>NC_081313.1:118129781-120529781 GCF_026419965.1 Kogia breviceps
AAATACAGATGTTAATAACTCTGCTAGCAAAGACTCAGAGGGAAGTAAGGAGTATGGTGGAGAAAACATATATTGCCTTATAGATTGATTTAGGTAAATCAAAACCTTAGGAGACTTGGTAGTAATATGGATGTTACTTGGTAGTAATACGGTAGTAATATGGATGTTCCCTGGTGGCACAGTGGTTAAGACTCCACCTGCCAATGCAGCGGACAAGGGTTCGAGCCCTGGTCCAGAAAGATCCCACATGCCGTGGAGCAACTAAGCCCATGTGCCACAACTACTGAGCTTGTGCTCTAGAGCCCACGAGCCACAACTACTGAAGTCTGCAGGCCTAGAGCCTGTGTTCTGCAACAAGAGAAGCCACCGCAGCGAGAAGCCCATGCACTTTGTGCACCGCAATGAAGAGTAGTCCCTGCTTGCCGTAACTAGAGAAAGCCCGCGCACAGCAACAAAGACCCAACACAGCCAAAAATAAATAAATAAATAAATAAATTTTTAAAAAGTTTAGAGTCACTGCTGATGAGGGCTCAGGAAGAAATGAGGAAAATGTTATTGGAAACTGGAGGAAATGGAATCGTTGGTACATAGTGGCTGAAAACTTAGCTGAATTGTGTCCTGCAGTGGAAATGTGGGAGGAAAGGACTGGTAAGCAATGAACTTGGATATTTAGCTGAGGAGATCTGGGCTGAGGAGGCATGGGTTGAAAGTGCAGCGTGGTTTCTTCTTGCTGCTTATAGTAAAAATGTGAGAAGAATGAAATAGATTGAGGGAAGGACTGTTAAGCAAAAAGGAACCAGAATATGATGATTTGAGAAATTCTCAGCCTATTCAGATTGTAAAAGATGCTAAAATTAGGAAAGTGTGCTCTGGAGAGAAAGCCAAGGATGTCACAGGTGTACACTATTTGTACTAGGCATACACATTGGGATGATACTATAATGAGATGTGATCTTTGAGGACCTTAAATATATTTTTTTATGTGGGATGGATGTGAATCTTTGGGGACCAGAGGGTGGACTGTGGTAGGGAGAATAATGGCCCCACAAAGTATCTATGTCCTACTCTCTGGAACCTGTGAATATCTTATGTTATGTGGCAAGGGGGAATTAAAGTTGCAGATGGAATTAAGGTTGAAAATCAGCTAACCTTATAAGGAGATTACCCTAGATTATCCAGATGGGTCCAGTGTAGTCACAAGAGCCTTTAATAAGAAGTGGAAGTGGGAAACAGAAAAGTCAGTATCAGAGTGATGTTCTGTGAAAAAGACTGAACCAGTCATTACTGAGTTTGAAGATAGAAGGGAGCCACAAATGGAATGCAGATAGCCTCTAGAAGCTAGAAAAGGCAAGAAAATTTATTCTCCCTTAAAGCCTCCAGAAAGGAATATAGTTCTACCTTAACTTTAGCCCAGTTTAACTTCTGACCTCCAGAACGGTAAGATAATTTTGTGTTGTTAAGCCACTAAGTTTATGGTAATTTGTTACAGCAGCTATAGGACATGAATACAAATGGCTACCAACAAAGCCATTTCCAAGCCCATTTTTCTTTTCCTTCCCCTACTCTAGGCCAAAATATTCATATTCCCATAATCTCTTGCAGGTAGGAGTGTCATATAACTCTTATTGCTACTGATGTAAAAGTATAATTGGGAATTGGGCTTAAGGGAAATATTTTTGAAAGGGCTAATCTGAGGTGGCATGTTCCTTAGGACTTTGCCCATTTTCCTTTTTTCTTAACTGGCATGGTACTGATGAGTAAGCCTTGAGTTGAAGCAGCCAACTTGCAACCATGAGATGAATACCATAGAACAAAGGTTATATACTAAGTATGATAAGATGGAAAGCCCCTGAATTTCTTACAGCATTGTCAAGCTGCTGCAACACCTCTATGCTACCTTCTCCCAGGCTTTATGTTGCACTTTATAAATAAACTCTTATGTGATTAAACAACTGTAGTCAGGTTTTCTGTTGATTACAGACAAATGCATTCCGGGCTGACACATCTCTCCTCCTCGCGAGTAAGGTTGATTTACACAGTTGTCTGACTAGGTCCTATGTTGGCTGTTTAAGATGTATGAGATGCTTGTCAGAAAAATAGTTTTACCTTCCCTTAGGTGTTATCAAGGGACAGTACTCTGAGTTACTATGGCTGCCTTTATATCTTTATTCAGTCATTTCTCAATTTGACTAATATAAACATACACAGATAATTGAACTTTCAAAGGAATCTTCCTAGTTGGTAGCAACCCAAAAAGTTGAGTTTTGGAAAATAGAATGAGAAAGTGACCTGATAAGTGCCAGCTATACTATTAACCTTCATCAGTGGTGTCCTTACAAGACGACTGGAAGTTTAGAATACTTGTTTCCCTCTCTGGCAGGGAAGTGGCACAGCCCAAAATTTTACTTAGTAAAATAAATTGACTAAATATGAGTCCTGAAAATATTCATAAGCAGATCAGCAGTCTACATGTTTTGGTAGAATATGCCTGATGGAAGGATCAGAAATTCCTAACAACATTTTCAGTACACAGAGATGTGTGTTTTGAGGCCTCAGTGTGTCAGGAGCCATTACTCCTTTCCTGTCTTACTTTACAAATATTGGCAAAGTGTAGAATTTAAAGGCATCTCCAAAGTCTTCCTACTTATGTCTTTCTTGGACTGATCTGGAATACCTTGAAAAGAGCATTCCTTCTAGTTTATCAGCATAATCATGAAAAATCAATAAAAATCTATCATGATACATGATGGAATTGCCTCAAGAAGTTTTAGAACTCCTTAGCTCCACCCAGAGTGTTTGTGTATGTTTGTAGGTGTGTACATTTGAGTACATACATTTGTGTATGTGTGTGTCTAGGGGAGTAGCGTTAGCAGATGGTAGAGGTGCATCTCTGGTATATATGCAGAGATATATACCAGAGTAACAATGCTTTTCCATAGCTTTTCCACACTGTAAAGATATTTTTCCCTTTAGTGCATAAATGTATGTCATAAAATTGCCATTACTGGGACTTCCCTGGTGACGCAGTGGTTAAGAATCCACCTGCCAATGCAGGGGACATGGGTTCGATCCCTCGTCCAGGAAGATCCCACATGCCACAGAGCAACTAAGCCCATGTGCCACAACTACTGAGCCTGCACTCCAGGGCTTGCGTGATGCAACTACTGAGCTTGTGCTCTAGGGCCTGTATGCTGCAACTACTGAAGCCTGCATGCCTGGAGCCCATGCTCCACAACAAGAGAGAAGCCACCGCGATCAGAAGCCCACACACTGCAACGAAGAGTAGCCCCCACTCGCCACAACTAGAGAAAGCCCGCGCACAGCAATGAAGACCCAGTGCAGCCAAAAAAATAATAAAATTTAAAAATAAAAATTTTCATGGAAAAAAGAAATGTGATTTTTTAAATTAAAAAATAACATTGTCATTACTAACATATCCTAAAATAGATTATATTTGCAAACTGAAGGATGTTTCTCTTTGTAAATTTAACAGTGCCAGCATTATTGGATCTAGAAGATTAGTAGCCCTCTTGGCCTTGAAGGAGCAGCCCATGGGGAGGGAAGTGTAGACCAGACTTTGTCCTTTTTTCCCCAGTGGGCTCAGGAAACAAAGTTGATGTCAGGATGTGTCAGGGCTGGAATTAGGGTGAGGCCAAGTTGTGCAAGTGTAGGGTTGGATCCTGTCTTTATTTAAAATATTAATATTTTGTTCATCATGAATTATTTCATTAAGTTTGACTTTTTAGGAATATTGTATTAAGTATTATCTATCTTTACTACTAAGTTTTGGGGTGACCCATTAATATTGCTTCTGAGACGCTTGCCTTAACCTAGTCCTGGTCCTTTTTGTAGTTTCCATCTTGCCAGTTCAAATGGCCATCATATCAGTAGTTTGGGTAGTCACAGCTGAAATCTGAGTGGTGAGATCTGAATCAAGTCCATCTCCATTCTAAATATGAGCTAGCAGCAGCAACAGTAGAATACAAAGATCCAAGGAGATCTGACAAACTGGAGTCCTGCAGACTGGGAACGGAAGAGTACCTGTATGGCTGTGATTCATCAGGAAAACTGTTTATATGTTTTTCTTCCAGGTGGCATGCAGCAGTGTGAAAAATGTTATCTATTGGGGGATAACATTTGCCACTTCATTGTTGAGAATTTTTGCATCATTCATGAGGGATATTTGTCTCTCTATATTTTTTCATGTTATCCCCTTGTCAGGTTTAGTTTCAGGATTATACTGGTCTCATAAAATGAGTTGACGATTGTTTATTCCACCTCTCTTTTATGAAAGAGGTCGTGTATGGTATTTATTATTTCTTCTTTATGTATTTGATAGAATTTACCAGAAGCCATGTGTGGCTACCATTCTCTTTGTCGGGAAATTTTGAATTGCAAATTGAACTTCTTAAATAGACATGCTGCAATTCCAGTTTTCTATTTCCTCTTGTGTCAGTTGGTAACTTGTGTTTTTTAAACAATTTGTCCATTTTACCCAAGATGTTAATACACTGGCATGAAGTTATTGATAATATTCCTTTATTATCTTTTCAATATATTTAGGATCTGTAGTGGTACCCCTCTTTCCTTCTAGTTATTGGTAAACATGTTTTCTCTCCTTTTGCCTTTATCAGTATTGCAGTGAGTATATAAATTTTATTAATCTTTCTTTTTTTAAACCAACCTTGTCTTTGTTATTTCCCTATTACTTTCTGTTTTCTGGTTCATTGATTTCCACTCATACGTTTTTATTTCTTTTCTTATATTTATATCTCTTCAGGTTTAGTAGTCTATTCTTTTTCTAGTTTCTCTGAAAGCTTAGATCGTTGACTCTTTTCTAATACAGATTAAAATATATAAATATATAATTTAAAGTTATAAATTTCTTTCTATGCATTAATTAAGCTGCATTTCATGAATTTTGATACATTGTGATTTTATTACCATTAAGTTTGAATTTATCTACAGTTTCCCTGTTGATTTCTTCTCTGATCTATTGCTTAACTAGAAGTATTGCTTAATTTCCAAATATCCAGGGATATTATTTTTGATATCCAAAATAATTCTGTTTTGGTCTGAGAACTTACTCTGTACAATTTCAATCCTTTGAAATTTATTGAGTTTTGCTGTTTTGTTGTTGTTATCTAACATATGGGTTATCTTGGTAAGTTTTGCATGTATACTTGAAGGAAATGTGTATTCTAAAGTTGTGGTGTGTAGTGTTCTGTAAATATCAATTAAACCAAATTGCTTTGATAATGTTGTTTAAATATTCTTTATCCTTACCACATTTTCCTACATGTTCTATCAATTACTGAGAGAAAAATATTAATTCTTCAACTACAACTGTGTATTTGTCTGTTTCTTCTTTCAGTTCTAGCATTTTTTAAACCTCATGTATTGTGAAGCTCTGTTGTTAGATGTGCACATCAGTAGGATTATTTTATCTTGTTGAATTGACATTAAGCACTATGAAACATCCCTTTTAGTTTCTAGTAATACTTTAAATCCAATATTAATAGAGTCATCCATATTTCTTATGCTTGGGGTTTGTATAATATATCTATTTTCATCCTTTTGCTTTCATCCTGTCTTTATATTTTAAGTTCATCTTTGGTAAACTACATAGAGTTGGATCTTGCTTTTTTTTCTCCAGTATTATCATTTCTGCCTTGTAATGGGAGAGTGCATTCTATTTATATTTAATATAATTATTTATATAATTGTGTCTATTTAATTTTTTAATTCACACTCTCTGCACTCCTTTGTTTTTTGTTTTCTGTTTTCTTTTGGCTTAATTCTGTATTTTTTGGTATTCCATTTTCTGTCCTAAATTGACTTTTTACCTGTAACATTTTGGGGGGTATTTCCTCTAAGAATAAGAATACACAGCCTTTACATATCATGGTCTACCTTAACTTAGTATTATACTACTTCATCTGCAATGTGAAAAGCTTCCTATTATGTAATTATCATCCTTTTTGCCGTGGCACAGATCAGCTTAAGACACAGGAGAGATATTTAAGAATTCTTATGGTAGAGAATCTCTGTGAATAAAATCGAATTGGAAAATATTTCAGAAAGACCTTAAAATCTACTATGTGGAAGGTATTTCATACTGGAGAGAACTATAATGAGAGTAATCAATATGGAAAAGCCTTCAGCCTGTTTCCAAACTTAAATGTGCACAAGAGAACTCATACTGAAGAGAAATCCTGTGAATTCACTAGCTATGTGACAGCCTTCATTAATCATTCACTTGTTAAGACACACTGGACACAACCCTAACAATGTGAGAAATGTAGAGAACTCTTCAGCTATTCTTTGTATCTTAGGCTCATGTGAAAATTCACACTGGAGAAGAATACTATGAATATATAAAATGTAGGAACGCTTCTGTTCATTCTTCATGCATTGCTGTACATGTAAGAACTCACAGTGGAGATACGCTTTATATTTATATAATGTGAAAAAGCGTTCCATTTCTTTCATCTCTAAGAAAATGTGAAAACTCATTGGGGAAAAATTCTATGAAGGTAAAAAATGTGGAAAAATCTTCAATTGTCCCTCATCCTTTAGTTGCAAATGTGAGAACTCATATTGAAAATATACCCAATGAATGTAAAAGAATGTGAGAAAGTTTTTATTTCTTCTACATCCCTTAAAGTACCTATAAGAACTCAAATTTGAGAGAAGCATTATGAATATAAGGAATGTGGGAAAACCTTCACTTATTCTTCAGAGATTACTCTACAAATGAGAAAACACCAGATATGAGTTCTACACATGTAAGGAATGCACAGTTCCCTTCCTCTTTTAGTAATCACATGAGTAAAAATATTGAAGAGAGGCCCTATAATTGTAAACAATGTAACAAGTCCTTTTATTCACATTTTACTGTACATGTGATAACACAAATTGGAGAGAAACACTGTGAATATATGAAATGCAGGAATGCCTTTGGCTGTTCCTCATCACTTAGGAAACTTGTAAGAACTCACACTGAAAAGAAATCCTATTAGTATTTGAAGTGTAGGACAATCTTAACTTGTATCTAATTCTTTCAAAGCCGTGTGAAAATTCACATTTGAGAGAAACCATATAAGTGTAATAAGTGTGGGAAAGTATAATTCCTAACACTTTAGGGCATATATGAGAACACACACTGAAGAGAGACCATATAAATGTAAAGAATCTGGGAAAACCTTCAGGTCTTTCTCATTCTTTAGTCAGCAAGTGAGAACTCATACTGGGAGATAGGAATTTGAAGGATGTGGAAAATCCTTTAGTTTTCCCTAATACTCCAAAAACATATGAAAACTCACATTGGAGAGAAACCCAATGAATGCAATCAATGTGGGAAAACCTTCAGGTGCATCTCTTCTTTGTTAGGCATAAGGAAAGCAATACCAGAGGAGAAATGTTTTAAATGTTATAAATATGGAATTGCTTTATTAGTGTCTCTCTCATCTTTGAAGCGATCCCCTAGCTCATAATTTATAGTTTTTATTTTCTAATATAAACCTCTATGGTAATAATTTGCTCCCAGTACTCTTTCAGCTATTTCACACAACTTTCAATAAGTATTATTTTCATTGTGGTTCACCTATGTATATTGTCTCATTTCCATTGTGAAATCTCAGACTGAAGTAAAGTGTATTTTTCAATATGCAAGTAAGTGTATTTGAAATTAGCTTTTTTTTGTCTCTAATTAATTTCCACTATATGCAATGCATGTGATCATCGTGATATTGACTTTGGTACTTGTTGGGATTTTCTTTCTGGCCTACTGTGGCAGACCCTGGGATTTGCCTACCTGGTAGCTATTCTACCCTTCTTCCTTACTATGAAAACTTAGAAATTTTCAGGTTATTGACCTTAACTGTTGAGAGATGTATCTTCAGCATTTTTGTGGCTAGTGTAGTATATAACAATTGTTTTGGTTAATAAGTAGTTGATATAAATAAAAAAGGTTCAAAATTATCAAAAAAAGATGGTTTCATCAGACTCAGTAATTTAACCTTTTGTACTTTGCTCCTCCTTTAAGTTGGACACAACAATTCAAGTTGAAAAGAGAGAACTTGGAACCATGAGGGTGAAAGCTAGGGGTAATGAAGGTTGTGCTGGATTATGTTATATGAGGCTTAGAATTACATTTTCTAGAATCCTCTTGCTTTAGTTTAGAATTAGACAAAAGAGGAACCTACATGAGATTTGAAATGCAAAAATGAAGAAGCCATTAATCTCAAAATGATGTGGAAGTAGCAGATTGATGGACAGATCCAGAACTGTTCAGAAGTTCCAAACTTCAAGTTTATCTTCCTGACTACTGTCTTTGCAGAATAACATCAACCCTGAGCCAATCACAAGCACTTCAGTCGCCCAGAGATAGCAGTTTCCACAAACATCTCCATGAGCTCACCCTTCATGGTCCTACTTTGGTGGATAGATGTGCACAGCTGTTTGAATTTCCTTGCAAACTCAAAACTGTCCATTCATACCACTGTTTCAGAATATTGTGTTTAGAGACTTTCTCCAATCCTCTGATTACCTCTTCTCCACATTTGTGAAAGGTCTAATTTCTATAGTGAACACATAGTTCTCCTAATATTTCCAGTGACTCTGTTTTTCCTGAGTCATAAAATGTTGCAGCAAAAGAAAACAAACAAATGAGTAAGTTTGCTCCCCTACTGCAACTGTTGAGTGGCTATACTATCCTTGTGTTGCCTATTTCTAGACTCTCCCAGGAGAGAAATAAGCCCCTTGCTGATTTGTGGGAATTTTATGTTAGTCAAATGGAATGAAATTCCTAAATGATAAACATAGTATTGTTATTAAAACTTTCAATGTAATTCACCATATTAACAAAATAAAGAACATATATATGATCATCTCAATAAATGCATAGAAAGTCTTTGAAAAATTCAAAATGCATTTTGTGAAAACTTTCAACACACTAGAGGATGGGAACATCCTCATTGTGGTTTAAAAAAAAAACTACTAAAATCCTAAAGCTAACATCATACTTACTGGTAAAATATTGAATACTTCCCCATAATATTAGAGACAAAGCCAGAAAGTTCTCACTCCTTCTGTTCAACATTATAATGGAAGATCTAGTCAATGTAAAAAGCTAGGAAAATAAATAAAAGGCACAGATATTTAAAATATTTGTCTTTATTTACAGATGACCTAATTGTATATGTTGAAAATCCTAAAGAACCTACAAGAAAACTACTAGGACTAATGAGTAGATTTAGCAAGGTTGCAGAATATAAGACTAATATATAAAAATAAATAATGTTTCTATATAATCGCAAGTAACAAATGGAAAATAAAAGTTTAAAGCTACCATTTACAATAGCATCAAAAAGATACATGAGGAATAGATTTAACTAAAGATGTGCAAGACTTCCACACTGAAAATTACAAAACATTGCAAACAGAAATTGAGAAGATTTAAATAAATGGAGAAATATACCACGTTCATGAATTGAAGACTCAAAACTTTTAAGATGTTCACAATTACCAAAATGATCTCTAGAGAAATGGAACTCCAATAAAAATCCAAGTAGGCTGTTTTGTGGAAATTGGCAAGTGACAAGCAAATATATATATATATATATTTCAAGACATCTTGTATAGTTGCAATAATCAAGACAGTGAAGTATTGGCAAAAGGATCAACAAATAAACTAAATAAAGAGAAAATAATCAAGTTTTTTCTTTTTAGTATCATTACATATTTATGGAATCTATGGAATTAACTTGTTTTAATCAAGTATACATTTTTGGCCCATTTTTGCAAGTAACTTATCACAACTTGGCCAGCAGGAGACTCCTCAAACTGGCTCCTGTGGACTTTTGACCCAACCTATGATTTTGAAAGCGTCCTTGCTTTCTGGAAATAGCAAGAGGTCACAAAATTATTCTATATTCTGCTGATCCAGACATGTATCCAACTATTCTTACAAAGAGCTTTGGTTTTTTTTCCCATTGAATAAAGGTGTTAGAGAATAAAATCTTGGGATCCTGGAAAGTTGGAAGATTGGGTACAAGGAGTAATGGATTAGAAGCATGATGAATATATGGGAGTAAACACAAAGTGTGAAGACCTATATGTGATAAGTATATGTTAATAAGTTAATGGCCACCAGAGGGCATTCCACCAAGAAAGAGTCACTAAACATTGGAATAGACTAAGTATTGATTTTTTGACATCAGACAGACTCTTTCATCAGCCAGACCACTGCTGGCATGATGAGCAGATGAACAAAGAGACCACAGTGGCAAAGATAAAAGCTATTCAAGTACCTCACTTACCAACGTTGATTTAGGTGCTTCCACATCCAAATTTCCAATATGCCAGCAAGAGAGACAAACACTAAGCCCTTTACTTTATATGGCAGGAATGGCTTCAGTTAACATTGCTCTCAATGACCTGCTTGGGGAATTTGTTCTTCCCTTTTCTGAAACTCTGGGCTCTGCAGAGTTAGAAGTCCTTGTCCTTAAAGGGAAACATTTTTACCAGGGGATATAGCATGATTCCCTCTATACTATAAGCTAAAGCTATATCCTCAATCCTTTCGGTTCCATATGACCAGGGTCCAGCAGACAAGAGAGGAGCCACCAACTTGACAGGGGAAACTGACCCTGATCATCAGGAGGAAGTAGGGCTGCTATGACACACAGGGTTCAAGGAAAAATATGTTTGGCACATAGTTGACCCACTTGAGTGCCTCCTGGTACACACTAGCCCAGTTATTTTGGTAATTGGATATATGCAACAATCCCATATTGAAGGAGCTTGATGACAGGGACTCATATCTCTTGGGGATGAACGTCTGGATTATACCACCCGATAAACCACCGAGACCAGCAGACATGCTAGTAAAGGTGAAAATAAACCTAGAATGGATAGTAGAGAAGGGAGACAATGATTATCAGTTCTAACCCTGAAACCAGTTTCAGTGGTAGAGACTATAGGTTATCCCATTAAACTTTCTCTTCTAAGTTTCCCCCAGGAAGAGAAGACCAGCAGAACCATGAAGGAGCTGCTCCCTGAATATGTGTGAAGAAAAGGATCAGAGAGGCACAGAAGGTGGACTATAAGGACATGGACATGAACCACTCAAATTCCCTTTCCATGGAAGTCTTGATTCTGGGAATGCCAGGAGTGTTATCAGTAGGCACCCTTCAGCTGTCACACCCTTTTCAGGGCAGGCCACATCCAATGACTGATCAAGGTGGAAATATAAAGACCTAGCCATTTCAGCTAGCTCAGCACAACTCTAAAGGGACATTTTAGCTTCAGAGTTCCCCACTTCTCTCTCTGCTGAATCCTGCCTCTGTCACCTCTTCCCCATGGATGTTAATCTCAAAGAACTCCCTAGCAAATACCCTACTTTAACTCAATCTCAGAGTCTGCTTCTTAGAGATCCCAACTCAGTAACACAGCTCCTGGCTTGCTATTGGACCACAGTAGAGACTGAACCCCTGACTGTGGGACATAAAGTGAACATGTGATCTGAGGTGTCTGTAATTTACCTGATTTATCAAACCATAAAATTGTAGCATGTGTAGCAGCCCTCCATCTTCAAGTGGAAGTAGTAATACAAGATCATACATGAGCAGGTCTGGAGAGCATAAATATGTTTCATAAGTGGACGGTTTATACTGGCAATACACCTACTGCTCCTGCATTACCACCTCTCTTTCAACCTACATCTATGGCCTTATTGGTAATTGGATATATGCAACAATCCCATATTGAAAGAAAGGGCTTGATGACAAGGGCTCATATCTATTGGGGATGAACGTCTGGATTATACCACCAGATAAGCCACGAAAACCAGCAGACATGCTAGTGAAGGTGAAAATAAACCTAGAATGGATAGTAGAGAAGGGAATGATCAGCTCATTTCCTGTGATCAGATCACTAAAGAGGGAAAATTTGAGCCTAATTTTAAAATATTTCCTCACAGAAATCTGACACAAACCATAAGGAGACTAGTAACGTATTACATCCCCCAGGACTGGCTCAGAAGGGCAGAAGAGAAAGGAACTCCTCATGCTAGGAAAGACCGTTCTGGGGTTTTGTTTGTTTGTTTGTTTTTTAATTGAAGTATAGTTGACTTACAATATCATTTTACTTTCAGAAGTACAACATAGTGATTCAATATTTTTATAGATTATACTCCATATAAAGTTATTATAAAGTATTGGCTAAATTTCCTCTACTGTACATTATATCTTTGTATCTTATTTATCTTATACTTAGTAGTTTGTACTATTTAATCCCCTTCACCTATCTTGCCCCTCTTCCCTTGATAGGAAAGAACCTTGAGTGGTACATCTGACTGTTCTCTTTTCTTGGAAAGAAAGATGGCCCCAGGTATGTATTTGCATTTGTATTAGTTTTCTAGGGCTGCCATAACAGAGTACCACAAACTGGGTGGCTTAAATAATAGAAATTCATTGTCTCACAGTTTTTGAGGCTGGAGGTCTGAAATCAAGGTGTTAGTAGGGTGGGTTCTTTGTGAAGGCTGAGAGGGAGAATCTGCTCCATTTCTGTTTCCTTGGATGTGGATGCCATCTTCTCCCTATCTTCTCCTTCTTTGCATATGGTCTTCTATGCGTGTCTGTCTCTGTGTTTAAATTTCCCCTTTTTATAAGGACATCAACTATCCTGGATTAGGACCCATCCTAATGACCTTGTTTTAACTTGATTACCTCTGTTAAGACCCTATCTCCAAATGAAGTTACATTCTGAGGTACTGGGGTTTAAGATGCCGATATATCTTTTTATAAGATAATTCAGTCCATAACAGCATTTATTCATGAGTGGTGGCTAATGGTTTGGCCTATATGCCATGGGATAAAAGGGAATAAGATTAGAGGGTTGGTAACAAGAAAGTCTGGGTATCATCTCTTGCTCTGAGCCTCTTCCAAGTTGTTAATGTAATACTGACTTTCCCTCATTACATAACCCATTTTTCATTCCTTTACCAATAGCTACTATTTTTTCTTCTTTCCATTTTATCCCAAACTTTTCTACCTTTGGAAGGGACATTAGGTTCAGCCACTATGCTGGTGTAGATTGCAGACCGTAATACTACTCTAGCAAGTGCTTCCTCCTCTGTCCAGTCTGTTCCCAATAGAGTAAGGTACATAGATGCAGAACTAGTGGGCTATCTTTACCACCAGGCAATATAGTGGCATTTGCTGTTAATCCCAATTTTGCCAGATGGTGTGAAGGTACATCCTGCCCCATTAGGCCCTTGGGAATTCTGACATAAGGTTAAAAACATAGTTATAGTTCCTTGCTTAGGAATCCATTCATGTTTCCTGTGCTTGTAATTGCAGCCCTGGTCCTATGACCAACACAACAAGTAGGAGGAAAAAAAAAGATGAGGTTATACGAAGAAGAAAGTATACCAGCACCTTCCCCAACCCTTCTGCCCCAGATCCACCAGGAAAACAAGAGAAATCTATTCCGTGAGGACACTCCTTTAGCCCCCCTCATGTTGAGTGTGAGCACATTCTCATGAATGTGTGTAAACCAGCCCTTCGTGCTTTTATCTCCCCCTGTTTTAGACAATCAATGTTTTAATTGCCTGTTCCAATTATCTATCAGAATATTACTCTGAGGAGGATATCTCTCTGCCCATTGTTGGACATTATGGGCTGTAAAGTGAGGTCATTGGCCTGAACAAATGATAGTCAGCTATACAAATTGGTACAATATCTTCTCTTCCAATTCTCTCACAATATTCTGAGCATTTGCATTAAACACCAGGTAAGCGAAGTCCAGACCAGAATCAGTGTCTATTCCTATCATGACCCATTTGTAGCCCCATAGGGCTACCAGTAACAGCCAGCTGTGTTCAAGGGCTTTGCCACCAGGAAGTTGGTCACACATCTATCTGCAGTCTCTGTGTATTTTGTTGGCAGATAAAACAGTTCTTACTGGCATTTTGTGCCTCAGAGGGTACAAGAGGAATATGTTTAGATTCAGCCCGTCTCTGCATGCTGCAAACCCTCAACTTCATGGACCCAGTTGGTCACCTCGAGCAAACACACAGGTATATCTTCTTGTCGACTCCAATCATTTTGGCCACTGTGCATGAGTCAGTAAAAAGCCAAACATAGTGGTTTTTTTCCACTGTTCAATCCTTCCATCACTGCTGAGTAAACAGCACGTAATTCAGCCCACCAAGCTGATTTGTTTTTACCTCCTTCCATCAGAGTGATGGCCTTCCAAACAGGATGTTGTCCATTCACCTTGGAATCTACAAACCAAGCAGCTCTGTCAGCCAGGCAAGGGCTCTTTATAGGGTTTTATGGGAAGTGCTTGTGTCTTCTTTTACTCCACGGGAGTAAACACCCCTCAAGTGGAAATCCTCTTGTCCAAAGTCCCAGTAGTCATCTCTGGGAAGCACTCACAGGCTCTAGCCATAAGCCCTAGTATATGCCCCACATAGGGCTATTGCACAGAGAATTTGTCCCCACCAGCACTCCAGCTTCTATTCTACACTGTATGGCTCAGGCAATCTTACTGGTTCCCATTTAGCATGTCCAATTAATATTGCTTGAAAGGTGGATTTACATACCTCCTGTTTGATAATACTAGGTAGGGGAAATGTTCTGCAGTCAGATTCAGTGTCCATCTCCCAAATACAATCTGGTAAAAAAGACACAAGCACTTCACATAAAGCCTGTTCATTTTTTTTTTAACATCTTTATTGGAGGATAACTGCTTTACAATAGTGTGTTAGTTTCTGCTTTATAACAAAGTGAATCAGTTATACATATACATATATCCCCATATCTCTTCCCTCTTGCGTCTCCCTCCCTACCACCCTCCCTATCCCACCCCTCTAGGTGGTCACAAAGCACACAGCTGATCTCCCTGTGCTATGCGGCTGCTTCCCACTAGCTATCTATTTTATGTTTGGTAGTGTATGTATGTCCATGCCATTCTCTCACTTTGTCACAGCTTACCCTTCCCCCTCCCCATATCCTCAAGTCCATTCTCTAGTAAGTTCAAACATACCGATTCTCCTACAAACTTTTACTGTAATTCCAACAACTCATATGTTCCTAACTGTAGCCTCTATTAGGACTTCATCCACAGGTTTGGTTTTTTTTTAAATAGAACTTTATTGGAGTATAATTGCTTCACAATACCGTGTTAGTTTCTGTTGCACAACAAAGTGAATCAGCCATATGCATACACATGTCCCCGTATCCCCTCCCTCTTGAAACTCCCTCCCATCCTCCCTATCCCACCCCTCTAGGTCATCACAAAGCACCAAGCCGATCTCCCTGTGCTATGGTGCTGCTTCTCACTAGCCAACTATTTTACAGTTGGTAGTGTATAGCATCCACAGGTTTTGATTTTACAATACTAGGTAGGCGAAGTGTTCCCTCGCCCTTCATAATATGCATTCCCATAAAACATTCAGGAAAAGTTGACACACTTCTTTTTAAAAAATTTATATATATATATATATATATATATATATATTTTTTTTTTTTTTTTTTTTTTTTTTTTTTTTTGCGGTATGCGGGCCTCTCACTGCTGTGGCCTCTCCCGTTGTGGAGCACAGGCTCCGGACGCGCAGGCCTAGCAGCCATGGCTCACGGGCTTAGTTGCTCCGCGGCATGTGGGATCTTCCCGGACCAGGGCACGAACCCGTGTCTCCTGCATCGGCAGGCGGATTCTCAACCACTGCGCCACCAGGGAAGCCCAAAAAATTTATATATTTTTAATTTTATTTTTGGCTGCATTGGGCCTTCGTTGCTGCGCGTGGGCTTTTCTCTAGTTGCAGGGAGTGGGGGCTACTCTTTGTTGCGGTGCGCAGGTTTCTCACTGCGCTGGCTTCTCGTTGAGGAGCAGGGGTTCTGGGTGCACAGGCTTCATTACTTGTGCATCGCTGGCTTCAGAGCGCAGGCTCAGTAGTTGTGGTGCACGGGCCTAGTTGCTCCGCGGCATGTGGGATTTTCCCTGACCAGGGCTTGAACCCGTGTCCCCTGCATTGGCAGGCAGATTCTTAACCACTGCTCCACCAAGGAAGCCCCACACTTCTTTACATAATTTGAACTTTCATAATCCTATCAACCATTACCTTTTTTAGGTAATCTTAATCTAATCTAATCTTAATCTAATTGGATTTCACCAATGGGCTTTGGTACCACAGCTGAGTCCTGGAAACTTCTCCAGCCCATGACCATTTTATCCACTCCAGTGCAAAAGTCTTTGGCTACCCAGTGAGGGGTTGAGCCAAGTGACCCTGGCCCTTTTTTCAATCTTTACCTTATAAATCTGCCTGCCCATTTTCCCATGCAATTTCCAGTCAGGTTTCTCATTGTAATGTCTGCCTTCTGACTTTTAAAATTTCTCCAAACAGGGGTAAATAGAGTGGACTTGTTTGGTATCCTTTAATGTTGAGAGATCAAAGGCGGGGGCGGGTTCCTTTGGCCCACCCAACCTTAGGTAGTGCTGTATTAAAACTTTGTTTTAACCCAATCAATGTCCATTTTATTCACTCCATTTTTTAAATAACCATCTAAGGATTTCTACTCTTCTGGAATGAGTCCTGTGACTCCCCTTTTTCTTTTCTCTTTGTTTTGCTCCTATTGATATTCATTCATCTTATCTCTTTTTAAAAAATATTTTTTTATTTACCTATTATTTATTTATTAAGTTATTTGGCCTCTCCAGGTCTTAGTTGCAGCAGGTGGGATCTTCGTTGTGGCATATGGGATCTAGTTCCCTGACCAGGGATCGGACCCGGGCACCCTGCATTCGGAGCGCGGGGTCTTAACCAGTGGATCAACAGGGAAGTCCCTCATCTTATTCCTTAATAACTGTTTAAAAATGTCTACCTCCTTGTGAGTCCTGTGACTGCCTCCTTGGCCTCTTCCCATTCTCTAGTTAATTAACTTAATGTTTTTATTAGCATCTGTAAGACCCAGTGAGGGGAAGCTAAGATAGCAAATTTGATGTTTCCTGAACCTTTTTTAAAAATTTATTTATTTTATTTATTTTTGGCTGCGTTGGGTCTTTGTTGCTGTGCACGGACTCTAGTTGTGGCGTGTCGGGGCTACTCTTCGTCGGGGTGCCCGGGCTTCTCATTGCGGTGGCTTCTTTTGTTGCGGAGCACGGGCTCTAGGCGTGTGGACTTCAGTAGTTGTGGCTCATGGGCTCTACAGCCCAGGCTCAGTAGTTGTGGTGCACAGGCTTAGTTGCTCCGCGGCATGTGGGATCTTCCCGGACCAGGGCTCGAACCTGTGTCCCCTGCATTAGCAGGCAGATTCTTAACCACTGCACCACCAGGAAAGCCCTGAACGCTTTTTTGATTTGGCAACAATAGGATTATATGGGATGCCCATGTGAAGGGGCCCCTTTAACCTCAGAATTTACCATGACCTGGATAACAGGTATATTCAGCGGGTGAGTATCCTACTCATCATAAAGCCAGTACCACGTGGTTTGCATATGAAGCATATCAGCTATTTCATATGAAGTTTTCCACTTGGCATTCATACGGGAAGACAAACACTGCAGGGTAAACAGACCTTGAAGTGGTGATGGCTTTCTCCAGTTGCGGCAAGCGGGGGCCACTCTTCATTGCGGTACGCGGGCCTCTCACTGTTGCAGCCTCTCCCGTTGCGGAGCACAGGCTCCGGAAGCACAGGCTCAGAGGCCATGGCTCACGGGCCCAGCCGCTCCGCAGCATGTGGGATCTTCCCGGACTGGGGCACAGACCCGTGTCCCCTGCATCAGCAGGCGGACTCTCAACCACTGCGCCAACAGGGAAGTGTTTAGATATGTCAGATCACATACCAGAGTCTGTTAGAAGGGGAAGATGACCCTCTTTAAGGAAGGGCAATGCCACTGCAGCTAAAGACTCTAAGTGTTCCTTCTATCCTTTCCTAAAGAGATCTGCAGCTGTTTGCCTGGGTAACTGCACTTGGGAAAGTGGATTATCCAGACTTCTCAAGGAAGGTGAAATATAGTTCCTGAGCAGACTCTGATAAGAGGTGACTTAAAACACCATAATGGTCCTTCAGTTGTAATGCAGGCTTATAGAGATGAAGAGATGAATGGAATTTAGGCCCAAATCCATCTCAAAGTGGGTCCAAAGTGTCCACAGACCTACCATGTGATTATTTCCTAGGTCCCTGAGTGTAAAATTGGGATAGATATACTCATCAGCTGGAAGAAGCCTGTGCAGAAAAGAGTTAATGTAGCAGGCTTAATACTTTATCCTTGCAAGGCCCTGCTTGCAAGGTTGGCCCTTGGCTGTTATCTGGAAACTTGGATTTGGGGAGCATTTCCACTGTCCCTTACCACCGGCTTTTTTGGCATTCTGAACTCACAGATCCTAATCGCCTAGATCTGACTCTAAGGGAAAATCTGATACTATCTTCTAAGCACCATTTCAGTTATAGCATTAGCTGTGCTAAACTGAAAGCAGCCACAGGCTCAATACAGGGAACACAGATGCTGTACCTGTTGCAGATTTAGGAAACCCCTTTGTGGGGCCCTAAACAGAGAAAACACGGATGCTGGCTGGACCATCTGGACCACTTACAGATGCCCACAGGAAAGGCTTATTTTCTGATGGGGCCATCTGTAATTGAGGTGCTGACTGGCTCTATATTTCTGATAGAGATATACAGAGACTGGTTGCATTTCTAACTTGTGAGTACTGTGGAAAGCTGCAAGTTGGGGGAAGGCACATCACAGCAACTATGACCCCTCCACCCACTCCTGACAGATCAGACTCTGGACCCCCAATGGGGTAGGTTCCACTGCTATTGACTTGTGTTCAGATTTCTAGATTGGTTGCAATTTGCATCAATGAACTGATAGTGTGACTCTATTTCCCTCACCTTTTACCTAGTACACACATCTTATTAAGGCAATTTGACTGTTAAATGCAACTATCCCCAGAAAAAGATTGATCTGTGTAAATCCATTTTGAAAACCTTTGAAAATTCAGGATATCGTCATGATAAATTCCTTAACATGATATGACTTTATGGTAAAAATTACATAAAAAATTCTTTCTGTGAAAATGCTTTTGTCTTGCATACGACCCTTTCGGACAAAACATCTGTGTAAGAGTAGAGGATGACTAAAAAAATATAAAGTTATAACTGCTGAATGGGACACATTGATTTTTTAACAATGAAGAAAACACAGCCCAGGGAGGCACAGAGAGTGGGGAGGACATTAACGATGTTTGTTTTTCAGAACTCTTCCTGGAAGCTTCCCTCTCTTCTTGAAGGAAAACTCCCCATGCTGCTTTTCCAAGCTGCTATGAGCATTCTGAATTCAAATGGACTGCTGAGCCCACAATCACACCTGACAGTTCTGACTATGAGGCAGCAGAGAATGGCTCCAGCTCCTGCACTTTCCATGCAGAACACTTCCAGATGCTGTCCACACCTGTGAGGTGGATAAAGTGATGTCATGCACAAGCAAAACTATTTGGAACCGACTGCCTCGGGAAGCCCCTTTGAAACCAAAAACTGAACTGAATTATTTGGACTGAACTGAGAATCCTGGAGCAGGAGGCCCCATGGTTAGAGGCCATCTTGAAGTCTCTGTTAACCAGCACTGCCTAACTAATGTATGTCCTGCTTGGGGTGCCCTAACAATGTAAACTCTCTGTTTCCAGAGGTACTACATGTGCCCTCTGGGACTGTATTTCTTTCATGTGTACCCTGCTATCATGACACTGCCTCAGCCCTACAAGACATTTGTGTCAGCTTCAACTTCCTAGCCAGAGTTGTGCTGTGCCTGACTTGATGCCTTGGGCCAGGTGAAAAGGTTACAACAAAAATGTAAGCAGGAAGATACCTGGCTTTCTAAGGTAGGCCTTTACTGTTAGTGGGATTTGTTTAACTGGCCAAATCTAGGAACCATGGAGGGCATAACTGAGGCCAATATTGTATGTTGGTCTCACCCTGCTACATGGGGTCCTACTGATGATAATCTTGTTGAAAAGACACCTTGGCCAAGGGCCAAGGGGATGGACTGTGCAGGAAAGAGTTACCATAGGCCTGAGACTCCTATCCTTAGAAAGGCTTGCTTGCAAGGTTGGCCCTTTGTTGGCATCTGGGACTTGGATTTGGAGACTGTCCCCCGCATTTCATAACTGATAAAGGTCATTTACTGTGCCTAAACTGTATACACAAACAATGTAGTTTATGCTAGTCAGGGGATGCCCATGTGTCCAGCACCCAATAAAACTCCTGGATTTCAGGTAAGCTTCGCTGGTAGACAACATTTCATACATGTTGTTTCAATCTGATGCTAGAAGAATGAAGCACATTCTGTGTGAATCCAAGGGAGGAGGACTCTTAGAAATTTCTATCTACTTTCCTCCAAATTTTGTCCAATGCACCTTTTCCCTTTGCTGATTTTTCTTTGTATCCTTCTACTGTATCATTTTACGTACTCACAGTCATGAGTATGACTATGTGCTGAGTCTCATGAGTCTTTCTAGCAAATCACCAAACCTGGGGATGGTCTTAGAAACCTTCAATGTCAAACCCTTTCATTTGTTCCCTGACTGGTAGGGTAAGAAACATAGTGGAAAACCTGAAATTTCCCTTTCCCCAGCCAAGATAGTAAATAAGTAACACTGCATCCTAATTTCAGAGATTAGCACTACATTCTAAAAGTTAAAGTATGCAGAAGTGATAGTCTCCTCATATCATTTAATTCACCTGTTCACCCCCTGCAAAAACTGGATGGATCATAGTGATGACAATGGACTGCAATTTGCTTAATCAACTGGCAGCTCCAATTACAGCTGCCATACCAGTGGTTATCTTTACTGGAGTAGATTAGTATAACCTTTAGCACTTGGTAGGTGGCTATTTTTCTGGTGAATGCATTCATCTTAAACTCCACCAGTGAATAAAATCAAAAGCAGTTCATCTTCTCATAACAGGGCAGCAAAATATATTCACTGTCTTGCCCCAGAGCTATGTTAACTCTTTCCCTTCCTTTTGTAACATACTCCACAAAGACCTCAACATTGAACATTCTGCAGAACATAATGTTAGACTACAATATTGATGACATCATGCTAATTGGGCCTAATGAGCAGTAAATGAAAAGGACACTAGATGGCCTAGCAGGACACATGCATGTCAAAGAGTAAAAGATTAGCCCCATGAAAATTCAGGGACCTGCCCCATCAGTGATGATTCTAGAGGTCTGGGACATGCCAGGAAATCCACCCCCCAAGGTAAAATACAAGTTATCTCTTGCATCTCTTACCACGAAAAGAGAGGCACTGTCTTTGGGGAACTCTCTGGATTTTAGAGGCAGCATATACCATATTTGGAACTCAAAATGCTGCCAGGTTTGAGCAGGGCCTGGAGTAAGAAAAAGATACATAGCAGGTTGAAACTATAATACTAGCCAATCTGATGTGATCTAGTCAATCTGATGTTGCTAAAAATGGCAGTAGTGGATAAGAATGCTGTGTGGAGTTTCCAGCAAGCCACAGTAGGATGATTATAGTGCAAATCTTATAGTGCAGATCCATGCCTTCTATAGCAGATAACTTCTGTGTCCTTATAAGTAGATGCTGTCATGCTCCTGAGCCCTAGTATAGACTAAGTGGCTGACTATGGTACATTAAATGATCATCATGTCATTAGAGCTGCTTACCGTGGGCTTGGTATAATCTGAGCCACTAAACCATAAGGTTTTTTTCTTTTTGTTTTTTTTTTTTAAGAACTGATTTTATTTGGGTAACTGACTAAAGGAGTCTCATTTGTAACCAAGATGGAATTCACAGTATGTTGTTTATATTCACACTTAAAAAATATATCTCTATGTGCAGGAATTTGCAAATTGATATAAACATACATTACTTCCAAGTACATTTCTCCCCTCTTCCTGGAGGAAAAAGAATAGAGCCATCCAGGGCTTCCCTGGTGGCGCAGTGGTTGAGAATCCGCCTGCCGATGGAGGGGACATGGGTTCGTGCCCCGGTCCGGGAAGATCCCACATGCCGCGGAGCGGCTGGGCCCGTGAGCCATGGCCGCTGAGCCTGCGCGTCTGGAGCCTGTGCTCCGCAACGGGAGAGGCCACAACAGTGAGAGGCCCGTGTACCGCAAAAAAAAATAAATAAATAAAATAAAATAAAAATAAAAAACAAAGGAAGAAAGAAAGGCGCTGTGAGTAGTACCAAAAATACAAGGAAGAAATAATTCCAATCTTATACAAACACTACCATAGAATAGAAAAAAAGGGAGAACACGCCCTTAAAATGTTTTGCATAACCCTGATATCAAGAAAGGAAAATTAAAAGCCAATATCACTCACTGACATAAAGTAAAAGAGAAAAAAACCATACAATAATTTTTAGAGACACAGAAAAAGGATTGGATAAAATTCTGTTTATAATGGGGGAAAAAACTTAAATTAGAAATAAAACTTCCTTAATCTTTAAATGATATGAAAACATGTACAGCAAAACACATTAATTGTGAAATGTTATTTCCTCTGAGATCAGAAACAAGACACAAATGCCCACTATTACATTTATTTGATATTGTATTGGAAGTTTTGGCCAGCATGATAAGGCAAAGAAATACAAGTTATATAGAATGCAGAGTAAGAAGCAAAGTTGTTATTATTTATAGATGATATTAAGGAGTACAAAGAAAATCCCAAAGTACCTACACATAAAGTATTATAATTAAAGAGTTTAGTAAAGTTGCCAAATTTGAAAAATCAATATAAAATCAATTTATTTTATAAACCAGTAAACAGAAATTGACATTTTAAATAAAGATAGAATTTATAATAATAAAAAAAATCAAGTAGCTAGGAATAAGTCTAACTAATAAAGTATAAGGCCTCTATGAAGAAACCCTATGCCTTTGTGAATAGACACTAAAATGACTCATATAAATGGAGAAATATATGATGTTCCTGAATTGGAAGATTCAATGTTTTAAAATTATCAATTCTCTTCTCCCCCAGGACAACATTACTTTAAACATTACAACATTACTTTAACATTACTTTAAAATTCATATGAAAGAATAAAATAAGAGCTAGGAAATTTCTTAAGAAAAAAAAGTAGGATTAAAAATTTGCCTTACTTATTATTGACTTGTTACAAAGCTATATTAATCAAGATAGTCTGCTATTGGTGCACAGGCAGAAAATTTGACAAATGTAATAGATTAGGGAGCTCAAAAATAGACATATATATATGGAATGTTTGAACATTACAGAGATGGCAATTCAGAATGTCTTAGTCTGCTCAGGCTCCTCTAAAAAAATACCATAGACTGGTGGCTTAAACAACAGATATCTATTTCGCATAATTCTGGAGGTTGGGAAGACAAACACCAAGGTGCCAGCAGTTGGTTTCTGTTTTTTTTTTTAACATCTTTATCGGAGTATAATTGCTTTACAATGGTGTGTTAGTTTCTGCTTTATAACAAAGTGAATCAGCTATACATATACATATATCCCCATATCTCTTCCCTCTTGCATCTCCCTACCTCCCATCCTCCCTATCTCACCCCCCTAGGTGGACACAAAGCACCTAGCTGATCTCCCTGTGCTATGCCTCTGCTTCCCACTAGCTATCTATTTTATGTTTGGTGGTGTATGTATGTCCATGCCATTCTCTCACTTCGTCCCAGCTTACCCTTCCCCCTCCCCTTGTCCTTAAGTCCATTCTCTACGTACCAGCTGGTTTCTTAATGATGGCCTTCTTCCTGGCTTGCAGGCTGCAGCCTCCTCACCATGTACGTATACATACACCATGTACATATACATACACCGTGCACGTATACATACACCGTGGACGTATACATACACCATGTACGTATACATGGTGGAAAGAAGCAGCTCTGGTATTTCTTCCTCTTCTTTTAAAGACACTAATCCCATCATGGGCTCCACCCTCATGACTTTATCTAAACCTAGTTAGTGCCCAAAGGCCCCTCCTCCTAACACCATCACAGTGGGGGCTAGGGCTTCAATATATGAACTAGGGTAGGGGGTGGGGCACAAACATTCAGTCTATAACACAGATCAATGCGAAAAGATGAAATGTTCAATTAAAAATGGTTATCCATACAGAAAAAGATTAAATTGGGTCTTAATTTAAAAATCAACTTCAAATGGTTCTAAGACTCAAGTGTCAAAAACAAAAACAAAACCCAAAACAACGTTCAAGCTCTTAGTGGAAAATACAGGTAAATGGATTTTAGACCTTGGGGTAGAAATAATTTCTTTAAAAAGATGCTGACCATAGAATAAAAGATTAATACATTTGTAATAAAATCAAGAAACTTCATTCATCAATAGACATCTTAAAGATGGGAAAAGGTACAAACCAGGAGAGGATACTCACATATACACACTGATAAAAATTAATATCAAGGATATATAAAGAACTCCTACAAACCAATAAAAATAACAATAGAAAAATGGTAAAAGACATGAACAAACATTTCACAGAAGAAACATATAACCAATAGATGCACAGAGATGTTCTTTTGCTGTAATTAGAGAAATATAGATCAAAACCAAGATAAGGGAGATTTTTTTGTTTGAAAAAAATTTAAAAGCCTGACAATGCCAAGTGTTGGAAAGCATGTGGATACAAGAGATTCAGGCCTTAGAGGAAAACATAGGCAGAAAACTCTGTGACATAAATCACAGCAAGATCCTTTTTGCCCATCTCCTAGAGAAATGGAAATAAAAACAAAAATAAACAAATGGGACCTAATGAAACTTAAAAGCTTTTGCACAGCAAAGGATACCATAAACAAGACCAAAAGACAACCCTCAGAATGGGAGAAAATAGTTGCAAATGAAGCAACTGACAAAGGATTAATCTCCAAAATTTATAAGCAACTCAGGCAGCTCAATAACAAAAAAACAAACAACCCAATCCAAAAATGGGCAGAAGAACTAAATAGACATTTCTGCAAAGAAGATATACAGATAGCCAACAAACACATGAAAGAATGCTCAACATCATTAATCATTAGAGAAATGCAAATCAAAACTACAATGAGATATCATCTCACAACAGTCAGAATGGCCATCATCAACAACTCTAGAAACAGGGCTTCCCTGGTGGCACAGTGGTTGAGAGTCCGCCTGCCAATGCAGGGGACACGGGTTCGTGCCCCGGTCCGGGAGGATCCCTCCCACATGCCGCAGAGCGGCTGGGCCCGTGAGCCATGGCCGCTGAGCCTGCGCGTCCGGAGCCTGTGCTCTGCAACGGGAGAGGCCACAACGGTGAGAGGCCCACGTACCACAAAAAAAAAAAAAAAAAAAAAAAAACAACTCTAGAAACAATAAATGCTGGAGAGGGTGTGGAGAAAAGGGAACACTCTTGCACTGCTGGTGGGAATGTAAATTGATTCAGCCACTATGGAGAACAGTATGGAGGTTCCTTAAAAAAATACAGATAGAACTACCATACGACCCCACAATCCCACTACTGGGCATATACCCTGAGAAAACCATAATTCAAAAAGAGTCATGTACCAAAATGTTCATTGCAGCTCTATTTACAATAGCCAGGACATGAAAGCAACCTAAGTGTCCATCAACAGATGAATGGATAAAGAAGATGTGGCACATATATACAATGGAATATTACTCAGCCATAAAAAGAAATGAAACTGAGTTATTTGTAATGAGGTGGATAGACCTGGAGTCTGTCATACAGAGTGAAGTAAGTCAGAAGGAGAAAAACAAATACTGTATGCTATGCTAACACATATATATGGAATCTAAGAAAAAAAATGTCATGAATAATGCACAGAAATCTCTGGCATTCTTATACACTAATGATGAAAAATCTGAGAGTGAAATTAAGAAAACGCTCCCATTTACCATTGCAACAAAAAGAATAAAATATCTAGGAATAAACCTACCTAAGGAGACAAAAGACTTGTATGCAGAAAACTATAAGACATTGATGAAAGAAATTAAAGATGATACAAATAGGTGGAGAAATATACCATGTTCTTGGATTGGAAGAATCAACATTGTGAAAATGACTATACTACCCAAAGCAATCTACCGATTCAATGCAATCCCTATCAAATTACCACTGGCATTTTTTACAGAACTAGAACAAAAAATTTCACAATTTGTATGGAAACACAAAAGACCCCGAATAGCCAAAGCAATCTTGAGAACGAGAAATGGAGCTGGAGGAATTAGGCTCCCTGACTTCAGACTCTACTACAAGGCTACAGTAATCAAGACAATATGGTACTGGCACAAAAACAGAAATATAGATCAATGGAACAGGATAGAGAGCCCAGAGATAAACCCACACACATATGGTCACCTTATCTTTGATAAAGGAGGGAAGGATATACAGTGGAGAAAAGACAGCCTCTTCAATAAGTGGTGCTGGGAAAACTGGACAGCTACATGTAAAAGTATGAAATTAGAACAATCCCTAACACCACACACAAAAATAAACTCAAAATGGGTTAAAGACCTAAATGTAAGGCCAGACACTATCAAACTCTTAGAGGAAAACATAGGCAGAACACTATACGACATAAATCACAGCAAGATCCTTTTTGACCCATCTCCTAGAGAAATGGAAATAAAAACACAAATAAACAAATGGGACCTAATGAAACTTAAAAGCTTTTGCACAGCAAAGGATACCATAAACAAGATCAAAAGACAACCCTCAGAATGGGAGAAAATATTTGCAAATGAAGCAACTGACAAAGGATTAATTTCCAAAATTTATAAGCAACTCATGCAGATCAATAACAAAAAAACAAACAACCCAATCCAAAAATGGGCAGAAGAACTAAATAGACATTTCTCCAAAGAAGATATACAGATTGCTAACAAACACATGAAAGAATGCTCAACCTCATTAATCATTAGAGAAATGCAAATCAAAACTACAATGAGATATCATCTCACACCGGTCAGATTGGCCATCATCAAAAACTCTAGAAACAATAAATGCTGGAGAGGGTGTGGAGAAAAGGGAACCCTCTTGCACTGCTGGTGGGAATGTAAATTGATACAGCCGCTATGGAGAACAGTATGGAGGTTCCTTAAAAAACTACAAATAGAACTACCATACGACCCAGCAATCCCACTACTGGGAATATACCCTGAGAAAACTATAATTCAGAAAGACTCATGTACCAAAATGTTCATTGCAGCTCTATTTACAATAGCCAGGACATGGAAGCAACCTAAGTGTCCATCAACAGATGAATGGATAAAGAAGATGTGGCACATATATACAATGGAATATTACTCAGCCATAAAAAGAAATGAAACTGAGTTATTTATAATGAGGTGGATGGACCTGGAGTCTGTCATACAGAGTGAAGTAAGTCAGAAGGAGAAAAACAAATACCGTATGCTAACACATATATATGGACTCTAAGGGAAAAAAATGTCATGAAGAGGTTAGTGGTAGGACGGGAATAAAACACAGACTTACTCGAGCATAGACTTGAGGATATGGGGAGGGGGAGGGGTGGGCCGTGACGAAGTGGGGGAGTGGCAGGGACATATATACACTATCAAATGTAAATTAGATAGCTGGTGGGAAGCTGCTGCATAGCACAGGGAGATCACCTCTGTGCTTTGTGACCGCCTGGGGGGGTGGGATAGGGAGGGTGGGAGAGAGGGTGATGCAAGAGGGAGGAGATGTGGGAGCATGTGTGTATGTATAACTGATTTAGTTTGTTGTAGAGGGAAAACTAACACACTATTGTAAAACAATTATACTCCAATAAAGATGTTAAAAAATAAATAAATAAATAAAAATGATAAGCTACAAAAAAAAAAAAAATGTCATGAAGAGATGAGTGGTAGGATGGGAATAAAACACAGACCTACTAGAGCATGGACCTGAGGATATGGGGAGGGGGAAGGGTAAGCTGTGAAGAAGTGAGAGAGTGGCATGGACATATATACACTACCAAATGTAAAATAGATAGCTAGTGGGAAGCAGCCGCATAGCACAGGGAGATCAGCTCTGTGCTTTGTGACCACCTAGAGGGATGGGATAGGGAGGGTGGGAGGGAAGAGATATGGGAACATATGTATATGTATAACTGATTCACTTTGTTATAAAGCAGAAACTAACACACCACTGTAAAACAGTTATACTCCAATAAAGATGTTTAAAAAAGAGAGAGAGAGATTCAGGCCTATATATTGCAAGTGCATGTAAAAATCAGTACAACTACTTTGTGAAAGAGTTGAATATTAACTATTAAATATAACGATTACTCCTAGATAAATACTTGCGAGTTCCAGAATTTCTATTCCTAGTTATATACCCAAAAGAAATTCTTGCAAATTTGCATCAGGAGGTATATATAAGAATGTTTATATTGACAGTGCACAACAGGAGCAAAAATCAAGAAACAATCCATATGCCTATCAACTGAATGAATAAGCTACGGCATACTCACAAAATGGAATGTTTTACAGTAGTCTAAATAAATGAATTACAGGAACACAAGATTATTGGATTTTAAAAATAAATATTAGAGAAAAAAAGTACCAAAGTATCACATACAGTATTTTACCCTTACTATAAAATTTAAAACAACTAGAAAAATATATATGTGGAAGTAACATATAATACAAGAAAAAAATTCAAAGGAGCAAAGAATGGTGCACATAGAATTCAGGATGATAATTACCTTCATTTGCTGGGGGCCAGGGAGTGGTAGGAGGGACCATTTGTACGATTAGATGTATATTACTACCAATGTCCTGGCATTTGAGGGGAGGTTCTGTGTTCACAAATTCTTATTACTATTTCGATAGATAACTACATATATAGATATACAGCTAAATGATATTGGATAGGTAAGTAAATAAACAATGCAGGTCAGGTATGGACTAATGATGACAGTTTATCATAATCCAATTCTGTGAACTTGAGGTCCAACAGTATAAAAATAAAACAAAACAGCACATGTGAGAGAATATAAAGCACACAGAATCACCAATGAAGTATTCTTGCCAAAAATGTTTAAGCTCAACCAAGCCTTTAGACCTTCTCTCAAGGAGTGAAAGTCCTGAAACCCAGGAGACTTCCTGCCTAGTTCTTCGCAGTAACAGACCAGAATCCATCTGGAGGAAAAACTCTTGGATATAGTGCAAGGCTCTTATCAACGTGGTTCAGCTTTGACTCCAGAAGGCAAAGAGAACTGGAGAGGCAAGCATAAAAACAGAAGCAGAGAATTAAAAACTAGAAGCAGTGTGTGCTAAAATCCTTAATGCATTATAAAAGACAGTAATGGCGCCGCGACAGCCTCCGGACTCAGAACCGAAGACTTATCCTGCTGCACGGCCTCTTCATAACCAAGTGGGCACTTTTGTCCAAGTAGATTCCCATGTCTGGTGCGAAGGAGACAGAGAAGGCTTTTTGTGGACAAAACCTCCAAGAACCTAGATCGGGAACTCAGAGCACGGGTTGAAGGGTCTACCATCCATCGAAAGGCAGAAAGGAGTCTTTGCTCCGAATGGACAAAAGAAACATTTGTAAATCAATGAGCAAAGAAATTAAGTGGAAGGATGCCCCGATTAAAGTCTGCTGGTTATTGAGGAGGACCCAGTGAAACTACTTTAGGCTGGAGTAGAAATTCTCACTATACAGACAATTATCTGGCTTCCCTGTAACAGAAATAATACTCTTTCTGAGCACAATTTTTCCCCCCACAGAATGTGCAGAATTGTTAACAGACATCAATTTTCTACAAAACTACTTACCCACCTGTGAAACTTTTTGTCTCAAGGTGCAGACTAAAGCCAGTAATACCAAATTTTCTGAAGTGGTTTTGAAAAAGCCATTATATCTGTGACAATGAACAGAGCATCAGAACAGATGATACTCCACCAACCTTGAAGAGATAGGGACACAGGAAGATCCTAGTCCGCCTTTTAAACATCATTTACACCATTCACAAAGAGCCTGTATTTAAAAGTGCTGGCATTAGGAGGGTGCTGAAAACACGGTGGACCATGGAGCTCAAAGGGCAGACCACAGACTTAGATGATAGTTCCAACACTGAAATAATTTACTTTCTGAAAAAGTCTCTCAGAGAAGATTCCTGGGCCATTCCACATGAATTTGGAGAGATCAGAGACCAGAGAGTCATAGACTTTGAAAAAAGGAATTTCAAAGCTCAAAGGGTGCTTATGTTGGAAACGCAGGCTCCAAACAGAGGGAACTTTCTGGCTTGAGCAAAAAATCTCCTGTGACTATTTTATGCACACAACAACTTTCTGATAATAATTATCACCCCTTCTAGAGATATGGGCCAGAAGAGAAGAACCTACTTTTCTTCCAAGTTCAACAACTTGGGGACATTTTCTTGTTTAATTCAAGAAAATGATCAGGTTTGATACTCCACTGCCAGATACAGTCCTTCTGAGATATTACATATACTAAACTGCTGTAGCTTGGTATTGGTATCCCATGAAAGCTGGAACAGAGAATGAATTTCTAGCTACAGTATTACTATAGCATTGCAAGATGCATACCATCTGGCCCTGACAGTAGACCAAAGGGTATAATAAGATTTTTCAAAGTTGAGGGATACCAAGGAGTTCCCTGGCAGTCCAGTGGTTAGGACTCAGTGCTTTCACTGCCATGGCCTGGGTTCAATCCCTGGTCGGGAACTAAGATCCTGCAAGTTTTGCACCATGGCCAAAAAAAAAAAAAAAAAATTGAGGGATAGCGGAGAAAACTCTAATTTTAAAAGATACATGCAAGTTCATAGTAGCACTATTTATAATAGCCAAGACATGGAAGCAACCTAAATGTCCATCAACAGATGAATGGATAAAGAAGATGTGGTATATATATATATATATATATACACACATACACACACACACACAATGGAATATTATGCAGCCATAAAAAAGAATGAAATAATGCCTTTTGCAGCAACATGGATGGACTTAGAGTTTATCATATTAAGTGAAGTCAGACAGAAAAAGACAAATATATGATATCACTTATTTGTGGAATCTAAAAAGATGATACAAATGAACTTATTTACAAAACAGAAATGGAGTTAAAGACTTATAGCTACCAAAGGGGAATGGGGGAGGGAGGGATAAATTAGGAGTTTGGGATTAACATATACACACTACTATATATAAAATTGGTAAACAACACGGACCTACTGTTTAGCACAGGGAACTATACTCAATATCTTGTAATAACCTATAATGGAAAAGAACCTGAAAATGTATATATACATATATACACACACACACACACACACACACACACACACATATGTATAACGGAATCACTTTGCTGTACATTGGAAACTAACACAACATTGTAAATTAACTATACTTCAATAAAAAATAATTTTTAAAAAGTTGAGGGGTAAATTATACTATGTGGAAGTAAAGTTTAAAATAAAGCTAGGCATCAGAAATATGGATTTGGCCAACTTAAATCTTAGAAATAAATACCATCTCACCTCAAAATAAATAAATAAATAAATAGTAACCTGTGAGGTGATGGACATTAACTAACCTTATTGTAATAATCATTTCATAATAAACACATATATAAAATCATAACATTGTACACCTTAAACATGCACAATGTTATTTGTCAATTATATCTCAATAAAGCTGGGGAAGAAAAAAGAAAGAAATACCATGGAACTAACTTAAAGACTACAAAGAAACCACAATATAAAAACAAAAACACAGTTAAGGAAAAGATTTTACACACACACATCATTGATTTTACATACACACACACACAAATATACACACATAATTTGGATTCTATTTTTTTGTTCTAAATTGTGTTCTAGAATATTGCTCTTCTGACTGAAAACATCTAGACCATCAGATCCCTGGGAACAGAAACCAGACCATTAATATCTGAATACCCAGAGCTCAATACAGTATACTGTAAATGGTGTGAATTCAGTATTTTTATTTAGGTAAATAATTTAATGATAGAACACTCAAATTTATTTAAACACAATATTTCAAGTTACTATATTTTTGTCTGAGTACAGATCTGAAGTGGTACAAATTGTATCTAAATATTGAACCATGAATTAAGCAAAAAGAGTGGAAAACAATTCTTCTGACTTAGGTTTCAATTCCTTACTCCCACTCTTGCTGCCTCAAATGATTTCTATTGAAGATATTTAGGTAAACCTTTAATGGACAACATGTGAAAAGGTCCGTTGACAATAGGGCTAATTGAGACAAGCTCATGGGTACTGAGCAGGGGGCCTTCAGACTTTGAAAGGTCCACTTCCTGCAGAAGCCATTCCTGTTCTCTTTTCTGCTTTAATCCAGACCTGCTTGAATGAAGCCCCACTAAGTAGCTACTGACCACTTACGTATGTAATATATAACTTAAATGTATAAATAACTTAGAAGTAAAGTAGGAAAATGGTTTTCTTTTAAAGAAAAGCAAATGGAAGACCAGGCATCACTCTGGAGCACACCAGGCATGACACTGAGCATCCCCTCCCCAAATGTCTGCCCCAGCCCCCATTTGTCAACATCCATCACCCTGACCCTCTTGCCTCTGGCAATATGGCTAGACTTACCTTAGAGGTTTCACAGATAGAAAAAAGCTGAAGGAAACTGGGGATTCCATACCAGGTGTACATACCACCAGAAGTGATTGACATACATGCTATGGACAATCATTAACACTGGGAGCCTGTCTGTTTTCAGCTTTACAGGCTGCTTAAGAACACTTCTTATTGAGAGAGACTCTGCTGGTCTTGGATCATCATGGAATGATGAGGCTTACTTTAGTTAAGAATGACCCTCTTACATTACAGGGTCAAAGAACAGATGCACAAGTGTGTAGGGATCAGATGAACTATGTTTTTTTGTTTTTGGTTTTTGTCAGTGCCTATATACATACATATGGCATAGTTTAATAAAGCTGCTTTTCTTATGTTTCATTGCTTTGTAAAGTCACATCATATATACAGTCATCAATAAAACTCACAGATGGCCAGTACAAAATTTGGAAGTTTCCAACACTGTAAAAAAATGACGAGGAGTTATCAGCCCTCATGTAAACTTCAGGATGGGTCAGCCCTAACATTAATCACTGTGGACTGCAAGCACTAAGTTCTGTCTAGTTCTATGTGAGAGGAGAGGACTTCATCCACTGGTAACGTCACCTGATCACTATCAGGGAACAAAAAGTTCTCATGGCTTTGGCACTCTCTGTTCCCTGGAAGGGTTTCTGACTGGTGGAGTCAGAGAGGACAGTGAACGATCCAAAGGGGATCAACAACCCCTAAATGGGCCAATAGTACATCCTGGAATCCTACCCAGGCCACGACCCTAAGACTGGAAGCTAAGAACTGTTGTCAACTACATGGGTCTTCATCCAAGCACAGAAGCACAGCCCCATCCCTCACCCCTTCCTCAGTCTAAAGTAGAGCAGAGGGGAAGCTCTTTGGGAGAGGAGAGGAAGGAAATTTGGTACAAAGGCCAAGCTACTTCCCAGAGGCCTAATGCTCTAGGCCACACCTAACTAAGAGTGTGGTATGATCCCACTTTGAAGATGAATAGCACTTTTTTTTTTTTTTGGCGGTATGCGGGCCTCTCACTGTTGTGGCCTCTCCCGTTGCGGAGCACAGGCTCCGGAAGCGCAGGCTCAGCGGCCATGGCTCAGGGGCCCAGCCGCTCCGTGGCATGTGGGATCTTCCTAGACCGGGGCACACGAACCAGCGTCCCCTACATCGGCAGGCAGACTCTCAACCACTGCGCCACCAGGGAAGCCTGAATAGCACTATTTTAAGGGTAGAACATCTTGGGAAAATCCAGGATGCCTACTCTGAAACTTTCACTCGAGACTGTGTAAGACACATCAGTATGCAGGTATATTCTCCTCTTAAAAATCTAGATGAGAGAGATCACTCTGGTGGTCCAGTGACTAAGGCTCCACGGTCCCTGTGCAGGGAGCCCAGGTTGGATCCCTGGTCAGGGAACTAGATCCCGCATGCCACAACTAAAAAAAGATTCTGCATACTGCAACTAAAGATCCTGCATGCTGCAACTAAGACCCGGTGCAGCCAAATAAATAAATAAATAAATATATTTTTAATCTAGATGAGAAAAAATATGAAATTTTGCCATTTGCGACAACATGGAGGGACCTTGAGGGCATTATGCTAAGTGAAATAAGTCAGACAGAGAAAGATAAATACTATAGGATTTCACTCATATCTGGAACATGAAAAACTATAATAAACAAACAAAACCCCTATTAAATGAACAAACCAAAACCAAACAAAACAAACATGTCATTACAGAGAACAAAGTAGTGGTTATCAGAGGGGGCAGGTAAAGGAGGGAGACAAAGTGGATAAAGGGGATCAACTGTATGGTGATAGATGAAAAATAAATTTTTGGTGGTGAGCACATTGTAGGGTATACAGATATAGAAATATAATGCCATAAATCAAGGTCACCTCAATAAACAATAAAATAAATCATTGTAGATGAAAAAAATGTAGATGGCTATTTTCGTTTTCAAGCACCAAAAACTTTTTAAAAACTTTAATTGGCTAATATAGTGCACATGTTAAGCAGACTTTTAAAGAGATCCTACATCTTGAGTGGGTTAAGTAATCATTTATAACCATCTTGAAACATGTTTAACTCGGTTTTTCTGGTGACATGAGATTAAACATGGAAACCAAACTGTGTTTCACTCACAACATATAAGCAAACAAACTGCATGTACGTGTGTAGATTTATGCAAAAGCCCGGTGATACAACTATATTTAGCTTTTCAGATTAGGTACATACGGCCACCCACTCACCCTGTATTATCTCACCAAACACAAGAGCAGCAACTTTTCTATTTCAATACAACTATGGGCAGAAATTATATGATATAAAATAGAGGTTCTTCCATAAAGGTTAAGATTTAGCATATAAGCAGGGAAGACAAAAGCAGAGTTCCCATGAAGTCAAAAATAATACCACACTGGTCCAGTGCTCCATGAAACTCTGAGTTAAATTATAGTCTTCAAAGGCGTGTACTTGGATCCAGATTCACCAAGACACTTCAGTATGCTTCAAACTGGCTCATCATCATCTTCCTGCTGTATTCATAAGCCAAAAATAGTGCCGCATTGGCAGGGAACGCTCGAATCAAAGTAGCTTTCAGACCAGAATATAAAGCTGCTATTCCTTCGTTTTTCACAACACTTAAAAGAGTTCTGATAAATCCTGCCTGTTTTCCAAACATGGAAAGAACCTGAATTCTGGATTTGATACAATCCACTGGGTATATGACAAGCCAAAGGCAAATTCCAGCAATTCCACCGCTTAACATCAAGGGGACAGGGCCTAGTTCATCTTTTGATCCATCCGAGGCAAAAAACGATCGGCTCAGTTCATAGCCACCAAAGAAGAAGAAATAGCCTGGTACTACTTGAAATAGAGTGCTCGTGAGTCCGTGGTAGAAGCCCAAGGGGCCATCTTTTCTAAGGATGCTCTTCACGACGGACCAAACTGTATTATGGCTTTTTGCTATCCTCCCTGACATCTCCAGTTCGTGCATGGTCTGCAGCCGGCACTTCACGAGCTCAGTGGGGCACAGGGCCAGCGCGGCAAACGCAGAGGCGACGGAACCTGCGGCCGCAGTCTGCAGATCATTCAGCTTTGTCTGCTTGTCCAATCCAACCACTTTCCTCACGAACTGTTGGCAGAAGCCATAGCACATAAAGAGGACTGAGTTCTCGGCGACGTAGGCCATCAGCGCGGGGCTGGTCCCTTTGTAGAAGCCCCGCAAGCCCTCCTGGGAGTATGTCTTCAGGCCACAGTCGGCGAGGCCCTTGTACAGGCCAGGGAACGTCTGCATCTTCACTTTCATTGTGTCGAAGGGCTGCCCGGTCAGGACGCATGCTGTGCCCCCAAGGGCCCCCGCGGTGAGGTCGATGGCGGCTTGGATGGCAGGATTGGATTTCATGTTCGCCCACTCTTCTGCTGGTCTCCGAGGAAGGGAACTCTCTGGAGCTTAGGAGGGCGTCCTGTGTCCAGCCACCTGCTCTTGGCTCTCTCTCCGGGGCGGGAGAAGCCGCTTAACCCCAGACTAGGCCGCGAGCCGTCCTCCCCACGCAATGAAATAACCCCCGGCCCGCGGGCCCGCGCGCGCCTCTCCTGGCGCCCTGCGGCCGCCGCGTCTGCGCCCTAAACCCGTCAGCCGCCCGCCCGCTCGCTCCGCGCCGCCCGGCAGTCCCAGCACCCGCGGACCCTGGGGCAGACTAGAGAAACACTTCTAATGAATCTCAATACAGAAATAGAAAGCTGTCCGATAAACTCCTGCGATTACGGCCAGAAACTCTAGGCGATGCTGCGGCGGAGGAAGACTTGCCTTCCTGTTCGGCCAGAGACCCCCACCTCCCGGCAAAACAAAATGGGAGGTGCTTGATCGCACCTGGGGTCAAAGGGTCAATCTACAGAAACAAAGGTTTAAAATAGGGAAAACGAACGAACACTTGGGGGGTTTTACCTTACAATCAGTGGCTTCTTCGGATCAGAAAACCCTTAATCGTCTCCGAAGAGGAATGGCAGCTCCACAAAGGTGCCGGCTGCCGCGCCTCTCCAGGTGTAGCTCTTTGCTCGCTGGGGGGACGCCGGGGGAGGCCTGAGGCGGGCAGATCCCCTATTTCGTGGTAACATCGCTGAGGATCCTGGCCTGAAGCCCTGCAAGCTGGTGGGACGCAGGGCCCTCATTTCTAGAGGTAAGTCAAGGCCTTGTACAATCGCACTGGAAAACATTTACATACAGCTAAAAAACTTCATATAAAAGACCTGTGTGGCTCCAGAGCTCTGTGCGTGCTAAGTCTCGGGGTTCTTGCTGAGGAGCCATGCAGCTTTATGCAGCAGCAGTTCTGGATATAACTGACTATAGGCCTAGTAGGCAAGATGCAGTTTGGGGCATCAGTGAGGGACCGCTGTCAGGACACACTTATCCTCCCAGATGCTTATAATCCCAGCGTTGGAACCAATTCTCTTGAAATTTACATTTTAAGCCCTAGGTGGTATTTTACTTTGGGGGTAAAAACAAAATGGTGGAGGGGGCAGAAAGTATGCTAAAATGATTCTTTCATTTAGAAAGCTTTCCTTGTCTGATTCTTTGGATATCAGTTAATATTTAAAAGTGAGGCACCTAAAAGCAGATTGTGTATGGATACTGTTTGTCAACAGGTAGACTTCATTGTAGTAAATAGTGACTTGGCCTTTTCTTTGGAGGGTGCCCAAATGTATATGGATTTTTCTCTGGTACCACATGGTTTCTTCAGAGAATAATCTTCCAATCTTGACTGTGTGTCTGTGTGTGTTTGAGGGGGATGGGGGGTGCGGGTGGTGTTTACCTTGGGTACTGATTTAATGACACCAAGTGGGAGAAGAAGGTTGACATCCTGCAGTCAGAAAACAGACTTTCACACAATTCCCTTATTCAATGCTATGGACCCCCAGCCTCCATCTGTGCCACCTTTGGTTCAGTTTACCCAGAAAATAAACTTTCTGTCTGTGGGATGGGTAAGGAAAAGTCATCTGGCTTGAGTGAGATAGGGCTCCTGGACATCCAACAGCTCTGAGCACAGATTTTATCTTATTATTTATTATTTTTGTCTGTGCCACATGGCATTCAGGATCTTAGTTCCCAGACCAGGGAAGGAACCTGTGCCCCCTGCAGTGGAAGCCGAGTTCTAACCACTGGACTGCCAGGGAAGTCCCTGAACACAGACATTAATGAATCCTGTTTCTAGCCTCACACCTTCCCTCTTCCTTGGAAACTGCCTGCAAAAATTGAGCCTGTCTATATCAAGTGGGTTTGTTTCTCCTTGGTATACCTCCTTGCAGACATTTAGCATGTAACTTTCTGTGATCTCTGAATTAATTTATCATTTCTTCATCTGCTTTGGCCTTCTGAAAACACTGACATCTCTCATCCACGGTTGTCTCGTCTCCTATTTTCCTTGCCCTTGGGGGTTACTATGGTGTATTAGCAGGCTATTTGACAGAGAAAAGAGATTCATGAGAACAGTGTGCCATTTTAAACTTGAAAAAAAAAATTTAAATTTAAATTTTTTAAATTTCATATCACATTTGATTTTTTTAAAATAATTTTATTTATTTATTTTGGGCTGCACTGGGTCTTTGTTGCTGTGCTTGGGCTTTCTCTAGTTGCGGCAAGCAGGGGCTACTCTTCGTTGTGGTGCACGGGCTTCTCATTGTGCTGGCTTCTGTTGTTGCAGAGCATGGGCTGTAGATGCACGGGCTTCAGTAGTTGTGGCATGCAGGCCAGTAGTTGTGGCTCACGGGCTCTAGAGAACAGGCTCAGTAGTTGTGGCACACAGGCTTAGTTGCTGCACAGCATGTGGATCTTCCCAGACCAGGGCTCGAACCTGTGTCCCCTGGATTGGCAGGTGGATTAACCACTGCACCACCAGGGAAGTCCCTCACATTTGAGGGTTTTAAAATGTTTTGTTTTTTTAAAACTGTCAATTAATTACCTATGGTTCATTGTTTATTTTTTAAAAGCACATACTGAGTTTTACAAACACAAGAAATGCAGGATACTACAATAAATCATCAACTGCTTTTGCATTAAATTCATATATGTTTTGGAGAAACCAAGTTAGTAATCAGCGCCAGGGATCATGAGGGCATTAACAGGGAAATGGTCTGTAATTTCATTGAATTATCAGACATAGTTGTGCAATAATACACAGATCTCAAGTTCCATGAAATATATTTAAACAGCTGGACTTCGAGCACATGTACTCCCTCGCATATATGGAAAATAATGGCAAAGGAACTTCCAAATTTTCAGTGAAGACCACCACCTTTAACAAGATGCACACCCACATCACATGTTCCCTAGCAATCAGATTGAATAGCCAGAGAGGATTACCAGAGAAAGTAAGGTTTGAGCTGAGGGCTGAGTAACAAAAAGCTAGCCATGAGAATATCTGGAGACTGTTACAGGAAAGGGAAATGTAAGTGTCATATAAGTAAAGCTCTGTAGTGTGAAAGAACTTGGCATTTGAAATACAGAAAGAAGGCCAATATACCTGCTGTGTGGTGAGCAGTCTTCCTAGTCTGTGTTTTCACACAATTCTTACCAGGTGATAAACGTTTAAGCAGAGTTCAAGACAGTCCTTCAGAGACATGATTGGTCACAATTTGTCCAAATTTTTTGTCTCAAACATTTGATCTACAAATTCAAAATGTCAGGCTTTATGACATTTACATGTGAACATAAAGATCCCATTTACCTATAGAAAAAATGCAAAACAGCGGCCACACTGACATGCTTACTGCAGCATTCTGTGTAATAGCAAATTTAAAATGGAACAACCTAAGTGACCGGCAATAGGGGAGGGAATAAAATTAAGAATTTGTAAAATTTCTGCATTGCTTAAAATTTTCAGTGAGTTTTTTCTTATAATATTTTAAAACACTAATTTAAAAAATTCAACTTCCATTCATGAACTCAGAAATATTGAAAACCGCAGCCCAACTATACATCACACTCATCAGGCAAGGGAGCTGTGAGAAAAGTGAGTCTTTTTTGGTAACTGGATTTACACGAAGGGAAATGGATGCCAATCTTCTTCAGTTAAGTTTTTCTCTTTTGAAGTTTACCTAACAGAGAATTACTCTTCATTATGGAGGTTTTAATATTTATGCAAAACCAAGCCATAAATGAATCAAATAAAAAACAAACCTATAGTAGTAAACTGACTCAGTTTGCTTATGCTGTGGATGTATTTGAAGCAAACTTTGTTTCTGCTGTAATTTATAAACTTTTAGAATGATTCTTTAATTTGAAATCAGTCAACCCCATTTAAAGCAGCTGTTTCTTTATACACTTCTCTATCATTTCAATCAGTCTTTAATTCAAATTTTTAATCCCTGTATGTTCAGACCCTAGTAAATAGGCAATAATAGTTTGCTTTTATTCTAGGAATTGTTCTAAGTCCTTATAAGTATCAACTCAATAGCCAACAACTCAAGGGCCCTGAGGTAGGTAATATTATCACCTCCATTTTAGAGATGAGGAAACTGAAACCAACAGATTAATTTACTTGCCCAAGATCAATCTCAACTAGGTCACTGAACTAGGATACAAACCCAGGCACCACATCTCCTGACCTTGTGATTTTAATCTCTTTACTCTTCTTTAGTAAGTTTACAGTGCCTAACAAGGCAAAGTACCTAATCTCAGTGAATTTACAGCCTAGTGAGGACATGAGCAACAGGTAACAGACTTTGGTATGATAGATGCATAACAGTATTTATCCCAATAGACTATTATAGAGAAAGAGTAGTAATTAAACTCCTTGAAAAAACTGTAAATAAGATCAGGATTGAAAATAGTGAGATAATGTGGTGAGATCAGGCTGAAAAAAAAAGAATTTAGGATAGTTTAGGAACGTTCTTTATCTCCTAACCTCCAAATGGAGCAGGTGGATTGGAAACAATACAAAGATGACATTTCCCCATTTCTTTGCTTCTGCTGTTCTTCTTTTTCTTAAATTCTAACATAAGTGCTTCTTTTCCTACAAAACAGAATCCAATTGGTCAGTCCATTAAACCCCATAAAGAAACCACTTCAGAAGAGGATCTGATACCCACTACCCCTAAAAGAGCAAGACACATTATAAGGTGAAAATTACTTGCTTTTATTTATTGTTACAACAACTTTATGAAATAATTTGCAATGCAAAATGTGGAAAACTGCTTTGAATAACTGGGAAAATAGCTACAGCATGGGAAAACATATGTAAACAAACTTCACTGCCACCAGACTAGACTCTACTAATTTATCTCAGATGGCATCACAGAGTAGCAATGGCAGCTTCTGGTAAACAGATAAACAGCAGCAAAGTCCTGCAGTGAAGCTGTGATTAATTACTAAACTGAACTGTTCACTCCACTAATCCTACAACTTCCCTACATTTATCTGTCTATACATTCCTACTTACTAGAGGACAAACACCCACCAAAGTGGTTCCAAAAGACAAATGAGATAGAAATTCACAGGTATATTTGTCTACAAGACAATCCAATAGAAGGCAGTGGAGGAAATTGGGAACTACTGCAGTTTTACTATCTAGTCCAGGTGATGAAAACAAAGTTTTTCTTTCAAGGCTGACCACTGTCAGGAATGAAATTAAGTATCAAAACTCTCCTCACTTCTCTAGGAGTGATTCTAGCTCTTCTTGCAAAGAGCTGAGCTGCTCCTTTTCTCGGTCTTCCTTTTGTTTCAGTTCATCCAGCACAGCCTGAAATCTGTTCTTGAGAGCCAGGTTTTCCACTTTCATGATGAGATCCTCCTGTCGCTTTGCCCTGTCCTGGGTCTCTTGGAGCTTGCCTTTCATGTTATCAATCTGTTTCTGAATTCCCATAACCAGCTGATTAGTTCCCTCGTTTTCTTGGTGGTGTTCATCTGACTCATTTAGCTTGTCCTGTAGCTGCCTTTCCAGATCCTCCTCAGTGTCGATGATGTTTATATCTTCTTCATCTTGATGCTGTGTCTCATCTTCATCTTCACTGCTGCTGCTGAGGTCATTGAATATCTCTCGAAGCTCATCATGTTCTAATGAGTCATGGCCCTGCCTGTGGCCAGACATTCCTGGGGAAGAGATATCAAGGCCTTGATTTTCTGCTTCTTTTGTTTCATCTTCAGCAATTATTTCCCAACGGGTACTGACAGCTTCAGCATCTGTGCTCAGCAACCGCTTTACTTCTTTTTCCACATCTGGAGACTCAATATACTTCTTCTTTGCTGTCTTACGGAACCTTCTCTTTCTGACATTTTTTAGAGGCAGAGTAATTCCATGGTTCCATATAAACTTTTTCTCTTTGTCCTTATCCTTTTTCTTGCTTGCTTTGGGATCAACAGCAGCAACTGGTTCCTCAACAGGAGGATAGAGATCACCATCAACTGTAGAGACAAGCATCTGACAGATATCAGCTGTCTTGTAAAAGGTTTTTTTATCAATGGTTTTCAAACTTTCCATAACACATGGCAGATCTACCAATTTTGACGCCAGTGGTACCCGGTCCACTCTGACAATTCCATGACGCCCATCAGGGTGTAACTCAATTGTGAGTCTGTCCTTCAGGTTGACATGACCAGACTGTACCGCCCGCCTCACAGTAGAGGCATACTCCGGAGGTAGGCGTAAGATAAACTGGCTCTCTAGTTCGTGAGGAGCATCATCTTTGCTCTTACTCATCTTTATTAATTTGTGACTCACTTTTTCTCTAATAACCACTTGTTGCACTAAAATATTTCAGCTATTTCAACAGAAAGACCAGTTCTTTATAAATTGAAGTCTTTAATTACAAAAGTTCTAGGTAGAACAGCAACTAAGCGTCTATTCTGAATTAAGCCCCAAGTCTTTCTAAATATGCTGTGACAACACCAGTCGTTACTGACACATTGCCTTACTCAGGTCCATTTAAATCTATTAGCTGCAATGCCAAGTTCCAACCTCTAGATGCCGCTGCAGGACAACGCAGGGAAAGCAAATGGCGGCTCCTACGGAATGATTTTCGGCACAGAAAGTAAGGCTCAGCAGATACTCCCAATCCACAAACTCTCCCGGAACAAAGATACGCAAAAATCGGGGCGTAGTGAGCACTCTTCGCCTCGGGTACTTACAATCCAGTGACGATTATAAGTCCAGTTTCTCCGGACGGGCGCGAGCGGAAAAGAAAGCCACTCAGAGCAAGGTGGCCGGGAGCCGAGCGTCTCCTTCCGAATTCCTTTGTTCTTCCAGGCACTTGGCAAAGCGATCGGCTGATTATCGGTGAAATGGCTCAGGACGGGCAACGCGAAATCTCGCCAAGAACCGCAGCTCCGAACGCCATATTCCCCAACTCCGCAGCTCAGCGCGCCTCCGTCCGTTACTGCAGGCCTAGCCGAGAAAAAACAGCTACGTCACCACACGGGACGGGAAGCGGCTGTGAGTCGCAACACGCCTCGGACGGAAGTGCGGGCTGCCCCAGCGCGCGCAGGCGCAACGCGCGATTACGCGATCCGGTGTCTTGTCGTCTCGCGAGAACTTGGCCTTAACGGGATGACTATGTCTCGTAAAGAGCTGTTGGTTTAAAAGTATTTGGAGAAAACGGATTTAAGAAGGACATAGATTCCCTCCTGGCTTAGCCTCCGCTACCGCCTCCGCTAAGCCAGGGCTTTTACCGGATCGCTGTGGGGCCGGGTACCTCCTAGACTTCCGGGTGATTGCCGGAGATAGGGCGTCCGTGCGGAAATGGTGTTTGCATCTCCACAGGCTATATTCAATCTGGAGCCGATAAAAGAATTCATAACTAACCATACCGTGGATTTTAAAGTACCCAAGTCATTGGAGTGAGGACGTGCAGCCCACTATAATTCTAAGCCTGTGTTTGTTGATTATGAAGATACCTGTAGCGGGCCCATGACTCGGTCTGTTTCGGTTTTGAAGACCCCCTGAGGGAACAAGGGTGATTCCTCATTTTTTTTTTTATTTTATTATTATTTTTATACAGCAGGTTCTTATTAGTCATCCATTTTATACATATTAGTGTATACACGTCAATCCCAATCTCCCAGTACATCCCCGCCCTCCCCCCCAACCCCCTCCACTTCCTCCCCTTTGTGTCCATACGTTTGTTCTCTGCATCTGTGTCTCAATTTCTGCCCTGCAAACCAGTTCATCTATACCATTTTTCTAGGTTCCACATATATGCGTTAATATACGATATTTGTTTTTCTCGTTCTGACTTCACTCTGAGTCTATATCCATCCACGTCTCTACAGATGACCCAATTTCGTTGCTTTTTGTGGCTGAGTAGAGATTCCTCTTTTTAATGTGTTTGACGTAGATATAAATGTAAACAGAGAAGGTAGTGTTCTCCTGGAGGCCCATGTTCATTGAGGACAGTTGCCTGAAAGACGAATAGTCTGATTAAAGTGGAATATTACTGAAGTATTACTTCCTTCTACTCATTTGCCAGTAATTTTTAAATTAGTTTGGAATTTTAAAAAATCCACCTCTACTGTTTGGATAACTTTTCTGCTTGCCTCTTCTTTAGGTGGTCAAGTATTCTTCAACATGTATTTATAGTACTTCAGTCTAACTGTGTAACAGTTTCCACTTATTCCTATTCATTTCCTTTTATTTATTAATAGGATCAATTTGGTAGACTATCAAGGTCATTAAAATTTCAATTTCTATTCTCTAAAATATCAACACCTGCATCTATGTTTTAGAGAATTCACTTAAAATGTGATTAACATTTAGAAAATTCACTTTATTTCTTTATGTACTTATTGTCTCCCTCACCTAAGATTGGAAGCTCCATGATAATCAAGAGTCTAATATGTTCATCCGGTCCCAGTGCCTAGTATCAAAACATGGGAGATAAAAAATATTTGCTGATTGAATGAAACAATTGATCCATCCAGAAAGAACATAAATACAATCTAAATCCTATAATAATTTGTCAGAGAAAATACATTCTCTGTCGCCTTAAAATGAGATAGAGCCACTTTATATATACATTTCCTCTCCAGTCACGGACCGTGCCAATTGTTATGAGGCCAGAAGTTTGCAAATAACGTGTGTGAATGTGACCCCTTTGGTTTCGTAGACTGTGCTACTGTGTATCATGGGGTGGAATTTAAATGGTTTGGCACCAGTTTGGTTTTTTATGTTAAGTTTGAAGGAAAATTATGCTCTTCTGCATAACTGTACTTTAGTTCTTTGTTCTGTAATGTGTTGAAGAACATTAGCTGATGTATATATAATTTCCAGGATAATCTATTTCCTCTTTTTGAAGAAATGTTTCCAATGTGCTTGTCCCGTAATTGTACCTGATGTTACTTACTTCATAGATATGAGTTTAGCATGCTAGCCTTTGCATAATGCTTTATTTAACCCTATAAAATGTGAGGCCATGCTTATACATGAAAATAATCCAAATATTGCTTTGCATTTTAATTGCCTATGAGTTTTATGATGCTCAAATATATTTGTCACAGAAAATAACTTGAGATAAATTCTGGGCAATTCAGATTTGCCAAAATTATGGTGTATTTTAGTTATTAAACCTTGAAATGGAAGGTTGTCAGAGATAATTAAAAGGATCAACTGAGGTTTCCCCTAAAGTATCTACCTCCTTCAATCCTGAAACATATTTTCTGTTTTGGAATTTAATACATTTTCTGAATGCTATTTTTTGAGTGGTAGTTACATTGATCCTAAAGCTAAGGGCACTGCCACATCACCATTACCTTAATGTCTATTGATAAATCCAGTTGTTATTGTTGTTGTTGTTGTTTTGACTGGGGAACTGAATTTTTAATTTTGTTTAATTTTTTTAACACCTTTATTGGAGTATAATTGCTTTACAATGGTGTGTTAGTTTCTGCTTTATAACAAAGTGAATCAGCTATACGTATACATATATCCCCATATCTCCTCCCTCTTGCGTCTCCCTCCCACCCTCCCTATCCCACCCCTCTAGGTGGTCACAAAACACTGAGCTGATCTCCCTGTGCTATGTGGCTGCTTCCCACTATCTATTTTACATTTGGTAGTGTATATATGTCCATGCCACTCTCTCACTTCGTCCCAGCTTACCCTTGCCCCTCCCTGTGTCCTCAAGTCCATTCTCTATGTCTGCGTCTTTATTCCTGTCCTGCCCCTAGGTTCTTCAGAACCTTTTTTTTTTAGATTCCATATATATATGTTAGCATACAGTGTTTATTTTTCTCTTTCTGACTGACTTCACTATGTATGACAGTCTCTAGGTCCATCCAACTCACTACAAATAACTCAATTTCGTTTCTTTTTATGGCTGAGTAATATTCCATTGTATATATGTGCCACACCTTTATCCGTTGTCGATGGACACTTAGGTTGCTTCCATGTCCTGGCTATTATAAATAGAGCTGTAATGAACATTGTGGTACATGACTCTTTGAATTATCGTTTTCTCAGGGTATATGCCCAGTAGTAGGGTTGCTGGGTGTATGGTATTTCTATTTTTAACTTTTTAAGGAACCTCCACACTGTTCTCCATAGTGGCTGTATCAATTTACATTCCCACCAACAGTGCAAGAGGGTTTCCTTTTCTCCACACCCTCTCCAGCATTTATTGTTTGTAGATTTTTTGGTGATGGCCATTTTGACTGGTGTGAGGTGATACCTTACTGTAGTTTTTGTTTGTTTGTTTGTTTTGTGGCAGGCAGGCCTCTCACTGTTGTGGCCTCTCCCGTTGCGGAGCACAGGCTCCGGACGCACAGACTCAGTGGCCATGGCTCACGGGCCTAGCCACTCCGCGGCATGTGGGATCTTCCCTGACCGGGGCCTGAACCCATGTCCCCTGCATCGGCAGGCAGATTCTCAACCACTGTGCCACCAGGGAAGCCCCTCACTATAGTTTTGATTTGCATTTCTCTAATGATTAGTGCTGTTGGACATCTTTTCATGTGTTTGTTAGCAATCTGTATATCTTCTTTGGAGAAATGTCTATTTAGGTCTTCTGCCCATTTTTGGATTGGGTTGTTTGGTTTTTTGACATTGAGCTGCATGAGCTGCTTGTAAATTTTGGAGATGATTCCTTTGTCAGTTGCTTCATTTGCAAATATTTTGTGCCATTCTGAGGATTGTCTTTTCATCTTGTTTATGGTTTCCTTTGCTGTGCAAAAGCTTTTAAGTTTCATTAGGTCCCATTTGTTTATTTTTGTTTTTATTTCCATTTCTCTAGGAGGTGGGTCAAAAAGGATCTTGCTGTGATTTATGTCATAGAGTTTTCTGCCTATGTTTTTCTCTAGAGTTTTATAGTGTCTGGCCTTACATTTAGGTCTTTAATCCATTTTGAGTTTATTTTTGTGTATGGTGTTAGGGAGTGTTCTAATTTCATTATTTTACATGTAGCTGTCCAGTTTTCCCAGCACCACTTATTGAAAAGGCTGTCTTTTCTCCATTGTATATTCTTGCCTCCTTTATCAAAAATAAGGTGACCATATGTGCATGGGTTTATCTTTGAGCTTTCTATCCTGTTCCATTGATCTATATTTCTGTTTTTGTGCCAGTACCATGCTGTCTTGATTACTGTAGCTTTGTAGTATAGTCTGAAGTCTGGGAGCCTGATTCCTCCAGCTCCGTTTTTCTTTCTCAAGATTGCTTTGGTTATTCGGGGTCTTTTGTGTTTCCATACAAATTGTGAATTTTTTTGTTCTAGTTCTGTGAAAACTGCCATTGGTAGTTTGATAGGGATTGCACTGAATCTGTAGATTGCTTTGGGTAGTATAGTCATTTTCACAATGTTGATTCTTCCAATCCAAGAACATGGTATCTCTCTCCATCTGTTTGTATCATCTTTAATTTCTTTCATCAGTGTCTTATAGTTTTCTGCATATAGGTCTTTTGTCCCCTTAGGTAGGTTTATTCCTAGGTGTTTTATTCTTTTTGTTGCAATGGTAAATGGGAGTGTTTCCTTAATTTCTCTTTCAGATTTTTCATCATTAGTGTATAGGAATGCAAGAGATTTCTGTGCATTAATTTTGTATCCTGCTAATTTACCAAGTTCATTGATTAGCTCTAGTAGTTTTCTAGTAGCATCTTTAATATTCTCTGTGCATAGTATCATGTCATCTGCAAACAGTGACAGCTTTACTTCTTCTATTCCGATTTGGATTCCTTTTATTTCTTTTTTTTTCTCTGATTGCTGTGGCTAAAACTATGTTGAATAATAGTGGTGAGCTTGGACAACCTTGTCTTGTTCCTGATCTTAGTGGTAATGGTTTCAGTTTTTCACTATTGAGAACGATTTTGGCTGTGGGTTTATCGTATATGGCCTTTATTATGTTGAGGTAAGTTTCCTCTATACCTACTTTCTGGAGGGTTTTTATCATAAATGGGTGTTGAATTTTATCAGATGTTGTTATTTTTAAATCAAATCCACTTGACATATAGAAACACTCTGAGTTGATAAAAGAATTACACTCCTGTGGTTGTTCCATAGAATATCTGTGATACTGGTGAACCAAAGATTTGGGGGGAGCTTTAAATTCCCTAGTATGGTAATAAGCCTCAAAGGGCTTCCTACCTATGATAAAGGAGTATCACAATCGGGCTAATGCTGTATGATTGAAAATTCCTTTTAATAAACTTTCAAGTTCCTTATACTGTGGAAGTTAAAAAAAATGTGAGTGATGGGAGAAGCCTTGTTTATATTTTGGAGATTGAAAATTATAGGAGTGAGGAAATAGCAAATACCCCCCAAAATACACTTATATACTGTTCCAGCAGTATATAATCAGTAAAAAGCAGGTTAACTAAATTGTAGCAGTCTCTTGTATCAAATAGGATGCTTTCGATAGAAAAAAAGACCAACCTAATTTACACTGGTTTAAACAATAAGAAAATGTGTTATCTCAAAAACCAGGTAGTCTAGAGCAGCTCTGTCCAATAGAAATATAATGTGAGCCACAGGTGAAAGTCACATATGTATGTTAAATTATCTAGTAGCCACATTAAAATGCCAAAAGGAAACATGTGAAATTAATTTCAGTGACATTTTATTTAACCTAATTACCAAAATACTGCTCAACGTATAATCAATGTATAAAGTATTAACAATATTTTACAGTCTTATTTTGTACTGAATCTTCAAAATCAAGTGTTTATTTTACACTTATAGCACATCTCAGTTGGGACTAGCCACATTTCAAGTGCCCAGTGGCCACATGTGGCAGGTGACTACTCTATCGGACAGTACAGTTTTAGAAGTATGGCTGCCTCTAGGCAGGATAGAATTATGGTTTGGCACAAATCATTTAACTCTTGCTAATTTTGGATAATGAACATTTATTTATACTTTATTATTCTTTCAGCTTTACCCTCACCTCCTTGTAAATTTCCAAAGTCTGTGGTCATAAGAAACCTGCCAGCAGTAACTGAGGAACTTCCTTCCTTGTCCATGGTAAGTTCAGAGAGTGGCTCTTCCCAACCAAAATCTGTCTTTCAATTTGACTGGACCAACTTAGACTATATACCTATCCCTGGCTCAGTAATAGTCACCAGCGGAATATCCTAAGCCTGTGATTTTCAGAATGGTGGGGAGGAGACATTTGGTGATGTCTGGAGACATTTTGATTGTTGCACCTGTGGGATCTCCTGGCCTCTCATACGTGCTGCTAAATATCCTATAATGCACAGAACATCTCCCCCGAACAAAGTTATCTGACTCAAAATAGTACCAGGGTTGAGAAACCTTGCCCTAAGCTTATTTTTTAATTATTAATTGTTTTAAGCCACATTTCTAACTAAACTGGCAAGAGGAATGAGATCACCAATATTGGTTTAGACCTATCAGAATGTACTACAGCTATGAATAGGTTCAGCTGCCCCTTAGGTGCACAGAGGTGGACCTCTAAACTAAAAATGAAGTGTTAGAAGAGAGGAAAGAGCATGGGCAACTGTCATAATTTATTTGGGCTGTTGTGTCAAAATATCATAAGCTGAGTGCCTTCTAAGCACCTGAAATTTATTTCTCAGATCTGGAAGCTGAGAAGTCTAAGATGAAAGCACTGGCAGCTTTGGTGTCTGGTGAGGGCAGGCTTCCTGGTTCATAGGTGGCAGTCTTTTTTGCTGTAACCTCACATGGTGGAAGGGGTGGAGGAGTTCTCTGCAGCCTATTTTACAGGGGCACTAATGCCATTCATGAGCACTCCAACCTCATGACCTAATCACCTCCCCAAAGCCCTGCCTCTAAATAGCATCACATTGATTAGGTTTCAACATATGAAATTTGGGGTGGGGCAGACACAAATATTCATTCTATAGAGGTAACCAGTGGTATCCATTAAAGAGCTGATTATTGGGAGGATTATAGTAGTATATATGTAATTCCAAAAAAGATACAAATGCCCAATAAGCACATGAGAAGATGCTCAACATTACTAATCATTAGGGAAATGCAAATAAAAACAACAGTGAGATACCACCTCACGCCCATTAGGATGACTGCTATTAAAAAACAGGAAATAATAAATATTGGCAAAGATGTGGAATAGTGAAATCCTTGTGCACTGTTGGTGGGAATATAAAATGGTACAGCCACTGTGGAAAACAGTCAGTGGTTCCTCAAAAAATTAAAAATTGAATTACTATATGATCCATCAATTCCAATTCTGTGTATATACCATAAAGAATTGAAAGCAGCGTCTCTAAGAGATGTTTATACACCCTTGTTCATACCAGCATTATTCACAATAGCTAAAAGTTAGATGCACCCCAGCTGTCCATCAACCAATGAATGCATAAGCAAAATATGGTATGTGTACATACAATGGAATATTATTCAGCTTTGAAAAGGAAGGAAATTCTTTTTTTTAATTGAAGTATAATTGACTTACAACACTACGTTAGTTCCAGGTGCACAGCACAGTCATTCGCTATTTCTGTACATTGCAAAATAATCACCCCCACGGTAAGTCTAGTTGCCATCTGTCACCATACAAAGTTACTACAATTTTATTGACTATATTGTATTCCCCATGCTGTACATTTCATCCTTGTGACTCATTTATTTTGTTACTGGAAGTTTGTACCCCTTAATATTCCTCACCTATTTCACTCATCCCCTCACCCCTCTTCCTTCTGACAGCCACATGTTTGTTCTTTGTATCTGTGAATCTGTTTCTGTTTTGTTATGTTTGTTTTGCTTTTTCAGATTCCACATATAAGTGAAATCATATGGTATTTGTCTTTTTCTGTTTGACTTACTTCACTTAACATTATAGCGTCTAGGTCCATCCATGTTGTTGCAAATGGCAAGATTTTGTTCTTTTTTATGGCTTTGTATATGAACCACATCTTATTTATCCATTCATTTATTGATGGACACTTAGCTTGCTTCCATATCTTGGCTATTGTAAATGGTGCTGCAGTGAACATAGGCGTGATCACATCTTTCTGAATTAGTGTTTTTCGTTTTTTTTGGAAACATACCCAGAGGTGGAATTGCTGGATCATGTGGTAGTTCTATTTTTAATTTTTTGAGGAACTTCCATAATCTTTTAAAAAGGAAGGAAAATCTGACATATGCTGCAACATGGATGAACCTTGAGGATATTATGCTGTGTAAAATAAGCCAGTCACACACACACACGCAAAAGACAAATACCAAATACTTATATGAGGTATTTAGAGTAGTCAAAATCATAGAGAGAGCAAGTAGAATGGTGTTTGCCAGGGGCTGGAGAGAAGGGAGAATGAGGAGTTACCATTTAATGGGTATAGGTTTCAGTTTTATAAGATAAAAAGAGTTCTGGAGATGGATGATTGTGATGGTTGCATGATATTATGAATGTATTTAATACTACTGAACTGTATACTTAAAATGGTTAAGTTGGTAAATTTTATGTTATGTGTAAAATTGTAATTAAATAATGCGATTACTGATACATGAAAATTTTTGTCAGTATTTTCTGCCTTTTATAGTGCAAGTTTCTTTTATATCATAGAATATACAGTGAGAATTTCCTTTTCTAATGTAAAATTCTTTTTACAGTGGGTAATTTCTTGAGTAAAAAAATGTTTAAGAAAAAGAAGCTTCAAGTGTTCTTCAAAAGGAAATGTCAAGAAGGAAATTGTAAGAATTTTTATTTTAAGCTGATGTGAATTTTAATAAATTAAAACGTTTGATTTAAATTTTGTGGAAAGACCATTTTATTAATATTTTGTCAAAAAGAAATAGTGACTTGTAGCCTTTATACTGAACCAACTGGTATTGTAAAAACAAGTCCCGGAAATAAAGCAAATACAGTCTCCTGTGAGGACTTTCAGAAATAACATGTGGTAGCTATCCTACTGGACCTCTGGGTGCCGCTGTTGGCCAATCCGTGGCTTAGAGTGAAACAAAGGAACCCACTGGTGGTTCTGACGCAGCGATGTATGCACACTTTTGAGAAACACACCAGGAGCGGACTCTGCACGCCATCTCTCCCGCAATCTGCTCCAAGTATCTGGGTCAGGAAGGTCTGAGAGCTGCTGCCTTTTCTTTCCAGCGCACCTTGGTAATCCGAGGAGCAACTGTAGCGAGGTGCATTTGGTCCTACGAAGCAGAATCTTGAAGAGAGAGAAGTCTCCCCACAGGGAAGACGCGGGAGTGCAGGAAGCGCTCTTTCCTTTTCTGATGTCTTTGTTCAGCCTAGTGAACTGCACAGCAGTTACGCCGAGAGATTCCGGAAGAGATAGCCAAGGATTTAAAAGTGGGGAATCTCGCCAAAGATCTACATGTTGGTGACAAGAACCATGGGTGAGTGCTGAGAAGCCTCTTTACCGCCAGCAAAGAGAGCAGGAAGGAACAAATGACAGGATAGATCTAGCCAATAGGCCAAAGGAAGTCCCTAGGCACCTTGAATCTTAAACGTTCACTGGAAATCCTATAAATGTTTTTTATATAAAGTATTTATCCTCGATATAAATAACATATGGCTTTGAGCACAGCCATTTTGTTTTGAAAATTCTGGAAAACATCTTAATAGGAGCAAAGTTTACTCCTAAACTGCAGTAGATATGGATGCTGCAAGTAATTCTCTACAAGTTTATCAAATTAATTTCAGTTAACCATCTCCCTCACTGCCAAAAGTAAAAGAGCACACTTGGGAAGTAAATACTCTGGTTATTTATTGGAGAAATCTGGACCAGAGTAGCAGAGCTGCCACCACTTAGTGGTGCGGAGGAGACTCAGGGCAAGATGCAGGTCTTGGATGCCAAAGCCAGTCCTCCCATACTGAGCTACAAAGTATACAGCAGAGTCTGCCTGCCAGAGAACCTCCTTGTCTGCATTCTTCAGGTGATCCCTGCTGACCTAGATGACACCCTTAAGGTAGAGTTCTACACTTTCCATACAGTCTCACAGGGCATACACAGTGTATTCAATAACAACAGCACCATCTTTGATTTTGAAGAGTGACATATCACAGCTTAGAAGAGAAGACTGGAGACAGTTAAAGGCGCTTTTCACAATCCTGGTTGAAATGCAGGTTGAGAACTATGATGCAGTGCAGGTGACTTTCAGCTGAGTGTTTAGTCCTATTAGAGATAAGAACTGTGGTTGCTCTAATCAAAACAACAGGTCTCAGAGATTTCTTGAAGAGAACAGTGAAAGATATTGTAGAGAGTAATAAACACATAGCCAAACAATTCACAACAAAGAATTACTATGTAATTCTTTGTAAGTTACTGACAGAAAGGATTCTAAACTGGGAGCAGATTCGGGATCACGAGGTAACAAAGACAAGCTGTCCCTCTCCTCCAGTGTAAGCATTAGCCTGCATATAACCCACATCAACAAAAATGCTCTAATTTTCCAACAGGTCTACTGTATGGTCCAGGAGATTGGGAACACTCACCCAGAGCCTCCATTGCACACTTTAGTGCTTCCAACTGAAACTTGGTGCCCTAAGTGCCTCGTATTTTTCCTGACCAGCGACCTGGGTGCTGTTGTCTGACGTGTCAATGAGTGCAGAGCACAGTGGTGTTTACTGCAGCCTACCTTTGAGCTGACTCTGTGGCCTGCGACCAGTGCTCTGTGTCAGCCTGAGCCTGCCTGTAATGGTGTACTACCACTGCAAAAACTCACAGAAGATGTGCTATGCTGGGAGTTGCACCTGGAAGACACATGCCTCTTCAATGGGGCATCACACACTGCAGCTCGACTACCTGGTCGCCAAGGTGAAAGCTGACTGGGGCGCAACACCTGACTGTCCTATCAGGTGTCCTAATCTGACTCTTCAACCTGAGGATTCACAAGAGCAAGATGCCCACTGGGGCACTGCAGATGACAGAGACATTGTTCTCTGGGGCTTGCTGGTCACCATGCTCAATGACGACATTCGTCATGCTGCAGCTAGTCTTTGCAGGAGTTGTGGACAGACCTCAGCAACCACCTAGCACCTACTGCCAGAACTACAGCTTTACCTGGTTATGGCCTTTTCGCCTGGGTCTCCATGTTCTTCTTCCTAGCAGTAACTCTGGCCATAGCCTGGTGCCTGCAGTACTTCTCCAGCCCTGCTTTCAGCCTGGTCCAAGCCTGGACTTGGAGTTGCTTACACTTCAGCAAGAGAGATTTGCCCTATTCCTACAGTCAATATGTGACTTCAGATATTGCAAAGTCTTAATTTCTTCAAGTTAACTCAGAAACATCTTCAACTAGATAGTTTCTGTAGTACCAGCAGTGAAGCCTTAACTATTACATTGGATTCAAATGTATTCGTGTGAGTTTTAACACTTTTATTTCATAAATATCATCCTGCTGTAAGCAATTCTGCTTATTTTTTGTTTTTAGGGGTGTGGGAGAGCTCTACAAGTTTACTTGCTAGTTCCTATGTATATTTTGATTTTTTTTTATTAGCCCAGAAAATTCCTTTGGGCAAAACTTTGTGCCTATTAATGTATGTTCTGAAAAATTATGTTTGTGGCTAAAGAGTTCTTTCCTTGAAATATTGAAGGAGGTTCACTGCATCTTTAAGTTTCTGCTCTTGGGCTCCATTATATTTGTCTTTGAGAAGCTGGGAAACTGTAGATTTGGTTGTGTAAGAACATAGAGTCTCTCTCCAAGAACTATTCTGGCCTTTGATTGTTTCCTTTCATCATTTTCCAGAGCCTTCTCAGTCATGGTGTCCATGGGTTGGCTGCCAATATTTGGCCCAATTTGTTCCTAAAAATGTCAGCCTCTGGAATGCAGATCATTCTTCCCTAACTTCTGTGTAAAGATAAATAAATCACACTAAGCCCAAGACACTTTATTTAGTAACCTTTTACTAATTTTGCAATGAGTAAAAGAAGGAAGGCAATATAGTTTTAAAATCTTGCTGTTTTAGAAAACCAACTTCTTTTGGAGAAAATATTAAGTGTGGATGTAGCAGAATACGTATTATCCTAATACAGACTATCTAAAAATAAAGATGTGGCCTTTTTATTTTCAATTTTGAAAAATATCACTACCTCTTGTGTCTCTTAAATTTAGTCTAAATTAGATATTCATGTGACATTTTTCCAATGAAATTCCAAGAGCTCAGTGGTTTTTTTCTTGTTTGTTTGTTTGTTCGTTTTGGCCACGTGGCGTGGCATGCAGGATCTTAGTTCCCCTACCAGGGATCAAACCCCTGCCCCCTGCAGTGGGAGCATGGAGTCTTAACCACTGGACGGCCAGGGAAGTCCAAGCCCAGTGTTATTTTAATATATCAAAATATATTACTTTCAGCTGAGTTGAAGGTCTTTTAAAAGCCCATATTAAAGGTCTTTTAAAATCCACATAATACATAGATGCTTCAGTAAAAGAGGAAAAATAAGGATGGAGTAAAATATGTCCTTCAGAATTCCAAGGTTTCTGCTAAATATTCAGAGCACAATGGATAGGAAATGGGATAGTCCAATTTTTTTAAGTCTTGCTTACACTCTAAAAGTTTGTTTTTCCTTTTAGTTTTTTTCATCCTCCATTCAAAGGGCATTTGCTCTGCTATATGGCCCGTGAAATTATCAAGTGGTCAAGATGTACTACAGAAGAAGTGGAGGGATGATTTGTCCCCTTTGTGGTACTTCCTGACTAGCAAACGGAAAGCAGATAGCTTGGGAATACTACTGGAATATCCAGAATAGCTTGGATTCTACTGTATGTTACAATTAAGCAATATGTAGATGTAATTAATTAAATGAACATAGCAATTTCTCCTTTTCATAGTTATAATGTATAATGCTTAACTATTTCCTTGACAATAAACTAAGACTTAAGGAAATGTTGATCAGGTTAATGAGAAGAGAAAGTTCAAGTATTATCTAGGAGTGCAGTAACTGGTTAGGACTCTGGGTGCCGCTGTTCACCAGTCTGGGAGATAAAGGCACCGCGCGCGCGCGCGTGCGCGAACACACACACAAACACACACATACACACACAAACACACCGAGGGGAAAAAAAACTTCTTAGAACCTCCATCACTGCCAGATTGAAAACAGACTCCCTGAGGCTGCCCAGATCCTACTTCAGGACCCCTTTCTGCTCTGAATTCTCCTGAAAAATCGGTTAATTTAGACTCAGAAGAGCAGAGAAACAATACTGTTGGTGCCAGACTGGGAGAAAACTACGAAACAAGAGAGCAATGACGATTCGAGTGAAGGTGCTCGTCTGGCGCAGGCTGGTCTTGCTGTTCCTTTTTCTGGGGCTGTTGTTGGAAGCCCAGGCTGGGAAGATCCGCTACTCGGTGCCAGAAGAGACAGACAAAGATTTCTTTGTGGGCAACATTGCCAAAGACCTGGGACTACAACCCCAGGAGCTGGCGGAGCGGGGAGTCCGCATCGTCTCCAGAGGTAGGACTCAGCTTTTTGCTCTGAACCCGCGAAGCGGCAGCTTGGTCACCGCAGGCAGGATAGATCGGGAGGAGCTCTGCTCTCAGAGCCTGCAGTGTCTGGTGAGTTTTAACGTCTTGGTAGAGGATAAAATGAAGCTTTTCCCTGTTGAAGTGGAAATAATGGATATTAATGACAACACTCCCCAATTCCAGTTAGAGGAGGTAGAATTTAAAATGAATGAAATAACCACTCCAGGTACCAGGATCACTCTACCTTCTGGGCAAGACCTTGATGTGGGTATGAATTCGCTCCAGATGTACCAGCTCAGCTCCAACCCTCATTTCTCCCTGGATGTGCAACAGGGATCTGATGGGTCCCAACAGCCAGAGATGGTGCTGCAGAGTCCCCTAGATAGGGAAGAAAACGCTGTCCACCGCCTCCTCCTCACCGCTTTTGATGGGGGCAACCCAGTCCGTTCAGGAACCCTCCGAATTCGAGTTCAGGTGGTGGATGCAAATGACAACCCTCCAGCGTTTACTCAAGCACAGTACCACACGAGTGTCCCTGAGGACGTGCCGCTGGGCACTCGGCTGCTCACGGTAAAAGCCACGGACCCAGATGAGGGAGCCAATGGGGAAGTAACATATTTGTTTCATAATATAGACCACAAGGTGGCACAAATATTTCACTTGGATACTTACACAGGAGAAATATCAAATAAAGAACCTCTGGATTTCGAAGAATACTCAGTTTATCCAATGGAAATTCAAGCTCAGGATGGTTCAAGCCTCGTGGCCAGAGCTAAGGTGCTGGTCAAAGTTCTGGACATAAATGATAATGCCCCAGAGGTGACCATCACCTCTGTCACCACTGCAGTCCCAGAAAACTTTCCTCCTGGGGCCATAATTGCTCTTATCAGTGTGCATGACCAGGACTCCGGAGACAATGGTCACACTACGTGTTCTATTTCTGGAAATCTACCCTTTAAATTAGAAAAGTTAGATGATAATTATTACCGTTTAGTGACAGAAAGAACAATGGACAGAGAACTTACCTCCCAGTACAACATCACAGTAACAGCAGCAGATCAGGGAACTCCGACTCTATCTACCGAAACACACATTTCACTGCAAGTGACAGATATCAATGACAACTCCCCTGTCTTCCTCCAGGATTCCTACTCCACCTACATTCCAGAAAACAACCCCAGAGGTGCCGCCATTTTCTCCGTGACTGCCCACGATGCTGACAGCAATGAGAATGCACGAGTCACTTATTCCCTGGTGGAGGACACCATCCAGGGGGTACCTCTATCCTCCTTTGTCTCCATCAACTCAGACACTGGTGTCCTATATGCGTTGCGATCCTTCGACTATGAGCAGTTCCGGGACCTGCAACTAAGAGTGATGGCTCGTGACAGCGGGGACCCACCGCTCAGCAGCAACGTGTCACTGGGCATATTCGTGCTGGACCAGAATGACAACACACCTGAGATTCTGTACCCCGCCCTCCCCACTGAAGGTTCCACCGGTGTGGAGCTGGCACCCCGTTCTGCAGAGTCTGGCTACCTGGTGACCAAGGTGGTGGCTGTGGACAGAGACTCGGGCCAGAATGCCTGGCTGTCCTACCGCCTGCTCAAGGCCAGCGAGCCGGGACTCTTCGCGGTGGGGCTGCACACGGGCGAGGTGCGCACAGCGCGGGCTGTGATGGATAGAGACGCGCTCAAGCAGAGCCTGGTGGTGGCGGTCGAGGACCACGGCCAGCCCCCTCTCTCTGCCACAGTTACTCTCACAGTGGCGATGGCTGACCGCATCCCAGATGTGCTGGCCGACTTGGGCAGCATGGAACCCTCCACCAACCTGGACAACTCCAGCCTCACGCTGTACCTGGTGGTGGCGGTGGCCGCGGTCTCCTGCGTCTTCCTCGCCTTTGTCATTGTGCTGCTGGCGCTCAGGCTGAGACACTGTCATAGGACGCGTCTGCTCCAGGCTTCAGGAGGAGGATTGGCGGGCGTGCCCGTCTCTCACTTTGTGGGCGTGGACGGGGTGCGGGCTTTCTTGCAGACCTATTCCCACGAGGTCTCGCTCACCGCAGACTCGCGGGAGAGTCACGTGACCTTCCCGCCGCCCAACTACGCTGACACGCTCATCAGCCAGGAGAGCCATGAGAAAAAGGATTTTCTATCAGCACCCCAGTCTTTACTTGAAGACAGAAAGCAAACATTTTCTCAGGTAAACTTTGTGTAGTAAATTTATCTAGGTAAAAATAATTCCTGAGTTTACTTACTTGCTTTCATTCTTTACTGCTAACAGTTCTCTATTTCCCATATATCATTGTAGCTTTCTATTTACAAATCCTGGGAAATCATTAAAGGTTTATAACCGAGTACATTTATCATTGTTCTTTCATTGAAAAGGAGATTGTAATTAATCATAATGTAGGTGGTTGGGATAAAGAGTTGTGGAAAGAGCACTGCATTAGAAACAAGGAGATTTGGCTTCTAAAGTTTTCTTGCTTGCTTCTGGCCAAATAATTTTATTTTTCTGGCTTTACCATTCTCTTATCTAGCAAGGATTGGGTTTGACTATAAAAGGTCCACCAATATTAATGTGACTAATACTGTTTTCAAATATCCTTATGTTATAAATATCTCCTAATTTATCCTTAAATTTAATGTAGATGTCATCTGTCGGGGTGCTGTTTCATTTGGGGACACTTGAAAAGGTAAAGATTGTCTAAAGTAGTATTTTCAAGTTGTGTTAATATAAACTTATGGAAATCTAGGTAAGCTGCAAATTTAAACTTTCTTAGCCCTTTGTTTAGTCATTTATTTTGACATGTTTTATGCATGCTCAAGAATACATCAACTGTTTAAGTAACTTATGAAATTAAGTAATAAAATGAATGACAGAAAATTTTCTGTGCAACTTGAGAAATAGTTTGAAGCCTCGTGATTTGTATATTATGCCTGTAATGTAAACAACTAACAGAAGTCAAGTATATATTCCATTTTAATGTGTGTAAGCGCTTCATAAGAAATGCATCGTAGGGCAGTAAATCTGTGCTTTGATATACTTACTCTGCTCCAATAAATTAAAGATACACGTATAAAATAAAAAAGAAGAAAGCAGAAGCATAGTCAGGCACAAATAAAAGACAGATAGCTAAATGGACCGAAGATGGGACAGAAAGTGGTGAGCCAGGCTAAAACTAAAGGGGGAATTCTAGTCTTGGACTTAGATGAGATTGTTCAAGCAGTGTAATAGGGACAAAAGGGCTTTGGGCTAAACAAGGGACCTGAGCCAGGCTTACTGCTTGAATCCAAAATAAGCAGTTAGGCCCCTTGGCTAGTTAAAAAGGGGGAAAATCACATATAAACATTACCTACCAGTTCCCATGGTCGTAACTTGTTGCAAGCTAAAGACCAAGGGAATGAGGTGGACACAGATGCTGGCTTCAGAAAATGAACACTAAGTCTCTCAGACCTGAGCTGTGATATTCAGAATACCACTGCTGCATACCATTAAAGTGCCATTAAAATACCCAGTTATGGCCTGGGACCTGGAGAATTCTGGAACTTACTTTTGCTAATGAGAATTTCCTGCCAACAAATTATTATTTTTTAGGTAATCTTTATTTTCTCTGATGGCTTTAAAAAAATTCTCTCATTCTTGCTGTATGTCTAAGTGTGGATTTTTATTTTTATTTTCTGTTTGTTACCAAGAGTATACTCTCAATACCATAAGTTGTTACAATTTAAAATTTTCTCAACTCCTATAATTTAAAACTTTGCTTCTGTGTATATATAAATGACCTTTTAACCTATTGGAACACCAAGATTGCCAAGTTGGTTGATTTTTTAAATCCATCTATTCTGCTGACAAGATGCATGCTTAAAATAAAATTATACTGAAGATAAAGATGTCGATGGATATGCACACACACCCTACACACAAGAAAGCAGTCATGTCAATTTAATATAACACCAAAGTAGTGTTTAAGGCAACAACATTAGTGGTTATTTTTTTAATGAACTGATCATACTTATAAAAAGAACAGGCAACCAAAAAGTTATAAAAATCATGAGCTCCTATCACCAAAAAATATAACTTTGAAAATAATACAGATTATTTTCAAATCTGAAATTTGAAAGAGATTTTAACACAGTTCCATAAGAAATAATACATCACACAGGCAGAATATTACTAAGCACACAGCATATTTGACTAACAGAATCTATAAGCTTGATCTGACAGATTTGTTGGGTATTTGTGTACACAACAAATATAGAATAGCCAAGTTTTACATGAACCTATGGAAAATCTACAACAATTTACTACATAGTCATCACAAAAAAGGTAGAGCAAATTTCAAAGTACAAATAATATACATGCCTTATGTAGTTAAATCACAAAGTGGCTGGTGAGGAAAATAGGGAGGGGTTAGTAAAAGGGTACAAACCTTCAGCTGTAAGAGGAATAAGGCCTTAGGACCTAATGTATAGTGTGAGACTACAGTTGACAACACTGTATTGTATAATAGAAATTTGCTAAGAGTAGAACCTGATGCTCTCACACACACACAAAAAGGTAAATATGTGAGGCGATGGATGTGTTAATTAGCTCAGTAGAGGAAATCCTTTCACAATGTATACATATATTAAATCATCATGTTGTACACTTTAAATATCTTACAATTTTATTTTTCAATTATACCTCAATAAAGCTGGAAAAATCACAAAGCAAACATATTAAAATAGTAAAAGGAAACAGAAAAGTTTGGACATTTAAATCTACACCCCTGAATTACTCTTGGATTTTAAAAAATCACAATGAAATAAAAACTACAAAAATTAAAATATTACTTATTAAAAATTGCGGAATGCAGAGAAAAGAATATTTAGGGGTAAATCTGTAGACAACTATAAGAATTTCAAAAAGCAAATGATTTAAAACAAGTGAATTTAGCTTGCCACTCAGGAAACAAAGCAAGAAAGATATTAGCATAAATTTAAGTAAAATAATAGGAACAGTAATGAAAAGTATAAATTATTGAAATGCAGACAAGGAAGAATTATGATGATGAAGCAATAGAAGCCGCCACCAGTGGGGAGAAAATGAAACTTCTGTCAAGTCCAGTGCTGGGACTAATATTGGCTAGTCAGATGGCATGACTAAAATTCGTTTTAGAGATCTTAAAAGAAAACCCCAAATTGTGATTATAGACAAAGACCTGGAAAAGAGAAAGGGAAGGAAAAGCAAGTAAGACTAGGAAAAAATAAAACAGCTTAATACGAAGCAAGAAGCATGAGTGGAAAATAATATACAGAGTAAACCCAGATGTTGTCAAAGACAAAGAAACAGAAATCTTTAGAGAACTACAATAAGGGATGTCGAGCAGTTATTTAATGAGACTCCAAAAAGTATCAAAACAATTTTGAAGAAAAAGTTTTAAAAAACAAACTAGAGGCTCTACTAGAAAACATGGTGAGTTAATACCAATTGTTTCCAATAAATATTTCATCAGGGTTCTCAGAGGAATGGGTTAAAAATGAAAAAAGTTCAATGGGGAAGAAGCCAAAAGGCAAAATGACTGAAATGAGACCAGAAGTGTGCAATCTTGCTCAAGCATGTTGATTCAAAATCCTATCTACTATATATGTAATATTTATAGCTTCTGACTAAATGGGGTTTATTACTTAGGGATGCAAGAATATTTCAATATAAGAAATCTAATAATATAAAACTTCATATTAGGAGATTGAAGATAAAAAACCATATGTTCATTTCAATAGAGGCATAATAAAGATCTTGAGAACATTCAACACATGATTAAAATCTTTTAGCAAACTGGAAATTTAGGAAACGTCCTTAACCTGATAAAGAGTATCTATCAAAAACTTATAGAACTACCCAAAGCAATCTACAGATTCAGTGCAATCCCTATCAAAATCCCAATGCCTTTTTTTGTACAAATAGGAAAAAAATCCATCCTAAAATTCATATGGAGTGTCAGGGGACCTCAAGTAGCCCTAACAATCTTGAAAAGAACAAGGAACAAACCACCTTCTGTTTCCTTAATGTTCATGCTGCCTCTCACCTCCAAGAATTTGTACTAAGGTTCTAGAACACTACTCTAGCCTCTTTCTTGATCCAGTCATACCCTTTAGGATCCAGCTTCAATTTTGTCCTGGAAATGTCTTTCCTGACCCCCAAATCTAGGCTGGATACCCTTCCTGTGTATTCTCCCATTGCCTAGGGTTTCCAACCATCATAGCGGTTACCATACTCTATTAAAATACTCTGTTTACTTTACTATGTCCTCCCTTATCCTGTAAGCTTCCTGAGAACAGGGACTGTGTTCATCAGGTGCACCATTTCTATCTCCAGCATCAATCAGGCAAAGTGTCAGGCCTTAATTGGGTAGTCACCCAATTAAATGTCCAAAAATTGAATAATTTAAATACAGGTTTTGGGGGGAAAATACAGGTTTTGAAGTTCAATACTAAGCCATTAAGCACAGAAATTTTAAATATATAACATTAGGATATAATGCAGCTAATGTTTTTAGATTAATCTTATTGTCTCTGAATATAAAATAAGAGGTTGAAGATGTTTGGCTTAAGGGCAGAGGCTGCCTTGATTAATGCCTCCAGCGTTCATTGGTACTTTCCTTGCAACTACTATCACGGTCACATTCATTCACACCATTCTTATTCATTCTGAAAAAAAGACTCCTGACTTGAAAGAGCTACTTCTAAGGTATCTTAGAACTGTAAGATTCTTCAAAACCACTTGAAAGTCACAGGGGCAACAAATAATAACTTGGGTTTACCTGAAAGAGTGCAGAAATTACTTAGGCCTCTGGGCGTCGCTGTTGACCACCTAAGAAGTAAGCCTGTGAGACATCCACTCCAACTTTACGGCTCGCATAACACAAAGGGCTGGGCGTTTGGCCCGCAAGCTTCGGGACGGCAAAAAAATTATGTCCAGCAGCCCACTACTTCTCTCCACAGTAACCTGGGTCCCGTGAATGCTGGTCACCTTAGACCCTGAGGAATAAACATTGGAATCCCGCCCTGGATGCTGGAAGTTGCCTGGGAGAAAAGACTGCAGCTCAAGAAATGGCGGCTCTGCTAAAGTTGCCAAACCGCGGAAGACTTGTCCTGCTGTGCCTTCTTTTGGCGACCCTGTGGGAGGCTGGAGCTGGGCAGATGCGTTATTCTGTGCCAGAAGAGATCGAAAAGGGCTCATTCGTGGGCAACATCGCTAAGGACTTGGGGCTGGAGCCTCAGGAGTTGGCGGAACGCGGAGTCCGCATCGTCTCCAGAGGTAGGACGCAGCTCTTTGCTCTGAACCCGAGAAGCGGCAGCTTGGTCACCGCAGGCAGGATAGACCGGGAGGAGCTCTGCGCTCAGAGCGCGCGGTGTCTGCTGAGTTTTAACATACTCCGGGAAGATAAATTGAGTATTTATTCAGTAGAGGTGGAAATAACAGATATTAACGATAATGCCCCTCGCTTTGTAGTAGAGGAACTGGAGCTAAAAATCAGTGAAATGACTACGCCAGGATTCCGGATCCCTCTGAAGAGCTCGCATGATGCAGACGTCGGAGAGAACACCCTCCAAAGGTACGAACTTAATTCAAATGACCACTTCTCCCTGGACGTACGAAGCGGAAAAGATGGTAATAAGTATCCGGAGCTGGTGCTGGAACGTGCCCTTGACCGTGAGGAAGAGGCCATTCACCACCTTGTTCTTGTGGCTTTGGACGGGGGCGATCCTGTCAGATCTGGCACCTCCCGCATCCGCGTGATGGTCCTGGATGCAAACGACAACCCTCCTGTTTTTACACAGCCCGAGTACCGTGTAAATGTTCCAGAGAATACGCCCGTAGGCACCCGGATACTCACAGTGACGGCCACTGATGCAGATGAGGGATACAACGCTCAAGTGGCATATTTTCTGGAGAAAAATCCTGAAGAAACCTCAGAGGTATTTGAGCTTAAGTCATCATCTGGAGAAATAACGATCACAAAAAGCCTAGATTATGAGGATGCCAAATTCCATGAAATTGATATTGAAGCTCAGGATGGTCCAGGCCTTCTGACCAGAACAAAGGTCTTTGTCACTGTTCTCGACGTAAATGACAATCCACCAGAATTTTACATGACGTCTGCTACCAGCTCGGTTCCTGAAGACTCTCCTCCAGGAACCATAATTGCACTTTTCAATGTACATGACAGAGACTCTGGGCAGAATGCATTTATCACATGTTCACTCCCGGAGAACCTTCCTTTCAAATTAGAAAGGTCAGTGGACAATTACCACCGACTGGTTACAACCAGAGTCCTTGACAGGGAACAGTTTTCCTTATACAACATCACTGTGATCGCTAAAGATGGAGGGAACCCATCTCTGTCCACAGATGCTCACATTTTGCTGCAGGTGGCAGACATCAATGACAACCCTCCCACCTTTCCCCACACATCCTACTCTGCCTACATTCCAGAAAACAACCCCAGAGGTGCCTCCATCTTTTCCATGATGGCCCATGACCCGGACAGTGATGACAACGCCCATGTAACCTATAACTTGGCTGAGGACATCATTCAGGGGGCACCTCTGTCCTCCTACATCTCCATCAACTCTGACACTGGCATCCTCTACGCACTGCGTTCCTTTGACTATGAGCAGTTTCATGAACTGCAGCTGTGGGTGACAGCGCAGGATGGCGGGAACCCACCACTCAGCAGCAACGTGTCTCTGAGCATATTCGTGCTGGACCAGAATGACAACGTGCCAGAAATTCTGTACCCCGCCCTTCCTACCGAGGGTTCCACGGGTGTAGAGCTGGCACCCCGTTCCGCAGAGCCCGGATACCTGGTGACCAAGGTGGTGGCTGTGGACAGAGACTCAGGCCAGAATGCCTGGCTGTCCTACCGCCTGTTTAAGGCCAGCGAGCCGGGACTCTTCGCGGTGGGGCTGCACACGGGCGAGGTCCGCACAGCGCGGGTCCTGCTGGACAGAGACGCGCTCAAGCAGAGCCTGGTGGTGGCGGTCCAGGACCACGGCCAGCCCCCTCTTTCGGCCACGGTCACGCTCACCGTGGCAGTGGCGGACAGCATCCCCGAGGCCCTGGCCGACTTGGGCAGTATCAGGACCTCTGCCAACCCCGACGACTCAGGCCTCACGCTGTACCTGGTGGTGGCGGTGGCCGCGGTCTCCTGCGTCTTCCTCGCCTTTGTCTTTGTGCTGCTGGCGCTCAGGCTGAGGCACTGGCACACGTCACGTGTGCTCCAGGCTTCAGGAGGCGGGTTAGCGGGTGTGCCTACGTCTCACTTTGTGGGCGTGGACGGGGTGCGGGCTTTCCTGCAGACCTATTCCCACGAGGTCTCGCTCACCGCGGACTCGCGGGGGAGTCACGTGATCTTCCCGCAGCCCAACTACGCGGACACGCTCGTCAGCCAGGAGAGCTGTGAGAAAAAGGATTTTCTTTCAGAACCTCAACTTATACCTGAAGACAAAGAAGAAACTTTTTCTCAGGTAAACTCTCTTCGCAATATACCTGTGAGCTACTTTGCTGAAAGAAATAAATTTACCTAATTACTTTGCGGTCTCCACAGTTTACCATACCTTTTCTATTTCCCATATTTCTTTGTTTTTAAATTTTTTAAAAAATTAATTAATTAATTTTGGCTGTGTTGGGTCTTCGTTTCTGTGCGAGGGCTTTCTCTAGCTGCGGCGAGCAGGGGCCACTCTTCATCGCGGTGCGCGGGCCTCTCACTGTCGCGGCCTCTCTTGTTGCAGAGCACAGGCTCCAGACGCGCAGGCTCAGTAGTTGTGGCTCACAGGCCCAGTTGCTCGGCGGCATGTGGGATCTTCCCAGACCAGGGCTCGAACCCGTGTTCCCCGCATTGGCAGGCAGATTCTCAATCACTGCGCCACCAGGGAAGCCCTTATTTCCCATATTTCTTTGCGGATATATTCAAGTTTTAGGAAATTGGTCCTGGTGAATTATTTCTTTCTAGTTCTAAGTGTTCACACAGTGTAATCTGGAAGAGGAGCTAGAATCATTGCGTCATGAGTATAAATCAGGAGTTAGTAAGTGAAGGTGATATTTAGGTTATCAAAAGAGCACTGCCTGAGGAACTGGCATGTCTGGCTTCTCATACTTCTTTCTCACCCCTGAGGAAACCATCTCATGCACCTGGATCAACAATTCTTTCTTTCTTAGAAATATAAATGTTGACTTTTATGTTTCCCCAGATGCCTCCCTCCTTTAAAATTTAAGGCTTTTATGTTTATTTATATTTGTTTATGAATAATGAAGTACTTTAGTTGGTTGTTTTCTTCTCAGTCAGTCTTAATATTTTTCCTTCAGTTTGGCAGGGAGATTCTTCCTTTTTTTTGATTTGCATGATCTTCCCTATTAAAAGATGCAAATTTAGAAATATATATGCTTCACCGGGTTTCAGGTGGGTATGTTATGGAATCTCTGTTTAGTTAAAAATCTCATTAGCCTCTAAAGTAGCTCTGTGTTCCTTTAAGAAGTGATTGAGTTATCATTTGCTCTATAATACATGGTTTGTATAACAGTGAAGATGTTTCTGTTCCGTGTTACTTTTTTTAAAAAATAAATTTATTTATTTATTTTTGGCTACGTTGGGTCTTCGTTGCTGCACGCGGGCTTTCTCTAGTTGCGGCAAGCAGGGGCTACTCTTCATTGTGGTGCGTGGGCTTCTCATTGCGGTGGCTTCACTTGTGGAGCACGGGCTCTAGGTGCATGGGCTTCAGTAGTTGTGGCTCGCGGGCTCTAGAGCGCAGGCTCAGTAGTTGTGGCACATGGGCTTAGTTGCTCCGTGGCATGTGGAATCTTTCCAGACCAGGGCTCGAACCGTTTCCCCTGCATTGGCAGGCGTATTCTTTTTTTTTTTTTTTTTTTTTGCGGTACGCGGGCCTCTCACTGCTGTAGCCTCTCCCGTTGCGGAGCACAGGCTCCGGACGCACAGGCGCAGCGGCCACGGCTCACGGGCCCAGCCGCTCCGCGGCACGTGGGATCCTCCCGGACCGGGACACGAACCCGCGTCCCCTGCATCGGCAGGCGGACTCTCAACCACCGCGCCGCCAGGGAAGCCCCGGCAGGCGTATTCTTAACCACTGCGCCGGCAGGGATGTCCCCACCCCCCGTTACTTTTTTTTTTTTCTCATATGTGCAAACCACATTGCCTTTTTATCTTTAAAAATAAAATATGTCCTCAAGGGATTCAGAGACCATATCAAATTATTGCCCCGAAAGATTCCGCTTTTACATTTCTCTTCTCAAAGTTTCCTACTCACAGCAGCTGTTAAAAATGTTTCCAATTCCTCAACCAACATAAGTCCCCCTTACAACCAAGTTTCCCCTCCCCATTCCTCTTCCCATGTTGGCTTTTAATATGTTAGTTATATATTTAATAACAGAGAACAAAAAATATACTAATATTATATATAAATGGGGTCATCTTTTATTTGGAAATAATCATGTACTAAGTCATGTATATAATGGTATTGTCATTCTTTAAGGTGCTGTGATTCTTTATTGTTTAAGGGCATTGGAGGGAGAATTGATCTGAAGCAATGCATTCCATTGTCTTACTACTGTTACATAATATTCTTTGAGATAAAGTTGGAACTCACTGTGGAATAATATGTCATAACATTTTGCAGGTAAATAAAGTATGAACTGAGGAGAATTGAATACAAAGTTCCTTTTAGTGCTTATAGTAACTCTTCCTGAAAATAAATGCCTTATACATAGGTATATAATGCATCATGACTGAAGTGACAAATGAATTCCTATTCCTGTGCTTGGAGAGGAAAACAAATACAGGAAAAGGGTTTCTGGTATATAAAACAAAACTTTATCTCTACTAGTTTCAGTTTTTCAGTCCTTAAAAACATCTTCATACACTAGATTTAGGCAAAGTGGACTACTTTCAGTACCCTGAAGTTCTGTGGTTTCTCTCTCACATCTAGGCATTCCCATGCTCTCCTCTCTCACATCCAGGCCTTATCCCTGATCCACTCCTCTCATGTTTCTTGGGGAAGCCTTTGCTAACCTCCAAGACCATGTTGGAGGCCCTCCCATTGCCCTTGGCTTCTCCCATTATGGTAGTTATCTCAATGCACTGTAATTCCTTGTTTGCTCTTATATCCTTATAACTTGTGAAAGAAGTGGCTGTGTTCATATCGTTCACCTTAAATCCCCAGGTTTTGTCGTACACTTAATTATATGTGTGTTTAATGAATGGGTTAAATGGAAAATATTGAAACCAAGATGTCAGGCTATCAAGGACAAATTTCAAGAGGCATGCCCTATAAATATGGCTGATATTTCTGTGAGGTTCTTAAACTTTGTCTGAACATTTCAAAACAGTAACTTCAGCATGTTTGAGGCAATATTAGTGATCTTAAGATTAGCTCATGGCTTCCCAAGGAAGATAACTTGAAGTCACATCCTTTAACATATAGCGATTCAGTTATGTGAAATAAAAACCGATCCCATTACCTCTGATAAAAAGAATTTCAGGTGCTGAGAAACAAAGTCTGGCTTGGGTATGTCTAAGAGGGTGCAGTAAACGGTTATGCCTCTGAGCGTCGCTGTTCACCACTCAAGGAGGAAAACGCCACTGGAGAGCTAATCCATTTCCTTGTTTCCAAAGAGCAAAGAACCAGCAAATCACACTTACAAGATCCGAGGCTGCTCCAAAGCTCACCCTTTCCGTCAGCCAGCTCCGTAACCTATAAATTAGGCCCACGAAAGGGTTAGTTCCTTGAGAAAATAAGACTGAAGTCCGTCGAGAGAAATTGGTACCCAGTTCAGAGAAAATAATTCACCAAAAAGGAAATGACCAATTACCTGAGATTCAGAAATGGCGGAGGACTGGCCCTGCTGTACGCACTTCTGGGGACGCTGTGCAAGACTGGATGCGGGCAGATCCGCTATTCGGTGCCAGAGGAGCTGGAGAAAGGCTCTTTCGTGGGCAACATCGCCAAGGACCTGGGGCTGGAGCCCCAGGAGCTGGCGGAGCGGGGAGTCCGCATCGTCTCCAGAGGTAGGACGCAGCTCTTTGCTCTGAACCCGCGAAGCGGCAGCTTGGTCACCGCAGGCAGGATAGACCGGGAGGAGCTCTGCGCTCAGAGCGCGCGGTGTCTGGTGAGTTTTAACATCCTGGTTGAAGACAAATTGAAAATTTTTGAAGTAGAAATAGAAATTAGAGACATTAATGACAATGCTCCTGATTTTCTAACAGAGGCATTGGAAATAAAAATTGGTGAACTAACGGTTCCTGGAACTCGATTTCCACTTAAGACTGCATTTGACCCAGATGCGGGCATGAACTCTCTGCTGAACTATCAGCTCAGCCCCAGTGACTACTTCTCCTTGGCTGTGAAGAGTGTCTCTGATGGGGCCAAGTACCCAGAGCTGGTGCTGCAGCGGGCTCTTGACCGTGAGGAAAAGAAAGTTCACCAGCTTGTCCTAATTGCTTCTGATGGTGGCGACCCTGTTCATTCTAGCAACTTGTGCATCCAAGTGATAGTGCTGGATGCAAATGACAATCCACCAGTATTTACTCAGCCTGAGTATCGAGTAAGTGTTCAAGAGAACTTGCCAGTAGGCACCTGGCTGCTCAGGGTGAATGCCACTGACCCTGACGAGGGATTTAATGCTCAAGTATCCTATGTACTAGATAAAATGCCTGGGAGAATCGCTCAGATTTTTAATCTCAACTCAGTGACTGGGGATTTATCAATATCACAAAGCCTAGATTATGAGGATGCTACTTTCTATGAAATTAAAATTGAAGCACAAGATGGACTAGGTCTCCTTTCAAGAGCTAAGATTCTGGTCACAGTTCTGGATGTGAATGACAATGCCCCGGAAATTACTGTTACTTCTCTCACAGGATCAGTCCCAGAAGAGGCTACTGCTGGAAGGGAAATTGCCCTTATCAACGTGCATGATCGGGATTCTGGGCAAAATGGGCAAGTCACAGTTTTTATTCTGGGAAATATGCCATTTAATTTAGAAAAATCAATAAACCGATATTACCGCTTAGTGACAGCCAGATGCCTGGACCGTGAACAGGTGTCCGAATATAACATCACTCTGAGAGCTACAGATGGGGGAAGTCCGCCGCTGTCCACAGACACACATATCACGCTGCATGTGGCGGACATCAATGACAACCCACCTGCTTTCACTCATGCCTCCTATTCTGCCTACATTCCTGAAAACAACCCCAGGGGAGCCTCCATCTTCTCTATGACCGCCCAGGACCCTGACAGCATGGAGAACGCCCACATCACCTATGCACTGACTGAGGATGCCTTCCAGGGGGCTCCTCTCTCCACCTACATCTCCATAAACTCGGACACCGGAGTCCTGTATGCCTTGCGCTCCTTCGACTATGAGCAGGTTAGAGACCTGGAACTATTGGTGACAGCCACTGACAGTGGGAACCCTCCACTCAGCAGCAACGTGTCTCTAAGCATATTCGTGCTGGACCAGAATGACAATGCACCTGAAATCCTATACCCCACCCTCCCCACCGATGGTTCCACGGGTGTAGAGCTGGCACCCCGTTCTGCAGAGCCCGGCTATCTGGTGACCAAGGTGGTGGCTGTGGACAGAGACTCAGGCCAGAACGCCTGGCTGTCCTACCGCCTGCTCAAGGCCAGCGAGCCGGGACTCTTCGCGGTGGGGTTGCACACTGGTGAGGTGCGCACAGCGCGGGCCCTACTAGACAGAGATGCACTGAAGCAGAGCCTGGTGGTGGCAGTCCAGGACTGCGGCCAGCCCCCTCTCTCCGCCACAGTCACTCTCACAGTGGCAGTGGCTGACAGCATCCCAGACGTCCTGGCCGAATTGGGAAGCCTCAAGCCCTCAGCAGACCCTGACGACTCAGGCCTCACACTGTACCTGGTGGTGGCAGTGGCCGCGGTGTCCTGCGTCTTCCTGGCCTTTGTCGTCGTGCTGCTGGCGCTCAGACTGCGGCGCTGGCACAGATCGCATGTGCTGCAAGCTTCGAGAGGTGTACCAGCGGGCGTACCCGCCTCTCATTTTGTGGGCGTGGACGGGGTGCGGGCTTTCCTGCAGGCCTATTCCCACGAGGCCTGGCTCACCGCGGACTCGCGGGGGAGTCACGTGATCTTCCCGCAGCCCAACTACGCGGACACGCTCGTCAGCCAGGAGAGCTGTGAGAAAAGCGAGCCTCTCCTGATATCTCAAGATTTACTTGAAATGAAAGGAGATCCCAAGCAACTTCAGGTGAGCTTATTTCTTTTTGAACATTATAAAGAACAGTTATGCCAGTGTGGTTATTATAAAGCTTTAACACACATTTATTTGAAAATAAAGCAATGTGGTCGTCATTGATTCTTTTGTTTAAATATATGTTCCTCTCTTCTTCTGGGATTGTGATGGGGCTGCACTTCCTTATCTGGTATGGCTGAGTGGGCCTAGTAAATAGTTCTGACCAGTACATTGTAAATGAAAGTATGTGAATCTCTTCTCAAACGAAGTTCTAGTTGCCATCGTAAGAATTACCAGATTTCTAACTTATTCTTTGAAATTGTGACTGTGGCATCTATCTGGGTCCTTGAATAACTACAGTGACAGAAGAGCCCTGTGGTTGACTCAACATTGATCTGTATACCTGCGATAAGTAGACTTTTTTCATTTTAAATCACTGTGATGAAGTTTGTCACGCCAACCTACCTAATCTATCCTGGTAAACAGGCATATATATATATATAAAGCATATATATAATATACATAAACACATATATATATGGTATTTTAGGCTATAATATTATGATGCTTAAATCCTTCCAAGACAGACCTAACTTATTTCATCCTGATGACATAAAAATGATAGGGTAAAAAACATAGACGTTGGTCAAATTCTTTTACCTGGCATGTAGTCCCTACTTTGTATACTTAAAGTGTGTGTGTGTGTGTGTGTGTGTGTGTGTGTGTGTGTGTGTGTGTGTATCCATATGGATTTCAGCCTTTTTTCTGAAGGTGGGAAGCTCAATTGCCTAAACTTTTATGAGCCTTGCAGTGGCAGGTCTTGTCCTTTGGGAAACATTTTTAAATGTAAGGAGATATGTCTTAACCTCTGTGAGAGGTTTCCAGACCATCCACTTCAACAATGGAATAGGAGTCCTAAAACTTCCTTGGGCTAGAAATTGTTGGCCCATTTTGAAATTTATGAAATTATTTTCACCCGTAAAATTGCACCAGAGAGTCATCCAAAATTAGGCCAAACTAGATTTCATTAGGTCTCAAACAAAGGAATACACCTCTCCTTCAGTGTGTTAGGAAGAGGTACAGTCAAAAGTGTGAGACAAAAGGGCCTGAACAAAATAACTGAAAGCAGAAAAGTGTATATTCTCACTCAAGCCTGCAAATGCATCACAGCAAAAAGGCACATTACCTTTGGAATATTTTTTAGGAAAAATCCTTACAATATTAATATACCTTTCCTTGTAATGAGAAAAAAAATTAAATGGCTAGGGTCAGGGGAACTTTATATGTTCAAAGAGAATTTTCTAAGAATTTCATATAAAACATAGCCTAGGTGGCTCAGTCATTAAGAATCCTCCTGCTGATGCAGGGAACACGGGTTCGAGCCCTGGTCCGGGAAGATCCCACATGCCGCGGAGCAACTAAGCCTGGTGCCACAACTACTGAGCCTGCACTCTAGAGCCCGTACTCCGCAATGAGAAGCCCATGCACCGTGGCGAAGAGTAGCCCACACTCTCCGCAACTAGAGAAAGCCCGTGCACAGCAACGAAGACCCAATGCATCCAAAAATAAATAAATAAAATAAATAATTTTTTTAAAAAAGCATAGCCTACATATACCCTGGGAAAATGCACAGAGTACAAAGGCATCTGCTTGTATGGATTATAAGAAGTCTCAGACATCCCATTTTAACTAAAAAGGATTTTTAAAGGATAGGCAAGACTTCATTACAATAAAAAGGGAGGAGGGTTTATAATAAAATGAACAGAAAGTATAAAGGCATGAAGTAGGGAAAACAAGGGAAAGGATGTCTTCAGGACACAGATAATAATCTGTCTTGACTGGAATGTAAGAGGGGTATGGATTAGCACTGCAAAATAACAGAATAAATTGTTGAGTTTGTATTTAATTTGGTAGTGCATTTGAAATAAAGGTGTTTGTTTTAGTACCCAAGACTGGTTCAAGGATTACAGGTAAGTTTCAAAATAGAGTGTCTAAGAACTCTCAATTCCTCTCCAAGATTTACCAGTGGTGAAATCAAACTCATTACACTTATTAATGATATAAATTTACTGGAGCTGAGAATTGTCATTAAAGAGTATTTGTGTATACAGTCATATAGTAAAGAAGCACTGATTTCAAAGAAATAAATAAGCTTACACAAGATTCAGTTTTATAAAAACATGTGTGTGCTCAAATATTAGATTGCTCTCTAACAAAATATCAGGCTCCTCTGTACTTAATGGGAAGATTATCTATGTTTTAAAATGATGAGCAATATATTAAAATAAGTCTAAGGCTTTGACTCACTCCTTTTTTTTGCAAAGACTAGACCTTTTTATCCACTAGCAGTAACCTAACTGGTTACATCCATACCAGTCATACCAGTGTTTATAAATACAGTGGAATCACTGAAGATATTTTTGCCCCCAAAACTGAAAGAAAAAAGCTGTATGCCTTATGAAAAAATATTTAATGAAGAAAGAGGAATAAAATGATGGCAACACTTCAGAGATTATGAAAAGCTAGAAAATATCAGATTTAAAGGGAAAATTTGAATAGTTTGTTCTTTCCAACAAATAAAAAGACAAGGTCTTCCCTGGTGGTGCAGTGGTTGAGAGTCCGCCTACCGATGCAGGGGACATGGGTTCGTGCCCCGGTCCGGGTAGGCCGCTGAGCCTGCACGTCCGGAGCCTGTGCTCCGCAACGGGAAAGGCCACAGCAGTGAGAGGCCCGCGTACCGAAAAAAAAAAAAAAAAAAAAAAGACCAGATATATAGGTTCAAGAGCTTACAGTTTGAGGAATAACTAGTTGGGCAATATGCAGTTTTATCAGACAACCTCCGGGTGCCACTGTTGACCAAAGGGAACATAAGGGTTCTCAGTTCTACAGGAGTGATGGGCAGAGTGTTTTCCTGCTTTGTCCTGTGCACATCAGAACGCAAACACACCTCCTGTGCAACCTCAAGTGCCTAACAAATAAGTCCTACCCTCAAATCACAAAAGTCCAGGGAACTGTCATTGATTTTTTTAAACATCCCAGAGACATCTTGAAGAGCAGCTTCCCAGAGGGTTCCAGAAATGCTTAGGAGCTCCAGAAAAGCTGAAACAATGAGAAGTCAGGTACTGCTTCTCTTCCTGCTGTCTTTGTTGTGGAAGGCAATCTCCCAGGAGATCCAGTACTCGATTTCAGAGGAGCTAGCCAAGGGCTCGAGAGTGGGGAACCTGGCCAAGGATCTGAGGCTCAATGTCTAGGAGTTGCCAGCTCGAAAACTGCAGATTAGTGCAGAGGAGTTTTTCAGTGTGAATGCAGAGAATGGGGATTTGCTAGTGAGCGGTAGGATAGATCGAGAGAAGATTTGCAGGAGGAAATCTGAGTGTGCACTAGAATTTGAAACGGTCGCTGAAAACCCAATGACTATTTTCCATGTGAGTGTTGCAATTCAAGAAATTAACGACAATGCCCCAAGTTTCATTGCAAACGGCATTGACTTGGAAATCTGCGAGTCAGCCTTACCCGGGGTAAAATTCCCTCTGGTTTCTGCATAAGATGCAGATGTAGAAAGTAACTCACTGAAGATATATTCCATCAGCCACAATGAGCACTTCTCTCTGTCAACAAAGGAAAGTCCCGATGGAAGTAAATACCCAGAATTACTGCTGGAAAAATCTCTGGGCAGAGAACAGCAGAGCTCCCACCACTTAATCCTGACTGCCATGGATGGTGGGGACCCTCCTCTAAGCGGCACTACCCAGATCCGGATACAGGTCATCGATGCCAACGATAATGCTCCGGTGTTCAGCCAGGACACTTACAGGGTTAACCTCCAAGAAAATGTGCCCCGGGGAACCTCTGTGCTGCAGGTGATGACTACTGAGAAGAACAAGGGCATTAATGCAGAAATCACCTATGCCTTCCTCAGTTCCTCAACTACCAGCCTCCTCTTCATTCTCTATCCAAATTCTGGTGACATCACAACCAATGGTACATTAGACTTTGAAGAGACAAGTAGGTATATGTTGGGTGTAGAAGCTAAGGATGGAGGGGTACACAAAGCTCACTGTAATGTTCAGATTGGAATTGTTGATGAGAATGACAATGCTCCAGAGGTGACATTAATGTCCTTCTCTAGCCAGATTCCCGAGGGCTCAGACCTTGGAACTGTAATTGCCCTCATTAAAGTGTGAGAGCAGGATTCTGGAAAAAATGGTATGGTGACATGTTATATTCAAGAAGGAGTTCCCTTCAAATTAGAATCCACCTCTAAGAATTATAACAAGCTAGTGATTGACGGTGCCCTAGACCGAGAGCAGAGGGCAGAGTACAATGTCACCATCACAGCACCGACAAGGGCAAGACTCCCCTCTCCTCCAGTACAAGCATCACCCTACACATCCGCGATGTCAACGACAACACTCCAGTTTTCCACTAGGCCTCCTACGTGGCAGAAAACAATCCGCCCGGCGCCTCCATCGCCCAAGTTAGCGCTTCAGATCCAGACCTGGGGCCCAACGGCCACGTCTCCTACTCCATCGTGGCAGCGACCTGGAGCCGCGCGCGCTGTCGTCCTACGTGTCCGTGAGCGCACACAGCGGCGTGGTGTTCGCGCAGCGCACCTTCGACCACGAGCAGCTGCGCGCCTTCGAGCTGACGCTGCAGGCCCGCGACCACGGCTCGCCCGCGCTCAGCGCCAACGTGAGCCTGCGCGTGCTGGTGGGCGACTGCAACGACAACGCACCCAGGGTGCTGTACCCGGCACTGGGGCCCGACGGCTCGGCGCTCTTCGACACGGTGCCGCGCGCCGCGCAGCCCGGCTACCTGGTCACCAAGGTGGTGGCTGTGGACGCCGACTCTGGACACAACGCCTGGCTGTCCTACCACGTGCTGCAGGCCAGCGAGCCCGGACTCTTCAGCGTGGGGCTGCGCACGGGCGAGGTGCGCACGGCGCGGGCCCTGGGCGACAGGGACGCGGCCCGCCAGCGCCTGCTGGTTGCTGTGCGCGACGGGGGACAGCCGCCCCTCTCGGCCACCGCCACGCTGCTCCTGGTTTTCGCGGACAGCCTGCAGGAGGCGCTGCCGGACCTCAGTGACCACCCTGAGCCCACTGACCCCCAAGCTGAGCTGCAGTTTTACCTGGTGGTGGCCTTGGCCTTGGTTTCGGTGCTCTTCTTCCTGGCAGTGATTCCTGCGGTCGCCCTCCACCTTCAACACTCCTCCAGCCCCGCTGCGTGGAGCTGCTTTAAGCCTGGTCTGAGTTCCAAGTCTGGATGGAGGGTTCCCCCCAACTACAGTGAGGGAACATTGCCCTATTCCTACAATCTATGTGTTGCCTCACATTCAACTGTGCGATTTAAATTGTGAAATTTAATTTTCACAACGTGACCCCGGAAACAGCTACCCCTCCAGATCTCCTAGGTGAAGATCCTTCTATGGGTATATGTGCCAGTAATGAAGACCCCCAAATCTCTTATGATTCCTCTTTTTCCCATCACGTGAGTTTTTGCAGACTTACTTAAATTTTATTATTGTATTTTATTCTCGATAGTGCATCATTATTTTTGGTCCTTGTTCATTGTTCTAGTGGTGGTAGTGGGAGAGGAGGTATATTGGATGCATGGAGATTGGTCCCTTGATTGCTCAGTAGTCTTGGCAGTTACCTAATTACTACTCAATTTGTACTCTTGGCATTTCTATATGGTCAACAAATCCTGCTAAAGATAGCTTTTTCTTGGATGTCACCACCCTTAGTAATAACACTGCCCTTACTTAGTTGATGTGTAATACTCCTTTTTTTCAAGATTGTAAATGTATTGACAGTTCTTTCTGCCTAAGTTAATGTTTATCTTCATCAAATACATTCTAGTTGTTTAACTTTTTTCTGCGATGTGTGTTTTAATATAGCCTTCCAATAATTCTCTTAGCACTTTTTTGCCTTATCACATGCAGCAAAGACTGCCAGGTTTTACATTTGAATCACTAACTTCGGGTCTTTTTTCCCACTTCAAAATCTGTCAAGAATAATTTTCTTGACCATTCTTAAATAATTTATTTTTATACCCTTTCTACTTTGTCACTAATGTAGTAAGGAATGTAACAAACATTTTTTGTACACAGAGCCTTTTCCATATTACTTTTTTAAAATTATTTTTTAAGAAGATGTTGGGGGTAGGAGTTTATTAATTAATTAATTAATTTTTGCTGTGTTGGGTCTTCGTTTCTGTGAGAGGGCTTTCTCTAGCTGTGGCAAGCGGGGGCCATTCTTCATCGCGGTGCGCGGGCCTCTCACTATCGCGGCCTCTCTTGTTGCAGAGCACAGGCTCCAGACGCGCAGGTTCAGTAGTTGTGGCTCACTGGCCCAGTTGCTCCGCGGCATGTGGGATCCTCCCAGACCAGGGCTCGAACCCGTGTCCCCTGCATTGGCAGGCAGATTCTCAACCACTGCGCCACCAGGGAAGCCCCCATATTACTTTTTTAGTATAGGTTTCTGAGAAGTGAGTCACATTTTTTCAAAATATTTTATTTTACCTCCCAATCCCCAGCAATTTGTGAGTCTTTTGAGGATTGTGAAAAATACCTTTAATCTATTCTCCAAAGTCTGAGAATTTTAAAACTCTGAATAGTTAATGGACTTTTGTGTCTGGTCAAAATTTATGAGTAATTTGTAGAAACGAATTATTATGTAAGTAATAATCTAAAGAACTGAGTACCTGCTGCTTTATTTCAAGTTTTCTCAGATTGGTAAATTACTCTAAGTATTAATGAATAAGAAAACTATGAAATATGCAATGATTATATACAATTACTAAAATATTTCCTTTTACTGGTTATTTCTAAAATCAAAACTAAAGTAAACTTATAAATAATAGTAAGATAATACCTTCTGGATGTGTCCTAATGTGAAAAAGATTCACTGAAACACCATTTCCTCTTCACAGTGCTTCAGTTTAACTTTTCTGTCTTCTTACCTTTATTATTTCCTTTTAAGATCATTTATTTACCCATTGTTTTAGGTTTTGCAGCTGCATTAATAACTCATTTGTTAAGCACTGAAAAACTATTTCAGTGTATACTCTAGGAAAGGCGCTGTTCTAGAGCGAGGACTCACTGTGAACATGATCATCACAGATATAACCTGTGGCCTAGAATCTTCTTATATAAAATTAATGAGCAAATGTCCTTCCCAAACCTATTATCATATTTGCCAAGCCCATTTGCACAGGGGTAAGACTAACTCTCTGAACAGTAGATATTTTCTTACAAGGGAATTGAAAATTTGCCCCAGATTCTAAAGGGTCAACCCATGTGAGAATACTTGTTTCTTCATAGGTTGGGACTGGAGTCCAGACCTGTCTTTTCATCCATTTATTCTTTCAGTCGTCAAGTATAACCTTGTTCCTGGGAGGGATAAATATGTCCTTATGCAATACACAGTAGTGAAATTGGGCTATGAGAATAAATAATGCAAAAACTTAAAAAGAGGTAGAAAAATTCTTACCAAAAAAAATTGTCTCTGAAAAAAATAAATTATTTTATAAGTCTTATTGTACAGGAATCTTTGGATCACTTCTGGATTTTAATTGCAAGTTGAACAGCAGGTGTTTGACTTTTACCATTTTGAGGAAAATAGAATAGGGAAAAGAAACGGTGTACGCAAGTGATACTTTATTTACCAAGAATAGACTGCAGTAACAGGTTAGGACTCTGAGTGTCGCTGTTCACCAATAGGGGGAAGAAAAGAACCAGGAAATTAATACAAACCACAAGACTTCTGCATTACAAAGCACTAGCTCTGGGGCTTTAGAAAGCTTCAAACTGGACCCCCGAGAGCGCCAACATCCAACGGTGAAAGCACATTATCTTGGACCCTGAAGATCCTTGGGATCCTCAGGCCTCCACCAAGGGAACACCCAAGAGTAAGCTATTCCTCCGCGGGGCTGTAATGGCGGCTTCTCCTTATTGCCCAGACTGCAGCCGGCTGATCGGGATCTGCGTTCTCTTGGGGGCCCTGTGGGAAATCCGGGCCGAACATATCCTCTACTCGGTGCCTGAGGAGCTGGAGAAAGGCTCCTTCGTGGGCAACATCGCCAAGGACCTGGGGCTGGAGCCCCGGGAGCTGGCGGAGCGCGGAGTCCGCATCGTCTCCAGAGGTAGGACGCAGCTTTTCGCTCTGAACCCGCGAAGCGGCAGCTTGGTCACTGCGGGCAGGATAGACCGGGAGGAGCTCTGTGACAGATCTCCAAAGTGTGTAGTAAACCTGGAGATTCTCCTAGAGGACAAAGTGAAGATTTTTGGAGTAGAAGTGGAAATAATCGATGTTAATGATAACGCGCCCAACTTTGGGGCAGAGCAAAGGGAAATAAAAGTAGCTGAAAATGAAAATCCTGGGACAAGATTTCCTCTTCCTGAAGCTTTTGATCCGGATATAGGGATAAACTCTCTGCAGGGTTACCAGCTCAGCTCGAATGGTCACTTCTCCCTGGATGTGCAAAGCGGAGCTGATGGGATTAAGTACCCTGAGCTCGTGCTGGAGCGCGCCCTGGACCGCGAGGAAGAAGCGGTTCACCATCTTGTTCTCACCGCCTTCGACGGAGGCGACCCGGTTCACTCCGGCACTGCCAGGATCCGTGTAACACTTGTGGATACCAACGACAATGCCCCAGTATTCACTCAGCCCGAGTACCATGTGAGTGTGCAGGAGAACGTGCCGGTGGGCTCCAGGCTACTCACAGTAAAAGCCACTGATACAGATGAAGGAGCCAATGGAGAAGTCACATATTCTTTCCGGAAAGTAAGAGCTAAAATATCCCAGCTATTCCAATTGAATTCTCTGACTGGGGACATAACAATATTGGGGGATCTAGATTATGAGGACTCTGAGTTCTATGATATAGATGTAGAAGCCCATGATGGGCCTGGTCTCCGAGCCAGAAGTAAGATACTGGTGACAATTCTGGATGTAAATGACAATGCTCCAGAAGTCACAGTTACATCTCTCACCAGCTCTATTCAAGAAACTTCTTCCCCAGGCACAGTAATTGCACTTTTCAATGTGCATGACAGTGATTCAGGAGAGAATGGCCTTGTCACGTGTTCTATTCCAGATAATCTGCCATTCACACTTGAAAAGACCTTTGGAAATTATCATCGGTTGTTGACACACAGGGCTCTGGATAGAGAAGAAGTCTCAGAATATAACATCACGGTAACTGCCACTGACCACGGAACTCCACCATTGTCTACAGAAACACACATCTCACTGAACGTGGCAGACGTCAATGACAACCCACCTGCCTTCCCTCAAGCTTCCTACTTGGCCTACATTCCAGAAAACAATCCTAGGGGAGCTTCTATCTTCTCTGTGACCGCCCATGACCCTGACAGTAACGAGAACTCAATGGTCACTTACTCACTGGCGGAGGACAAGCTGCAGGGGGCGCCTCTCTCCTCCTATGTCTCTATCAACTCTGACACAGGTGTATTGTATGCTCTGCGCTCCTTTGACTATGAACAGGTTAGAGACCTGCAGCTACTTGTCACAGCCAGCGACAGCGGGGACCCTCCACTCAGCAGCAACGTGTCTTTGAGCATATTCGTGCTGGACCAGAACGACAACACACCTGAGATTCTGTACCCCGCCCTGCCCACCGACGGTTCCACCGGTGTGGAACTGGCACCCCGCTCTGCAGAGCCTGGCTACCTGGTGACCAAGGTGGTGGCTGTGGACAGAGACTCGGGCCAGAATGCCTGGCTGTCCTACCGCCTGCTCAAGGCCAGCGAGCCGGGACTCTTCGCGGTGGGGCTGCACACGGGTGAGGTGCGCACAGCGCGGGCCCTGCTGGACAGAGACGTGCTCAAGCAGAGCCTGGTGGTGGCGGTCCAGGACCACGGCCAGCCCCCTCTCTCGGCCACCGTCACGCTCACGGTGGCCGTGGCTGACAGCATCCCAGACGTCCTGACTGACCTAGGCAGCCTGAAGCCCTCAGCGGACCCTAATGACTCGGGCCTCACGCTGTACCTAGTGGTGGCGGTGGCCGCAGTCTCCTGCGTCTTCCTCGCATTTATCATCCTGCTGCTGGCGCTCAGACTGCGGCGGTGGCACATGTCGCGTCTGCTCCAGGCTTCAGCCAGCAGGTTGGCCAGCGTGCCCGCCTCCCACTTTGTGGGCGTGGACGGGGTGCGAGCTTTCCTGCAGACCTATTCCCACGAGGTCTCGCTCACCGCGGACTCGCGGGGGAGTCACGTGATCTTCCCGCAGCCCAACTACGCCGACACGCTCATCAGCCAGGAGAGCTGTGAGAAAAGTGGGCCCCTCCTGATATCTCAAGATTTACTTGAAAGAAAAGGAGAACCCAGTCTTCAACAGGTGAGTCAGATCTTGCCACACTGAAACGTGGGCAGAGAGCTGCATAAATGTCTCCAATTACATATAAATGACACTTCTTTTTTAGTATTCTTTAAAGTGCTTTAAAGTGGAGGGGCAGATGATCCTTCAATAATGTTCAATAACAGTTACTACACCTAGTAGTTATTGATTACTTATACTTTGTAATCTTCATTCAGTTATAGTTTCAGCAGAAATTTCTTAATTTTATACTTCTAACCCTCTCACGTCTTTATTTTTTATTATTTTTTAACATCTTTATTGGAGTATAAGTGCTTTACAATGGTGTTAGTTTTTGCTTTATAACAAAGTGGATCACCTATACATATACATATATCCCCATATCTCCTCCCCCTTGCGTCTCCCTCCTACCCTCCCTATCCCACCCCTCTTGGTGGTCACTAAGCACTGAGCTGATCTCCCTGTGCTATTTGGCTGCTTCCCACTAGCTATCTATTTTACATTTGGCAGTGTATATATAAGTCCATGCCACTCTCTCACTTCGTCCCATCTTACCCTTCCTCCTCCCCTTGTCCTCAAGTCCATTCTCTACGTCTGTGTCTTTATTCCTGTCCTGCTCCTAGGTTCTTCATAACCTTTCTTTTTTTTTTTTGAGTCCATATATATGTGTTAGCATACGGTATTTATTTTTCTCTTTCTGACTTACTTCACTCTGTATGACAGACGCTAGGTCCATCCACCTCACTACAAATAACTCAATTTCATTTCTTTTTATGGCTGAGTAATATTCTGTTGTATATATGTACCACATCTCTTTTATCCATTCATCTGTCGATGGACAGTTAGGTTGCTTCCATGTCCTGGCTATTGTAAATAGAGCTGCAATGAACATTGTGGTACATGACTCTTTTTGAATTATGGTTTTCTCAGGGTATATGCCCAGTAGTGGGATTGCTGGGTCATATGGTAGTTCTATTTTTGTTTTTTAAGAAACCTCCATACTGTTCTCCATAGTGGCTGTATCAATTTACATTCCCACCAACAGTGCAAGAGGGTTCCCTTTTCTCCACACCCTCTCCAGCATTTGTTGTTTGTAGATTTTTTGATGATGGCCATTCTGACCAGTGTGATGTGATACCCCATTGTAGTTTTGATTTGCATTTCTCTAATGATGTGTGATGTTGAGCATCCTTTCATGTGTTTGTCGGCAATATGTAGATCTTCTTTGGAGAAATGTCTATTTAGGTTTTCTGCCCATTTTTGGATTGGGTTGTTTGATTTTTTGATACTGAGCTGCATGAGCTGCTTACATATTTTGGAGATTAATCCTTTGTCAGTTGCTTTGTTTGCAAATATTTTCTCTCATTCTGAGGGTTGTTTTTTGGTCTTGTTTATGGTTTCCTTTGCTGTGCAAAAGCTTTTAAGATTCATTAGGTCCCATTTGTTTATATTTGTTTTTATTTCCCTTTCTCTAGGAAGTGGGTCAAAAAGGATCTTGCTGTGGTTTATGTCATAGAGTTTTCTGCCTATGTTTTTCTCTAGAGTTTTATAGTGTCTGGCCTTACATTTAGGTCTTTAATCCATTTTGAGCTTATTTTTGTGTATGGTGTTAGGGAGTGTTCTAATTTCATTCTTTTACATGTAGCTGTCCAGTTTTCCCAGCACCACTTATTGAAGAGGCTGTCTTTTCTCCGTTGTATATTCTTGCCTCCTTTATCAAAAATGAGGTGACCATATGTGTGTGGGTTTATCTCTGGGCTTTCTATCCTGTTCCATTGATCTATATTTCTGTTTTTGTGCCAGTACTGTACTGTCTTGATTACTGTAGCTTTGTAGTGTAGTCTGAAGTCCAGGAGCCTGATTCCTCCAGCTCTGTTTTTCTTTCTCAAGATTGCTTTGGATATTCAGGGTTTTTTGTGTTTCCATACAAATTGTGAAATTTTTTGTTTTAGTTCTGTGAAAAATGCCATTGATAGTTTGATAGGGGTTGCACTGAATCTGTAGATTGCTTTGGGTAGTATAGTCATTTTCACAAGGTTGATTCTTCCAATCCAAAACCGTGGTATATCTCTCCATCTATTTGTATCATCTTTAATTTCTTTCATCAATGTCTTATAGTTTTCTGCATACAGTCTTTGGTCTCCTTAGGTAGGTTTATTCCTAGGTATTTTATTCTTTTTGTTGCAGTGGTAAATAGGAGTGTTTCCTTAATTTCTCTTTCAGGTTTTTCATCATTAGTGTATAGGAATGCAAGAGATTTCTGTGCATTAATTTTGTATCCTGCTACTTTACCAAATTCATTGATTAGCTCTAGTAGTTTTCTGGTAGCATCTTTTAGTATTCTCTGTATATAGTATCATGTCATCTGCAAACAGTGACAGCTTTACTTCTTCTTTTCCAATTTGGATTCCTTTTATTTCTTTTTCTTCTCTGATTGCTGCCTCTCACGTCTTTAAAACCATTTTTCTTTAGGCATTACTGAAAGGATAGATTAGAATTGTGAAATAGGAGGCAATTGTGTATATTTATATTAAAGCATTCTCCCTTATGAAGCTGTTATTGTGTCTGGATTGAGTATTTTGAAATTTCCTCTTTTTACACCCTAATGTACTTTGCTTGAAATTTACTTTTCTTCCCTTTGGGATAGGTATTTTCCATTATGATTAAACAATGGCAATTTATAAATATTGGGGAATATACTTAACATTTAGATATAACTTTAACAGGGATAGTTTCTCAACTGGATTGGTACATTTCATATATAGTGTTGTGTAGTTTGTGAGATGCACCAACAGTGACTATGTGTGATTCCTTTGGTGCATTTCTGTGATTACTGAAAATATTGCCTATTTAATTTCATTCATATTTAATAGCTTGCAGGAGTGATTTTAATAATTTCTAAATTACCTATTATGGTATCACTATAAGACCCTTTTTTATTTCTGAGGAAAACATAACTTTTAAAATCTTTCCTTTTTCATCTTGGGAGCCTCTTATACTGGCTGGGTGACTTAGATTCTAAAGTGATATGATTTATGCTATTTAGTAAGAAGGTCTCAGTCCTGGTCCCAAAAATTGCTCATAGGTATCTCTGTCACCGTTGGGCTTTGTGATGATCTGACTTGGGGAAAATATTCATGAATGTCTAGGACTGCAAAAATTAGTGAACTTTAGATACCTAGAAATTGTAGCAATAGTTTGTGGACTATGCCTCAATTCAGCTTAAGAAGGAGAGTTTGAGTTTCTAAATGCCTTTGTCTTCATGGGAAATTGTGGTACAATACATAGAGTAAAACAGGAATGTGGTATGATACAACTAGCTGGCATGAGAAGAGGAAAGAGAAAATAATAAATGAATATTGAGAAACAAATCGTATCTGAGGATAGATTGTTTAAAATGCTGAAGCTTTAAAATATAATTTCGAAATATCAATTGTCTTGAAACTGTGACAGACATATTTGGATGCTGGCATTAAGAATACATTCCAGAATCAGAGTGATATATATTTTTTAAATGCCTAGGAGGGCAGTAGATAATTTATAACTAACATCACATGCAAAATACATTTTTGTTTGAGTGGACACTGGGTTTCTTTTAGAAAGTAATATTTCTGGTTAAATAAATTGTTGCACAATTATATGATGGGCTACTACATAGCTATAAGAAATTTAAAAATGGGAAACCTTTTTATGTACTGTTAGAATATGTTATCTTCAAGATATAATGAGTGATATATACACTACTATGTATCAAATAGGTAACTAATGAGAACCTACTGTACAGCACAGGGAACTCTACTCAATGCTTGGTGGTGACCTAAATGAGAAGAAAATCCAAAAAAGAGGGGATATATGTATACGTATAGCTGATTCACTTTGCTCTACAGCAGAAACTAACACAACATTGTAAAGCAACTATACTCCAATAAAAATTAATTTAATAAAATAAAATGCACCAAAGTCTTACAGCTCAGGTTTCAAAGAAACTCAATAGAAGTTTCCTCAAATTTGATAACAATCAAAAAATTACATTTTATTACTAACAAATGGTTGAGAATTTGAAAGAAACCTCTGCAAACTGTCAAAAAATAAAAAGCAAATTTCCATCAATTTAATAAAAGATATAATGAGTGAAAAAAGCAAGATGTGGAACATTGTATATTGTATACTTCCTTTGGTGTCTAAAACCGGGGGAGAATATTTTTTAAAATCTGCTGAACTATACAAAACATACCAATGGAATGATACACAAAAAACATAGCACTCATTTCTCCAGGGAGAAATATGTTGTTGAAAGCAGAGAGGGAGAGCCTATAAAATATGCCACATGTGCCTTTTGAATTTAGAACTGTATGAATGTATGCCTATTTATAAACAAATAAATACTCCTTGTAAATCCCACCCCCCCGCCAAAAAGGAGAAAAAAATAGTTCCTTGCAAAACATTTACAAGACATTAGTGCAGTTTCTGGGGAAAACCTCTGGGCGTCGCTGTAGGTCAAAAGAAGGAAGAGAAGATAATCAGAGACGCATTTGGGAACCTCTGAAAGGATAACTTCCTCCTCAAACAATCCACACAGGGGAAGCCAGTACAGGTTTGGATAGAGGAAACGAAAGCAGGAAAAGTGACCCTATCCCGGATTTTGCTTATTCTTCCTCCCGACCAAGGAGCAGAGCAGCAGTGGAGGGAGACAGGATGAGGCCGAGCGCAGAGAGGAGCGGAGGAGCGCGGTGGCGGCAGGTACTGTTGCCCTTCCTGCTGTCTTTGTTCCGCGGGGCTCTCCCAGACCAAATTCGCTACTCAATTCCCGAGGAGCTGGCCAAGAACTCGGTGGTAGGAAACCTCGCCAAGGATCTGGGGCTCAGTGTCCGGGACTTGCCGGCCCGGAAGTTGCGGGTTACCGCGGAGAAGGAATATTTCATTGTAAACCCTGAGAGCGGGGACTTACTTGTGAGTGACAGAATAGACCGAGAGCAGATTTGTGGGAAGAAGCCTGTGTGCATTCTGGATTTCGATACTGTCGCTGAAAACCCACTAAATATTTTCCATATATCAGTAATAGTACAGGATATAAATGACAACACTCCGCTATTCAAACAGAGTAAGATTGACTTAAAAATTGGAGAATCCACTAAGCCAGGTAAAACATTTCCACTAGACCCGGCGCTGGATTTGGATGCTGGTCCTAATTCACTGCAAAGATACAACCTTAATGAAAATGAGCACTTTGATCTCACAGAGAAACAGACTCCAGATGGACGTAAATATCCTGAGTTGATTCTGAAACATTCTCTGGACAGAGAAGAGCAGAATTTTCATCATCTGGTCCTGACAGCTGTAGACGGTGGGGACCCACCCCAAAGTGGCACCACCCAGATCCAAATCCAAGTCACAGATGCCAACGATAATCCCCCAGTGTTCAGCCAAGACGTGTACAGGGTCAGCCTGCAAGAGGGCGTGCCCCCTGGCTTCTTAGTGCTTCAACTGACAGCCACCGACCAGGACGAGGGCGTCAACGCAGAGATCATCTACTCCTTTCATAATGTGGATGAACAAGTGGAACAATTTTTTAACTTAGACAGAAGAACAGGAGAAATCACGACAAAGGATGATTTTGATTTTGAAACCGCTAGTAGTTACACTCTCACTATAGAAGCGAAAGATCCTGGAGATCTAGCAGCCCATTGCAGTGTCCAAGTCGACATTCTCGATGAGAATGATTGTGCTCCAGAAGTGATTGTGACCTCAATATTTACTCCCCTACCAGAGGATTCACCACCAGGAACAGTGATCGCCTTGATAAAAACAAGAGATAGAGACTCTGGAGAAAATGGAGAAGTTTACTGCCAAATCTTAGGAAAGGCCGAGTTTATATTGAAATCTTACTCGAAGAACTATTACAAGCTAGTGACAGACAGGACCCTGGACCGCGAGGAGATCCCAGAATACAACATCACTATAATGGCCACCGACAGAGGCAAGCAACCCCTCTCCTCTAGTATAAGCTTCACTCTGCACCTCGCAGATGTCAACGACAACGCTCCAGTTTTCCACCAGGCCTCCTACGTGGTCCACGTGGCAGAAAACAACCCGCCGGGCGCCTCCATCGCCCAAGTTAGAGCTTCAGATCCAGACCTGGGGCCCAACGGCCACGTCTCCTACTCCATCCTGGCCAGCGACCTGGAGCCGCGCGCGCTGTCGTCCTACGTGTCCGTGAGCGCACACAGCGGCGTGGTGTTCGCGCAACGCACCTTCGACCACGAGCAGCTGCGCGCCTTCGAGCTGACGCTGCAGGCCCGCGACCACGGCTCGCCCGCGCTCAGCGCCAACGTGAGCCTGCGCGTGCTGGTGGGCGACCGCAACGACAACGCGCCCAGGGTGCTGTACCCAGCGCTGGGGCCCGACGGCTCGGCGCTCTTCGACACGGTGCCGCGCGCCGCGCAGCCCGGCTACCTGGTCACCAAGGTGGTGGCGGTGGACGCCGACTCTGGACACAATGCCTGGCTGTCCTACCACGTGCTGCAGGCCAGCGAGCCCGGACTCTTCAGCGTGGGGCTGCGCACGGGCGAGGTGCGCACGGCGCGGGCCCTGGGCGACAGGGACGCGGCCCGCCAGCGCCTGCTGGTTGCTGTGCGCGACGGGGGACAGCCGCCCCTCTCGGCCACCGCCACGCTGCTCCTGGTTTTCGCGGACAGCCTGCAGGAGGCGCTGCCGGACCTCAGTGACCACCCTGAGCCCACTGACCCCCAGGCTGAGCTGCAGTTTTACCTGGTGGTGGCCTTGGCCTTGGTTTCGGTGCTCTTCTTCCTGGCAGTGATTCTGGCGGTCGCCCTCCACCTTCAACGCTCCTCCAGCCCCGCTGCCTGGGGCTGCTTTAAGCCTGGTCTGAGTTCCAAGTCTGGACCCGTGGTTCCCCCCAACTACAGTGAAGGAACATTGCCCTATTCCTACAATCTGTGTGTTGCCTCACAATCAGCTAAGGCAGAATTTAATTTTCTGAGCGTCACCCCAGAAATGGCTCATCCTCGGGATCTCCTCTGCGAAGATGCCTCTTGGGTGCCAAGTAGTAATCATGGGGATGCTGGGGTCCCATTTGCCTCAGGTACTATTTTAAAGGTGAGCTTTAATTTAATTCACTTTTTTACCTTGTGGTTTTAATGTTTCTTAACAAATCACCTAACCGGAGTAGAAGTCTTCAATTCATATTTTATTGTTTTGTGGGTAGAATTTAGGTGTTCTGCTTTAAATATCTTAATCATATTTAAACAAATCTTTGACATAGGTTTTCTATCTGACAGGTGAGATTTATTTATCATAGTTACAAGCTTTTACTTCACAAGATACTTCTTTTTCTTCCTCATCTTTACATTCCTTCCCTCTGAAAGTTTATTACTGTTGAGACCTTAAGCTATTCTGTTTTCCTTCAGGGTCTTTATATTAGTTTTATTAATTTTAATTGTACTTCCTCTTAGAATTATAGTACTTAAGAGTAAAGAGAGCTCCCCATCTCACTAGTTTGGGAAGGGAACCAAAGAAAGGAAGAATTTTACTCAGTGTAATGGCCTGTCCACAGCAGAACATGGGTAGGACTGACATGAACACCAGCACTCTTCGTATCTTTACAAGCTAAGTGTCTTGGGATCCCAGATCTATTTTTAAAGGTTGTGAAATGTTTGAGGTATGCAGTGTCTGCTATTAAGAGTGTGTTTAATAAACGGGAGAAATCTTTCTCTCTCAGGCACAATGTCAAATTGCTCTTGTGAAAAATTGTACATTGAGAAAAATTTTGCAAGCTATTCTCACATTGTTTCCTTAGAACTTTATTTTTTGAATTTTCTAGGTATAGATGTAAAACATCTTTATTTTCTTTATTTTCCTATGAAGGTGTCATTAAGTAAAAATTGCTTCTCTCAATCGACTCTCTGAAATGTCCACTTTTTTTTTAGTCATGAGGCATTTCTTTTTCTGCTACCATATAAAGGTGATAACATTAAATATCTGTCTTAACATAGAAAGGCCACTCATTGCCTGCTCAATGATAAGTATCTGGACTTGTTTTTCTGTAAGGGTGATGAACTAAAACCCTTTCTGCCATAGTCACTCTACTGATTTTCCCCAGGTGTCTGAAACTGTAAAACATCTAACTCCAATTTAGACATGGTAATAGGAAAATATAAATAATGCATAGTTAATCCGACTCAAACTCTCGGTCTGATATAGTGTAGCTGCCATGTTCTTAGTGTGAAAATCTTGAAACTTTCTTGAAGACCTCACAAGTAACAAAAAGCAAAAAAAAAAAAAATTCCCTTTATTTCTTCTGCATATGACAGCTAATGCAATTTGCATAATTCAGTAGGCCTTTTTTCAAAGGTCTACTGAGAGTTAGAATTGTTTTCTTGGCATTCTTATGTACAATTGGGCATGTTTTCATAAATATACCCTAATTAAAAAATGAAATCTTAAAACCTGCAAAAGAATTCTGATGTCCTAATTAAATGGACTCAATATAGGTAAGAGGTAAATAAAGGGCATAGGCTCAATGGCACAGTAAATAAAACTTTTCTAAAGAAGTAAAAAATAATCTAATAATTATATTAATCTCGGAATTAATCTTGTGGAAGTCTTTTGCTATTTTAGAATTAAATCTTATTTAAATATAAGGAATTTCACTTGGTAATATATTAAGGATACAGAAAATTATTAGAAATAAAGTATAGTTAAACATATTTGAAATCAAAACAGAATTGGTGTAGTAACTGGTTAGGACTCTGAGCGTCGCTGTTCACCAAAGTGGGAAAGAAGCTGCCGCTGATGCGATCAGACTCTGTTCCTTCCGCACTAAGCACGCGCAGACCAGACAAGCTCCTGGGAAAAGCCGCCCACCCGCACCCCTCTCCCATTTCCGCAAGGGAATGTGTTCCCCTTGGCTTTAGAGAAGTAAGGAAACAGCAGGTTGGAACCAGGACTAAGAGAAAACTGGTCGGAGAGAGGCAATGGCGGATCCACTGAGGGGTTGGGGCTGCAGAGAGCTGTTCCTGCTCTCCATGCTGCTGGGGACGCTGTGGGGAGCCGGGGCCGGGCAGATCCGCTACTCGGTGCCAGAGGAGCTGGATAAAGGCTCCTTCGTGGGTAACATCGCCAAGGAGCTCGGGCTGGATTCCTGGGAGCTGGCGGAGCGCGGAGTCCGCATCGTCTCCAGAGGTAGGACGCAGCTCTTTGCTCTGAACCCGCGAAGCGGCAGCTTGGTCACCGCAGGCAGGACAGACCGCGAGGAGCTCTGCGCTCAGAGCGCGCGGTGTCTGGTGAGTTTTAACATCTTGGTTGAGAGTAAAATGAAAATGTATGGGGTAGAAGTAGAAATAATCGATATTAATGATAACTTCCCGCGTTTCCGGGATGAGGAAGTAAAAGTAAAAGTTAATGAAAATGCGGCGGTGGGAACGCGGTTAGTACTTCCCTTTGCTCGAGATGCCGATGTGGGTGTGAACTCCCTCCAGAGTTACCAGCTCAGCTCCAATATGCACTTCTCTTTGGCCGAGAAAAGCGACACAGATGGACAGAAATATCCAGAGCTGGTACTGGAACAGCCGTTGGACCGAGAGAAAGTAGCTGTTCACGACCTCCTGCTCACAGCTTTAGATGGAGGAGACCCGGTACTCTCTGGTACCACGCACATCCACGTGATGGTCCTCGATGCAAACGATAACGCGCCCCTGTTCACTCAATCCGAGTACAGAGTGAGTGTTCCAGAGAACATAGCTCTCGGCACTCGGCTGCTCACACTAACCGCCACGGATCCAGATGAGGGAATAAATGGGAAATTGACCTACTCTTTTCGCAATGAAGAAGACAAAATTTCAGAGACTTTCCAACTTGATTCCAACTTGGGTGAAATCTCAACTCTGCAATCACTGGATTACGAAGAATCCAGATTCTATCACATGGAAGTGGTAGCTCAGGATGGAGGTGCCCTTCTTGCCAGCGCTAAGGTACTCATCACAGTTCAGGACGTGAATGACAATGTGCCTGAAGTGATCCTCACCTCTCTCGCCAGTTCCGTCTCTGAAGACTGTCTTCCCGGAACGATAATTGCTCTGTTTAGCGTACATGATGGTGATTCTGGAGAGAATGGTGAGATTGCATGTTCTATTCCCAGGAACTTGCCTTTTAAATTGGAAATGTCAGTTGATAATTACTATCACTTACTGACAACAAGAGCCCTGGACAGAGAAGAGATCTCAGATTACAACATCACAGTAACTGTCACTGACTGTGGAAATCCACCACTGTCTACAGAAAACCACATCTTCCTGAAAGTGACAGACATCAATGACAACCCTCCCGTTTTCCCTCACACCTTATATTACACCTACATCCCAGAAAACAACCCCAGAGGCATCTCGATCTTCTCTGTGAACGCCCATGACCCCGACAGCGGCAACAACGCCCAGGTCACTTACTCTCTGGCTGAGAACAAATTTCAGGGAACGCCTCTATCATCCTGTGTCTCCATCAACTCTGACACTGGAGTCCTGTATGCACTGTGCTCTTTCGACTATGAGAAGGTTAGAGAACTGCAGCTGTGGGTGATGGCCAGTGACAGTGGAGACCCTCCACTCAGCAGCAACGTGTCACTGAGCCTGTTCATCCTGGACCAGAATGACAACGCACCTGAAATTCTGTACCCCGCCCTCCCCACTGACGGTTCCACCGGTGTGGAGCTGGCACCCCGCTCTGCAGAGCCCGGCTACCTGGTGACCAAGGTGGTGGCTGTGGACAGAGACTCAGGCCAGAACGCCTGGCTGTCCTATCGCCTACGCAAGGCCAGCGATCCAGGACTTTTCACGGTGGGGCTGCACACGGGCGAGGTGCGCACAGCGCGGGCCCTGCTGGACAGAGACGCACTCAAGCAGAGCCTGGTGGTGGCGGTCCAGGACCACGGCCAGCCCCCTCTCTCGGCCACCGTCACGCTCACGGTGGCTGTGGCTGATAGCATCCCAGATGTGCTGGCGGACTTGGGCAGCCTCAAACCCTCCGCCGACCCTGAGGACTCGAGCCTCACGCTGTACCTAGTGGTGGCGGTGGCGGCGGTCTCCTGCGTCTTCCTCGCATTTGTCATCGCGCTGCTGGCGCTCAGACTGCGGCGATGGCACAGGTCGCGCGTGCTGCAGGCTTCCGTCAGCGGGTTGGCTGGCGCACCCGCCTCTCACTTTGTGGGCGTGGACGGGGTGCGGGCTTTCCTGCAGACGTATTCGCACGAGGTCTCGCTCACCGCGGACTCGCGAGGGAGTCACGTGATCTTCCCGCAGCCCAACTACGCGGACACGCTTGTCAGCCAAGAGAGCTGTGAGAAAAGCGAGCCTCTCCTGATGTCTGAGAAGATAAACGCAAAGGAAACGGAGCTAGTTGTTCAGGTGAGTTTTCTTTTTTCTGTATCTATGCTTGGAGCATTTTCTTCATTTGTTTCCATCATTTTTCTAATCCATTCAAAATCGGTTAAGTGCGTGAATAGTGAATCATTTGCTTTATTTACAGATAAACTTGATTTGATAATTGATGCTTTCTCCGTTTGTTTTCAAATTATATTTTGTTTTTAATGTCTTTTTCTATAGTATGTGGATATTTTAGAAACTATAGCTGATATCCATAGGCTTAAGTGAACAAGTATTTTAAAAGAAAGGGGTTAGGGCTTCCCTGGTGGCGCAGTGGTTGGGAGTCCGCCTGCCGATGCAGGGGACACGGGTTCGTGCCCCGGTCCGGGAAGATCCCACATGCCGCGGAGCGGCTGGGCCCGTGAGCCATGGCCGCTGAGCCTGCGCATCCGGAGCCTGTGCTCCGCAATGGGAGAGGCCACAACAGTGAGAGGCCCGCCTAGCACAAAAAAAAAAAAAAAAAAAAAAAAGTGGTTATACATAATCACTTTATCCAAAGGCTTTCTTATACCAGAACTGTTTGTTAATAGAAGAGTTGTTTGATTAGAACATTCAATTGTTCGATGTAATGTTCTCTTTTGAATATTTGCCTAAACACCAACTGCACATATGTTTTGGAAAAAGTATTGTGCAGTATTGGTATTTTAATACCTGCTGTTTTTGTAAGGGTACTAATAATTTGCATAAATCAGTGGAAGAATATAGAAAACTTCTGCGTGATCAATATCAGAAAGACAGATTAAATTTATAGTGATGATAATGTCTGTGGCATTCTGAAATCTGGAAAGTTTGGGTTAACCCATGTAATAATTGGACATGTGTAATTGTTTAGAAAAGAAATCAAAGGATCCTTTGAATTATGCTTTAGAATAAATTCTGTGATGCAGTTTAAAATTTCCAAATAATTAGATACCAGTTCATTAAATACATATGTACCATACACCTGGCATCTTCTGGTTACACATAACCCCTCCACTTTTCAGAATCAATATTGACCTGAATGTTTGCATTTCTGCAAGTGCAGCTACAATTCTGCTTTATTAGAAGAGTTTAAGATTTGTATTTGGAAAATCAATTCAACTGATGAAATAAAGTAAGACAGGACAAGAAAAATTAAGGATAAAATTCTCTGTGTTTGTTTGGGCCTCCTCCCTCCCTAATGTGCAGTGTACATCTGTATTACACATTAACCAGAGCTCCTCAGAGATGAGAATGCCTGCTTGACTGTATTTTTTCTTTCAATATTTTTTCTTTCTCGTGATGCTAGCACTGTAACTTCTTAAAAGAATGGTGTTCTTTCCCAGCTCTGTAGAGGGTCACGGTGACTTTCTGCTCACTTTGTACGTACTTACCTGGACTATGTATCCTTGGTGAACTTTATGCAAAATATCAGTATATCATTTTGATAAACGATCCTTTGTCTCAAAAATGTATATTACTGTGCCTTCAACTTCTAACAGGAGGAGCAGTTCTCAGAGCTTTCTGAGAAGCTGCTTCTTGGGTTATAATCCGCAGTTCAGCTCGAATAAAATTCCCCTTTTTTCTTCTTAACTTGATAGTTAATTAAATTTTCACTGACACAACTTTAAAATGGTTTGGAAATTTAAAAAACTGTTTCTCAGGGATGTGCTCATCTTAAACTATGAGATTTTTCTTATGAAATTGCTGGTCTGTGTGTCTCAAGTTTCACAAATATGTCTTGTGTAATGGAAGAACTATGTATGCTATTCATTTTTGCGTATGATTTGCTGAAGATGATTTTCAGATCCTTATTTTAAAAAGATTTTTCAACCTTTAAAATTTTGTACTTTCAACAACTTGAACATCAGCTGCAAAGTATGAATAAATAGGGAAAATGGCAATAAAATATTATTAATGGAATAGTAGGTTAGATTACTCAACCACATGAAAGGGTTACCATACATTTGGGAACATAGGACCACTTGATTTTTATTTTTTAAACATTTATTTGAAGGGAATCTAATTATATTTATATATGGGCAATTCTGATATCAGGGTACAATGTACAGACTCACTGAATAGTGAATTCATCCAGAGAGTAACAAGAGAATCTGTATGATAAATACTGAATACTGATATCATTCACTCCTACATGAAAACTCACTTTTCCATTATTTTTTAAAGAAAAGATTACTGTATAGATTTGGGTATGTGCCCTGGGTTAACCTTTTCATGCAATGGGAAAAAATACCTTTTCTATCTCTATAAACTTCAATAGACTTTACATAATAAAATTCTTGATCTACACACCATGAGTGTATATACTATATATAGTATACTCTTAAATATTTGAATCTTTAGCTTCATATGTGTTCTGAAAAGATAACTTTCCTGTACTAACTGAAGTGTTCACACAGTGTTTAAAAAAAAAAAGGCACTTGCTCAGTCATATTTTGGAGCAGTCTTGAGTCAGTAGTGTTTTTTATGTTTGTATAGAGATGCCAATGAGTTTCTGTTTAGAACCCTGGATAAATGTGCTTTTCCACTATAAAGTGAGTTCTACATTGTTATACATCTTCCAAGTTTTAGACTGACAATATATTATGTAGTTTAAGAGAAACAATTTCTGAATGACTTTCTAGTTTGGAAATGAAATTAATACTCTAAGATACCTATCAGAAACATGGAAACTGAAGTGCTTATTGCTAAGGGAAGAGTGTCAGTAACAAAGAGTTGAGATGATCAGATAGTAACCCGGAGACCAACGAAAAGTGGACAACATAGATTACTTTCTTTGGAATATATCATTATAAGGACTCATACTTCACCCCCAAAATCCAAGTAACTCACCGTTGCTAAGCTACTTGAGAAGAAACAGTACAATTAAAGACAATGGTAATGTAGTGTCGACAAATAAAATTAGTGGAATAGTTTTAAATCATAGTCATTTAATTAAAAAGACACGGAAAAGTGTCTGTTTTTAATTAAATGACTACGATTTAAGGAAAAGAGAGTTTCTTGCTTCTTTACCATACTTCTATTTCATAAGGACAACCAATCTCCTTGCTTTCTATCAGTTATTTTGGAGGGAAGATTATAAAGACAGAAGAAAGCAATGCATAGGATAAAACTAAAAGCTGTGAGATTTATAACTTTTATAAGTTGGAAGAAAAGGAAATAGAGTGAAATAACAATACATATCAAGCTGATATTTCAAGAGTTTTCATATTGCACTTTCTGCCACAACCAACACTCTCATTTGTATCACTTTCTACATATTACTTTATTTGGTCTTCAATTTTACAAAGGTACGCGGTGAAGATGTTATTATAGCCACTGTATGAAAATGGAAACTAAAAGCATAACGATGCCAATAAACATCTTCAGCAAGATACCTCTGGCTTTGAGGAATAAAAATCACCTGATTTGGATGGATAAAGTTCAAGTTCGGAGAAATGACAGCAAGAATGAAGATACAGTACATTTTTTAAATGTTAAAATCCTTATAACATGGGACGAATGAGTATCTGTATGAGGACACAGTAGACTTGTCTTCTAGCCGGCTCTATATTTGGAACTGATTTAGTAATCACTAGTGCAGTTCCGCAGCCGAGGCGTGGGGTGCAGCTGTTGGCTAGTACTGAAGAAAGTATCCAGCTCCTCCTGACGCAAAGGAATCGCCTGCGGACCACGGAATCGCGTGAACTGTACACTCTCTGAGGTTTTCTGCGGCAGAAATATCTATCCGAGAATCTGCTTGCCAAGACGTGTCCAAGGAGTAGCTCCTGCTCAGAAATTCTTGGGATCTTTTAGCGATCGCAACTCTCGAGATCAGAAAGGCAAAGGCGCAGAGAGTGGAATGGGAAACCGCTTGGGTCGAAGCGCCAGGCTGGGCGGAGGCGAATTTTGTTTCTCTACCTGTGGTCTTTGTTCCACCCGGCGCTTTCGTAGCAAGTCTGCTACACTATTCCAGAGGAGCTGGCCAGGGGCTCGCTGGTGGGGAACCTTGCCAAGGATCTGGGGCTTGGCGAGGTTCCCCACCAGCAAGTCAACCCTGACCCTCATTTCTCTTTGATCCAGAAGGAGAACCCAGATGGCAGTAGGTACCTAGAACTGGTATTGCAGGCTCCCCTGGACAGAGAAGAGCAGTCCTGCCACCACCTGGTCCTCACGGCTGTGGATGGGGGTGAGCCAGCCAGAAGCTGCACTATGCAGATCAGGGTAGTTGTGGTAGACACAAATTATAACCCCCCAGTGTTCACCCAGGACATGTACAGGGTCAGTGTACAAGAGAACCTACCCCTGGGTTCCTCTGTGCTAAGAGTGATGGCCACTGACTTGGATGAGGGCATCAATGCTGAGATCACCTACGCTTGTATCAATATTGGTAAGGCAGTGAGATAACTGTTCAAGCTGGACAGTGAAACAGGGGAACTCACCAGTGGTGGAGGACTGGACTTTGAAGAGAGAGGCAGCTACACAATTGGGGTGGAAGCAAAGGATGGTGGACGTCACACTGCGCATTGCAAACTACAAATAGATATTTTGAATGAAAATGACAATGCTCCCGAGATAACCCTGGATTCTGAATCTAAATATATACAAGAAGATGCTGAGCTGGGGGCTGTTGTTACCTTGATCAAAACACATGATCTAGATTCTGGGTTTAATGGGAAAATCTTAAGCCAACTAAAAGGAAATTTCCCATTTAAAATAGTTCAAGATACAAAAAACACATACAAGCTGGTGACAGATAGAGCCTTAGATCGAGAGAAGACTCCGGAATACAATGTCACTATCACAGCTACTGAAAAGGGCAAGCCGCCCCTCTCCTCTAAAAGAAGTGTCACCTTGAAAGTCGCTGATGTCAACGACAACGCTCTGGTTTTCCACCAGGCCTCCTACGTGGTCCATGTGGCAGAAAACAACCTGCCCGGCGCCTCCATCGCCCAAGTTAGAGCTTCAGATCCAGACCTGGGGCCCAACGGCCACGTCTCCTACCCCATCCTGGCTAGCGACCTGGAGCCGCGCGCGCTGTCGTCCTACGTGTCCGTGAGCGCACAGAGCGGCGTGGTGTTCGCGCAGCGCGCCTTCGACCGCGAGCAGCTGCGCGCCTTCGGGCTGACGCTGCAGGCCCGCGAGCACGGCTCACCCGCGCTCAGCGCCAACGTGAGCCTCCGCGTGCTGGTGGGCGACCGCAACGACAACGCGCCCAGGGTGCTGTACCCGGCGCTGGGGCCCGACGGCTCGGCGCTCCTCGACACGGTGCCGCGCGCCACGCAGCCCGGCTACCTGGTCACCAAGGTGGTGGCTGTGGACGCCGACTCTGGACACAACGCCTGGCTGTCCTACCACGTGCTGCAGGCCAGCGAGCCCGGACTCTTCAGCGTGGGGCTGCGCACGGGCGAGGTGCGCACGGCGCGGGCCCTGGGCGACAGGGACGCGGCCCGCCAGCGCCTGCTGGTTGCTGTGCGCGACGGGGGACAGCCGCCCCTCTCGGCCACCGCCACGCTGCTCCTGGTTTTCGCGGACAGCCTGCAGGAGGCGCTGCCGGACCTCAGTGACCACCCTGAGCCCACTGACCCCCAGGCTGAGCTGCAGTTTTACCTGGTGGTGGCCTTGGCCTTGGTTTCGGTGCTCTTCCTCCTGGCAGTGATTCTGGCGGTTGCCCTGAGTTTGCGACGCTCCTCCAGCTCCGCCACCTGGAGTTGCTTTCAGACTAGATTTTACTCCTAAACTGGACCCGGAGTTCTCCCCAACTATGGGGAAGGGAATTAACCATATTCCTGCAATCTGTGTGCTGCCACACATTCCTCAAAGACTGAATTTAAATTTCTCAATATAAAACCTGAAAATGCTCCACCACAAGATCTTCTGTATAATGAAGCCTCTTGGCTTGAAAGTACCAGTAATGTCAATCCCCAAATTGCTTGTAATTCAGTCAATTTGCAACAGGTGAGTTACTTCATACCCTTTTCCTCCCATAATTAGGTTTCGGTTCACTATTTTGGAGGTCAAAAAGTATACAGGCTAAGTATGCCCTGTTTTTTGTGGGGGGTTTTTTGGTGTTTTACTGATTTTTCTTGACATAGAATGGGGATGGAGAGGCTGTTAGAAATTCTTTGTTCACTAATCTGTGTTGCAGTTGTTCTTTCATGGAATGTTGCTTAGTGATGATCTTGAAATTTCTGTTAATTCTAAAACAATGTGTCCTGAAACATATTTAATATGCTAGTCTCTCACATTCTCATTGTATGACATATTAGTTATATATAATCTAGACAATTAAGTGGTTTATACAGTTTCAGTGTAGTCAATCCTAAACTATGCTTTATATATAATATAAATATAAGAATACTTTTTCACTGTGGCCTATATATTTTCACTTCCTTTGCATGTTCTAGAGGGTATACACAAATATTGGCTAAATTAGGGCAGTTCTTAATCTATATGTTTATAAAAATAGGTAATGATGTCTAAAAATGGCAGCTCTTGTGACCTAGTGGCGGATTGACCCCAAACATGGTTGTTGGTACCCTTATTGAAAATGAGACAAATATAAATGATGGTGGAGTGTGGATTTCAAGATTTATAGAAAAGTGTAAATGTATTTGTGTTCTCTAATGCCATAAGAAATGTCACAGAAATAAGTGTAATTCCAGGGAACATATAACAAATTGCAAAATCCGCTATTTTATTCTTCCAAATGCTTTTCATTCTTGGGGAGAGAAATATTGAGTGTCATCTATGCAGATTTAGCAGAAATAAGATCCTGTGTATAATGGTTTCCACAGAACCGTGCAGTATTAAGTTAGGACTCTAAGCGTCGCTGTTCACCAACCCGGTTAAGGAAAGCAGTGAGAACTCAAGTTATATCCTCAAAGCACATCTTACACCAAAGCTTTGCAGCTGCGCAGACATTCTGTCCTAAAACGCTTCGCATATGATCGCTGCTTGTTTATGGACCTTGACCTCCAATTCTGAGAAGCCCAAAATTGAGGTGAACCTGTTCACCCTACTCGTAATCCCAGGGAAGTCCAGAACGAGCCAGTAATGGCGGCTCTGCAAAGGCGCCGGCACTACACCGTGTTGGTCCTGCTCTTCATGCTTCTGGGAACTCTGTGGGAGCCCGGGGCCGGGCAGATCCATTACTCCATTCCTGAGGAGCTGGACAAAGTCTCTTTCGTGGGCAACATTGCCAAGGATCTCGGGCTGGAGCCCCGGGAGCTGGCGGACCTCGGAGTCCGCATCGTCCCCAGAGGTAGGACGCAGCTTTTCTCTCTGAACCCGCGAAGCGGCAGTTTGGTCACCGCGGGCAGGATAGACCGGGAGGAGCTCTGCGCTCAGAGAGAACCGTGTCTGGTGAGTTTTAACATCCTGGTTGAGGATAAATTGAATCTTTATCCCGTGGAAGTGGAAATAGTGGACATTAACGACAACGCACCCCGATTCTTAAGGGAAGAATTGGAAGTGAAAATTATCGAAAACGCAGCCTTATCCTCTCGGTTTCCGCTAATGGAGGTCTATGACCCGGATGTGGGAGTGACCTCTCTCCAGGGCTTCAAGCTCAGCGGGAATAGTCACTTCTCAGTGGAAGTGCCAAGCGAAGCCGATGGGCCCAAATACCCGGAGCTTGTGCTGGAGCGCGCCCTGGACCGGGAGAGAGAGGCCATTCACCGCCTGGTCCTTACTGCCATGGATGGCGGTGACCCTGTCCGCTCAGGTGTGGCTCGAATTCTGGTTACTGTCCTAGATGCAAATGACAACGCTCCAGTGTTTACTCAGTCTGTGTACCGTGTGAGTGTTCCTGAAAATCTTCCAGTAGGTACGCCAGTGTTGTCGGTAAATGCCAGGGACCAGGATGAAGGAGCCCACGCGGAAGTAACGTATTCTTTCGTGAGGATAACAGAAAAGATCTCAAAGACTTTCTGCTTGAATGTTTTGACTGGAGAAATATCAACTTCTGCAAATCTAGACTATGAAGACTCCAGCTTTTATGAGCTGAATGTTGAAGCCCGGGATCGGCCAGGTCTACAAGACAGAGCCAAAGTCTTAATATCTATCTTGGATGTGAATGACAATGTACCAGAAGTGGTAGTTACATCTGGAAGCAGGTCAGTTGCTGAAAGTACACTGCCAGGCACAGTGATTGTTCTTTTTCAAGTATATGATCGAGACTCTGGACTGAATGGCCTGGTAACATGTTCTATCTCAAGAAGTCTGCCGTTTGAACTGGAAAAATCTGTAGACAATTATTATCGATTAGTGACAAATACAGTTCTAGATCGAGAACAGGTGTCTTTGTACAACATCACTGTGACAGCCACAGACAAAGGAATGCCATCTCTGTCTACAGAAATGCTCATCTCCCTAAATGTAGCAGACGTCAATGACAACCCGCCTGCCTTTCCCCACACCTCCTACTCTGTCTACATTCCCGAGAACAACCCCAGAGGAGCCTCCATCTTCTCAGTGACTGCACACGACCCTGACAGCCATGAGAATGCCCAGGTCACCTACTCCCTAGCTGAAGACACCATCCAGGGGGTACTTCTATCCTCCTATATCTCCCTCAACTCCGACACTGGCATACTATATGCATTGCACTCTTTCGACTGTGAACAGTTCCGTGACCTGCAATTGAGAGTGATTGCAAGTGACAGCGGGGACCCACCACTCAGCAGCAATGTGTCTCTGAGCATATTCGTGCTGGACCAGAACGACAACACACCTGAGATTCTGTACCCCGCCCTGCCCACCGACGGTTCCACCGGTGTGGAGCTGGCACCCCGTTCTGCAGAGTCTGGCTACCTGGTGACCAAGGTGGTGGCTGTGGACAGAGACTCGGGCCAAAATGCCTGGCTGTCCTACCGCCTGCTCAAGGCCAGCGAGCCAGGGCTCTTCGTGGTGGGGCTGCACACGGGCGAGGTGCGCACAGCGCGGGCCCTGCTGGACAGAGACACTCTCAAGCAGAGCCTGGTGGTGGCAGTCCAGGATCATGGCCAGCCCCCTCTCTCTGCCACAGTCACTCTCACAGTGGCTGTGGCTGACAGCCTCCCAGACGTCCTGGCCGACTTGGGCAGCCTGGAGGTCCCTCACGACTCTGACGCTTCAGGCCTGACATTGTACCTGGTGGTGGCAGTGGCCGCGGTCTCTTGCGTCTTTCTTGCCTTTGTCATTGTGCTGCTGGCGCTCCGACTGCGGCGCTGGCAGAGATCGCACATGCTGCAAGCTTCGGGAGGTGTACCAGCGGATTTACCCGCCTCTCATTTTGTGGGGGTGGACGGGGTGCGGGCTTTCCTGAAGACCTATTCCCACGAGGTCTCGCTCACCGCGGACTCACGGAGTCACGTGATCTTTCCGCAGCCCAACTACGCGGACACGCTCATCAGCCAGGAGAGCTGTGAGAAAAGCGAGCCTCTTTTGATTCAGGAAGATTTTTGTAAAGACCAAGACTCCCTTGTTCAGGTGAGGTTATTGCTTTTATAGTTCTTATTCGAACAGGAAAAATTAAAATTCTCTTTGATCAGTGCTTAGTTTTCGTAGTTTTTTGCAGTGAATCGTATAGTTTTGAGAAGGTTTTTCTTTTATATCAGTAGAGGTCTATTAAATCTTAGTTTTCTCGAATTTCACCAAAAAAAAAACCGTAATAATGTATGCCCTGAATTTCCTTTACTCCTCTCCTCTTGGCAAGCTCTTTGTGCCTTGGTTTGCTTACATCTTACTTCTTAGTTGTTTTCTTTTTCTTTTTTCTATTATGTGGCATATCTGAGATTCTTTATTTTTATACTGTGGAAAAAACTGAATCACAGCCTCTATTTTAAAAGATCAAGGGCTTCCCTGGTGGCGCAGTGGTTGAGAGTCCGCCTGCCGATGCAGGGGACACGGGTTCGTGCCCCGGTCTGGGAAGATCCCACATGCCGCGGAGCGGCTGGGCCCGTGAGCCATGGCCGCTGAGCCTGCGCGTCCGGAGCCTGTGCTCCGCAACGGGAGAGGCCACAACAGTGAGAGGCCCGCGTAACACACACACACACACACACACACACAAAAGTTCAAGACCAAGATCTTTTTTTCTCCCAGTGTTAACTAATAGCAAGTGTTTTCTAAAGTGATGGAATTTATGAAATATTTTCCCTCTTTACTACTTAGGAATCAAAAATTATTTTTATAAAAGATAAGAATAATTGAAGTACCAGGAAACATGAATAATATTAGAAAATGCTAGAAGACATGAATAATATTCCTGGAACTATCTGTTATTCTTTTCAGGACAGTTGCAATATCTATAGTCTTCAAAGTTTATGTTAAAAAGACTTGTCTTATCTACCTCACACAAACTCTGGGAAAATAAAATGATTTTATTAAAAATTTTTTCGAAGTATAAAGTAGTATAGTGAGCAAGTATTTGTTTCTATCACCATTATTATAATTTTGGATTGTTAACAAATAAATATAAGCACCTGATGCTGTATGCCTGCCTACTACAGTGTTGTTTTCAATCTGTGTGTCTGATAGTATTTAAAAATGAAAGTGGGCTTCCCTGGTGGCGCAGTGGTTGAGAGTCCGCCTGACGATGCGGGGGATACGGGTTCGTGCCCCGGTCTGGGAGGATCCCACGTGCCGCGGAGCGGCTGGGCCCGTGAGCCATGGCCGCTGAGCCTGAGCATCCGGAGCCTTTGCCCCGCAAAGGGAGAGGCCACAACAGTGAGAGGCCCGCATACCACAAAAACCACAAAAAAAAAAATAAATAAAAAAAAAAAATAAAAATAAAAATGAAAGTGAATTTTTAAATGTGGTAATTAGTGTCCACTTACAAGACATAGCTCTAAAAATAGAGGACTAGTGAATGGGAGAATGAAGGATTAATAGTATTCAAATAACAATTTAAATGATTTAGCATATTTAACCCAGATAAAATAAAGCTTTTGTTATGTAGGAACTCTATTCAAATATTTAAGGAAAGAAGGGTTGTCATTTAAAAGAATGATTAATCTAAATCATCATGGCCCAAAGGCGTGAATGAAACTATGGCTTGGTGAATAGAAAACAAAAAAGTTTTCAGTTAAGTTGTTCTAACAAAATGGATTTCCTAGGCTGTAGGAGATTCTATTATTGGCGCTTTTCCAAAGGATGTTGATTGTCCTGGGATTAATGGCATACAGGATATAATATTGATATAACTTGGTGAGTTGTTGAACTTCATGATAGCCAAGGTATTTTCCAATCCTGAGCTTAGGATTCTAATATTTGATAACACAATGGATTTACCACTTGTGCATCTAAATTTGGTATGCACATGTAGATAACTCAGAATATATCTTGAAAATGAGTGAGAACTTCCTTTTTAATCTGAAATTGTCAGTGTTTGTAAAGAGAGATAATACTGAGTTGATATCTTTAAGTTAGCTGCTAAAGGATAATTAATGCATGTTTTTTCTAAATCGATATTTACTTTCAGCAATTATTGTAGAATTATTTATTTCAAGATTCCAAGTGTATATGACTAACCAAGAGATTCCAGTCATACACATTTCAAATATAATTTGTTTGGACATTTGTGATATAATTCTTTAATGGTTTAGTCAGAATTTAATGGAATTCAGGTTTTAAAGAACTTGAATCTTGGATATTGCTTGTGGGAGTCAGATGGTCTTTTATACAAATATTAAGATTTGTTTCATACACTGTGAGAGTGTAAATGTTATTTTAGTATATTACCAATTCTGGATGATTTAAACTAATCTTGTACCTCCATTGTTAAAAACAAAACTCATTAACCGTTTCATGGTTGGTAGACTGGTTTATTTTATTTCCTTGTCTGCTGAGTAACTGAGATACTAGGTAGTTTACTTTATTCTCTTATCTGAATTACCTGTGAGCATTTCATTTAAACAAATAAAATATTTCACTGACAGAAAAACTGTTAGATTCTACTCTCACAATAGTCATTCATTCCTGTGGACTGAACAAGTGTTAAATCCTGGCAATCATGGACTTTGCTAAGTTGTGATTGAGGCTCTTTGACTTACATACTATAGATCATTATTAAAAAGATAGGCAATCTGAGATTTTGAGCATATAGTGATTTGGAAGCACCAGGAAAAAAATCTACCAAATTATTGGGCTATTTTATCACTTGTGAAAACCACCCATTCTGATCAAGTGTTTGGAATGGACGTCAAAGGGGAAGAAGTAAAATCTCAGAGAGAAACATTGGAAGAAACCTACATCTTTGCCTGGGAATGAAAACCTAAACAGAACTCCAAACAAATGGTTATTCAGGAGGAAAAAAGTCCCATAAAGAAAGGAGAGAAGGTAAATAACTCACTGTCTGGGAAGATGACTAGACTTTTCATAGAATTTTTTAATGTAAGTAAACAAATGAAGGGCAAGATTCTTCCCAATAACTCAATCAATAATAACATACTCCCTTTAAAAATACAACATTATTTCAATTTTATACAGTAGTTTTATGTTATATTTAAACACATCTTGGTGGTCGAGTAGAAATTTTTAATATTTAATTTTATGTTGTAGAGTAACTTTAAAAACTCGATTGTGTCCTTTATCTAGATCTTATTTATTTAGCTCCAAAGAAGGCACCCAGAAGTATTGTTAATTGAGACTTTTTAAAAACAGAATAAGAGACAAATGTGAGAGACAAATGTGAGATGATGCTATGAATTTTGAAGTATCAAGAAGAAAAAAATTTATGACATTGGGAGCCATAATATATGGACATGAAAGTTTTGTTTGAAAATATCTGCAAGTACTCATGATCTTTAATGACCATATACTTTGCTTACATCAACAAGAAATTCAAGATTGCTACTAAACTAATAGTTTTAAACTCCTGGTTATGTAATTAATCTACAATACTCATATTGGTTCCTTTGAACAACAAAAAAGTTCTTTTATCTACTTGGTGAAAGCAAATATGATATGAATTATTTTGATAGATTGAAACGGCATTTCATTCAAAGTATTTCCTGTATTTTGAAGTAAGGCCATCAGAGAGCAGAAATAGATTACTTAGTTAGGAACTTCTCACCAACTGAGCTAAGCTTTTACAGTGTCACTTCTAGTTCTCCCTTCTGGTGCTACTAGCTACTCCCCAGGGCTTAAAATAATTTACAAAGCAAGGTTATTTCTTGCCAGGTCTTCATTTCAGAACACGTCACTCTCTTCTGCAACTATGTGGAAGGAATTTTTTAAATTTCTGCCAGCTGAGAGTAACCTCAGATCCATCAACAATTGAGTTTTACTTCATTAACATCAGTGGAGCAGTGAGGACCTCTAAGGATCCTCTCAGGACAGTCCTGCATCTATCCTCAAAGGCTGTTTAGAGACCCATCTTTTCTCAATTATAGGGTAGGGTGATTATTTAAATTGCATAATGAAAAGAAACAGTGAAGCCAACACTCATTTCCTTATGAAACCACAGCCAGTAGAATCTGCAAATTTCTGCCTTCTGTACAAAATGAGTTGCTTCTATAGCTGATTGTAGCTGCTTGGCTTCTCACCTCCTCTCTAATGGCACTTTCTGAGCATAAGGCATCAGCCAAGGCCAACAATGATTCCCTTTTTTCTTCTTAGGAGATTGGGAATGAGGATATTTGTATTCCTACATTGGTTCTACCATTATATAGTCAAGGATAAAGCAATTCCCTCTCATTTTTAAAATCATTAAAGTGAAGGTATTGGACTAAACAAGCTCTAAGATTCCATTCAATGGAAAATGTTATTAAATTATCTCTTTATATGTTAAAGAAAAAATGGACTCTCTGCCTTCCATGGTGGTGTCTAGAACATAGTATATGTTCAATATTATTGAATTAACTTAAATTTATATGCTGATATAAACATTTTCTACATAACATCTTTCTTATGTATACACACCTTTTAAAAATAAAATATACTTGTTTTATCTGCAATGACTGATTTTTATCTATGTGCAATAACGTGTGAGGCAATGTCTAAGAATCATTTCAAAATTGCAATGCAGAGAATTTTTTTAAAATCTGGGATTAATAAACATCCATCCATGAACATTGTTGCATTAATTCACAGTTTCTTAAATTTTAATTTTAAATGATATCAGAGATGTATGAATTGAAGAAATATAAATGGGAGAATTTTGAAGGATAAAACAACTTGCTGAAAAATCAATTATTTTGCTTCAATATGGTGCAGTAACTTAGTAAGGACTCTGAGCGCCGCTGTTCACCAGCCAGGGGAAAAATGGTTCAAAAGATCCGCCAGAACCACTGAGCTTTTACAGCACAAAGAAACGCTAGACTGAGACAAATTCTCTCCCAAGCTGCACTAAACTCAGGCCTCTATACCACTGGATTCTGGGCTCCTTTTCCGAATACAGAGGGCTCCACGCAGACATACTGGCATCCAGAAACACAACAGGAGATAGCCCGGTGTCTAAAGATCAGCAGGACAAGAATGGCGGCTCCGGAGAGGGGCGTGGACTACAGAGGATTCATCCTGCTCTCCATCCTCCTAGGGACCCAGAGGGAAGTTTCGGCAGGACATATTCTGTATTCCATTCCGGAGGAGACAGACACAGGGTCTTTTGTGGGTAATATCGCCAAGGATCTGGGTTTGGAGCCCCAGGAGCTTCCGGAGCGCGGAGTCCGCATCGTCTCCAGAGGTAGGACGCAGCTCTTTGCTCTGAATCCGCGAAGCGGCAGCTTGGTCACCGCAGGCAGGATAGACCGCGAGGAACTCTGCGCGCAGAGCGCGCGGTGTCTGGTGAACTTGAACATCCTGATGGAAGATAAAATGAATCTTTACTCTATAGAAGTGGAAATAATGGATGTTAATGACAACGCTCCTAAATTCCTGACGGAAGAAATGAATGTGAAAATAATGGAGAATACAGCTCCTGGGGTGCGATTTCCGTTAAATGAGGCTAGGGATCCGGATGTGGGCACGAACTCTCTCCAGAGCTACCATCTCAACCCCAATCGCCACTTCTCCCTGGTTGTGCAAACTGGAGAGGATGGAGCTAAATATCCAGAATTAGTGCTGGAGCGGGTGCTGGACCGGGAGGAAGTGACAGCTCACCACCTCCTCCTTACAGCCTCTGATGGCGGTGATCCACCCCGATCCGGAACCGCCCGCGTCCAAGTAACAGTGGTGGACGTGAATGATCATGCACCAGTCTTCTCTTTGCCCCAGTACCAAGTAACTGTCCCTGAGAACGTGCCAGTGGGCACAAGACTACTCACGGTAAATGCTATTGACCTGGATGAGGGAGTCAATGGGGAAGTGACATACTCTTTTAGGAAAATAACTCCAAAAATTCTACAGATATTCCAGTTGAACTCCCACACAGGAGAATTATCAACTATAGATGGCCTAGATTATGAAGAATCTGGCTACTATGAAATGGAAGTTCAAGCTCAGGATGGTCCTGGTAGCATGACAAGGACTAAAGTACTGATCACAATTTTAGATGTGAATGACAATGCCCCGGAAATGACTGTAACATCTGTAAGCAGCTCAGTCCCTGAAAACACTCCTCCTGGAACAGTAATTGCTCTCTTCTACCTTCAAGACCGAGATTCTGGGAAAAATGGCCAGGTGACCTGCACTATTTCAGAAAATCTGCCTTTTAAATTAGAAAGATCAATAGACAATTATTATAGATTGGTGACAGCAAAAAACCTAGACCGGGAAAAATTCTCTGTATATAACATCACACTGAAAGCCACAGATGGTGGAAGCCCACCCTTGTCCACGGAAACTCACATCTCCATGAATGTGGCAGACACCAACGACAACCCACCTGCCTTCCCCCACTCCTCCTACTCCGTCTTTGTGCCTGAGAACAACCCCAGAGGCACCTCCATCTTCTCTGTGACTGCACACGACCCTGACAGCAACGAGAACGCCCGTGTCACATACTCCGTATCTGAAGATACTCTCCAGGGGCCGTCTGTATCCTCCTATGTTTCCATCAACTCCAATACTGGTGTCCTATATGCATTGCACTCCTTCGACTATGAGCAGTTTCATGACCTGCAATTGAGAGTGACTGCAAGTGACAGCGGGGACCCACCACTCAGCAGCAACGTGTCTCTGAGCATATTTGTGCTGGACCAGAACGACAACACACCTGAGATTCTGTACCCCGCCCTGCCCACCGACGGTTCCACCGGTGTGGAGCTGGCACCCCGTTCTGCAGAGTCTGGCTACCTGGTGACCAAGGTGGTGGCTGTGGACAGAGACTCGGGCCAGAACGCCTGGCTGTCCTACCGCCTGCTCAAGGCCAGCGAGCCGGGACTCTTCGCGGTGGGGCTGCACACGGGCGAGGTGCGCACAGTGCGGGCCCTGCTGGACAGAGACGCGCTCAAGCAGAGCCTGGTGGTGGCGGTCCAGGACCACGGCCAGCCCCCTCTCTCTGCCACTGTCACACTTACGGTGGCAGTGGCTGACAGCATCCCAGATGTGCTGGCTGACCTGGGTAGTCTCGAGCGCTCTGCTGACTCTGGCGACTCCGGCCTCACGCTGTACCTGGTGATGGCCGTGGCTGTAGTGTCCTGCGTCTTTCTTGCCTTTGTCGTCGTTCTACTGGCGCTCAGACTGCAGCGCTGGCACACGTCGCGATTGCTCCAGGCTTCAGGAGGCGGGTTGGAGGGCGTGCCTGCCTCCCACTTTGTGGGCGTGGACGGGGTGCGGGCTTTCCTGCAGACGTATTCGCACGAGGTCTCGCTCACCGCGGACTCGCGGGGGAGTCACGTGATCTTCCCGCAGCCCAACTACGCGGACACGCTAGTCAGCCAGGAGAGCTGTGAGAATAAGGATCCCTTCTTAACATCCACAGATTTTCATGAATGTAAGGATAAAGCCCAAAGTATTCAGGTGAGTTCAGTCATTCATTTATATTCTTCGAAGAACTATATTTTGTGTAAATTTCTTTATTGTTTTGCGAAATAAGTGATTTGAAGATGGGTTTAAAAAACGCTTTCAAGTGGTAAAGCAAGATTAATCGTTTATTTCAGAGGTGATTCTTTAACATGGAACGCTTATTGACATAGGTTTTGGCATCATATTTATTGTGAAAGCATATGGACAAGATTGTGAATAAGTGGATAATCGCATTTTTATACCTTCTACTTATGTTCCACATGGTGTTCTTAATTCATGTATCTTATAAATGAGAATGAATTGTTAAGTCTTTCTCATTGCATGAGGTTCGTAAGAAAGTACACCTCCGTTTTCTCAGGACTCTCTTTAGATCAGATCTATAAAAGGCTCTTGAAAAAATTTTCAGTCTGAAGACTTTTTCTGTGCCTTGCTTCTGCTTCCATGTAACTCCCCTTGGTGGCCTTGAAAACCTCCATGGCTTTTGACCTATTTAAACCATAATTGTCTGTTAAAGTCAGGTCCTGGTAGAAGGTTAGATTGATGCCTAAGGAACGAAATGTGTGTGTGTCAGGCTTCACTGAGATCTTTATCAATGACAGACATGGAGTCTGATACCACACTAAAGGTCATTGTCCAAAACCAATAAAATGTGACATCAAATAAAATGCCATTCAAGTGTTATAAGTAACATTTGTGAAATAGGTCATTGCATGTTTTTACCCCAAATTCTAATGTGCTGTGTTAGTGATGCAGTCATTCAAAGTGTGTATGTGGGCTCTATAAGTGGGAGATTGGGATGCTGGCTTTATGAAACAACCATCTCATACACTCAAGTCCTAGACCAGTAGTGAATTTTACTTATTGGGTCTGCTGAAAAATTCAGTTAGAAGTAATCTAGTCTGCAATTAACTACTTCTATACTTGTTATATAATATTTTAGTATAACTCAATACATCAGTTGATTAGTATCAGGAAGTAGTTGATGACAAGGTAATCTTGTTTACTGGGAACTTTTGAGTATTAGGTAACAGCACATTTTTTCTAGCATAATGTTGTGTTAGGTGGTATTTTGCATATAAAGGTCTGTGCAGTCCTGTGGGAGTATATTTCATAAATTCTGCAGTGTTCAGGTGTACAATCACTTGGGGGAAAGGATAATGTTACTGATACTCTATGAGGCAGAAATGTGGCTATCAGGTATTTTGAAAAAGAACCCGCCCCAACCAAATTTATTAGATGATTAAAAATATTTTTAAACAAAGGGGAGAAGTCATCACTAAATTCAGTGAGCTATTGCAAATAAACTTTCTAGGGACTATTTCCTTCAACTGTCATTACGAGGTGTGATAAGTACAGAAGTGGGAACAAGTGCCTCAGTACATAGACCATGCTTAGTGAGTTTGTGTTGCAAAGCAAAATATATTCTCCCCCTGGTAGTTTTGGAGATTCATGTTACTTTTTTTATATATAAATTTATTTAATTTATTTATTCTTGGCTGCGTTGGGTCTTCGTTGATGCGTGCAGGCTTTCTCTAGTTGGGGAGAGCAGGGCTACTCTTCGTTGCGGTGAGCGGGCTTCTCATTGTGGTGGCTTCTCTCATTGTGGAGCATGGACTCTAGGCACGTGGGCTTCAGTAGTTGCAGCACGCGGGCTCAGGAGTTGTGGGTCTCAGGCTCTGTAGTTGTGGGTCGCGGGCGCTAGAGCACAGGCTCAGTAGTTGTGGTGCACGGGCTTAGCTGCTCCGCGGCATGTGGGATCTTCCCAGACCAGGGGTTGAACCCGTGTCCCCTGCATTGGCAGGCGGATTCTCAACCACTGCGCCACCAGGGAAGCCCTCATGTTGCATTTTGTACCCAAGAAAATAATCGTGCAATAGGAAGGAGAGGGATAGGCTCTTTTCTAAAAGGCTGCATCATTTCTTTAAGTGAGACATTGGAAGTTAAAATCAAGTAATGTTACTATAAATAAATCACTGAAACTATTTTGGAAGAAGAGAGGTAAGTATAAATTGTGCCCTTTTAAAAGACAATTTCAGCATTACTGTTGCTCTCTGGAAAAATTGAAATGAATTAGGTACCAAAAAGGTAAGAAAAAATAAGGGAAAAGGCGACGAGGAAAAAAAAGATAAAACCTTATCCAATATATTGCTAATTAATAAGTATTCACAATTCCTATGCTCTGAGATCGTTTAAGCCAAGTCTGTGTTATAGTTATCATTCTATTACTAGTGCGGATTTGAAAGTCGGGGAATAATTATGTCAGTATATAGATGTTTATATATCAAACCTACCTGATTTACCTAAAAACCTGGAAAGTTGGGATAATGACGTTTCTAATAGTAAAAATTAAACGTTATTAAATATACAGACATCTAAAAAAGGTTTTTCAGCTGGGCACACGGTTATAATTATTTTAGCTGTTTAAACTTAAGCAGCGGGGGCTGCAGTTTCCCAGTGCGGACTCTGGGCGCCGCTGTTGGCCAAAGTGGAGAGCTTGGTGCTGGCGACCTCCTCGCGCAGACGCAGCGCACTTTCCCATCTCAGACTCGCCAGCCTCTCCACCAATTCCTCCTCTGGAGAAGAAGAAACCCTGCCTGACCCCCCAACGCCGGAATAAAGCTGTTCGGAGCTCCGGACAACTGCAGCACAGAGATTGTTTTGTAATCCGGCGTCTCCAAGCCGGTGAGCAAGCTGAGGGGAGCAAGAGGGATGGGGAGCGGAGCTGGGGAGAGGGGCTGGGCTGAGAGGCGGCCAGTGCTCTTTCCGTTCCTGCTGTCTTTGTTCTGCCTGGCGCTCTCTGAGCAGATCCGCTACAGGATTCCCGAGGAGATGCCAGAGGGCTCGGTGGTGGGGAACCTCGCCAAGGACCTGAGACTCAGTGTCCACGAGTTACCGACTCGGAAACTGCGGGTCAGTTCGGAGAAGCCTTACTTCACTGTGAGCTCAGAGAGCGGGGAGTTACTTGTTAGCAGCAGGCTAGACCGGGAGCAGATATGCGGGAAGAAGCCAACTTGTGCTCTAGAATTTGAGGCTGTTGCTGAAAATCCATTGAACTTTTATCACGTGAATGTGGAGATCGAGGATGTTAATGACCACACACCAAAATTCACGCAAAATTCATTTGAGCTGCAAATAAGTGAGTCCACAAAGCCTGGGGCACGATTTATTTTAGGATCTGCACATGATGCAGATATTGGTACCAACTCACTACAGAATTACCAGCTCAGTCCTGATGATCATTTCTCACTTGTGATTAAAGCGAAATTAGATGGCAGTAAATACCCTGAGCTGGTACTGAAGACACCTTTAGACAGGGAAGAGCAGACGTCCTACCACTTGACCTTGATGGCCTTGGATTTCGGGGATCCAGCCCTAAGCAGTACTGCACAGATACAAGTCCTAGTGACTGATGCCAACGATAACCCTCCAGTATTCAGCCAAGAACTATACAGGGTAGAGCTTCCAGAAAACGTGCTCCCAGGCACCACTCTGCTTCGAGTGATGGCCACCGACCAAGATGAGGGTGTCAATGCCGAGATCACCTTCTCTTTCACTGAAGCAGGCCAGATTACCCAGTTTGACCTGAATTCTAATACTGGGGAAATTACTCTTCTAAATGCGTTAGATTTTGAGGAAGTCAAAGAATATTCCATAGTTTTGGAAGCAAAGGATGGTGGAGGAATGATTGCCCAGTGTACCGTGGAGATAGAAGTCCTAGACATAAATGACAATGTCCCAGAAGTGATATTCCAGTCTCTACCAGATCTTATTATGGAGGACACCAAGCTGGGAACACACATTGCTTTGCTCAAAATCCGTGACAAGGATTCCGGACACAATGGAGAAGTTATTTGTAAATTAGAAGGCGATGTTCCATTTAAAATACTCAATACTTCAAGAAACACGTATAAATTAGTGACAGATGGAGTTCTAGACCGCGAGCAGACCCCTGAGTATAACATCACCATCACAGCCACTGACAGAGGCAAGCCTCCCCTCTCCTCCAGCTCAAGCATCACCCTGCACATCGGTGATGTAAACGACAACGTGCCAGTTTTCGAACGGGCTTCCTACGTGGTCCACGTAGCAGAGAACAACCCTCCTGGCACCTCCATCACTCAAGTCCGCGCCCTGGATCCTGACCTGGGACCCAATGGCCACGTCTCCTATTCCATCGTGGCCAGCGACCTAGAGCCAAGCACGCTGTGGTCCTACGTGTCCGTGAGCGCACAGAGCGGCGTGGTGTTCGCGCAGCGCGCCTTCGACCACGAGCAGCTGCGCGCCTTCGAGCTGACGCTGCAGGCCCGCGACCACGGCTCGCCCGCGCTCAGCGCCAACGTGAGCCTGCGCGTGCTGGTGGGCGACCGCAACGACAACGCGCCCAGGGTGCTGTACCCGGCGCTGGGGCCCGACGGCTCTGCGCTCTTCGACACGGTGCCGCGCGCCGCGCAGCCCGGCTACCTGGTCACCAAGGTGGTGGCTGTGGACGCCGACTCTGGACACAACGCCTGGCTGTCCTACCACGTGCTGCAGGCCAGCGAGCCCGGACTCTTCAGCGTGGGGCTGCGCACGGGCGAGGTGCGCACGGCGCGGGCCCTGGGCGACAGGGACGCGGCCCGCCAGCGCCTGCTGGTTGCTGTGCGCGACGGGGGACAGCCGCCCCTCTCGGCCACCGCCACGCTGCTCCTGGTTTTCGCGGACAGCCTGCAGGAGGCGCTGCCGGACCTCAGTGACCACCCTGAGCCCACTGACCCCCAGGCTGAGCTGCAGTTTTACCTGGTGGTGGCCTTGGCCTTGATCTCGGTGCTCTTCCTCCTGGCAGTGATTCTGGCGGTCGCCCTACACCTTCGACGCTCCTCCAGCCCCGCTGCCTGGGGCTGCTTTCAGCCTGGTGTCTGTGTCAAGTCTGGACCCGTGGTTCCTCCCAACTACAGTGAAGGAACTTTACCTTATTCCTACAATCTGTGCGTTGCCCATACTGGAAAAACAGAGTTTAATTTTCTAAAATGTAATGAGCAGTTGAGTTCAGGACAAGACATACTTTGTGGTGATTCATCTGGGGCCTTATTTCCACTTTGTAATTCCAGTGAGTCAACCTCCCATCAGGTGAGTTTCCTGTAAGTATAACCTGCTTCTTATGGTCTAGACAGTTCTCCATATTCACAAGAAAATACAGGCGTATATCTGTTTTATTTCGTTTTGCTTTATTGCACTTCGCAGATATTGAGTCTTTGTTTTTTGGTTGTTGTTGTTATTTTGCACGTTGAAGCTTTGTGGCAAGCCTGGGTCAAGCAACTCTGTTGACACCATTTGTCCAACAGCATTTGCTTACTTCATGTCTTTGTATCACAATTTGTGTCACAATATTTTAAATCTTAAAATATTTCAAACTTTTTCATTATAGTTGTCATGGTGATCTATAATCAGTGATCTTTGATATTACTACTGCAAAAAGATTATGTTCAACTCACTGAAGGCTCCAATGATGGTTAGCATTTTTTTAGCAATAAAGTATTTTAAATTAAGGCATGTACATTTTTTTAGATATAATGCTATTGCACACTTAAAACATAACTTTTATATGCACTGGGAAACCAAAAAATTTCTGTGACCCGCTTTATTGTGCTATTCCCTTTATTGTAGTGGTCTGGAACCAAACTCAAAATATTACCAATGTATGCCTTTATACAATTTTTCGATCCAAACATTGTCTTAAGAGTGTAGTAGCCAGTCAAAAAGCTGTCATACCATTCTTCAAGGGAGGTTGAATTCGGAGCAGTTATGTGTCTTTCAGTGGTGTCTTACCAGGCTCAGATTTACAAAGCAGTGAAGTTGTGGTTTTATCTACAAGGGAAACATTAGGCAATGTTATAGGGTCTCCCGTAAAACTACTGAGATTTTTCTCTAAATTTTTCTTCCACAGCTTAATATATTGTGAGTTTTTTTCAGCTTGGACATACTGTATATGTAAAGGTATGCAGTCATATAAATAAACCTTTAAAGAAAAAATATAAGCTAAAATTAGGTATTTTTCTTAATTAACTATTATGGTTTCCATACTAATCTGATATTTTGTTTCCTATATTTACTTCTCTTTTGTTTCAAAAACTCCTAGAATAACATCTTTAACCTGTATTTTTAGGTAGATGGACCTACTGTAATTGTATTCATTGTAGTGTGTGTGTGTGTGTGTGTGTGTGTGTGTAAAATCATTTTATTTATCAGTAGATTCACTATGTTCACCAGAAGATAAAAGCATGTTCTCCTTACTTGCAGCATAGGTTTTTCAGGATTAATCTGTATTGATGCTCATTCTATAGACTTCCTCTATCAAAGAAAACACAATATTTTGGCCTCTGTTATTCCTCTCTCACACACTTCTCCTATGTAATTTTTGAAATGTCTTTTTTTTTGAAGCCCTAAACTAATATATCTAGAGGTCTTCTAGTCATTCTACTATCTCTAGGAGAAAAATAGCATGTTGAATTCTTCAAATTTTAGACAAGACTGACAGTCTTATGTGCATACAAGTACATACACAAGATGATAATACATTGTATCGGGCCTTTGCTAGATTTCTCTTAGCAACTGCTTCAGTTAATGGCCACTGTACAACCTGCTGAAGAAAAAAGACGTTTATTCTTGCACTGGCTCTTTTTGACTCCTTAGTGATAATTTTGTGGTTCTTTTGATCAAAGTGCTAGTTAAGAAAAAGAAAAAAAAAGTGCTAGTTAAGGTAAAATTACCTTTAGATTATACATATACCTTTAAAAGTTAACTAAGTCGGCTTTAAAATGTAATCATCTCTCTTTGGCAGAAGAATAGGATGGAAATTTGCTTTTCATTGTATATTCATTTGTATCTTTCAAGTGTTTTCTATTCAAATAAAAAATATATAAAATTTAAATAATCTCTGTTAAAACTTCAAAGTAAAAGCACATATCCTAGTAAAACATCACAATATTAATTTGAAAACATTATTAATGTGTAATTAAAATGCCATTTTAAAAACAATATCAAAAGGCAACAACTCTACAGGAAGCTTACTATAAATATTAATTGTTTTAAACCAAATAAAACAACTTCTGGGTCAGTCATCTCCAACAGGTGTATTTTAGTCTAAAAATGAATTAATCTCCAGTGGTAACTGTAGTTCTTATTTGATAATAGATATTGAAGATATTAACAATAAAGCTTAGAGCATAATAAGAAATAAAATTTTATATTTAAAAGAGTAAATATATTCCAGAAATTTGAGTAATTTAATATGACAGTAACCCCCAAATCTGATCATTTAATAATACTTTGTAAGACTTTAGCCCTACTTCATCCCACACTTCTTGGCAATTACTTTTAAAATATGAATTCAGAGATAAATTATTCCAAAGTATAAAAAACAAGTAGTAATTTTTTCCTAAGTAATCTAGCATGCAATATTACAAATCTAAGTGAGTGCAGTAACTGCCTAGGACTCTAAGCGCCGCTGTTCACCTACTTGGAGATAAATGTAACCAAAAACCATCCGGATACTCTGGGCTCCCACCTCACAAAGACCCGCAGATCTCACAAACCAACTGCAGGACTGCAGCAAAATTCCGCCCCTAAATTTGGGAAACTCCAGCTTTCCATAAGATGATCTGCAAGCAGCAACAAGGTAAAGAAGACATATATGCCCAGTGAAGATTCTGAGTGGATTCCTTAGTGAAAGAACAATGGCCACTCCAAAGAATTACCGAGGACGCGGCGATCTGGTACTGCTGTGCGCGCTCCTGGGCACGCTGGGGGAGATCGGGAGAGGACAGATCCACTACTCCGTGCCTGAAGAGAGCGACAAAGGATCCTTCGTGGGGAACATCTCCAAGGACCTGGGGCTGGAGTCACACGAGCTGGCGCAGCACGGAGTCCACATCGTCTCCAGAGGTAGGACGCAGCTCTTTGCTTTGAACCCGGGAAGCGGCAGCTTAATCACCGCGGGCAGGATAGACAGGGAGGAGCTCTGCGCTCAGAGCGCGCGGTGTCTTGTAAATATTAACATCCTGGTTGAGGATAAAGGGAAACTTTGGGGAGTAGAAATAGAAATCACTGATATCAACGATAATAACCCTAAATTCCAGGTCGAAAATCTAGAAGTGAAAATTAACGAAATTGCTTTGCCCGGAGCACGCTATCCACTCCCAGAGGCTGTTGACCCCGATGTGGGCTTGAATTCCCTGCAGAGCTATCAGCTCAGCCCCAATCACCACTTCTCCCTGGACGTGCAAACTGGAGACGACGGAACTATAAGCCCAGAGCTGGTGCTGGAGCGCGCCCTGGACCGCGAGGAGGAGGCTGCTCACCATCTGGTCCTCGTCGCCTCCGATGGAGGCGAACCGCGTCGCTCCAGCACAGTGCACATCCGAGTGACAGTGTTGGATACAAACGACAATGCCCCGGTTTTTACTCAACCGATTTACCGAGTGAAAGTCCCAGAGAACGTGCCCCCAGGCACCCGGCTGCTTACTGTAAGCGCTAGCGACCCGGATGAGGGAACCAACGGAGAAGTGGCTTATAAATTCTGGAAAATTAGCGAAAAGCAATCTCCGTTATTCCAGCTTAATGAAAATACTGGCGAAATATCAACAGCAAAGAGTTTAGATTATGAAGAATGTGCATTTTATGACATGGAAATACAGGCTGAAGATGTGGGGGCACTTCTGGGACGGACCAAGGTGCTAATTTCAGTGGAAGATGTCAATGACAATAGACCCGAAGTGACCATTACATCTTTGTTTAGCCCAGTCTTGGAAAATACTCTTCCTGGGACAGTAATTGCCTTCTTGAATGTGCATGACCGAGACTCTGGGAAGAATGGTCAAGTTGTCTGTTACACACGAGATAACTTACCTTTTCAATTAGAAAAATCAATAGATAATTATTATAGATTGGTGATATGGGAATATTTGGACCGAGAAAAGATCTCTATGTATAATATAACAGTGATGGCCTCAGATCTAGGAACCCCACCTCTATCTACTGAAATTCATATTGCCCTGCACGTGGCAGACATCAACGACAATCCACCCATTTTCCCTCATGCCTCCTACTCAGCCTATATCCCGGAGAACAATCCCAGAGGTGCCTCCATCTTCTCTGTGACTGCCCATGACCCTGACAGTGGCAACAATGCCCAGGTCACTTACTCTCTGACCAAAGACACCATCATGGCGATGCCTCTCTCGTCTTATGTCTCCATCAACTCTGACACTGGTGTCCTATATGCGCTGTGCTCCTTTGACTATGAGCAGATCCAAGACTTGCAGCTACTGCTGACAGCCAGTGACAGTGGGGACCCTCCACTCAGCAGCAATGTGTCACTGAGCCTGTTCATCCTGGACCAGAACGACAATGTGCCAGAGATCCTGTACCCCATGCTTCCCACCGATGGCTCAACGGGTGTGGAGCTGGCACCCCGCTCTGCAGAGCCAGGCTACCTGGTGACCAAGGTGGTGGCTGTGGACAGAGACTCAGGCCAGAACGCCTGGCTGTCCTACCGCCTGCTCAAGGCCAGCGAGCCAGGACTCTTCATGGTGGGGCTGCACACCGGCGAGGTGCGCACAGCACGGGCCCTGCTGGACAGAGATGCGCTTAAGCAGAGCCTGGTGGTGGCGGTCCAGGACCATGGCCAGCCCCCTCTCTCTGCCACCGTCACACTCACCGTGGCAGTGGCCAGCAGCATACCAGAAGTCCTTGCCGACCTGGGGAGCATCAGGACCCCCACCAACTCTGATGATTCAGACCTCACACTATACCTGGTGGTGGCGGTGGCCGTTGTTTCCTGCATCTTCCTCGCCTTTGTCATTGTGCTGCTGGCTCTCAGACTGTGGCGGTGGCACAAGTCGAGTCTTATCCAGGCTTCGGGCGTCGGGTTGGCAGGCCTGCCAGCCTCAGGCTTTGTGGGCATGGAGGGAGTACAGGCTTTCCTGAAGACCTATTCCCATGAAGTCTCCCTTACCTCTGATTCGCGGGGGAGTCACATGATCTTTCCCCAGCCCAACTATGCGGACACGCTCATCAGCCAAGAGAGCTGTGAGAAAAATGATTCCTTGTTAACATCCAGAGATTTTCATGAATGTAGGGATGAAGCTGCTTCTGTTCAGGTGAGTTCAGTTCTTTGTTTACATTTATTTCTTAGAGGAATTATATTTTTTACACATTTAAGTTGTGTTTTGAAACATGTATTGTGAAGAAAGTTTAAAAATAATTTTTAAGTTGTACCACAAAGTTTTGGGTTTGTGTTAGTGATACCATTAAATTGAGTTCTAATCAACGTAATTGTTTTATCTGCTTTCCAAAGGCTTAGACAATATTGTTTAAATATGAACTCTTGACCTCTTAAAGCCTTCCATATTTTACCACAATTATCACTTATTCACTTAAGAAATAGTTACCCAATCACATATGGTCAGTTCATTTTATATATAGGAATATATGTGTGTGTGTATACACACATATATATGTATATATATAAATTAGAACTTACAAAACATTATTGAGGCTTCTAAACCCCTGTATTAGCTTAGTAAAAGTAAAATACATCTCAGAATTTTTAGGATTCTTAGAATTGCAAAGAATCCTAAGAATTCTTTCCTAAAACTAAAACTAGGCTCTTCACATTTTCTTCACTTCAAGCCTCTTTTCTGAGCCCTGCATCTGGATCACTACCATTCAAAGCTTTAACACTTCTTATATTTCAAAACAAACATATTTTAAAGGGTGGTGGTAGATGAGACTGGTCCCTAACGCACACACCACTGTTTTTGTGTGTCAGTGGTCACCCAGGACTCATAGCAATGGAGACATAGAATCTAAAGCTTAAAATGGCCATTGCCCCCTGCCCCCATCAAATTTGCAATAACATGTCATTTTAAATTGTTGAAAATGACTTCTGTAAAATACAGAAGAACATGTTTCATTATAATTCCAATGAGATGTTTTGATTGTACAGCCATGTGAAATGTGCTGTGTTCTCATGGTTAGAGTTTGAGAGTGTTGGTTTTAAGAACAGAAGTTACATGTACACAAATTCTAAACAAGCCCATCAAAAATGATTCAATTGAAAATGATTAAAATTCAATTAAAAATGATCCTATCTGGACTATATGACTTCTGTATCCCTTGTTATAGCATTTAAATAAAACTAACCTCTGATTTGTCATCAGATGAGAGTGGAAATCACAATGAATTATTCGTTAGTAATTAAAAGGACATTTCCCAGGGATTGTGCTATGTTCCCTCCAATTTTGCATATACAATGGGTAGGAGTTAACTTCATATTTTCTGTAGTGTTTGGGTGTATAGTCACTTGAGGAGACAACTATTCTGTTGACATTTTGCAAATTTAAAAAGTGTGTGGAAAGTTGCCCCAACACTCTTGCTCAAAGCATTCACTAATTGCAAAATTTTTTCTTGAACAAATGGAGTAAAATAATTAGAACAGGTGTCACTACATTCAGTGAATTTATGTAAATACATTTACCATGAGCTCAATTCCTCCAATTCTGAAGCCATTACTTTAGTATAACATAAGTACATAGATAAGGAGCTAATGCATTCTATTAGCATATCCCTTGGGGACTTTGTATTGAAGGATAGACTAACATTTCAGTATATTTTAAGGATGATTTTATATGTGATATTGGGTATGAAACAAGCCAGTTAATTTTGAGATATGAAGTAGGAGGTACAGTAAATAATATCCTGGCTACATCATAGGGACAGTTTTTTTGAATGAATACTTCTTGAGATAGAAGAGTAAAAAGAAATTATTTTGTGAAGAGTGTGTTGAGATTATCAGAAGGAGATGTTTGAGGATTGGTACAAAATTACACAATTTCACAAAATAATTTTCAACAATATTGATTTCTCTAATATATGTGATATGAAATAGCATTGAGTATGTAGAAATGTTGGAGGTAAACATAGGAATCAGTGAAAGAAGCTTAAAATTTTTTTATATATCATAGCTAATAAATAGAAATGATTCGTGAAATTAGCAGACAATAAACTCTCTGAGGGCAAGACCTGTGTCTTATTCTTTGTTATATGGCCACTGACAAGGACAATATTTAGCACAAAGCAAAAGTTCAATGTATGTTTGTAGAATGGTGAAATAAATGGACAAATATATGTACGTTTGTATACAGACCTAACATGATATTTCTAATAATTTGGAAACAAGAGAAAAGATACCTTAAGGAAGTCTTGATAATTTAAGGTATTAAATATATTAACATAAAAATATGGCTTATTAAATTCGGCATACGGTTATAATTATTTTAGCTGTTTAAACTTAAGCAGCGGGGGCTGCAGTTTCCCAGTGCGGACTCTGGGCGCCGCTGTTGGCCAAAGTGGAGAGCTTGGTGCTGGCGACCTCCTCGCGCAGACGCAGCGCACTTTCCCATCTCAGACTCGCCAGCCTCTCCACCAATTCCTCCTCTGGAGAAGAAGAAACCCCGCCTGACCCCCCAACGCCGGAATAAAGCTGTTCGGAGCTCCGGACAACTGCAGCACAGAGATTGTTTGTAATCCGGCGTCTCCAAGCCGGTGAGCAAGCTGAGGGGAGCAAGAGGGATGGGGAGCGGAGCTGGGGAGAGGGGCTGGGCTGAGAGGCGGCCAGTGCTCTTTCCGTTCCTGCTGTCTTTGTTCTGCCTGGCGCTCTCTGAGCAGATCCGCTACAGGATTCCCGAGGAGATGCCAGAGGGCTCGGTGGTGGGGAACCTCGCCAAGGACCTGAGACTCAGTGTCCACGAGTTACCGACTCGGAAACTGCGGGTCAGTTCGGAGAAGCCTTACTTCACTGTGAGCTCAGAGAGCGGGGAGTTACTTGTTAGCAGCAGGCTAGACCGGGAACAGATATGCGGGAAGAAGCCAACTTGTGCTCTAGAATTTGAGGCTGTTGCTGAAAATCCATTGAACTTTTATCACGTGAATGTGGAGATCGAGGATGTTAATGACCACACACCAAAATTCACGCAAAATTCCTTTGAGCTGCAAATAAGTGAGTCTACGCTGCCAGGCACGCGATTTATATTAGAAGTCGCAGAAGATGCAGATATTGGCTTAAACGCTCTGCAGACTTATAAACTCTCTCTTAGCCCTAGTTTCTCGTTGATAAATAAGGAGAAACAAGATGGTAGTAAATACCCAGAACTGGTATTGGAGAAACGCTTAGATCGGGAACAACAGGGGTATCATCGTTTAGTCTTGACGGCCTCAGACCGCGGAGATCCACCCCTAAACGGCACTACTGAGCTCCGGATCCAGGTCACTGATGCCAATGATAACCCCCCGGTATTTAGCCAGGACGTATATCGAGTTAGCCTTGGAGAAAACGTGCCCCCAGGCACCACTGTGTTGCAGGTGTCAGCCACCGACCAGGACGAGGGCGTCAACTCAGAAATCACTTATTCCTTCCACAGGACCGGGCAAGTCTTCGGTCTGAATTCAAAGAATGGGGAAATTACAACTCTAAACACACTGGATTTTGAAGAAATCAAGGAATATTCTATCGTGGTGGAAGGGAGGGATGGTGGAGGACTGGTTGCACAATGTACAGTTGAAATTAACATTCAAGATGAAAATGACAACAGGCCAGATGTTACGTTCCATTCCCTAGTCGAAATGATTCTGGAAAACGCAGTGCCGGGAACGCTAATTGCTTTGATCAAAATACATGACAGAGATTCCGGGGAGAATGGGGAGGTTAATTGCCGACTAGAGGGTGAAGTACCTTTTCAGATAATCTCTTCGTCCAAAAATTCATACAAGTTGGTAACGTACGGGACCCTGGACCGAGAACAGACACCGGAGTACAATGTCACCATCACAGCCACCGACAAGGGCAAGCCGCCCCTCTCCACCAGCATAAGTGTCACCTTGCATATTACTGACGTCAACGACAACGCTCCTGTTTTCAACCAGGCCTCCTACGTGGTCCACGTGGCTGAGAACAACCCGCCTGGAGCCTCCATCGCGCAAGTCAGCGCCTCCGACCACGACCTAGGGCCCAACGGCCACGTCTCCTACTCCATCGTGGCCAGTGACCTGGAGCCGCGCGCGCTGTCGTCCTACGTGTCCGTGAGCGCAGAGAGCGGCGTGGTGTTCGCGCAGCGCACCTTCGACCACGAGCAGCTGCGCGCCTTCGAGCTGACGCTGCAGGCCCGCGACCACGGCTCACCCGCGCTCAGCGCCAACGTGAGCCTGCGCGTGCTGGTGGGCGACCGCAACGACAACGCGCCCAGGGTGCTGTACCCGGCGCTGGGGCCCGACGGCTCGGCGCTCCTCGACACGGTGCCGCGCGCCGCGCAGCCCGGCTACCTGGTCACCAAGGTGGTGGCTGTGGACGCCGACTCTGGACACAATGCCTGGCTGTCCTACCACGTGCTGCAGGCCAGCGAGCCCGGACTCTTCAGCGTGGGGCTGCGCACGGGCGAGGTGCGCACGGCGCGGGCCCTGGGCGACAGGGACGCGGCCCGCCAGCGCCTGCTGGTTGCTGTGCGCGACGGGGGACAGCCGCCCCTCTCGGCCACCGCCACGCTGCTCCTGGTTTTCGCGGACAGCCTGCAGGAGGCGCTGCCGGACCTCAGTGACCACCCTGAGCCCACTGACCCCCAGGCTGAGCTGCAGTTTTACCTGGTGGTGGCCTTGGCCTTGATCTCGGTGCTCTTCCTCCTGGCAGTGATTCTGGCGGTCGCCCTACACCTTCGACGCTCCTCCAGCCCCGCTGCCTGGGGCTGCTTTCAGCCTGGTGTCTGTGTCAAGTCTGGACCCGTGGTTCCCCCCAACTACAGTGAAGGAACTTTACCTTATTCCTACAATCTGTGCGTTGCCCATACTGGAAAGACAGAGTTTAATTTTCTAAAATGTAATGAGCAGTTGAGTTCAGGACAAGACATACTTTGTGGTGATTCATCTGGGGCCTTATTTCCACTTTGTAATTCCAGTGAGTCAACTTCCCATCCTGAAACTCTAGCGGCGGTGAGTTCCATTTAAGTGTCTACTTCTTTTCATCATCTTCACAGTTTTGTTTATTCATATGAAAATATATTATAGTTTTAATCTAGTGAGTTATCTTAGGAATATTATAGCTCATCAGAAAGCTGTATATGCAGTCATCATGGGGAATGGTGATTTGGGTTAGCATGTGACGTAAAATAGTTATGTTACTCAGTTCGGATTTACAAAGAAGAGAGAGTATGCTCTTTGCTTCACCGCAAAAGTCTTTTGCCGATTTCTTATCTTTTTTCGAAGCTAATGAAATTTACCCATTGATTTTTCTCATTCTTTATTTAACATTTAAATGTTTATTGTATATAAGTAAACATCAAATTTAAAGTAGGCAATCAATTCATTCTTTAAAGCAAAAAGAGTACTACTAGGTATCTTCTTTCACTGATTTCATTGGTACAGTTTCCATCCCTTTCTTATATTTATTCCTCATGTCTAGTTCCTTAAATCTACCTATTTATGAGTCTTTGAAATCCTTAAAATTTTAAGAAAAAATACTCTGTGATGTGTGTGTGTGTGTGTGTGTGTGTGTGTGTGTGCAGAGAGCAACTCAGTGAATTCATCAGAAAGTCGAAGTCATTATCTAAGTTTCTTCAAGTTTTCTTGAATACAAAATTCTCTTCTTTATAGTTAACTGAAGGAGATACATGGTAAAAGAAAAGGAAATGCTGTTGCCTCCATAACGTGGTCTCATTCCCAGCCTATATTTTTTGAAGAAGAAAGGGGGGAAGGTCACTGGATTTGTTTTATTACTTGGAGCCCTAAACGTTAGTGACTGGAGGTTTTCTCATCCGTCTTCTAACTATAGGAGGGAAGGAGAATTCTGAATTTTCCATTTTAAAGGCAAAACCTACTAATTTCAAGCACATACAAAGATGCCGTTACATAAGTATCAGTCTTTTTGCTAGGAACTGCTTCAGTAAATAGTTTCTTTACAAATTGCTGAAAGAAATTTCTTATTGTGGTACTTACTTTTTACTTTTTGTGGTAATAATTCATTCTACATCTTGTGTTCTTTTCCCCAAATTATTACATAAGTTTAGATGACCCTTATAATAGGAGGCTTAAAATTAGGTTAAAATTGCATAATTTCTTGATGGAAGAATTGAAATGGAAACTTACTTTTCAATGTATGTTCATCTGAATCTTCTGGATGCCATAGGCTGCGCATGCACTATGAATTCACACAGAAAATTAAATATTTAAAAAATTGTGATAGCATAAAAGTTTAACAATCATAACTATGTAAAATTTAAAAACCCAATCCATTTAAAGTTTAGCAATATTAGGTGATAAAATCTAGTACCATTGCCTAATTAAATTTTTGTAAAGAAAATCTTAAGGAGACCTTACTCCAGGAATTTCACTATGAAAATGAATTAGCCTTATAAAATAGCTTCAAGGTGAATAATCCATATATTCATTCAATATGATTATGTACTATACATATATAAGCATACATATAAAATTAAGAAAAATATGAATGTATTTCCAAGGAGGATTGCACATTCTAATTACTTCAGGAAATAAATAATGACCTATAGAAAGTATTTGAAACATTATAAAAAAGGAAATTTGCATAATTAAATATCTAGAGAGTGAGAACAAAATTCTAGCAAAAATAAGAGTTAAGTTTGTTTGATACCAAAGTAACATTTAATATAATTTCATTCCACGTCATTTCCAACTAAAATATCCACAAATGGTAATTGCATTTGAAATATGAATGCACTACACAATTAGAGAAATCTAAAATCATTATCGTTAGAGAGTAGAGTTTTCTTTTTCAGTCATCTATAACAGAAGTATTGCATATCTCAATACTTGAGTGGGTGGGTGTAGTAACGGCTTAGGACTCTGAGCGCCGCTGTTCACCAACTCTAAGAAAAGCTCAATCATGCTCCGTCTGGATATTAGGATCTGCAACTACACAAAGCCGCTCGGATCCCACAAACCGACTCCGGGGCTGCAACATAACTCAGCCTCTTAGCCTGGGGCACTACGGGTTTCTCCTGAGGAAAAAGATCACCATAATCTGCAGGAGGAAAACAGAACCTAAGGAATCAGCGTTCGGAGAAATTATTCTGGAAAAAAAGCTTTAGTGAAGCAACAATGGCCGCTCCAACGAATCGCCTGCACCACAGAAGACTGGTCCTGTTGTGCCTTTTCCTGGGGAGGCTGTGGGAGACCGGGGCTAGCCAGATCCACTACTCGGTACCTGAAGAGACAGAAGAAGGCTATATCGTGGGGAATATCTCCAAGGATCTGGGGCTGGAGCTCCGCGAGCTAGCGGAGCGGGGAGTCCGCATCGTCTCCAGAGGTAGGACGCAGCTCTTTGCTCTGAACCCGAGAAGCGGCAGCTTGGTCACCGCGGGCAGGATAGACCGGGAGGAGCTCTGCGCTCAGAGCGCGCGGTGTCTGGTGAACTTTAAAGTCCTGGTTGAAGACAGGGTGCAGCTTCACGGACTAGAAATAGAAGTAACTGATATCAACGATAATAACCCTAAATTCCAGGTCGAAAATCTAGAAGTGAAAATTAACGAAATTGCTTTGCCCGGAGCACGTTATCCACTCCCAGAGGCTGTTGACCCCGATGTGGGCTTGAATTCCCTGCAGAGCTATCAGCTCAGCCCCAATCACCACTTCTCCCTGGACGTGCAAACTGGAGACGACGGAACTATAAGCCCAGAGCTGGTGCTGGAGCGCGCCCTGGACCGCGAGGAGGAGGCTGCTCACCATCTGGTCCTCGTCGCCTCCGATGGAGGCGAACCGCGTCGCTCCAGCACAGTGCACATCCGAGTGACAGTGTTGGATACAAACGACAATGCCCCGGTTTTTACTCAACCGATTTACCGAGTGAAAGTCCCAGAGAACGTGCCCCCAGGCACCCGGCTGCTTACTGTAAGCGCTAGCGACCCGGATGAGGGAACCAACGGAGAAGTGGCTTATAAATTCTGGAAAATTAGCGAAAAGCAATCTCCGTTATTCCAGCTTAATGAAAATACTGGCGAAATATCAACAGCAAAGAGTTTAGATTATGAAGAATGTGCATTTTATGACATGGAAATACAGGCTGAAGATGGTGGGGCATTGAAGGATCGGACCAAAGTACTCATTTCAGTGGAAGATGTCAATGACAATAGACCCGAAGTGACCATTACATCTTTATTTAGTCCAGTGAGGGAAGATGCTCCCCAAGGAACAGTAATCGTTCTTTTCAATGCACATGACCGAGACTCTGGGAAGAATGGCCAAGTTGTCTGTTCCATCAAGGAGATTCTACCTTTTCAATTAGAAAAGTCAGTAGAAGATTATTATAGATTGTTGACAGTCCAAAATCTTGACCGAGAAAAAACCTCTGAATATAACATCACAGTGACCGCAACAGACAGAGGAACACCATCCCTGTCCATGGAAATTCTCATCACCCTGCACGTGGTCGACGTCAACGACAATCCACCCTCCTTCTCTCAAACCTCCTATTCAGTCTATCTCCCTGAGAACAACCTTAGAGGCACCTCCATCTTCTCGGTGACAGCCCACGACCCCGACAGCAATGAGAACGCTCAGGTTGTTTACTCCTTAGCCGAAGACACCATCCAAGGGGCACCTCTCTCCTCCTATGTCTCCATCAACTCCAACACTGGTGTGCTATACGCTCTGCGCTCCTTCGACTACGAGCAATTTCGCGATCTTCAAATGCAGGTGAGGGCAAGCGACAGTGGGGACCCACCTCTCAGCAGCAACGTGTCACTGAGCTTGTTCGTGCTGGACCAGAACGACAATATGCCAGAAATCCTGTACCCCATGCTTCCCACCGATGGCTCCACGGGTGTGGAGCTGGCACCCCGCTCTGCAGAGCCAGGCTACCTGGTGACCAAGGTGGTGGCTGTGGACAGAGACTCAGGCCAGAACGCCTGGCTGTCCTACCGCCTGCTCAAGGCCAGCGAGCCAGGACTCTTCACGGTGGGGCTGCACACGGGCGAGGTGCGCACCGCGCGGGCCCTGCTGCACAGAGACACACTTAAGCAGAGCCTGGTGGTGGCGGTCCAGGACCACGGCCAGCCCCCTCTCTCTGCCACCGTTTCGCTCACCGTGGCCGTGGCTGACAGCATCCCTGACGTCCTGGCTGAACTAGGCAGCCTTGAGTCTCCCTCCAGCCCCGACGACTCAGGCCTCACGCTGTACCTGGTGGTGGCGGTGGCCGCGGTCTCCTGCGTCTTCCTTGCCTTTGTCGTTGTGCTGCTGGCGCTCAGGCTGAGGCGCTGGCACACGTCGAGCCTGCTCCAGGCTTCAGGAAGCAGGTTAGCGGGTGTGCCCCCGTCTCACTTTGTGGGCGTGGACGGGGTGCGGGCTTTCCTGCAGACCTATTCCCACGAGGTCTCGCTCACCGCGGACTCGCGGGGGAGTCACCTGATCTTCCCACAGCCCAACTACGCGGACACGCTCGTCAGCCAGGAGAGCTGTGAGAAAACCGAGCCTTTGTGCACTTCAGATGATTCCAGGTTTCCTATAGAAGACACCCCTTTGGTTCCAGTGAGTTCAACTTTTCCTTTACTTTAAAAAAAATTGGTTTTCTACTTAAGTGTTTGCACTTTAGGATAAGTTGATATTAACATTTCTCACCATACGTTTAAATTTTCACTGGGCCTAATTTTTGCTCTAACATCTATAGGAGGCATTTATTGGTTACATCATTGATATAATTTTTGCTTTCTCATAATGATTAACCTAAGGTCTGTGGAAACCTTCCTCTTGGGACTGCTCTCACTATCAGGCATTGGGCATGGCTCTTTAGGTGAGGTTGCTTCAGTGGTTACCACGGTTCACTACTAATTTTTAGGACTGGTTTCCATTCTTGAAATTTGTTACTATTGTTATCTTCAATGGCCTCATTGTGAAATTCTTACTCTAAAAACATTTCTGCAGCCGATGATATTTTTGTAAGGGTAAATTAATAAGAAATGCATTCTTTTTGTAAAAACAACTGAAAGCCCGGACTCAGTACTTCTTTTCTGTTTCTGTGACAGGACAACACCCCTTAGAGGTGACGTGTTTCTGTTCACATGTTTGTAGAGGTTGTTTGCATTTAAAGACTATTTCAGAGGATAATTCAAACTTCAAATATCATCCATTTCCAAATCCTAGAAAAGGATGCTTTATTCTTGTAATAGTGAAAAATTTTAACATAATTTATTCTCATCCTCAGAGCTGTTGATTTCCTAACAGTATAATATCAGATTATTAATAATTTGAAACCTCCTGTAGTTTATGCTTGCTGAAGAGGGGTTTCTTAGACAGGACCCTGTGAGAAGACAAAACATAGGAAATAAAAATTATTCTTCAACTGTTTTTTTTGGTTTGTTTTTGTGGGGTTTTTTTTTGCGGTACGTGGGCCTCTCACTGTTGTGGCCTCTCCCGTTGCGGAGCACAGGCTCCGGACGCGCAGGCTCAGCGAGCATGGCTCATGGGCCCAGCCGCTCTGCGGCATGTGGAATCTTCCTGGACCGGGGCATGAACCCGCGTCCTCTGCATCAGCAGGCGGACTCTCAACCACTGCGCCACCACGGAAGCCCTTCTTCAACTGTTTTTTATGGCTCAATCCTCCAACTTTTGAGGCTAGAAATAAATCTGGTTATGGGAGATGATTTGGGAAAATATTCTCAGGAACTGCTATGGAGATTCTAAGAATATTTTACTGGCTTTTAGACATAAGGAAAAGAATAATGTATTATGTAATGTGATTTTAAACACAATGTTATTTCAAGTAATAAATGGCATTGTAGGAGACTTTGAAAATAAGCTTTGAAATTGACTCAAAGTTCTATTCTGAACATGCTGAATATGAGGGCTAACATGTCTGGAAATCCATTATGACATACACACATTATAATTATTTCAAATACTCTTTATTCCTAAGCTAGTAGGAAAAAAGTAAAGCATCCTTCAGGGTCATATTTTTAACAATGCATTAGGAAAACTGTCACTTAAAGTTTCTGTCTTGGGGAGTAACCTTTAGTACTTAGTATACATAAATATTAACATATGGTTAATTTGGAAAAAATGTAATAACAGATATTGACGAAGGCTTGTATGTCATGGTAGGTAACTACTAGTCTCTGCCATAAAAATGTCACTTGCCTTTAAAAACAGAACACAGGGCTTCCGTGGTGGCGCAATGGTTGAGAGTCCGCCTGCCAATGCAGGGGACACGGGTTCGAGCCCTGGTCCAGGAAGATCCCACATGCCGCGGAGCGGCTGGTCCCGTGAGCCATGGCCGCTGAGCCTGCGCGTCCGGAGCCTGTGCTCCGCAACAGGAGAGGCCACAACAGTGAGAGGCCTGCGTATCACAAAAAACAAACAAACAAACAAAAAAAACCAGAACACAAGGCTCTTTGGATCGATGACTGGGCCGACTGGAAAATGCTGAGTTCCAGTTTTCTTAAATGAGGCAGGACTTTTGCATCAGTAACAGATTATATAATATAATAGGCTTAAGGATAAAATTCTTGCTCATCTTCGTGTCTTGTTTTTAAAGAAGAGTTAATTAAAATATCTTGGATTTGCTTCAATACAATGAGGGAATGAAATAAAGAGTAAACAAAGATGCCCTTGTGTTGATCATCGTTGTAGTTGGGTGATGGGTATATGAAGGTTCCATAATAATGCTCCCTACTTTTGTATAAGTTTGAAATTTTCCACAATAAATTTCTTGAAAAACTAAGAAATATACTCTGTTAAAACTGAATACTCTGTTAAAGCCATATACTCTGTGAAAACTTAAATTTAAGACAATTACATAACTATATATATAGTTACATATGTATAATTACATAACTATATATGTGTATATATATGTGTGTCTATATATACGTATATATATATACACACATATATATGTATATATATATATACACATTCCGGAGAGAAATTGTATTCAAGACGAAAATGTCAGACTGCGGTTCCACATGAGGCCTCTGGGCGCCGCTGTCGGCCAGTGCAGGGCAAGCGCTGACGCTCGGGATTCCTCAGCCTCCAGTCTGGGATTTCCTGCGCAGCCACCAACACAGAGAGAGGGAAACCTGCTCACGCACTCAGGCTCCTGGCCGTGCAGGCTCTGCCCAGCACAAACGGATTCCCAGCTCCGCCTGTCCTGGGCCGAAAGCTCTTCCAGTGACGCCGCGGATTGCATTTTCTTTGGCTTTCCGGAAAGACTGGACCCAGTGAGAACTAGAGCGCGCAATGGGAGGGAGCTGCACGCAGAGACGGCCGGCCGGCCGGCGGCAGGTACTGTTTCCCTTCCTGCTGCCTTTGTTCTACCCCGCGCTCTGCGAGCAGATCCGCTACTCCATTCCCGAGGAGCTGGCCAAGGGCTCTGTGGTAGGGAATCTCGCCAAGGATCTAGGGCTCAGTGTCCTGGATGTGTCGGCTCGAAAGCTGCGAGTTAGCGCGGAGAAACTGCTTTTCAACGTAGACGCGGAGAGTGGGGACTTACTTGTGAAGGAACGAATAGACCGTGAGCAGATATGTAAAGAAAGAAGAAGATGTGAATTGCAGTTGGAAGCCGTGGTGGAAAATCCTTTAAATATTTTTCATATCATTGTGGTTGTTGAGGATATTAATGACCATGCTCCTCAATTTGATAAAAAGGAAATACATTTAGAAATTATTGAATCTGTATCTTCAGGTGCACGAATATCCCTTGACCCTGCCACTGACCCTGATATAAACATGAACTCAGTTAAAGATTATCAGATAAGTCCTAACCCTTATTTCTCATTAATAGTTAGAGTTAATTCCGATGGTAGCAAATACCCAGAGTTATCGTTGGAGAAACCCCTAGACCGGGAAGAGCAGCGGTCCCATAGCTTGATATTGACTGCCTTGGATGGAGGGGACCCGCCACGAAGTGCCACCGCTCAGATAGAAATCTCTGTCAAGGACACCAATGATAACCCCCCGGTGTTCAGCAAAGACGAATATAGAATCAGCGTTAGTGAAAATCTGCCCCCTGGGTCCTCCGTGTTGCTGGTGACAGCCACTGACCAGGATGAGGGAGCCAACGCTGAAATACACTACTACTTCAGGAGCACTGCTCAGAGTACAAGGCACATGTTCTCACTGGATGAGAAAACAGGCATGATTAAGAATAGCCAGTCATTGGATTTTGAGGATACAGAAAGATACACCATGGAAGTGGAAGCAAAGGACGGAGGTGGTCTCTCTACCCAATGTAAAGTAATCATAGATATCCTAGATGAAAACGACAACAGTCCAGAAATAATCATCACTTCTCTCTCTGATGAGATTTTGGAGGGTTCTCTTCCAGGAATGGTTGTTGCCCTCTTCAAAACACGGGACCGGGATTCCAGCGGAAATGGAGAAGTCACCTGTCATATAGGAAGAGATGTTCCTTTCAAGATTTATTCTTCTTCTAATAATTACTACAAGCTGGTGACAGATGGAGCCCTAGACCGAGAGCAGACTCTGGAATACAGCATCACCATCACAGCCACTGACAGGGGCAAGCCGCCCCTCTCCAGCAGCACTACCATCACTCTGCGCCTCGCAGATGTCAACGACAACGCTCCAGTTTTCAACCAGGCCTTCTACGTGGCCCATGTGGCAGAAAACAACCCGCCGGGAGCCTCCATCGCCCAAGTTAGCGCTTCAGATCCAGACCTGGGGCCCAACGGCCGCGTCTCCTACTCCATCGTGGCCAGCGACCTGGAGCCAAGCACGCTGTCGTCCTACGTGTCCGTGAGCGCAGAGAGCGGCGTGGTGTTCGCGCAGCGCGCCTTCGACCACGAGCAGCTGCGCGCCTTCGAGCTGACGCTGCAGGCCCGCGACCACGGCTCGCCCGCGCTCAGCGCCAACGTGAGCCTGCGCGTGCTGGTGGGCGACCACAACGACAACGCGCCCAGGGTGCTGTACCCGGCGCTGGGGCCCGACGGCTCGGCGCTCTTCGACACGGTGCCGCGCGCCGCGCAGCCCGGCTACCTGGTCACCAAGGTGGTGGCGGTGGACGCCGACTCTGGACACAACGCCTGGCTGTCCTACCACGTGCTGCAGGCCAGCGAGCCCGGACTCTTCAGCGTGGGGCTGCGCACGGGCGAGGTGCGCACGGCGCGGGCCCTGGGCGACAGGGACGCGGCCCGCCAGCGCCTGCTGGTTGCTGTGCGCGATGGGGGACAGCCGCCCCTCTCGGCCACCGCCACGCTGCTCCTGGTTTTCGCGGACAGCCTGCAGGAGGCGCTGCCGGACCTCAGTGACCACCCTGAGCCCACTGACCCCCAGGCTGAGCTGCAGTTTTACCTGGTGGTGGCCTTGGCCTTGATCTCGGTGCTCTTCCTCCTGGCAGTGATTCTGGCGGTCTCCCTACACCTTCGTTGCTCTTCTAGCCCCTCTGTCTGGCGCTGCTTTCAGCCTGGTGTCTGTGTCAAGTCTGGACCCGTGGTTCCCCCCAACTACAATGAAGGAACTTTACCTTATTCCTACAATCTGTGCGTTGCCCATACTGGAAAGACAGAGTTTAATTTTCTAAGATGTAGTGATCCTTTGCATTCCACTCAAGACATAGTTTGTGGTGATTCTCCTGGGGCCTTAATTCCACTTCAGAGTGGGAATGATTTGACTTCACATCCTGAGACTCTAACACCGGTGAGTTTCATTTTTTTGTCTTCTGTAACATTCTACTAGTTTTTTCATATTTGGGGCCTACCATTTCACTCTTACATCTAGAATCATATTTAGAAAATACATAGCTAATCACTCTCTTGTCTTCTCAATGTTCAGTTTTTGCTGAGTACATTTTCAAGACTTATGTGGTTCATAAATTGCTCTATAATTCAGAAAGAATGTCACTAAATTGGAGATATCTTGTCAAGCTTAGATTAGAAAAACAGAGGCTGTGGTCTTGGCTTCTTACCAAATAAATAAATAAATAAATTTAAATGAATAAATAATAACCTATTCACATCTGCTGAGATTTAAGTTGCAATTTGCATACCCTATTTATATGTTTTTTAAAGTTTAATAATATTAGCTACTCATTAAATATCCGAGCAGGTGCTCATTTCAAAGAAACATGTAGTGCAAATAATCTTGTATGTGCATTTGGGTATCTTCATTTATTTTAACAATTTTTAAAACTGTAAGCATTTGAGGGGGCATGGTGAGCGGATCCATGAATTCCTGAAATTGCATGTAAAGTTACAGATGTATGCATTTTTCTTGGTAGAGGAGTCAACACTTTGATTGCATTGCCAGGTTTTCTATGGGCCCAAAATCTTAACACTAAGTACGCTAGAGGAATTTTTCTCTTTAATTTTTGGTCCTTCTGGCTTTCCTTTTACTTTTCTTGGTGCTCAAATTGTACTCTTTCCCTATCCTTTTTTCTCTACATTGCAAGATAAGGAATTTTCAAGAAAGCAAATGAAATGCTATTGTGTTCTGTGCTCAATCTCTGTCTCTGATTATCTGATATACAATCTTTGAAGACAAAAGGTAAAATCTGTGAAGAGTTCTATACTTGGGGGCATAGGGACATAAACATTTCTGAACAACCTGTTCTCTCTGTATGAAAGAAGTCAACCTCCAAACTCCTCATCTTTGAGGAAAGAACTACTACTGGGTTGGTGGGGATATACAACTGAAGATGTGTATGCCACTTTATTTTGGGCTTGCATACAACACGCAAAGAAGAGATTATTTATATAGGCATCAAAGCCCTAGTGAAAACAGGTCATTTGACTAAATACGTATTTTTCAAAAACCTACATCACTATTTCTAACTCCGTTTTTTAAAATTGTAGCACTTGTATGTATTTCTCTTCCCACTGCAATAACAGACATGTTCCTTTTAGTTTGTGATTACCAGCTCAACTCATTTAAATAGGTCAAGTTAACTTCTAATAATATATGCCTGTAATAAAAAATATATATTTTTCAAAAAATTCATTGAGGCTCAGTAAAATTATTTTAGAAAAAATTGAAAACTTTTTACACAATCTTAATGCTAAAAAAATATAATTAATTAGTTGATTGATCAATCTAAAATTTAAAATTTCTAAGTGAAATTTTAAGGGGTATATCTCATAGTCTCTGTATAAATGTCTACTAAACACAGTTGGACCATTTAAATCAGAATTTCAAATAAAATTGTAAGAATTTTCTAAATATAGCTAGAAGCTCATAGGAAAGAAAGTAAGCATTACTTACCTTTTAAAGTGGATATATTTCTATTGGGAAAATGAGTGTTGCAAATATATATTTAATCAACTATTATCATTTAATACTTTGAGGTACTTTCATTCCACTTTATTCCACCGAGTAAGAAAACTACAAATAGTAGTTGATTTAAGGATGTCAGTTGAGAAACCAAAGAAGTAATGTAAAATAAAATAAAATATACAACAAAAAAGAGAGTAGCGTTTGTTTTCTATTGCATACACAGTGGGTGCAGTAACTTCTGAGGACTCTGAGCGCCGCTGTTCACCCACTAGGAGAGAACCGCAGCCAGCGCTCAGTCCGGATTCTCAGGACTCCAACTACGCAAAGCTCCACAGTTCCTGCAAACAGGCTCCAGGGATGCAGCGAAACCCACTCCAGAATTTAAGGTGCGCAGGCTGCAGAGACTCCCTGCAGCCAGAGAAAGAAAAAGGACCCAGCCAAAACACACAGCGTGCCCAGTGAGGACTTAGCGAGAATTCCGTCACCAGACAACAATGGCCGCTCAAAGGAATAGCTCCGACCGCAGCGCGCTGGTCCAGCTCTGCCTTTTCCTCTGTATGCCGTGGCAGGCCGAAGCTCGGCAGATCCGCTACTCCGTTCCCGAGGAGTTAGAGAAAGGCTCTTTTGTGGGCAGCATCTCCAAAGACCTGGGGCTGGAGCCCCGGGAGCTGGCAGAGCGCGGAGTCCGCATCGTCTCCAGAGGTAGGACGCAGCTCTTTGCTCTGAACCCGCGAAGCGGCAGCTTGGTCACCGCAGGCAGGATAGACCGGGAGGAGCTCTGCGCTCAGAGCGCGCGGTGTCTGGTGAGTTTTAACATTCTTGTGGAAGATAGGGTGAAACTTTTCGGAGTAGAAATAGAAATAACTGATATCAACGATAATGCACCAAAATTCCAAGCAGAAAATCTAGATGTAAAAATTAATGAAAACGTCGCTCCAGGAACGCGTTTTCCTCTCCCGGAAGCTGTTGATCCGGATGTGGGCGTGAACTCCCTACAGAGCTACCAGCTCAGCTCCAATAAGCACTTCTCCCTAGCACTTCAAAGCCGTGTCAATGGCGTTAAGTACCCAGAGCTGGTGCTGGAGCATGCCGTGGATCGCGAGGAAGAGGCAATGCACCATCTGGTCCTAACTGCCGTCGACGGGGGTGACCCTCTCCGATCTGGCACTGTCCTCATCAGTGTGACTGTTTTCGATGCAAATGACAATGCTCCGGTCTTCAGTTTGTCCGAATACCGAGTGAGTGTTCCCGAGAACTTGCCTGTGGGCTCACAGCTGTTGACAGTCACCGCCACTGACAGGGATGAAGGTGCCAATGGAGAAGTGACATATTCATTCCGAAAATTACCTGACACACAGCTGTTGAAATTCCAACTAAACAAAAATACGGGGGAAATAAAACTATCAGAAAATCTAGATTATGAAGAAACAGGTTTCTATGAAATAGAAATACAAGCTGAAGATGGAGGGGCATATCTTGCAACTGCTAAAGTGTTGATTACAGTAGAAGATGTAAATGACAACAGTCCAGAGGTGACGATCACATCTCTGTTTAGTCCCCTGATGGAAGATTCACCTCTGGGGACTGTTATAGCTCTTTTAAACGTACATGATCTGGACTCTGGGCAAAATGGGCAGGTCACCTGTTCTATACTGGGGAATCTACCATTTAAGTTAGAAAAATCCATTGACAGTTATTATAGATTGGTGACACACAAATTCCTTGACAGGGAACAGGTATCTTCTTACAATATCACAGTAAGAGCCACAGATGGAGGAAGTCCCCCCCTATCCACAGAAACTCACTTCACCCTGCAAGTGGCAGATATCAATGACAACCCACCCACCTTCTCTCACATCTCCTACTTTACCTATATCCCAGAGAACAACCCCAGAGGTGCCTCTATCTTCTCAATGACTGCACTGGACCCAGACAGTGAAGAAAATGCTCGGATTATTTACTCCCTGGCTGAAGACACTATCCAAGGGGCACCTCTATCCTCCTACGTCTCCATCAATCCTGACACAGGAGTACTGTATGCACTGCGATCCTTCGACTTTGAGCAGTTTCATGACCTGCAGATGCAGGTGACAGCCACTGACAGTGGGGACCCACCGCTCAGCAGCAACGTGTCACTGAACATATTCGTGCTGGACCAGAATGACAATGCGCCCGAAATCCTGTACCCCACTCTCCCCACCGACGGTTCCACTGGCGTGGAGCTGGCACCCCGCTCTGCAGAGCCTGGCTACCTGGTGACCAAGGTGGTGGCTGTGGACAGAGACTCAGGCCAGAACGCCTGGCTGTCCTACCGCCTGCTCAAGGCCAGCGAGCCGGGACTCTTCGCGGTGGGGCTGCACACGGGCGAGGTGCGCACAGCGAGGGCCCTGTTGGACAGAGACGCGCTCAAGCAGAGCCTGGTGGTGGCGGTCCAGGACAAAGGGCAGCCCCCTCTCTCTGCCACCGTCACGCTCACCGTAGCTGTGGCTGATAGCATCCCAGATGTCCTGGCTGATCTGGGTAGCTTGGAGGTCCTGCACGCCTCTGATGCTTCAGGCCTCACGCTGTACCTGGTGGTGGCGGTGGCCGCCGTCTCCTGCGTCTTCCTTGCCTTTGTCATTGTGCTGTTGGTGCTCAAGCTGAGGCGCTGGCACACGTCGAGCCTGCTCCAGGCTTCAGGAGGCGGATTGGCGGCCGTACCAGCCTCTCACTTTGTGGGCGTGGACGGGGTGCGGGCTTTCCTGCAGACCTATTCCCACGAGGTCTCGCTCACCGCGGACTCGAGGGGGAGTCACGTGATCTTCCCGCAGCCCAGTTACGCAGACGCGCTCATCAGCCGGGAGAGCTGTGAGAAAAAGGATCCTCAGTCTTTGTTAGATGATTCGAAGTTTCCTATAGAAGATACCCCTTTGGTGTCAGTGAGTTCTATTTTTGTTCCTTCTCTCTTCTTTAAAAATTATGGTTGGTTTTACTTTTAGGTTTGCAGCATGTTGGTGGAAACTTAATTTTTTCACTTTTTCCTCCATTTCAATGACATTTGCTTCTTGCTGAAACATTGAAGAGTAGAACTTGATGGTTATTAAGGCTGATTTGTTTTTACTGTCTGGTAACTATTCACCTAATCCCATGAAGATTTATTGTGATAGGCTGTTATGAGTAGCTTCATGGAGTCTTGTGTTTTATAGTTTTGTTGAGCATAATACTGACAGTTCCTAAGAGAGGACTTTCATACAGAAGTGTCTTGTCAATTTGTGTACTCTCCCGGTGGCTGCATGTTGAAATCCTAGCCCCTTAGACAACCCTGCCTCTTGCTTTGAAGGCAGGTCTGGTAAGAATAGGTAAATGTCAGAAACAAGTGCATTAGCCTCACTGGAAATCCATTTTCAATAATATTCTATTAACAATTCATAACAATGTGTGCTTAAATTTTTTCAAGTGTAATCATACCTGGTAACACTGCAGCATCCATTTTGCCGGTGATTCCAATTTCATACTGTCATGTGGGAGACATACCATTTTTTAAATTATTTATTTTTGGCTGCGTTGGGTCTTCGTTGCTGCGCGCGGGCTTTCTCTAGTTGTGGTGAGTGGGGGCTACTCTTTGTTGCAGTGTGCAGGCTTCTCACTGCGGTGGCTTCTCTTGTTGTAGAGCACGGGCTCTAGGCGCCCAGGCTTCAGTAGTTGTGGCGCTCTGGCTCAGTAGTGTGGCTCACCGGCTCTAGAGCGCAGGCTCAGTAGTTGTGGTGCACTGGGTTTAGTTGCTCCGTGGCATGTGGGATCTTCCCGGACCAGGGATCGAACTGTGTTCTCTGCATTGGCAGACGGATTCTTAACCACTGCACCACCAGGGAAGTCCCAGAAGATATACCATTTTAATTTTACTTTCCTTGCTCAATAGGGATTCCAGAGAGCCTGTAGAAAGAAATTTGGGGTTCTGTTCTCTCTGTACTTTTTGTTAAATATTCCAGTTTCTAAGGATGAAAAAAAATATATATATATATATATATATAATTTGGGGAGATAGAGTGGTACATGTTCCCAAGTATAGGGGCAAACTTGTGTGCCAAAAGCATTTCAGTGACTCTTTATATAGAGAAAGAAAGGTCCACCTGAAACTCTGAAATTTAAAGTCAAAATAAACTTAAAGTCAAGAAAGAGATGTCATTTCTGTATGAGATCTGAATACAAGCAGAGAAGTACATAGAATTATAAACAGATGGTCTGTGGAGTTACTGATGAGCCCATTTAGTTACGTGAAGATAGTGATGTATTTGGTTTGATCTCTTATAATTTATTACTAATATTCTTCTAAACTAATATGGTAGCATAAAGTCAAATCATGCCCTAATGTATTTCAAAATATTTATGAGGCCATGACTTTTTTCATGTCATTCAACTTTTGTTCAAGGATATGTCTGTGGAAAGAGAGCATAGTTATTATCTTTAGAGTCATAGTTATTAACTTTTATTTTTTAACTTTTAAATCATTGAAACTGTCATTTAAAATTCCTGACCATGAAAGTCAAAATTAGTATGCACCTATTCCAAATAATTCTATTATTTTGAAAAATACAGGTTAAAGAATAACTACTCTTTTGGAATGGTAACTATTGTAAGCAAATATGTTAAAATATAATTATTTAAAAGCAATATAGGACACCTTAGATGATTGTAATGAATATGACAGTGTTTGTATTCTGTTTCCTAAATATGGGGGGATGGATTAATACTTTTCTAGCCAAATATAAGCCTGGATTGAAGACCGAAAAAAAAAGTTTTTTGCTTATCTTTAGTACTTTCTTTTGTGGATAATTACTCTTAAAAGCAGCAACAGTGATTGCCTCTGGATGGAAGAACTGGATAGCAGTAGGCAATGGAATAGGAGACCTGTTTTTCACTCTACATTCTTTTGTGCCTTTTAGATTTTGAAAGAAATATTTCTACCTATTCAACATATATGTAAAACTTTAGCATATAAAATATATAATAGTTTTGACCATGTGAAAAAAATGTTTCATGATGAAAACGGAATCACCGAGGAATAAGATTCAAATATTTTAGCGGCGGTCATCCTGTGTTTAAAGAAAAAGACTTCCTTAAATAGAGCAGAGAAAAACTAAGCTGCGGTTCCACACGGAGCCTCTGGGCGCCGCTGTCGGCCAGTGCAGGGCAAGCGTAGACGCCCGGGATTCCTCAGCCTCTAGCCAGGGATTTCCAGCGCAGCCACCAACACAGAGAGAAGGAAACCCGCTTACACGCTGGGGCTCCTGGCCGCGCAGACTCTCCCCAGCACACACGGATTCCCAGCCTCAAGCCTGGGGGCTCCGCCTGTCCTGGGCTAAATGCTTTACCAGTGCGCCAGTGTACACTTTCTCCAACTATAAATACTGGGACCCGGCGAGAACTAGAGCGCGCAATGGGAGGGAGCTGCACGCAGAGACGGCCGGCCGGCCGGCGGCAGGTACTGTTTCCCTTCCTGCTGCTTTTGTTCTACCCCGCGCTCTGCGAGCAGATCCGCTACTCCATTCCCGAGGAGCTGGCCAAGGGCTCTGTGGTAGGGCATCTCGCCAAGGATCTAGGGCTCAGTGTCCTGGATGTGTCGGCTCGAAAGCTGCGAGTTAGCGCGGAGAAACTGCTTTTCAACGTAGACGCGGAGAGTGGGGACTTACTTGTGAAGGAACGAATAGACCGTGAGCAGATATGTAAAGAAAGAAGAAGATGTGAATTGCAGTTGGAAGCCGTGGTGGAAAATCCTTTAAATATTTTTCATATCATTGTGGTTGTTGAGGATATTAATGACCATGCTCCTCAATTCCATAAGGATGAAATAAGCTTAGAAATCAGTGAATCTGTCAGTCTAGGGACGGGAACAATTCTTGAGTCTGCAAAAGATCCCGATATTAGTATGAATTCACTGAGCAAATACCAACTAAGTCCTAATGAGTATTTCTCGTTAGTGGTGAAAGACAATCCTGAGGGTGGCAAATATCCAGAATTGGTATTGAAGAAGATCCTGGACCGAGAAACGCAAAGCGCTCACCACTTGGTGCTGACAGCCTTAGACAGCGGGGATCCGCCGCGAAGCGGCACCGTTCAGATCCGAATCCTGGTGGTGGATGCCAACGATAATCCCCCTGTGTTCAGCCAAGATGTGTACAAGGTCAGCCTTCCGGAAGATGTGCCCCCAGGTACCTTCGTGCTGAGGGTGAGCGCTACTGATCAAGACGAAGGCGTCAATGCAGAGATCACCTACTCATTCCTCGGTGTGGCTGATACAGCCCGGCACGTGTTCTCTCTGGATTCAGCTACAGGAAACATTATAACTCATCAACCCCTGGATTATGAAGATGTGGAAAGATATGCCATGGATCTAGAAGCAAAGGACCGAGGATCCCTCTCTACACAGTGTAAAGTAATTATAGAAGTTTTAGATGAAAATGACAACAGCCCAGAAATAATCATCACTTCTCTCTCTGATCAGATTTTGGAGGATTCCCGGCCAGGAATGGTTGTAGGTCTCTTTAAAACACGGGACCGGGATTCCAAGGAAAATGGAGAAGTTACATGTAATTTAAGTAGAGACATTCCATTTAAAATTCATTCTTCTTCTAATAATTACTACAAGTTAGTAACAGATGGGGCCCTGGACAGGGAACAGACTCCGGAATACAACGTCACTATCACAGCCACTGACAGGGGCAAGTCCCCCCTCTCCTCCAGCGTTACCATTACCCTACGCATCACCGACGTCAACGACAACGCTCCAGTTTTCAACCAGGCCTTCTACGTGGCCCATGTGGCAGAAAACAACCCGCCGGGAGCCTCCATCGCCCAAGTTAGCGCTTCAGATCCAGACCTGGGGCCCAACGGCCGCGTCTCCTACTCCATCGTGGCCAGCGACCTGGAGCCAAGCACGCTGTCGTCCTACGTGTCCGTGAGCGCAGAGAGCGGCGTGGTGTTCGCGCAGCGCGCCTTCGACCACGAGCAGCTGCGCGCCTTCGAGCTGACGCTGCAGGCCCGCGACCACGGCTCGCCCGCGCTCAGCGCCAACGTGAGCCTGCGCGTGCTGGTGGGCGACCGCAACGACAACGCGCCCAGGGTGCTGTACCCGGCGCTGGGGCCCGACGGCTCGGCGCTCTTCGACACGGTGCCGCGCGCCGCGCAGCCCGGCTACCTGGTCACCAAGGTGGTGGCTGTGGACGCCGACTCTGGACACAACGCCTGGCTGTCCTACCACGTGCTGCAGGCCAGCGAGCCCGGACTCTTCAGCGTGGGGCTGCGCACGGGCGAGGTGCGCACGGCGCGGGCCCTGGGCGACAGGGACGCGGCCCGCCAGCGCCTGCTGGTTGCTGTGCGCGATGGGGGACAGCCGCCCCTCTCGGCCACCGCCACGCTGCTCCTGGTTTTCGCGGACAGCCTGCAGGAGGCGCTGCCGGACCTCAGTGACCACCCTGAGCCCACTGACCCCCAGGCTGAGCTGCAGTTTTACCTGGTGGTGGCCTTGGCCTTGATCTCGGTGCTCTTCCTCCTCGTGGTGATTCTGGCCATTGTCCTGCGCCTTCGATGCTCTTCGAGCCCCAGCGCCGCTGGGGGCTGCTTTGGGTCTGTTCTCTGCTCCAAGTCTGGTCCTGAGATTCCTCCCAACTACAGTGAGGGAACATTGCCCTATGCCAATAATTTATGTGTGCCTGGGAATCAGACTAATCCGGAATTTAATTTTCTCACATCTGTTGAACATTGTCCTGCCACACAAGATATTCTCAACAAAGATAGCTCTTCAGTGCTATTGGCTAGTGTTTCAAATCTTAGTGTTGAAGCAGATAAGAACACTTTTAAACAAGTAAGTATTTAAAATAATGCTTTTTATATTCCAATATGCTAATGTATTCAAATATAGCACTGTTATTTTGAGATTCTAGATTCCCTCTCTTGATAAAGTTCCTAAAATCTAACTCAAACCTATGGGTATTACTATTAAAACTAAAGTTTACAATGCTGCATTCCCTCTACTATTCAAGTGCATGTTAAGGTAAAATATATAGAGCACTCTCAGGTCAGTTTTTCATGAAATAGAACACCTTTTAATTAAGGATATGGAATACAGTTATATGTTTATATTGTGGTATTTTAAATAACAACCCTAATGCCATCCAAATTTTCTCAAACTTTTTTTATTTTACTCAATAAACATTGGTAAGAATTATAGTCATGATCCTAACTGTTGATTTTGTTAGAACTGTGCTAGTTAACACAACCACAAATGCTGTTCCCTTCAGTCAATAAAAATCAGGAGGAACCAAATCTAACCTGCAAGTTTTCAGTTCCAGTAGTATTTGAAATTTTTTTTAATTAGCAAGCCTTTTAAATAATTACTCTCTTCATAAGTGCTCTTGGTAAACCTTTAACATCACATTACATAATACTTTATTGTCTGCAATTTTAAGGTTTATAAATACTTGTGATTCTCAAAGAGGTAAGTGTGATATCTTCAGGAACAGCAACATTAGTTGAGTTTTTCTTTCTCGTTGCAATAATAAGATTGGGCTCTAGGCGCCGCTGTTCACCAATTAGGGAAACGGAAAGCTGCGAGCTAGAGTCCCTCCCTCCCCTACCTCTACAACACAAAGCAAGCAGAGTGAAGTGGGTACTCACAGATCGTGATGCTGGAAACTTAAAAGTACTTCTCTTCGCTCTCTAATATATTTTGGATGCACTTGGCCAGTGACTTTGTAGATGCATAAGCTGATTCAGAACCAAACAGCTCAAGAAACCGCGGAATATAGGCTCAGCCACTGCCATGGCGAATCGGCAACTGCTCCTGGACCGCAGCGGGCTGGTCCTACTGTATATTTTCCTGGGGACGCTGCGGGAGTCTGGGGCTGGGCAGATCCGATACTCGGTGCTGGAAGAGACGGACAAAGGCTTTTTCGTCGGCAATATTTCCAAGGACCTGGGGCTGGATCCCAGGGAGCTGGCGGAGCGCGGAGTCCGCATCGTCTCCAGAGGAAAGACTCAGCTTTTCGCTCTGAATCCGCGAAGTGGCAGCTTGATCACTGCTGATAGGATAGACCGGGAGGAGCTCTGTGAGGCGGTTTCCTCCTGTTTTTTAAACTTGGAGATACTTGTGGAAGATACCCTTAAGATTTACGGAGTGGAGGTGGAAATAATGGATATTAACGATAACGCCCCCAGCTTCCGGGAGGAGGAAGTAGAGATAAAAGTCAGTGAGCATGCAACTCCGGGATCGCGATTTCCTCTTCCTAATGCTAGAGATCCAGATGTGGGAATGAACTCCCTCCAGCGCTACCAGCTCAACCCTAATAATTACTTTTCTTTGCAAGTGCGAGGCAGAACGGATGGGGCCAAGAATCCTGAGCTAGTGCTGGAGGGGAGCCTGGACCGCGAAAAAGAGGCTGCTCACCACCTCCTCCTCACAGCCTTAGATGGAGGAGATCCCATCCGCCAGGGCACTGTTTCCATCCGTGTGGTGGTTCTCGATGTAAATGACCATATCCCAAAGTTTACACAGTCTGTATATGTAGTGAGTGTTCCTGAGAACCTCAGCTCCGGAACTCGGGTGCTTATGGTAAACGCAACTGATCCAGATGAGGGAATCAATGGGGAAGTGGTATATTCATTCCTGAATATGGAAAGCAAAGCTTCTGAGATATTCCAGTTGGATTCTCAATCTGGAGAAGTCTTAATACAAGGTTCTCTGGATTTTGAGAAATACAGATTCTATGAGATGGAAATTCAGGGCCAAGATGGTGGAGGTCTCTCTACCACTGCTAAGATGTTGGTCACAGTTGTGGATGTGAATGATAATGCTCCAGAAATAACTATCACATCTTCTACTAATTCAGTGCTGGAAAACTCTCCTCCAGGTACTGTGATTGCTCTTCTAAATGTGCAAGATGAAGACTCCGGAGAAAATGGTCAAGTCTTCTGTTTCATTCCTAACAATATACCTTTTAAATTAGAAAAGACTTATGGAAATTATTACAAGTTGATAACAAACAGAGCGCTGGACAGGGAGCAGGTACAGAGCTATAATATAACGTTGACAGCTACAGATCGGGGAAGTCCACCCTTGTCTACAGAAACTCATATTTCACTGAATGTAGCAGATGACAACGATAATCCGCCCACTTTTGCTCACTCCTCTTACTCTGCCTACATTCCTGAAAACAATCCTAGAGGGGCCTCCTTCTTCTCGGTGACTGCACTCGACCAGGACAGCAAAGAGAATGCCCAGGTCACTTACTCTCTGGCAGAGGATACCCTCCAGGGAGCACCTCTATCCTCCTACATCTCCATAAATTCAGACACCGGCATTCTGTATGCGCTGCGCTCCTTCGACTATGAGCAATTCCATGAACTGCAGCTGTGGGTGACAGCGCATGACAGCGGGAACCCACCGCTCAGCAGCAACGTGTCACTGAGCATATTTGTGCTGGACCAGAATGACAATGCACCCGAGATCCTGTACCCTGCTGTCCCCACCGATGGCTCCATGGGCGTGGAGCTGGCACCCCGCTCCGCAGAGCCCGGATACCTGGTGACCAAGGTGGTGGCTGTGGACAGAGACTCAGGCCAGAATGCCTGGCTGTCCTACCGCCTGCTCAAGGCCAGCGAGCCAGGTCTCTTCGCGGTGGGGCTGCACACGGGCGAGGTGCGCACAGCGCGGGCCCTGCTGGACAGAGACGCGCTCAAGCAGAACTTGGTGGTGGCGGTCCAGGATCACGGCCAGCCCCCTCTCTCTGCCACCGTCACACTCACTGTGGCCGTGGCCGAGAGCATCCCTGACGTCCTGGCTGATCTAGGCAGCCCTGAGTCTCCCGCCAGCCCCGACGACTCAGGCCTCACGCTGTACCTGGTGGTGGCGGTGGCCGCGGTCTCCTGCGTCTTCCTCGCCTTTGTCGTTGTACTGCTGGCGCTCAGGCTGAGGCACTGGCACACGTCGCGTGTGCTCCAGGCTTCAGGAGGCGGGTTAGCGAGTGTGCCCACGTCTCACTTTGTGGGCGTGGACGGGGTGCGGGCTTTCCTGCAGACCTATTCCCACGAGGCCTGGCTCACCACGGACTCGCGGGGGAGTCACGTGATCTTCCCGCAGCCCAACTACGTGGACACGCTCATCAGCCAGGAGAGCTGTGAGAAAAGCGAGCCTCTTTTGATAGCTGAAGATTCAGCTACCGGTTTAGGCAAATGTGATCCTACCAGTAATCAGGTGAGATTTATTTCCTGCCTCCCAATTGTTGATCTCTCTGCAGAGGTCTTTTAAGTTACTTTTTTCTGAGCCTGTTATTAAAAGGCTGTTTGGGGTGGGGCATATGTTCTTATATATTTAAAGCAAAACGTGAGTTTCTGTAATTTACCTTTCATCAATTTTCAGAAAGGTTTTGTGAAAGGCTTTTTTTTTTTTTTTGGTCCTGTCAGCTTCTTTTGTTTGTTTCTTTGTTTTAATTCAGAGGTCCAGTTCAGTTATCATGGCTTGCTTTGTTGTAAGTTGAATTTTAGTAATATTTTTCTATCACCAGTGTCTGACTATCAACGTAAACTGGTTACGATTCAAATTAATGATTCATAAACATCAATTCGACTTCATATTGCCTCCACTGATTTATAATTATAGTCTACCATTATTTGTTTTACTTCTAATGTTCATATTTGAGCCGTTGATTCAATAGCATACTTACTCTAGCTCTTTATCTATAATACACATACACACACATTCACACATATACACTTTTACACACGTATGCTTCTCTCTGAGCACAAAACAATTCTGTTTTGATTTTTGGTGGCTGGTAATACATTTAGATCCTGTTATTTCAATTTTGTCTCATTTATTTACCTCACCAAAACAAGACCTACTGACTGCCTTTTAGATATGAGGGTCTCTTGGGAGAAGAAATGTAGAGCACACTTTTTCATCTTAAGTTCTAGACGTCTTTTCTACTTCTACAGTGAAGTCATTAGATTGTTCTGAAGAAATAGTTGAATTGTAGAACTGGTGTTCTTTCCTTTTATTATTTTACTTTTACTTTAGTGTCTGTGTATTGTTGAAGGGTTTTTTTTAATGTAGTAAATAGCTTTTTAATTTTGTCAGAAATTTTTAATTTTGATCCAGTCATTCTCAAAAAGTTATTTTCAAATCTGCTGAACATGCTTACATTTTTCAGATTTATTTGTGTGGAACAGTTTGTGAATATAAGAGATGGAGTGGATATTTAGAATTCATGAGACTGATTTAGCTGGTATTCCTCTGGATATTTTTGTTTGTTTTCACTATGCTTAGGAGTCTTGGATTCCTTTTTTCATTTCCTTTGTAAACTCATTTTTAAAAATTTTATTGTAGTTGATTTACAATGTTGTATTAATTTCTGCTGCACAGAAAAGTGATTCTGTTATACATATATATATTCTTTTTCATATTTTTCCTGTTATGATTTATCACAGGATATTGAATATAGTTCCCTGTGCTATACAGTAGGGCCTTGTTGTTTATCTATCCATCCATATAATAGTTTGCATCTGCTAATCCCAAAGAACCAATCCTTCCCTCCTCCACCCCTTCTTCCCCTTTGCAACCACAAGTCTATTCTCTAAATCTGTGTGTAAAATCATTTTAAAAATTGAAGTATAGTTGATTTACAATGTTGTGTTAGCTTCATGTAAACTCATTTTTAATTAATTATAAGTATACTCAATTCTTATATTCAAAACCAACTTGTTATTGAAGCCCTGATAGTTACCTAATAATGTGTTATCTGAAGCAATGTTTAGGAAAGTCAAGGGGGGAAAGGAAACTTATCTGGGGTATTGATCTCAGGAATCATCTCCACAGTCAATTCAGCTCAGCACTCTCACACCACTTCTAGATATTTGGTGCAAATTACTTGCATGTTCATGTTCCCTTTCAAGATATCCCTTCTCATTTCAGAATTGACCTTACTATAGTTAACTAAAAATTGAATATCTAATGTTTGGACAAAAAGAATTTCAACTGTAGGAAAGGGAAGTCCTGCAACAGATGCCTAAATTTGTCTTGAAGTCAAGAAAAATGTTAGTGTTTTAAGCATCTAGGGATAGAATTTATGCTTATGGGATTCCAAACTGAGGAAAAAGATTTAAGGCCTTTTACTTGAACTGAAATTAGATGAATAAAAAGAATATGAGGTGTATGCTGGAAGAGGGAGGTTGTTTCATTTTTTTTTAACATAGTCTGAACTTGTTAGGAGTTGGCAACCAAGATCTTAGAGAATAAAAAGGAAAGGTTGGTTTTGACACTTGAGATTAAGAAGGTTATTTGGATTAGAGGTAGTGATAAAGTTCTGTTGAGAGGCAACATATGGTACAGTTAAATAAAAGGATAAAAATAAAACCCTCACATTTCATGTCATTAAATTCCTATAGTAACCTACTAGTGTATGCCTTTATATTCTCTTTATGATGAAAGTGTAAAACACTTCATAATCCTTTTCATAAATCTCTTTTATAAGTAACAAGAAGACTTTATGGTATTGGCTATCCTTATCCTGAGTAAAACCTATACAGCTTTGATCTCTCCTCCAGTTTCCTCTGATGAAAGGAGGAGGAAAATCATACACATATCAGATTGAAGATAATACTGGGTGTCATTTCATGGCTGTCAAAATTTCCCCATACCACATGGTGGGGCTCTTTTTCCACGTGGTCTTTGTTCTAAATCTGGAGAGGAGACTTTGCCTTGTTCTTGCAATATGTGCCTTGCCTCTAATGAGAAAATGACAAACTTTTCTCATTACTAGGTTAATGCCTCTTCTATAGGATCCCATCTCTAAGGAACCCTCTTTGGAAGTAAACACTGGAAAACAGACCTATCCAAAACTCCTAAACTGCCTCATTCCCTATACATCAGTTCAGCATATCTGTTGGTATACCAAATCCCATTATTTGCAAGGCTTCTGACTGCAGTTTTCTAAATAGACTCCAAGGGCTGCTGTTGGCCAATGCGCTGCAAGAGCTAGCGTCCAGTATCTACCCCAGTGATTTCTTGTGTAGTCACAGAAGCAAGTCAGAAAGGAGAGTAGCCTGGACTCAGGCTCTCTACTTGGCAAATATGATTCCAGAATACAGATTGGGATGTGTTCAAACCGGGAGCATTGAGTTTTCTATGTAGTCGATGTAGGTATTTTAAACAAAATTTATATATCATCTTTTCTTAACGTTGGAGCCTGCAGCAGTGCACAGAAGGATGGGAAGTAAGGGGAAGCAGAGGAGCGGTATCTAGCGGCCGGCAAGTAATCTTCCCTTTCTTGCTGCCTTTGTTATGCGGGGCACTCTCCGAACAGATCCGCAGTTCTATTCCAGAAGAAATGGACAGAGGCTCTGTGGTGTGGAATCTCGCTGAGGACCTGGGGCTGCATGTACAGGATTTATTGACCTGCAACCTCAGTTAGTGCAGAGAAACAATACTTTACTGTAAACATGCAGAATGGGAAAGTACTTGTGAGTGACAGAATAGATCGGGAGTCACCCTGCCCCCAAACACCTCTGTGTGTCGTGCCTTTAGAAATTGTAGCAGAGAATCCTCTAAATGTTTCTCACGTAAATGTGATGATAGAAGATATAAATGACAATCCACTACATTTTCCCCAAAATAGCATTGTTTTACAAATCAATGAACTTGCAATTCCAGGAACTCGGTTTGGCCTGGAATCAACTATAGATGCAGATATAGGGCTTAACTCTCTGCAGAGTTACCAACTCAGCTATAGTGAGCATTTCTCTCTGATGGTTGAGGGTAAGACTGAAGGCAAGAATTCCCCAGAATTAGTGTTGGAGAAGCCTCTGGACCGGGAACAACAGAGCTCTCACCTCCTGGTCCTGACAGCAGTGGACAGGGGTGATCCAGTCTGAACTGGCAAACTCAAATCAGGATCAAGGTCACTGATGCCAGCGATAACCCCCCAGTGTTCAGTCAAGATGTGTACAAAGTTAGCCTGCGTGAGAACTCGCCCCCATGCACCTTTGTGCTAAAGGTGAACGCCACTGACCAGGATGAAGGCATCAGTGCAGAGATCACCTACTCCTTCAAAACACTATGAGATATTCGGGCTTCTCTGGTGGCGCAGTGGTTGAGAGTCCGCCTGCTGATGCAGGGGACGCAGGTTCGTGCCCCGGTCTGGGAGGATCCCACATGCAGCGGAGGGGCTAGGCCCGTGAGCCATGGCCGCTGAGCCTGTGCTTCCAGAGCCTGTGCTTCCGGAGCCTGTGCCCCGCAACGGGAGAGGCCGCAACAGTGAGAGGCAAAAAAAACACCAAAAAAACACTATGAGATATTGGAAATATGTTTGTGCTAGATCATCAAAGTGGAGAAATTAAATCCAAAGACCCTATAGACTTTGAAATCAGTAGCAGTTATACCATAAGCATAGAGACCAGGACGGTGGAAGCATAGCCACCGAGTGTAAAATTATATTGAAAATTTTAGATGAGAACGACAATGGCCCAGAGGTGGTTTTCACTTCGGTGTCTTGTTCCATAACCGATGTTGCAGAACCGGGAACTGTGATTGCTTTGTTCGAAACACATGATAAAGATTCAGGAGAAAACGGGGAGGTCACATGTCTCATAAAAGAGAGAGCTCCTGGGCTTCCCTGGTGGCACAGTGGTTGAGAGTCCGCCTGCCAATGTTGGGGACACGGGTTCGTGCCCCGGTCCAGGAGGATCCCACATGCCGCGGAGCGGCTGGGCCCGTGAGCCATGGCTGCTGAGCCTGTGCGTCCGGAGCCTGCGCTACACAACGGGAGAGGCCACAACAGTGAGAGGCCCGCGTACCGCAAAAAAAAAAGAGAGAGAGAACTTCTTTTAGAATTGAATCTTCTGCCAATAATTACTACAAGCTTGTGGTAGATGGGGCTTTGGACCAGGAGCAGACCCCAGAGTACACTGTCACCATCGCAGAAACCGACAGGGGCAAGCAGCTACTCTCCTCCAGCAGAAGTGTCACTCTACACATCACCGACGTCAACAACGCTCCGGTTTTCCACCAGGCCTCCTATGTGATCCACGTGGCCGAGAACAACCTGCCTGGAGCCTCCATCGCGCAAGTCAGCGCCTCCGACCCCGACCTGGGGCCCAACGGCCACGTCTCCTACTCCATCGTGGCCAGCGACCTGGAGCCAAGCACGCTGTCGTCCTACGTGTCCGTGAGCGCAGAGAGCGGCGTGGTGTTCGCGCAGAACGCCTTCGACCACGAGCAGCTGCGCGCCTTCGGGCTGACGCTGCAGGCCCGCGACCACGGCTCGCCCGCGCTCAGCGCCAACGTGAGCCTGCGCGTGCTGGTGGGCGACCGCAACGACAACGCGCCCAGGGTGCTGTACCCGGCGCTGGGGCCCGACGGCTCGGCGCTCTTCGACACGGTGCCGCGCGCCGCGCAGCCCGGCTACCTGGTCACCAAGGTGGTGGCTGTGGACGCCGACTCTGGACACAACGCCTGGCTGTCCTACCACGTGCTGCAGGCCAGCGAGCCCGGACTCTTCAGCGTGGGGCTGCGCACGGGCGAGGTGCGCACGGCGCGGGCCCTGGGCGACAGGGACGCGGCCCGCCAGCGCCTGCTGGTTGCTGTGCGCGATGGGGGACAGCCGCCCCTCTCGGCCACCGCCACGCTGCTCCTGGTTTTCGCGGACAGCCTGCAGGAGGCGCTGCCGGACCTCAATGACCACCCTGAGCCCACTGACCCCCAGGCTGAGCTGCAGTTTTACCTGGTGGTGGCCTTGGCCTTGATCTCCGTGCTCTTCCTCCTTGTGGTGATTCTGGCCATGGCTCTGCTCCTGCGACGCTCCTCTAGCCTGGCCACCTGGTGCTGCTTTCAGCTCGATCTCCGTTCTAAGACTGGTCCAGAGGTTTCTCCCAACTACAACAAGGGAACTTTGCCTCATTCCTATAATCTGTTACGTTGCCAATCTCAGAAAACAAGGTTCAGTTTTCTCACCATGACCCCAGAAATGGTGCCCCCACAAGATCTTTCTAATGAAGCTCTTTTGGTAGTGTCACTGAGGAGAATAACAAGTTAAGCTCTAACTCTGTTGCTTCCATTCACGTGAGTTTCAATGAATGCCTTTCATCTGCATATGGATTTGGTTTATTTTTTAAACCAATATTTAGGAAAGAAAATCTTAAACAGATTATATCTACTTTCACTTCAGTTTTGTTTGCCCTCTCTCAGTCTTTTCTGTCCCTTTGTGAGTGGGTCAGCAACTCCATTATTAACCCTCAAGTATTTTAAATATTTTGACAATTTCATGAGTTATTCTTTATCCATAAACAAAATCTCTCACTGTGAGAAGTGGGTATTATGATGCCACTGCCATTCAAATATTTTAATGGAAGCATAATATTTTTTTTCCTGTGGGCGTTTCTCTTATTCAGAACATCAATATCTTGGCATATAAGGCTTTTCTTAAAGTTTTTCTTTACTCTCGGTACAATTTGCTAGGGATTCTTTTTTTTTTTTTTTTTTTTTTTTTTTTTGTGGTACGCGGGCCTCTCACTGCTGTGGCCTCTCCCGTTGCCGAGCACAGGCTCCGGGCACACAGGCCCAGCGGCCATGGCTCACGGGCCCAGCCGCTCCGCGGCATGTGGGATCCTCCCGGACCAGGGCACGAACCCGTGTCCCCTGCATCGGCAGGCGGACTCCCAACCACTGCGCCACCAGGGAAGCCCAACTAGGGATTCTTTGAGTGCCATTGAATAGATCAGTTTTGTGTCCTACCTTTTCTCAGAGCTACCTGTAGATTTCATCCCAGTGTTAAAGATATTATTTTATGGTATACCTGCCAAACATGTTTATCCTCAGAATCTAAATATTTACACACATGAAAGCACAATAGTGAGGATTTTTTCCTGTATTCTGATGGGCTTCCAATATATTACCAGTAAATCTCAGTAACTGGAATTAGGTTTGTTTCCCAGAAAAAGGTAAGTTTATAATATTCTTTGGGTTCTAATTTTCCTAAACATTCTCTCTCTTTTTTAAAAAAAATTGAAGTATAGCTGAGTTACAATGTTGTGTTAGTTTCTGGTGTATAGCAAAGTCATTCATATACCATATATATATATATATATATATATTCTTTTTCATATTCTTTTCCATCATGGCTTATTACAGGGTATTGATCCTGAATATTCTTTTGAAATATATTAATAGAGTACTACCTTTATTTCAAGCAAATACTAGTTGGAATGCTTCCATTTTGTTCTAAAAATGTTACTGTGTCTTCTTCACTTGATTTTCTGCCAGGTGTGATTCTGGTAATCTGTACAATCAAGTTTCTTATTTTTAGGTTTCCATATTATTGTGAAAATTTGATTTTTAAATGTTAAATGTCAACAGCATGTTAAAGTAGTTCTTCCATTTAGGCAAATTTAAGAATCTACCAAAAAATTTTGCCACAGATTTTAGCTGGGTGAGAATTTTAAAATTATTCTATTATATAATTTCTCAAAACATGAAACTCCTAAGGAGATTCCCATAATAGGTGTGTATGTGTGGTGGGGGTGATATCAAAGCAGTTGCACTAAAATACACAGTTAAATTGACTGTGTATAGAAACTTCAAATTCATGTAAAATCTCATTGGAAAAATCAGAATACACCTACAGGTACAGAAAATAATCTCAAGAAAGTGACTCTGTATGAAAAATCTAGGGAAATAAGAAGCTCACTGAAATTCCAAGTAAAATGAATACAGTAGTTTTGGTTGGCTCCACTTCCATCCCTATTTGAAGAACAGTAGGTGGAGCTATTTAAGGTCTAAAAACCAAAATCCTTTCTCGGAGTTCAAGATTGTGCAGTAATTGGTTAGGACTCTGAGCGCCGCTGTTCACCAATCAGGGAGAGAAAAGCAGAGAGAGATCCTGCTAGCCGGCACTCGCCTTGAAGCACAAAGCACAGATAGAAACTAACCATCTCCGGGACTGTGATCGGAAGAGCTCGGGTCCCCCAGCTGTCGGATTTTAAGGACGGATGAACTGATCCGGACTTCGGTGATCAAGGGAAGAATTGGAAATAATCCTCAAGGAAAGTGACAATGATTCCTGCTCGACACTGCAAAAAGCTGGTCCTGCTGGGAGTTCTCCTGGGGGTTCAGTGGGAAACTGGATGCACCCAAATCCACTATTCGGTTCCCGAGGAGCTGGAGAAAGGCTCTAGGGTGGGGAACATCGCCAAGGATCTGGGGTTGGAGCCCTGGGAACTGGAGGAGCGCGGAGTCCGCATCGTCTCCAGAGGTAGGACACAACTTTTCGCTCTAAATCCGCGAAGCGGCAGTTTGGTCACCGCCGGCAGGATAGACCGGGAGGAGCTCTGTATGGGGGCCATCAAGTGTCAACTAAATCTGGAGATTCTGATGGAGGATAAAGTGAAAATATACGGGGTAGTGGTAGAAGTGAGGGACATTAATGATAATGCCCCGTATTTCCAGGAAGGTGAATTAGAAATTAAAATGAGTGAAAATGCAGCCACTGGGATGCGGTTTCCCCTTCCCCACGCTTGGGATCCGGATATAGGGAAGAATTCACTCCAGAGCTACGAGCTCAGTAGTAATACTCACTTCTCCCTGGACGTGCAAAGCGGAGCGGATGGTAATAAATATCCGGAATTGGTGCTGGAGCGCGCCCTGGACCGCGAGGAAAAGGCCGTTCACCACCTGGTTCTCACGGCTTCCGACGCGGGCTATCCAGTCCGCACTGGCACCGCGCGCATCCGTGTGATGGTCCTTGATGCGAACGACAACGCACCAGCGTTCGCTCAGTCCGAGTACCGTGTGAGTGTTCCGGAGAATGTGGCCGTGGGCACTGAGCTGCTTCTGGTAAACGCCACCGACCCTGACGAAGGAGCCAATGCGGAAGTGATGTATTCCTTCCGGTATGTGGACAACAAAGCGGCCCAAGTTTTCAAGCTAGATTGTAATTTAGGAACAATTTCAACAATAGGGGAGTTGAACCACGAGGAATCAGGATTCTACGAGATGGAAGTGCAAGCAATGGATAACGCAGGATATTCTGCACGAGCCAAAGTCCTCATCACAGTTTTGGACGTGAATGATAACGCCCCTGAAGTAGTAGTCACCTCTCTCTCCAGCTCCATTCTGGAAAACTCTCCCAGAGGGACGTTAATTGCCCTTTTAAATGTAAACGATCAAGACTCTGGGGAAAATGGACAAGTGATTTGTTTCATCCAAGGGAATCTGCCCTTTAAATTAGAAAAGGCTTATGGAAGTTATTATAGTTTAGTAACAGACACACTCCTAGACCGAGAACTGGTTCCTAGCTACAACATCACGGTGACTGCCACTGACCGAGGAAGTCCGCCCCTGTCCACGGAAACTCACATCACCCTGAACGTGGCAGACACCAATGACAATCCGCCCGTCTTCTCTCATGCCTCCTACTCCGCATATATCCTAGAAAACAACCCCAGAGGAGCGTCCATCGTCTCTGTGACTGCCCATGACCCCGACTATGGAGAGAATGCCCGGGTCACTTACTCCCTGGTGGACGACAGCCTCCAGGGAGCTTCCCTGTCCTCCTACGTCTCCATAAACTCAGACACTGGCGTCCTGTATGCGTTGCACTCCTTCGACTATGAGCAATTCCGAGAGTTGCAGCTACAAGTGATGGCACATGACAGCGGGGACCCTCCACTCAGCAGCAACGTGTCGCTGAGCCTGTTCGTGCTGGACCAGAACGACAACTCGCCAGAGATCCTCTTCCCCGCCGTACCCACCGATGGCTCCACGGGCGTGGAGTTGGCACCCCGCTCCGCAGAGCCCGGATACCTGGTGACCAAGGTGGTGGCTGTGGACAGAGACTCAGGCCAGAATGCCTGGCTGTCCTACCGCCTGCTCAAGGCCAGCGAGCCGGGTCTCTTCGCGGTGGGGCTGCACACCGGCGAGGTGCGCACAGCGCGGGCCCTGCTGGACAGAGACGCGCTCAAGCAGAGCCTGGTGGTGGCAGTCCAAGACCACGGCCAGCCCCCTCTCTCTGCCACCGTCACACTCACCGTGGCCGTGGCTGACAGCATCCCCGACGTCCTGGCTGATCTAGGCAGCCTTGAGTCTCCCGCCAGCCCCGACAATTCGGGCCTCACACTGTACCTGGTGGTGGCGGTGGCCGCGGTGTCCTGCGTCTTCCTCGCCTTTGTCGTTGTGCTGCTGGCTCTCAGGCTGAGGCGCTGGCACACGTCACGCCTGCTCCAGGCTTCAGGAGGCGGGTTAGCGAGTGTGCCCACGTCTCACTTTGTGGGCAATGACGGGGTGCGGGCTTTCCTGCAGGCCTATTCCCACGAGGCCTGGCTCACCGCGGACTCGCGGGGAAGTCACGTGATCTTCCCGCAGCCCAACTATGCGGACACGCTCGTCAGCCAGAAGAGCTGTGAGAAAAGCGAGCCTGAGCTCTCGGGCGATTCCGTGTTTTCTAAAGATAATCATGCATTAATTCAGGTGAGTGCATATCGAACATTCTCCTCTGAGCTTTGAGCAAGATATCTCTTATTACAGGTAATTAGTGTTTATTCGGAATTTATAAAACAGACAGCAAGAAATTTATATAAACATTGCAGACACCATTGACAACCAGGCCGACTTCCTTCAGGCTTTCCCTCACGTCTTATTTATAACAATTTAAAATATATATTTGTATATGTTATATATAAAATTTTATATCCATTTTATACAGTACTTTTTAATACTCTATATAATTTTTCTAATTTAATTTACCAACTGTACAGCTCTTCCTGCTTTTGATTGCTGTTTTTATTTCCCATTGGCCGTGCAGCAGGTTTATGTTGAACGTCTGATGCCAATTTATCTGTTAAAAACACAGATTCTTCTAGAGGGGATAAATCTAATTCAATCAAAAGTACATAAATGATACTTTAAATAAACTTTTATAAATAGAGTGGCTTCTGACTACACAGGAAATTGCCTAACAAATTCATAAACTGCATTTAGTTTCTTTTCAAGTGCAATAATTCTGGTCGTTAGGGATGCATACATTATACTTTCTCAGTGTCCTAAGTTATTTCATGGTTTCACATCATTCATGAAATTCCAAATATTGTGAGTTTATTTCTTATGCATTTAAAACGTTCTCACTGAAATATGCACGGTGTAAGTGTTGCCATGAAGAAAAAGTGAAGAGATTGTTCATTTTTCATCTGCATTATAGAGTTCAGGAATACAAGTCTACATGTGTTTCCAGTTTAGATATTTCTTTTGCCCATTATCCACACTGATGATATTATGATGACTCTGTGGAATATTCAGAGTTAAGAGATTGTGTTTTGAGCACATTTTTGATATCATGGTAAATTTGTAGTAATTCTCTCTTCTTATTTAAAATTTCCCATAATTCTCACACACGGACGATTTTCTCAAAAATGCACAGATTCTGTTTCCTGAGAACCTTACGCTTATTGTAGAATGTTGAACAGAAATCAAATGCTAAAATATATTATTCTTGGGAAAGCATTGCTGGAACCTGTGAGAAGCCTGCTTTCTTTTGGTGAATTCTTTTTTTTAAGGATTTTTTTTAAAATTAATTAATTAATTTATCATTATTATTATTATTTTGGCTGTGTTGGGTCTTCGTTTCTGTGGGAGGGCTTTCTCTAGTTGCGGCAAGTCGTGCGCGGGCCTTTCACTGTCGCGGCCTCTCTTGTTGCCGTGCACAGGCTCCAGATGCGCAGGCTCAGTAGTTGTGGTGCATGGGCCTAGTTGCTCCACGGCATGTGGGATCTTCCCAGACCAGGGCTCAAACCCGTGTCCCCTGCATTGGCAGGCAGATTCTCAACCACTGCGCCACCAGGGAAGCCCTCTTTTGGTGAATTCTATAAAGGGGAAGAAAATCATAACATCCTAATTATTTTCTCCTGACTTGTTGCCTGTTTTCAAAAATACAATAGTTAATTAAAACCAAGACTTATAAAAGAGATTGAAAACTATTTGGAGAATGAAAGATAATCAAGTTGCCCTAAAATGAGGCAGTTACTGTTACTGAAATTCACATGTCACTTTATGCTTCTTGACAGCCAAGACCAAAAAAAGGAAATATAGAGTGGATCTATTTGTCTTATTTTTTTTAAGGAAGTTTTTTTTAAACATCTTTATTGGAGTATAATCACTTTACAATGGTCTGTTAGTTTCTGCTTCATAACAAAGTAAATCAGCTATACATATACATATATCCCCGTATCTCCTCCCTCTTGCGTCTCCCTGTGCTGTGCAGCTGCTTCCCACTAGCTATTTTACATTTAGTAGTATATATACGTCCATGCCACTCTCTCACTTCATCCCAGCTTACCTTTCCCCCTTGAAGGAAGTTTTTGAGCATGTCTAAAATAGCAAACTTCATATTGACATTAAGTTCCAAATGGAATTTAGTAAGTAGAGCTTTCTAAATAATACCAAGGAAAATAAAGAGAAATGTAACTTCTGTAAGTTATATGACAAAACTTTGTTTTGTAAAAGTTATCAAAATGTTTATCACGTGGCCAGTTTTCTTGTGGTGGTTGATTCAAAATGAAAGATGTAACACACAATAGAAAATTATTTGGGAAGCTAAACTAGTATAGTCCAATTATGCTGACTCTATTCATGTAACTTGATTTAGGGACAAATCATTAAGAGCTAGGGCAATGAATAGTGATGACCCTTAGGCTGTATCTCAGGTATCAGTGATCTCAATTATGCTTTCAGTATGAGCTAAATTGGCTTCATTAAATAGTTGCTGAGTGAATGAATGAACAAATGTATGTGCTCTGGGGATTACCTAATATCAGTATTCCAAGATGTAGTGTGACAGACAAACAGCAGCTATGTAATGAGGTAACTCCTAATTGTGTGACCTTTGCCATTATTTAATTGCTTTCAGCTTCAGCAAAATAGGGATTGTAATATGTAATTTGAAAGATTGTGGTGAAGCCTAGTGATAACATATAAACCGTCTGGTTCATAATATGGACTTAATTAACAGTAGCCCCCCCTTTTTTTAACATTGTTGATAGAAAAAGGAGTCCTGCTTTCAATATCAGTACACTTGACATTCTGTTGGGAAAAGTAATACTGATTTCTGTGCTCCTCCAGACAATACAATGGGATGACCTGTGAGTGGAAGTAAAACTGTTCTAACAATTTTATGAAAGCTACTGTAAAAATCTTAACTGCTTAGGCATATTCTTGATTGAGAAGGCCCTGTTTGGGGTCATGAAAGACAGGGGGAAGACTGTTTTTGATGAGACAATTTTATGAATGTTAATTTTTCTCTCTCTGAATGATAGTTTAACTTAAACAAGGGTCCTGTGTAACTTATTATTTAAGGACCAATTTACTCCAATAGAATTGCTAGGATGATTTAAATGGAAAATGGATCACCAAAACCTGAAAGCTGGAGTTATTTGGTTTTGGCCACATGAGAATTTAAGTTAATGGCTGCACAAAATATCAATCTTAGCTTTAGGATATTAGTTGTTAATTTAGGATTGATAATTAGGTGATTTGTTGATTGGGTTTTTTAGAGTAATTGGACAATGGGTTTGGATTTTATATTTCCTCTGGTTTCAGTAATGAAATTATGTCAAGGACTTTTCTTATCTTCCTTTGTGTTATATGGAAGGTGGGTATGCATTCACTTAATCTAGTTAATCAAAGTATTCAGCTATAACTTAAAAGTTGTAGTTCCTCTATTTTATAGCACCTAAAATTGGAATGTAATCTATCAGCATTCTTCCCCCAGTTCCATTCTATAAGAGATACCCTCCTTGAAGCAGCAATGGCCTAGGATCCTTGCTGAGTCTGTACAACTTGTTGAGACTACTCAACCCATAGATTATTTTAAGCTGCATTAGAAGACTAATGATAAACGAGTGGATTGTATTACAGTTTTCCCAGTTATATGTAACAGAGTATAGCTGTGATCATGAATTGATTAGTTCTGGTGAAAAATCTGCTTTTTCCTTAGGCAAGATATCAAGTTCAAAAAAGTAAACGCCTTCACATTAAATATGTGCCACTCTTTGTATACCTATTATACCTCAATAAAGCTATTTAAAAAAATTTTTTTTTTTTTCGGTACGCGGGCTTCTCACTGTTGTGACCTCTCCCGTTGCAGAGCACAGGCTCCGGATGCGCAGGCTCAGCGGCCATGGCTCACGGGCCCAGCCGCTCCGCGGCATGTGGGATCCTCCCGGACCGGGGCACGAACCCACGTCCCCTGCATCGGCAGGCGGACTCAACCACTGTGCCACCAGGGAAGCCCTATTTTTTAAAATTTTAAGCAAACACATAGTTTGACGGGATGTTGATCAAACTAATGACTGTATACATTAGGAAAGAGACAGATTTATTCTCTAATGTTACACTTGGAGTTCATTTTTAGGAAACCGTACCTAATGAAAAGTTATCAATAACAGAGCACACTCTTTAGGACACATTTTTAAAACACTGATAGGAAAAGATAGCCAATGGCAAAGATAATTGAAAAAACTCTTTGATAGAAGATAAGTTTTCTGGATATCAAATTGGAAGAGCTCTAGTTCAGGAAAATGTGATGAAATTGCCATCAGATGGACCATAGAGGAGATAAAATAATTTATCTATATGTAAAAAGAAATCAGTACCTCCACAATTCCTCTGAAAGAAGCCATAAAAAGATCTACTATGTTTAATAATCATTGAGGACAAGCATAATTTCTTAGTTCATCTTTAAGTCTCTGAAGAATTTCACACAGTGGTTTGTATACCTTCTAAATACTCAAAAAAAGGCTTGAATTCAATGATTAGAAAGTAATCTCTTGGGGAAAAATCATAGTGCAAATCCATTTTACTTGTGCTTTCCCTTTACATCAAACTCCTAATAAGAGCCAACTCTCTGATATGTCTATATAAAGATAAGGAACTGAAGATTTATCAAATTTTTAAAATAAGTGCCACAATCCATAAGATTTCTATGTTGTGAAACTTGCTAGAAGCTTTCTGTATATTTATAGCTGAAGATCCAACCAATAGTTCATCCTGAGACTGTGTATATGAAAAAAGTAAAGCCTTTTCCCCCACCAAAAAATAAAAATAAAAAGAGAGACTCAACCTAAAAATACTTTTAAATGTCTAGAAGAAATAAAAAGAAGTCAAATAATTACTACAAGCTTGTAACAGATGGGGCCCCAGAGTGGGAGCAAACCCTGGAGTACAATGTTACCATCACAGCTGCTGACAGAAGTAAGGCACCACTCTCCTCCAGCAGAAGCATCACACAGCACAGTGGCAATGTCAACAACAATGCTCCAGTTTCCTGTCAGGCCTCCTAAGTGGTCCGCATGGATGAGAACAACCCTCCTGGCACCTCCATTGCCCAAGTCTGCACCTCAGATCCCAATCTGGGACCCAATGGCTGTATCTCCTACTCCACCGTGGCCAATTCAAATACTTTGAGTGAATTTGAGCTAGCAGAGAATGCCAAATTAAGACATTCCTTGTAATCAGGTAATTGTACAAATGGATCCCAATAATGGTAGTGTGGCATTTCACCAAACTTGCAGTTTATAAACACTTCAAAAATTATGTACTGGGCTTCCCAGTTTTTCCAGCATCACTTGTCCAAAAAAATTTTCCTTTTCCTATTTAATTGCTTTGGTACCCCTGTGGAAAATCATTTGATCTATATATATGGGTCTATTTCTAGACTCTCCATCTTGTGCCATTGACCTGTCCATCCCTTTGCCAATACCACTCTGTCTTGATTATTGTAGCTTTATAAGTCTTGAGGTCAGGTAGTAAGTCCCCCAAGTTTTTTCTTCTTTTTCAACACTGTTTTGACTATTCTTAGTTCTTTGCCTGTCCAAATAAATTGAAATTGTCTTGTCACTTTCTAGAGGGGAAAAGCCTGAAGGGATTTTGAATGGGATTGATTGCCTTGAAACTATAAATCTACTGGTGGAGGGGTCATCTTAACAATATTGAGATTTCCAATTCAGGAGAATAGTATATATTTCATATTTCCATTTATTTAGGTCTTCTTTAACTTCTCTCAGCAATGTTTTAGGTCTTGTATATCTTTTATTAAATTATTCCAACACATTTGATGCTTATAGATGTTATTGTAAAATGTATTTCTTATTTCATTTTCTGATTGCTAGCTTACAGAAAAACTATTGATTTTTGTATATTGCATATGCTTTTGAAAAACAAGAGGTGTAAGGTGCTCTATTCTCATACTGTATGAGAATATAATGTAAGAGAATATAGTATAAGCTTAAATCACCTCTACGTAAGTTCAGGCTTACGTTCTGTGCAGGAGTAGGTTGGAAGAGTTCACCCCCAAACAAAGCAAACACTAGTGTCTGCCCCAAGTCTAGTAGAGTGGATCATTCATTCATTTCTGTAACAAATATTTATTAACTGCCTATTATATTCAAGGCATTGTCCTAGGTGCCAAGGGTGCATCAATGAACAGGCAGATATGATTTCTGCATTAATGGGCCCCCATTCTATGATATGATCTTTTACAAGCCTGATAAATGCCACCAAGGAGAAAAACCAGGTGCTAAGAGAGCTTGTAATAGAGAGACCTACTCTAGTCTGAAGGGTCAGGTAAGTCTTCTTTCAGGAAGTGATTCTTAGTGTGCTATCTGAAGGATGAATATAAGTTAGCTAGGTAACAAGGAGATTAAAGAAGAAATAGTCAGGCAGAGGGAATAGCATGTATAAAGGACCTTAAAAAAAGAAAAGAAAAGGTGAGCAAATTAAAAAGGGCTAGTGAGGTTAGAAATGGAAAATAAGTAAGTGAGGTACATTTTAAGTAACCTTGTACTTCGGAGCTATTGAAAGGTTTTAAACAAGGCAGAGACAATTAAATTTTTAAAAGATTACTCTGGCTGCTGTGTGGTGAATTGATTTATGAGCGTTATAAATGGAAGTAGGGAGAACAGAGGGGAGACTACGTTCCTGGTAAGAAATGGTGCTGCACTGGATTCAAGGGAAGGCAGTGGATATAGAAATAAATGGATAGGGACTTCTCTGGTGACACAGTGGTTAAGAATCTGCCTGCCAATGCAGGGGACACGGGTTTGAGCCCTGGTCCGGGAAGATCCCACACACTGCAGAGCAACTAAGCCCGTGCACCACAACTACTGAGCCTGCGCTCTAGAGCCTGTGAGCCACAACTACTGAGCCCATGGGCCACAACTACTGAAGCCCATGTGCCTAGAACCTGTGCTGCACAACAAGAGAAGCCACCACAATGAGAAGCCGGTGCACCGCAACAAAGAGTAGCCCTGGCTCGCCAAAACTAGAGAAAGCCCGTGCGCAGCAACGAAGACCCAATGCAGCCCAAAATAAATAAAATAAAATAAAATAAAATAATTTATACAAAAAAAGAAATAAATGGATAGATTGGAGATGTATTTAGGAAATATATCCAACAAGACAATAATGGAGTGGGTGGAATGTAAATTCCGTAAGGGCAGGGACTGTTTTCTTTATTATTATATTCTTCATATCATTGCCTGGCATGTGATAGATTCTTAATAAAAAAATGTTCACTGAATAAAGGATGAAAAGGGGGGCATAAGAGTTATTTCCAGGTTTCTGAATTAAGGAACTGGATGGACAAAGGTACCATTTAGTGAGATGTGGAAGACTAGAGAAGGGTAGATTTCAAAGAAATCAAGAGTTGAGTTGTAAGCATGTTAAGTTTAAGAGTCTGAGAAACATCCAAGTGCAGATATTAAGATTGTGGTTGGGCATATGGTCACCATTCTTTTACTCTGATTTCTTCCATTGTGATAATCCCTTCAGATGGGTAGATCTTTACCAGGATGAGCATGATAAACTTCCTGATAGCTCTACACAGGTATGTTTTTGGGCTCATGGCAGAGCTACTCCTGTGTTTTATTTTTCTTATTGATCTGTTTTTCACTATTAGAAACATCCAGCACCCAGAGAACCTCACTGTCTCTAATTCATACTCACCCCACTCTTGAGACTAGTCCTGGTACCCAGTTCTTTTCTGCCTCTGGGATTCTGTTTGGATTATAACTTATCAGGCTTTTAAAATTTGTTGTTGTTTAATTTTCTTTCACTTGATTGTATGTTTTCCATGGACATTTTTTTTTTTTTTTTTTTTTTTTTTTTTTTTTTTTTTTTTTTTTTTTTTTTTGCGGTATGCGGGCCTCTCACTGTTGTGGCCTCTCCCGTTGCGGAGCACAGGCTCCGGACGCGCAGGCCCAGCGGCCATGGCTCACGGGCTTAGTTGCTCCGCGGCATGTGGGATCTTCCCGGACCAGGGCACGAACCCGTGTCTCCTGCATCGGCAGGCGGATTCTCAACCACTGCGCCACCAGGGAAGCCCTCCATGGACATTTTTAAGCTCAGTTTTTCTTCACCATCAGTTTTTGGCTTCCAAACAGTAAAATTTCAGATAAGGAATGTTTAGGATAAACAGTGCATAGCAATAATAATAAAATTTTTGGATTTTAATATTGTGAATATACCTGGAAGATTGTATACCCACACCTACCTTAAACATCCTATAGAGTCCCCAGTAACATTGTAAAAAAGATACTGCTTCTTGTTCTATGACTTTCATCTGGTACATACTTGCTTCCTCATCAATTTGTTAGCTCTCTCTCACCAGCAAGTATATAGCTCCTAGATGACAAGGATTTTTTTTTTTTCATGCTATGTTTTTAAGGCCTGTAACAGTGCTTGACACTACTAAGCTCTAAATAAATATTCCTTAAGTGAATTAACAGTGACTAAGCATTTGAAGCTGAAACCAACAGTATTAATGATCATAGAACTTCTTTTTCCCTTGATGGTATAGAAATTTTCCATATTTTGATGGGGGTAGATTATATGGGTGTATACATATGCCAAAACTCATTGAACTTAAGATCCTTGCATTTCACTGTATATAAACAATATTTCAATTTAAAAGGAGATTTAAGAAAATAAAACATCAGATTCTCCTCACCACCCTCACCTGGCCTCCAGACTCACCCCCAAGAGGTCGCTACTGTTAGTACCTGATTGTGTATACTTCCAAGCATTTTTCTGTATATGTAAATGTGTGTGCTGTTTGTTTGCACAACAGGGATCGTCTCACAGTACATATACTGTTCTGCAACCTGCTTTTCCCAGTTAATAATATCTCAGGGACACCTTTTCTGAATCCTTATAGGTCTGCTATTTACCTCAATCTCACTAATTTTCTTTTATTTTACTTTGGGGTAGGAAGCACATTTACATGGTTCAGAAATCAAAACAATATAATAGGCATGTATTTTCTCATTCCCATTCCTGTCCTTTTTCTATTCCACTTGTTTCCTCCTACCCCCTTGTATGGTCAGGCCACTCAAGGTGGCTGTTCCCTTGCCCTCTGAACATCCCCTGCTCGACCAGTCCCTGTTTCACCTACACCCTACTCACATGACTATCCAATCTTCTAATCATAGGGCTTAATCACCTATGTGTTTACCCCCTGCCCCAGCGCTGGTTTCCCTGGTAACTGATGAACCAACCTGACATCAGCTGCACTATAAATGGTAGCCTCCTTCTCCCCCTTCTCCTATAACTGAACATCCCAGGAGCAATTGTCTCAGTGTCGATGGCTTGTCAACCCAGAGGCAACTAGTCAAACCGTCTTAGTTAAACTGTCCATCACTGAAAGGCCATTGCCAACTATCGGTCAGGACAATAATTCACTTTTGCACTTGCCACCAGATCTCCCCACCAGAGGAAAACATTACAAAATGGCTCTGGAACTGGCAGTGAAGTCCCCAGTGGTTTGGGTTTGCATACTTCACAGTGTATGTGGGGAATAGGATTAGAAAGGGACTTACAGATTTCACCTGTCTTCTACCCAGCCCCACTTAAACTACTAAGGTAATTAATCAGAGACCCTTACTAGAGAAAATCAGCATTATATTAACCTCATGGTCTTGTTATACTGCCTCTTCAGTATTCAGCACTAGCTGAGGGTACTGAGGGTGGATAGGCGGTATGGTACTGCAGGCCAAGACAAAAAACCACAGGCAGGGGTGGTATTATCTCAGGGTGCTGTTACTGCTTGTATTTTGCTCAAAGGTCATGATATTTTCTGTATTGTACGTGTTAAAAATCTTACATTTCATCCCTAGCCTGTGCAGAGGGAGCCTGTTCATGGACTGGGCAATGGCGGCAGCCTCACTGTGAAATGTGTCTGATTTCTGGGTCTGCAGCGAGATGCCTCTATTGACGTAGAATGGCAAGTAGAAGCCCTGGCTAAACATACAGCAGCTGCCTTAAATAATACTAGACATGCAATTACCCTCCTGTCTGAGGAAACCACCCAAATGAGACAAGTGGTCCTTCAAAACAGGATGGTCCGGGCTTCCCTGGTGGCACAGTGGTCGAGAGCCCGCCTGCCGATGCAGGGGACAGGGGTTCATGCCCCGGTCCGGGAAGATCCCACATGCCGCAGAGCGGCTAGGCCCATGAGCCATGGCTGCTGAGCCTGCGCGTCCGGAGCCTGTGCTCCGCAATGGGAGAGGCCACAACAGTGAGAGGCCCGCATACCAAAAAAAACAAAAAACAAAAAAAAAACAAAAAAAAACAGGATGGTCCGGACATGCCATGCTAATGGCAGCACAAGGCAGGACCTGTGCTCTCATTCAAACTCGATGTTGTGTATATATACCCAATAACTCCCACAGTATTTCCTCTGCTACGAAAGCTTTAGGCCAGGACAACCCTGCCATAGATTCCCTCTCCATCAACTTGGTAAGCGCTTGGCTCCACAATTTGCCCACATGGCGAATGAGTATTTTTCACATACCAGCTGTCTTACTCTAGATATTCTTTAGCTGCTGGTGTCTGTGTAGCATTTGTGGTGTGTGGTTGCGGTGCACCTCTACATACCTGACATCAGGGATATCGTGGAAGAGGGGGTGAACGAAGATTGTAAGGGTCATGCAGAGTATGTAGGGGTGGAGTGTATGGTCAGGCCACTCAAGGTGGCCGTTCTCTCACTGTCTGTACATCCCCTGCTCGACCAGTCCCTGCTTCGCTTACATCCTACTCACATGATTATCCAATCCTCTTAATCATAGGGTTTAATCAGTAACTAAGTGCTTGCCCCCTGCCCCAGCCGCTGGTTTCCCTGGCAACTGATGAGCCAACCTGACGTCATTTCCCCCTATAAATGGTAACCTCCATTTCCCGTGAGTAGCGAAGGTTGTTGCCAAGTCGTGCTTGCTGTGTGCTGTTCATGGTGGAGTGTTGCTCCACGACCTTTTGCTTCTCAGTTGTAGGATTCCCTATCCAACAAATCATTGACGTCTCTGTCACGGTCTCCGGGCTTTTTCTTCAGTCTTGGAGTTGGGCAAGTACAGAGCTGTAGGCCTGCGGGCTGCAGCCTAATATCCGTAGAGGTAAACTTAATTAGTTTCTTAAGTATCCTTTCAGCATTTCTTTATGCAAATGTGGGTGAATTATGGATGTGTTTTTATTTCCCCACTTTTCTTACAAAAGAGATAACATGCTATACTTTGTTCTATATCTTGCTTTCTTCACTCCTCAATGTATCCTTTAAAACTATTCTCATATTAATACATAAGAAAGCTGGTGTTTTAAACAGCTGCTTAGTATTCTGTTGTGCTATTAATCAGTCTCCTGGTTAATAAATTGATACTTGGGTTGTTCCAATCTTTGAGTATTACAAACAACTGCATTGAATACCCTTGTACCTGCATTATTTTGTACATATGCAATATATTTGTGGGATAAAGTTTCAGAAGTGGAATTGCTGGGTCAAAGAAAAAAATGGGCTTGTAATTTTGATAGGTACCTTCACAGCAAGTTGTTGTTGTTGTTGGGAGTAGGAGTTTATTAATTAATTTATTTATTTTTGCTGTGTTGGGTCTTCGTTTCTGTGCGAGGGCTTTCTCTAGTTGTGGCAAACGGGGGTCACTCTTCATCGCGGTGTGCGGGCCTCTCACTATTGCGGCTTCTCTTGTTGAGGAGCACAGGCTCCAGACGCGCAGGCTCAGTAGTGGCTCATGGGCCTAGTTGCTCCGTGGCATGTGGGATCCTCCCAGACCAGGGCTCAAACCCGTGTCCCCTGCATTAGCAGGCAGATTCTCAACCACTGCGCCACCAGGGAAGCCCCAGCAAGTTTTTTAAAAAAATTTTTTATTTTGAAATAATTTCAAATTTACAGGTTTGCAAGAATTGTACAAAGAACTGTATACACTTTACCCACTAGTTAATATTTTGTCTTTTGCTACATTTCCTTTATCATTTCTCTCTTTCATTCTCTATCATTCCCGTGTGTGTGTACACGGGTATACGTATTTATGAGTGTACACAGGTTACTGTTTTTATGAACTATTTGAGAGTAAGTTGCAGATATCATGTCTCCTTATTCCTGATCACTTCATTGTGTATTTTTTAAGAACAAGGACATTCTTTATATAACTAAATTTCAATAATGAAAATAAAGTTTAACATTGATGTAATATGACTATTTATAGTCTGTACTCAAACTTTACCCATACTTTACAGTAATTTTTTCAAGTCCAGGCTTACACAATGCATTTAGTTGTCATGTCTCTTTAGTTTACTTTAATCTGAAACAGTTCCTCAGCCTTGTTTTGCCTTATACTGACATTTTTAAAAGACTATAAGCCATTTATATCATAGAATGCCCTTAATTTTGGTTTGTTTTATGCTTCCTCGTGATTATATCTAAACTAGGCATCTTTTGTTAGTATATTAGTTATCCATTCCTGTGTAACAAATTAGCCCAAAACTTAATCATTTAAAATAACAAACATTTGTTATCTTAAATGTTTTGTGGATCAGGAATCTGGCTATGGTTCAGTTCCTCGTGGGTTGTTGGAATGAGGACCTCAGTTTCTTGCTGGCTGTTAGCTAGAGTCCTACCTCAGTTTCTCGCCGTGTGGACCTCTCCCATAGGGCAACTCAAAATATAGTATCTGGCTTCTATCAGTCAAAGTACAGTGTTCAAAGTTACTTGCAGTATGGTTACGTTATTCATTTGAAATGAAGTTTGTTCATTTCTATTGTGTGCAATTTTAGAGTTTTTCCACAGTCTAAAATTGCTGAGTGTTGATTAGTATCTTTTAAAATATGTAAAACATTTACATAATTAAAGTCAAAAGTGTTTGTTTTAAGGTGTACTTAGGAAATTGTTGCTCCTCCCCTCTCTCTTCTGCCTTGTTCATACCCACTCACTGTGTCTTTTTGCAAAAAATAATCACATATATTTATATTGTCTTCTTTCTTACACAAAAAGTAACATGTTATGCAGTCATTCCTGGCTTTGAACAGTTACAGTATACATACATTTCACTTACCACAGTTGAAATATTACCAGTCTCCTAAAAACAATTCAAACTTCAGTTACCATGGTATATTACCTGAGTAATTACATAAAGTACAGATTTTGCTGTTGGCCCTTCAGTCCACAAATTACTTTGCAAATAATAGATTGGTCACTGATTGTGGTGCATATCACATGGCTTCTTCCAGTCTGTTAGTGATTCGTTACTGTGTATCTGTTATTTAGTTCATGCACAAACAGCAGAGCATGTAGTTGTTCTGGCTTCTTGTCTCCAAGTGGTAAACCCACATGACATTGTACAAAAATGTATGGAGGGAATTGACCAACAAAGATGAAAGTGCAGCCAAGAAACAAAAGTGATAAGGCTCTAAGTGAAATTTGAACTGAACATAAATGGAGTCACAGAATAAATAGCTGACCATGGGAATGTTGACACTGCTGCCTTCAAGAGTCTCTAGACATGCAGCCAAAGGAACTTAGTGAAGGTGAACTTAATGACATGAGTGAGGTAAGTGGTTTTGATGAGAAAAATGAAGATGTCCCAGAAAAAAAATGACACCAGCAAAACGTTCACATTACAGGAACTTTCAGAGATATTTCATGACATTGAAAGCTCAAAGGATACATAAAACGTTGGAAATTGATCCAAACATAAAAAGGTGTATGACAATTCTCCAAGGCATAGAAAAGATGCTTGCTCTGTTTTGTAAGTTATAGGACTAGAAGAAGCCAAACCCTCTTCAAGCTCTCTTGTTAAGTTTTTTATTAAGAAATAAAACCCTTTAATTCTCAGTGGTTCTAATGTTTTATTTTTTTATTTTATTCTATTTTTTTGGCTGCGTTGGGTCTTTGCTGCACGCAGGTTTTCTCTAGTTGGAGCGAGGGCTACTCTTCATTGCAGAGCACGAGCTCTAGGTGCACGGGCTTCAGTAGTTGTGGCACATGGGCTCAGTAGTTGTGGCTCACGGGCTCTAGAGCGCAGGCTCAGTAGTTGTGGTACATGGGCTTAGTTGCTTCGGGGCATGTGGGATCTTCTTGTACCAGGGCTCGAAGCTGTGACCCCTGCACTGGCAGGCGGATTCTTAACCACTGTGCCACCAGGGAAGCCCTGATTCTACTGTTTTAGATTACAATGTACTAAATAAATATTAGTTTTACTATTTTACTTCCCTACAAGAGATTCTTTAATGTTTTCATTAAAATATTTTTAAAGATCATGGAAGAGTCTTAATTTCCCCCATTGTTTATTAAGATCACTTTACACAGTTTCAGTTTGCATGGTCATTTTTACATCCTGCACTACCATGCAAAGTAAGAACTGACTGTATATACTCTTTCGCACTTTGCTTTAAAATTTTTTAAAATCTTTTTTTTTTTTTTTTTTTTTTTTTTTTTTTTTTTTTTTTGCGGTACGCGGACCTCTCACTGTTGTGGCCTCTCCTCTTGTGGAGCACAGGCTCTGGACACGCAGGCTCAGCGGCCATGGCTCACGGGCCCAGCCACTCTGCGGCATGTGGGATCTTCCTGGACCGGGGCACGAACCCGTGTCCCCTGCATCGGCAGGCAGACTCCCAACCACTGCACCACCAGGGAAGCCCACCATATAATTTATATATAATAAAATGTAACTTAAAATTATACATCTAAATGAATTTTGGCAAGTATTCACACCTGTGTAACCACCGCTGTAATCAAAATACAGAACACTTCTATAACCTTCAAAAGTTCCTTCATACCCCTTCAAAATCAATTCCTCACATGCCCAGCTCCAGGTAATCACTGATCTGCTTCTTGTCACTGTAAATTAGTTGTGCTTCTTCCCGAATTTCATCTAAATGGAATCCTGCAACATATACTCTTTTTTGTCTGCCTTATTTTGCTCAACTTATTTTTGGAATTTATTCACATTGCTGCTCGTATGAGTAGCTTGTTCCTTTTTATTGCTGAGCAGTATTGTATTATATAGATAGCATAATTTGTGTATTCACTCACCTGTTGATGGACATTTGGGTTGTTCCCAGTTTGGTTTTACTCTGGATTAAGGTGATATGAACATTTATGTACAAGTCTTTTTGTAGGCATATGTTTTTTATTTCTTGGATAAATACCTAAAAGCACAATTGCTGGGTCATATAATATGGAAGGTCTATATTTAGCTTTATAAGAAGCTGGAAAACTATTTTTCGAAGTTGTGGTATCACTTTACATTCACATCAGCAGTGTATGAGACTTCCACATGCTCTGCATCCTCATCGATGCTTCCTATTGCCAAACTTTTAAATTTTAGCCATTCTACTGTGTGTGTAGTACTGTATCATTGACTTTAATTTTTTTCCTGTTGACTGAAGATATTGAACATCTTTTCATATACTTATTGGGTATTTGTATATTTTCTTCTTGAAGTCTGTTCAAATCTTTTGTTCATCTTTAACTGAATTAGTTTTCTTCTTAAAATTGAGTTATGAGAGTTTTCAAAAATAAATTCTAGATCTGAGTTCTTTGTCACATACATGTTTTGTGGATATTGTGACTTGTTTTAAAGACTGACTTAACTTTTCATTTTCTTAGTGTCTTTTGAAGAGCTGAAGTTGTAATTTTGATAAAGCCCAGTTTATCAATTTCTTCCTTTTATAATTTGTATTTCTTATGTTCTGGTTTTTTGTGTTTTTTTTTTTAATTGGCTGCATTGGGTTTTCGTTGCTGGGTGTGGGCTTTCTTTTAGCTGTGGGGAGCAGGAGCTACTCTTTGTTGCAGTGCTCAGGCTTCCCATTGTGGTGGCTTCTCTTGTTGCAAGCACTGGCTCTAGGCACGCGGGCTTCAGTAGCGGTGGCTTGTGGGCTCTAGAGAGCAGGCTTAGTAGTTGTGGTGCATGGGCTTAGTTGCTCCATGGCATGTGGGATCTTCCCGGACCAGGGCTTGAACCCGTGTCCCCTGCATTGGCAGGCAGATTCTTAATGACTGCACCACCAGGGAAGTCCCTATGTTCTGTTTAAGAAGTCTTTGCCTATTGAAAGTTCTGATGATTTTTCTCCTGTGTTTTCCTCCAGAAATTTTATAGTTTTATCATTTACAGTTTGGTGCATGATTCATTTTGAGTTTTTGCTTGTTTTATTTTGCTGAGAACACTAATCCTTTCCCCACTAGATAATCTTGGCACCTCCTTAAAAATCATTTGACCATATATATGTGAGTCTTTTTCTGGAATCTCTGTTCTAATACATATATATTTGTAGCATTGTAATAAAGTCTTGATACCAGGTAATGTTAGTTCTCCAATTTTGTTTTCCTTTCCAAATTTTTTTTGCTATTCCAAATCTTTTAATTTTTATATAAAATTTCATATCATCCTGTCACTTTGTTTAAAAAAAAAGCTTTTGGATTTTGATCAGAATCTATTGCTTCAATTTGGGAAAAAGTAACTTGAATTTTTCAATCCATGAACATGGTATGTCTCTTAAGAATTCTTTAATTATTCTAAGCACTGTTTTGTGTTTTTCATTGTGCAGATCATCTTACTTTGTTTTAAATTGAAGTATACTTGATTTACAATGTTGTGCTAATTTCTGCTGTACAAAAAGTGATTCAGTTATACACATATATACATTATTTTTTTAATATTCTTTTCCATATGGTTTATCCCAAGAGAATGGATATAGTTCCCTGTGCTATAGAGTAGACCTTGTTTATCCATTCTAAATATAATAATTTGCATCTACCAACCCCAAAGTCCAAGTCCATCCCTCTCCCTCCCCCCTCCCCCTTGGCAACCACAAGTCTGATCTCTTTGTCTTTGAGTCTGTTTCTGTTTTGTAGATAGGTTCATGTGTGCCATATTTTAGATTCCACGTATAAGTGTTATCACATGGTATCTTTCTTTCTGATTTACTTCACTTAGTGTGCTAAACTCTAGTTGCATCCATGTTGCTGCAAATGGCATTATTTTGTTCTTTGTATGACTGAGTAGTATTCCATTGTATATATTTACCACATATTCCTTATCCATTCATATCTCAATGGACATTTAGGTTGCTTCCATGTTTTGGCTATTGTGAATAGTGCTGTTATGAATATAGGAGTGCATGTACCTTTTTGAATTATAATTTTGTCCTGATATATGCCCAGGAGTGGGATTGCCGGATCACATGGTAAGTCTATTTTTAGTTTTCTGAGGAACCTCCATACTGTTTTCATAGTGGCTGCACCAACTTACATTCCCATCAACAGTGTAGGAGGGTTCCCTTTTCTCCACACCCTCTCCAGCATTTGATGTTTGTAGATTTTCTGATGATGCCCATTCTAACCGGTGTGAGGTGATACCTCATTGTAGTTTTGATTTGCATTTCTCTAATAATTAGTGATGTTGAGTAGCTTTTCATATGCCTCTTGGTCTCTGTATGTCTTCTTTGGAGAAATGTCTATTTAGGTCTTCTGCCCATATTTTAATTGGGTTGATTGTTTTTTTAATATTGAGCGGCATGAGCTGTTTATATATTTTGGAGATTAATCCTTTGTCCATTGATTCGTTTGCAAATATTTTCTGCCATTCTGAGGGTTGTCTTTTCGTCTTGTTTATGGTTTCCTTTGCCGTGAAAAAGCTTTTAAGTTTCATTAGGTCCCATTTGTTTATTTTTGTTTTTATTTCCATTACTCTAGGAGGTGGATCAAAAAAGATCTTGCTGTGATTTATGTCCAAGAGTGTTCTTCCTATGTTTTCCTTTAAGAGTTTTATAGTGTCTGGTCTTACATTTAGGTCCTTAATCCATTTTGAGTTTATTTTTGTGTATGGTGTTAGGGAGTGTTCTAATTTCAGTCTTTTACATGAAGCTGCCCAGTTTTTCCAGCATCACTTATTGAAGAGACTGTCTTATCTCCATTGTATATCCTTGCCTCCTTTGTCATAGATTAGTTGACCATAGGTGCATGGGTTTATCTCTGGGCTTTCTATCCTGTTCCATTGATCCATATTTCTATTTTGGGGCCAGTACCATATTGTCTTGATTACTGTAGCTTTGTAGTATAGTCTGAAGTCAGAGAGTCTGATTCCTCCAGCTCTGTTTATTTCCCTCAAGACTGCTTTGACTATTTGGGGTCTATTGTGTCTCCATACAAGTTTTAAGATTTTTTGTTCTAGCTCTGTAAAAAATGTCATTGGTAATTTGATAGGGATTGCATTGAATCTGTAGATTGCCTTGGGTAGTAAAGTCATTTTCACAAATATTGATTCTTCCAATCCCAAAACATATTATATCTCTCCATCTGTGTCATATTTGATTTCTTTCATCAGTGTCTTATAGTTTTCTGAGCACAGGTCTTTCACCTCCTTAGGTAGGTTTATTCCTAGGTATTTTATTCTTTTTGTTGCAATGGTGAATGGGATTGTTTCCTTAATTTCTCTTTCTGATCTTTCGTTGTTAGTGTATAGGAATGCAAGAGATTTCTGTGCATTAATTTTGTATTCTGCAACTCTACCAACATCATTGATTAGCTCTAGTAGTTTTCTGGTGGCATCTTTAGGATTCTCTATGTATAGTATCATGTCATCTGCAAACAGTGACAGTTTTACTTCTTTTCCAATTTGGATTCCTTTTATTTATTTTTCTCCTCTGATTGCCATGGCTAGTGCTTCCAAAACTATGTTGAATAATGGTGGTGAGAGTGGACGTCCTTGTCTTCTTCCTGATCTTAGAGGAAATGCTTTCAGTTTTTCATGATTTTGAGAATGATGTTTGCTGTGGGTTTGTCATATATGGCCTTTATTATGTTGAGGTAGGTTCCTTCTCTGCTCACTTTCTGGAGAGTTTTTATCATAAATGGGTGTTGAATTTTGTCAGAAGCTTTTTCTGCATCTATTGAGGTGATCATATCGTTTTTATTCTTCAGTTTGTTAATATGGTGTATCATGTTGATTGATTTGCATATATTGAAGAATCCTTCATCCCTGAGGTAAATCCCACTTTATTATGGTGTTTGATCCTTTTAATGTATTGATGGATTCTGTTTTCTAGTATTCTGTTGAGGAGTTTTGCATCTATGTTCATCAGTGATATTGGCCTGTAATTTTCTTTTTTTGTAGTATCTTTCTCTGGTTTTGGTATCAGGGTGATGGTGGCCTCATAGAATGAGTATATGAGTGTTCCTTCCTCTGCAGTTTTTTGAAGGAGTTTGAGAAGGATGGGTGTTAGCTCTTCTCTAAATGTTTGATAGAATTCGCCTGTTAAGCCATCTGGTCCTGGACTTTTGTCTGCTGGAAGATTTTTAATCACAGTTTCAATTTCATTACTTGTGATTGGTCTGTTCGTATTTTCTGTTTCTTCCTGGTTCAGTCCTGGGAGGTTATACCTTTCTAAGAATTTGTCCATTTCTTCCAGGTTGTCCATTTTATTGGCATAGAGTTGCTTGTAGTAGTCTCTTATGATGCTCTGTATATCTGTGGTATCTGTTGTAACCTCTCCTTTTTCATTTCTAGTTTTGTTGATTTAAGTGCTCTCTCTCTTTTTCTTGATGAGTCTGGCTAAAGGTTTATCAATTTTGTTTATTGATCTTTGCTATTGTTTTATTTGTTTCTATTTCATTTATTTCTGCTCTGATCTTTATGTTTTCTTTCCTTCTACTAACTGGGTTTTCTTTGTTCTTCTTTCTCTGGTTCCTTTAGGTGTAAGGTTAGATTGTTTGAGATTTCTTGTTTCTTGAGGTAGGATTGTATTGCTATAAACTTCCCTCTTAGAACTGCTTTTGCTTCATCCCATAGATTTTGGATCATCATGTTTTCATTGGCATCTGTCTCTAGGTAGTTTTTTATTTACTCTTTGATTTCTTCAGTGATCTCTTGGTTATTTAGTAATGTATTGTTTAGACTCCATGTGTTTGTGTCTTTTATGGTTTTTTTCTCTGTAATTTATTTCTAATCTCATAGCTTTGTGGTCAGAAAAGATGCTTGATATGATTTCAATTTTCTTAAATTTACCAAGGCTTGATTTGTGACCCAAGATGTGATCTATCCTGGAGAATGTTCCCTGTGCACTTGAGAAGAAAGTGTAATTTGTTGTTTTTGGATGGAATGTCCTATAAATATCAATTAAATCCATCTGGTCTATTGTGTCATTGAAAGCTTGTGTTTCTTTATTAATTTTCTGCCTGGATGATCTGTCCATTGGTGTAAATGAGGTGTTAAAGTCCCCCACTATTATTGTGTTACTGTCGATTTCCTCTTTTATAGCTGTTAGCATTTGCCTTATATATTGAGGTGCTCCCATGTTGGGTGCATATATATTTATAATTGTTATATCTTCTTCTTGGATTGATCCCTTGATCATAATGTAGTGTCCTTCCTTGACTCTTGTAACATTCTTTATTTTAAAGTTTATTTTATCTGATATGAGTATTGCTATGCCAGTTTTCTTTTGATTTCCATTTTCATGGAATATCCTTTTCCATCCCCTCACTTTCAGTCTGTATGTGTCCCTAGGTCTGAAGTGGGTCTCTTGTAGACAGCATATATATGGCTCTTGTTTTTGTATCCATTCAGCGAGCCTGTGTCTTTTGGTTGGAGCATTTAATCCATTGAGGTTTAAGGTAATTATTGATATGTATGTTCCTATTACCATTTTCTTAAGTGTTTTGGGTTTGTTTTTGTAGGTCCTTTGTTTTCTCTTGTGTTTCTCACTTAGAGCAGTTCCTTTAGCATTTGTTGTAGAGCTGTTTCCTTGTTTGTTTGTTTTTTGTTTTTAATTTATTTATTTTTGGCTGCATTGCATCTTCATTGCTGTTCACAGGCTTTCTCTAGTTGAAGCAAGCAGGAGCTACTCTTCGTTGCAGTGCTTGGGCTTCTCATTGTGGTGGCTTCTCTTTTTGTGGTGCACAGGCTCTAGGCCCAAGGGCTTCAGTAGTTGTGGCACGCGGGCTCAGTAGTTGTGGTGCGTGAGCTCTAGAGCACAGGCTCAGTAGTTGTGGCACACGGGCTTAGTTGCTCAGTGGCATGTGGGATCTTCCTGGACCAGAGCTTGAACCTGTGTCCCCTGCATTGACAGGTGGATTCTTAACCACTGCATGACCAGGGAAGTCCCTAGAGATGGTTTGGTGGTGCTGAATTCTCTTAGATTTTGCTTGTCTGTAAAACTTTTGATTTCTCCATTGAATCTGAATGAGATCATCGCCAGGTAGAGTAATCTTGGTTGTAGGTTCTTCCCTATCATCACTTTAAGTATATCATGCCACTCCCTTCTGGCTTGTAGAGTTTCTGCTGAGAAGTCAGCTGTTAACCTTATGGGAGTTCCCTTGTATGTTATTTGTCATTTTTCCCTTTGTCTTTAATTTTTGTCAATTTGATTACTATGTGTCTCAGCATGTTTCTCCTTGGGTTTATCCTGCCTGGGACTCTCTGCACTTCCTGGACTTGGACGGCTATTTCCTTTCCCATGTTAGGGAAGTTTTCAACTATAATCTCTGCAAATATTTTCTCAGGTCCTTCCTCTCTCTCTTCTCCTTCTAGGACCCCTATAATGCGAATGTTGGTGCATTTAATGTTGTCCCAGAGGTCTCTTGGGCTGTCTTCATTTCTTTTCATTCTTTTTTATTTATTCTGTTCCATGGCAGTGAATTCCATTTTGTCTTCCATGTCACTTATCTGTTCTTCTGCCTCAGTTATTCTGCTATTGATTCCTTCTAGTGTATTTTTCATTTCAGTTATTGTATTGTTCATCTCTCATTGTTTGTTCTTTAATTCTTCTAGGTGTTTGTTCTTTAATTCTTCTAGGTCTTTGTTAAACATTTCTTGCATCTTCTCCATCTTTGCCTCCATTCTTTTTCTGAGGTCCTGGATCGTCTTCACTATCATTATTCTGAATTCTTTTTCTGGAAGGTTGCCTATCTCTACTTCATTTAGCTGTTTTTCTGGGGTTTTATCTTGTTACTTCCTCTGGTACATAGTCCTCTGCCTTTTCATTTTGTTTATCTTTCTGTGACTGTGGTTTTCGTGCCACAGGCTGCAGTATAGTAATTCTTCTTGCTTCTGCTGTCTGCCTTCTGGTGGATGCGGCTGTCTAAGAGGCTTGTGCAAGCTTCCTGATGGGGGGGACTGGTGGTGGATAGAGCTGGGTGTTGCTCTGGTGGGCAGAGCTCAGTAAAACTTTAATCCACTTGTCTGCTGATGGGTGGGGCTGAGTTCCCTCCCTGTTGGTTGTTTGGCCTGAGGCAAGCCAACACTGGAGCCTACCCGGACTCTTTGGTGGGGCTAATGGCAGACTCCCGAAGGGCTCACACTAAGGAGTACTTCCCAGAACTTCTGCTGCCAGTGTCCTTGTCCCTGTGGTGAGCCACAGCTGTCCCCTGCCTCTGCAGGAGACCCTCCAACACCAGCAGGTATGTCTGGTTCAGCCTCCTATGGGGTCACTGCTCCTTCCCCCTGGGTACTGATATGCACAGTCTGATTCTCTGGGAATTCCTCCTCCCATTTCCATACCCCCAGATTGGGAAGCCTGACGTGGGGCTCAGAATCTTCACTCCAGTGGGTGGACTTCTCTGGTATAACTGTTCTCCAGTTTGTGAGTCACCCACCCAGCAGTTATGGGATTTGATTTTATTGTGATTGCTCCCCTCCTACCATCTCATTGAGGCTTCTCCTTTGTCTTTGGATGTGGGGTATCTTTCTTGGTGAGTTCCAGTGTCTTCCTGCTGATGATTGTTCAGCAGTTAGTTGTGATTCCAGTGCTCTCACAAGAGGGAGTGAGAGCACGTCCTTCTACTTTGCTATCTTGAACCAATGTCCTGTCACTATTTTCTACTTTAACAGTTCTAATAAGTATATATCTCTTGGTGGTTTTAATTTACATTTCTATAATGGCTAATGATATTGAATCTTTTCATATTCTTATTTGTCACCGCTTCTTCAGTGAGACGTCTGATTTTGCATTTTGCCCATTTTCTATTTGGATTTTTTATTACTGTTGAATTTTGAGAGTTATTTATATATTCTACATATGAGTCTTTTGTCAGATACGTGGTTTGGAAATAATTGTCTTCCAGTCTATAGCTTGTCTTTTCATCCCCTTAACAGGATCTTCCTAAAGCAAAAGTTTTAAGTTTCAGTGAAGTGCAATTTATTTTTTGGATCATGCTTTTGGTGTCAGGTCTAAAAACTGTTCACATACCCTAAGCCCTGAAGATTTTTCTCCTATGTTATCTTCTAACATAGGGGGTATTTAGATATTTATCCAAGAAATAAAAAGCATAATCTGTCTTTAGGTTGAGAGTCAATTTTTTATCTATGGATGACCAATTGTTTCAGTACCATTTGTTGAAAAGACTACACTTCCTACATTGAATCACTTTTGCAATTCTGTCAAAAGTCAGTTGGCCATGAGAGTTCCTGGTGGTCCAGTGGTTAAGACTCAGTGCTTTCCTCTTCAAAAATATAGCAGAGGGGGCTTCCCTGGTGGCGCAGTGGTTGAGAATCCGCCTGCCGATGCAGGGGACACGGGTTCGTGCCCCGGTCTGGGAAGATCCCACATGCCGCGGAGCGGCTGGGCCCGTGAGCCATGGCCGCTGAGCCTGCGCATCCGGAGCCTGTGCTCCGCAACGGGAGAGGCCACAACAGTGAGGCCCGCATACCACAAAAAAAAAAAAAAAAAAAAAAAAAAAAAAAAAAATATAGCAGAGGGAGGAACACTCCCAAACTCATTCTACGAGGCCAACATCACCCTGATACCAAAACCAGACAATGATGTCACAAAAAAAGAAAACTACAGGCCAATATCACTGATGAACATATATGCAAAAATCCTCAACAAAATACTAGCAAACAGAATCCAACAGCACATTAAAAGGATCATACACCATGATCAAGTGGGGTTTCTTCCAGGAATTCAAGGATTCTTCAATATATGCAAATCAATCAACGTGTTACACCATATTAACAAATTGAAGGAGAAAAACCATATGATCATCTTAGTAGATGCAGAGAAAGCTTTCGACAAAATTCAACACCCATTTATGATAAAAACCCTGCAGAAAGTAGGCATAGAGGGAACTTTCCTCAACATAATAAAGGCCATATATGACAAACCCACAGCCAACATCGTCCTCAATGGTGAAAAACTGAAACTATTCCCACTAAGATCAGGAACAAGACAAGGTTACCCACTCTCACCACTATTATTCTACATAGTTTTGGAAGTTTTAGCCACAGCAATCATAGAAGACTCAGTGCTTTCACTGCCATGGCCTTGGTTCCATCCCTGTTCGGGGAACTAAGATCCAGCAAGCCACGTGGCCAAAAAAAAAAAAAAAACAACCCCAAAACAAACAGAAGAAAACCACTTGGCCAAACTAAGTTGAAGGGAGGAGTATGCTGGGATTTAAGGAAGATGTTTTTTATTCCTCAGGAAATGGAAGCATGCAGGAGTTAGTAACAACCATGTTAAGGCCACAGAGGAGGCAGGCAGCCTTAGTGTGGAGCTATACCAGGAAGAATACCATTGTATGTTAAATAGAGGAGGGAAAGAAATCAGGTCCTTTGTGACATATTTATGCTACTGGAGCAACCTAATCATGACACCTACTTGCTTCTGGACTTGAGTCGTGTGACTCTTTAATTTCTTTCATCAGCATCTTTTAAGTTTCAGGCTACAAGTTCTGTACATATTTTGTTAGAGTTATATCTAAGAATTTCACTTTTTGAACAATTGTAAATGGTGCTGGGCTTTTCATTTCAATTCCACGTGTTCATTGACAGTATATAGAAATAGAATAGATTTTAATATGTTAATCTTGTATCCTATGACCTTGCTGAAGTCACTTTCTGGTTCTAGGAGTTTTCTTGTAGATTCCTTGGAATTTTTTACGTAGACAGTCATATCATCTGCAGACAGCACAGTATTACTTTTGTTTCAATCTGTATGTCCTTTCTTTTCCTAGGCTACTGCACTGTCTAGAACTTCTAGTATTATGCTGACAAAGAATAGTGACAGTGGACATCTTTGGCTTCTTCCTAACCTTAGGTGGGGGGGATTTAGTCTTTTAATGTTAAGTATAATGTTTGCTTTAGGTTTGTGTGGATGCTCTTTATTAAGTTGAGGAAGATCTCCCCTATTCCTTGTTTTCTGAGAGTGTCTTTTTCTTTTTCATAAATGGGTGTTCAATTTTGTCACATGCATTTTCTGCATCCATGTATATGATCATGTGGTTTTTCTTATTTAGCCTGTTGATACAGTGAATTACATTAACTAATTTTCAAATATTGAACCAGGCTTGCATCCCTGGAATAAACTCCACTTGGTCATAAAGTGTAGTTCTTTTTGCATATTGCTGAATTCTATTTGCAAATGATTGTAAAGGGTTTTTGTACCTACATTCATGAGGAATATTGGTTTGTAGTTTTCTCTTTTTTGTGTGCTTTCTTTGTTTGCCTTTTGATATCAGGGTAATCATTGCTTCATAAAATGCAATGGAAAGTGTTTTCTCCTCTTCTATTTTCTCAGAGAGATTGTAGAATTGGTGTTAATTCTTCTTTAAAAATTTGGTAGAATTCCCCAGTACAACCATCTGGGCTCAGAGATTTCTTTTGGGGAATTTTTAAACTATGAATTCAATTTCTTTACTAGCTATAGGACTATTTAGATTATCCATTTTATATTGGGTAAGTTGTGGCAGCTTTTATTTTTGAGCAAGTGGTCCATTTCATCTAAACTGTCAAGTTTAGATGCAAACAGTTGTTCATAATATTCCCTTATAGTCCTTTTAATGTTTGTTGGGTCTGTAGTGATATCCCCTGTTTCATTGTGGATATTGGTTTGTCAGTCTTGCTAGAGTTTGTCAATTTGTTTACCAGTTTTACTGCTTTTCAGAGAACCAGCTTTTTGTGCCATTGATTTTCTCTATTGTTTTTCTGTTTTCAGTTTTATTGATTTCTATTTTTCTTTTAAAATAGTCTTATTGAGTTATAATTCACATATCATAAACTTCACCCATTTTAAGGGTGACAAGTTAGACCAGTTTTGGTACTTTGTACTGCTATGCACCCATCCTCTCTATCCAGTTTTAGAACATTTCCTTTACCTCAGAGATTTCCTTTGTGTCTGTTTGCAGTTAATTCCTACTCCATGCTGAGCCCCAGGCAACCACTGACTTGATTTCAGTCTCTATAGTTTTTCCTTTTGTAGAAATTTCATATAAAATATGTAGTTTTTTTGTGTTGGCTTTTTTCACTCAGCATAATGTTTTTGAGATTCTTCCATATTGTAGTATGTATCAGCACTTCATTCCTTTTATTGTTGAATAGTATTTCATTGTAAGATTATACCACATTCTGTTTATCCATTTAACCATTGATGGACATTTGGATTGATTCCAGTTTGGGGCTATTGTGAAAAATGTTGCTATGAACATTTGCTACAAGTCTTTTTATGAACATATGCTTTAATTTATCTTGGATATATACCTAGGAGCTCAATTTGATTGATTTCTTTTTTTAAAATAGATTTATTTATTTATTTATTTTTGGCTGCATTGGGTCTTTGTTGCTGCACACGGACTTTCTCTAGTTGCAGCACGCATGGGCTACTCTTCAGTCTGGTGCACAGGCTTCTCATTGTGATGGCTTCTCTTGTTGTGGAGCATGGGCTCTATTGCTCCACGGCATGTGGGATCTTCCCAGACCAGGGCTGAAACCCATGTCCTCTGCATTGGCAGGTGGATTCTTAACCATTGCGCCACCAGGAAAGTCCCAATTTGATTGATTTCTGCTATTGAATTTATTATCTTTTGCTTCTGCTTCCTTTATGTTTATTTAGCTCTTTTTCTAAAGAAACTCTTTTTCTCAAGGGTTTCTTGAGGTGAGATCATAGTTTATTTATTTGAGAATGTTTATCTTTATTTAGTGCTATATATTTCCCTCTAGGAATGCTTTAGTTGCATCCCATAAATTTTGATACACTGTATCTTCATTTTCATTCAGTAAGTTTATTTTTAAATTTTCTTTAAGACTTACTCTTTAACCCATGGATTATTTAGAATTGTCTTTATTTCCAAATGTTTGGCGATTTTCCTGTGGACTTTCTGTTAGTGAATTTTAGCTTAATTTCAGGATGCTCAGAGCATATATTTTGTGTGATTCTTTTAAAATTGTTGAGCTTTGTTTTCTGACCCTGGATACAATCAGAATGTTCCATGGGTACTTGAATAGAATCTGTATTCTGTTTGGGGGGCATATGTTCTGTAAGTGTCAGTTAGGCCCTATAAGTTAATGATGTTCCTCACTTTTTTGATATTCTAGTTAGTAATTGTATCAATTATTGAAAAAGTTTTATCAAATGTTCACTTATACATTTTTGTTAGTAGTTCTGTCAATTGTTGTCAAATTGAAGTCTCCACCTATATTTTGGTGGATTCATCTATTTTACCTTTCAGTTGTATGTTTTTGCTTAATGTATTTTGAAGTTCTATTGTTAAGTACATACACATTTAAGATGGCTATGTCTTCCTGGTGGACTGACACTCTTATCATTGTATAATGTCCCTCTTTTTCCCTTTTAATTTTCTTTGGGTAAATAGACATATGAGATTGTTAAATATTCTTGATACTTGATACATTGACCTTTTCGTCATTTTGTAATATCTCTCTTTATCTCTGCTAATATATCTCGTCTTAAGGCCTAATTTTTTCTGATATTAATGTGGCCACTCTAGCTTTCTTATAGTTAGTGCTGCATAGTATATCTTTTTCAATTCTTTATATATAAAGTATTTTTTCTGCAGAAGGACATAGTTGAGGCTTTTTTATCCACCATTTATCTTTAATTGGCATGTTCAGATCTCTTACATTTAATGTAATATTGATATGATTATGTCCACCATTGTGCTCTTTGTTTTCTCCTTGTCCATGCATTGTTTTTTTTCTTATGGAACTTTTTATTAATTTAATTTTTATTTTATATTGGAGTATAGTTGATTTACAGTGTTGTGTTAGTTTCAGGTGTACAGCTAAGTGATTCAGTTGCACATATACATATATCCATTCTTTTTCAGATTCTTTTCCCATATAGGTTATTACAGAATATTGAGTACATTTCCCTGTGCTATACAGTAGGACCGTGTTGATTACCTATTTTATATATAGTAGTATGTATATGTTAATCCTAAACTCCTAATTTATCCCTCCCTGCTACGTTTCCACTTTTTTTTTTAATGAAAGCTTCTTTATTTATTTATTTTATTTTTGGCTGTGTTGGGTCTTCGTTTCTGTGTGAGGGCTTTCTCTAGTTGCGGCGAGCAGGGGCCACTCTTCATCGCGGTGCATGGGCCTCTCACTGTTGCGGCCTCTCTTGTTGCAGAGCACAAGTTCCAGATGTGCAGGCTCAGTAGTGTGGCTCACAGGCCCAGTTGCTCCGCGGCATGTGGGAACTTCCCAGACCAGGGCTCAAACCCATGTCCCCTGCATTGGCAGGCAGATTCTCAACCACTGCGCCACCAGGGAAGCCCAACGTTTCCACTTTAGTAACCATGAGTTTGTTTTTGAAGTCTCTGAGTCTGTTTCTGTTTTGTATATAAATTCTTTTTATCACTTTTTAAAAAAATTCCACAGATAAGTGATATCATATTATGTTTATCTTTCTCAGTCTGACGTACTTCACCTAGTATAGTATTCTCTAGGTGCATCTATGTCGCTGCAAATGGCATTATTTCATTCTTTTTTATGGCTGAGTAATATTCGTGTGTGTGTGTGTGTGTGTGTGTGTGTGTGTGTGTGTGTGTAATTGCACATCTTCCTTATCCATTCCTCCATCAAAGGACATTTAGGTTGGTTCCATGTCCTGGCTATTGTAAATAGTGCTGCAATGAACTTTGGGGTACATATATCCATGAGGTTGATATAGCAGTCTTTATATATATATATATATATATATTTATATACAGGATTGTTTTAAGTTGCTTGTCTTTTAATTTCAAATGCACTTTCAATATCCTGCATTTGTACTCTCCTTTTCTCACGATTGCTGGTTTTGATAGCATATTTGTGTGTGGATGATTTCCTTCATTTACTGTATGCTTGCATTTACCAGTGAGCTTTCCCATTTGTAATTTTCTTGTTTATATTTGTGGCCTTTTCTTTTCCACCTAGAGAAGTTCCTTTAGCATTTGTCCTAAAGCTGGTTTGTTGGTGATGAATTCTCTTAGTTTTGCTTGTCTGTAAAGATTTTGATTTTTCTGTCAAATCTGAATAAGAGCCTTGCTGGGTAGAGTAACCTTGGTTGTAGGTTTTCCCCTTTCCTCACTTTAAATGTATCATGCCACTCCCTTCTGACCTGCAGAGTTTCTGCTGAAAAATCAGCTGATAAGGTTATGGGTGTTCCCTTGTATGTTATTTGTTGCTTTATGCTCATTGTTTTTATTATTTTCTCTTTGTCTTTAATTTTTGTGAGTTTGATTAATATGTGTCTCTGTGTGTTCCTCCTTGGGTTTATGCTGTATAGGACTCTCTGCACTTCCTGGACTTGAGTGAATGTTTCCTTTCCCATGTTAGGGAAGTTTTCAGCTATAATCTCTTCAAATATTTTCTCAGACCCTTTCTCTCTCTTTTCTCCTTCTGGGACCCCTATAATGTGAATGTTTGTGCATTTAACACTATCCCAGAGGTCTCTGAGACTGTTCTCACTTATTTTCATTGTTCTTTTCTTTATTCTGTTCCACAGCAGTGATTTTCACCCATCTGTCTTGCAGGTCACTTGTTCGTTCTTCTGCTTCATTTATTCTGCTATTGATTCCTTCTAGTGTATTTTTCATTTCAGTTATTGTATTGTTCATCTCTGTTTGCTTGTTCTTTAGATCTTCTAGCTCTCTCAAACATTTCTTGTATCTTCTTGGTCTGTGCCTCCATTCTTTTTCTGAGATCTTGGATCATCTTTACTGTCATCTCTGAATTCTTTTTCAGGTAAGTTGCCTATCTCCACTTCACTTAGTTGTTCTTCTGGGTTTTTATCTTGTTCCTTCGTCTGGAATGTATTTCTCTGCAGTCTCATTTTGTCTAACTTTCTGTGGTTGTGGTCTCCTTTCCACAGGCTGCAGGATCGTAATTCTTCTTGCTTCTGGTGTCTGCCTTCTGGTGGGTGAGGTTGGTCCAGGTGCTTGTGCAGGCTTCCTTGTGAAAGGAACTGGTGCCTGCCCGCTTGTGGGTGGAGTTGGGTCTTGTCCCTCTGATGGGGAGGGCCATGTCAAGGGGTGTGTTTAGCAGTGACTGTGAGCTCAGTACAACTTTAGGCAGCCTGACTGCTGACAGATGGGGCTGTGTTCCCCGTCACTGGTTTCTTGGCCTGAGGGGTCCCAGCACTGGAGCCTGCAGGCTGTTGGCCAGGTCTCAGTGCCAAAATGACGACCTCCAGGAGAGCTCATGCCAATCAATATTCCCTGGGGCCTCTGCCACCAGTGTCCTTACCCCCACAGTGAGCCACAGCCAACCCCACCAGTAGACCTTCCAAGACCTGCAGGTAAGTCTAGCTCAGGCTTCTATGGAGTCATTGCTTTGTGCTGGGTCCCAGTGCACATGAAATCTGTGTGCATCTTCCTAGAGTGGAGTCTTCATTTCCCCTAGTCTTGTGGAGCTCGTGCACTCAAGCCCCACTGTCCTTAAAAGCCAGATGCCCTGGGGGCTCCTCCTCCCAATGCAAGACACTCAGACTGGGGAGCCTGACGTGGGGCTCAGAACTCTCACTCCTCTGGGTGATCCTCTGCGATATAATTTTTTTTCCAGTTTGTGAGTTGCCTACCCAGTGGGCATGGGATTTCTTCTTCCTTTTTTTTTTTTTTTTTTTGCCATGCCATGCAGCTTGCAGGATATCAGTTCCCTGACCAGGGATTGAACCCAGGCATTTGCAGTGAAAGCACCAAATCCTAACCACTAGGCCACCAAGGAACTCCCTATGGGATTTCTTTATATCATGAAAGTGCTACTCCTAACATCTTGTTGTGGCTTCTTCTTTGTTTTTGGATGTAAAATATCTTTTTTGGTTGGTTCCAGTCTTTTTTGTTGATGGTTCTTCAGCAGTTGGGATTTTGGTGTTTTCATGAGAGGAAGTGGGCTCAAGTTTTTCTACTCCACCAATTTGTCCAGAATCAAGGGGCTGCTTTTGGTTTGGGTGCTTGCTGCCTCTTTCCTTAGTGTGTGCTGGCTGTTATCCCCTTGATATGGTGTGTGTAGGTGCAGCAGCCCCGCACACGCTTCTGGTTCGGTGGGGGCAGCAGTTGGTGTCTGTTCACCACCCATGTGTGCTCTCCATCCATTGTTAATTTCTTCTTTTATCGTTTTCTGCCTTCTAGGTTATTGTTTAGTATTCTGTTTTGTCTCTGATATTGGTTTATTAAGTATCCTCTTTGATTTTTAAGTGTTTGTTCTGTGGTTTACACTATGCATCTTTAACTTATGATCATAAATGTAATCGAATTTGAGTAATATTACACCACTTTAACAGTATACTTCCATTTCCCCTCCATTGTTTTTTAGTGCCATTGTTGCCACACATTTTACTACTGTAGTATTTTAAGCCCCACAATATGTTGTTATTATTTTTGCTTTAGGTAATCATTTATCTTTTAAAGAAATTTAAACATGAAAAGTCTTTAATATGCAACCTACATTTTTATCATTTCTATCACTGATTTCTTACACAGACCCAAGTTTCCATCGGTGTCACTTTTCCTTTTGACTAAAGAGCTTTCTTTAATGTTTCTTGTAGTATAGATCTTCTGGTTATACATTTTCTAGGTTTTTGTTTGTCTGAAAAAAAAATCTTTATTTTACTTTCATTTTTGAAAGGTACTTTTGCTGGATATAGAATTCTAGGTTACCAATATTTTTCTTTCAGCACTTTAGAGATATTCTTCCTCTTTCTTCTGCCTTGCATTATTTTTGATGCGAAGTCTGCAATCTTTCTTATGTTTGTTCTCCTGTATTTCCTGACTGCTTCTAAATTTTTCTCTTTATCAATGGTTTTCAGAAATTTGATGATGATGGACCTTTGGTGTATTTTTCTTTATTGTGTGTTTTCTTTATGGTGCATTTTCTTTGTGGTGTGTTTAATCCTACTTGGGGTAGCATACTTGAACTTCTTGATTCTGTGGGTCTATAATTTTCTTTAGATTTAGGAAGTTTGGGGCTATATTTATTCAAATACTATTTATCACATGCACACACACACACATACAAAATTAGAGAACTCCAATTTCACTTATGTTAGACCACTTGATATTTTCCCACAGGTTGCTGAAACACTGTTCATTTTTTTAAAATCTTTTTTTCTCTGAAAATTGCCTCCAGGCAAAATAACAGAGATCCTGGGGCTCATCTCATTGCTTCCCTTCTCTCAGTCTTGCACTCCTTTTGAGCCAATGGCTAAAAGCATTTTTCTACATATTTTCATCAATTTTCTATTTGTTTATAGTGGTATGGCTAGTTCCACAATGTCAGAAGAAAAGGTTTTCACTTTGCTTTTTGCACTAACAATATATTCTGGAAATCATTCTATATCATTTTACAAAGATCTTTCTTTGTAGCTTCATAAAACTCCATTGTATGTGTACATATCATAGTGTATTCAACCAACTATAGTTTTATGTTTAGGTAGCTTTCAGTCTTTTTGCAATTACAAATAATGCTATAATGAATAACCTGGTCCATATATGTATTTTCATAATTTTTGAGGTATATATTTAGGGTAAATTTCTAAAAGTGTGATTTCTAAGTCATAGGGCAAGTACATATGTAGTTCTGTTAGATATAACTATTTCCCTATATACAGATTATACCATTTTGCATTCCAATAGATGAGAATGTTTACTTTCCCATAGCCTCATCTATAGAATATGTTGTCAAGCTTTTTAATTTTTGCCAATCTGATCAGTTTTTAAAATCTCAAAATCATTTCAATTAGAATTTCTCTCATTACTGTTGAAGTTAAATACCTCTTCATATGTTTAAGAGCCAGTTTATCTTTCTAAAAATTGTTCATGTTTTATATTCATTATTCTATTTTCTATCTTCTAGAGTTTTTTTAGTATTTTGTCTTTTAGAAAGTTATTTGTATGTTTAGCGATATTAGCCCTTTGTCCAAGATATAAGTTGCAAATATTTTCTCCTAGCTTGTCATTTGCCTTCAACTTTGTATATGGTATTTTTGCACTGCAATGTTTTTCCCCCTTTATTTTCATGTAACCAAATGAATCAGTCCTTTTCTACATTCCACTTAGGTTTTGAGTCAGAGTTCCACACTCAGGTTGTAGAAAAATCCATCAGTTTTCTTCTAGTACTTGTATGGTATTTTGGTTTGTACATTTAGATCCCTGATCTATATGGACTTTATTCTTGTGTGTGCTGGTATGGAGCTAATTTTTTCTTTTTTTTCTTTTTTTTCTAAGTGGCTATCCAGTTGTCCCAGTACTGCTTATTAAAAACTTCATCCTTGTCTCGGTGATTTAGATTGCATCTATATCATGTACTAAACTTCTATATTGGCTGGAAGGTTTTAAAGATCAGAAAGTCACACTTCTTTCTCACTCAAAGTTATCATTATATATTCAAGTCAATTACTTCGTTTAGAAATATAACTCAGCCTTACAAGGCTACCTGTTTCAAAAAATTGATAATAATTCAGGTAACAATATAATAGTGTGCTGGGGAAAAATTAAATTTCATCTTGGGATGAAATTGGGATATTTTCATATGGAGAAAGTTAGCAATTTTTTGAGGGTAGTTTCCTGGCATATTTAAGCTTTGTGGTATAATAAACAGTAATAGTACTGATGTGATCAAGACTAGAAGAGATTATCACTCAAACAGAAGGGAGAAATAAACCTCTTTTTTTTTATTTGCTTAAACTTTGGCCTCTAAATCACTGATCGTAGTTCCAAAATATTTTAATGAAATAATTTCTTATTCTTAAGGTTCATAGATCATCTTTTCAAATCAAAGTATGCAAAATATTTTCTCACATAAATAAACTTCAGATGAACTTCACGGAAATATTAAGGCTAAACCATTCAGCTTCCACCAAATCCTTGAATATCCCACCTGTCTGAATTGTGGTACATGTTGATCTATTGATTATCTGTTTTTATATAATTTCTCCTTAAATTATCTCTTAATTTGACCTTAGGATGTTCCTCAAATTGGCAAATTAGATTGAATTCAAAGATTACTAGATGATATTTAGGCTTTTAGGGGATAATACATATGTTTTTCCTTGAATTCATTAATTTAATAGTATCATGAATAAGATTTTCTGATATTATTAATCCTCTTGGAATAAATAATATTAGGTAATTACCTAATATTTTAAAAATAATATTAGGCAATACTTATGGAGAGCTTCTCTGTGCCAGGCAAGGCCATTTTCATGGGCATGTGAACTGTGCAGTCATACTGGTTCCCAACCTTAGAAGGGCCCTGCATTTGGTTTAATGGTCTGCTGTCATCATCTTGAAATTGTAGTAATATTTTAACAGGGAGCCCCCTGTTTTCATTATGTGCTTGTCCCGCAAATTATGTAGCCAGTCCTGGTACCAAGCGCTGTGTTTAGCGAGGAGAGTATATAATTTAATATATATTTTTGAAAGATTCTTCAGGTTTCCACATGTGAAATGGGGTTTAGGGAAAGCAAAAGAGGAAGTAAGAAGACCAGAGAGGAAGCTGACAGTATTTAAGGTGACTTTGTCTCAGGTGGTAGGGGTAGAGGGGAAAGTAATTGATAGATTCAAAGTATATTTTGGAGGTAGTAAGCATTGACATGAACTGGTAATGAATTAAATGTTGGAATGTAGAAAAAGATGTTAAGGATGACCTGAGAATTTTTTACTAGACTAGAAGTGCCCATTATTAGATGAGGAACATTGGAGACAGAACTTTTTTTTTTTTTTTTTTTTTTTTTTTTTGGTATGCGGGCCTCTCACTGTTGTGGCCTCTCCCGTTGCGGAGTACAGGCTTTGGACGCACCGGCTCAGCGGCCATGGCTCACGGGCCCAGCCGCTCCGCGGCATGTGGGATCTTCCCGGACCGGGGCACGAACCCGTGTCCCCTGCATTGGCAGGCAGATTCTCAACCACTGCGCCTCCAGGGAAGCCCGAGACAGAACATTTTTGAGGGTGTGGTTAAGAATTGGTTGTGACATTATGCTAAGTGAAAGAAGCCAGATACAAAAGGCTATGCATTTAAAAAAATTTTTTTAATTGAAGTATAGTTGATTTACAGTGTGGCAGCAGAGTGACTCAGTTACACACATATACATTCTTTTTTATATTCTTTTCCACTATGGTTTATCCCAGGAGATTGTGTATAGTTCCCTATGCTGTACAGTAAGACCTTGTTGTTTTTCCGTTCTATATGTAGTAGTTTGCATCAACCAACCCCGAACTCGCAGTCCATCTCTCTCTCTCTCCCCCTACCCCTTGGCAACCACGAGTCTGCTCTCTATGTCTATGAGTCTGCTTCTGTTTTGTAGATAAGTTCATTTGTGCCATTTTTTAGATTCCACATATAAGGGATATCATATGGTATTTGTCTTTCTCTTTCTGATTTAGTTTGATAATCTCTAGTTTCATCCATGTTGCTGCAAATGCATTATTTTGTTCTTTTTGTGTGTGTGTGTGGTACGCGGGCCTCTCAACTGTTGTGGCCTCTCCCGTTGCGGAGCACAGGCTCCGGACGCGCAGGCTCAGCGGCCATGGCTCACGGGCCCAGCCGCTCCGCGGCACGTGGGGTCTTCCCGGACCTGGGCATGAACCCGTGTCCCCTGCATAGGCAGGCAGACTCTCAACCATTGTGTCACCACGGAAACCCGGATTTTGTTCTTTTTTATACTGTGTAATATTCCATTGTATATATGTACCACATCTTCTTTATCCATTCATCTGTCAATGGACATTTAGGTTGTTTCCAGGTCTTGGCTATTGTGAATAGTGCTGCTATGAATATAGGGAGGCGTGTATCTTTTTTGAATTATAGTTTTGTCCAGATATACGCCCAGGATTGGGATTGCTGGATCATATGGTAATTCTATTTTTAGTTTTCTGAGAAACCTCCAAACTGTTTTCCATAGTGGATGCACTAACTTACATTCCCACTGACAGTGTAGGAGGGTTCCCTTTTCTCCACACCCTCTCCAGCATGCATTATTTGTGGACTTTTAAATGATAGCCGTTCTGACCGGTGTGAGGTGGTACCTCATTTGCAGCTTTGATTTGCATTTCTCTGATAATTAGTGATGTTGAGCATCCAAAAGGCTATGCATTTTATAACTCCCTTTTTTGTGAAATTTCTAGAAAGAGGAAAACTATATAGAAAATCGATCAGTGGCTACCTGAAGCTGGAGGTGAGAGCAAGGATTGACTGCAGACAGGCATGAAGGATTTGGGGGGTTGATGGGAGTATTCTAAAATTGGATTGTGGTATTGGTTGTGTAACTGTATAAAATTGCTAAAAATCATTGATTGTCCAAGTGAGCTGTACGGTAAGTACAAAGCTGTTAAAAGATTAAAATAAAAGACTGAGATACCGGTGATTATGTCAAGGAGTACTATTATTATTCCCATTTTATACATAAAGAAAATAAAAGTTAAAAATAAAAGCTTCATGGTTACATAGCTACTAAGTATAATGTCCAGTATTGGAACTCAAGTCTTTTTGACACTAAGGCCTCACTGTTGAACACTATAATAGATTCACTTTCTATTTTAAAATTGTTTGCTGCATCTTGTTGATCTAAGGCTCTCTTGGAATTATAAAACAGAGAGGAAAGAAGATAGAGACTGGAAAATTCCATTGATCCTGTACACTGGTACTTCCATTTCCCCTGGATATAGGTGACAGCAAGTTTTATGTCCAGTGAGAGTTATATTACCACACCTTGCTTGGCTCTTTGGCAAACTATGTTTTCTCTTTCAAATCATTAGGTTAAGAAATAGTTTCACTAGCACCACTGGTAGCTTAAAAGACTGACTGTATCTTCCAAAGATGCTTTCTCCTAGGGAAAATGGATACAAATGAATATAGATAGTCCTTGCTGCATTTAATGATTACTATGCCATTAGCATAAAGATTGCTATATTAATAAGCCTTAAGTATGGGGAGATGTTGGTCAATGGGTACAAATTATCAGTTATAAAATGAATGAGTTCTGGAATCTGATGTACAACATGGTGACTATAGTTAACAATGTTGTAGTGTAACTTGAAATTTGTTAAGAGTAAGTCTTAAATGTTCTTACCACACACCTTAAAAAATGGTAACTAGGTGAGGTGATGGATGTGTTAACTATATTGTGTTGATCATCTCACAATATATACATATATTAAATCATCATGTTGTACACCTTAATTTATATAATTTTGTTTGTCAGTCATACTTCCATAAAGCTGGGAAAAATTAAGCATCAAGTGCCTACTGTGCTAGTCACTGAGGAGACAAGTGATAATCAAAACAGGCATGGTCTCTGCCTTCTTGCAGCTTTATTTTTTTAGTGGGAGAGGCAGGCACTATGCTTAAACAAAATATAATTATAAAATTTTAAATTGTGCTAGGTTCAATAAAGGAAAATATAAGGTTCTATGTGGGAGCATAACAAAGGATCCTGGTTTTAAGTGGGGCCTAAGGAAGACCTCTATTAGGAAACAACATTTAAACTGAGACCTGAAAGATTTGTAGAAATTAGCAAAAGCAAAGGGAAGGAAGGGAAAGAAGCTTTCCTAGGAGAAAAAAGCATGAAGAGCTTGGGTGACGACCACACTGAAAGCAGTGTAATAAAATATTGAGAGAAGGGGAAGGCTTGAGAACTTGGATACTATGCAAAGGATTTGGTATTTTATTTCAGGAGTAGTGAGTGAGATGCTGCTGAGAAGTTTTGAGCTGGAGAATCTTCTGATTCGATTAAAATTTTAAGATCACTCTTGCTACTGTAAACAATGGATCCAAGGAGGGTTCTGCTGGCTTATGAAGAGGTCTTAGGAAAACTATGGGCCTTATTGTTAAAGGGAAAAACTACCTCAGCTTTTAAAAGCTAGTTTTTGAAAACCAGAATGTCAATTAAGTGATGGTGAATAGGGAAAGAATGATTGATAAATTGGTATGTCTGAAAAACCTACTAGATCAGTGCTTCTCAAACTTCAATGTACATTCACATCACCCTGGCTTTTTGTTAAAATGCAAATTCTGATTCAGTAGGTCTGGAGTGGGGGTATTTCTGCATTTCTAACAGCTCCCAGGTGATGACCATGCCATTGGTCCTTGGCTCACACTTTGAGTAGCAAGTGGCTGGGCTACTATATATGTTCTAAATTCTATATTCTAATCTTCTAATACCTATCAGCCTTCTTGGTGGTATGGACAATTGTCAAATTTGAGTATTTAAAACTGGAGGTTTGGGCTTCCCTGTTGGCGCAGTGGTTGAGAATCCTGCTGTTGCAGGAGACACGGGTTCGTGCCCCGGTCCAGGAAGATCCCACATGCCGTGGAGCGGCTGGGCCCGTGAGCCATGGCCGCTGAGCCTGTGCGTCCGGAGCCTGTGCTCCGCAACGGGAGAGGCCACAACAGTGAGAAGCCCACATACCGCAAAAAAAAAAAAAAAAAAAAACAACTGGAGGTTTTAAGAGAGAAAGTATTGAGTACATGGAGAGACAGGTCAAATATGGATTTTCATCTCTTCAATAAATATCCTATATATACTTACTTCCTATATATCTATCTAACCTTGCTGCCTACCACCCTTCCTCAAGGTTCAGTTAAAATTCAGAAAGGACTATATGCAACCAAAGTGGTGTCCAAGATAAGCGTACAGAAATAGTATGAGGTTCTTTACATCTAGTATCTAATGGGGTGATGTGCATCATTAATTAAGACTTACTGTGTGCCAGGATTTTATCTGCCTTATTCATTTAATAAGATAGGAACTCGGGAAACCTTAGAGGGTAGTTTCTTGTCTAAGGATGTACAACTCAGTTCTAACTTATATCATAGCTGACTCTTATTCATTATCCTGATCATTACTATTTTGTTTGACTACAATCCTAAATACAGAAAACTTCAGGCTCTTTATTCTGTGGCTAAAGGCTTTGTATTTCTGATATCCCAGTCATTTTATAAAGGTCCCAGGTGGTAAATAAAACCTGGTCTTTTTTCTTTTTCTTTCCTGCTGTTTTTTTTGGGGGGAGGGGAGTGAAGGGGGGTATTATCCTTTATTAGCAATGCAATTTCTCTTTGTGGTATGCCATATGATCTTGAGAAACAAATTGATCAAGTAAAGGGAAACTTTAGAGATGCTCTCTGATTGAGGTTATGCTTGTTGGGACAAACAGGATAGAAAAATTTCACATTTTGCTCCCTGGTTGTTAAGAAATAAGAGCTAAGCAACAACATCCAATTTAAAAAGAAATATGAATTGTACTTTTAAATTTCATAAAATAAAGTTAAACCAAACAGCTGGTAGCTCCTGTAGATTTTCTCTACTGAGGAAGTGACCCGCGGTTCTACAGTCTCATGTGGTAAAGATATAACTGAAATTATCAACACCTCCACAGAAATGCTAAATGCCTCGCCATAATATGGTCCAGCTAGGTAAGTTTTACCTAGTCCTCCAACAAACCAGATAACGTTGTGTCGTTTTCGGTTGGGTTTGAACCCCCTTCTTGGGATTAAAGTCAGCAGCTGAAGTGTTTAATAGGCCTTAGTTCGGCTTGAAGACTTGCAGAAAGGCCAGCTCCATCACCCTGAAGTTAGCTTTACAGCTAAGGTGGGTTTCCGATGCGCGCATACTGCCAAGGAGCTCCGGCTGTAAACTCTGGAAGGAAGCCAAAGCAAAGAAGTTCCTGGCGCTAGCGCTGGTCCCGCTCAGAGAGCCGGGCGCTGGCGCATTTTTCGTGCAGTTATTGGCTGGGACTCTGCGTGCCGCTGTCGGCCAATGAAGAAGCTGGAGATCTGGCCCCGGCCCGTCCCCTCTTGGCGCCGCGGGATGAGGCAGAGACTGAATAGCCGGCGAGCAAATCAACGGCATCCAGAAAGCCATGTCCGACTCGGAGCCCAGCGCCCGAGCGTTAACCCGCTGAAAGTTTCTCAGGAAAGAAGCCGGGCCGATCTGGACCCCGCTAAGAGGAATTGCCTTTGAGTGAGATGGTCCCAGAGGCCTGGAGAAGTGGACTGGTAAGCACTGGGAGAGTGGTGGGAGTTTTGCTTCTTCTTGGTGCCTTGCATAAGGCTTCCGCCGCCGTCATTCGCTATGAGATCCTGGAGGAAAGAGAGAAGGGTTTCGCGGTGGGAAACGTGGTTAGGGACCTTGGCTTGGATCTCGGCAGCCTGTCAGCCCGCAGGCTCCGGGTGGTGTCCGGAGCTAGCCGAAGATTCTTTGAGGTGAACTGGGAGACAGGAGAGATGTTCGTGAACGACCGCCTGGATCGAGAGGAGCTATGTGGGACGCTGCCCTCCTGCACCATAACTCTGGAGTTGGTAGTGGAGAGGCCGCTAGAGCTGTTCAGCGCGGAAGTGGTGATCCAGGATATCAACGACAACAATCCCTCTTTTCCTACCCGGGAAATGAAATTGGAGATTAGTGAGGCTGTGGCGCCGGGGACGCGCTTTCCGCTCGAGAGCGCGCACGATCCAGATGTGGGAAGCAACTCTTTACAAACCTATGAGCTGAGCCGAAATGAGTACTTTGCGCTTCGCGTGCAGACACGGGAAGACAGCACCAAGTACGCGGAGCTGGTGCTGGAGCGCGCCCTGGACCGGGAGCGAGAACCAGATCTCCAGCTGGTGCTGACAGCGTTGGACGGAGGAACTCCGGCTCGCTTGGCCAGCCTTCCTATCCGAATCGTCGTGCTGGACGCGAATGACAATGCGCCCACCTTCAACCAGTCCTTGTACCGGGCTCGCGTCCTGGAGGATGCACCCCCCGGCACTCGCGTCGTGCAAGTCCGTGCAACGGATCTGGATGAAGGCCCCAACGGCGAAATCATTTACTCCTTCGGTAGCCACAACCGCGCTGGCGTGCGGGAACTATTCTCCTTAGACCTTGTAACTGGGGTGCTGACAGTCAAGGGTCGACTGGACTTCGAAGACGCCAAACTCCATGAGATTTACATACAGGCCAAAGACAAGGGCGCCAATCCTGAGGGAGCACATTGTAAAGTTTTGGTAGAGGTTGTGGATGTAAATGACAATGCCCCGGAGATCACAGTCACCTCCGTGTACAGCCCAGTCCCTGAGGATGCGCCCCTAGGAACTGTCATTGCTTTGCTCAGTGTGACAGATCTGGATGCTGGGGAGAATGGGCTGGTGACTTGCGAGGTTCCACCAGGTCTCCCTTTTAGCCTTACATCTTCCCTCAAGAATTACTTTACTTTGAAAACTAGCGCAGCCCTGGATCGGGAGACTGTGCCAGAATACAACCTCAGCATCACGGCTCGAGATGCGGGAACCCCTTCCCTCTCAGCCCTCACGACAGTGCAGGTGCAAGTGTCCGACATCAACGACAACCCTCCACAATCTTCCCAGTCTTCCTACGATGTTTACGTTGAGGAAAATAACCTCCCTGGTGTTCCAATACTAAACCTAAGTGTCTGGGACCCTGACGCCCCGCAGAATGCTCGCCTTTCCTTCTTTCTCTTGGAGCAAGGTGCTGAAATAGGGCCAGTGGGTCGCTATTTCACGATAAATCGTGACAGTGGCGTCGTATCATCCTTAGTGCCCCTGGACCATGAGGATCGGCGGGAGTTCGAATTAACAGCTCATATCAGCGATGGGGGCACTCCTGTCCTGGCCACCAACATCAGCGTGAACATATTTGTCACTGATCGCAATGACAATGCCCCCCAGGTCCTATACCCCCGGCCTGGCCAGAGCTCGGTGGAGATGCTGCCTCGAGGTACCTCCGCAGGCCACGTGGTCACGCGTGTGGTAGGCTGGGACCCGGATGCAGGGCACAACGCCTGGCTCTCCTACAGCCTCTTGGGAGCCCCCAACCAGAGCCTTTTTGCTGTGGGACTTCACACGGGTCAAGTCAGCACTGCCCGCCCAGTCCAGGATACAGATTCGCCCAGGCAGACTCTCACGGTCTTGATCAGAGACAATGGGGAACCATCGCTGTCCACCACCGCGACCCTGACTGTGTCAGTAATCGAGGAATCTCCTGAAGCTCGAGCTGAGTTCCCCTCCGGCTCTGCCCCCAGGGAGCAGAATAAAAATCTCACCTTTTATCTACTTCTCTCTTTAATCCTGGTCTCCGTGGGGTTCGCAGTCACAGTATTGGGAGTGATCGTATTCAAAGTGTACAAATGGAAGCAGTCCAGGGACCTGTACCGAGCGCCCATGAGCTCCCTGTACCGAACACCAGGGCCTTCTCTGCACGCGGACGCCGTGCGGGGAGGCCTGATGCCTCCACACCTTTACCATCAGGTGTACCTCACCACTGACTCGAGACGCAGCGACCCGCTGCTGAAGAAACCAGGTGCCGCCAGCCCACTGGCCAGCCGCCAGAACACTCTGCGGAGCCTCGATCCAGTGTTCTATAGGCAAGTGTTGGGTGCAGAGAGCTCCCCTCCCGGACAGGTAAGGTTAGCAAGTCGTCCTGGAATGATATTAATGTTTTTTGATTCCTGCATCAGTTTCAGGAGAGTATGTAGCCGCCTTTATTTTCAGCGATCAAGATGTTTTCCTAATGATGCATCCACATTTTCACGTGGCCTTTCCCAGATCAAACGTCGTGCCTTTGGGGGAGGGGGATGGCCCAGCTAGAGTGTGGTTTGTGGTCCCACACAGTGTGGAGTTAATTGACTTATCTGTGGACATAATTCACACCCTCAGCACTCACTTGCCATAGCAACTAACCAATACGGCTAAAGAGCCATTAAGCTATAACTCACCATCTCAGCACTCAGAGCTTAGCTTGGTGTCATTTGCATTGAGTACAAGCTGATGAATACCTCTAACCAGTGGCAGCTGCTAGGAATATAAAAACTACCTCATCTGTCCATCTTTCAAGTGATTGCCACATCTGCATTAAAGCTAGTGGTTTGCTGATAATTTTCCTTTGACTACACAGATCCTGTAACTCATTCCCAGATGACTTTCTATGAAAGAAATAAAATTCTAGGGTCCTTTAAATTTTATTTCAAGCACAGTGCTGGAAATTATGTGGACATTACTCATAAAAATTTTTATGTTATGATAGTAATACATGTGCATTATAGAAAATTTGGAAAATATGTAAAAGTATAAGAAAAAAATTAAAACTAATTATATTCCCCAAATCCAAAGGTAACCAACATTCATTATAAAAGTAAAAGTAATCATTTATTTTGAAGATAAATCCAGACAATCCAGAAGAACATAAAGTACAAAATGAAAGTTCTTCTTGCCCAAAGTGTTATTTCCTATCCTTTCATCATTGTTCTTGGGTATACACATAGTGTGAAAGGTAGGTAAATTCATATCCTGAGAAAAAGATAAAGCTTTCATTTATTCAGGATGGTGTGCAGGTCTTTGCTTTGGAGTGAAATTAAACACACTTCCATTTGTGGGAAACAACTGTTACTTTGTTACTAATAAGTGTATTAATGCTATCAAGCCTTGGGTTTGACAGTTAGACACTTACCATGTATGAGTCCATGGCCAAGTTAATCTCTTTTCTAGACCCTTTTTCATATGCAAAAAGGGAGTAACAAGGGTTTTATTACATTAGTGCATGATATAATATATGCACATTGCCTAGTGTATCAAAGGTGTTAAAAATTCTTAGCTATGACTAATATTTTTTATTAGTTCTTAACCCACTCCAAATCTTAATTAAACACACTTTAGAAATGAACAAACCTGGAGATAGTCAAAGATGACAAAGTAGAGGCATAGATGGAAAGGCTAAGGAAGGATGAAAGCCAGAGAGAAGCAGCTGCTGCTTTTCTGGTCAGACTGGAAAACAACTGGCATTTTCCCATGGACAGTGTTCTCAAACTTGGTTGCACACCAGAATTACCTAGGGACCTTTTAAAAATTCTGAAGCCCAGGCCACATCCCAAATGGATTAAAGCATAATCTCTTGAGATGGTACACAGGCATCAGTATTTTTTGAAGGTCCCCACGTGATTTCAATGTGAAGACGAATTTGCAAAGCATTGTCCTAGGACCTGCCAGTCTATCATAGCATGTTTTTGAAGCAAAGTGTTATTCTGGTGTTCACAGAACCAGCAGCCAGCCTTATTGGGCCAAACTGAACTTTAAAAAATTCTGTGATGTTATTTCCCAACCTTAAAATATATATAGAATAGCTCTAGGAGAGCATTGTAAGGAAGACATAAGATACTTCAGTCATCTGAAGAAAAAATCTTCCTCAACAACTGGCACCTGGGCAACTATTTCTTTAAAAATCTAGAGCTAGGCAATGGGTATGGGGTTTCTTTTGGGAATGAAAATTTTTTTTTCTATAACTATACTATGGTGATGGTTGCATCATTTTAGTATATGTGAATATACTAAAAACCATGGAATTGTACATTTTAAAGGGATGAATCATATGGTGTAATGGATGAATTATATATAATAATATATAATTATTTATATAGAAATAATTATATATTATTTATATAGCTCAATAAAGGTGTTTTTAAAATCTAGAGGGGAGAATCACATACCTGGCATAAAAAGGTCAAGTCTAGGATGTGTAGGATTCAGGCTTTATGATCTTCCAGTTCTAGTAATATATAGATTTTATGCCTGTTTGTTTTGCTGTGAACTTGCAAATAAAAGGGATTGAGACCTATAAGAGGTCTAGTTCTTTGATATTAAAGGCATCAGTAAAGGACCAGTTTATGGTTACAGGGATGACAAACTGGTAGAAAAATGATTTAACATGTTATAGAAAGAGGGGCTTCCCTGGTAGCGCAGTGGTTAAGAATCCGCCTGCCAATGCAGGGGACACGAGTTCAAGCCCTGGTCCAGGAAGATCCCACATGCCGTGGAGCAACTAAGCCCGTGAGCCACAACTACTGAGCTTGCGCTCTAGAGCCCACGTGCCACAACTGCCGAAGCAGGTGTGCCTAGAGCCCGTGCTCTGCAACAAGAGAAGCCACCGCAATGAGAAGCCCGCACACCGCAATGAAGAGTAGCCCCGGCTCGCCGCAACTAGAGAAAGCCCGTGCGCAGCAATGGAGACCTAACGCAGCCAAAAATAAAATAAATAAAAAATCAATACATTTTTTTTAAAAAGATGTTATAGAAAGAGGCTTTATTTCTTTCTAGAAAGACCAGAGGTGGCAGTGGGGAGATCCCAGTACTGCAGTTACTAGTTGAACTTTACACAAGTCTCCTAACCTTTCTGATCTTCAGTGTTCTCATCTATAAAATCTTCCAAAATTGTGTAAGAGTGAAAAGTAATGCATATAAAATGTATACTCAATATAAAGTACTCATATAAAGTACGAGTATTCAGTAGATATTTGTTGAACTAATAATTAGTGATATTATCATTTCACCATTTATTGAACATCCCTATGTACTAGACACTTTAAAAGATAAAAAGACAGTCCCTGCCGCTATGGTACACAAGGTACTGTAGGAGACAGACACGCACACACACCCATAAAAACGATATTGGAGATCTGTATAATACAAGAAACAACGGGAGCAAAGGAAAAGAAACACCTAAGCCTGGGGAAATCAGGGAGACTTCATGGAGGTGATGATGCTTGATCTGAGAACAAAAGGTTGAGTAGTAATTTGTCAAAGGGGAAAAGGGGGTAGAGAGGGACCCTTGCAGGAGATTCCATGCAGAAGGATTATGATTTTTCATTATTGCTGAACCTTAAAGTGTGTTTGTAAAACAATCTTTGCAGGAGATAAAGTGAAGCAAGTAGGCAGGAGTTAAATCTTGAGTTACCTTTACACCATGTCAAGGAGTTTTTATTTTATTCTATATCCATGATAGTAATTGCAGAATTTTGAACTGACATAAATGTGATGTCATCAGGGGTTTTTGTTTGTTTTGGAGAGATTATTCTGGCAGCCACAAATGAAATGGATTCGGGATATTGGGACTGTAGACAAAAAAAAATAGAAGGCTATTATAGTATTTGAGAAGATTGATAAATGCTTGAACCAGCACAGTGACAGTATAGATGGAGGTAACTGTAATGAAATTATCAGCACTCATTCATTGACATGATAAAGGGAATGAAGGAGAGGAATGAGTCAAGGGTGACCCTCCTTACTCCTCTTCGTTGTGACTGACCCAGCTTGGGTGGCTAATGGTGTCATTCCCCTGAGATAGTGAATCTTGGCATAACCACCTGATAGGTCAGATTGATTGACATCTCCGTCATTCCCACGGGAGGAGGTTTAGGTGTTTGGGAGTAAAAGAACACAGAAAGCAGATACCTCCCTTTGAGACCAGAGTGTTGGTTGCTGGTCTCACCATCAAAAGGATATTCTTGAGGATCAAGGGCTTGGGAAAACACCTGGGGAGGATAACCTCAGGTTTTGCCACTGGTTTTGGCAGCCTAGGTGAGGATTCAGATGAATTTTAAAAATCTCATGTCCAAATCAGGCTGGATTTTTCTCTTTGTGCTCTGGTGTGTTTGAGACTTGAATTACAGTTTGCAGGTAACTACAGTGTGAATTGAACGATATTTCTGCATTTGTGCAATGTGGTAGCCAGGCTCCAGGGAGGGTCTGGATCGGGGTAGGGGTGGGGTGAGATCAAGTCTCCCTTGACAAAAGGCCCCCTAGGGCTAAGTGAAAAACTTGCTCTTTTGAAACAGTCACTGTTGGTAATTAACAACATATCAAGCATACAGTGGTGTCAGATAAAGGAGATTTGTAGGCACTGTGCTGTGTTGGTAGCAGATCTCAAGCATTCAAGGAAGCTATTAAATCTGTGAACATTAGCATTCTGCCAGGAAGTGAGATGTAATCCTTAGCGTCTCCCAGACAAACTGATTCTTTACCGATTTGGAACATCTTCCTCTCCTGACTTCCTCCCCCCTCCTTCACCTCCTTCCATACTGTCCTTGAAATCGATGAATGGCAATTTAGTATACCACCAGTGGGTATCTGAATAAGAGAGGTTTGGTTTCTGCTGCGCCTTCTGTTACAACAAAAATGTGTGCTGCATAAAACCTTAATGTGTAAGCCTTTTCTGCAAAGAGGTGGATGTATTTCTGAATAATCTGCAGAGGGGCAGAGTTTTTAGTATAAGGCAGTGCTTCTAAGTAGCTGTTGCTCTAATACAATCAGACTGAGGCAGAAGCTACTCATTTAGAATATTGGTGGATGACAACATTGGCTTGAACAAAGTGACCAGTCTCAAATGGCTACTCACTCTCTGGGCTGCAGGTTGCTAGGGCTCAGGCTGTCGCTGTTTTCCCCACCGAAAAGGGGCGGGGCGGTGTGGGCTGGGAATTGGTGTGTTAGAGAAAAAAAATACGTGTATGTTGTCTGCCTCTCCATAGAGGTAATAACCCGTGGGAAAAAAAATGCTGTTGAACAGGAGGAAGGCAAAAAGATAGGTGGGTTGTTTTTTGTTTTTTTGTTTTTTCTTTCCTTTTTCCAATGCTGCGACGCATTTACCCTGCTGCTATTGGGACGTTCTCTGCTTAGCCGATTGGCTGAGCCCGGGAGCCGCTGTCTGCCAATCGGGTGGAGGAAGGCAGACAAATCTACCCCGCCACCAGCAAAAAAAACGGCGCGTAACCCTTGCGGCGCCGGCCCAGCCGCGCCAGAGCTGGCGCGGGGAAAGGGAGATAGGTGTCTCCAGCTGCTGTGGCCGTTCGGGGCGGGTCGGCTTCTTCGGCTTCTCAGGACCTGATAGAGAATTAGTGGGCGGCAGCAATGCTCCGCAAGGTGAGAAACTGGGTAGAAATCTGCTGGGGGACTACCCTTTTGTTCCTTTTTTGCCACCTGGGTTACGTTTGTGGGCAGATCCGATACCCGGTCCCAGAGGAGTCACAGGAAGGGACTTTTGTAGGGAATGTCGCCCAAGATTTCCTGCTGGATGCAGAGAGCTTGGCAGCTCGCAGGCTGCAGGTCGCTGGAGAGGTGAACCAAAGACACTTCCGTGTGGATTTGGACAGCGGTGCCCTGCTCATCAAGAATCCAATCGATCGAGAGGCACTGTGTGGGCTCAGTGCCAGCTGCATCGTGCCCCTGGAGTTTGTAACAGAAGGGCCTTTGGAAATGTACCGAGCAGAGGTAGAAATCGTGGATGTGAATGATCACGCCCCTCGATTTCCTCGGCAGCAGCTGGACTTGGAAATTGGGGAGGCAGCTCCTCCAGGACAGCGTTTCCCCTTGGAAAAGGCTCAGGATGCAGATGTGGGGAGCAACTCCATCAGCAGCTATAGACTAAGCTCCAATGAACACTTTGCACTGGATGTCAAGAAGCGCAGCGACGGCAGCCTGGTCCCAGAGCTGCTCCTGGAGAAGCCTTTGGATCGGGAAAAGCAATCAGACTACCGCCTAGTGCTGACTGCTGTGGATGGAGGGAACCCCCCGAGATCTGGCACAGCGGAGCTCCGGGTGTCAGTGCTGGACGTGAATGACAACGCCCCAGCCTTCCAGCAATCCAGCTACAGGATTAGCGTTTTGGAGAGCGCGCCAGCCGGCATGCTGCTCATCCAGCTCAATGCCTCTGACCCAGACCTGGGTCCCAGTGGTAACGTCACCTTTTCTTTCAGTGGTCACACCCCTGATCGTGTGAGAAATCTCTTTAGCCTGCACCCCACTAATGGAAAGCTTACTCTTCAGGGGCCCCTAGACTTTGAGAGCGAGAATTACTATGAATTTGATGTTCGGGCTCGAGATGGGGGTTCTCCAGCCATGGAGCAACATTGCAGCCTTCGGGTGGATCTCCTGGATGTAAACGACAATGCCCCCCACATCACAGTGACCTCAGAGCTTGGGACTCTCGCTGAGAGCGCAGAACCTGGCACCGTGGTGGCGCTCATCAGTGTGCAGGACCCCGACTCAGGTTCAAACGGAGATGTGAGCCTCCGTATTCCTGACCATTTGCCCTTTGCCCTCAAGTCCGCCTTCAGGAACCAGTTCTCCCTGGTGACTGCTGGGCCCTTGGACCGAGAGGCCAAATCCAGCTATGATATCATGGTCACTGCTTCTGATGCTGGGAGCCCTCCTCTGAGCACCCACAGGACCATTTTCCTCAATATTTCAGATGTGAATGATAACCCACCCTCTTTCTTTCAGAGGTCACATGAAGTATTTGTTCCAGAGAACAATCGCCCAGGGGACCTGCTTTGCTCCCTTGCAGCCTCTGATCCAGACTCTGGCTTGAATGCACTTATCTCCTACTCTCTCCTAGAGCCCAGAAATCGAGATGTGTCAGCTTCCTCCTTCATCTCTCTGAACCCCCAGACGGGAGCCGTTCATGCTACTCGATCCTTTGACTATGAGCAAACACAGACACTGCAGTTTGAGGTGCAGGCCCGGGATCGGGGCAACCCACCCCTTAGTAGCACCGTGACAGTTCGTCTATTTGTACTGGACCTCAATGACAATGCGCCAGCTGTGCTCCGCCCTAGAGCCCGACCTGGTTCCTTATGTCCACAAGCACTGCCTCCATCAGTTGGTGCTGGACACCTAGTTACAAAGGTGACCGCTGTGGACTTGGATTCAGGTTACAATGCTTGGGTTTCATATCAGCTCCTGGAGGCCCCAGATCCCAGCCTGTTTGCAGTCTCCCGCTATGCTGGGGAGGTGCGGACGGCTGTTCCCATCCCAGCTGATCTCCCGCCACAGAAGCTGGTCATTGTGGTAAAGGATAGTGGCAGCCCACCACTCTCTACCTCCGTTACTCTCCTGGTGTCCTTGGAAGAAGACACTCATCCAGTTGTCCCTGATCTTCGAGAATCTTCAGCTCCAAGGGAAGGAGAATCCCGCTTGACCCTGTACTTGGCTGTATCTCTAGTGGCAATTTGCTTTGTCTCCTTTGGCTCATTCGTGGCGCTAATCTCGAAGTGCCTGCGTGGGGCTGCCTGTGGAGTGACCTGCTTTCCTGCTGGCACCTGTGCCTGTCTCACCCGATCTCGAAGGAGAGAGGGGCTTCCTCCTTCCAATGGGATCCTCCGAATCCAGCTAGGGTCAGATGATCCTATCAAGTTTGTTGATGTGGGCGGCCACTCTCATGGCTGTACACCCTTGGCTTCTGCACCCACTCGGAGCGATAGCTTCATGATGGTGAAGTCACCCAGTGCACCTATGGCAGGGGAACCTGTTCGCCCAAGTTGCCCACCCTCTGATCTTCTCTATGGGCTAGAGGTGAGACCTTTGCAGGCTCAGCCAATGCTTGAGGGTTATTCTGAGGCAGGCATGTGGCTGGGCCATATCCCAGAGAGTACTGGTCTCTCTGTAAGAGCCTGTAGTGATATCACCACTCCTGTGAGTGGTAACTATGTGGTAGATGCTATGCTTTAGAAGTGTTTTGTGAATTAACCAGGGAGTTTTCACAGATTAGTACTTGAGGTGGATTATGCCCTTATCTGAGAGTAAGAATTGAAAGTAAGTGATCAAGAGCCAGGGTATTGTGGAAACACACTACTGGAATGTGGATCATATGGAAGGCTCTTGTGCACAAGGTACACCTAAACCCAGGTGGCTGCTTTCTCTACTCTTCCTGAATGAGGGGGCCAGGGTCTGGAACACCTTAACTCTACGTTAAGGGGAGCTAATATCTTTGCCCCACAGTATCATCTACTCCCGAATCCACGGTGAAAGGGACTCTCTGCTTGAAACATAGCAGAGAGCAAAAAGAAGAGCCAAGGGAGTAGAGAGGCATCAAGGCGGAAGCAGGGATCTTTTTGTCCAGGTCTTCAGGGCTCCCAATCAAGTCCCCACTGGGATTTGAGCTAGATTCAATAGATTGGGGCAGGGGAACATTACCTCTTTGGGAGGAAAAGGCAATAAGTGAAATCACTAAATATCAAAACCTGTTTTACTGCTGAGGAATTCATAGAGACAGCCACTATGGGAGTCTTTAAGTAGTTTCTTCTGAACTGATGAAACCATAAAGCCTAGAGGCCATGCCTAGACTCTAGTCATCTTCCTTGGGTGACCTGGATCAGTCCTAGAAATGTTCCCCCTACCACAAGCTGTGATGCCCATTCCATAGCTAAAGTCTGGGATCCCAGAAAAATTGAATCCTTATAGCCATCAGCTGACAATGAGATTCCTCAAAGTACTGCTGGAGAGTCCGAGCAAGACTCTAAAGGGTCCTAACAAATCTTTTCTCTCACCTTGGGAGTGTTTGGTAGGATGGGGTAGGGAGGGGATAACACATGGGCTTTGCCTCCCTGAGAAGGACAAAATTTTGTTGGTTCAAGCAAAGTAGTGGGAGCTTCTGAAGTCATGCAGGAAGTTGCTGGGACAGAACACTGAGAAGTTTTGTACCACTTTGTCTTCCCTGCTGAGCACCATCTGAGCTGCCAAGGGGGCTGAATCAACCTGCAGCATGAAATGAGTGGGGAGGTAGGAGGCTTCTCTGACACAGATTTGCAGCGCCTGTTCCTAAGGTTTCCAGGACTGAGGAGACTTGATAATTGGTTGGGAGCACAGACTTTTGGGCCAATCAGACTCAGAGCCAAGGTGGGGGATCTGCTCTTCCTGCCCGCCTCTCCTCCCCCAGCTCCCCAGCTCCACTCAGATTCGATTCCCCTCCCCGGCCCCAACCCACCCCCGCCATTTGGTGACTAAGAAGAACTGCTGCAGGCAGACAAACCTCGGAGCAGTTTTTTAAGAGGCTGGAAGGAGACATAAGAGATTTCAGCTGCTATATTCCAAGCCCTGGGTCTGCCTTCCAGACAGGACAGCACAGAGTCAGTGTCCAGGAAGGGACTTCTGGGTCATGGGGCCCAAGACACCCCCGCAGCTCGCTGGGAAATGGCAAGTGCTGTGCATGTTGTCCTTGTGCTCCTGGGGCTGGGTGTCTGGGCAGCTTCGTTACTCAGTGGTGGAGGAGTCTGAGCCGGGGACGCTGGTGGGGAACGTTGCTCAGGATCTAGGCTTAAAGCTGACAGATCTGTTGAGCCGCCGCCTGCGGTTGGGCTCTGAGGAGAGTGGGCACTATTTTTCCCTGAGCTTGATGAGTGGTGCTCTGGCAGTGAATCAGAAAATTGACCGGGAGAGCCTGTGTGGAGCCAGCACCAGCTGCCTGCTGCCACTACAGGTGGTGACCGAACACCCGCTGGAACTAATCCGTGTAGAGGTAGAAATCCTGGATCTCAATGACAACTCTCCTAGCTTTGCCACCCCTGAGCGAGAGATACGCATCTCAGAATCAGCTGCACTTGGGGCACTGTTCCCGCTGGATAGTGCCCAGGATCCAGACGTGGGTACCAATACTGTGAGCTTCTATACTCTGAGCCCCAGTAGCCACTTCTCTCTGAATGTGAAGACCCTAAAAGATGGGAAGCTATTCCCAGAGCTGGTGCTAGAGCAGCAGCTGGACCGTGAAGCCCAGGCAAGACATCAGCTGGTGCTCACTGCTGTGGATGGGGGTATACCACCCCGCTCAGGGACCACCCTTGTCTCCATCACTGTGCTGGACATCAATGATAATGCTCCAACCTTCCAGTCCTCAGTTCTACGTGTGGGACTCCCAGAGAATGCTCCTGTGGGTACACTGCTGCTCCGCCTGAATGCCACTGATCCAGATGAAGGCCCCAATGGCCAACTAGACTATTCTTTTGGAGACCATACATCTGAGGCAGTGCGGAATCTCTTTGGCCTAGACCCTAGCAGTGGAGCAATCCATGTGTTGGGTCCCATAGACTTTGAGGAATCAAGTTTCTATGAAATTCATGCAAGAGCCCGTGACCAAGGACAGCCAGCCATGGAAGGCCACTGTGTGATTCAAGTGGATGTGGGGGATGCAAATGACAACGCCCCAGAGGTACTATTGGCCTCTTTGGTCAACCCTGTCCTGGAGAGCACACCAGTGGGCATAGTAGTGGGATTATTTAATGTGCGGGACCGAGACTCAGGGAGAAATGGTGAAGTGAGCCTTGATATCTCTTCGGGCCTGCCATTTCAGATTAAGCCTTCTGAGAACCACTACTCCCTGCTAACCAGCCAGCCTTTGGACCGTGAGGCCACATCCCACTATATCATTGAGCTGCTGGCCCGCGATGGGGGCTCACCTCCCTTGCACACCCATCTCACCGTCAGGCTCAACATTTCAGATGTAAACGACAATGCACCCTACTTCACCCAGCAGCTCTACACTGCTTACATCCCAGAAAACCGGCCTCCAGGCTCCCTTCTCTGCACCGTGGCTGCCTCTGATCCAGACACTGGGGATAATGCTCGGCTCACCTACTCCATTGTAGGAAATCAGATTCAGGGAGCCCCAGCCTCCTCCTTTGTGTATGTCAACCCTGAGGATGGGCGGGTCTTTGCCCAGCGTACTTTCGACTACGAATTGCTACAGATGCTGCAGATTGTGGTGGGCGTTCGAGACTCTGGCTCTCCCCCATTGCATGCCAACACATCTCTCCATGTGTTTGTCCTGGACCAGAATGATAATGCCCCAGCCGTGCTGCACCCCAGACCAGGCCGGGATCTCTCAGTCCCCCAGCGTCTCCCTCGCTCTGCCCCTCCTGGCTCCTTCGTCACCAAGGTGACAGCCGTAGATGCTGATGCAGGCCACAATGCCTGGCTCTCCTATTCACTGTTGCCACAGTCCACAGCCCCAGGACTGTTCCTGGTGTCTGCACACACTGGTGAGGTGCGAACAGCCCGGGCCTTACTGGAGGATGACCCTGACACCCAGCAGGTGGTGGTCCTGGTGAGGGACAATGGTGACCCTTCACTCTCCTCTACAGCCACAGTGCTTCTGATTCTGGAGGATAAGGACCCTGAGGAAATGCCCAAATCCAGCGACTTCCTCACACACCCTCCTGAGCATTCAGACCTTACCCTTTATCTCATTGTGGCTCTTGTGGCCATCAGTCTCTTATCCTTAGTCACCTTCACCTTTCTGTTAGCTAAGTGCCTTCGGGGGCACGCAGACGGGGATGGGGGTGGGGGTGAGTGCTGTGGGCGCCAGGACTCGCCCTCCCGGGAGTTCTATAAGCAGTCCGGCCCCAACCTACAGGTGAGCTCAGACGGCACACTCAAGTACATGGAGGTGACGCTGCGGCCCACAGACTCGCACAGCCATTGCTACAGGACGTGCTTTTCACCAGCCTCGGATGGCAGTGACTTCACTTTTCTAAGGCCCCTCAGCGTCCAGCAGCCCTCAGCTCTGGCACAGGAGCCTGACGCCTTCCGGTCCCGCTCTAACACACTGCGGGAGCGGAGCCAGGTGAGGGGCTCGGCGCGACCCCTGGGGGCGGCAATGGAGAAGCCGCCCAGCCACATCAGGGACTTTGAACTTGGCATCCGCTCCTCTGGTGCGGGCTCGGCCCGAATGTCGGGACTGTTTGGACGGATTGTGTGGAACCAGAGGTGTGGCCGCCGAGGCAGGGATGGGGCTCTGAGCCCGGGGAGGTGATGGTGATTGTGGTTGAGGGGGAGAGAGGAAAGGACCGACCCCACATTCAGAAAAGCCTGGGGTCTGGCTATCGTTCTGGCGATTTCCGCCGGGTCCGGGGTCCGGGTGGAGGCGGTCACAGATCCATGCCTGCAGCCAGCCTCCGAGGCTCCGAGGCTCCGGTGCGGGCACGTTCCACTGGTCTTGAGGTTTCTTCTTAGGTTTCTCCCCACTCCCTTGACCTGTGACTTCGCTGTTATTCCCAACCCTCTTTATTCCCACATCAAACCAACGCGTCTGTGGACAGAGCAGAAGCGCGCCCGCAGGGCCCGCACGAGCCACGCACCGCACACGGGCTCGCCGCGCCTCACCCGCGCACGCACACGCCCCCTCGCACTTGGCCTTCCGCGTACATCGCCTTTTACTGCCAGCCGCTCACTGCCAGGTGCACTGGCTGTTCTGGCCCGCTCACAGCTTCCCTCCCGCCCTGCTGCTCGCCTCACAGGTACTGACTGAGCGCGCCCAGGTTGTGGCCGTCCCGGCCCCTGACGACCCTGGAGCCTCGCTCCCGCCCGGGCCTGGACCGGTCACCTCCTGGCGAGCCAGAGTCGCCCGCAGCGTAGCCACTCTGGGCACTCTAGGCTCGGGGCGGGCGGGACTCTATGACCCGCGGGCTGGCGGATCCCGCCGGGTCCGGGGCTCAGAGCGGAGTCCGGGCGGTGCCTCCAGCCCAGAAACCTAGCTCGGGTCGGCCTGGCTGCCCTGTGGCCCAATGGACGGCGGGGTCCGGCCTGGGACAAGCGAACAGGCCTCTATAGGACAGGCCGCCTGGGCCCTCTGTGGCACCACCGACCTGTCTTCTGGTGGGAAGTGCGACCCTGGAACACGTGGGCTCTGGACGCTAAGACATAGGTTTTTGGCTTCGTCATCACCACAGTGTGCCCAGCGATCTAGGAACAGGGTTTTGGGAGTGACCAAATTATCTGACACTCTGGCAAGTCTTTCTTTCCCTGGTTGTTGGAAAGCCATGGCCTCTGCCAGTTGCCAGCAGGGTGCTCGCATACATGGGGAAACTATAATGGTAAAACACACGTTTCTGTAACTCCAGGAGCTTTTATTCAAAATATGTCCATACCCCATCCTGCCCCTCGAATCAGAATTATAGTTTGGGACAACACCCCCATGTGATTCTGATAGCTCATTGAGAGAGCCTTACTACATACTTCCTCTTAGAACCACGACATCTCCCTTGCTTTTCCCCACACTTGTTGGGTAGGTACTAGAATCCTCCCTCTGATAACTGAGTTTCTCTCAGAGCTCAAGTGTTTTGCTCAAGTTCACACGGTGAGTGGTCGAAAAAAGATCTAATCTAGGTCTAACTCCAGAATTTGTGCTTTCAATCACTTGGTACTTGTAAAACTGGAGGACTCCTGGAGGGACGGTTTGTCTCTGCTGGGATGAGGCAAAGGGGGGCATTCTTTCCCTTTTAGAGCCTAACGTGTGAAGAAAAGTCTACTGGGGCTCCTTATTCCTGAGCAGCCCTAATTGAACAAACTTGGACCCGCCGTCCTTATGTAGGTTGTGAGTTGGCCTAGTTCCTATCCTCCAGTCTGTAATGGTTCCTGCATCTCCATGTAGATTCTGCTGTGTCTAAGAATATAGTAACTGAGTGCTGGACATCCCCATACCCTTTCCCCATGGCGGCTCCAGAATGGTGCTTGTAACTCCTGTTGTACCTGGGATGCTAAGTTTCTGGGTTCTGCTTATATCACTGCCACCTGTGATACTTGGAGTGAGTCATTTGGCAGCCCTGGGTCTTCCTTCTCCCCAGTGTAATCAGAGGTGCTCACACCTCCCTCTCTGCTCCTGGGAGTGAGTGTGAGAATTAATTGCCGGAGCACCCCAGAATGGAGAGGAAATGGCTCTAGGAGTGCTCCATGAGAGTGTGTGATGGGATAATACACCCTCTGGAAAGGCTGGGAGGGTCTTGGAAATGAAGTGGCTGGCTAGAGTCCCACACCTTCATCCAGGTGGGAGACGGCTACAGATCTGCCCCTTGGGAGCCCTGGAGATTGAGTTGGCTCTCCTTGGAGCCTGTGGGAGCTTGATCTCTGCCGGGCCCCATCCCAGCAGTTCTCTCTGTCCCAGACAGAGCTGCCTTGTTCTCTCCTCCTTAGTCAAAGCCATTGTCTGGCACAGAGTTCTGGGGGTGGGAGGTGTCCTGGGGCTTGGATGCCCTGGCATCCAAAGGCCCAGTCTGGCATGACTCCTAAATTAATAATGTATTTAGCTATGGGAAGGGATCCTTGAGAGCCAAGGGTCTGAAGGAGGTGTCCTTCTGAACGTGTAAAGGCACAACCTGGCATGAAAAGGGTTACCCAGAGCAGCAGCCATCTTGCCGCAGAGGATGCTTTGTTCCCAGCTGAGGAGCTGAATGAAATTCTTTCTAGGGCTGGTGGAATTCTCATGTAAAAGCCTCCTCTGCCACTTTGGGGGGCCTTCTCTGCACCCCTCCCCCTGGTTTCACAGAAGATGCTTTCAGCCCTTGAATCTCTGCTCAGAAGTTCTGAGTCTGGGAGCAAGGAGGAAGGGGCTGGTTCCTTAGGAAAGGAATCTGGGTTTGCTCACTGTGATCAGATAACTGTGATTTTATCTCTTTGTCTCTGTTACCTCAGACCTCTGATACCTGAGGTGTATTTTGTCTTTGTAAATGAGCCTACCTCGCCCTCATCTTACCCCATTTGGGTACTCAGCCCCTTTCCCTCTGTTTTCTCCACAGCAAGCCCCGCCCAACACGGACTGGCGTTTCTCCCAGGCCCAGAGACCCGGCACCAGCGGGTAGGTGACTGCCTCTCCAGCCCACCCTCTTCTCTGCGACATTTTTCTCAGTGATGACGTGGGAGGAGATGGGGGGAGGGCTCAGCATTTGCTACAAATGGCTTCCTCCCTCAGTTCCAGATTTCAGGGAGGTTTTGGTAAGTTGGGGGCTGGTACACAAACCCCAGAAGGAAGAGGCTCCTACTCTGGCTATTTTGGAAACACAGTTCACACACTCATCCCTTCCCTTTGCCCCACCACACAAACCTTTTCCTGTATCTTGGGGGCTCCGTGGGAGCAAAGGATGGTCTCAAGGTGGTCTCTGGGTGGAGAGGAAGGTTTTTATACCTATCCACCGGCTCCATCCTCCTGCTCCAGATTTGGCTGGCCTCCGTCCTGACTGGGGTTCAGGAAGAGGAATCTGGGACAGGAGGAGGAGGGGAGGAGCTGTCAGCAGCCAGAGTCTCCTCCAGAGCCGTCAGGAAAGAGCTGAGGCTGAGGGGAGGGTGGTCAGGCAGCTGGAGGTGGGGCTGGGGACGGAGAGCCTGCAGCCTTCTCTGCCCGCAGGCCCTTTGTCTCTGACACTCTCTCACAGTCCTCGGCTCAGTCTCTGTGTTAGTTGCAATCTCTGCCTCTCCCTCTCTTTCTCGTCTCGATCTGTTTCTGTCTTTATTGCTGTATCTTGGTCCCTACCATTTGTGTCTACTTGCACTGATCTGTGCCTCTTGCTGCGCCTGCTATGGCTAGGTGCTCAATAAATGTGGAATCAATGAATAAACGTGACTCCGCCTTAGTCTCAGTCTCTGTTTCTCCTTTTCCCTCTGTCTCTGCTTCCCTGTCTCTGTCCTTGACCTCTCTTCTGTCTCTCCTTCTCTCATCATTTCCTAGTGTCCTGGTGTTCTTCTGTCTCCAGTCTCTTTCTCTCCCTCTCACTGTTTCCCTTTCTTCTCTGTTCTCAGCCTCTCTGTGTCTCCTTTGTCTTTGTCTCTGTCTCTCTGTCTCTCTCTCTGTATATCTCTCTAAGTTTCTTGTCTGTCTCTTTTTGCCTTAATGAGTATCTTTCTCTGATGCTCTTTCTTTATCTCTCTCTCTCTCTCTCTCTCTTTTTTATCCTGTCTTTTACTCTGTGTCCCTCTCTCTGTCTCTCATTTCCTAAAACTTGTGGGCAAGCCAGCACACACATGCCCGCCCCCCAGGCTCTCTCCCTCCCCAGCCCCTCACACACACAGCCTTTGATCTCTGCTCTCGACCATACACCCTCCCATCCAGGCTGCCCCAGCTGCTCAGATCAATCTGGTATGAATTCCTGCTAAGACAGGAACTCCCTGGGGCGAGCGGGCAGGGGTGGGGTGGAGGGGAGGAGGACTTTAGCAAAAGACCTGCAGTTGGTCTGAGAGGAGTGGGGTCAGCTCAGGGCCAGGTCTCCCTGTTACAAGTCATTGGGAGCCTGGTGGAGTCCAAGAAGCCTAGGAGACAGAGGGAGGGGCAGAGCTTGGGCTGCCTTCCCCACCTCCTCACTGGTTGGACACTTGCTGCCCACATTTCCCCAGATGCTGAGCCCTCACTGCCACAAGAACCCAGGACACCTTGGTGTACGGTGGAGACTCAGCTCCTGGGCATGTGAGTCCTGCCTCTGGTATTGAGGTCTCAAGGCAGTTAGTTCCTAGCAGGCCCCTAGAAGGCAGCAAACCAGATGGCTTGGACTGCCCTTGCCCCTCCCTTGACCCCAGCTTTCTCCTTTCTCCCTGCTGGTCTTGCCAGCCTTCCCACAGGTTTATCCGTTAGGTCATTCATGTATTCGTTCATGCATTTATTCATTCAACAAATATTTATTGAGCATATACTATGAGCCAGGCCCAGTGCTAAACACTGGCCTGTAAGAGTTAACAAGCAGACAGGATCCTTGTACTCATAGGCTGCCATGCCAGCAGGGAAGACAGAAAATTGACAACAAATCACACTAAAAAAATTTCTAGTTACAAAGCATAGCAAGTTCTGGGAGGAGGGTCATGTGAGTGTAATGGGGGAGGGGGAATAGAGAAGACCTCCAGGAGGAAGTGCCATTTGAGCTGAGGTGATGAGAAATACAGGGCAATTCATGTTCTCTTTACCCACCACCACCCCAGGCCATATACTGGCCCTGAAGCAGAATTCATTGCTGAACTTGAGAGCCCCACCTATTGACTCTTTTTTAAAAAATATTTTTTATTGGAGTATAGTTTATTTACAATATTGTATTAGTTTCAGGTGCACAGCAAAGTGAATCAGTTACACATATTCACATATCCATTCTTTTTTAGATTCTTTTCCCATATAGGTCATTACAGAGTATTGAGTAGAGTTCCCTGTGCTATACAGTAGGTCCTTATTAGCCGTTTGACTCTTATGTGCCTTCTGGATTGGGCGCCTTACCCCTGCCTCAAGTCCCTTTTCATCAAATGAGAGACTTGGTGGCCTAAAGTACATGAGGGAGCTCTTGGGGAGATGGAGGAGAAGATGCAGGAGCTCTCCCTTCCTTAGTTAACTTGAGGGAGATGGAACAAACATTTATGATTCAGCTGCACAGGGGTCCAGATGAAATCAATGTTAGGGGCCCAGTCCAGCAACTATAACTTCCCCCTTTCATTCACTCAATAAATAGTTAATAAGCACCCACCGTAGGATAGGTAGTGTTCTAGGTGTAGGAGATATAAGATAGATGTAACCTCTGCCTTAGGGAGTTTACAGTGTGTTGAGGGAGACAGATATTAACCAAATAATTACTCAAAAAAATTGTAAGATTACAGCTACCTTAAGTGCTATGAAGAGCAGTTCCTGGTGGTGAGAATATAAAATAGAGATTTGACCTGGTCAGGGAGCAGGAGGACATCCAGGAGGAAATGAGGTTGTGGATTAACCAGCTGAAGGAAACAGGGAAGAGCATTTGCAAAGGCCCTGTGGTGAGGCCTCTCAGGATCAGCAGAATGCTGCAGGCTTTCTTTGCTGCCATTCTGATGAGTCAATGGGAGTGAGAAGATGAAGAGGGGAGATTTCTCTTATTCAGTCTAACCCTGGTTCTGGCTCCCCACTGCTTCTCTGGCCTATCTTGGCTACTGGGACACCAGGTTCAGAGCATGGCTAGTGTTGAGTTCTTCAGTAAACCTGGTTCAAGTTCAAGCCAGTGCTCTGTCACATTGCCTAGACAAAAGGAAGTCTTCTGAAGTCCCTGCCTGCCGGGTGCTCCTCCTCCCCACCACTACCCCTGCTCAGGTCCTCCTTTTGGCTTCTGATCCCAGCAGCTGTTGTCTCAAGCCCTGAGCCCAGCAAGCCAGTTCTCCTTTCTCAGGCTGTACCCCAGGCCCCGCCCTGCAGCTGTTCCCAGCCTCTGCCCAGAGGAGGGTCTCCATTTGGCTTTCCCTGGTCCCCACACTGTTCTCCTTGGATGGCTCCACACTGCCATTTCCCCTTCTGTTCCACCTCCCCTGAGAGACACTATCCCTGCTCTCCCTCAGTTTGGGCAGTCATTCAAGAAACAAATAGCATCTTATTTTTTTCTGCTTATAAAATAATCCATGCTCATTATAGAAACATGAGAAATAGAGAAAACAGTTTAAAAGAAAAAGCACTCATAATTTTACAACCCAGCCTCTGGGGCTACCCCCCCCCCCCCACACACACACACATAGAGCACACTAGAATACAAACTTCTTAGGGCAAGAATCATATCACCTCTTAAATCCTAGGGCCTGTCACAGGCACTGGCACATAGTGGGTACAGGTTGTAGTTCTGCCTGCTGCCAGCTGTGTGATTTTGGGAAAGTCTCTCAACCTCTCTGAGCCCCAGTTTCATCTGCTGGGAAATAGGGATAATAACACTTATCTGTAGGTGGTTCTGAGGCTGAAATAGACAATATGTATATAATTTAGTCAGCCCACTACCCAGAAATAAGAAGCTCTGAGTAAATGGTTCAAAAAGAAGTCTATCTCTCTACTCATCTCCTGCCCACGTTCTTGGCCTCCAGCCTTCAATCATTTCCCAAGAATCCTTTCCTCCCAGCCCATCATGGTTCCAGGCCCACCCTTCCACTCAGCTTTATTCCTTCAACACCATCGCCCACCGCCACAGGGTATCCTAACCTGGTGTCTGACCCTGTTGTCTACCCCACAGCCCCAAAGCTCTTCTCCCTGCTGCTCACCCCCCTACCTGCTCACCCCACTCTTTCCCCATTAGGCCCTTCACCTCGGCCTGAGGCCGCCTGCCTCAGCCCTGCACCCTTAGGCAGGCCAAGAGAGAGCTCAGTCTGCCTGCAAGTAAGAACTCCTGGATTTTCATGGAGACAGAGGTGGCTGAGGCTCCATCACTGGGCTCCCGTCCTCCCAGAGGTGCCCCCAAGCCTCAGTCTTCTCATAGGAGCAACCATGACCTTTACATACTTAAATCTAATCATGACAACCCCCCTTTTATATACTTCAGTGGCTTCCCAAAGCTCTTAGGATGAGACGAAAATCTTTAGTGTACACTCTGCAGCCCCAGGCCCTGACACCACCGTGCCTTATGGCAGCCACACTGGTTTTCTCTTAGTGGTTTGAACTCACCAAACTCCTCCCAGCCTCAGAGACTGGGGCGTATTGCTCCCCCTGCTTGGAAAGCTTTCACAACACTACCCTTCTCCTAGTTAGCTTAATTTTACCCCTCAGTTTTTTACTTTGAAATGCTTCAAACCTCTCAAAGTTGAAAGAGTCATATGATGAACATCCAAATACTCTTTTAAACCTAGATTCAGCAATCGTTAATATTTTGCACATTTACTTTCTCCTCTCTCTCTGTCTCTCAACATGCGCACACACACACACACACACACACACACACACACACACACCCCTCACACACTTTTTTTCTGAACCACTTGAGAGTTGCTGACATCATAACATTTGAAATACTTCAGTATCTCTCTCCTGATAACAATAACATTCTCATACATAGCCACAAAAGAATGATCACATTTGAAGAATTTAACATTAATGCAATAATACACAGTCTACTAGCAGATTTTCATAAATGTTCCCCAAATGTCCTTTCAACCTGTATTTTTTTCTCTTTTAACTCCAGAATTCAATCAAGGAACACGAATTGCATTTGCTTGCTACCTCTCTTTCATCTCCTTTCATCTAAAACAGCCTCCTTACCTTTTGGAGAGTTGTTTTTTTTTTTTTTTAAGACATAGACATGTTTTAAAAAGTCCAGGCCAGCTGTCTTTCAAAATGTCCCACAGTCTGGATTTGCTGATCATTTTCTCATGGTGAGATCAGCTTACAGAGTCTGATAAGAATACTGCGTGGGTGACATTGTACACTTTCTGCTGGGAATCATTTCCTGTCAGTTTGTCCCATTGTCAGTGATGCTCAGTTTGTCCCCTGGGTTAAAGTGGTATCCCCAGATCTCTCTGTTACAAAGATATTTTTAAATATTGGTGATTAATAAGTAATCTGTGGGTGATATTTGAGACTGTGCAGCAAGCTTTCGCTGCTTTTAGTATTCACTGATGATCCTTGCCTGAATCGGTTTTTACATCAGCAGTTATACCGTGTTGATTTTCTATCACTCCTCCTACGTACGTTTGTTTGGCTGGCATTCTCCTGCAGATCACCTGGATAGCCTCTTCAGATTTAAATACCCTATCTTTTCCTTGAGGAAGCCTGGACTGACTGGCTCCCTAACCCCAACTAGGTCAGAACTCTCCTTTACCCCTGCTCTTTGCCTCCATGGCACTTAATTGTCACAATTACAATTCAATTATTGTGTAATTATTTAATATCAGCCTCTCAATGGAGATGGAGCCTCGTGAAGTCAGACTATTTCAGTCATGTTCACAGCTACAAACCCAGCACCTAGTCCTGTGTCTGGCACACCGTACTTGCTCAATAAATATTGATTGAATAAATGAACCCAGAATCCCAGCTCTTCCCCTTCTGTGGAGGGAGAAATGACATTCCTGCTTTCTCCTCCAACCCTAACTCTACATTTGCTGTGACACCGTAGAGGGCACCACACAGCAGCTGGTCTGAGCCTTAGACTGAGTCCACCTGCCTGGGGATGGGAATTCCAGATCAGGGGAAACCATAAGCAGGGACAGACCTTGGCATAATTGTAAAGCAGCTCTTGACTGTGCTCAGCCACCGTGACAAAATCCACACACAGACACACACGCTCTTTCATGCCTTCAAGGCCTTCCCTGCAGCCCCTCCCCTGGTGCCAAACCCTTCTTACCTCATAGTGAGCCTAACTTTCTGGGCAGGGCTTTCTCCATTCATTCAGGCAACAAACATTTATTGAGGAACTTTAGTGTTCCAGATGGTGCAAAGGTCGACTAATAGACCGTGTGTGTCAGGCTGCTTCCCCTTCCCCTCAGAAATGGAAATAATTTGATCCCTGAAAATTCCCCGCCAAAGCATGGAAATAGTTACTACGGGAAAAAATCCAAGTTGGGCTAGCATTCCTTAGAGTTCCTTTACAGGTTAACATTTTTAACAATTAGGAATCACCTCGTGTTTTTCTCAATGTTTAGAGCATCTAAAGGTCTTAACTAGGCGCTTCAGTGGAAAACGGGCACAGTCCTGGTCCCAGAGCTCAAGGAGCTGGGTCTGGGGGTGGGGACAGCGGCAGTCACAGTGGGACTAGAGCCGCCGCCGCAGGACAGACAGTGGGGGTGGAAGCACGGTGGAGGCACCTAACCCAGCCTGGGTGGGCTTAGGGGTCCCCTCTGGCAACCTATTCATGTTACCAAGGCAGAGGTAGGGGAACTTGCATTCTAGGGAATGGTATCTGCCCAAGATGTGCTGCAAGAGAGAGTTTGAGGAATTAGGGAAAGCGCCTCAGAAAAGGTTTCTGATAGAATGTTTGAGAGTGAGGTTGGGGGTGTTCTTGTGAAATAGGAGGGGCTGGTCCTTGTGTGCCTGTGGATTTTATCCTGAGGGCTCAGGGAGCCACTGAAGTGATCAGACTTGAGTTTTAGAAACCTCTCTCCCTGTCTCGTGGGGCCCCCAACCTCTCCCCCTAGGTTCTCACACCTTCCTCGAGTTCTGGTACATTCTCTTCCGTTTCCCACCCTCACTGTCCTTGGGAGAGGGTCTGCTCTCCTTCACTGTGAGCCACTGCCCCCTCGAGGCGGGGCAAGCTTCAGTGCATCCTGCCCTCTCCCTCGAAGGGCCATGGTGTCTGAAACAGTAGAAAGCTGGTTTGGGGGACTGGCAAATCGGCGGGGGAGGGGGGGTCTGGCTTCCGAAGGATTGTATAATCTGCCTCCTACCTTGCTGGAAGGGAGCAGGTCTTGGGCATGGGCTAGGGATAGACACTGGATGTGGGAGCCCCGGGAGAGGACAGGAGGGGCATGAGCTGGTGGCTTGGGAGACCATGCTCACCATCCCATTCTCTCCGCAGATCCCAAAATGGCGATGAAACCGGCACCTGGCCCAACAACCAGTTTGACACAGAGATGCTGCAAGCCATGATCTTGGCCTCCGCCAGTGGTAAGTTTTGCCAGCATGTGTGGGGAGGGAGACCTGGGGTTCTGGGGTGCATCCCACAGCACCGTGCCCTGAGACTGGCTTTCCACCTATGTGGTTCCTCTGGACCTTTCAGCCGATCTGAGGCAGCCCATAATTCCAGGATATAAAGCCGGGTTAGGGAATAGCTGAGGGATGGAGGTGTCCTGGGATGCCCAGAGGGGAATAAACAGGGAAAGATCCTTGCAGGAGAAGTAGGGAGTAGTGGTTAAAAGTCTAGCCTTGGAAGGGACAACTATAGGTCAGGTCCTAGCTTTGCCGCTAACTACCTCTGTGACTTTGATCAGTTTGCTTAATCTCTCTAAATCTCAGTTTCTTCAGCCAAGAAAATGGGGACAGCGACCTCAAAGGATTGTTGTAAGGATGCAGTGAGATGATACCATAAAACACATAGTACTGGGCCTGGCACATACATGCCCTCAATCCACGGAAGTGGGTACTCCCAGCCTGGAGCACACACTCTCCTTTTTGGTTGCCCCTACTTGCAGAGCAGGATTTTGGTTTTCCCACAAGGCTAACAAAGAACTTCAACAATAGAGATTCAGGTGATGGTTTTCATCCCTGAAGAGTAAGAAGAGTCCTGAGCCGGTGGGGACGGAAGCGGGCGGAATAATAATATCATTAATACTTAAGAGCACAGGCTTTGGAGGCAGGCCAGCCTGGATTCAAATCCTGGTGCCACCACTAAGCTGTGAGTCATCAGGCAAGTGACTAAGCCCCTCTGGGCCGCAGTTCCACCGACTACAAAATCCGTAGGATAATAACAGATCTCACTGTGGTGTTGTGAGGGCAGAATGTAAGGCCTCAGCATAGGATTGGCAGAGAGGAAGGGCATGATATGCAATGGCGAAAATTGATTAACGATTATCTTTTTTGACCCATGGTGGGATAGAAGGTAGAATTAGAATAACACCTGCTAATAAGGACTGGCTTCTGCAGCAGCCAGTCCTGGACTTATATGGAAGCCGGCAGTGGCCTTACATAGTGAACCAAGAGCCCGGCTGTCCAGCATGTCTGGAGGCCTGGTGGGTAGAGAACCAGGTAAAGTCAGAACTGTAATCACTATATAGTTGTGCCTGTGTGCTGCCCCAGCACATGCTAGGCAAATTTGCTGGGCCACACGTCAGTGGATCCTCTCACCAGCTCTGCAAGGCAGGTCTAATTCCTTCCATTTGACAGATGAGGGAACCAAGAAGTCGCTTGCTCCAAGGCCCCCGTTTTGAGCTGCAGAATGGCAATTCTAACCCAGCCCGACTCCTAAGTTCATGCCCTTTGTACACCAGTGACCGTGTCTGCCTTTCCATCCAGCCTCAGTTTCCCTTTTAGCTGAATGAGTTTAGAGGCTGAGCTTCTCTTAATGCTGCGTTATTCTCTCAGATTAGGGTTCCAGATAAAATACAGGATGACCCATTAATTGTAACTTCAGATAAACAACAAGTCATATTTTAGCATAAGTAGGTCCCAAATGTTAGGACTGGGACATACTATATTAAAAAAAAAATTACATGAAATTCAGATTTAACTGGGCACCCTTTATTTGTTAAATTTGGCAAGCCTTCCCTGGGTGTCTGTGAGGCCCAGTGGGGCGAGGCCGTGGGTGGTGAAGAGGAAGGGAGAAGGGGCGGGGGGCCAGCCTTCTGGGACAGAGCCGACCCCAGTTCGGCATGGGAGTGGAAGTGCTGCTGTAGCTCTAGAGAGGCCAGATACCGAGTATGAAAGAGGCAGGTGGCTGGGTCTGAGGAGATGCCAAGTTGGGTTCTTGAGGGAAGTAAACAGTAAGGTATATTTAGCTGTTGTGGCTTTGAGCCCTAAGGCCAGGAAGCAGACTTTTTAGCCTAAATCCAGATTTTAAAAACAGACGTGGAGTCAGTATTTATAGCCCCAGATCCTCCCAGAAGGTCCCTGGGTCACCACCACAGTCTGGCTCCCCTGTCAGGGCTCCACCCCTCTGGCCCACACAGGACCCCAGCCGAGTATCAGCTGGGGGGGATGGACCTTGGGGGTGGAGGTGGCAGGGTCAGGCCCTACTCTCACTTTCACACCCACTTCCTGGCCCTGGAGCCAGAAAGGTTCCTGGAGTCCAGCCCAGCCAGGCCTGTGGGGCTGCTGAGGAGGAGTAAGCAAGCGGGAGAGCAAGTATACTTGGGAGGCTTTTTAAATAAACCTTTGAGGGGAAGGTGTGCTCTCAAGGAGGCTGCAGCCTGTGGCTCAGCTGGCCCTGGCTGAGTCTCACCAGGCCTCCTGGACTGCTTGGAGTTGCTGCCCTCAGCCCCCAGCCCCGGGGTGGGGAGGGCAGGGTGGGAGGAGCCGGGAGGATGGGGCTGGGAGGTGCTTCCCTGAGGAGAGAGGACTGCAGTGCTCTCACCTCCTCCAGGCCAGAGGATGCCCATGTTCTTTCTTGCTGCTCTTCAAAATCTATTTCTCCTTGGACTCAGGGAAGATCCTGGTTCCTGCCCAGTGTAGGTCTTGCAGGGTTAGAAGGGGGGCGCCATTGGAGACTTGATTCCACAGAAGGTCAGAGCCCTCAATCCAACTGAGGTCGGGGTCAGGCAGGGCCGCGGTCAGGGTCACAGGGCTGGCTCCTTTGTGGCGGAGCTGACCGGACAGAACTCAAGGGCAGCCTGTTTCTGTTACACTCTGGGTTTCCCCATCTTCCTCCCTCCGGGTCCAGCCCAGCTTCACTGCATCCCGTAGGGCCCAGGCTAACATCAGGCCTGGGCTTCTGGGGAGGAGGTGGTGGGGCTTGCTTTGTCATTCCATCTGCTCGGGTGCCCCTTAGGGTGCTCCTTAGAGATCGTGGGTGCATGTAGGATGTGGGTGGGCCTGGCTTCCAGTTACCCAGTCAAGCCTATTTCCTGGCTTTCTCTTTCTGCCTCCCTTCTCCCTGTTTCTCCCCGTTTCTTCCCCTTTCTCTCTCCCTCTCGTCTCTTTCTCTGGCACCTCTGACAGTCTCCCCTCTTGACCCCTAAATCACTCTGGAACCCTGGCTCTTGAAGCCGGATCTGGGCCCCCTCCCCCATTGCTTCCATTGGGGGGCGGGAGGGGGAGGGAGCAGCGCGGTCGAGGACCCGCTCCCTCCTGGAGTTAATTAGGGAAAACGGAGGAAACGTCCCTGCAATGAGAGGGCTGGGGGAGGGGCGCAGCCGGAGGAAGGAGAGGAGGAGGTGGGCGCTGCTCCCTCCCACCCAGCCTACTTCCCCGCCCCCTGAAGGCCCCCGGACTGCGGAGATTTGGGGCTTGAAATGGAGGCTGTGGAAACCTGAGCGCTGGAGTGAGGAGGCGGAAAGGCCGGAGCTCTTCTCTCCTCGGCTTTCTCATGCCCCTCCCCCTCTGGTGCCGTTCTTTGCAAATACTTCCCGTCTGTTTCTCAATCCCTGGTTGGTGTCCCAGGATTACTCAGCCTCTCCGGCTTTAGTCACCCTTCCTACCCACTCCCAGGGTCTGGGGTGAGGGTGGAGGGAGGCCAGGGTGGGGGGAACCTCTTCTGCTGGATGGGGGCTGAGCTGGGCTGGGCGGGGCACTCCTGGGGCTTTAACTCTCCAACTGCGGGAGGACTCCAGCAAGAGGCTTCATGAGCCCTGCCAGACTCATCAAAACTCCTGGTTTGTTACCCCCTGGGGAGGCAGTGCGGGACCATGTAGGGTAGAAGCAGTGACACTGCTGTAGGGTGATGGTGGTGGTGGTGATGGTGGCAGCAGCTGACGTTTAGTGAGCTCTTAGCAAGTGCTTCACTGGATGAAGCACCGTCTCCTTGAATCCTCACAAAAACCCAACGAGGTAGGTAATTCTGTGCTTCTCTCCCTTTAATGTGCATACACATCACCTGCAGATCTTGTTAAAATGCAGATTCTGAGTCTGTGATTCCCACAAGCTCTCAGGTGACACTGAGTCAGGGTCAGAATTTGTACTTCTCTGGACCCCAGTTTCTTCTTGTGCAGGACGGGAAGTTGGGCTACGGGCTCTCTCTGATGTCACCTACTCGGACATTGTGAGCCTGTGCCTACATTGTACCTAAGACATCTGGTCCTGGGATCATCATCTTCTCAGCCGCTCTCCCCCTCCTGTATCCTCAGAGCAGTGATGAGGTGCAGGCCTCTGGTGGTGGCGGTGGTGACCATACCCTACAGCATACTTAAGATACACTTACGCCTCACCCCTGCTCTCACCTGTCCTGGCTGGTAGGCCTTGGGCTAGTCTTTTACCTTCTCTGACCCTTGCTTCTGTCATCTGTAAAGCGGGTATAAGAGCACCCTTGTCCCTGGAGTGTTGAGTTGAGGTTAAAATTCGTCACGCATGTGCAACATCTAGCAAGGTGGTTGGCACACAGTAGGCACTGGTTGCTGTTATGAAATGAATCCCTGGAAAAGCACCTACTCCTAACTCATAAGAGAACGACTCAATGCCCGCTCTGTGCTTGGCACTGGGTGGAACAGGATAGGAACCTGCACGAACCATGCTCTTGACCCCCCAGGAGTCTGTGGTCTAGTGTGGAGACCAGAGAGGCTGCCTGGAGAAGCACTAGGGCAAGGACTTGAGAGCAGTGTCTCAGCCCTGAGAGAAATGACAGCTAGCATGTTTGAAGTCACTAGTCTCCGTGCTTTACATATGTAATCTTGGTTATCCTTCACGAAAACCAGAAGAGATAGGTACTATTATTATCCCCATTTTGCAGTTCAGGAAACTGAGGAGACATAAGGAGGTTAGGTACACTTGACTAGGATCACAGTTAGTAGGTAAAAGAACTAGGAATGAAACCTAGGCGGTCACTCTGGAGCCTCTTAGCCCTTCCCCTTGTGGGTGGGATGGTGTGTCCAGTGCTATAACTGATTGTGCTATAAGAGAGTAACTGTTGGGGACCCTGAAGTTTAGCCCCTGACCTTCCCTTGTCTCTGCAGAAGCCGCTGATGGGAGCTCCACCCTGGGAGGGGGTGCCGGCACCATGGGCTTGAGTGCCCGCTACGGACCCCAGTTCACCCTGCAGCACGTGCCCGACTACCGCCAGAACGTCTACATCCCCGGCAGCAATGCCACTCTGACCAACGCAGCTGGCAAGCGAGATGGCAAGGCCCCGGCAGGTGGCAACGGCAACAAGAAGAAGTCGGGCAAGAAGGAGAAGAAGTAATGCGGAGGCCAGGCCTTGGAGCCACAGGGCAGCCTCCCTCCCCAACCAGCCCAGCCTCTCCCTAGCTGCGCCCAGGCCTCGGATTTTCAGGGCTCACTCCCAGGATACTGGTAGGGGCCCAGGCCATGCTCCCCTTGGGAAACAGAAACAAGTGCCCAGTCAACACCCCCTCTCTGCCCCCAGGGGATTGAATATGCAAAGGGAGTTCTGCTGGGAACCCCCATCCAATCAATTGCTGTGCCCATGGGGGTAGTGGGTTAGTGTAGACACCATTTATCACTCCCCCTTCAGTTACAGCTGAACTCCTCCATCTTCCAAATTCAATCAGGCCCATCCATCCCCTGCCTCCCTCCTACCCGACCCACCCCGCCCTCCTCCTCAACAGCTCCTCTTTCTTAAGTTGTTTGGGGGTGTTGAGGTACCTGGTGACCTAAAAAGGCTCATAGTTCTGAAGAGTTGGAAGGGCATCATGACCTCTTGGCCTCTCCTTCAATTCTCAAACTTCCCCCAGAGCATGGTTTGGTGCCAATCCCTTCACCCCCTTCCAGGACCTGAGACCAAGCTCAAGTTTTGGGAGATATAGTCACCATTCCCATGGTACTGATGCTTGCTGGATTTAGGGAGGGCATTTTGCTACCATGCCTCTTCCCAACACCCTGGGGACCAGTCTTTTGTTTTTCATTGTTTGATGTTCCCACTGCATGCTGTGACTTCCCCCTCCCCAAACAAGAGACTTCACTGCATGTTCTAAGACAGTATGGGGTGGTAAGATAAAGAAGGGAAGGGCGTGTGTGTGTGTGTGTGTGTGTGTGTGTGTGTGTGTGTGTGTGTGTGTATGGGGGGGATGGACAAAGCTTGACCCATCAGTTAACAGGGTCTTGCAGGAGGCTCTGTATGCCCCCTGGGTACTGACCAGATCCCCAAATTCCAGCCGTAAGCCAAGCACCAGGCTGGACCCTCATCTATCATATACAGGGCAGCCCAGGCAGCCAGCGGTGGGCTGAGCTATGGGCACCAATGGATTTAAACTGGCATTATGGTCCAAGGAAGCTCCGAGCAGGTTTGGGACCAGGTCCCCTGGAGAGGTCAGAGGGGCCTCTGTGGGTGCTGGGTACTCCAGAGGTGCTGCTGGTGGAAGGATCAGTGTGGCCGCAGCAGGAAGGGGGGGCCAGCTAGACCATTTTTGGTCCCTGGGTTGGGAAGGAAAGGAGCTAGAGCAGGGACCAAGTTGAAAGTGTCAGCCCAGGACCAGGGCTTCTCCACAGGGCCCCTGCAAATAGCAGCCCCAGTCCTTCACCTTGCCAGGTGCCATTTCTTCTCTGTGAAGGCCACTGCCCAGGCCCCTAGTCCACTCCCTCGTGGCCAGAGCCTGGTTAAAGTCCCCCAGTGCCTCCTTGTGCATAGACCTTCCTCTGCCCACCGCTTCTGCCCCCGGGGTCCCGTTCACGCAGCGGGGCTTCGCGAGAACCCCACCCCGGCCCTTGCAGTGGTGTAGAGCCCCCCCTCTTTCGGCTGGTGTAGAATAGCCAATAGTGTAGTGCGGCGTGCTTTTCCGTAATGGCGAGTGGGCCGCGGGCGGCGGGCTCCGCGCAGCCGTCTGTCCCCGAATCTGCCTGCGGCGGCCCGTGCTGTGTTTTGTGCTGTGTCCACGCGCTGCGGCGACCCCCTCCCGCGTCCTGACTCCTCTAAGCGCTTCTCTTTGCATAGTCACGTAGCTCCCCACCCCACCCCCTTCCTGTGTCTCACGCAAGTTTTATACTCTAATATTTATATGGCTTTTTTTTCTTTGAAAAAAATTAAAAGATTTCTTCTGAAAGGTACACCGTTTCTATGTAAAAGATGGGGGATCCTGGCATGTGTGGATGAAGTGATGAGCTCAGAGTTGTATGCTGGAAGACGAGCGGGATCGGGAGGCGATTATTGTGTTGCGTATTGGTTTTGGGTCATTGCCCGAGAATCTGTGTATAATTGTTAAATGCGGCAACACCGTCGTGCATATATAATGGTGTGCGTTGACCGTAATGGTGCTTGTGGATCTGTACCCCGTGTGTGTAATCGGCTTGCGGGTCCGCTGTGGGGGAGGTGATTTCTGAGCGCGACGTGGCAGCGTGCGGCCGCGGGTTCAGTTGTCTGTTCGCTGCTGTCTCCAGGCAGAAGAGGAGACCCGGGCGAGGGGGCGGCGCGGGCTGGCAAATAGAGCTGGAGAGGGGGCCGTGGACGTTTCCTGAGTTCCGCCCCTTCCGTGCTAAAATGACCACCCCGAGCGCCCTGCCAGGCTTCGCGGGAGGAGGGTGGACTCTCCTCTGCCAGTCCTCCTCCACAACCATCACCTCCCCCACCCTCCCTCCCAGGGGGCTGGAAATGCGGGTGGGGAGGGGGGTGGCGGGCGGTGTCAAGGGGACAGAAAGGGTATGGCGGACATAAGATTGCCCGCAGGCGCAGATGCCCTCCCTCCTTCCTCTCTCCCTCTCCGTCCTTTCCATTCACTTCTCGCCTAGCCCGTCTCCCGCCTCCTCAAGCCTCCTGGAAGCAGGGAGGGATTCGAGGTTGCTGCCGCCAAAGAAGCTGCAGGCAACAGAGTGGGAGGAAGGGGCGGAAGGACATAAAGACAGACCCATTGGGGTTTTCAGGGGGGTCGGTGAGGGCAAGGGCATACCCAACCGCAGGGTTGGGGTGGCTGTCTCTGGGTGTCCTGTGTACTCTCCCAGAGCCGGTCAAGCGGTCTGCCAGCTTCTGAAGTCTGTTGTCATGGAAACCAAGCCTTCCAACTAGGTAAGCGTCTGGGGGAGGCTTTCTTGCGTGGGAGGAAGGGTGGTGTGCGTGGCTGCTGAGATGGAAGCAGGGTTTTGTTTCTGAGAGCCAGGCTGCAGAGGGCGGGGTGCTGGTTGCCTGGGTTCTATTCCAGGCACGGCAGGAGACTGGCAAAGCACGTGAGCAGCTGTGGTTGGTCGGTCCCCTAATTGGTATGTGTGCCTATACAGCTCTAAGCCAGAAATGCGTGGCCTCTGGGGGTAGGGAAGAAGGAGGCAGGGAACCCACCTCCACATCCCCAGCCATACTAGGGAGGCAGCTGCCCAGGCTCCAGGGCTACTTAAGAGGCTTTTATTTCCAGTTCCAGAGCCTGCCCAAATGGGTTTGTGGTTCCTCTCCAAGCCCTTCCCTTTCTGTTCTGGACCTGGTTTGTAAGATTTCTTTGTGCAGGTCACAGTGTGCCCAAACAAGTCTGGCTCTGTGAGCATCAAGTCACCTGGAGCATGACCTCTGTCTTTTGACCTCTGCTGGGTAGGCTCAAGTTTCCACCCCAGGGTAAGCCCTAGCCTGGAATGTAGTCTGTGGACACCAAAAGTGAGCGTGGGAGGGGAATACGGGAGAATGGCAGAATGGCAGTCATAGGTTTCCCTTAGCAAAAGAGGCACAGGTACTGCCAGGAAACTGCATGTGAAGTCTGGGGTCATGGGGAGGTGCGGTCCCAGAACTGAATCCAACAAAAGGGTTCCAAGCCAAGAGGCAGCAATGTGGAAGGGTAGGGGGGCTGAACTGGGGCCCTACTCCTTTACAGAGGGCAAATGGCGGGACAGAAGCCACTACGTATGAATCAGTTCTAGCCCTGCGCCCAACCGTAGTGTCTGGCACATGAAGGTGCTGGCACCCTTTTGATGATTTTTTGTCAGGTCAATCGGGCTTGAGGCAGGACAAGAGTGGAGAAGCCTGGATGAGAGTGAAGACAGTTCAGAAATTCACAAAGGAAGCTGTAAGGCAGTACTGTTTCAATGCTTTATTAACAGTTGGAAACAAACCCAACAAACTGGAGGTGATGACATCCCAGAAGCCCAAGAGGTGAGGGGAACAGGTTTGCATTTTGTCCCTTTTTTATTATTATTAAATGCATCTTAGCAAAAGTAGATTAAAAAAGAAAGGGTCAAAGCCCCAGATGTCAGCAGGGAGGAGGGGACCTAGGGGAGCAGCAGGCCCCCACACCACGGTCCTCCCAGAAATAGCTCAAAGGAGCTGCTGTTGCCCCTTCACACACAGGCTCTAACAACCAGAACCTTCCTTCCGGGCCTCAAGGCCTCCCTGCAGGCACCCTTAGGGTCTCCTAAGCTCCCCCTTGCTCTACTGTACTTTTAGTGCCAGGCCCTACCAGTGCCATTCTCTCTCTCCCAGGGGTGGGAAGCTGAAAGGAGCACAGGAGGGCAAAGTGTCACCTTGACCGGAGAATCTGAGCTTCCTGTGGCTGGAACCGCCAAAGAGTCTGGCCTGCCCACTGCAGAGAAGAGAGCAGGGTGGGGCACAGCCTGTGCGCACTGCTCCAGAGTGGCCAGTTAGCATCTGCACATTTGGCTTGATAAATATATTAAATTTATAAAAACTCTGTCGTTTCAGAGCTCCCACTACTCTTAGGCCTGGTCCAGCTCGACAAGAGAAGAGCTTCCCCTTGCCCCGGAGTCAGATGCTGGGAGAGAGAGTCTGCACTGGCCTCAAGGGCCCAGAGGCTTGAGGGCTGAGGTGGAAGTCCAGGGGCTTGTTCAGAATTGAGGCTTGTGGGGAGAAATCCCAGGGACTCTGGAACCTGCCATCAAAGCCTCTTACATTATGGAGGGGAAAGGAGGAAGGAAGAGTTATTTTCCTTAAAAAAAAAAAAATTCATATAAAAATAGATCCTTTTGCAAAACAATTTCTCAGCCAGGAGGCTCCACCTCCCATTTCCCTGGAGACAGAGGATAAGGTGTTGGGATGAGATGCACCAAAGCTCTAGGGAGGGCGTGAGAAGGGCCTGTGGCTCAGTAGCCTAGGGCTGGTGCAGAGGGTCCAGAGAGGCCAGGGCACAGAGCATGGCAGCAGGCTGGGGGCAGGTCCCACCTATGCAATGCTTGCCTGCCCTAGGCTCTGGCCTAGGCCACAGGAGAACAGATAAAAGTGGTCCAGGTTCTTTTTGTTTTGGGAAGCCTTTCCCAAAAAGTGGGATAAGGGGGATTTGCTCCCCACTTCCTTGGAAGCATCTCCCAATGCCACACCCCTAGTAATAACAAGAGCCAGGGGCAGGAAGAGCAGCGGGGGTGGGGGGGTGGTGACAGCAATGAAAGGAGGGACAGAGCCCAAAGGTTCATCAGCCCATGCTGTTCTCAGGGCCAGAGAAAACACAAAAGAAAAGCACAAACCCAGCAAAAGCCCACAGGAAAGGTAGGGGCTGAGAAAGCAGGTGGGGCCTTGTCTGAGATGAGGCCACGGAGGACGGAGGAGACACTTGGGGTTAAGGCAGCAAACACAGCCTGCTTTGGTAATAAGAGAGCCAGAGCTGGCTGGGTTGGCCTCAGGCCTCCCCACACTGCCCTCTCCTTCTGGCCTCCAGGCAGCTGAAGCTGTGTGTGATGTACAGAGAGCAGCAGGCTGGAGACAAAGATGGGGTCAAGGTGATGGGAGTGGCCACCGCAGAGGAATATCTCTGTGACCCTTCAGGCACATGCTGCAGGGCAGGGACAGTGTGGAGCTCCACTGAGGAGCTGCCATGGCCCCAGGACCTGGCTTAGCTTGCACGGCCGAGCAACTCCTTGGCCTCCTCAAGGATGGTGGGGACTTCCTCACTCTTCTTGGACGTCTTGGCAGGAACACAGGTCATGGCATCGTCCCTGGTCAGCACTGATTCTAGCTGGGATAAGGCTGCACACCCAACCTTCCTGTTGCCTGCAAGAGAAGACATGAGAGATCTTGTCCATGGAAGGCCAGTTTCGAATCCCTATCGATCTCTACGGCAGATACTCGGCCAGAAGCCATGCACACGTGGTGGCCCTGTCCAGTTCAGAGGCCCTTCTTTTGAAGAAGGAGGGGAAGAAAGCCAGGAACACAAGGAAGATACCTTTGCGGTGGGGAGGGGGCCAAGCAGGGAATATGAGAGTACGGTACAGGCAGGAGAGCAAGCTCTTGAGTTCCCGTGTGAAAAGTAGTAAAAAGTTTGAATACAGCTAGACAGACACAACGGAGTTCAAGTATCAGCAGTGTAATGTAATGAGAGAGAAGTACTCAAAACCTGTTTTCTCATCAGAGGGTTGTTGGAAGTAAACAGACTCGGGCTTAGTAAACAGTATTATTTGTGTTTTCTTGGCAGTTCTCAGGAAGCTCCTAGGCCAAAATTACTTTCGTTCAGCCCTGGGCAGGGTTGTCCCAAGCAGAGCAAGGCCTTTAGCAGGCAGCCAGAGGGACTCCAGCAAAGAGGAGCAGCAGCCCTGCACTGACGTCACATGATGCCACACTCGCCGGGCTTCCACCAACCCTCCCTTCTCTCTCGCCGCGCCCACACACTGAGCTCTTTTCCACCTCTTCAAGGGCAGCAGTGATGATCCAAATGCCAAGGGCTCTACAAGGTGTGCAATATGTGTGTGGGGGGTGTGTGTAGGGGGAGGGGTAGTGAAAAGTATGTCAGGGAAGGCAGAGCTGGGGTCAAGGATGGCCAGGACGAACCCTACAAAGAAATCTTAGCCCAACTGGCTAAGGGATAGTGAAGCTTCAGTTGCTACCCTAAATAGGAAGAGAAAAACCAATCCATGAGTCTCTGTCCTAACTCCTAGGCGTCATCCCCAAGACTCTCATATTCATTCATGGAATCCACATTTATGGTCCCAGTATCCTCAACAAGAAAGCCGTTCCTTGGGACCATGCCCATCTCATGCTGTCTGCCTCTTCCCATGCAAGTAGCACAGAGAGACTGCAGGTCCCAAAGAGCTGCCTGACAGGGGTGAAAGAAGCCGGACACAAAGGCCACAGATGCTATAATTCCATTTCTGTAAAATCTCTAGAATGGGCAAATCCAGAGACAGAAAGTAGGTTTGTGGTTGCCAGGGCCTAGGTGCAGGGAGAATGGGTATGGGGTTTCTTTTGGGGGTCATGAAATGTTCTGGAATTAGTGGTGCTGGTTGCACAACCTTGTGAATATGCTAAAAAACACTAAATTGTATACTTTAGAAGCGTAAATTTTAGGTATGTGATTTATATCCAGTTAAAAAACAAAAAACAAAACAGCTTGCTGGGTCATGGGAAAGCTGGGTGGAGAAAGCAGTGCCTAAACCTTAAAGAAGCAGAGACAGAGGAAAGAAGGCCAGCACTCCTAAATGCAGGACAGGGCAGTGGCAGGGCACGAGCAGGAAGGAAGAGGTCCAGAAGAGTCAGTGAACAAAGTGTCCACTTTGCCTTCTTGAGACCAGCAAAAAGCTCTAGGTGGGACGGAAGCCAAACAGGGTCAGAGGGCCCAGGTCTTCACCAGGGCTGTCAGCCTCTGCAGAAACATGACCCAGAGCCACTGTGTTCGCACGGCAGAGGCTACCCGCGGGTCAGCTGGGAGCACACAGCACGCCCACAGGTTACCAATTTACAGGTCTCCTCCTCCTCCTCCCAGGGACGCAAAGGATTGTCTACCAAGAGGAGAAAGACTAGTGAAGACCCTGGCTGGCAGGCACAGGGCTCATCTGGTTACAGGGGAAGGTGTGTGACCAAGACTCCAGGGTTTCACACAAACTACTCCTCGGATTATGAACATGTAATGATGCCTCAGCGACAGACGGGGGAGGAGAGGGGCCCGTAGGAGTGCGACTAGGATGGTCTCCCGTCTCCAGCAAAATCTTCCTCAGACCTGCTGAGTTTCTGCTCTTTTTTTGGAATACTCCCTTCTCTAGGACCCTACTTGTCATGTCCAGAAAAGGCAGTGGCTTGATTATCACTTTGCTGCTCCTTTGAATTCAGTCACGGGCAGCTGAGAAAATACTCCAACTATATTTGTGTGTGTTTGACTCAAGGGGTAAGTAAATGTTAAAATAATTTCTGACTCTGGACCCAGGGAAAAGGAACACTGGGTCTTCAGGAACACCTATCTTGGACAACATGGGAAAAGTCAAAGTACAAGTGTGAAGTATCTTCAGCTGTTTCTCTCTTTGGTTTCTTCCTCTAAAATTAAGAAGATACCAGTTGTACCTAACCAAGCACGTCTCTATATTTTCCTAGATTCAAAAAGCTTCTGATGCATTGCGGATTTCATAAAAACTGAGCGGATGGTAAGTCAGGAAAGACCAAAATTTCCCTTTTAAGCCTAGAAGGTAGGTATACTAGGCATGGACGTGATGTGGCCTAAGGTCAGAATCAGAAAAGAGAAAAACTCTTGTTGGAACTGGGAACAGAGTCGAGGAATCCTCGCTGCCACTGTGGCTTCAGGGCCACTGTTATACTGAACAGCTTGACTATCCAGAAGACAACCTCTCCCAGCCTTTCCCTAACTTGGGTACTTGTTAAGACGATTGAAAAGTAGCCATAGAAGCAGATACATATTTTGACTCTATGGGACCAGGGAGGATTATTAATTCCTAGTAGTCCCACAGACTGTGGGGAAAAGGGAACAATCCTGAGACATTGGCCAAAGCTCTCTGAGGCCAGATTTCTAGAAGTTAGGGGTGAGCTACATAAAAACACCAGTGAAATATAACACTAGTATAGATGAATTGGAAAAAGGTTAATGATTTGGAAAAAAGATATTTATAACACAGAGGCTAGGAACTACTACTAAGGAGGAAGTACTCTTGTTAATAAGCTTCCTTAGGGAAGAGGAAACTAGGACAGATGGGGCAATCATTACCATCCTGAAGAACTCATTATTGTCTACAACACTCCTAATTATAATTCCTGTCCTATTTTTACAAAAGTGGAGGGAGAAATAGTGGTGGTGGTAGAGGATATACTACTCTTAACCTCTCTAGACAGGTGGTCACTGGAAAACTCCCTGAAGCAATTTCACCATGTCCAGGGCTCTCCTTGCCGGAAGGTATGAAACAATATTTCTGGCCTACACAGAGGGCTTGCTGTCATCTCCTGCTCCTCACATAGGCTTAGTGGAAATATTCCTGGACTTGGATTCACAACAGTGGGTTACAGTTCTGGCTCTATCATTAGCCAGTTCTGTATATCTTGGCAAGACCTTATCTGGGTCTCAAGTCCTGTTACCTACGAGGTGAGATGCTAATCATTGGAGGTCTTTAGCGCTGGTCCCAACTGTAACGTTCTATCACTGTAGGGAGAGCTTAGCGGGAAGCTGGGAAGTGGCAGAGGGAAGGAAAGGGAGAGGGAGATGAATTTCTTTCTTTCCTTGACTTTTATCCCAGTGAGCAGATGGCCTGTATATAAGAAGCCACAATTCAGACATGGAGATAAAGTTGAGTCATTAAAACCACAAGCTGACTCAATCATCAGCCTGAAATAGTAGCTGTAATACAATCCCATGGATTCTTCCCCTTGACACTCAAAGCATTGTTCTCCCACACCCTGCAGATCACAGCAGTTTACATGTCACTTTTAATGAACCAGCCCTGATAGTAATGCTCCTCTTCCAACCCCTCAATGGGTCTTTGTATACTGGCCACTCCCTCAGGTCTCCAGAGACCAGAAGATGTTTTTTAAACATTCCTTTAAATCCCAGGGCAAAGGCTGTGTCTTTCAATATGGACAGCTGCCTTTCTGGGACAGAGGAGGGCTGTGAGGCAGACCTGCATGATAGTGCTTCGGTTTTTAGCTCAAATCAGTCAGTCAGCAGGAACAGAGACAGCCAAGCACTGGGTGGACCAGCTAAGTCCAGTAGCCAGTGAGGGAAACTGTTATAGTTTTACAGTGTGGCCTTCTGGGTCCAGCCTCTTTCTTTCCTTCTCCTCTTAATCCTACCATCACTGTACAAAAAAAAAAATACTAAAGCTGTAAAGGGTCCTGGAGACCATTCTAGCCCAACTCTCATTTTAGACGTGAAGAAATTGAGTCCCAGAAACTTGTCTCAGGTAATCTAGACAGCATCAGTTGGATTTGATATGGGGTCTTCTGATGCCTACCTAGTCCTATGCTCTTTGCACTCTACTGTGATGCCTGGCCTTCTGTTTATGTTTAATGGAAGGCCATGTCACTTTCTCGGAAATGAATGTACCAACGTCTACAGGGGTTACCAGGGTAACTAGAAATGTCTCCCCTGATTCTCCCAGATATGTTCGGTGTGTTTAGTGACCCCAGAGCCCAGAAAGATAAGGATACAGGATGGATCCAGTTTTAAAAGTACGTAGTTCTCATTTTCACCTTCTTTTTGCTTCAAAATCTCCTAGTCTAAGTCTCCTCCTAGTCCTTCTTGCACTGGGAAACAGTACTTTGACTGATTCAGGTCCTCTGCTGAAAAGTTAGGTTCTAACAAAATCCCTGCTTCCTCAGCCTGTAAGTCCTGGTTTCTCACTTGGGAAGAAGTGACGAATGGGGCCTTCCAGTAGAGGGAAGCCACTGATGTCTGGCTGCCTGTGTCCAGGAAGCATCTGGGATTCTGGTTTAGTTCCACAGGAAGAAGCTTAAAAGGGAATTCCCCACCAAAGTCCAGTGAAGACTGGCACTTAGCTGAGAGGATAGAGGAAAATAGGGAGAGACAATGTATTTTTGTTTACCTAGAAACGCTTAATGTCAGGCCACATCACCTTATATGGTGGGGAGGAAACAATGTCACAAGAATCTCTGAAGACTAAACACACCAAAAATACCATTAGCTTCATACTCTGCCCAAACCTAGATCTGTACGACTAAACACGCTATCCCAGGAAGACCTAAGTCCATCACACTCACCTCTCCTCACCTCCAGAAAGCCTGTACTCAGAGGATGTCAGAAAATAGGTAAGAGTTGTAATGAGGGATTCTTCTGTTTAGGGCAGGTTCTGAAGTCCTACAGAAGAGCCCTCAGAGGGAATTTCCTTCTGGGTATTCAGAGTATTGGCAGAAACAGGCAGTCAGCCATTCACAGAGAAACTCACAGTGATCTACAACGTTTGGGCCAGGACACTGACTCTGTGTGGGCTAACATGCTCCATACCCTTGATCGTAAGGTCACCTTTACAGGCTATGACGGGTACTATAGGTCCTACAGATACCACTGTTAATAGCTAAGCAGTGTCCAAAGCAAAGCACACAACTCATCTGTACAATAACCTTGAAGTGAAGCTCCTATCACACAGGCCTACAGAATGCATCAGCCAGGGGATAGGGAACATAGTTTAAACCACCTCAGAAGTACAAACTCTTAATGTTGCCTTTTCTGTAACGCCCACCCTTCAACCTAGGAAAGAAGCCATCATGCCTAGCCCCAAAGGGCCTTCAGCAGACTCAGTGGTGCAGGTCATGAGGAGTAGCTTTGGCCACACCTTCTTCTGGACCAGTCTCTTGGCCACTATATACTTCCCTCAAAGGCAATTTAACTGTTGATCCTTCCCCATACTAATGCCTGGATCGTTTGTCCTCCTATCCCCATAATAATTCTTAGAGGCTCTGGCTCAACATAATCCACTTAAATCTTCTGAAGGTCGGGAGAGGAGGCTGCGGGGGAGTAAATGGGGTAGGCAAGTGCAGTGGAGGCCAATTACACCCAAGAAAAAGGCGGCTTTCAGACATAGCACGATCCTTCGGTTGAGATGCTCCTCTACATTCTTACATCTGGGGAGAATGATGCCTAGCCTTCTCTCTGTAGGATTCTATACTTTATATTATTCTCTCTCTCTCTTCTGCTTGTGAAGCTGAGAGTAAGGACTCTTGACTTATTTTCTCTGTATTCCTACATCTAGTGTACAGTTTTGAATTTACATCAATTTTTTTGTTCATATACACAAACGCCTACTCAAATCTCTGTGCCCTGCACAGTGGTTTGTTTATTCTATGTTTCTGCTTCAAGAATGAGGAGAGACACAAGAATAATCAAATGTATCTGTTGTCAGTCCCTCAAGTCCTAGTTCTCCAAGTCAGTACTTTCTAACATGGTTGGAAGAGGACTAGGTAATCCACTCTAGATGCAGGGACTATTGTGGGGAAGTTTCTAAACCCTCAGAACATCATTACCTGCTCGTTAGCCCAAGACAAACAGGACCAGGAGCAGAGAGGCCTCACTGCCTTCCTTCAACACACAGGCTGGGCTCCAATTTGCTGACTTACCCTGACGGGGTCCTCTCTTCCGCCGGAATGCTGCGCCTGACTGCAGGGCTTCCAGAAGACTGTCCATCACACCTGTCTCATCGCCCTCTGTCATGAACAAAGACGGAGATGTAAGCTCTTCAGCCCGAGTAGCACTTGTGTTGAGCCCCACAAAAAATGCACTGCTACTGCATTGCTTGCCCTCGCCCAGAGTTTCTCGGGGCTCAGAGCACACAGAGGGCTCAACCTCAAGTCTCACAGGCCATGTTTACTTGTGTCTGTTTGAAAATGGTTAAAACAAAAGGTGTCACTGGTTATCAACCACTTTAAACCTTGGATAATTTTCCTGCAGTGCCCTCCTTCCTTCCCACCCACATCAGAACTAGCACAGAGAAGTGTAGACCTGCCTGACTGCAAGACTGGGATGAGTACGGAGACCAGGATTATGACATTAACTATATCACTTTTTTTTTTTTTTTGCGGTATGCGGGCCTCTCACTGCTGTGTCCTCTCCTCTTGTGGAGCACAGGCTCTGGACGCGCAGGCTCAGCGGCCATGGCTCACGGGCCCAGCTGCTCCGTGGCACGTGGGATCCTCCCGGACAGGGGTATGAACCCGCGTCCCCTGCATCGGCAGGCAGACTCTCAACCACTGCACCACCAGGGAAGCCCTATCACTCTCTATTTATCCTGAAGTGTTTCACTCCAATTTACATAAACCTCTCATGGAAGGCCTGGTTCCAGTTTCAGAGCAGGGCTGAGGAAAGATGAGAGACCACTGATCAAGAGTGTATTTCACTTAAGTACTGCCCCCAGTGGCTGCATCTTCCAGAAGTCAGCTCTGCATCTAAGAGGAGCTTCTGGTTGGAATACAAAGAGTTAATGTAGAATCCTTATTCCAGCCCACTCCATTTCCATGGCAACAGCTCAGGGTGGTGAAATCTGAAACTGTGAAATCCCTAGGAGCCGGTAGACTGCCAGCCACAAGGCTGGGCTCACTGCTCCCAGTGCCGCCTGCTGGCCAAACACCACCAGTGCAGCTGACCTACATTCGAACCTCATGTGCTTGCCCTTGGGGACATGGACCAGGTCAGGGTCCCCTGCGCTGCCTGACAACTGTCCCACAGATCAGCTGGACTCCACCTTTCCCTATTACGTCCTAAACAGTAACTGGGGACAAAGCCTAGAGGCCTGGGGAGAATGGGGGAAGGTGAAGGATACTTGGGGTGGGCCTTTTTAATGGCATTACATATACAACTGGAGTAAAGTGCAGGGGAACTTCCCAAAAAAGTATAAAGAAAAGACAGAAATGCAGGCAGTTCTGCTGCTTCAGGTCCCTGTTCGTGCCACAAAGGGAAGTCCCCAGGAGCAGGAGTGTCAGAGCAGCCCTCGCCTCCCGTGCTCGGCAAAGCATGGATTCTTGCCAGACCCAGCAGCCCAGAGAACCTCTTTACTTAGATGGCTCGTAGCCCCTCAGGTTCAAGAAGGGTGGCACCAGCTCAGGGCTGTGTGCAGTGGATGCTGGATTTCCGCTGCCCACAGAGAGAGCAGCCAGAGAAGGGCAGGGAGTCGGCAGCAGGAAAGAAGTAGAAACAGGAAACAGAGGGCCAGTAATTGAGGCCATATGTTTCAACAAAGACATGCTTCTGAGAGTGAAATAGAGATTCTGCAAGAAAGAAGAGGGTGGCCAGCTCCCCTGCCCCCTTTCCAGAAGTTCAACCCATTTACAGTCTGATAGGTGTGTACAACTGTGCTGAGGTACTGGGGACACAATACTTGGTGAAATAAGCAGAAAGAGAAGGCAAGCCATTAAAAGACAGGAGCAGAGCCAGGAAAACAGTTTGGGAAAAAGAACAAAAGATGTACTAGAGGGTATGAAAACCAGACGGGGGAATTTTTGGACAGGCAGAAGGCAAGAGTACATGTTACAGCAATACTTAATCACTGGGGAGATGAGACAATGCAGAACCAGCAAAGGAGGGAAAAAACAGAGTCGAGCGCTGGAACGTGCAAGTAACGGATCGGGGTTAAAGTCCAGCATCAGGATCGTGGAGGAAGAAGGCTGACAAAAATCATTTGCCAGGAGTTGAGCTCAGACATAAGCTGTTCTCTGGCCTCTAGACTCTAGACAGAGAAGCCTTCCAAATGTTCCTGTCTCAACCCATCGGCCCTTTGCCTTCACTTCTTACCAGCATTCATGTCTATGAGCTGCTCTCTCTTCTGCTGCTTCTCCAGCCGCTCCTTCTCTGCCTTCTCCTTGGCCAGTTTTGCTCGCCGCATCTTCTCCTCTGTCTCCCGCCGCTTCTGGTTCTCCTTGACTGCTTGCTGTGGGGGAAAAATGAACACATGGGCATGTATGCACTCACACATGTACACACCCACAACCAACCAACATGAACCCACTGGAAAGTGAGAAAGGTCCACGAAAGCTTCAGTCGGCAGGTATACCCTGCTTACCACAAACATATTCTTAAAGTTGTGCAGATCCATGAAGAATTCTTCTACGGACACCTTCTTGGGGTCAAAGAGGAAGTACTCGCCCAGCTCCTTATAGAGCGTCTCCATGTTAGAGTGCATCATCCGCAGCTTGTTATACTGTTCCTGTGCTTCCTTCACAAAGCTGTGCAGCCACAGAGTAAAGAGCCAACACCAGGAAGCAGACCCACTTCTCTAGCCCTGAGGATGACTCACAGATGCGTACTGGCATGCACAAGGATGCGCAACACAGCGCTGTTCATATTAGCAAAACCCAGAAGCAATCTAAACATCCAAAACAGGGAAATGGTAAACCATAAACTATGGTATTCCTAAAGAATGGGAAGTGGCAGTTTAAAAAGAGACTGTTCTGCATATACTGCCATGGAAACAGGGCCAAACATATTAAATGCTAAAGAAACACAGTGCAATTTTTACTGAAATAAATTCATTAGGGTACAAATCAGAGAGAAGTCCAGCGGCAGTGGTTATCCTTGGGAAGGGGAGGGAGAAGGGAATATGTATGTGTGTAGTATGGGGTGTGTGTGTCTGGCAGGTGGGGAGATGGGGCAGAGGGCAAGGTCTCAAGGGAGACTTTTACTTTATCTGCATGGTTTGATGCAAACCACAACAATGAGAATGCTGTCAAGAACTATGCATTTAATGAAAAAACATTTTTTAATGAAAAACAATTTTTTAAGGAAAAATTGTATACCATCATATCTATCCTGTTGTCCCCCAACGGGAAGTTCTTTTTTTTCCTAGGGGGCAACTCCCTCCTTTCAGGAAAGGATATGGTCATTTTTTCAACGAACTTGTCTTTCTCATCTGTGGCAGCAGGAAAATTCTGAATATCACGCTCCACATCAGAAATTTGTTTTTTCATCTGATCTAGGTTCTTTTGCAAGTTTTCAGCAGAAACTAAAGTAGACACAAAAACAGACAGCAAGAGCTTACTACCTCCAGTCTCAATACCCTATTCTGTTCTTCAGGGCACTGCTCCAGTCTGTACATCCAGCTGGTACTTAATTATTTTAGTCTTCTTACATACTCTCTAATTGTTTCACACAGCTTTTCAGTAAAACTATAAATTACTTGATGATTAAACCTCCAGCCTCCATAAGCTGTACAATACTAAGAAGAGAAGAGAGGCTTCATTTAACAAGAATCTATGAAATCCCCCGGGATCTTGGTCTCATTTATCTTAGAGAACAGGGTTTGGGAGGAAGGAGACATTACACAGAAATATAGAGGGTGGGCAGAAATCTGTTCCCATTTCTACTGAGTGGCGCTTTTTCTTTGCCTACTCCCAGGACGGTGAGGCCTGGTTTTTGCTAATCCAGTCTATACTTTCTGAATGAGAAAAACTGCTGACTTAAACTAAAAATACCTGCCTTTCTTCTAGTTGTTTTTTGGTGTCTGGTGCTTCCCTAAGAAGGGAAAGAGTGCTTCCCACTTCTGTACATGGAGACCTTTCTTCTGCCCAATACTCCTCCCTGGGGCTTAGACATCATGCCTATGCTCTTTCACGTTCCTTAAAATTGTCTGAACTGAAAATGATCTAAAATCTAGACTGAATCTTCTTTCCCTACGCCATGCCAAGATTTCTAGGGCTTGGAACCACCTTCTAGCTTCACCCCAATCTGCCTCACCTCGGCTGGCTTTCTCCACGTGGGCAAGCTCATCTGGAAACTTGAGGACCTCGGGATAGTTATTCTCACACAACTCAGCCAAGAAGTGCAACAACGTCATCTTCTGATCTGTGGACTTGGTGTCTCGAAGCTTGGGAGAAGAGGAGAAATGGTGAGTCCAGACACGCCCACAATCACCTCAGGCCGACAGCAGTTTGCCACGCTGGGCTCCTAGAGGCCACAGCCTTCCCTTCCATCGTCCTGCTCTAACCCCCTGGCTCACCTTACAGAGGAAGCTGATACTGAAGCCAAAAGCACCAGCATTCCTGGAACCAGCATTCATATAGTTTCCAACAAGCAAGGTAATCTCCAGGAGGCTAGAGAAGTTCTCACTCTTTCGCAACTCCTCACATGCGGCAGTGACAGAAACGATCTCTGGCTTGATATTCTCCACTTGCTCACTGAACTGCAGCTTGAAGAGGATGGCATTGAGGCGAGGCCGCAGACGGGGCACAGCGCCCATCTGGGGAGAGACAAGCAGTTCCATTATAACCAACAGAGAGGGAGGAAAGGAAGAAGATACAGGCTTATGCCTCCTATGGCAGAATCTGAGTTCCAGAGTAGGGAGGAGAAAGAGAGAAAGATGGGTTCAAATTAGACAAGAGGCCAGGAGCAAGTGCCCCGGATGCTCTTGGGGAGGAGGGCGTCAGAGAAGAGTCTGTGCCACAGGCCTCACTCACCACCACGCCGAACTGCTCTGACTCAGCCAGATCATCATATTCGTCCTTCAGTTCAGAAAGCATTTTTAACTGCTCTGGCTCTGGCATCTGCTTAATGAGATTCTGCAAGACAGAAGGGACTGTCTAAGTTTGAGGGGGATGAGCTAACAACTTGAGCATCCTGTCAGTCCCTCACTCTGCCCAAGGACCACTAAGAAGGAGACATGGGCTGGGGTTGGGGGAGGTGGGGGAGGCAGCTAGTGAGATGGCAGGACTTTTGAAAAATATACCAGAAATAACCTGATCACCAGAGAGATGGAAGCTTATATAAAGCCAGCATTCTTTACGTCAATGATGCTTACAGAGTCCTCATCGTCTAGGCAGAGAGGAGACAGAGCTAGTGTATAGCAATGCAAAGAGCCAGCTCCAGAATGACCTTGCTCCTTACCTGGATCATAGACTCAGTCAGAACAGCCTCATTCACCTCCAGTATGACATTCTTAATCTCTTGATAGGGCATGCGGAAGGAACCCAAAAAGATTGCTGCCAGGAAATGAGATATAAAGACATGTTCTTCTCAGTCTCTTCCCCCTTCCAGCCCACCCTACAAACCTACGCTGGACAACTTTCCTAGGAGTGCTCTCTAAAGTCATGATCAGAAACCTCCACCAGCTCCCCACTGCCTGTATAGTTAAGATCCAAGTTTCTGAGCCCAGTGTTTAAGGTTCCCACCTCCCAGCTTTCCCTCCCACAAATCCCCACATTTATGTCACACGCCAGCCGCACTGCTCCAAGCACCACATTCTACGAACACCTTGTCTTTGCTCGCACAGGAAGTCTTTGATCTATCCATATACATCAAAAATGTTCACCCTGTTCTATTTTAGTTCCTCACTCCCTTGACTTCATCCTCAAAGCTGCCACTACCTTGAAATGCTCTGATTCTTAAATTGCCACATCCCATTCCCCAACAAACACTTCCATCCTTTCAGCTCTCTCACTTACTAATCCCTAAATTAACTCTTCAACCTCATCAGAGCGCTCTCTTGTGTGCTCTCTCTTTCCCACGAGAGAGATGACCATTCCATTTTCTCTGAATGTCTCAGTTCTACTTTGCTTTCTCTGTTTAACCTAGACCCTGTAGTCTACCCTTTCACTCCCACTCTATTATTACTACTATTCTTATTCTCTTGTTTCCTTCTCCTTCCAGTCCTTAGTTAACCCAGCCACCTCATATCTCTCCTCTTACACCTGGGCTGATGAACACTGCAGATCAGATTCTACGAATCTGAAGTGGTGCCGGTGATGGTGGGGAGTCCTTCTGTGTGTCCCTAGTCCATGCTCTCCTGGCTCTCTTGGCAGGTCCTCCATATAAAATATCCCCATTCTCCCAAATGTCCTGCCACTTCCCCCACTTTGTTCTAAAAAGGCCTTGCTGCTTTTTTACTGAGAAAAATTGAAGCCATCAGTCAAACTACTTGCTAAACTTTCTCTCATGCCACTTATAAACTGAGCACTGGGGGCCCTCAGTTGGAACCAGACTAGAAAAGGCTCGAGTAAGGGCTATTTTGGAATCATCTAGAAGAAAACTTGTGCCGACACTTCTGTAAGCTTAGCAGAACTATATCCATATACTCATCCTTTTTCGTGTTTCAATAGAACAGGTAGCCCTAAGGACTTTTTCCTTCAGCATATACAGTGGGCCTTCCGCATCTGTGGATACAGAGGGCCAACAATACTACACCATTTTATATAAAGGACTTGAGCACCCATGGATTTCGGTACACGAGGGGGGTCCTGGAACCTATCCCCCACAGATACCGAGGGACAACAATATACACGTTCAAGTTTTTCCTATCTTAAAAAAAAAAAATCCTCCCTGATTCAACATTCTTAATTATCAACTTCCTTCTTTCCTTCACTTTATAACATTCTAAAAATATAACAGTCTATTCTTGCTTCCACATTCTCATTAATTCTTCTGTCCCCACAAAGTCAGTGAAAAGATGACAATCATTTGTTGAGTGTATACTCCATGTAAGACCTAGTATCTTAAACACAATCTACATATATGATCTCATTTAACCCTATTTATAATAATGTATAAGTTTGTATTATTAACCACATTTGACAGAAAAGGAAACATACTTAAAGAAGTTAAGCTACCCATCCAAGGTCACGCCGCTAGTAAGGGTTGGAGCCAGGATTTAAATACAAACGGATTCCAGAGCTTCTGTTCTTAACACTTATGCTATACTAAAATTATTCTTGCCTAGGTCACTGACTTTCCTAATGCCAGATCCAAAAGACACTTGTCCTGTCCTGATTTTACTTGACTACTACTCCTACTTCTTAGACTATGTCAGGATATTTTTTTTGCTGTTCCTTTCCAGCCTCCTTTGAGGGCTCCCCTTTTTGTTACTTGCTCCCCCAAACATTAATGACCTTCAAAGCACATTATTGGCTTCAACTATGACTCATATACTATCTCTTAAATTCTTATCTCCAGCCAGACATTCCTCCTTATTTCTATACCCAAATGGCTAATACACCCATTCTGTTGGAGGATTCCCACAGGAACCTTAAATTCTATCCTAAAATTAAATCAATCATTCCTACCTACCACTCTGCCATCTCTCACTCATGTCCACCATTTCTCCCACAAAAGATAGATCTACTCCTGCTGGATTTTCCTATTTCAATAAGTGGTATCACTCTCTATAGAGTGATCTTAACCCAAGAAAACATCTCCTTTATCCCCTCTATCAATCACTAAGTTCCATTAATTCTATCTTCTTAATATCTTCTGCCTTCCTATTCATTTTTACAACTTAGTTTCAGGCCTTGATCACCTCTCGCCTAGTTTAAAGCCATAACGTAACACATCTCTCTGCCTAGAGTCTTCCCCTACCCTAGCAATCCAGCCTCATAATCACTGCTGAAGTAGCCCTCCCCCAAATTACACAGGGTTGTATCACTCACTTTCCTGATTAAAATCCCTCCAATAATTTTCACAGTTTTCAGGATAAAATACATACTTCTTAGCCTAAGCCTATAGGACTTCTTTATGATCTAGCCTCTATGTCTATTTCTTGAAAGCTTCTTCAACCACCACTCCCCCACATATGGCCTTTACTCAGCTGTACTCAACTACTTGCTGTTCTTGAACCGCACACGTGCCTCTGTGCCTTCACACATGCTGACCCCTCTGCCTGAAACAAGCCAGCCCTCACCCTTCATTTAGTTTGTTGTAAATAGTTTTAAGCAGTACTTCATTTAGAATGACTGAGCTCTCTCCAATACTCCTCCCACTCGATTGAGATGCCCCCTTGCCCAGTGCTCTCATAAGCTTCCTAGCACACCTCCATCATAGCATTTACCAACTTGTGCTATAACCATTATTTACTTTTCCAGCTCTACCAGACATATGGCTCATGAGAATAGGGACTACCTTACTTAGTTTTGCATCCTCACCATATAAGAGGCACTTAATAATCATTGAATCACTAAATAACACCTAGACCTTCCTAATCTCAATTCTCTTCCTAAATTCTGTTTCCCATATTGATATCATTCAACTGGAAATAACAATGTACTACCCCACAGTCTTTTATCATTTTCTAAAATAACAACTGCTCATTTTAATGTTGCTATTGAGAAGAGCAACTATCTCACATCACTTTAATGTCCATAAAAGGACTTACCTACAGACACTATTTAGTCATATCTGTTGCCAATGATCTAAGATTATATAGTCAAGAATAATATAAAGGCTTACTGTTCTCATTATATCACAGACTTTACTTGTGGGTATGTGTCCTCATTACTTGTGTGATCTTGGCCAAGTCATAACATCTGAACTTTAGTTTTCTCACTTGGTAAAATGGGGACAACAGCCATGTCACTGGATCATGAGTGGGTTTTATGGAATACATACCCTTTCATCTCTGGAACACACACCTAGTATTTGCCTAATAGAGCCTGAAACATTGGCAGACCCTCAAATATTTGTTGAACAAATATTTAAATCTTCATTATGCAACATAAAGTAGGGATATCAACAGTTGAAATGAACAAAAAAATGAACATTCATCCTGATCATTAAATACTACCTATATCATATCAACTCTGCAGAGGAGTTTCTGATCTGAAATTTGCCACCAATCAGAGTTATAAGTATAGGTAGCAAGTTCAGAACAGAACTCTTTGAAGTTACTGATCCTACTCTGAGAAGTACAGGATTTACATTATTTATTCTAAACCACAAAGTTACTTTAGATTTAATGGAAGTCAAGCCAGTGCCCACCTTTAAAGGAAATACTTAAAAGAAAATGAGAAAGAAGGAAATGTGCAGTGGCTAGAACATTTGTGTTAGATTTTCTGTGGATGCAATGGAAACAGTAAGGGCTTTGAAATAAGAAAATATGAGGTTCAACTCCCAGACCTGCCTCGTACCCGCTATGTGACTAGGCAAATTCCTAAAAGTCCTATTAGCCTTTATTTTCTTGCCGTAAAACTAGATGCTAACAATCTTGCAATGCTATTGAAGGGATTAGATATCAGGTATTTACTATGCAATGCCAGGCATACAGCAGGAACTAACAAATGGAAGTTTCATATCAAGGGACCCTGGATCCACCAGAATTAAGCTCTTAGAAAAACTCCTTCATATTTCAAATTGCTGAGATCACAGAGCTACTCACAGAGATTCTGGGCTGTCTTTGAATCCAACACCTTTAACTCTTTCACTTTTTTCTTTTGCACAGATTTCTTTTCTTCTCCACCTTCCTGATCCTTCTTGGCTAGCAAGGGAAAGATTAGAAAAGTATGATTAAGGACAAACCACATTTATGCCTAAATGAACTACTGTCCCAGCCTAGAGATACTCTTCACTTCCTCTCTGTTAGTAATGGTCTTCCTATTAAATTCCTTCAAGGGTAACCTCCTCTTTAGCCACCCACCCTTCTATTACTGACTTCCCCCTCCAGCTATAATAAATATATCATTTTCATTTCTTTAATAGTTAGCAATAATACTTTCCCACCCATAGCCTATCTACTTGTAGGGAACAGCAAACTTTCTTTCTGTAAAGGACCAAATAGTAAATATTTTAGGCTTTGCAGACTATGTGGTCTGTCTCAACTGTTCAACTCTGCCACTACAGCGTGAAAGCTGTCACAGACAATACATAAACCAATGAGCATGACTATGTTCCAATGAAACTTTACTTACAAAAACAGGTGGTCAGCCTAAGGGTTTGCCAACCCCTGTACTAGAGTCTTCCACTGTGTTATCCTTTTGTGCTTATTATTACTTATCTTTCAAGCTCTGTCTTGATCATGAATTCCCTATAAACATTTTCTTGATTTCCCCAAATGGTTATGATCTCTCTCTGAATCCCCACTGAATGTGATCCTTTTTTATAGCAAGTCCTCTCACTGACTTTGTCATAAGCACATATAATCTCTCCTCTACAAGAGAAGGACTTTGTTATTCCTCTTTGAAAAATCTCATGGCATAAAAATATATTCCTAGTATATAAATATCATGTTGGTACACACACAGAAGGTATAATATACTTTCCTTCTACACTCTTCTCAGATTATCCAAAACCAATGTATTCTTCTCTGATAAATGTAGTCACTCTCTGCTTTGATGAACTAATTTTCATGGTATTTGTTACTTAGATTTCATTCAACAATTAATAATTCAATGTTCATGACATTTCATATATATCACCTTGATCTTTCTAAATCCTGTGTTACTTTTTAAGTCTGGATACCTTCCCACCCCATTTGGATTTTGAACTTCAAGAGCATGGGCAAAATAATTCTTCACTATATCACTCCCTCAGCACCTAGCATGACAGTAACAGTCTCCCAGAAATGATTTACACTGCCTCCTGAGAAGGATTCAGCAGCAGATAGAAAGAGAAACAGGAACTGTTCTGGACAGACAATTGTAAAATATTTTGTCAACTTTTCAGAAAGCCTTATGGGACTATCTCTTTAAGAAGTATCAAGAAAGTGACAAAGCTAGTTGCTTTTGAGGAGAGGAATAGGGTGCTTGACTATGGACGAGAGGGAGGAATACTATTCAACACAAACCCTGTTATACTGGTTGAATTTTAAACCATATGAAAAGTATTACCTGGTATAAATAAATAAGAAAGCGAACAAAAAAGGAAGTTATATGGCAAAAGGTACAAAGAACTATTAATAAAAAAACATCCTTTGGCCTGAGAGTTCTAACTTGAAGAAGGAAAATACTAAATAGATGAAGATGAGTTATTTAAATAAAGACTTATTGAGTACCTGCATGTGCCAGGCTCTGTTCTGGGTACCAGGAATAAAACAAAATATAAAACAGAGAAATAGAGAAAAACTCCTGCCTTCATGGAACTTATATTCTAATAAAGAGAAATAGACAATAAACCAGCTAATAGATACAATAGTACATTAGATGGTCATTAAGTGCTATGAAAAGAAAACCAAGTAGGGAAGAGAACTGGAGGTTTGATGAGGGGACGGATTATAACTTTAGTGGGAGGACCAGGGAAGGTCTTAGTGAGAATGTGACATGACAGTAAAGACCTTTTAGAAGGTGAGAAAGCAAAGCAATTGAGGCAGAGAAAACAACAAATGCAAAGGCCTGAGACAGAAGCAGGCCCTGATGTGCTAAAGGAAAAGCAAAAAGGTCATTATTGGTGGAGTAGATGGAATGAGGGGGAGAGCTGGTGCTGAAGTCAGAGAGGCCCTAAAGACAGATCATATTAAAAAATGAAAACCATGGGTAGTCAGATAAAAATTTAGACTTAAAACATCCAGACTGTATCACAAAACCTTAGAAGCAGAGGGGCAAAGTACAAGTAAATCTCTCATTTTATACAGATAAAGTGAAAAGATAGAGTCACTGCTGATGTTGAAAAATAGAAAAAACAGATTCAACTTTTTGCCTGGCAATAAGATAAAAATAAATGAAAAGTATAAATACAAGAAAGAAAGGGATGAAAATGTCATTTCTGTGGAAGATATAACTATATGTAGAATTCAAGACAACTACTAGAAGTAATGAAGAACTACTAATGAATAATTCAGTAAAGATGACAGATAAAAGACAAGCATATGGGCTTCCAGTTTCACCAAAATGGAGTAGCCCCATGTGGAGGAAATACTATTATATTTAAAAATTGGGGAAGGTAAAGGGACCCATATGGAAATACAGTTTCTACACTTCATGTGGACTGGTAAAACACTAATATCATTAGACTGGGAAAAGTTATGTGTGTATAATGTAATACCTAGAGCAACATCTAAGCAAACATACTCAGGCGTTATAAACAAATTAAAATGGAATAAAAAATATTCAAAAAACACAGAAAAGTAAGAAAAGAGAAAAGGAGGAAGCATACAGAAAACGAATAACACAGTGGCAGACTTAAGCCCTAAAATATCAGTAGTTACCTTTAATATAAACGGTCTAAATATACCAATTAACTGAGATTGGCTGTAGTGTAAGTACCTGACAGTTTTTTTAATTGTAATATAATACCTGATAATAAACTTTTGATTGCTGAGGCATCCACTTCAAAGACATCCATCTTGAATAAACATTTTGCCAGCTACACAACTAGATAAAGAACCAGGCCACCATCCATGCAGTTCCCCTTTTAGAAAGCCGTGGGTGACCTACATAACTGATCATTTGAGTGACCCTGCTTTTCCTTTTGTGCACTTTAATTCCCACTCTCATGTTTTAAATTCACCAATAAAGAGTGAACCCATGAAACCCTATGCACCTCACCCTCAACCCCAATAAAGGAAGAAGCCCAGGGATGACCCGCAGCCCCCTACCCATCTCTCTTCCTGTGACCTCAATGTGTGGCCTGAGACATGTCATGTCAGGACCTGTGAGCAATAAAACCTTGCTTGTTCTCTGATGCTTGTTGCTGAGGTGCACCTTGCAATCCTAATAAGAACCACAAGGGCTGGTCCAGCCACAACACTGGCCCAGGTGAGTGCCCCCAGGCATTCCCAGGCAACAGCATTAGTAGGCTGAGACCTACACAAAACATGGCAGAGTGAATGAACAAAAGACCCAACAATATGCTATCTGTAAGAAACTTTCTTCAAATACAAAGGCTGAATGTAAAAGGCTGAAAACAGATATACTGTGTAAACATTAATTTAAAAAAAAAGTAGAGTGGCTATATTCTATCCAGTGAGTAAACTTTAGAGCAAAGAAAATAGCTGGAGACAAAGAGGGACATTACATGATGATTAAAGGATCAATCCACCAGGAAGACATAACAATTCTAAATGTGTATGTACCAAAAAACAGAGCCTTAAATATAAGAAACAAAAACTGATAGAGATGAAATGAGGAAACCAGCATAGCCAAGCCACAGTAATACTTCAAGGCATTAATACCCTATCTCAATAATGGGTGGAACTCTATACAAAAAATCAACAAGGATATAGAAGTGAACAGTAAAATCAATCAACAGGGTCTAATTGATATATACATATATAGAATACTTCACCCAACAACAGCAGAATAAATTTTTTTTAAGTGCTCACTGAATATCCACCAAGAAAAATATCCACCTGGGCCATAAAACAAACCTCAACAAATTTAAAGGATTAAAATCATAGAGCATGTTCTCTGACCATAATGGAATCAAACTATAAATCAATAACAGAAAGGTAACAGGAAAACATCCAAACACTTGGAAAGTAAAGAACCACTTCTAAATAATTTGTGGGTCAAAGAGGAAATCTCACAATAAATTTAAAACTACATTAGAAATGAATGAAAATGAAAGTACAACATATCAAAATATATGGGGCATAGCTGAAGCAATGCTGAGAGGGAAACTGACAGTGCTAAGTTTATATTAGAAAAGAAGAGCTCAAATCAGTAATCTAATTTCCTACTTCAACAAAGTAGAAAAAGAAGAAAAAAAAAATAAACCCAAAGCAAGCAGAAGGAAGGAAATATAAAAGAACAGAAATCAGTAACAATGAAAACAACAGGAAAAAAAATCAACGACACAAAAAGCTGGTTTAAAAAATAAATTAATAAAATAGATACACCTCTAGAAAGACTGACAAAGATAAAGAGAGAGAAGACCTATCTCTCCAACATCAGGAATGAAACAATATCACTTTAGGTCCTACAGCCATCAAAAGGATAACAAAGGGATAATACAAACAACTTAGTACTCATAAACTGAACAATTTACCAAAAAATGGAACAATTCCTCAAAACCCACAAACTACTGAAACTCAACCAAGATGAAACAGATAATTTGAGTACTACTGAAATCTTTTAAAAAACTGAATTCATAACTAAAAGTCTCCTGAACAGAAAATCTCCTGGCCAAAAGGTTTCACTAGAGAATTCTACCAAACATTTCAAGAAAAATTAATGTCAATCTCCTCCAAAAAATAAAAAAGGAAGAAATACTTTCTACTTCATTTTATGAATGCCACCAAATTATCCACTTTAAATGGTTAATTTTATGTTAAGTAATTTCACCTTAATAAAAAAATCTGTAATTTTTAAACATCTGTTTAAGATATTTAAAATCACTAATTAAATCAGTGAAATCTGAACATGGTTTGTATACTAGATAGCAGTATTATATCAATGATAAATTTCCTAAATGTGATAATTACACTGTAGTTGCGAAAAAGAAAGTCCTTATACTTGGGAAAGGCATGCAGAAGAACTTAGGGGTAAAGGGCCATGATGTTGGTACTTTATCTCAAACAGTTCAGTTAAAAAAGAAAAAGAGTGTTTCCCTGGTGGCACAGTGGTTGAGAGTCCCCCTGCCAATGCAGGGGACATGGGTTCGTGCCCCGGTCCGGGAAGATCCCACATGCCACGGAGCAGCTAGGTCCATGAGCCTGCGCGTCCGGAGCCTGTGCTCCGCAACGGGAGGGGCTACAAGGGTGAGAGGCCTGCGTACCACAAAAAAAAAAAAAAGAAAAAGAGAATATTCACAGCAGCATTATTCATAATAGACAAAACATAGAAACAACCCAATGTCCACCAACTGACAAATGGAAAGACAAAATGTGGTATATCTATACAGTAGAGTAGTATTCGGCCATAATAAGGAATGAAGTGCTAATACATGCTAAAACACAGGTGAACCTTGCAAACATCATGATTAGTGAAAAAGTCAGACACAAAAGTGTACATATTGGGCTTCCCTAGTGGCGCAGTGGTTGAGAGTCTGCCTGCCTGCCGATGCAGGGGACATGGGTTTGTGCCCTAGTCCGGGAAGATCCCACGTGCCGCGGAGAGGCTAGGCCTGTGAGCCATGGCTGCTGAGCCTGTGCATCCAGAGCCTGTGCTCCGCAAGGAGAGGCCACAACAGTGAGAGGCCCACGTACAGCCAAAAAAAAAAAAAAAGTGTACATATTGTATGAGTACACTGATACAAAACATCTAGGACAGGCAAATTCAGAGACAGAAAGTAGATCAGTGGTTGCCAAGTTGGGGGAAAAAGAAGTGGAGAGTGACTGCTAATGAACTGAGGGTTTCTTTTGATAATGTTCTAGAATTAATTCAGTGGCTGCACCACTTTGTGATAAACAAAAGACCATGGAATTGTACACATTAAGGGTGAATTTATCTTAATACATAAATAAATACATACATGCATACAATGAACCACAGGTCTAGATAGAAACCCTAAAACTATTAACCTTCTAAAAGAAATCATATGGAATTCCCTGGTGGTCCAATGGTTAGGACTTGGTACTTTCACTGCCATGGCCCAGGTTCAATCCCTAGTCAGGGAACTAAGCTCTCAGAAGCTGTGCAGCACAGCCAAAAAGAAAAAAAAAAAGACATCAGAAAAACTTTCACCACTTTGGAGTGGGCAAAAATCTCTCAGAGATAAAAAAGTACAAACCATGTGGTAGGAAGAATCCTAAGTTGGCATCCTGGGATTTTCTTGGAGTTTTAGGAAACTAGGAGTTTCCCTCCTGGTGCACATACCCTGTATAATCCTTTCCCTTGAATGTGAGTGGGCTTGACTTATTCTGGTGAGCCCCCCACCCCGTTTTTTTTTTTTTTTTTTTTTTTGCATTATGCAGGCCTCTCACTGTTGTGGCCTCTCCAGTTGCGGAGCACAGGCTCCGGACGTGCAGGCTCAGCAGCCATGGCTCATGGGCCCAGCTGCTCTGTGGCATGTGGGATCCTCCCAGACCAGGGCACGAACCCGTGTCCCCTGCATTGGCAGGCGGACTCCCAACCACTGTGCCACCAGGGAAGCCCCTGGTGAGCCCTTTGAAACAAGGGTTTAGAGCTCAGAGACAAGAGAAGTCAGAGAGATTTGAAACTGAAGCAGATGCTCTCGTTTTTCTTGAAGCAACCTCCATGTTGTGGAGAAGGCCATGTGGCAGGAAATGGTGGGCAGCCTCCAGGAGCTGAGAACAGCCACTGGCTGATGACCAGCCAGAAAAGAAGAACCTGTGTCCTACAATTATAAGGAACTGGATTCAGCCAGATACCACATGAACATGGCAAAGGACACTGAGCTCCAGAAGGCAATGCAGCCCAGCCAGAACCTTGACTTCAGTTTGGTGTGACCATGAGCAGAGGATCTAGCTAACTTGGATTCCAGACCCATGCAAACTGTGAGATAATAAATCTATGTTGTTTTAAACTGCTAAGTTTGTGGTAATTTGTTCATGGCAATAGGAGATAACACAAAACATAAAAGAAAAAAATTGATAAAGTGGACTCTATAAAAATTTTAAAGTTTTATTCTTCAGAGACACTGTTAAGAAATAAAAAGACAAGCCACACACTGGGAGAAAATGCCTGCAAAACACATTTTTGATAAAGGACTAGCGTTCAGAACATACAAAAAAAGTCTCATGAGTCAACCATAAGAAAACAAACAACCCAATTTTTTAATACAGGCAAAAGACATTTGGACAGTTCACCAGAGAAGATACACAGATGGTAAGCACAGAGAAGGATGCTCAACATCATTAAGTCATTAGGAATATGAACTAAGAATTAAATTAATTAGGAATTAAAACTATAATGCCCAACCCACTAGAATCACTAAAATGGAAAAACAAAACTGATAATACTAAGTGCTGGTGAGGATGCAAAGCACCTGCAACTCTCATACACTGATGGTGGAAATGAAAAAAATGGTACAGCCACTTTGGAAAGTAAAGTGAAAACAGTTTGGCAGTTTCTTATACAGTTAAACAAACATTTATTGTAACATATGACCCAACAATCCCATTCCTAGGTATCTGTCCAAGAAAAAGAAAAACATGTATGTCCAGACAATATCTTGTATGCAAATGTTTCTATTGGCTTTATTCATAAATGCCAAAAACTGGATTCAACCCAAATGTCCATCAGCCAGTGAATGGACATAAGGAAATACTACTCAGCAATAAAAAGGAATGACCACGCATGCAAACAACATGGACAGATCTCAAACACATGATGCTTGGTGAAAGAATCCAGACTTCAAAGACTCCTCAGTGTATGATTCCATTTATATGACATTCCAAAAAAGACAAAAACTGTAGGGACAAGAAAACACATCAGCCCCTGCCAGGGCCTAGTGGTGAGGAGAGGGGATGGACAAATGGGGAGGAGGAAACTTTAAGAGTGATGAAAATGTTCTCTATCTTTACATGGCTGTATACATTTGTCAAAATTCACAGAAATGTACACAAAAAAAGGGTAAATCTTACTGTATGCAAATTATGCCTCAATAAACCTGACTAAACACACTGTATCTTCAAGGCCAATAAAATATATTAGTATAAAGCTATAGTAACTCTAAGAGTGATAATGAAAGAAGAACAAATGAAGTTCTTAATAATAAATAATAAGAAATAGAAGAGATTCTAGAAATAGATACGAAATACATTTATATGCTAAAGTAAAAACTCAAATTAATTTTAAAAAGTACTGTCTAACACAGAGTTGGTAAACTTTCTTAAGTGACCAGAAAGTAAATATATGGTTCTGTGGGCCACAGTTTCTGTTGGAACTACTCAACCCTGCTGGTGTAATATTAAAGAAGTCATAGCCAATATGTAATCAAATGGGCATGGCCACGTTCCAGTAAAACTTTATTAACAAAAATGGATTGGTCATACAGTTTTCTGACTCCTGATCTAATCAATAGTGTTGGAACAACTGGATCTCCATTTTAAAGGAAAATAGTTAGATCCTAACTTTACACTATTCACAAAAATAAATTCCAGATATATTAAACAGCTAAATGTTAAAAACCAAAATACGGTATTATTTTGAATAAATGAAAACTTTCCTAAGAATAAAACAAAATCAAGATGGTATAAAGGAAAAGACTGATTTGAGTACATAATTTTCATTTTTCAATGTGAAAATCATCATAAAATATATGAAAAGAAATGACAATTTCCATTCCCAGTACTGGGGGTCAAGTCTCCCATGGAAAAACATCTAAAAATGCTGGTATAGTATTTTTAAAAATCACCTTGAAGCACAGAAGAGCTGAGAAGATGATGAATTGCTCCAGAGAAACAGTGAGCAAAACACTGGAGCATTTGTTCCAATATCAGTTTGAGGGCTTTGTGCAGCAAGGGTACACAGGGATCAAGATCCAGTTTCTGCCTAATGTGGGGAATCTCATATGAGACTCTCTTCTCTTTAGCTGGGAACCCAAAAGGCTACATCCTCAGAGATAAAAGTGATCACAACAGGCTTGCACTTGGGAGCCCTAGAAAGCCTACACTCTAGGAAGAGGGTGAACCAGAGGTAGATCAAGCCTTTCCAAAACCACAACCAAACCTTGGCATAGCTCACTCCCTGACTGCATGAAGGTGATCAGCCCACACACTTATCTGCCTAGAGAGGAAAACACAATAGAAACAGACTTATGCATGATCCAGACATTGGAGCTTTAAAGTAATGATAGCTAACATGTTCAAGAATATTGAGGGAAAAATAAAAATAGATGAAGATGGAGAAGTTTACCAGAGAACTAGAATTTATTAAAAAAATAAATAAATGGACATTCTAGAACTAAATGAAATTAAGAGCTCTATAGATGGGTTTAACTAGAGATAGGATAGATGTTAGTGAATTGCAAGACAGATCAATAAAAAAGATACAAACTACAGCAGAGGGATAAAAGATGGAAAGTAACAAAGAGAGTGCAAGAGACATGTGTATAACTGGAGGCCCAGAAAGAGAAGAAAAAATTGGACATAGCAATTAACAATATGGTGCTGTACATGTAAAAACTCATTAAGAGGATAGATCTCATGTTAAGTGTTCTTCCAACAAATATGAAAATGAAAACAAGGGGACTTAAGAAGTCTTTTGGAGGTGATGGATATTTTACTACCTTGATTGCAGTGATGCTATCACAGGTATATGCATACGTCCAAACCCATCAAAATGTATACATTATGTGCAATTTTTTGTATATTAAATGTACCTGAATAAAAAGCTGAAGGCTGGAGAAGGGGGAGAAATGTGACTTGGAGAATGGGAGAAGTCCCAGGATTTCAGCCTCAAACAGAAGCCTTAGAGACAGATACTCAGAGAAAGTAAAATATTAAAAATAACAAAACAAAAAAGCCCCATGACACACACACGTAAAATGGAATGCTAAATGTGATATTCACTGGCACTGAATTTGAAAACAAAATAAAATGCCAATAATTAAAACAAAAAACAAGAAAAACTAGACAGGAGCAATATTTGAAGAGAAAATATTTGTTCTAAAAGTGTTGAAGACTTCAACACACAGAATCAAAAGCTCAGAGAACCCCAAGTATGAATACAAAGAAAACCACACCATAGCACATTATCACAGTAAAACTGCTCAAAGCCAGAGTAAAAAAAAAAATTCTCAAAGTAGCAGGAGGTGGGGAACATATCTTCAAATGAATAACAATAACACTGACAGTGGAGGGTTTGCTTGTTTGTTTGTTTCTTAACGGAAAACAAAAAATATCCTTCAAAAATGTAAGTGAAATAAAGATATATCCAGACAAAAACAGAATTCATTACAAGTAGACCTGAACTAAAATAAATAGCAAAGGGGGTATTTATTTATTCAAGCAGAAAATAAAGTATCCCAAAAGGAAATACAGAAATGCAGGTAGGAAGGAAAAACACTAGAAAGGAGTTTTTAAGTGAATACTGATATTATAAAATAATAGTAAAAATGTTTGTAGGGTTTCAAAAATATGTAGAATTAAAATACATGAAATCCATGATTCAAAAGATGTATAGTACATAGAGTTAAAATACTGCAAAGTTCTAACATTACCTGGAAGGTGGTAAAAGTTCTAATACTTATTAGGTTGTAATAAGTCAAGCATGCATGGTGTAATTTCTAAGGTATACACTAAAAGGATAGTAAAAAAAAGTGTGTAACTAAGAATAGGGGAAATGTGAAATAATAAAGTTTTAAATGAATCAGTAAGAAGAACAGAAAAAAAGGATGTAAATTGGAAAAATCAAACAGAAAACAAAGAGCAATTTGGTATATATCAATTCAAGTGGATTAAATACTTTGCAATGAAAAGACTAAGATCATCAGACTGGATTTACAAAACACACACACTAAATATGTACTGCTTACAAGGGACACGCCTTAAATAAAGACACAGAAGTCTTCGGACAAAATAGTGGAAGAAAATATACTAACCAAAAGAAAGCTAATGTAGCTGTACTAATATCAGATAAAGATTTTATCTGTAATAATGCTACTGCCTTGAATAGACACATTTCATTGTGATAAAGGGTCAATCCACAAGGAAAATATGATCATTCTAAGTCTAAATACATCCAATAATTTAGTTTCAAAATATATAAAGTAAAAATTGACTGTACTAAAAGAAAAGGGTAAATCCATAACTACAGCGGAAGAATTAACACCCTTTGTACAGTAACTAATAAAACAAGCAGACAAAAACTTGGAAGGGATATAGAAAATGTGAACACATCTAACAAACTTGACCTAATTGACACATTAGAACAATGCATCCAACAATGACAAATTACACATTTTTTTCATACACACACAGCACATTTACCAAAATTTACCATATGCTGGGCAAACCAACAAATTTCAAAGGATAGAAATCATTCAAAGTATTTTCTCTGATCACACTAGCATTGCATTAAGTTGGAAATCAGTAAAAGGATAACTACAAAGTTCCCAATTATTTGGATACTGAATAAATATCCAAATAACTCTGGAGTCAGTGAAGATATCACAAAAGAAATTAGAAAATATTTTGAACAGAATGAAATCAACATATTACATAGAACAGATAGAACTAACAGAAAACACAAAATAAGATGGTAGATTTAAATCCAAATATTTCAGTAATTATTTTAAATGCAGACAGACTATATGCTCCACTTAAGACCAACATTGTAGATGATGAAGGTACATTAATATCAGACAGTTTTCCAGGCAACAAAAAGCATTAAAAAGACAAATAGGGACACACTATAACAATAAAAATTTTAGTTTGTCAGGAAAATATAAGAATTTTGAATTTGTATGCACCTAATAACAACACATATTTATGTGTTAAGATATATAAGGCACCAAAAAAGGATAAACTTAATCTAATCATGACGATACATTAGGCAAATCCATACTGAGGGACATTGTACAACTAACTGTTCCATACTCTTTAAAAAATGTCAAGGTATTAAAAGATAAAGACCAAGGAACTACAATGAGGAGTCTGACTCCATTTTTGGTTTAACGGTTGACAGCTGTTAAGCCTCACCTCTCGCATTTCACCTGTGCCTCACATGTGGGCAAAGGAACACAGAGGCCTCAGTGCTCCCTCCTTGGTGCCAGTGGAGATTCAGACTATGCAAGGTCCTTGTGCAGGAACTCTAAGCCTGGCCCTACCCTAAGCACAATAAAAACTTAGGTCAGTCTCCTTTCCTTGCCCTTTCAAGCCATTTCAAACCTGCTTGAGAGGACTATTCTCCTCTTCCCAGAGACCTCAATCATTTAAGTTAATAAACCTTTTCATACCCTCTTGGTGTGTGGGGGGCATCATCATTCTTGACATCCAAACCAAATTTTGAGTAGGGGTCCATATGCCTTTGCAGGTGACCATAACAAATTATTCCCAATTAAAGAATACTAAGGGACAACTGAATGCAATGCATGATCCAGTATTTTTTCTGCAAAGAATGTCACTGTGACAGTTGGCAAAATCTAAAGGTCAGATTAAATAACATTATTACATTAATGTTAATTTCCTAATTTTGATATGTGGTTATGGATCTACTATTAGCACATGCACACCAAAGGATAAAAAGGCAAATGATCTGTATGCTTCAGAAAAAAAATAATAAGGGTAAGGCAATATGTGGTAAAATGTTAATGTGGTAAAATGTTAACATCTCAGGAATGTGGTAAGGTATGTGCAGGAAATTTTTTGCTTTATTCTAGCAACTTTTCTGTAAGTCTGAAATTGATATAAAAAATTAAAAGAAAAAATATAAAGCAAAAACTGACAGAATTACAATGCTAAATCCACAAAGTGGGATGTTTCAACCATTTATCTAAGTAACTGATAAAACAAGCAAACAAAAAGTAAAGATACAGAAAATTTAAGCAACACAATTAACAAACAGGACCTAATGGAGATATATACAACACTTCATGCAACTGAAGAACAAATACATGAATTTCAAGTGCACATAGAACATTTATAATATTTAACGATATTCAGAGTCATAAAGGAAAACTCCACAAATTTCTTAAGACTGAAATCACAAGAGCAGTAACCAGTTAGGCCTCCCCTCCTAAAGTACTGATTGTTAGTGCATATTAGCCAGGTGGTGCACTTTAGCTACCTTGAACAATGCTATCAAGTATGCTGGGAAGGGAGGAAGCCCTCTCTGCATGTGGAAGAGCCCATGTTTGGACTCCCCTTCTTCTGACATTGCAACAATAACAGTAACAACCAGACAACCAAGACATGTGGGTGGAGTCCATCAGGTAATGCTGTGCGAAGTAAACCACCTCAAGGTATGAAATCACTTCAGCAATTACTTTCCTTTTTGTTCCCCCCACCTCTTCTCTTTTTTTTTAAATCTTTTTTTTCTTTGATTTCATATAAAAAAGAAAAGTGAAGCAAAAAGCAAAAAAAAAAAACCCCAAAACAAGAGCACTGACCAAAACGCAACTAGCTAGAAATTTAATAAGACATTTTAAAAAAATCCTGAGAACTGGGCTTCCCTGGTGGCGCAGTGGTTGAGAATCCGCCTGCCGATGCAGGGGTCACGGGTTCGTGCCCTGGTCCGGGAAGATCCCACATGCCGCGGAGCAACTAAGCCCGTGAGCCATGGCCGCTAGGCCTGCGCGTCCGGAGCCTGTGCTCCGCAACGGGAGAGGCCACAGCAGTGAGAGGCCCGCATACCACAAAAAAAAAAAAAAAAAAAAAAAAAAAAAAAATCCTGAGAACTCACAGTGGTAAACAGAATAATGGTTCCCCAAAGATATCCACATCCTAATTCAACCTTACGTACAAAAAGTACATTGCAGGTGTGGTAAAGTTGATCTTGAGATGGGAGGATTATTCTGGATTACCTGGTTGATTCCATGTAATTATAAGGAACCTTATAAGAAGGAGGTAGGAGGGTCACAGTGAGATAAGAGACATGATGACAGAAGCAGAGGAGAGAGACAGACAGAGATAGAGATATGAAGATGCTATGATGCTAACTTTGAAGATGGAGAAGGGGTCCTAAGCCAAGGAATGCAGGCAGCCTCTAGAAACTGGAAAAAGCAAGGAAACGGATTCTCCCCTAAAGCCTCCAAAGGAAACACAGCTCTTTCAAAACCTTGATATTAGGACTGTGGACTCCAAATATATTTACTCCTGTTAAGTCACTAAATTTGTGTTAATTTGTTACAGCAGCAATAGGAAATTAATAATTCCATGTATTTAGAAATAAAGCACTTAGACCCATGAAAAGAAATCATAATGAAAATCAAAATTTATTGGACTGAATAATAAAAATGCTTCATGTTATGGACCGAGTTGTGTTCCTTCCAAATTCATATGCTGAAGCCCTAACATGCCCCACGGCCCCCTGCCTGCACCCCCCACCACCTGGTGCTTCAGAATATGGCTGTATTTGGAGACAGCGTCTTTAAAGAGGTGATTAAGTTAAAAGGAGGCTCTTAGGGTGGACCCTGCTCAATCTGACTGGCGTCCCTATAAGAAGAAAAATCTGGACAGACAAGGAGACACCAGGAATGCAGGCACGTAGGAAAAGACCATGTGAAGACATGGTGAGAAGGCAGCAAATGCAACCCAAGAGAAAACGCCTCAGAAGAAACCAGACCTGCTGACACCTAAATCTAGGACTTCTACCTTCCAGACCTGTGAGAAATAAATATCTGTTTTTTAAGCCACCATGTCCGTGGTACACTATGGCAGCCTTAATAAGCTAATTCACTTCCTATTAAAACTTAAGGGCTACACCTAAAACAGTGTCAAACACATATATGGAAAAAAAAAAAAGATCAAAAACTAATGAGTTAACTACTCATTTCAAGAAATTAGAACAGTAAAATAAACCCTAAAGAAAAATTTTAAAAGAAAATACAGGTAAAAGCAGAAATTAATGATCTATAACAGAGATTAACAAAGCCAATAGTTTTTTTTTTTTTAAAGACTCATAAATTCAGAAAACCTCTGGTGAGACTGATCAGTATTTTAAAATGAGAGACAGCAATTAGGCATCCAACGTCGGGAACAAGCGCCACAAAAAAACAAAAACAAAACCGGAAATGAATAAATATGCTTCAGGCATTAAAATAAATAATTTCATACAAAATATATGTGAGAATTTAGATGAAATGGACAAATTTCTAGAAAAATGTAACTTACCAAAACTGACTCAGTAAGAGAAAACCTGATCAGTCCCTATAACTATGAAAGCTATTAAATTGGTAGTATTTCCTAGGAGACCCAGATGACTTTGCCAGCCAATTATTTCAGTCAAGGAATAAATAATTCCCTTAATCTTATGGAAAAATTCTTCCACAGTACAGAAAATGGAAATATTCCTCAAGTCACACTATGAGGTTAGTATAATCTTAATAGCAAAATGTAAAAGAACAAAAAATCATAGGTTACTTTTACTCATAAACATAAGCATAAAATTCTTGAAATACCAACAAACTGAATTAAATAATATAAAATAAAAAGGATAATAAATAATGCCCAAATTGGATTTATTTTAGGAATGTAAGATTAGCGTAACAGAAGCCAATTATTATGATTCACCACAATTACAGACTGAAGGAGAAAAATTATGTGATAATCCTAACAGTACAAAAAAGCATTTGATCAAATTCAGTACCCATTCATGAAAAATACTCTCAGCAAACTAGGAATACAAGAGAACTTCCTTAATTTGACAGAGTATTTACCAAAAGTTGAAGGCAAAAACCATGCTTAAAGGTAAAATGTTGAAAACTTTGTCTTTGAGATTAGGAGCAAGAGAAGAATATTCAGCATTACCACTTCATTCAACAACACTGGCTGGAGGTCTGAGCCAGTGCAGTAAGGCAAGAAAAAAATCTTAAGCATTAGAAAAGAAGAAATAACACTCTCATCTGAAGATACTGATTATCAATATAAAAAATTCCAAAAGAATCTATAAAGAAATTTTAAATATCATATAAAAATATGAAGTACCTAGGAATAAATTTCATAAAAGTTGTGTAAGACCTCTAAGAGAAACAATATAGCTTTTCTGAAAAACATTAAAAATGATAAATAAGTGAATGTAGATTTTAAGATCCATAGATTAAAAGACTTGATAACAAGATACCAATTCTTCCCAGGCTGATTTATAGAGTCAGTAGAATAAAAATCCCAACAGGGTTCTTTTTTTAAGTTGACAAGCTGATTCTAAAATTTATATGAAAATACAAAGAAGAAGAGCCAAGACATTCTTGGAAAAGCAGCGAAAGACAGGAGATTAATACACTTTATAACCGTAATAAATCAAGATCGTATGGTACTGGCATTGGGATAGACAAAATGATCAACAAGAAGGAAAGCACAGTCCAGAAAACAGACACAGGCATAAAAGAGCACTTGATATAACAGACTGAGCATGTCAGACTTCCCAATAAATGGGACTGGAACTAAGTGTCCGTATGAAAAAAAGAAATTGTACCCATATGCAAATAAATCAACTACAGGTCAATTAAAAACCTTAATGTGAATGGAAAAGCTATAGGATTAATTATCTTGATGACTAAAGGATTTCTTAAATAAACCACAAGACGCATTACTCATAAAGGAAAACACTGGTAATTCTAAGCACTATATAAAAAACTTCTGTTCATTGAGACACTGTTAAAAAAAAAAAAGTGGGTTTCCCTTGTGGCTCAGTAGTTAAGAATCCGCCTGCTAATGTAGCGGACACGGGTTCAAGCCCTGGTCTGGGAAGATCCCATATGCCGTGGAGCAACTAAGCCTGTGAGCCACAACTACTGAGCCCACGTGCCACAACTACTTAAGCCCACGCGCCTAGAGCCCATGCTCTGCAACAAGAGAAGCCATCGCCATGAGAAGCCTGCACACCGCAATGAAGAGAAGCCCCTGCTTGCCTCAACTAGAGAAAGCCCACGTGCAGCAATGAAGACCAAATGCAGCCAAAAATAAATAAATAAGTTTATTTTTTAAAAAAGTGAAAAGCCACAAAGTCAGAGAAGATGTTTGTGACAAAGGACTTATATCTAGGATATATAAGGAATTCCTTTTGTTTGGCATAGCACCATTTTGCAATCGTAATGAACAAACAGTTCTATGTACTGAGAATCAACAGCTGCTAACATCACAGAGGGGACAGCCACATATTATGTGCCTTCTGAAGAGGAACCTGACACCTATTACGAAGAAGTCTTGGTGAAAGAAACAAATGGAGCCTGGTTCTGATTAAGCCTCTAGATCCGATTACCAATTTACACCAAATACACAGGAGAGAAATTACACACTACACTATGCGAATACAACTGCAAAGTTGATATTATGGGAAACTCTACAGACAAATGATACAGTTTTTACAACAAATTAACTGCAAGGGATAAAAAAAGAGAAAGAGGAAAAAGCCAATAGATTTAAGACATAAAGAAGACATTAAAAAACGTGGGTAGAACTAAACTATAATGTTCAGGAATATAAACATGGGTGATAAAGCTTTTTCAAAAAATGGAGACCGTACCTTAAGTTGGGGTTTTGGTTTCTTTTAGAGGAGAAGAGGCACATGGATGTTCCTAGGAGTCTCCTGGAAAGTTTCTATCTCCTGAACATGTGACATTCCAATGGTATTCACCTTATAATAATTCACTAAGTTGCACATCTGTTTTATGTACTTTCTATATTTTTATTATATTTAACCATAAAAAGTTTAAACATGAAGAGACAACCTAAAAATTAGCGCTTTGGTTAATGGGAACTACAACTTCCAAACTAGGCACTTGGCCAACCTAGTCTCCAAGGACCAGACTTGACCACTGCCCTGACAGCCTTGCCAAGAAGTCAGCTACTGCAACTTCCCTTCTGTAACCTGTGCTCTCCCACAAAGCAAGGGAATAGACTGCCTGCTGTGGCTGCTGAAAGTCAGAGTCACTGACCCATTTCCAAAAGAGGAGAAAGAACATCAAGAGCTTTCATCTCATCATCTGCATCCAGGTCCTTCCCTGGGGTTATCTCCAACAAGGTCATGGGGATGTTATAATCCTGAAGCCATGAAAGAATTTTCACATGTGGCCATTCCCCACACAACATGATATTTTTTCTTTCTGTAGAACAGTCTATGAAGTATTACTAACTAATTAAGTCTGATCAGGGAGAAAGGCTGCCAATTAAGTAAAAAGAAAGGTTTGGGAGATAAAGCTGAGGACCTGGAATCACTCTAGAGATGCAGCTATTAAAGAACAGGTAAATTTGGTGTCCCAAAGCTTAAAACCTCTCCTTTAATTCCCAGGAAACAGCATGGTCCACTTTGACCATGTTCTCTGTTGAGAGCAGTCTGCAAACTTTTCTAAAGACTTTGGGTAGGTAACAGGCTATCATGTCAGGAGAAACAAGCCACTCTCCTAGTAAAAGACTCCAGTCCCTTCTCCCTCTGAAGGCTGCAGAGCACTGCACCTTCACCTCCTCTCCCATCACCTCTGGGGAAATCCTGAAGATGGGAGGCTCCGCTGTGTGAAGAAGAGAAGTTTGGCTCTGAATCTTCTCAATCCCAACCTGAGAGATTCTCCCTCTCTCCTTAAGAAATTAAGTCTATACACAAACTGCAAGATAAAAAAATAAGAGACAAGGCAAGCTAGAGAGGGAACCTATAGAGACATCAACCAATTGTAATGTATAGACTGTGTGTGGCTCTGATTCAAATGAACAAACTTAAAAAAATACTACTTTAAGAACACTGAGTGGATATGTGATATCAAAGAATTTTTCAGATGTGATAATATAATTCTCTCTTTTTTTAAAAAAGTCCTTATTTTTTCATACACATTCTCAACTACTTAAGGATATTAAATGATATATGCTTTACAATAACTGGGGTGGTGAAGAGGAGGCTGATGCAGGTACATGAAACAGGGCTGCCCATGAGTTAAATTTTGAAACTGGGTGATGGAGACAGGTATTCACACTATTCTCTTAGCATATATGTGTGTGTGTGCATGTGTGTGTATGTATGTACATATTATATATATGTGGGGAGAGGTTACATTTTCAAAAATAAAAGTTTTTTTTTTTTTTTAACTCAGAGTGTTTCCCTGAAGTCATTAGGGCATCTGATTCTTCTCAGACAACTCAGAGAAAAGGGTATCTTTTCTCCTTAGCCGATTCTTTAATTGAGGATACCAGCCTAAATACCTCTGTGGTAAAAACCACTGAAGCCAGGCTTAGATTCTTTATAAGGCAAAGGGGATATCCTGCATGCTGTCTCAAAACCAGCACCCTGCCATGGTTAGTAGGTGTCCAGTAGCCAGGCATCACTCTGTTCTTTGCTCAGCTGGCAGGGACTTGCTGCATCTATTGCTCAGGATGCAGGCAGCCTGCAGCAAGGCAAGTCCCTGGTGAACAAGTGCTGAGTAAAGATCTGGAGCCCTGCCTCAGCCTGTCTTACTCCCTCCCCCGAGCCAGGCTCCTCCCTTGCAGAATTTTTTTTCCTGCGTCACAAACACAAAATGGAGTTAGCTGGGAGCAAAAACAATCTATCTAAAATGGCTGAATGCAGCAGGGAGTGCCAGGCAATAAAGCGAAGGGAAAGGGCACCCCCTGCTGTCCAACACACAGACCCTATTTTTCTTTTTTTGTTAGTTTTGCATATGTCAAAAGAATCAATCCTACAGAGTCCAAGCAATTTTGTCACGAATCTTGAAAATTATGTTTTAATTCTAAATTTCAGAGAGTAGAAACTGAGGCTAAGAAAGGAAAATAATTCTCCATTTCTAAAGACAGAGCAAGTCAAGGCACAACAGCAGCCTGAGTCCCAGTTATACTTTGGTTATGATTATTAACAGTTTCTAAGAACCTGCAGAACAGAAGGGAGGTCCATCTCAGCACAGTATTCCCCAACTTAAGAAAGAGCTAATGGCCTCGGAAGTGCCACAGCCATAGCCATCACTTCCCCAGGAATTCCTGTTGCAGGCTTCTCTCAATGAAGACCACAAACAGGAAATGGAGGAGTGGGGAGTTGCCTGACATCCTGGCAACTAAGTTCCTAAGAATCACAGGTGGGAGTGACTAAGTGGGATAGGAAAAAGGACTTTGGTGAAATACTGCTGAGAACAGACTGGCTCTAAAGCCAGTTACACCTGAAGGGATGAAAGATTCAGGCTGATCTATAAAACAACTCCACCTATCCTTAATTCTCACTTACTGTCTCAGGACCACACACTACTTGCTCTGCCCAGGATGAAGCCTGCGGCATTTGTCCCTATTCTACAGGGAACACCCTCCATCGTCTTATGCTACATCTCCCTTGAGTAAACCAAATACTTTATGACTAAAAGAGAACACACGAGAAAGATGGAAAAAGCAGAAATATGTTGAAAAATCTGTGGATCTAAGGCACCAACGGTTTCCACTACTTAAATGAGGCAGCACAAACGTGAGTGTATCCAATGTCCATAAAGTGAGATAATGGCAATACATACAACACACATGAGCACAGAATCATAATAGGAAGTTAAAAAAAAAAAGTGGACTCTGGTACCACTACAGTTCTCTCTAAAAAAACAGGGTCTTTGTGGAAAAGGCCTAGGTCTCCCTAGCATATCTGAAAGACTAGAATACTTAGTTACACCTCTAGGAAATAACAACAAACTTTCTGTGAAGATAACATAGCTATAGAATCACCAAGTCCACCCAGCATACAATAAACCATGTCTATTAAGCTCTACACTAACTTTTTGATTCTGGGAAGAGGACAGAGCAAGAGGGCCCTACCATGTGCGAATGTAAGAAGCAGCCCATGTGGGGGATTTCTACTTTATACTCCCCATAGCTGTAATATGCACAGGGGGAAAAATTCAGTACCTCAAAGCCACTCGTAGGTATACACCTCGGTGGGAGATGGGGAACAGATAAACAGAATGACAGTTGAACAGCTGTTATTCCTGCCCAAAGGTAACCAGATTTCTATCACTGACCTCTTGGCCAAAATAAATACCTATCTGTTAAATCCAACAGAACTGGGCCATCATGGATGTGCAAGCTGTAAGGAAGGATGGAGCAAAGTGGCAGAGAGGGATAAATCTGAAGGTCAAGAACAAAGCCAGACAGAATTCCAAATCTATAAGAACCAAGTGCTGAGTTAGCAAGAAGGGGGCAAAGAGAAGTGTGAAAGGGTGGCAGAAAAGCAGCATACAGAATCTGGGCACTTCACAAGCATTTGCTCATTCAGACAATACAGTCATTGAGCTTCTCACAGATACTTTCCCAGCACACCCAGGATGGTGACTCAATAAGGGAGTGCTAACAACGAGATCAGCTTCAGAGATGTGGGTGGGTAGGGGCTAGAAGGACAGGCACTGCCCCAAGCAAGTCAGCAAAAGGGTAGGACAGGTTTATGTAAGGGAACAGGCACACGAGAGGGCAGGAGAAAAGGCATTAAAATAAGGTGCTGGGAATAAAGACTTTTCCTTCCTTAAAAAAATGAATCAGGATCTGTATAAGGGGTTGACATATTTTTAGATTCTCTTTTAACCTATATGTTCCCTTCCATCTCCTTTTATCCCTTGAGATTTACTTGTTGAAGAAATCAGGACACTGGTCACTGGTGAAAAGCAAAGAACTGTGCCACAGTACCAGGACAGTCCCCAGCAGCTAGCATTCTCAGGTTTTTCTGACATTCCTGGGGTCAAATCCTGGCTTGGTATTTACTTGCTATAAGCTCTCAGTAAGCAAAGGACATGTTAACTATTCTATACTTCATATCTGTCGGTTATAAAATGAAGATAATACCTATTAGGCAGCATTGTTTTCATAATTAGAAAGAATGGGTGATAAGCCTCTGTCACTATATCTGACATTAAATAGGAATTCTGGGACAAAATGGAATGAGAAGACAAAATACATTCATCTTTTCCTAGGTGCTGGGAACAGTTTTAATCTCTGCTCAGCCTACCTCCCTCACCCCCCAACCTAAACACCGAGTAAACTGCAGAATTCTAAGCCATTCTCTGTAACAAAGGATCCTAGAAATACCCTCCATTTTATTCTGGGTTTTGGGAGGGGAAAGTAACAGGGTAAAAGCATAACAAAGAGAACAGATGGAATAAACACCCAGCCCCCAGCCTGAGTCTGCAGATGCAGCTGCTGGTTTTCGTCACACTGCTGTTTTTTTCCTTTCTTTGTTCCTAAGGTGGAAGCCAGGAAAGGGTGGGTGGAGGGGTGGGGGGAAGGGGGTGGGGATGAGGGCAGGACCATCATCACTGTTACAGAAAGTCACCTGATAGTCTCCTCCAATCCCTGGTCTCTGACCTCACAATCTGGAACCTGAGCCAAAATGGCTCAACTGCGCACACCCCGTGGCTGAAAAGAAAAATGCAAGCAGAACAGGAATGCAAGGAGAATAAGAAAAGGGGGACATTCTTCTTGGAAGGATTTTAGCAGTTTTTCTTGCAAAGAGGAAATTTAAACACACACAGACAGACAGGAGAGTGCCTTATCTTTTCATCTAATAGATCCAAGAGAAAAAAATCACTGACTTTAAGAACAGAGTTGGGATAGCTGAAGGATCAGGAGGGATGAATGATTCCATCCCATCTTGCAGACATGGGGCTACCAATGCCCTTTTGTTGTATAACTGGGGCTCCCTTACCAGGGGAGCGGACAAAAGAACAAATAGCAGTTGTAATCTGACTTTTCGAAGAGAAGCAGGCTAGGATCATGAGGGAGAATGAAGTAAAAGATGCTGTTACCTGCTCTACAGAACTGGGTATTAGCACTCTGACTTGCAAAAATTAATTTATTAGGTCCAAATACTCTAGAAACCCCCTTTTCAAGCATTCTGGACACTAGCTAATTTCCTTCTTAACCCTTTTGTCTTTCCCATTATAAAAATAAGAGACCACAGTATAGAAAAGTTGAAGGAAAAAAAATCTAGCACCCTAACAAAATCTGTTATAATATTCTGGTATATTCCCTTTCAGACTTTTATTTCTGCATTTTTTTCTGTAAAACACAATTGCAATAAGGGTTGAATATAATTGTTTCCTGCATTTTCCCACCTAACACTGTATCATGAGCATTCTTCCATGTTGCTCCAAAGGCGATGGACCACAGTCATAAAATGGGATAGTTACAGGGTATTAAGTTCTACAGCAATTAACTCCAGAACAAAAACTAAGTAGGAAGGCCATACCCTTTTATGGGTAGTATCCCTGTGCTACTGACACAAAGCTCTGCTCCTACTCCAGGGAAGTAGCTGGAGGTCTGGAAGGCCCCTTAGCAGAAATTCTCAAGTCTCTCTTCCCCATACCACAGTGGCTGTAAGGCTCTAGTATGAATTGCTTTATGTTTAGAGGTGGTGTTGGTAACTAACTGTTTAGTCATTATATGAAAGAGCCTGCAAGGAAAGCAGGGAGAACACAAGGACACATGCACACTAAGATGCAATCAGATCAAATGGGTTACTGCAGGGACTGTTTGCAAAAAAAGGACAGATTACTTCATTACTATATGTATTTCTGTTTTATCGTAGTGTTCGTTATAAAAGTGATAACTAAAAAAAGTTTTTAATTTAGAATTTTTTTTTAATGAGAAAGATCTCTATGTACTAATAAGAAAAATCTCCAGGATATAGAAGCAAGGTATAGAACAGTACAGACAGTACTTTTGGTAAGGGGAGGGAGGATAAGAATCTATATTAGTATTTGCTACAATTGCATTTTTCAAAAACTCTAAAAGAAATTAATAAAAATGGTTACTTCTAGGGAGTTCCCTGGCAGTCCAGTGGTTAGGACTCAGTGCTTTCACTGCTGTGGCCGGGGTTCAATCCCTGGTCAGGGAACTAAGATCCCGCAAGCAACATGGCACAGCCAGGGAGGGAGAAGGTTGGAATGCATGAATACTAGGAAGGGAATTGAGACTTTTTAAAAATATCATCTTGGACTTCCCTGGTGGTGCAGTGGTTAAGAATCCGCCTGCCAATGCAGGGGACACGGGTTCGAGCCCTGGTCCAGGAAGATCCCACATGCTGCAGAGTGGCTGGGCTCGTGAGCCACGGCCGCTAAGCCTGCGTGTCCGGAGCCTGTGCTCCGCAACGGGAGAGGCCACAACAGTGAGAGGCCCGCGTACCGCAAAAAAAAAAAAATCATCTTTACTTCTGAACTACCTATATTACCTACATAAAAAATAGATAATAGACATGCAGAAAGAAAAGCCCCAGAGGAAACATTCTATAGTGGAGACACCCACTGTACTCCCTGAAAACTAGTCTGCCCAACCTCATGTTAGGAGGCAGATTTGTCCCATACCAACGAAAAGCAAGTTCAGACCGAATGATTCCCAAAGAGTATAAGGGATCCTCAGAACAGTGCTTTTTCTTTGAGGCAGCACTGTTGGGCTCCAGTAGGAGCCCAAGAACACTGGATCACTCTTCTGCAAAACCAATCCGAAGCCCAGCTCTGCTCTCACATTTCCCTGAGATCCCATTCCTCTTCCTACACACGTCTCTAATCCCTACCAACTCCAGGTCTCCATGGTGAGAGAACAACCAAACTTGAAGAAGAGTTATAGCTGCACAGCTGCAACATCTTTCATCATGATCTGGACTTCCTCCAGTTCCATCTTTGTTGTGTGGGCCTGAGAGACCTCTCATCATCTGCCCTCCATCCACCCTTTCCAGGCTAGTCAGTCTCGAAGTGCTTCCCAGCTACTTCACTGACTCCAGAGAACTTCTTCAGAACCATCCTTCTAAGATGCCTATCGAGACCTGGCTGGGAGGATGGCAAGAAAAGAATTTTATAAGAGCAAGTGTGGTACCAGTTAACATAAAATGTCAAATTGTTTCCTAATTGATCATACATGACCTCCATAAAAACAAGGATAATTGTACAACACTCACTCTGATAGACACATCAAAATGTTATTACAAGAAAAAGTAGAAAGCAGCTTCTAGACTACGGCAGAGAGTGGGAAGACAGCGAGCAGAAAATGGAAAAAGAAATAAATACTGAAGCAATGGATCAAGCCATATTAGTGTATTACATGAGGAGCTTGTTAAAAACATACCCTTAGACAGTCCTTGTAACTTGGAATCTCTGGAGGTGGAGCCCAGGAATTTATACCTTTAACAAACTCCTCATGTAATCCTTATGCACACTCAAGTTTGGGAATTACTGGTAGAAATAGTTATTTAAGGATAAGGACTAACTGCACTAAGATGACAGAAATTTAGGCAACACTCATCTCATACTAGATGGCCTGAGTCTCAGCCAATGCCATATAAAAGAACATTTTGTCAGAAATAAAATCTGGAATCTGTAGGTAATGGGAGATAGGACCTTGAGTTTAAAAAATACAGTTTCAGTCTGTGTATGTCTAGAATAGTAACAGAGGCACAAACTAAAGTCTGAATAGCTAGAAAGAGGCTCTAAAACTGGGATTATTTTAAGATAATCAGGAGTTAACAAATGACAGAGGGGGCTGACTGTAAAAACCTTTCTGCAGCTGCAAATTCTACCCAAGATAGGCTAGGGGAATTCCCTGAAGGACATTAATTCAGTATAGCATCCCTGGGAAATTATCAGTATATAATCAGTGGGTAGTTCTATTGTGTGCCTAAAGTAGCTATTCAGTAGAAATTGAGACAAAGATGGTGTTAGGAATGTGTATATAATGGGATTACAAAATGAACTACCAAGCTGGTAAAATTTAAGCCCCTCTTTAAGCCAAATGAAGGCTATGCTTTCATGAAAATATCAGACTAAAACAAAAACAAACTCAAAAGCATTCTCCAGCCTCTGGGCCCCCAAAAGAACACTAATATTGCTCCTATAAAAATACAAGCTGCAACAGGACAAGATCCTTTCGTTAAAGGACAAGCTATAGCTTCCCGTCTTCGTTTTACTTATCAGTCCTCCAAATGAATTTCCTGACAGGTAGAGGGCAGCATACCAGGCAGTGTGTATTTGAAAACAACAGAGATTGCCCCTCTCTAACGTGACTGCGTCACTACCAGACGTAACAATGACACATCTAAAATAGAAGAGCTCCATGTGCCATCTGGTGGTGAAAAAGGAGAAGAGCACACTGCAGATAAAATATATCAAATTCCTCTAGTTTAGAAGGAATTAAAGTTTAATTATCTTTATCTGATGACACCCTCCCTTAAATCTCCACCAGTAAGTCTTCCGTGGAATCTATACCAGCAGGCTTCACATGCCAAAGTTTTAAAGTTTTACACTAGTTTAGCTCTCTATCCCCAAATACTGGTTGTAAGCAAGGAGTAAGTCCTAATGCCTGGCCCCAGTGCATGGGATAAGATGCATAAAACTCAGACCAAAACAAGCAAACCAACACAAGAACTTAGAAAGCTGTCAAAACATGAGTGAGATGTAGACAGATAACACCAAAAACAGCTTATTCAAGGAAAAAAGAAAAATACAATAAGAGAACCATAAGTTTAGAACTGAAAGGTATCTTTACCTTTATCTATCTCATTTTACAGATGAGGAGAGAGTCAAGGTATGAAGGATAACCTTTGGTTTAGTCTCATTAGTGGTCAGATTAAAACAAGGTAACACTTTTGCCCTATTAGAAACTATGATAGTTTCTTATTCCTGGTGGAAGTGTAAAGTGGTACAATCCTACACCTAGTAATTTGGGCCCAGAAATTTTACTTTTAAGAATTTACCAGGGCTTCCCTGGTGGCGCAGTGGTTGAGAATCTGCCTGCCAATGCAGGGGACATGGGTTCGAGCCCTGGTCTGGGAAGATCCCACATGCCACGGAGCAACTGGGCCCATAAGCCACAACTACTGAGCCTGCGCGTCTGGAGCCTGTGCTCTCAGACAAGAGAGGCCACGACAGTGAGAGGCCCGTGCACCACGATGAAGAGTGGCCCGCGCTTCCCACAACTAGAGAAAGCCCTCGCACAGAAACGAAGGCCCAACACAGCAAAAATAAACAAATTAATTAATAAACTCCTATCCCCAACATCTTCCAAAGAAAAAAAAGAATTTACTGTGCAGAAATACAAGTATGCAGGGATAAATATAAAATATTTCTGGCAGCATTGTTTGTTGTTATATAAAAAAATCAGTAATTTAAATTCTCAATAAGGGACCATCTTGTACTATTTATATGACAGAATTCAACTATCCGTTAAAAATAATGAGGCAGAATATGAAAAAGAATATATATATGTATAATTCAATCACTTTGCTGTACACCAGAAACTAACACAGCATTGTAAATCAACTATACTTCAATTTTTAAAAAAAGAAGAAAAAAGAAATAATGAGGTAGATCTATATCCAATGATATCAAGAGATGCTAAAACATGTCAAGCAAAAGGTAGAGCAGTGTATACCAAATGGGATCACACACATTACATTAAAAATATGTATATACCCTCACATTTCTATAATTTTATCTTTTAATTCCCCTGCTCCTTAATTTTCCAGTAAGGTTCTATTTGAAAATTTCCCACACTTTCTTCCCTTAACTAAAGGAGAAAAGGATTTTACTTATTCCTTTATTAGAATAACATATGCATATAAAAGGTATGGTTAACCATGGTTGAGAGGGGAGAAGGAGATTTTACACTTTCAGTGTATTCTATACATTTGTTGAAATGAGGATATCATGTTGGCCCAGAAAATGGCTTTAGACAGGAACATGGTCACAGAGGAAGACACAGAAAGTAGGTAAAAGTAGGTGGGAGTCTGTGGAAGCTCCTCTTCTGATTCAGTTTTCTCAGTGAAGTAGAAAGAAAACATCCTCAACTGAGAATGAGGATGAGTGAGGTGTTGGGCCTTTGAGGAGAGAAAAGGTGCGAAATAATCATTTAGGAGAATAGGAAACTGAATGGACTAGAAATGTTTAATATCTGTTGCCTGGCAAGGCCAAGCAACGTTGCCAACTGAGCAGAGGAGAGACAGGAGAAAAAACAGCCAGTGAGGCAGAAGAAAGAGACCCTCCTGTCCTGAAAGCCAAGAGAAGAAAGTGTATAAAGGAGAGCAAGTTGTATTCTTTTCTCCAGTGTGCCCACTTGCACAGCTACAGGTGCAGGATTGATAGAGACGGAATTAACCAGGACTGTGATCTTGCGAACCAAGTAAGATGAAATGAGAGAAAAATGGAGAAAGAAAAAAAAAACCTAGGGAAGGGTTATTATAATTATTAATGATAATTTTACCTGAAGAGAGTGAAGTCTTCAAGGGGGTAAAGGACAGTGAAAACTGAAGGATAAATGGAGTGGCGTCTCAGTAGGGCTGGAGAATTGCTGGGGTTAGGGTACCAAAGACAGCAAGGTAAAAAGATAGAAGGTGGTACTATTAAGAAACACACTCTCATCTTTTTTCTGTTTCTGAACTCACACCCATAGCACCCTGTTTTGAATTTTGGGACCATATCTTGGGTTCTCTAGAATGAAACTATTTGAGCATTTTATTTTGTGCTGCTACTATGGTTCAATTTCTCTTCACTTAGCATTCCATCTAGTTTTTACAGAAACAATGGATACATATTTTTTGGATATAAACTATATCTTTCACAAGAAAAAAAAATAGAAGGTGGGTGGTATGAAATTGAGATCGTGGAGGGGCTGCAGTTCTGGTGATGACCATAAGACAGATGGGTGAGATGGAGTGAAGGACAGATCACTAGAAAAGAAGAGTGCCAGGATATGTGAGGCCAGAATATTGGGAGGATCATGACCCTTTTATATAGAAATTGCTAAGAATTAAGAAGGAGTACTGGAGTACTACAGAGGAATAAATTGGAGTGTTAGTAGACAACAGTATAAAGAGAGAAACTGGGTGATTATGACTTGATGTCATAAGATTCAAAATTATGGGTTTTTAGGAAAGAAAAAGGTGGACTGATCTGAAAGTGGCAATGAAGAACAAAGAGGACATCTACTCCATCTTCAGGTCCATTGGGGTGACATTTATGAGAGGAAAAAAACCAACACATGAGAGGGCAAAAAGGAAAGCCCAGTTTCTGTTAGAGCAACAAAGTGAAGTTGATGATATAGGAGATTTTGTTAGTAATGGACCATGAATTCCTGAGGGCTCAGTGGACAGGTTTCAAGAGCTCAGGTGGGATGGGAGCAGGAGGCAGAATAGGAGACATACAGAACCTATGGGGATTCAAGTATGGGAGATGAGGGTAACATGGGAGTCTGGGCCTTCCTGTGGTGAGTGACATAAACCTAGATAAATGACACAATATTAGATCCAGTGGGTTCAAGGCAAATAGTGATGGCAAGGATTGGAGTTTAGAGGGATATCTGAGGGGGTAGTTGCAGTTCTTCCTTTATACCACTGATGATGGGAGATCACAACCCAGAGGAATTGTGGTACTTATTCTACATGCAGGAGTCCTCATAACCCCAGGTGATACAGGTAGATTTATGTTTTTAAATCACAAGGGAGTACTATCTGATATTACAGAACTTCCCAACTGCTTTGAGCTAACGGTCTGACTCTGCTCAAAATCCAAGAGTAGTATAAGTAATTAAAGGACAAATGTTCACTTGAACAGCACTTCTGGTCCTAATCCTATACACTTGAAAGGGTAGGGAACTGATGAAACAGACACCCTTCTGCCAAAAGAATCACTAAGGTGGAGCATGATGAGGTCTTAGAAAATCTTATTTCTAGAGGTTAAAGTTGCAGAGGCTGTAAAGATTCACTAAGGTGTTTCCTGATAAAGATCCAACTGGGTGGGTGCCACCTAGTGTACAGAAAAGGATCACAGGGAAAAGGAAAAAGACCCTTAGATCCCTTTTGGGAAAGATGGGATTGCTTCCCCAACACAGGCTCCTGTTGTAGACTGAAGCCTTCAGCAAGAAGGTTCTGGGACAGCAGTAGACAGGTAAAACTACCGCTTGTCACCAATAGTTCTGACTTGTGCGACTACAGCACAAACCTTGGAATCTGCGCCAACAGTCAAATCCTAATTAGAATACTGTTATTGTTTATGAAATTCTCAGCTTTTTGCCAGGATCTTACTTTTTAGCCAGAGTTCTTTCAACATTACTGCTATTAACCACTTGTAGAACTTCTCTGATGCTCGTAATTCCTGAAATGCACCTCATACTTTAACAGGGAGAGGGTCTAATGCTACATATGGTTCACTGCCGCATACCTACTAAGGACGATTAGCTTGTGGATCTTATAAGTCCAGAAGTTTTTTTGGAAGGAAGGAATAAATGTAAAAAGAAAAACATCACTGTACTTAGGACATCAGTTATCACTTACCACCCTATGTTTTAAGAGGTGATACTTTTTTTCTTTTTTTTTGTGGTACGCAGGCCTCTCACTGTTGTGGCCTCTCCTGTTGCGGAGCACAGGCTCCGGACGCGCAGGCTCAGTGGCCATGGCTCACGGGCCCAGCCGCTCCGCGGCATGTGGGATCTTCCCAGACCGGGGCACGAACCCGTGTTCCCTGCATCGGCAGGCGGATTCTCAACCACTGCGCCACCAGGGAAGCCCAAGAGGTGATACTTTTAATGGGATCATGATACCAACAAAAGAGAGTAAGAGTTAGAAGGAAAGCAGAATGAAAAACTAGTTATCTTGTACATACAAATAATGACCTGAGGCCACCACAGTGATGAAAATGCTCCCTAGAAGAAGATGAAAAAGAATAAAATTTAACTACTGAACATGTTCCAAGGAATTCAAGAAGCAGATTCAACAAAGAAACCATGATAAAAGACTCCTGGCTGATCACCATAAGCATGAGAGTGAAAAAGGACTAGAAGTTTTACAGCACTGCCTATCAAATCAAAATTCAAAATATTCTCTGTCAAGGAATAAATCAACTAAGTAAATTCCTGATTTACAGGAAGTCAAGAGATCAGAAACAAGAGAATAATCCTTAAGAGAGAAAAATGCATAAAAGAATCTGTAGTATAAATTTGAGGACCACTTCCTCTCTCTTAGCTCTTAGTAAAAGGCACACATCTTCCTGAACCTTAATGAAGCAGTGGCTCGAGACCTTTGACTACAGGAGGCAGATGTCAAGAGTAAGGCGGATGTTTTCTTTGATGTTCATTCCTGAAGGAACCATCAGTATATGGGAGGTTTCAGGTACCACTAAAATATAAGGGGGATACAGTTATGCTTAACAAACAGCAGACAGTTGTGTTTAGCAAGTGAGAGATGAAACAATGCAATATTATGAAAACCTTGTGTCCAGATAACTTCCTCATCAAGACTGGCAACTATTGGGCTGAAATCATTTAAGCAAGATGTCTACTGTACTAGATATGCATGTCGTGCTTCTCCAGCTGGATTAGTTTTGCTAGAGTTGAATATACTGTAATCAGAATGGCTCCTCTTCTTCAACCCTAAATATCTGGTATCTTACTTTCCCTAATCTAATGTTCCTTTTTTGTACTCGTAAGAGTCACTTCCAATTCAAGAATACTTGTGACAGAATGAGTGAGGTGGTAGCAGAAGCCAGCATATCTCCTTCTTCAAGCTTCTGTCTGGATCTAAGCTTTCAGAAGCTCTTAGGGAAGGGACATACAAATCTGGGAAGCAGGGGGTTAGAGCAGGACTTTGGAGTCACAGTCTGGAGTCTGAATCCTGCCTCTGGCACTTACTATAGGGCCTTGAAAAAATTATTTAACCCATATCTCTACTTCATCTGGAAGATGAAATAGTTATAGAGTGGTAATGAGTATTTATCTATCATTTAATTATACCATCAATATTAAGGCTATGAATGAGAGACTTGGTAACTGAAACTGGTTACCTACTTGAAAAAAGGATTGAGAATGAAGGTATTCTGAAACATTATACTAGAGACGTTCAAAGCACCAAAAGCAAAGTAAACCTTGTCTTCATACTGAGGAGCTCTAGATCCTCTGAGTCCTCACCTCTGAAGTTTCCTTAGCTTGAAATTCCTTACCTGATAAAAACCTAAACTCTAAGAAGCCTAAAGTCTTTTTTACTAAAGTGTTTTTTGGGGGCCATATTGAAAGAAAGGGGCTACTTGGGAGGAGTCTGTATTAAGTCTGCCAACCAGAGCACCAAGAGAGGGAGGCTCAAAACTGCATCAGGAAAGGCAGGGCAGATTAGTTACCCTGGTCACGGTCGGTACTGTGGCACTGGCTCCAGATGCAGCACCTCCATCTGCTACTTGATGCCCGTGTACACGATGTCAAAGCAACCATTCTGTCACCAAGAAATACACATTAGAACAAGCCCTGACATTCAAATACTGCTTGTATCACCACAGATTTGCAGAGTAACTCAAAGGAAAAGAAAGCAACAAAATGTAGAAGAAAAAAATAAACCAAATATTAAAGTCAGTAAAACACTGAAAATACAAGGAAGAAATAATTTTTAAAGGGAGCAGCATTTGTTTCTTGGGAGAAGATGACTGGAAACATACAGATGTAGTGTGGTTGATGACAAGCAGGAAGGTTTCGTTGCATGTGATAACTGTTAGAGTTGGGTAAACCATGAGTACTTGTTTGATAGGAAAGAAAAACCTCTCCCAAGAATTTCTTAAAATGATTAAGATTTAGGATGTTTGGAAAATTGTTCATGATTTAATAATTTTCAAGAACACCTTCTCTAGTGCTTCCTAATAAAAAGACTGGGAAATTAAGACACGGTGCCAATTTAACACCTGAAAGTCCTAACTAAAGATATTTAAAGACTAGCTAGAAATGTCCTTCGTCAAAGTAGCAGCAAACTACTAATGATGATTACTATTACATGAAAATCAATACGACATTAAACTAAATTGACTAATTCATACTTGTTCCTTTCAGATTAAGATACAGAGATTTCTAAGAATAACTTAAGGGCGGGGGGCGGGAGCCAAAGCTGTCAGGAAGTTAGAATCATCAATGAACAGAAAGTAGTTTCCAGGGCAGAAATTGAAGGCTAAAAGGAACATTAAAAAGTTTGGTTACACTGTTGAAAATAACAAACGATGAGATAAGGTCTTGCTTAGGTATTTAAAAAATACTACAGGGCTTACCTGGTGGCGCAGTGGTTGCGAATCTGCCTGCCAATGCAGGGGACACGAGTTCAAGCCCTGGTCTGGGAAGATCCCACATGCTGCAGACAACTGGGCCCGTGAGCCACAACTACTGAGCCTGTGGAGCCTGTGCTCCATAACAAGAGAGGCCGCGACAGTAAGAGATCCGCCGCGCACTGCGATGAAGAGTGGCCCTGGCTCGCTGCAACCAGAGAAAGCCCTCACACAGAAACAAAGACCCAACACAGCCAAAAATTAATTAATTAATTAATTAATTTAAAAATACTACATACCAGGACTTCCCTGGTGGCACACTGGTTAAGAATCTACCTGCCAATGCAGGGGACATGGGTTCAAGCCCTGGTCTGGGAAGATCTCACATGCCGTGGAGCAACTACGCCCGTGCGCCACAACTACTGAGCCTGTGTTCTAGAGCCTGCGAACCACAACTACTGAAGCCCGCACACCTAGAGACCGTGCTCTGCAACAAGAGAAGCCACCGCGATGAGAAGCCCAAGTACCGCAATGAAGAGTGGCTCCCGCTCGCCACAACTAGAGAGAAAAGCCCTTGCACAGCAATGAAGACCCAACGCAGACCCAACACACACACACACACACACACACACACACACACACACACACACGCACTACATACCAATTCACAGTGGGAATATAATGCCAAGGCAAACCACTAAACTGCAGGAAACTCCACTGCACGGCTTCCCTGGTGGTGCAGTGGTTGAGAGTCCACCTGCTGATGCAGGGGACACGGGTTCGTGCCCTGGTCCAGGAAGATCCCACATGCCACAGAGCAGCTGGGCCTGTGAGCCATGGCCGCTGAGCATGCACGTCCTGAGCCTGTGCTCCGCAACGGGAGAGGCCACAACAGTGAGAGGCCCGTGTACCGCAAAAAAAAAAAAAAAGAAGAAGAAAACTCAACTGCAATCAACAGCAATACAAATGTACAGGATAAAAGAAGGATGGTGACAGAGCAGGGAGGAAAAGGGACCCAGTCAATGTACATTTGCAGTGGCACTCAGAATGTAGCCACCAGAAAGAAAATGACACCAGAGGCCAACACAGGGATACATTCTGTGAACTTACAAACTAACAAATTTGATTTTGATTTTCATTGTCAACTAGTCTTTGTTGATATTCTAGAGTAGTATAAGTGGTCATTATCACAGCATTTTTAATAGCAGGTAGAAGTAATTCTCTGAGCTGAACTTTAGTTCAGAAGGTGATACATCTCTTAGAGGAAAAGGTAACTTTGCCCAGAATGCTAGGGCAACAGGGCAGGCCTGAGCACTGTGATCTTTGACTCCTAGATACATACGTGTAACTAGGGGCTGCCAGAGGCACAGGTTTCTTTTCATTTTCTTTCTTTCTTTTTTTTTTTGTATTTTGGCTGTGTCATGCCATGCAGCATGCAGGATGATTCCTTGACTGGGGATCAAACTGGGGCCTCTGCAGTGAAAGCACCGAATCCTAACCACTAGGCCACCAGAAAACTCCCTCTGTTAGGTATCTTATTAGAATGAAGTGCAGCCTAGTCTCATCAGAGCACTTAAGGAAAAAAGTAGTAACTGTCTTAAAAAATGCTTATTTACTGGCAGGGGGTGGGAGGAGTGCTCTGAAGTTGCACTTAATTGTCATCACTAGGGTCATAATAAACCTCTAAATAAACAAAAAGCTGGAAGAAGATGGAAATACAAAATTATTAGGTTATGTCATTAGGTACATGTCAATATCTTTCAAATACTTCATCCCTCTGGGAAAATAACTGTAAGTGTCCCATCACAAGACAGCACGAAACCGAAAGAATTAGGAAGTGAAGAAAGAAAAGGGCAAAATAGATCAGCTCTTCTAAAATAAAGGGGAAGATATGAAGGTGAAGAAGAAAAGCAAGAATTTATATAAAAAGACAGACCAGAAGTCAAGACCCCTGGATCTGGTCATATAACCTTGAGCAAGCTACCTAACTAATCAGGCTATGTAAGCTATGGAATGGAGATAATATACACCCAACCTATCTCATAAGGTTTCTTTGCAGTCCTAATAGGGTAGAATATGTTAAAGCACTTTGAAATATGTAAAATACAACACAAATGTAAAGTAACAGTATTATTATTTAAGTTGTCCCTCACCTTCCAAAGAAACAGCAAGTATATTGTAGCTTCAACTTAAAATAATTTTCTTCCCTGTCAGCTAACATAAGAGCTATTGGTCCTTCTGGACTCTTAAAAAAAAACTAGCAAAAGAGAAATCAATCCCAATTTCTAGTCTTAGTTTTCTAAAGAGAAATCCCTTTACATCTGTTTCATTTTTTTCTCTAATATTCAAGCGACCCAACTACAAAGCTCTTCTGTATTCTTACCTTTTGAAGCTGCAGGAGCAAAGTGCCAGGAAGGAGAAAGCATCAGATATTGGAAAGAAATGGAAAAAAGAAAAGGGATCACATATGGTTCTTTGTTATTGTACAAAGACAGTTGTTTAGCCACCTCACCTACTAAAGACTCTGCTCAGCTCTCATCAATTACCTATGTAGGTCTAAAGATGGCACCTTAAACGCAGTGCCAGAATCCATTCAAGAGTATCATCAAAATGATACTCTCAGCCCAGCTTGAGCTCTGTCACATTAATCTCATATCCCCACAAGTTACACTTGTGTAAAATACCTACATGCAAAAAAACTGGGGGGAAAAATACGTACATGCAACAGTTCTCTTTGCCAACTCCAGCATCCCCAGAATACAAAACCAGCTTATTTTCTTCTGAATAGGAACTCCCAGCTCTCTTCAACCCTCACCCAGGGAAGGGAAAGAAATGGGAGACCCCCTTAACAAATGTTCTAAGTCCTACACTGGCCCTTTGCATGAAAGAGGAAAGGACTCACTCTTGGTTTGAGCAGAAAAGGTAAGGGTAAGTTTGGCGAAAAGTTCATTGTTCTCATATCGGTCCTCCTTCACCTTTGTCCAGAAGCAGTCTTGGGAAAGGTCCTCAGCGACAAACTGTGGATACAGGCAGGTGTTAAGAGTTACTAAACTGAGCTCTGTACTTTCCATCCTAGAAAACTGATTAAGATGCAAAAGAAGCAGCTGGCTGGTTATTGTCAACATCATACTAGAATAAGACTAACCTGAGACACAGAGAACAGCTATGCTCTTTGTGGTGGGACCAGGAGACGATGATTCAAGGTTATGTGTTTATTGGTGATTATTCAACAACTAGAATCAGTTATGCTACTTATCCTCCTTCTAACCCCAAATCCTCTACTTTTAGAAGCATTAAGGCTTTATTTCACATCTTCCCTTGCTCTACATTACACTTTTCCCCTTAGGGTGGTGAACTGTACCAAATTTGTTCATTTTATGAACAAATCCCTAAGCTCCTTTATTTTAACTTGGTTTCCAGAAGCAAAAGGCTGATGCAGAATCACAGTGCTCTCAAACACATACTGTGCCATGCAAACATATCCTATGTAACTTATTTACCGGGGTGGGGGGGTGGGGGGAGTGGTAGGGAGTTGTATCCATAAATCCATGACTTTTGGATCAGCAAAATTATCTACCTTGCAGATTGGTGAAATGACTATCAAACTGTGTGGTATACCAGGGCACTCATCCTCAGAGAAAAGGGCAAAAACATTATCTTAAGGATAAGTTTAGGTTTTGTAGCAGAGTATAGGGCTCGAAGAACTCTCCCAAGTGATATCCAGCATATAGAATATGCCTATTATCTGCTGAATAAACATACATATGAGTGGAACTTAAAGACAGACAGATGTGAGCCGTAAGAAAGGGAAGCCCAACCATGCACAAAACACAAAGTAGGAAACTGAAGTGGTCTCTTAAAATCTACTGATGAAGAGATGGACAGAAATCCTTACCTTGGACCAGTTTGGCCTCCGGAGCTGTACCTCTGGCTTGTAAAGTTTCTTTGGGGTTAATCCAAATGGTAGAACTGGGGCTGCAGGAACTCCAAAAGGGAGAGGTGGAGGAATACCAGGGCCTCCAGGAAATGGAGGGGGTGGAGGGATTCCACCAGGAAGAGGGGGAGGGGGAGGTAGCATTCCTGGTCCTCCAGGCAAGGGAGGAGGAGGTGGGGGGATGCCAACACCCCCAGGCATAGGGGGAGGTGGAGGGATGCAGGCACCCCCAGGCAGAGGAGGGGGTGGGGGGATGGAGGCACCCCCAAGTAGAGGAGGGGGTGGGGGGATGGAGGCAACCCCAGGCAGAGGAGGGGGTGGGGGGATGGAGGCACCCCCAGGCAGAGGAGGGGGTGGGGGGATGGAGGCACCCCCAGGCAGAGGAGGGGGTGGGGGGATGGAGGCACCCCCAGGCAGAGGAGGGGGTGGGGGGATGGAGGCACCCCCAGGCAAAGGGGGAGGTGGAGGGATGAAGGCACCCCCAGGCAGAGGAGGGGGTGGGGGGATGTAGGCACCCCCAGGCAGAGGAGGAGGAGGAGGTGGTGGAGGAGGAACGGCCCCACCCCCAGGAAGAGGGAGTGCGGAGGCTATGCTAACCTCTCCTGGTAAAGGGGGTGAGGGGGGACTGACAGGCCCAGAGTCACCAGGTAAAGGAGGGGCAGGGGGAAAAGTAGCACTGCTAGGAGGGGCTGCAGCAGTAACTGCAGTGGAGAGTGAAGCCACTTCTTTCTTGGCATCTTCCAGTTCCTTGGACAGCTTGGCAACCTACAGAAATAACACCAATGGGAGTACTTCTCACTCCACTTCAGGGACCACTGGGGCTGGAAAGGACCTAAGAAATTACTTAATCCAAACTTCTCACTTTACACATGAAGCGAGTGAAAGGAGTCAGACAGTTGAAAGGCTCCACCTAAAGTCACATAGCTATTTAGTGACAGAGACAAAACTAGAATTCAGGTCTTCATGTTCCTAGTTTAGTATGCTTTGCATTAAGAAGGCAACTTCAAAGTTTATGTTAAACTCTCTCTTTGATTAGAAAATGCAAAGATCGGGAATTCCCTGGTGGCGAAGTGGTTAAGAATCTGCCTGCCAACGCAGGGGACACTGGTTCAATCCCTGGTCTGGGAAGATCCCACATGCCGTGGAGCTACCGAGCCTGAGCTCTAGAGCCTGCGAGCCACAACTACTGAGCCTGCGTGCCACAGCTACTGAAGCCCGCGTGCCTAGAGCCCGTGCTCTGCAACAAGAGAAGCCACTGCAATGAGAAGCCTGCACACAGCAACGAAGAGTAGCCCCTGCTCACTGCAACTAGAGAAAGCCCACACGCAGCAACAAAGACCCAACGCAGCCAAAAATAAAATTAATTTTTTAAAAAAGAAAGAAAATGCAAAGATCAAGTAAATCAAATAGTCTAGGTACGCAATTAACATATGTGCTATACAGGTAATTATATAACCACATAGGTGATCGAGTTATCAAGTATCACAGATCATATAAATATCTATAACTGCAGAGAGAGTGTGTGGGCATAAATCTGTCCCGAGATGACTAAAATAAGAGAAAAATAGCAAATATGAGAACAGTTTATTTAGTATTTACTCCTAAATTTATTAGAAGGCTATTATCTTTATTTCTGGGTAGTACTGTGACTCATTTATTCTGTGTTGTTCTATATTTTCCAAATTTTCCATCTTATGTATTACTTACTCCCAAAACAAAACAGCTTATGATTTTAAAAATATGCGCCATCTAACTAGATTACCTATTAGTATCTGAACCCTCCCTGGGAGTAAGATGACAGAGTCCTGCTCCAACACAAGCTCACTCTGACGCTGCTGATGGCAGTTACAGGTCACTCTGCCTTCCCTGTTCAGATATTACCTCTCCTGTGAGCTGAGACACTTCTGCTTCCAGGTTCTGTTTCTCTGTGGCAATTTTTTCCTTTTCAGAATCCAATGCATCCTTTTCTCCCTGAAGATCCTGGAGCTTCTGCTCAAAGTCACTTTCCATCTTTTTCATTTCCACCTGTAGCTCATGTCGGGCTGTTAACTCTGAGTCCAGCTAGAGGAGAAAGGAATCAGGCTCCCAGTAAGCTCTCCATCTCGGCAAAGGCCAGGTGTTATTCCCCATAATTTACTGTTTTGTGCTAATCCTTGATCTGTTGAGCTCACTGACCCAAGGGATGCCTGGAAAAAAGGCCACCATGATTTCGACCTTAAAATCAAGGTTAAAGGAGGGGGAAGCCAGGGATTACTTCCATACTCTATCTATACTTGGAGTTATTTTTTAAAATAGCAACAACTAAGATTTTAAAGACATTTAACCAGGACAGCTAAGGTGCACAATCCCAGTAATCTCAAGGATCAAAAACCTATCAACAATAGGAGTCCTTAATCAAAGAGAAAGAGAGAATTCAGACATATTCCAGTTCCTCTTGTTCTATGGATAAAAGGCCTGGTCGCCAAGCAAACCCAAGTGCTGTCAATGTTATATGAGAGTGTCGCCTGTCTTTTCTCCTGCTCAGGGGCCCAAGAACTGTGCAAACTCACGACTGACTAGCTCCTCATGATCACATCCATACCACTTTCTCCACTGAGTAACCTACAGCAGAAAGGTTTCCCCTAGGAACTGCTACTGTGTGCTGAACACTGAATATATCACAGGTAACTGTTTCACATGTCAGAAAAATCAAAATCCTTAGACAAAGAAAGATATACTCCAATTATTTTTCATCTCTCATACATACCTTTTTTTCCATCTCTGTAGCTTTGGCTTCAGATTTCTCCACCTTTGTTTTATCAATCATTTGATCTAAAAAGAAGGCGAATAGTCAGGAAGTCAAGTTCCCAGTTCTCGTATTCCCCTCTCACTGCCTAAACCCTTCCACATAACCAAAGGGCAGTCTTTGTTCTTTTTGTTTATTTTTCTTATCCTTCTTAATGTTCTGTACTAGACAAAGAAATGGAACTTTCAGTTAAGTTCAGCATATAATTTCTGAGTGCCTGTTATGCAGTAAGGCCACCATGCTGGGTGGCACAGAGAATGCCTATAAGTAATACTTATGAATCTCTAGGACCAGCAGGAGTAGCAAACAATAGCCGAAGTCCCTTCAAAAGGTGGGGTGGTGTATGAGACAGGATAAATTTTTAGAATTGTGTAGAAATAGACTAAAGGCCTGTATATTCCTAGCACAGATATTGGTTATATCACCTAACAAAGGGTGAAAATGGAAATACCGGGGGCTAGAAAAGTATCTTCTCTGAAATTTTCACTGAAAGAAAGATGCAAAATGAAAGACAGAAGCAATGTTTTATGGAACCAGACAGACAAATATGCTTACCAATCAGTCCCTCAATATCAATCTGAAGGTGCCGGCACTTGAAGTCAGGATCAGCCCCATTCTTGTGCAGAACTATCTGAGAAATACATTCTTCAATCAACTTATAGTACTGCGGTCTACCGAAGAAACAAAAGAAGGTTATTAAAAGAAAACCAAAATATAATTTTGGTATTCAGGATCAAGAAAGGTAACTGCTTTGACAGCAGAAGGACCTGAGGATAAATGTTCTGGAAAAGACCTTTTCATAAAATTAACAGAGTATTGCTGCCATGCTAAGAAATCCCCCTCTTCCACATCAGCTACCCCATCTACTTCAGATTGTCAAAACTTCTTGCCATCTGCCTCTGAGTGCAAATCCTTTTCCATCTAAAATTCCAGCTTGATCCTGCCTGTGATGGATAGTACTATTGTTGAATCTCTACTCTACTGCTTGAATCTCATGTTCCAACATGAATCAACTTTAAATTGCTGCCTTCCTTTGTTATCATCTTCACTCCACCCCACCACCCTATTCCAAAAGAAGGAGGCAGTTCACCTTATACACTCTCATCTCTTCCATAGAGATGCCTTTCAGTTGGATTAAAGGGACAACTGGCAACTCCCTTTATGTCTGAAACTAAAAATGAACTCTAATCCATGTCTTTGTCTTTTCCTTTTCTCTCTACAGACAATCTTTGAATTTAAGAAGTTTGCACTCTCCACTTAGGCTCAAATTCAAAACTTCCCACAAGTATACCATCTTACCTGGCCTCATAGTCATTTCGGACTAAGAGTAGGTGCTGCAGGATGGACAGGAAGTGTTGCTCTGCCTTTGAATCCTTCACTGTGTTTAAGAGAATCTGGAAGACTTCACTGAAGTCAGTGGAAAAGGAGAAGAGGCTAAGGAAAGCATATATTTAGAAACTATGTTTGACAGGTAGCTTGCCCAACTCTCGGGAGAAGTAGCAAGATGCCACTTCTATTCTAACAGCTGTTCCTCCTGTAAACCCTGGCCTAAACTTTAAGCTCTATAAACTTTCTTTGGCCAGGGGACCAGTGAGTCAGGGGGTACTATACACAGAGACAGAAAACTCCTAGTACTTGGCTTGAAAATCGAGCAGTAGACAGACACAAAAAGGTAACTAACTGCCTCAAAGTCACTTGTGGCAAGTATCAATAGGTAACCAAATTATTTCCCGTCAGTCTCATGGAAACATACAAGAAAGCAAATTACAACCTCACTCCCTGACTTGTCTATGTTCTCCAAAAACCAGCTCTACATCTTAATAAGCTAAGCTATCATGTTCTAGGAGGTCTATACTAATTTTGATTGGTGCTTCCATGTTGAGCAACCCTCAGATCACCTTTCCCAACTTCTCTGGTCCACACTGAGGTAAATATATCCAATGGCAATCAAAAGGCACCTGCCTAATCTACAAAGAAGACAGGGCTAACGCCCTCGTGTAAGTCATCATCTCCACACCATTCCTTACAGAGATCTACAACTGAATGCAACTGAATGTCTTGTGTCTTCAACCCAATCAGTAAAAGGATATTCCATCTCCATTCGAATGTCATCCAGCCGTCCCTTCAGGTCATAGGAATCTTCTTCTCCTTGTTCATCAAACACATTTAGTTGCACTCTCATATCATCATTTTCAATCTCTCGAAGGTCCTGTCAACAGCAAAAGTAGAGGCCAGGGAACCCAAAAGTGTCCTATGCTGGTTAAAAACCCAAATATTTCAACCTGGTTTTTTGGGTTTTTTTAATTTTTTAAATTTTGGCGTGCTGCATGGCTTGCAGGATCTCAGTTCCCCAACCAGGAATTGAACCTGGCCCACGGCAGTGAAAGTACTGAATCCTAACCACTAGACCACCAGGGCACTCCCTCAACCTGGTTTTTAAACTGAAAACCAAGTCTTCCCAGGGATGATGGGGTTATAAGAGCAGGAAGGAACCAGCCCAGCCTCTCTAATGAAGTGTTGCATCTCACCTGCAACACTTGATGCAGCCCCAAGCGCATCAGTTCGCTTCGGATGTGAACTCGGAAGTCAAGTTCTTCAGCTGGTGTGATGAGAGCGTTGATCAGCTGTAGGCATCCCACCTAAGAAAATTCAGCAGCTGTGTCAATGTTAACTCCTAGAAATCAAGATTCCATTCTCTTTACATGCATTCTGAGGCCCCCAAATATAACCTAGAAGATTCAGTACAAAAACTACAACAATGACTTCCTTATATATAGCAATACAACTTGGTTTAAACACAGGTCTGGAAAGTTCAGAGGTCTAAAGGATTCCAGGGATTCCACGGTATAATTTGTTCTACGCCTTGATTTTTCTAGCTTGTAAATAAATACCATGCCTTTTTTCCATCTCATAATGAGAAAAACAGTTCTGTCTCTGCCTTCTTGGAGAGAAGGGTAATCATTTTCCCTTCAGAAAGAACTTTGAAATATATATCATTGGTAACCACTCCATGTGTTCTCTTAAAAGGTCAAATGAACTTAAGTCTTTCTATCCTGAATTCTACTTTTGGGCTAAGTTTCATAGGTATACATACCTTGAGAGCAATGGAGGTCCCACTTTTTAATCCATCCAGCAGTGGCTGAAAACGTTCCACCTCATCCATTTCAGCTCTTTCTGTCATCGCCTCCAAAACTCTTTCATTCCTGGCAGAGAGTAAGGAAAGGGAGAGAACTGGTTGCGTGCTCTGACACAGACAGGTACACAACAGGTATATTATACAGAGGAACAGATCAGTTAGGAAACAGACATTATCAATGTTCTGGATTTCTCACATTATTCTTCTCATCACCTGGAGCAGAGGCCAGATCAACAGGAAACTAAGGACCATCTCTTCAGAAAAGTGCACTCCCTAAAATCCGTCCCAGACTCCTACCTATATTTACCAAATTAAGACCCCTGTTCCATGTCATATAAATTGGTACAACTTTTGGAGGGGCATTTAACAGTACCAATTTTTTAATGCACATAACATTGGCCTACTTCTAGAAAATCTATCCAACATAAACACATAAACATGAAATAATATATGTACAAAGAATATATGCATAAGAATTGATAATAAAATTTTTAATCATCTGGAGCAGGGGTCAGAATGTGCTAAAAAAAAATTCTACCTAAAAGTCTAGCAATGAAGGAATCATTAAATTATGGGACATACAGAGTATGAAATGCTAAACAGCCACTAAAGATAATAAGATAGATCTAGAAGTACTGCCAGAGAAGAATGTCCAAGAGCTACTGTTAAATAAAAAGAAACAAGTTGAAAAGAATGGTGGTATGATTTAGCTTTTGTTAAACCAAACCCCTCCACAAAAATAAAAATCTATCCTATACATGAGATTGGTTTTATAGGCATAAGCCATCTTTCCTTAATTCTAAGAAACCATCTTTTGGAGTGGCAGGCGTGTTAGAATTTAGTAAATATTTGTCTGTGCTAGAAAATGATCTATGAGACTGTACCACACCATTAACAGTGGTTACCTCTGCAGAATAGGGTTTGCCAAAGGGATGACGTTGTTAAATTGTACTTCATATACTTTTACGTTGTTTGAATTTTAAAAATAATGTTGTGTTACTTCTAAATTTTAAAAAAATGTAAAAGGAAACCCTTGTCCTAGACAATACAGACATTAATGGATCTAGGAGATCCTGCTGTACCTTTGATAACCAGTGGTACATGCAGAACAGCTTCCATCTCTTAACAATCTTTCTTAAATATTAAGATACACAGTGTTCATGTAAGAAATATAGTCTTACCTAGTATTTAAGACTAAGTAGACACCGAAGCAACTTAATATTCCTCTAGACTAAGGAAGACGATTAAAAAAAATAGGGAAGAGAAATAATTCCAGTTACATACATGTCTTCTGGCTGTGGTAGGATACAAAGAGCAGAAAGCAGCTTAGCTGCATCAATCATCATGTTGGGAACAGCAGGATCCATGGCTCTGACCAGCAGCAGAATTCCTTCTTCTGTCTCCAACATGGTCTTGATTCCAAACTGGTAGGACAAAAAGAGAAAAGGGAGGCTTAAAGATGAGAGCAGCTAACCAAGGACAAGTTTATAGGTTCTTATGGATTGAATGGTGCTCCTCCCAAAATTCGTATGTTTAAGTCCTAACCCCCATTACCTCAGAATGTAACCTTATTTGGAAATAGTGTTATTGGCAGGTGTAATTAGATTACCATGAGGTCAGACTAGAGTAGGGTGGGCCCTTAATCCCATATAACGGTTATCTTTATAAAAAGGGGAAATTTGGACACAGACGTGCACACAGGGAGAATGCCATGTGAACACAAAAGCAGAGATTGGGGTGATGCATCTACAAGCCAAGGAATGTCAAAGATTGCCAGCAAGACACCAGAAGCTAGGAGAGAGGCATGGGACATACCCTCTCTCACAGCCTTCAGAAGGAACCAATCCTATCAACACCTTATCTTGGACTTATCGCCTCTAGAGCTGTGAGATAAATGAACTTCTGTTGTTTGAGACACCCAGTTTGTAGTACTTTGTTATAGCAACCCTAGCAAACTAATATAGGGTAGAACACTTTTTCCAATATAGCTAAACAGAAATGAGCATACCAAAATAATTTTCTAGCAGACACAACAGAATTCTATGTCTTCGAAGAATAAAAACTTTGATTCTTATACTTCTTTTCAATGCTCCCCCTAAGCCAGTGGAATAATTATAACAAAATTAAACAGTGAGGAAGACAGATTTGCACTCAGGAACAAAGAACTGTAGGTTCCCTAAGTTTAAATATTAAACAGACAAAAAAAGAAAAAGAAAAAGAGAGAGAGAGAGAGAAAGAGAGAAAGAGGGAAAGAAAAAGAAAGGAAGGAAGAAAAGACTGTACAGTAGGAAAAAACTGGGGAAAAAACAACAACAAATAAGCAGAAAATAAAGTAAACCTTCCAAAAATAATAACTACAGGTCAGGAAATTTAAGAATTAGCAAAAGAAAGTATAAACAGAAGAAGAAAATTAAGCCTATCCTCTGAAACAGACATTACAACTGAGGGAAAAGATCCATAAAAGTATGTGTATGTGGTGATCAAAAAGTTACGATACTAAAAGGGAAAGCTAGAAGCCTTGAACCTCATATTCCTAGGTCCTTTTTTGAGTTTGCCAACAGTAGAGAAAAAACAGTGCTCACGATGGGGGTTGAATGAGAATGGGAAATATCTTACCTTGTTGTTCATAAAAGCTTTCAAGCAGCGGATGATCTCATGTTTGTTACGGCTATCGTAGCTTCTGCATGTAGAAGACATAATCAGTGAAGTCCCTTCATTCTATACCCCTCCTCATTTGACTTTTCAATCTTGTAAACAAGGGTCTTAGGAACACTCCCAGCTAGTAGCTCAGTAAATTCTAGCACATAGTACTCTACCTTAAAACACTGGCAAAAAGAGGTAGCTGAAGAAAGAACCATTGGTTAATCCTCTCATAAACCAAGAATTCAGTATTACATTAAAATCTTCCCTTTAACTCCCTGTAGGCTCCTAAGGGCTAAATTCTATCAGGATAACATCCCACCTATTACTGCTTGCCTCACTGCATCAGGTTTCAAGTCTGTATGTTCAGGAGGTAGAGGTCCTGTGTTTTGTTTTGGAAAGATCCCAGGAAGTAGAGAAATCATTTTGGGTCAGGCTGGCTTCAAGGTAGCCTAACCTAAGACAGTGCAAGGTAACCCCAGAATTATTCCAATCCTGAAGACTATCATAAAGCTAGTCCCAAACTGATCAAGTGTATTATAAGACTTCCAAATGAGATATGACGCAGACCAGATAACAGGAGAGCTTTAGACTAAATCAGACCCTATTTCCAGACTGGATAAGAACATGTGCTGGGAGACTCACAATCTTATGTGGTATATATCTTGTGTTATTCACCATGAAATTTAAGTTCCTCCTTTCCCCACACCTATAATCATCATTCATTCTCTGGTCACCCCTATAATAAACCCCATCCTCAGCTAACAGCATAATATCCTAGTCCATAACTTTCCATTTAACTGCCATTTTCTCCTTTAGAGCAAACTGCCAAGTCCTCTACTACCCTCCACCTAGAAGATGCCAAGACTCGGAAGTCCTCACCCAGCAGTCTCCTCTTTCTCATCATGAAGTCGTTTAAGGATGTCCAACAAGGAAGCCAGGCCCTCAGCACCAAATGTTTGCACCCAACTGTAAGGAAGAGACAAAGACGATGCAATATCAAATCAAATCAATAAATATCCACCAAAATAAAGTTTATCCTGGCAACTCTTTACTCCCAATCCAAAACATTCTCATAATTCCCTGACTCCTTTGATCTCTAATCCCCACCAGTGAGCTCCAATATTGGGCTCTCACTCCTGTTACTACCTCAGAATCCTCACCTGACAGGGTTGTTGTTGAGGGAGACACGAAGGGACTCCAGGCAGCTGAGCAGAGGCATATCCCGCAAGCCTGACCTCAGCTCCTGAATGTACATCATGGCTGACCTAGAGCTCTCCTTTTGACTCATGCCCTGGAAAGGAGCATATAGACACTGGACTCAGTCATAAATTGGACCAGAATTAGTTAATACAGTTTAAACAATATGAGGGCAAACACCCATTATACATACCACCAAACTATGTGAGACTCAGAATTTCCTTCCCATTACCCATACATACTTCATGAAGATCGAATCAGGCAAAAGTACGTAAGAAAAGTAACTCAAATGAGAGTAAAAAATGAGTAGGTTTATATAAAAGAATGAAATAGAACTGATGTGGACATGAAATGTTCTATAAAAGTAGCAAAACAAACGTCCAAGATAAGGGCACAGTCTCCCATGTCGTGGGTACCTGCCCCAGGACTCACAGCCTTGGAGGTGTGCAAGTACTGGGACACCATCTCTCTCTTGATGATAATGTCCTTCTCCCTCAAAGGTTGCTGTTTTTCCTCGTTCAGGTTCATATCCAACTAGAAATGGGAGGAAAAAAGGGGGAAAAATTGCCTTGAATTCCTTACAAGTTATCAGTGTTTAATATTTAGTATACTCAGTAAACAGATGAACACACTAAATGCTTATTGAATAAATAAATTTTCCTGATCCTTAGAGACTTAAGCTATTATAGATGATGGGAATTCCTTAGGGATAAATATGGTTAACATTTTATTATAAATCCCAATAGATATTTTTATACACATATACTAAATTTTTTCCTAACAAAAGTGGACTCTCAATATAGAGGGAAAACTTATTTTGCATTATTGAAAGAAAAGCAAACATAGTATTTTCTGCACTTACGATGGACCTTAATAATCTAATCTCTTCAGACTGAAGCACTGGATGACTGGCATCATGCAAACACCAGCAAAATCTGCACCACTCTAGGGTCTAAACACCCATTACCCCTGGTTAACTAAGTCCCTGTACAAACTCCTTTCCCATGAAGAAAGAAGTGGAAACTGTGACAAATTCCCTGAACAGACATAACCTGGAGTGTGTTATTGGGGGAAAGGCTCTGCTTGACCCTGTTACATATATGACCATGTGTCTGAGCCTCCTATTTCTGTGAGCACAAGTTTAACCCTAACAAGTCCAGAATATTATTTGAAATGGGGGAAATATAGGAGAAAAAAAAGGATATATTCAATTTCTTCCCCATGTGTGTGTTTGTATATGTGTGTGATGTGTGAAGGAATCACCACCACCAAATTGTCACAGTAATAATTTGACTTCTTTCTGACTCAATTCCTGGTGCTTTCTTCTTTTACAGATAAACTGAACAAAGAAGTTGCAAAATACTGGCCCTCAGGTTGAATCAGACCCAAAGATAAAGTATGTTTTGTCTGGCTAGCTCAACATTTTAAATTTGAGAGACTTCATATAAAAATATGAATTTATAGCACCAAGGGATGCAATCAGCAAATTTAAGATTATGGAAAACTCTACAGGTCAAACAGTTTCTTCAACAAATTTTTTATAACAAGAGCAAGGGTTAAAGAGAGGGAGGAAAACCTATAGTTCAAATGAAACATTAAGTAGACTATCACAATGGACCTTACCTGGAATTGTGATTTGAACAAACACGTTTGTTTGTTTGTTTGTTTGTTTTTGCGGTACATGGGCCTCTCACTGTTGTGGCCTCTCCCGTTGCGGAGCACAGGCTCCGGATACGCAGGCTCAGGGGCCATGGCTCACGGGCCCAGCCGCTCTGCAGCATGTGGGATCTTCCCGGACCGGGGCACGAACCTGCATCCCCTGCATCTAATTGGCAGGCGGACTCTCAACCACTGCGCCACCAGGGAAGCCCTTTTTTTGTTTTTGTTTTTTTTTTCCTAAAGACATTTGAATTTGCAATCCAAGGCCAAGACACTGTCTTGATAGATCATACTCTTAGACTCTTAACACACCTGGATTATTATGAGACAAACTGAAAGCTTCAATGAAAAGTAATAATATTAGTACTGGTTGAGTGGTGACTACCACAGGTACCAGGCCTCAGTTTTAAGGGTTTTAAGAGCATGCTTTTAATTAAGTTAGGCCTGCCACTAATCTCTAATTGAATCTGAAATCATAAATCCAAGTTAATATATAGGTCTTATGAAACCTTATAAGCATGTACTCAAAACTTTCCAAGACTTAGCACTAGTGGACATTCACTCAGTGTCCTCCCCACTCAATGGCCCTCACTGAAGACAGCAAAGTCAGTCACATCCATGCACAGCTCATTATTGAACTGACCTCAGCCCCAACCTTTAAAGGTCTTCTAGTGATTGTAACATCAGAATTCTCTTTCCAGATTCACCACTAAGTAGAAGATCTCGGGCAAACGATGCCTTTCCATTCCTCAGCTTCTTCTTTCCCTCCCTCCCTTCCTCCCTTCCTTTTATTTATTTTTGGCCATGTTGGGTCTTCATTGCTGCACGCGGGCTCTCTCTAGTTGTGGCGAGCGGCAGTTACTCTTCATTGTGGTGCGCAGGCTTCTAATTGCGGTGGCTTCTCTTGTTGTGGAGCACGGGCTCTAGGCTCACGGGCTTCAGTAGTTGTGGCACGTGGGCTCAGTAGTTGTGGCTCACGGGCTCTAGAGCGCAGGATCAGAAGTTGTGGCGCACAGGTTTAGTTGCTTGGCAGCATGTGGGATCTTCCCAGACCAGGGATCGAACCCGTGTCCCCTGCATTGGGATTCCCTGCGCCACCAGGGAAGTCACTCAGCTTCTTCTTGGTATAGATTTTGTTGTGAATGTTTTAAAATTTTATCTACTCTGGCTAACCCAAAGGTGGTCATCACACTACCACAAGAGCTGGCCCACTCATTTTATGTCTTTGTGGCTAAAGTGCTGCTGGGCTGAAGGACATTAACAAGGTGGTCAGTGATCAGATATTTACAAGACTAATTCATAGATTCCAATCTTACGGACTGGCGCTTGTACATGTAGTCCCTTCATTAATGGGACTGCTATTAAGAAGTTCTCTGTTAAGCCTGGAATTTTTTGTAATTAAAGGATAGTTAAGGGGGACTGTACACAAAAAAGGGCCCATCGTGCTCATAAAAGCATTTTCAAGAAGACGCAGTGCTTTGGGGTGGGAAACTTACCAGCATCTGTTCAAAGAGTACTAGAACTTGCTCATCTGAAACATCCTGCAATGACTGTGCTGTGGGATCATCCCCATATGATGCAGAAGAATTTCTATGAGCAGAATTCGGCTTTTCTTTCTCCTTCTTAATTCTCATGCTGGTAAATCTCTCCAGCTGAGAAAGAAAAAAAAGTATTAGCAGTGATCCATTTTCATTTACACAACAAAGCACACATCAAATAGCCTCTAGCCTCTCCGGGCCTCTCACTGTTGCACTGTTGTGGCCTCTCCCGTTGCAGAGCACAGGCTCCGGATGCGCAGGCTCAGCGGCCATGGCTCACGGGCCCAGCCGCTCCACAGCATGTGGGATCTTCCTGGACCGGGGCACGAACCCGCGTTCCCTGCATCGGCAGGCGGACTCTCAACCACTGCGCCACCAGGGAAGCCCCACCTCTAACCTCTTATTCGTGCATGGCTCCTCTGGTTTGTGGCCAGTTCAAGACTCTTCTGACATGAAAGAGAAACCAGTCTTCCTTCTGCCTAATTTACTACACGGACTCTGTACTCTCTCTCACCTTCATCCAAAGATAAGAGGAATGAAGTATTAAGAATTGGAAACTCTCTAAAAAGAGAAAACTGTTCTTTAGCTCCCCTGCCATTTCTAAGCCCTCTAGCAGCACAGAACTGAAAGCACCTCATGTGCAGAGTGCTCAGTAAAATGCCTTTTGTTTCCCTCTAGCTATCCAATAATAAATATGGCCAGGCCCTCAGAAGATCTCTCCCTTCAAGAGGTAAGTGTGACCATAGATTTTAATAGATATAAGTCATATACAAGAAACAAGGAAATGCCTTTAAAACCAGGAACCATTCCTTTTTCTTTCTTCTGTACACTCCATAGCACTTGTGTTATGTAAGCAGCAAAAGTTCAGTACATATTCTCCAAAATCCCCTTTGCAAAGAATATAATCTACTTCAGGGGTATATATGTCATCTCTCTGTCAACGAAATGCTTATGAACCACGCCTCAAACCGCAAGGACAAGTGTTCAATTCAAAAAGAGCTGCCGATATCGGCACTACCTGATTGAAAATAACAGTAAATATCTGCAAGCATTCTGGGGCTTCAAATGATAACAGTGGCATCCAGACAGCAAGTCAGCTTGGAGTTTAAAGAACATGCCTAACCTTGGAAGCCAATGAACGTGCCAGGGAAATGCATGCAATGGGTCAAACAGAGCAAAGAGTTAGGAAAAAGCTTTGGGATGATCTGAGAATAGAACCCATATCACGTTTATAAGTTACAGAAAGTCAAAGTTATTGCAACTGGTAAATATCTTAGTGTAGGAAATGAGCCATGCACATGCTGAACAAAATTTCCTTACCTCATCTGCCATGAGCCGCTTCAGAGTCTAGGAACAGGAAAAACGAGGGAGAAGAAAGGGAAGAGAGATCAGTGAAATGCCAGGAAACCTCCCAAATACCAGATGGGTTGGGGAAAAAAAGAGGAGAAAGTAAGTTGAAAGGATCTAGGCTCCTTCCCACATGCTAGATTTCTGCCAGACTATTCCTTAGCACATTCCCTTAGGTAAAGGGCAGGAGTTTTAAGGTCACTAAAATATAATAACCCTTTGGGGAAAAAAAGGTGGAGAACTGAAAAAACTCTAAATGGGATGACTGATAAACCTATGAAATGTGTTCAACTGCATTAGTAAACAAGGAAATGCAAACTAGAACCACAACGAGGTATCATTTCACACTCAAGACTGGCAAAAATTTTCATGTGTGTCTGTCTAGTCACAGAGCAGCGGGAGCTCTCACACACTGTTGGTGTGAATGTAAATTGCTATGGCCACTTTGGAAAACAGTATGGCATGATCTAGTAAAGTTAAAATATGCATATATATTACAACTCAACGTATCAGTTCCTATAAATCTACCCTTCAGAAGCTTGCACATATGTAGCAGGTTGTGTATAAGAAGAATGTTCATAGCAACACTGTAATATCTATCAATAAAACAGAGAACAATCCAAATAGCTATCAAGAATAGAATGGATAAACTCGTATAATGGTAGAGTGGAAAACAATTACACAAAGAAAGTGAATGAACTTATAGCTACTCACAAACATAAAAGTGAATGTATTATTTCTTTACACTGAGATTAAAAACATGCAAGACTAAATTATATTACTTAGGATGTACAATTATAAAGGGAATGATTACCACAAATGGCAAAACAGTGGTTACCTGAAGTGGGTGGAAGAGTAATGACTGCAGAAGGGGACAAGGGCCTTCAGGGGTGCTTGCAATAATATTCTATTTCTTGATATGGATGATGGTTACATGGATGTTCTGTTTATAATTATTCTGTATGTTTTATATTCTCTTCCGTACATGTGCTACACTTTACTGCCAAAAATCTGAACAAGCAGGTATAGGAAAGCAGGAATTCTTCATTCTAATACTTAGTTTTAAACCATATCTATTTTTGCTAATGTCCTTAGAAGAGTATAGTAAATGCCTCTTGATGAACCTTCCTCAACTAATGAAAAACTATTTCTGACACTGCCACAAAGCTACCTTACCAACCTTTTAACAGATGAGAAAAATCTATGTCCTTATGTTCATGTGCCCCATGTCAGAGTTTGGTTAAATCCAGTGTGAACTGTGAATCTTAACTTTGCCCTCCACGGTCCAGAGGAGGTCAACCTTCTACTGATGGAATGCTAATCACTCACCCAAAACCATACGATCCTTGCTCAGTGTCAATGGAATCTAAAGTTACTTTGTGTGTGCTGTTTACACAAAGTAAAGGCAGAAGGGCAGCAAAGGCAGAAGGATGATGAAGCAGAGACAGCAACACCCAAGGAGACTCAGTTCCTTTTGTCACCAACCTAAGTCACCTGACACACAGAGGTGAAACAAGCCACAAAAAGGATGAATGTTTATAGTTAGGTTGCCATTGCCAAGGTTTAACTTATTTGCCCTAGAGCAAGTGCTTCCAAAACCTTGTCCTCCAAACTCATTCCCTCAGAACCAATCAACAACCCAAACAATTCTGGGATGGATATAACGTAGGTAACAGAACATGGGTCTAATGAATCAATCTCAGCTGCAGGTTAAGTTAAAGAACAACAAACCAACAACTTGTTCTTTATGTCTGAAGACTCTTATTTCTCTTCCCTCCATCCCCACTACTGAAGTTCACGTCACTATGATCTCCTGTTTGATTTCCTGTAATAGCCTCCTAACTGATCTCCTTGCCTTCAATCCCATCTGCCCAACACAAAATCCATTCTATATACTATATCCAAGAGTAATTGCTCTAAAATGCCAAGCTGTCCATGTTATTTCCCATTTAAAACCCTGAAGTAGTTCCCTACTGCCCTCAGGTTAAGATCCAAATTCCCTAGCATAGCATATGACACTTCTGGCTTCTCTCCCTTGACTCATCTCTCAACAAACCCTCCATTTCAAACTCTGTCTTCTGGGCATCCTAACTAGTTGCAGGTCCACAAATAGATCTTGCTGTCTCACAACCCCAGACCTTCTCTAGGCTGCTGCTTCCCTCAGACTAGATTGTGCTTTCAAGGCTAGCTCCAACAGGCCCTACAGGATGATACCTCCTCTAATTGGATGGGTACCTCTCCTTGTGTGTATATAGAAATAGGTACTTGCCTGTCTCACAGCACTAGAATTGGATTACAATTGTCTTTTGATTGCCTCCTCTAGCCATTTCCAGACTAAGTTCCTTCACGATAGAGCCTAAGGCTTAGTCATTATATCTCCTACGAACAAATACCATAATCTGGGGCTGCTCTCCTAAAATACCAATCCCTGCAAAAGCCCTCAAATCTATTCCACCCCGTCTCTGCATTAGTGAAGAAACTGAAGCCCAGACAGGTGGAGTAAATCATAAGGTCACATGAATAGGGGCAAGCTGGGTATGGAACTCTGGTCTCCAGATTCCAAACCCCTAAATCTTTGCATTCCCCAGATTCTTGTCTTGTTCCCATTTAATTCTCACTAACTGTTGCCTTTACATACAAAAGTAAACCTCTCTTTTCTTAAGAAGGAAGAAACCAGTCTCCCTTGCTTTCCTTGGTGCATCATTAGAAACAGATTTATTCCTTAAAAGAATTATCCATGCTTTAGTGCTCAACTTGAGTAAGGACAGCAAAAATCATCTATGCATTTCCTCAACTACTCCAACAGAGGGCAGCATCTACCAGCAAAGTGAATCACAGTACTACAGGCAAAATTCTGTTTCAGAACCCAACAGAACACCCAAACAGCAAGCTCAATTCCATTACTGAAATGGAACCTGCTGCTACAGTATACTGAGGGTGTATTAATTTACTTATTTAATACTATGTGTGCTTTCCTTACAGATCTTGAACATACAGTTTACAAACAGCTTTGTTACGTTTTTTTTTTTTAACTGTATCATTAACTGTTTTGTGGATTCTCTGAGATATGCAACAAGAGGTTCCTAGCTCATGAAAAGTAAGAAAGACTAAAAATAGTGGAGACCTTGAAGATAAATGCTACTGGAGCTATATTTATGCCTTATGCCCCAAAGGTTCAAGCTTTTTAACATAGTCTCTAATGATCCCACCTACTTCTTTCTAAATGCTTCTACACTCACCTTTCTCCTTGTTTGCTATCAATTATTTTCTGCGCCCAAACTATAAACCCTTACTTATCTTCACTAAATACTTCATCTTCCTGTCCCTCCTACTGAGTCTTCCACTAAAACTATACTAAAACCTTTAACTACAAATATAGATACTGAAGGAAGCATAAATACGGAATGAAATTTTTTAGCATATCAAAATCTGCTCATGAATACAGATTAATAGGAACTTCCAGATAAAAGACAGTAGACTGAATCAAATTTCCCCGCTTTTTGAAACCCTTCTACATCTACAGAAAAGGAATTTTTAGAAAGAAAAAAATGATAGAGGGAAGGAGCCTACAAGGTTGGGAAGAACAAGAAAAGCCTAACTGCAATCAACTTTTGAAGCTGGGACTAAGACCCAGTAGACCTAAGAAAAGGGAATCCTAAACCTGCCGGAGGAAAAGCTAATGACCAATCCAAATTGTACTTAAGGATCCTCAACAGGCTCAGGAATTAGCAGCACCAGGTACCTATAGAAATGGGCAGTTGAAGGGACGGGGAGGCCCAAAAATAAGATTGGTTTGAAAGCTGTTTAAGAAGCAGTCGGACTGGTAGATCCTCCGTTACCCCCCAACACCCTTCCCCCCATGCCATAGGGAGACTACCCTCCCTTACTCCAGCAGAAGTCTGGAAATTTATTCTTAGAAGAGGGTAAAACACAGATCTCTGGATCAGGGGATGCCAGGCACAGTTGTGGGCAGAGATCCTATACCAAAAAGAAGAGTAAGTTAATCTATGCATACTATAAACTGAATCACCCAGCACCTTCCCCCTTCTAGTTTCTCAGGACCCCAGCACCCCAAAACCCTTACCTTTGAGGCAGAAGGTTAGAAGAGCCTTCTCTGGGGAATTGAAAAACAACATTAAGCTACTGACATAGTCCAAGCAGATGAACCGTGCCATCCAATATGGTAGCTACCAGACACAGATAACTATTAAGCACTTCTAATGTGCCTAGTGCAACTGAAAAAGGAATTTTTCATTTTATTTAATTTTATCCAAATTTAAAATTAAAAGCTAATATTTTATTGTTATTGTTAAACTTAAGTATCTATATGTTTGGAACATGCTAGGTATGTGGATCTACCTTTCACTTGTAAATTTTTTCAAATCTAAATACACATCAAGTATCTTCATGAAAATTTAGCATCCAAATTGAGATGTGCTATAAATGTAAAATAAAAACTGAAGTTCAATAACTTCATATACAAAACAGAAGGTAAAACATCACATTAATAATTGTTGTATCTATTACATGTTAAAATAATGTTTTCGATATACTGGATTTAAAAGTTTATTATTAAAGTTAATTTCACATGTTTCTTTTCACTTTTTTCTTTCTGTCTTTTTCTGTGGCTACTAGAAAATTTAAAATTACATATGTGATTCACATTATATTTCTATTGGACAGGGCTAGCCTACAATAAACTGCACAGCTAACAAACCCTACCCATGCATCCAGAGTTTCCAAGTCCAGAGTTTTTTAGCCCCTCATTTTTAAACATTAACAGACAACCAAGGATTATTAAACACATGAGGAAAAATCCTAATAAGAGAGGGGGAAAAAGCAACTCATTATACAGAGACTATGCAAGAAAAAGAAAGATTAGGAAAAAAAATTAATATCCACAAGGGAGAACATAATGCCATTTTTTAAAATTGTTTTTTTAAAGTTGTGGCCATTCTGCGTGGCATGTGGAATCTTAGTTCCCCTGACCAGGGATCAAGCCCACTCCCCCTGCAGTGGAAGTGCGGAGTCTTAACCACGGGACCTCCAGGCAAGTCCCTATAATGCCATTTTAAAAAGAAACATTCAGAGGAAAAAGAACCCTGAGAAATTGAACACATGAGAACAGAAACTCAAGATAAAACTCAATAGAAGGGCTGGAAGATAAGAATTAATTTGAGGATATCTCCCAAAATTAGAGCAAAAGACAAAGATGGAAAAATAAGAGAGTAAAGATAAGAAAATTAGATCAGTTTGGGAGGTCCAATATCCAAATAACAGGAGAACAGAGGAGGAAGATATCAAAGAAATAATTCAAGAATATTTCCCAGTACTGAATGTAAGTTGGTGCAGCCACTCTGGAAAACAGTACGGAGGTTCCTCAAAAGACTAAAAATAGAGTTGCCATATGATCCAGCAATCCCACTCCTGGGCATATATCCAGAAAAAAACTATAATTTAAAAAGATACATGCAACCCTATGTTCATAGCAGCACTATTCACAATAGCCAAGATATGGAAACAACCTAAATGTCCATCAACAGATGAGTGGATAAAGAAGATGTGGTTCATATATACAATGGAATACTATGCAGCCATAAGAAAGAAAGAAATAATGCCATTTGCAGCAACGTGGATGTACTGAGAGATTATCATACTAAGTGAAGTAATTCAGAAAGAGAAAGACAAATACCATATGATATCACTTATATGTGGCATCTAAAATATGGCACAGGGCTTCCCTGGTGGTGCAGTGGTTAGGAATCCTCCTGCCAATGCAGGGGACACACAGGTTTGATCCCTGGTCCGGGAAGATCCCGCATGCCGTGGAGCAACTAAGCCCGTGCACCACAACTACTGAGCCTGCACTCTAGAGCCCAAGAGCCACAACTACTAAGCCTGAGCGCCTAGGACCGTGCTCTGCAACAAGAGAAGCCACCACAATGAGAAGCCCACACACAGCAACAAAGACATGACACAGCCAAAAATAAATAAATAAAATAATAATTTTTTTAATTAAAAAAATAAATAAATAAAATATGGCACAAATGAACCTATCTTGAAATAGAAACAAATTCACAGACATAGGGAACAGACTTGTGGTTGCCAAGGAGGGGGCTGGGGGAGCGATGGATTGGGAGGCTGGGGTTAGCAGATTCAAACTATTATATATAAAACGGATAAACAACAAGGCCTTACCATATAGCGCAGGGAACTATATTCAATATCCTGTGATAGGGACTTCCCTGGTGGCACAGTGGTTAGGAATCCACCTGCCAATTCAGGGGACACAGGTTCGAGCCCTGGTCTGGGAAGATCCCACTTGCCGTGGAGCAACTAAGCCTATGCACCACAACTACTGAGCCTGCACTCTAGACCCCGCGAGCCACAACTACTGAGCCCACGTGCCACAACTACTGAAGCCCATGCACCTAGAGCCCATGCTCCGCAACAAGAGAAGCCACTGCCATGAGAAGCCTGTGCACTGCAAGGAAGAGTAGTCCCCGCTCACCACAACTAGAGAAAGCCTGAGTGCAGCAACGACGACCCAACACAGCCAAAAAAATCCTGTGATAAACCGTAAAGGAAAAGAATATAAAAAAGAATGTATACATATGTATATCTGAATCACTTTGGGGTATAGCAGAAACTAACAACATTGTAAATCAACCATAGGTCAATTTTTAAAAAGTTTTTCCAGTACTGAAGGATAAGTTCCCATCACAAAAGACAGAAACAGATCACCACACAAAGGCGTATCATGGTGAAATTCCAAAACACTGGGAAAACAAAGAAAATCCTACAGTTTGAAAGAAGGGGGAACTTCCCTGGCGGTCCAGTGGTTAAGACTCTGCAATTTCACTGCTGGGGGAGCAGGTTCAATCCCTGGTCAGGGAACTAAGATCCCGCATGTCATGCAGTGCGGCTGGGGCAAGCGGGGGCGGGGAAGAAGGGAGGAAAACTGGTCATATACAAAGGAATCAGAGAAGCTTTGAATTTTTTAAACTACATACGAAAAGCTAAACAATGAAAAAAGGCCCTTTTAAAATCTGAAAAAAAAAAAAAAAACTTCTAACTTAGAATTCTATACCCAACCAAATTACTCATCAAATGTGACTTCAAAATAGATATTTTCAGACATTGAAGCTTTCAAAAAATTTATCACCGTGCACCTTAGGAAGCAATTGTAGGATACGCTCCACCAAAATGAGGGAGCACACCAAGAAAGTGAAAGACCTGAAATACAGGAAACAGGAGATCTAACACATGAAAGAGGTAAAAGAAATCCCTAGGACAAAGATTCCAGGATCTTTGTAGTGATCCCCTACATTCCTCATGGCTTAACCCACAGATACCCTCAGAAGCAGCCCTTGTAAACACACAGAGAATCTAAAGTCAGACTATGACTCCAACACTTGGGAGCCTCCTCCTCAGGGTGGCAATATCATCATTTAAACATAGTCTAGATTTTTGCTTGTTACTCAATTTTTATAATAATCTTTCAGTTATATGCAAACAATTATAGATAGAAGCACAAAATATTTTTAAAGGGACAGAAAAACATTTATTCTATAGGAATTTTTTATTCAATAGAATTAGATGGGTAAAAAAATTTCTGAAGGTCATTAGCTGGTACAGGAAAAGAGCTTAACAAAACTGTATTTATTAAAATAAGGTTCATTTCCTCTAAAAGATTCTCAGTATTACCAAATCTTACTTAAATTAACACAAATTGCTCAAAGGTACACTGCATCAAAAGTAATAGCATCAGAATAAATATACTTGGCCAGGCACTGCTCTGCATTAAGACCATCAATCAACATAAAAATGAAAAGCTGTCCCTTCGCTCTCCTTCCAGAGTGTAATTCAAAGCTCTGATTCAGTCACCACATCCTAATGTAATATGTGGTAAGATAAATCTTTTGGTTACCATCTACAGGAAATAAGAAACTTCCTAGAGACTTTACAGTTTGGTTTCTCTAAGAAACCAAAATTTAAAGTCAAGATCCCAAGGTATGCCCTATGAGGCCAAGCTAATTAAAATAAATTTATGACCGAATGAGTCTGAAACATACTCTGATCAATTATTATAATAAATGCAAATGAAATCTAAAACTCCTTTTCCATAGCTGGATTTGTTGTTGTGGTGGTAGCTGCATCTATTAGCACTTCAGCTTTTTAAAAGTGGGCTGATCGGACTAGACTTGGCAGTCTTTTTGGTCAGAGGTTCCCTCTGTTTGCCTAGTAACAGAATTGGTCTTATTATAAATTCAAGGATATAAGAAAATTCATCCAAGGCACTGATTCACTTCTACCCAATTCCCTGAATCTTTAACTTTTCCATCTAGTCACAAAAAGGGCACAGAATTCTCAGACAATTAAGGACAGTCTCTTGGAACAGGATACTCATGTAGCCTAACAAAAGGTAATTAGGTAGTGTCCTTAGCAGAAGAGAGGTTAGGAGAGATCTAATAAGAGAATATGATTAACCATTACTCTGATCACAGAGTACTTTACATAGCAAAAAGTGTTTCTAATTCCTACCAATGTGCTTCACAGGAATAGTTAATCATGGACTTTTACCTCATGAACCACGTGGCTAGCATACGGGTAATATAAACCAGTAAGAGCAAGCCCATATTTCAGTACTTTCTAAAGATTTTGTTCAGGCTAACTTATAGGGGACAACTATATCTGAGCTCTTGGCTAAGGGAGAACACCACAGGTGAATGCCACTTGGCCCCTGCTCTGTGATGATTCTAGGAGGCCCAGGTTTTTCTCATAACACCTATAATCACAATGCAATTCACTGCCTCAATATACTCAATTCCCACCTCTCCCTCTTCTGACATCCACACTTGCTCATGGGCTAATTCAGCGTGAGGGAAATATTTAGTGTAGTAGGTAGAATTCCAGGATGCCCCCCAAGATTCCCAGCCTGACGTACATACGCTGTATAATCACCAGGACTGTAAATATTATAGGATATCACTCTTGTGACTAGGTTATATTATTTAGCACAACTGACTTTTAAGAAAGGGAAATTATCCATGTGAGTCTGACCCAATCACACAAGCCCTTTACATATAGGGTAAGAGGTCAGAAACACAAGGATCCAACATACCATTTCTGGCTTGAGCATAAAAGAAGCCAAATGGTAGGGATTACAGGCAACATCTAGGAGCTGAGAGCCAGCAAACAGGGACCTCAGTGCTACAACTGCAAGAGGCTGAATTCTTCCAACTTGAATGCGCTTGGAAGGTTTTCCTCCAGCACCTACAGATGAGAAAAGACCCAGTTGACTCCTTGATTTCAGCCCTGTGATACTCTGAGAACCCAGCCAAACTATCCTTGCTGGACTTCTGACCAACAGAACTGTGAGCTAATAAGTGGGTTTTATTTTAAGCTATTGAGTTTGTCATGTAAAAGTAGGCAACTAATACATTAAGGAAACTGACAAAATTTATCTAGAACTTTAGCTAAAGGAAAAAGATCACGAGTCCTAATTTTTATTTATGGCATGCGAAACAACTACAAGTATGATTCTGAGCAAATCACGCTAATTCTTCATGCTTCAGTTCCCCTATTTATTAAAAAACAAGACAAAACCAGACACACACCTCTTGGGACCACTAAGATCATAAAATGGAGTGAGAGAGCATTCTATAAAAGCAACTGTGCTCTTATTACTACAGAAAAACTTCTCGTAAAATATACACGTGTACTATTGACACGGTACTCCTACAACATGGCATAAGGAAAAAGTTATTCCTCATCTATAAATTGTATACTTAGCCATAGCCAATCATTTCACAAAAAGATCTAAAGCACTCAGCAAAGCCAGGTTCTAAATATTTTATATCAGATCCTTCTTCAGACCGTTATTGTAGCTGTTTCTGTGGACCAGATTTAAGTTGCTTGGGGGCAAGACTCCATGCTTTGTTCATTTGACATGTCCAATATTTAATAAATATTTTAAAAATTATCATCACTTTAGGTTTAAGAACATCATCCCAAGCACAGTATATTCATTTATTCATTATTTATGCAAATTGAACAAGCTAAAGAAAAATTTCAAGTTAAGGTATATGACAGTACAGTACGATTGTTATAGACAGCTCAGACCAAGCCTTCAAGAATAATGTCTTTCCCTATGAATGAGGCCAGGGGACCCTGAGTGGTGCTTCAGCCCACATGACATATTTGTTAGTTGTCCTTGGGGAAAATATCCAATTGTGGGACACATGTCACCTAGGGAGTCTTCCACCACCTGTGAAAAGCAATAAGCCTTCAGTAAAGACATAGGCTACCTATGGGTAAAATGGGAAATAAGTCTCACTGCAGCCAACAAGTTTCCTTTCAAGTCCTAATATACCTACCCAGGAAGGAAGAGGTAAGGTATCTGTCATTCAGAATCAAAAAGAACAAAGAGCAGGGTCTGGCTCTGATTCATTTTTTTAATTCTAGCACAGGACTGACATTCAGTTTCTTAGGATAGTGAGGCAACAGAGGGTCATAACATGGAAGTGAATTCAGTTACCAACAAGCCCTATTCCAGCTTTGCCACAAGATTTGCTACATTTCCACTAAAGGACAGTAAAGGCAGGGTAAGCTTTTTATTGGGGGGGGGGGGTTGTGCTGGGTCTTCGTTGCTGTGCGTGGGGGCTACTCTGTTGCGGTGTGCAGGCTTCTCACTGCGGTGGCTTCTCTTGTTGCGGAGCATGGGCTCTAGGCGTGTGGGCTCAGTAGTTGTGGCTTGTGGGCTCTAGAGTGTGGGCTCAGTAGTTGTGGAGCACAGGCTAAGTTGCCCTGTGGCATGTGGGATCTTGCCGGACCAGGGATCGAACCCGTGTCCCCTGCATTGGCAGGAGGATTCTTAACCACTGAACCACCAGAGAATTCCCAAGCTCTTCTTTTTATCCACCACAGTTTCAGCCTTCCTAATCTTTAGGACTATGTTGTCTCACAGGGCTTGTGTGAAGAATAAATAATAAAATAGATGTAAAGCACTTCCTTTTGCAAAGTGTTTTGTAAAAGGTAAGTAATATATGATGATGGAACCAATGAAAACTCCCTTCAATTCCCACTCCTTATAGAGAAGTCAATTAGAACTAGAGAGAAGGAAATAATGAATACATTCAAACGTAGGAAACTTTCCCTTCCATTTAAAAATAATGGCCCAAGGATGGCATGGAATGAGTCAATACCTCATATACCATTTACAGAGAAACAAACTAGATTCTGACATCACTACTTATTAGTGCCAACAGCCTCAACGGGAGTTGTGTAGAACTGGAGTACCCACTTCAAAAAAGAAAATCAAAGAAAAAAGGTATATCAGAGGAAAGGAAGTCTAAAACAAGAGCACAAAATGACTAGAAATCGAAAAATATGAACTCTAAAGCTAATTTACCATTATAAAGTTAAATGCACTTAAGGGAAAGAAAACTGAAATTATCTAGCAACCCGCAGAAATGAGATGGCACACTCATTTCTCCATGACTGCTAAGGAAAAAGTGCTAATGGAGCAAGTTAGACTCTAGCAGCTCATCCACTTAGTTCCACACTGCCTCAGCAGCCCCACAGCTAAACTCAGTATTGGAGAGTTAAATTTGTGACAACTCATACAAGAGACAACAAAGGAAACACAGTAGAGGAGAGTCCAAGAGCTTTTATTCCTAATTAAAAGATGTCTTTCAATCTACTCCTGCCTTCCAGAATCAGTATCTTTATCCTGATACAACCCAGGGAGTCCAGAAAGATTCCAGGCAGTGGCCCATGTGAAGCACAGGTTAGAAATGCCATATAGGGGACTTCCCTGGTGGTCTAGTGGTTAAGAATCTGCCTTCTAAAGCAGGGGGCGTAGGTTCGATCTCTGGTTGAGGAACTAAGATCCCACATGCCGTGGGGCAACTAAGCCCATATGCCACAACTACAGAGCCCGTGTGCTGCAACTACAGAGCCCACATGCTCTGGAGCCCGTGCGCCACAAATAGAGAGAAGCCCGCCTGCCGCAACGAAAGATCTGCGTGCTGCAACTAAGACCCGACATAGCCAAAAATAAATAAATATATATATTTTAAAGGCCATGTAAAGAACATTATTAGGTAATTGTACTCCATTCCCTGTTTCAATAATTATAAACTTGAAGCAATTTGCTTATAAATTCAAAGCAACAAACTCAATTTCCCTCACGACCGTCTAAAACTGTTTAGAGTCTGCTTTCCAATAAACCACATTTCCCGACTATAATTAAAATGAGGGGAAAAAACTATCTTAATATTTGAATTCAATCCTCTGAGAGACAGGTCTAGTACGTTCGAACAGTTCTCTAATAGTCCAAGAAGGCAAGTCTCTTGGGGAAAAGGAGAAGGCAACTTTTTGCCTCCAGCTTAGCTCATCCTGAAGCCTGGGACTGGCAGAGCCTGCATCCTAGATAGCTGATAGCCTAGAGGAAGAAGGACAGTCCACTCAGGTTTCACTATTCCAGCTCAACAGAACAGGTGGAAACCAGGCTGGGAACATTGCATTCTTCCTCTATGTCCATGCAAACAAACTGCCAGCCCCCTGCACTACAAAGCACTCAATGACCGGGAAAACAAGCTGCCACTAGAGAAAGTGCTCATTCTAGAAGTCCTAGTTTCCTATCAAGTACCTCATGGTGTGGCAGACATGCCCCTCTCCTTTGCTGTCAGGAAGGAGGTGCACACACATTCTGTCATCTGGTGAGAGGGCAGAGTAAGCAAAGCTTCCTCCCTTTCAAACATCCAAAGGTTCTAATAAAACTTTCAAATAAATATATAGAAAACAATAAATAACGTTAACCTACTTTTCCAAAGTTTTGACATACTTCTCAAGCTCCAAATACTGTTACTTGTTCTTTACTTTCTTATTAGGCCTCTCTCTTCACTGCCTTAGCTTAGAGAAGCTAAGAAAAAAGGGGTGTTGTTCATTCATTTGGAAAGAGTCAATGACTCAGGAATGCTGTTTCCCAATCTCCGTAGCAACTGTCTTCTCCTCCCATGTTGTGATGTGAGTAGCAGGACATCTACTCTTTCTCAAGGGTGAGCACATGAATGACACACCCAAAGGCCTGACAGACAGGAAGTTCCTGCAGCTGATATTGCTTCTACATAGAGGCATCAAGGATGAGGCCACCTTGTTTTAAATCCCATTCTCAAACCCTTCATTTCTAAATGATGGTTACACTTCTTCTACCTTCACATCATTCCTGAATATAAGAAGTAATCATGACCTACTGATAACAGCTTAACTGATCCAAAAATTATACTACTACTCAAAAAGCCAGACTTGGGCTTCCCTGGTGGCGCAGTGGTTGAGAGTCCACCTGCTGATGCAGGGGACACGGGGTCGTGCCCCGGTCCGGGAAGATCCCACGTGCCGCGGAGCAGCTGGGCCCGTGAGCCATGGCCGCTGAGCCTGCGCGTCCGGAGCCTGTGCTCCGCAACGGGAGAGGCCAAAACAGTGAGAGGCCCGCGTGCCGCAAAAAAAAAAAAAAAAAAAAAGATTTTATTTTGAGAAAATCTGGGGAAGGGAAGGGGAAGACAGCATGACGTGAAATCTCATTACTCCTCTATAACCAGAAATATAAGCAAGAGTTAAAACAAGAAACTTCCAATACTTCTAGCAACCATACTTGTGTGGAACTATGTTCTAATGCAAACACATTACAGAATTTACAGAATTTCATGCCAAAGTACTTAGGCTCCAAAGAGACTTCCACGTACCATATATTTTTCTCTTTGGTTCTAACTATTGAAAAGTAACTAAAATTTCTGGAAAACCAGTTAGGATATTGTTTTACCCTATTTTTATACACATCTACATTTTCTTAGAAAAATGTGTATTACTTTTTTAATACAAATACATTTCCAGGGAATTACCTGGTAGTCCAGTGGTTAGGATTCCATGCTTTCACTGAGGGCTGGGGTTCTACCCCTGGTCGGGGAACTAAGATCCCACAAGCCGTGCGGTACAGCCAAAGCAAAATAAAACAAAATTTCCATTTCAAACAAAAGTACCAATTTTCAAAGATTAGAAAACTGAAAAATGTTTATGACACATTGTTTTAAAAGCAGAAAATGTGTAGCAACTGTAATTGCAATGTTGTAAAAATATCTGTGCATAGAGATAACTAGAATATTCAAATACTAAGTGAAATAAAAATAAAAAATAAAAATTGGGGGTTCTTAGATTTTGCTATTTTGAAAATGTATGTATGTCTTTTCAAAAAGAGTATAAAAAATTATTTTAAAAGAGTATAAAAATTAGCACAGCATCAAAAAGCAAAATATCATCCAATTCATCCAATCATCGAAATGCCCACCAGCATTTACTCTTTTCCAGTAGTACTTTGCTTAAGGCAACACTCTGGCAGGACACAGTTACAAAATTTAGGGATGACAATGCAATGTGAGAAAGAATAATGAACAGTTAGTGGAGTCTAAAAGCTAGCTTACCTAATTACATGACCTTGAGCAACTTAATACCTCTAGGCCTCAGTGGCCTTCTCATGTTAAGATGAGGAGGCTGAGTCAGATCATTTCTAGGGTCTCTTCAGGGACCCTTAAAGACAGTGCTTAGTTACTACTGCTCTTTTTGAGGGCAGCCCAATGCCTGCTGCTTGCTTGATAGGACATATCCTACAGAGACTTCTCACCACTTCTTCTTGTGGTTTCAATCACAGGAAACAGACGTCACCCATGGGCCTAGAAGTAAGTAACGAACAAGCCCTAGCGGATACAAAGAGCTGCCAACTAAGGCCAACTCCCATCTTTTAAAAATACCAGAATCAAGAAATCACTAGAAACCTCTATGCCTGGGGAGCCTGACACACATCTTTCACAAAAACTAACAAAACTAAAAATGTCTCTTTAGGCCCCATGAAAGCATGATGAAATAATTTTAGAAGAGTCCTTAAAACTACTTTGCTTCTACGGCCAAATGAAGGAAGCAAAGGAACTCCATAGCTATGGACAGAAATATGTGACTTTGAGAAAAAAGTAAGGCAATCCTACTGCCAGCAGCATTTTTTGTGGAGATCCAGACATATCCTGAGGACCTGAAGACTCATCTTGGTCTCCTTTATTTAATATTGTGTGTAAACCTTTCTGTAGCCATGAAAGACTGTGGTACTGATTCAAATAATATAGGAACTTAGCAATTATTCACTTTAAATGTATGTTACCGATCCCTAGAGCAGTGGGTCAAATACTGCTCTCATTTATAATGATAAAAGTTGGCAGCCCTGTACTATGTAAAATAATGCAGATTTTAAATCTGATAGACATGTTCCTTCATTAAATATTGATACAAGACAAAACCTAAGACACTATCTCTAGAGAAAAATAAAAATCTTTTCTCAACAGAGTTCTTCTGGTCTGGTATAGTCATGTCAGTGGTTCTCTTTGCCTCACAGTTACCTTGGTGAGAGGACTAATGTTTTCAAAACTGTCAATCTCCTGCATTAGACCACAGAAATAGAGAACCTTGAAAGTAATCCCAAGAGTCACAAGACTCATAGTAAAACTAAAATACATAACAGGTTATTGCTAATGTGAGTTAAACACCACCACTCTTAGATACCTTACAAGCTAGATGGGAGATAAGACCCACCCTCCTCAAGAGATCTCGATTTCATTCTGTCTCTTTCTCTGTCTCTTTATATATACATATACATATATACATATATATATATATATATATATACACACACTATATATATATATAGTGCATTCACGGAAGACTAAAGAACACTTCAAATAAGCATGCAATCAAAACCAATACTGCACTGTGCTAAATAAAGTATGTTTAGAAGAAAATGACAGGTCCCAGAGATAGGCTCAGATTATTCCCACAATTTTCCACCTGAGCCCACAATTTTTTTTTTTCTTTGGCCGCACCACATGGCATGTGGGATCCCAGTTTCCCGACCAGGGACTGAACCTGCGCCCCTTGCATTGGAAGTGTGAAGTCTTAACCACTGGACTGCCAGGAAAGTCTCTGAGCCCACAATTTGACTATTACAGTGTTGAGATCCAGATGAAGACAGTCACATCTTTTAAAATCTACAATGATCACTGAAAGTCTGAGAAGATGGATTATTACAATGGATAAGGAATGGAAATCAAACAAACTTAACTACCTAAACTCCATCTAGATAGCAGAAGTGATTTGCTGGAACCTTAACACTAATCTATTCATGTTCTTCACCACCACATATTCACAAGGCCAAAAACTGCATCAACATGCATCATGATATGTTACAAAATGCAAATTTTTCCATTCTGCTTTCCGTGGGTTTCTACAGAAAGAGAACCTAAAAGCCCTCCCAGGGATAAAATAATCTCCATGAAGTGGCTTTCTTAAATGATTCATCTCCCACTGATCCTCTTTACTGCTATAACCAGGCCATTTCTTTTTACTACAGCCATACATTCAAACCTCTGAGCCTCTGTTCACATTTTTCCCCACCCCACGAAACCCCTTACCCCTCTCCTCTACCAATCCCTGGATTTACTTCCAGGGCCTATCATGTTCCTTCATGTTCCAGGGCCTTCATCTTCTATGAAGCTAACTAGCATTGCCCACAATTGTATTCTAGATCATTTATGTAGAATTTGGGACATTAGTGTAGACCTTTGAAATCATTCATGCTAACTGTCTCATTTTACAAGGAAAGACCAAGAAGAGAAGAGTGACTTGCCCAGAGTTCACACAGTTAATTAGCAGCAAAGTCAAACTAAGTAGCAATATATGGAAAGAATATTTCAGTAGGAGTAAGAGATGGGGGTTCTAGTCCTAGGTCTAGTTGTAAACTTAGACAGATCACTTCTCTAGGCCCACATTCCTTCATCTATAAAATAAAGGATTTGAATTAAATACCTTTTAGCATCCCTTTCACCTCCAGCATTCTATGATTCTGAAACAGGTTTTCTGACTCTCAGCTCAGTAATCTTTCCACTTAATTCCTTAAATTCTCTGAATTTCTACAGCTTTTGAAGTCTATGCTCATGGCCTTTAAGCTTTTCCTACCTATTCTTCTACAGACACGGCTGAGATTACAATCTCTTAAAAAGCATGGACTGAACCTGATAGGTCAACCACATGGTTCTTGATCTTCAGCCTTTTGGATCTAGGGTAGATTCACACAAACAAGAGAAACTCTATTCTCTACTTTTTGCCACCAATCATACAGAAAATTCTAGTTCCAGGTACCTGGACCTCTGTGGCAATGTCTTAATTATTAACCACAGGCAAATAACTGCCAGGTCTAAAGAATAAACTTCAGCAGTCCCCAGACTCAGGAGAGACCCTAGAGTTAGTAATCATTTGCAATCCTTATTTGTTTCAGGGCCAATTCTAAAATATAGGAAAGATAACCATGGAGCTGGTTTAGCAACAGCTTCCTCCTTCCTATACGTCATCACTACCTGCTGCTCGCAGCAATTTAAACAACTAAAATTCCTGCCAGGTGATGCTGTTAGAGCTGTTCTATTTACAAAGGAGATAAGGTTACATTAAAAAATAATAATAATTTAGACAACTTCTTAATAACGTATGAGCCAGGGGAAAGGGAGATTTTGCATGCAGTATAACAGCTACTTTTACATGCCTAAGAAAGGTTTAATTAAGATTCCTGCAATGGTCTCGAAGTCTAAATTATTAAATGCAAAACGCAGTTAGGCATTTAGCCACTGCACTTTGTTCATCTAGACCCAACACTTCTTTTCCCACTAACTGAAATGAAAAAGAGTCCAGTTTTAATAGACTGCAGTAGTCAAAGGGCTCTAAAGATATACCATCAAAATTTTCTATGAAATTCCTAACAGTGAATACTCTTTGATACAACAAGTGCAAAAACTGGACATTTGTAAACTGTCAATACAATGCAGTGAATAAGAAGATGGCTGTGTGTGGGTGTGTTTAAATCAGCCAGACCTAGGTTTGAATTCCAGTTCTATGACCTCAAGCATGTTGCTGATCTCACTGAGTTTTAGTTTAATTACCTAGAAAGCAGGAATAACAATAGTACCTATTTTATACCTAGAGTCATTCAGTGCAGCACTAGGGCTATAGCAAGTATGCAACAAACAAGTGCTATTATTACTGTTACTGTTATTGTTATTATTACTCCCTGTCCTTCCAGTCTGCAATGAAGTAATCTTCCTATCTATAAAGATGCTGAGCATTCATTAATATCTATAGATAGGAAGACTGGCATTATACAACCTGTAGCACACTGAGTACAGGAAAACAAAAGGTTTCTAACACCACATAAGAGATGAAAATGCTTTTCACTATAGACTCTCAAAGGTCCCCAATCCCAAGAGTATCAGAAATGGTCTGTCTTGTCTACGGGTGAAAATGTATACACCCCAAAGAGAACATGTGGAATATAACTGACATTTCCACAGTGATAAGAGGAGAATTTAAGAGCTAAATCTATAAAACTTTTAGGAGAAAAATCTTAGTGACTGTGATTTTAGCAAAGATTTTTGAAATATGATACAAAAAGCAAAAACAATTAATTGGATGACTTCATCAAAATTAACATTTTTGTTCTTCAAAATATACTGTTAAGAAAATGAAAAGGCAAGTCACAGGAGGAAGAAAACATCTGTAAAACATATATCCAACAAAGGACTTGTATTTAGACTGTAATAAAAAAATTTTAAGTGGGCAAAATTTTTGAACAGACACTTCAAGGAAGATATACAGCAAATAAACACATGAAAAAATGCTCAACATCATTAAGGAAATGCAAATTAAAGCCACACTGAGATACCATTTGCAGACTGAAAAAAAAATGCACAACCTTAAAGTTGAAAATTATGTTTTATTCAGAGGCCTTACTGAGGACTAAAGCACGGGATGGCAGCCTCTCAGATAGCTCTGAGGGACTACTCCAAAGATTTAAGAGAGGAGCCAGGATATACAGGAATTATTGCTGGAAAAAAAAAGCCATGAAGTTGAACATCAAAAGATTACTGCTAATCACAAAAAAACAGACATCTCAAGTTAATGATTTTTAGTGCTTTTCTGTGTATGGGAAGATGTAAGTGTCTGGGCTTACTGAAATCATTCCTTTGATATGCATCTTAACTACCTAAGGCCAGTATCCTGTATTTCTCCATCCTGAATTCCCCTCAGGGTGCATAGTCTGGACAGCTACAGTGACTGATGGCCTGGTGGCTGGCAACCTGTTTTTCTCCTCCCTGAATTCCCCTCAGGGTGCACCATCAGGGACTCCTACAGTGGCTGATGACTTTATGGCCACAATATCCTTTGTTTACTGAAATGGCAAGTGACATTCTTTGTCCACTCACTACACACCCACTAGAATGGCTAAAATTTAAGACTGATCATACCAAGAGCTGACAAGGAACCAGAACCCATATATTACTTGCGAGAATGTAAAATGGTATAACCACTTTGGAAGCAGTTTGGCAACTTCTTTCCAAATGCCCATCAACAAATAAATAAATAAATTATGGTAAGCCCATACAATGTAATATTACTCAGCAATAAAAAAGAATGACCTATTAATATAGCTAACATACATTATGCTGAAAGAAGGCAAAAGAAAGGGTTCATATTGTGTATAAGTCCATTTATATAAACTTCTAGAAAATACAAACTAATCTACAGTCATAGAGAGCAAATCAGTTGTTAGTTACCTGGGGATTGGGGCACAAGGAGGAATGAGAAGGAGAGAATACAATGGGGCAGGAAAAAACCGTTGAGGGTGATGGATATATTCGTTATCTTGCCTGTGGCAATGGGTTCACAAATTGTGCACTAAAAATTTGCAGTTTATTCTATGTTAATTATACACCAATAAAGCTGTTTAAAGAAAAAAGATGTCCAAAGGATCTGTGGCAAAACAAACAGGTGAAGACCCCTGAATAAAGTATGAGCTACTCTAGGCGGGGGAAAAAAAAAAAGCGCAAGTGTAGGTTATCTTTTTACTTGATCCTCAAGTTCTAACATTAAAAAAAAAAAAAAAGGCAGCTATATCTGAGATATAAGCCCACTACCTTGGTTTTCTGTGACCTTTAGGATCAAACATGGTTTATAAAGCAACCTCTGTTGGATCCTTGAAGTATGATAAGTCTTCAAAGAAAATGCAAATCCTATTGCTTTCAAACAGTACTATTCCTAAAACAGGGAATTAGTCACAGAATCAGAAATCCAGAAAAATAATCTAGGACACCATAAACGCTACGTATCTGCTACCTAACAGAATGACAAAGTAGCTACTGCCTAAAGACCACTTATAACCACAATCAAGGATGGAATTTCCCATCTTCCATATAACAATGCTTCCACATAGGAATGCTGTGTTTCTCTTAATTCAGTTCTTTATGATTTTTCTCTTTTGTATCCCCTTATCTGTTTCATCCCCCTTCTTGGAGGGAAGAAATTTAAGCAAATATTTAAAGGACAAATTGACTCTCCCTAATTGTCACAGAGCCAAGCAACAGAGTCAATTTCTTCAATCTTTTCCCTTTCAGTCTCATAGCTTCTAGCATATCTGTTCCTTTTATATAATCCCTTTCCTCCAAGATCCTCAAATTTACTAAAGGAAATGTAGAATCCAAAATTTTATGCTTTTGCCTCCTCTATTTATTTATCCAATTTCCAACTTACAACTGTTAAGAAGGGATTGCTGCACTGAGTGGGTGTTTGGGCTTGATGACATTGAAAGTCCCTTCCAACTCTAAAATTTTAAGACTACCATTCACAGCAAGCTTTACTAATGAATGGAAGTAAGAATCTCAAAGTTGAAAGAACAATGATTCACCCAGAGCTACCCGGTAATCAGTGGTAGAATTCCTTAAATTTCCCTCAATTTCCCTTTTCCTTCAGTAATTCTCTTACTTTCTTAAAAAAGGTTCTTTGATTAGAAAAACTGTTTATTAAAAAAAAAGACAGAAAATAAGGTAAGATATGTTCATAGTGATTAAAATATTCTTTACTTTTCAATTTTATGTTCAAGGTTTTAAGAAATTTTAGTATAAGCATCTTTTACTGCTCCTGATTCCCCAAAGGCCTGGCTATCCAAGGGACTAGAACCAGTCCTTATAGCAGCAGGGCAGTAGTAAAAACAAAGAGGGAAGGAATGATAAGACAGCTAGGCACAGGGAGAGGGTTGGCATTGTCTCATCTAACCCAAACTAGGGGCAAACACCCCATGCTGCTTCGCTGGTTAGCAAGAGGTGAATTCTTTCCTACTGCTTTCAGACAAAAGTGATTGGGAATAGAAGGCTCAACATAATAAAGAAAAACACTTAAGATCTGTTTCAATATGGGGATGCTTTTTGTAGTCATGATTTCAGCTGAGACATAAAATGAGAGAAAACACCACCTGCATATACAAACTCTTTGTTTCCCTATAATACCTAATATTTCTTGTTAATAAACATGATTTTAAGCTGTTCTTCTAAATCATATGTGGTATAACCTTATCTTTTAAGCCTCTATTACATTTCACTGAAAATATAACACTCTCCAAGAATAACGTGGCAATCCATTTATAAAATACACTGAACACCCCAGGGGATAACAAAAGCTGATTTTATCACACAGGAAATAAAATTAGTCTATTCTGACCCATAGGCCCATCAACAAAGTTAAATCACTTCTCACTTATTACTATTTTCGTAGCTTTTTAAATAAACAATTTACAGGTCATAAAAATTTCATCTGTTTTTATAAAAATATCCCAACATTTAACAACTCTCTCAAGGCAGAGATTTTTATTCTGAGGCATTCCCTCAGTTTCACCTCCTCTGAGGGAGGATTTCCTTTGAGACAAGTAAATGTAACATCATCCAGTGGATCCCTGTACTGTCTCTTTAAAGACCAGGCAGGCAGAGGGCAAATTTTTAAGGTATCATTCTGTCATCTCAAACTCTCAATAACATTCCTAAGCCTCCCCTCCCTCTTTCCAAACTAAGTAATCCCTGTGTTTATCAACTTCAAAAAACACAAATGACTTGTATAAAGTTCTCTGCATACTCCCTGGTTTTCAGCAACCTTTTGGATCAAAATTAAAGAAGCAGGTATCTGCATGAACAACTCCACTTCTTTCATAATCTCTACCTTTCCTAATATTTGTTTAAAAGTCTGCCTGGCATCCTTCATCTTTGCTCTCATTTTGGATGTACAGGGGTCTACTAAATATACTTTCACTCTCACTTTGCTTTTATTTATTTATTTTTAAAATAATTTTTTTTATTTTTTATTTTTGGCTGTTTGTTGCTGTGCACGGGCTTTCTCTAGTTGAAGCCAAGCGGGGGCTACTCTTCATTGTGGCGTGAGGGCTTCTCATTGCGGTGGCTTCACAGGCTCTAGGCGCGTGGGCTCAGTAGTTGTGGCCCACAGGCTCTAGAGTGCAGGCTCAGTAGCTGTGGCACACAAGCTTAGTTGCTCCATGGCATGTGGGATCTTACTGGACCAGGGCTCAAACCCGTGTCCCCTGCATTGTCAGGCAGATTCTTAACCATTGCGCCACCAGGGAAGTCCCTCACTTTGTTTTTAGAAGGGCATGAAACTGCAACACAGCAATAATTTTACATAGGCATCCAAAACTAAACAAGATTTTAAAAATTACATATCTTCTATTATTTCTAATCCCACACTAAAATTCATGTTTTACAAAGTTAGGCTCCTAGTTGAATCAAGATGGGATACTCTTTCTTAAAATGGATCAGTTCTCAATTGTATGAGAAGACATGGAGTCTGTAAAATGCAGGAATACTCTGCAGCTTCCTAACATCCTGATTATACTTACTCCCCTTAAACATATTTCAGAAATCAGTCTCTCTGACACCCACATTCATTACTGCTGAAAAGGCAGAAAACACTGTTCATTTAGCATTTTTATTTCCCTTCATCTTAAGGGCTTCCAAAAGGAACTGGTATAATGCTGGACAAGGGAGAAGTTCATGGTCCAGGAGAAGACAGACTCAAGAATAACCAAGGGGAATGGAACACCAGATAGCCTGGCTTCACCACACACATTAGCATCTCGAACAACCACATGTTTTAAAAAGATGAGTCCTACCACTGTTTAAACTTAAGACTCCTTGTGTCCTTTCCACACAAGATGCCTCTAAGGGTAAAGAGCAGATCTTAGGCAATTTCTGAGCTCTGTGTTCTCATCAGTTGATCTGTAATTAGAACCTGCATCAGCTTGGAAAGGTATGTAGCAGCTAAAGGGATTAGTAACCCCTCAGATGCAAACAAATACCTTCAGGCACACTAGGTCCAAACCAGTGCAGTTTTATAAAATGCATTTTTAATGGAGCTCCCCAGGACACACACTGTAGAAAAGGTGGAGGAGAAACAGCTTTGGGTTCACTTTTAGCCTGTAGTTCAAGAAAACTATGCCATGTGTAACAAAAGCAAACCAGCAATATCGCCCACTCTACCCACCCCCATATACATACACAGACACAAAGAGAAGTGGATTGCAATGCTCCTCCTAGGCTCTCATTTCCACAGAGTTCTCATATAAAGAGCAATGAGAAAGACAGAATATCCTGAAGCCTTGAGGTATGGTATAATTGGCAATAAAGGGGTTAAGCAGCTCTACTTTCCTGGAAACTTTCCAATTCCCTAGCCAGGAATGCAATTCTCCTCACTACCTGTGTGTGCTACATATTTTTTTAAAATTCTGCAGATTAAGAGTTAAGACCAACACCTCAGAAAGAAAAAGAGAACTTGGTTCAGCTGCACCCTCTCTAAAGCAAATACCAACAACTCTGAGCCAAATCCACTCAGCATACACAAGACTCCACGGACATTCCAAAAAACAGGTGAAAAGAAGGTGAATTTCCTCAGGTATCTCACCTTTCAGCCCCACACACTTAGTAGAATTTACAAATCTGTGAAACACATAAGTGTTAGATAAAACAAAAGCACGTGTAAAATTCCATTTAGAACCTGAAAAACATTTACAAGTTACAACAGAGATCACTGTAAATCAGCAAAAACAGCTGGAATTTGGGTGAGGAAGGGTAACCATGGAAACAAAAGCAAAACAAAATGATACAGAAATACAAGAAATATGGGCCTTAAAACTTAAGGCTTAGAAGGAAAGCTCCCTAACTAGAAGTTCATGCTTATCCTAAAGAAACATAGGGGAATGTTGCTTTGGTCACCATAGGGGGAAAGCTGTCACTACTATTAAACCTACATTTCTGGGGGAAAAAAGACGTTCACCAGATAAAAACACAGGCAGTGACTGACAGCCTACAGTCACAGGAAAGGACATCAGAAGCACCTGTCCTGCTAGAAATAGGTAGGAAGAGATGAGTCACTATTTTAATTCTGTTTAATACTCTCCACATTTCAACCCTCTAGGTCCCAAAGCAACATTACCCTCCTTTTTCATCACTTTCTCAGTTTTCTACCCAGACTTGTGGAGTTGGGTCAGAATGCTAACGGGTAGGGATAAGAGAAAAGAGAAAGAAAAAGTTAAAGGTTAGAAACCTTTTGGTTAGTAGAAAGAGATACTGGGGTGGCAGAGTAATTACCTGGGAGAGAAGACTACGTTACAGTTACAACTAGCAAATGGTTATTAAGATCCAAAACTCTCTCTCTTGGACAGCGCCCCCTATCTTTCAAAGCTTCTACAGTAAAAAGCAAACAACTCCCTGGAGAGAGGAGTAAAAAAGATGCTGTGTGTGCAAAGGTAATGAGATACCACAGTGTTACACGAATATCAATATTCTTTCAGATTGGAATTGGCACCTGATGAAAGTCAGACTCCTGTACAAGTTGGAAAAAGGTTGTCAGTAGCCTTGGGGCACAGGATGTGGCACAAGAGCTGAAGAGATAGTTATCATGGGAAACGTACAAAAGGCAATTCCCTTAGGAACTCATAAACTTCTTGGCCTTTTACTCTAACTTCCTCATGGGGGAGGGTGATCACCGTCCTAAGAAGGGCATATTCATGAGAGAAGTTCGAACCCCTTGATAAGTGATAAGCAACAGGGCAAAGAGACAGGTTCTCTGGTTAAGGAAACACTGGGAAGCCAACTCCCGTCATGCCCAATGACCACAGTAACTGGGCAGGTACCCATTCCTGCAGTCGCAAGGACAAACGTCCAAGGGAGGAGGGAAGGCAGGGCCCAAGTCAGGTAACATTCCTGAGGGGAAAGATTATCAGGTGACACTGGGCTGAGGGCCCAGAGAGGAGACTGGGCTGGAGGAAAGTTAGCAGGTGAAAGAGATCAATCTTGGGGAAGGAAGTGACCTTTGGAGAAGCAAATAGGAGGATACCAAAAACTGGGGGAAGGGTAATAAGAGAAAATGGACCCCGAAAAGCACACAGGATCGAGATAGAGAAGGCGTGTTCGGGTAACGGAGAAAAAAGAAAGGAAGTGGGGCTGAGAGGGAACAGATGGGGCCGAGACCGGCCAGGGCTACGGGGGCTAAGAGCAGAGCGTGCGGGCTGGGGGATGAGGAAGCCCCGAGGTTGCCGGGGCAAGAGCCGGGTGGGACTCCGGGGCTCCGGGAGGTCCCGGAGCAGTCGGAGGTCGGGCTTCGGAGCCCAAGACCGAGCAAAACGAGTAAGGGAGGCGCGGGGTCGGCTCCCTAGAGACGGGCGTGCACCCCTGGGGCCGGCTGCGGGGGTCTTCGGGGTCCGGAGGGCGGTTACGGGGCCAGGCTGAGGGAACCGGGTGGGAGGGACACTCACAAATTTCTTGGATTTGCCGCCGTCGCCGCCCGCCGAAGGCAGCTCGTCCGGGCTCCGGCCCTTTTTCTTGTCCCGGGTCCCGCGGCCGGGCCCCGGGCCCCCGCCGGGCGGCTCCATGTCCAGGTTCGCGCTGCTACTGACCCCGCGCCTACGCCGCTCCCGCCCGGCAGCTCCAAGCCCGCCGCCGCCGCCGCCCAGCAGCTCCTCAGCCAGCCGCCGCGCCCCGCCTCATTAGCATGCCGGGCTGCGCGCGCCTCATGAATATACAACCGCGACGCCTCGCTCCCGCCCGCCTGCCCCACTTCCGCCCGGACACGCAGCCCCTACCAACGGGCGAAGGGAGGGGGGTGGAGGAAAACCGCGGAAGCGCACTACCTGCCTGGCGGGCCTAACCATTCAGACCCACGTTGGGGGGTTGATGGTGAGTGGGCGGTGCAACTCTCCCGGGCAGCGCCCCCTGGCGGTTGGAGCGGCGCAGGCCTCCCTGCTCCCACGCAGTGCCCACGTGGCTGTAAAGCCTGGACCCTCTCACACTCCAGACCAGGATATTATTATCTGAACCAAAAATCGCATAAGAGAGACTGTTATCTTGGCAGAAAATTTAGTGCCGGGCTTTCCAGGATAATATAGTTTTTATGTGTGCAATACCCACGGAGCACATGAAAGAATAAAGTGATAGCTACCATTTATTGAAAGCTATGTACCAAGAACAGAGCTTGGTCCAGGGCCAGCGCTAGACTGAAGTCGACTAGCTCTGGAGTTAGATTACCTAGTTCTAAATCCCAGGTCTACTACTTTCCATGTTTCTAATCTGGAAAAACTAGTTATTGCTACAGTGTGCCTGAAGCTTACTAATAGTTAACCATTTACCATACACTTGTTCTATGCCAGACTCTATGCAAAAACACTCTACACATATTCTCTCAGTGAATCCTCACAATGCCATGTGATAGATTCCACTAGTCTCACCATTTTAAAGATAGGAAATTTGGACATCGACAATTGAAGTGACTTGCCCAAGGACACATAATGAAGTGACAAAAAACTTAAAACCAGGTTGGTCTGACAGCCAAGCCCTATGTTTAACCAGGATTCCCTACTGACATAAACCAAACCTGAGTGAAAAGAGCAGGCATTCTCCAAAAGTGTGTTCTTTGCTCTACTAGCTTGATTTCTCCCTCAGTAATTTCATCTATTCTCAAGAATAGCTACATCTGTCCCTTGTGTGAAACGCCTGTGGTACCCAGTAAGCCCTCAAAGTCTGGACTTAATTATCTTTCCCACAACTGGCAAAAGATTTCAACTGCATGTTCCTGGAGGGCAGTCAGTGACTCACTCACTAGGGAGCCCAGCACTCAGTCTAGGGTCTGTTATATTACAAAGACTCTGCCAAGCTGGCTGGCTCCTACATCTGACCTTCATCTCCTACCTTCCACTTTCTAATTGCCTGATGGACAGTTGCACAGAGTTGTCCAGCCCACACTTTGAAATCAATTTGTCCAAAACAGTTCAAAAGCTACTTACGTTCTATGCTAGTGTTGAGAAATGGCAGGATTAGAGCATAGAAGGAGTGATCCAGGTATTACTCTTCTTTCTTGTACCACTGTCTACATCTACTATAGCATTTATCTTACTCCCTACTGGACTACAAACTCCTCCAGGGAAGAGTCCATGTTTGTGGCTACTACAATATCTAGCATCATTCTTCACATAGACAATGTAGATAAGGAGCAACTGCTTATGTCAGTCACCGTTTTATCTCAGTGTATCCTCACCAACTAGCATCACCAATCCCAACACCCAGTTTCAAAAACCTGAAGTCATCTTCCACTCCCTCTCTTAAGCTAGTAATCTGCTCAGGTTTGTCTAACTCTTAACTAAAATGCTCTCTTAACTCCCTATATATGAGTAAGAGAATCCAAGTAGAATACATATATACAGGTCCTAATAAGGTGAGTGCTGAATGAATGTTAACTACGATTTTTATTGCATACATCATCACCCCATTTCCTCTCTCTTCATACACAGGCAGCTAGCAAGAATTAAGAATATTCCCAGAAAGGCAAAAGGTACAAAAAATACCAACTTGGTTTATTGAATAAAAAGGGTGGTAAAATGGACATAAAGCCAGAAGTTAGAACAGGACATTTTCACATCCTCCCCCATCTCAAAACTGCACTTCCCATCATCTGGGTCAAGGTGTTAGGGAGACAGAGCCCCCTAAAATCCCTTACTATTCACCTGCACTGGAAACAAGGCCTGCATTAGGAGAACCCAGGAGGAAGTCAAAGGCAACCTTACTCCTGTCTACCCCCTCACCCCTAAAGTCTCTGGGTTAGGGGGAAGTAGGGAAGGAATAAGTGAGCCAGAAGGGCTGGGACTGGCCTCTAGGGCTCACCGCCCAAGATGTCCTAGAGATGGCTATCCTTGTCCCCATCCAATCCCTAATAGGTACCATTCTCAGACCTTGGGAGGGAGAAGAGAGGGGATATTGGTTCCAGAACAAGACGTGGTCTCCAAACCCTTCCCCAGCGTTGGTAAAAGCCCTGAGAGTAACCTGACCAGGGTTGGAAGAGCCACACCTTTTCCCTCCTACCCAACCAAGAGGTAAAAAGGAATATCTAGGGACATAGCAAGCCCAGCCACTCTTAAATCTCCACGTCGCTTTCCTTGTCATTGTCATGGTCTCCATCATAGAATTCATTGGATGCCTCTGGCCTACAAAGCAAGGAAAGAGAGAAAGAGAGGTCAGGCTCCCACTCTCCAAGTTCCAATCTTCTCCCACATAGGCACCCTCTCTGGAGCCACTTATCAGGCCCCTATTGTCAGGGAACCACTCCTCTCCTTCTGCTGGTAGAGACTGACTGCTATTCATTCATGCATTCATATAGTCAATAAACATTTACTGACAGACTAATCTGTGCCAGACACTGTCATAAGCCTTAGCAATAGAGAATCAATCAGACAAAATTTCTGCCTATCCTCAAAAAACTCACCAAATAAATGAGACTGACAATAACTAACAAAGTAAAAACGTAAATATGGTCATTTCAGATGGTGGAAAGCACTATGCATAAAATGAAATAAAGGGATGTGACTGAGTGTGATGGGAGGAAACAGGTAAAATTTCAGATAGGATTATCAGGAAAGGCTGTTCTAACAAGGTAAGACCTGAAGTCTGAGAAGAAGCTGGACAGGCAAAGATATCAGGAAGACCATTCCAAGCTGCAAGAAAACCAAGTACAGAAGTTATGAGGTGGACAGAGACTGATGTATTCCAGTGAGAAAAGGAGGTCAAGGTGGCTAGGGGAAGTGTGCACAGAGGAGGGTCATTAGAGATGAGACCAGGGACATAGGTAAGGGCCTTTTAAAGCATGCAGGGCCTTTTAAAGCCACCGTCAGAAATTTGGATTTTCTTCTAAGTGCAATGGAAAGGAGCATTTTTAGCAGAGGAGTGACATACTATAAACCTGTAGTGAGCAAAGGGATGTGAAAGCAACACAAGGTCCAATAAATACTCAATACTGCTCTCTTTCTTTTTGGAAAAAAAGAAAACTATTCTCTGGGAGAACATGTATAACTGAATTATCCTGCCCACAGCTGATAACTGAGAAAGAAGGAAGAAAGTCATCAAAGAGAAGCTGAGGAACAAAGTCAGGAAAGGCTCCCTCTGCCTGGAAGGCAATGTCTCAGTTACCTCTAAGTGCAAAAGGGTTAAAGGTGAGGAGTCAGAGACTCGAGTTTGAATCTCAGCCCTGATGTTTAACTAGCTGTGGGACTTTCACAAAGTTATTTAGCCTCTCTGAGCCTTAGATTCCTCTTCTGGTAATTTAAGAATAGTGCCTCTTAGGGTTGTTGGATGGCAAGAGACTAATGACAGGATGACATTGTATCATGTATGTTTTAACATAAAGCACTCAGTAACAGTCTGCTGCTTAGCAAGCCCACAAAAAGTGGTAAAACTTATTACTACTCTGCAAATGATATGCAAGCTGGAGCTATAGGCATCAAAGAAAAGGAGCTCAGTGGGTGGTCTGATGGTAGGGCTTAGGACAGGAAGAGGCCTGAGGCTTCTGTTGGCTGTTGAAAGCAGGCTGTATAATGCAGAGACTAGGCCCAGATACCAGCCTGGAACTACAGATGAAAATGAAACAAACTTTGCCAAAAGGAAGAACTTAAAAACAGATTTTTAAGAAAATCAATTTCCAAAAGTCAAGCCCCAGAGACCTGGAGAAGTTGAGAAGGAGATGAGGGGTCAAAAAGGATCGCTGAGGCCAGATGTTCAGATACTTCCTCAACCAAGAGAAAAAATAAGGGGTTACTCACAGAGGAGAAGGGTTGGAGTGGTCCCAAGGGTCTAAGCAGTAGAGCCCAGGTCCAGAGGAGAGATCTGGAAGCCTGAACTCTAAGAAAGAGAGAAGATTCTGGAAGGGACTGAGAAGCCCATAAGACTCTGCAGCAGAGCCAGCTCAAACATCTAACAGTGCGTGGGAGCAGGACCAGGTGTCCTACAAGCGTCCAGCAGTGGTTATCCCCCAGTCACGTAAGGAAATCTGTTCTCTATTAAGTGCATCTGTTTCTGCACTTCTGGGTTCTTCTATCTTTTCCCTTCATTTTTCAGAAAAGCCTGGTTTGGGGTTTTTAAAAAAGTCTATTCTAGTCTCTTTTTTTCCCCTAATTCAGTGCATCTGTAAATATTTTAATATGTATCTCAGAAAGGTAAAGACATAAAAACACACACACATACACAATACAACTGAGAAAATTAACAGAGGAAAGAAATCTAAGGGCCTTTCAAGAGCAGTACATGGGCAGTGACCTGTCCAGCTTAGAATCTGGAAGGAGTGAGTAAAATGCTGGCAAGAATATAAACTGTTACAGACTTTATGGAAGGCAATCTGGCAACAAATAAAAAAAAATTTTAGTGCACACAGCCTTTGACCTAGCAGCAACAATTCCAGGAATCTCACCCACTCAAACAAGCATGCAAAGATGTATATGTACGGGGATTCACTTCCATACTCTTTGTAATATGGATAAAATGGGAAATAATGTAAATGCCCGTCAATGGCACTTGGTTAAATTATGCTACATCCACACAATGGAATATTATACAGCTAATAAAATAATGAAGCAGATTTTTTTATATATTGGCATGGAAAGATACACTGTTATGTTAAAAAAAAAAGGTGGAAATTGTAGAACATGTATAGAGTAATCCAACTTGTATTAAAAAAAAAAGACTGCACAACTCTGAAAATGAGTGTATGTGTGCCCTTGTGTTTATATATGAATGTTGAAGAGTACAGTTGTAATCTACAGAAAAAAATCCGAAAAGATAGAAATCAAACTATTAACATTGGTTACTTTGTGAAACGGGTCTGGGATCGTGTAAAAGCAAACTGAACATATTTTGGTGCTATTTAAAACTTTTACAACAAACATATGTTACTTATGTCATTAGAAGCAGGGCAGAAAAGTGTGGGATTGCCACATACCAAAGGAGGTAAGCCAAAGACAATTAGGCTAATGCCCTCTAATGTACTTTTTCCCTCTTAACCTCCCCAAAAAGCTTGTGGGAATCCCTTGCTCTCAAGTCCCTGCCCCAGACCTGCTGTAGTTCTCCTCAGGACCCCTCTCCTCTGCGTCAGCCTCATCAGTCCTGTCATAGGTTAGGAGGTCTGCCGGCACATCGTGAATCTGGACGCTAGGTGCATGGTTCAGCATCTTCAGGTTTTCAAAGATTGTCTGGCGGATCTGGTCCAGATACTGGTTGGGGATGAGGAATAGACAGTGAGCAGCTCCCAGTGATTCTCAGGGCATCTATGCTTCTAACTGCCTTTTGCCCCTACTGTCCTACTTTCAATCCCACCTTGCATCTTAGTTTGAATCTCCCAGCTGTTAACTGTCCCTCCTCCCAACCCTGACTGCTTCTACTTTAACCTGGGCTGCCTCCTAGCTGATAACAGTGACAGTGATGGCTGAGAACTTTCTTTTCTTCCGTGGTTTCTCTGATTTCCCACATCTTGGACCTCTCCTGGGCTCCCCCGCCCTGGTGCTCAGCTTCTCCGAGCTGCTGACCTGGCGTGAGTTCTGATTCTCGATGCGGGTGCTGACATCTGGATGGAGCGTGAAGTCCGGGGCAAAGTACTCAAAGTATTCTTAGGGGAAAAGGAGATTAGGAGGAGACGTTATGGCTCAGATAGAGGCAGGCAGGTCCCAAGACTTGCCACTCTCTTTCCTTTCCATCCAAAACCCCTACATAATAGCTGCCCAACCTTTTCCCTGACCTGGGTCCAGGGGTTTAGTCCGCAGAGCTCTGAGAAAGTCACACTTTCCACCTGCTTTCAAACCAGGCCATTTTGGGGTCTTATGAAAATGGCCTTCCTGTTCTGGGGGCATCACAGGGTGGTCCTTACCACTGTAGGGAAGCTCCTCACTAATGGCCTCTTCTACTAGCAGTGATGTCTCATACGTCCTGAAACAAACCAGCAGAGGGGGGCAGGCTGAGCAAGTGGGCTAAAGGGCCCACCTGGCCATCTCTCAGGGAGCCCCTAGCTCACACTGGACAAGGGGGAGGAGGGAAAATGGGGCCGTGCTCACCAGCAGCGGGCAACATTCCGGACAGTATAGCCACCACCACCTAGCACCAGCAGAGGGATATTGAAGCTCTTGACATATTCAACGCACTCCCTGTTAAAAGGAACCAGAGGAACGGGTGGCAGAAGTTACCAAAAGCCAAAGTATACGCTTCTAGATACTGCCTGGAAAGGTGCACAAGAAAACTAGAAAATGTTCTCTATCTTGATCTAGGCAGTGAAGATCACTGAGTTATATCCCTGAGATTTGTGCACTTTATTATCCACATGTTGTGTCTCAATAAAAACTTTAAAATAGGGTGCACTCCTACCTCTGTCCTGCTCAGCACCCACCCTGGCACCTGACCTGTTAATCAACTGTTCTCACCAAGGCACCAGCAAGTGCTGTCAGTTTAGCCACCAAATTATAACTCAAATCATCTGCTCCTCTCCATCAACCACCTCCTCCAACTTAGCATCCTGCCTACACAACCCCAATAGCTTCCTAACTGGTCTTCCCACTTCACTCCTGTGTATGCCCCTGCCACCCCAAACCTTTCTCCATTCAGCACTCAGAGCAGTCACTTTAAAATATGAGCCAGATCTTATCACTTCCCTGTTTAAAACCTGTCTAAAGTTTCCCATCACATCTGAAATATAATCCAGACTCCTTACCAGGGTCTAAACGCTCTTCACAACCCCACCACTGCCGACTTCTCAGACCTCACCTCAAACCACCTGCAGCCTGCTCTCCCTGTCCCTACCCTTGCTGGTTTTATTTCATCTCCTCCACTATACCAGCTCTGCCCTGTCTCAGAGCCTCTGCATGGGTTCTCCTCACTGCTTGGGATAGACCTCCCTCTGCTCCTTTTATGGCTCGCTCCTTTTAGCCTCCAGATCTCAGCTCAGAATTTTGGGAAATTCTTTCCAAATCGTGCTATCTAAAGTAGGTTCTCCATTGTTATCCTGGGTCTTAGCTTTCTATCTTTTTCCTTCATAGAATTTGTAACTATCTACCTGTCTTGTTTGCTTACTTATTTTTTGTCTGTTTCCTAGGCTAAACTGTAAACTCCATGGGAGTTTTCCCATCTCCTAGTACAATGCCTGGAACATAATAGGTGCTTAATAAAAACCTACTGTGAATGAATGACCAACTGGGGAACACTGTTTAAGGTGATATTTCTGGTTCAAAGTACAACATGTAGCTATTTTTGAGTCCCAAAAGGAGGTGAGGCCCATTCCCCAACTACTCCCATTCCATGTATTGAGGCCCAAGGCCACGTGACAACCTGGAGGAGTGGAAGGAGGGCAGGTCTCACCCATGTCCTCGAATGCTGAGGTTGAAGCAGCCCAATCGATCACAGCCCAGAGAGTCAGCTCCACACTGAAAAAAGCAAAACCCAAGGTGGCTACAATGAGGTAACTACTCAGAATGTCACAGATGTCCTTCACTTCCCTTCCCCCACCAGCCTAGGGACTCTCCTCTTTCCTGCTCTCTTCCCTCAAGCCCAGTGCCTGAGGAGGCACTGACAGTATTACCTGGAGCACAATGCACGTGGGTTGGTAGAAGTCCACTACCTGGTTGATAACCGGCTGGAAAAGGTGCTTGTAACCTGGGAGAGGGCCAAAGATGGGCACCTGGCACCCCAAGGGGATGGGGAGACAGGGAACAAAAGGAAAAAGGGGATTCAGAGAGTGTGGAGCCCAGGAATGGGGCAACCCAAAGGGGGCAACCATTGGTTCTGAACTTCTAGGTGGGGTCTGATGAACTTCTGGAGTGACTGATGGAAGCTAATGACCCTCTTTCCCAGGAAAATGCACATACAATATGTTGCGTACAATTTCCGGGGGGTTCATGGTCCCTCTGAAGGCCATTCATCCTTAAGGACACCAGGCTCAACAGTAGACACCACCAGGCAGAAGAGGTTAACTCAAGGAGACAGAGAAGGAGCCTAGTGAGTGGGGAGAAGACTTCAGTACATACTCTGGTCATCAATGCCATCCCGCAGGGGCACATTGAGGCAGTAGTAGCGGCCACTCTCTGCTCCAACTTCATACATGTCACCTGTAGGGAAGTGGGGGGTGGGAGTGGCAGCAGTACCCGGGAGATATCCACAACCCAGCCGCTTCAACCCCATCTGTACTCCGAGGGCCTCTCACTCCATCTATGTGCGTCCACCACTCACTCCCTCGAACCACTAAGTCCCTTGCAGCTTGCATTCATTCAACAGATACTTTTGGAGGGCCTACCATGAGCCAAGCTGGGAGCTAGGCACTGAGGATACAGCAGTAAAGAGAACTAACGAAATGACTGAAATCCCACCAAGCTTATATTCTTGGGAGGTAGGCACAATAAGGTGGGAGGCAGTAAACAAAACAAAACACCACAATAAATTCAAACAGCAGTGAGTATCCTGAAAAATACAAGCAGAGTGATGTGGCAGAGTAACGGGGTGATCAGGAACGGTTTCTCCAAGGAGGGGGCCATCTGAGCTGAGACCTGAGGCTGAGGAGGAGAAAGTCATGGTAAGAGCTGAAGAGTATGAAGGGGACAGACATTCCTACTCCCATACCTGTGCCAGGGAAGAAGTAGTTTCCATATTTGTGGAAGGACACTGTCATGACGCGGTCAGTGAGGTAGAAGGCTTCCTGAACCCCATCACCGTGGTGGATATCAATATCAATGTAGAGCACCCGAGGGTGGTACCTGGGGTGAGGGCAAAGCCAGGGTCTGAGGCAGAGGTGAACCCCAGGAGGAAAACCCCCCAACCCACTCCTCCCAAACACAAGGTCTGGAATTATTTAGAGTCTACTTTGGCCCAAGTCACCTGAAACCTAATACCACCAGTTCCCTAAGGGCAACCCTGGGGCTCCAGCCTGGAGGCAGGGACAGGAGAGGGATGTGCAGAGAAGGCTGAAATGTGAGCAGGCAGCAGGGAATCTGCAGCAGAGCACAGGAAGAGGCAGCCTGAGAAAAGCATCAAGAACTTGGGAAAAGCTAGTGTGGGGTGGAGGTCAGGGTCAGGGCCAGGGCAGTCTCAGACCTCCTCAGCCAAGAGCCTCTTAAGTTCCCCCATCTCTTCCCAGGCTACTTACTTGAGCAGCTCCAGGATGCCAATCACAATGTCATTGACGTAGCAGAAGCCAGAAGCCTATGGTAAGAGAGTGGTCTTACAAAGAGAGGAACAACTCCTCCACCCAGCTGCCCCCTAGTGTCATCCTGACCTCCTACCCTACAGTAGCTGTTGTCTCCCCCATCTCCTCCTCACTCACCTCAAACTTCTTGGCATGGTGCAGACCACCAGCCCAGTTAATGGCAATATCACAGATCTGAAAGACAAACACCCAACTCACAGGGCTTCTCCTGCCCACCGCCAAAGCTGGGAGCTCAGGATCAGGGTTAAGTCCATGGATTCAGGGACCCACAGGAAGGGGGAAATAGAACTCGGGGCTATGGTCACCTTGTTGTTCAGCTGGGTTGCTCCTTGCAGAGATGCGCCTGTGTAACGGGAGCAGAACTCAAAGAGCCCGGGAAACACTGGGCTGCAGGAAGAAGAGCAAGTTGGAGCCCTTTTACCCTTGTCCACTCCCTTCCTACACCTCTCTCCCTACCCCAAAGCCCTCTGATCTCCATGCTTCAATAACCCCCCTGCCCCTCCTACATACCTGAGTTATCTGCAATTTCATTTGACAAATATTTTAGACCAAACCATGTACCGAGCCTTGTGCGAGGCACTGGATGGGAAGTAGAGAAGCCCAGTGGTAGTACTCCCTAGCTGCACAAAGAGCATTTACAGGCCCCAGCTGTGGCCTGAGGGCTGACTCTGCATTCCCAGACCTATAAAGTGAACTCAGAAATAGCAGTAGCAGTAACACAAAAAACAAGAAACCTCCCAAGACAGCATGTAACTGAAAAACCCAATGGGCAGGGCAGTGTGTGCAGGACAGACCACTGCGACTGGTGTGGTCAAGAAAGGCTTCATGGCATGAAGCTTCATGGTGGTGTGAAGGCTGAGAAGGCCTTGGAGAGGCTGAATGGGGAACAAAGGGTATTCCAGGAAGACACCCTGTGCAGCAGGGGTGTGGGGATAAGGTTGGGAAGGTGCTCAGTGTCAGCCTGAGGAGTTGGCCTCTATCCTCCAGCCCAGGCTGCTTCTATTGGTAGGATCTTTCAGGGAAACGGATTAGTGTAGTGTTTAAAAACCTGGGCTCTGGATCTGAATCCCGCCACCTCCACTGATCAGTTATGTGACTCAGGAGGCTAAGTTACCAAAATCTCCTCAAATTTCAGTTTATGTACTTACGCCTACCATCAGGAAAAGGACTATTACATCTCACGGGTGGTGTGAGACTTAGGTGGATATACCAGTAATCCTTGGCATAGCAGAGTAAGTACTCAATAAACTGTAGCTGTTGTAGGAAACTATAGGATCAACAGCCGCGTTTCTTCAAAAAATAAATTCAAAGGAGAGAAGGAAACATTCTAGGTTAAGTCTTAAGAGATGTAGCAACCAAATATAATATGTGGACCTTGTTTAAATCCTAATTAAAGTAATTCAACTGCAAAAAGGAAAAAATCTGAGACGATTGGAGAAATTTAAGTACTGATTGCATATTTGGTGATATGAAGGAATTACTGTTAATTTTTCAGGTGTGATGATATTGTTCACTTTTTTAAAAGAGTATCATTTGGAGATATATAGTAAAGTATTTATGGATAAAAGGGTGTGACATCTGGAATTTGCTTTAAAATAATCTAACATGGGAGGATATAGTCAAAGAAAGATTAGCCATTTGCTTTAAGTGTTGTAGCTCAATGATAGATATATGCGGGTTCACTGCACTTTCAGAAATGTTTGAAATTTTCCCTAACAAAAAGTTTAAAAATGAATTCAGCAGATGGCAGCTGTTGTGATCACTATATTTTTGTGGATGTAGACTAGAATGGAAGCAAGGATCATGGCTTATCTTTGTTGTCCACCTTCTTCCCACAGGGCCTAACTCTGAGTCTACTTCGTATGATATGAGTTCAACGTAAATGTGGTAGTGTCTAATCACTCTCTTGCTTTTTAAAACCCTTTGATGACTTCCCCCTACTCAAGAGGTTAAAAACCCCAATTCATAATAGGGCTGTTTACTTTTCAAAGGCCCTACCTATCTCTGTAGCCTCGATTCAGATCACTCTCTGATTCTGTGGGTGGCCTTTTTTCTGTTCCTCAAATAAGCCACACTCTGTCCTACCACAGACCCTTAGCACATGTTGTCCCTACTGCCCAAGACATTCCTCCCCTCACCCTCCATCCTCCCAACTACCTTTCCTCTAATTACCTCCTACTTTCTTTAGATCTCAGCTCAATCTTTATTATTTCCTCTAGGAAGCCTCCACTGACCAGCCCCCACCCAGGCTAGAGAATTCTCCCATGTATACACTCTCATAGTCTGTCATGTACCTCTCCTTCAGAGGCCTTAGCACAAGTGCAATATTAAAATTGTTTTGTTGTTGTTGATCATTGCATCCCTAGCATTTAGCACAGGGCCTGGCCTAGAGCCAATGACCAATAAATATTTGTTGAATAAACAAGTGAGTAAATGATGATTCATTGACAAGTATCCCCCCTCCATCATATCTTCCCACTGCTGCCACAAGACCTCACTCAAGTACTCTCATTGAAATGCCTGGCAACAAGGTGTCTGGCATCAAAGGTCCCAGTCCTCCCCTCACCAGTCATCGCCCACGTTGAAGGCGTTAAGGCTCTTGGTGAAGCCTTGCATATTGGTGGGGCTGACTCTCTGCAGGAAGTCGATGTAGTCCTCAGAGTGGAAGCGGCACATGTCATGCTGGGAGGCCTGGTATGGCTTGAAGACCTCGGATGGAAACACAAGGTGAACCCAGGCAGGGTCAGTCCCAGTCACTGGGCTGAAACTGCCCACACTGAGCCCAGACTTGGGGACTGTCCAAAACCACACACAGCAGTCCCCTCGCCCCCCAATCCTTGTTATTCTATGAGACAAATGTCAGTGAAGAGAGACTCTGATTAGCTTGGTGGTTTATTATGATCAAGCCCCCTAACGACCACTGGGCTTGCCTTTTCCATCCCACCTCCAGCCCAGCCTTTCCTACCTTCTCAGACCTTAACCCCCTTCCACCTGCCCTGTTCCTTGGATCTCCTATTCCTGATTCTCTTCATACTCATCTCCCCTGGGCTCTGATTCTGTCCTCTCTCTCCTCTGAGTTCTGAATTTTGGAATCAAATAATATGGGACACAAGACAACCTTCTAATTAAAACCCAAGATGCCCAGGTGATTTATTATTTAATTATTATTATTAAAGCCAGAGATTTATTATATTTTGAGGGGTTCACACACTTCTTTAGAAATCGGACAAGAGCAAAAAGTTTTTCTCTCCCCAGAAAATGCTCAAAGGCACATACTGGCAAACAATTTCAAGAGAGTCAGGGATTCATGCACTAACATCACCTCAATCTTTTCTACAACCAATTCACTTGTCTGTGCCTCAGCACAAGCAGTGGACACTCATTCATACTGTTGACTAATTCCCCTTGCAATGCATCAGGGCCGAACAATATTTTATAATCACATATCACTGCTATAAATTCCAGGCCAGGGACAGACAGCATGTGTATATCCAGGAGATGGAGAAATAGGTAGTAATTAAGTATAACTGTGTGTGGAGGGGGTGGTATTCTAGGTTGAAAAGGGAATACCCAGGACATCTCCTTCTGTCCTACACACACATACACAGAGGGCTGCAAAGTCCTCCCTGGAGCTCTAGCTTGGAGGTGGAGAGAGGTGGCAGAGAAGGGATGGGAATGAGGGTAAACCTCACATCCAGATACAGTGATCCAGCCGCCTTCCCTTCTCTGAGGCCACAGAACTGCCCTAAGATGATGGGGAGGGAAAAACTTTGTGTCTTCAAACCAGCCCCACTCCACCCTAACCCTAGGCCAAGAGTTGGTCCACTTGAGGTCAAAAGGTGGCCGACCTAAGGTGAAAAAGTATCTCTCATTAAGTCAGTGGATGCACCCACCAACACTGCATATGGGGGTGCTCCTGGTTCCTTCTACCACCCCCCCACACTCTAGGGGTGGGTCGCTCTTGGTGCATTCAGTGCAGCCTACCCATCCCTAGGGCCGCAGCTCCTCCCCACCCTCAATCCCCAGCAGAAGCCGCGAGACTCACGATCATCTTCTTATAGAGACCGTAGTGCAGGACCAGACTATGGGTCAATGCCAAGCGATGGGGCTTCATAGGGTGACCAGCCCCTGGGGGTGAGAGAAGAGAGTTCGTCAGTACGCATCCCTGGAGTTGTAGCCCCGACCTCGAAACCTCCGCGTCCCGAAATCCCTCGCCTACAACCTTGTTCCCTCACCGTAGTGGAAGTTGCCCACGTCGGGGTCGTAGAAATAGGCCACAGTCTTGGCCATGGTGCCGGCGGGAGAAGGCCCCGCGCCTCCGCCGCCAGCCTGGCCGCCTGCCCCACCCCGGTCTTGCGTGCTGCGTAAGCACGCAGCCTGCCTCTGCGGAACCGGGAGACTCAAGCCGGCCTCCCTTACACCACGCCCAGGCCACGCCCCCTGCGGAGTTCCGCCCTCGCCTTGCTACGCCCTTCTAGGTTCTGGGGCGTGAGCGTCTGGCCTTGGCCGGAGGACGGTAGCTTCGGTCCTAGGATGAGAGGGCCATTTCCTTCCGGGCGGGGGTCAAATTCTCGGGAAGCTGAGCCATCCCGTCCGACTACCTGTCCCAAACGGGGCGCAGGCCATGGCACCTCTCTAGGAAGCTCCGGAGAACCGGCCACGCTGTCCCTTTCGGGTGCAGAAAGCCGGCTCCCCCCGGCCCACTGGGAAGATTACCTGCTACACATCCGGCCGGGGCATCTGAGGGCAGGAGCCAAGCCAGCCGTGTCCGATAGACCAGTAGAGAGCACTCTCGCCTGACTGCCTGTCCTTCTCACCGGACCCAGGACTCGGCACCGCACACTCCCCCGACGCGGGGTCGGGGAAGGGGGGGAGCGGCGCAGTCACGCGCGCATCACACTTGCGCTCACAAGCGCGCAAGGCTCTCGCTCTCCGCCCGGCACACCTGCGCTCCGCCCCCTGGTCCCGGGCCGGCGACGGTCGAAGGCTTTTGGGAACCCAGGGTGGCGGCGGCGGCGTCCCCGTTCTCCTTCCCTTCCCAGGGCTGGAGTTGTCCGGAGCCTCTCTCCGGTCCCAACCAGCCCGCATCCCTCTCCATCCTTCCCTCCCCCCGCCTGCCGCGGCACGGGTATCTGCGGCCGCAGCCCGGAGCCCTTGAGGCGGCGAAGGGGGGAGGGGAAGAAAGCAAGGGATGAGCGCCGGGAGGGCGTCGGGGGCCCTGAGCCGGACTAGGACGCCCCTGGAACCGGAACCCGAGCCGGAGCCGGAGCCAGAGCTAAACCACCGGTACCGGTGGGCCAGGTGGTCAGAATGGGAGGAACAGAAAGGCGGGAGGGGGTGTGTGCGCGAGCATACAGGAAGGGGAGGGGGCTGTGGAGGCCTGGCTCAGGCCGGCGCAGAGGAGGTGTGGACGCTGACTCAGGCACGATCCTTGTGCAGGCCTCCTAAGAATTCCGTCCCATCTCGCTCTGCAGTGTCCTTGGGAGGGACGGAAGCTCAGGACAAGCTGTAAAGGGGAACGTTCTGGGCGTCGGGGAAGCGGACCAGGGTCGTGGAAGACAGCTTGCGCAGCTGCCGTCTGGCACCCCTGGCCCGGACCAGCACCCCTGGCACGGACAGCTCCCTGGTTGGGTACGGGGTGGGGCCAGACCTCAGAGGCTTTCCTGTCTCGGATCCTGAAGAAGGCATTCCTATCCCTCCCGCCATCTCTAGCTGCAGCCCCCTAACCCCAGGAGGCGCCCTGGCCCGCGCTCGCCCCCCAGAGCCTCATGTCGGAACCACAGCCTGACCTGGAGCCGCCCCAACATGGGCTGTACATGCTCTTCCTGCTTGTGCTGGTCTTCTTCCTCATGGGCCTGGTAGGCTTCATGATCTGCCACGTGCTCAAGAAGAAAGGCTACCGCTGCCGCACCTCGAGGGGCTCGGAGCCTGACGACACCCAGCTCCAGCCCCGTGAGTGAACAGCCTAGAACCTGGCTCAGTCACCTTTCTCCCAGACCCTTCTCCCCACACCTCTTCCTGGCCAACAGACGCAGGCCAAATCCCGACCAAGCTTTCAGGAGGTCTAGTAATGCTTTCTTGACTCTGCAAGAGCAAGTGGGTTGCCACCACCCCAAAAGCAGGGCTAGAGTAGGCAGCATGGGTGGGAAGGGCCCACTGATGAGTCTTGGACTCCCATTGATTTCCCCATCTTTTCTGCCCTGGCCCTTGAAATGCTAATGTACAGCATGATGGCAATTTGCTAAAGGAGTAGGTCTTGAGCAAGAAGCCACCAGGTAATGTACCCCCAAAGCTGACTCATTTACTGCTTCCTTACCAACCTCTTTCATCCTTCAGCTGAGGACGATGACATGAATGAGGACACAGTAGAGAGGATTGTTCGATGCATCATCCAAAATGAAGGTGGGTGTATGCTGGCCCCTTGTTCCCCACCTCCTCAACTTTCTCTTGCCCTGGCCTTTGCCTCCACTGACCCCCTCTTTTCCTTCTCCCCTCAGCCAATGCTGAGGCCTTGAAGGAGATGCTGGGGGACAGTGAAGGAGAAGGGACAATGCAACTGTCCAGGTGAGCTGAGAACAAGGGCCAGCACGATTTAGCTTGCCTTGGAGAGTACCCTCTCCTCCTGCACATTCCTCTCCCAGTCTTCTTGCATGTTTGGGTTGACAGGGGGAGAGTAAGGCTGGTTAACACACAGGAAGAAGGACATTTTGTAGAACTCCTGAGTCCTTCAAACCACATCTCTCCTGTGGATATCATCAAGCCTAACCTTCACCCCTTATGCCACTCCTCTGCATTAAGCATTGCCCGCTTTTTAGCCCCGGGAGGGAGAACACATGGTCACTAATATCTTCATATTGAGTTTATTAGACAAAGACAAGAAACAAATGGTGGGGCCTGGAGGAAGTAGGGCATCTGGGGTTTAAGGAGCACGCTGAAAGAACAGGAGCAAGTGGAACAGGAAGAAAACTGGGAAAGTCACCCCTGGTCCCTTCCTCCCTGCTGTCCAGTGTGGATGCCACCTCCAGCTTGCAGGACGGAGCCCCCTCCCATCATCACACAGTGCACCTGGGCTCCGCAGCCCCTTGCATCCACTGCAGCCGCAACAAGAGACCCCCACTTGTCCGTCAGGGACGCTCCAAGGAAGGAAAGAGTCGCCCCCGGCCTGGGGAAACCACTGTGTTCTCTGTGGGCAGGTGGGTACAGAGTGCCCCAGGGAAAGGGAAGTTGAGGTGGGGACCCCAACGGTCAGGCACCTGCCTCCAAAGGTAAGCCCTGGCTCTTTCTTTGTGGACTGTGAGCCACAGCAGAAGCCAGGCTGCACAAGGTGCCCCACAATCTGGTCTCCCCTGCCCTAGGCCAGAGGGAAGTGCCTATCAAACCCAGGATGTCCCTGATCGGAGGGAAGGGCCAAGCAGCCTCTGAGTGGTGGTCCTAAGCCCCAGTGTTCCCTCCCCTCCTAGGTTCCGGGTGACACACATTGAGAAGCGCTCTGGGCTGCATGAGCATCGTGATGGCTCCCCCACGGACAGGAGCTGGGGATCTGGTGGGGGGCAGGACCCAGGGGGTGGCCAGGGGTCTGGCGGAGGGCAGCCCAGGACAGAGATGCCTGCCATTGAGAGCCTTCCCCCTGAGAGGCCACAGCCCCAGGCCCTTGCCAGCCCCCCAGTGCAGAATGGAGGACTCAGGGACAGCAGCCTAGTCCCTCGTGCACTTGAGAGGAGCCCTGGAGCCTCTGCAGAGTCGATGCTGGGGGCTGGAGGGAGGGGCCCAAGCCCAGGGCTGGCCAGTCAAGAGGCAAATGGACAGCCAAGCACACCGGACACCTCAGATCACCAGGTATGAAGACATGTGGTGGGCTGCAGTGGGCTCAGCTCTTATTGCCCCTACTCTAGGGGGCACTGATATGACCCACCTCCTGTTCTCCCACTGTTGACCCCTCCTCTCTCTCTCAGGTGTCCCCACCACAGGGGGCAGGGGGTGTGTGAGGTGAGTCTGCCTGGGCCCCAAGTCAAATAATCTCATCCTCCCACCCCCTACTTTAAACTACCTAAGCCCATTGGTTCCCTAAACCCCCAAGCTAAACTGCAGGCTTAGCCTTCGGTACATATTCCTTGGTTTGGTGGTGGGGAGTGGGCTTGTGCTCCAGGGGATAGGGAAGGTCCTGCAGCCCCTGGGGAAAAGCGGGGACACAGCTTGAATAGGAGGCAACACTGTTACCCTTCCTCTCCTTCATTGCCCTGATGGACTACCAGCTGGCAGGGCCAAGGGGTGGTTGGGCATGAAGCCCCTCCTCTCCACTGGACAGCACTGCCCCCCAGCTGAGGGACCAGCCCTACTTCCACCTGGAACTGCACGGTCTCAGGCTGGGGGACCTTGGGAGAAGTCCCACCCCCGGTCCTCAGTCTCTTCCCCTTCCCCTGCCTGCCAACAGGCCGCCTGACCTGCCTTCCCCATCACCTCACTCCATATGCTAGAGAGTGTGGCTGGGAGCAGGCCCCTGCCCTTGGTGGGCCCTTAAAGCAATAGCACCTTAGACCCCCTGCCCTCTTGGCACAAGAGGCCCAGGCCCTGGCTTGGGCTTTGTGCCCTTTATTCACTGTCAATAAATCCGCTCAGACAATTACAGCTGCTTCGCATACTGGCTCCAGCTCCTTCTGACAGGCCTGCCCCCATCCCAGCCCCCAACCCCAGTGGCTCTGGCATCTGGAGTGGGGTGATTCACAGAACCAAGGTGGAGACACAAATAAGCCAGAGCCACTTGAGACTTTGGAGGATGAATTCCAGTCCCAGAGATTTCAGGGTATTTTACCACCCTAGAGATGGGGTGGTAGCAGAAGACAAAGGAGTAGCTTCAGCCCTTAGAGATGGCTGGAGGATGATGGCAAAAAAGGAGTGGGTTCCAGCCCCAGAAATAGGGAGAGAAGAAGTTTCTACCCATGAAGGTGAGAACGGAAATCAGGGAGATTCCAGCTTTTGGCTGTGTCGCTCTGGATCACAGTGGGGAGGGGTGGTCTCTGATAGCACGGAGATAGGGGCAGCAGCATCACTGGGGGAAGGTGATTCCCCCTGGCTTCAGGTGAGAGGATCTGGGTGGCCAGGATCCGGGGCTTTAGCTGGCGGGGGAGGCGGTGGACGCATCTGTAGGGAACACACAGTCAGTGCACCAGAGGCCTCCCTTAGGGATATCCCTGTCCATTCCCTCTGTCCTGCAGATAAAACAGGACAAGTTGGAGTGACCCCTCTCCAAACACTCTCCTCTAAGGGCGGGGCCCTTACCGGCCTGAGTCGAGGTGCCATCATGTCCAGGGGTCCAGGGCAGTCCAGGTCTTGGTCTGGAAATAAGAACCACAAGTCAGTCTTATGACTTTGTTTTGTTTGGTTCTGTATCTCCAGCACTTAGGACAGTGGCACTCTGTAAATATTTGTTGAATTAACTAATAGTCACTAACCTGGGTCATAATATCCATCAATCCATCCAACCTCAACACTTATTGAGCACCTACTGTATAATCGGGCCTGCTAAAGGTACCGGGGGCAGGAGGGCTCCACACCGCCCCCACCCCTAATGGCTGCCAGGAACTGCATAATGAAACACCAACAGACACAATGAATGACTGAGTACTAAATCATTCAAAGTGAACGAGGGATGCTGGAGAAGTGGGGTGCAGAAAACGCTCACAGGGGTTCCAAGGTTGCAGTTGCAGGGGTGCATTGAAGAAAGTGAAAGTACCTTTTAGAAAAGATGGATGAGGTAACAACAAGAACAAGAAAAAAAAAAAGAAAAGATGGATGAGGAAAATGATGATGCAAACCAGGTGTTTGTAGGATTCAAGAACACTAAGAGCAGAGGATGTGTATTGGGAAAACACTGTGGGAGAAACTGGCTAATTCTTAAAATAATGAGAAAACAGCTACTAAGTGCATGCTTGCTATGTGCCCAGCACAACACTGGGCACTCTATAGACATCCCTTTAACTCTCACAACTCAGTGAGGAAGGGACCTTCCTCCTCACTCTGTAAAGGCCCAGACATGTTAAATCACACTAGGAAGTCATAGAGCAGAGTTTGAACAGTGGGCCCAGCTCCAAAGCCCAAGCTCTTCTACCATCATGCTTCAGAGAGCCTGATGGAGGAGGTTCCTGAGGGCAGGCAGAGGGGCTGAGTGTAACCCAGGAATTCTAGACTTCCTCCTTCTTCCTGTCTATTACCCTCCCAGGACCCCCAGCTCCTCTACTCACCACCGGGCAGGACAGGTGCAGGTGACCCATCCAAGGCAGAGGTGGGTGCAGGAGGGGAGAAGCTGGGAGGGGAAGGGGATGGCAGCATCTGGAGATGAGGGGGCAAAGAGTTATTCCTGGCATGTGGGAAGGTTTCACCAGCTCTTCCTCCCATCCCATCTTCAGTTCCTGTCCCGTCACTCCCCAGTCCAGAGAGTGACCAAATGCTTGTATCTGGGTGGGGCTTGTAGGCGATACACATTTCAACAGCCAATATATATTGACACTTAATATGTCCCAGACATTTTGCTAGCACTTCACATGTACTAATTCATTCAGTCCTCACCACCACCCCCATGAGGTAAGGATTTGATGATTCCTACGTCAGAGGTGAGACTCAGGTTAATCCATCTATCCAAAATCACAGAGCTAATTAGTGACAAAGTCCTGGCTAGAACTCCTGACTCCTATGCTCTTCTTGCTAGAACAACAGGTACCATATATCAAAGCACCTATGGGCCATTGTGCTAAGCGCTTTACTTCCATTATCTCTAATCAGGATAGTTAGCCTCCTGAAAGAGGCATTATTGTCCCCCTTTTACATGCATGTGAAGAAACAAGCTCAGAGAGATCTAATTACTGCCTAAAGTAACAGAAAAGATCCAGCTCTAAAGAAGGACAACCAAACTCTAATGAAGACTGCCTTGGTTTCCCTTTTCTCTGTGCCAAAGGAGATGGGGAGTCCCAAGCCACTATAGGGGGGGAGGGGGCATTAAGACAAATATGGGACCTCCCTGGCATGGGAGGGTCAAACCATTGGTGCCTGGGGACCCAGGGAAAAGGAAGCCTCACCTGTTCAGGGTCTGAGAGTTCAGATGGCCCTGGGGGGCCAAGTAGCTCCTCCACCAGCAGGGAGGGGAAGACCCCAACATGGCCCCCAAATTCTCCCCTCCAGAAGCCGTCATCCACTCCATCCTGGGCCCGGGGCAGCAGGCGGATAAGTGCCCCCTCGGGAAAGCTCAGTTCCTCTGCGCTCTGTCCCGTGTAGCTGTACAGGGCGCAGGCCAGGAACGCTGCGGAAGCCCAGGAGAGACAGTGAGGGGAAGAGGCGGGCAGCAGTGCCCCCAGACCAGGGCCACAACTACTCAGTAACTCTTCTCCCTTTCTTACCTGTGGGCTCTGCCCCTGAAGGATTGTCGCTGTCATGGCTGCTCTCAGAGAAGGAGAGGTCCGGAAAGTTGAGATACTGCTCAGGGACAAAGCCGACCTCACCGTGCTGGTTCCGAGCCTGCTCACCCAGCAACGTGAACAGAAAGCAGGCTTGCCTCAGCAGTCCACGGCCCTGGCCCTCCTCCACTCAGGCTTCCAGCTTTGCCTGGCTGGGTCTTTCCAGGCCACAGTGAAGCCCCTCCCACTGCCCCCTTGCCAAGGTCAGAGCCCCGGGTCCATACCCACCTTGACCCATTCGTCGGCATCTCCCTCCTCTATGACCTCCAGCCACTCGCCCTCTGTGATGGTCAGCTCGTCCTCATGTCCTGCCTGGGCCCCACAAAGAAGGATTCAGGACTGGCTGTTCCCCATCCCTGCCTGTCTGAGCTCCCCACCTCCATTCACACCTGATAGCCAAACACCACATGGACAGGGCAGGGGAGGGGCCTGGTGGCCAGGGCTGGAGGAGCAGGCTCCTCAAAGAGCTCCCCAGTCTCCTCACATTCCTCAAAGTCAGACAGCTCAGCATCCTCAGCCTGGGGGGACAGAGAACAGACATCATTGTGAGGCCAGTCTCAAGCACCCACTATATCTCTCACTCCTCCATTCTACCTTTTTTTCTTTAACATCTTTATTGGAGTATAATTGCTTTACAATGTTGTGTTAGTTTCTGCTGTATGACAAAGTGAATCAGCTACATGTATACATATATCCCCATATCCCCTAGCTCTTGTGCCTCCCTCCTACCCCATCCTCTCCTTAACACTGTGGATCCTCCTCCAAGGTAGTACCCCCCATCCGTTCACCCTGGGTCACACGCAGAACCACCACAGAGCAAGATAACACTAACAATAATCACAGAGTTACAGTATTGAGCGCTGATATGTGCCAAACACCGTGCTAAGTATCTTATGTACATTGTCTTGTTTAAACTTCTTAATAACCCAGTGTTATTTTGCGAAACTATTAACCTCATTTTACTTAATGGGAAACTGAGGCTCAGAAAGGCTAAGTCACTTTCCAAGATCACACAGCCAGTAAGTGGAGTGGCTGGTACTCAAACTGCTTATAGTCTGCTCTCAGGACCTTTCATAACCACCATCTATACTCCATAATAAAAGTTCATTGAGAGCTCTCTATGTTACAAACTGTGCCAAGAGTCATACTTAAGTGATTTCATTTAAGCCTCACAACAATGCTTTGAGTTAGTTACTAGTGTGATTCCCACTTTATAAGCTCTGCTTTCCACTGGAGCTCTTTAGCCTCCTGCGTGTGTTATGGGTAGGGAGTGGAGGGAGCTCACCGTGGGAGAGAGGTCCCTCTGCGACAGCCGGGCCTCGCTGAGCCGTCGTTCCTGCTCCACCTCATCCTGGGCCTGGGTCATGGCTGGCTTCAGCCAGCGCTGCACATCCAGGCCAGCCCCCTGCAGCAGGGCCAGCCGGGCAGCCCCCTTCACCTGGCTCACCTGACACAGGGAAGAGGGGGTCAGTCAAGGCTATGGCTGGGCCTGCCCTTGGGAGGTGAGTGGAGCCTCCTCCCCAGATGTGTCCACCCTCTACCTCCTGCCTCCAGTATCCCCACCATCAGATAAAGGAGTGAAGGAGGGTGTTGCCGGAGGAGGTGCGATCTCAGTGGCTCTAACCCCTGGGCTGTGCCTCACCTGTGCCCGCCGGATGCTCTCTCTCACTTCCTGCAGCCGCTGTTCTATGCTTGGAGCCTCCCGCTCTGAAGCCTGCTGCCGCCTCTGCTCCAGCCGCTGCAGCACCTGGTTGGGGATGCAGAGGACAGGAGCGGGTGGAGATACTATGGGGCACAACTTACTAATAACCCGGTAGTTTCCCAGTTGTTTCACATGCATTATGTCATCTCATCTTCCCTGTGATGTGGGTGCTATTATTAGCCCCACTTTAATGATGAGGAAACTGAGGTCCAGAGAGCTTAAGTCACTCCCTCACTCAGGGTTACATAACTAGGAAGCAACAGAGCAAGATTTGAGCCCAGGTGAGTCTAGTCCCAAAGGTTATGCTCTTAAATTACTGTGCCACACTGTCGGCTTAACTACCCCTCCCTCCTCTCCTGCCTGCAGCCCCATGACATCCCCAGTGACGCCGGGATCCCCATCTCTCAGCTCTTCTTGCCCACCCCCTGACACCTGCACTCCCCACCTCACCCGCTGCCCATGGTTCTGGATCTTGTAGTCTCGGGCAGCTCGGCTCGTCCAGCGTTGAACTTCTTTCTCCAGGCCACTCTCCCCGGCCCCACCTCCTGCGACCCGCTCCAGCTCCAGGACACACACCTGAATGAATGGGGAGCTGTGAGAATGACCTGATGCTGCTCCTTCTTCATTCCTCCTCCCTCCAGTTCCCTCCTTTTTTTTCTTCCTTGTCTCCTGACCTCCAGGGTCAGGGACAAATAGGTGGGAGCACACACCTATGACTGTGGACACAGGTGTGCATTCACGTGGACACACAGAGAGTCCCAGAAGTGGGATCCAGGTTGAGGGACAGAGGTAGAATGAAGAAGATAGTGCAGTGAAGGGACAGAAGGGTAGGAGGAAGTGTGTTACTTTGTGTCCTGGTGGGAGGGAGGTGAACTGGGGTTCTGAAACCCTCTCTCCATGGTTTAATAGTCTCTAAGTTAAAACCGGGACAAGGAAAATGGGGAAGAGGCCTACACCACAGTCCCCTTTCCAAGTGGCCTGACTCCACCTAGCAGAGAGGTCTCACCTGATCAGTCCCTGCTGGCTGAAACTGCTGAGGTGGGGTGGGGGAAAATACTCCGGGCTCCTGAAGAAAAAGCTCCAGATCCTGCTCCCAGCTTACCTGGTAGTTGGAAAAAATCAAAGTAGGCCACTCACTGGCTCCCTCACCAAGCCTGTCCCCAGCCCTTCTTGGTAGAGAGAGGACAAGGTGAGAAGGAAAGGGGAAGACATGCAGTGGTGGAGGGGGCGCTGTACTGGGAGAGAAGGGTAAAGAGGGTCTCTGGGGAGCTTACCTGGGAGGTCGCCTGCCCTCCACGGTGGGCATGCTCCAGAGCCATCTCTGCAGCTTCCAGCTCAGTGCGGCTCAGTGAAGTCAGCGGGTCCCTCAGGTGTTCCAACAGCTCGCTGACCAGGGCCTGAAGAGAACCCCAAGATGCTGACACCACCCTTCCCACAAGCAGCCTCTCTGTCCAGGTTTGAATGGGTGATGGGGATGAGGTATGGGAAATTGAGAAGTAATAAGACATTATTATTGCTTCTAATAATAGGCCCTCATGTGTACACAGCACTTAACAGTTTAAAAAGCATTTTCACATTCATTCTCTCCCTTGAGCCCCATTAGTCTTATGGAGTAGGCAGAGCAGGGGTTAGTCCTGATGAAGAAACTGGGGTTCAGAGGAGTAAGTGTTCTGCACAATGTCATGCAGCCAACTAGAAGCGGAAGCAGAACCCAGGTATGTATCTACTGCCCACTCTGAGCAGACTAGGTCCCCAGCCCCACCCAGCCTGATGGTGGTGGGAAGCAGGGAGACGCCCTCCCTGCTGGGAGGCAGCGGTATCTAGGCTAAGACTGGCCTTGAGCACGGCCGGCAGTTCTTCCTGGTAGTAGTGATCAAGGTGGGCATTGGTGGCCACCAAGTTGAGCAGGTACTCATTGCGGGCCGCTCTCAGCTGCTGGGAGTACTGGGCCGACTGGACAGACAGCTAGGAGAGGAACATAGGTGTCAACTGGGAGACCTGGACCCTTGGGGTCCTTCCATGGCCAACCCAGATCCAGAATGGCTTCTCACATTACTGAGATAACTGGCAAACCATACTAAAAATTTTACATACAATTCCTGCTCAAAATCCTCTAGTGACAACTGCATACATTTAGGATAGAATCCCAACTGCTCCTTACCGTGGTCTACCAGGTCCAACATGAGCTGGCCCCAGCACCCTCTCTGAGTCTTTCCACAGTGCTCGTCCCCTTGCTCACAGTGCTCCAGCCACACTGGCCTTCTCTCAGTTCCTTGAGCCTACAAAGTTATTCCCACCTCAGGGCCTTTGCACTCACCATTGCCTCTCCCTGGAATGTTCTTCCCCTACATCTCTGCATGGCTAGCTCCTCCCTGACACTCAGGCCACCTGTTCAGAGAGGCTTTCCCTCTAAATTACACTCCCCTGTGATGCTTTATCATATCACCTTCTTTTCATTTATAGTGAGTCTTTGTTTATTTACTATCTGTCTCCCCTAACCAGGCTGTGGATGCAGGAGCTCTGCTGGTAGTGCTCCCCACCATATCTCCAGTGTTTCAAACAATGCCAAGTACATAGAAGTCCTCAATAACTGCATATTAAAGGAATGAAAAACAAAGGTACTATTTCCATTTTATAGATGAAGAAAATGAGGCTCAGAGAGATCAAGTTTACCAAGGTCATGCACCAAGGAAGCAGGGTAGCCTGGGTTCATCCCAGTCTCTCTGACTTATGCCCCCAGGTTCCAAACCACTAGACTAATCTGCCCACCTCTCCCTGCCCCACTCATGCCCACATCCTCTGAACCTTGGTGCTGAGTTTCTGGAGACTGGTCCGAGTGTGGAAGAGGCCATGGTCACTTCGGTTAAGCCTGTGCAGGCAAGGGAGAGGAGCGGAGGTCAGGCCCAGCCATGGCACCTTGGCTCCATCCCCCGATGCCACAGGCTTCCTAACTCCCCACGACCCCACCTGGCCTGGACATCAGCCGCCTTCTCCTGTGCCAAGGCCCACACCCGTTCACGCTGCCCATACAGCTTTCGACTTCGGCTCAGCTCCCGGACAGACTGCAGCACCTCAGCCTGTGCCCTCTGGAGGTTCTCTGCTCCCTAGGGGCATGGACACACAAGTCCTGATCCAGATCACCTCCATCCCCGAATCAGCCCTTCCTTCACCCCATCCACTGAGCCATACCTTCCTAAGCACCTGCTCCTTAGCGCTCCGCCCTGTGCCTCCTGCCAGGTCACGGTATCGGTCAGATGCCTGGAGCCGGGCTTGGCCCCCAGCCATGGTGGCATCCAGCAGGCAGCGCCAGGCACCAAACACCATCCTGCCTCTCCCCAGAGAAAGTCTGCATTGAGGAGGGGAGCACTCCAAAGCTTCACGAGTTGCCCCCCCACACAACACTATGGGAGACAGACTGCTTTCCCATCCCCCTCGTCTGGGAGCCCATCAATTGATCAGCCCATTAGCTCGGCCACAAGGATCACTTATGCCCTCCGCCCCCATCCAGTGTCCTTGCTGGGTCAGCTGCTCTCCCGCTGCTGTGTCAGCGCTACCTGCCGCTCACGTGCCCTCCTCATAGGTTCCTGGGGTTGAGCTCCTCATCCCTTCTTGGCTCCCTGGCCTCCCTGCCACCCCACCATGGGACCCACCTGCTGTCCATCTCCCCACTCCGGTGTCCTTCTCTCTTCAGAAATGGCCCAGCCAGTTTCTGGAGTGCCTGGTGGGAAAGTCATCACAAGACCCAGTTCCCTTTCAAAGACCCTCCCCATTTGGGAGAACATATGATCAGAGTATAATGATGCCACCCACTTTGCTAAGTGCTTTACATGCATTAACTTATTCCGTCCTTATTATTATTCCCATTTTACAGAGAAAGAAATTGAGGCCAAGAAAGGTTAAGTAACTTGTCCAAGGTCACACAGCTAAAAAGTACCACAGCAGGGATTGGACACAAATTTGCCTGGTTCTAGGCATTTGCTCTTGACCAGAACAGGAGTATGTGTGGAGGCACATTGCTGGTAGTGTAAAGGAGGCTAGAACAAAAGGGAAGGTCCAGAGAAAGAAGTCCCATACCTGCCCATACTCCCGTTCAATGGCTGCCCTCTGCTTGCTGTAGGATCTGTGGAGATTAGGGGGATGGGGTGGTGTTACTGTTTGGTACTTTTCTCCCACCCTCGACCCTCTCCTTAGCCTGGGCAGGAGGGAGAGGGGAGCCAGGCCTGGAGTGTGACTATCCCAGGAGGGCCTGAGACTGGAGAGAGAGTCCTTGAGATCACCTCGGGCAGCTGCAGCAAAGGACAACTTCACCTCAGTGCTCAGAGCCTCAGCAGGATCCTCCCCACCCCTGGAGAACCATCAATGAGCTTGGAGGTGAGGACTGATGGGGGTCAGCTCAGTACAGTGTGTGCCAGCCTTCCAACAGGTCTGGAAGAGGGAGGGGGGATTCTGCCCTAAGCTCGATTGTGGGTGTGGAGGGGCCGGTGTGGAGTGAAGGGGTTTGAGGGAGGGTCCCTGTGTGTTTATGTGTGTTGGGGTGCGCGGAAGGATAATTCGTATCCGGCATCTGGAGAGGGAGGCCTAGGATAACGGCCTTGAATGGGCAGGTTGGAGAGCTCTTCACCCCCCGCCCACCCCGACAGCTGTAGTATGTTGGAGAAGAGGCGGAGCGTGTGACAGAGAAAGTCGGGGTACGTGGAGGGGGTCAGGGCTACCTGATATCCTCCAGTAGGTCCGCCTCTCTCTGCTGCCGGGTCTGAAGGATGCTCAGCTGCTCCAGGAAGCGAAGCTTCACCTCCTGGGATGGCTTCACCTGTGTGGGTAAGAAGAGGATGAAGACCCCTGGCGCAGGGACCTGAAAAACACTCCGCGCAGGGAGCGGTGAGGGGGCGGGGCCAGGGAGGAGCTGGGCTGTTTCCCCGGTTACTTCTGGGTTGGCCCTTGAACCCCTTCCTACTCTTCGTCCGCCACCGCAGGTCTGGTGCCCCTTTGGGCCGCATCACTCCCCCAGCCCGCCAGGAGTCCCCGTCCCCAGGCCAAGCTCACTTTTCGGGGCGGCGGCTGCATCTCCGCTCCGTCCCAGGCAGCAACTCGACTCCGGAACTCGAGGAAGCCCCGCCCACAGCTAAGCCCCGCCCAGGATCTGCCCCAGCTCCGCCCTCGCCCCACGCCTGATCAGTCTCTTCGCTGGGCCGCGAAGCGCCAAGAGCGGCAGGAACTAAACCTCTGTTATTGCTGAGAATACCCCGGAAAGGGTCCGCGCCGCCCTGTGGACGCCGCGTCCGCTGGGCGGTAGGGGGAACCCCAGGTTTCTGTGTCAAGACGCCTGGGTTCTATTTCTGGTGGAGCGCTGCTGATTTAGCTCGTAATTATTGCTAATCATTCATTTACATATGCAGATCTCCAATCCCGATGCGACGGGAGAAGGATAGTGAGGAACTCAATCTGTAACCAGGGAAACTGAATCACTGGATGCCTGAGCGCAGATGCGTGTGCTGAGAGAAACAGGGCTGATCTCAGACCTTTTCCCAATTCCCACTGAACTGGAAAAGCCAGCGTGAGTGAGGGTGAGAAAGACGCCTGGAGCCAGGAAGGAACCAGTACCAGAGGAAAAGACAGGGCCAACGAAAACGAAACCAGCGAGTGGGCGTGAGCTGGGAGATGAGTGGGGACTTGCAACCCAGAAAGCCCCTATCGCCTTCAGGGCCTGCCCTTAAGATTCTACACCCCAGGACATACCCCCTATCCCCGCTCTGGCACTGCTTTCTGAGGATCTGCACACACACTTTCCTCATCCTCCTCATCCATCCATGGCCCAACACCTCCTCACCACACCCCCAGCTTGGAAAAGGCAGATATCTGTGGCCCAAATTCCAGATTCACATTTCCAACAGCTCACCTGACATCACCGCTTTATCTAAATAGGTACTGCAAACTTTCAAATGGCTCCTTCTACCTGATCCTTCTACAGTCACCTCCCCCAGGTAACATACTAAATGGAACCATTCTCCATCCAGTTAGGAGAGTCAAAAAGCCAGAGTCTATGTACCCTTCCTCCTACCCCCACCTTCCATCCATCAGCAAGTCCTATAGGTTCTATCTCCCATTGATCAACTTCCCTCAATTTCCAGAACCACCAACCTGGTCCAAGCCCCCATTATCAGTCTCCTGGTCTGATATCTGGCCTCCTTGCTTCCAGTCTTCCCCCTACAACCCATTGTTCAGAAAACAACCAGAGTGATCAATCTTTTTTTTTTTAAAGGAAGCAAAATCTCATCCCTCTCTTCCCTAAGACTCCTCAATTGCTTCAGAATAAAATCATGGCCTACAAGGCTGTTCATCATTGGGTCCCTGCCAGTCTTTCCCCCTTCAGCCCATACTCTTCTCCAGGTCCCCACTCACTGTGCTCCAGCCACTCCAGCATCCTTGCTCTTCCCTCAACATGCCATCTCCCTTTCCGTTGCAGAGCCTTCATGCCTACTGCCTTCCCTTTCCTTCTGGAGTGCTCCTTCTCCCAGCACTCCACATGCCTGGCTTCTTACCTTTACATTTCAGCTCTTCACAGAGGCTTTCCCCTTCCACCCAGCCCAAATGTCACCTCCACAAGCACATCACTTTGGTTTAGTTTCTTCACAGCCCTGACTTTGTTTCTGTGCGCATTTTCTGTTCCCCTTAAAGCAAGGATCGCCATCTCTTTTGTTCACACTATATCCTCAATAGCTGGCACCAATTAGGTGTTCAATATACATCTGTTGAATAACTGAATGAATGAATGAAGTAAAAAATGGCAGTTTTTGTTCCAAGGTTTATTAACAATGACCCATCCTTTTTGGCTCCTCTTTGCCCCAGTTCCCAGCCCTAATCAACCTCCCCACTCTGGGGCTTCACTGTAGTCTCTGAATGTTGAAGGTGGGGTAGGATAAACTTGGAGATCATTCAAATCTGTGCCTTCCAAATCTTTTTTTTTGTTAATTCATAAAACCATTCTTTTCAAACCCCAAATCTCTCATAGAACCCCTACATATCAAATACATAAAGTGGAAGTTGCCCTTCTCGAGGGAAACTATGTGGGGCTTACACCTCTGAGAAACAGTTTGAGATTCACCATTCTCCTTATTTCAGTTACTTCACGGTACAGGTAAGTCAGCGGAGGCCCAGAGAGGCACCACGACCTGCCTTTCTCTGAGCAGGACGCAGCCTCGGGAGCTCTCGGCCCCGTTCTCCTTCCACAGCACCATACTGGATTCTAGAGTCTTATCAACCAGGGCAAAGGATGCTCCCAGCAGTGTCTGCCATGGGGAGAGCTTGGGTCTTTGGTTACCTACCCCTCAGACTGCTGGTCCCAGGGTCATGTAAGGGGCTGGCTGGGGGATGGACTGGAAGTACAGGGAGCTTGGGTGGGGAAGCCAGGTGTCTGTGTCGGAAGGCCATTGGGGCTCGGGGGCTGGGGGCTGGAGGGCTGAGAAGGGCTGCCCAGGCCTACGGTGGTCTCTCCCTTCCTCAGGATGAGGCTGCTGAGCTCCTGGAGCAGCTGCTCCTCCAGGGACCCATGTGACTGGGGGCTGCTCTTTGAAGGGGGCCCCGGAGGGGGCTCAGGTGGTCTCTCCTCCCAGCCCAGGGGGCCTGCTTTGGACAGAGGAGATTGATCAAAGGACCTCTGGCTGGCCAGTGGGGTCTCTGGCTTGGCTGTCCACTCCGGTGTGATGGAGAAGGAGGTGGAGGTGTCTTCGGTCAGCTCGGGGAAGGCCCCCACTTCCTCATACACCGGCTCCTCATACACAGGCTCCTCCAGTTCCTCTTGCTCCTCCACAGACCCCTGGGATGACTTCATCGGCTGGATGGGGATGGGGTAACCAGAGGCAGGCACAGAGTTAGCGTTACCAGATTATCTGTTACCAGATTATTAATTGCTAACATTTATTGAGCTCTTCCTCTTTACCAGATGCTGCAAAATACTTTGCATGTATGATGTCAAAAACAACCCTGTATGATGGTTACACTGCAGGTGAGTGAGCTGAGGTACAAAGGGGTTAAAAAAGTTGCCCAAGGGCTTCCCTGGTGGCGCAGTGGTTGAGAATCCGCCTGCCGATGCAAGGGTCACGGGTTCGTGCCCTGGTCCGGGAAGATCCCACATGCCGCGGAGCAACTAAGCCCGTGAGCCATGGCCGCTAGGCCTGCGCGTCCGGAGCCTGTGCTCCGCAACGGGAGAGGCCACAGCAGTGAGAGGCCCGCATACCGCAAAAAAAAAAAAAAAAAAAAAAAAAAAAAAAAAAAAAGTTGCCCAAGATCACACAGTTAAGTAAAAGGTGGTGCTGGGGCTTGAACCCAGGTCTGTCTGACTCCAAAATGCATTCACTTAACCACTTCCTTTCTATTTCTCAGGTCCTGTGACCACTTCCCCCTTTCCTCACTGCATCCTACCATCCCTTGTTTTCCTCATTCCTTTTGGTCCCAATACACACTCTCTCTCTCACACACACACACACACGCACATACACACACTCAATGATGGTCTGCATCAGGACAAATACAGAGAGCACACCGGCTCAGGCAGCACAGAGGAACACAGGGTTGACAGGCACACAGCTGGAGCAGGCACAGTACTCACAAAGAACATGGACAGGGTCCTCCGGTTGTGAAGTCGCCGCTGGGCACAGGTGGGGTGGGGAGGCAGGGAGGGAGAGACACAGAGACACAGTGAGGCCTGGCAACAGGAGGCAGGGGTAGAGACTGGGGCACAGAGAAGGCAGAGGGGGCACCAGGCTGGGAGGCACGCCACTCCTTCCTGCAGTGTGGCAAGGGCGTGAGCAGGGACCCGGAAGGGTTGGGGCAGGCTAGGGGGACCTCACCAGGGTCTGATTGGCAGAGAGGAGGGTGGCCCCACTGTCATCCCCACGGATGGGCAGCAAAGGCATGGTGCCAAACTTCTGACGGGCGAGGTCAGAGGAGGAACGGCGTCGTAAGACCACTGGCTGCTGGTCATCGTGCTGGAGAGAGGGTGAGGGGGTGGCACTAGTGGGCATGGGAGGTGCTGAGGGTTAGTGCTGAGCCCACAGACCTACCCTTCAGCTCTCTCCTTCCCCTCACCTGGGCTTTGAGGATGCTGGTGGCCCAGTCCCACATCTCATCCTCGTCCGTGCAGGACAGGTAGCTGGGGGTGATCAGAGGGGAATCAGCAGGAGGGGAAGGGGGCACAACTAGAAGGATGGAAGACAGAAAACGCGAGGAGGTAGAGGACAGGGAGCCTGACTGCGCCACAGGAGAAGCCAGGCTGGGAGGTACTCACAGGTGCATCTTCTCCAGGATCAACGTGAAGCCCCACCTGAGAGGCAAAGGAGAACAGTGATGGGTGATCAGTAAGGCCAGAAGGGTGGCAGCAGGAAGGCTCTAGAAGTGTGGACTGGGGAAAAAAACTCACGGGGTGGGAGGCTTGAACTTCTTGCGGATTCCCAGGTAGACCTTGGCACCTTCTAAAGGCCACTCCCGTTCTGGTTTAGAGCTCTGACAACATGAAGGCAGTCAGTGAGGTTGGGAGGTGAGAGAGAAGGATCGTGGTTAAGGAGGTCAAGAAGTCATGGAAGCACTGGGGTTGTGTGAAGTCAAAGGGTCACAGAAGTCAAAGGGCCAGGGAAGTAATGAGATTGATGAGAACATGGGCTGTGGAGTGACAGGGTCAGTGCAGTCAGGGCTCCTCCCACACGGCCACCCAGCATCCTTCCCTGCTCGCCCAGGGCCCACCTTCTTCTCCTTGAGAAGCAGCAGGCAGCGGCCACGCAGCAGAAAGAATCTCTCCTGGAAGCGGTTTCCCAGCAAGCGGGGCGGTTCTTCCCGACACCGCAACAGGCCCACCCGTGGGCTCTCACGCCGGATACCTGGGCACAGATGGGCAGGGCTAGGTGGAGGGTCTCTGAAAGAGGCCTGGGAGGTGCTGGGCTGAAGCAGGAGGCTCACCTGTGAAGAGGCAGCCAGCATGGGCCAGGGAGACTTTTCTCAAGAGCAGGGAGGCCGAGCAGGGCTCTGGGAGCTGGCACCATTGTAGGGCCTGCTCTAGGACCCTTTCCTTGGGGTGCAGTGGCCGCTCTAAGGGGCAAGATGAGGGTAGGTATCAACCAGATATCGATCCACAGCTTGGAGCCCCCACCTCTTCGCCCACCAGTCACTCATTCATTTATTCGTCCATTCCACCATCCAGCCACAGACATTATTTAGCACTGACTGTGCCAGGTGCTGGGCTGCCCTGGGGATACAGTGGGGAGCATGAAACACACGGCCTGCCTTCACAAAGCCCACAGCCTGGCGAGGGAGCAGAGAATAACAGATAAGTAAATGAGGTAATTAAAGACAAACCATTATTCTGAAAGAAGCAATAAGAAGCTGAGAGAGAGTAACAGGGCAGCTACTGAGATAGGGTGACCAGGCAAAGCCTTTCAGAGGAGGCATTTGAAGGTGAGACTCAGAGGGCCTAAGGATTGGGAAGAACAAGCCACGCTGAGATCGGGGGAAGAAGACTTCAGGCATGACAAAATGCAACACCAAAGGGCCTGAGTTAGGAAAGATGTGCTTGAGGAACTAAACAGTCAGTGTGGCTCAATCAAAGAGAATACGTTATGTGAGATGAGGTCTGAGAAATAAGCAAGGGCCAGACATTCAGGGTCTTGTGGGCTACAGTAAGGGGTTTGAATTTTATTTTAAGTTCAATGGGAAGCCATTGGAAGGGTTTAACCATGCAAACAGCATGATGATTTATGCTTGAAATGCTCATTGACTGCTGCGCGGAAAATGGATTGCTGGGGGGCGGGAAGGGAACATTGGCCAGCTATGCTCTTTCCCGGGCGGTACATTTTAGTGGTGAATGCTGGGGAGCAGAAAGGTCATGGTGACTTCAACTAGGTTGGTGGTAACGATGGAGATGGAGAGGTGATAGATTCGAAAAGACTAAAGAGGACTAGTTGGCCACTGGGTATGAAGATGAAGGAAAGGAAGGAGTCCCAGAGGACTCCAAAGTGTCTGGCCTTGATAACTGGGTGAATGCTGGTGCACTGACTGAGTTAGGGAAACTAGGAAATGGCTTGGGCATTTTGTTAGGGGAGGGGACTTGGAATTGAGTTTGGTCTTAGACTTTTTTTGTCGGTTTTTTTTTTTGGCTGTGCCATGTGGCTTATGGGATCTCAGTTCCCCAACCAAGGATCGAACTCGCAGCCCCTCCAGTGGAGGCGTGGAGCCTTAACCATTGGACTGCCAGGGAAGTCCTGGTCTTAGACGTTTTAAATGTGAGATGCTATAAGATGTACAAGTGGATGTATCAAGTAGCCAGCTAGATATGTGAGTCCGGAGCTCAGAGGAGAGGTCTGGGTCACACATAAACATTTGGGGGCCAGCTTATTAATGGCATTTAGAGCCATGGGAATGGATGAGCTCATCCAAGGTAAAAATGTAGACAGAGAAAAGGAAGAGGGTTGAAGACTGAGCCCTGGGTCCCTCTAGCATTTGGAGTCTGGGCAAAGGAGAAAGAGAAGCCTCCTTTGAGGTGGAAGGGAAACCAAGGTTTTGTGGGGCCCACGAAAGCCAAGAGAGCAGAGAGAACTGAGGAAGAGCAAGTGGGCAACTGCACATCTGGTGACACAGAAGTCTTGGTGACTTTCACTCCACGCCACACGTGCACACGCACATGCACGGTCATACTCACCAAGCTCCCCATGCTCTCGAATCTCAAACGTCACCCACAAGTCCATCCCGGCTGCCGTCCCCCGAATCTCCAGTACCTGGTTAGTCAGCTCCTCGGCAGTCAGTGTCGGGGACACCTGGGGTCAGGGCAAGAGCACAGGACCCGTGCCGGTCAGGCCATTGCTCCTGTCCCCCACCATCCTCTCATCTCCCCTCCTGTCCCCTCAGGACTGACCTTCAGGGTGACACAGTTGTCTGGGAGCTGCTGCTCTATAAAAACCTCCATGATGAGGTCTCCAGCCTGGGACAGCTGAGGGGAGGGGTAAAGAAATCAGGAGGACCCAGACGGTGCAAAGAATCAAGGTCAAAGGACTCCTCAGGTTGCCTCATGAGTGCTTCCCCGCCCCACAGAAGCCTCCTCCCAACCCTCACTCCAAACATCGCTCAGGTCCTTCAAAGAGAAAAAACTCCAAGCATGGCGGAACTATGTACAGAGCTTCCCAAGGTAGTGCAGTTGTGCTTGGGAAGACAGGTTTGGAGTCAGACTGTCTGGGTTCCAACTCTGCCACTTGCTACAGTACAGCCTTGAGTAAGTGACCCTCCAAACCTCAGTTTCTTTAAAAAAATGGGACTACCTACCTCCTGGAGTTGGGTGATGCTAAAGTGAGATTACAGGTGCTTGGAATATAATTAGTCCTCAGCTGTTTGCTACTGTATTTGTTATTATTCTCACCTATTTGTCTAACTTAGCTAACCCTTCCTTGGATCTCTTACACATGAAACTGAAGTGCTCCTGCCACCCTTTTGTAAAGAATCCTCATGGTGGAATAAATGGAGCAAATCCTAAACCAAAACCCTTCCCCAAAGCACTCCTCTCCTTGGGTTTCCTGTGTCCCAAAGAGCTGAGGGCCAGTGTCCAGAAGCAGAAGGTCACCTTCCTGTCCTGATGTCCCCTCCTGGCCCACTCGGGAGTCTAGGGTCAGGACAAGTTACCTGCACATCCTTCCAAGTGGTGATAAGACTGACCTCCAAGTCAATCTGAGCTACGTGGTCCGGGTCGATCTGTGGAAGAGCCAAAAGGGTGTGTGTGCGTGCGCGTGTGTGCGTGCGCGAGTGTGTGCGTGCGTGTGCGTGCGTACAAGTGCGTGTGTGCACGCGCGCGTGCTGTGCGCGTGCACGCATTGGGGAGGGTGAGCTGCTGGGAAAGGAGGGAAGCAGGGAGAGATGTGCAAGACCGGAGCACCTGAAGGAGAGGGTTAGAGGCCAGAAGAGCTAAGAACCAACGGGGCAAGGATGTTAGGGGCATGGTTATAGGAGATTGGGGCCCAGGGCTCTGGGTGGTGGTTCCTGATGCGGAAGGCCTTCAGAGGGCTAGGCTGGGCCTTTGTTAGGGTGAGCAGGATCCAGAGTCCAGGAAGAGGGGCTGTAGGTCAGGGGTTGGGAAAGCTTACATCAAACACAGAGATGTAGCCGTCGATGAGTTCCTGCAGCACCCGCACCTCGTGCTCCCCCCGCCCATCCGTCTGGAACACGCTGGGTGCAAATAGCAGGGCCAGGTTCCGCGTGCACATCTGGTTTAGAGCCGCACACTTTTGCACCCTGCAGAGGGGTGTGTCATGAGGAATGCAGTGAGCTTCTGCTCACTCGTTCATCGACCCCTGCCTTCATTCAGCAAACGGTTATTGAGTCTCTACTGTATGCCAAGCCCTGAGCTAAGCACTTGGGATATGGCAGTGAGTTAAACAAAACCCTGGCTCTAAGAGCTCCCGGTCTAGGGGATAGACAGACTTATAAATAGGGGTCAGCAAACTTTTTATGTAAGGGGATAGAGAGTAAATATTTTAGGCTTTCAGGCTGCACAGTCTGCCGTGTAGGGTGAAAGGAACCATTGAAAATATATAAATGAATGGGCATGACTTTATATTTTATGTACAAAACTTTATTTACATAAACAAGTAATGGGCTGGATCTGGCCCATAGGCCATAGTTGTCCAGTCCCTGTGATATAGTGTAATCAGTGCAACAGAGCTGAGGCTCACCCTGGAATCATTTAAAATTCTGTCTCCCCAATAGACTAGTAAAGGTAGATGTGCATCTTATTCTTCTTTGTGTCTTCAACATCTAATCTTTGCCCGGCATAGATAATAAATAAAACAAAATAATACTGATTGCTCACCATTTCTGAATGCTTACTACATACATGCCAGGTGCTGTAGTAAGAAGTTTACAAGGATCATCTCATTTAAATCTCGTATAACCTATGAGGTGGATACTATTCCTTATACCACCTTCCTGTTACAAATGAGGAAACCGAGGCTCAGAGACAGCAAATAACTTCTCTAAAGCCACACGCTAGGGAATTCCCTGGCGGTCCAGTGGTTAGGACTCTGAGCTTTCACCGTCAAGGGCCCGGGTTCAGTCCCTGGTTAGGGAACTAAAATCCCGCAGGCCGCGCAGCGTGGCCAAAATAAATTAAAAAATAAAGTCATGCGCTAGAATAGTGGAGCCAGATTAAGGCCTAGGTCTGTCTGACTACAAAGTCCATGCTGTGAGCCTTTATGTTGTGATACCTTCACTTAACAATTATCTGTGGGATGAATATGTCAATGTAAGCCAGGGGGGTGGACAGAGGTGATGAAGGGTCAGAGAGGAAGCCTGCAGGGGGTCTGGCTGTACTGACCGATAGAGATGCCCAATGAGGGTGGCCAGCGTGCGGCGGTTGACCCGTGGCAGGCAGCCAATCACTTCTTTGTATTTCTCCAGGCGCTGGTTCTTCTGGGGCAGCTCTGGGGATGGGATGGGGAAGGGTTGGAGAGGGTCAGGGAAGGAACAGTAGAGGGATTTTTAGAGAAACAAACCCAGGATGGATGTGTTTCTGCCCCCTTCCCACCTTGCCTTGAGCTGAGTCCCTGGGTGATCTTCCAGTGGGGGAGTACTGGGGAGAGGGGCCACCCAATCCCACAAGGGAGGCTCAGGGATTCTGGTGGGGTGGGTGGAGTTCCTGGTTGCGTCTTGGTTGTCGGTGAGGAGTTCTTAGGGATCTTGGAGGCACCTACCGGCAGCCTCCCTCCAGCGAGGCAGCAACCGAGCAGAGGTCACAGGGTCATCAAGCTCCCGAAAGAAGCGTTTGAGCGTGTCGGTGACATCCTCCACAAAGTGCTCCCCTGGTCGGAGCTTCACTGACCGGGCATCCCGCCGAAACTCAGCCAGGAGCCGCAGGCTGCGGGCTCGCGCACCCCCTTTCCGGTATACACCCTCCAACCGGAGCCCTGAGAACAGCCATCATCTCAGCTCACCGCTGCCCAAAGACCCGCCACCACCCACCCAGCATCCTGTCCATCACCCCTCATGGTATATGGCTATTGGAGGTAGGAGGGTCAGAGAGGAAGAAATCGGCCTCTGTGGTCTTGCTTCTCAGGTCCCGGGCCAGCCCTCATCATCAGAAGGTCCTTGCCTAACCACACTATCACACAGCAACCCCCTTCACTCTCTCTTTCTCTCTCCCCTCACCACTTTGATCTTTAAATAGCACTCTCTGAAATCACATTACACTCAGGCCTCGTTATTCACAGGTTCTATACTTATGAATTCATCGACTTGCTAAAGTTTATTTGGAACCCCCAAATCAATACTTGTGGCACTTTGCAGTCAGTTGTGAACATGCCCAAGTGGAGAAAATTTTGAGTTGCCTGATGGACATGTTTCTAGCTAAGGCCTCATACGGTAAACAAGTGTCATTTCGTGGTATAGTTAAAGTCACATTTTTTGCATCTTGTGCTTCTTTTTTGGTGGGGGGGGGGATTTCACTGTTTAAACTAGCCCCAAGTGTAGTGCTGAAGTGCTGTCTAGTGTTCCTAAGCACAAGAAGGCTGTGATATGCCTTGTTGAGAAAATACATGTGTCAGATAAACTTTGTTCAGGCATGAGTTGCTGAGTATTGCTGTCTGTGAGGTCAAAATTAACAAATCAACAATTTATATTAAATAAAGTATCTTTAAAGCAGACTTACAGATACAGAGAACAAACTAGTGGTTACCGGTGAAGAGAAGGAATGGGGGAGGGGCAGTATAGGGGTAGGGGACTAAGAGGTTCCAACTATTTGGTATAAAATAAGCTATAAGAACTTGAGGATATGGGGAGGGGGAAGGGTAAGCTGTGACGATGTGAGAGAGTGGCAGGGACAAATACACACTACCAAATGTAAATTAGATAGCTAGTGGGAAGCTGCCGCATAGCACAGGGAGTTCACCTCTGTGCTTTGTGACCACCTAGAGGGGTGGGATAGGGAGGGTGGGAGGGAGGGTGACACAAGAGGGAAGAGTTATGGGAACATATGTATATGTATAACTGATTCACTTTGTTGTAAAGGAGAAACTAACACACTATTGTAAACAGTTATACTCAAATAAAGATGTTAAAAAAAAAATTGATGACTAAGAAGAACCTGCTGTATAAAAAAATAAATAAAATTAAATTTAAAAATTAAAAAAATAAAATAAAATAAGCTATAAGAATATATTGTACAACACAGGGAAGACAGCAAATATTTTAGAATAACTATAAATGGACTATAAACTTCAAAAATTGTGAATCACTGTATTGTACCCTTGTAATTTACCTAATATTATACTTCAATAAAAAATATTTTTAAAGATGAAAGCTTGGAACTATACTCAATATCTTATAATAACTATAATGGAAAAGAATATATATAAATATATATATATATATATATATATATATATATATATATATAAAACTGAATCACTTTGCCATATACTTGAAACTAACACATTCAATAGTATGAATTAACTATACTTCACTTTAAAAAAAAAAGAGGAAAAAAAAAGATGGAAGCTTAAAAAAATGTGTCTTTAAACAAAAACACACATAAAACAAAGTTACATATTGATCAATTAATGAAAATATGACCAGAGTTTCCCAGGAACCTAACCCTGTATTTCCACTGGGGCAACGGTTCAGCATCCATTGATCCAGTCCTCTCAGTGACTTTATAGAATATAACTACCGTGAATCACGAGAACTGACTGTATTTGTTTTCTTAATTATTACCCATCTCTCCCACCAGTCTCTGAGCTTCATAGAACCTTCCTCGTTCACTGCCATATCCCCCGTGTCTGGCACAGGGGAGCAGCTCAATAAACATTTGTTGAATGAAGAGTGGCCGTGCAGGAACTGTGGAGGAGCAGGGAAGAACACCCACACTTGCCCCAGGGCGTTTTCACTGGGCCTCTGACTTCAATCCTCTTATGAACACGAGGGAGGCTGGGAAGGGGATAAGGGTCTAGTGAGTGGGGGAAGTCAGTGCACGAGGCTGCTGCCAAGGCGTGGAGAATGTCTTTAGCCACTGACTACCCATTGTCCATGTAGTAAGCACGACTACTTGTCGGTGCATGGATGTGCCTTTTTCCCCTTGACTGTCCTGCTTAGTTTTCTGTGAATTTTCCTTCTCAAGAGCCCAGCCTTCTAAAGAGGGTTTGCAGGGAAAAAAGATTCAACTTAGTCCTTACTTGGGAAAGAAAATAAAACGGAGCTCAAAAACTCACAAAGAATTCTGGGAACCCCTTGCATAGCTGATCCTTTATGGCTGGAAAACCTCCCACACAGAATAATTCTGCTCAGAGCCCCAAGGATTTTGCTGCACAGTGTGGCTCTTGCCTTGTAGCTGCCCCGCTCTTTGTTCTCCATGGCTCTGCATCTTCAGTCACAACTCAGTGCCACCGTCATTCCGTGCCCACACCCCAGTAACAGCTGCCTTGGAACACTTCACTACCTGCCAGGTCCTGCGCTAAATGCTTTACATGTGTTATCTCACTATCACAACTATTTTGGAAGATGAGACTGTTAGTAGCCCCATTTTAAAGATGAGGGAACTGAGGCTCACAAAAGCAAAGCAGCTTGCCAAGGGTCATACAGTCGTTGCTGTCAGGCTGCAGTCTCTGGAGGCAAAGCTTTTGAAGGCAAATCACACACACATGGGGCAAATACCCGCCCCCCGGCTGTGCCCATGTTCCCCATCCCCCACTCGGTGTCAGCCAGTACCCACTCACCATGCTGAGTGACAAAACTGATGCAGGCATCCACAATGATGGGGATGTCACCCCGGCTCATCTGCTGCTCCTGCAGCCCTGTGCCTCCCCCACCAGCTGCCCCGGCAATGGCCGCGTTCCACGCTGAGAAGTCTAGCCGGCCTTCTGCCTGCAGATACAGTGTCCTGAGACCCAAGAGACTCGAGTCAGAGCCAGCTCCAGAGGAGTCCTCAGACTAAGAGGCCCAGGAGCACAAGGACCAGACCTCCCAGAGACACCAGCAGGGGGCAACAACACCCAATCCAGCCAGGGCCCCTGAACTAGGGAAGTGACTTTGAGGAAGTGGGCAGTGGTCCAGCAGGCCAGGGTGGAGGGTGTGAGCTGTGCTCTAGAAAGGGAGGCCCAGAGTCAAGGGTAGCGGCAAGACTTACCTTCCTGTCTCCACCAGAACCAAATGCTCTTTCTTGTCTGGGGTGTCAGTGGCTGAGACCACACCTGGGAGGAGAATCATTGGACATTATCATCATCGTCGTCTTCATCATAGTGACTAATATTTATTAAGTATTTAAGGTACGGAGGTTCCATGCTAGGAGCCTTACAAACAATACTGCAATAAATCCTGTGAGTTACATATTGTTATCCCCATTTTACAAGTGACACATAAGCTCAGAAAGGTTAAGTAACTTGCCTCAGATTACCTGCTATAAAATAGAACTCAAGTTTGTCTCCAAAACCTCAAAGCACTATCCTACACTGGTCCTCTTTTAGGAGGAAATGAGAATTCCCAGTCCCTTTTTCTAGTTCCCAACAAGCAAGCAACTCCAAATAATGATAATAACGATAACATTTATAACAAATAACATTTATTGAACACCTACAAGATGCCTCCTGAAAGACTGTGATAAGTGTTTTACATGCATTGCTTTATTTGAAACTCATTACAACCCTAATATTGTGCCTGTTGTGAAAATGAGGCAACTAAAGCACAGAGAGGTTAAGTAACTTGTCCAAGGTCACACAGCCAGGAAGTGATGGAGGTGGGGGTCTAAATCTGGGCAATTTGACTCCAGAACTTGTGCCTGAATCCACTATTCCTGCTGTCTCCCATAGGGACCCCCAAATAGATGAAGGTCCACTACCCACCCTAACCCCCCATAGCCACCCTTCATCCCTGCCCCCAGCCCTGCTCACTGATCTCCTGTAGCCGGCGCAGATGAACCATGTCCTCGGAGGCTGGGGGGCCAGGGCCCGATGCTGGGCACAAGAAGAGGTGATCTCCACGAAGAAGTCCGAACCCAGACAGCCAGAGGCCAGGGGCCAGGGCAGTATGGGAAGGGGACCGCAGCCACAGGCGGCCCAGCCGCAGCAGCCCAGGGCCCAGCAGCTGGTGACAGCTCAGTGGCGAGAACCACTGTGAGGCAGGAGGAGGACAAGGGGAGAGAGGAAAATGGGGAAAGAGACAAGGGGTGGGGGAGAGAAGTAAGAGTGAGAGGGATAGGGAAAGGCAGAGAAAGACATGGAGAGAAAGGCAAGGAAACAGAGGAATGAAAGGGATGGGGAGAGAGTGAAGGAAAGACCGGTGAAGGAGACAGGAGATGGATGGAGAAAAACAAGAAAGAAATGCAATTCAATTTGACTTGCTCCAGCCAACCCAGAGAAGACCCCTGCGTGGCAGGCAGCCTTATGCCCTTCATTGGGATGTAGGGGAAGACAGAATGGGTAGCTACATGCTGTAACCGAAGAGTCACGAGGTCCCGGGAAGTCCCACCCCCTTGGGCCAGGCAGAGGCTTCATGGAGAAAGGCCTATTCGAGGTGAACCTCAAAGCAGTGCTTCTCAAGCTACTTGCGGTGAAGGAACAGGGAGTTTTAAAAAAATTTTCCAATCTGTCACTAACCAACACTTTCATTAAAAAGCAACAAAACGAATTACTAGAAAAATGAAATGAGAAGAGAAAGACATACAAAATAAGCCCCCAGTTTTTAAATTAGATTGCACACATAAAATCTCTCTGTCAAATTGCTATGAAAGACTCTAAATGCTGACTCAAGCCCTGTACTTAAGCTGTCATGGGCCATAACAGAGTCGCTGGGCCAGGATGGGTTAACAGACCACACTTGGAGCAGCACTGCCTTAAAGGATGGGCTAGATTTTTGGAAAGTAGATAATACGAAGAGACTTGGACCTGGCTGGGAGGGCCATGACAGAGCCCTTAGAGGATATGGAGATAACTTGTTGGTGTGAGGAGTTACAGGCAAACCAGGAGAGTGGGGTCAGAAGCCAAAGCAGGGGAGCATTTCCCACAGAGGAGTATGAGATGCAGAGACTACCTGGTGAGGCCAGAAGGAGGCCCTTGGACTTTACCAAGGGCAAGTCACCAGCCACCTGCAGGGTAGCAGCTCAGAAGAGTATGGCAGAGGGGGGCAGCCACAAGGGGTTAAGGAGGAACTGTAGGCTGCCAGAGCACACAACTTTCTACGGAGTTGTCAGGAGGGCGCCAGGATGATGAGTTGAAGGTGAAGCAGGGCTGGGGGAAAAGCTGTTTAAGGATGGGAGCAATTGTCAACATCACTGCCATTACTACTTCAACACCCACAGGTGGAGAGCTTGCTGCGTGCCGGGCAGTGTAGGCCTCGCGTGTCACTTAATCCTCAACACTAGGGGGTGGGGTCTTTTACACCACTCTACTCATATGGAAGAGCTCACATGTGAGAGTTGGAGGACTCAAATCCCAGGATATCTGACTCTCGCTCCTGAACTTTTAATGCCACAGAGGGGGTGCAGGGTGGAGAGAGAGTGGCTTGCCTGGGAATGGAGAAGGTGGAACAGATGGAGGCAGCTTTGCCTGTGGACTTGGAGATCTGAGGGTTGGGAGAAGGGAGCGGGAGTCAGAGGCAGCCTCTCTGTGGGAAGAGGCCCAGCACAGTGAGGTTTGGCCCATGAGCTTTGGAGACAGAGGCCTGATTTTCGTCCTGTGCTCTGCTGCCTCCTAGCTCTGTGACCTTGACCACGTGACTTCATAACCTCTGAGTTCTTTAGGTGTGAAGTATTAATAATCCTTACCTCTGAGGGTTGTTGTGAAATTTAACTGAGACATTGAGTGGGCAGCGTTTAACACAGGGCCTGGTACAGAATAAGTTCTCAGTCAACCTTAGCTGTTAGTGGAAGGGGTAGGAGTGGCTGTAGGAATAAGAGAGGACAGGATGGGGACAGGTGGGGACAGGGAAACCATGAGCTGTCAGGGAGGGGGTCTCGGCTATCTCACCTTGCCCACGGCGCTGGTCCAGGCCTCCAGACTGTCAGCTCCATCTGTGCCAAAATGCTGGATCCTACCCCCAGTGAGAACGAGCTCAAAGGAAAAGGGGAACCTGGAGAGAAGATGAGGTCCGGGAGGAGAATGGGGGTGAGTGAGGGGGGCTGGCAGGCTCAGGCTCAGGAAGGGAAAAGGGGTGTTCAGGGAACATGGCGGGTGTTACCTGTCGAGGTCACCTGGGTCAGTGGGTGGGGGGTTCACACCCAGACATACGACATCCTGGGGCTGGATGAGGTTGAGGGGTTCAGGGCTGCTTTCTGACACAAACATTTCCAGAGCTGCACCCAGCACGCACCACAGTCGGGGGGGAGCTAAGAAGGAAACTGAGGGTCAGCAGGCGGCTGACCTCTGTCCCCACTGTCAGAATTCCCATTTACCAGATATTTATTCTATGCCAAGCCCTCTGCCTGTGTATGATCTCACGTTATCTCCACAGCTCTATGAGGTGGGTTTTATATTCAATCCTGTTTCACAGAAGGAGAAACTGAGGCTCAGAATTTGAGTAGCTTGCCCAAGTCACATGGGTAGAAAGTAGCAGAGTTGGGATTTGACCTCCACAGTCTGACTTTAAAGCACAGCCTCTCAACCATCACCCAATGCTGCCACCTGCCATGGTCCCTCTCTGACTCCCGGCACCCAGCCCACTCCAAGGCGTGTCCCAGCCCCGTCCTCTCTTCCCTATCCCTCTATGGAACACCTGTGCCCATCCTAGTTTCTGCCCACCTCCTCGCATCCCTTAGCTCCCTTCTTACCATCTCGGCCCCTGCGAGGGGGTGGTGGTCCAGCTTTGTTGCTAATGGGACCACAGTACAGGAAGCTGCTGTAAGTGGCAGGCACCACCACCTCATTGTACACACCAGGGGAGGGGTCTGCAAGGGGAAGGAGAAGTGGTCAGGTCAAGCCAGTGTAATGGGACAGCCTGACCTCCTTGGGAAGGGATTGAATCAAGCAAGACAGTGGGACCCAACTCCACTGGCAGCATGGCCAAGTAGAGCCCAGTGGGGACGTCTCACCACCTAGATTAGAAAAGAGGGTGGCAGGGAGTGATGAGGCTTCTAAGCCAGGCCTTGCCCACTGTCTGTCCCCACCAGCCAGTCAGCAAGTCAGCTCTGGGTGGAGGCCTCAGAGTATGGGCCATCCTGTAAGTGTCTTGGCCCCTTTGGCATGACTACTGGAGACCAGCCTCTATAACATGACCATCTCTATGATTAGACTACCCCTGGGGAGGTGAGACCCGGCTTACTGGTTGATCCCATCAGGGGTAGGCCAGCACTAACACCTCAAACCTCCAGATCCACTCCAGACACTGGTCATTTCATAACATCAAGAAATAGGACCTGAAGGACCTGGAGGGCTGGGAAACTGCCCAGGCTGGACCATTGTGATGGGCTGGGTGAGAGGTAATTGCCCCGCCCCCCAGAAGAACCAAGGCTCAGGTTGGGGCTGAGAGTTCTTGCAGGGAGAGACAGGAGGCATTTGTGAGGATTACCTGCAGGCAGGAGACCAGGGAAGCTGCCATCGAGGCCTGGGGGGGACCAGGGCTCCTCTCCCTCAAAAGCCTCGACACAGAGGAGCTGGGTCATGTTCTTTAGCAGGTTGGGTCCTGCCACAGCTGCACATAGTGCCTACAGGGAGAAACCCCAAGATGCAACCTGAGAGCCTTGGGCTCAGTCCTCCTGTCACCTAAAACAGCCCACACTGCAAGTTTAGGCATTTCAACTCAGAGACTGCTTTCCCCCCTCCCCATCAGCCCCAGCCCTCCCTTCTACCTGGAGAAGCTGGCTATGATCTGGATACTGAGGGTGGGGTTTCCGGAAGAGACCTAGCCGGTACTTCTGGGAGATGAACTCTCCTCGAGGGCCAGGGGCGGTATCTGGATGCAGCCCTTCACCTGGGGGTAGTGCTCCTGCCCAGAAGCGGTTGGCACGATCATTTCCCAGGACAATGAACAACTGTAGGATGACAAGGGGCAGAGGCAAGTGACAGGAACTCAAAGAGTCCCCAGACATTCCAATCCTGCCCCAAGCAGGACCCAAGGCCTTTTCTGCATGCTCTCCTTCCATCCGCACCCCAGGCCTCCCACACAAACTTTCTTCCTCTTCAGACTCCTCACCTGCACTATCTCATTACTCCAGACACTTGTGTCCAGCTTCAGGCTCTGCACCTTGGAGATCCCAGAACCCAGGGCCCGGTGCTGACCTGTTAGGGTGTGAAGGGCATATGGCAGGGGCGCCCTGAGCCCTCCTGCCCCCAACTCCCTCCTTCTCCCCATTTCAGCTACAGGCTCCAGCCCTCACCTGCGCACTGCTTGCAGATGACCACCCCCAGGTTGACAGCGGCCCAGTCCGGGCGGGAGGCCTCACAGTCCGCACAGTGCCGGTTTGCCCGATTGGACCAGATCTTCTCAGCCACCTCGTAGTCAGACAGGGTCTCGGTTACTGCTTCCTGCAGAGCGGCCGCCCAGCTCTGCCGAGCCCCCCCAGACTCGGCTGTAAAGCTGAGGGGTGGACAGCCAGTCCGTGGGCATGGACACACACCCCGACCTGTTCCATCCCCCTGGCCACATGTGGGCCAGCCCAGACCCTCCTGACATCCTTGACCCTGTTCACTGGCCTCCTGTCAGTGCACGCCCACTGAAACCTACTGAGGAGGTCCCGGGTCCTCTGCACCCCTGTGCCTCCATCAATGTCTCTCCCCGAGCCTTGCCTCCTGCCAGTCTGGGCCCCACCTGAAGCAGCGATGCGGTGTGAGCAGGTCGAAGCTGCGACTCTTGGTCTCCCGGACACTGCAGCCTTGCAGTTCAATGAAGCAGATCCCGATACCCAGAGAGAAGGCCTGGCAGGGTCGGGGGCAGGCACAGTGAGGCCAGAATGGGCTAGGTCAGGCCCCTCGGCCCCAGGCCGGCCCTCCTCACCTGCTCACTCTTGTACAGGGCCAGCTCTCCGGGGCTCAACGCAGCAAACACCTTGGCCTTGTGGCCACGCAGCTCCAGCATGCCCGTGCGAAGGGGTCGGGGTGGCTGTGGGGGCCGGGGGTGGCCCAGGAGGCGCTGTTCCTTCAAGCAGGATTGCACCGTGGAGCACCACGTGTCCCGCTGAGCTGGCGGGGGACAGGGAAGCGGGTCAGCCGGCTGTGTGCTCACCCGGCCTCCCCAGCCCTGCCCTGGCCCGGGAGGCCCTGGCCCTCACCCTCGCTCTCTGTGCGGAAAACGAACACCCTCTGGCCGGTGACGACCTGGAACTTGTTGTCCTTGCTACTGCGGGTCATCTCGATGGCTGTCAGGGGGATCACACCCTTGGGGAAGGGGTCCTGCAGGGACAGACCATTGGCCCATGGGGACAGGAACTCAGCCATGTGCGCTGACCCTGGTGGGGCCAGTGCCAACTTTTAATGAGATCAGCACTCATCCCGCCAGCAGTGGGGTACAGCCGCTAACCTAGCTCCTTTAGATGCTGACACCAGTCATGCGGTACCTGCCTCCCCACCAGGGGGATAGACCTTCCAATCCTGAGCCTCCCTCAGCCCTCCCTCTCCCTCTCCCTTTCCCCAGGCCCCATGTAGCATCTCCCGGACCTACCTTATCACTGCCAAAGTACATCAGACTCCTCCCATTGAACTGCACAAAGCGCTTCTGGAAGACGTAGTTTCTGGGGAAGGCAGGGGCCGAGATCAGTAAGTTGTGGAAGCTGCATCCCGGGGCGTCCTAGGAGCTGGGAGAACTTGGGACCTGACCTCCACCACCACCACGCAGCCTCCCACGCACCCCTCCCTTTCCCTTCCCAGCAGCCCCACCCCTGAGGGGAGAGCTTGTCTAGCCAGCCGCTGAGCAGGGGCGTGGGGCGGTCTGCCGTGGAGGAGAAGCTGGCATAGGGTGAAATGAGGTCATCGTTGGTCTCCGTGTCCAGGGAGGGCAGTGAGAGGGTGGAATCCCCCCGCAGCTCAAGGCTGGCATAGCCAGCGTCCTCTCGTGCCTCCAGATCCTGCCTGCTGAGCCTTGTGGGGGCCAAGACAGAGAGGGACACACATTAGACCCAGTTCCCTGGATAGCCCCACCCTCAGCGCCTAGTGGAATGCCTGGCAGGTACTGGATCTGCTTTTCAAACAGGGGAACAGGGAGGTTGAGAACCCAAAACACTAGCATGGAGCTTCTTCCCCAAGCATACTTGGACTTTGCATTTGAAAAATTTCAGTACTTCGCCTCTGCCGTTAGGATTACTTGGCGGAAAATTTGGGGAAGGGCTGAGTAGATGGCTTTCTGCCACAGTTGCCCATATCTCATCAATAAGCCTGACTGGTTATCGCTCCAGAAAGTTCTTGCCTTTCTCTCCCGGGACCAAGCTCCCATCAGTTCTCACCGAGGTGAAGGGAATCGCCTAACTGGTCACCTGTTTCCACTCGCACCCTCCCACCAGTTCTCCCACTGACACCAGAGTGCTCTTTCAAGAATGTAAATGAGAGCATTTCACTCACCAGCATGAACCTCTACAATGACTTCCCATTTGCACTTAGGATACCTTACCAGGGGCTGCAAGACTTTGTACAGTGAGACCGTGGCAACTCCCCTGACCTCACCCTGTATCGCCCTCACCTCGCTTACTACAGTCCAGCCACATTCTCTTCCCCAGTCCGGAGACTTTGCACATGGTGTTCCTTCTGCCTAGAGCACACTTCCCTGGGCTGCTGCTTCTCATCCTTCATGTGTTCCTTCTCAGAAAGTCCTCCATTATTCTCTATCACTTTCCAGTGGTTCCTTACCTCAGCTGCACAGAATCACTTGAGACACTTAAAAATACCTGTATATGAGCCCTACACCAGACACTTAAATTTGAGTCTCTGGGAATGAGGCCCAGGCATCTGTTGTTTTAAAAGTTCCCCAGGGCTTCCCTGGTGGCGCAGTGGTTGAGAGTCCGCCTGCCGATGCAGGGGACACGGGTTCGTGCCCCGGTCCGGGAAGATCCTACATGCCGCGGAGAGGCTGGGCCCATGACCCATGGCCACTGAGCCTGTGCGTCCGGAGCCTGTGCTCCGCAACGGGAGAGGCCACAACAGTGAGAGGCCCGCGTACCGCAAAAAAAAAAAAAGTTCCCCAGGATATAGTGCAGCTGAGGTTGAGAACCTCTACCCCATTTGTTTCCTACTTCACTGAGAAACTGAAGCAATCAGACGAGAACCCCCGCAGACTCCCAGTGCCTCATCTGTCCCATTCCACAAACACACTGCCTTCCTCCTGGTACTGTAATAAATAGCCCTGTCTAAAGCTGGTCCGTCCTCTGAGCACTTGATCCCAGTCTCCTCACCTACACAAGGACACTGCTCCAGACTTTCTCCCTTTTCTCTCCCCTACATCAGCTAGTTTTCCCTCTCTACCAGCTCATCCCTATTCACCTATGAACATACGTAGCATTCTATGCTATAAAAACCCCCTTCTTGACTCCACTTCTACTCTCAATAACCACTCCAACTCTCTGCTCTTCTTTGCAGAAAAACTCCTCAAAAATGTTGTCTTCACATTTCCAACTCCTCTCCTTCCATTCTCTCTTGAGCCCACTCTGATCAAGCTTTCACCCTCAGCACTTGTCAAGGTCCTGGGTGACCTCCATGTTGCCAGTTCCAGAGGTCAATTCTCAGTCCTCAACTTACCCAACCTCTCAGCAGCATTTGACATAGCTGACCTCTCCCTCCTCCTTGTACATTTTCTTCACTTAGCTCCTGTGGCATCAACTTCTCCTGATTTTCCCTCTGCTTCACTAACCATTTCTTTTCAGCCTCTTTCGCTGATTGTTCTTCTTCTCCCAAACCTCTTTTTTTTAAAATAAATTTATTTATTATTTTTATTTATTTATTTTTGGCTGTGTTGGGTCTTTGTTGCTGCGCGCGGGCTTTCTCTAGTTGTGGCGAGCCGGGTCTACTCTTTGTTGCAGTGCGCGGGCTTCTCATTGCAGTGGCTTCTCTCGTTGTGGAGCACAGGCTCTAGGCGCGTGGGCTTCAGTAGTTGCAGCACGTGGGCTCAGTAGTTGTGGCACACGTACTTAGTTGCTCCGCGGCATGTGGGATCTTCCCGGACCAGGGATCGAACCCTTGTCCGCTGCACTGGCAGGCGGATTCTCAACCACTGCGCCACCAGGGAAGCCCTCCCAAACCTCTTGATACTGGAGTGTGCTTGGTTCTCTGCTCTATAAACACTCACTCACAGCTACACATACCCATCTAAATGCTGACAACTCACAAATCTGGATCTGCAGCTCAGACCTCTTCCCCGAACTCCAGACTTGTATATCCAGTGGCCTATTTGCCACCTCTTCTTGGGTGTATAGTACACACCTCAAATTCAACACATCTAAAACTGAACTCCTAATCTGCCCCCCACCTACCTCTGCTTTATACCCAGTCTTCCCCATCTCCGACCATGGCAACTCCAGGGACTTTCAGTTGCTCAGAACAGTGCTGTGGAACTAAATCTTTGAAATGTGGTTGTTAGTTACAGCACAGCTCACACCAGACTAGCCACACTTCATATGTTCAGCAGCCATACTTGGTTATTGGCCACCACAACGGACAGTGCAGGCTCGGACCAAAACCCCTGAAGTCATTCTTTTTTTTTTTTTTGCGGTACACGAGCCTCTCACTGTTGTGGCCTCTCCCGTTGCGGAGCGGCCATGGCTCACGGGCCCAGCCGCACTGCGGCATGTGGGATCTTCCCGGACCGGGGAACGAACCCGTGTCCCCTGCATCGGCAGGCGGACTCTCAACCACTGCGCCACCAGGGAAGCCCTGAAGTCATTCTTGACTGCTCTTTTCTCTCACACCTCAATTTACCAGGACGGTTCGCCTTCAAATTACAACCTAAACCAACCACTTCTCACCATCTCCATTCCCATCACACTAGCCTGAGATGTCTCACCTAGATCATTGCAAGAACCTCCTAACTAGTCTCTCTGCTTCTGCTTTTGCCCCCTACAGACCATTCCCAACACAGCAACCAGAGGGATTCTTAAAATGTAAGTCAAAACCCTTCCGATGGCTGCCTTCCCATTTCACTTAGAGTAAAAGCAAGTCCCTACAAGGTCCTACCCATCTGGCTCCTTTTACCTCTCTGACAGCAGCGTCTTCCCCAACTCTTCCCACCCTGCCCCACTCTGCCCCAGGCCGGCCGACCCTGTCTGTCATCGCTCCTGGATCCCCCTGGGCAACTGGCCTCCTTAAAGCCTCTATTCTGGCCCCTATTCCCGCCTGCAACTCTTTTCTCCTAGAAGAGGGCTAACTCTGTCCCCTCCTTCAAGTTTTGGCTCGAATGTCATCCTCTTAATAATGGCAACTCTTAATGAAAAACTGCAGTCCACTCCCCCTGCCTCACTCCATCCCAGCCCTCTTACCCAGTTCGATTTTTTCCTCGGCACTTATCACCTTTTAACGTATGGTGTAGCTCATTTATTATATCTGTTGTTAATTAACTATCTCCCCACAAGAGCAGGAATTTCTGATCTATCCCAAGTATCTACAACGATATCCGGCATTCAGTAGGTGCTCAATAAAGAGAGTTAAATGAAGGAATGAAAGGCACTTCTCCCTATTTTAAATCATATATCCATTTCTTTGTCTACCTGTTTTATTTCCTGTCTGTCCCTACTGAGTCACAAGCTCCCTAATGGGGGACTGGGTCTGTCATATTCATCCTGTAGCTCAAGAACCCGGCTGGCACACAGTAGACACTCCATGCACATTTGACAAATAATGGGAAACACGGCCACCACCAGCTCAATCGTTCCTCAAGCTGCCCCTCTTCCTGACATCATCATGCCATGGACCACTCACCTGTGTTCAGCCCTCTCCTGACAGATAACTCTGCCTTCTCTTCTGTCGGGGACCCCTGGGACCCCCACAGGCTGGACACCATAGTACAGGCAACCAGGGTCCATGATGTGCACTGGCCGGAGGAAAAATGGGGGAGACAGGGAAGAGGTCAGGTGAGAGTGTCTGAGGTCCTGAAGGGCACTGCCCCTCTTCCCCAAACCCATGATAACCCACCTACCTGTGCCCGTTGCAGGCCTGAGGGCAGGAGTGGGGGCAGTTGTCTGGGAGCTGTCTGGGGTCCTTGGGGGAAAGGTCTAGCGTCATTAAAGGAAAGAGAAGGAAGGACAAGCCCTCATGCCCTGTTCCTCCCTGCCCCCAGCACGGGATCCCCAGGGAGCCAACTCCACTCACATGTCCTGAGCTGTGTGTGCCCCGCCTCTTAAGTCCAAGCCGAAGTAGATGGCATTGGGCATCATCTCCACAGTATTCAAGGCTGAAGGCTGCTCAGAGGAGGACCTCTGAGGGACAGGAGGGGACCTCGGGCTGGGCTCTGGGCTCTTGGATGCTTCTGGTCTCCAAAGAGCTGGACTCAACCCAGGCCTCTGGGTGGTGGTGGAGCCACTGAGCCCACCAAATACCGTCCTGGGTTTAGGCACAGGCTTGGGGGGCTGCGCTTGGGGGGCTGGGCTGGGCGATGGCTCCATGGCACTTTCCAGTTGGGGATCCAGGGAGACCTCTGCCGTGCCCGCCTGCAGCAGGCGCAGAATGCGCTTCCGATGCCCTGTGGCGTTGATGCCCAATTGCCTCAGCTCCTCGTGGCCCAGGCCCCGGGCTGCACCCGCTGTAGCCAGGCCATGCCGCCGGAACACGTCTGCATACTGCTCCAGGTGCACCGTGGCCAGCCACACAGCGATGTCCAGGTCCTGAGGGGCAGCCATGGGGGCTCAGGCCATTGCTGGGGGGAGGGGCAGGGTGAAGGGAGGGCTCAGGCTGAGATTCCCCCTCCCTGTCCCAAAGTCTGAGGCCGGGACAGGGGTACCAGACTCCAGTCTTCCTCCAAAGAATAATGACCAGAGGCCTGTAATCTGGGGGCAGATCTATCCCAGAACATGCTTTCTCATTGCAGGTGAACCCCTTCATTTGCAGATGAGGAAACGGAGGCCTAGGGACTGGAAGAGGCTTGCCCAGTGCTCACAGCAAGTTGGCTTACCGATGGCAGTGTTGGTCCCTTAGCTCCTGCCCACCCTGTGTCTGGGTCAAAGCTCTGCCTCTGCATTACTGCACGTTCAACTAAGTAAGTCTGGGACAAGAGGCCAGAACCCTGCTCCTGCAGGGTGAAGGGGGGACAGTGGGGAGGAAGGCCCATGATGTGCCCCAATCCTGCTGTGGCATAGAGTGGGGATAGGGCAGCTGTGGCACAAGAGGAGAGGGGAGATGCAGATCCCACTCCCACTGGTTTCCAGAGCTGGTTTCCAGAGGTACAGGCTCGGGCCATCCTAATCCTGGACGTTCCCAGTTCCCCCTCCCCTTCCACCTATTGTCTCTACTCAGACTTCCTTCCTGTCCCTCTGGCTCTGGCTGCCCCCACATCCTGCCTCCAAGGGAGGCTGCCCAGAGAACTCTAAGCAGTACCAACATCTGAGCAGAGGCCACTTGGGGAGTGAGGATGGGGCAGAGAACTGAGTCAGAGAGATGAGGGACCAGGGGTACACCAGGGTCTTCACTCTGCAGCATCTTCTCACGTACGTGTGTGCAAACAGGAGCACCCACCCTGCAGGAACTCACAATGTGAAATGACAGCCCCCTACCTCTGCTTTCTCCAAGTCTTCCTTCTCTGAGCCTTCCTTTGCCCTGCTCATGCCTTTGGACTCAGGTCTCTGAGGCTCTGTCCCATTCCACCAGCCTGACCCTGACCCTGCTCTACTACCTAGACCTACCTTGGATTCTGTCTCCCCGAGTTTTATCTCTACTCTGTCCCTATCCCTACCCCACTCCATCTCCATCTCGACCTCTAAATCCATCTGGTCCCTCTCCTTGTTTTGCTCTCTGTCCTTAAGCCTCTCCCTGCCTCCGTCTCCAATTTTAACTAGGTCTTCAGTTTCATCTGTGTCTCTGGCCACATGAAACCGGCTCTAGGTTTCTGTCTCTGCCTCTGCCCTGACGGCTCTCTCCCAGTTTCTCTCCTGCGGGGTCCCGGCCAGGACTCCCTCTCGCCCCAGCATTAGCTCTGGCCTCTCTCTGCCTCTCTGTGGCCGAGCCCCCTCCCCAAGCTAGGGCCGGGGTGCTGCGCCTCCCACCCTGACTCAGAGTCCAGTTTCCCGGTGACTCAGGCCCGACTCGAGGGCATGGGACTGGGAACTAGGAGGTGCGCGGGGCACAAGTGCGGGGGGGGGCGGGCCAGGCCACGCGGAGCAGCTCCGGCTACGACGAGGGAGGGGGCAAGGAGGGAGGGGGCAGAGGCCGGCAACCGGAGGGAGGGGCGGTCGCGGCGGGGAGGGGGAGAGGGGAGGGCCCCCGGCGCGGAGCTCGCCGGGGATCCCACGAACGCTCTCGAGGAGGTGATGGGGAGGAGTCTGGGAGGCAGGGTCCCGGGGGCGCGGGGGTCCTCACCTCACTAAGCGGCTGCAGTCGGCTCTCAGGTGCCCGACGCGCTGCCGGAGGCTCCGGGTCCTGCCGCGCCGGCCCCGCCTCCCCTCAGCCCTCCCCCGACGGGGCCCAGCCCCGCCCCGCTCGTCGGTTCCCTCGGCGGGGCCCCGGCCACTCCTTGTGCAAGCGGCGGCCTCCAAAAGGTTTGGGCTCCTTACCCAACCGCTGTGCTTATCTCGCAGCCTGGCTAGCTCAGCCCCTTTAGAGGCCAAGAAGGGGGGGGGGGGGGGACCGGAACAGGGTTGGAGGCCGAGACAGCCTTAGAGAGCAGGACAAAAAGGCAGAGACCAGACGGAGATGGGGACAGGGGTAGAACCAGAGAGAGAAGGAGAGTGCTGCGGGGGACAGCTTTGCATGCCGTCCGCTGTTCCCACCCCGTCCGGCCGAAAGGGGAGGGAAAAGAATAGGGCCTTAAGTCTCCAGGGCATCTCTCCCACGCCCCGCAGGGTGGCTGGACTCTGGTACCCAGTTAATGGGGGAACGGAAGCTGATATCCACAAGTCACGGATATCCACAGCCTTCCAAGCTGGCGAACCTTCAGGAGCCCAGCCGTAGGACCTGGGGGAAAGAGGCAGAGGACCAGCGGAGGAGTCCCGACTGCTTCTCCCTCTCCAAGGGCCTGGTCTAGGTTTCTTCCCAAAGATGAAGGTCAGGTTTCGGGGCTGCCTTTTTGAAGATAAGGCTGGTGCCCTGTAAGCACGGTGACCTGGCGAGCAGCCTTTGCATCCTGGGGCGAAGCCCCTTCTCCCCACCCTCCCACTGCAGTTTTTGTGTGTGTGTGGTAAGGGGGGGCGGGAGAGGGGTCCCTGAGGAGAAACGGCTCCTCTCCCCTCTCGGGATCTTGCCTGGAGCCCTAACCTTAGAGCCTGCCCCCCAGAGCCTGAGGCGCTTCCCTCTCCGAGTGGGGCTGGCCTTTAGCTGTGTGTGGCGTTGGGGGGCGGGGTAGGGGCGCCCGCTGGCCAGGCTGTGCTTTCCGGTTTGTATGAGAGGAAGTTGGCTGTGAGTCAGCAGACACAGGAACTGCTGGTAGCTAGGGGAAGACCCCTGCCTGAGGGGAAGGTGAAGGGAATGTGGGGAAGTGGTCCCCGCCTCTCCCAGCTGCCCCAGCTTGGAAGGGGACTGCCATTTTCAGCCTCCTGGAGCCCTTCTAGCTGAGAAAGAGAATGATAATAATTAAAACTTCAAATGGCCACAATAATGGCTACCAGTTATTGAAAGCTGACTATGTCCCAGGCCCTGTGCAAACATTGCTTTGCAAAGTTTGATTCATTCTCACGGCAACCCTTAAGATAGGGAATTTTATCACCTCCATTTTACAGATAAGGAGACAGTTTCCTAGATGTCTTTGTTCTGGATGGTTAACTGGGGGGTGCGTGGCAGGAGAATGGTCCTCATAGACCTCCAACTATAAGGAGTGAAAATTGACCAAGGCCCCAGCTGCTTCTCTCTGAAATGCATCAGCTCCTACTCTAAGGCCAGCTTCCCACTGGGCCACTCCCAGCCAATGACCAAGCTCAGCAGAGATCCTAAGGCAGGCCTAGCCCTGGGAGACAGGGGGCTCCTCTCACAGCTGACATTGACTGGAGAATTCCCCCATGGGCTTGCTGAACTTTCCTTCTTCTGCATAAGTGGTCTAGGATATTTCCTCTCACCCTTCCTTCCTTCCCTCTCTCTTTCATAGCTCTCCCAGCTCCTGGCTCCCTTGCTTTGCTTTAATCAGATCCTTGCACATTTCATCCTGCCTTGGGGCTTCTTCTTGGAGGACTCAGAGTAACCCAGCAAGAGAGGAGAGTTGGGTAAATTAGTAGAGGGCACTGGGAGCTTGCAGGGATGGGCGCCAGGGGGTCCTGGTCAGGGCCCAGATGCAGGAGTTCTGAATCCTTTTTTGTGTCAGGTTCCTCTTTGTTAATCAGGTAAAGTATATGGTCCCGATCTCAGAATAATGTTTTTAAAATGCATAAAATGAAATGTGTAGGATTACAAAGGAAACCAATTATGTTGCAATACTGTTAGAAAATTATTTTAAGTGATATAGTAATATATGTACTTCTTTATTAATGCTTTAAATAAGATCTAGCAGTAGGTTGATGCCTCACATCATTGTGAAGCAGTGATGAGCATGCATGATATTTCAAACTATCTGCAATACTGTAATAATATGATACAAATATACATATGTGATTTCTATTGGTGACAAAGCCATAGTTGTGGCTAATATGACTGGTTTGTTGCTGCTGTCACAATTGAAGGACATGCTACATTTCAGCTAGAGATTAGTGAAAATAATGTAATTTTTTTCCCATCCAAGTTCAGTGACTCCAAGATAAGGACGCCAGAGTCAGAGGGTCAGGACAGAGCCACAGAGAAGGTGACCCAGCTCCTTCCCTCCGACCCTACTTCCCCTCTCTGACTCAACCCTTTGGGGCTGGTGGAGCAACTGGTCCTTGGCTGACATCTTCCTTCCCTCTTTCTCCCTGGCTCTTTTTCCCAGTTTCTCTAATCTCTGTCTCTGTCTCTATGTGCCTCTGTCTGTGTCTCTCTCTGTGTCCCCATAATCACTGAGGGAATTATGTCACTGAGGGAACAGGGCAGACTCAGGGGATTCCTGTAGCCTGGGCACAGTGGGGCAGGGAGAACTCTTTAATTCTAGGGTCACTGGGAGCTGGAAGAGGGAATGTCCCTGAGCTTCGGGCTCTGGGGGGAGATGCAGGTCTTTCCTTCCCCACTCCCTCTTCCATTCTCAGCCTTCTTAGGGGCAGAAACAGGCCAAGACAGAGATGAGTGAGAACAAAGGCAGGGAATGGGGTATTCCAGACTCCAGAAGACAAGGGCTGAAGCCCCTGTGATCCTGGACTTGGGTCCAAGGGATCTTTCCCTGAGCTCTACTCTGTGGAGCTGCAGTCCAGGAATCCAGAGGTCGAGGCTGTCCTCTGCCCTCCTCCAGGCCTCCAGGAGAGCACTGAGCAACTGACCAGGTCTGGGTAGAGGGAACAGGGGCTCTGGAGTAAGCCTACAGCAGATGTCAGCCCTGGCCCCTAATGGATGGGCTGCAGGGAGGTCAGTGGCCTCAAGGAAGGGGAGCATGGAGTTCTGGGGTTGATCTTTTCTCTGAATACTTAAGAAAGGGGTGGAGTACCAAGTCAGCTCTTCCCTTGTTGGGGTGTATGCCTCCCAAGATGATTTGGACCAGGGGAGGGCTGTTGGTCTCAGAAACTGGGGGTAGAGAGCGGTCACAGCATGTCCTGAAAGAGCTGAAGGCATCCTAGGAGAAGAGAGCAGGGGAGATGGTAGTGTGCAGGGCAAACCAGCTCAAAGGAATGAGAGGGAGACTGACTGGGTCGGTGGCTCATGTCCCTTGAAGGGGCTCTTTCCTTGCGGGGCTGTCTTGGATCCCTGTTCCTTAACCAGACCTCCTTCATTCTCACTGCCCAGGGAGTCCACCTACAGCAAGATCAGCAATGCCAGGCTGAGCCAGGGAACTCACTTTACTCCATGGACAGCCACGGCTGGTAATCTGAGCTACTGCCTTTTCCTTTTGGGGTTATCGTCTGTGGCTCCTACAGTGGTACCGCGTGTGCAAAAGGTACCCCTTAGAAGGGTCCCTCTTCAAACCTTAACCCTGGACCCCTACCAGTTCACCCTGGCAAGAGAGACTGCATTACTGACCATAATCATCTGCTCTTCCTGCTCTGGTCTAATCCAGACATAAGCTGCAGGGCTCACGTGACCCAGAGTATGCATGGTGCCACGGTTTAACAATAAGGTACAGTCCAGAAACCAAAAACAATGGACAGGTTCTCCGATGTTTCATCTCTCAAAAGACCTTATAACCTACAGCAACATTTCTGTGTGCTTCACAAACCTCAGTTGTCTGGGTCTTCTCACTCCTTGATACTCCATCTCCCCAAAGACCTTCCCATAGCCAGCCCTGCCTTTCTGTCTTTGTTGTGCGGTTTGATTCAGCCTCTCTGGCATTTTACAGGGAGAGAGGAGTAAGAATGAAATGTGACATTAGTAAATCTTAACCTGAACACCTGGGCAAAGGGGCACTAGTGAGCAGAGGCATGGAAGGGAATTTTCCAATACCCCTTTGCATGGCTCTGTGCTCCTCCCCTTCCCCACCTGCACCATAGACTGACTGCTACAGCCCCTGTCACTTAGAATACCATTTTGCTCACTGGAAGGGGATGGTATGATGTAGTAATTCAGAGCAAATCTCTAAAGTCAAACCCTGACCCCCACCTCTACCAGCACTGGAACCTGAGCAAGTTACTTAAATCTTGGTGCCTCAGTTTCCTTTTCTGCAAAGTGGAGATAATAATAGTGCCTACTCACAGGGTTGTTGTAAAGATTAATCCATGGAGATATACGGATAATACGGGCAAAAGGGCCTGAAACACAGCAAGTGCTCATAAACATTTCCCGTTCTTTGTTACTATTTACACCAGTCACTTCCATGGTGACTTTAGACTACAACCAGCTTGCCTGTTACCCCATCGCCCTGGTACATCCTGTGATCTTGTTTTAATCAATCATCCCATGGCATCCTATTGTTAAATTAGACCACGTTGCACTTGTCTTATTTCTACCGTCCCCCAAGGTCCCTGGTTGTCATCTTGTCCATTCCACCAATTCTGTTATTCCTCATCTAATTTCCTGTCACCCCTGTGCCTCCTGATCACCTCCATTGTCTCCAGTGGCCTCCAGGTCTCACTCCCCTTCTGTGTGGTAGAGGGCACAACCATCACCTACATTTGGGCCAGCTGGGGTGGGGGTGGGCTCTGAGGGGCACGTTTCTTGCAGGAAGGAATACTCCCATTCGATCATTTCATTTATTTCTCATATTTCTCCCCATGTTTAGACATCTCTCATATTTTTACTGAGTGTCTCTTATGGACCAACCGCTGCTCAAGGGTTTAGAGAGTGTTGGGGTCCGTGGTTGGCCACCCCAAAATGTGCCTCAATGACATATTGATTGTTTTGAATTAAAGTGTCTTAAGAAACAGCCAAAGCAAGAGGGACACCGTGACTTTCTGTCTCCCTGAAAGCAGGAAATCAATCTCTCAGGTGACAGATGCACTCCCTGCATCTGAGGTAGAAGGATGCCCTTATCACCAAAGATAGGAAGTCAGGCCAAGAAGCCTATATAAACAAATCTTGTTACTTCTTTAAGGTACTGCCCCAAGCCCAAACTCTGTTTAAATTTTTCACTAATTGGGCACCCAAAACCCATGTTTCTTTGTCCTGTCAATTTCTCACACATTTATTGTTTCTTTGTCTAAAAACTCTAAAAGCTGCCTGCTTTGGCCACTTCTTAGGTCCCACTTCTATGAGACCTCCATGCACGTGAATTAAAATTTGTTTCTTTTTCTCTGTTAATCTGTTAATCTCTCTGTGTCAATTTTATTATTAGTCTAGCCACAAGAGCTTAAGAGGGGTAGAGGGGGAAAGTCCCCCCTTCCCAACAAGGTACAACCATGAGCAGAAACAGACTGTGGAGAGTATGGTCTACTAGGGGAGTGAGACATTTATCAAAGTACCCCAAATAAATGTATAGTTACACACCACAATGAGGTTCTGAAGGGAAGCACTATACGAACATGAAACAGAGGAAGCCAACCTGGCCTGGGGGTCTGGGAAAGCTTTTCCTGGAAGCCATGCTTAAGCTGAGATCAGAAAGATGGTTAGGAGTTAATTGTGGGTGGGAAGGAGGGTCTTCCAGGCAAAGGTCCCAAGGGGGACGAAAGCCTGATGAGGAATAGTGACTGATCAAAGAGGCTGGGAGTTTGAGGCCACCCAAGATTAAGGGACCTCAGGGACCAGGCCATGAAGACCCTTGTTGTTCTTGGGTGGGATTTGGTCTCCATTCCAAGAAGAGTTCAAACAGGTGATAGGTTCATCCTTGCATTTTTTTTAAAAAATTATTTATTTATTTTTGGCTCTGTTGGGTCTTCATTTCTGTGCGTGGGCTTTCTCTAGTTGCGGTGACGGGGGGTCACTCTTCATCGCAGTGCGCGGGCCTCTCACTGTCGCGGCCTCTCTTGTTGCGGAGCACAGGCTCCAGACGCGCAGGCTCAGTAGTTGTGGCTCACGGGCTTAGTTGCTCCGTGGCATGTGGGATCTTCCCAGACCAGAACTCCAACCCGTGTCCCCTGCATTGGCAGGCAGATTCTCAACCACTGCGCCACCAGGGAAGCCCCCATCCTTGCATTTTTAGGAAGATGCCCGCACAGAAGACCGGTTAGGGTCCGCACAGCTCTCCCCGCCCCCAGTTTCTCTGGCCTGAAGACTGTGCCATCTCCCCCACCCATACACTCCCCTCCATGCAGCCCCTCCCCAGTGCCCTTTGCACATTTTTGTGAGGATGAGGTCATCGTGGGGGAGGGGAGGGAGTGCCAGACCTCTAAGCCTCCTTTATCTTGGAGGGCTGGGGCAGCCCTGGGAGCGGGGAGGGGAGGAACAAACACAGAACACCTCCCTTCCCCCCATCCCCACCCCTGAAACTAGAGCCCTGTCCCTTCCACCCCAGGCTGTTGATGTGATCTATATCTATAAGGAGATATTTTAATGCAATTTCACTGCAAGACATTTTTTGAAGAGCATCAAGTCCTGCAGCTACCACTAGACTCCCTTTGGGACCTTGGGCAGGTCACCCCCTCCACAGGTCTCAGTTTCCCAGTGTGTAAAGTTAGTGGGCAGGGATCTAATGTTCAGCATGATGACTACAGTTAACCATACTGTACTGCATACTTGAAATTTGCTAAGGGAGGGACTTCCCTGGCCCAGTGGGTAAGACTCTGTGCTCCCAATGCAGGGGGCCAAGGTTCAATCCCTGGTCGGGGAACTAGACCCTGTATGCATGCATGCTGCAACTAAAAGTCTGCATGCCACCACTAAGTCCGCATGCCGCAGTGAAGATCCTATGTGCTGCAACTAAGACCTGGCGCAGCCTAAATAAATTTTAAAATATATATATGAAATTTACTAAGGGAGTAGATCTTGAATGCTCTCACCACACAAAAAAATAGTAACTATGTGAGGTGGTGAATGTGTTAACTAACTTCATTGTGATAATCATTTCACAATATATATATGTACATTGCATTGCACATATGCTTGAAATTCATACAGTTTTATTTGTCAATCGTACCTCAATAAAGGTGGGAAAAAAATTTTTACGTGAATGGGCAGTGCTGTCCAGTAGAATTTTCTGCAATGATGGACATGTTCTATATCTGTGCTTTCCAGCATGGTGGCCACTAGCCACATGTGGCCGTTGAGACATTGAGTGGCTGCTGAGCTGGAGAAGCTGAATGAGTTTATTTTGTTTTATTTTATTGTAATTAATTTAAACTTAAATAGCCACATGTAGCTAGTGGCCACCATACTGGACAGCACATGCAAATCTTAAACTTTTAGGGAGTTCCCTGGTGGCCTAGTGATTAGGAAAGCCACTAACCACTGGCTTTCCCAACCAGGAAAGCATATTCACTGTCGTGGCCCAGGTGCAATCCCTGGTCAGGGAACTAAGATCCTGCAAGCTGCATGGCGGGACAAAACTTTTATGAGAATTCCAATGACAGTTATGGACCCCTTCTCACGCACTCTATCATAGATGGTCCCCTCCAGTCCCACTTATGTGGCCCAAGCAGGCAGGCTCCCCTGCCTGGGGCTCAGGTCCCTGGTCTACCTGCCCCTCTTTCTGCCTTAAAAATGCAGAAAAGTGGGGTCTGGCCTGGAGGTAGAAGAATGACTAGGAAGACCCTAGGAACTAGCAGAACACAGTCCTTTTCTTAAAAAAAAAAAAAATAGAAGCACAGTTGATGAAGAATATTATATAAGTTACAGGTGTACAACATAGTGATTCGTAATTTTTAAAGGTTATACTCCATTTATAGTTATTATAAAACATTGGCTATATTCCAAGCAGAACAGTTTTAAGCCAGGACTTCTGCCCCCAGCCTGGAGTACTTCCCATACATCTAAAGAAAGGCAGGATGGGGGCAGGGGTGACATTAAGGACATTTGGACTCAGTGTCTGCTTGAATTTCCTCCTGCCCGGCCTCCCTGAAAACAGTTGTGTGGGGGGCACACAACTCCACTGTAGTGTGAAGCTGTGTTCTAGAGATGGGGTCTTGCTGGAAGCCTGCAGTGTTTATGAACTGGGGGATTTGGAGTAGCCAAAGGAGGCGGGGAGACCTCGGCCAGGAGGGGCATCACTCAGCCCCTGTCCAGACCCTCTTGGCCTCCTTGCATTAGAAAACGGAGCGGTCACTGTTTGCTGCTCCAGACCTTCTGCCTGATGCTGCCTCCTCCTGCCCCCAGCACCACTCACTCACTCCTGCCCTTTTCACTGTCCAGATCATCTGCGAATCAGACACTCCCCAACCCAGGAATATGGAGGTCTGAGGGGACTCAGAGGAACTTGCCTTTGGCCCTGAGAGGATGGGCATGTCCACCCGATGTGGGGAGGAAATACTGTCCTCCCTCCTCACCTCCAGGCTCCAGCCACTCCCTCCCCAAAGCTCCCTGCATAGACCCATTTCCAGGAGACAACTTTCACTGGGACTTAACTGTCTACCCTCTGCTCTGCGCTTCCTTCTTCATCTCTCAGATGTCCACTCTCTCTGTCCCCCCATCTGGAAAGTCCTTGGTTGGTTCCTGCCCCCCCTGAGGTCTCCATTTCTTTGGCTTCGGCAGCAGGGCTGGGTTGGTCAGACGGGCTCCGGCAGTGGCCGCGAAGTGGGACACACGGGGGAGACGGCTCTCAGACACCCCTTGTCTTAGGTCCTCTAGAAGCAGAGCTTGTGGCTAGGATTCAGGTGAAAACCAGGGGGCCGAGGGTGAGGCAAAGGGAGGTGAGGGCGGGGAAGCTGCAAGGCCAGTTGGGGCAATGATGCCCTGCTGTCCCGGCTGTGCTTCAAACTGGCCACAGAGAGGCGCTGCAGGGCTCAGTCCGTGTGCTCGCAGCGTGGGGTAGGGGGCTTCTGCTTAAGGCTGTGAGGAGGATCACACCTTGGAGGGGCCCACAGCTCCCACCCACAACCTAGCCCGGGGCGTCAAGTGCACCCCAAACTTCTGAGTTCTGTCATCCAGCCCCTGGTGGCACTCGGAAACCAGATCCCACATTGCACACTGCGGTCTTTCGTTTAGGCCTGAGAGCGGAGGGGCAGCGTCAGGAGCGAGCAGGTAGCTAAGGCATCTGAGAAGGAAGGCTTGTGTCTCCGCACGGCCCACCGCTCGAGCCACTGAGATCCCCTAGAGCCCTCCCGTTATACCTGACTTCCATACCACACCACGGGGCCTCCGTTTTCTTCCGTGAGAACAAAGTTGTCACCACTTTTTCCTCAAAGGGAGGCACAGTCCACTGTCAACAAATCCCCTTTAAGATAGCGCCTGGGGCTTCCCTGGTGGCGCAGTGGTTGAGAGTCCGCCCGCCGGTGCAGGGGACACGGGTTCGTGCCCCGGTCCGGGAAGATCCCACATGCCGCGGAGCGGCTGGGCCCGTGAGCCATGTCCGCTGAGCCTGCGCGTCCGGAGCCTGTGCTCCGCAATGGGAGGGGCCACAACAGTGAGAGGCCCGCGTACCGGGAAAAAAAAAAAAAAAAAAAAGATAGTGCCTGATGGTATCTCAAAGAAGATACAGGCGGGCTTCCCTGGTGGCGCAGTGGTTGAGAATCCGCCTGCCGATGCAGGAGACACGGGTTCGTGCCCTGGTTCGGGAAGATCCCACATGCCGCGGAGCAACTGAGCCCGTGAGCCATGGCCGCTGAGCCTGTGCGTCTGGAGCCTGTGCTCCGCAACGGGAGAGGCCACAACAGTGAGAGGCCCGCATACCGCAAAAAAAAAAAAAAAAAAAAAAAAGAAGATACAGGCAAGAGGGTTAATAAAGCAAGCCGAGGACCCACCGCTGTAGCTGGTCCTGAGTCCATAACTGATGATGTTATCTCCCTCCCCGCCTCCCCTCAACTAGCCCTTTGCAGATCTGGGCTACTAACCTGATGAGATCATACAGCCTTTCATCCTGGAAAGGTCTGCTTCTTTGATTGTCTGCCCTTTTGGGATTGGCATTGTTGAGGTTGTCCATTGTCAATTAGCACTGGATAGGAGGTTCTAGGAGATGCCCCATGAATCTCCTGACTGGTCCAGATCTACCCTGCCCTGCCTTCATTGTATCTACATGCTACAGCCCTGGTTCCTCCTGGAAACCAGGATCAATGACCTTGTTGTTGTTGTTTTTAAATATTTTTTAATTTTGGGGCCACGCCACACGGCATGTGGGATCTTAGCTCCCCGACCAGGGATCGAACCCGTGCCCCCTGCTCTGGAAGAGTGGAGTCTTAACCACTGGACCACCAGGGAAGTCCCAATGACCTTGAATAGTACAGTGATGCCCTTTTTGGCTATTGGTCCCCTGGTATGAGGAGCTTAAGGTGGCCAGGTGGCAGTCACAGCTTTCAGTTTAGTGGAAACATTACTGAGTTCCCTGGTATAAGTTCTCCCTCTCTGGGAGCTAGGACTTCTAACTGGCACAGCCTAAAGTTTGGGGGACAGGAAGCAAAAGTTGTGCAAATCTGAGTGAGATGGGCCACTTCCACTGCCACATTGATTCTGGGACCTGTAATTTCTAGGTATAAGGAACACAGTGCTGTTGAAAACAAATACCCTGTCAAAGAGGTCAGGGCCCAAACCCACAGGTGTACCCCTGCCGGCATCTTCTGAGCATTCAACAGGCCACTCCACTGTTCTGCCAGGCTGACTGCTTGTGGGTGATGAGGTACAAGGGAGTAAGAGCGATAAATCTGCTGATCACTGTCCCACGATTACCTCATACCATATACAAAAATTAACTCAAAACAATCAAAGACCTAAATGTGAGAGCTGAAAGTGTAAAAGTCTTAGATGACCCCTTTTTTGTACCTTCTTTGCCGAGGCTCTGTGGACAAGGAAGACAAGCCCGAATCCTGAGCCTTCTCACTGGTTCCAGGAAGGATGAGTCACTGTTCCCTCCAGGGTGAAAGGAAGGGGTTCAATGCAATCCACCTGCCACTATGGGCTTGGCTGGTCTCCTGAGGAAGAGTCATCACGCGCTCAGGGTAGGTCTCGCGGTAGGTGGGTTGAGCCCGCAGGGTGGTAGACCAGCTCAGCCTTGGTGAGGGGAGCCCAGGCTGTTGGGCCCACACATCATCCCCATCCCTGGCACCATGACCGCTCTGTTCAACGGCTGTGGTGCAGGCATTTGGGGTGGACAGGAAGAGATTCACCCACCTGATGAGTCACTCTATTTGCCTGGTTCATAGCCTCCTGGCAGTGGACGCCCTGTGGGGTGTTTGCCTGAGACCGGAAGTTTGCACACTTTGTGCCCACTCCCAGAAGTCTGTCCATCTACCTTTCCCTAGTCCTCTTTGCCACTGATACTGGTCTTGTTCATTCCAGGCTCCTGACCAACTAGCCAAGACATTCACTACTTCCCAGGAGTCAAGGAATATCCACACCTCAGTCCATCTCTTCTTTTGGACCAAGAGTACCACTCAAAGCTTTGCACGCTGGGTGGGACTTCCCCTCACTGATGCCCTTTAGGGTCATCCTGAGAGGGCCGTAATGTGGCCACAGTTGACTTCCAACTCTCACCAACATATCACACTGACCCTCTGTGAAACAGGCCCGAGTCCCACCCTTGTCTATCAGTTGGGGCACAGGGAATCTGAGAAGCCACACAGTTTGTGACCCAATATCCCCCTCCATCCTATCTGCCTGTGACTTCCTCTCTATTCCTAACTCATTGGGAAGTGACCCTTCACCTCTCTGGGTTCCAGTTTCGCTTCACACTCTTGCCAGACCAGGCCAGATGGGACCTGGGGTGCTACTTCCTTCTGGGCTTTGGGGGTATGGCTGCCTCCCAAGGCTTAGCATCCTCGCAGCAGTAACGCTATGATGATAACACCAACAATAGCTCCTTTGGTGCCAGGCAATGTGCTAATAAGCAAGGCCAGGACTAGGGGGAAAAGAATGTGAGGCCTAGGACACAAATTTTAAAGAGGTCTCTGTGTCCTGCAAGTCCCAAGTCCTTAAATTTTGCATCCCGGTCAGCTCACTTGCCTTTCCCTAATCCTGATCCTTCTAATAAGCTCTTAACATATATTCACTCCTTTCAGTCCAACAAATAACTATTATCACCCCCCTTTGACGGATGAGGAAACTGATTCAGAGGTTAAGTTAATTTGCCAAAGTCACAATGTTAGTAACTGGCACAGCCATGTTTTTCTGACTTTAAGGCCTAGCCTCTTCATCACTTAGCTATACTAGCCTATCTTAGCCTGACCTGAGCCCCTTAGGAAGCTCCCTGCTGGTGATCCTCCGGAAAGTCGCAACTCCCTGGCCCATTCAGACGGCGGGCTGCAGGACCGTGGTCCACGATGTGCTTCCTCCGAAGGGTCAAAGCAGATACCCATTTTCTTCAGGCAGGCAGAGGAAAGTGCTGCGCCAGAGGAGGCAGGAAGGAGCGTTCCCGCATATGTCCACTAGATGGCGCCCAACACCGAGCCACTGAGCTCCAGCGGCTGAGTGGGCGGCCGTCCAGCAGGGACACGCCGCGCAAGGCCCTCCCCTGTCCTCCTGCCAGTCTTCCCAGGACCCGGGGCTGGGGGCTCCCGACTCAGCCTCGGCCTTCCTGTCGAGTCCTACCCCCTGACTCAGGTCCCACACCCCACTCCGCTCTCTCTGATTTCTGAATCCACCCCCCCCCTTCCTCCCACCTCCACCCCGTTCTTCCCCGCTGCCCTCAGGAGATGGACTCAGGACACAGGGGGAAGAATCTTCCTGCTTTCCCCTAGAAACGGTCTCTTAGCAGTGCCCAGCGCCTCCCAGTGCCTCCACAGAACTGCCTCTTCCCTCCTTCCCTTCCCGAATTCCCCAGGCCTTCCCTGTCACTCCTACCCTCTTAGCTTCTGCCAGTCTTCCGAGGCAGGGACCATTAAGGCCGATTCCACGGATTTCGTGATGCAAATACATGCAAATATATGCAAATAGGCATGTAAAGGAGGCTTACCACTATGGTTCTAAGTGGCTGTCACAGCTTCTCTAACACCTGTTCTGAAAGACAGCTGCCCTGCCCCCTCCTGCTCAGGCATCTAGGTGCTATTTGCCCCCTTCTCCTCCAAGACTCTGGCTTCTGGCCCCCTTTCCTTCGGGGACCCTGGCTGCTTTCTGCATACAAAAGACCCTTGGGGTCTTCTCTCCAAACCCCCTAGAGGGGGCAAGGAGGAAAGCACATCTTATTGGGCACAGGCTTTGGCATCTGAAGATTACACCATTTCCTGGCTGTGTGGCCTTGGAAAAGTAGTGTAACTTCCCTGAGCCTAGGTTGCATCATAAGTAGAATGGGAATAATGAGAGTATCTATCTCATAAGGCTGGTGTAAGGATTTCACACGATGCTACATGTAAAGTTCTTAGCACAGTGCCTTTGAACAGAGGAAGTACATCTGCTACTAACATTATGATTATCACTGACCCTGCTGGTCGCCATATTCTGCAGGCTCGAGCTTGGAAATAGGTCTGCAGAGGGACACAGGTGAACATGTGGGCTCATCCCTGTGTGTGCACATGCACACACGTGCACGCACAGCTGACAGCCTCATGCACTGGCGGGGTGCATGCTCGGGTACGCACACATTCAGAAACACACACAGGAAGAGGCTGTGGGAGGTGGAATCTGAGTCATCGAGACCAGAGCTGTGGGTGGTGCTTTTGTCCTGATTTCCGGGGCTCCACGCTCTATTTCGAACAAGGAAATGTATGGGGGATGGCACAGCCAAGCCTGCAACTGAAGGGCCAGTTGTGTGGACCCCTCTCTTGCATCAGCCCCCTCCCCGGACCTCCTGTCATCCTGGTTCTGACTCAGTACTGCATCATCTGGGCTTTCCTTCCCCTGACCTTGCCCTCAGCACCACTAAGTCCCTACAGGTGGGGCAAGGCAGGCCCACTGGGGCTGTGATGTCACAGCATAGGCCCTGGATGACATCATTGAGCAGGTGGTACCTGCCCCCTGGAGCACACTTGGTAGGCATAGTGGGGAAGGAGATCTGAAGGAGGTGACATATGGTGGTAGTTAAGAGCATTTAATTGGGAAGGAGGTAGACCCAAGTTCAAGTGAGTTCTGGCTCTGTATGACCTTTTATAGTTTCCCTAATCTCTTTGGGTCTCAGTTTCTTTACCAGTAGAAGGAGGTCGGTCATACCTAACTCAGAGGGTTTGGGGGACTTTTCGGGGGAATAATGCTCATAAACATGTCCTTCATTCAGTGCTGCCTGGACTGAATGTTCATATGTGGCCATCATTTTGGATGATGCTTATTGAAAGTGAGAGCAGATCCTCTGGGCAGCTCCACCCCCAGCAGTTTAATCTCATTCCCTAGAGCTGCCCCTCTTCCCACACCATTCAGGCCAGGAGGGGAGAAGGTGGGCAGTGCCATCTGATACATGGGGTCTCAGAGGGCTACCTCCTAGGTCCGTGTGGGCTGGGTATCAACAGGCACCTGTGTGTGTCTCAGGAGATGGGTTCGATCAGCTTTTCTTCTCTGACTGGGAGATGATTGGTCAAGATGGGAAGGAGTCTTGAAAGTCCTTTCCTTGAAATGTCTGCTATTTACTGTGTACCTACTGTGTGCTAGGCACCATGCCTGGTGTTGCTCCACGTGAGCTCTTTTCACCCTTATAACAGCCCTGTGAAAGGGGTATCAGCATCCCCAGTGTCAAAGACAAGAAGAAAATGGGCGACTTCCCCAGGGATACACAGTGGGTAAACAGAGAAACTGGGATTCAGACCGTCTCCCATTCCAGGCTCTCTACCTTACTACATACATCAGTGGTTTTGACTGATTTCTGTGGACTCCAGGGACACGACATTAGGCAGGGGAAGGATCCCTATATCTCAGGTCAATCTCCCTTTATTTTTTTTGGCCATGCTGCAAGGCTTGTGGGATCTTAGTTCCCCAACCAAGATCGAACCCGGGCCCTCGGCAGTGAAAATGTTGAGTCCTAACCACTGGACCACCGGGGAATTCCCTCAGGTCAGTCTCTTGAGAGCCTTGAGGGTGACAGTGGAGCTGCTGTGAGTTAGTTAATCTATCGGAAGTGCCCCCAGGTGTCGTGCACTTGGCTCCCAGCCAGTGGTTACATGACATCAGAGAAGGCACACAGGTGCATGGGACACAGGTGCATGGAGATGGGGGTGGGGTGGGAGCAGCCTAGACACCTGCTGCAGGCTCAGTCCTGTGCCAGTGGGTGGGTGGCTAGGGAGCAGGAAGCAGTAGATGGACAGGGTCGGGGTGGGGGCAGGGATGCTTAGTCGGCTCTGAAGGCCAAGGTGAGTCTGGAATCTGCCAGGAAGAGGAAAATTATGAAGGAGAGGAAAGGACAGGTGGGGAGGTGAGCTGCAGTGGGGGGACACTAAGGCAGCCCCAGGAAAGGACGGTGGGTGTGGGGAGATTGACAGAGGATGGTTAGGTGTGCAGGCTCTGGTGTCGATGACACAGGCTCTTAGCCAGACTCCAATGGCAAGAACTGACCTTTAGTTTTCTCAGCTGCAAACCAGGGTACAAATAGTGCCTACTCCGAGAACGTCTAATCCTGCACCGCTAGAACCTGAACTTCATTTTGGCCCAGCGGCCAAGGAACCATCACAGGTACCTTAATCACTGTTGGGCCCAGGAACGGCAGCTTCTGAAGACTCCCGGGAGTGGCTTCCCCCCACAGTCTAACCACGCACTCCATGTTTTTCTCCAAGCAATGGTCACCTTTTCCTCTGGCCCCAGGTCTTCAGGTCTGCATAGTAGGGGCTCCAAGAACATTCACTGAAAAGATGAAATGAACAATACATGTCAAGTGGCTGGTACATTGTTCAATAATTACACCGTGGCTCATTTAATGTCTGCAAATATTTTGGGAGCATCCACCCTGTGCTTAGCAAATAAGACCCAGTCCCTACCCTCATGATCTCACAGATCAGTGGGTGAAGAGTTCAAGGTGGCAATGAGTGTTACCAGGGTGACTTCAGGGGCATTCCCAAACCAAGGCCCAGAGGCAAATGTGGCCAACGCTTGGAGGAAAAAAATGTGTGTGGTTAGGCTGGGCTGGGGAGCCAGCCCCCGGAGCCTTCTGAAGCAGGCCCTTCCCGGCCCCAACAGTGATTAAGGTCCTTGTGGCTGGTTACTCAGCAGCCAGGCCGGAAGAGAAAGCCCGTAATTAACAAGCTGGCACTCACACAACCACATGTCAGCATGCCCAAGCGCTAGGATAGCTGTCTGTCAGTCGTATCTGCTGGTGGAATTTTTTAGACAGCTAGGCTCAAGCCGGGAAATGAATATAAGTTACATTTCTATGCATCGTTGTTCGTGGTGGTAAAAAAAATTAATCAGTGACATAGCTGTGACACATACTCATTTAAGAGTCTACAGAGAAATGTTCATTTGTCAGAGGCAGCAAAGAAGAGATTATGTGTCAGCCGGGGAGGGGTGAAATATTTATACAATGGCTAGTAAACACAGGTGTGTAAAGGGGGTCAATTGATTGTGTCAGTGGTCACGTGACAAATGCATCAGTGAGCAGCCATGGGCACTACCCCTGTGCCTGGGGACTCCATTCTGATGACAAATACACAACATGTTACCGTTAATGCTCCCCACCAACCACCCACTCGGCCCTCTTTGCCAGCTGGGCAAACACAGATTGCTAGGAAGCAGAACTCCCATGGAAGCTGCCTACCCCGGACTTCATTAAGTTGAACTCCAAGTTGGTAAATTACACCCCAAATGCCAAAACAGCTGCAAAAAACCATTTCTTTGTGTGTGTGCTGTTTTTTAAAGCTTCGTGTTTCTGAATTTCAGAAGGCCTGGAAAATGATTGGCCTTGCTCCCTACCTCCACCAAGATGTAGACCAGCACTCCCGATGCAGACCTCACCCTGCCCCAGGCTCTGCACTCCGTGTGCTGGTTAGAGGTCCTTGTCCAGCCAGCCCTGCGGCTGATTTGACCTCCTTCCCTGTTCTCACTGCTGAGGCCAAGGCCCAATTTGTTCCCCAGTTGCTGTCAGAGGTTCCTGTTGCCCCTCTCCATGGGCAGTCTACCTGGAGCTCCAAGATTGGTCATCAAGCTTCCCAGAAGGAGAAGCACATCATATTGGCAATGACCACATCACATCAGCAATTACCACTGCTAGTTTTTGAGCCCTGATCACGTGGGAGGCCCCATGTCAAGCACTGTACAGGCGTTATTTCTTTGAATCTTAACACAAACCTTGAGGTAGGTCTAATTATTGGTTCAGTTGTATAGGGAAGGAAACCAAAACCTAGACAAGTAGCTTGTCTAAGGCTCATAGGTGCACAGATGGAAGCAGGACTCCAGCCAGGCAGGACTCTGGAGCACAGGTTTCTTGGTCCTCGTTGGCCTGTCTGACCGTGTTGGAGCTATGAGTTCTCGCGGTTAACACCTGAAAATCTTAATCTCCGTGCTTAAACAATGCAGATTCTATAAGATTAATTCATAACTCTACAAAATGATAAACTTCTGGAGGCAGGGGCCATGTCCCAGACTCTGCTCGCAGCATTCACTCCAGAAAAGTGTGGCTGATTCTAACTCTCACCCTAACTGGGGCAGGTAGATTCACTCCCAGTCCTCAAAGTGTCCCCCACCATCCCAGCTCAGAAACACGTGGCTTGTCACCCCTCCGGGGACTGAGAGAGGACCCTTCCCCTCCCCTGCACCCACTCCCAGCCTCAAGCCTGTTACCAGTTGCTATGATGCCCCTACTATTCCTGTGACAACATCCAACATCATCATTTGATTTGGGATGGGATGACGCGGTGAGAAAACAGTTGCAGATGAAATTTCACACATATCTGTGAATGTGGAGATTACAAATAAGCACACATTGCAACTTGTTTTTACTTTTTAAAATGAGATTCCTCCCCTACAACGTGGTACTCCACTTTGGATTTCTCACTGTAAAACTGCTAATAATGGTAATACTAATGAGAGCGATAATAACATAGGTTGCATTTATTAAGTGTTTATTATATGCTAAGTGTTTCGTGTATTATTTTGTATAATCCTCACAACAATCCCATTTTATAGAGGAGAAAACTGAGAACCAGAGAAATGACACAATTTGCCCCAGGACACCTGGGTAGTAGGAGCTGGGGTTGGAACCTGCAGTGTACCATCTGCAGAACCCCTGGACTCTCACCCATTTAAAGTCGGACTTCACTCCTACTGCACAGTGAGGGATCCACCCAGCTCAGACCCCCTCTTCAGCCATATTGAACAGCTCTAGCTCCACAGCTGGCTTTGCTCTCTTTTGCCTCTGGGCCTCTGCACATGGTGTTCCCATTGTCTAGAATGCCCTTCCTTCTGTTTGCTCTCAAATGGGTACCTCCCTGGGGACCACTGGTGGGAAGCTTTGGCTTTCACATCTTACCCCATCCACAAACCACCCCCCACCCCTGGCCTCCAAAGTCTCCCCCAAGCTCAGCCAAGAGTGCCCTGGAAGGCCCCTCCCACATTCCCACAGCCTGCAAGGCTGGCTCCAAGGGTCCTGGACAAGAAAGGACTGGGAACACAGTGTCCCCAGTGCCAGCCCCACCATCTACATAGCCTCCACAGCATCCTTAACACAGCCCTGACAGGATGATGACCCTGCCACATGCCCCTCTCCAGCACTGCATGAGCTTTACCTCTCTTCTCTTCTCCAGCCAAACTGCCTCACTTATGGCATCTCTGAACAGGTGCTGCTCTCTCTTACCTCTGGCTCTTTCTGCTTGGAACATTCTTCCTTCTTTCTCTGCTGCCTGCCCCTAAATCATATTTCAGGATTCATCTTGGGTGCCCCTTCCTCCAGGAAGCCTTCCCAGGTTTCCCCGGCCTGGGTTAGCTCCTACAGAGCAGGAGATTGGCCCACTGTCCACTGCGATATTCACAATGCCAGGCACAGAGGAGGGCCTCAGTGAATGTTTGTCAAATGAACGTGTGAGTGAATGAGGACGTGGGAGTGCAGACAGCCATGGAAAAGGGAGCTCTCTAATAGTCCCAGACTTCAAGGAAGAGGTTCTGAAGGTTTGGGGTCTGAGAAGGAGCCTCAGTTAAGCCAGAAAGAGCCTAAGGATAGGGATTAAAGTCAGAATGGTCAAACTGACGAGCATTATGTCCTGGATCTGAAGAGCCTGTGTGACTTTAAGCTATTACTTAACTTCTCTAAGTTTTGGCCACCTCATCTATAACATGGGCAGAAGAGCTGAGAGGGTTTGTGCTGTAGAGGCTACTCCAGGATCCCGGGCAAGGGGATAATTATGAGCCACGGACTATTAGGAACCTGTGTCCTGGGCCCGACCCTGGCCCCCCACAAGCTGTGTGACCTCGGACAAGACTCTTCCCTCTCTGAGTCTTGATTTTCTCTTCTACAAAATAAGGACATTAATTTTCTTCCCAGTAACTACCCAATAGGATTATTGTGGGAGATCATATGAGATAATATATGTGAAAAGGCTTTGAAATTCGTGCAGGGCTGTATAAATGCAGGGATTATGTTTATCTACAGGCAGTTTGTAGGGGCTTAATTATTAGTCTGCATTCATAGGCACTAAAGCTTTGGCACATTTCCCTTGGTAGCTCCGTAATGGAAAGGGCCCCGTGGAGAAACTGAGGCTGGTTGTCAGCATGTGTCCAGAGGCCCTTGGCAGTGGAGGTTGGGGTGGGGAGGCGGCACTGAGATGGGTCAGTGGTCCCACCCAGCTTTGGGCCTCCACCTACCTTGCAGAAGTGGGAGTCTGCACAAAGGGAGCAGAGGTTCCTTGGCTCCAGGTGTGAAGTGCTTCAGATGCTGCCAGGGGCGGCTCTTCTGGGTTTGCTCCTGGCAGCTCCTCAGGCTGGAGGAGCTGGAGACAAGCAGCAGCCGATGACTCGGCATTTGCTAGGCGGGGCTGGCTGGTGAGGGAAGAGAGGCGCCCAGCCTCACTGTGTCTGCAGGCTTAGAGCCATGATCTCTGGAGTGGGGAAGGGAGGTGGGCCCAGGGTGCCCAGGGCCAGGCCTGCCCCAGGATTTCAGAGCTGACCCTACTCTTCGTCAGGGAGGGGCCACCAAAGCTGAGAGGGCCCAGCCAGAGGGGTGTACCCAGGAGACAGGGCGTGGCCTAGAAGTGAATGGGTATGGAAGAAGGAGACAGAAGGAAGAGGGGCTGGAGAATAAAGACCTGGTCCCGAGATACCAGAAGTCATTCCTCTGAAGATGCGGAAGGAGGGTGAGTGGGAGGGACTAAAACAGGAAGCAGGAAGTCCTGGTACCATCCATCCATTTATTTGCTCATTCAAAATATTTCCTGAGCACCTACTACATTCTGGGCAACTGAATACAGAAAAGTAAATGGGAAGGAGCTGTCCCTGCCCTTGTGGAGTTTAGTCCACTTCCCAGGGAAGGTACAGGTGGTTTCTGAGGGGAAACAAGGCTCTATCCAGCCTCCACAGCAGGAGGGCTCTTCCTGAGAATTGAGGTTTGAGCTGAGGCCGGAAGGAGTCATCTGGGATGGGGGTAGATTCAATTCAATTCAACCAATAGTTACTGATCATCCACTTTGGATAAACCAATAGACCAAGTCTCTGTTATTGGGGGTTAGAGTTTGAAGGGAAAAGTGTCCCAGGAAGAAGGAACTGCATGTTTGGGGGAAGAGATGAGAGAGGCCAAGTATACCATAGGAGCCTCAAGGAGCTCGGCGTGCTAGGGGTAGGAGAGGTGAGTGGCAAGGTGGAAACAGAAGACATACCCAGACCACGGAGGGCTTCGGGGTCTTATCCCAGGGCAATGAATGAGATGCTCAACTTTGCGTGCTTGAAAGTCCACTCTCAAGTACCCACTGGCACCAGGGCAGACACAAAGTCGCGTGTGGGAGCTTCCGTTCCACAGTGCCTGCTATTAGGCCTAGTGCGAAGGCGGGGTGCGGCGTGGGGATGGGGTTATCCAGGCTGCATGTCTAATAAACAGCTGTCAGCATGTGTCTGTCACTGACCCAATGAGGAAGCGACTGACTACGGAGTGTCTGCCTCACACCTCCTCACACCTTTACTAGCCTCGGTGAGCTGGCCGCAGATCAACAATAGTCTTCACGTGTGCCTGGTGCCTCTGTCCACTTAAGTTTCACAAAAGATCTGTCCAGGAAGCAGAGCCAGCACTCCTACTCCCATTTTACAGATAATGATATCAATAACCACAGCTGACACGACCGTGTGTTTACTGTGTGAATACCGTGTGCATACACCACCTCATTAAATATCATCAGAATATTTTCCTCACCTCCATTTTACAGAAAAAATAATTGCCCAAGGGCACATGGCTTGTAAATAGCAGAGGTGGGACCGGAACCCAGTTCTCCTGATCTCCTGTCCCTTCCTAGGCCGTCCCAGCCTCTCCTGCTCCCTTTCATCTCTCCCCTTGGAGCTGCCAAGTCACCTGGTACTACAGGAACAGCCCCATCTCCTGACCTCAAATGGTGAACTTTGCCCCTTCCTCCCCACACCTCTACACCCTGGCTGCACCCCATCTTGCAGGACAGTGCCCCTGAACTCCTGAGCATCTGCTTCCTGAATGCTTCAGGGCCCTGCCCACAGCAAGCACTGGTGCTCCCCTAGATCTTTCGGGAGTGGAGACTCCTCCAGCCTCCATCTCAGAGCCTCACTTGGTCAGAACAGCCAGGGGAGGCAGGAGCGATGTGCAGAGAACTCAGTAATAATCCCGGCGCAGGAAGCCAGGCTCCTGTGTAAAGACAGATTAAAAACTCATCGGGTTGAGATGAGAAGATAATTCAGCCTGCTGGCCACAGTGGGAAAGCCTGGGAGGCAGGTGCTGGTGGTGGCACGTGGGAGGGGGTGCCAGGGAGGGGAGCAGCTCCTGGCCTTGGGAATCTGCACACCCCTGCACCTTAGTTTCACCCCCACAGCCACCTTCCTTTGCTGCCTGACTAGAAGCCAAGGCTGACAAATCCCTGTCCCCCATGGAGCAGTGAGGCGGAGGCTGGCTCGGGGAAGCCAAGAACAGTTGCTGCCTAGCTCCACACTCTGGTTTATTTCCTCAGCAGCACTGAAATTATCTTGCTCATTTATTTGTTTACTTGTGTACTGTCTGTCTCCTCACCTAGACCATAAGCCCCACGAGGCCAGGGACCCGTCGGTCTTGTGTACTGCAGTATCTCTAGCCCCCAGCACACAGGAGGGACTTCTTAATGACTGTGAAATGAATGAGTGCACGGGTTGGAATCCTGCCTGCTGCCACCCAGGTCTAGCGATATAACCTCGCTGGGTCACCATTCTCCTAGCTGAAAAATGGGCATGGTAGGATCCTCCAAAGATCTCAGCCCAGCGCCTGGCTCCTAGGGAGCTCTCCATGAAGGATTTTGTTAAACTGATAAAGAGAAGAAAATGGAAACCGTGTCTGACGCGAGAAGCGCCATCAGGGGGCGCTCGTGTGCAAGGCGCTCGGGTGCTGCGCACTCCGAAGGATCTGGGATGAGCGCATCCAAGGCCTCCCCCACTCCCCCGCCCCCACCTTCGGGGAGTTACCTCCTCCCCTCTCCGTCCAGTTCACACGCCCACCCCCACTCCAGAGCGGGTCTCGACTCCCGGGACCGTCTCCGCAGCCCTGTGCCCCTTCTCCCATGCCCGGCCCAGCCTCCTTACGCCCACGCAGCCCCACATGCTGGGAAGAGCCTCCCACGCCCCATCTGTCGAGCCACTTCCTTGCCCCATTCCGGGCTCCGCCGCCGTCTCCTGCGGGAAGCCGGTCGTGATTGAGGGGAGGAGAGCCGAGGTGTCCGGACAACTGCCTTTCATCCCCCACTCCCCCAACCACCGGGCTTTGGGGAAATGCCACTGCTCTGTGCAGACGATCCCCGGGGCCAAGGTCTGAGCCTCGGGTCAGGATGTGCGAACAGATGCAAGTGAGAACTCTGTGTGCGTCTGAGACCGGTGGGCAAACCTGTCGAGGTGGGGAGTGGGAGCACCAGGAAGGACCCCCTTGTGTCAGACCCGCTGGTGGGGGAACGGACTGCTCCGCAGGTGCAGTATCCCACAGGAGCCATATCCCAGGGTCGTAGCTTCGGGGCAGACAGCTAAGGGACCGCGACGGGCACGCAGCCAGGGAGGGAGCCACGGTCACCAGGGCTAGACCCAGGGCCTCGGGAGCACCATGCGGAGGCTCACAGCCTGCTTTTCTCTCCTGAAGGACTGGTTTCATTACGCAGATTATTTCTCTGTGCGCGTGCGCGTTTGGGCATTGTTAGTTTTTTTTAAAATGTACCTTGCTTGTCTAATGAATGTTTGATTGCACCCACATCCGGATGCTGTTTTAATGAAAGGTGAAGGCTCTGAGAGGGAAATAAATAAAGGATCGTTCCCCATCCCTTGGGCACCCCCCTCCTCCACAACAACAAGCTGTCCATCCACAGCTGTTTTCTGAAGCTCATGCCTTCGCGGAAGAATTCTGTTCCTGTTTGAATGTTCCCACGTAAATGGTGCTGCTCTCCGGAGGAAATCACAGCCTTCGGTCGGTCACTCTCAGGACTTTTATTAAGGGTGTGAAGGGGGGAGATGAATGAGGAGAGGGAAGCGCTGGAGGAGAGGAGGGAGGCCTTCCTCTGTGGCCTGAAAGCTGGGCTGCGGATCTGTTCACTGGCTGAGCCGATTGTCCACTCTGTGCCAGGTCTTGGGCTGAGAGCCGTGGACCCGCAGAAAGCAGGCACAGGTTACTGCCAATGTCATCAGTTCAGTTCATCAGCTATTAGTTTAGCATCCAAGTACTTCTGACCCTGGGGGAGTTTACTTAACCTCCGAGAGCCACAGTTACCTCACTTGTAAAATGGAGATAATAAGCATGTTTATCTCATAGATGTGTTGGGAGGATTAAGTGAAATAGTGCATGTAACTGCTTAGTACTGTGCCTGGTCCAAAGTAAGCAGTCAGTAAATGTCAGCTATTATTATTATCTACTACGTGGGTAGCAGTGTAGGGGCTGTGAGAAGGCAAAGTGGAGGAGCACAGACCTAGAGTTTATTAGAGGGGGGATACAAAGTGCATCCTTCTTAGAGGTAGAATGTCTGAGTCTGAGCTCTGTCTCCTTCATCCATCACAGATAATTACAGATGCCAGGCCCTCGTTCCTGCTCTGTGGATACTGGCCTCTGTGCACACAGAGATCGTCTAGTAGGTAGATAAACAGACTCTTAGGTAGGCAGCATGGCAGACTGTCACACAGCAAGCACAGGCAGCCGTGGTTGCTCAGAGCAGGGGTGCCTCACCCTAACTGGTCCCAGAGGAAGGCAATTTAGCCAGACAAAAGTGGCGGGGGAGGGTTAGGGGTGTGTGAGTGGTGGGAGGGAGAATGTTCTCGACACGTGGAGCTGCCTGTTGGGAGTCACAGAGTTTAGGGACATGAGCTCATGGCTGGTTGTGGAACTGAAATTTCAGTCTCTCGTTAAAGAAGGAGCATTGGAATCGGATGCCTGGATTCAAATCCTGAGTCTGCTGTTTACTAGCTGTGTGACCTTGGTCATGCTATTTAACCTCTCTGGGCCTCAGTTTCCTCTTCTGTAACGGGGGGCTTCGGATCATGAGGACCTTATAATCCTTGTTAAGGGGTTTGGACAAACCAAAGAGCAATGGGGAAGTAGTGGAGTGACAAGATCAAATCTGCAGTCTTCCTTGGTGTCAGTCCTGCGTCCTCTCTTTCACACTCCATATCCAATTCATTAGAGGATATTGTCAGCTCTACCTTTGTAAATCGTATGACTCCTGACCACTTCTTACCACTTCCACAGCCACCTCCCTGGTCCAGGCCATCATTATCTCTCCCTCGTTGCCGCAGTGGCCTCCTAACTGGTCTCCCTGCTTCTACTCTTGTCCCCCTGTCGTCTGTTCTCTATCGAGCATCTAGCAGGATCCTGTTAAAATGTTCAACGAATCGTGTCGATCCTCTGCTCAAACCGTCCAATGGCTCCACATCTCACTCAGAGTCAAAGCCAAAATCTTGAAGATGGCCTACAAACCCTGCAAGCTGTGGCCTCCTGCCAAATCCCTCCCTCTTCTCTTACCCCCCCGTAGCCTTGCTGGTCGCTGTGCACTTCCTCAAACATGAATTTGCTGAGCACAATCCCACCTGAGGATTTTGCACTTGCTGTTCCATCTGCTTGGAACAGCCCCAGGTGTTAATGAGGCTCACTCCCTCACTTCTTCCAGAAGTCTGTTCCAGAAGTCTGCTTCCCTCCCTATCTTGTATAATCCCAAGCCTCTCTCCTGCCCAAGCACTTCCTTGTTTCCCTCTGCTTTTTTTCTTTCCATGAAGGTTAACACTCTCTAGACGCTATATATTTACTCAATTATTTCTTATTGGTCCCCCACCTCTCCATTGGAATATAAGCTCTGTGAGAACAAGGGCTTTGTTTAGTTCATCACTGAACCTCCAACATCTAGAACAGTGGCATGGCCCAGAGTAAGCTCTCAAAACTATTGAATGAGTAAATGAATGAATACATAAGTGAGTATGCAGCAGAGAAAGACCACTCCGATGCAGTGTACAGAAGGATGGGGTGGGGTGGGACAATAATGGAGGTGAGGAGGGAGACCTTCGTAATCCCCTAGGAAAGGGTATGGCCAGCTCACATGGCCAAGACGGCAGAGCTGGAGAGTGGTCGGGGAGAGACTTAGGTGACTGGGGCAGGGCTTGGGAACTGTCTGGCTGTGAGAGAAAGGATGAGGTGAAGCATGGTGATGTCACCCCCATTTCTGGCTCGGGCATCTTGGTGGACAGTGGTGCCAGTGACTGAGCTAGTGAAAGGGGAGTGGGTTGGGGTGAGGAGTTTTTGATGTGAGCCTATCTGAGCCTCGGTTGCCTGACTTGCAGAGTGGGGAAGATTCTACATCCCCACTTTCTCCTTTCTGGAGTGATTGTGGAGACAGAGATAAAAGCAATTGAAGCCTTTTGTATGAGTGCCCAGTGGGTTCCCAGATGTGTGGGAGCATTATTATTGTTAAAGTCAATTTGGAGAGATCTAACAGGCAAGTGAGATGGGAACGTGAGGCAGAACCTAATCAAATGCCAACCTAGGTGGAAGCAAATGCCAGCAAGCACGATTCAGTCGATAGGTGCAGTGGGTGGTCAGGAAGCGGAGAGAATATTGTGGCCTGAGCTGTCGGTGGCTGTTTGCAGGAGGACTCGGCTGGATCCTGGAGTAAGGAGAGGGGGTGCCGGAGAAGAGATTGGGGTTCGGTCAGAGGCCCATGAGCAGAGAAGCTGCAGGGTAGCGTGGTCATCTGGGGGTACGCAGGGACCCCTGGGCATAGGATGACCACCACTGGACTTCCTCCTCCCCACCTCCACCTCCAAATAAGAGAATAGAGGCAGTCCTCAGGCGAAGGAAGGAGAAAGCAAACCCTGGGGTAATCGGGCAGAGACACGGAGTGCGGCCATTAGGGATCTGCCTCTGCCGTGCCGTCCGACCAGTTTTGCTCACTCACGCACATCTGGGGAGCCATGGACAGTGGGAAGCACAGAATTTCCTTCTCCAATTTATCGAGTACCTATTAAGTGCTGAGGGGTCAGCTGTGACCTTGTATATTTGGTCCCTGCCCTCTGAGCATTCAGGATGTAGTAGGGGACGAGCGTTCAGTAGGCACATGCCAGAACCCCATGACGTGGGCACAGTCATCCTCCTTATTTTGCAGATGAAAGGTTCACAGATGTTAAGGCCACCCAATGGATAAGCGGTTGGACCAGAACTTGAATCTGGGCAGTTTGGTTCCAGAGCCCTGGTTTGTTACCACTGGCCACACAGCGCGTGGTCAGAGGGTCTATGATCAGAGGCTTACAGGTGGTGGGGGACAGGCATACAACTCTGTCACCAGATCCCTGTGACCTTGGGCTCCTGGAGGGGTTACCAGAGAGAACTTAAGGAACTGGGAGGGGGGCAGGAGCCCTTGAGAACAAATGGAGGATTTTGGAGAGAGGCCCACTTGGTGGACACAGCTCCATTCTTTCTTTCATTCGTTTGGTCTACAAATATTTATTTCATGCCTATTATGTTTCAGGTGCTGTGTGAGATAGCAGTAGGTAGGAGATTCATTGATTATTTCACTGAACAACCTACTACGTGCCAGACACTGTGCTAAGCTGTGGAGGCACAATAGGAACAAAAAGACCAAAACCCCTGCCCCCCTAGAGCTTATATTTTAGTAGCGAGACAGAAAATAAACTAGATAAATAATTTTTTAAAATATGTGTAGTATGATAGATAGTGATAAATGGTAAAGAGAAAAGAAATTAATGGCTATGTGAGGTTGACATTTTAGACAAGGTGGCCAGGGAGGACCTCAGTGACACGAGGTGAGAAAGGCAGGCTGGGGTCGGGGCATGCACGCAAGGTCTGTTGGCCCTCGTAAAAAAAAATGATTTTTTAATTGAAAATACTATGGGAGGTCAGTGGAATTTTTCTATTTCTGTTTCTTATTTTGCTTTAGTGTGCAAGATTTTATTAAGGTGTTCCTTTGGGATCAGCACCTGTGGAAGGAGGATGGCCAGGGTAGAGAGAGAGGTGGAGCTGGGATCCAGGCCAAGGACAGCCTTGGCCAACCTGATGGGGAGCTCTACAGCTGGCATGGCCCTTCGGAGCTGAGCCGATGCTTGTCCTTCATGTCCTACATCAGTCAGTGCTAGGATTCGGAGACCCCAGGAAGGGGCGTGGCCTTGAACCGTGTTCTCTGCAGCTGACGCAGTCCCTGGAGGGACTGAGAGCTGGCAGCTGTCTGCCCACAGCACTCCAGCACCTGGGGCAACCTCCCTGAAGGGAGGTGGGAGGTCTGGTTGGCCATTCATGTTGTTCATCCCATATAACCAGGCCTTTCTCTTTTGCCCATCCTAGTGTTTATTCAGTAGAGGGTTTTATCCATCAATGATGTCATCTGATTCATATATACTGTTTTTAAAAAGAATCACTGGTTTTCATGTATGGGGAATAGATGGGGGGAGGGCACAGGGTGAGGTGGGGAGACAGGTTTGGAGGCTGAGGCAGCTGGGAGCGCCAACAGGTCCCCTGTGAAACAGGGCAAGGAGAGGCTCCACGTGGCCCAGCTGGGCTCTGGGCCTGTGCTCCTCAGCCCCCAACAGAATGTCTGAAAAGTCACCTGGCAACCTGAGTGCTGTCCCAAGGTCATCCTGCATCTTGAGCCACAAGATGGTGGTGGGGTGAAGTCCGCAGGCGGCCAAGTGAGCTGTGGCTAGGTTTGAATTTCTTGAGTTCAGAACACAAGCTCTGTGGATACCTGTTTCCCAGCTTCTGCATCCCCCACCCCCTCGACTTCTTTCTTTTATTTTTTCCTCTTTTTGCTAGATGAGTTTCCTTTAAAGAAAATTCTTACTTTCTCTTAGCTGACTGACAAGAGTAGTGTCTGTGCTGATGCAGGCAGCTGGCAGGCTCTCATTCCCCAGCCCCCAGCCCCTGGGCCCAGTGTGAGGGTGTCAGGAGCCTGTCCCATCCAAGAGGAAGAGCCAATGGGCAAACAGTGGAGGGAAAGGTAGGGGCAGCTGAGCCTCCTGTCTGGAGTGGAAGAGGATTGAGGCAGCGGGGCTAGATTTCTTTGGGCAGAGCCTTTGGGAGGATGATAGGGTTGATCTGCTTTCGGTTTCGGCTCGGTTGTGGGTGCCTGGTCCCCAGCCTTGAAGATGGCCTGGGTGACTGGTAGACCCAGAAAGCTATTTCTTACCATCTCCCAATGGAGGAGCAAGCTGCTCGCCCAACCCCGCCCCACCCTCTGCGGTCCCAGGGAAAGTCAAACTGCGTCAGGGTGGGACAGACCCCTCCAAAGTGATGGTCCCAGCTGCAGGATGACCCATTCTCAAACCAGTTTGTGAGTGGTGAGTATTTGTTCCCACTTCCAGGAATGCTCCGCCCCCCGCCCCCGAGCTCATACACAGCTGGCTTGTTCACCTTCATCATTTATCAGTTCACATCTCGGGCCCTCTCTGGCCATCCTGTCTCAGAGAGTCCTCCCATGCCCTCCCTATGCCCTCACTTGTTTTGTTTTGTTTCCCTAAACAGCATATATCACCATCTGAAAGTATATCTTTTACTAGTTTATTAATAATTCCCTGTATGCTTCCTTGGACTGAATTATAAACTCCATGAGGCAGGGACTCTAACCTGTCTTGTTCATCCCTGTCTGCCTGGCACATAGTAAACACTTAATAAACACTTAATAAATTATTTATTTCATTTAGTAAAATGAATTAAGTGAATTCATTCTCCTATCCCTCACCCCCAAAAAGGACAAGGAGAAAATCATATACATGTAAACATACATATGACCGTGGAGGAACAGTCCCTCTAAAGAGGCTGGGTACCACCCCAAGATGCCAGGCCCATGAGCCCAGAGTGTGTGTGTGTGTGTCACATGTGTGTATATGAATGTTGTGTGTGTGTTGTGTGTGTCGGTGAGGAGAAAGAAAAACCACCAGGTGCAAGCTGAAGCTCCTGCTGCATCAAATGCAGGGATTCCAGAGCCCTGGTCAAAGGCCAGCTTCTTTGGGGAGCAGGAAAGAGGGGAGGGATTCAGAAAGTGCCCCTGGAGGTATGTGGCCCTTGGAAGGCCTCAGGCTGCCAGCTAGGGGTGCCCAACCAAGTGTGATGGCATCATCCCTACAATTTCCAGACCATCTGAACCCTGGCTGCCCCTCCTACTAGAGAGGTGTCATTGTGAAGAGGGAGAATTTGCTCTATCAAGTGTGACCTGGGCTTGGTGATGATGACCAGAGATGGTAGCATCAGCTAGAATAACATGTCACACAGTGGGCTGCGTTCAGGAATGCTGGATTGGGTAACTGGCAAACTGAAAGGCTGCTTCATACTATAATGGTTAAAGAAAAAGGGAATTATCTCATGCCTTTCTTTTCATCTATCAAGGTGTCAGCGTATGCTAATTACCTGGCAGAGACTTCAACGGGAAGAGGAAGAACAACTATTATATTTCTGAGGAAAGATTTATCTTGTGTTATTGGCGCCAGGTGGAGGAGGAGGTAGGGGTGGAAGGGGGTCAGAGAGGCCAAGTGTTCCATGTCTCCAATGGAATTGAAATGCCTTTGAACTGAGGCTTCTCTCCTAAGATTAGAAATAATAAGCCTTGTTGGAAGAGGCTTTGCTCTGAGCCCATGGCCAGGGGAGGGGCAGGATAGGCAGGGGACTCCAGTGTCCTAGGAGATGGTGGGAGGGCTCAGGCCAGGTGCAGCTAACTGCAGAGGGCACGCGAGACTCCTCTATTCACTCACGGACTGACTATTCATTGACTGATTACGTTAACAGGGAGTAGAGGATGGAGGGTAAGAAACGCGGGCTTAGGGCCCGGCAGCCCTGAGCTTTGAATCCTGGCTCCACCACCTCCTAACTGTGGTTGATGACACATCGCCCCATCTTTCAGAGCCTCCGTTTCCTCATCTGAGGGGAAGATAATACCCACTTTATATGGTGACTGTTACAACTAAACGGGGTCATGTAAGTGAAATGCTCAGGGCAGCTCAATTATAGCAACTGTGGAGATGACGATTCAACAAATACCTTCGGAGTACCTACTGTGGTTCAAGGCACTGCGAAAATAAGGGTGAATCAGACAGGGCTCTGCCCTCAAGGAGCTTATCACAAAAAGGAGCACCTGTACCTCCTTTGGTCCCGGAAAGGGGGAAAAGTAGGGAAAAAGGCAGGGCCCTCAAGCCTTACATAAGGCTATGATTGCACCCATTATAATACTAACAACAGTTAGCTTGAATGGAATGCTTGACATGTATAAACTCAAAGGGAGATTTGGTGGGTAGTTGGTGGAGGCCAAAGGATGGGTCCAGGAGCCGAAAGAGACAGGGGAGGGGCTGCCTGCAGGAAGAGCTGGTCAGGGCCTGAGCTCTGGAGACAAACACTGGGGGCCTGCTCCCTGCGAGGGGGCCTGTCCTCAAGGGCTGGGGGGCCCTGGGGCCAGAGGAGCTGACTTCTCATCTGTTGATCTCCTGCCTATGTTGAATCCAGCCATCCCCAAGATCCTCCTTTCAGAAGTAGCGGGCTGTGGAGGAAGTGAGCTGGAGAGAGGCAGCCTGGTGTCATTGCAAGTGTGCAGGCTGTGGTGGCCAAGAGATCTGGGTTCAAATGCTGCCTTGGACTCTAATCAACTGGGTGAACTTGGGCCAGTTTCTTAGCTTTACTGTGCCTCAGTTAAATAAAGATAATAAACCTGAACTGTGGAGTTGTTGGGCAGAGTAATAAGGCATTTAAAGCACCCGGCACACAGTAGGTATTCCCCAATAGCAGAGGTGATTACTAAAATTGGCCATTCTTTTTTTTTGGCTTTGTTGAGCCTTCGTTGTTGCACACGGGCTTTCTCTAGTTGCAGCAAGTGGGAGTTACTCTTCGTTGTGGTATGTGGGCTTCTCATTGTGGTGGCTCCTCTTATTGTGGAGCAGGGGCTCTAGGCATGCGGACTTCAGTAGTTGTGGCGCACGGGCTTAGTTGCTCTGCGGCATGTGGGATCTTCCCCGACCAGGGCTCGAACCCATGTCCCCTGCATTGGCAGGTGGATTCTTAACCACTGAGCCACCAGGGAAGCCCTAAAATTGGCCATTCTTGCCAGCTATGTCTGATTCCGTGCAAGCCTCAACCCCTGCGGCCTGGAGAGGCGTTTAGTGCTATGGGGTTGGCAGAGAAAGGAATGGTGGTGCCACCAGGCAGGGTGTGTGGCAGGCAGAGACTTTGAGCAGGTAATGGCTGTCAGGGACCAGCAAATCACAGGTGTCTCAGGAACAACAGGAGTTACACTCAGACACCAAAGAACAAACACGCAGCACAAGACGTTTTGCCAAAGCAAAGCTGTTTTGATCGTTCCCGGATGTGACATGTATTGCATGAGGAAAGAGAGCCTCTTGCACTGAGGCTGCCTAATTGACAGCCTGCAGCTCCACGCAGAGTGGCACTGGGTAGGGTGGGGGATGGAGCCGAGCAGACCCCCACCCCAGGCAAGCCTTTAATGCCTAGGCACTCTCAGCTGGACTGTCAGTAAGGGGCGGGAGGCTCAGTATTCCCAACACCTCCCCATCCAGCCCCTACCTCTACCTCTCCAGCCTGGTCCTCACTCCTGGAAGCTAGGTATGTGCCAGTCTAATTGAAGGTCTAAACTTTGCCAAATGCACCGGGCTTTCTGTGGCCTCCAGGCCTTTCTTTGCATATGCTGTTGTGTCCGCCTTGGATTCCTCTGCTGCCCGGCCCTCCCGTCCACCTGGCCAGTATTGGCAAGTGCCTACTTAATAACAAGAATAATAGCAGCTGACATTTACTCTCTGTGCTGAGTGCTTCAATGTTATCTTATTTCATCCTCACAACAACCTAAGAGGTAAAAATAATCATAGTTGACATGTGGTAGGTGCTAACCATTTGCTGGGCACTCTTCTAAGTGCTTTGTATGTTTTAACTCCCTTGATCCTCACAACCGCATGAGATAAGTTACCGTTATTACCCCTATTTTATACATGAGGAAACCGAGGCACAGAGTGTTCCAGTGACTTGCCCAAGGTCAGCCCCTAGAAGTAGCAGAGCCCAGGTTCCAGGTCAGGCGTTCATTATCACGACACATCCTTTAGGACTCAGCCAAGGTTCAACCTCTTCCCAGAGGTCTTCTCTTTCCTTAATTGTGTCAGGAGCTTTCTGTGGGCTTTCATGCTCTCTGTACACAAAACACCCTCCTCCTCCCCACCCCTAGGAGCACCTACTGCCCTGTGAAGTTTGCTTGCCCATCCCCCGCTGGACTGGAAACTCCTGACAACAGGGAGTGTCTACCTGGTTCACCACTGTGTCCTCCAAGCCTAGCACAGTGCCTGGCACGCAGCAGGGGCTCCATATACATGTGTGGACTGTCTGCCTGCATCCTGCTCAGGCTTCCCCCTTTCAACCACAAGGACTGTAAAACTCCACAATATGCATTAACCGGGGTCCAAGAAATTCAATCGCATAAAACCTCAGTTCTCATTTATTTTTTTACATTTTATTTATTTATTTTTGGCTGTGTTGGGTCTTCGTTGCTACATGTGGGCTTTCTCTAGTTGCAGTGAGCGGGGGCTACTCTTGGTTGTGGTGCACCGCCTTCTCATTGCGGTGGCTTCTCTTGCTGCGGGGCACGGGCTCTAGGCGGGCAGGCTTCGGCGGTAGTTGTGGAGCACGGGCTTAGTTGCTCTGTGGCATGTGGGATCTTCCCAGACCAGGGCTTGAACCTGCGTTCCCTGCATTGGCAGGTGGATTCTTAACCACTGTGCCACCAGGGAAGCCCCTGGGTTCTCATTTTGTAGGGTTGGTGAGAAACAATATTTTTTTTCCATCCATCAGAACTGACACAAAAAGTAATGATGATGACTTATGCTGAACACAATTGACCCTATACTGAGCTGAGGGAGTTCCAAATAATCACAGGGCAGTCACTTCCTGACACCCTCATTCACTTTGGAGCACAGTGACTGGGCGTAGGACAGGAACCTTACACCAGCCCTCCATCATGTTATCTCTGAATTTCATTTCTCATGCGGAGCCTCAGAAAACGTCTCACCACACCCATTCTGTGCCCAACCTCAGCCACAAGCTCTGATGGTTGAGAAGCTGACAGAGGAGCTGGGGGGAGCCAGAGGGGCAAAGAGAGGGTGAGGGCCTCTGGCTTCATTCCACACATACTTTCAGCCCTGAAACCATCACAAACCAGTGCGCCAGCAAACTTACACAGGTGTTTACTTTCTCACTGCCTGAGAGTAACTATTTGTTGGCTAATACCTATTGTGATGATGCAGAAATAGCAAGTTCGGCCCTACTTTGGGAGGGGCTGCCAAAGAAATGGAGGAGCTGAACAGCTCAGGGAAGAGTGGGATTCCTGGGGGCCTGCAGGCCTGGGCAGGTTCAGGCAGGCTCCTTGGAGGAGGTGGCATTTGGTCCGCCCTCTGCCCTCTTCTGGCCTTTCTCCTGTGGTGATAGGGAGCTCAGAAATGTCATGGGCCTCAGCCTGGATTTAGCCTTTGAGCCAGTGACAGTTTGCGAAGAGTTTATGGCGACCTCCAGGAGATGGGAAGCAAGTCCCCATCACCACATCACCGTCACCCCAGACCCCATCCCCAAAGGTATGCAGCCTGCCCAGCCTGAGCAGGACGTGTGGGAGCCTTCCTTTCCTCCCCAGTAAAATGTAGATAATGATAATACCTTCCTCCCAGGCCTGTGGTGAAGATCACATGAGAGAATGCAGGGGAAAGCATATTATACGCTATAAAAGACTCTGACAAATGCTCATTATTTCTTCCTATTCTTCTCCTGGAATTTATCAAACACTTTATGAGCCCTGGAGGTATTTTTTGCCTCCATGCTACTGGCTGTCTCTGGCCCGCAATTCACCTCTCCTCTCCTGCTGTACTTTAGGGGAGGCAGGGTATCACAGTGGTTCAGGAGGGAGGGGGGCAGGCTGGTCCGGTTTGAATCCTGGCCCCAGCTCTTCCTCAAGGCATGACCCAGGGCAAGTCACACAACCCCTCTGAGCCCTTCAGCTTTCTCCTGTGCAAAATGCGTATAAACGTGGCATTTAACTCATAAGGTTGACGTGAAGACTAAATGAGATAATCTGTGCCACGTTCTTAGGAGGGTGTTTAAGAGACGTCTGCTGTGTTGTGGTGGATTTTCTTTCTGGTAGGTGGGACTATACCTTGGCTCTTTGAGCGGTAGGACCCATGGAAAGAGACCCCAGGAACAGTTTGCACAGGCTTCCTTCTCTCCACACTCAGGAAGAGGGTAGATGAAGAAGCAGATCACGTGTTCATTCAGCCAGCAAGCCGTGTCTGAGTGCCTACTCCGTGCCAGGCACTCCTAGAGTGACAGGGGACTAAGTTACAGTCCCCGTCATTGGGGAGCTCACATTGCAGTGAGGAAGATATTTATTCATTCACTCGTTCAATCATTTACTCAGTTGGTCAGTTGTCACCCATTTGTCCCCATGCAGGTTGTGTGCTGAGCTCTGGGGTGTGTGGCTGGGGGCCCTGGATGTCTTCCTACCTCCTGTCACTTGGCCTCAGTCTCCCCATCTGGTCGTCCAGAGGTCGCTCAAGCTGGTCCCCAAGTCCCTGGCACACACCAGCATTCCAGATTTCTGAGCCAGGATGGACAAATGCTGAGTGACACCCCCATCCCTGCTCCCAGCCCACGCACTCACTCCGGGCTCAGGCATCGACCGGCTCAGAGCTCATTAGCGACCGCGCAGCCGTTGCCGCATGTCACAGGCTCTTAAAGTCTCCATTACCAAGGGCCCTTGCTCCTCTGTATTTTTAGTCCGCATCTGGAGGAGACGGCTGGCATCTCCTATGATTATACATGTCAGGTTCAGTGGTTTCGACAACTCCTCAGGCCTCTGGGCGCCTGGAGGTGGGGGTCCCCCAGATCTGCTCCCAGAAAAGAAGCTGGTGGGAGATGCGAGGGCGGGATGGGGCCAGGGGTTCTCCCCTCCCCAGAATCCCACAGCTCCCGGGTACAACAAGAGAAGAGGGGCCCCCAGACATCTAGGTTGCTCTGGGACCTAGGGGGACAAATAGCTCTTTGGATGACACTGGAGTGAGGGTGGTGATGCCAGCTTAGGAACAAACCCCAGGTCAGTTGCCCGTCCTCAAGGACCAGCCAGCGGCTCCGGCTGCAGACAGGTAGAGCAGCGCACACAGAAGGCAGCCAGCAGCCAGCTCCCCCGTGGTTAGTAGAGGTTTCTGTCTGCCTTACAGGACAGAGCGATCCCAGCAGCCAACCCAGCCTGGGGAGCCTGGGTTCCTCTGTCATCAGACATGGATGGCATTTCGCAGAAAGAAGCATCTGAGATTAGTGTCCCCTGGTGCGGTCACCAGGAAAGTAGAAGCAGGCCACAGCTTGCCTGGGTGGAGTGGGAGGTGCAGTATGGAAGGGAGTGGGGAGGAATCGCACGGTGGGGCGTGGGGGGTGGTCCCCAGACCTGAGATGGGAATGGTGTGCCCAGGTCAGGAGCACCGTAGCCTGGACTTTCAGGGAGAATAAAAGCCTCCTTCAAGGACACAGTTTAAATCCTCCCTCCCCCAACAGCCATCTACCCTAAGACTTGCTAATAAAATAAGATAATAATAATAATGAACAGTTATTACTCTGTGCCAGACAGTGTACTGAGTACTTTCCTTGAATTTCCTGATTAACTTCTGATAATCTACTGATGCTTCGCACTAAGGCAGGAACTATTATGATTATTCCCATCTTATAGATGAGGAAGCCGAAGGTCAGAGAGGGTAACTCACCCAAGTTCACATGGCTGGTAGGTGCTAAACACAGAATTTCAATCCAGTGTCCCGCCTCACCCTCCACTGTATATGTAGCCTCCAGACGCTGAGGAAAGGAATGAAGTAAGTGACATTTCACTGACAATGTGGTGGGGAGAACACTGATGGGAAGGTTCTGGTTCTGCTGCCAGATTGTGATTCTGACAAATCGTCATTTGCCTCCAGGACTCAATGAGGGACTGCATGGAGGTTGGGAGAGATCAACACCACATTATGCATCTGTTCTGAGCTCCCGTCTGATTCTGACAAGATGATTAATAACAACAACAATAATAGTCTTAGCAAACACTCGTGGGACATTTACTCTGGGCTGGGCATATTACATGTGCCATTTCATTTAATTCTCACATTTCTCCTGTGAGGTATGATCCTTAAACAGGTGAGAGAACAAAGCTCAGAAAGGGTGAGTAACCTGCCAAAAGCCACACAGCTTGTAGGAAGTGGGTTGGAATTTGCAGTGTGGTCTGCTCTTAAGCACTCCCCTGTCCTGCCCTCTGTGGGGAGAGTCCGGCAGTGCCTAAATGTTTTGAGAAGGAGGGGCTCCAGGCACCCTTTGTCAGAGCTGGGGGGAGGTGTTCAGGCACGGCCTACATTATCCTCAGAAAACGCTCAGTATTTACTGTTATCAAGGTGAGAGCCACAGCCTCCTTTCTTTCAGGCTCAGGGAACCCACATCTCTCCATCCCGTTCCATTCCACCATCCACTTCTCTCCAGGTGCACTGAGAGGTTCACAAACACAGAAAACCTCCTGACTGAGGAGAAGGAGAGAAGCCGCAACACCCCTGCGGTGCCCAGAAGGGGCCTGGAGCAGCAGAGGAGAGACACCAGGCACAGGGACCTGGAGTGCCAGGCTTTGCCACATCTATGACTTTACCGTTCCAGGGCAGGGCTGCCATCCACAGTTGTGCAGTACCCAACCCTTTGGGTTGCTGTCCATTCTGTGGGCATGTGTACCTGACACCTTCCTGGGTGCTGGGAATGCCTGACCTGGCCCCTAACCTCACAGAAGATGCCGTCCCATAGGGGTGACAGTCAGATGAAGTAGGAATTATCTCACAGTGTGGCCAGTGAGGTGATGGGGAGGAGCAGGGGCTGCAAGAGTTTACAGGAGAGGCTCCAAGGCTCCATCTGGTAAGTCAAAGAAGGCTTCCTGGAGGAAGTGACTTCCAAACCAAGACCTGAGTGACAAATAGGAATGGCCTACTAGAAGGGGAAAGAGTGTTCCAGGCACAAGGGAGAGTACTAATGACTAATTGTAACACAAGGTGATACTGGCTATAATTCTAATATGAACAAAGCATTGGGAGCCTTGATTCATTCGGTCACTCGGTCACTCATTAAAATAAGCATTCATTGAGGAGGTGGAGAATAGTTATGCCTGGGAATTAGAAAAGGTGACCCTTGAACTGAGCCTTGAAGGATGAGTAAGAGTTTTCTGAGGGGAGAAGAGGGAGGCAGGCATGCAAAGAGAGACAACCACATGGGCGAAGGCATCCAGTTGTTGATTGTGTGGAATGTTGCCTCAGGAATTGGGGATTTAGGATACCTTCCCCAGCTACCCAGGGCAGCTCTTCATCTCTCAAACCTAACCTTGTTATTTATTCATTTTTAACATGACCTCATCAGAGGTTCAGATAGGCAAGTTGGATAGATGAATGCACCAGTGCAGGAATAAATGGATGGGTGGAAGAATTAATGAGAGCATGAAGGAAGGGATTTAAGAAAGAATGAATAATAGCAGACGTGTATACAGTGCTTTCCATGCACCAGGCATTGCTCTAAGTGCTTTATATTTATTAAATCATTAAATCCTCACACAACCCTAGGAGGTGGATATTGTCATTATCTGCACTTTACAAATGAGAAAAGTAAGGCGCACGAGGTTAAGTAATGTACCTGAGGCTACACTCCTAGGAAGCGGAGCAGGGGAGCCAGGGTTTGAACTGAAGCAGTCTGGCTCCAGAGGGTGCGGCAAACAGGGTCCCAGGAGCAAACGCTGGGAATTAGGCAGTTCCTCCTTCATCCAGATATCTCCTTTCTCACTCCATGTGGGTTTCCTGGATAAGCCTCCTCCAGAATGTGCGGTTTCCATGGGGCGGACCCAGGTCCATGTGGCCAGAGTCGGTGAGGGCGCTGCCCGGCTGTCTGTGGCAGGAAGCGCCTGCTGACCTTGCACGAGGCAGCTGACGGGCTGCTCCTCCCCGGGGAAGGCTGCCCGGGAAGCAGGGCCTCTGGCCTCCTCAGTGGACAGCACCCCAGCTCCCGGAGCGCCTCTGTGATCACTGAGCAGGACGCTTAGTTTGCCTTTCAGGTTCATTGTATTAGCATTTTGGAAGAGTCCGCTTCCTGTGAAGTACATTAAGGATTCACTCTGGCTGGGCTCTCACCCAGGCAGGCTCGTCGTGAAGGGCCTCAGATTTCCTAGGAATCCTCTGAGACATTTTGACATCCTGACTGTCGCTGCCAACGTGGGCTGAGAAGGAATTAATTGACATGGATGAAACCCTCAATTTCCAAGGGCTGTGTAATAAAATAAAGGTTATTGTATTATTACAGATTCCACCACTAATGAAGAAGGGCTAAAGACGGCAATCACAATTGGGTATGCTTAGCGGACCTAACTTGATTTCCACAGGCAACCATCCCGAACTTTAGGAAATAATAATTTTAATAGTTATTATTTATGGAGAACTTATGATACATTGAGCACTTTACTAAATGATCTATATATATTTGTATTCCCACAACAATCCTAAGAGGGAAGTGCTATTTCCATTTCACAAATGAAGAAACTGAGGCATGGAGAGGTGTAGTGAACATGGTTTATAAGTTGTAGAGTAACAGTAGGCAACCTTTTGGGTAAAACACATTCTATTTTCTTGGGGGTGAGGGGGAATTAGAATACTTAGGCAGGTAGGGTTAAGATATTGGCCAAGTATAAGGCATTCTTGGTGGCAGAGTATTAGCGGTATTGTGCACACTTTCCAGACTCTGAGAGAACACCACTGCCTTTTCTCTCCGACCACAGCAGCCACCCCAATCCACCTACCAATTACCCACCCATGCAAAAGGGATCCATCCAGCCAGGCATCCAACCATCAATCCACTCGTCCAGTTATCCATCATCCATCCATCCACCTATGTACCTAGCCATCCATTTAGTCATACATTCATGCATTCACTTATTTATTTAAATCAGGGTGTCTCTGATTGCCCTTCCCAAGCTCCTGTAATGGAGGAGGTGTTCTCTTCCTGCTGTGATTCAGGTAGAAGGAAGGGAGAAGAAGCAGGACAAAGAGCCAGAGCTCCAAAATTTGTAAGATCTCTTCAACTTTCTCTTCCCTGGTCTCCCTGTATGTAAAATGGGGTGCAGGCTATTGTGAATTTAAAGCAAGCAAGTATATGACATGCTTTGAAAATAGAAGGCACTGCATGAATTTGTCCATCATCATTATCGTTGCTAGTACGGCACATACGCTAACATGAAACATCCTCAAGTTCGAGAAGTCAGCATCGGTAAAATGATCCATTTCTGATTTTGTCTTACAGAAATTCTGTAAGATTTGCAAATATGAAACTACTTAATCATGCAGTTACTCAGTTTTATAATAATCAGATCTGTTCCATGTCCTCTTGGGGCTACAGGTGGAACTGGGGAGAGGAATTGGAAAAGGACTTGGTAATGAGGGGTACTTGCTCATGAAGCATAGGCCTGTCATTCCTGACTTGACAGAACTCTCCAAATTTACTAGACATCAGGATGATTCTCCAAGGCATACTCCCTGTCGGTTCCAAGTAGAGGAGAGGGAATACTGTAAGGAAATATGTGCTTGGGAACCCATGGAAAGATGAACAATCAAGCTTCAAGATCAGCAGGAACTGCAGGAAATATAGGCCTTAAAGACATGTGCATGAGTCAGCTTACATTAGGCTATGCTGCAGTGACAAACAATCCCCAAATCTCAGAGGCTTATGACAAATTTTTTTCTCCTTTATATTACACGTCTGCTGTGGGTCAGCTGCAGCTCTGCTACATGTTTTCTTCACTCTGGAGCCCAGGTGGACAGAGGAGCACACTGGGGCTTAAAGCTTCCCTTCACATTTTATTGGCCAAAGTAAATCACATGGCCAAGGCTGACATCAATGGGAAGTCTATTCCTCCTTCAGAAAGGGCACCCAAGGGAGGGGCAGCAAATATTGTCAACAATAAAACAACTTTCCCTACATTGTAACTGAACTAGAAGGTAATTTGAACCTCAGAGTGGCTTGGCAGGAGGGACGTTTACAGAAGGAGATGAAAGCTTATCTTCCCTCTGTGTGTCCACCTCTTCCCCTCTCACCATCCTTTACTCTCTGCCCCTTTTCTTTGTCTTGTGAGGGTCCTGTTTCCTCATGCCTTTGGCTTTCTTGTCATGGTCTCTTTGACCTCTTTCTTCCTTACGACCATTTATCTTCTAATGTTGCCATGGATTAGCCGGAGCTCTTTGGGTTCTGGTGCCAGAAACCCAAATCAAACTAGTTTAATCAAAAACAAAAACAAGAGGAAAGAAAACAGAAAAAAAGGAAAGGAGTTTATTGGGTCACATAACTGAAAAATCAGAGGTAGAGCTGGCTTTCAGCATGGCTGGATCTGTGGGCATCAGTGACCTTCTTGCCATCAGTCATCTCTTCTTTCCTCTGTGTTAACTCCATCCTTGAACAGACTCTCCCATCATGGTGACAGGCTGCTATGGCAGGGCCTCTGGTTGTCTCACAGTTGTCATTCTCTTCTTCTTCCAACTTGGTAGAAGTTTTTAGCTGGCCGTAAGCCTTCCTTTGCAACTCGGTGTGGTTTGGGGCTAAATTCTGGCTAATGGGTTGTAAGCAACAGTGACATGTGCAACTTTCGGGCTGTGCCCTTAAAAGGAAAGGTCACAGCTTCCCCTTCCTTTTCTCCTGCCTCTGGCTGCCATGTGGTCATGGAGGTGATGAGAGTAAACCCCAGAGGGGCAGAGCAGAAGACAGAAGAAGTCCAGCAGAAGTCCTGGGTTCCTGAGGACTTCCATGGAGCAGAGCTACTGCATTCACTTGGGCTTCTACATGAAAAAGAAACAAACTTTTGTCTTGTTTAAGCGATGGCTATATGGGTCTCTTTGTTACCGTAGTCAGACCAATACCTTAATTTATTCATTTTCCCCTCTTGAACCCACCATTGTGGTCAGGGGATAAAATCTGCTGACTGCTCAGACTTGGGATTGGGGCTCTATCCCTGAATCTAGGGGTGGGACCAGCTTACCTAAACTCTAGGGACTGAAAGAGGTAGAGCAGTTGCTCCCCCAAAGAATGTGGAGGTGTTATTATTAGAGAAATGTGAAATGAGTGCTGGGCAGATAAAAACAGTACCTGTCCATCATGTCCTTATGCTTGCCTATTTACTTCTCCTTGAAGAGAAACTCTGACTAACCCATCTCACTTTTTTCCACCCACCAGACCCCAGATGGGGTTCCTCACCTGTGTATCATCTGCCAAATTTCTGATAATGATAAATCAGCTGTAGCAACAGAGATAGGTCTTTTATGGCTGCCCCTTTGGTAGTCTTGGTGGGCAGGACAACAGCAAGATTCACGTGTCTTCAGAACCCTCTGTCCACCTGCTGTAGTGGGTGGGGCTTATGAGAAAGCATGGGGGGAACTCACAAAGCAGAGTGAGTTTTCCAGGCCTGGGAAATGGACCAGGGAAAAGGTTGGGACTGGCTATGGTCTCTGTATCTATCCTCTCTGGCCCAGCATCCGAAAGTCCATCTCTGCAAAATGGCACAAGGGCCCTACTTTGGGTCATCTTCACTGCGTCAAAGGCAAGGCAAGTTCTTTAAATTTACTCAGATGGTCAATGGGGATGGACCAGAGTGTTTAAGTCCAAATGCCAATAAATGTTGATAAATAATGCTATTAAAAATGTATTGTTGGGCTTCCCTGGTGGCGCAGTGGTTGAGAGTCCGCCTGCCGATGCAGGGGACACGGGTTCGTGCCCCAGTTCGGGAAGATCCCACATGCTGTGGAGCGGCTGGGCCTGTGAGCCATGGCCACTGAGCCTGCGCGTCCGGAGCCTGTGCTCCGCAACGGGAGAGGCCACAACAGTGAGAGGCCCGTGTACCGCAAAAAAAAAAAAAAAGTATTGTTGCTCTGATACTTTGTTATACCACCTTTCCTCTTAATTTTCCCCCATGTAACACTTACTTTAAAAGGCCCCAGCCAAAAGCCAAACACCAAGAAAACTGCACCTAGTCTCCCGGAACATCTTCATTTGTGAAATACTCAAAGACTCAGCACTCGGGGAAAAGCCATGGAGCTATTTCACTGTTTTGTAAACTTTGCAAAATCTGTAGTTGCTGTGGTGGAGGCCTAACTGTATGTTGAATTTGAAATTTTGAAGCTTCAATTGTTTAAAAATATTGTAATTGCTTCTCAAACAGGAAAATTGCATTTAGATTTCCCTCTGTGTTTAACCTCAGACTGGCAAAAGATAGTCTTCAAATTTCCCCAGCAAATGAAAGTCACTTTAGGATTGAGATTGCATATGGATAGTTCCTACCATGAGAAAAAAAAATCTTCAGGAACAAATACAGTCATACATTCTGTGCTGGGCCCATAACGTGGAGAAATAGATGACAATTTTGTTCTATAATCCATAGCATGAAGGATCTGAGACAAAGACAAGGAAGACATTCTTTAATATAAAGTTCAGTCACATCTAAACTGTTACTAAGGCAAATTACAGTGTCCTACATTCGATTTTCTTACAGCCAGCCTCCTGCACAACTGTATGATCCCTTCACTTCACTTTTTTTTTTTTTTTTTTTTTTTTTTTTGCAGTACGCGGGCCTCTCACTGTTGCAGCCTCTCCCGTTGCGGAGCACAGGCTCCGGACGCGCATGCTCAGCAGCCATGGCTCACGGGCCCAGCCACTCCGCGGCATGTGGGATCTTCCCCGACCGGGGAACGAACCCTTGTCCCCTCCATTGGCAGGCAGACTCTCAACCACTGCGCCACCAGGGAAGCCCCCATCCCTTCACTTTTCACGTCAAAATTCTTCCGTTGGAGAGCTCTAGTGCTCTCCAACCACCTCCTCTCATCAGTCAGCCTTATAACTCATTCAAACTAAAGTGTGATTGTCTGCATCTTAAACGGGACCAATGGGAAGAGGGAGGTGCTGCACTCAGAGGAATGAATCAATATTGGTGAAATTTTAGGAAGTGACAGTCTATCAGATGGATTATTAAGTAGGGGTCTTTCTTGTCTGCCCATAAAACTGATTTGACCTGTGATAAATACATCTGATTTCCTTTCACCTTCCCTCTCTCCTTGCCTTCCTTCCATCTATTCAACAAACTTCTCTGGGATGCCTCTCTATTCCACTCTCTGTGCTCAGTGTTGAAGTCCTGAAATGGGAACTTCTTACAATAAAGGGAACTGAATCCAGGAAATAATAATCATAATCCTATAACTGCAATTACCATTTATTGAGGAAGTGCATACTACATGCTGGGGACAATGCTAGGAGCTTTTTATGAATAGCATTTAATCTGCACGACAACCCAGTGAGGTAGGTAGTGTTATTCCCTTTCACAGACAAGAAACCAGAGGCACCGTTTTTTGGTCCAAGGTCACACACGTTAGTGTGGTCTGGAATATTAGTGCAGGCATTCTGAACTCAGAGCTTTTTGTTCCAGGTGAGATTAGATTTAAATGAGCCTACAGGGTGGGCTTTGAGGGGACGAGGTCCCTGGTGTGCTCTGTGTTACGCAAGGACTTGTGTTGTGGGTCAGTGAGAAGGGCCAGCCCCTTGCTGAGTGTATATGAGCACCAGGGGGAGGGTCCCAGCGGGCACCCCGCCCCCGCCCCCACCCCCGCCCTTGTTCCCCTCCCCCCAAAGGGGCCCCCTCCTCCCCGGAGCAGACACCACCGGAAGCAGGCTGTGCCCCAGGCGTGGCTCTGGTCAGGAAGAGAGAGTCTTTTGTGATCTGGTGGCCTGGTCTCTGTTAATACCAATCAGTGCTCCTCCCTGCTGGTTGCTTCGGGCCGGCAGACTTCTGTGATCCTGCCGGCTAGGGGTTCTGGCCTAGAAATGCTCAGGATGTGGGACGGAAGTCAGAGTCTGAGGGAGAGACTGTGTCATTGAATGGAGAGGAAATGGGGTTTCACAGAGGCATGTAGGGCCCCGCGGCCATGGCGGGGCGGGGGCCAGACAAAGAGCGAGAGGAGAGAAGGCGGCATCTGGGTCAGCCTCTGCCCGACCCCCACCAATCTCGGCTGGGACTTGGGAGACTGATCTTGAGGTCGGGGGGAAGGTAGAACGTGGGTGCTGACAATCCGGGCTTGTGGGTGACTCTGAGAAGAGTTCTTCTAGGAGCTCGGCTATCCAGGGGTCTGAGTATGCTGTTCTACCTTAAGGCAAGCCCAGAAAACTGGCCTCAGACTCCCCAGTTGGCCATGATCTGTGGCTGGCGGTGGGGTAAACTTGAGCGACTGGTGTCAAGTTAGCAAACCAAGTCCTCGTGAGGAGCTGGACAGGGGGCTGCCGAGAAAGACCTAGTTGCCCCATTAGGAGGCTGTCATTGGGCTCCCAGATGGGCATGACTGGGGGACCCCTGAGACCTTGTGGCGGGGAGATGGCCCCGTGAGAGCTTGCTAGAGCTTTCTCCTGTCTGCCTGGCACCTCAAACTCCCCTCCCTTGCCCTCTGGCCCCCTTCGTGCTGCCACCTACTTCTGTCCTTTGTGTCCAGTTGTGGGCTTCCTCTGGCCCATCTCTCTCTATGGAGCCTGCTTGGCCGGCCAGCCCTCCATCAGAGGTGCTCATCCTGTCTCACACTGCAGCCCTCGCTTGGGCTGGACAATCCACACCACACTCCTGCTTCCTGCAGGAGAGCTGTATCCAGGGTCACTGCGGAGCGAGCTGCTGCAGATGATACCCGGGAGCCCGTGAGTGTTCATCCCTCCCTGGCTCCCGGCTCCAGCTCCACCTGCTCGCCCAGCTGCTTGCCAGTGACTCACCCACGTGCCCCAGGGGAACGGTTTTCCAGAACCCTATCTTGCAGATTCAAGAAAATCACTTCACCTTCCAAACACAGAGCTTGTCCTACTGTTTTCCTCCATCCCTCTGGGGGCCTTTCCAAGCAGGACCTGTAGGGACAGGGACAGGGTGTCTACTGTTGGAAGGTGCTCAGGCCAAATTTCCCATCCTTGAACCCCCAGCCCCTCTCCTCTTCCTGGCGGTCTCCACTTTCTTCTTAATGGATTCTCCGAACTCCCGTGATAGCAGCTACTTCCTAGCCCCACATCCCTAGGAGATGGCAAGTGACGGAGGAGGCCTGTAGGGTGACAGAGGCCTTATATTTGCTTCTCTAGCCCCAGACTCGGTCCTTCCTTGTAGCTGCAGGATGAGAGGACAAATGATCATTTCTCTCAGTACCCAGAAAAGAGCTCCCCATCTCTGCACCCTCCCTGGTGAGGGCAAGCACTGCTCCCCCCTCTTCCTGGCTGAGCCTCCCCTCACCACTGTTTGGCCATTTCCTCAGGGGCCCTTGGGTGCCAGGTCTCGGGGGATGGGAAGAAGCTTTGAGAGCCAGAGGCACCATTTCATTTTACCCATTGGCCACGGCCCCCACTCTGTCATCGGTGGCCGACAGGGGCTGCTTTGCCAACCAAGGTGTCAGTGAAGCTTTCTGCCTGCTTGTCACTTACCTCTCCCAGGGAAGGAGTGGGTGGAGGGAACTGTGACTGAGCTTGACCCTGCCCTTCCAGCAGGTACTGCTGCTACCCACAGCTTCCAAGGAAGGAGAGGAGCCCTACCAGGGGCTGCCCCCGTGGTCCCACAGCTTGGGGTACAGAATCAGCACACCGCTGCCTATCCCCTGCCCCCTGAGGCCTGGATCACAAGACTCTAGAGAGATTACTTGGCAGAAAGGGACTGGTGCCATGGCAAACTGGAGATCTTAGCCTGGCACTGAGGGCTGCTGGCATCTTGGTCTCCCCTCCATATTCCAACCTACCAGCATGGGTTCCTTGCCTCAGACTGGTCCCATGAACAGGCCCCTGGGCCTTTACACATGCTGTGTCCCCTCCTATGCTCTCCTCTCCTCTCATTTCCCCTCCCCTCTCTCTTCTCTGTCTAAGTCCTGTCCACGCCAGAGGGCCAAGCTCAACCTCCACTTCCCCCAGGGAGCCTCCCTTGACTACTCCAGCCCACAACAAGAGCTCCTTCCTCTGAGTCCTCGTAGCTCACAAAATAGAACTAAATTCTATAGTATCTCTCATCACGTATTAGTCTTGTTTTTCCAATTATCCTGTCAGTCCTTTGAGGACAGGAGACCATAGTTGACCCCTGTTTGCCTCTCCCAGTGCACTAGAGAAGGGTTAGACTTTTTTGGAACTCAGCCATTAGTGGTTCACTAATTGGAATCTGCTGGATTTGCATGTGTGTATAGTTTTCATGTGTCTATGTGTATGCTTGATTTACATATTTATACACATATGTAGGGTGTCTGTGTTCATGCATATAAATAGGATTCACATATATGTACCACACGTATACATGGTTTAATTCATTCAGTAACCATTACTGAGACCCTGTCACAACTGGGCACTGTACCAGGTGCTAGGGTTACAAATGTGAATACAGAAATAGACTGCCCCAGCCCCTTGGAGCTGGGAAGAGAGATCTTTAAAGAAGTAATACCAATAATGTGAGCTAAGTGTCATGAAGGGAGAGCACATGGCAGGGGTGCTCACTTTAGCCAGTCTAGGGAGACAGGTCAGGGAAGGACTCATGGAGAAAGGAAAAGTTTGGCTAAGACTTAGAGTCTGTTGAGGGTTGAATTACGTCCCTCGAAAAGATATGCTCAAGTCCTAACTCCCAGGTCCTGTGGATGTGACCTAACTTGGAAACTGAGTCTCTGTTGATGTTATCAAGCTAAGATGAAGTCATAGTGGGTTGGGGTAGCCCTAATACCATGACTGCCATCCTTATAAGAAGAGGGAACTGTGGACGCAGACATGGGAAGAACACTGTGTGACTACAGAGGCAGAAATTGGGGTGATGTGTCTACAAGTCAAGGGGTGCCAAGTGTTGCAACCACCAGAAATTAGGAGAGAGGCATGAAGAGATTCTCACTCTGAGCTCCCAAGAAGGGATCAACCCGGCTGACACCTTGATTTCAGACCTCTGGCCTCCAGAACTGTGAGAAAATAAATTTCTGTTGTTATGAGCCATCCATCATGTGGTACTTTGCTATGGCATCCCTAGGAAAACCGTAATACGAAGGTTTAGGCTAACTAGGAATCTACCATGTGAGGGAAAGGAGGGAAGAGTGATTCCATCACAAGGAACAGACTACACAAAAGTATGGCAGAGAGAAATAGAAAGTTTAGTAGGGCTGGAATGTTCCCCAGGAGGTGGGAATGGGAAGTTACACATTAGAGCATGTATGTGCACACATATGGTTTACGTGACTGTGATTATGTGTATATGAATAGTTAGTGTGATCATGTATGTGCCTTTTGGAGTTTTACATGCTTCCTCCTGCTTTTGTGGTTTTTCTATGCTCTTGCATAGTTTGTGTGTGCGTGCTTTGCGTGTCAGTGCCTGTGTGTGGATGGTCTACAGGTGTGCACCGAACCCAAGGCAGTGGGTTCGTGCCTGGTCAGAGGGAGCTTTGAAGCCACACAGAGCTCAGGTTTCTTGTCTACATGGTTGATGCTCACTGAGGATGGCAAAAACCTGGTCAGACTGTGCAATGATTCAAGTAGACACCAGGAGCTCAGAGCTTACTTGCCCTAGTTCAGAAAGAACCTCCACAGGCAGGGAGGATAATTCCTGGACTTCACTGGCTAGCAAAAGGCATGCGTGGGACAGAACTACTGAGTCCTTGAGTTTGAGAAATGGAGGTAGCATTGGAGATTGTTCAGACTCCTCTTGCCCCCCTTAGCCCAGCCCCACTGGCACTATTTCTGGAGATTCCTCAAGACTCAACCCATGAAAGGGCACCCTGTGATTTGGCCAAATCCCCATCTGCCTGGAAAATGTCTTCTTAGGGGAACCCCAACCCCTGGATAAGGACTGCTGCTGAGAGCAGGAATCAGGGGAAGGGCTACCCCTATTCCAGGCCCTCCTGATAGGACACACAAAAGGTTGTGTATGTGTGCATTTTTCCAGAGAGAGGGTGCCTGGCTTTCATCACAGCCAAAGGGTCTCTGACCCAGGAAATCTAAGAACCATTTCTCTAGTCCGGGCTGACATTGAGGGTGTGAGCATGGTACGCGCAGGTGTGTGCAAGCATGCGGAACTCCCAACCTGCTTCCTCTCCAAGAATATGGTTAGATCAGGATGTCAAGTGCAGCCTGAGGCCCTGCCAGCTGCTGCCATGGTCAGAACACAGGGGGCTGTCCTTGACGGGGCTGATAGAACAGACGGAGCCAGTGTTAGGGAGAGGAAGGGAGGGGGGGAGGCGGCTGCCTTCGGGAGGAGGTTTGAAACCTAGAGGAGCTTCTTGAGATCAGCTCCCTGACTAACCAGCCCTTCGTGGGTTCACGTTCAGGAAGAAGCCTTGGAAGTGCAGCAGGGTAGATGTGTGGGTGGGGATGGGAGGAGAGGGTGAATAGGAAGAACTGTGAAGGTTCTGTAGAAGGAACTGGGCTGTTCAGGACCTTGGTCAGTACCCTCGGGGTTCCTGCAGCACCCGCTTTCTCTGCTTGTTTCCAGCCTGCTCCATGTTAATACCTCTGGGTTTGGTGGAGATGCTAAGTACAGTGGCCCTACTTGTAAAGTTCAAGATAGAGTTGGGGGCCTCTCTGTGGCTGCAGAAGTTTCTAAGAAGTTGGATGGGGAGAAGGAGGACCCCTCATGGGTAACTAGAGTTGGGGGGAGGAGGGAGAGGAAGTGCCTGTGGCTTGCATTGCGTTCCTCGTCCTCCTTGCCTGAGGAACTGGGCTGAGCTAACCCGGGCCTTGCCATCCTTGCCCAACCAAACTTTCTTCCTCCTGTGGGGTTCCCAAACATTCCAGGGTGGAGGGCTTCCGTGAGGCTGTTATCTGATGCCTCTCTCACATCCCTTTCTTCTGATGCCCCTCTCCTTTCCTGTGCCTGCCTGCAGCCATCACAACCCCCTTACCTCCCGCCTTACTCCCTGTTGTGTCTGGAAGGACTTCACTGCTAGCACTGTGTTGAGGACCCTCTGGCTTCTAGATGTGATGGCTCTCTTGCCTCTTCTCTTCTTTCCAAAGAACTTTCTATGAGCAATTAATTAACCTCATCATATCCTTTCTGTGGAGCCCAGTACAGGGAGGGAGGGAGGGGAACTACCTTATTCTTGAGGACAGTCAAATGGACATGTGGACCCAGGCAGCTGCTGGGAGGATTCTCTCTCAGAGCTGCCACCCGCTCCCCACATGGGAGCTGGCTGCAGAGTGAGGCCAGCTCCAGGGAGAAGTGGGGTCACCCATCTGCTCTCAGCCCTGGTTCAGTTTCCACACAGCCTGACCAAAGCCTTTATAATCTGCTCCCTCCAGTTGCTTCCACCCTTTCCCCCAATCTTCTCCAGGCAACTCTGGTGCAAAGGACTTGGGGAGGAATGCAGATGAGTATAGAGGAGCACAACCTTTGATAGCAGCAATAACCTTTCCCCTGGATGCTGTGTCTGCCCTATTGGTGCAGCAAATGACATGCAAATGCATGGAAATGCAGAGTGTCTGCATGCAAATATGCCCAAGCATCCTGGGCATCACTCCACTGATGGCCCCTGGGGAGTCCCATGAAGTCTGATCTCTTGTGGCCCAAGGGGTGGAGACCACAAATTCTGGGATGCTGGGTGATGGGAACACCGGCTCCACCTCAGCTGGTCTTGATGCCAGTGGACAAGCCCCCCCCCCCGCTCTGTGACCCCAGCTAAGCCCTGGGTGCACTTAGTGTGTGACACCTGGGGAGAGATGGGGCCTAGGCTGTGACTCAGAGGACACACAGAGTGGGAGATACACTATGTGGGGCATTAATTGTGCACCTACTGACACCAGGCCCTGAACTAGACACACTAAGCATGTTAATTCATGTCATCTTTCTGACTCCCCATGAAGTTCTTAAGAAAACAGGTTTACTAATGCAGGCACTTGGCCCATGATCACACAGTGAGTAAGTTGGGAAGCCGGAACTACACTGAGACTTTTAGAATCTGAGCAAAACTTAAAAATGTACATCAGATAGTGTCATTCCCTGCTTAAGTCACTCCCACGACTTCCCAGTGTCTCCAGTATGAAATATGTTTCCAAAAAAAAAAAAGATATCTATTTCCGTTCTGTGGTTGGTGAGACCCTGAACTTCTAACCTCATCTCCTCCCACTCCTCATTGCTCACTCTGCCCCAGCTGCCCGGCTGGCTTTCTGTTCCTCTTGCACATGAGCTCATTCTCTTCTCAAGGAGCCTGCACTTGCTGTGCCTCCCTGTTTGGAACGCTTTTGCTCCTAATCTTCACGGAGCGGCTCCTTCTTATTCTTCAGGTCAAGTGCCACCTCTCTGGAGAGGCCTTCCATGACTACCTAGGCAACAGTGGCCTCCATCATTCCCTCTCTATGCCTTCATCCCAATTTCTTTCCTTCACAGTGCTTAATACCATCCGAAGTTATGTATTGAACAATATTGACCGATTAATAAAACACAAGGGCATTGTGTTTTGCCCTTGAGAACATAAGCTGTGCAGGGGGTTCACCGCTGTATTCTCAGGGCCTGGTGCTTAGTAAGTGCTCAATAAATGTTCAATGGACAAACGACCTCAGAAAAGTTTCCCCAAGGGTGGAGCTAGAAAAGGGAGGGGCACACTGGGCTGAGAACTGGGTTGCTGACCATACCGAGGCCTGATCACGGAGGCTCTGGGGTTCATAGAAGAGAGTTCGCCTATCTTTCTGTCCACGAGGTGTCCTTTCTTCACAGGGAGTAAATGTTGACACATTTCCTCAGACTTTGTGTAAAGCCTGGAGGAAGGGACAAGACCTCCCGGCATGCCAGGACCAGAGAAGAGTGCCCTTCTGGGAGCTTGAGCTCCCTGCAAGCTCCCAGCCAATCCCTATCTTGGGTGAGGTTCAGGGCTGCTCAGGGGCCCACCCGCCTCCCCGGGGGGATTGTGGTACGCATTGCCTGGCAGGGAGGGAGAGACTGTTGCTCAAAAAACTTGATCTTTTGCCTTTGCTGACATTCTTGGATTTGGCATTTACAACCTCAGGGCTCTATTCCAAGGAGGCCTTTTGCATTTCATGTAAATATTATGGTGATGAGAGGCGACATCGAGAATACCCCGTAGGAAATGTAATTCCACCCCCACCAGGCTAGAAGCCTCTCCCTGCTGCTGCTTCAGGTTGTTATTCAGGGGATTGATTTCACCCACTTCTTGGGTTAGCCCAGAAAAGCCCCCTCCACTCATAGGCAGCAGGGTCTGGGAGTAGCACATTAGTTATTTTTCCAATTTGCAGAGGCGCTTTCATCCATCAATGTGGGAAGCAATCAGGGTAAGTGAGGAGCTGGTTGGTACTGCAGCCATTCTTTGTGGGGGACGTCCCCTCCTGGAGGAGGCTTGGGCAGTCCTCAGGTCTGGGGGGGGCGCGGGGTTGGGAGATCCAAGACAGTAATGGGCACTGTAATTCCCAGAAGTCATCTGCTTTCCCAGTCACCTCCTCAATGATTCTCTACTTCCACCTGTCTCCCAGAAGGGTTCAGCCCTGGATCTACGTGCCTCTCCTCTCTGCTTAGCATTGGGGACCACCTCCAGCTAGTGTGGCTCTTGGTGCCATACTCCTACTTTTTTCTCAAATTCATGGGGGAATGACGTTCATAATTCACCCACAAGCAGTCATGGTGGGGGGCTGGACTGGAGCGGCTGCCCTCAGATGGTCTACAGGGTCAAGGAGAAACATGGCCCCTTTACATTGATATCTCTTTGATATGCTGCATGGCCATGAAAATTTTGTGTGGTGCAATGGGAAGGACTGCAGATTTGAGATCAGAAGACCTGGGTTTAATCTACTTCCATCTCCTACTTACATTGTGCTACCTGGGCAAATCACTTCACCACGGAGTTTCTATTTCCCAGTCTATAGAAAGGGGATAATGTCACCTAACTTTAGACTGCCATGAAAAAAGCTTTCGACATAAGAAGGAGGCTCAATATCTATATGATAAAAGAAGGAGTGAACGACGTAGAAAGATTTTAGGATTTGGATTCAGAGAACTTGGATCGGCAACCCAGGTTAAACACTTTCCACGTGATTTGGGACACGTGACTTCACCTATATGAACCTTGGTTTCTCTCAGTAAAAACTAGGATAATACCTACCCCCCAGCATTATTGCAGAATAGATAGTTAATATTAAAATACCTAATAAACTGTAGGGCACAGTGCTCACTCTAGTTTAATATTACTTTGTGCAGAACCCTCAAGGAAAAACTGTGAGGGCTCCCAAGATATGCAAAATCCTTAGACCTAGCCCTAGAGGAGCTGTGATGGATTTGGGGGAAGAATGCACAAAGCATGGGGCAGATCTACACAGAGAGTTCCACACATTCATTGACTGCACACATATTTACAGAGGACTAAGCATGTTTTCATAGGTCTATTGGAGGTTTTAGGTTAGGCCTCATGGTAGGGCCTTGGAGGTCAAGGTAAGACCCTTGGATTGACTGTTCTGTGGGTGGAGGTCTCAGAAAGCTCCTATGCCATCTATGCTCCTGAGTTCCCTTGTGGGGTGGCCTCTGGCTTGCTGAGTCACTTTCCTCAGTCACTCTCTGAAGGAGGAATGTGCAGAGTCCATCGTGGGGAGAGCGTTTTAATCAGTCACTCAGGGGGTGGCCCCTCCCCACAGGTCAGTGGCCTATGTGGCCACCACAGCTTGTGGCCACAAAAGGCTTGCCGAGAATCCAATCTAATGGCATGGCAAAGGCTCCAGCTACCCTTCCTGGGAGCGGGCAGGTGAGTTGCAAGGTGATTTCGCTGCTGTCACAGTCTCCCTTTAGACACAGGCTGTCCTCGAGGGCAAAAATAGCAGCTTCAGAGGCAGGAGAGTATTGCGACAGTGTTCCCAGGTACAGCCAGCAAACCCCTCTCCAACCAGCTGATCCTGCTTGACCCTTGGAGACTAGGGCCAAGGTCCTAGGGGATGATTTTGGTGGCTCTGAGCCCCTTCCAACCCCTTGGCTTCAGTTCTGGGCTCTGTCTATGAACAGGAATCGTCCCCACTTGGCTGTTTCACTGGGTGAAGAGGAGTGCACTCAAGCAGTGCACTGTGGCTGGGCCCATGCCCACCTCCACTTCCTCAGGGCTGAGCGCCACAGACCTGCAGAGGCCCTGCAGCCTCTCTGGGCCAGAAGCACATAGGCTGGGCTGGGGACGTTGAGGATGGCACCCAGCCTGGAGGCTGAGCTGAAGGGAAGACATTCTGCAGTCCTTGGGAGGTGGGAGGGGGAACGGAGGAGTTTGTGCACAGCTGTGTGTGTGTGTGTGTGTGTGTGTGTGTGTGTGTGTGTGTGTGTGTGTCCTGCCGCAGAAGATGGCAGGAATGGGGACTCCATAGCCTCTACTGATTAGAAGGTTTTGAAATTGATAAATTACTTTGTATTGGGGCAAAATGATTTGACCAGATTTCAAATGTCTCAGAGAAGGGAAGCTTCTCTTGGGCCAAGTATTGATTGCATTTAATAGAGCTCGGACTTTCTCACTTAAAAACAACAAAATAAACATTTAAGAAAGGCACTAATTCACACCTCTCTCTCTCTCTGTCCTCCTTCACTCACTCCCCTCTCTCTAAGAACAGGAAGGGATCCAGAGACACCCCCCCCACACAAGGCTGGGGTGAGGGTGAGGTCAGGGAGGCAGTACTGAGGTTGGAGCTGCTGAGTTCCTTTGGGGCAGATTGATGGTGGGGGCTTGGGAGAACAGGGGACCCTGGGTTGGTCCCATTCTTCACAGATTGATTTTTGCCAAGCAGCAACTGTCGGAGACTTCGATAAATCACTAACCCAAGTGATGAATGCCCTGAAGCTGAGTGGGGTGGAAGAAAGGATGCTAGTTTGAGGGGCAGCCCAGGGAAGGAGAGTGGTGAGTCTGGAGGGCTGGCGGGTAGACGGAGCCAGAAGAGTTAAAGCTGAGTTCTAGAAATTCTGTGAGACAGTCCCAGATAGCTAATACTGGCCTTGCCTCTCAACAGGATTTGACCACAATCATTAACTCAACAGTGCTTCAAAATTCATTTTCAGTCTGTCTGTTGTCCGTCTCTTGCTGTCTGTCTCATTGTCTGCCTCTTTATCTGGCTTCCAAATGGACTCTGATAGTTTCCTCCCAGGAGAGGATTCCCATGGACCTGCTGGAAAATGGAAAGGAGTGTGGGGAAAGCTAGTAGCAGGCAAGGGGTCTGGCACTGGGAAGTAGGAGAAGAGGCGTGTGGTGGCCTCTTGGAATGGGTGGAGGAGAGGTACCTAGGGCCAGCAGAGAGAGGGAGGGTATAGGGAATGAAGACACATTAATAGAGCAGCCCTGGCTAGAGAGATGCCAGTTTCCAGGGTGTTTTATTTCTCATGGAGGAAAAGGTCACGTCGTGTTGCTCTCCCATCCTTCTCCCCAAAGCTGTGAGAGCAGAGACCTGCCTTGATTGGGCTCCCTGAGGAACAGCAAGAAGTGCAGAGAGGGAGAGAGACCAAACCAGAGCAGCAAAACTGATTTCCCATCATGGCCAGAGGCTGCCTTGGAGGCAGCCCAGCTCACAGACCACAAGTCTTAATCAGCTCTGGGTGACTTTGGACATGTGACTTAGCCTCACCCATGTTTTCATCTATAAAATTGGATCATATAATAGATTTACATAAGGTTTATATTGATTAAGATTATATCTTTAAAGAGCTTAGAACAGCCTGGCCCATAGCAAGCATTCAGTAAATGTTAGCTTTTACTAACCAGCATTATTACTCACCCAGGTAGCAGCATGGCAGATTCTGAAGCCATGAAAACCCAAAGTGTGTCAGCCATCCTGATGTCAAGAGAAGGGACTCCTGGCTCTGCCTGAGGGTGGACAATTCTACCCAAATTTCTGATCTACAGGTCAAGCTGTGCTCTATACTGTCCCTACTGTCGGTGCTGATGCACCACGAGCTGAAGCTCCACTGCCTTCTCTATACAGGCAGCTGGAACCTAGCCCTTGAGATGCCTGCCAGGCCCCTTGCGGGCCCTTGCTCGGCCCACACGAGTTGGGCCTGGCTCCTCCCCCCACCATCCGGGCCACCACTCCCAGGCGCCCGGCCCTGTCTCTGTCCATGGTGCTGACCCATATACCCGCCCACAGTGCAAACTTCTCACCTCAACCATTCCCTCTTGTCCCCAACTTTAACATCTCCGATGATCTCCCCAGTCACCAGGAATGAATTCTGAGCTCACGTTCTGGAACTCTGCCAGGAAGAAAGAAGCGGCGTTAGTATAGAGAATCACACAATAGGCCGCAGGTAATTATGTCTCTTTTAAGCTGTTAACAGGATTGGCCGTTTGATAAATGGGCGGATTTGAGGCTGTTTTGTCACTGACAAGCTGTTGTAAGATCATACTGGATGCCGAAGACGGTTTATCTTCATGTGTGTGGTGAAGAGGGGGAATTCTCAGTAGATTTTACACCCTCTTGAAATTAATGTGATCTCCTAGGCCAGTCCGGTGCACAGGAGTGAGTGATCTTTATGACTCACCCCCTGATTCGATTACCTGGCACAGCAGTCACCTCCAGTCCCTCTGAGTGTTCTCACCCTCCCGAGGCCAGGCCGCTCGCTCCCGGCTCCCGTCCCTCCAGCTCCCCTCTGACCTCCTTGCTCTCCTCCTCTAGCCCTGCTCTCAGGTCCAGCTGCTGAGCGAGCCCAAGTCTCAATTATTGCTGGCTAGCCTGAGAGGCACAGAGGAATCTGGTTTCTTCTGTTTCTCCGGAGGGAGCAGAAGGGAGGGAGGCGGGTGGGAAGAAGAGGGAGGCAAGGGAGGGGCAGGGAGGGAAGCAGAGGAGGAGAGAAGAAACAGACAAAGAGGGAATTTAACCAGAAAAACAGAGAGCCGGGCCAAGGTAAAGAAAAGAAAGAAAGAAGAGAGACAAAGACAGGAGCAAAGGGAGAGGAAGGGTTCTTTCTTTCATTTCCAGAACCTTACTCTCCATAAGCACCAGCGTAGCCACCTTCCCTGAACCTGGAATTAAGCAGGTCCTCTGGGGAATTTTTTCAGATAACTATATTTTATTTTCTTCATAGCACTTGCCACTATTATATGCTTATTTATTTATTTGCTTCTATAATAATTGTCCTCACTCCTAAATTAGAAGACCCATGAGGGCAGGGATCATGGCGACCATGTTGTCGTCAGGACTATAGCACCACCTAGTAGGTCCTTGGTGCATGTTTATTGACGGCATGATGTGGCAGGTCTGAAGGGGCAGGATGGCCTGCCCTCCTGGCAGAGGTCTGGCTGTGAAGGGATGGGTCCAGGGTCCAGGGTTGAATCGCCAAGTATACCATCACTGGCTGGATTTGAGGAGACATTTCTGGGGAAAGGAATGCCTTGGCAGTTCAGTGGACAGAATTAGGTATCCTCCAGATGAAGCTTTTTATTTTTTATTTATTTATTTATTTTTTTGCGGTACGCGGGCCTCTCACCGCTGTGGCCTCTCCCGTCGCGGAGCACAGGCTCCGGACGCGCGGGCTCAGCGGCCATGGCTCACGGGCCCAGCCGCTCCGCGGCATGTGGGATCCTCCCGAACCGGGGCACGAACCCGCGTCCCCTGCATCAGCAGGCGTACTCTCAACCACTGCGCCACCAGGGAAGCCCCTGGATGAAGCTTTTAAAAATGTGGTCCATGAACCTCTGCATCAGAGTTCCCTGGAAACCTGCATTTTCACAGGCATTCCACATGATTCTGAGGCAGTGGGTCTGAAGTTCACATTGTGAGAAACACTGTTCTGGGGAATGGGTGAGCTGGGGGCTCCTGCTCCAGGGAGATCTCAACAGAACCAGAGATCTTGGCTGCTCAGTGCATGTCTGTGTGTGTGTTGGAAGGGTAGTCGTTGGAATACCTACAGTGGAATGAAGAAGCTAACACCCATTAATTCCAGCCATGTGCCACTGGGAGCTACTTGTGAGGGAGCCCCCAAATTCAAAGGAAGGAAAGGAAGGGCTCAGCCAGCTAGGGATAGTTCCCCCGCGTGACCCAGGACACTAAAGGAAGAGGAGGACAGCACCAGATGTGAGGAGGAGAAAGAGCCCTCCCTGCTCTGTGCCCAGGGGCCTCTGCTCCCTACCCATGGAAGTCTGCAGCTGGTAAGTCATGCCTCATTTCCCAGCAAGCTGTGTGCCCACCCACAAGCCCCGGGCCAGCCTCTCTGACTCTTCAGGCACCCCACTCCCCCGACTTGTCAACAATGTATGCTCCACAATTGATTGACTGCTCCCCAAGCACATGCCCCCCTCCATACACACACACGCACACACATTACCACACCCCAGATGTCACAGCCCCATCATACAAGACACAGACAGGGCCCGCCCAGGACACCTGAAATACAGCAGTGGGTGCTCAGAGGCGAAGGGCAGTGTGCCTGAGCAGTGGGACAGCCTGGGTGTGTTCACGCTGGATCTCCATCTGGGCCTGGAACAGGGGGGAGGAAGATGGAAACAAGGGCCAGCTGGTTTAAAAAGATAGCTCACGTACTGCCACTTTCTGCCCAGTAAAATCAAAGCACACAGATGAAGTTAACACCACCTCCCATTCCCTCTACGCTCCAGCAACTCTGGCCTTCCTTCATGCCTCAAACACCGCATGCTCTCTTCTGCCTCAGTAGCCCCCTCTCTCATGCTGCCCCTTCTGCCTGCGATGTTCTTTTACACTCTTTCACCCTGTTTATCTCGTAACTCCTACTTCTCTTCCTTGGTGGGTCTTTCCGGACCCTCTGTCTCTGTGCTACCAGGGCCCTACGTTCTTCACTGTCTGCAACACTCAGCCCTCTGGTCATTATATATTCAGTGTCTATCTTCCTCATTAGACTGTGAGCTCCACAGCAAGAGGGCCCACACCTGTGTGTCTTGTCCACTGCTGTATCTCTGGCACCACCATCCACAGTGCATGGCACGTGGTGGGCACTCAGCCAGGAAGACTATGGCTTAGACAGAGTCATTCATTTCAGTGAATGGTTCTTGAGCATCAGGCATGGTGCTGGACCCTGAGGATGCAGAGGCAGGCAAAAAGGCACTCTCCCTCTTCACAGAGGCTGCAATCTGGTGGTGAGACAGATAGTTGTCAAATAATCATACAAATTACTGTAAAATTGCAACCATGACAGGTACTTTAGAGGCTCATAGTGCCAATAAGAGTACATAAAAGGGGAATTTTGTCACGTTCAGTAGGTCAGGGAAGTTTCCTGAGTAGAAAATATTTCTCTGAGATAGAGAGGGTTGTGTAGAGCAACAGTGGAGGAAAGAGTGTTCTGAAGAGATAGAACAGCATGTGCAAAGGCCTGTGGCAGGAAGGAGCATGGCTTCTGCATGAAACTAAAAGTGCAGAAGGTCTGAAGTGTGTGGGGTGAATGGGGAGGCTGGAAAGCAGGCAGAAGCCAGACCATGCAGGGCCTTGTCAGGTGAGGTAAGGAATTTATTTCTTCATCTAAGAGCAAAAGGTTTAAACACTGAAGAGTTGAAAGAGCAGGGGGGCGGGCTTAGGCAGTAGTGACATAATCAGAATTGCATTTTGAAAAGATCATTCAGGCTTCAGTCGAAGAAGAAAGAGAGGGGCTTGAGCAGAGGCAGAGCCCAATAAGTGTTGCAGCCATCTGGGCCCAGGCCAGGAATGTGCTGGTGGAGATTGAGAGTAGTGGACAGTTCTTGAGAGAAAGTTTTCAAGCCACACCACAGGCTGCTGGCAAAACCAGGACTAGTACCCATCCTGATCCTTTGCACCTTCTTGTAGCCATTGACTTCCTTCTGGGATGTCCACTGGGCCACCATCAGAAGGGGTTCCCAGGCCTCCCCCAGAAGTATCCCCTGCCTTGTCCCCCCACTCCAAGTTCCCACATTCTGTACCGTGTTCCCCTGGGGGTGTCCATTTGTGTCCTCTTCCAAGCTGGAGGGCTCTGGCTATCTACCCATTTGGAGTTGGGTTTCTCTCAGAGACCCCAGATGCTTTGCATTCTGGGAATTGTAGTTCTAGAGCAGGAAAGCTGGGTCTGCTCCCAGACTGTGGGTCTGGCAGGCAGCCTGGTTGCCATGGTAGCAGCTGGGCTAGAGCCACTGAACCATTTCATCCACAGTTCTGCTGGCTCTGAGAGGATCCCAGCAAGGAAGCTTGGGCTCTGGGGAGGAGAAGGAAAGAAGGAAGGAGGGAGGCGAGGGCCAAGTGCGCCTTCCCCACAGGCCTGGGCTAAGCTTTGCCCTGCTCTGGGGTTTGTGGACTGAATTGGAAAGAAGTCACCAGCTCTTCCTCGGATCAGGACTCCCTGACCACTGGGAGCCAGTTCTGCTACTCTGTTCTCATCAGTCAATCAGACCTTATAATTCAGCTCTGTGAATGCAGAAGCCTGCATCAGACAGAGAAAGGAGGGAGCAGCTCCCTCCCCAGGGGAACTCGGAGCCTGGGTAGAAAGGCAAGAAGGTCCAAAATAATTACTTAGGAAGGAAAAAGTCCTGTCCATTTTCCTTGCAAAATGTCCCCAGAATCCACTTCTTTTTCTCTGCCCTTTGGCCACAGTCCTGGTTCATTCTATCTCCCCCCGGAGAAGGCTTTCTAAAACACAAATCTGGTCCTGTCACACCCCTGCTTGAAATTCTTCAATGGCTCCCCTTTGCCCACGACTGGATCAAGTCCAAACTCTCTAGTAGGACCATTCATGGCCTTGCAAATTGCGGCCCGAGGCTCCCCATCCAGTTTCTTCTCCTGCCTCCCCTCTGCTCCAGCCATACAGAAGTTTTCTCGTTCTTCATTCACACCCCCGCCTTTGCACATGTTCACCTCTGCCTGAAAGATCCTTCCCTCCCTCTCCCAGCCTCTGAACTGACCTAACTCAACTGAACCTCCTCCTCCTCGATGAAGTCTTCCAAATCCTTCTCCACATGGGAAGAATTAATGGCCTGTTGCTCTGAGCTCCCAGAGCACTTTGTACACCCCTCTCAAGCACTTATCACCCGTGTGGTGATTATTGTCTCTGTAGCTGTCTCTCCTGCGTCTGAGCTATGTCGGGGGGCCCCGGCGCCCAGCACAGCATCTGGCCACAAGGTAGGTGCTCAGTAAATGGTGAATGGGATTGAACTCACCAAAGGAAGGCTATTTGGGCTGTTGCCACTCTCCTGCCCTCCCACTCTGGGCTCACTGCCTTTCTGGGGTCCCCTCCCCTGCTTGCACCTCCCCTGGGCCCCCGCACACCTCACACACCGCAGAGGACTGGCAGACCCTATTGTGTGGCACCTTCTGTTCTGGGCGAGGGTGGCAGAGGCACCTGCATGTGGAGGCTGCAAACCTCCGCATGTCACTGGGAATGTGTATCAAGTCATACCCGGTCTCTAGAGAGAAGGCAGCACCCATGTCTTAAATGGAGCCATGATTTGTGGACCCAGCTCCAGGATCTGAAAAACCACTTAGGCTTCCCTGCTTCTCCACCTGGAGGCAGGATAATTCCAGGAAAGTCCTTCCTCCCAGGCAGAGGCTCCACTGCCTGGGCCGCAGCCCTAAGGCTTCCCCATTCAACTCCCCACCCTACCCCGCTCCTTTCACCTACCCCCAGCCAGTAGCTCCAAGCCTCCTGGGCCAGCTTTTCCTGCATTAAAATCCTGACTCTATCACTTAACATCTGGGAAGACTTTTCCTGGTGTCCATCCTTTCTGAGTCTCAGTTCCCCATTAATAAGAAGATAAAAATCTCCTGCCTAGATTATTCACCCATTTATGTATCTATCCATCCACCCACTCACATATTCCCTTCCATGAAGATTTACTGGGTGCCTGCTATGGACGAGGTACTGTATTAATCACTAAGGATGCAGAAATGAATCAGAAAGACATGGTCCCTGCCTTCAGGGAGCTAACACTCTGTGGGGAAGACCAACCTCAAAGTGTTTCGAGGCAGAAGTGCAGACTATTAGGTACAGTCTGGGCCTGATCTGGGATCTCAGTGTTTGTTTCCTCAATGATAATTTGCTGTGTACTTGTGACATGGCAGGCCTGGAGGGTAAGCACGAACACAGACAGGCCCTCGCCGCATTGGGTCCTGTTCTCATTACAGATAGACAGACGCAGCTCAGAGAGGACTCAGCACTCACTATACATTACAGTTGTGAGAGGGCTGGGAGAGAAAAGGACGTGGACTCTGCCACTGAAAACAGAGGGTTCAGACTCCCCAGGGCCCTGGGGATGATTCCTTGAGATGGTGATGCAGGATCCTTTGCATCCAGCAGATGGGAAAACAAATGGATGGAGCCTCAGTAGGACTGCCTGGGTTGGGGTAAGAGGCAGCCTTCCTTGGTTAGGTGGGGTGGGTGATGGAGAAAGAGGCTCCCGCAGAGAAGGTGAGAGACAGCAGGAGCGCCACGCACACAGGGACTGGGGAGGGTGGTGGCTTCCCGGAGTACAAGGAGGCTACTGTGTCGCCGCCTCAGCCCACGTGCAGTCATTCAGTAGAACACTTATTTTCTCTATTCTGGAGGTGGCAGGAAGAACCTGGTTCAGGTGTCAGTCCAATGAGGGAGTGGGGAGGGCAGAGGCCGGTGTGGTGGCTAGCTCAAGCTGTTCTCCTTAGCACAGCCCCTGACGCCAGGCCCATGGCCCAGAGCCGCTCGTCAGGCCCTCCCTCTTCTCCCTTAGCTGCTGGAATTGGTGTCTTGACTCGGTGGTGAGGGCGATAGGGAGTCGGGGGGATGAGGAGGTGGGGGCGGGGTTGTGGGTGAGTCTCCAGGGCTCGGAGGAAGATAGGAAATAAGAGGGAGTGGAGAGCGGGGTGGAGATTCATCACTAATCCTTGAGGTTTTCAAAGAAGAAATCACCAGCTTGCTCTGTGAGCCTGGGTCTCAGTTCCCCCATCTATAAAATCAGGTTGGACTAGCCCTAAGAGTTCCTTGGCATCTGTTCCTTTGGCTGTTGGGAACAGGGAGATGGTGGAGGGAGGCTCTGCAGAGAAAGGCTGGCTCCACCCTCTTCCAAAGGACCCAAATCAGCTTGGCTGACATTTCCCAGGATGCCCTCAGTGCTGTGACATTTCAGAGACTTGCTCCCTGACAGGGATGGAGGATGGGAGGCTGACCACTTAGCCCCTGCTCTAGGCTCAGACGGGCTCAGGTCACAGGCCTCTCCCAGGGACGAACGAGCCTCACCTTCCAAAAGACAGCAAAGTTCCATCATCTGGGCTGGTCCTGAACTGGCACACGGGCCTAGGTCCCACCTTGAAAATACTGTACTGAACTGGGGAAGAGTGAGGCAGCTCTGAGCTCAGAACTTTCCTCAGCAAAACCTCCATGTCTGCATCTGTGAAATGGAATGCATGATCCGTGCCTCCCTCAAAAGATGATTGTGGGGTCCAACTACATAAATGTGAGAAAAAGGAAGTGTTTCATAAACAGTAGGTTGTTGTGCAAGTGTGAAGGGCTCTGATGGGGGCATTAAGGCCTAGAGTGGGCTTGGGGGAGGGCAGGGTGAATGGAGTTTAGGAGGGATTAACTGGGTGCAGAGGCTGGAGGAACCAGGTCAGATTCTGGCAATTTCACAGACGGAGAGAGCTACTTGGTGAGGAGAGGCCAGCAAAGGAGACGCAGGGAACCCTCTTTGCTCCAGTTGATGCTGACTCATGGCCATAAGGGGCTGGAGGCGGGGTCAGAACCAACCCATGCAAGGAGGAGGCCCAAAGCCCCTCTCATTAGTTTTACTCTTCAGTCTCAGGCCTGGGAGGGAGACCAGCTTGAGAGGGCAGGTCAGAGTGGTAGTAAAGTGCCTGGATTTTGGAGTCAGAGAACTAATCATGGCTCCGTTGATCACTAGCTGTGTGGCCTTGGGCAAGTACTTTACCTCTCTAAGCCTCATATTCCTCATCTGTAAAATGGGGCTTGGGGTTTTAATAGTGCATAGCTGGCAGGTTGTTGACTGGATCAAAGAAGCTCACATTTGTAAAGCACTTAGCATGGGCCACCTCCTAACAGGTGCAAAGTCTCTTTGCTAGCACCATCATTAGTGGCATCAGCTCTCAGACCCAGGTTGGGCCTCACCAAGAACCTTTTCCACCTCTGGTCAGCCTAGTCTAGAAAGAGGGGAAACCCCTTCCCCGCATATTCTTATGCATTTATTTTTTTTAATTTTTAAAAAATATTTATTTGGTTGTGCCGGGTATTAGTTGTGGCAGGCAGGCTCATTAGTTGTGGCTCGTGGGCTCCTTAGCTGTGGTATGCAAACGCTTAGTTGCAGCAGGCATGTGGGATAGTTCCCTGACCAGAGATCGAACCCACGCCCCCTGCATTGGGAGCTTGGAGTCTTAACCACTGCGCCATCAGGGAAGTCCAGATTTTCATTCATTTAAATGCGTACCAGATACCTACTGTGCACCCAGCTCAGTATGGTGGGAAAGAGGACAAAAACCGGATGAAAATTTGCTGGCTGTGTGAGCTTGATTGGCTTTCTTCACCGACCTGAGTCTCAGTTTTCTCATCTTTAAAAGTGGGAGTAATCAGACAAGGGTTGTGAATTGGTATTAAAAACTATTAGGGGAATGGTTGATGGGGACATTGGCATTTGTTTGGTGCCAGAGTAACCCACAAACACTATTTTCTAGAAGCAAGGTGAAGAGAGAACCATAACTATCATTAGCTGGTGTTCATCTGAGCATTTCTTTCAGTGGATGAATGAGATATTTTGTGTCTTCCAATGTGGTAGGAAGTGAAGTGTATGACATAGCCTCGCATGTGTTCTAGCCCAAAACATTTAACTTGAATCATTCTAGCCTTTAGATCTAACTTCTAGTTTACAGAAAACACTGGAAGTATCCAGCACAAGAAAGTAACCAGACATCTGGAAGGAGGGATATTCTGTAGGAAAACTGACTTGGCTGTTTCATGGTGAGGCGGCCAAAAAACAATGGGCGAATGCACCATCTTAAACAATTTAATACACATAATGATCAGATGCCATGTGTGGCCTGGTATTGGATTCTGACAAACCAGCCATAAAGGACTTTGGGAGGCAGCAAATGGGGAGATTTGTATAGGGTCTGGAGATTAAAAGGGATGAAAATTTACTAAAATGGAAAGCTGGAGATTGTTGACTGAAAAAAAAGGTGATCATGAAGCAGTAGGTATGTATAATATGTCATATTTTGGTAAAAAGATACTTATAAGTAAGAAAAAGATCTGGAGGGATGTACATTAAGTTGTGAATAGTGGTAGGAATGTGATGCTTTTATTTTTATGGTTTTGCTTTCTGTGTTTTTAAATTTTCCACAGCGCACATGTACTGCTTCTGTAATAATAAAATGGGAACAATAACAGTGTGTACCTTGTAGGGCTGTAATAATGCAGTGAGTTAATGTTGTGAAGCACAGGGCTTGGCATAAGTACATGCTCAGTAGTTAGGTGCTGCTAAGACCTTTATGCTGGTCCCCCACCCACCATTAGACAGACCTGGCTTATTGGAGATGTTCTCCCTGTCCCCAGATCCTGGCACAGAGCAGGGCACTGCTGATGTTTGCTGTACAAATCACTTCCCTTGGTCCAGCTTCTGTTGGACGTTGAGGGGAGGCTGATGGAAATTGTGGCATTGTGTTCACACAGGTGGAGGTCTCTCAGGGCCCACACCCCCATCTCCTCTCCATAAATTCCCAGGGTGTGCCCTCCGCTAGGTCCTTACTACAAGTAGGAGGGGACCCTTTGCCAGTGGAATAAACCTGCAGTGGTCTGATCCAAAAGGAACAACCAGTCGCCCCTGCTCATCACCCCAGCCATATTCCCCAAGCCAGCCGAGCTATTACTGGCCTCACCTCCAAAAGCTTTCACCTTCTTCACTGCCCTAAACCCTGGGGTTGGGCTTGGGGCTGGAGGTTGGGTCTGAGGCTCTTCTACAGTACAGACAGGGATTGAGGCTAGACCTACCATAGGTGCTGGTTCTTGAGCTGGGTCTAAGCCTAGTTTCCCAGAAAGAGCCTTAGAGCTGGGACTAGGCTGCCGCTGTCTCCATGTCCAGGGAGTGAGGATTCAGTCCAGGTCTGAGGCTAGCTGCCTGTTAGGAGCTGGCTTTAAGACTTGAAGTGTACCTAGGTCTGAAGCTTGCTGTTGACTGAAAGCTAAAGCTGAAGCTAAATCTTGTCCTTGATGAAGGCTGGCATGGCCTTTGACTAGGGGATAAGAGCTGGGCTGTTCCCCTACCTGGCAAGGGCTGGGAGCTGGCTCTATAGTCAGAGAAGGAGCCTGGGAGGGGGATGGTCTCACCAGGTGGGGTGTGGGAAGGCAGCTGTCGAAGAAGGAAGAGGGACATCCTCTGAGGCTCCAGCCCTGGCTCTTGTGTCCACAGAACCCGGTACGGATGGGGAAGAGAGAAACGCTTGCCCAGGTGAGGGTTGGGCCCCTGTGGCACAGGCAGAGGCGCAGTGTGGAGGGAGAGGGAGCCAGCATGGAGGAGATTCTACTGAGGACTTTGAGTCACCGAGGGGGTTTCTGGCGGCTGGGGAGGGAGCCCTGCATGAGTGGCTAGCGCCCCATTACCCCCAACTCCGCCCCTGAGAGCCGGCAGGGCTTCCCGCTCATTAGGCCGACATCTCCTCCTTAATAAAAAGTACATGAATAAATAAATAATAACAGCCATAACTGAACGGGAAACCGCTTTCCACTCTTTTCTGTTTCCCCAGCTCCTTCCTTCCAGGCTCGGTCCTGAGGGCTCCCCCAGCCTGGGTCCATCCCTCCCTCTGGCTACAGGCATCCCTCTGTTCAGGAGGCACTGGGGGAGGGGGGTGCCACTCTTAGGGAGACCGAACAGGCCTTCTGCACCCCTAACCTGCTCTTGGAGGGGTGGTGGATGGGAGAAGTCTGGCGAGTGGTCGCCTCTCTCAGCTTTCAGGGAGAAGGCAGCAGCAGCTGAGCCTTTAGGGCCAGGGCTGCGGATGGTACCCAACACACAGGGACCCCAAGTCAGCGAGGGGCAGGAAACAGAAGGTAAGAGAAGGAACTAGAAGGTGGGACAGCTGGAAGGTTGCAGGGGCAAACAGGAGCTGGCATTTGCATAGGATAAGGGAGGAGGTCTTAACCCACATCCAAGTAGCCAGAGGGAAGGTTGCCTTTCTCAGAAGGAACAACAAAAATCACTTTTTCTTCCTCCTGGCAGTCTCATGTTGATCCCTTTCTCTCTGTCCCTGTGTCCCCATTCTCTGCCTCTGGTGTCTCTCCGCTGCCCTCTCTTTCACTATCATGTCCTTCCTTACCTCGGTCAATGTGCCTTGGAGATGTGTGGGTCAGTGCGACCCACTCCTCAAGGTTAAGGGGAAGTCATACGGCCCTGACCTGGTGATTCAGGACCATGGAGAGCATCACTCCAGGGAGAGGCCCTCTCCTGAACCAAACAAAAAAAAGAACTAGGATTGCCTGTAAGAGAGCTGGTGAGGTGGAGGTAAGGGAGAGGTGGTAGGGAAAGGTTTGGACATAGGGGAGGGTCATTCCCAGACTGGCCCTCCTAGGCTGGGTGACTCCTAACTGGGACTTAGACTGGTTGCTGCCCTGGACAAGGTCCCCCACAACCCAGCCAAGGAGAAGGGGAGAGGGAGGGGCAGCCTGTGCTCTGGGCCGTACAGTTCCGGATGGAGCACAGCACTTGCTAGGAAGCTCTGGGAACCTTTGTGTGTCGAGTGCAAAACTAAACACATGAGCAGATTATGGTTTGGGGTTTGGGGTTTGGGGTCTGTTTGTTTTTTAAATTTTTCTTGATAAAGTACACATAACATAAAAACCATTTTTAAGTGTACAGTTCAGTGAAATTAAATACGTTCAGATTATGTATTTTCCTCAAGAGAACGGAGTGACTCTTGGGCAGATGCTGGGGAGGCTGTGTAGGGTGTGTAACGTGTGCGCGGAGAGAAGAGGATAATTACAACCCTACAGGAGAGGGGGTACCCAAGGGTAGGGGAAGTAGGAGCTAGGGACCAGGGTCCCATTAGGCCTGTTCATTCTGGTAGCTGCAGGCTGTGAGCAGGGGGTCAGGCAGAGACTTTCCTGGCTCCAGCTCAGGACGAATGGGACCTAGGAGTCTCCTCTTCCCTCCAGCAACTCCCTCTGAATGGAGCCAGAAGTCAGATTTCGGGAGCAGTCCAGATGTTCAGGGGAGATTCAGGAAAGTGGAGCAGATGGGCCCTGGCATTCCTGTGGAGGCTGGGGGAGGAGGGCAGCAGCTGGAGGATGTACTGGGGCACGTGCTAGAGCTGAGCTTGGCTCCAGTGTGTGCTGGGGCATGTGCCACACGGTGCGCCTAGGATGTGGGCTTGGGCAGATTGCAGGCTAGGTCAAGTGGCCCTTGGTGCTTTCCATGTACTGGCTACTAAGATCTGTCCTAAGATCTCTCTAGCTGTGGCAGGGCCTGAGGGGTGTACCCTGTCTGCCGTGTGCTGTGCCAGGATACAGAAGTGAGCAAGGGAGACCCTGTCCCTGCTCTTGAGGAGCTCAGTCTTTCCCCCAATGCAGGGCTTTGGCTTAGACCCAAGGGGTCCATTCCTCCTCCCTGAGTCCAGAGTGGCCACTCCTTATGGGCTAGAGGAGGAAAGTCTTTCTCAGAGGCTTGAGTGAGATGGCCCAAGGTGTCCCCTCACTTTCTACCCTAGGAGCCCACAGCTCATTTTTCCACCCAGAGCCCCAGTCCCTGGCCGTGTCATCCCTGATGGTCCCTGCAGTTTCTGTGGTCCTTGGGAAGGTGTGGAGCAAGGCAAAAGGCCAGAATCTAGAACTGGTGTCTGTGCCTGCCTGCCCCATGGACTCAAGGGCCCAGCAGCTTTTATTACCTACCACCACTTTGCTGCATCTAGCTATGGTCAACTCACCACCCTTACACCAGCCTGGGAGAATGGTCACAAGCCCCACTTGGTAGGTGAGCACATTGAGGTGCAGAGAAGTAAAACCACCTGTTGAAGGCATACCACTCCAACAGAACCAGGATTTGAATCTAAGTTTGCATGACTGTTTTTCTACAATTCCTCCTCTAAGTAAGGGGGTCGTGCAGGCCCTGCACACCAGCCAGTTGTGTAGCTCTGGACAAATAAGTGACTTTTCCTGGCTGGACCTCCATTTCTTCATTTATAAAGTGAAAAGTTCTAAATAGGATTATCTTGAAGAGCCTGTCCCAGCCTTCCCTGGTGGTGCAGTGGTTAAGAATCCACCTGCCAATGCAGGGGACATGGGTTCAAGCCCTGGTCCAGGAAGATCCCACATGCCGCGGAGCAAGTAAGCCTGTGCACCACAACTACTGAGCCTGCGCTCTAGAGCCCGTGTACTCCGCAACGAGAGAAGCCACAGCAATGAGAAGCCCGCGGGCACCACAACGAAGAGTAGCCTCTGCTTGCCCAGAGACCCAATGCAGCCAAAAATAAATAAATTAAAATAAATTAATTAAAAAGAAAAAAAAGAAGGGCCTGTCCCATTCTGCTATCCTGTCACACCCACCCACAGCACTGGGAAAGGGGGCAGTGGGGAGGGACTGATGGTACCCTAGCTGAGCACAAGGCGGTGACCAGTCCCTCACACCCGCCAGACCCTTGGGGCATCCAGGATATCGAGATGCTCTGCAGTGCGGGCTCCTCTGCAGGCTATACTGGCGGAGTTGGAGTGGAGTCTGGCAGGGCTGGGGGTGGCAAGTCCCCGAGTCCCCCCCTGCCTGCAGGGGAGGGAGAGCAGAGGCAGGTCTGGGGGAGAGAGTAGGGCTGGCTGGGCAGGCCAGAGCCAGGTGGGCGGAGTAGAACAAGGCTCACAGCTCCAGGGCTTCACAAATGGATTTTGCTGAAATGGAAATTTCCACCCATCCCTGAAATGAGCCTGGCAGTGAGGCCAGCTCTGGTGGGGCTGTGGCAGCTGGGGATGCAGACAGGGACAAAAGCCAAACTGTCGAAGCCCCTCAGATCCATGCATCCCTCGCCACACCTTCCACGCCCGCCCCTCTTCCACTCCTCTCCCCTGCTCATGTCCTCCAGATCCTCAGGGACCTTCACAATCCCCACACCTTTTTATACCCTTCTCACTTTCTCCCTCAAACACTTCGTGCCTCTCAACACCTCCACACCCGACACTCCCCCAACCTCCCACTCGTCCTTGGCCTGCCTTTCCACCCCTCGTGCCCCTCACCCTCCTGCCCTCCGCCTCACACACCCCCCCCAACACCGACAATCTCTCCACCTCCTACTTTGCCCTCGCGCTGCCCTCTCACCCCAAAACTCATCTCTCTTCAACCTCAGCCCTGTACCACTCCCTGCGTACACGTCTCTCACATGCCGGACACCCCTCCCCTCCTTTTTCCCTCCTCACACCTCACCCCTCCCTGGCTCACCCCTGCACCCCTCACACTCTTTCCCCACCACTTCTCACCCTCTATCCACCCTGCACTTCCCCTCCTCGCATCACTTTCTGGAACCCTCTCCTGCTCCGGACACTCCCTCACCTCCCACTTCACTCCTCATGCCCCTATGCTGGCCACACACCCTGCCTGTGCCTAACCCCCTTCTCACCTACATACAGCCCTCCATCAATGGCCATTATGGCCATATATCTCCTGGCGAAGAGCTGGGCTCTCGAGTCAGACTCCTAACTCAGTCCCTCCCAGCTGGGTGAGTCAGGGTATTACCTCATTTCCCTGAGATTCTGTTTCCTCATCTGTAAAATGGGGTTGACAGTTTCCCTTACCTCTTGGGGCTGCTGTGTGGACTGAGCGGCCAGTGTTTGCAAAGCCCTTCCCTAGTGCAAAGGAAGCAGGGAGCGCTCCATAGGAGTGTTGATCTTGCTTGTCATTTTTGTAATTAATTGATACCTTGTGCCAGGCCTGTTGCTGGACGGTGCTGGGTGGGAGGGTGTGGGTAGAGTATGTGCTAGAATAGATCTCAAGAGCTGGTGAAAGTATCAGAAAATATTCCGGTGGGGGGAGGGGTCAGGGATGAAGCTGATCAAGCAGGTCCACGGGGCCAGAGTAAGGGGATCAGCGCTAACTAGGCTACTAGGCAGCACCCTGCTCTAAAGACGCCTGGCGGTGGGGCAGGACTCCCCCTCCCCAGCCGCCGCCCCTAGACAGATGGGGCCCTGAGACAGTCCAAGGAGCCTGGACATCCTTTCCTCCCTGGGCCACTGCTAGCCACAGCCACAGGAGGGCAACATGCTCCTCCTGTCCCTGGACAAAGGGGTGTGGGTGTGGGAAGGGGGAGGGGTGCTGCCTTCCGCCCACCCAAGAAGCTCTCATAGGAGTTAGAGGGGAAGAGGACAGGGGACTGGCTGGGATGGAGAAGGTTGCTGGAGGGGCATCACTGGCCCCCTGCTGGGTGGGTGGGGAGAATAGGGCAGATGCCAATGGAGGGGGACAGAGAGCAGAAGCCAAATGGGGGAGCAGGAGAGGCGTGGGGCTTGGCTTGTTGTGGATTCCTTTGCGGGGGCTTCTTGTTCAAAGTACTCAAGGCCTGGCTGGGGATGGGGGTCTGGCCTGGCCCCCGAGGGAGTTGTGATGCCAGGAAAGTTTGGGATTTCTGTGACTGCAGGGAATGGGCATCTTCTCCTCAGTGGAGAAGGCTGGGACAAGAAACCGGGGCAGGATTGAGTGGGGAAGGTCCTGAGGGCTGAATGAATGGGGATCACGGTCAAAGAGCTGGCCACAGGACCCAGTATGAAGTGGGAGGGTGAGTGAGAGAGGAACCTGGCCAGAGATGGGGGGCCGGAGGCATGTGGGGACGCGTGCAGGGGCTCCAGCCCCCTCCCCCAGCGCAGTGTCCACGGAGCACAGCCACATGCCCTCATCACCTAATTACAGATTGCTGCATTCTCATTAGTAGTTAAACAGAGCTCTGAGCTGCTCCAGGCTTCCTCCTGCCCCAGTCCCAAGAGCTGGGCACCAGGCTCAGGGCCTGGGCTGAGTTGGGCCACTGGGTGGAGAGAAACAGGTAGAGGGTGGGGATGGAGGTGGTAGGTGAAGGCAGATGCACAGGGGCAGTCATAGAGTGTCCACTGCGATGAGAAGTGACCCTGGGTCTGGGGCCTGGGAAGCAGGGGAGAGGATGGGCAGGGAGAAGGAGCTTCCCCAGGCTGGGGCAAGGGACAGGGGCAAAGAGCCTGGACACGGCAAGCTGAGGAAAGGGTGGAGAGTTGTCAAGTCCAGAGGAGGTGTGAGAGGCCAGGGGTGGCTATGTCTTCAGTAAGGGCAGCTAGTTGCAGAGCTGGTGTTTCCACCAGGGAGGCTACCTGTGAGCAAGGCAGGCGCACACCGGGCTCTGCACTTGAGGGCTGGTTCCTCTGAAACTGGGTCTGTGTTGCGGTCATGAACACCCAGCGCTGCGGGGGAGGGTAGGAAGCGCCTGGTATGGAATTACCTTTCAAGTCTAAAGCCTGGATTCCTCCAGGCCTGGCAGGTGGGCGTGTGCACACATCCCGGAGAGCATTGTGGGATGCTGGCTGTCACTAGAGATCCACAGGCTCACTCCAGCTCGTTCAGTTCCAGTTTCCTTTCTACAGGAGAAAGAGGGGCCGTGACCCTGGGGGCCGGCAGAGTCAAGGGATGGGGGAGATATCTGACCTGGCCCCAAGCTGAGCCCCTCAGACAGGATGGGGAGACCTTGGTTAGAGCCCTGCCCCTGCCATGTTCTAGTCACTCGTGACCTTGGCACCTGACTTAGCCTCCCTGGTTTCCTCATCTGAAAAGAAGATAATAATGATAATGGCGCCATGGGCCAGCCTGCCTATGTGCCAGGCACTGTGCTGAGCACTTTAGTTCTTCATATCCTCACACAGCCCTATAAGGTAGGTACTGTGAGTCTCCCTATTTTACAGTTGGGGAAACAGGGGCTCAGAGAGGCTAAGTGATTTTCCTGTAGTCACACAGGTAAGCAACAAAGCTGGGACTCTGACACTAGAGCCTTACCCTAAATGATGTATAGTATCCATATCTCAGGGTCGCTGTGAGGAGTAAATGAGATAATGCACATAAAGAAGTATTGTAGCCTAGGGACTTCCCTGGTGGCGCAGTGGTTAAGAGTCCGCCTGCCAGTGCAAGGGACACGGGTTCGATCCCTGGTCCGGGAAGATCCCGTTGTCACAGAGCAACTAAGCCCGTGTGCCACAACTACTGAGCCTGCATGCTGCAACTACTGAAGCCCGCACACCTAGAGCCCATGCTCCACAGCAAGAGAAGCCACTGCAAGGAGAAGCCCACACACTGCAACGAAGAGTAGCCCCCGCTTGGGCACAGCCAAAAAAAAAAAAAAAACCAAAAAACAAAAGAAGTATTGTAGCCCAGTGTCTGGCACAGAGTAAGTGCTCAAGAAATAGTGTTAATGTTGTTACTGTTCCTTCACCTGCACAGGTGGTCAGAGGTTTCATTTTATGCTGCTCAGGTGGCAGGGGGCTTGGGAGAGGATGGAGAAGCCCTCCACGGGGCTGGGGGCCGGGAAAGCAACTGCAGGGAGAGGATGGGGGCAGGGGGCAGGCAGGCTGAGGTGGGAAGTTAGGGCTGGAATCAGAAAGCAGGGGAGAGAGGGTCAGGCGGAGTAGAGGAAACAGAAGTGAGTGACTACGAGTGACTATGTATTTACTTAAAGATTTTGCTCCAGTGATGGTCTCATTGGCCAGACATCTGGTTTTCACAGTCATCCCTGCGGAATGGAAGTCAGGTGGCACCAGTTCAGCAGCTCTAACGCCATTTATCCTGGGCTCGCTTGCACTTGCTGGATCACGGGGCTCAGGTCATTACCCTGCAGAATGTGGACCAGAGAGCAGCGGGTCTGCCCCTGGAGCTCCCTGGGAAGGGAACAGGAGTCCATTCTGGTTGCTGGTCACTCAGCTCTCACCTGCTCAGAGCTAGAAGCAAGGGGGTTTACCTCCTCCGGACACTCCACCTCCCCATCCTGACCTTCCCTCCTAGGTATGGGGGAAGGAGATTGTCGGAGCTGAAAAGGGCACTGAATAGACACCCCCACGCCTCTCCCCTCCATAGTCACTTGAAGAAGAGATCCAGCGGAAGGTGGCCTACCAGGCAGCTGCCCAGGGCACCCATCTCTAAGGTGCACTAAAGCTTCACTGGTCACTTAACGAATTGGAGAAAAGAGTATTTACCAGGCACAAACCTGGGGTGGGAGTGAGGGGTGGCAGGAATGTTTCCATAAGCTGCTGGGCACAGAGGTGAGATCCCCACAGGGCACTCAAGCTACAACAATTATTCATTAAATTCCTTTCGGAGGAGGGGGTCCTGCGGAACCAAAGGGTTTCTGTGTAGCTTGGCAGGACTGGTGAGGTTAGGGCCAAAGCTGAATCCTTGGGGCTGGTGGAGGAGAGGCTGAGGGCTGCAGGGGGGGGCGGGGGCGGGGCTTCCTGCCCAGTCCCTGCGCAGCTTCTCTTCCAAACAAATACTGAACAAATATTGAGAGAGTGTTGGTTTGAAGAGGCACTGAATTTATTAGCCTACCCTTGGCTCTCTCGTTTTCCAATCCAGCTGTGGTGCAAAAGTGCCATAATGATGATTCCCTTCCTGTCTTGGGTCTTGACTGCATCCTGTTTGTTCCTTTATTCTTTCATTCACTTATTCAACAGATATTTCTAAGCACCTACTGCATGCCAGGCACTGGAGATACAGCAGCAAACTGTTTCCTCTTGCCCACTTCTCTCCACCCCATGTGCCATTGAACCAGCAGAGATCTAAAACCTTTCGGGTGCCCGGATCGGATTGGGCTTGGGGTTGGGGATCAGAAGAGGTCTCAGCCTTGGTCTCTGTACCCAAGAGAAAAGCATCTCTTTGGGTGACAAGGAACTGTGGTAGAGGTATCTTTTTTGTGCCTGTCCCCAGCCCAGCACTAGCTTTTCATGCCCTCAGGACCTGGTGTGAGCTTATAAATTCATGCTGTGTCCAGGATAATGTGTGTGTGTGTTTGTGTTTGTGTGTGTGTGTGTGTTTCTCACCAAGCAGAGCTCCAGACTGGGCAGCCAGGATGGGGTGGGGATGGCAGAAAAGAGCAGCAAAGGATGCCAAGCTCCTCCCTTACCCCTTACTGTAGACCCCTCCAGGCCTCTCTGCTGGGTGGGGCTGCCTACAGGAACCGAGCAGCTAAACAGGAGACTAAGTTGGCCCTGGTTTCTCTCAGTTACCTGAAGCGGGGGAACCTGCAGGAAGGCCAAGAGGCAGGAGGGACCCTGAGGCTTGAGGCTTGAAAGTCATCCTCCCTGAAAAAGGCAAGACATTCTTAGAGCACATGCTCCCCTCCCCTGCCACTACCACCAAGACTATCCCACTTAGCTGCCTGGGCTTCTGGGCCTTATTCCGATATTGAAAGATAGGAAGGGGCCCAAGTCCGGACAGCCCTGTCCCCCCACCTTATGTGGCTTGAGGGAAGAGGGGGAGGAAACCCCTGGAGTCAGGTCTTTTCCTCCTCTAGACTGCAGCCCCGACCTGGACCCCTCCCTAGAGTCAGAGACCAACGAGGACATTTGCTGAGATTTGGGGGAAAGCAGCAGATTCCCCCACAAGAAACCCTGGATCTTGGGCCGTGGCTGCCACAGGAGAGGGAGGCTGTGAGAGGCAGGGGGTGTACGTGGGGAAAATTGGGGGCTGGGTGTCACGCGCCAAGAAGCGGGGAGCTGTGTCTGCATAGGCATCCCCCCCAACACTGTCTGACAGAACGAGCTGCGTCCTTGCCGTCTCTATCTTTAGTCAGAACTGGAAGGAAAGGAAGTTCGGGGGCCATGCCACCAGCCCCAGCTCCTGCCAGCACCCACGGCACGTGGTGCGGGGGCGCGTGGGAGCCCCGAGTCCCAGCTCCTCAGGAGGCAGGACGGTGTTCCCTCCCACCTGCCAGCACAGGCGCGGGGACTGATGGATGAGATGAGGGGACACGCTCCCTCCGCAGTGGGGCTGGGGAGGGCGTGCCGCTTCCTCTCCCTGCCTGAAAACGCGGCTCTGCGCTAGGGCTCTGGCACAGAGGGAGAGGGTGGAGAAGAAGAAAGACGCAGTTTGGTCCCCTGAAATAGGACTAGGTCACTCTGAGGTGCTCCCTTTCGTGGACCCTTTGACCGGGGCCCTCACTCCCTCCTTCAAGGTTTAAACATCTTGACTCTATTAGAAGCTGTTTGGGGCTGGCTCTTCCTCAGTAGGGGAACTTGTGTGAGGCATGAGCCCATAGACGTTCCTCCACCGCCCCCAAGAGCAGAGCTGGGGGCAGAGAGGGAGGAGTTTTTCAGTGTCCCCACCTCCCCAGCAGAAAGACTCCCTGGCTGAAACCCCATAGCTGCTTGAAACCCTGTAGCCGCTTGAAACCCCGTAGCTGCTAAGGTCATTACTTGTGGGTCAGGGAAAAGCAGTTCAAATGGCCGTGGAGTGTAGTGGTTAGAGTTTGGATTCTGCAGTCAGACAGACGTGGGTGCAAATTCTGACCCCTCCACCTACTAGCTGTGTGATATTGACGAAGTGGCTAAATCTCTCTGAATCTGTTTTCTCCTCTGTAAAGTAGGGATAATCATAGTACTGGCTCTGTAAAATTGCTGAGGATTAAATGAGATAATATGAGAAAATGCACACTGTAAGTGCTCAGCTATTAGTTATGAAAATTTAAAAACAAAGTCCAGTTCTGGGCCTGAACCCCGCTATGTGGCTGATCTCAGACCCACATTGCAGAGACTTCCCCTCAGATCTGACTGAGTCTGCTCACCCCTTCACTGCCCCCACAGCCCCGAGCCTCCCGTTCCCAGGCAAAAAGCAAACGTGTAGCTCACCCTCCAGCTGCAGAGCTGGAAAAGCTGTTCCCTGCACCCATACTGCAGTCCCAAGGGCTGCCCACCCCATCATCCCACCCTTGTGCCCTGCCCACTCCGGCTACACACATACAATCCTGGTGGAGGAATGGCTTAGGCACCTTGTCAAGGGTTCCTAAGAGAGGTGGGGTGAGGGAGAGAAGATTGTGGGGTGTCTCAGACAAAACTATCAAGCGGGGGAAGGCAGAAATGAAAGAGTGAAGACTTACCACACAAATACATTTTTAAAAGAGTTTCTGCAGGTGGTAAAAACTTTGGAGGAACAGCTGGGTGCAGTATACAGACAAGCTTCGGGGGTCTGAACCTCCTGAAAGTGTATTCACATAGGCAATCCATAGGCTTCAGCAGATCCTCCGAAGGATCTAGGATCCCAGGTTGGTGAGGAATGAGTATGGACTCTGGTCCAGAGGTCAGTAGATCTTGTCTGCCTTCCATTCCTGGAGCAGAGACTTTCCTCCTCAGTTTCCCCACCTGCTCCATGAGGGGGTTAGACCAGCTGAGGTCTATGGTCCAGCTGGGGCATTCCAGGGCTCTGTGAAGTCTGGTGAACAGTGACAGAATAACCAGAACTGGGCCTGGGGGACAGGTTCCCAGGAAAGTGGAAGGGGGCCCTATCCTACCCCTTCCCAGGAGCCGACTTGGTCCATCAGCCAACATGTCAGCCAGCCAGCCGACAGAAACTGAGCTGCATCCCTCCACCAACCCGGAGGGTGTTACCATGGCAACTTCATATTTATCCACTTTAGCTCCTAATTAAGGGGAAAAGCATATAACATATTGGATGTCAAGGAGGCTTTGTGAGCCTCAATTTAGCGGCCATGCCTGGATGTCAAACTCAAGCGTGATTGCTGTTAATCACCTTCCAAATTACCTAGACAGGTCGCAAAGGGAAAGGTCCCCAGCAGTGGGGGGGGGCAGATGGGCCCAGGGGAGATGAGGTGGTGGTGGGTCAGGATGGGAGATCTGTTTGGCATCATGACCTAGGCGGCTGCTGGGTGAATGCTGGCTCTGTGGATGTCCGATTATAAGGTCTCCGGGGACAGCTGCTAGGTCTGTTCCCACTGACCCTGAGTCAGGGATCTCCACCCTGGAGACTCACAAATCAAGGCCCTTGGTCTGAAGAGAGGGACTGACTGATTGATGAACCAAGAAGCATGTAAGGACCATCTGGTGGCCTCTGATGTCAGAAGGAAGATTGACAGATGACCAGGGCTGGTAAGTGCAGGCTGACCTGATGTCCGGATGGATGGATGACTGTCACATGGCAGACAGAAGGGCCGATGGGAGTCTGCTTAGGAGGAACTGGCTGGGTGACTGGATTCACCAGTGCATCTGTGATCTCCCAAGGGAGTGTCTGGCCTCTCTACCCCAAGGTTAGGCGTGCTCTCAGGCGCCAGTTAGAGCAAGCTCTGCTGTGGTGCTTCTTGCCTGCCATTGGAGCTGTGGCCAGAGCCACGTTCTTGGGAGAAGCTTCAGGAGGCCCCTGGGGATGTAGAGGCAGGGAGTGGGGATTAATGGAGAAGGGTTAGGAGTGGGGGCACTGAGGGGAGGACGTCAGCAAAGCGGTTAAGAGCATGAGTTACGGGGTCGGGCAGACCTAGGGTAGAGTTTCAGCTGGGCTACTTACAGCTGTGTGACTAGGATCAAGTCACTTAACCTCTCTATGCTTTTGTTTTCTTATCTGTCGCTGGGGATGGTAATTCATACATCATAGGGCTTTGCAAGGATTTAACAAGATGATATCTATAAGGAGCTTAGCACAGTGCCCGGCACTTGGTAAACCCTCACAGGCTTTTTAAACATTATTAGCAAAAGAGACAGGCCTGGAAAGGAGGGGCGGGAACATGGTGCCTGAGGGCTGGGCCTGGAGGTGGGTGAAGGAGCCCTTCACCTCTGTCCCTTTTCAGTCAAGAATTTGCAGAAGGGACTCTGATGAAGGCAGGGGACAGACTGGGAGCTGGGCAAGGGTGTGGGGACCACTGGAACCCTCTGGGCCTGTGTGGGATGTTTTTCAGCCTCAGACGGGGCGACGGGGAAGGAGGCCCTTGTCCTTAAAGTCTTGATGTCACCTAAGGGCCAGAAAGGACCTTAGTGCAGCCTGAACCTGGGAGATCATTAGAACTACCTGGGATGATTCTACAAGATCTGTCTTCTGGGCTCCCCCGAGATTACTTGGATGAGAATCTCAGCGGTGGAGCCTGGGAAGCTGATTTTAAAACACTCCCAGGAGGAGCTGAGAAACAACCAGGTCTGAGACTTACTGGTCACAACCAGTGGCCACTGTGGGTGAGAGCTGGGAAGAGCTGGAAGAAAGGGTGGACAAGCCCTGCCCCCCATGCCCCACTATCAGGGTTTTGATGAAAAATTGTGTTCAAAAAGAAAAAATTCTACAGCTGTTTTGAAAAACATCTATTATGGTAATAATAATAATTACAGCAAACATGTATTGATTGTTTACTATGAGCCAGGCACTATGCTTAGTGCTTCACATGGATTATCTCTTTTAATCTTCTCAACGGCCGTTGAGGTAGGTCTCCCATTCACACAGATGAGGAAACTGAGGTTCAGAGAGGTATGTCAAAGGTCACACAATTTGTTAGTGGTGGGTCCAGGATTCAGTCCTGGGTGGTCTGAATCCATGCCTGGGCTACCTTCTCATTCTACAGTTGAAAAAACAGGAAGCCCAGAGAGGTGAAGTAACTTTCCCAAGGTCACCCAGCACATTGGAGGCAGAGGAGAGATTAGAACCCAGAGATCTTCTCTTTCTCCTGCTCTCCATCCCCACCCTTCAGAAACATTTTGCAGAGAAAAGTTAAGGACAGGCTGGCCTGAAGGGCAGGATCTCAGCTCTGCCCCCCTCTACAGGCAGAGTCCCAGAAATAGCAGGTGGAGTGAAAGGGGGTTGGAAGGTTCCTGACTTGGAGGAAAAGGAGACACTAGGGACATGGTGACCATGGCGTGGCAGCCTTGCTGGCCTGGTAGGAGGAGTTGCTGTGCCCTGGTTTCCACAGATGTGGGCTGCAGGCGTCCTGCTGAATGGGAGGCTATTAAGGGAAAATGCTTTGCAAGGAGCTGAGCAGCTGGGAGGGGAGACAGTCAGAGCCCTGAATGGGGGCTTTGTCCCCTCAAGGGACTGGCAGACTCTGGCTCCCGGGGTCTGTGTCTGGGGGAGGGGCCAGTGGAGAGGCCAAGGAGAGTCATCCCCCAGGAAGCTCCATTCCCTCTCCTGTCCCCTCCTGTGCCTGGTCCTCTCCCCCAGCGCTGTCCCACCTCCAGGGTGGCCTGGTGGTTCAGAACATCAGCTTTGGGGACTGATACCAGGGCCACATTTGTGTTATTGAAAATCTCAGTGCCTCAGTTTCCTCATTTGTAAAATGGAACTAATAAGGGTATCTTCTTGTAATGTCGGGAAGATTGAGCGAGAAAATAGAGTGAATGCTTTGGTCACACTGGCTCTTGCAGATCTTCTCTCCAGCTGACAAGTTCCTCCTCCTGGTTTCCATCCATCCCAGGCCCTCCCAGGTGTGAACGCCTCTCCTGGGTCCCACCCTACCTCCTCCCCCTGCGCACCAACTAGGCAGGGGCTCAGGAAGGGCTCCTTGTGGAGACAAGAGGCCATGTGCAGAGAGAGGGGAAAGCATTAGGCCTTGTCAGTCTCCAAATGAAGAGCTCTGAAGACAGAGTGCAAACTCCAGCCTGTGTGATGATACCGCATCTCCTATGGCTCTGCTTCCACCCTGGACACTCTCGAAGCCCTAAATCTGCCTTTTCTATCCTACCCAGGCCTTTGCTGGGGCTGTTTCCTCTGCTTGGAACTCTCTTTCTCCCCTTTCCTCAGCTACCTCCTATCTGGTCCTCCAGATGGTAGCTCAGACCATCTCAACCTCCCTTCCCTTAGTCCGGGGGTCCTCCTGTGTGCCCCCCATGCTTGTGCTGACAAGCCCCTGTCCTCACCCCTCTAGACCACAAGCTCTGTGAGGTTAACGACCTCAACCTGTTTGCTTCTCTCCCAGCCCATAGCACAGGACCTGTCCAGAATAGTCAATCTATAAATATTTGTTAGATGAAGGTGTGAATGAGCAAATGAATGAACATAACTGGATTCCCTGGCCCAGGCTTGGGGATGGGGAGAGGAGAATGTCTGGTGGGGTGAAGAGAAAGGGGAGTGGGTGCTTCAGACAGGACTGTAAACGGTATCGAACATTCTCTCCCCAGGAGAAGGACCCAAGCTATCCTCCTCTCTCGGGACCTTGTCTTAAAGTTAGGCACCAGCGTCTGTAGCCATATCATCAGCTAAGCTAGTGTTTACTGAGGACCTACTATGTGTCAGCTACTATGCTTGACACTTCACACACACACACACACACACACACAAACACACACACACTTATTGTGCACTACCTCAATTGAATTTTTAAAGAAGCTCTGTGACACACATCCCATAAGTACCTGCATTTTACAAAACAGAAAACCAAGGTTCAGAGAAGTGAAGACACCCTGCCCAAGGTCACACAGCTAGCAAATGGTGGGGCTGGAAGTGTGGGTGGCATCCAGGTACATCTGTTTGATCCTAGAACTAGAACTCTCAATCACTGGACCATCTTGCCTCCCTGCAGAATGGAGCAAAAGTCACCACCTCACCTCCTAGGAAGTGGAAGTTGCCGGGAAACGAAACTGGAGAAAGTTCAGATCAGACATTTAGTTTGTGTTTGGTGAGCAACCATGGTGCACTGGGCCCGGCAGGAAGTGCAGAGCTGGCAGCCAGCCCGGCCACCAGCTCCCCATCTGAGCAGACAGACAGACCCCAGGAAGAGGGGTGGGTGATGACAGCGGGCTGGGGGGGTGCCAGCCCACGCGGTGGTGAAGGCTGGTGTTTGTCACCAGGTGGCTCGAGTGTGGACAGTGGTGAGCCTCTGGAACAGGGCAGGGGTACACCAAGTTGTTCTTGGGGGGCTGTTTGGAAAGCTTTGCACATTGGAGGCTTAATCACTCGGCATTTGCTGAGCTCAGACGATGGCTCCTTGGCACTCAAGCCACTAAGAGGGATGCCTTCTCTGCCCATCCCCAGAGAGGAAGTTTTCCTGCTTCTTAGGGCTCAGCGGAGCATTCTAACTTGCTCATTCTCTCCCACTGGCTGCAGGATTCCAAGCTTTCAGAGTGCCCTTCTCTTGTGACGGATGTAGGATGGAAATGCCATCCTGTTAGCAGAACGCAGAGCCCCTCGGTCTGTGGGAGAGCCTGGGGGCTGCCCTCCCTGATTGTGCAGCTGGCCGGAAGCAGGCGGCCCATTAGCCTCAGTCCTTGGCTGCGTAAAGATCACCCAGTGAGGTGTAGGGAGTGGTAGTGGTGAGCTGCTCTGCAGAGTGCTAACCTTGCCCTTCCTCCAGAGAAGCGTGGCTCCTCAGCTGGGGGGCTCTGCCACATCCCTGCCTATGTCCTGGTGTCATCGGCCGGTTGCTGAGAACTGAAAAGGGCAGGAGTGGCCCAGATTCCTGCACTCAGAGCCGGCACCCCGAGCATTCTGAGCAGGGAGGCACCACCCCAAAGCTCCCATAGCCTGGTGGCTCGGCTCAAGACGGCAGCCCTCTAACCCACATTCGGCCTCACCAGGTACCATGGGACCAGGCCAGGGGCAGGGTGTGGTGCCAGGGAGAGGGTGTGGCATCAGTTGCAGTGAGGAGGTCATCTTGGGCTGGAGAAAAGGTCAGGTCATGTGAGAAATAAGGACAGGAAAGGAAGCTGGGGGTGGACTCCCATCTGAAATGGGTATTAGAGGATGGATGGGGCTGGGGACAGGGATGGAGTTAAGGCAGGTTGATATGAGAGACAGGTTGGGGGTTGCAGTTGGAAATGGGATGGGGATTATTATTGCTGTTAGGGTAAGAATTGGGGGTGGACTTTGGCTTGATTTTGGTATCAGGGGAGGGATTGGGGGTGAAGTTGGAGTTGGGATGAGGGTTGGAGTTGGGATTGGAGATGAGGTGAGGGTTGTGGCTAAAGTACAGGTTTTGACGCTGGTGTGAGTCAGAGCTGGGGTCCGAGTGACATGATATTTGGCTCCGAACTAGACCTGGAAGTGACTGGGAAATGGTGGAAAACAAGTTTACTCTTCACCTACCTGGGTGAACAGGTGGAAAACCCAAAGTGGGCCACTGGGGCTGTCTCAAAAGGTACCTGCCGCCAACCACCTGTCTCACCCACTTACCTCCACCTTCCCACCCTTGCCCTCATCTCCTTTGACTTCCACCTCTTGCTCTTGCACAGGCAAGGCTCACGTGTCATCTCCTTCCTGATCACAGCAGATGTGACTGAGGCCTGTGCCATGTTCTCTTCCAGGCAGCTGCTTATTGCAGAGGTCTCCAAGCATTCTGGGTAGGGCTCCAGCAGCGGGGCCCTCATCCTGGGGGTGAGTGGGGACATGGAGTGCCCCCTCCCACTCCTTCCTGGCCCTTGGCAGAGCCCTGACCCCTCTCCTCCTTTCTGCAGAGGCCCCAGCCCTGCACGCCCCCGTCGTGCTTCTCAGGGTGATGACCTGACATCCTCTAGCACTCAGCGCTGGGGTCAGGCTTTTAAAGCTGTCACTGGGGAGACCGTGGCCCCTCGCTCACTGGTTCCCCTGCCCCCATGTCCCTTCATGCAGAAACACGCATCAGGGCATAAAACAGAGGACGACTGTGGCACTGTGATGCCTTTTAAATGCAGGCAATTAGTGGCTAAATAAAACACAGAACAAGCATCTCTGCCTGCTTCTGGCAGGGACTCACTGAACACTGCCTGGGCTAGGGGCCCTGGGAACAGACTGGGGGAACAGAAGCTGGTGTTCACCTGGTATGGAGCCTCTTGCCAGGACATAGTTGAAGAGAATTGGGGCTCGTGGACTCCTAATAACTCCTCAGCCTTGGCAGAGGGCTGGGGAGCGCAGGGAAGCCATGGGGCTCTCTCGGGAGCTGAGGGAGAGTCCTGCAGAATAGGGAGAAGAAGAGGACAGTGGCTTCGGAACACGACAAACCTGGATTTGCACCCTGGCTCTGCCACTGACCAGCTGTGTGACCTGGGCAGGCTGCTCCTCCTTTCCAAGCCTCAGTTGCCTTGGCTGTAAAATGAGGATGGCAATTGTCATATCAACCTCTTAGTGATGTTGCTAGATTTACATGAGGTCGTAAATTCTCCATGCCCCTCAAAAAAGAGGCTTCCCAGAAGGAAGTGAGGCTGAGGCTGGAAAGGGGTAGAGATACAGCTAGGAGGTCTTGCATGGATGGGAGGACAGGCCCTGGAAGGGAATTGGGAACCTAGGGCAAGCCAAACAGATCACGCTCCTGGAAGAGGGGCTCTTCCTCACTGATGCCCCATCTTGGGTGATCCAGAGGGAAACAGGTGACTAGGCTCTGACCATGAAAGGATGAAGGAGGAAGAACTCAGACTTAGTGACTCTGGGAGTAAGTTCCCCTTTCAGTCCTCCTCCCAGGTACCCTCTAACTGGGATGCTGTACATAGATAACCACCTTGAGTGATTTACTCTGTGTCTTGGAGCCTCAGTTTCCCCTGCATTACGGCTTTAACAGCACCACATTCCTTGAGCCCAGGGAGCCTTTAACAAGCATGCTATCCTTGCAGACCTCTGGCACCCACTTTCCTTCTCCCATTGGTCTCACCCATACTGCTCCCGTGCTGAGCAGGGCCTCCTAAGGGGCTTCTCAGGGAAAGGGGCCAGGGTCATGAAGCAGCCCAGCAGATGGCAGTTGGGGGGACAGAAGAGGTTGGGCCAGGAGCCAGCATGGCCCGTCACTTGGCTCCTGCTCCCACGTGGACTGCCATCCTGAAGCTCCAGCTCAGCCCTTTTCTTTAAATAAAAAGAATGACATCATCCTCATGCTTAGCTGCTGAGCTAGAGGGAGGTGATCTGAGATACTGTGGAGGGAAAGCATGAGATGCTGGAGCTGGGGGTGGGGAAGCCAAGGGGCAGATGAAGGACAGGTGCCAAGTCCCCTCTGGGGACACGTGTGTGTGTGTGTGTGTGTGTGTGTGTGTGTGTGTGTGTGTCTCCTGGAGTCTACCCACGTGTATGTGTTGGAAAACTGCAGAATCACAAAATGTTAGAGCAGAGATGGAACTTCATGGTACCGCTAGAAAAGCAGAGGCTCACAGACAATGTGGGGAGTTAGACAGATCTAAACAAGGCTCTTCATGTTTCTGAGTCTCAGTTTTCTCATCTGTAAAATGGGGGTAACAATGGTGTTGGCCTTGCAGCATTTTATGTGAAAGGATTGGAAGAGATAATGGATGTAAGTGGCACCTAGTAGGGGTGCAAATAAATGGTGGCTATTGTGAATATGATTGGGCAGAAGCAATGCTGGCAGCAAGAGAACACTGGGCTGGCATCAGGGGCCTCCCCTGGGCTCGGCCCAGCCCTTCCTAGCGGGAGTCTGGGCCTGGGCTCTGCCAGGTCGGGGGTGCGTGGTCCTCACCATCTCTTCAGGCTCACCTGCCAGCAGCTCCCCTCTGGTCCCAGGGCAGGGGGCATGGTGCCTGGGAACTGCCTCTGAGCTTCCCCCTCAGGGTAAAGCTCTGGATCCTTCTGTGGAAGCTCTGGCTCTGTTTTCCCTGAGTATCTCTGAGGGCTCCCCCCAGGGTCGTCAGCTCGTGCTCCTCGCAGCTCCTTCCCACCTTAGCTGACAGCTCCCGTTCCCTCTCAGGGTCCCTTTCCTCTCCCTCCCCCACTCTCACAATTACCTTCCCTTTGCTCATCTTGCTCCCTTTCCTCCGTTTCCCCTCCTCAGTCCCTCTCCCTCTCCGTCTCCCTATTTCTGTCTCTCCTTGTCCTTGTCTCTGATGTCTGTGTCTAACCAGTCTCTCGCCCTGCCTCTCCTGCCCTGTTTTCCTGTCCCGTCCCTGTCTCTGATAGGAACTTTCCTGCAGTCTCTGTCTACAGCCTCTATGTCTTTCTCCATCTTACAGTGTATTTTTTCTGCTCCGTAAAAGGTAAGTCCCAGCCTTGAGCAAAATCTTGAGAGGCCGGGTCCAGGCCAGTTATCCAGAAGGAAAAGGGCCCCCCAGCCCTCTTCCCCCACCCCGTGTGGGGTGCAGCCCTGGCTCTCTGTACTTCCTGAGCACGGGTGCGTGTGGGCCGAGGGCAGAAGGCCCATCTTGCCTGTCATCTGGAGAGACGTGTGTGCAAAATGTTAGCTCTATGGCTCTGATTCAGCTCCCGGGCGGCTGGCTGTGGAACACGATGATGGAAGGGGGTGATGGGGACCCAGAAAAGGGAGCTGGGCTGGAGCTGGATCTCTGGAACTTTGGCAGAGGACCTGGGGCTTTCTAGGGGAGACTCTGGGCAGGACAATGGAGGGCTTGGGTGGGTGCCATGGCCCCATTGGATGCAACGATGTGGCCTAGATGGGGTGAAAGTGAAGAGGGTTCAGTGAAGGGCTGGGGTGGGAGGAGGGGACATTGGTTGGGTGTGATGAAGGAGCCCCTGGGTGGGGGAGGAGGAGCCTGGGGTGGGAGGAGTTCTGGGACACAGGAGAGGATTCAAGGGACGATGAATGTGAGTGGAGGGGTTATAGGAGGGGTCAGAAGGAGGCATTAAATGAAACAAGAGGCACGGATGTGGTGAAAGGCCATGGGATGAGCCTCCTAGGGCCCTCCATCTGCTTGCCCCTCTCCTTTCTCCCCACTTGCACCTCATGCAGGCCTCTCTCTCCCCTCACTCACTTTGCTGCTTCCAGCCCTCACCTCTCAGTTCCTAGGCTTCCCCATCTCCACTCTCTCCCTGCAGTTGTGAGTTGCTAACAGCCTTTCCTGCTTAGGACATCGCCCCTGTAGATCCCCACATCTATAAGGGGTGGTCTGGTCCTGCAGGTGGCAGACTGTATTTCAGGGCTGACCCTGCAGAGAGCTGTCTGTCTGCCTATCTACCTGTCTGCCTGGTCCAGAAAGAAGAGCCCCAGTCTGGAGGAATCAGCAGTTCTCACCTGAGAAGGAGCCGGTGGCATAGCTCCTAGGCCTGGGCTCTGTGAGCTGGATGTGCTGCTGCTGAGGATCACAGCAGAGATAGAGTTTCCAGCACATTCTCGTCAGCACTGCTAGAATCCTAATATGTGCTAAGGGCCCGTGTGTGTCCAGGCCACAACCAGCACATACAGTCAAGTCAAGGCCAAAGTCACCTACTGTTTCCCCCACCCCACTCCCCGCCCGCAGGACTGTCAGCCCATGTCTGTATCTACAGGGGCCTGGAGGGGGCCACCATACCCTCCAGTGTGGGGGAGAAGGGGCCAATTTCAAAATATAGCATGATAACCATAGTAATATTGGCAAAGGCCATCACTTATTCGGCGCTTACTCAGTACTAGTCTGTGGCGAAGCTCTGTGCATTTATGATTCAAATAAGATCCTCATAGCTACGAGGTGGACGTTATTTTTACCCCCAGTTCCCAGAGACAGAAACAGGCTCAGGTTAAGCTACCTGCTTGGTTCATACCAGGGCCCGCTTGCCTCCACGGCTTATGCTCTGAACCCCTGCAGACCCTGGGCAGCCCTCACAGGCGACTCCCTGCTGTGGGACCCTGGGAGGTGTGAGTGACAGACCGGACGACCGCTAACTACCATTCCAGGGGGAAGCACTCATTTGGGGTTGCAGCTGTGGGAGTCGCCGGGGGCGCATGGCTCCTCCCTCAAGGCCTGGGACAGCCTTCCGGAACCAAACAAGCCCCTCCAGTCCCACGTGGACCTGAAGATTTCCCCCCACCCTGCGCCCCCCACCAACACCCTCGGAAAGCCGTTAATTGGTTACACTTGTAGCCAGTGTGGGTGGGAGTGACCTAAATTTAGGCTACGCGCCGGGGCTGTGGATGGGAACATGCGCTGGGAGTGAGGGGCTCTCCAGGATCCACTCCTGCCTTATTGGCCCTACCTTATGAGCAGCAGGACCCCCTGCCAGGATGTGGAGGTGCAGAAAGACCCTCCCCCACGTCTCTGTGTGGGAGCACTGGGCTGCTGTGTGCGCCGGTGGGCGCGTGACGATGGCAGCTCCCACCCGGCAGAGCCCAGAGCCGTGAACAGAAGGGGCGAGCTGCCGGCAGCTTTAAATAGCTCCTCGCTGTATCGCGCTTACCGAAGCCCCACCCCCCAAGTCTGGCTGCCCCAGGGAGGGGCTGCATGAGCCCCAGAAATGAGGCCAAGACAGAGGGACTCAGCACTCCCCAACTCAGAAAACACCCGCCAGTCATGGGAACACCTGCCAAAGAACACCTGTTCATCACTGTACCTGAGAGGCACATCCCAGTTTTTTCTTGAATAGGGGGTCCAGGAAATCTCGCGAGGGACTGTGAGTGGTCAGGAGACGGGCTCTGCCTGGGTCTGCATCTTGGCTGCAAGGATGCAGCAGACAGGTCTTCATTCAGGTCCTGCCTGAAGGGGGATGCTCTGGTCCAGGTATGGGCCCAGCCTCTCTGACTCTGAGAAGCAGCCCACCTCCCCCTGTTCCTAAGAGCAGTCAGCGACAACCTGCTCGGTCATCAGCTCACCTCCTCACCTTGGCCTTCATCTGTCTATGAACAGACATTGATAACCTGACCCTGCAACTTTATCCCTCATCACTCTCCTCAATCCACTCACCTCATTTCAGGCATCGGACCTTCTTTCTACTCCAGCTCATTCCCACCTCAGGGCCTTTGCGTTTGCTCTTCTCTCTGCCCAGATGATCTGAGAAATAAGTTGGTGTTTATTAGTCAGGGAGCTTGACTGGTGGTAGGAAGATTCTAGACAGCGGGAACAGCATGTGCAAATGTCCTGTGCCCAAAGAGATGCTAGCAAATGGGAGGGACTGAAGGGAGACATAGGTGGCCATGTAGTGCGAAATGAGGCTGGAGAAGGAGAAGTGGGCAGTGGCCACACGGTGCAGGACCCTGTAGACCACATTATGGCCTTTTCTCTTTATCTGGTGTCCTCAAAGGGTTTTAAATCACATGATCATATTTGCATCTTGAAAAGATTACTCTGGCTGCCTGTGAAATAAAGATTTGCAAGTTATGACAAAAAGATTCAGAAATCATATTAGAAGAGGGATGGCAAATTTATGCTATACTTGTCACAATTGCCCGTTCTCATACCCAAAGCAGACAGCGCTAGTCAATTACAGCAGTGGTTCTCAGGCCAGCAGCCAGCTAGCATCATCTGGGAATTGGTTAGAAATGCAAATTATCAGACCTCACACCAGACCCCTTGTATGGGAAACTCTGGGGGTGGAAGCCAGCAATCTGTGTTTTAATAAGCCCTCCAGGTGATTCTGGTGCAGGCTGAAATTTGAGAACCACTGAACTATAACGCTCTTTCCTCTAAGCCCCATGCAGCATCAAAAACCTCAACACGCACTCTAAGCAGTCACTAATAACCAGTCCCAGAGCCACCGTGAGGCTAGTTACACAGAGCGCTGGACTGTGGGCTACTCAGAGGAGGCTGCACAGACCCAGCTCTGGAACTCAAGAAGCTGATATCCTGACAAAGCCCTAAATGCAGGCAAGCAGTCAAGTGTGCCAGGAAAAGAGCACTGGACACAGAGTCTGGAGATCTGGCCTCAAGCCTCTGCTCAGCCTCTGCCGGGTGGCGGCACAGGCAAGCCTCCCTGTCTCAGTTTCCTGATGTACATTAAAGACAGTAGCTCTGAGCAGCGGCCCTTTCTCCTGCAGCCTGAAGCCAGAGTGAAGCAGAATTCATGTGTGTCCCCGGGGAAAGCCCCTATAAATGTGCCTCCCCACTGGGGCTGGCAGGGAGTGGGGAGGTGGCAGAGACATCACCCAGAGTTTCTAAGAGGCAGCGCATGACTCAGCCCCGGGAAGGAGGCATCCATCACCCTGGGCAGCGGTAAGGGGAGAAAACCAGGGAGGGACAGCGTGGGAGTGAGGGAGCAAAGAAAGGAGGAGGCCGAGCTCTTAGCCCCTTGGCAGCTCCACTGCTTTCTCGGGCCTTGGAACCCTGAACAGACGGGGACTCAGCCCAGAGGGGGGAACCTGAGAAGGAAGGAGAGTGGGATGAAGGTTGAGGGGGTCAAATTGTCTGAAATCACACAGGATACAGAAAATGTGGTCCTGAACTGCTTACGAACTTTTTTTTTTTTTTTTTTGCGGTAAGCGGGCCTCTCACTGTTGTGCCCTTTCCCCGTCGCGGAGCGCAGGCTCCGGACGCGCAGGCTCAGCGGCCATGGCTCACGGGCCCAGCCGCTCCGCGGCATGTGGGATCTTCCCGGACCGGGGCACGAACCCGTGTCCCCTGCATCGGCAGGCGGACCCTCAACCACTGCGCCACCAGGGAAGCCCTGCTTACGAACTTTGAGACTAATTTCAAAACTTCCTCCCCCAGACGACTTCTCCGGCTTCTTCTCAGCTCAAATGCCACTTTAGCAGAGAGGTCTTCCCAGATCAGCCATCTGTCCCCCACCTTCCCATCACCCTTTCATTGTCCTCAGAGCTACACCACTCTTTGGGATCACTGTATTCTTTTGTGTCCTGGCTAATGGTCACCTCCCCACATCTTCCTGGGATGGAAGCTGCCCAAGGGCAGGAGTCTCCCTATCTTGCTCACAGCTCTCCCACTGGGGCCTAGAACAGCGCCTGGCACAGAACCACAACTTACTATGTGCTAGGAACTGTTATAGATGATTTACATACATTATTTCATCATGTGCCAATTTTTGAAATAGGCAATATAATTACTTCTCATTTTTCAGATGGAAACACTACAGACAGAAAGATAAGTGACTTGCTCAAAGATCACACAGCTAGGAAGTGGTAGAGCCCGTATTTGGACCCAAGTCTGACTTCAGAGCTCAGAATATTTGTAATGTTGGAGCAAGGGGGCTGTTGGAAGCATTGGGGGCTGGGAGGAGTGTTAGACCAAACCTCCCAAGTAACTGATAAGGAAACATTAGCGCAGAACAAGGAGGTTCCTTCTGAAGCTGGAGTTACTTAATTTAGGATTTCTAAAGGGAAGTCCTGCTTTACACAGCTGCTGTTCAACTTCTGGAATTTGTTACCCCCAAGGGGTCTGCACAAGCTGAAAATAGAAAGGAGTTCAGAAAGGGTTGCATGAAATTAATGGATGATGGGTCCCCAGTGGTAATTAAAGGAAGTGAGAGCTGCTGGGGGTTTGGGCTTAGACATTTGAGGTCAGCATCCCTGCTGGGGACTGCTATGGTCTCCCCCAAATGGGTCCCAGGTGCTCCAGCAGAGAGCGGCAGGCTGGGAAGCAAGGGGGAGGTACATGATCTCAACTTCCCAGCCCACTCTGGCAGGATTTGGCTGCCTGGCCGACTGCTCCCCTCCACCCCCTCCCCAGGCCCAGCTGAGCTGTTAGGGGCTGGGTGTCCTGGCTTGCTGACTCACTCACCAGCCCAGGATGGGCAATTTGCATATGTTCTGGCTTTCTGAGTACCTATTTTCTTTGCTACCTTCTTTTGTTTTTTAAGAAAAAGCTATTTTTGCAAGGTCTTCATTACTTCCTAATTTATTCATACTCCTTCCATTTATTTGTCTTGTTAAATACAAAACTCAAGGAGCAGCTCACTTTGTTTCAGATTCCTAGTGAATTTCATGCCCACACCCCTTCCTTCGGTAAGCCTAGGGTGGGAGGGGGAGGGGCCCCCCCCGGGAGGGGCCCCCCCCCATGCCCTCTCCTCCCTGGGCCTAGGCATCCCCACTCCCTAGAGACCTCCCTCCATCCAGCCCCCTAAAGACCATTTTGGGAACACCACCCTCACTATTCTGCTGTCTTGACCACCCCTCTCTCCTTCTCTTCCCTCCTCCACCCACAGTATCTTCCTCTCTGCTCTTCCCCCTCCTCTACCCTCCCTCACTTCCTTCAGTCTGCCCAGCCTCCCTTGGCTTCCCCTCCCCCCCCTTACCCCTTTCCCCTCCTTCCCTACCCACCCCCCATCATAACTCCCCTCACCCCTCCCTTTCCTCCCCTCCCCCCCTTCCCTCCCCTCCCCCTGCAATACCCTCACATCCCAGAGCCACCCTCAGAGTTCCCAGGGTCGCTCTCACCCCACCCTGCCTCCCACTCCCCCTTCCTGAAATATCACCCACAAGCCAAAACTGTGCTGAATTGCCGGCTGCTCCGGCAGGTGGGTGCTGTGGCTCTCGGCTGAGAGCCAATCATTCGCTCCCCCGAGCCTTGCATAGTACTCCTTAAATTGCTTAATCCCTGAAAAGTCACTTCCTCAAAGCCCAACAGCAGTGGCTCACGGAGGGGTGGGGTGGAGACAGGTCCCTAGGATTCCCAGTCCCTGGTCTAGTGGGACCAAGACATGGTTCCCTTTGAGCCATGTTGCAGGGGGTCAGAGCTGAGGCCAGCAACTCTCAGCAGATCCTGCTCCCGGGCCTACTTTATCGAGGCCCTGGCCCCCTCTTACCCCTCTAAGACTTCCCTAGCAGGGGGTCCTGTGGCCACCCAGGGGCAGGTGGCTATGTTGGGGCAGTTGATAGCTGGACCTGAGTCTCCTCTCCACAAGCAGCAGCCCTGGACCCAGTTTCTGCCTGGGCCTTTTCCAGCTTCTGCAGCAGAAGCTTCCTGGCTGGGGACAGGGGTCCGAAGGCTCCCACAGGCAACCTGTACACGTGTGTACACATGGTCATGTACCCACACAGCAGCACGTGTATCCACCTGACACACTCTACACACTCTGTACCTTAGAGCAGGCCATCTCACCCTTAGGTACACCAGGATCACCTAGAAAGCTGATCAGAGTGCTACGGTCCACCTCCAGATTTGGGATTAAGTAGGTCTGGGGTGGGGCCTGAGAATGTGCATTTCAAGCAAACGCCAGGTTTGCTCATCCATCTCCATCACCTGGCAGGCAGGTGAGAGAAAAAGATTACAGAAGAACACCTCAGCTCCCCGCTAACAGGGAGCTCGCTCACCATGAGAGCACAGCCAATTATTCCCTCTGTTCTGGGGGATAATCATTAATGCCACAGGAAATTCTAAACAAGCGATTTAATCATTACTGGGGAAGGTGCAGCGAGCCTGTGCCACTGTTAAGCCTCCTTTGTGCTGTTGGTCTAGGGAAGGCTTAATTGGGAGGTAAGAAGCAGGGAGACAGGCATTGCCCCCACCCCTGAAGCATCACCAGCAGCCAGTATGGCAGGGGCCAGCCCCAGAACCACCTTCCCCCTCTGAGATGCACACCCAGCTGCTGTCGCGAGAAACCCTCCTGACCCACCCACAGTGGAGGCTCCGTTCTGGCAGCTCTTCATGATCTCGTGCCTTCTAAAACCTTGCCCAGCTGAGGCATCTATTCATTCAATGGACAAATATTTACTGAGCACCTACTATGTACCAGGCAGTATTCTAGGGCCTGGGGAGATAATACTGGTCAAAAAGACAGATTGAAAAAAAAAAAACAAAGACAGATGAGGCCCCTGTCCTCATGGAGCTCACAGTCCAGTGGGGAAGGCACATAATCAGGATGTGATAAATAGCCAAGAAAATAGCCACAAATTGTGGCAAGTGCTCAGGAGGATACTGGGTGTTTTGAGTGGAGGACCTACTTGGAGGATCTTGGAGGCCACACATACTTTAACAGGCAGGCCTCCCTTGGGTCGCCTGGCAGTCTATGCCCATCTGCTGGGCCTGCAGATCATGTCTTATGTGAACATCTGCAATGTCTGAGCAGCCCTCTTCCTGCCCCGAGTCCCCAGCACGCTATCTTTGGAAAGATAATGAGTATCTATCACTACTGTTTTTTAGCACTTACTATGTGCCAGGCATTGCGCTAAGCAATTTATGGTCATTACATCATTTCATCTGCAGAACAGTAATAACATTATGAAGCAGGTGTTTTTAATCCCCATTTTACAGACCAGGAAGTGGAGACCTGGAACATTTGTGCCATTTGGTCAAGTCACGTAGTCAGTGAGCGGGTGGTTGAACTGAACTCTGTCTGAGTCCTGAGTGGAGGCATTTAATCCCCACCTCATCCTGCCTCCCAGGAGAAACGTGAGAGGTCTGTGTGGAGATGGGGCTACAGTGGGCTAGTCACTAGTTATGAAAATGTACCAAGAAGGGCTCTCCTCCCTCCAAGTCTCCAAAATGCAGCCCAGAGGGGAAGCAGTGATGGCCAGCTTCAGGATCCCCTTTGCTCATGGACCCTCGGACAGTCCCCTTTGGCTACCCCAGCACAGAGGTCTCTGTAGAACCCAGAGAGACCATGGACCCTACCTCCCCAGCTGCGCCGCCAGGCCCCTGCAGCCTTGGGAGTCCTCCCCACGCCCGGCTCCCCTCCCCGCAAGTGGTCCTACATGTGCTCCACCTCCTGACCCTGGGGCCAGGCCTCATCCCCAGGGCAGCCAGAGGCAGAGAGGACCGGAGCCTGGGTCTGTGGTGACTAATCGGCTGCTGCTTGGGAGGCCATGGTGAATTATTCACACGGATTCTGTGAATTATTCAAGTTGTTATTATTTATTTTTCAGATGCGCCTGCAGCAGAGCCTCCAGGCCCATGTTCAAAGGATGACATAAGTCCTGACTCCTGATCGCCTGCGTCTGTGGAGAAGAGTCAGGCCGCTCTCCAGACTCACCCAGGCGTCCCAAAGAGCAGGCTGAGGGCAGGGAGCTGCTGCCTTCAAGGCAGACTCCTGCAGAGCACCAACCCTAATGCCCATTATAGAACTAATGGTTACCACTTACCGAGTCTCACCGGCCCAGCACTGTGCTTTCCGTGTGCAGGCTCGAGGGAGCGGCAGGACAACCCTGGTAAGACTCTTATCGACCCCGTTTTACAGATGATGGAACTGAGGCTCAGAGATGTGATGTCCCTTGTCCAAGGCCACCAGTTAATAACTGGGATTCCGGCCCAGGTCTGTGGATTCTAAAGCCAGTGGCTGCCATGTCGCCTATGTCTTTGCTGTTGTACCCGACAAGGTCCTACCAAAGCTCTTTGCTGCCCCAACTGCACCCACACCCCCGCCGCAGGCTTTAAACCATGCTGAGGGCAGGACATGCCCAGTACCTCTAATGCTCTCAGAGGAGCCTTGGTATCTCCATGGCAACAGGATCCTGAGCAGCCAGAGCGAGCCGAGTGTGGTCTACCTCCGAGGAGCAGAGGTGGCCTTTGCCCGCACAGACCGCCCTTCCCCCCTAGATGTCCCAGGCTCTGAACAAGAGTGACTCAGCATTCCCCCAGCCACTGCCCCCCCCACCCCGCCCCAGGCCACACAAATCCCTCCTGCCCGGCCGCCTCACACACAGAGCATTCCTCCCTTTCAGAGCTCTGAAAGAAATCACCCAGCCTCTCTACCTCCTTCAAGTAACTCTCTTGCTGTCTAACCTCCATTCCTCTGGCTGCAGCTCTGGTCCCAGTTGCTGAGGAGTCCCCCTCCCCCTTCCCCTAGCTGCCACCTGGAGGGGGCAAAGTGGATATGTGGACTCAGCCCTGGGGAGGCCCTGAGGGTCCCGTGTCAAGGTAACCATAGTCTCACAGAGATAACCTCCTGTCCTGGGAGGGCAGCTTTGTCTTCCTGCTACCTCATTCATTCATTCACTCACTCATTTATTTGAGAAATCCTTATGGAATCTCCACTATGTGCCAGGGACTGCTCCAGGTGCCAGGGAAGTGGCCAAGAGCAGCAGGGCCTCCTTGTCAGCTCCCCAGCCCCCGACCTGTCTCTCCTGACACGAAGGAAGCATAATCTCAGGTGAAGTGGATCCAAGCCTGCCTCTACCAGCCCCTGACTTTCTGGGTGACCTTGAGCCAGCAGCTCCCACTCTTGGCCTTTCTCCTTTTTTAAAATAAGGGAGAGGGGCCAGAATCTTCTTTTGAAGGCCTTGCCAGACCTGCTTTTCCCAGGTGTCAGTAACTCAATAACAGGGACATCATCATTTCCATCCTACAGCTGTGAAAGTCAGCACTCGGCATGCCTTCATCTCAGGTGGACTTAATGACCCTCCCACTCCACCGGTTCTGCGCATTTTAAAGAGGAGTCCCCGGGGCGGCTCGGCTGCTAATGGTGAATGTCAGTTGCCAGAGAGGCTTGGGGGCTGGAGAGGAAGGGAAACAAACATTTGCAGAATGCCTGTGCTTTCCTCGCAAAAGTTCCTTATTAATCTTCGCAGAGGTGGATACGCTTATCCCCATTTTACAGACAAGGAAACTGGGACTCGGGCCACACAGCCGGTAAGTAGCAGGGCTGGGATTTGAATTCAGGCCCATGCTGGCCCATGCTCTTTGCTGCGACACCAGGCTGTCTCCCTGGCCTCAGGTGGGCCCTGGGGACAGAGTGTGGCTTCCTCTTCCAAAGCCTGTGCTGGAGCTGGGGGAGGAGATCTCTTCACTGAAATGACTTTCCAGGGAGCTGGGTGCCACTGATTTCCACCTTCTCCACCAACAGAGGAGAGTAAAACTTTGGGCCCAGTTATGCTGAGTCATTCAGGGCCCAGGAAATCCAGAATTATATTTACCCCAAGGCAGCCACCTCAGCAGGTTTGGGACTGGACTTCCTCTTTATCTCAAAGCGCCTGGACTGATTCCCTGGCCAGGCAGGCAGGTAAGGAGGGACCACGGGGCTGGAACCCAGCGGCTGGAGCACCCCGACCTCCAGCCCAGTCAATGGTCTCTACCTCAGCCCAGCCTGATAACAGCCTGGGCCTTCCCCGAGTGGTCCCTAGACCACCAGCATCTGAATCTGGGGGCTTGTTAACACTGGCTGCATATTCCTCCAGACCTCCAGAATGGGGATCCTTCAGGAGTATGTGTGACACAGGTTGTTAACCAAGCTTTGCGCTCCTGAAGCTCAGAACTGCTGGGCTGAAAAGCCCAGGCTCTGGGGCAGTCCCGAGTGAGTTACAATCCTGTGGCTGACGCTTACTAGTTAGGCAGGCTTGGGCAAGGCGTTCCATCTCTCTGGGCTCAGTTTCCCTATTTGTAAAATAGGAATGATACCTGTGCCTCCTCATGGGGTTGTTATGAGGATTACACTAGGTGATGTAAACAAAGTGCTCAGTAAAGGCCAGTTAGGATGAGCATGGCAACCCCCCATGCCCTCTTCCCCTTCCCACCCCAGCTGAGGCTGGGCCTGGGGCTACAGTTGTGACAAAACTTATCCAGCCGGTTCTCAGCTCCTCACAGCTGCGGTGTATCTGGTGGCAGTTTCAAAACAGAACTCACCCTCCAAACCACAGTCACATCTCCCTGTTGGCTCCTTGCAAGGCTCCGGCAGGAAGCCAGCTCTGCAGACCTTTGTCTTAGGCTGGAGTGGTAGGATCCCTGGGGTCAGAGAGAGCTGCCTTGTGGTCTCAGTGGCAGAAAATTTGGAGCTGTGATCCAGGGCCCACGGGTGATCCCAACTCCATCCTAGGAGCTACCATTTAGGGAGAACCTGTTTCCAGGGCACTTGACATTCCCTATTGACCTTCCTCTCACCCCTGGCTGAAGTTCAGTACTGCTATTACTTCTGTTTACAGATGGCAGACCAGGGGCTCGGTCTTTGCCTAAAGTCATTGAGCTTCTAGGTGGAGGAACTGGGGCTCGAACCCAGGTCTATATGATTCCAAATTTTGTGTGTATGCCTGGTGTGTGACACCACCACCCTAAATCTTTCCCGTCATTGTGACGGTTTACTAAACACTTAATAAGGGCCACGTTCTGAGCTAAGCACTCCACATGCTTTTTCACATTTAACTTTCACAGTAGGCCTCGGAGATAGATTCTGTTATTATTATTCCTATCTTATAGGGAAGGAAACCACTCAGAAAGGCTGAGGATCTAAGTTAGTTAGCCTGGCTCTTTGACTGTTACACTGGGGTCCTGGGAAAACACCCCACCCCATTAATCTTCCATGATTGTGCTTCACCTCCAAGGCCCGGTCTGGCTCACTAGCACCCATGTCCCTACTCTTCCTTCTATTTGGAGATCTCCTCACCCACCTGTGCCCTCATCCTGGCCCCTCTGACCCTGAGCCAGGACTGGCAGAGGTGGGCCCCCATCCTCAAGTCCAAACAACTTACTGCCCATCCCTGCTGCCTGCCAGCCCGCAGGAAATTCCCCCCTAATTGCATCTCAGGCTGGGAGGCTGTTAGCCTATGATTGCATCCCCAGCACCTGCTTTGCCCCTGGGTATCCGCTCTCAGCTTCCATAGGCGTTTGAGATGACAAATCCCCAGTCCAATCTGACTGCCTGGCCTCCGTGACACCCCAGCACCGAGTCCTGGGTGGGCTCCTCCCCAGGGAGCTGGGTTCCCCTCACTGTGGGGTGGCAGGAGGGGGTTCCTAGCCAGTCAAGTGCAGCACACACACACACACACACACACACACACACACACACATCTGTGCAAACACCATGGGCACTGCTGTTGCAGGATCCTCAGATGGAGCCCCGCCCCCTGTGTCTGCTTCCTGCCAGCTGCCTCCACTTTTTCCCTGGATCCCACCGTGGGAGGTTTTCCCTGGATCCCACCGTGGGAGGGCAAGGGCCCAAGGGTTAGGACTCCTGAATTCTATTCCTGGCTCAACCACTCCCTCTCTGTGACCTTGGGCAAGTTTATTCCAAAAATAGGAGGTTGTTTTGGTGATCTCCAGCCAGCTTCTAGCCTGAAAGATAACACCATTTTGATAATTCCTGGGGTTTTCCTTCCACTAATATTTAATAAATACTAGGCATGGTGCTGGGCACTGAGGATTCTAGAAAGGCAAGTTCCTGCCCTCACAGAGCTCACAGCCTCGAGAGGGAAAGGGCCAGGCAGGTACGACACAGAGCCATCAGAGCGAGGATGGGAGAAGCACAGGCTTCACTGAGGGTGGGGGAGGCCGGTGGTGTCCTGGGGTGCCCAAAGGAGGAGACTTTCCTAGCTTGGAGGAGGCATCTGAGAAACTTTGCTTCAAGGTTTCTGATATCTAAAGAATGAGCAAGAAGCGTAGGGTGGGGGGCTGGACCATCGGAGGGAACAGCAGTGGAAAGAGGCCTGGAGGCTCTGGGGGAGGGGTGTTAATGCAGGGCTGGAGAATGGATGGAGGCCCTGTCAGCCTTGTTGGAGAATTTGGACTTGAGTCTGAGGGCACTGAGGAGCTATAGAAAGATGTGGGGCAGGAGAGTAATGTGGCTGCCGTATGGAGGGAGGATTGGGGGCGGGAAACCTTCCAGGAGGTTTGTAACCATCTGTCTAACCTCTTCCTCCTGTCCCTGCTGCAAATGGAGGCAAGACTTTCCTTCTTCCTCTCCTCTTTCCCCAGACACTCCCCACCTCCCCTCTCCCCGAGACAGACAGACACACGCACACGCACAGCCAGACCTGCCACAGATCCCCTTAGGGAGTAGGGCAGAGGTTGGGGAGGTGACCTAGAGCTGTGTGCCCTAGGGAGGAGCTAGAAGAGAAGGGATCTTTAGGTTTGACGCCCAGCTGAAGCTCCAGTAGAGAGAGCACCCTGTCACTTGGAGCACAGTAAAGTCCCTCCCCTGTCCCCTAAGGGGTTAATCTCTGCCTGAGCCATGGAGAATGGAACTGGGGATATCTTTTCTTCTCTCTCTTCCTCCTCCTCCCCCTCCCCCCAGGGCTCATGATAGAGCCTGGAAGGTTCATCGTGTGCATGCGTGGTGTAGTGTGAATGCATAAAGCACAAGGAAGGTGCCGTGAGCCCTGCCATGGAGCCACCATAGAGAAGTGCGCCCCTGGGCCGCTCAAGGCTCCAAAGGGATTTCAGGAGGCTTCAGAGATTAGAGAATTCAACGTACTGCCACAGCCTCTGTTGAGCCTGGGATCCTGGGGCCCCAGCTGCACAGAGCACGGGGCTGGGCCAGGCCAGGATGACCATGGACTCTGGGCTCCGCTCCAGTGGCCCAGGGCTTCCTCGTGCACCTTCTCAGACAGGCCTGGGCCACGTGAAGCGCCTCCCCCTGGGGCCCAGACATGCAGGGGGCCCCTGTGCCTCTTCCAGGCACCTGCAGTGGGTGTGGGTGCTGAAGCCAGACTCCAGGGGGCCATTGTCAGCTCCACCTTGTCAGTCAGCGCCAGCCCTGGCCAGGATGCCTCTGGAAGGCATATTTCTCCGCAGCCCTCAGCAGCCCAAGCCCCAACCCCCTCCTCACTCATCTCCCCACGTCCACCCTTGCCCCTCTCCTGTCTCCCTCCCACACTGCAGCCAGACAGAAGTTTCGAGAACAGTCAGGCCAGCACTCTCCTTGGTGTCCTTCCACAGCAGCTCCACACACCCTGAGGATAAAAGCCAAACTGCCCTTAGTGGCTTCCAAGGCCTGGTTGACCACTCTGGCCTTGGCTCCTGACTGCCCCCCACGCACACCCCATAAGGAACTCTCCTCTCTAGCCCCCAGGAGTTCTCACCTCCAGGTCTTTGCGCTGACCGTGTCCATGCTCAGAGCCCCTTCTCACTCATCGTTTCCAGGCAAATCCCCCCTCATTCCTCCAGTCTCAGCTCCCACCAGAGCCTCTGACCACCACATAGCACCCCCTTTGGGTTCCAAAAGCCCCCAGAACTTCACCTGTCACAGTTCTGACCACACTGCATTGTAAATGTCTGTTTAACACACTCATGTCCCGTGCTTCACTGTATTGATAAGAACACAGCGTACTCCGAGGGGATGAAGGTAGGAGTGAGGTGAGAGACAGGATGGTGAGTACCAGAGCTCAGGATTCAAGTGCCAGAGATGCTGTGACAGACTACGACTACTCACTATGTGCCCATTCCACACCAGGGACTGTGCTAAGCAGTATCTCATTTCATTTCCCATTGACCTTGAGAGAAGGGCATTACTGCTACCATCCCCATTTTACAGATAAGGAAACCGAGGCCCAGAAAGATTGATTTACCCACGATCAGACAGCCAGAAGGTGGTACAGGCTAGATCTCCCCAAGTGCTGGGGTGGGGGGGCGTTGAAATAGGCCCCTTGTACTGTGTAAAATGCCAATGAACTTGAAAAGGGCGTTGACCAGCTCTCGATCCCTCTACAGTCCTGGAGAAGAGATGACCAGAGCACCCCACACACACCAGAAGTTCTGCTTCTCCGGCAACGGGACAGGGAGGACCTGAGTCCTTAGGGGGACAATGTGTCACCCCACCCTGGAACCTTCCAGGAGGTGTAAGAGAAGCAAGTCCATCATGACCCCATCCTTCGCATTCATGTCTCTTTCAGAAGCAGGAGAAGTCCAGGAAGTCTGGAGTACATCCATCCCGTCATTGTCAGGACAGAAGGTAAGGTGCTGAATTTAACAGCAAAGCAAATTTGGTTGGAGAGGAAATGAGATGTCTTTGTCAAGGTGAGTGTGTCTGGGAGAGCTGGGAATGGGGTGGAGTGGGGGGGATGGGGGCACTTTGTGGGGGCTGCAAAAGGGGGAGTACTGATCTGGAATTATTAGAATGTTGATTATGTCCTCTTGATTGTTAATGAAATTCTTCACCTTGGATTTCTGGACCAGGGGAAAGCTCCCAGAGCTCATTTTCCCTCTGATGAGAGCAAGAGAGAGGGCAAGAGGGGGGCAGAGGACTCTCAGCTTAGGGAGAAATTAAATTCTGCCTAAACAAATGGGAGTGGACAAGCCTGGCCACTGCTGTTTGGAGGCAGAGCCCTGGGCTGACCTGAGGTCCCTTGTGGAAACTCTGGAGACCCCTGGGTGGGGAGGGGCGCAGAGGCCTGACTCAGGCAGCAGAGTGCAACTCCAAGAATAATAACAGCTAGCATTACCGAGTGCCTTCCAAGCGTCCCACGCTAAGGAATGTGCGTGTACTGTTACCCTGAAACATCCCAACAGCCCTGGGAGGTAGGTACTGTGACTGTTCCCATTGTGTAGATGAGGACACTGAGGCACAGAGAGGACAGAAGCTTGTCCAAGGTCTTGTAGATGGTGCATGGAGGCACCTGGCACCAGCCCAGGCCATCTGGCACCAATGCCTGTCCTTTGAGATCTGAAGAATGCCCAGCTCTACCACTCCTTCACCACCACTCTGAGCTTCAGCTTTCCCATCTGTAACATGAGGCCAATCATAGCTGGCACCACAAAGGGCTGTTGTTAGGAGTCAATGAAATAAAAAATTAAATTAAAAACACCTCAGCATGGAAATAGTATTCTCTTTGGACCTTTGCTCTCCGCCTCCCAAAGTGGGGAGGTGCCCCTTCTTATCTGGCTGGCTGAGCACCTGTGATGAGGAGGCACTGTTCTAGGCACAGGAGATGCAACGGTGAACAAAAGGGACAAAACTCCCTGCCCTTGTGGAGCGTACATTTAGTCAGGGCGGGCAGGCCATAGACAAGATAAGTAAGTAAATTATAACACCTGTTAGAAGCAAGAAATGTAATAGAAAAGAAAACAAGCAGTAAGAGGAAGGGAGGGCGTGCTGATGGGGGGACTGCAGTAGAAATAGGGGGTCAGAGGATGTCTCCCTACCGCCACCATGCCAGCCGCCGCAGCCAAAGTGAGCTGGAGCAAAGACTCAAAGGAAGTGCAGGGGCTTCCCTGGTGGCGCAGTGGTTGAGAATCCGCCTGCCGATGCAGGAGACACGGGTTCGTGCCCCGGTCCGGGAAGATCCCACATGCCGCGGAGCAACTAAGCCCGTGAGCCACGGCCGCTGAGCCTGCGCGTCCGGAGCCTGTGCTCCGCAACGGGAGAGGCCACAACAGTTAGAGGCTCGCATACCGCAAAAAAAAAAAAAAAAAACAATCAAAGGAAGTGCAGGAGTGAGCAAGTTACCCAAGGGGGAAGAGCATTCCAGGGAGAGGGAAGAGCAACTGCAAACTACAAAGGCTCTGAGGTGGGACCATACCTGGCATATTCTAGGAGTAGCAAGCAGGCCAGAGGAGCTACCTTAGCAAAGGCAGTTATGGGGGAAGTGCAGATTGTGTGGGCCTTGTTGACCTTTGTAAGGACTAGCTTTTATCTGAATGAGAGGAGAATCCACCAGAGGGTTTTAGGCATGATCTGATTTATGTTTTAAAGGCATCACTCTGACTGTGGTGCTGAGAACAGACTGCTGGGGTCAAGAGCAGGATTAGAGAGAAGAGTTAGGAGGCTACGGCAATAATCCGGGTGAGAGTAGATGGTGGCTGAGTTCAGCGAGGGAGCAGTGGGGGTGGTGATAAGAGGTCGGGTTCTGGGTCTATTGTGCAGGTAAAGCCAACAGGATGAGCTCAAGGATAAAACGTGGGGAGTGTGAGAGAAAGAGGATCACGGATGATTCCAAGGATTTGCCTTCCTCATCTGTCAGTTCCCTGAAGAGCGATCCCCTGCTTTTAAGATCCAGCTCCACCCTCCTTGTCCTCCTCCACGTCCCTGATCTTCCTGCCTAACCGTAACCTCCACAAGGGCAGGGATCCACCTGTTTCCTCGGAAGCAGGCAATTCCCCCAAAGACGCATTCCGTGGACTCGACATGGAGCCTTAGACTTCTGGTAAATTAACTTTCATTGACTTAAAGCCTCCAGCTGCTAGGTAAATGCCTGGCACATAGCAGGTGCATGACACATATTTTTTGAAAGAATGAATCAGTCTATGAATCAGAGTTCTCCTATAAGAACTTGGACATGTGACAAATCTTCTGAGCCTCAGTTTCCCCATATGTGAGGAATGGGAATGAGTGCCTACTTCCTGAGTTGTTGTGAGGATTGAAAAACGTAAGGTGTGCACAGTGCCTCACAGTAGTAGCTGCTCAGTAATTGTTCCTCCTCTGCGGGTTCAGACAATTACCACCTGACAACTCCCTCAGCCTCCCCTCCCCTCCCCCACCCCTCCCATCCCTTCCTTCCTTCCCCAGCCTGCTCCCCCTCCTAAGGACTCCCGGTTGTGGAATCACCATAGCCTCCAAACACTCCCCTTCTCCCCCAAGATCCCCAAATTTGCCACTGGTTCCATATTGATCCTGTTTAACTTTCCCAATGGATGATAAACATGAAATTAAAATGACTTCCTGGAATATTAATGTAGTAAATGGCCCTATTAAAACAAAGAAAATACAGCTGAGAAAATTCGCTTTGATGTAGCATTTCTGTAGGAGACTCATTTATCTGCAGCTCAGACTCTCGAAATGAGATTCTGAAGGTTTCTCTGATGTCTCTTATTTTTCCCTCACCCAGAATTTAAACAGAAAATAGAATCACAAGCTGGTGTCATAAAAACGCAGGCCTTTTCCCTTCTCAACCGAGAAGCAAATGAAAACAAGGCCAGGTAGATGTCAGTCTCTGCAAACACGGGCCTGTGGACTACAGCTGTCCTTCCCAATTTCTCCTGCATCTTGCCCACATGGGCCTGGTTCATGCTACCAGGCTAACCTCTGAGGGTCAGAGGGGGTGTTCAGAGGCCCACGGGGGCTGCTGCTGAAATTAGGAAAGGTGACTTAGGGCCACAGGAGGCTCTGTCTCACTGGGGTAAATGTGCAGATTTTGCTGGACTTGAAATCTTGGCTCTGTCACTTTTTAGCTATTCTGTTCTTGGACAAAGTACTTCACCTTTCTGAGCCTCAACTTCCTCATCTGTAAAATGGGGATTCTAGTACCTAGTTCACAGGGCAGTTATAAAGCTTAAACAAGATAAAATATCTAGCATGCAGTAGGTTGCTCAGTATTGCTGTTGTTTGTCACTATGACTACAGATGATAATCTGTGTTGTTATTATATTCAGGCCCTGGGCTGAGATGTCACCTCCTCCAAAAAATTCCCTAATCCCTAGGCTGGGTCATGTGCCTCGTCTGGGCCGCCACAGCCCTGAGCTTCCCTCATCCCCTCGCTGGTTCCTCCCCTGCCTCTCCCAGTAGCATTCAGCTCCATGAGGGCTGGCCGGGGTCTCCCTTAGGACTGCATCCCAGGGGCACATGGTAGAACTTGAATGTCTTAAAGTCAGAGCCAAGGCGCTAGAGGCTGATGTCCCTGTACCCACCTCACATGGCCTACAGATCTGTGCCATGGCATTGGGTCCTTCTACACAGTCACAAGAGTTCAGAGTGCCCACAGCGGAGACATCTGTCCATCGATCTCCCCCAGGCCTGGGCTCCCTTGTCTGCACCTTCCCTGGGTCTCAGGTGGACTCTCTGGAGCCCACACCTTCCTCCCTGGCATCAGGGAGGTGCTCAGACCAAGGTCCTCTGGGATTAACTCTCTCTCCCCACTTCTCTCTTCTTTCATCTGTCTTCCTGCTTTCCCCTCTTTTCAGCAACTTCTGCTGAGATCATGGGTCTCCCTTGCCTGGATCTGGCCCTGCGGGCAGGTGGAGGAGGCTGCCCACCCTCTGCCTAGGTTGAGCCTCCCTGGGTGTCCCTTCATAAGCCTAGATTGGACCCTCAACATCCCCAGCTGGGCAAAGCCATGTCCCTGCCACCTGAAATCCAGGTTCTTCTGGCCCTTCCCCAATGCCAGAGGGGCTCAGGACCCCTACACTGGGACCAAGAGACAGCCCCACCCCTCCCAGGCAGCCAGGGGGCCCTGTCTGCTCTTTTTTTTTTTAATTAAAAAAAATTTTGTTATTGGAGTATAGTTGATTTACAATGTTGTGTTAGTTTCAGGTGTACAGCAAAGTGATTCAGTTATACATACACATATGTTCATTCTTTTTCAGATTCCTTCCCCATATAGGTTATTACAGAATATGGAGTAGAGTTCCCTGTGCTATACAGTAGGTCCTTGTTGGTTATCTATTTTATACATAGTAGTGTGTGTATGTTAATCCCAAGCTCCTAATCTATCCCTCCCCACCACGTTTCCCCTTTGGTAACCATACATTTGTTTTTGAAATCTGTGAGTCTGTTTCTGTTTTGAAAATAAGTTCATTTATATCACTTTTTAAAAATTAGAATCCATATATGAATGATATCATATGATGTTTGTCTTTCTCTGTCTGACTTACTTCACTTAGTATGATAATCTCTAGGTCCTTCCATGTTGCTGCAAATGGCATTATTTTGTTCTTTTTTATGGCTGAGTAATATTCCATCGTATATATGTACCATTGTATATACATACCACATCTTCTTTATCCATTCCTCTGTCGATGAACATTTAAGTTGCTTGCATGTCTTGGCTATTGTAAATAGTGCTGCAATGAACACTGGGGTGCATGTATCAAATTACGGTTTTCTCCAGATATATGCCCAGGAGTGGGATTGCTAGATCATATAGTAGTTCTAGGGTTTCCTTTTCAGCATTTATTATTTGTAGACTTTTTGATGATGGCCATTCTGACTGGTGTGAGGTGATACCTCATTGTAGTTTGTTTGTTTAAAATAAATTTATTTATTTATTTATTTTTGGCTGTGTTGGGTCTTCGTTGCTGCCCGCGGGCTTTCTCTAGTTGTAGCGAACAGAGGTTACTCTTCATTGCAGTGTGCAGGCTTCTCATTGCATTGGCTTCTCTTATTGTGGAGCACGGGCTCTAGGCACATGGGCTCAGTAGTTGTGACACGTGGGCTCAGTAGTTGTGGCTTGCGGGCTCTAGAGCGCAAGCTCAGTAGTTGTGGTGCATGGACTTATTTGCTCCATGGCATGTGGGATCTTCCCGGACCAGGGCTTGAACCCATGTCCCCTGCATTGGCAGGCAGATTCTTAACCACTGCGTCACCAGGGAAACCCCTCATTGTAGTTTTGATTTGCATTTTTCTGATAATTAATGATGCTGAGCATCTTTTCATGTGCTTTTTGGCCATCTGTATGTCTTCTTTGGAAAAATGTCTATTTCAATCTTCTGCCCAGTTTTTGATTGGGTTGTTTGGTTTTTTCAACATAGAGCTGCATGAGCTATTTTCGAGATTCCTGTCTGCTCTTGAACCATTCACATTCTAGACCCAGCTCCAGTCCCTCTCTCTCTCTCTGACACATACACACACAAATACACACACAAACGGGCACGTGTGGAGTCACACAACTAACACTCTGATACCCAGTCACAGAATCGCTGCTGTCACAAGCACAGGACAAGGGGTGGACGGGGGGTTCTGTGGAAGATCAGCTTGCCTGCTGGGGGCGCCTGCTGGGGGCACTGTCCTCCGGAGACCCCTCCCCAGCCAACCCATGGCCCCCTAGCAGGAAAATGAGAAGCTGGAACAGAGGGGTTAATTTGGGGAAAAGCAGCAGCTGCTTGAAACAGTGAGGGTGGGCCCCAGGGCAAGAGCTGCTCCTGCTGAGATAATGATTGTGAGAGATGCTGGGGTGGGGGCCACACGCACCCCCTCCCAAGCCAGCACACCCCCAACTGCCCTCACGCTCAGGCAAGTTATCTGCTTGGACATGCACATGTGCGCATGTGCACACACACAGAAAGAAGCATCCTAACCATCTGGGCATCAGACACAGTACCTTACACATAATACGAGCACTGCCCTTATTCTCTGTGTTTGAGTACAAACCCATTCAGAGACACAAGCTGCAGGCAGCCCTGGCACACAGAGGCATGTGACACACACAGACACACACACACACACACATGGCCATGCCTTCCCAGTCTCTGTGTGTCAGGGTCTGACAGTGTGCCAAGGTGACCCCATCACTGTTCAAGGTCAGAGGTTGGCTCCTTGTGAGAGTGAGCAGAGTTGGGGACCGGGGTGGGGAGGGCTCACTGCCGGAGCTCGAGGAGCTAGCCAGGACCGTCCCTATACCTTCTGGGGTCTTCTTACCCCTGGAGGATGTACCTCCCATAATATCAAACAGAATGAAATGCAGCCAGATCCCACATTACATATGATTTGTGCATAACCATATGAGTTGAGCAGCTTTGCAGTTCGCATAATGCTCCATTTTGGAGACCTGTATTAAGCGTTCATTACTTGTGATTTCTTCATGTGAGTTCTGTTCATATACGAGGTCACTGACATTTTTCAGCAGAACCCTCATAAGCCTTTAGGCCCTGGATCTCTGGCCTTTGGTGCGTGATGGGAAACAGGGCCTCAGTGAAAGGGGTAGTGGGCATGCTGTGGGTGGAAGGTTACCACTGGGCCCAGTGACAGCCAGCATGGATAGACCAGGGACTCATGGACAGGAGACCCTCTGAGGTCAGGACCCAACTTGATCATCACCAGTTACTATCTCTTGGAGCCAAAGAGAAGGCTAAGTGAGTGCTGTGGGCCCAGCCCCTCCACACTGAGATCCAGACCATGCCTGGACAGCTACATGTGTGCAGGCACCAACACAAATGAACACTTAGATACAGGTCCCAACACATACTCGGACAGATGCCCCAACAGATATGCATCACCCCAGCACCTAGGCACACACCTGAACAGACACACTCCCCAACAAACTGGCCCATAGACACTGACTCAGGCAGACCCATCCCCCCTAAAACACAAAGACTCTCCTGGAGTGGCACAGAGGTTCTCCTGGGCAAAGTCATCTGTGGACACCCCAATCTGGTACTCAAGTCCACACAGCAAGACATACCCAGGCACATCATTACAGATACCCACATTTGACCATCCTCCCCTTCCTCTCACACCCACCCTTCCTCTCACTCCCTGTCCTGTCATGGGGAGACAGAGCATCCCAGCCCCACAGAGCCCAAGGGTCCTGATTAACAGGAAATTCTACGAATGCCAATTAGAGCAAAGTTTCCTGAACAAATTGTTTGCAGTTGTGCCCTGGAACCATCATGAATTTTAATCTTGCATTGATTTGCACTGATGGAAGATTTGCTGATGCCGGGGCCCTTTGTGCCTCCTGCTCCTCCCTCCGCCGCATGTGGGAGGAGTCATCACCCAGCCTCAGACTCAGGAACCCTGGGGGCAGTCATCAGCCTCTGCTGGTTCAGAGACATCAGCCTAGGACCAGCAACCACAGCCCAGATTGGAGAGACCAAAGATACCTAGAAGATGGGCAAGAGTTTTAGAGATGCACAGGGCATACCCACGTGGTGTGGATAAAGAGGACTGTAAGGTTTAAGGACCCCAGTAATCTGGGAAGGAACTGGGGGCCCTGGAGCTTCTGAGGCCAGATACAAAGGCAAGGACTCAGCTAGGGATGTAGACACAAACGTGGCTGAGATGCAGAGATGGGCGCAGATGTTGTAATAGTTCCAATACCACCTCACCTAACATGATTCCAGTGTGTATATAACCTCAGTTCAAATGACCTCTTCCAAAATAAATTTGATCCTGTCCTCCTCTCCCTTCCACCAAACCCTCTTCCCAAACCATTTCATAGTTTCCCATCGCTTTTAAAATATCCTTGCCTGATGTGTACCACCACCTCCCCATCTCACACTTCTCTCTCTGTTCTCCAGCCACTGTCAGTCCCCTAGGAGGAGCCCTGTTTCCTTCCAGCTTTGGGGCCTTTGCACATTTTGTTCCTTTATCTAGAGGAGTTCACTAGTTAACTGCTTTTCATCCTTCAGGTCTCAGTTCAAGTCACTTCCTCAGGGAAACTTTTTTGACCCTCTGCCTAGATCAAGCCTCTCTGCCACTAAATGCTCTCATAGCCCTTTTGTCATTAGAGTATAAGCTTCATGAGGGCAGGGATGGTGTCTGAATTTACTCACTCCTGTATCCCCTATACTTAGCACAGGGCCTGCCATATAGTCAACTTTTGCCATAAAAATGCTGTATAACAAACCACTCCAAAAATTTAGGGTCCTACAACAATAAGTATTTCCTGCAGGCTGACTGGGTTTTGGTGGATCTGGACTGGGCTCAGCTGAGCTTGATTCTAAACTGTGGACTGAGTGCGGGTCTGCTCAACGCGTCTTTCATCCTTTTTAGACCAGCTGCTAACTGAGGCATGGTCTTCTGCAAAAGGCAGGAATGCAAGAGAGCATGCCTAACCACGCCCCCTTGGCCAGAGCAGGTCCTGAGGCCATGGAGGGGGTGTGCATACACAGCAGAGGGAGTGAAGAATTGGGACCAACGGAAATTACCACCCGCTCCACAAATACTGTGGTATGAAGTTGAGTACTTGCTCTGTGCTAGGTGTTGTGTTAAGCACTTTATATGCATTAATTTATTTAATTATTGACTCAACCCTGTAAGTATTATTAACCCCATTAAAAAAAGAAAAACTTTAACTGAGAAAAATAAAAAGCTGCACAAGGTAAACAATTCAAACAGCACCAGTTATAACCAATTATATTCAAAGAAAAGTAACATTTCTTCCTACTCCCACCCCAGCCCCTCTCCCCTCCCTGGAAGTCGTGCGGCAGGGTTGGGAGGGCAGTGTTAGGGGGGTGGGACTAAAAGTTCCAACCTTCTGATCACATGGTTAGGTCCCCTGGCAACCAGCCCCATCCTTAGGTGACCTAAGGGCTTTCCAAAAGTCACCTCATTAACATAACAAAAATATCTTTATGGTTGCCACCAAGGGTTATAGGAGCTCTGTGCCAGAAACAAGACAAAGACCAAATATATATTTCTTATTATAAATCACACTATCACACCATGTCACCAGCGTCTGTATTGCCTCCTCATCATCCTCACCATCTTCAAGACTGACAGTGCCAGGCACTTTACACACACACAGTGTAGCAGTTATGTAATTTGTCCAAGGTCACCACGTTGTCTGATCTCAGATCCCAGCTCTTAACCACAATACTATGCTGGATTATAGCCTAGAACCGTCACCAATTCCTAATCCCAAAAGGACAGCCTCCTGTAAGGTGGGGTCTGCACACTTTCTCAAGAAAATAATGGTGAAACAATTGAGCACTTCCATCGTTTTGATAGTAGATTTCCCTCCTGCTTAGTGAAGGTGCTACAATTACTGGGGCCACTGGCAAGAGGAAATCTAAAGGAAGACAAAATGATAGGCTGTCAGGCTGGCAAAGACCTAATGGCAGCACACGTTTCAGCTCCCAGGTGAAACATAAAAAGAGGTCCACAGAGGCTTCCCACACCCACCTGAAAGCAGCCATCAAAATTTGCAATTTGGCTTCTTGATATTTTTGCCCATGTTCTCATGCTAGAGCTGAGTCTTTTGCAACCGGCCTAGTTGCTGCTTTGGTAGGTTTCCATTTTGAATTTCAGCTCTCTTACCTGCAAGCCCCTGGGAGCCTCCTGCCTCCTCTCATTTCTTGTGTCTTTAAAGAAAACTCTCCTTGCCTGGGCTCCTCCCATTGGATTTTGTCCTTTGGAGCTGGGTCTGTCTCCTTCCTTCTCTTCCTTCCTCTCTCCCTTCTCCCACCCGATATATTCCTCTTCCTTATTCAGCAGGGGGAGCAGGACCATTGAAGGCCCTCGGCCCCAAATGCCCTCAACCCAGCAGTGGCCACACGCCCACCCTCCCTGGTCGCAGGGCGAGGGATGTGGGGGTTCTCTGGTTGTACTGCAGTGCCTCTAGCTGCAGCTTCTCCCCCTCTCTCAGCGTTGCTGGAAGATTATTAGATAATTTTCAAATTTGTAAAGTGCCTTAAGCTTCTCAGAGGAAAGGTGGTATATGAGTGTAATAACAATAACAATCCTATCTGTCAAAGCCATTGAGAAAATGAATCTTGTTATCCTCAGGAACCATCGGTAGGAACCTCAGCAAAAAAACAAGAAAATAAAGTGTGGAGCAAGGTCTCCTGACCAATCAGAGGAGGGGAAAGTGCCACCCAGGGGCTGGGTGGCATTCGAGACACCCCCTCCCCATAGCTCAGTGCTGGCGGGAAGGGGCTCTCAGAAAGTCACCCAAATGCCTCTGATGCTTCACCAATTAAAATGACTTTAGGACAAGTTGAAATCAACTTAGGGAGCAAAGCGTTCTGATTTCTGAAACCCTCTGAAGGCAGTGGGGAAGACAAGTGTCTGAGCAGGTTGTCACTCACTCAGGAGTAATGATGGGAAAATCCATCCCAGTAACGTGATTGAGTTTGGTGAATTAGTGAGGATGTTTACACTGCATGCTGGAAGCTGGAGTGGGGCTGGCTGGGCGGTCGGGTTTTTGACGTGTGAGGCAGCTTCGCTCCTAATGAGGTTCTCGGACTCATCACTCTCCCTGGCTGGACTCACTGTTGCTGACTTCAAGTCATTCTGTTTCACTCTTCGAGCAAGTGGCTAAAGGCAGAATGGGCTCTGGAGTCAGACAGGACGGGGTTTAACTCGGGCTTCGACACTGCCAGCCCTGTGACCTCTGCACTGCTCTGAACCTCAGTTTTCCCACGTGTAAAATCTGCGTGCTGATTTTACAGCAGCACCCAATTCATGACGCTGTAAAGGGAAATGAGATGAGCTACCTTTTTAGTTTTTTTATTCACCTCCCCAAGCCCAGCATGGTCATGGAGAGAAAAGAAAATTGAAAGTTTCTGTCCTCTTACCTGGAGTATTCATTCCCCTTAGAACCAAGAGGAAACAAGGCAGATAGAGTCACGTGGGCACATATAATGCTCTGTTCAAGTCCTGACGCAGCATCTTGATGGCTGTGTGGTCTCCACCAAGTCACTTAACCTCTCTGAGCCTTGGTTTTCTCACCTGTAAAATAGGAGCTATAATATAACCTCTCTGTAGGTTTCTGAACAGCCTTTCTAAAAGTTCTGAGCAGACACTTGTCAATAAGCAAATGGAGTCAAAGTCTGGGGGGGGTAGGATGAGAACACGTTGCCTTTCCTGGTCACCATGGCCACCTGATGAAGGGGATGCAGAGGACCACCAGGGGATATAGTGAACCTGGAGTAGGAAGGGCCCCTGGAATTTATGGGCCAGGCTCGCTGGGAACTCATCAGAGGAAATTACACAGGGCTGCAACATGAAGGACTGAAGCCAGACTGTAAACAGACTTCCAGACAGTCGGGCAACAACAAGCCTATTCCTTCCTGGGGTCTTTGGCTATGCCTGAGCAAAACCTCCCCCAAGAGGAAAGGCCCATCCTGACCATGCTGGAAGGAATGCAGAAGGATGGACAGGGTGACCCTGAAGATGCTCCCGCAGAGCCAGAGAAGGAGGTCACGGTGGTCCGGGGGCCCTCCCCCAGGCTCTCTTTGAGCCGAATCCTCTGGAGGGCTGCCTTGTGGGAACCTCCCGCGACCTTGAAGGGAAGTCGCTGGGCCTGCTCCAGAGCAGGGGCCATGTCTTCACAGACATGCCCAGGTCAGCACCAGGCCACAACTCTATTATTTAAGGGCTTCATAAAAGAGTGAACCTCCGGGCCTGGAAGAATAGCCGGGATCCTGACTCTTCCTGCACAGGAAATGCGGCAGCTGTGCCTGAGCCCTGGCTCAGCCTGCTGAGGACTCAAAGCCCCTGCAGAAGTTTCCCAGCCTGAGGGGACCCCACTGTGGCTGAGATGATGACACCTGGGCCCAGACTGGGTCTCTCCTCTCCAGCCTGAGCTGAGACCCACCGACCACCAGGCCGAGGGCTTGTGGACTCTGCAGTGATTTTATTGTAATTTCCTCGTTGTCACAGTTAATAGCATTAATTTGTTAATTACTGTATATTTTAAAAGTAAGAGGAGAGGGAATTCCCACTGGAGACTAGTTCTTGGCTAAAGCGCTGTGACGTGAAGGTAGGGAGCGTGTGTATGGGGTAATGAACTTGCTCTGCCGCTTTCTGCTCCTCCTGACAGGGCCAGGGGCCAGAGATGGGGCTGCCTGGCTGAGGCAAGGCCCTCCCTCCTCTGCGGCACCACTTCTCAGCCCCCGAACCTCTGCCTGAGCCCCCTTCCCCTCAGCAGAGTGAGGCGCCAGGCCCAAGGAGGGGAGGGCAGGCAGTGGGTACTACACAGAGGGCCCTGGGGCTGAGGGAACCAGACCAGAGTGAAATAAGACACTGAGGAAACCACCGGTGACAGGGGCAACTGATTGAGTAGGATGGAGTTTTTCATTAGGAAACAGAGCTGGAATTTGGGGAGAGGCTCTCGCGTTTGAATTCAGAAGGAGGCTATAGCCCTAGAGGGAGAAGGGAGGTGCGGGCAGCACAGGTCTAGGGAGAGGCAGGGTTGCTCACAGAGGACTGGCTGAGTGGGTGAGCAGGGCCTGACACTCGATCCTCACTCTGCTGGCCAAGCCAGGGACCGGGTAGGGCCACATCAGCTCAGAGGAAGGGTGCCTTTTGTTAATTCGTTGACAGCGGGGCCCTGCGTGTTCAGGCTCCCCCCATTCTTCCTAGCCCGAGTTATGGGGGGGGGAGGTCTGAAGCTGGGACCAGCCTGAGGGACCCAGGAGAAGTTAGGGGCAGAGGACGCAGAGCAGATAAGGAGGGAGGGGAGAGGGAGGGAGGGAGACATAAAGACAGAGAAGGATGGGGGACTGAGCAAGAACTTCATACCATCTAGAGGAGCTGATTAAAATCCTAGAAGAAAATGTGATGGAAAGACTTTCTATCTTCCTATTGAGACATTTAACCTAAAAAAATGAGTTAAATAATTTATACAGAGAACGAGTGAAATTTGCTTTGATCAAATTAAAAAATATGACTCTGGAAATAAAGTGTCCGCCGCGTCCTTCTCGGGCAGCAGAAAGAGCTGCCGAGAAACAAAATGACAAAGGCATAAAAATAACTAACCCTAACCCTGCGAATATTAGTGCCATATTTTTTGGGGAGATTACACGGCATCACTGTGGGCCACGCGGAGAAATCCTCTCTAAGCACCAACAGGAGAGGTTTTGCTCATTGAGGAAGCCCGATAAAAAACAGAAAATGGATAAAATTTTCCTCTGCAAAAGCCATCTGACTTCACTTAGGGGTTGGCCCGGAAGCCACAAGGGATCAAGTTAAATTTCCCATTCATGCATTTAGAAATAAGAAGAAAGCTAGCTGCTCACCTCCCCTCTCCAACTCTGTGTTTCTTGAAGCTGACCCCCTGTTCCCCTCCCATTTACCCTTTGCACACACTCACACTCTAAAAAAGCATCACACTCAAGCTCCAAGACTCCTGAACAAGGGGTAAGCATGGTTCCCTTTAAACTTAACCTCTCTGAGCCTCAGTTTGCCACTCTTTAAAATGGGCCTAACACCCCCTGCACAGAGTTGTAGTGGGGAATAAAGGAGATGATAGAGCCCAGCATATAGGGGCAGTCGGTAAGTGCAAGGGACCATCACTTCCTCCTTGACCTGATGAAATGTCCAACAAGTGCAAACAGAGCCACCAAAGCCCCCCACCTGATCTACACCTCCAGCTGGCTAGCCCATGCCAGACACGGTTAGTCCAATCCTGGAGAGACAGTTTAGCTTCAGGGACACCGGTCCCTCTGTCTTTGGGGGCCCAGGTTCCCACAAGGCAGCCCTCCAGAGGATTTGGCTCAAAGAGAGCCTGGGGGAGGGCCCCCGGACCACCGTGACCTCCTTCTCTGGCTCTGCGGGAGCATCTTCAGGGTCACCCTGTCCATCCTTCTGCATTCCTTCCAGCACGGTCAGGATGGGCCTTTCCTCTGGGGGGAGGTTTTGCTCAGGCATAGCCAAATATCTGGGGAGAAGATCTGAGGTTAGCCTTCTAGGGCTGCAGTCTCCTGCTGAATTTAAATGCTTCAGAGTCAGACAGTACCGGGTTCAAATTCTGACTTCACCACTTGCTTAGCTGTGTGACCATGGCCAGGTTAACCCAATCCCTCCAAGTCTGTCTTTTCATCTGCAAAATGGAAATAATTTTAGAATGGATCTCATAGGATTGAATGAGATAAAGGATAGAGAGGACATGCTTAGTATGTAGTAAAAGTTCAATAAGTGATGACAGATATTATTTTTCACAATGACCTTGGGAGAGGCGTTCAAGGTCAGAGTGAATTTTCTTCCCAAGCTCTCAGTTACAGTCTCTGATCCCCAAACAGGAAGAGGGTCTAGGTGACCTGTTCTGGCCGCACCATAGGAAGGGCTGTGGTCAGCTTTAGGGCCACTGTTAATAGTTCTTTGACCCACTCTGGTGGTACAGAGCAGGGGAATCAGGTTGAAGAGGGAACTCAACCCACTGACACCGGAGGCCTGGAGGAATGTTCGGCTGGTGAGACTAGAAGCATCAGGGGGCTGAAATGGCGGCCTTCAGATTCCCGAAGGCCTGTCACTTGCCAGAGGGGGTCTGAAAGTGAATATGGGCTCCTACTTGCTCTTGAATAATAGGAGTTTTGCAGCAGTAGTGATATCCTGGTTCCTGAGTGGGGATGTGAACAGAGCCTGGGGGTAACACAGAAGGGCACTGAGCATCCCCCAGGGCAGCACTGGACAGTCCCTGTGCAACTCTCAGAGGATGTCAAGCAGGTTCAAGGTCAGAACCCACCCAACCTGTGGGCGGGGTCTCAGGGTTTTCTGTGCTCCTCCTTTTCTTTCTCTAAGGAGTTCTCTTCCCTTCTCCCATTCCACCCCACAGAGAACCCTGAGAAAAGCAAATACCATATGGGAATAGACCCTGTGCATATTGTAGAGCTGTTTGGTTGAATGGTGTGAAGGTAAATGAGGGAGAAGCAGGTGATATATGTGTGTGTGTGTGTGTGTGTGTGTGTGTGTGTGTGTGTGTGTGTGTGTGTGTGTGTGTGTATATGAGAGAGGGAAAGAGAGAATGGGAGAGAGGGAGAAGGAGGGATGGGAGAAGACAGAGGAAGAAGCAGAAACAGAGAAAACAAGGAGAGAGAAATATACAAGGAGAGGGAGAAACAAGATAGGAAAGAACGATACACAGAAAAAGAGAAAAGTGCTGAGAGGGAGGGACAAAGTGAGAGACAGGAGATTCAGAGCCAGAGGCCAGCTGGAGAATGGAGGCAGCAGCGCTCCTGTCTCCTGTCCATGGCAGGGGGCGGGGGTGGGCCCGGGGCACACGCATGTGCACATGCAGGCCCGGCCACAGAGCCACCGTGTCAGGGCAAGCATGTCAGCCCCGGGATGGGGATGAGCCAGCTTTTATCTCCTCCGGCTGCGCAGGATTTACAAGCTTTTGAAATGCAGGATTAATAAGAAGAGGCCGGTGTTTTAATCTATAATGGAACAGAAAGTATCATTATTGTTAAATAATGCACAGCCTGTCGTTTATTAAGAATTAATGGTTTATCGAGTGCTCAGGTTGCTGCGGCCTCCACTGCCCTCCCAGGCCTGGGCTCCTAGCCGCTGGCCTGGCCACCCGACCGTGCCTCCCAGAGCTCGACTAGCCACAGGCAGGCTGGAGGCGCCACAGCCCATCGGCGTGGGCCTGGAAGGCTCTGTGCTCTTGCGCCCAGGCTTCTCTGTGGCCTTCCCAGCGATGCTGAGGATGGGGGCAGGGCTTTAGAGTCAGGGGAGGTATGATGGGGAGGAATCCCCCTCATGCCTTCATCCTGGATCCACCTACCTCTTCTGGGGAGACAAAAACACGTCATTACTGGGGCTTACAGCTCCCCACACACACCCCGGTCCATCCTCTTTTTCTAGGCCTATGAAATTCAATTTGCACCTCTCACACTGAATCCTCTGAGAGTGGTGATGATAGAGACACTGGGATGCAGGAGGTCCCTTCCCCCTTTCTCTCCTCTGGGACCTGAAGGAACGGATCACACATTTCCCAGGAAAAACCTGAGGAGGCAACCTGGCCCCGGGAGCGGGAAACAGCATTTACAGAGAGCTCCCTCTGTGCCAGTCATTTCCCAGACGTCATCTCCTTGTATCTACATCACCACCCTAGGAGATATCATTTCTCCTGTTTATAGATGGGAAAAATGAGGCTTGGGGAAGTTAAGTCGTATGTCCAAGGCCACACCACATATTCTATTTTATTCCAAAGCCATTTCTCCTCCAGAGCTGGGCCATCAGTACTGGCCTCCCCTCTCATCTGAAAATGGGCGACCTCAGGGACCACACTGCAAGAACTGCTATAGGGTCTTTCACAGGGAGGGAGCTGTGATTACAGTGCTGCCCCAAGCAACAGCAAAGCCCACGGGAAAAGTGACTCATGGAGCCAGGGGGTGGCTGAGTCAGGGATGGCAACCCAGGAGCCTGACACCCAGCTCAGAATCACAGCTAGACACCATCCTTGAGCCCCTGTGACACAGACTCCCTGTCTTTCCCTGCTACCAATCTGTATGGATTGGGTCTCTGGCCAGAAGTACCCACGTCCAGACACAGAAGCTGACCATGTGTCTACCGCATCTGAGGCTGGGATTAGAGCTTTGTGACCTTGGGCAAGTTACTCAACCTCTCTGAACTTCTGTCAAATGGTAATAGCACCTGCCTCAAAGGATTATTGAAAGTACTAAGTGAGAAGCACTCAGTGTTGATACTGGATGGTAAGAGAGGCATTGGTGTCACTGTCATCGATTCCAGCACAAGCATGCTCCCAGCATACACAGCCTACCAGTTTCCACTGCATTCATTCATTCCACAAACATGTGTTGAGCACCAACTATGTGACAAGCATATACTTACTGAGCACCTACTCTTGCCAGGCTGTGTGCCGGGGATAAGCAGTGAATAAATTGGAGGCCGTGCCTATCCACAGACGACGCTCCCCATCTCACCCTTCACTTTCCGCTCCATCTCCTCCCCCTCCATCCTTTTCCATCTCACTCAGTCTCAGCTCCCAACCCAGTCTCTCATCTCCACCTGCTACCTTCAACCCCAACCCATATCCACCTGGCACCCTCCACCAGCTCCCCATCTATCCCCATCCTGGCCTCAGCCTCACCTCTTTCCCCAGTTCCACCCTCCATTTCTTTTTTTTTTTTTTTTTTTTTTTTTTTTGTGGTACGCAGGCCTCTCACTGTTGTGGCCTCTCCCGTTGCAGGGCACAGGCTCCAGATGCGCAGGCTCAGAGGCCATGGCTCACGGGCCCAGCCGCTCCGCGGCATGTGGGATCTTCCCGGACCGGGGCACGAACCCGTGTCCCCTGCATAGGCAGGCGGACTCTCAACCACTGCGCCACCAGGGAAGCCCCACCCTCCATTTCTTCCAACTCATTCCTTCTTCCCCTTAGCCTCGTCCCCAGCTCCTTCCTCATTCTCTTCATGTTTTCCTCCATCCCCAACCTCGACTCCCCTCCCACCTCATCCTCATCTCACCCCAATCTCCTTCCTGATTCCCATTCCAATCTTTCACTGCCATTTCTGTCCTTTGCACCATCACTACCTCTCTCCTTTCCCATCCCCAGCCCCAGGACTCCTCCCATTCGAGTTTCAAGGTCTGGTGGTCCTGATGGCGGAGAGGATATGCCTCCAGAGGCCACTGCAGAAAGGTGCACTCCAGGGGCTGAACCCCCAAGTCCCCAGGGCTAGGACAGCCCCAGAACATGCTGTGGGTAGAGTCCCCTCAATTGGCTGGAGTGGGAAGGGTGCTGACTGGGCAGCAAGCCAGTTCCTCACTCCCCACCCCCATCCTTCCCTCCCTCCTCTGGGCGGGCCACCATGCCGGGACCTCAGCGGGACCTCGGCCCACAGCCCGGCTCCTCACACGGCTCTTATTTTATTAACCTGCCTGCCGCTGCTCTCGCCACTGAATAGGGCCTGTGGAGGGGGCTGGCAAGGGGGGCCTTGGGCTTTGCTGGGGATCACCATGGAAACAGCAGCCTGGGCCAATCAGTGGGCCAGCAGCACCAAGTACAGCAGGCAGCTCGGTCTCCAAAGCCTCGTGCAGCCTGCAGGCTGACTCCTGCTTGACAGGCCCTTGTAGCACCAGCCGAGGGGGAGGAGGAAAAAAGGGGGGCACGACCCTGGGGGAAGGGGCATAGGCCAGGGAGTGGTGGGAGTGTGAAGCCAGAGGATGCTGAGGGAATAAGAAGAAGAGAGATGGGGCGAGGGGATAGGAGCCTCCTGGGTCAGGGTTTGGAGGTGGGACGTCAGAAGCCTGGGGCAGAGGCTGAGTTCCTCCCCAATTGCAGTTCTTGGTCTAAGCCCAGGTTCTCGGCCTCAGCACTATTGACATTTGGGACCAGGTACCTCTTTGTCATGGGCACTGTCCCGTGCATTCTAGGGTATTTAGCAGCATCCCTGGCGCCTACCCACCAGAAGTTAGTAGCATCCCCTCACCAACCACTCCTGACAGCCAAAGATGCCTGCAGATGCTACCAAATGTCCTGGGGGCGGGAGGTGGGCTGGGTATGACCGCCCTTGGTTGAGAACCACTGGCCTAAGCCTTCACAGAGCAGTGGTCACCGTTTGTGCAACTTGCTCTCTCTGAGCTGACCTCCCAGAGGGGACAAAGGAAGGAGGAGGAAAAGGGAAAGAGTGGGAATGAGAGCCAAAGGAAGAGGAGGAGGGAGCCCTGGGGCAGGGTTCCTAGTGGGTGGGAGAGCCTCGGGGAAATAGGGATGTAGGAGAGAGAGATGCCTCGCCTCAGGCTGCCAATTTACATTACCGGGATTAAATAAAATAAAGTAAGAGCTCTAAATGCCTTTCCTCATTGAAGTTCCTTCTACTGCTACACCCTCTCTGTCCTTCCCCAGCCAGAAATCCTATCCTTCCTTTAGGCTCATATTAGCTACTACATCCAGGAAGCCCTCCCTGAGGAGGGCTCTCAGCAGATTGCTTTTTCTTTTCTCCAAGTCTCCTTGCCACTTTGCTTCTACCTCCGTGTTACCGTTCCGCATGGTTCACCCTAATAACAAGAGTTACCTTTATTGAGGGTTTCCTAGGTGCCAGACGCTGTGCTAAAGGCTTAAGCACATTTTCTCCCCACAGCTCCACGGGCTGGGTACTGTTATCATCACCGCTTCACAGACGCAGAAACTGAGGCTCAAGTGAAGTAACTTGCGTAAGGCCACCCAATTAGTAGAAGCACAGTGAGGACTCAAACCCAGGTTTCGGCAGTTCCCGCCGCTGGATGCTGTGCAAGCGTCCGTCTCCCCTGTTACATTCGGACCCGCTAGCGGTGCCCAGCACAGGGCTGGCGAGTGGTAGGTGCTTGAGAGCCGTTTAGGTTGGTTGGTGGTCTCTGGAAAGGTCTGAGTAGGCAGCTGGGCATCCAGCCTGAGGAGGCTGGGACAGAACTGGCGGCGACAGGGTGCCGGGTGCCTCCTAAAGGCCCTCAGGTCTCGCTGTGGCTTGAATTCGCTGGGTCATCCCCAGGAAAGGCAAATGCCCTGAGGCCACATCCCAGCCACACTGCCTCACTGGGCCGCCTGACGTCTCAGAACTGACCTGTCCTGCAGTTCCGGGGGATGCTGCACCATGGCCCCCCCTAGCGGCCAGAGGGTCATGGTGGCCGGTGATGGGAGTGAGCGTGCAGTTGGAGGGCTCACACCCAGCCCAGGCTTCTCTCTGAGCCCCATTCCCAGGCTCCAAGGCCACTCCCTCGGGGAATTGGAGCCAGAGGCCTCAGGTGCCCATGTCGTTGTGGAACCTGACCCCTGACTCCAACCTGGAGGACAAAGCAAAGCCCCATTCCGCTCCCCCTCCCCCACAGAGGAAGAGCCCCTCCCTCCTGGCCCGTTTGAAGCGAAGAGGGTAGTGTTGGCAGAGGACTTCCATCAGAGCCTCCCCCACAGTGCAGATTCCACCCCCGTGCCTGCCTTACACTCAGCAAGGGAGGGTTTGAGGCTGAGAGGTGTCTGCCGGGAAGCATCGCATGATGCTGCTTCACTCCCAGGTTAGGGTTTTGATCTGGGATCCAGGAGCTGGAGTCCCAGGGGACTCACATCAGAACTGCCCCCCCCCACACCCCAGACTTGCATCCGCCATCCGCCTCCCCCAGGAACCTGCAGCTCTCTCACACCTCAGCTTTGAAGCCAGGGCTCCTGACGGGCTGCTGTTCCCATGGCAACCCCATCTCAGGCTGCCCTACCCAGTGCTTCCCTCCACCCGCCTCCCTCCACCCTGAACCCAAATCACCTTCATTCACAGAATGAGAATTGCTTCCCACCGGAAGAGTGGACACTGTTCTGTCTCCCCCACTCCTCTCTTTCTCCTCTCATTCAACCGAGATCCATGAACCAGGGAGCTAAATGGCTGAATGAGGTGAGGGTGGGAATGAGGCTGGACTCTGGTGGGTGGAGGGGTAGGATAGGAATGGGAAGGAGTCATGGCTCAGCACCCCGCAACCTGTGGACCCCCAAGGCTTGGGCCTGTGCTCCTCCTGTTCCCAGCTCTGTCTCAGTTCATGGACCTGTGTCTGTCTCAGCTCTGGTTCTGTGAAGATCCAGGGCCCAGACAGGCTCCCTGATGGCCCCAGAGCAACACAGGGCCAGTTCTCAGCCTCCAAGTTCAGGTTTTCTCTCCAGGACCAGCCAAACTGTCGCTCAGAGGCCAGATGCAATGGCTCAGCCCTGGAACTCAGCCCAGGAGCACCGAGGCTGCTCCTGACCATGGCCCTGGCGCCTCCTCCTGTGTTAAGACATTGCCTTGCAGAGGCTGCTGGGGGGTGGAGAGGTTCCAGTTTACAGTGGGATTATAGGAAGGGCTAGAGGGGAGCCTCAGACCCCAGCCCTGGTTAAACAGCACGACTCTTTGGCTTTTGAGCTTTGGCAGGTGCTACTGGAAAGTCAGGCAAGGCCCGCTCAGAGCAGGCAGCAGTCCCACCACTGCAGGAGGCCCTGAGCATGGTCAGCAACTCAGCTGCAGAATCAACCAGGCTGGGTTTGAATTATAATGCCCTCATTTATTCACTGTGTGATACTTACCTCTCTGAGCCTTGATTTCCTCATCTAAAAAAGAGATAGTAATTATATACAGGTATAGTCATCCCTCAGTATCCATAGGGGATTGGTTCCCGGAGCTCCTGTGGATACCAAAATTTGAGGATGCTCGAGTTTCTTATATAAAATGGCACAGTACAATGAATACATTTGGCTCTCCATGGTTTTACTATCCACGGATGTGAAACCCATGGTAGGGAGGGCTGTCTGTACATGGCTAACATCTATGAGCCCTACCTCCCTTTCAGACAGGGATGCTTTAGGTGCGTTGTCTCATTTAATTCTCATAAAAGCCCAGTGATGTAGATATAGTTATTGTCATGTGTCTACTACAGAGGGGAAACCAAGGCTCAAAGAGGTGAAGGTGAATCAGCTAGCGAGAGTGCAGAGCTTTTCATCCAGGCAGCGTGAGATAATGTATGCAATAAAAGGGATCGTCTGATTAGTGAGGGTCTGTGACTGAAAATGGGGCTGCGTCTCTTCCTTCCTTCACTCTGAGGATGCACAGCCTCCTCCAGCAAACAAGACTGTGCACTGCTGGGCGAGACTCTGGGGATCAGGGAGGGGCCTAAGCTTTATGAGGCTGGGGATGTGATGGGTATAGGAGGGGAGACTAGCTGTGGTCCAAGGAACACCTGAACTGGCAGAGTTGTGAGACCATCTCTAGGCCAACCCCTCAACTGTGGAAATAGAGCAAGCATGTGAAGTCTCAAGGAGGAAGTGACTTGTCCAAGGTCACGTAGTAAATGAACCGCTCTACCACCCACCCAACCTCGATCCTTTGTAGCCTCTGGTTAACATATTAAGATTAAGGTTAGAAGCCTTGGAGGCTTAGAATCCCTTGGGAAGGGTGGGGAGGAGTTGGAAGGGAGCAATTTTGTTCTCCTTGGGGAATTGCACTGTAACTCAAACCCACCCAGCCAGACTTGCAGCTTCCCCACATCCTGCCCACCCTTAGCTCCTCCAGCTTCCATCCTCCCCTGAAAGGGTCCCCCATTCCTGAGCAGCCTGCCAGCTAAGAACCTCCGAAGGCCAGGGCTTAACCATCCCCCCCAGCTCCCCACCTTGAGTGAATGTGCTGAACAAACAGCATTGTTCCCCATACAATGGATACAAAGAACTTGGGAATTCACAGAATGGTCCTGAATTTCAGCTTCCTTCCCCTCCAAGCCCCAGAGAGATCCATTGTCTGTAAACTCCACTTAAAATATGCACCGTTGCTCCAGCTGGGGAGCCACTTAAGATGTTCAGAAGAGCCTCCCCCAGCCCCAGCCCCACCCCCTTCCCCTCCTTCCCTGGCCCTTTCAGAGCAAGGCAGGGAGGAGGGGAACAGCAGCCACCGAGAAGGAAGCTGGAAATGACCCTGCTTCCCCACAGTACCCCTGGCCGCCTGGGGCCCCCATTTTACAGCTGAAAGGACTGATTAACAGCGGGGTTGAGGGACCTAACCCACTGGTAGACCCCAATCACAGTACCCTGGCTTCAAGGGAGACTTCAGGACCCCCTCTCTCTCTTCTATCTGCTTACAATAAACCTCCAAGGACAGGGAACTCACTAGCTTATAAGTCACCTGTTCCAATCCTGAAATTTCTCATTATTATGAGACCTTCCTTAGAAGGAGCCTCACTTACCTCCTGGTTGCAGCCCAGTCCTCCACTTTCTGGCTCCCATATTAACGTGGTCTTCCTCTGGTGTGTGACAGAACTCGTGGAATTTGAAGGCTGCCATTGCAGCTCCCTAAGGTTTTCCTTCTCCTGGGCTGAACAACCCCACTTTCCCCCCAGGCCCCATCAGTACATGGTTTTGAGTCTCTCCCCCAACCTATTCCCATCTGTGCTGCCCAGTGTGTCATTGAGGACTCCTGGTGGTGGGGCCCAGAGCTGACCCCAGCATCCATAAGTATTTATTCAACAAGTATTTATTAAGTGCCCTCCAGGTGCCAGGCACTGTGCTAACAGCTGGGGAGACAGACAAGATCCCAGCTCTCCTGAGGTTTGTAATTCTGGTAGGGAACTCAGATACTAATATCAGATAAGCACAAGAATTAATGCATAATTACTAAGTGAGATAAGGGATCTGACTAAAGGAACTTGATAATATGAAAGCATCTAACAAAGGAACCTGATTAATTGTGGAAGGAAAAAGGGTAGACCACCCTAGGCTTCCTGACATCCAAAGGAAATAGGCTTTAACTAGATAGAGAAAGAGGTAGGGAAGAGTGTTCAAAGTGGTGGGGACAGATTGTGCAAAGGTCCTGTGGCAAGAGGGAGCTTCTCTTATTCAAGGAACTGAAGAAGCTAGTGGGATTGGAGGCTGGGGGTGGGGGAGGGGTGTGGTGGTTGTAGGCCTCAGTGAGGAGTTGGACTTGATTCTAAGATCAGTGGAGAGACACAAATGTGAATGTGCAATGAGGGCTGACTGAAATTTGCCTCAGAAAGACACAAATACTTAGAGGGGCTGGTCCCAAAGCAGTGCTTCTGAGCTTTTGCACTTACTGTTCCCTCTGCTTGGGATGCTCTGTTCCCAGATTTTTCTGAGGTTTCAGAACTTGCCCAGCCCGCCCAGCCCACCCAGCCTAAAGGAGCTCCCTCCATATGACCGGTCACACTCTATCCCTTTAGCTTGTCTTATTTTTTTATAGCACTTTCACAATCTGAAATTGAATTATTTCCTTTCATGTTTACTCTTGCTCTCTCCTCTCACTAAGTAAGCACTGTAAGGTCAGGAATTTTGCCTGTCTTGTCACTACCACGTTATAGCATCTGACAGTGCTAGCACATAGTAGGCCCTCAAGAGATAATAAGTGAACAAATAAATGAATTACTGAATGTATTCCAAGATAAAAGGACCAGTGTTTACCCACAGATACACATATATAAATGTATAGGTATTTATGGGCAAATGCATATGGGCCTGCCTAGACTGCCTCTCAAGGGGCCTCTTAGGCAGTCCAGAGTCATGGCCTGAACAGTTCATTGCCCTGGTTCAGCTGATCAACACCCATCCCCTCTGGCTGGACAAGGACCTGTATAAGCGCACGTGCCTCAGGTCAGCTGTTAGGTAATCAAAGATGAGGTGGAATTTTAAGTGCCCTATGGAAGGGTCTGGAAAGAGATGGATCCATGTGGCCTGGTTGCAGTAAAGCTCCTCACAGGCTCCCTCTCTTCCCACCCCCACTTCCCATTGCTCCCCATGCCTTATTCTACTGGGAGGGACTGAACCAAGCATTGCATATGTGCTAGAATGGCGGAGTTAGAATTTAGTGGGATTTATAGGATGACTCATTGGGCAACTTTTTAAACAAGCATTAATTGACTTACTGAGTACCCACTAAGGGCCAAGCATGGCTAGGGACTGCCACAAGCATATGTAAAGCTGATACAGGGCAGATTGTGAAAAATTATTTAGGTGGAAATCTTAGAATTTGAAGCTTTGGGCTCCCAGAGTACACATGGACTGGGGGTGGGGTTAGAGGGGCAGGCACAGTTAATTCCTGGTTGGGGAGCTCTGGGATAGCTTATTGGAGTATTATTTAAAATAATGACCACGTTGATTGAGCACTTACCACATATTAGGCTCTCTTTACATGGATTTTCTGACTTAATCCTCACTATAAGCCCGTGTCTCTGTGTGTGTGTGTGTGTGTGCGTGCACATGTGTACGCAATTGCTATTATTATCCCAATTACAGATGGAAAGACTAAGGCTCAGGGGTTTAAGCAACTTGTCTGACTTTTTAACAGCTATTAAGTGGCAGAGTGGATTTGCAAGCTCAAGAGGAGGGTCTAGAGCTCCTGCTCTGAACCATAATGGTGGTCTTAGCTATGCCGGAAGCAAAGGTAGAACATGGGTGGACAGATGGGAGAAGTCCATTCTAGGAAGGGGACACAGCTTGAGCAAAAGCTGGTAGGCAATGCTGCCAGGTATGTCTGTTTTTTAAAATCTCTGGTGGCCTGAGATCCCAGGAGATTGAAAAAAAAATTAGCTATTCTGACTTGTTCCTCTTCCTGGCCTTTAGCATATTAGCCCCGGAATGGATTCCTATCATAAGGTGTGCTTTTCTCTAGTCCCCAAACAATTTTGTGCAAGAGTGGACACAGAGGTTGGGGGGGATGGTGCTACTGATGAATTGATGTTCTCCTATCCTGACTGGGGATGGGGGCCACTTGGGGACACTCTCTGGGCCAGGCTGGTCCTCTGCCCATCTGCATCCCTGCCTCCTGACTCATTTCATTCCAACCAATAGATTCGTAGCATGCAAATTTAATGAATAGGCAAAGAAATGATTGGCTCATTTTCCCCTGATGCAATAATGCCACTATTCAAGTAACTCCTATGCACCCTACCCCCACCTCAATTCAGGGCATTTGATCATGTTTCTGGCAAGAATCCCCAACTCCTCTATTTCCCCTTTTCCCACCCTGAGTTAGCAAGTCACTTTAAAATGCCCGACTCATCTCCCAAGGGATGGGATGTGTGGAGGACCAGGAAGCCAGCACCCTTAGGCCCAAACCACCGTGGTCCTCCAGGGAGGCCCCATATGCCTCTGCTGGCTGTGAGTAGCATCGAATCCAGGATAACAGAGCCCATTTACTCAGAGATTTTGTGAGAATCCATGTCCAAAGGCTTCCTGAAACCAAACCCCAGCATATCGGCTGTTCCTTTCAGCCCCTAATTTAGTAATTCTATTGAGAAGAGAGATTGTGGGGTTTTTTATTTTGTGTGATTTATTCTTTATCATATAAATAATAATAATTTACACAAAGCTCTTCCCCAAACAGAAGAGAATCTGTACATAAAAATAAACAAAAATTAAACTGAGCTGGGCCTGGTGCCCAGAAAACCAGCCAATTCCAAACACAACCAGGGGGAGAAACTCCTCTAGGTCCTGGGAGCTCTGGGGCTTTGGCTGGAATTCTGGATGAAGACTCTGGTCCGGGAAGTCATTTCCCTCCCTTCCCTTGATGCTGGGTAGGACTATGGCACCCCCAGCAGCTAACACTCATGGAGAGCCAACCAGCAGGCTCTTTGGGCTGGGAGGTGGGTGGAATTTGGACCCAAAGGAATAATCAATTTTTAAAACTCCTGGGCAGTGTTGCTTGCTGCTGGCATCCAGGGGCTGTAAGAGCTACTGGCTGGGAAGATGGGATATTGGCCAACGCCAGAAGTGGGTGGAAACTGCTGCCTATGCTTCCATCTTTCCCTTGTAGCTCATTAGAGGCACTGGTTGGGCAGAATATTTTCTGATCTTCTGTTCCCTTGGAGCTCTGACACCCTGCTCCCTGGAGGCTTGTTATTTCTATAGATATTGAAAGATGACAAGCAATTTCCTTGGCCATTGATTAATTTCCCTCAACAGAAACTCTGGCTGTTTGCAACTTCTCTCCCCCACCTCTTATTTCCAGAAAAGTCTCTAAGAGGGAGACTGCCTTTCCACATTCCGGCTTTGTATCTTTAGTTGAAGGAGTATATATGGCTGGAGGAGACTGTAAGCTCTCTCCTCTTGTCCCATCTCATCTCAAGGCAGGAGTTAGATTCACACTGGTCTATAAGGACACAGTCCTTTGCAGTTATGGATTTTTACATGGCGAAGGTGATGCTGATGCTGATGCTGATGTGATAATGTTGAAGATGATGTTGGCAAAGACGACAGGCAAGATGGAGAGAAAGGGGAGTGCGATAGCGATGTGGAACCTGCCCTGCGTCTAGGGCGATTATCTGGCTTAGACTGAAATGAGAAATGAGAAAATGAGAACTGCGAAGGTGGCAGTAATGGCAACAATGATGGTGAAAGTAGGGAACAGGAAAAAGGGAAAGTGAGAGCAAATGTATTGATGTGAAGCTCCAGGTGAGGAATATGGCAGCACAGGGAAGGGGTGAGGAGCCCAGATCCCAGGGCCAGACATTCTGGTTTTAAATTCCAGCTAACACTTATAACACTCTAACTAACACCTATAGCTTAGGTTACTTATTCAACCTCATTGAGTCTCAGCTTCCTCATCTGTCAAACGGGAATCCTTATTAGTACCTGTCTTGGAGGGTTGCTGGTACTACATGTGAAGCGTCAGCTCACCGTAAACACTGTGTAAGGGTGTGCGATGTAAGGGTAGATAGGGGTTACAGCCACACCCACAGTCAGCGGCACAGAGCACATCAGGCAGCCTGGGAAAGTTCCAGAGACCTTGGTCAGGCTCTACCACTTGGTCCATGTGACTCTCCCTGTCTAGGCCTTGGTTGCCTTGTGAGTGAAAGGAGAATTGCAGTGAATAATATTCAGACCTCAAAAGTCCCCTGGAGCAGTAAGGCTTTCCATGTGTGACCCACACATGGGAACATCCAGGCCCAGACAAGACCCTACAGGCTTGCAGGTCCAGGTATAGACTCAGCAGGCGTGCCTATCCTTGATGTCAAACAGAGGCAGATGCTGGGGCAGGTTGGACCAGCCTCCTTTCAGGGGGAAGTGAAAGGTGAGAGGTCAGGTCCTGCCTTGTGGAGGGGATGGCCCCAGCTGCCCCTCGCTGCAAGGCAGCTTCGAGGCTCCAAAGTGCAGCTCTGATGGGGCTGTGCTGCAGATGTCAGTTATCCTGTGATGGCCATGAGGTTTCCCTAACAGAAGCAGCCCTTCCCAGTTCTGCCCCGTGTTTATATTCTCCACCAGTCTCTTCCTCCCCACTAGGGCTAGAGGACAGAAATGGGAAGCAAGGGTCACTCATGCCCAGCGCCTAATGAAATCTTTACAGACTCCTCTTGCTGGGCCCGCCCTCAGAAGGTCAGAGCCCTCTAACAACTCCAGAACCAACAGGTGGCTCAGAGACTGCAGGGGAGAATCAGCCTCAGGAAGTTCTCCCTCATTCCTGCCCCAGAGGGAGCCCCTACTTCCAGCTCATGGGTCCCTGACAGTCAGGTCCAGGGGAGTGGGCTTGACCTTCCATGTCCAGGAGCCTTCGCCAGTCCCTCCCTTTCCCCACCATCAGCCACTCACCCTCCTGCAGGAGGGAGAAAAGCCCTGCCATGTCCTGAGTTCCAGTCCTGGCACCGTCACTCATATCATGGTCTATGGTCCTGGCATGAGTTGCATCCAGGAGCCAGGCCTGCATGGTGGGGACTGCCTTCCAGCCTACCCCTTGGTTCAGTGGCCTTCGGGATGTGTGTATGTCTGTATTTGGTTGGTGCTTAGAAGATAAAGTACAAATACTAATACTAATCCACCTATTGAGCTCCAACTATGTGTCGGACTTTACACTAGGTGTTCCTCGAGCATCATCTCACTGACTCCTCATTTACAGATGAGAAAGCAGACTCAGAGAGTTTAGGTCACTTGCTCAAGGTCACACAGAAAGCATCAGAGTCTAGATTCACAGACCTCCTGATGCCAAAGTGTGCTCCTACCACTAAGCTATTCACTACCCACCTGAATGGACATGAGGTCCCCCTCCTGACACTGAGTAAGCAGGGTGCACTGAGGACAGCGTGAAGAGCTGAGGGGTGGCCACTCTTTGGCCTCAGATCCACCTGTCCACCCATGATCATGTGCACCTGAGACTGTCCAGAGAGCCTCCCAGGAAAGCTGGAGCAGAGCCCAGGGCTGCCCAGACAGCTCAAGGAGGCCATCAAGTCTCTGCTGAATCAGCAAACCCTCCTCAATAGACCTTCACCATGAGAACTCCCCCAATACCTCTCCCCAACCCCTGCCCATCAAGGTGGCCCTCTGACCTGTCTTGTTCCTGTTCCTCTTCCTATCTCCAGAATGTTCCCTGCAGCACCCCCAGGCTCCCCTCCTCCTGTAGCCATAGCCCAGTGTCTGGTTAGACCAGTCCAGCCTGCAAATCTGCCAGTTGGGCTTCTCTTTGGGGGTCACAGCTTCTGAGGCATCTCTGCATCTTGCCTGTCCTTCTATAAATCACACGAGGACCCGCATCCCCTCGTTGCTCCCCACCCCCCGCCGGCTCCTCCCTGTAATTTCTCCCCAGTCACCAGCTACACAGTGCAGGCAGGGGAAGAGGGTGCACTGGCAGAAACCAGCTTGTTTCTAAGGCTGGAAAACAGAACTGTAGGAAATTAACAGGCTGAGAAATGTCTGCTGGGCTCGCGTTTGTTTTGCACCCTCAGTCTTTCTGCAGCTCCCTTCTGCCCCTGCCACCTCGATCTGGCTCCCCCACTCCCACCACTCAGCATGGGTGCCTGGGGCTTGGGGGTTATGCATCTGGGGTCTTGCAGGAAGGTACATCTTGATGTGGGTGGATGTGTTCCTGCATGTGTGTTTCTGTGTGTGTGTGTAGGGATGACAGACCTGCCCCTTCTTCTCAGGCAGCTTAGCCAGAAACGGCAGAGACAATTGTGCGGGTAGGAGTGCTGAGCGCAGACCGGCAGAGCCCGCGGGCAGGCAGAGAATCACCACACAAGAAATTGATTCCATTAAAAAGTAATCTTAAATTTAATAAAAGTTATGATTTGATTATAGCCACAGAACCTACAGGCGAGAGGGAAGGGGGGTTGGATTCTAGTGATGGATAAACAGAGAGAAAAAAAAAGGGGAGGGGGATGGGGAGGAGAGAGAGACGCTTAGGTTTGGATGGATGAGAGGATGGAAAGACCTGGGGGTGGGGAATGAGACGATTTTCTCTCCGTCAGATGGAAGAAAAAAAGCCTATGGCTGGTTTCCAAAGAGGAAGCAGAGTGAGGAGTGAATGAAGAGATTCAAGGAGCTCTCAGGAGATTCAGTAGTTGGAGGAGGTTGGGGGCAGGGAGGCCAGGCCTGAGACAGGTGGGTATGCAAGAGGGAGGGCCCTGAGCCCTGGGAAGTAGGCAAGGAACACAGAGCACCAATTTAGCAGTCAGAAAGGCAGTCCTGGGTTTAGATCCCTTGTCAGCCTCTTCCTTGCAGCGTGACTTAACCTTCAGACCCTCAGTTTCCTCCTCTGCTAAATGGGGCCGCAGAGGTAGCACCTACCTCTCAAGGTGGTCATGAGAATGAATAAAATTTTGCAGGTGCAGTATCCAGCATCTCCTAGGTGCCCAATGAAGGATAGTTCCCTTCCCAGCCCTCCCGCGCTGGGGGTCCTCACCCCAGCTCTGGCCCCTCCCATTTATTTGACAAGCACTGGCCCCTCCCATTTATTTGACAAGCAGTGTTGTCAACCCTACTCCTCTCTTTTACTCTTCTTGCAGTGGTGGGGACTGAGTGGGCTTCATCTCCCATCTCAATGAGGAGAGTTGGTTTTCCTGGGTGGAGTCTCATACTTTGTCCTTTGCCCATCTCTCTAGCACACAAATAGGGTATGGGCACCGAGGAAAGCTACTCACTCTAGGACCCACTTCCGCAGTGCACTAAGGGATCATCTGGAGGACACATTTCCCTGCCTACCCTCACCCCCGACCCTGCCTTTCCACCTGCCCCAATTCAGCCCAGAATCCTGCTTAGAGCCAAAACCCTCCCAACCCCTGAGAAGTGCCCCTTGGGTGAGACTGCTCAGGCGCAGCCCTCAGCGACCATAATCAGTTCCTGTTACGCACAGCATTTGGCTCTCATGCAAGCCTCCTGTTAGTTGCTTCCAACAGGCTTGGGCCCTGTCTCTGGGCCAGGCAGAGGAAGCCAGGGACCTGCAGGGTCAGCACCAGCACTGGTGAGTGGGGCCTGGGCAGAAAGCCAGATCTTCACTGGGAGATGCTAAGTGAGCTGAGAGCCAGAGACCTCAGCTACCCGGGAATCCAGGAATTGGGAACCAGGAAATAGAGTCACGGTCACAGGAGTCTCCAGAGGACACAAGAAAACATTCTGGGGATAATGTGACCAGTTCTGCTCAGTCGTCTCCTGCCCTTCCAGGCTTTTTAAGCAAAGTAGTTCCACTTGAATTCGCTCTCACCCTTTGGCATAAAGACACCTGCTGGTCGGAGACACCGAGGGAGATAGGACTTATGGTATTAGCATCTCCATTTTACTGATGAAAAATTTGAGGTCAGAAAGGGTAAGCTATTTCCCCCAGACCACACAGCTTGCAATAGATGGATCTGGGACTGGAAACCAAGTGCTCAGACTCCAATTTCAGAGCACTTCCTTACCAAGTCCCTACAGCCTCCCGGACCAAGCCATCACTCATTCTGGCTACAGCTATAGAGCCGCCACCATGGCTGCCACCACACTGCGCAGCTCTGCCTCTTTCGGCTCAGTCGCCGCCGTGGTCCCCACCTCAGCAGCCTCTGGGCTCACACACTCATCCTCTTCCAGGAAGGGCAGCCCAGTCTTGGATTCTCATGTCCCATGAGGTCTCCAGGAGGAAGAAACCATAGCCCTGAAGGTCGGGGGAGGGTGCACAGCAACCTGTAACTGAGGGGCCCTGAGCATTGCCAGGGATCCGACTGGGCCTACAGACACAATCTGGCCATTACCCTCAAAGAATGGCCCCTCCCCGCCAGCTTTCCAGACCCCTTCACAGGATCACCCTGCCCCTGAACCATGGCGGATGGCCCAGCTCCTGGGCTGGGGTCTCCAGCAGGGCAGCCCTGCCGCTTTCCTCACCCACCACACATCAGCTCTCCAAGACAGAGATCTCACCCTGCTACCCAACCTTAGTCCTGTCTGCTGCGCATGTTCTTGTTTCATTCTCTGTACGAGAGCAATCCAGACACTCCCTATGATAAAATCCAGCCATCCCACTCTTTTTCTTCCATGAAAACATGGAGGGCAATGGGTGGTGTGAAGGGATCATTTAGCGAAGGGTTCTCCAGGGGATGGCCCCCAGGCTGTGTTCTCCAAAGCAAATCCTTACACTTTACTTGAAATCGTCTCTAGCTCCCAGAATTGCCTGGGTGATCTTTAGAAGGAGCCACTGTGGAGTCCTCACTCTGTCCTGACACTCCTAATACATCACCTTCCCCAGCCTCTCCCCAGAGGTGGCCTCCCACGATGAATGCAGAAGGGGGTCCAGGCAGAAAAAAGGTACTAATCTCAGTCAAGATCCTACTCTGTGCCAGCCTCATGCTAGAGGCTTGGCCTATAGGAAGCCAGTTGATCCTTGCAACTGCCTGTGAGGCAGCGCTTATGGTCCCCCACTTTGCAGTTAAGGAAGCAGAAGCTCAGATAGGTTAAGTGACTTATCCAGGGTCACACAGGAAGAAGACGGGAGAGCCAGGATTTGAACCTGAACACATCTGACTTGAAAGCTCATGCTCTTTCCACCCCAGGTGGCTTTCATCTCTGGTTCAGCCCCAGGGATGGCTCCTTCACAGGAAAAAGGTCTCTGCTCCAACTTGGTAGTATCTTTCAGAATGAAAAATTCATACACACTTTGAACCAGCAATCTCTCTCCTAGGAATGAATCCTCAAGAAACACTCATACGTGTGCACAAAGTTTATTAGGTGTTCACTGCACAAAATGTATTAGATGTTCTTGTTTGCAACAGTAAACAAACAAAAAAAATCAGATACAACTTCAATGTCCATCAATAAGGGGGTGGATAAATAAACAGAATTACCATGCTGCTGTAAGAAATGATGGGGCGGACCTTAACTGCAAAGCATGGAAAGTTCTCTAAAACACAGAGTTAACAGGGGGAATGACAACTTCTTGAATATTGTATGTTTTTTTTTTTTTTTGCGGTACGCGGGCCTCTCACCGTTGTGGCCTCTCCCGTTGCGGAGCACAGGCTCTGGCCGCGCAGGTTCAGCGGCCATAGCTCACGGGCCCAGCGGCTCCGCGGCATGTGGGATCCTCCCGGACCAGGGCACAAACCCGTGTCCCCTGCATTGGCAGGCTGACTCCCAACCACTGTGCCACCAGGGAAGCCCTGTATGTATTTTTATATATTGAATTTTATAGGTACACTTCTACTACATATATGTATTTTGTTTATGTCATATTTTTTTAAAGCATTGATTGTTTCCCAGTGACGGGAAGTGGGAGAGGTGGGGGAAGTGGGAGAGGTGGGGACGAGTAAAGAGAGAAATAACTCCCGGGCACCAGACCCTCCACCCTCTCTGTCTTTCTTTAAGGCCGTGTCCTCCCTCTCACCCCTGAGAGGCAGACATCGGTGTGTCTGGGACAAGGGAAGGGAGTTTCTTATCAGCGCGGGGCATGACTTCCTCCCACCATGCCCATGCCCACCTGGCACCTCCTGCAAGCAGCACAGAGGAGGCCTGAGGTTGGTGGTCCCCAGAACGTCATCTCATTAGGTTATAATCAATGGGGTTCCAGCACATCGTGCCGCTACAGCAAGGAAAGTTGTGGTCACCTTCCCTGGGTTGCTGCATGTGCGATGTGTGGGAACTGAGCAACCTGGACTGTGGATGAGTCAAGCTTGTGACTTAGTTCCTCCTTCAGTCTCTCTTGTTTATCACTAAGTTTAGTATCCTGTAAATCAGATAAAATCTGGGGATGTCTGATAAGGAATGGATTGGGGTGGGGGTGGGGGGGTGGCAATGCTGAGCTCACGTGATAAGCGGGGATTGGTTGAATGTTTTCATTTGTCTTTAAAGATCTGTCTTGGAACGAGGCTTGCGAGGCTTGCGTCATAAGAGCTATTAGTAGGGACATCCGTTGCAACTGGCTGTTGACTGTCAAGATAAACTCCAACTGACCATGCCTTCCTCCCCACCCTCTGTCGACCCACACCCTGTGCAGGCTGGGGGCTCGGGCAGACTTTGGTTAGTACACAGATAGACAGCTTATGTAGCAGGAAAAAAACTTTCACCCCACCTCAGATTAATCCACCTGCAGAATCATCTTTGGCTGTGTGTTCCCTCCAATAAATTCTGGTATTCCTGTTTCACTGTTGAATGTCAGTGCAGTGATCCTAATGGACCAGCCCTCCCACTCCCCCACTTTCCTATCAGACCTGGTCCTCAGCCCTGCAATTGTCTCTGTCTCTGGGTGGTCTTTCTCTCCTTCTGTTTCTCTAAGCTACTTTAGAGTCTCTTGGATGCAAATCCAACACAAACTGGCTTAAGTTTTTTTTGCTCACATAACTGAAAAGTCTAAGGTTAGTCTTCAGGTATAGCTGGATCCAGGCACTCAGATGGTGTCATCTGGCATCTGTCTCTCTTTTCCTTTGTGTTGGCTTTACTCTCTGGTAGCCACTCTGTAAGCGTTTTAAGCAGCTCCAGGCTTAAACCTACCAACGTGACAAACCCGATGGAAAAAAAGCACTTGTTTTCCAGTTGTTCCACAAAAGATCCAGTGCTGACCTTATGGGATCAACTGTTATCGAGACTTGTGATCCAGGGTTGGAAGGCACAGATGGGCCAGCTCCAGTCATATGCTACCCTGAGATCTTGGGTACAGTCAGGTTTATTCAGCACTTTCTAAACCACATGGATAGAGGCAGGGAAGGGGTGGTTCCCCAGGGAAAATATGGGAGTGCTAGCAGCAGAAGGGGGATGGAAAGTGGCATGCAAATCAGCGTGACACTGACTTGGGGGAGGTCTTCACTTCTCTGGGTGTTAGTTTCCTTCGGTGAAAAACTGGGTATGATGTTAGATCTGATTCTCGGCTCTTGGACTCCTTCATAGCCTGGGTTGTTTTCAGAGCCTTGGGAGGTGATCTGCATGAAAGCGGCTCCCAGATCTTTCAGTGTCACCACTATTCTCAACACTCCCTTCCCCATTTCTGCTCCTGGTGGAGACTCTGTTGTACAGAGCAGTACAGGGAAGAAAAAAAAGAGAAAGGAAAAGATAGACTGGGAACGGAGGGGAAGGGAAAAGCAACAGAGACAGGGAGGGAGGCAGAAGTTCAGTAGGAAACCTCTGAGGCTGTGCTGATGCTGGGCACCTCAGCCCACCTCCCTGCCCCTCCACGGCCCACATTCCCCAGCCTGGAAGTGGTACGTCATGGCTTAGCTGTGCCAGCACCTTGGCCGGGCTAGGCTCCAAGCCCCCACTGCTTTGTCAGGGTATCATTATCTCCATTCTGCAGCTCTTGTCACCTGGAGGTTCTTTCTTCTCCTCTGGCTCACATACCAAACCTGCACAGTTGCCTGTGTGCTTGCCTCCTAATTGCCATCTTCTCCAAGGCCCTCTCCACTGTGGCATAGTCAGTGCCTTTGCTCCTATGGGAGCCATCCCTGCCTCAAGACCATTTCCCCCTCCTTTTGCCTCCCTCTGACTGTGTTCTCTACTCTTTGTCTAGAGAGAGCCAAGGCCTCTGCTCCAGGAAGCCTCCTTGTCCTCCCTGGGTGGGACGCCAGAGGTCAGAGGAGGTACAACCAGGGTACTGGGCATATCAGTCAACTGATCACCTAGTGAGAACTGAGCACTCACCCAGTGTCTGGTCTATGACGCATCCACAGTCTTCTTCACAGCTTCAAGTTGGCTGCTCCTTTACTAGTTATTCCATACTGAGGACTCTCTTTCCCTGGGTCCCTTGTCTTTGGCTAGGATGTGTGTGCAACCTTCACTTGGGTTTTAGGAGACAGCAAGGGCCCTGAGATTTGCTCCAATGTATAAACCTTGGACAAGTCTCTTCCCCTCTGGGCTTCTCAGTTGCTCCAGAAAGAAGAGGTCGAAACTATATCAGGGATGTAAATTCTGGCACACATGCTACCATTTCTAATCCAGTGCCCATGGCAGACATTGCTAATCAATAACGACACTATCTTCTCAGGACACACTCCAGGCAACAGCTATTCATCACTCAGCATTAGCTCATGACTTGAAACTCCTTTGTCACTCCTGGACTGGTTGATCTCTAAGGGTCTTTCCAACACTGACAGTCAAAGATCCTTTTGGCCTGGTTGAATCAATATCACTTCCATCATTTCCCATTTCTCCCTCCAGCTCATTCTTTTGATCATCCCATCCCTCTCTCTCCCATCTTGCCTTATGCCTAAGTTTCTGCTGCTGAGTCCATGTATACCCTAGATGATGTCTGGGTCTCCAAGGTTCTGTTTACTGTCATTCAACTTCAGGCTCTTTGAAAGTTACATTTTCCAGGCAGTCACCCTTACACATGTTGGGCAGTTCAGTGCCATTGGCTCAGGGGAGGGAGGCAATGATAGGGACACCACAGACAATCAGAGGAGGAGCAGGAGTGATGTGACCAGAGAAGTATTAAGAAAGAGATAACAGGGTGGGCAAACAGAGGGGCTAGAGGCCCTACCGGTGGTAGGATTGGGGAGGGGGAGTTTGCATGGAATGTATCCTGGACCCCCAAGGTCACAGTAGGAGGGAGGATCAGGTAGGACCTAAAAGCAAAGGACAAACAGAACATATAAATTCGTAGCTCAGCTGACAAACAGGAGAAGGGAAAGGAGATTCTTTGGTGGGGAGGAGTTATCAAGAATTACAATAATGAGGTGGTATTTTAGTGGGTGCTTTATGAGCATAAAAGCATCCCCTAGTTATTGATCAGAAGAGTTTGACACAGGAAGGTGAGTGCTGGCCAGCAGCCAACTAGAGGGTTAAAGCAAAGCCTGACCCAAGTTGCAGGGCATTCCGATTAGAACTGCTTGGAGCATTTTTGGAATTTCAGGAAACGCTGCCAACTTTACCCAAGGGGCCTGTGTACTTGTGGGACATGCACAGGGCCAATCAGCCAGGAGCAGAGTGACTACAAGAAGGCCACTTATCTGTAGGCCTGGGTTCAAATCCCACCTCAAGCACTTACTAACTATGAGACTTTCACTTCAGTTTTCTCATCTGTATGATGAGGAGGAGTAGCATGTAACTTATAAGTCGTTGCAAATATTAAATGTCTGTGAAGTGCTCAGCACAGGGTCAGTCTTGTGACTGATAATAACTGGTAGCTGGTAATGCTATTATTAATTATTAATTATTATTATTAATGCTATTATTACCATGGGTGATGCATCTCAGGGGTCCCATGAGTGACCCCCTAATCTACTCACTGTGCAGATGCCGGGTGCTGGCCTAAGTGTTCACCTGTGTTACCAACTTTAATGGTGGGATTCTCCCAGGCACAGGCACACCATCAAATTTCCATGTGACAGATACATTTTGTCTAAACCCAAAAGGCTACAATTCAAAATGCCTGCTCTCGGGTGAGGATCGTGTCCTGTACAGGAAGAGCTGGACAGCTCCCTTTGGGCCTGAGAGGAGGGGCTGATTCTTTTTAGGATGCAAAAGCCAGATGTGGGGAAGAGCACCAAGGCCAGGCAACAGGCTAGGAAAGGGCCCCAAGATGCTGACCAGAGAGGGCAGCTTCTCTAGTCAGTCTATGTCTCTTTCACTGTTGCGCTGTGGGCGGGCCCTGCTGAGGCTGCCAGCCCCGCCCAGCCTCCCGCTGAAGGAGATGGTAAGGCCAGCATGGCTTGTGAGGCTGCTGCAGTAGACTGCCAGGCTGGGGTTAGCGAGGGTCAGTCAGCTGTCGGGATGCCATTTACTAGGGCGACCTGGGGCTAGGGTCAGCTCTGTGAGCAGTCCGTGCCTCAGTTTCCTCGCTAATAAGTTAGGGGTGGGGACTTCCCTTGTGGTCCAGTGGTTAGAATCGGCACTTCCAACTGCAGGGGACGTGGGTTCGATCCTTGGTCTAAGATCCCACGTGCCACGTGGTGAGGCAGAAAATTTTTTTAAAATTAGTTACAAAAAAATAAAAAATAAGTAAATTAGGGATGATAAAAATGGACTCCTGAGGGGACTGAGAATGAAGCACGTGTAGTATTTAGCCCAAGTCCGATACACAGTAAGTGCTTAAAAAAATGTTAGCTATTACTCTTCCAATTATTACTATTGTTCGTGAGGTTCCCCAAACATACCAGGATTGGGCAGTTACACAAATTCCAGCCAGAAGGTCCATCAGGCCCAGTGCGGGAGTGAATCTTATCAAAGTCCAGCACGATTTGGTCCCAGTCCTTCTGCCACCCCATGGAAGCAGCCTGGGTCAGCCACAGAGGGTCTGGAGTGTCCCTTCTGGCCAGTGAGGAGCCCCCTTTCCCATGGCCATCTGATCACACAGCTGGGAAAGACAAGGGGGTCTTAGATGGTGCCACTCCTGAACCTCTTTGGTCTCTGTCATGGCCAGGGTCCAGGAGGATGCAGAGGGATGGGGAACAGAGGTCTCTGAACAGCGCTGCCCAAAGATGGGCCACTCTGCCCATCCCTGGGAAGCAGAGCAGGGGATAGGGCCCCAACCTGCTGGGATTTCCCTGGATTTCAGTCCTGACTCTGGATGTACTGGGCTGGCCATGGGGGAAGGAGCCCCCCACCTCGCCCAGCAATTGCTGAGGAAGTAGGAGAGGAGCAATTGTTCATGATGACAGACAGGGGAGGCCACAGGGAGACCCAGACCCTCTCTGTTAGGGACCTTAGCTCAAGAGCCCCACCCAGGAGAGCATTCTCCCTCTTCCTGTGCCCATCCTCCACTCCTGCCTTCTTTCTCATCAGGAACAGGCTGCGTTCCTGTGTTTACCTGGGAGGGTGGAGGCTGCTGTGTCTAGGTATTTCTCTGGACAGGGTCCTTTCTTGTCCCCACCCGGCGGATGCCTGGGCTGGATTGTGTATTTCCGGAGTTGCCTACTTGAAACACAGGCTTTTATTTTTAGAAGATTACAAATGCAGGGGGCTGGGAAGAAAGGCCTGGGGGCCAGAGCTGGGTTGGGGGAGAAACTTAGGGGTCTGAATATGGTGACTGTGGAGCGGGAGTGGAGGAGGGCACGAAGGGGAATAAGTGAGATAGTGGGAAAAGCGAGGTAAGGAAGTAGGGGGGAATCCCACTCTCCCAGCACCCTGAGCAGGGATCAGAGTCTTTACCCAGTTAGGCTGGGGAGGGTGGGAGGGTGGAGGGGGAAGGGTCAAGGGTCACCTCTCTGGCATGTAGCTGGATCCCCAGGGGACTGAGGAGCCTGGGAAAGAGGCTGAGCAAGCTGCTCCCCTCCCCACTCCCGGAGGCCTTGGGTACTGGGAGAGCAGCTTCCTGCACAGACAGCTCCTCAGTCCCCTGGGGCTGGGGACACCTTAACCCTTCTGGTGCCGGTATCAGGGAAGGCAGAGAGTAACACAGACATGCACCCATGTTCTCCTGGGCGTGTCTCAAATGCTGTGTTCCGCACTGGTGTGTGCTTTCCTCATGCTGTCCTTCTTAATACACATCCCCGGGTCCCAACCCCAAAGCCCCACATGGCCTGAAGCGGCAAGAGTTCAGCTGATTCCCTCCTCCCAGAGCACAGAGAGAGGGAAATGGGGGAACTTCCTCCCCCCCATGGATGGTTGGCACAGCATCTGTTCCTTCCCTGGTGGGTGTGAGGGGATGTCAGACAGGACTTAGAGCTCAGAAGGTTAGGATGTCCCCACCCTGCTATGAATGGGAGGTCCCGGGCTGAGGGGAAACTCACCTTAGAGTCAGGAGTCCTGGTTTGCATGCCCATATCTGTGCGACCTTGGGGAGTTACTTAACTCCCTGGACTTCAGATGCAGCCTGTGAAAAACAGGAGGATATCAGACCAGAGATGATCTGGTGCCGTAAGGGGCAGACCCTTCTCTTGGCTCTTCATTCCTTGGAGTCCCCTGGCCAATGCAGCCGCAGCCCCATGTCGCCGGACACTAAACTTCAGGGCTTTCCTCTCCACCTGCTCCATGGAGGCAGGAAAACATTCGCTTTCTCCCCCTGCTCCCAATAAGCGTGCCCAGCACGGTGCCTTTTGCAATCCTTCCAGCAAGCTTGTGACCAGTGATGAACTACCCACCCTTCACTTAAGGATGGGATGTCTTTTTCTCTTTCCATTGTCTCCTCAAGAGCACAAGACTAGGGGCAGAAGGTCCTGGCCTGGGTTCAAGTTCTGACTGTTACTCACCAGCTGAGGTTTCCGGCAAGTCACATTGCCTGAATGTATTTCTTTTCTTTTCTTTTCTCTGTAAAGTAGGGATTAGAAATAAAACATCTACCTTATGGGCTTGTCAGGATAAATCCAAAGAGCCTTTGTAAATTCTAAAGCAAAAGTATTATATACAGAAAAGCCAAGAAGTATGACTATCAGTTACATTATTATTAATCCTAGACCGGGTTCAGGGGTAGTACTGTGTGGTGGTTTTAGCCTGAGGAGTCTTGATAGTCACGTGACTTGGGGCAAGTTTCTTAACCTCTCTGAGCCTTAGTTTTCTCATCTGCAAAATGGGGATTCTAATAGTACCTACAGCAAAGGGTTGCTGTGGGCGTAAAAGAGAGAGTACACATAAATGGTCTACACAGTGCCTGGCGCATAGCAAACTCCACAAATAGCGATGGTTATTATTTTAACACCCCTCCCCAATAATTCCTCCAGCTGCTTCACCCCCGCCCTCCCACCTGGAGGAGGTGGTGGTCTCACCTCACCCCTACCTTCCTTCCCTGAGGCAGACATCCCAGCCTCATTTGGATGAAAATGTATCCCGAGGAAGCTGCCTTGCCCACAGCCCTCAGAGGAGGCTGGGCGGGAGTGAGTGCCGCTGAGGGGAGGCCGGAGGAGGAGGGCACTGTGAAGGGCTGTGTGGCAGCCGGGGGATGGGGATCACAGGCTGTCCCCGCACGCCAACCAGCCGCCCGGGACTGAGGCCACTCCGCCTGCCAAGCTGGGCCTCATCGATGCTGGGAGCTGCTTATCAGGTTAGCGTGGAGCCGCTGTCTCTGCACATTACTCGACCCATCCGTCCCTGCTCTCCTGCGTGCTCTGCCTGCCCCCAGCTCTGCCTGTGCTAACTAGCTAATTGGATCTTGGCTAACCTGGTTATGGGCCAAGTCAGCCTAGCTCCTCTGCCTCCAGGAGCATGGGTGGGGGCAGGGCAGAGTGGCTGTGCATGTGTGTGAGCATGTGTGTCCGTGTGGAGGAGCCTGTCTCGAGCCCTTGTGCCATTCCTCCCGGGATCCCCTGGGCCCACGGAGACTGGATCTTGGCGCCCGAGCTGAGCCCAGGGCACCCCACTCTGCCGTGAGTGGTTGAGGGCACACCCCCATTCCAAAACTCAGTTCTGCCACCAACATCATCTAGTTGACTTCGGGGCGGCTAAGCCTCAGCTTCCTCCCTTGTAGATTGTATTATGGAATAATAAGATGTGTCACCTCAGGTGGCTGCGTAGATGGAAGAGGCACTCCAGTGCCGGGCACTTAGTAGGCACTCTGGGAGTGATAACTGTGATCTGTGATCACTTCGTCATCGTCCTCGTTGTCATCATCATTAGGCATGCTGGGTTCCTGCCACTTCCCCCCATCTTGTGGTTGGGGGTGGGAGAGGCTTTCATTCACAGTTCCTTGCAGGTGTTTCCTCTGGGGCAAGACTCCAATCTCTTCAATTGTTCCTTATGCAAATATTATGCTAATGATCACGTCAGCATGCTCCAGAGCTCCAGGAAGGTGAAGGGTGGGCTGATTCCCCAGTTTTCACTTAGGCCGGTCCATCCTCTTCCTCCCACAAAGAGAAGCATGTGCTGGTCCCCTGACAACACCCGTCCTCAGGGCAGAGAGAGCAAGAGAGACCCCAGTTGAGAGAGAAACAAACAAAGGCCCCAGTCTTGGTAGGAGATGGACAGCCTCATCATCGCCATAATCAGCGACATCAAAAAGGCCTTTGGAAACGTCAGATTCTTCCCCGCCCTGTGCAGGCTACTCTACAATTACAGAGGCGCAGCCCCTGGCCCTGGGGAGCTGGCGTGGGGGTGGGGAGGAGTCAGGGGGAAGGGAGGGGAAGGAGGGGAGAGGGCTAGGGTTTGCTAGAAGGCAAGGGGCCGCTCTCTCATTGTCCTTGAGGGCAGGGGCCTTGCTCAGGCCCCTCCCAGCGTCCCAGCTCCTGGCCGAGGCCGGGCTCACAATCAAGTGGGGAGACCGAGACTATTAGGAAAGTGATCCTGGGTCGGCCACAGTGGGGCTTGTCCTGCTTGCTTTCACTTTCTGACCACCTGTGTGACCAGTCTCCTCTGTCATGTTTTGTCAGCTGTGAAATGGGCATGAGAATCCCTGCTGCTTTTTGTTTCTGTGAGAATTCAGTGAGGTGCTGTAGGCCTCACCCAAAGATGATCATAACTGGCAAGCAGAGTGAGAGCAAAGAAAAACAAATGCCCGTTCCCGCTCCGTGCCCCATAGTAGAGCGGTCAGACAAAACTGGTGCCATTTTGCACCTGGCAACATGACGCACACGGGGTCTCCACTGAACGTCTAACCTGCCCTCTGGGTTAATGTTGGACAAGATTTGCAGTTGAACCTTAGCCTTCTGGCACTGTCCTCTGTTGGAACAGAGGTGGGAGGGGAAGTGTACTTGTGCAGGCGCAAGTATAGCTGAGGCGAGGAGTGCTGATGAGGCCAGTGTGGAACCAGCCTGTTCCCTGGGGGAAACCCCTGAACATACCGCCTTTGTTTTGCTCAGATTTCAGGCCTCTAGGCATCTCAACCGACTATGACCCCTCCACACCCTGTGAGAGGAGCCCTAGCTCTTGGAGCCTACTCCAGGGAGGTAGTAGGTGCTCAATAAATACAATTTGAATGGAATGGGAAGAGGGCCACGAGGACACTGCCAAATAGATAACCAATTGTGCAAGCAGCAGGCCGCTGTAATTAGACCAAGGAGAACAGTTATGAATATCAGATGCCTGGTGGGGTTAGCAGCCATTGAGGGTGGCTGTAATGATGAGAGAGGCAACTCCTGTGCCCTCAGGGCCTCCCCTCCCTGAAGGCCTTCTGAAGAGGGCTGAACAGCACCCAGTGCCCTCGCTGTCTCAGGGTCCCTCTCCCTTTGTTGTGGTGCCCAAGATGGTCTCCGTCTGGGTGCCCCACCATTAGGGGCCCTGCTTCTCCCATTCCTCCTCCCTCCTAGAACCCACCCCACCCCCAACCTTCTATCTGCACCTCCGTTATGATGCCTATTAGGATGGGCCCAATTAGTTCTTTATTCCCAAGCCTTATCGCCTCTGTGGGATTCTAAACTCCCCAGGGCAGGATTTATCCGGTGGTGTCCACTGCTGCATCCCCAGTGGTGGAAGCCAGCCCCTGGCCTGTAAAGGATGCTTAATAAATTCATTTTGAAATGGAAAATTAGGGTGAGGAGGAGAAGGGGAGTTGGAGAGAAGGGAGAGAAAGACCTCAGAGAAGGAGAAGAAGGGAGAGCGAGAGGAGAGGGGAGAAGGAAGGAAGACAAGAAAGAAGGGAGAGGGGACAGTGAGGCAGCCATGTTGTTCTCTGATGGGGAACACAGCCTAGTCCTCCTCTGGTGCTTATAGTTTACTTGGAAACATAAGGTGGCCACACAACGAGCCCTGCCCCTCTCCTTCTGCCCTGTTGCCGGCTCCTGCATCCCTGACCTGGACCTGCTCTCTCTGTCCTGGCAGTCCAGGCTCCCCTCACTCCCCAGCTCCCCTTGGCTCTGAGGAGGTGCTCCTGGGTGCCATCCAGGCAGTGGGGGCCGGGCAGGAACCATGCCAAGCCAGGGAGCACGGCCAGGAAGGAGTCAGCAAGGCAGATGCTGCCCCTCTCTTGCTGCCTTGATTAGAGGAATTGAGATGTTAATAATATTCCGAGATGCAAGGTGCTAATTAAAGTTAATTACTGTTTCCTTGTGAAGTAACCTCTCCTCATGTTTACCAGGAGCAAGGCTGCCAGCCGCTCCCCTGGCTCGTGCCAATCACGATGCCCGCTGCTGTGTCCCTACACCCTCACAGGTGCCCTCAGCTGCCCCAGTTCAGCCCAGGCAGGCACTGAGACTTCCCGGGCCCTGCCTCTTGGTGCAGCACCAGACCAGCCCTGTTGAGGTGCATGGGGCACACGGGCGGGAGGGAGTATCCTATGGGCCTGGCGACAGGACACGTGGCCTTAGACGTTGGCACCGCTGTCCTCTGCCTCCTCCTGCAGAGTCTTGCCCTGTCTCTTTCCAGTTCCTGGACCTGGAGCAAGTTACTTTACCTCTTAGCATCTCAGTTTTCATATCTGTAAATGGGGCTAATAATTCCTACCTTGTACGGTTGTTGTGAGGATCAAATGAGACACTGCCTGTAAAATGCTCGCCACAGTCACATAGCTGGGATTTAATAAGCTCTCAATTAAGGTTAACTGTGATTGTTGTTGTCTTTGTTAATAATCATCTCCCTCCCAAATCCCTCTCCTGTGTGGTCTGACTGCAGGACTGGCAGTGGGTAAGCTCAGTAGGCACTTGTTCTCTACGCACACTGGGGACACCACCCCAGGCACACTGCACACCCCCCCACACCAACACCCTGCCTTGTGGAGGGCCTCCCCATCCTTAGCACCCCCCCCACACACACACAGCCTCTTCTCATGGCCCTGTCCCCTGGTCTCAACCTCACTCGGGGAAGAAGAGAGCTGAAGGGGGAGGAAGCTGACAGGGCTCTCTCAGGGGTAGAGTTCTGCAGAGCTGAGTGTGTGCGTGTGTGTGTGTGTGTGTGTCCACGCTTGTGTTCCAGGCTTCATAGGGCTTTGAGGGAGAGGCCACCCTCTTGGGATGCAAGTCAGGTTGCCATGACAACCACTGCAGGTGCACAGCACCTCCAATCTTTTCTGCTTCCCATTCCACAGCCACTCTGACCAATTCTGGGGGAGACACCATCTCTCTGAAGGGAGTCTCCCCAACCGCACCCCAGGCTACCACCCCTGTCCATTGCCTGCCTTCTCAGGAAGCACCAGGGCTCAGGAGGGGGCCAGGGACAAGGAAGAGCCCTGGGAAAGAATTCCTCTTTCAAGCCCAGGTTCCTCTAGGGGCTTAGTGCTAATGAGTTGATATTGCCCTCACCTTTGATTTGGGCAGATGGAGGCTTCTGAAGCTTGGGTAATCAAAGAGTCAGGACCCCCTGCTGGCTTTGTGTACCTCCCTCCCGCCCTGGGAAGATCTCTGGCTCTTTCTCCGAGGGCGGCACTGGTCAGCACAGCCTGGGGCATTTCCTGTTTATGGGCTTAGAAGGGCAAGTGGAGGGGACCTCAGTCTGGGCATCTGGCCCAGATTTGGGGGTGAGGGTGAGTTGGAGGGACGCTGATGGTACCAGCAGGCCCTGGGAAACTCCCATGGCTCAGCTATTCCTGGTGGGTTTCTGCATTCCACCCGCTCTGGCCCCAAACCCAAATTCCAAGCATAGACTTGCTGAGGGTAGAGCCTGTCCTTGGCTTGCTATTCCAGCCTTGATCTTCTGCTCAAAGGCACCTGCCTTTAGCCCCTCTGGGGGCCTGGATCCTTTCCCCCAAAGCCCACGCCCCATGGCTCCAGCTCCATCTACCTCCATATCAGCTCCCTCCTCACATCCCCCTCTTCCCCAGTCTCCCTCTCATCCCAATGCCACCCACGCCCCTCACTTTCCACACCTCCTTCCCCCTCTCCACCATGACCCTTCCCACCTGTATCCCTACTCACCTGTGGCTGCCCTCTCTCTGCCTCCCTTTTCTTGCTCTGGCTGCAGACTCCCCAATCAGACTTCCTCCCATTCATTCATTCATTCATTCAGGGATGGCAAATAAGTTAAACAAGATTCTTGCCTCCTGCAAGCTTTTATTCTAGTGCGAAGAGGCAGAAATTGAACAAGTAAACAAATACATGAAATAATGATAGATTGGCCAAGGTCAAGGAAAAGGATAAAGGGGAATCTGTGACAAAGATCACAAGGGCACTTTCTAATCCCCCACTCAGATGGGGAGTCAGGAAAAGGACCATGGAGAGCAGCCGACAGGGGCCACCTGGAGGCAGAGATTTGGCAGAGGCCGTCCCCCAGGTCATCTGTAAGCAGTGGACACGGAAGCTACTAGACCCTGCTGCTCTCCGCCCATTCACCCCCTTCTCAGATAGATGCCTTGCTCTTCAGTCAACCATGACAGACAGAGACAGAAAATCGAAGAGACCTCCTTCCCGCCAGCCCCGCCTCTGCCCCCATCCCATCAGCTCTTGCCAACTACGTGGCTCTCCTGAGAACACTGAGATGAGGTTCAAGAGTACCAGTCCCAGGGCATCTAAAGTGGGAAACTGAGTACACAGGCAAGAAAAACCTGACCATGTCAAAATACAGCCTCAAACCTGAACCAACTACAACAGCTGTTAAGAAATTAAATATGCAAGTGCTGAGAGAACTTGGGAAGGCTCCTGGCCAGGGAAGGGGTCACCGCGGGCAGTTTTCCGGGGGTGCAGGGGGAATGAGCTTGTGGAACAGCTCCAAGCCACGTGGAGTCCAGAGCACATTCACAAACACAGCTCGGGGACTTTGCCCTTCCCGGTGCTGCAGCCCCATGAAATATTTAGGCTTCTGGACTCTGCTCATCCCATCTTGTCCCCCTCAGCAAGTGCACTTCCCCTTCATCATTTATGGCTGTCCCCTCTCGTCTTCTTCCAGGCCTGCAGAGGAGGGAATACCCAGTCCCTAGACTGGAGGAGAAGGGTATGTCCCGAACCCCTACCCCCACAGGGGCAGGGGCAGGATCCAAGCCGAACCTCCTATTCCATACTCATCCCCCACAACGGGCACACCCACCCATAGAGGGGAGCCTTGAGAGAAAGGCCATGGGGCTGAGTCTAGGAACTGAGAGGTAATTTAGGGGCCCGCAATAATGGGGAAGCAGAAGAAGGAGAAGGGAAAGATGCACACGTCCGTCCTGGTTCCCGAAGGGCCTGGGAAAGGAAAGGAGCTGGGGACTGAGGATAAAAGCTGCGTTCATTGAGCACTTATAACTTACCGTGCTAAGCAGTTCACATGCATCATCCTTTTAAATCCACACTACAGAGTTAGGATCTATTATCCCCATCTCATAGCTAGAGAAACTGCTGCTCAGAGAGGTTAAGTTACTTGTCCAAGGCAATCCAGACAGTCCAGTTCCAGAGGCCAAGCTCCACATACTCCAGAGAGGTGATGACACTTGGTTAGGGGAAGGAGGTGGGAACAGAGGTGTGTGTGTGTCTGTTGGGGAGAAGTCATGCCTGGGCAGCGTCTGCCCCCTTCCCTCTTACTCCTCAAAGATGAGGCTGCTCTCAATATAGTCCCGCCCCCCTGCCTCTCCTCCACTCCAAAGTGGATCAGCCCCAGCCAGCACTCCAAAATCTTCACCTCTTTATGAGGCAAACATTGTTGGCCAGAGATTGGGAGACCCTGAAGAAGGGGGAAAAGAAAGATAAGGAGACAGAGAAGGAGAGCAGGAGAGAGAGTAAGAGAGAGCTAGAGGAAGAGACAGACACTGAGCAGAAAGCAGGTGTGTGTGACGGAACACAAGTGACAGCTGGGCCGGGGGTATTAGAGTGACCCACAGCCTGGACAGTTATAGCCCAGACCATCCGCTGGATGGTGACAGAAAGGATGGAAGGTGATAGAAGGAACTCCCACTCCCCACCCCCACTCAGCTCCCTTTCCTCCAACCCTTCCCCCCTCACACCCCAGCTTCTCCTTCCCCTCCCCCACTGTCTTCTCCAGAACAATTCTAATTAGACTCAGTGACTAAGAGGTGGTTTCGGCCTGAACAGCCAATTAGGCCAGGAAGAAGGGAAAGTAGCTCCCCTAAGTCTCGCATCCCTACCCACACACCTCCTCTGCCTTTTACCCAGACCAAGTATTCTTAGTCCAAAACTCCAGACTCCTTCAAGTTTCCCTGGTCCTGCTCCTCCTTCACTGCCCACTGGGCCCCTATGACCTGTGTCCAGACAGCCCTCAGCCCACTGCTTAGTGCCCACCTTGAGGTCCTCCATTCTTGAGGCCCTGAGTCCATTCAAGTCTTCCTGGCAGAGGGTGCAAGGAAAGAGAGGGGGTCTCCTTGGGAGTCTATCTTTCTGAGTCTCTTTATTTCTGATGCTGCTCCTCTCTCTCTCTTTCCTCTTCCTCTGGCACTTATTTCTAACATCCATGGACCAGGCCTTCTGGTTGCCATGGGGACATAATGTGCAGCTGGATGTGAAAGGGTGAGAGGAGCTGTGTGTGCTGTGCAGCACGGGTGGCTGTGTGTGAAACGTATCCTCGGGTAAGGAAGCTTTCCTCAAGGTCTCCCTGAAGTGAGATGCCAGCCGAAGGGGAGACTCCAGAGGGCCCCAGTAACCCTCAACCCCTGCAGGTCAGATACTAAATCATGTTCAATCCAGGCTCTTGATCAGCAGATTCTGGGCGGGGGCCCAAGCTGCCCCTCCTGTCCAAGGAGAGGATTGGGAACCCCAGGAAAGGAACAGAAGTGGGCAGAGACCTTTCCTGTGTAGAACAGCTGGAGGGAAGATTAAGCTGTGCAGATGGGCAGGCTGAGAAGAGGCCAAAAGCACCCCCTCTCACAACACACTCCAGGGGATGGGGGTGGGGAGGTTGACCCAGCAAGCCGGAAATTCTCCTCCATTTCTATTTACTTCCCCCAGTATTTATCCAGGAGGTGGCGAGAAGTGAGAGACCTAGGTTCCTGCCCTCAGGAAGCCTAGCATCTTAAAGGAATCAGGCTAACTTCCTTATAGTCTCCCATCTCAGGGCATTGGCAGCTGCAATTTTCTGTACCTGGAATACTCTGTTCTGAGCTCTTAATCTTCAGGTTCCCTTAGAGAAGCTGCCTGGGCCACACTGAGTAAGGCAGCCCCCTTCTCTCCCCCACCTCCAGTTATCCTCCTTTGTGTCCCACTGTTTGTTTCCTTCACAGCGCTTTAACACAACCTATAATTACCTCATTTGTTTGTTTATTGTCTGTCTTCTCCACTGGAATGGAAGTTCTAAGAGACAGTAGGGACCATGCCTGTCTAATTCAGTGCTGTAATGCCAGCAGCTGGCACAGAGCCTGCCCCATAGTAGATGTTAAATATGTGTTAAATAAAAGAGTGGACACATGATTTCATTGAAGCCCCACAATGATCCTCTGTGATGGGAAGCATTATTAGCTCCATTTTACAGATGAAGAAACCAAGGCACAGTCACCTGCCCAAGCTCATACCACTAGGAAGTACTACAGATTTCTAATGTAGGTCTCTCTAACTCCTGGTGTGATGGAAGGATGTGGGGACTGAATTTCCTAATATACACTGTACCCTGGTTCCTCTTCCTTGCTGTCTATGGGTATATGCCTCCACCTCCAACCCAGGCTCTCCAGAGAAACCTCGGCAGAGAAGGCAAGAGGACAGTTAGAATCTGTAAAGAACATAAATCTGACGTTTTCTTTTAGAGGCTTAGAATCCCTCAGTGGCTCCCTTTCCTTTCTTAGGTTGACCAGCAGGCCCTGCTAGCTCTGGCCCCTGCCTTCCTGTTCAATTCTGCCCTCCTGAGCTACTTCACTTTCTCCTTCTGTACCTCCAGGCCCTTACACACTGCTCCATCAGCCTGGGACGCAGACCCCTTCCTCAGTGGGCTCTTCCCCATCTGCCCTTTAGAACTCATCTCTGGTACCACCTCTTCCAGGAATCCTGCTGGATGGTGCTGGTGGAGACACCTCCTTTGGCTCTCTAGCCTGAATTTACAGCTCAGGGCAGGGTTGAACACATGATGTGGTCATTGTTTACCTGTCTGCCTCTGCCATAGAGACCGTGAAATGTTTCTGGTATGAATGAACCAACCAGGGACAGGATTCTAATACCCTAGTCCCTTGACCCCTGATATCATTGCCAGGGCTTGGCCTCAACAGGAGGAGCTCCTCACCCCTCACTGTCTGGCCAAGTCAGGGGTGGAGATGACATGGGGCCCTCCTGCTGACTCAGTGCCTCCTGTGATCAGGAGGTGAGGCCTCAAGGTTAGGGGCAGGTAACCTTTGCCACAGGTAGAGGTAGGGCTGGAGATTCTGTAACTGGAGGATTGGTGGGGAGCACGGAGTTGCACACTGAGCCAGGGAGCTGACCTCACCCCTTGTGGATTCAGAGGCTGCCAGAGGGGCTTCTGCCCTTACTTTCAGGGTGCCCACCCCCCAACCCACTGCCAGGCTCTCTGGGGTGCGACTGATCCAAGCCTGATCTTGGCAGTGTCTTCACGCTGTCCCCCCGTCGGCCCCCACCTCTTCCTCACAGCAGATCCAACCAACTTGTCTCCGACAGTAGCAAGGGGGCGTGGGGAGGATCCAGGCCCTGAGAAGCCCGGAGTATGGGAATGGATAAAAGGGCCCCCACGACCCCCGGCGGTCGATCCGGGTTTACACGGAGGCTCATCCAGGATTAGTCCCTACTCTTGACTAATCCCAGCAGCTGAACCAACCCCGGGGTCCGGGAGCCAGGCCCACGCTGCACGAGCGGGAGTAGACGGCGTGCGGGCTGAGCGGAAGCGCACGCGGGGGGAGGGGCGCTCCGGGAGGCGGGGCCGGGAAACCGGCTGATCCGGTCTCTGTTCTACGACCTCTCCGGAGCCGGTGTTTACCCGGGAGCAGGACTGAGGAGGCCTGGGCCGCTCGGGCCCGGAAGCAGGGGGAGGGGAGCGCAGTCGTGGACATGGGCTGAGACCTTTTCGGGTCCCCGTACATCGACTTCCAACCCTCGTTCCTGAGCGTGAGAGGGAGCGACAGACAGATGTCTCTCGCCCCTTCTCCTATCCAGTTCCACGATTCAAACTCGTTGCTAAATGAGGGGTGCGGGAATGGATACATGCCCCCGGAAGAAGGCAGCACAGCTTAACCCTCCGCAGAGCGGCGCGCCCCCCAAGCCTAACCCCTAGCCTGCATGTCAGCTCCGGTGGGAATGGGGTTGCCGGGAGCGGATCGGGCCCAGCGGATGGCACGGGGGCCACTTTGAGGCGTATGAAGTACATGTCTGTCCTCAGTCTCCGTCCTCTTGCCCCCATCCCTGCGTGGCACCGATTAATCCCAGTGCTGGTCTCGATCCCTCTTCTCCCGTCCGCGTCCCCCGGACCCCCTCCAAGGTCTCTACCCCAGACTTAGCCTCCACTCTCTCCGGGACGCCGGCCCGAGGGCCCAGAAGAAGCCAAGTTGGGTCCGGTTTTCACACTTTTATTGTAAAGCTCGGGAATAATTACACGGGTCTTTCATTGACAGCTCAGCAAACAAACCGGAAACGAACCGAACCGGAGGGGTAGGGGAGGTGCCTGCGCATGCTCGCGGCGGGGAGGTGGGGCGGGGGTGGTCAGAGAAAGAGAAAGACAGAGAGACGGAAATCATTACAAATCGACGGGATTGTGCTCGCAGCGCCAGGGACGGGGGGTGGAGTGGGGGCGGGACGGGAGCCCTTCCCGGGAGGAGCGAGGCGGTGGGAAGTGGCACGAACCAAGAGAAACACGACCCCAGTGTGGGCATCCGATGCGCCCAAAACCCCCCTCCCCGACCCCCGCCCCCCCAACACACGAGAGAGACACGGCCCCCCTCCCCACTCACATAACCCGAGGAGACACAGTCTCCCCCTCCCCACGGGCAGACACACCGCCCGGGAACCCCATGGGCGAGACACAGTCCCCCCTCCCAGAGAAGTCCCGCGTGGAGACGCCCCCTAAGAGGCTTTCTCTTGGCCAACACAAGCCAACCAAACACCAGGAGACGGCCCCCACACAGGGAAGAAATGGCTCCAGAGGCCGGGCCCTCAGGAGAGAGAGGTATCCCAGAGCCCCTGGGAGAAAAGACAGCTCAGAGCTGCCCAGTCTCATCCGAAGTGCTGCAGGTCAGAGACACCCCTGGGGGAGAGGTGCAGGGAGGGCCAGAAACATCTCTTCCCAGACATGCTTAAGAGATAGCCCCCTTCCCTGGGAAGAGAGATGGCCCAAGACTGACATGCCTTAAGTACTCCCAGAAACCCTGGGAGGACAACAGGCTCCCCAGAGAGCCTGGGTAGCGGGGGAGACATGCTCCCATGGTCCCCAGAGGGAATACATGTCCCCCCACCCCAGAGACTCCCAAGGGGAGAGATACGGCCTAGGGAGCCCCCAGAGGTGAGGGATGCCCCAGAGACCCTCCTCCGAGGATGTGAGACATGCTTCAGGGACCCTAGGAGAGAAGTATGTCCCCCATATACCCTCCCCCTACCAAGAGACATGCTCTGAAGTAGGGGGTAGGGACAGACTAGGTCCCCTCTAGGAAGACACTGACTGGGTCAGGCTGGGTTTGAGCGGGGTCTCCTCTGGCCAAATGTCGCCTATTTGTACATAAAACTGTACGCGACACAAGGCATTGGGGAAGGGCTTCACAGACCTAGGACCAACAGGGGTCGTCCCCAGTGCTGTCACCCATCCCCTGCCCACCTTTGGTTTCACCTCTCAAGTGCCCAGGTGGTGACAGACTCAGTGCCCCAACCCCAACCAGGGGGCTAGGGGCTCTGCCTTTGCCTGTGGGAAGGGCTCCTCCTCTGTGCTTCTCAGCCCTCCCAGCCACCTGGGCCACCCCCTTCCTTCTGGCTTCTCCATTGTGCAAAATGCTCCTCTGCCCTTCCACCTAGTGCGCGGGGGTCTCCGAGACCAGGGCAGGGTGCCCAGGCCACCAGGGGCTTCCAGGGGAAGTCCACTGACCCCAGGAATGCCTCCTGTCTGGACCACCCTCTCCACCAAGCAAATGGGCCTCGTACAGTCTTCCTGCCAGAATCTTGACCCCCAGGACCCAGGACAGCCCTCGAGGCCACTGACCCACCAGCTGGGCACCTCACGTTACCAACTCCACCACTATTGCACCTGCCCCGTTTGTGCAGGGGGAAGGGGCTGTCTCTTTAACAAGCCCCAGCCCACTTCCTGGGCCTCCCCCAGGGAAAGGAGCCTTTGGCCAATCCCTAGACCTGGTTGCTGCCACCCCAGGCCGCTCTACACCCCCCCGCCCTCCCCTGAAGGGCTGTGTATGCTGGGGCCACGAGCCTAACAATGCTCTCCTTCCCAGCACTGTTACCCCAAGCCAAGTTAGGGGCAAGGAGCAGAGACAAGGTGATTCTTCAGCCCCCTGGCTTTCAGGGGTGGAGGTGGGGGTCTCTGGTTACAGGAGTCAAGACTCCAGCAGCACAGCTCCCAAAGGCACCAGACGACCCAGCAGCCTGTACCCACCCCTCCCACCCTCGGGCTGCACCCCCCAAGCTTAGACTACGTCAAGCAAGGGCCATACCCTGAGTCTCCAGCCTCCCAGCCTGGGCCCCTGGGGAGCCGGAGAGGTATGGGCCAAGGCAGTGGGGGTTTGTGGAAGGAAGAGGGGCTGAGGCTTTGAGATGGCCACAGTGGGAGATGGGGCCTCTGCAGGATGCCCCTCACACCCTGGCCCCCTGAGGCAAAGAAAAGAATCCCACCTCATCATGGCTGACTGGGCTTCTCTGCCCCCCGATCCCCCCACGCCACGGGACCCCTGACCCTGGCAAAGGGAAGCCCAACTGGAAGAAGGGGGCCTGGAGCCCAGGGTGCCCTGAGGCAGCCCTTCCCACCCCCTGAGATCAAGGCAATGGTGGTTTTACAGGCTGACGGGTCAGTCATGGCAGGGGCTGGGGGTGGTGGTGTGCAGAGAGGGGGCAGGGTGCAGGTACCCCCTGTTGGGGGCAGCAACCAGCCACCCCCTGAGCAAACCTTCCTGCTCCCAACTCACCCAACCAGGCCAGAGGCACAATCTCCCCACCCCCGGCCAGCTGCCCCCCACAGCCTCAGGGCCCCTCCGTGATGCTCATCTGGATGTGGGGGCCAGCCTGAGCGGGGATTCCCCCCCACCCCAGGGCACAGCGCAACAGTTCCAAAAAAATAGAGATTTGTATTCTTAAAAAAAATTAAATAAAAGCCCAGCTCTGCTGATAGGCGAGTGTTCCCCCATCCCCACCCCCACCCCCCTTGTTTCCCTGGCCGGCACCCCCATCCTGCCACAGCCCCAGGGGTATTTACAACATGGAACAATAGAGGCCTGGGGTGGGGGGCACTGCGGCAGGGAGGAGGGAGCGCAGGGCAGGTCCCACCCCAGAGGGGTCCCCCGAGACAACACAACATCAACAAGAAAAGTTGCAAATCAGGCAGAAATGGGGACGTCATTCCAAGGTCCTTATATACAGACACTGCATGACCAGTGGGAAGGGGGGGGCCCGGATGGGACCTTGGGCATGGGCAGGCATGGGCATGCGGCAGGCAGGTGGGCCAGCCCAGGAGCCGTACAGGAAGACAAGGCCTCTGCCCCACTCCCACCGCCATCCCACCCCACCTTTGGTAACAACAGCCCTTCAGGGAGCCCCTGGCAGTCAAGAGTTTCCTCTGGGAGTTCCCAGGGAGAGGGGCTCCCCAGTTCAGCCCTGCTGCAGGGCTGGAATGGGGGCATCCTATGCTCTCCCTGGTTGGCCATGCGGGACACAATGAGTTAAAAGTGTGCTGCCCACCCTTGACTCTACCATCTGCCCAAAGTGAGGGGGTGATCCCTGGAAGTCGAGGGACCAGAGCCTAATCATTGTAGAGGAGCCCTCTTGGGCATCAGCTGGGGGGAGCCCCGTAAAGGGGAAGAGGGGGCTCCCTAGGGTTGGGGGGCTGAAGTGAGAGAAGAAGACCTGGACCCTGCATGGGGGAAGGGCCAGTGTGGTCATGAGGCCAGTAACCCCCCCACTCAGGGCCCTGGCCAGAAGCCACGCTGGAGGGGTCAGGAGCCAGGGGCCCTGGCATGGGCCCGCCTGGGAGCTGGATGGTGGCTGGGGAAGGGATGGCCGGTCGGCCAGAAGGGGGCTCACAGGTAGATCTCGCGCTTGGCCGTCTGGGCAGATGCCGGTGTGGCTGCAGGTGGGAAGTCCGAGGTCTGGGTCAGGGGGATTTCCTCCAAGGTGGCCGAGTCCTTGCAGGAATCATGGCTACTGTGGGAGAAGGCACTGTAGGAGGGCAGGAGGCGCACAGGGGCCGTTTTGGTGTTCCGGTCTTCCGGGGGGCTGGGGCTGCCGGCGCCTGCAGGCTCCTGCCCTCCTCGGTCCTGGTAAGGCACGAAGGTGGAGAGTTTGAGGGCGCTGCTCTTGGTCCGACGGCTGGGAGATGACTGGCCAGGCATCCAGCACGTGTCAGAGTGGCCAAACTCGCTGCACTCCCGGGTACATGTGCCCGTCATGGCGACGTCAGGCAAAGGGCGCAGGTCTGCAGGGGAGAGCCGGGTGGATGGTCCTCAGGCAGGGCAGCCTCGCAGAGCTCTGCTCCACAGCCTCCTACCAGCGCCTCCATGCCGCCTTGGAACAGGGGTGCACGCCCCTTCCTGCCCACTGAGCTCACAGGCACACACACCCTCAAATAGACACACACCCTACCACCATCCACCGCATGCGCACTCTCACACACACACACACACACACACAATCTGTCCTTAAATAGACACATTCTTTCCATCCTCACCCATCCTCCAGCTCTCCTCTCACACATCCACCATATCTGCCCTCAGACAGGTGCACAAACACACACCCCATCTACACATTCCGTCATCTATCTCCAGACAGGCTGAAACATGCACATCTACCCTCAGATCGGGGTGAGGAAACCCCCATCCTCATTAAATACACAATCTCTTTCTCTACTGCGCTCTCTCTCTCTCTCGCTCTCTCTCTCTCTCGCTCTCTCTCTCTCTCTCTCTCTCTCTCTCTCACACACACACACACACACACACACACACCCCTACCCTCAGATAGGTATGGACACACAAATCTACACCAGGCATCTCTATCCTCAGACAAAGGTGGGTACATACCTCCCTTCTGAGCCCCCTCCAGCCTCACCATGCTCCCAGTTGCCCTGGGACCCCACCCCACGCCAGCACAGCAAGGCCCTGCTACAAAGCCAGGGGTTTACATAGAAGCACACACTCACATATCCACAAGCACGCTCATGCAGCCCCTCCCCGCCTCACTCCGGCCCCTACACCACCCACCACCCCTGGCCTTGCCCCGGCTCCCTGCCCAGAACACCCATGGGAACAGAAGTTGGCCGCCTGACATCAGCAGTAGCCAGTGTGGTTGCTGGGCAGCGGGGGTCTCCATGGGAACGTCTGGGCCTTGAGTACTTCCTGTCACAGTTGCCCCTGTCCCGCCCTCGCTTGGGGACAGTACCAGGCAGTGCCCCCCCCAGGGATGGACTGAGCGCCACCACCTGGGGTGGGGACTCCCCTGGCACCACCCGCCCTGGCTTGGCCTCCTGCCAGCGCAAGGTGAGGAGGGGACAGCTCTGTCGTTAACCCTCCGGGGCTCTTCAGTTCGGGGCAGAGTGGGGGACCCAACGTGGCACGGAGCAGAGCACGGGCACTGGGTGGGCGGGGCTGGGTGCTGGGCCGAGTCCCACAGACCCCAGACCCCAGAGCAGCTCCCACGTACCTGGCAGTCCACCTCAGGGCCTGCTCCGGCCAGCCGGCTCTGCGCGGGCACAAAAAGGACGAGACGGGCGTGAGATGGCGCATGGATGGGCAGGGTGGGGATGGAGGGCACTCTGAGACCTGGGGCCTGGGAGGTTAGACAAGAGCCCTGGGCCCGAGGGGTGAGGTGTGGAACTTTTCATCTTGTGGCGGGCTGGGGGAGTTCGGACTGAGGGAGGGGATGAGACCTGAGGATAGCTCTAAGCTGGAGAGTCTTTCTGTCCCACGGGGAAGCTGATTTAGTCTCCCCACCACGGGCCAACAGAGGTACCTTCACGCACACACACGCACTACACACATACATTCTGACAACACGCCCCCCATCCATTCCCATGCTGACCTCTGCTCCAGCCCAGATCCCACCTCTGCCGTCACCCTCCAAGCCCCTCCCACACAAGCCTTTCCCCTCCCCCGGCCTCCCCACTCCCTCTCCTCAGCCAAACCCTCTCCTGCTCCTCCCACCAGGGGATCATCACACCCTTCTCTGGGCTCCTCATAGCATCCAGGGTCCCTTCCCTTTTCTCAAGGCCCTCTGAGCTCTCATTATCTCAAGATTCCCTCAAAGTTCCCTCACCACTACCTGAGCCCTCTGGCCCCCATTCTCAGGGTCTCTGTTCCCAGGAAGCAGAATAAAGTAGTGCTGAATTCAAAGTCTTTGGAGTCAGAGGTGCCTGGGTTTGAATCCCTCCCAGCTCTGTCACTTCCTGTATATGACTTTGGGTAAGTGACTCAACCTCTCTGAGCCTCCGTTTCCCCCACTGTAAAGGGGGCACAATAAAGTTCTTAGATCAGAGAGCTAAGGTTACATGAATATATACCAGAAAGCACTCAGCACAGTGTTTACTGCTGAATACATGAGAGCTCAAGAGATGGAGGCTACTTCTAAGGTCTTGTCATCATTCTCAGGCTTCTACTCATTCCCGGGGTCCCCTCACCGTTCTCGGGGTGCTCCATCTCTCCTATGCTGCCATCGGGGGTGGTGCGCTCATAGTGATCCTCAGGCAGAGCCAGGGGACCGAGTCGGGGCCCCGAGGATGACTTGCTGGACGGCGTCTCAGACTCCTCCAGGCCACTGTCGTAGTAACTGTGCTGGGACGGGTCCTGCAGCTCCTGCGCCTGGCTGGTGGCGGAGAAGGTGACGCGGCGGTGAGGTAACTGCAGGGAGAGGGAGTGTCACTGCCGGCCGGCCAGCCTGCGCCATGGGGCCCACCACCGCACCAGGCTACAGCCCCAGCCAAGCCCACCCCCAGAGCTCCTAGCCCTCTAGGCCTCAACAGCAACCAGGAAGAGGCCCAGCCCCCTAGCGCAGCAGAACCCCCCAGGAAGCAGAGACCTTAATAGAGGACTGCCCCTCGATTCTAGGTCAGCTCCCAGGACAGCCAGGACCACGCACTGGAAGTCCCAACACAGCAGAGGCCCCAGTGTTATGATAGCTCCCAGGCCAGCACAATAAGCTTAATCCAGTACAACCACTTGTTAGAGCACAGCTTCCCAGTACTGGCACAGCCTCTGTTTAATTCCAGACAGCCAACACCAAAACAGCACAATACCAGCCAACTCCCTTAATTCCAGCATAGCCTCTAAACACCAGCAAGCCTCCAGTTTTTAGAACAGCTCCCTAAAAGCAGGACAGACTCCTAATTCCAAAACAGCTCACCAATACCAGAACAGTTCCCTGAGTTCCAAATAGCACCCTCCAGACTCCAGCTCCTCACCTGTCTCATTGCTCTGTTAACTTCTCATTGCCTCCATCCAGTGGGGTGCTAATCTCTTTCTGATCTTCTGTTCCTCACCCCTGGTCTGTAATGCCATAGGCAGGACTCCCTGCTGAATCCCCACCCACCCAGGTGCCCACTGCTGTTCTCCTTCAGAGAGGCCTGGGAGTGGAAAAAGGTGGGAGGGAAGAGGGAAAGAGAGCCTGATAACAAACCAGGGCACCTTGGGGGTGGAGTAGCAGAACAGTGGAAACTCCCCAGTCCTCCAGATCAGGAACCAGTATTAACTGGAGAGGGCAGGGCCCAGGAGAACCTGGGCATAGGGGGAGGGGCCCAGCATCCATCAGGGATGTGGAAGGCTGGCTTCTTCAAATGGAGACTCCTTCTAGGATATAGGAAGGAGCTTCCGGGAGGGGCCACTGGCTTGGTAGAGCCAGGATTTAGGAGCTTGGAGCGGGGACTGGGGTGGAGGGAGGGCAACAGTGACAGGCTGCTCCCAGACAGCAGCCCTGCCTGCCTGCCATGGGTTGACGATCATCCCATCCCAGGAACCTGGCAACCTCAGCTTGGCACTCAGTACAACCAACCCATCCCCCAAACACCCACCTGGGACCACCACTGGTTCTCCTGCCAACCGGAAGTTAGAAGTTGTGGAGGGCGCAGACCAGGGCCCCTGGAGGCCAGGGGTGGGAGCAGCCCAGGCCCAGGGCCCTGCTGACGAGTCTCCAGGCTCCTTCTAATCCTCTAAGACTTTGTGGTGCTTTGTCTTTAAAACTCTCAATAGGAGGTTCTCAAGATGGCCAGAGGAGGGTGTCCCAAGTTTGCAGACCCACCCTCCTGATACCCTACACAATTTCCGTGCCATCCAAGGCAGCTGGGGTAAGGGAGGTTGTCAGCACAGGGAGCTGTGGAGCTAGCTGCCTTCCCACCTTGGCTCCCACCTCACCTTCAGGCATAGGCAACCCTCCTCGAGATCCACGTTGGGATCCAAAACACTGAAAGGTCTGGGTAACGACAGACAAGATCCCCAAAACTGACCTGATACTTGGGGCTGGGAGGATGTAAAGGAACACGTCCACCTGGTGATGGAGTGAATAGGTTCCAGGCGGGTCTGGGAGGCACAGGGCAGTCTGGCTGTTGGGTGTTTTTCTTTCCAGTTTTCTTTAAGACATTAGCCAGCAGCCCTCCCTCCCTGCAGAACCTGTGCCTGGTAATCTAGGGCTTCAGTCCTGCCTCCTAGGCACATCACTTGGTCTTTTTCCTATGATTCTTTTCTGTAAAATGGAGGGTTGGGTCATACTCAACACTAAATATTCCCTATAATTCTATGACTATCAAATCTTAAAAAGCCTAGATCCAAAATCTCTCTCAGACCCTAGTCCAGAAGTTCTAGACCCTTGCTGGTTATTTCCAGTTGGCCATCCCCATGGACCCTTCAGATTCAACATGCCTGAAACCAAATGCTTTTTCTTTAATCAGCTTCTGCATGGGCAATGATCTCATCATCCTACCACCCAGACTCAGAAGGATGATATCTATCTGGGGATCCTGGTAGCTCTCCACTCACTCCCCCATCCCTATCCCATATCCAATTATCCCGAATTCTGTGGGTCATTTCTCCAGAAGGTCAGCCTGATCCATCCATCCATCATGCCCTTTTCCACCATCCTTGCTCAAGACCTTAGAGGCACAGTCCTGTACCTTCACCTCTACCCACTTTAAATCCACCATACACTCCAGTAAACTCTCTAAAACTCAGTGCATCCAAAACTCATGAGCTTTCAGGGCCTCCCACTTCTTAAGGAACTTTTGGCAAAGCATCTACGTCCTCTACAACCTACAGTCTTCCAGTCTCCTGTCTCAGCTCCCTCCTATACCCTCCACTCCAGCCAGAATCCCCTTTCTGCCCTCTCCCTGCCTCCGCCTTGGTCACGCCTCGGGAGTTGGCTCAGCCTCCGGTCCAACTCCTGTTCCTCACTTTGTGAAGAGCTGGCTCAAGGTTCTCATTCCCCTCCCAGAAGCCCACCCCCATGTCCTATGCACATTTTCTCATCCTATGTGCCTCAAAGAAAGGGAAGGGGGCACCATGGTCAAATAAATTTGGAAAACCCAGAGTTATACAAAGTTTAACAGGTTTTCCCTTCTTGCAGGCTTTGCAGAGCCTTTAATAGGTTAATGTGAACTTAGTCTTGGAACCCCTTTTTTATAGCATAACGGAAAACAGCAGACTCTGGCAATCAGATTTCCTGATGATTTGCATTTGAATTTGACTCCATCACTAACTAGTTTTCACTTCTGTAAAATGACCTGCATCACAAAGAGTTATGAGCAGTGGATGAGCTAATTCACATAAAATGCTCAGCATGGTACGTTGCACCTGGTAAGGACTCAAAAAAATGGAAGCAAGTAGTGGCAGAAGTGGTAGAACAAGTTGGGAAAAGCTTTAATATTTGGCACTTCTCACTGGTGAGAATCGACAGCATGATTCTCAACTGCCTCATCTTGTTACTTGTATGTCTTGTAGAAATATGACCATTTTTTCCTCAAGGTCTAGTACTATGCTGAGCACACAGCAGGGATTCAGCCTATGTGTTTTAATGATGACAGTGGTGTTGTGGTTTTGTTGTGTTTGAATGTTCAGTGTGGCTCCATGGATAGGTTGGACTGGAGCCGAGTAAGGGATAATCCCTCAGACCTTGGGAAAGAAAAAGAGATTAAGGAGCTAAAGAAACAGAAGAAAGAGAGGCGGTGGCAGCAAGGAGAGGAACAAAAGAGAAAGAATGATTGGTCAGGAGCTGCTGGAGGTCACCCTAGAAGTGCTTATTTGTCCAAGGGAAATGAGATGAAACCAGATTTCACTTCCCCATGCCCCACTCCTCCAAAGCCCCTAGGAGTTTTTACTTTGGGGGTACCCCGGGGCATTGGGGAGTTTGTGGACGAAATCAGAGTAGAGAGCTGGCGCCCTGGACCTCCTAGGAGTGTCTCAAGCCTCTTCAGTTGCCACGGAGACAGGTTGCCTCTGGCCTCAGAGACTCCCCCAGGACCTGAGGCCCCTCACCCAGACTTTAGCCTCCTCCTCAGGCACAGCCAGAGACAGGGCAGACCCAGGAGAGCAAGAAGTGAGAGACGGAGAGAGAGAGAGTGAATGAGAGCTAGCAGCTCAGGGTGGCCAGAGCAAGGAGCTGAAGGAAGGGAAGGGAGGGGGCCGGATAGGGCACCTCAGCCCTGGTCAGCAGTGGGGATACAGAGCAGGTCAGTCCATAGCACTGGGGGATATCCTCCCCTCTCCCTGGGCCCTCCCTCCCAGCAGCCCAGACTGGTGACCATCGTGGGGCGACACACGGCAGAGCAGCCTAATTGTGCTAGGTGTTGAGCGGTATTGGGATGAAGAGGCTGGGCAAAGGACTTGGGAAGATCCTACCTCGAGGGAAGGTGCCTGGTATAATTAAGAGGTTCTCGGCCTTCACCTGAGGCAGCTAGGCTGCACTCCACCCCCACCAGCTGCTCTGGTCTGAGCTCTGTTGGGAGATGCTCTATGTGCACAAATGGGAAAGGTCAAGTCTCAGCCAGCGGAGAAAGGGCAGGACTTGGGTGCATCTCCATCCGCTTTCTTGGTAAAGGGTGCCATTCCCAGCGAGGCCTCACAAACATGAGGGAAGGGGACACTGCTGGACAGCTCCATTTGAAGCCTGCTCAGAAAGGCACTTGCCCCAAACATGGACATGGTCATGGTGGGGGGCAGGGGGGCCTGGTCAATTAAGATAGGGTTGGGGCAGAGGGGCAGGTCTGGGACGTGGGAAGGGACAAAGAGCAGGGATGGAGAAACTGAGGCAGGACATCGGACAAAGGGCTGTTTCCAGTCTCTCTCGCTCCTTCTCTCAGTTCCAGGAAAATAAGAAGCCAAAACTCCAAAAATAGAGAACTTTATTATCAGGGTGAAGTGTTTGGGGCTGGGGGAGGGGAACTGGGGCCCAGCCCCAGGAGTCTGGGGTGGGGAAGAGGGTGACACACAGTACACAGAGAAGGCACAAATGGGGAGGCCCCCCTCCCTGACAGAGCGCCCACCTAGTTACCCACCGGGACCCCAGGTCTCCCCTTTCCCCTCTAGAGATGCGCCCATGGCTGGTCTCGGACAGAGACCCACGTGTGGAGGAGACTTCTTCTCCATCTCCCTCCCCGCTTCTGCCTCCAAACCCTTCTGCTCACCTACCCATCAGTCCCCACCTGCAGGACCCAGCAGCTGGCCCAGTGTCCCAGGATGTGACAAGTCACAGGCCTCTCCCAGTGCGGAGGGCGCGGGGGGGGACGACACGGAGCACACCCTCGGTTTTCATTTGGCCCGACCCTCCAAGCCTGGGTGAGGCAGCGGGGTCATCAGCGGTCCCAGCATCCCCCGATCTTTGGTTCCACCTCCCACCACTCACTGACTTGGGCTGGTGAGCACGGCAGGCCCGAGACACCAGCTCTGTCACTCCCACACCTCAGTCCAGATGGCCCCGTGGTAGGGGTGGGGTGGGGGCCGGGGTGTGCTGAGCCACAAGGGCTGGCCTACCTGCTTGCTGGGGTATTTGGGGGGGTTGGTGCGGTAGCTGTAGTCGGAGTATTGCTCAGAGCCCGTGGACGTCGTGTCCCCAGTGCCTACGAAAGTGTTGGCTGGCGGCAGGTCCTGCACCACCTGGTGCTTCTTGGAGGCGGAGGGTGACTGGGGCTGCAGCTGGATGGAAGGCAGTGGGGAATTAGAGCGATAGTGGCGGCCGAGGTCAGGGCTGCCTGGTGGGTAGTTGAGGGGCAGGTGGATGCGGGGGCTGTCCCCAGGGGCATCGCTCATCAGGTTGAACTTGAGGGATTTCTGCAGCCCGGCCTCATCATCGTCCTCCACCGGCTTCACGGGTTTGGGAGACTTGCTCTTCTTGCCCTTGCTTTTGTTTCCCTTGGAAACTTTGCTGCTGGGCTTGGGGGCATACAGGTCCTTGGTCTCCTTCTTGCCAGCCTGGTAGCCACTCTTGGCCTCCCGTTGCCGGCAGTAGCGCACGAGCACGGCCAGGGCGATGAGCAAGGCCACGGCCACGACACCCGCCACCACGCCAAACAGGATGTTGCCGCGCTGCTTGGAGCGCTCGTATTCCGGATCCCCAGCAATGTCGATGTCCAGCGGCGTGTCCAGGCTGTGGCCCAGCAGGGTCTCCAGCAGGGTGCGGTTGGCCAGGGTGTCATTGACATACAAGTGGACCAAGGCTGTGCCATAGCGAGGGGGCTTGCCGCGGTCACTGACCTTCACCACTAAGCGGTGCAGCCCGTGGTGGCGCCGCTCAATCTCCTTTTCCAGGGTGATGGCACCGGAATGTGACCCAATCTGGAAGAGTCCGTAAGGGTTGCCACCGGCGATGCTGTAGGTCAGCTCAGCGTTGACACCAGAGTCAATGTCCTCAGCTGTCACCTGGCTGACCGTCTCACCCAGACGGGTCTGGGGGGTCAGCAGCCGGTGGGAGGTGTTGGAAGGGGCGGTGATAAAGGGTGCATTGTCATTCTCATCCAGCACGTTGATGGTGACGCCAACGTAAGCTGAGCGAGGTGGGATGCCGCCGTCCACCGCCTTCAGCTGGAAGGTATAGGTGCTTTGCTGCTCCCGATCGAAGCTCAGGCTGGAGAGGATGGTGCCCGTGCCATTCTGGATAACAAAATCACCATTGTCCTGCTCCACCGTGAGCTGCACCCGGGCGTTCTCCCCCTTGTCCCCATCAATGACCGTCACCATGCCCACTGGACTCAGCGCCGGCATGTTCTCCATCACTGAGAAGTTGTAGCCACTCAGCATAAACTTGGGGTCATTGTCATTGCAGTCCAGCACGTTGACAAGGACGGTGGCTGTGCCTTGGAGGCTGGGGCTGCCCCGGTCGGCCGCCACCACCTTCAACTCGTAGCTTTCCCTCTGTTCCCTATCAAGGGATGTCTTCACCCGGATCTCTCCAGTTTCAGGTGAGATGGTGAAGAGGCCCTTGGCAGCCGGCTCAGGCTCCAGAGAGTAAACCAGCTCAGCATTGGAGCCCGAGTCGGCATCACTGGCAGTGACCTCAGCGACCACTTCACCTGGCTTGTTGTTTTCTGGGAAGGCGACCTCAGTGACGCTCTGGGTGAAGACAGGTGCATTGTCGTTGACATCCACCACCTGCACCTTGAGGGAGTTGGTGCTCGAGAGTGGGGGGTTGCCAGAGTCCACGGCCACAATCTCAATGGTGTAGTCTTTGACCTTCTCATAGTCGAGCGGGGTGGTGGTCTGCAGGAAGTACTTCTTCTTGCTGTCACTTCCCGTCTCACTGGCCTGGCGGAGCTGGAAGGGCACGTCACCTGCCACCACACAGGTGACAGCTGCATTTTCTCCCTCATCTCGGTCAGATACCTGCACCAGGGCCACAGCTGTCTCTTCTGCCACGTCCTCTGAGATGTTAGCCATCCCGTCTTGATGAGTCACCAGCCCTATACCCCGGATCTCAATGGTGGGGGCATTGTCGTTCATGTCCTTCACGGTCACCACCACTTGGGCTCGGGCGCTCTTGGGGTTGGTGCCTCGGTCCTTAGCAAGCACCGAGAAGCGCAGGGTGCTTAGGTCCTCGCGGTCCACGGGGCCCTGCACAGTGATGAGTCCCGTGTTCCTGTCCAGTCTCAGAAGACGTCTCACAACTTCGGGCGCCTGGTGGAACGTGTAGTCGATCTCTGCGTTGGCACCTTGGTCGGAGTCATTGGCCTTCACCTACAGGGCAGGGGGAAAAAACAAGGAAAACAGGGCTGGGTTAGTTTGGGGATAAATTAAGCGACACATTGCTGCCTTTCCAACGAGCATGGCGGACGCAACTATCTAACAAGGCACCCTTTCCAAAAGCAGCACGTGCATGCCCTGCCCTTTTCCCAATCCTGACACTTTGGCATATGTTACTGATCTTTTTCCCAGAGCACAGATACAGCCCACAAATCCTCAGTGGTGATACAAGCTACTACTAGAGATGGGACAGGGCAGAATTGAACTCTACTTATCACTCCTATACTAGTCCACCCAAATATGGGGATGAGGATCCAGTTTGCATCTAGGGCAGCCCTTCCACCCAATTAAACTGGCCTTCAAACTCTTCTGAAGAGCTGGAAGGGTGTGAGTAGTAGAGATGGTGTGTATGCATGACATATGTGTGCAACATGCATGCATGGACACATACGTGTTGCGATGTGAGAAGGTATGTGTTTATGCACGTGTCTATTGGCACACGAATGGAGACCCACGTGCCCCTGTGGAGGCCATAGGTGAGGGGATTTGAAAGGAGCCAGGTAGGGATGTGGGTCAGAGGGAGACCGCCAGGCCGGGTCACTACTCTGTCAAAACCGGGGAAACCTGTTTCATCTCTCTTCCCCTCCCAGGGTTGGCACTGGCTAGGCATCAACTTGAGGAATCCAGCCGAGCCTGTGGCCAGGAGGGAGGGGCTGGTGCAGCCCACAGAGCCTGCTGGCAGCGGGCTGGGCTCCCAGCATCACACAATGAACTGTCTGTCCCTTTGCAGTGGGCACATCCTCCCATGCCAAGGCCGACACATACTCGGCCCAAGTCTATACAAACATGGGTGGTAATGGGGCAACGAGAGCCAGGTGGGAATGGTCATGAGGTAGCACTGGTCAGGGAGAAAACAAGAGGGTTGGAGTTAGGTCACAGCCCAACAGAATATGATGGCAGTATGGGCGGGGGCGGGGGTAGGGGGTAGACAGGACAGGTGAAACTTGGCAGAGTCTCTGGGGAGCAGAGCAGGAGTCCTAGGTTCAAATCCCAGCTCCGCCACTTCCCAACTATGAGGCCGTGGGCCAATTATTTAACATCCTCAAGCCTCAGTCTAGAAATGTGTAAAATGGGGACAATAACAGAACCTATTTAACGGGGTTGTGGTGAGGATTTAATGGGATGATAAGTGTAAAAATGCCTAACACTGCCTGGCACATGGCAAGTGCTCCCTAAATAGCACTTATCCCTCTTTTTGTCCATCCATCTCTGAAAATCGGTGCTGACACAGCATTGGGCATTGCACCTAGCAGGCCCTCAGGCCACTGCTAGTCAGTCTCCTTTCCTTCCCATCAGGATTTTTTTGACAGTGAAAACACTGGTGAGCTACCTGGTCTCTGCTCACCCCTCTAACGGTTTCTCCTCGCCCCTCCATCCCCCTGTTCCCCCAGTCTGTCACCAACTTTTTCATTATGATTCCCACTGTCTCCCTGTCTCTAGATTGGTCATCTACCTCCTGTCTGCCTCTCTTGCCATCTTACCTCTCTTTGTCTCTGTCTCTGACTCTTGGCTTCTGGCTCTCTTTCCCTCCCACCTTGCTCAGTTCTCCTTCTGCCTCTTTCCTACTGCTGGCGCTCTCCCACCCTCTCTTTTCTGCTCTGTCTACCCGTAGCCTCGTCTCTGCCCCGTTCTCCTGCTTCATCCCACGTCCCAGCCTTTACACACATGGGCTCTGAAGCCAAGCTGTTGCATGTGGCCAAGGTGGAATCTGAACACATCAGGTGGGTGTTACCAGGCAAGTTTCCTAATCTCTGTGGGCTTAGTTCCCCATCTGCAAAATGGGGATAATGCTTACATTGTACTGTGGAAATTAAAGGATATAATACACATAATCAGAACAGTGCCTGGCACCTAGGCTATTATTATTCGCCATCCCCGACTGTCTGTCTCCCTTTTCTTTCTCAGTCTCTCTTCTACAGGTTCCAGTCCACCAGCCTCTAAAAAAAGGCCAAAACTCCTCCCTGTGCCCTGCTTCAGCTTGAGGACTTGGGACGAAGGGTTTCCCAGGACGGGTAACGGTGTGCAGGGCAGGCTGAGCCCTCCTCAGCTGCCTCATATCAAAGACAGACAGCTTCAGCTCATGGGGAAGGAGAAAGGAGCTGGGGCTGGCAGGAAGCCAGGGCTGAGATGACAGTGGGAGATACGCCCACCTGTCTGCAGGGACGCTTTCTTTGCTCTCTCCCAGGCCCTGACCCCACCAAGCTGCCCAGCCCCTGGGGCAGTTCCCATCGAGAGGGGTGTTGAGAGCTTCAGCAGAGGCCACCGACCCCCCCCCCGCCTACTGTGCCCAGCACCCCACACCCATGGGTACCCTGTGCCTAGGGGAGGAGGTGGGTGTATAGACATCTGTGTACAGTTTTCTAGAATTCTGAGGACTCACCTGGCTAAAATGATCTCATCTGACTGTCAGGGATGGGCAAAGCGAGGCTCTGTCCTCCAGCCTCAGGAAACTCACATGTGGCTAAAGGGGCCCTGGTTGGGAAGACATTCTCATCTCCAGAGAGATTCTACTTGGACAAAAGGCGGTTCACTTGTTCCAGCTCAGCTCACTTGGCTGGGGAGGAGGATATCATTTGACTTGGGAGGGGGTTTCACTTTGCAGAGGTTTCTCCAGCTTGAGTCGGCCTCGGGGATGGGGGGAGCACTGTTCATATGCTATGTCACTGTCACCTGAATAGCTTGACAGAGGAAAGTAAATCCCCTGCTGGGGCGTGGTGGACTTGTGGGAAGGTCTCACCAGGCGTGGGCTGGGGAAAAGAGGTCTCACCACAATATCTTGGCCATCTTGCCCTTAAGTGAAGGGAACTCTCACGAGGTTGGGGTGGGCTCCCACTGCTGAATGTGGGTCACCCTGACCGTTAGACGGCGGGGCCTCTCACCTGGATGACGGAGTGTCCTATGGGGCTGTTCTCAGACAGCTCAGCCTCGTAGGACGGCCGCTCGAACTTGGGGGCATTGTCATTGGTGTCGAGCACGGTGACTCGCAGCAGGGCGCTGCTGGCGCGTGGGGGATTGCCACCATCCTGCACCTTGATAGTGAGGTCATAAGAGTCCAGGCGCTCCCGGTCCAGGTTGCCCATCACGATGAGCTGCGGCTGCTTTCCGTCCTGGTCCTCTGCCACCTGCAGCCCAAATAGCTCCTGGGCCTCGGGCCCCACCTGCAGCTCATAGGATGCCACACCGTTGGGGCCAGCATCGCGGTCCGAAGCCACCGGGATGGGAAAGAGTGAGCCAATGTTGGTGTTCTCGGGGATGGGCAGCGTGATGACGGGTGAGGCGAAGTTGGGCGTGTTGTCATTGATGTCCTGGACCTGTATCTGGCCCTCTAGTAGCCGGGGGCTGCCATTCTGCACGAGGTCCGTGATAGACACCTCAAACTCCAGGATGCAGGGCTCACCAGGGAGCTGGTTCTGGCATTCACGGAGCCCCTCGCGGTCGATAGAGGTCTCCGTGGTAAAGATGTCGCCCGTCTTGCCATCCACCCGCAGGTACGGGGCGCCTACTTCTAGTTTGTATAGGTGGCCCACGTCTGGAAAACCATAATCGGCTGCGAGGCTCCCGATGAGGGTGTTGGGAGGTTGTTCCTCTGGCACCTTGTACACCACCTGAGTGGCGTGGCCTGGGGATGGAGCCAGCAGCAGCAGAAGTGCCAGCAGCAAGGCGGGCAGCAGCAACCGTTGCCCCCCAGGGCCTGGGCTGCGCCTCAGGGACCCCATCCGGGCAGGCTCCAGAATCAGGAGGACTGTATGCGAGGGAGACAAAACAGGGGGTCAGCTGGGAGGAGAGCCCAGGCCCTGAGGGCTGCCCAGAGCCAGCCCCCACTCCCCCTCTGCCACCTACACACTGATCTCCCAGGAGAGAGCTCTGCCCCAGTACAGAACACTGATTCCAGGACCCAGAACCCTGAGTCTCACCCACAGCTGGTGTAGCAGCGGTGTCTGCCCCAGCTGGCGGAGCAGGTCTAGAGCAGTTCCTGCCCATGGAACGCCCTGACACTCCCTCCCTCCCTCCCGGCTCTCTACTCAGTGCTTTGCCCAACACCTCCTTCTCATCAGCATCCAGGCTGCCATAGTCACCCATGCTAATTACCCTGATACTGAGCTAGGGAGAGAAAGCAAGTGGAGGGGAGAGACCAGGAGCACCGCCCCCACCCGCTCCCCGCCACATACAAGGTAGGAGAGAGACGCAGGTACCCTCACATTCCCCAGACCCCATCATTGATCATCATCGCCGCCCACACTGAGGGCCACTCACATTGGCTGCAGGGAGAAGGGATGACGTCACGTTCCTCTCCCTTCTGAGATGCCAAGTCAGTGTACGAACAGGAGGTAGGACATCTCAAATCCCCTTCTCCTGACAGTAATCACCCTAGTGCCCAATGTCCCCACCCTCATGAAGGGCCAGCTTGGACTGGGCACCAATCAAGGCTTGAAAACAGTTAGGGCTGTGGAGTAGGTGTTAGCCCTCCCCACCCCTTTCCAAACACACATGCCCCGGGCACTCACACCTATGTGTACACACACAGTTCCTGGGGCTCCTCTACCCTCCGTCTCCACCAGGGTGGGGGGCGTGGTGGGGGGAGGAGAGACACCGGGCAGGTATGTGGAAGAAGACAGCAGACGTCAAGACTGGGGTCAGGACGGTGGTCAGAGCTGACTAGTCCTTCTTCTGCCCCTCTCCCCCAGCTTTGAGCTGTGCATGAGCAGGCCCCAGTCAGACCCTCCAGCTGAGTCCCAGTCCTGACTCTCTCCTCCTCTCCAGCACTACCACGACCACGGCCAGCCCTTCTATTCAAATCCAGAGTCTTCAGCCCAGCATTTTCAGCAGAGGTTCAGGCTCAATCTCCCTTCCCTAGCTCCTGGAGTATGTGCCCCATACCTGGAAATCCCACCCCAGGCCCTGTCACAGGCCACACCCACCCCACTGAAGGCAGGTTCTGGTCACCCAGGAAGCCTTCCCAGGCCTCTTCAGCCCTCGGTGACCTCTCCTTCCTCCAACTCACAGCCACTTATTGTGTGTCCCAATCCCATGGCAATGAATCACTGTGCAGCCTGGGACACCGCCCGCCCGCCCGTGTTGTTCAATCCCAGTTATTGTGCACTTACTCCTGTGTTCTCTGCACTTATTCCTCTCCAAGCATCCCAAAGGAAGGGTCAGGGCTCCCTACACTCATCCCCCAGCCCCCTACCATTCCCCTTCACAGAGCTGGGCGTACTATAGGTGCTCATTCATGCATTCAGTGAACGTTTATTGGGCACTTACAACATTCCAGGCTCTATCCTGGGCAGTGGGATACAGTAGCAAACAAGACAGATGCAATCTGTCATTGTGGAGCTGACAATGGTTCTAACTCAAGGACTATTTGTCACTTTTGTTGGGCTGTACCCATTTGACAGATGTAAGGCAGCAGGGTAGAGAAGAGCAGGGATTGTGACATCAGACAGTCTGAGGCAAACCCCAGCTGCCCATTTTCTGACTGCGTGAGCTGGAGCAATTGATTTAGAGCCTCAGTTTCCTTATCTGTAAAATGGGGATAATACTACCTCTTTCCTAGGGAGTTTGAGATCATGTGGGCTAAATGCCTAGCATTTAGTGAGTATTCAACAAATGCTCTCTCAAAGCACTCACAATTGTAGTTAGGTAGCTGTTTGGGAAATAACTTGTGAATTGTTTCTCTTTCCTATAAGACTGTGAGCAGAGACTGGGAAAGCCTCTGCTTTGTTTACTCCTACATCCTCAGGGCCTTGCCCTGGACCCTGCACACTGTAGGTACTCAGTAACAGCTCATGAATGACTGTGATTATTTTACCTCTCAGGCTTAGCCTATCCTGGAACTTTCTGTATGGTCACTGCTTGTTTTCTTGCCCAATTTCCCTACTCCACTGAGAACTCCCTGGGGTCTGATTTAATCCTTCTCTGTGTAGGTCCCTAGCAGACTCTCAGCAAATGGTCATTGAATGCAGATTCCTTACACAAGCACAGCCCCTCCCTGGTCACTCCTCGAACTAATAGGCTCAACGCCTGTAAGGCTGTTATCAGATTAGTGTGTGTGTTTGTTCCCAGCTGCAATCTTAATCTCTTTAAAGGAGGGAAGAATCTATCTGATGCTCTATTTGGATCCACCCTCCAGCCATTTCCCCTCTCCCGGTATGGACCTGGCACTGGGCTCATTTTACCATCAAGCCTCAACCCAAACACACCTGTCTCCAAAGAACCTCATTCCCTTCTGGGCACCTTACCCTGCCCTCCCTTGCACAGCACACACACAACACGGGATCATTGTGAGCACCAATTCCGTGCAGAAGTCTTGGCAGGGTGGGGATTACTTGGGAGTTACCCTAAACATGACAAAGAGGAGAAATAAAGCAGTGCCGGCCTGCCTCCACTCACTCCCTCCAGATCAACAGTTTGGAACCTTTTTGGGTCACATTCCCTTTTATGAATTTTATGAAACCACACCGCAGATTTTTCCAAGAAAAATGAACACTCACAAATTTTGGCTACAAATTCAGAGGTCCATGGTCTGGCACCATCAGGGTGACTTTGATTTGTAGCTGCTCTAAGAGCTACAGATTAAGCACTGACCTTGGGGGCTTCCTTCCCCATCTTGGGTCACAACCAGGGGCTCTAACCCCTCAGGCCTTCCAGGCAGCACAAACATAGCATGCTTGTGACACATTCCCCCCCCTCCTCACGCTTGCCCCCTAACTCTCACACACATTCTCTCACTCACCCTGTCACCCTTAGGGGTCAGAAACGGATTGTGGCATCTAACTTCTGAGTTGGGAAGAAAAGCAAAAGGGAATATCCAAGGCAAGCAAGGTTGGGGGGTGCAGGGGTGGGGGGCGGTTTCCTGGGAGGAAGGAGGAATTTGCGGGGGGGGGGGAAAGGGGTTGGGGGAGGGTTGCCCAGAGTAGGTTGCCCAATAAGAGCTGAAGAGGGTTTAGGCTCTTTAAGCACCTGGAGAGTTCCTTTAAAATGAGTATTATCTGGCTCCACCCTTAGGAATTCTGATTCTGGAAGAGGGACCTGGAGAAACCCCCAGGCAGCAAGGTGGAGGCAGCAAGGGTCAGGAACCTTTTGGGAACAACTTTGAGGTACTCTAGGTCTTTGGAGTTAAGAAAGAAGTATAAATTCTATTATCATCACCTTTATTATCATCATCACTCTCCTCACCATCATCATCAACCCAACTAACACTCCCCGGGAGATTTTACTACATTTACATCCATTTCCCAGCTAATCCTCCCAACCCACTGAAATGGGTACTATTTATTATTAATTTATGGCTCCCCATAGTACAGATGATAAAACTGAGGCTCAAAAATAATTGCCTTAGGTCACAGAAGTAGTAAGCAGAAGAGGTGGGATTTGAGAAATAAGAATGCCTCCTCATGTGAGTTGGGAAAAGGCTGGATGGGGGAAGGGAAATCAATGGAAATCAGTGGTTGCTATGTACCACCCCTGCCGCCCCCCTCCCCGCCCCTGCGAACACACACACACACACACACACACACACACACACACACACACACACACACACACCGCGCCCCCGGGCTGCCAAACCTGCAGGGCAAGGAGTGAAAGAGAAAGAGAGAGCCTAGGGTTCAAGGTCCAAAGGAACCCAGGCCTCCCAAGATGCAGAGAGAGAGACAGAACAGCCAGGAGTGGCAGTGAAGTAGCCTTTCCTACCCCCTGCTCCCACCATCCCTGAACTTTGTCCTGGTGGTTGGCTGTTGGGAGTCATTAGTCCCAGATGGCAGCCTTTGAAGCGATTAGTGCCTTATCTGCCCTTCCCTAGGCATTGGCTGCCTTCCCAGCAGGGGTGTCCCCACCTCCACCTAGCGACACTGGGCACCCAGGACCCTGAGAAGCCAGAGTCTCAGTAGGGACAGTGACTCATTCTTCTCAGGCCAGAGGAGCACAGTGAGGTGTGAGGGGGCAGAGTCCAGGGAAGGCCAAGGAAAACGCCATCTGTGTCAACATCTGGGGAGGAAGGAGAACAGTGGTGAGGGTTCACCTGGAACCTTCATTGACAGCCCACCTCGGGGACCAGGGGCCATTTCCTGCTGAATGCTGTGGCCAGAGAGGAAACACACGGGGGCAGACATCACTGTCCCAGAGGCCAGGTCAGCCCTGACCCTCACTCCTGCACTGTTACACAACAGTCACCACCACTGTGGGCACAAAGCACCAAGGGACATAGCAAACATCTGGGAGAGGAGGGTAAGCAAGCTGGGCTGTGTGGGGTGGAGCTGTTCAGAGGCTTCCCACAGTGAGTAAGTGCACAGCCCTCAGCTCCTCTCCCTTCTTTTTCACAACCCTCTGTTAGCCTCTGCAGGGTTTCCAGGCACCTGCATTCTTTTTTTTTGTTTGTTTTTGTGGTACACGGACCTCTCACTGCTGTGGCCTCTCCCGTTGCGAAGCACAGGCTCCGGACGCACAGGCTCAGCGGCCATGGCTCACGGGCCCAGCCGCTCCGCGGCATGTGGAATCCTCCCGGACCGGGGCACGAACCCGTGTCCCCTCCATCGGCAGGCGGATTCTCAACCACTGCGCCACCTGCATTCTTGAGTCAGATTGTCGGGGTTCAAACGCTGGTTCCACCACTTCCTAGCTGTGTGACCTTGGCCAAGTGACTTTACCTCTCTGAACATATTTCCATATTGTGAAATGGAAATAATCCTGCCTCTTCAAGTTATTTGGGAGGATTAAATGAGAGCTGATGCATTAACGTCTATTACATTGTAAAGGACAGACAGCTTTCCATCACCAAATAGAGCACTTTATTTCCAACATCAGGCAAACAGTAGGTGCTCATTGGTTCAATAAATAAATGAGCCAATCCCCTGCCAGTTGGGAAGACCTATGAAGGCAAGGATGGTGTCTGTCTTACTACAGTACTGCATCCTCATCACCCACCATGGGCCCTAGCAGACAGTAGGTGCTCAATACATGGTTGAAAGAATCTCGCTCTGCAGCACCAACTATCCTCTCTCATGGTAGGGGCAGACCTCACCCGTATCAGAAGGGCCTCCTCCTTTCCCATCTCCTCTCCCCACAGCCTTGACTCCTGCTCAGCTACTCCCCCCGCCCACCCCCGCACCCTTGCAGACCTTCTCCTGACCCTTCCACCCACTCTCCACAGCAGTTAGCTCACTATCTCCACCTAGCCCAGCTCCCCTGACCAAGTAGCCACAGCAGCAGCCCGTCTGCCAGGAGGACGGCTTACCAGCAAGACCCCCCTTTCCAGGTGAAATCCCTTTTGGAATTGGGGATTGGGTGGGAGGGAAGGGAAGAAACTAAATGCTACCAGAACTGAAACCAGACCTGCTCCCCTACCACCCAGCCCCTGGCAGTCTCTGGAGGCCCCTCTCATCCCTCTCTCCTCGATTCCACTCCATCCCCTGGTCTGGTCGTAATTACACATTTCAATCCTCCCAGACCGCCACGTCAAGAAAGTAACACCCCTCCACCCCCCCCACACCTAGACCTCTGGGCTGTCACAAACACCTTCTGCGCGCTCTCATTCCTGGCAGCTACCAAGGGTTGGCCCAGAGCAGGTAATGGAAGGCTCTCGGCGTTTTCCGGCACGATGTCCTGGACTCTGCCGGCCGGGGCAGAACCCAGGTTACATCGCCGCGGTCAGCGGGCGCTCCCCGTACACCTCCTGCGCGCGGGGTATCTCCTCCCAGAGGACGCGGGAGAGTGTGTTGGGGGAGGTGGGACGGCGGCTGTTCTCCGCCAGCCTCCGGCTCGGCCGGCCCCACCCCACCCCCACCCTCAGCAGGGCGACGCCGGGCCTTCCCGAGCTCAGGGCGAGGCGCGAGCGCAGCGCGGTGAGAACGCGCCTCACCGGCGTGTCCCTGGTGTCCCCCGCCCCAGGAGCCGCCGCGGGGACTCCCTCCTCCTCCGCCTCTCGGGCCTCAGCCTAGGGACCCCCACAAGCCGGCATCGGCTAGAGCCGCGCAGCGGACGCAGGGAGGGGGCGGGGAGGGAGCCAGCGCCGGAATCACAAAGCAGCGAGCCCGGCCCGGAGGAGAAATTCTCGTAAAACGGACCCTCTAGCGGACGGCGGAAAAGGGGGCTCTTCCCCACTCTCAATCGTCAAAGACCTCAAAGCAGCCCCGAATATTTCCTGCTAGAAGGAATAGTCTCCGACCACTGCTGAAAAACTGAGGCCAGAAGTCTGGGCTCCCGAAGGTAGCTGGGGGGAAGGGGTGCGAGTCCTTCTCGCCTGCCAGTTGTACTGCTGCGCGTGTCGCGCGCGTGCCCTCCTGGTCCCAGGGCCTTGCCCGCACACACGACTCTGGCCTCCAGCCGGGATCCGGCGGAGAGGACGCCCAGGTGTGAGAGGGACACAGGTGTGTGGGCCCCAGGTGTGCTGGGGATCCAGGTGGTTCGGAGAACGAAGCTAAATGGTCCGAAGAGGGTCGCAAACACCGCCCAAGGCTTGCACCCTCTGCAAAGGGACTTAGGGCCCTGGAACTCCGGGGAGGCGGGCTGGCGCGGCCTGCCAGGTCCAGCTCGTTCCGGGAATACCCGGCCGGCCGGCCCCGGAGTGGGGGTGGGGAGGCGCCAGCGGGGAAGCAGGTCCGGCCTGCCCCTAGGGTTCCCGCTGGGCCGAAATTTACACTCACTGTACGGCGCTAAGGGGAAGAGGGGCGCTAGGGGCTCTCCGGGTGGCCTGGCGGCTTCCCCTGACGGAATCTGGCCTCCGAGGGAGAGGAACAGAGCGTGTACGTTTGTGTGTATATGCTGCAAGGTGTAATGTGACACTGTTGGTGGAAGGTGTGTGTGACACCCAGCGTTAAGATGTGTGAAGCAGTAAATTCTGTGTTTGTGACCGTGAGGCGCTGCTGTGGGTGCCACTTACTGTGTTAGGGTGTGTGCCGTCAAGGGGTGTGCTGAAACACTGGGTTCTGTGTTTATGGGTGCAGTCGAGGGGTGCAAGCGAGACATGTGTTGTGTACCTGTGTTCTGGCCAAGGAGTGTAACATAATTTATGTTAGGGTGTGTGCCTTAAAGGAATATGTGTGTGCGGGGCTGGGTTTTGAGTGTTCATCTGGCGAACTGTGGCCGTGACACTCGTATGTGAGGGCATGAGATTGCATTTGTGTGTCCATGTCGCCGAATGTCACACCCGGTTGTGTTTTGTTGCTCTGTATTGCCACGGGTTGTGTGTCCGTGCTGCTGAGCGTGCAGAAGCTGAAGCAGATTCTGAGCTACTGACGGTGCCCCAGTGGGCGCTGGTGTGCGGGAGGTATGCCTGTGTGCACATATGTATGTATGTGTGTACATATGTCCGTGGTCTGGCCCTCCGGGTGCCCGCGGGGAGCTGGAAGCGCCTGAGTGATCTGAGCTGGTCGCCCAACAAGTGTGTGTGTGTGTGTGTGTGTGTGTGTGTGTGTGCGCGCGTTGTGAATGAGGGTCCTTGCTTGCTACATACTCGGGGACGGCCCCCCCCTCCAACTGGGGGCTGCGGGCTTGCCCCAGGCCATCTCCATCCCTTGTGCGGCTGGAGCCCCCTTATTCCTGCAGCTCCAAGCGCACCGGGGTGCAGGGCGCCCAGGCTGGAGCCCAGTCCAGCACCCGCTCTCCTCGCTCGGCTTTTTGCGGCGGACCTTGGAGGCCAGGGTGCCCCAGCCGCAACCCCAACCGCCCCCACCTCAGCCCCGGCGCGTCGAGCACCGACCGGGCCCCAGTGGCCTCGCTCGGCCGAGCGCCCCTCCCTCGGCTCCCGCCGGCCATGGCCGCTCCCGGCCGGGAGCCACCACCGCCTCCACCGCCACCGATCCTTACCCGCCTCTGGGCAGCGCAGGCCGCGGGCCCTGCAGTCCATGAGCCGCCACTGGCCCCGGCCCGGGCTGCGGCTCGGCACGGCACGGCTCTGGCTGGCGCTGCGGTTCAGGCTCGGCTCTGGCTGGCTTTGGGCACAGCAGCCCCGGCGGCTTCGCGTCCGCGCCGCGCTCCCGCTCCCCGAGTGTGTGAGGCGGCAGCGGTGGCGGAGCCAACGGCGAACGGAGAGCACAGCCGGGCCCGCCCCCTCTTTCCCTCCCCCTCCCTCCTGGCCCGCCCGCCTGCCTCCCTCCCGCCTCCCTGCCCCCTCCCCCGCCCAACACGGCCGGGAGGTGGAGCTCGGGACCGCTCTGGTCCTGCTGGGAGGGGACCCCAGCACCGCTCCCCAAAGCCAGGACCCCTTTGGCTATCTCTCCCCTACCCGAGGCCCGTATACACAGAACGTCCCCCTCCCTGGCTCTTCAGTTTACACTTATCCCACCTGTGCCCTCACCTGGGACCCCTCCCGAATTCCTTTCCTAACCTCACTCAAACACCTGTCCCCTACCCTGCCCCCCTGGGAAGTGGAGGCACGGGAGATGTCTCCCCCGGTGCCTTCTTTTCTGGGCATCGGCTCCTCCAGATCCACCTTCTTCCCGCCCAGACCCCCAGATCACCCCGAATGGCCCTCCCTTCTCACTGCGCTCAGGGGAAGTCCACCCCTCCCCCTCTGGCCGAAGCCGCAGAGCGGTCAGCGTCGGTGGCCGCAGCAAGTCTTGGGGGTGGAGCTATGGAGGGGACCGTGCGAGGGAGAGGGTAACGGGACCCAGGGGGCTCCTCTAGAATGAGGACTGGGGAGATATTCAAGTGTGAGATGACGCGCCTAAGCTCGGGCTATTCGAGGGTCCCTCAAGCACCTGCCCTCAGGGCGGCATGGAGCTGTGACCCCGACACATTTACCAGTGACATACACACATTCACACAGTCACATGGGTCCCTACCCCGCGAAGCCGAGCAGTGTCACGGCCTGTGTCACACGCCCTCGCAGTGCCACACGCTCCCTGTCACAATCACACTCACCGAGTCATACACTGTGTCACACGCAGTGTCTCACACACTCGATACTCAGTTTCTCCCACTCAGTTTTGGCTCTCTGGCGCCATCTAGAGGTGTCTGAGCAGCCTGGGAACTCTTTTTCCTTCGCTCAGGGTTTGGTACCCCAGGCTTTCAATGCCCCAGTCTAATACGACCTCCAGCTTTTGCCACTTAAAAGCCAACGCAATGGGTTCCAGGCCAGAAGAGTGAGAAAGACTGTCCCTGGTAAGGCCTGGCACTGGGTGTGCAAAGGCCTAATATGGGATGATTGATTGCTGGGCCTCTATTTGCCATAGCCTCTGACTACTCCTCCCTATCCACCAGCATTTTCCCATCCCTACCACTCCTCTATCCCTTGTCTCTTTCCTCTGCTTCCTCCGCTTCTGATACCTGTATTCTCTGTGGAACACTCTTCAGGGTAAGGGTGGGCTCTTGGGCCAGCTGAGGGCCCAAGATCTCTCCAAGAGCAGCCCCCCTCGAACTCCCTTTCTGGCCTGGGCCCTGCTCTAGTCTGCACTCCCAGACCTTAGCCCCAGAATCCAAGATGGGGTGCTCTGGATGGGAGATGGGATGACCTAGTGAAAGGAGGGTCTGTCCTATAGGTGGTTTCTCCCTGTCCCCTGCAAAACTCATATGCTCCGCATCACTGAGCACAGCTCCAAGGGAGGAATCAGTGGCCCAGAGACAAGAAATCTTCCACAGAGGAGCTGCCCCAGCTTCCCTGCCCCCAGCGTGTGCGCACTGCCCACTGCAGCAAACCCTCCCCAGTCTGCTTGCTGGGAGCCATTCAAAGACTCCTCTGTTCTCCTCCCTTGCTCAGGGCTGAGCAAGATAGGCAGGCGCAGAGCTGGGCAGGAAATGCTAATCTCCCAGATGTTCTCCTCCGTCCTCCCTGCTCCACCACCGTCAAACCCAAATCCTGCACCTCAAGTGATAGGAGCAGAACTGGGCCAGCGCAACACCAGGGTGTGTCTACTCTTCTCCCTGCTCCCCATCCCCCCCTATCCCAGCTGCCAGGCTGGGCTCTGTGGGGGACCTGAGCCTGGGACAAGGTAGAAATGAGGATGGGGCTGTCTTCCCCAAGCATAAGGGCAGGCAAAGGGCTGAGACTGGGAGGTTGCATCTGAAGAGGAGAGAAGCCAGGCTCCTGGCCCCATACCAAAACTGGGAGGAGGACCTGGTTGGCAAGTAGGGAATCGGGGTCTTCTAAACTGATGATGCCTGAGATTCCAACTGAGACTGTGGCCAGGGATTGGGGGATGCTAGGTGTGGGAGTGGTTGCGTTGCTTGTGGCCTAAGGCTCTTGCTGTGATATGTATGTGCCTGGGATGGGCCATGGCTAAGAGAAAGTTAGGATGCTGTAGAGCCTTGCACTGTAACAGAAAAAATTGTTGTCTCTGATTGCAGCTGGGACACTTGTGATGCTATGATGCTGGTGTGCCTAGGATATAGCCAGAACAATCAGATTATCCGACAGGCTGTTGCCAAGCTGTGTGTGTATGTGTGTGTGTGTGTGTTCATGTGTGCATGTTGAGAGGAGGGCTGTAACTGAAATTCTGTGAGGCTTGAAGCTAAAAGTGTGAGGTTGGCATATCTGAGACTGGCTATAGCTGAGAAGCTGTTCTCTGTTAATATGACGTAGGTAGAACTGTAGCTGGATCCATTGCTTAGGTACTAGGAGATGAGAGGCCGTTGCTAGGAGCCTGTACCTGAGAGGAAGGCTGTTACCTGGGATAAGAGCAGAGCTACTGTTGTGTATAGGACTGTAGCTGGGATGCTATTGGTCCTGAAGCTATAGCTGTGATGACAGCATACTGGGGATTGGCTATAGCTAAGATGCTGTTGCCCAGGCTTGTGGCTGGGCTGTTACTGTGTGCAGGACTCTAGCTGGGATGCCTGCAGCCATAGCTCTGAAGCTCAAGTGTAGCTGAGAGGCCATTTCCTGGTAATATAGCGGGACCACTGTTGTGTGGGGGACGGAGGCCACACTCTGTTTCCTAGGAGATGAGAAGCTGTTCCCTGGGAAGCTGTTCTGGAAGGCAGGATGCTACCTAAGATGGGAGCTGATCTACTGTTGTACTTGGGAGGGTTCCCGAGTGGCCATTGCTGCATCTGTGGCTGGCTGGGTTGGGGAAGGCGAGTGAGTTCTGCTTTGAGGTCTGGGAGATGCCAGGAGCCCAAGGCTGGGCGGGGGCTGCTGCTCTGGGAAGGCTTCAGCAGTTGCTCTGCTGTGGATCTGGGAAGCCTGTTTTCATTACTGTTTTAACTCTTTTTTTAACATTGTTTTTCTCTCGGCTGCACTTTCGCTCACTCATTAATTTTGGTATTTTTCTCACGGTGCCTCAGCCCCTGTCACGGCTGCCATGGCAACAGGAGGCAGTGTGCACAGTGCCAAAATATCTGATCAAAAAATAACCAAAATAAGCAAACACCGAAACGACTGTGCTGGGGGCTCTGGCCGAGGGAGAGCCGATGGCTCAAGTCCAGGAAACTCTAGGTTCCCAAGGGACCCCTTTTTCTTCCCCAGGGAAGCTTTGCTGAACCTTCTGATAACCTGGGAGGCCCCTTCCCAAGGGAACCACCCCACACACACACACAGATCTCCCAGGACTCTGAGATTTCCAATGGTCCCTGCCCAAGAGGCAGTTTTGCCTGAGGTGGGAGCATTGGGAGGGTGTGAAGGCTGCGGTTCACTTCCCAGGAGCTGACAATCAAACCTCTAAGAAGCTCCCTACCTGGCCCTCACCATACACATCTGCATCACCCCACCCACCCCTCTCCCGACCCCTCCTTCCTCAGTCTTCTTCCACTTTCTCTGCTCTCAACCCCTACTTGGCCACCTCCACTCTCTTCTTTTCATACCCCAGCATCCTGACAGGATGGCTGGAGGGGAGGAAGCTGCAATCTCCCACAACTCTTCAGTGGAGGTGCTAGGAGAGACGCCACAAAAGCACCTGACACTCCTGGGCCTCTGGCCACCTCTAGGTCCAGCTGCCTACGGGAGATTCCTGAACAGCCCTGAACACTCACACCCGCTCCACTTTCCCCCCAATAGCATTCAAGTTTCCTGGGGACCTCCTTCTCTCAAGTGGGCATGTCCCCAGGAAGGGTAAAACAATAGAGCCTCATGTGGAATAGGAAGGGGCAAAGCTCTTGGTACTACCTGTCTCCCTTCTTTACCCACTAATTTCCCCTCTGAGGGGGCTTGTCTAGATTTCTGGAGCGCTAAGAACTGGAGGAATAAGAAGGAGCTCTTCAGCTCTGCCTCAGTCACATCACCAAATTATATCTCTGGCTCCTCTTCTTGGTGCCCCTCCAGCAGTGAAAATCTCACTCCCAACAGGTCTTCGTCCCTTTCTGGGAGCTAGGACTCACCTCCTGCTCCTTACATTCAGTTCCTATAACCCCCTCCCCACCAAGAGCAGTAGTGGCCTTAGCCTCCTGGCAGAGCCTTCCTGGGCCTGTTTCCATAGCAACCAGATAGTCTGTGCAGTGTGAGAAGGGGAGGGGAGACAGGAGCAGGGAGGAGGGACCAGACCTCACGGGCAGCCCCAGAAGGGACCTGGGCAATGAGAGAAGGAGGAAGCTGCCCCATCCAAAGGGAGGGTGGGACCTTGATCTGGGGAGGGGAGAGAGGAGGTAGCTAAAGCTTGGTAGGTTCTATTCACCACCACCCCCACCCCCCGCCCCTGCACCACAGCTTATTCTGCTGCCTCCTGAGGAGACCCACGACTGTCTCGTCCCCTGGCGCAGAGAGGAGGGGGGTTCCTATCTCCCCACGCCCCTAAGATCCTTCTTTACCAGGAACTGCCTGATCTGGGGTGAATCTCTTTCCCAGGAGCCAGCAGTCTTAGTCTAAGACAGGGACCATAGGATACCTTCCCTCCCCCAAGAGCTATGCACTCACCCCAGACCAGTGGCTCTGTGCTCTGGAGGCTGGGCCGCCCTGGGACCCGGTGACCACTGCTGACCCCGTGGCGTGCGGCTCTCAAAGGCCCCATTCATCTCCGGGGGCTGAAGGCACCATTGTCCCTGGCGGGGGGTGGTGGGGGCAGTGGGGGGTCTCGACTCAGAAGGAAGGAATGTGTCTGGAGAAGTTGCCCGCAGGGCTCCAGTCTCCGGGTCCCCACCAGCTCTCCATCGGGACCCCTACACGACCCCAAGCCCTTTCCCCCACTAGCTCCCAGCAGCCTTCATGCTTCTCTTGAGGGTGGGGACTGCTGTGGTCTGGGGGAGAAGCCTTGCCGCAACCCTCTGTCTCTCTCGGCAGAACCCTTTCTGGGGCTGGGAGCTGTCCAGCGCCTCGAGTCCTGACGGACCAATGATGCGCCTAGGTGCCATCGGACAAGAGGGGGCTCAGGGCCAGCCTAAGCTGGCTGGGGGCTCGGGAGCTCTCCTCCACCCAGGCTAACACTGCAAACCACACCTGACCTGGGTGAGCATGGGTGCAGCTCTGGACATGGGGATCCATGGGTGCTGAGAACTAACCTGAGGAACAACTTGACCCCTGCCCTATCTGAGGAGAATTGAAGGGTCAGGTGCCACCAGGCCACACCCCTGGAATTCAGTCTCTGAGAGAGTTACAGAAAAAGCCAGGAGAGGTCAGGCCCTGCCTCTCCCTCCACCACCGACCGTCTCTGCTGTGCCTCTGTTTCTATTTTCCTAGCTCTCTCCACCCTCCTCTTCTATTTCCCTCCCTGCTGGGTTGGGGGCTGCTGAATTATCACTTCCCAGCTCTGCTAATGTGCTCCCTGCTGCAGGGAGGGATCATAATTCTGGGAGATGATTAAGTTTCAAATTGTTTTTCTGTGTGTTGTTGAAGATGAGGCTTTAATATGGTCCCTCCCCAGATAGGGAGCCTGGCCTGGCCCCAGCTACTTACTTGCCGCATCCCTCCTCTGCTGGACCTCTCCTCTCTGATAGGCCAGGTCTGGGAACATGTACCTTGGTGTCCCCTCTAAACTTACGCGCGGTGTGTGTGTGCGGGGGTGGACCCACCTTTGACTCAAGTGGGAATACACATAATGTGTGGTGAGAAACACTGGTTTTGAAGTCAGACAAGTCAGAATTCAAATCCTAACTCTGCCACTTACTGTCTGTATGACCTTGGATGAGTTACTTAAACTGTCTGAGCCTCAGTTTCTTCATCTGTAAAATGGGGATAATTTAACAATGGCCTCATAGAGAGCTTTGTGGATTTAAAATTATAATGCATGTAAAGTGCTTAGCAGAGTGCCTGGCTCAAGGTAAAACCTGGTCAATGTTAGTGGTTATTAGTATACACGTACCCCATCCTGTGTGATCCTGCCTCCCCCATCCTTCCTAACTTTGTTCCTCAGTTCAGTAAATATACATCTAATGCCTGCTATTTTTCCAGGCACTGTGAGGTAGAAATTAAGTTATTCAGGAGTGAGGAAGTTGGTTTTCTTGCTTATCTGCCCTTAAACACCACTTCATTTGCCTCCTTTCCTCCTTTCAATTTAAGTTCACTCCCATTTAACCCTCCCACCTACTTCCAGCTCTTCCTTCATTATTCCTACTTCATTCTTCCTTCTTTCTCTGCAGTCTTATCACTTCACCTTGATTCTTATCCTCCTAACACACACATCTTTTACCTTCTACATCATTCTCCATCCCATTTGGGGCCATCATAGGGGTTGAGTTTTCAAACAGGAGAGAGAATCCTGAGCCATGCCGTGTGTGTGTGTGTGTGTGTGTGTGTGTGTGTGTGTGTGTGTGTGTGTCTAAGTGTCACACACATTAATCTGAATTCAATGGTGGATCTGTAACAGACTTCTGAACTCACACATTTGAACTGTATACTTGTTTGCCTTCTATCCTCTATGTATAATAAGCCTTACAACCCTTGAAATATAAGTCTATTTCTTTGCCTACCTACCTACCTACTCTGCCCCTACCTCCATCTTTGTTATACTCTACTCTAAATGGGAAAGCCTACTGGTTGTCAATAACAGAAGCTGATTTATGATAGTGTATTTTTGTTTCTTCTCAGCTGGCTTCCTACCCTTTACCATACTGACCAATTTTTCCAAGAAGTCATTTCACAACTCTTGAGGGCTTGATTCAGTGCAGGAAACAGAAACTACTCTAGGTATTTTAAACTGAAGGGAATTTAATATGGGAATTGAGTGCTTATAAAAATATTTAAAAGACTTGTGGAAAGGACTCCTAGAAGCTATACCAAGAGAGCTAATACATATGCCATGATCAGAAAGATGGGGACTCAAAAGGCCACCACTGGAACTACTGAATTAAAGAACACACTGCCAAAGCTTTGCCATCTAGGAATTAGGAAGAAGAGACCAGGAAGCTGGAATAACTGTTACAGGAGAACTCCACATCTCTAGGATCCTGCTTGCCAGCAGAAAGCCCAAAATAGCAGAAAGAAGGCCTCTTCCACTTTTCTGCCTGCCAGTCACACAGTGCACTTAATTGTAAGGGAGTTAGAGGAACTGTATTGTAGCTTTCTAGTCTCTGTAACACAGCAGAAGAAAGTAGCAATAGAGGATGCATGCCAACTGACCATATTCAACACTAATTTGGACCTTGCCCTTTAGGAGTTCACAGACTAGAGGAGAAAACACCAGGATCAATGCAGGTTAAAAGGATGAGCCAGAAAGTATCTGTGAAAGACCAAACTTCAGCCCCATGAGGCCTGGGACCTTAGTGGTCTTAAAGTGAGTCCAGACCTAATTTGTAGCTATGGAGCTCAGGTTGTGCAAATCACTGGAGGAATAAAGCTGAAGTCAGTACACTAGGGAGAGGTGGGGAAAGAAGAGACCATGACCCAATGTCCACAATAGTTCTCACTTCCTGGAAGGGGCTATACACAATAATCCAGGACCCCGAGTGAGGTCCCAAGAAAACAGGGCCCACACTCGGTAGCAGATCCTCCCTCACACTGACTGGTTTTGGTTTATGTGGCCCTATGTGGCCCTGTGTGGCTCACCTGTCACCTGCCTCAGACCATCATTCTAAAATGAGCCCTCATGGGCTTCCCTGGTGGCGCAGTGGTTGGGAGTCCGCCTACCGATGCAGGGGACATGGGTTCGTGCCCCGGTCCGGGAGGATCCCACATGATGTGGAGAGGCTGGGCCCGTGGGCCATGGCCGCTGAGCCTGCACGTCTGGAGACTGTGCTCCGCAACGGGAGAGGCCACAACAGTGAGAGGCCCGCATAACGCAAAAAAAAAATAAATAAAAAATAAAAATAAAATAAAATGAGCCCTCAGGATCACCACTGGGAGAAGAGAAGTGCAGAGGGAAGGCTAAAGTGGGCCCATCTCTCAAGCAGGAGAGCCTGAACCCAGGGGTGTTTTGCTGGGGAATATCCAGAAACTGGCACCTTCCAGCTGTCTATCTCTGCTTCCTCCTGCAATTCCAGATGTTTTGGCATCTCTTCTCTTCTCTGACTCTAGGAATCAGGAGCTGAGTCTAGGTGCTTCTAGGACAAGGAAATAGTAGCAGCCTCCAAGATCCCAAATAAATCCCGTTTATAAATGGTATCAGTTTATATCTGCTGAGTGAGTATGAAAGTGTAGGGATAAGAGGTGGGCTGGCATCTCCTCATGGGCTTAAAATGGAAGGTAGTATTTCTCAGTGGGTAAAATCTTGGCTTCCAGAGTCCTGTCCTGACTCAGCTGCTTCTTAGTTTGGCCCTAGTGTGACCTTGGGCCAATGACATAATCTCTCTGAGCTTGTTCCCAATCCATAAAAGGGGAATAATACATACTTGCCTCCCAAGAAGGTTGGAGAACTAATTGAAATAATTATGGATAACCATGTACAAAGTGCTTGGTTCAGTTCATGGCACATAGTAAGCTTTCAGTAAATGGCAGCTGTTAGTATTTTTGTTATTATTATTGATACCGTACTTTCTCAGCAACAAACATCTTCCATCTTAATTACCTGGAAACATTTAGAAGAGGGGGTTCCTCACACAAGGCTTGCTCTGGAAGTATGAGCTCTTAGTCACAATTTGGAAAAGTGGGGAGCCAGACCAGGTCAGGATGCCCCTCAAGCCCATTTCTTCCAGCTGAGAAGTCTCTGTCCCCTTGAATCCTAGTGCTGTCCCTGTGTGGATCCATTAGGGCATCTTAACATCACCCAGGGAAGGGGCCGTGATGTCACTCAGGCAGTCGAGGAAAGGCAAGGCTAGTGATATTCACAGGCCCGAGACCAAAAAAGTTTGGAACCATCTGCTCTGACCTTTCGTGCCTCCTTTTCTCCTTTCCTCTCCTTTCCTCAAACCCTCCAACTTCATTTAAATTTTATTGAACATCTACTATGTACCAAACACAGGCACCATATTAGGTACTGGGGGGTATAGTGAAGAGCAGAGAGAAAGGCAGCCCCTAACCAACTGAAGCTCTCAGTTCACTGTGGTCATAAACTGTACAACTATAATGACACAAAATAATCATTTAATTACAGTTATAGTGGATGCATCTAAGGAAAATGACAGAGAGTAATGAGAGTGGATAATGGAGGAACTTAACTTCCCTTGTTAGCCTGGGGTAAGAGGGAGTGGGCTGGAAAGGCCAGATCAGACCTGCAGAATGAATAAGGGTCAGCCACCCAAGGAGGGGGAAGTGCCCTGGGCAAAGTGAATTCCTGCCAAAATGTTAGATGATAACCTTATTATGTGTTGCCTTGACCAGAGGTATTTGATTCTTAACTAGGGACTCCCAAAGGGATAAATATTGAATGGGGCGATTTTTGAGAGACATGTGACCAGCTGATAGGGTCAGGAGGCCTTCTCATTAGCAGCATTCTAACCAAACCATGTGGCCAGGAGGCCTATCTCTGGGTATGCATTGTGTGTGGCCAGGAGGCCTATCTCTGGGTATGCATTGTGTGTGTGTGTGTGTGTGTGTGTGTGTGTGTGTGTGTAGGAATGTAAATGCATGTTTGTGACTGTGAATGTAGGTGCAGGTGTCTATGAATAAATGCAGAGCTATAGCTAATAACTTTGACATCTGGGCCAAGCAACAGAAACATATCTTTAAATCCAGGTATACACCAACTCATGGGGGAGTTGCAGGAGAACAGAGAAGGAAAACTGTTCACCCGCATGCACATAGGAGCTCCCAGCAGTTAGATCCCCCACCCTTGACCTTGGACATCCCAGATCATCCATCTCTGCCAAGTATCAGGGGCAAACTAGGCAGCCCTGCTAGCGAAGCATTGGTGTTGAAGGTGGGGGAGGAGAAGAGGCTTTAAAATTTGCACAATCTTTTAGAAAATCATTATTTAAAACGTTGGCATCCTCCATATTTTTGTTCCTAGGCCCCTGGTGAGTGAGTATACCTTTATTGAGAGTTTGAATGTATGTATGCATCTATATGTGTGTGAATGCTGACTGTACGTGCTTATGTGTATATGAATAAGTGTTTGGGGACTACAGTGTCAGTTGTGATAACTAAGAGCCCCTGTGAGTTTGGGGCCAGCAGACCTGTTTGTGTGCTCCTCCCCTCCTACTATGCCTGTCTCCCCTGATCTCATGAGACACAGAGGCTGGGATTATCTGCTGGTCAGGGACGAGTCCCTTCATATTAACAATGGACCAAAAATGTACCGACCACAAGGCAAACAGAAATAATATGCCCACATTCACCTCCATCCCATAAAGCAAGTGGAACCTGGGCCTGTTGCAGTGAATGAGCTTCAATAATTCATCGCAGCTGCTGGTGTGGTATTGACACAAAGCTAATTTAACACTGTGGGAGCTAGGGGAGGTAAAGAGCAATTATGCCCTCACCTGCAGCATGGTCACTCTGCTAGCTCTCTGATGCTATGTTGGAAAGCAGAATCCCACAGTGGGAAAAAGGTTGGGGAAGTCACTTGTCCCTTTCCCTCCTTGCAGGCAGTTGACTTTCTGAGGCTGTTAAGATGATGTTCTATTTTCTTCTTGATAATATTCTTGAATAGAGACTTCCCACCCCCATCTCAGGACTTGAACTTCCCAACAGTGACAGAGATGTTTCTTAGGTCAGACCAAGGTCTCTTCTCTATCTCTTTCTGAGGAATCAAAACCACTGGCACTTTCTGTAGGGTGTGACGGGTTTTGGAGGAGTGAGGTTGAGGTTTTCGCTTGAGAGAGAGGGAATCCTTAACGTGGTTAATGTCTTAAATGACATCTGACAACCCATCTGATTTTCTTCTTTCTCAAAAATAAAAGTCACTCATTCAACCTCCAAAAAATGTCTGTTGAGTTCCTATCTTTCTTCATTTAGTCAATAAATGCTTAATAAGCACCTACAGGTACTAGGTGAACCAGAGTCTGGATCCTTGCCTTCATGGGTCAATAGGATAGCAGGAGAGAGAAGCCTTAAACACATGAATAAGTATGTAAGTGCAAATTGTTGCTAATGCTACGTATTTCTATTCATTCACTCATTCAAACACCAATACAATGAGGGAGAATAATAGTAAGGAACATCTTTGGAACAGAAAGGTCTCTCTGAGCCCTGAAGGATGAGTAGCCTAGGGAAGAGAGTGGGAAAAGTAAACCAGGGGAGGGAAAAACCTGTGTTCAATGCCTTGATTCTCGCTGCAAGCAGATGATTAAGCTTTCCTGGGGCCTTGTGGGAGAGAAGGAACTGGAAGAGAAAGATCTGAGTTCAAATTCTGCCTTTGCCACTTTGTAGTTGGGTGGCCTGGGGCAAGCTACTTATCTCTTTCAAGTCTCAAGCCACTTATCTCTTTCTCACCTCATCTATAAAGTGGAGATGATAACATTTCCCACTTTATAGGATTGTTGTGAAAAATTAAGTAAAATAATGTTCTAAAGTGCTTACCAGTGCTTGGCATATGGTAAGTGTCAATAAATTACTACTATTGCTATTATGATTATCCTCAAATGCTCCAAGTTATTTATTACCCCCAGGCTTTGGCACAATTTTTTCCCTCTGCCTGGATCACACCCCATTCTCTTTACTCAATACTCATCTGTCAAGTAACAGCTGAAATGTATTTCCCTGGAAGGACTTTCCTGACCCCAAGATCGATGGCTCTCAAACTTTAGCGCATGTAGGAGTCACTGTGTGTGTGTTGTCAGTGTGTGCTTATTACAAAGCAGATTCCCAGTTTTGACAAAGTACCATGGCAACATAAGATGAAACATTATGGGAAACTGAAACTGAATGGGAGATATACAGGAGCTCTACTATCTGCAACTTTTCTGTAAATCTAAGATTATTCCAAAATAGAAAGTTTATTTTTTTAAAAAGCAGATTCCTATGCAAGTCATCAACCACAATGAGATATCACCTCATACTATTTAAAAAAAAGAGAGAGAGAGAGAGAGAGAGAGAGAATAACAAGTGTTGGCTAGGTTGTGGAGAAATTGGAACACCTGTGCACTGTTGGTAGGAATGTAAACTGGTACAGCCACTTTGGAAAATAGTATGACAGTTCCTCAAAAACTTAAAAATAGAATTACCATGTTCCACCAATTGTACTTCTAGGTATAATCCCCAAAGAATTCAAAACAGGGTCTCAAAGAGGTATTTATACACCCATGTTCACAGCAGCACTATTCACAATAGCCAAAAGGTGGAAGCAATCCAAATGTTCATTGATGGGTGAATGACTAAACTAAATGTGGTATATACATACTATGGATTATTATTCAGCCTTAAAAAGGAAGGAAATTTTGACACATGCTACAACATGGATGAAACTCGGGGACATTATGTTAAGTGAAATAAGTCAGTGACAAAACAATGAATACTGTACGATTCCACTTATATGAGGTATTTAGAGCAGTCAAATTTATACAGATGGAAAATATAATAGGGTTTCTAGGGGCTGGGAGAAGAGGAAACAGTGGGGTTTTTGTTTGTTTGTTTTTTAAATGTATATAGAGTTTGTTTTGCAAGATGAAAAAATTTTGGAAATTGGTTGCACAACAATGTGCGTATACTCAACACTATCAAACTGTTCACTTAAAATGGTTAAGATGATAAATTTTATGTTATGTATATTTTACCACAATTTTCAAAAATTCAAATAGCAAATTCCTGGGCCCCACCTTCAGAGCTTTTGACTCAGTGAAGAAATGGAAAAGCTGATTCTAAAATTCATATGGAATTATAAGGGACCTCGAATAGCCAAAACAATCTTGAAAAGGAAGAACAAAGTTGGAGGATTCATATTTCCTGATTTCAAAACTTACTACAAAGCTACAATAATTAAAATAGTGTAGTACTGGCATAAGGATAGACATACAGATTGATGGAATAGAACTGGGAGTTCAGAAATAAACTCATATATCTTGGCCAGTTGATTTTCAGCAAGGGTGCCAAGACTAATCAATGGTGAAAGAATAGTCTCTTCAACAGTTGGTGCAGGGACAACTGGATATCTGCATGCAAAAAGAAGGAGGAGGACGAGGAGGAGGAGGAGGAGGAAGAGAAGTTGGATCCCTACCATACACTATACACAAAATTTAACTCAATATGGTTCAAAAGGCTAAATATAAGAGCTAAAACTATTACACTCTTAGAAGAAAATATAACGGTAAATCTTCATGACCTGGATTTGGCAATGGTCTTAAACATGACACCAAAAACACAAGTAACAAAAGAAAAAATGGATATATTGCACATCATTACATTAAAAACTTTTGTGCATCAAAGGACAACATCAAGAAAGTGAAAACACATTTTGCAAGTTATATATCCAGTAAGGTTCTGGTATCCAGAATATATAAGGAACTCATTACAACTCAATGACAAAAAGACAAATAACCCAATGTAAAAATGAATAAAGGGCTTGAATCAACATTTCTCCAAAGAAGATTATACAAGTGGCCAATAAGTACATGAAAAGATGCTCAACATCATTAGTCATTGGGGAAATGGAAATCAAAACCACAATGAGATACCACTTCACATCCACTAGGATGGCTACAGTAAAACAAAACAAAACAAAAAATAAAACACCTAAACAAAAACAAGTGTTGGCAAGGATGTGAGGACTTTGGAGCCCTTGTACATTTCTGGTGGGCATGTAGAATGGTGCAGCCACTGTGGAAAATGGTTTGGTGGTTCCTTAAAAAGCCAAACATAGAATTAGCATGTAACCCAGCAATGCCACTCCTAGGTATATACCCAAGAAAATTGAAAACAGGTACTCAGACAAATACTTATACATGAATGTTCATAGCAGCAAGATTCACAATAGCCAAAAGGTGGAAACAACCAAAATGTCCATCAATGGATGAATGGATAAACAAAATATGGTATATTCATATAATGGAATGTTATTCAGCAATAAGAGGAAATGAAGTACTGACATATGATATAACATGGATGAACCTCAGAAACATTATGACAAGTGAAAGAAAGCAGAAACAAAATGTCATATAGAGCATCATTTCATTCATTTAAAATATGCAAGATAGGTAAATCCATTGAAAGTAGGTTAGTGGTTGCAAAGAGATGGGGGAGGGGAGCATGGGGGAGTGACTGCTTGATGTGTGATGAAAATGTTTTAGAACTAGATAGAGGTTATGATTGCACAACATTGTGAATGTACTAAATGCCACTGAAATGTATACTTTGTGTGTGTGTGTGTGTGTGTGTGTGTGTGGTACGCGGGCCTCTCACTGTCGTGGCCTCTTCCGTTGCAGAGCACAGGCTCTGGACGCGCAGGCTCAGCGGCCATGGCTCACGGGCCCAGCCGCTCCACGGCATGTGGGATCTTCCCAGACCGGGGCACGAACCCGTGTCCCCTGCATCGGCAGGCGGATTCTCAACCACTGTGCCACCAGGGAAGCCCTGAAATGTATACTTTTAAGGCTATTTGTATGTTATGTAAATTTTACTTCGATTAAAAAAAAAAAAGGCAGATTCCTGGCTCCACCTTCAGAGCCTTAGACTCAGTGCATCTGTCATGAGGCCCAGGAATCTGAATTTTCTGCAAGTACCTTAGATACCTGATGCAGGTACCGGTACCGATTTTGAGAAATATCACTATACTGTCTTAAACCTCCTGTTGATCCTCTTCCATAGGACCTGAGCTTCTCCTTTCGTAAAACACCTCATAACTGGAATTACTTTTCCCGCAGCTCTTCCTGCACCCCACCACTCCCGCGAGTCTGCAAACTCCCTGAGGGCAGAACCCATGTCTTCCTTATTTATCATAATACTCCCAGCATTTAGAAAAATCACCTGGACATTACATGTGCTTAATTGATATCAGGTGAATGGAATTACTGAACTGGATTAACTAGAAGGGGTCAAAATAAAAGGGGGAAATCCTAAGGAGTCTCTAGCTCAAGAACCCACAGTCTATGTAATGCATCCAAGGTTTAAACTCACTTCTCTCCATGAGTTCCACAGCATGATGCTGTGTAGCCATCCCTGGTGTGCAAATCAGCACACTCTGGTTGGGAAAGGCCTTATCTAGGACCCCAGACTGGGCTCCCCATGGGGAGGCACAGCTAGGGAGCTCCTGGCCAAGTCTGGGCACGGCAGTTTCCGTTCTGGGACCCTCAGACGTGGCATCTAGAGGTGTACACCTCTGTTGGCATCTCATGGCTGGAAGACTCTGCCAGGTTTTCCCAGGCTCCTGGCTGATCCCAGCACCTTTTGGCTGGGCGACTGCTCTTGCTCTTGGCTGCTTGCACATTGCCTTAGAGAACACAGCCAGAAGGTGGCTTCCCTCACTGTCACTGAGCTGGGCCTGAGCCATCCTACTGTCACCCGTGCTGATTTCTGAGGCCTCAACCACACTGCAGGAAGCACAATGCAGCCGAGAGGGTGTAGGTGAGACATCCCAGGGACCGGCTGGACCTCTCATGTGAGGCTTGCAAAATGCAGTTTTTTCCTCACTGCTGTTACCCCTCCCGTCCAGGCTCCCTAGAGTCACCCTCGCCTCTGTGTCTTCTCTGAGGAGGAGAGTGAAGTTTTTCAGCTCTGCACTAAGCTTATGACGGTCAATCAACCCTAAATCACCAACCACCGCCCCCCCTCGCCACGGACTTATGCTTACATACCAGATACCACCAAAATAGGAAGACAGTGTGTCTCAAAGGAAAAACCAGGGCCTTTAAAATGTTTTATTATTGGCTAATTATGTGGCATTTTTCCAAGGCCCCCAATATTTCCCTCGACATGAAAAAAGTCACTTCTGTTGAGCACATACTATGCATCACGCAATGGAACTTAACGCTTTCATGTATTACCTCATTCAGTTTTCACAGGACCCTACCAGGTATGTGATGCTTTAGAAATTTAATTGTGAATACAACATATACAGAAGATGTCTAAAACATGTATATGAACCATTTAACCCATACTGATCCCCTATAATATATTAACATACTTATAATTAAATAATATCAATAGATTATGTGTTATTATTACATATATCTGTGATAAACATCCCCTTGTTCTTCTTTATAGTTTTATTACCCATGTATGCATTCCTAAATGATATAGTTTTGTTTATTTTTAAACTATATATGAATGGAATAATACAACATATATTCTTTTGAGGTATTTTTCTTATAATGAATCTATGTGGAATTCATTTATGTTGTTTCATGTATCTGAGGTTAATTGATATTCATTGCTGTATATTCCACTGTATGAAATACAACAATTTATATTTCCATTCATTATAGTTGGGTATTGGGGTTGTTTCTCCTTTTTGGACCTCACAAAATTTCTTTTTTTAAAAAAATTTAATTTATTTTATTTTTGGCTGCGTTGGGTCTTCGTTGCTGTGCATGGGCTTTCTCTAGTTGCAGCAAGCAGGGGCTACTCTTCGTTGCAGTGCGCAGGCTTCTCATTGCGGTGGCTTCTCTTGCTGCAGAGCACGGGCTCCAGGACCTCAGGCTTCAGTAGTTGTGGCACGCAGGCTCAGTAGTTGTGGCTCATGGGCTCTAGAGCGCAGGCTCGGTAGTTGTGGCTCATGGGCTTAGTTGCTCCGCGGCACGTGAGATCTTCCCAGACCAGGGCTCGAACCCGTGTCGCACGCATTGGCAGGCAGATTCTTAACCACCGTGCCACCAGGGAAGCCCCTGATTCTCTTTAATAATCATATTTTGAGGCTTACTTCCTGTAAGGCACTGAGCACATACAGAGACAGCATAAATGTTGGTTTACCATATATGGGAGTTCCAGAAAACAGCATGTGTGGATGAAGAGTTAAGGACATGTGCTCCTACAGAGTGAGCTTAGAACCAAATCATAGTCCCAGATATGTAGCCATGTCCTGCCCTGCAAGGAGAGCCCCACGTAGCACATGCAGAGGAGCTTGGACTGGATGGGATATACATAAGGAAGGAATGTGCTTCACAAAGGATGTACTATGGAATAATCTCACACTTTGAGTAATCCCTCCCCTCTACTCAGGACTGGGGATACAGCCTTGGGCCTTAGCAACAAGGGGTCTTAAGGCGCTTGGTCTGTGGAAATCATGTTTCTTACGTTCAAATGGTCCCATTCAAGGGTCTGTGGGTCTCCTGATACCTATAGGCACCCTCAGATAGGAGGGGCTGTAAGGAGGTGAGTTTTCTGTACCTGTTGGGGAAGTCTGCATGGATTAGGTAGTAGACCCAATGAGATGACCTGTAGGTCCTTCCCAAATCTGGGCCTATGTTCTAAGGTTAGATGGATATTGTTCTAAGGTGTCAGACTTCCTGAACCATAACTTCTAGTTTTTTCTTCTGCCTCTTGGAAAAGAGGGTACCCCCTTTCTGCCACAGATGGCCTATTCTGGGAAACCTGGAGGAGCAGCTGGGCAAGATTGGGGGTGAATAAATAGGGTGAGGATCAGAAAGACATAAGAGGGCTTCCCTGGTGGCGCAGTGGTTGAGAGTCCGCCTGCTGATGCAGGGGACACGGGTTCGTGCCCCGGTCCGGGAAGGTCCCACATGCCGCGGAGCGGCTGGGTCCGAGAGCTATGGCCGCTGAGCCTGCGCGTCCGGAGCCTGTGCGCCGCAACGGGAGAGGCCACAACAGTGAGAGGCCCGCGTACCGCAAAAAAACCCCCAAAAAACAAAAACACACACAAAAAAAACCATAGGAGTATGTCCTGGCTTTGTCCTAGTTGGGAAAATCTCTAAACTACCTTCAGCCTCAGTGTCTCATTTGTAAAATGTAACTGTATCTGAGAAAGAAAGAATAATCATCCCCATTTTACAGATGAGGAATCTGAGGTTCAGAGAAGTTAAGTTGTTCAAGAATTTACTATACGGAGTAGAGTCAGGATTCAGACTCAGGCTGTCTGACTCTAGAGGTGAAGCTCTTATTAATTACTAAGAATCACTCCTGGGGTGGGGTGTGCAGAGGAGCCGGGGAAGGAAGAGATACTCTTTAATACATTTGATGCGGACCTCCACTGTCAGACGTAGAGTGTTTTGGTGTGAAGGCAGCATGGTACTGTGGGTGGGCTGGAAGGAGAAGGAACAGAGACTCTGTGACTCCTGCCATTTCTTTGTCGGGTTTACAGCCTCTGGCAGGCACCAAGCAGGGGAACAGCCACGTTAACGGGGGCCTAGGTCGCCTGCTTCCCAAGCGGAGGACATGCAGCAGCCTTATCCGCAGGGTGCCACTCACTCCCTTCCCCCAACAGCCAAGGTTTGGAGGAGCGGGAAGGGGTACAGCAGTTGCCACCGTTTATGCTCCTCCAGAGCTTCGGAGCAAGATTTCCCCCAAAAGCCGTATTAAATAAATAAAAGGAAATTCAGCAGATGGAAACATGAATCAATGAAAAGACTCCCATATGAGTGCAAAGGTTTATGTCAAAAAACAAAACATCAACATCTGGGAGCTGCCGTGTCCCCTCTTGGCTGCTCGTTTGGCATGGATTCTCCGTGTCGCTTTCTGCCTCTTTCTGGCCCAGGGAGAGGCCAGAGAGAAAGAATGAAGCCTATTTAAAAAACAGTCATTTTTAAAATCAGAAACGAACGCTGTTTTCCCCCTCAAGGCTGGAGGGAACTTGATCCGGGCTGCCGGGGCCCCGAAGATCTCCGGGAGAGAGAGCCCCCTGCCGGACGCGGAGCGGCGCCCCTCGTTCCCCACACCCCCACGGCTCTGTGGGGTCCGGCTCTGTGGGGTCCGGTACTCCAGATTTCACAGCTGCCGCGGCAGCGCGAGCGCGTACCCCAGCGTCCACCGCACTGCGGCCGCGTTCCGCGCTCCCGGCCGGCGCCCAGACCCGTCACGTGGCTAGAGGCCTGCGTTGAGGCGGTTCGGTGCTCGCCACCACCCGCAGTACGGCCGGCTGCCAGGGAGCTCATCTCACCAGAGAGGGTCTCCGCGCGGGTTCCCCCAGTTCCGAGGGGAAGGATCGGGGACGTATGGCAAAATTAGAACACAGGCTTTGAGGATGATGCAGCACGTGGATCAAAGATCGCACTTAGCTCGTAGGCTGGGCCACGCTGGGGTTAAGAGGGCAGGCGTTGGGATCCTGATGTCTGGGTTCAGATACCAGATCTGTCACAGCCAACTGGGTGACCTTGAACACGTTAACCTCCCTGAGCCAGGGTTTCATCATCTGTAAAATGGGAATAATAGCACCAGCCTCCTGGGGGATTGTGCAAAGAGAATGAGAAAACACACATAAAGTACTCAGCTCAGTACAAATATACATGAAATTGAATAAATGTTAGCTATTGTCATCAGGATAAAGGCTCAGATTCTCATCATAACCTACAAGGCTCTGCATAACCTATGTTTCCAGCTCTGTGGCCTCGGAGAAGCCACTAACCCCCTCCATCCCTAGGCTCCAGTCATTAACCTTGTCTTCCACCCAGCAGCCTAGCTCCCTTCTACCTCAGGACTTTTGCACATGCTGTTTCCACTGCTTGGAAGGCTATTTTACACCTTCCACTTCGACCCAGGCTGCCCGTTCCTGGGGCCTCAGTTTACTTGCCTCCAGGAAATTTCCTGATTCTCCCCTCCCCCAAACGTAGTCTCTGCTCTATACTTTCATAGCAGCCTTGGCTTCTTACTAGCAATGCTCCCAGTTGTAATTACCATCAGTTTTGTTATATGTTTGATGTCCATCACTCCCTAGACAGTTCACTTCTTGAGGCCAGGAGCCCATCCTATTGCATTCACTGTGGTATCCCCAGCCCCCAGGACAGTGACCAACCTAGGCCCACTATTTGTGGTGAAATGGTGGGACTCTGAGGCCAGAGGGAATCTTGAATCTTCTATATTGTCTTGCCAGTTCCTTCCAACAATAAATTTATTTATTAAGCTGGGCACCAAGGACACAGATCCATATAATTCTATCGCTGACTTACTGGAGCTCATAGTCCAATGGCAGAGAAAGGCATGTAAATAGAGGATAACACAACACACAGATGGGGTGGAGAAAGCAGACAGGGTGTGTGGGGGGTGGACTAAGCTTCATGCTTTTCCTGCTTTATCTAAAACTCACAACTATTAGATAGGCCTATTACTATCCCCATTGTATAGATGAAGCATAGAGGTTAAACAACTTGCCTAGGATCACAAAGATAGCCATGGCAGAAGTGGCATTCAAAGAGGGCACATTCTGCTTCAAAGCCAGAGCTCTCAACTACTTGGCCACTCTGCCTCAGAGCAAAGGGCTCTCAGTGAGGTTACCCTCCCTGCCCACAACCCCAGTTCTGGTTCTGCACTGAGAGTGGGGCACTGCCCCTCACCACGTTCTTGCCAGTAGAAATCCCGCCACCCAGCGGCAGAGAGGGAGGTGGGCGCGCAGGGCTGAGGGGCAGGTGAAAGCCCTACGCCCTGCTCTGCACAAGAGCTTAATGAGGAATGTTCACAGGGCGGCAAAGGGGACCTGCAACAGCTCAGCTGAAAACAGGAGCACCTCTGGCTTCTGTGCTGCCAAACCCCAGCACCGGAGGGAGGCCCCAGCCTAAGCCGGCTCAGCACCCTGAGGGTGTTGCTCTCACCTTTCACACCCACCTCGAAGCTCCACTGATCCTGCTAGGATCTCCTTTCACCACAACCCCGGGGCTTTTTTTTTAAAGGTTGGATTCACATCCTTCATTTGCTCTCTTAACAGCGGCCCTGCCTGCTCTCCCGGATTCCAAGAATCAGCCAGCAAAGCTTTTGGAGGCTTACAGGGGAACTGCTCTTCAGAGTCTTCTCTGCTGGGGCGTGGCTGAGGTTAGGTCGGGGTTCCTCCGAGGATTTGATGAGACCACTCCTCTTTTTCAGCACCTCCCCACCTCCAGTTCTCAGAAAGCTGCATCTTCCAGCAGTGGCTGGAGTATTCTGACAGGTGGATCTGAGGTTACAGCAGGACATCTAATGGAAGAGACTAGCAGGTGACGTTAGAACTCAGGAAAAGAGAACAAGGGTAAGGCTGATAAGTGCTGCCATTTATTGAGTCCTTTCTGTGTGCAGGGAGCTGTGCTAAGCACCTCATGTGTGGTTGCCCAGTGAAGACTCACATCAACCCTGTCAGGAAGGGACCAGTATTATCCCCATTTCACAGATGAGGAATTGAGGCTCAAAAAATTCAGGTAACTTTCCCAAGTTCACTCAGCTAGAAAGTGGTGGTGGGGACTTCGCTGGCCGTCCAGTGGTTAAGACTCCGTGCTCCCACTGCAGGGGGCACGGGTTCGATCCCTGGTCAGGGAACTAAGATCCCACATGCTGCACGGCGCGGCCAAAAACAAAGTGGTGGGGGATTCAAACCCAGGCCATTAGGACTCCAGAATTCAAGCTCTTAACCACTCTACTCCTGTTTCGGAGTCAGCCGCCCAGAATGAAGGTCAAGAAGAGAGTGACAGACAAAGAACTGAAATGTGGGCAATGCCGTACTCAGCGTCAGGAGGAAGAGGCAATGGCAGAAACAGTGATCAGGAGGTAAACAACGTGGGAAAGGCAGTGCAAGGAAAGCTGGAGAGGAGACAGATTCAAGTGGCTGACACAAAAGATGGCGATTTTTACAGGACCTGGTGACTAGCTGGGTGTGGGAGTGTCTGACACCTTTGGGGTGCCGATCACGAGAAATCCAGGAGGCAAGCTAGCGAAAAAGGACTCACATCATTGGCTTCGAGTCTGCAGTCCTGGGCTCTCCTGGGTTCCAGATGCATTCTACCTTTGGGGTCCATTAGCTGTCCCCCACTCCTCCATATCCTGATAAAGTTTTCTAAAAAGCTATCTTCAATGAATTTCTCACATTTGCAGTAACAGTCAAAAGTAATATGGGGGTGGGCAGAGAAAGGAGTTGAGCCAACCCTGAGTTTAAGGTTTATTCCTGAATGGTCTGGGGAAATGATACAATTGACAGCCGTAAGGAAGGGTTGGGTGACGAGGTGGTTTGGTATGTGAGAGTTAAGGAGTGGACGGTGAACTGAGTCAAGTGCTCTGGATCAAGACTGATTGAGCAAAGACCCACTGGTGGTTAATGAGGTGGTCTTTGATGACCCTGGTGACAGCTGTGTCAGAAGAGTAGCGATGGAAGCTGGGAGACAGCCGAAAAGTGAGGGAGTTGTGAAGGAATGGGAGGCAGTGTGTGTGTTAATTAGGAAATCAAGCAGTAGAGAGAATGAAACAGAATGGTAGCTGTAAAGGGCAGGAGGATGAAATAAAGGATTTTCCCCCCAAGATACGAAAAGCCTGTATATATTTCATAGAAAGAAAAAAACTAATAGATGTATGCTTGCCTTGAGGGTCAGGATAATTATAGAGACAAGGTTCTAGAAGAGACAGGAAGGGAATGGGACTAGGAGCAAATACAGAGTTTGGCCTTAAAACAAAGGAAAGAGACAGATCTCTTCTGTGTTCTTGTCATTTCCTCCAACTCACATTCATGGCTTAATTTATTTGTACAGTGTGCAGCTAAACATCCACAGCTGTGCTCACAGCTGCTTTCAAGTTAAATCCTTCTTCACATCACTGTTGACCACGTGCCAGGCAATTATGTGTTATCTCATGAGATGTGTACAATTATCATTCCCATCTTACAGATGTGGAAACCAAGGTAAAAGATAATATAATTCAGTTGACCAAGGTCACCCAGCCGGTAAGTGGAAGAGCTGGGTTGGATGCCAAATAGTCCCATTCCAGTGCTTTTCTGTGCTCCTTCTCAAAATTTTAAAGAGTTGAAAATTGTTGCCTCTAGGGAGTAGGACTACAGGGTAGAGAGCTGTGTGTGGCAGGGGCCTGCTGGGTTTTGTTATAAGCTGTTTAGTGACGTTTTTTACTAGAGTAGGCTCTCCTTTTATAGACCTTTTTTTTTTTAACTTATTTATTTTTGGCTGTGTTGGGTCTTCGTTGCTGTGTGCGGGCTTCTCATTGCGGTGGCTTCTCTTGTTGCGGAGCATGGGCTCTGGGCACACGGGCTTCAGTAGTTGTGGCACAAGGCTCAGTAGTTGTGGCTCATGGGCTTAGTTGCTCCGCGGCATGTGGGATCTTCCCGGACCAGGGCTCGAACCCGTGTCCCCTGCATTGGCAGGCGGATTCTTAACCACTGCGCCACCAGGGAAGTCCCGGCAGGCAGACCATTTTTTAAGTGAGGGGTAGAATCCACTGAGCCTGGCACGGTCCCTGCTTTTTGCAGGCAGGCTCTTCCTTAACACAGTTCACACTTAAGTATAAACTGTTTGACCACCTGGCCAGCCTCATGTCCAGATGCTACCAGAAACAGCAGGCTTTCTATGACATGTTTTTGGTTTTTTTCCCTAATACAAAACAAAACAAAGAAAAATCAAAAACTTGCACAAAGGAGTCTGCATTTTTTAATGATACAAATTCCCACTAACCAAAAGCAAAAGGAACTGATATCAGTGCTGTGATAATGACTCAGCCTTCTCAGCGATGAAGGTGAGGTCACTGGCTAGAAGGGACAGGGTGAAAATGAGGGCTTGACCCTCTCCAAACCATCCCTCACACAGCAGCCAAGAGCCTTTTAGCATCCCTTGGGCCTGATCATGCCCCTCCTTCCTTCTTTGATGTTTCATGCCCTCAGGACAGAGTCCAGACATGGGGTGGGGGTGGGGGGTGGGCGCTATGTAAGACTGTGAACCAACAAGGACCTACTGTAGAGCACAGGGGACTCTACTCAATAATATGTAGCAACCTCGGGCTTCCCTGGTGGCGCAGTGGTTGAGAATCCGCCTGCCGATGCAGGAGACACGGGTTCGTGCCCTGGTCCGGGAAGATCCCACATGCCGCGGAGCAACTAAGCCCGTGAGCCATGGCCGCTAGGCCTGCGCGTCCGGAGCCTGTGCTCCGCAACGGGAGAGGCCACAACAGTGAGAGGCCCGCGTACCGCAAAAAAAAAAAAAAAAAAAAAAAAAAAAAATACATAGCAACCTAAATGAAAAGAGTTGGAAAAAGAATAGATACGTATATATATATATATAACTGCATCACTCTGCTGCACAACTGAAACTATCACAACATTATTAATCAACTATACTCCAATATAAAATGTTAAAAAAAAAAAAAAGACTTTATGATCTGGCCCCATTTACCTCTCCAGACTAAAGGGCTATTGCTATCCTGTACCACCCCCTCCACCATCCCCCACCCTAGCTACAGTTGCACTTATCTTAAATTGTGCTCTCTTTGCCTCCCTGAGACTTTGTACCAGCTGTTTCCCCTGCCTGAATTTTTTCCCTTCCCTTCTTTATCTGGCTAGTTCCCAGGCCTGCTCATTCAGGTTCATCGGTTTAGAAGTCACTGCCCCCAGGAAGTCTTCCCGACTTCCATACCTAGGTTATGAGCCTCCCCCTGGGTGTTCCAATAGCATTCTGTTCTTTCCCCACAAAAAACCCACATTCCCCTCTATTCGTGCCTGTGTGTCTTCCCCTCCAACACTGATGCTGGCATCCCAACATCACATCACAGCACAGGGTTATCCCCTGTGAAGTGCTTTAACCAACAGAGTGGGAGAAGTGACCCTGTGCAGGTTCCAGGCCTAAGGCTGAAGAAGCCTGGCAGTTTCCGCTTTTGTACTTTTAGAAGCTCTGAGCCACTAGTTAAGAAGTTCAGCTACCCAGATGGAGAGGCCCTGGGACTACACGGAGAAAGAAAGAGCCTAGTTGAGCCTTCATATGACTCCAGCCCCAGCTGCCATCTCACTGCCACCTCATGACAGACCCCAAGTGAGACCAGCAGAATTGCCCAGCTGAGCCCAGTCAGTTCACAGAACTGCAAGAGATAAAAAAAGGATTGTTTTAAGCTACTAAATTTTGGAGAGTTTGCTATGCTGCAATACATAACTAAAGGACCATTCTGGATTTCACCTGTCTACTGAATTTGTTTGTCCTGCTAGACTATTTTCTCCATGAAGGCAGGGACCATTCCATTCTTAAAAATTGTTATATACTCAGGACATTCTGCAGCACAGAATAAGCTCTCATATATTTGATGAATGCAAATTAAGAATGTCAACAAGGCGAAGCCAACAACAAATGTCTAGACCACTCACTGTGTTGAGTATACAATGGCATCAACAAAAGGTGATTAAGTGGACATCTGGGCAGTAAGTTCCCGATGTAAGACAGCTTACCTTTGTAGAGGGACTGAGTCAGATTGACTTTGGGCGGCAAGCCAACACAGAGCAACGTCGGGAGCAGGAGAGAATGGCTAATGGTTCGGGCCTGCAAGTTCAGAAGCTAAAAGCAAGGGAACAAAGTTGTTATCCCCGATGGTGCTCCTCTGGGCAGCACTGAACAGGTGATCTGGTGTGTCAGTCAGTGAGGACTCCAGCTGCCCTAGCCAAGTACCCGTCACTCAAATGGTCTGTTAGCGTTCACAGGCTTCTAGGGACAAGAGACATCAAAATGCCATTTTACACATAGGAACAGACATCATCGTCAAAAATTTTTAACTCGCTTTAAACACGGAGGGCCTTCAATGTATGTGGAATGAATACATTTCTGCTCAAATCAGTAAATCCCAGGGTTGAGGTCTGGTGGTCTTGTCTGTAATAATCATCAGCACAAAGTGTCAAGTCAACGCATATTGTTTGAATATCTTCTGTGTCAAGCCTTACGTGGGATGCAGAATGGGAAAATGCCATCCCTGCCCTGAGGGAGAGAACTGGGGAGACTAGACTTACACAAATGAGATAATTAAATAACAGGACAACATATAATTACTACTAAATTGTGTGGTAAGAAATTAAGTGCTACAGGAATTGGGAAATGTGGAGAGCAGTGAGGGCTCAAACAGTTGGTAAGTGCTGGAAGGAGGAAGAGAGCTGAACCAGCATGCTTGTTAATTTATTTTGACACAATAACACAAGGAATGTGAGAGGTGGCTGCCCCAAATCCCAAAGCCAAGGGTATTTCTGAAGTTTCCCAATATTCACATTTCTGGGCCTTTGTTTATTGCTTCTTCTGCTTGCAATACCTTTCTCCCTTCTCCACCTGGTAAATTCTTACTCATATTTAAAGGTCCAACTCAAATGCAACTACTTTTCTGAATCCTTCCATGGTATCCCATAACCCAGGGCTCTTGCTTCTACTGGAACATATCTATGCCTTTTGCCTACTCACCTCCTCTACCACTGCCATTATAAAAGCAACTTACATTCATTAGGCTCTTACTATGTGCTGGGAACTATGCTAAACAGTTTAAATGTGTTGTTTAAGCCTCACAACAATTGCATGAGATATCCTTTTCCCTATTTTATAGATCAAGAACCTGAGGCTTAAAGTGGTTAAGTAAACTGACCAAGAATACATAACAGGAAGTAAGAAACCATTCAAACCATTTGTGGGACTCCAGAGGCCACTCTTAAAACACTGGACCATGTCTTCCTGGAGGCTACAAATGCTCTTTACTCCTCGGTCTTCTCAGATTCTAGGATGGCGGCTGACATATGGCTCAAAAATTGCTGAACAAATTAATACCACTGTCATACACATGCCTGGGTCTAAAAGTAGGTACCTCCAGTACTCTTTTACCCCAGATAGAGACTTCCATCAAACCAGAAGTCACTACCTGGGAAAAAGGAGGAGGGAGAAAGTGTAAGCAACTTACATTTGATTTTGAGCTCCTTTATTTCACGGATTCAGGTGTGGGGAAAGAGGACCGAGTCTTTGCCCAACAAAAGAATATACAGATAACTCTGGCTGGGTCTGAAGATGAGAGGTCTGATTAACAGGCTTGGGGGCGGGGAGGGGGCCAGTCTCCTCTTTGGTATTTTGAAAGCAGCAATTCAGGTTGTTCTTGTCAAATCAGGAAGGACCAGTCGAGCTCACTCCATCTGACCCTATCACTGGGCAGGCTGAGCTCCAGACAAAGGAAGGGCTCGGCCCGAGGCTACACGGTGAGACAAAGCTGGAGCCAGAGCTGGATCCCCCCGAATCGGAACCCCACTCGCAGTCTTCATCGCCTACCCAGTCGGGCAACTCCAAGCTGACGGCCTTGGGCGGAAAGCTCGTACTACTGGTTTCCTCCGTCGGACCCTAAGGTTCCTCTCCTCCACCCACTGGGCCTGGTGTCTCCCACCTCCTCTAGCCTCGGAGCCTGGGGAAGATTGTTCCCCCTCGAGTCTCCACGGTGTCTGCAAGGTCGTCTGGCACCACCGAGGCCGCTCCCGCCCCGCTTCTCAATGGTCCTTCTTCTGAGGCGGTTCAGCTTCGCCACCTGCGACCCCACTCCTCTGCGCGACACCCCCCCCATTCTTATGCGGGCAGCAAATGACACCTCTTCCACCGGAGGCCGGGCCCACATCCCCGTGCCCTTGTCGCAGTTCACCTCTCCGCTAGCCCCTATACGCCTACACCCCCCACTTCCTTTCTCTGAGCGCCGTCCTTCCGGCTGGGCCCCCTTCTAATTGGCTGGCGGTGAGCTTCCTTGGGGACTCGGCCACTCCGAGGGCGCCACACAGGCCACTCTAGCCGCCGTCCCGGGGTTTGGCCGCGCTCTTTCGGCTGCGGGCTCTATGGTGTTGGCGACGACATGTGGCGGCTCCCGGGACTCCTGGGCCGAGGTAAGGGCCTTCGGCCGCGGGTCTTGCGGCAGCTGAGACATGGAACTGAGGAGGGGGCGGGCCGGAGGACTGAGCCAAAGCAATAGTGGGCGGTGTTAGAGCGGAAGAGAGGCGGGGTCGCTGGGGGCCGCGCTGCACTCTGAGCCAAGGGGCCGTTCGAATTTGAGCTGTGGGCGTGGCTAGTAGGAAGAGGGTGGAACTTAGAGCCAAGGAGATGGGTGGAGCTATTGAAAGGGGGAGGAGTCAAGTAGCCGGAGATGGTGGGCGGAGTTTATGAAAGATGAGTAGAGGCCAGTGCAGTAGGCGGGGCCAATGGGGTAGGCGGAGCCAATGAGAAGAGGCGCGATTTAGAGACAAAGAGCTACAAACATTGAGCGAGAGTTTGTGTATGAATGTCTGGTCATTTTAGAACAGTGGTTGTCAGCCCTAGGAGGGCGTCAGAATCACCCTGGGAGCTTTTTCAAAATATTGATGCTCAACCCTGAATGATCCTAGTTTATTTGGTTCTGGGGTGGCACGCTGGAATCTGTACTAAGCAAAAGATCCCCATGTGTACGTATCCTTGTTTAAGAACCTCTGCAGAAGCAGGTGCCAGTGTTTCCTGGGTTCCTGGGATGGGGCTCTGTCAAGGGTCAGAGGGAAGATTGGTGGGGCCACTGTTGCCTCAATCCCGCTCATGTCAAAGTGACTGATCCTTGTTCTGCACAGCTCTTCCCCGTCTGCTGGGACCTGGCCTCCGTGGGGTGACCTCCAAGTCCACCAGCCCAGATGGGCCTCAGGCTACCTCCTCCAACGTGCTGGTCCCTGTGCCCAGTTTCAACAGGTGAAATACTGCCATTCCATCACCCATGTGCTCGCCCAGCCCCCCTCTACTCCCACTTAGGACAGAACTTGATAGCCTCTGTTACATCTTCTAGGTCTGGCCACCATGGCCCAGGCACAAGCAAGGGCCCAAGGTCCCATGGATGGAAGGATGCCTTCCAGTGGATGTCTGCCCGTGACTACCGGAACACATTGTGGGATGCCATATCATGGGTGAGGCTTCACCAGTCCTGTCCTTGTCCTTCAGTGTGTATGTGAATGATCCTGTATGGAAGTATAGCCTAGAAACAAGAGCTAGGGAATCATTGTGGCCACACTCAAAATTTGAGTAACTCATGGCGTTGGATCATATTTGGGGAGATATTGCTGCTCGCTTTCCCCCTGCTCTCCATGTATATATTCCTCCTTTCATTCAGTAAACATGTATTTAACACTTTCTTTGAGCCAGGCATTTTTTGCTGAGTACTAGGGACATAGCAGAGAACAAGGTAGATATGATTCTTGCCGTTCTGAATCTTACAATTAAATAATACTAAATAGCTAACTTTTAATTTATTAATGTATCTATATATATCGTCTTATTTAATCCTTACAAAATCTTGCAGAGGAAATATAATCTCTATTTTATAGATGAGAAAACTCAGGCTCTGAAACTTTAGGTAACACTCTTAAGGTCACACAGCTATTCAGTAGAGGAACCAGATTTTACTCTGGAGCTTGTGCTCTTAGCTACTATGCTTTACAGCTTGGTTGCTATACCTAGTATGGCTTATAAAAGCACATAGTACATATCCTGACCCATGATTGTCACTCAATAAATATTTGTTAAATCTGATCTATAAAGGCAGAGGCTCAGTAATACGAGCTAACATGAGGTCTAACAAGGCAGAATCTTTGCCTCTTAGGTTCTGCTTATAAGATATTCTAAATGAAGTTGGCACTCACGTCACACTTGTCTCCATAACTTCTTATCCCTCTCACTTTCATGCTGCATACTTTGGGCCAGTGCTTTGACCTCTCTGAGCCTCAGTTGTCTCATCTGTAACTTGGTGTCATCAGCAGAGCTGAGACTGGAATGTCTCCATGCCAGGGACACATCTCTCTGGGGAGCTATGGCCTAGGGGCATAACACACCCTGGAGAGGGATGTGTTTTCCCATTTTGTCAAAGATATGAATCCTAGGGCAATCCTATAGTGAGTCCTTCTAGAAACTGGGTCTGCATCTCAGGGGTCCTGATGCCATCCCTCAGCTCTGTCACTACTGCCTATGTGAAAGGGCCTGAGCACAAGCTTATCTCTAGTGATATGGATACGTGTCCCTGTTATTGACATTGCTGGGACCTTCTCTTCCTTCTGGTCTCAGCACACACATCACTTCTACAGAGAGGCTTTCCTCTACTCCCTGTCTTGTCAGGGGTCCCTCTTATGCCCTGTGTAAACTCTTGATTTGTTTCCTTAGTGGCATTTAGCATAATTTGTAGTTATTATATTATTTCTCTGTGTACTTGAATTTTGTCTTTCTCCCTCAATGAAGATATGAACTCCATGAGAGCAGAGACTGGGTCTGTCTTGTTTGCCATTGTATACAGTGCCTGTTGCAACAAATAAGTATTTGAGTGTCCTTTCTCGTGCATAACACAGGAAGGGAAAGGGAAAACCAAGCAGACACTGGGCTATGAGCTAGCTTAGGTCTTCTGTAGACCTGTTGGAGAAGAGACACCCACAACAAGTCTGTAGCTGTGAATGTGTGTGGTGGGGTGGCTTGGGGGTGGGGGAGGAGTTGTGCCAGGCTAGAGAAAGAGGGAGCCTGATGGGGAACTCTGACCTGTCTGCATTTGGCTGCATGTGTGCCCAAGCCCAAACTTGCCATGTTATCTTTTTGCCTGCTTAGACTTTGTTCATTCAGTCACTCGCCCAGGCGTTTATTCAGCATGTATTTATTAGTGCTGTATCTTAGTGTTCTGGGAGGCGCCAGGGATACATAGGTGAGCAAAACAGACATGGTTCCTCCCTCGTGGTGCTTAGAGACTAACAGGAGAGACAGACCTTGATGAATAATTGTAGAGATAGCTGTTTAAGTACCAGTGTGATCAGGGCTCCATGGGGGAAGTTCGGGTGCTTATGAGAGTGTGCAGTGGGGGAGCGGCTACAGCCAGGAGTCAGGAAGGACTTCTGGAGGAAGTGATGTTGGAGATGTAGGCGAAGACTGAAGGAGTTGACTGGTGGAGAGCTGTGTCCCCTGATGTGCTGTCTTCCTCAGGGCACCCTGGCCGTGCTGGCCCTGCAGCTAGCAAGGCAGATCCACTTCCAGGCGTCCCTGCCAGCAGGACCTCGGCGAGCGGAGCACTGCTTTTGGCACAGTCCTCTGGACCGTTTCCTGTCATCTCCCTTGAGACACCCGTGCTCCAGTGAGTTCTCAGTCCCTGGGACAGGAGAGCTGGGCTGGGAGTTTCTCTGGGCCAGGAAGCATCTCTGGACACACCTCAGGAAAAGAGCTGTCAGCAGCTCCTTGCCTCTCCTGTCTGCAGTCAGAGGAAGAGGAATGGGAGGAAGGTCTGTCCACCCAGGTGTGTGGGCCACGCCTGCCCTCCAGGCGCCTCCCATGTCCTCCCTTCCCCTTCCATTGATGGAGCCCCGCAGGGGTCCAGGTTATTTTAGATCCTAGGAATGGCTTCCTGCCCACTCCTCAGCCAGTTAGGTCATTCTCTGGTCAGTCATTCATCAATAAGTGAATCTTTATTGAATGGCTATTATGTGCCATGGTAAGAGGCAATGCAGCATAGTGATTAAGGCTCTGGAGTCACATTGTCAGAGTTCAAGCCCAGAACCGCTGATACTAGTTTGGTGTCCCTGGATGAGTCATTTTTAACTTCCCTGTGCTTCAGTTTCTTCACCTGTAGAATGGGGAAATAATAAAACCCACCCCCACAGGTTTCTTGGAAGGACTAAATGAGTTAATACATGTCGAGGACTTAGAACAGTGCCTGGCATGTAGTATGTGCTCAGTAAGTAACGGTTTAAGTTCTTGCCCTTAGTATTATGATTATAATCATAATCAGTATTAACCATCAAACAAAGTGCTAAGTGCTGGGACTAGAACAGTGAATAAAGTAGATCTCCCCCTGTGACTGGAAGAATTCAAGCCAAGGAGCGATTTATGCTTGGGCTGTGGGGATCAGCATAAATGTGGGCCCCTCTCCACCCCTGCAGAGGGAAGCCAGCCAAGGAAATGTAGGAGGAGGCATGTGAAGGACGTGTCTCAGGAGTTTCCAGATTTTTCCTTTGGTCCGCGAAACCTCAGGGAGGGCTCAGTCAGCCTCAGCAGGCTGAACCCATCCCCTTCTGATGTAACCGCTCTCACTGGCTCTTTCCAGCACTGCGGAGACACATTCTGCCCAGCCCTGATAGCCCGGCTCCCAGGCACACTGGCCTCAGGGAACTCAGGCTCGGCCAGGAAGAACCCTCCACTCGGCCCGAGAGCCTCTCCTCACCCAGCTCCTTGAGAGCAACTGGTCTTCAGGGTGCCTCTGAGGAAGGTATGGTCCTACCTCCTAAAATCAGCAGAAGACGGTGGCAGGGTGGGGAGTTGGGCAGATGGACATTTGTTCCTGCATATGCCACATTGGGGAATTGTCATTCCTGTGGGCCCCCTGCTTTCTGGGGCAATTTGGAATGATTTTGGTTCCTGGCAGTGGTGCTGGATGGAGGGCTCTGTGGACTGGGAGAGTAAGAGAAAAGGAGAACTAACACCTTCCTCCTTTGCCTTTTCCCTTGCAGATCCCCATGACGCCAGCTTCCTGCATGCCAGCAGTAGCTTCAAGTCCAAGGCGAAGCCAGCCCAGCCTCAGCCCACTGGCGAAAAGCAGGTATTGTCCAGATTTGGCCATGTGGATCCCCGTAACATTCCCCTAGACAGGTGGCAATCCCAGTGAACTGTCCCATGATGAGTCTTTCTATTTCTTCCCCAGGAACAAGATAAATCAAAAAGTCTTTCCCTCGAGGAGGCCATGACTTCCATTCAGCAGCTCTTCCAGCTCAGTGTTTCCATTGCTTTCAACTTCCTGGGTAACTGGGTGGATCCTGTCTCAAGGGGGGAGGATGGGAAAATGGAAAGGGTATGCAGTAGGTCAAGTAGAGTCAGGGCAGGGAGTGGTTTACATAAGAGAGAGTTTATTTTCTCCCAGGTAGGTCAACCAAATCTGGCATGGTGGCACAGTGGTGTCAGGGACCTATTCTCAGTCAAATGGTTCTGCCATTCTTAAAATGGGCTCCCATCTCAAGGTTCAGTTTGCCTTATATCCAAATTCTAGCTAGCTAGAAGGGAAAGGTGGGAAAACTAAAGGACCACTCCTCCCCAGCCTAGAAGTTGCACAAATCATTGTCCAGAATGAAGGCTCGCGGCCTTACCTAGTCACAGAGGAGCCTGGAAAATATAGTCCTTAGCTGAATGACCATGTGCTTACCTGAAAATTCGGTTACTGTGTAAGAAGGAGAAAATAAATCTTGAATGACACCTTAAATTTTGTGCCGCACTTAGGCAAGAACAGGCTCCTGAGGTTTGGAGCAGGCCCTCAAGTGCCCTTCCTTACCCACATCTGGAGACTCCAGATTCCTCTCCACCATTTGTCCTATTCTCCGCAGTGACTTGGCTTCTTTCAGGCCTTCTCATGTGGAGACCCAGACTGCCAGCAGCATCTCCTGGACTCTAGTGGGCAAGTGAGTGAGAGGCTAGGATTCATTCAGTACAAATGTATTAAGCATTCACCTTTGGTTAGGCCTTAGTTTAGGTGTTGGGGGTACAGTGATTCACAAGACAAAGTCCTTACTCTCATGGAGCTTCCATGTGAGTTGAGGGAGAAAAAAACAACAAACTGGTAAACAAATAAAAAAGAGAATTTCAGATAGTGATAAATGTTATGGAGAAAATTAAACAGGGGGATGTATTAGTGACTTGGGCAAGGAGCAGCTTTGATTTGGAAGGCCTCACGGATGGAAAGATCCTTGACCTGACTGACAAAAACAAGCCAGTCTTGTTTCCATCTGGAGAAAGCTTTCCAAGTAATGGGAACAGCAAGTGCAAAGGTCCTGAGGCAGGACTGAGTTTTGTTTGTTAAAGGAACAAAGAAAAGGGTGAGCGTGGTTGTAGTTTAGCGATCACCAGGAGAGTAGAAAGAGATGAAGTCAGAGAAGCAGGCAGGGGCCAGATCAGATCAGGCCTTCTGAGCCATAGTGGCATATGGTTCTTCTAAGTGAGACAGGAAGCCATTGGAGTTTTTACGCTGGAGCAGGGAGTGGGGGTAGTCATGTGATCTGATTTACTTTTCCAAAGTTCTCTCTGCCTGCTGTGTAGACACAGACGCGGGTCATAGGAATGCCAGAGGGGAAACAGGAGACTAGATTGGAGCTGTTACTGATGGCTAAGCAAAACATGATGGTGACTTGGTTTAGGTTAGAGGCAGAGGATCTGGTGTGGGGGGTGGGGACAGGGTGGGATCCTGTGCCCTCTAGAGTCTTCTCCTCAAGGACAGAGGGCTCTGTGAACCCTTGACAGTGAGTTTTCGGGCAGCCAGGAGGTGACTCATTCACTGCTGGCCAAACGGAACCCGGCTTCTGCCTCATTAGCTTTTTGTGATTTTTCATGGGCAGACAGTCTTCTGAGAATTTTCTTGCCCATTCCTTCCTTCATATGCATATTCATTTATTCAGCAAGTGCTAAGCACTGTGGCAGAACACAAAGGGAGCATAAGCCATAATCATATTTTGCATTTGTATAGAGCTTTCACCCTATGCAAAGTTATTTCTTCTACATTCTTTTTCTGCTTCTGCCTCCAGGATTTTACAGTCTAATTGAGGAGACAGGGCTTGTACTCTTGAAACAGTTTAGTTCCTAGAAAAAGGCTTGTGTATGAAGTAAGAGCCGAAAGAGTGTTTAAAGCCTGAGTGTGGTCTGAAGGTTCTAGAGCAGAGACAGGTTGGGAAGGCCTGATGATAGAGGCAGAAAAAGGTATCCCAGGCAGGAGAAACAGCTTGAGCAAAGGCTTAGAGTTGAGAGTAGGCTGTGCTCAGCCCCTTCCCTGTTTCCCTTTTCGTTTGGATGATAAAGAGAACATGGGCTTTGGAGCTGGGCTCTCTTTCTTATATTCTCTCTCAGTTTCCTCATAAAGCAAGATGGACAGTGTCAGCTGAATCAGTTACGTTATGTTGGTTACAAGCAGCCTAAAACCACTTTGGCTAACCTAAGCACAAAAGGAATCTATTGGGATCTATTGACTTGCCAAGCCTCAGAAAGGACAGGAATCAGAGAGGCTCCAGGGATGCATGCGGCAGTAACTGAGAAACAGCGTCTTCAGAGTGCTGCCATCAGAATAAACCTGCAGAAACTGTTTTCTCTCCTGTTGCAGCCAGATCAAGATTCAGATTCCTGAGAGAGGGTCTCATAGGTTGGGAAGAGGGCAGGCACATTGATTGACAGCACTGGGGGGAGGGCTGTTCCCAAAGGGAAATTAGGATGTTGCTACCAAGAGGAGGATGGTGTACAGGAGGGCAGAACCCACTGATACCTATGGCAAACCAGTGAAATATTCAGAGGATGGAAGTGCATTCGAAGTGTCTAGCACAAAAAAGGAAGGAAGGTGCATGTGGATATCTGACTAAGAATGTGCGGAAGTTCACAGAGGAAGCTATGTTTACGCCTAGTGCTTTCTTACAGGGACAGAGAACATGAGGGATGGAGACTACATGGCAGCCTTCTCTTACTTCCAGAAAGCAGCAGACCGTGGCTACAGCAAAGCGCAGTACAATGTGGGCTTGTGTCACGAGCACGGCAGAGGCACCCCCAGGGACCTTGGCAAGGTACTACACTTCCTCCCTGCCCCCAGGCCCGTGGCCGGTGCTGCACTGCCCAGAGTGACCTCCAGAAATGAGCAGTGCGCAGGGCTTGGGAAAGTCTAGCTTCTCTCTTCCAGCTCGGAGGGAAAACTAAGAAAGATGTCTCCAGCTTCTAGGAATTTAGACTCAAAACACAGGAAGGCCGGGGACCTTGTCTTTCCTCTTTGCAGCTGTATCCTCACGACCTAGAACGTTAGTTACCCTGATGAATGGATCAATTAATTCTAAAAAGTAGGATAAGTATGCATAGATGTTATATAGAATAATTTATATATAACAGTTTCTTAGAATTGTATACAATGGCCAAAAAAAGGGAAGAAACTTGAAGTTCCTTCAACAGAGAATTGGTTAATAACATCTATGTGGGCCTTAAAAATGATATGCTAGATCTATATTTATTTGCAGGGGAAGATACTCATGGTGTATTGTTAAATGAAAAAAACATAGGTTACAAAATAGGTTACAAAAAATAGTGAGTGTAGTTTTCTCTCTCTCCCTTTCTTCCTACACACACACACATACACACACACACACACACACATATTTATATATGTGTGTGAATGTATATAAACATATTTGTGTATATATGTTAATACATACAGTACAGTGGGGAAGAAACTTGCAAGATTGTACACTAAAATGTTAACAGAGAATGATCTTTAGGAGGCAGGATTTCTTGGAATTTTGTTTCTATTTTTGGCTTATCTGTATTTTCTGACTAATCTATAATGATTAGGTGTTATTTAATTAAAATAATATTTAAAAACTTCACTCCCAAAAAAGGCAGCTTACAGAGTTATCAAATGACTGGATGTTTTTCCCTTTGCCCCAGGCAGCCTTTTATTACCAGCTGGCTGCCAGCCAGGGCCACAGCCTGGCTCAGTACCGCTATGCCAGGTGCCTGCTGCAAGATCCAGCCTCCTCGTGGGATCCTGAGCAGCAGAGGGCAGTGTCCATGCTGAAGCATGCTGCAGACTCAGGCTTGAGAGAGGTGAATGCCATTGGTGGGGTCACTCCTGGGCACTTGGGGCATGTGGGGCCTGGCAGTGACCAAGATACCTTTTTCCTTCCTCCTTGACCACAGGCCCAAGCTTTCCTCGGGGTGCTCTTCACCAAGGAGGCATACCTGGACGAGCAGAGAGCCGTGAAATATCTTTGGCTTGCAGCCAACAATGGGGTATGAGGTGTCCATATCCAGGCATGATGGGGATCAAGTCTGATAAAGGGAGGGATTTTGGAACTGGTACCATGCCTAGGAGACAGTTGATAAGAGCATTGGGCTGGCTTCAAACCTTAGCTCTTGCTGACTTACTGTGTGCCCCTTGGACAGGTCCAGTGGTGTGCTGGCACTGGCTTGTACCAGCCTGCGAGAATTGTTGTTAGCTTGAAATCAGCTAGGGGAGAGAGCATTAGCACCACAGAATTGCCAAATGCTACAAAACAGGGCTTTTTACCCTGGAGAGCTGGTTGTGAAATATTTACTAGCATACTACTGGGCTGGTCACTTCTTGTTTTCCTCGTCTCTAAGATTGGGATAATAATGCCTGCCTGACCCGTCTACCACTTCACAGGGTTGTTGTGAGGATCAAAATCTAACTGAGATAACAAGTGTGAAAGTGCTTTGTAAAGTGTACACGTGGAAGGTGCATCATCACATGTGGCTTAGTCCAGGGAAGTCAGAAGACATGTGAGGTGAAGACATTGAGCAGTTTGGGGGGTAGAGGATGTCTGGTTGTCTATCACCTAGGGGTTGGCATCCAGGCAGCATGGAGTTTGTTCCACAGAGCATTAGCTCCATGGAACGTTTATAAATAATACGAGGGAAAAATGGTCAGATGCGTTTGGGAAATACTTTGTTAAACAGGTATCTTTAATGCAGGAAATCTCAGAGCTTTATGTCTCTGTGAATTACTGAAAAGGCATCTGTGGGTTTGCTGTATCCTTAAGTGTCTTTGACTAGTATATTTTCTGAGTTGTACCTTGAAGGACCATTAGCTCTGGGTTAAAGGTAGCAGTGGCCACGTACTAGAATTTTCCCGCGTAAGGGCTGCTGTTTCTCTTTACTTCCTGGCCAACACAGTGATAGCGTCATTGAACTCTTGGGCATCAGAATACTTCTCCTTTTTCACTCTGTGTTGTCCAAAGTATCTGCAGTAGCCGTCAAAAGGGGACCAATGTCATTGAACAGTACCTGCCTCTGTGCCTGTCTTTCTGTGAAGAGCCCCAGGGTCTTTCTTGGGCTCAGTGGGTTGTGTGACCATGTGTGGGACAAGCCTGGGGGCACTCTGGCTGGCATTAGTCACCCAGCGCGCCAGGAGAAGTGCACAAAGGGATGTTGTGTAACACATACGTAACAGCATGGGTGTTTTGGCCTGTGTCCTAAGCTGGCTTGTAGCCATGAGACTACCGTATTTATTACATAGACTTTGACCTTCATGTTACAGAAACTCTTTAGAGAGTAGAAGAGAAATAGAACCATGGTTGGGAGATTGAATATAATGAAAATATTCATTACAGAGAGGGAGAGATGAATGATGTGGGCAACTAAAGGTGTGAAAATAATAACACTAATCTAAGCATTTTCCACATATTGACACATTTAATCCTCACGACAGGGTAATAAGGTAGGTGCTATTATTATGCCTACTTTACAGATGAGGAAACTGAGGCACAGAGACACAGAATATGATGCCCGAGGTTACACAGCTGGTAAGTGGTGGAGCCAAGATTGGAACCCAGGCGTCTGGCTGTAGAGATTGGGCTCCTACTCCCTACCTGATACTGCCTCTCCCAGGAGCCTAATTCTGAGTGAGAGGTGAGAGAGGATCCAGAGCCAGGGACAAAGAGATTAGCCTTTTAACCTTTCAAAGGAGGAGAAACATGTTCTCTGTAATGTATGCTTTGTAGCTCTCTGGTAGAGATCAGATCTCTGGGTAGAGATCAGCATTCAGGGCCTTCGGAAGCCTAGCCTCCACCCTTGCTCCTGGCTCTTTCAGGATAACATAGGAGCCGGACTCCCTGGGCTCCCAGAGCAGGGCCAAGTGCTTTCCGCAGCCTTCACTTCTGCACACTTTCAGCACCATCCTCAGCACGAGAAGCCTCCACGCTGCTCTGGCCGGAAGCTCCCTGGGTGGAAGGATCCCCGTGTCCTCTATTCTGGGCCTCCGGCTCTTCACAGTTGAGATCCCTTGGCCCAGGGAGGGTTGTGGCTGGGCTTGACCCTGCAGGGGTGAAGCACCAGCCTGCTGACTGCTGCACCTTCCTCCTGCCCCAGCGTTTCAATTCTTCAGTCCTGCATGCATGGGCATCTGTGTGTCTGTCCGTCTTCTCCTTTAGGATTCACAGAGCAGGTACCACTTGGGCATTTGCTATGAGAAGGGCCTTGGTGTGCAGAGGAATCTGGGAGAGGCTGTGAGATGCTACCAGCAGTCAGCAGCTCTGGGGAATGTGCCCGCCCAGGAGAGGCTGCGGACCCTCTTTTCCATGGAGGCAGCAGGTACAGATGAGAGTCAAAGCCAGCAGGTGCCTCCCCGAGCTCAGTACCCTGTGACAGAGAAGGGGGTGGCAGTAGCCTTTGGTCTCTTTGTTACTTCTGCTCCATTGGTGGGAAAGAGCACAGCTTTTTGAGTAAGACAAATCAAACCTGAGTTTTAACCCCTGCTCTATTCCTGAACTTGGCCTATATGTCTTTGCACCTCTGTTTCTTCACTGCTGAAAACTCATTAGGTTGTAAAGATTAAATGAGATGGGGCTTCCCTGGTGGTGCAGTGGTTGAGAGTCCGCCTGCTGATGCAGGGGACACGGGTTCGTGCCCCAGTCCGGGAAGATCCCCCGTGCTGCGGAGCAGCTAGGCCCGTGAGCCATGGCCGCTGAGCCTGCGCCTCCAGAGCCTGTGCTCCGCAACGGGAGAGGCCACAACAGTGAAAGGCCCGCGTACCGCAAGAAAAAAAAAAAGAATCTGCCTACCAATACAGGGGACACAGGTTCCAGCCCTGGTCCAGGAAGATCCCACATGCCACAGAGCAACTAAGCCCATGCGCCACAACTACTGAGCCTGCGCTCTAGAGCCCATGAGCCACAACAACTGAGCCCACGTGCCTAGAGCCCGTGCTCCACAAGAGAAGCCACCGCACTGAGAAGCCTGCGCACCGCAACGAAGAGTAGCCCCCGCTCACCACAACTAGAGAAAGCCCGCGTGAAGCAACGAAGACCCAATGCAGCCAAAAATAAATAAATAAACAAATTTTTTTAAAAAAAGATTAAATGAGATGACAGCAAAGGGCTTACCACAGCCTGGCACACGGTAGGTGTTGAATAAAGGGTAGTCACTCCAGTGACTTGTCAGGAGAGACACTATCTCAAGGCTGCCTCCATGCCCTGACTTACCGTCTAGGGCTCTGGGAGCCCTGCCCACTCCTGACTCACTCGGGCTGACCTGGGTTAGTAGTGCCAGGGGAACCAAGTCCTTTAAGAAGCCCCTGCTCCAAAGTAGGAGTCTAAGAACACAGCCTGAGTAAGAGTTGCTCTCGCCTCTCCTCACAGCCCCGGGACCCAGCGACCTGGCAGTGAGAGGATTGAAGTCGTTTTCCAGCCCCTCCCTCTGCAGCCTGAACACCTTGCTGGCAGGAGCCTTGTGCCTGCCGCATGCCTCGAGCACAGGGAACCTTGGCCTCCTCTATAGAAGCGGTCGTCTCAGAGCCAGCCCCGGAGCTCCCAGCAGTGCTGTTCTCCCACACTCCTACCCCTTGGAAAGGAGTCTCGTCAGACTGGGTTTTGGCTAAGGTGAGATAAAATGCAGTCACTGGTACCTCTCACTGGTGCTGGGGGGAGGGATGGGCAGGGAGGAGATGGGATGGCAACAGAAACAGCGTGTCAGTATCCCTTTACAGGGTAGAAATTCCATGGGGGCTCAGGTTCCCAAGCAATTTCAAGTGCGTGGCTAATAAATGACTTTGACCATTTCCCCTAGTTGGTAGCCTCACAAATGGGCAGTGGACACATTCATTTTTTGGCCACACCACACGGCTTGTGAGGATCTTAATTCCCCAACCAGGGATTGAACCCGCAGCCTCAGTAGTGAAAGCGCCGAGTCCTAACCATTGGACTGCCAAGGAATTCCCCATTCACAGTCATTTCTGTTCTGTGCATAAAAAAGATTCATTCAGTGACCTGTGAAAAACTTTACTGAAGGGTCCAGAGACCCTGGTCCTCGCCTTAGCCTTTGCCTTGGAGCAAATCCCTTCCCTTCCCCCTTGCCAGTCTTCGATTTCCTCAGGCTTAGACCACGTCATATTTTGCCAGCGTCTGATGTGTGTGCCTCCAGTGCTTCACCAGAGGATTTTAGGTAGTATTCAAACTAATATTTTTTAATTTTAGTGTTTGTATATTAATATTATAAAAATGCGATTAGCATATCATAGTGTCACAGATATTAAAAATAATGAATCAAGTAGAGAAAAAACCTTGTGACATTGTGTAAAGGGGAGCACGGGTCCAGTGAGGTGGCAGAAGTCATGGGGTGGTTTCATGAATGCCTAAAACTCAGGAAACGCTGAATGACGTCCGCTTTTGTTCATCCCCAATGGATTCCCGACTGTCTCCATTTCACCTTTGATTTGGAAGGAAGGAGTTTAATGTCTAAATGCCTGATGTAACTGCTTGACTTTTTCAGACCTTCATACTTCACTCAGCCCTAAAGATGGAGCCTGTGAGTTCTCAGAGAGATACCACAACTTGAATCCCAGAGAAGAGGTCAGATATTCACCCACCTTCCCAAAGAACCTTAAGTACCTGCCCAGCACAGTACAGAAGAAGAAAGTGTGTAAAGATCCAGGTTCTGGCCACGTCACCTTGAAGCAGTGGCCTGACTTGCTGTGTTGTTTCCTCAATTGTAGACCAAGGGCAGCAGTGTCTGCCCTCCTACCCTCCAGGGCTGATGTAGGGCATTTCACTGCGGAAAGGACGTTGGTGCTCACTTAGGCCTGAGGAGACAGAGTGATGCCCATGGTTACATGGTTTTATGAGTCACCAGGCCGGGACAAGGACCCCAGCCTCCTGACTCCTGGCCCAGGGCTCTTTTGCACAGTTCTCACTGTAATTTTAAGTGAAAGCATTACTATCGTCCTGCCGATATGAGGGGGTAAATGGCAATTGGGCCCTTGGAGTCTTGGAGCAGGAGAGTGTAGATTTTGAGATCCTCTTTTGTGAAAGGTTTGTGCCAGAAATGGATGGGAGTTTAATAAAACAGATACTGGATTATCTCATCACTTTTGCCCTTGAGTATGTTGGGGAAAGCCAGGGAGACGGGCAGGGCAAGCAGAAAGCCGAGGCTCCATCCTCATCTCTAAACTCTCCATTAACCAATTTAAAGGGTCTTAAAAGCTTCTCCAAGAGAGAGACATAGCAAAAAATGATTTCTGAGTCAACGCTAATGACTCCAATTACTGAATTTGTGCATAGCTGTTCCCCGGCTTCTGGATGTTAGCCCAAGTTCAATAGCAGAGATGTGGTTGAGGATGGGGCTCGGAGGGACTGAGGCCCAAACCCCCTAGGAACTGTCCAAGTGCAAACGACCACCCAGCATGGCCAGCTCAAAGTGGGGAGGATTTGAGGAGGGGAGTTGTCCACATTTCCCTCTCTGCTGCCCGCCCCCCTCCCCAGCCTCTAGTGGTCTCGTCACACTTTTCCCAGCAACTGCCTCTCACTGCTGGAGCCCTAAGCTTCCTCCAGCTCGACTGCCTCTCCTGCCCTCTGCTCCCTTTCCAGGGCTGCCCTGCACACTGGCCTCACCCCCACTGGTCCCCTCATGTGGCTTTCTCCCACAGATGGCTCCTTGGAAGCAGGGACTTTTGTCTTTGGATTCCAGTATCCTCAGCATTAGCACAAGGTCCCGTCATGCAGGTAAGGGCTCAATACACACATTGGTTAAAGCTCCGGTTTTGAAGCTGTGCAGTGCACTAATCTCTGCAAAAAAAAAAAAAAAAGAAAAAAAAGAAAAGAAAAGATTTCTGTGGTCAAATAAGTTTGGGAAACACTGCACTAGACTTCCCCTTTTAATAGATGCATGATGCACATCAGTATATTCAAGGTTCCAAGAAGTCCTGCGGTAAAGAATTTGGTTAACCCAATGCTTCCCTCACAGAGTCGGGCGCAGAGCCCGGCTCCCTGCAGATCGCCGATGAACCTTCTCTGGGGCACCCTCTGTGTAAAGTGTCACTTCCTGCCTTCCCATGGAGCTCCACTTGCCAGCCTCTTCCCCTCCTGTTGTCACTTGGGGTTCTATGATTATGGGCTTCTCTGGCCATGCCTGGGGCAGAGGGACAGTTCACACAGTCCGGGGACCCAGGGCCTTCTGTGTTGATGGCCAAATAGGGCTCTCCCTCCCTCTCCATCGTTATAAGTGCTGATCCAATTTAGGGTACCAAATGTGGAGGGAGGATATTTTTAAGCTCTCCTTGTGGAGCAGGAAGGATGGAAGAGTCGTGAGAGAAATGCTGTCGAGGGGCCAAGAATCCTCGCTGTTCAGTCCCTATGGTCTCTGTACAGCCCCAGGGGATGGGCTTCCTCGCAGATTCTGGAACTGCTGTGCTTTTGCCATTAAAATTCCGTTATTAATGACTCATTGTTAATGCCCTGAAAGGAAATGTGAGGGGAGGCTAGGGAGGTGGCCTTCGTTAGCAGGGCCAGCCTGGGTCAGGATGACCCAAGGTTTGAGCCCCGATGCCCTCAGTAATGAGCCCTTTGCACAAGGCTCTGCTGCCTCAGTTTCCTCATCTGGAGATGCTGTTTTCAGGGAGCCCTGACACTGTGGAGGGAGTGAGGCTGTTTGGTTCATTATATCTTCAGTGCTAATACAGGGCAGGGCACTTAGTAAATGTTCAGTAAATATTCATTCAGTGAATGAGTGATGCTATGCATTGTCTTTTCTCCACCGGACAACAGCACCAAGCCTACCCAGCAACATAGGAGGTGCTTTAAAATATCTGTTGAATGAATGATTCTGTATACCCCTCCCCTGACTACCATTCCTAGTGCTACTTCTGACCTGTAATTGCTCAGCAAATATAAAATGTTTGTTGAAGGAGCGTCTCTGATCATGCCCCACCCCCAGACCCATTCTGTTGTGCCCGGTATTCAGTAGGGACTGGAAAACACTGCCTATTTTCTAGGTACACACTATGTGCCAGGCTAAGCCTGGGCTAAAACTCCTCCCTCCCCTCCCCTGTCCTCTTCTTGTGTTGGAGATTTGGTTCTCTCCAGAGTCCCAAGGGTGGTAGTTGCCATCTCACTCATTTCAGTCAGAGGAGAGGGAGGGATCAGTGAGCTGCCAAGCTGAAGTTGGGTAACAGACAAGGAGGCTTCCTGTCAACCTCAGAACGGCCCCCAGGCTCCGAGTGAGCACTGCAATGTCCTCCTGGTGCTGGAGAATGGCTGACTATTGATAAAAAATGTCCCTCTGCGCTTTCCAAATTAAGACGACATTTAACTGAATGCTCGCTGGCTTGCCAGCTCCCTTCAGTCTCCCGGGGGACAGAGCCCATCTTGGTGGAAAGAGTTTTGAGCACGTCCAAGGTCTCAGCTCTGACATCTCGGCTGATGTCAAGAAGTTTCTGTAACCTTTCTGTTCAGCACACTCAGTTCTGTCAGCCTACACACTGTCTCACTCTCAGTCGGTTATTGGGGATAAGGGCTGGCCTCAGCCTACTTGGAGGGGTTGCAACGTTCCGGTGAGGGCACTAACCCTCACGTACATACAACCTCACTCTGATCAAAGGTCGGTTGCCTCAGAACAGGAACAGCTCTACCCAGGAGTTCTCCAGGTTCTGTGGAGAACAGAGGATCACAGTGGACCTTAATCTTATTTAGGTCACAGACCCCTTTGAGAATCAGATGAAAGCACTGACTCCTTCCCATAGAAAAATGCCCATCTTCCCAATTTTGCATGCAGTTCAGCAGGTTCTTAGATCCTAAAGCCCAACCAAGAACCCCAGGTTGATATATTAGAAAGAACATCATCCTGAATCTCAGGTGCAGATGCTAGCCCTGTCACAGGCCTGCCGTGTGGCTCTGGGCCAGTCAGCCCTTTCTACCTTGCCATTTCCTTGGCTATAAAATGTTCAGACTCCTTGTGACTAAAATTGCCCATGTTTGTGGAAGTTTAGATAGTAACTGAGAGCAGTGCTGCTTATCTTTTTATAGGTCACATGTTCCTTTGAAAATCTGGTAACTCTGTATCTTCTCCCTAGAAAAATGCCTGTACACAAAGTCTTTCCTGGCATTCAGGGGGTCCAAGATTTAGGACTTTTGAACTACAGTGAGGCAGTGATCCAGTTGCAAGCCCTGGTTCCAGTTTCCCTAGGTCACCTCCTCTCCCCATCTCTTCTCTCCACCTCCCAACATCAGCTCTGCACTGAAAATCCACTAGTAATTGAGGGTCAGCACTGTCTACTCCAGTGCTGTGGTTTTCAGACTTTGTCTTCACATAATGGAACATTTTTTTCCTCTTTTCTAAGGAAGTCTTACCTGGAGCTCCAATATAGAGAAAAGGGACTCCTGTAGCATTTATTTACCCATTTATTCATTTATTCTTCCATTCAACAAGTATTCATCAAGTGTTGCCTTGTGCCAGGTACCTGGCTGGTCAGGTTGGAGACCCTACCTGCTTGGTGTCCCCCAGCCTCTTTCATTGACTTGGGGAACCCAGCAGCTTGCAAACCACAGACCTTGTAAAGAGTTTACTCTGCCTTGGAGTGAGATGATCAGAGACCTAGAGACCCTGCTCCAGAAGCATTCCTGAAGCTCCTGAAGCATTCCTGGAGCTCCTGAAGCACTATGAGGGCCTCATTTTCCTCATCTGTGAAACGGGATAATGGAATAATGATGCCTCACTGCATTCCAAGTGTGGATGGTTTTCATTATCCCTAGTTTCCCAACTAGGAAAACTAGGGATAATGATTGGCCCATTTCTGTGGACAGTGAACATGTGTACCGAGCTCCAGAAAAAGGGCAAAAGGAGAGGCACAGAAAGGAATTTTTCCCTTTAGTATCCAAGAAAGCCCTACATTACTGAGAAGCTGAATAGACTGCTTGGAAATTTCCAGGGAAATTATAAGGCTGAGGCTTGGGAAAATATTTGCTATTTTTTTCACTCCTTCCTCTCCTGGAAGGTTTGCCGCTGTCAGTGTTAATTTTATAGACCCGGTTCACAGACTGTCCTCTAGTGCCTGAATTCACTGCTGTGACAGAGGAAGATTTACTCACGATTGTTGAGTCTGGAAAGATGACTTCTGTACCTGAAGGGCTGCTTGCTGGGAAAGGACAGGAGTCTGCAGATGCCCACCCTGCATCAGGTCAGTTCCAAGTCCCTCTCACTATGTGCTTGGAAGAGCAGAGATGTGAAGGCCTGAGTGGCTTTGGAAATGTTCTCTTCCGTCAACAGTGTTTCTTGAGGGGATCTCAGGCAAGTCTGCTACTGGCAAAAGCTCACCTATGGGGGCTTTTCCTTTCCTTTCCTTGGCTGGCAGTCTAGTGTCAAGGTCGAGGGCTTGGGTTTTGGTGTTGGACAAGCCTAGTTCCAATTCCTGGCTCTCCCTCCTCTCTCTGCTTGATCTTGGGCAAGACCCTCAGCCTCTCCAAGTCTCATGGCCTTGTCTGTGAAATGGGGATAATAACACCTCCCCTCCTAGGGCTGAGGAGAAATGAAATGAAATCCTATCGTAAAGACTTGTGCCTGGCTCATGCTAATGCTCTATAGTCATGCTTTTCTTAGCCTTAATTTGCCAGCTGAGAATTGGATTATTTGATAATGTAGCAGCAGCAAAGGAGCAGGGGTCAAGAGTACCCATGTCCATCATTGCCTACCTAACACTGTGCACCCTCCTGTCCAGGCCCCGTAAACCCTCTGGCCAGGGACTGGATGACAAAGAACCTTCACTCTTACTGTTCCGTCCTCCCTCTCAACAGGTGCAAACATGATAACGAGCCACTGCTTTTCCTTTATTAGTAGGTCAGAGAGCTTTGACTGGTGCCCCAGGATCCAGCCCCCCACACCCTCCAGTGTGCACCCAGGCCATCCTTTCCTGCTTGTGACACTCCTTGGCATCTGTTCTGCAGGAGGATGAACCCTCTGTGCTCTTACATGTGTTTTGCCAGCAAACACTTATCTCAGCGGCCAACTGTCTTCCTCCTCCAAAAAATCCACAGGCAAAGCCAACCCCTAACAAGGGGTCGCTTTGGTCAGCCCGCTGTTTGTCCTGGGGCTCCTGCCTCCTCTGTGGGGCAGCACTGGTCATCTTAAGTTCTCAGGCCACCTCTGGTCAGTGAGTTCAAAGATAGAGAAACCACCTCCTGTCCCAGAATCCTCAGGGCCTGGGCTTCTTAACATCTCCCGGGGCCCCTGGTTCCTGAATCCACAGGCCCCTGCTGCTGCTGCCGCTGCTGGTCCTGCCCTCGGCCCCCGTCTTTCCAGCTCGGTCCCCAGGGCCTTCCGAGCCCGAGGCCCCGCTGGTGGCTAGGTCTAGACTCAGGGTCCTTCCGCAGACTGAGAGCCGCCGCAGCACCTCGGAGGCGGCCTCCACCGGCACGGCGGGGCGCTGCTCCAGCAGCATCTCCAGCAGCGAGCTCATCTCTGACAAGAAGGTGCTGGCCAGCCGCGTGCCCGTCGGGCTCAGCTCGGGCCCCGGCGCCTTGCCGAACGTCTGGAAGGTCCTGGGCTCCTCCGAGGTCGCAGCGTCCGGGGAGAACACGTTGTCACGGTAGTTGGTGGCGAGGGGCAAAGAGAGTCTTGCCATCCAGGCCGGGTCGGGGACGCTCAGCCGGTCCAGAGCCAGCCCTGCAGGGGGCGGAAGGGACGCGTTGAGGGCGGAGCCCATGGCGGGCAGGGGTGGGGTCGTGGGCAGGGCGGGGCGCCGGACAAAGGAGGAAAGGGAAATGGAGGGGATCGATGGGGCGGCCGGAGGTGGGCGGGAAGGAAGAGGCCCTGACAGGGAAGCGCGCCGGGCAGGAAAGCAGCGACTGATGTCCGCGCGTGAGCTGAGTGAGGACGCGGCAGGGGGAGGAGGAAGGCCTAGAATTAGAAATGGCCCGTTTCTAAAGCATCTTCCGGTCCGTGGGGCTGTTTCAGGTTTAGGTGTCCTTCATCCATCCCTGTACAGCCAGGATTTTCACTCCCTCAGGACACCACTAGCTGAGGATGGGGGTGGGGTGGGGGAATCCCCGTTTTTAGCCAATGTTGGAGATCCTGGCTTGGTGCTGCCTTCGGTTCCTATTCATAATAATAGTGACCACTTATTAAGTACTTCTGTGCTAAGCAATTTACATAATTATCTCATTTTAACCCCCACACAAACCTTTGAAGTCAAGAGTATTTTATGGATGAGGAAACTGAAGTTCCAAGAAGTTGTCACACGGCTACTAGGCAACCAAGCCCAGGTTTGACCCCCACGTCTGATGACTTGGAAGCCCCCTGTCACTGCACCACTGCACCCACTCTCTGAAGAGCTGGCCCTTCCTCCCGCTGGATGCTAGGTGGTTCTGGTTTCCCAGGCCTACTAAGGTCTGTACTGTTGCCTCCTGGCCCCATGCTCTCAACTCCTCAACCTTCCCCTCTCAAGCTGCAGGAAACCGTGTGAAGGGGCTGGCTGCCTAGGAGCTGTCCCAGGAAAGGGCCTGGGGCAGTGAAAAAGTGTCCCCCAGGTCCCAAATCCCACCATCACACTTCTTTTCGCATCTCTTCAACAGAAAATCCTGTCTCAGAAAACTAGTCCCAGGCCCAATGATAGAGGCCAAGCCAGAGGGAAGGAATTATAGGCCTTGTGGTTAAGAATGTTTGTCTTTAAAAAAAAAAAAAAAAGGCACAACATCTACTTTAACATGTGTTTAATATTTGCTTAAGGTAACCTGCTTTAAAATCTGTGCATAGAATGAAAGACTGGAAGGGGACGCGTCATAGTGTTAACTGAAATTACCCCTGGGCAGAAATGATTTATTCTCTTTTTGTTTATCTACATTTGTCTATATTAACCAAATATTACTTTTGTGATTTTGAAAGGTTATTCCAAAATACAGTAAATGCTGTTTCTATTGATAAATGAGTCTCGGTCTTGCCTTCACAGTGTGGGGCTGTGCAGGCTGTGAGGCAGGGTCTGGCCCCTTCCCGACTGGTACAGCCCCGCCTGGGGCTTAGTGAATGTTTATTGAATGATTGAATGGACATAAATATTAACCCTGGACATTTGGGAAATGTAAACCTAAGTTCCCTGAGACTCTGGGGTAATAAGGTTAGAATTCTTTGGGTGTTAAAGTATCAGGCTTTCCCTTGCACAAGGGTCAGAGAGCTTTGGAAGGAATGAAGCTTGGAATGAGAAAATCAGTGGAGTGTAGGAGAATGGCTGAAATGTGATGATGAATTCACTCCGCGGCAGGTGGGCACTGGGCAGACCTGCCTGGATTTGATTTCCTAACTTTGCAGCTTATGAGCATTGTGACCTTGAAAAACTTGCTCAACCTCTCTGAGCCTCCTTTTTCACTCATAAAGTGGTGAAATAGCAGCACTTATCTTGTCAGGTGGCTGTAAGCATTCAATGAGCTCATGCAATGGTAAAATATGGTCATCATCACATCCTCAGGTGGGGCTTTTATCTGATGCAGCCAAGACCCCAGTGTCAGGCACATTCACCAGTAGCCCCATCACAGTCCATCCCTGTGAGCAGCACAGGCACTTCTACCCCTGCTGAGCTCTTCGTCACACCACTTGTTACCATCTCCCTGTGTTCTTTGCCCTCTGTGCTATGGGGAAGCAGGACCACATGGGAACTGAGCCCACAGGTTCCAGCACAGAGCTGGTGCACAGAGATATAATGCACGGCTCTGAGGTCATCTGAAATTTTCTAGTAGCCACATTTAAAAAGTAGAAAAGAAAAGAGAAGGTGAAATTAATTTGTAAAAGTTTTTTTATATTTAATATCATCATTTTAGCACATAATCAATATTTTTAAAATTATTGAGATGTTTTACATTCTTTTTTCATACTAAGTCTTCAAAATCTGGAGTGTGTTTTATACTTCTATCACATCTCAATTGGTACTAGCCATTTTCACATGTGGCCAGTGGCTACTCTATTGGACCTCACAGTTCTGTATTCTAGACAATGCTGTCCTATAAAACTCTGTAGATTTGTGCTGTCCCAAGCAATATCCATTAGCCACACGTAGCTACTGAGCTCCGGAAATGTGGCTGATATGACTGAGGAACTGAATTTTTCATTTTACTTGATTTTAATTAGATTTCATTTTACTTAATTTTAATTTAGAGCCACACTGCCTGGGTTAATAACCATTGGCTGCACAACCTTGGGAAAATTATTAAACACCCTGGCCCCTCAGTTTTTTTCCTTTATGAAATGGGGATAACGAATAGTCCCTATCTCAGAAGATTTTCTCATGGCGCAATTAGAACAGGGACTAGCACATAGAAAGCACTCAATAAAAGTTAGCTATATATTTTTTTAACCAAGGAAAGGGAAGTCCCTGTCATGCTTTCAGCGCACAGAATATGTCCAGATGAGGAACAGATTATTAACTACAGAAACAGGAAAATCACAGCATAGGTTGGACTTACTGTGTGTTACCTGAAGGGGGCTGACTGGTGCGGGGGCGGAGGGAGCTGGCAGATTCTTGAATTCTCAGGGTAAAAGGGTATTTAAAGACATTAAAGAAATGCAGATGAGTGGTTTAGGAGGTACAGAGAGGTCCCCTCCCTGATGGTAGGTGGGCTCAGAATGGCTTCCCTTCAATCGTTGAAGTGACTCAGGGCAGGCTGTATGACCTCTCTGAGCCTCAGTTTGCTGATCTCTAAATTGGAGCTCATAATATCTACCTGAAAAGACTGTTTGGAAGCTTAACTGAGATAATGTATATAAGATGCTTCCTTGGTACCTGGCACACACCAAGAGCTCAGTAACTGTTCACTATTCTTACGATCACTATTCTTACGATGATTTTTTTAAATGAGTGATCAAAGTAGAATCTGATCTTTAAACAAATGAATCTGAAGCTCCAAGGGAAGTAAAAAAATGTTACTGATAGTCTTCTCCAGAAATAGAATGGCTGTTTTCCTGCAGTGGATTGGAGCAGAACTCTGAAGCCTGGGCACAGGAGGGTACCGTGGGGGCAGAAGCGGGGTGGGGGTGACCCTGGGGAGTCCCTACCTGTGTAGGGGTCTAGCAGGTTCGACAGCTCTTCTTCTAGCAGCTGCTTCACAGAGAGGTCCTCCTCAGGGTCCAAGGGCCCTTCCTCCTGATCCAGTTCTGCCTGGCCACCAGCCCTGGCACCTGGGCCATCTGTGTCTGGGATTGCACTCCTGCAAAGGAAGCCAACACAGTCCACGAGTGAGGAAATTCACACATAGATTCATTCATTCCTGCTCATGAATAATCTTCTATTCATGGCAGCATTCATTCATCCACAGAGGGAAGTGGGTCCACAGCCCAGCCTTCAGAGTCAGACCAATCTGGGTTACTTGATCCCAGCACTCCTGTTTACTCTGAGTCTGCTTCCTCATCTGTAAAATGGGAGTAATAAATAACACCCACCTCATGGGGCATTATGGGGGTAAAATGACGTGTTGCATGTAAAGAGCTTAGCACAGTGTTGTAAGCAGTCAGCAAACAGAAGTGACTGTGAATGCCCTGATATTACTCACCATTGTCCCTCCATTGCTTCTCATTACCTGGCATGGAATAGGAGTTTAGTAAACTTTGGGTGATCTAATGCAGTCATCCTTCCACCCCTCCATCCCTCTATCTGAGTATGAGCTCCAGTGAGGGCAGGGATATTTGTCTGTCTCCTCCCCTGCTCTCTCACCAGTGCTCAGAATAGGACTTGGCACATAGTAGGTGCTTAATAAATACTTTGTGGACTGAGTGACTGAATGTTCCTTCCTCGCTATTTGAGGCTAAATCCCAGACCAGAAGAGCAGGTCAATAGAGGATGCAGCTGAGGTGAGGCATCCAAAAGCTACTCAGAATCTACTATGGTGTCTCTTGCTGTCTCCCTGACCCCTCCCTCCCAAAGACCCTCCCTATCAGCTGGGGGAGGCCAGTTCCTGGGACTACCTCAGCATGGTGGGGACAGGCCTGGCCCCTCATCCCAGCATCTGGAAAGGCTCCATTTACGGCCTGGGGATCCTTGCTGCTTTTTTTCTGTGGCCATTTCTGCTCCTATGCAGGGGTAGCAAGTTTGCAAGTAATGGCAACAACACATGTTTACTGAGCAATTATTCTGAGTCAGACATATGCTTTGCAAGGTATATTTACCTTCTCATCAAACCTTTCACGTCTGTAAGGGGTTCTCTTGTTGTCCTCATTTTACAGATGAGAAAACCAAGATTTGTAAAGATTAGGTAGGTTGCCCAAGGTCCCCACAAATTAAGTAAGAATTCAAATCCAGGCTGATATGACTCTGGAATGTGTGTGCTCACCCCTACTCTACACTATTTCTAGCTATCTCTGCAAAAAAAACAACAATAAAAAGACTGTAAGTTGTCACAGCAAGAGCACTGAACCAGAAGTCAGTGTCCTCAGAGCTGGTCCCAGCTTTCCCACTCACTGGCTCTTTGACCTTGAGCAAAGTCACTTTAAGGGGAAAGGACTTAGTATTGTTTGTGTACCTCCTATGTGCCAGGCACTGGGCCATGGGCTTAGAACGCATGTGATCATTAAATCCTTACCCCATCACTACAAGGAAGTGTGGTGACCTCTGTTTCATGCTTGAGAAACTGCCACCCTGAGGCTTGATCTGACTTGCTCAAGTTTACATAGCTGGGTTGGATCAAACTACTTAGAGCCTCAGTTTCTCCATCTGTAGCAAGAGGGAGTTACATTAGATGTCCTCTTGAGGTCTCTTTAATTCTAGTACCGCCCAAAGGAAGAAACCCACACACCCACATCCTTAGCCAGGAGCCTTCATATTATGTTTAAGGGTCAAGAGAAAGCTAAACGTTACAGATTTTTTTTGCGGTACGCGGGCCTCTCACTGTTGTGGCCTCTCCCGTTGCGGAGCACAGGCTCAGAGGCCATGGCTCATGGGCCTAGCCGCTCCGCGGCCTGTGGGATCCTCCCTGACCGGGGCACGAACCCGCGTCTCCTGCATCAGCAGGCGGACTCTCAACCACTGCGCCATCAGGGAAGCCCAACGTTACAGATTTAAAGTTCATAGCCCAGCACCTCTGCAATCAGGGAACAGATAATCAGAGCCTCAGAGATGAAGTCACTTCCTTAGTGACTCGGGTCCTGTAAATACTATTAATACAGTTGCTCCAGGACCAGGATGCCTGGGTGGGGGGATGGATGCTGTTCGCTGCAGTCTCCCAGGGGAGCAGCGTCTGGGATGTGCTCGCTCTTCCTGAAGGCACAGAGGCTGCAAGGGTGAGGGCAGGCTGGTGGGGGGCTTGAGAAGCCAGTGAGGGCTACGTGCAGCTTACCTGCTGCCGCCGGGCTTGGCCAAGTACTTATTTCCCCGGTGGTTTGGTTTGGGCTGGAATTGGCCCTGATGCAGCAAGGACAGCAGCTGGGAGATTTGCTACAAGACAGGAAAAATCTGTTGACTCCACACAATTCCGACCCAGCACACTTCCTCACCGGATGTTTCCCTCAATGCCGGCTCTTTCTTTTTATAGTCTTCCTTCCAGCTTCAGATGTTTGTGGATCGGATGGGGGATGGTGACCGGTGATGGTAACGGAGGCAGGGATGTGTGCAGACAGGTTCCCTGCTTGGCCACGTGTCAACTACAAATTCCCGGGACCTGGGAGTCTGAGAGAGAGAATGAGAACCCTCTGGGCCTGTCCCCCAACTCTCATTTCCCCAGGAGACCTGCTCCCGGTGGAAGCTGTGGGACGGGGGTGAAAAAGGCATGTCCTGACTATAAATGTACTATAACCTCGATAAGGATTATTGTAAAGTGTTATTTCCCCCACTTCAGTGATGTTCAAAGACTAAGCCATTGTTGGAGGGCCAGATGTAAGACTGTTGTACAGAAGGCAGAAGGGTGTCTTTGAATCATTCGTTTATTCATCCTTTCATTCGCTCAACAAGTATTTAATGAGAGCTTGTTTGTGCCAGGCCGAGTGCTTGCTGGTGGGGTAAGAATGAGAACAAGGCCCAGTCTCTGCCCTCAGGGAGTTCCCAGTCTGCCAGGGAGGACAGTCAGGGGAGACAGGACACAGCCCCTGCTATGGGGTGTTGCACCAGGGATGAAAAAGGATGGAGGTCGAATGGAGCAGAGGAAGGCCCCTCACCCAGCTTGCAGCAAGGAGGGAGTTACGGGGTGGGGCTGTGGATACAGGGGGAAGTAATTCACGTATTTCAGCAAATGTTTTCTGAGTTCATACTACATGCCAGGCGCCTCTGCTGAGAACCGGAGTTTCCACAGGGGCTTGGCAAGTGGAGAGAGGGTGAGGGCCAGGGTGAGGGAGGAAGGGAGTTTCGGTCAGAAGGTGCTCAAGCTGAAAGGTCAGAGGAGACGGTGGCGTTTCAGAAAGGCTGGTGAATGGGGCAGGGGTGGGTGAGATGTCAGGGCGAGGCCCCACAGGCCCTTGTGAGGGAGAAGGCAACAGGCCAAGTCAAGGTCGTTTCTAGCTTGTTGTGTGATGTCAGGCAGGCTTTTAGACGTACTCAGACCTCAGTTTCCTCATCTCTAAGGTGGATCTAAAAATACCACCCAGACTTCTTTACAGGGTTGTCAGGATTAATTAGGTGGTTTGGAAGTTTGAAAGGCTCTGCAGAGTCAAGGGGTTTGGATTGTTCCTCCTAGAAATGCTGCCTTTGCCTCCCTCCTGGGCCCAGCCCCCCTCTTCCCTGAGAGGCTCCCCTCTGCCCTCTGGGCAGCTCAAGACAGAAAATGCCAACCTCAGGGGAGAGTTGGAAGGGGAGGTGGCCAGGACTGGGGTTTCACTGTGATGTGGGAGGGTCAGGGTCCCATTGCCTGCCTCAGGGCAGTTCCCACCTCCTGGCTCAGGCCCAGAAACCCACCCTTTTTTCAAGTGACAGCTGGTACTTCAGGGAAACTCCCTGAGTGCCAAACCCTAAGTTGTATGCTGTCATTCAGGCTGTCATTTCACAGTTAGAGTCCAGACTCTGGAGTCAGACTTGGGTTCAAGTCCTAAATCTGCCCCTGTTCCACTTCCCATCTGTGTGGCCTTGAGGAATTACTTAAGCATTCTGAGCCTCAGTTTCCTCAGCAGTTAAAAAAAAAAAAAAAGGAGTAATAATGAGACCCAGGTCATGTGTTGGTTGTGGCTATGAGGATTAAATGAGTGAAAGTCTATAAATTACTTAGTAATAGATCTTATGATAAGCAGTTAATAACTGTCCAGTGCTATATAATCTCATGTCATTCTTCAATAACCCAAGGAAAGAGATACCATTATACCCACTTTACAGATGTGGCACCTGAGGCTCACAGGGGCTACACAGCAATTAGAGGCAGGGTTGGACTTTGAACCGGTATCTGACTCCACTGTGGCACTGTGTTACCGGAAAGACAAGCATTAGGCAAGCTGCCTCTTAACTTCAACTTGATCCCAACTTGGTACCCTTCTCTCTTTCACCCCAATGGGGTCACGCACAGGGCTTGCTATCTGCTGTCTCTGTTTGCCAACCACCAGCACAGTGTTTGGCACAAAGAGCTCATTCAATAAGCATTTGATGAATGAATGGGTGAATGAATGAACAAATGAATGAATGAATGGCTCTGGGCAACTTCTGGGGCTGCACAAAGCCCAGGACAGGACTCCTGAGAGAGCAGCTGGGCCCTCTCGAGGTGGCTTCCTGGGGAAGGGGTGGGGGAAGGAAGCTGTGTCCTTGCTCCACAGGAAACATGAGCTGATAGCCTGGCTCATGACAGAAGTGTGCCTTGGGCGGTCAGCCTGGCACAGGGAAAATGATCTGGGGTTCAGAGGAGTTGATACGGGTGTGAAATCAGGCACCATCCCGGAAAAAGCTTTCCCAGGTGTGTCCAGTAAATCCTAGGTCACTGGACACAGCCATTCATCATCCCATTTAATTCTCAACCCCCTGGGAGGTAGACACAGCTAAGTTTGGCATCACAATCCCCATTTTATAGATGAAGAAAATAAGGCTCAGATGTTAATGTTGCCCAGCTCCTAAAGTGGCTGTGCTGAAACTGGAACCTCGATCTGCCTAACTCCCAAGTTCCAAGGTTGTTTCCACTGTCTTATCCCATAGGCCTAGCTGGCAAGCTCTGGGGTCTCAGGCAGGTCAAATGCAGCCCCTGAGCCTGGGGGCAATGATGCCTATGCCGGCTTGCTTCACCCGGAGGTTGCCCAGATGAGATGAGGGCAGGTGAAATGGAGAAGAGCTTTGCAGAAATCATCATAATCATTTTCTGAGTGCTGACTACACGCCAGACGCTATTCTAGAGGCTTTAAGTACATTCACTTTATTATCTTCAAGCAAACTTGGGAGATGGGTGCTGTTGACTTGGGCAACTTCAACAGAGAAGCTGAGTGACTTCCCTGTGGTTCACAGCTTGGAAGAGGTGGAGCCAGAATTTGAACCTGGGCAGCCTCACTCCAAAGCTTGTACTCTTAATCACTACCTTTGCTATGTGTCTACTTGCACAAGGCACTCTAAGTAAGTGCTCATATGGGAATTAACTGACCAAATCCTTAGGACAGTTCTGCAAGGCAGATGCTCTTACTGTCATCCCTATTTTATAGATAAGGAAACTAAGGCTCAGAGACAGTAAGTCATTTGTCAAGGATCACACAGCTAAATTCTCTTGACCCCAGATGTGTGCCCTGAACCACTGCACCCAATGCATCCTAAAGTGCGTGGTGAGCCTGAGGAATGAATGTGAAGAATGTGAGGGTAATGGGGTCTCAGGCTGTTGCGGGGTGAGGGGGGCATGACAAGAGAGGGAGCTGCCCACACAGAGGTACCTGAACAGGGGGCGAATCCACAGTGAGCTCCTCTACAGGGTTCCGCTCCGCAAAGGCAGCCACAGACAGCCGGACCAGGCTCCGCAGGATCTGACGGGGGCCTGACTCTTTCTCAGGGGCTACTTTGCCATGGAGATTCCGCTGCCGTCTCAGGGTTGCAGAGGAGGCTGGCGGGCTCAGCGGGGCCTCCTTACTGCCCTGGTCCCCAGGCACCCTCCCTGTGGGGCTGCCCGCAACCTTCAGGGGCCTTGAGCGGGGCTGGCCCGTAGCAGGTTGGGGCTCGGGAAGGTTCAGGTTCTCCCGGGAGGCATTCCTCTGCCTGGGATGGTTGAAAAGGAGGTTGACAGTGTCCTGCAGCACCTCTCGGCTCTCGGCCAGCGTTCCCTGGTTACCTTGGTTACGCAGAGTCCTGTACAGGGTCGGTGTGAGATGAAAGGGGGCCTGCAGGCAGGGGTCCCAGCCTGCTTCCATCATCGCTTCCTTGCCCACGTGCTTGGGGGGCTGCCCAGCTTCACCAGGCTCATCCACCTGGCCCCTGAGCACAGGCACAAGGTGGATGTCCGCCTTCTGGATGTGTTTCTGGGGCCTCTTGGGCTGGTGACGGTAGGTGGACTCTGCCTCCCGACAGTTGTAGGCCCTGTTGTCCTTCTTCTCCGTCCGGCAAATGGACATAATCAGAGCCAAGATCAATCCGGAGATGGCCAGCAGTACGACCAGGCAAATCACTGTGAGCACCGATGTGCTCAGAGCCCCAGGCTCACGGGCTGAGTCCCTCAAGTGGTCCACACTGGTGACAAAGAAGACCCTCAACAGGGCTCGGGTCTGTAAGGAGGGGCTGCCTCGGTCTTCCACCACGATCTCCAGCTCCCACTCACTCCCAGTGAGGCTGCTGGCATTGGTGATGTTGATGAACAGCTGCCCCAGGTGGGGGCTGAGGACAAAGAGACCGGCTTCGTTCCCACTCTGGATGCTGTAGAGGAGCTCTCCATTTGCCCCCGAGTCTGCATCTCTTGCTACAATGGTCACCAAAAGGAATGGCCGGGAGCTGGGAGTGGCCTGTGGTGGCATGTCAGTGCCTGCTGGACCCACGCCATTGGGAGTTTCAATGGGCACCAGCAGGTGACCTGTGGAGGCATTTACAAGCACCGAGAGACTGGCTTTCCCATCACTGAGTATGGGGTGAATCACCTCTGGGGCATTATCATTGGCATCCAGGAGGCTGACCCACACAGAGACACTGGATGCAAGCTGGGGCTGCCCCCTGTCCTCTGCGATCACCAGGAACTCAAAGCCGGCCATCTGTTCATAGTCCAGTGACCTCTGAGCGGTGACCTCGCCTGTGTCTGAGTCAATAGCTACCAAGTGAGAAACTGGGGAGTCCTGGATGTGGTATGAGATTTTCCCATTAACGCCCAGATCTGCATCATGGGCCTTGATGGTAATGAGGTGAAGAGAGGGTAGGTTGTTTTCCCGAGTGGAGACCTGGTACCTGCTTTTCTCAAACACAGGTGCATTGTCGTTGGCATCACTGATCTGAATGCTGAGCTGTTTCTTGACTGATAAGGGCTGGGGTCCTTGGTCTTGGGCCAAAAGAGTGAGCGTGTATTGCGGCCACTGCTCTCTGTCCAGCGTGGCATTGGTCAGCAGCATGTAAGTGTTGCCATTGGTCCTTTTCAGCCTGAAGTGGCCCAGCTCTTGGCTCAGCCAACAGTAGACCAGACCATTGTTTCCTGAGTCTAGGTCATTTGCCATGATGAGAGCAATGAAACTGTCCTTGGGAAGAGCTTCAGACACCAGTGATGGTTGGGAGGCCCATGTGATGTGGATGTTTGGGGTATTGTCATTGACATCCAGAACCTTAATGAGAATTTTGCAGTGCGCTGGGATGGGATTGGGACCCAGGTCCTTTGCCTGGACATCCACCTCGTAGGCAGGATTCTTCTCATAGTCTAGGGGTTGACGCAGAATCACCTGGCCTGTCTTGGCATCAATACTGAAGGTGTCCAGCACCTCTGGAGGCACATGCTTACTGAGGAAGTATTCCACCTCCCCGTTGGGGCCTTGATCAGGGTCTGTGGCAGTCAAGTTTATGAGGAGAGTACCAGGGGCAGCGTCTTCTTGGATTTCTAGTGCCAGCGAGCTCTCAGCAAACACAGGGCTATTGTCATTGGAGTCCAGGACATTGACCTTGACCAAGCTGGTGCCTGACTTGGGGGGGTTCCCACTGTCATAGGCAGTTAATACCAGATCAAAAAATGAGTGGATTTCCCGGTCCAGCTCCTTCACCACCACGAGTTCCGCGTGTTTGGTCTCATCGGGCCCCACAATGACATCCAGGGCAAAATGCTCGCTGGGAGACAGGGTGTAGGAGTGCAAGGTGTTGGGGCCAGTGTCTGGGTCCAGAGCTCTGTCCAGGGGGATCCGGGTGCGCAGGGAGGCGCTCTCAGAGATTTCCAGCTCCTGCTCACCTTTGGGAAACTGTGGCTGGTGGTCATTGATGTCCAGCACCTGGATCTCCACGTGGATGAGAGCCAAATCCCCTGTGGCAAGCACGTCAAAGGAAACCAGGCAGGGATCCTGCTGCCGGCAAAGCTGCTCCCGGTCCAGCCTCCTCCCTGTGCTGAGCAGGCCGTCCTTGGAGTCCACCTGGATGGGGAGCGCCTGAGGCAGCTGCAAGACCTGGAAGGCAGCCCCTGCTCGCCCAGACCTCTCCTCCCGGCCCAGTTCCTGAGACAGCTTCCCTATCACTGTGCCGGACGGTACTTCCTCTGACACTTGATATTTCACAGTGAGAGTGGCGACCTCCTGACAATCCCCTGAAAGGAACAAGTAGCCACCTGGCCCCAAAAGTCCCAGCAGAAGTGGCAGAAGTCGCATCATGCTTACCGTCAGAGTGGGCTAGATCCAGAAACCGCTAGAGTTCTTCAAAGGCTGGGCAAGTCCTCCAGTGTTTCCTGGGGGGCTTGATTAGACCTGTTCTCCTGCCCCCAGACCTGCTGGCACAGCCTCGTCCCATAATTAGTTGATGGAGCCAGCAGAATTCCCAGGCAAGGCCATCTTCATCAGAAGAGATTTGAGGTGTCCAAGGACCAATGAAGTAAAATTGCTCAGGGGCACTGTTGGTCCCCGTTAGCAAATGATGGACAAGAGCCGGTCCAGGAGGGACTTGACCCAGTAGAGCAGGATGTGGGGATCTGACTTCCAAACAGTTGCTAGGCTGGGGAAACAGAGAAGCAGCTTTTTCCTATGGAAACCCCACCTACAGGAAAAGGGAGGGCTATGAGTTTCTATGCCAATTAGAGAAAGAGAGTTTCCGTGAAGCTGAGTGGCCCGCCGCTGAGGAGGATGCGGCTGGGGACAGGCCGGATGGGAAGGTGCCGTCCATGTGGCAAGGCAGCCACTGAGGGGAGGGGAGCCCCTGCTGTGGCCAAGTGAGCAGAGAGCCTGAGCCCCTCCTGGGCAAGTCACACCCTGGCCTCTCTTCCCTTCCTTGTCTCTCTTTGTTTCCGTCATCTCCCGTTATTCTTCTCCCATTCCCCTTTTTCCCACACTTGTCTACCTCTCAGTCTTGACTCTGCCCTCATCACCCGTTTTTGTCTCATGGGAAGCAGCGCTGATTAAGAGAGTGGCCATCAGAGCCAAACTGCCTGGGTTCAAATCCTGGCTCCGCAACTTCCCAGCTGGGTCGTGTAGGACAAGTCACGCAACCTCTCTGGGCCTCATCTTAAGAGTGCAGATGGGAATAACAACAGTAGCCCTCTCAGCAGGAAATCGTGGGGATGAAATGAAACGTGCATGGAGAGCCTGGCCCGGAGTCATAGGCAATGATGTTATTAGAGGCGGGTGGCGTGATCTGCCAGCTTGGCCTACCTTGTGGCTGCCTCTGGCTCTTGCACTGGCCCTGGGTCAGTCCCTGCCCACATGGACCCATAAAGGTGCCCGTGTCCTTGGCTCCTGAAGTACAATGACCTCTCTGACCCAACGGTGTGGCCTCCCTCCCCCTTCCCTTCCGGCTCCCCAGCCTCCCGGCCCATTGTTCTCCACATCTGGTCCAGCCTGAGCCCCTGTCCGGGGGAATCCCCCAGCCTCCGGCTCCTTGGTCTTGGAGGTTTTTATACCTTTCCCTCTCCCACACCTTCCTCTCCCTTTCCCTCCCTTCCTCCAATTCTTCTCTTCCCACTGCTGTTCATGTCCAAGAGTCCCGTCACAGAGGTGAGGCCCAGGAGGGGGGCGAGTGGGCAGTTGGCTTGGGTGACCTCGAGGTGGCTTGCTGCCCCCTCTCATTTCCTCCTCCATCCACTGCCCCCACCATTGTCCAGTCTCGCACTTTACCTTGAGGTTGAGTCCAGAGTTTTGCAAAGCTTTTGAAGTGATGGGAGTTAAGGGCCAGCTTCCCCTCGATGGGTGTTGGCAGCTCAGTCCTTGGGGCTGGAGGTGCCTGTTGGGACACAAGTGACTCCAATCAGGCCCATTGGCCAGGGGGCTTGTGGCCATTAGGATGGGGCGACTGAGACCTCCCTGGCCTAAGCCTCACCTTGCAACCCCCTTCCCCTCTGTATTCTCTTTTCCACACCCTATCCTTTCACATTCTACTCCTGGAGGCTTCCCGATAGCAAGGGGCCTGAATCCAATGGGGTGTTTCCTACAGTCTGGCTCTGAGGACAGACAGGACACTCAGTAGCTCGGAGACATGGCACAAGTCACATAACCTCTTTGGGCCTCAGTTTCCTTCTCTGTAGAGCATGGCTGTCACCCATCTCCCGAGTTTGTGGTAAGGATTTGATGAGATAATACAAGTGAGGGCTTGGTGCAATGCCTGGTACAGAGAAAGCACTCATTACATGGGACTAGTTTACCTTGTACTATTTGCCAGGCTTTATACCTCGAATGCAAATGGTAAAAATGGTCTTGCATTTGTCCCTTCATTTTTTTTCCTCTCCCTTCTTGGCCAGGAAGGCTCATTTCCCAGGGCTTCCTCAGCTCGGGCGAGGGCCCGGTGCTACCTGCCCTGCAAGGGGAACCAGTGTGGGCCCCAGGCCCTCTGGTGACAGCCTGCATGGCGGCCACACTGTCTGGCCCTCACTCATCCTACTATGTGCAAGGCAGTGAGCAAGGCAAAGTGACCCCCAAGGGGCGTTTTCAGTCTCAAGTCAGGGTGGGGAAAATGAAAGAAGTAGGTCCAGTGGATGGCTCCAGATTCAGGCTTAGGGATCAGGGGAGGCTCCTCCTGGAGGCCCCTCCGACACACCCTGAAGGACAGGGAGGAGTGAGCCAGAGGGGGTGCAGGTGCAAACAGGTGGAGGGAGCAGAATGGAAGAGGCTGGAGGTGGGCAAGCTTGCTCCTTGCGGTCCCACACGAGGGCCTGTGCGAGTGGGGAGGAGGACGGTGCACCGGGGATGTCAGCAGGGGCCGCCAGATGATGGAGGGCCTGCGACCCCGTGCTCAGGATTTGGACCTTGTCCTGAAGGCCACGGAGAGCTTTGGAAGGGGTCTGAGCAGACTGATGAACAGCAGCTACCTGCCAAGCCTTGTCCTGAGTGTTTTACCTGCATCGTCCCATGCCACCATCACAACCAGGCCATCGGGGTGAAGAGGCCGAGCATGGAGGGTTGGGTAACTTGCCCAAGATCACGCACATTTGCCCTCCACAAAGCCCCTTCAACTGTACTCTGGGACATGGATTGAAAGGGAACAGAGAAGAGGAAAGGAAGAAGGCCAGCTGGGAGTAATGCAGGGGAGCTTTGGGGCAGGAAACTCTGGTGCTGAGAACATTTCCAGAGTGCCATCTGGTGGCCAAAGGCAGGAAAGCCACAGAGGCAGGGAAGTGCGTGGCTGGAGTTCACAAATGTCCACAGCTCCAGACCTGTGTTCCTGTGCTGCGTACAACACAATGGAAGGAGCTATACCCAGGTGACAATCATTTCACTTAGTGGGAAACCTAATGTGACCCAACGCCCCCAGGAGGAATTATGGAATTCATGATTTTACATGTGTTAACATTTATATTCTGGAAAGGTCATTGGTGTGTGTGTGTGTGTGTGTGTGTGTGTGTGTGTGTGTGTGTTGCCTTGACTGGGATTCGTGGATGTAAAAAATGGACTCACAGGTCAAGAAAAACTTTGAATTTGGATTTCGTAGGTGGTTTTATTCTTGTTCTCTGTTTTACTCACGTTGGGGGCAGGAAGCTAAGACAACCCTTTAAGAATCCAAAGTCAGCAAACCAGACCTTTTAAAGGCTATTACCTCTGGGAACAAGGTCCCCTTTTAGTAATATTTCCTCCTCCTTTCTGGTTACAGGGTCAGTTGATCTTTAGCTGCCACATATCAGGGGGTGAAACTGGAGTTTATTTGGAGAGCCTTCATCATCCTGAGTTTTGAAAATAGGTTTGAAGGAGCAGAAGTCCTCTGAAATAGGTCTGAAATAGCTGAGGACAGCCTCCCTAAGTCTGAAATATTTTTGAATAGAGGGCAGGCTTGGGCTTGGTGCTTGGAGGCCTTGTTCACCACCAGCCTTGGGGTTGTTCACACTTGGGTCCATTGTTTGGGAGGGGTCGGGGAGTGAAGTGAGAAGGGTGGGGGGGTCAGAGTATCCCTGGTATCCTGAGGAACCTTGAGGAGTCAGACCAGCAGGGTGGGACTCTGACCCTTGGGGGACTTGAAGACCATTTCGAGGAAGGCTAAGATCATGCCCCACCTATGAATGTCCTGCGGGGTTGGCTGCTCACCCCCAGGGCTCCCTGTGAATCTGCCCAGTCGCTGGCCATAGTCACCACCACCCACCAAGGCAGTGTTGATGAAGCTGGGAAGCTTCATCCTCAGGATCATTCTGGTTGGGGAGGTGACTGGACCACCTAAGGTCTGCCTCTTTTTTTCAGCAAGACCTTGTTGAAATTGGAGGCAGTCTAGCCAGGGCCATTGACTGGGAGACTCAAGTAGCTGTTCTGGGTCACCTGGTCCTGGCCCGCACTTTGTGATCTCTGTTGGGACAGACCACAGATGTCCATTCCCACACAATGGCACCTCCTTCTGGGCAAAGAGCAGAGAAAAGAATGCACTTTGCAGGGAGAAATTTGCCAAGAAATAAGACTTTTCAAGAAATGAAAAGGCTTTGTGTCTTGATTAAGAGTGGTATCTCTCAAAAGCGTCCACATATCACGATCACTTTAAAAGCTTTTCAAAATACCAGGAACAGGGCAAGAAAATTCATGCTTTTCTCTTTTGCAGCCTGCCAAAGAGAATTTTATAATTGACAGCTCTATCAACCCCTCTCTGAAAATGCTTCATCTTTCAGATCATTTGGGAGTGGATTGAGAAAGTTGATTGGACCTTTTTTGCTGTCAAGAAAGGCCTAATTGATCTACATAATAAAAGGAAAAATAGATGAGGGGGTGGGGGATTGCTGAAGCTTGAGGATATTGTGGAGGGAGGTACCCTATAGAACAGCAGACGCTGTGAAGGAAGTAGATTGAAGATAAGGACTTTCTAACAGATAGTTGTAAACTATGGATCACCTTCATGGTTTTCAAGATAAAAGCAAGAAAAGATTTATAATTTATTTTGTGCTTTAGTAACCACAACACGGCCCCCCCAAACAGACCACATAAATTCTGAGTTGATAAGGGTTACAGTTATGTCTCTCTCCCCAGTCCTCAGAGGGGGAGAGGGCTATTTCGAGCATGTAGATTTCAGTTCTGATATACTGTAGGTCATTCTGCCACGTACCCCTTCTCCACTCCAACCTCACTGAGAACCACTGACACAGAACTTCTTAGAAGCACCAACAACCTTGTAAGGGCCAAACTCTACAGCCATCAGGCCTTTCTCACTGAGCATCCTCCTGGTCCCCACCTCTCCCCTGTGCTTGTATCAATGCTCAGCAGAAGCTCTGTGTACAGCTAGTTCTCCTTCTCTATTTCTGCAGGCTCTTCTGTCTGATTCTCTGATTCCTCCTTTGGTTTGCCTTCCTTCTGACTTCCAGGTGTGGGCATGTCCACCAGATAACTCTCTTCAGCCCTCTCTTCTACATAGGGTTATTAGCCCAGAAATAGTTTGCCAGATTTAACAAATAAAAATATACTGTGCCCCATTAAATTTTAATTTCAGATAAACAATGAAAAATTTTTAGTATAAGTATTTTTATCGGGCAGTCCTATCCAGAAGTAATGTACGATCTTACCACAAGTTCTTTTCTGTTTTCATTTTTTCTCTTCTTCTTTTTATTTTTAGAATTTTGGTTTACACAGTGAATTTGATAATCTATCAGTAAACACAAAAATCAAACATATTGACTGGGAGCATCATCTGTGCATGAATATTCAGAGGCTGACTCTGTTGATTGGCCTTGTTATGTATTCAGCATTTCTCCGTGACTCTAGGATGGAACTGTTCTCACACTGAAAGAACCACCCCAGAGAAAGCCTGGATCACACTCATTCATTAATTTATTTGGTCATCCAGCCACTCATTTATTTGGAATTCAGCATGTTCTTCTCCACTTACAAGGTCAGTTTTTTTTGGCAAGGGAAGTAGTAAATAGCTAAAGCTGACCCACATTTTCCCTTTCCATTGGTTTGGTTTTCTTTCTTCACATAGAATCTAATCAGCCTAATTCTCACCTTGCTTCAGAAAGATTCTTGCAGGAAGGAAAATGAGTCCTGCCATCATTACATAAAGTCTCATGGGGCTCCCCTTTATAAGTTTATGACAGCCAGGAGTTGAGCCTGGAGCTCCAAGAGAAACAGCCATACACTGATTTATGATGGCAGCTGCTGCTAAATCTCACCCCTCTTTCCTTCTTACAGTGCCATGTTACCTTGGGGTTATAAAACTCTTTTCACTGTTATTCAGGGGAATAACAATAAAGTCCCAGGTTGCAAGTATAAACATGATCATTCTGTGCCTATTATTGTAAATCAAATTTTACCTTTTGCATCAGAAGCACAGAAAACATTTTTATACTGTTAGCCACCACAAGCCTTTCTAGGAGTCTGTTTTTATATAACCCTGGGATGACCTGAGGTATTGTTTGAGCTACGCTGACCAGGGAAGCTGGCCACACAAGTAGTCTGGCTATTTCTCCTTACAGACCTGAGCACTTTGCATGAGCAAAGCGTAAACTTCATCTAAGCATAGCATTAGGGTTAATAATGTGGGCTCAGGACTCCAATTGCCTGGGCTCAAAGCCTGGCTTTGTAATTTCCTATCTGTGTGACAGTGGCAAGCCACTTAACTTCTCTGTGATCAGTCTCTTTAGCCTTAAAATAGGGATGATGATGATGGTAATATGTTACAGGGTTACTGTCACGTTTAGGTTAGTCAATACAGAACATTTAGAGTGGGGCATGGGACATGAGTAGCGCTCTAGTTGTTAATTATTTATAATTACATTTAGTGTAGTAGCTCTCAAATTTTTTTTGAGGATGAAGCCCCCGTTTTAAAGAAACACCAATTTTTCAGATTCCCAGGTGATAATAGTAAGTTTTTTGAGATCTACAGAGTGAGCAAATACATAACGACAGGAGACCAGCAGTGATACTTCTGTAATGGGGTAGGGCTCACCACTGTCCAGTCCTGTCCCAGAGTTGGGGCAGGGCTTTCCCTTCCACACTGCTGCCCCTCTATACGTCAAGGCTTGTTTCAGGGGTGCTTGTGAGTGGTGGTCATTGAAAAGGAGGCTGTCCCCTCTGGGCAGGTGGGATGAGCTCAGCAAAGTCTCTGGACACACATTTGGATGCCGGTGATGGACGGGAACCAGTGCAGGTCCTGGTAGAAGCCCTGCTGGTCCCTACAAGACCAGACAAATTTTTTGACTTACTCCTGCATCTCTACCCAATGGCCTGGGTCTTGACCTCTGGCCTAGGTCACACACCCCATCCTCTCCTAGCCCTAGACTCCATCATCATCTAGAGGCCCATGTACCGCAACAACAACAAAAAATTCTCTTCTGTGGCAGTCAGGTAAGCCCTTCCAGTGCCTGATTTTTTTTTCCCACTTGGCTTTTCCTCTCTCCTGGGTGCAGGACCAGCATTGTGATTTGTGAAGCCCAGCACAAAAAGAAAATGCAGACCCTCTGTTTTCCAGAGTGGCTACACCATTTTACATTCCTCAAAGCAATATATGAGGGTTCCAATTTCTCCACATTCCCACCAACACTTGTTATTATCTGTCTTCTTTTTACAAATTGTTATTGAGGTATAATTTACATAAAACGTTATGTTAGTTTCAGGTATATAACAATGATTCAATATGTGTATGTATTGGGAAATGATATGATTTCCACAATAAATCTAGTTAACATCCGTCACCATACATACAGTTTTTTTTTCCTTGTGAGGGAAACTTTTTTTTTTTTTTTTGCGGTACGCGGGCCCCTCACTGTTGTGGCCTCTCCCGCCGCGGAGTACAGGCTCCGGACGCGCCGGCTCAGCGGCCATGGCTCACGGGCCCAGCCGCCCTGCGGCATGCGGGATGCGGGATATGGTATCCTCCCGGACTGGGGCACGAACCCGTGTCCCCTGCATCGGCAGGCGGACTCTCAACCACTGAGCCACCAGCGAAGCCCCAAGGAAAACTTTTAAGATTTATTCTCTTAGCAACTTTCAAATACCGTGTACAATACAGTATTATGTACTATAGTCACCACGGTATACATAACATCCCAATGACCTATTTATTTTATAATTGGAAGCTGTATCTTCACCCAATTTGCCCACCCCCTACCTCTGGCAACCACCAAATGGTTCTCTGTATCTATGAGCTTTTTTTTTTTTTTTTTTTTAATTTTTCTTTTTATTATAACAGTCCTAGTGAGTATGAAGTAGCTTCTCATTGGGGTTTTGATTTCCCTGATGACTAATGATGTTGAGCATTTTTCACATGCTTGCTGATCACTTGTATATCTTCTTTCGAGAAATGTCTATTCAGATCCTTTGCCCTTTTTTTGTTTGTTTGTTTGTTTTTTGTGTTTTTTGTTTTTGTTTTTGCGGTATGCGGGCCTCTCACTGTTGTGGCCTCTCCCGTTGTGGAGCACAGGCTCCGGACGCGCAGGCTCAGTGGCCGTAGCTCACGGGCCCAGCCGCTCCGCGGCATGTGGGATCTTCCCAGACCGGGGCACGAACCCGTATTCCCTGAATCAGCAGGCGGACTCTCAACCACTGCGCCACCAGGGAAGCCCCGCTTTGCCCATTTTTAAATTGTTACTGTTGAGTTGTAGGAGTTCTTTATATGTTCTGGTCATTAAACCTTTATCAGATATATGATTTTCAGATATGTTCTCCTATTCTGTGGGTTGTCTTTTCACTTTCTTGATAATGTCCTTTGAAGCACAAAAGTTTTTATTTTTTTAAAATTTTATTTATTTATTTATTTATTTTGTGGTACGTGGGCCTCTCACTGTTGTGGCCTCTCCCGTTGCGGAGCACAGGCTCCAGACGCGCAGGCTCAGTGGCCATGGCTCACGGGCCCAGCCGCTCCGCGGCATGATGGGATCTTCCCAGACCGGGGCACGAACCCATGTACCCTGCATCGGCAGGTGGATTCTCAACCACTGCGCCACCAGGGAAGTCCAAAAGTTTTTAATTTTGATGAACCCAATTTATCTACTTTTTCTTTCGTTTCTTGTGCTTTTTTTTCATATCTAAGAACCTATTGCATAATCCAAGTTCATGATTTATTCCAACATTTTCTTTTAAGAGTTTTTTAGTTTTACCTTTTACATTTAGGTCTTTGATCCATTTTGAGTTAATTTTTGCATATGGCATGAGGTAAGGGACATGTAATTTTAACTCCCACTCAGCCTGTTAATAATCGTGTACCCTTTGGTAAATTCTTGAACCTCTCTAAGTTTCAGTTTTCTCACTCGTAAAGTGGGAATAACAGATGGCACCGAAATCATAAGGTTATAGTGAAGATAAAGAGAAAATTTACATAAAGCACGTAGCACAGGGCCTGAAGCATCCTATGCTTAATAAACATGGTAGTTATTACTGTTATGAACAGTGAGTGAATGCCTTCATAGTGGAGGTTCCAGAAAGATGGGCAGCATTTCTGAGACCGGGATCCGAGGAGGGAGAAGAGGCTTGCTTAGTCTATCTAGGGGAGCAGGTCTGGGATTGTTACAGAAATGTCTGCCCCCAGTAGATCGCTGCCTCATGATCACCTGTAGGGATTGGTAAAAATTCTAATTCCCAGACACTGTCACAGAAGTACTGAAAAGACCCCCCTGGGTAGGGGGCCCCAGAGTCTGCATTTGTGTCAGCTTCTCCAGAGGCATATTTAAGTGTGCAGGGCTGTGGTACCGGTGACGGTGGTCGCTCCTGCAGCGCCGCCTTTGACCTGCGGGGGGCGGCCGAGGGACCGGGGTGGTCAAGGCGGCTGCGCAGAGCCCTTCTCACGCTGGGGCCTCCCAGCCAGATCCGCGCCGCTCAGCTGACAGCTCCGAAGACTGAAGAGGCGGTACGCTGGTTGAGCCGGGCGTCTCCAGGCGGAGCCGGCGTGTGGAGGTGAGGGGACCCGCAGTTAGGGTGGAGGGCGGAACTGTCGGGCCCGGCACGGCGGGGCAGCCGGAAGGTACGGTGGGGACTGCGCTCCGGGCGCGCGAGGCAGAGAAGGGCGGCCGGGCCGGGACTGCTCAGCGGGCTTCAGCTCCCCAGACCCGGGACGGGGCGCCCACAGCCCGGTCCGGCTACCCCGGGGCGCTTAGAGGAGGAAGGGGAAGGTCCAGGCCCTGCTCCTTTGGGACGCCCCGGGCCGGCCCACACCCGTGCAGCGACCTCCGTGTCCAAGAGCCGGGGCAGGTAGCAGGGCTCGGGCCTGCCCCTAAGTTGTAGGTGAGTCTCACAAACAAGGACTCCACACCCTGCGGTGAGCGGTGGAGACACCGGCAGCGGCGTGCTGACCCCGGAGCCAGGGCAGACCCCAGGGCTGGAGCCCGCACGGTGTGGCCTGGGAGTATGAGTAGGATTTTCCCAGGCCCAAGGGAAACCCGGAGGAGGATGGGCCTTCCCTCACTGGTGTAGTGGTTTCCGGTTTGCCAAAAGTAATATTAAACTTGAATTCTGTCTTGTGTCGTGGCACCGGGTTTTATTCTCGTTCCCGTGTTACAGCTGAAGAAACAGGGTGGTCTGAATCCAGGTTTGGTTATGTATTAGCTGTGTGACTTTGGGCCAGCAAGGACTTAAAGTGTCAATTTTCTCTGTATAATGGAAGTAGGGCCAGGACTTGCTCCATGGGGCTGTGAGAATGTAACGAGCTAATAATGCATTTAAAGGGCTTAGCACAATGCCTGACACACGGTAAGAGCTCCCTAAGTGACTGTTCTTACTGTTATTGTGACGACCGACCCAACCTGCTCCTAGTGGGATGTGGCAACGCTGTCACTGAACCTTGATTCTAGTCTCCCATAAGAGCACACTGCATCTCACCCCAATTCAGTTCTCACTTTTTCCAGTGTCTAATGTAAGGCCCTGCTAGATGCTGAGAACAATATACACAGATGCAAAAGACTTGATCCTCACCCTTAAGGAGCTAATGCGGTCTGGTAAGAGAGGAAGTGCAAGTTCAGAGGAAGAACTGTAATGCAAGGTGATTTGTGAAAATGTCATAGGAAAGTTACAGTAGAAAAGTTTGATGGATTTTTAAAGAAAGACATGATATCTAATTGGAAATTTTTACGTGGAATAGGGGCTTTGGACATGGGTCTTGGAAGCTGAATGGATAGAATCAGAAGGAAATCTAGGTCAGCGATCTGAATTAAGGGACTGGGACCCAGTGGCAGCTTCAGAAGCTGGGGTCTGCTGGTGTAGGTCATGAGGAGCTGCCGATGGGAAACAGCTTGGAGTAGACCTTAATCCTGGCTGCTCATTAGAATTACATGGAGAGTTTGGATAGCTACTGATGCCTGATTGAATTGCTCTGGGGTATAGCCTGGGTATTGGGATTGTAAAAGTAGCTTCTCAGGTGATTATACCATGCAGACAATGTAGAGAACACTAATCTAAAACCAGAAACTATAAATTCATCTCACCCCATTTATAATGTTTGAAGAGGAAGAAACAAAAAGCTTAATTACATTATCACCATGTACTACACCTGGTAAAATTGTTTACAATTAAGTAATGTGAAAAGACAGTATAGTACATATTAATACTACTCAGTAAATGTAAATTAATCCTGAATTTCATTCTTAGCTTATTTGGGAGTCACACATCTGAGAATTTGGTTTTAAAATTGTGGTTTTATATCATATTTTTTGCGTATAATATTAGGATGTTCATAGGATTCTCTAAAACCCATCTATGGACCACTCTCCCCTTCTCCTTCATTCCCAGTTAAGAAGCCTGGTAAAGCATTTAGAATAAGACTTAAAAGAGTGTGTGTGCACGCGTGCGCTTTTATTGTTTTGTTTTTAAATATCCTGCTGTCTTGCTTAAATTAACCTAATGTTGAGTGTCCCTGGCAGGATTAATTCATTAGCAGGCAAGAGGACAAACCGAAGGGGGATAGGAAGTGAAGGAATAGAGGAAGCAGAAGAGGAAAGGAAAAACAAAATCAAGAGAACCACAGGAAGTTGTTTGTTATGGGAGCATGCTGCACTGTCCTCTCATATGACCTCGGTGTTTCTCCTCAGCTCCTCCTGGGGCTGAAGGCAGTCAGATAAGAAGGGCACTCTTATTACTGGGGACATGCAAATGTCTGTTCAACCAAGTGCCTCAGTTAGGCTGACCTAGGAGAGTAATATGCAGCTGTAGATTAGGATTGACTGTGTGTTAGGATGTGTTTGATTTAAGTGATGGTAACGGAAATTCAGAATTTAAATTTGGAGAGGGTCCTAACACCATCTTTTGTATTTTTTTTCTGCAGTTGGCAGGATTTCTGTAGTAAACCTAGTATGAGTTCCACATCTTGGCCTCTTATCCAGCTTCAGCAGTCTCATCTCCATCATCTGGAGAATAAATGAGATTTGCATGAGTTCCAAACTGAGCTGAAATACGGACTGCAGTGCTAATATCCTTTTCTTCTGGTTGTTATTAACAGGTACTAACTGAGCTTGAATAGAATATGTCACTGTGTCTTAGGGACACAGCTTAAGCAGAACTGTTACCGTCTGCTGGAAAAACGTACTTTTTGAAAATGGAATCATTTTAAATGAATTTGTCTAAGTTTTGTAGTATCACCTTTTATAATGTGAAAAACCATGTCCTAAGTTTTCAATTTTGTGCATTTCAATTTAGAAAAATATTTAAGCCAAGAGGGAGCATATTTGCAAATGCAGTTATAGTCCAATATTTTAATTGATAGAATGGTAATTTTTGGTGGTTGTTTTATTAAAGTAATTTTCATAGATTCTCACTACATATTTTTTGCACATTTACATTATCTGATAGTGTGGTGCATCTTTCAGTTGCTACAATTAAAAAGCATTGTACAGTTTAATTGTAGCATATTTTCACTGTTGGTGTTACCTTAAAAAATGATAAATGTTAAAATTGATTTGACAAAATTCATTATTGTTTCAAAAATTTAATGTTATTTTGCTACTTCCTCAGTTATCTGTCTTACATAGTTATCTGTCCCTGTAACATTCTCTAGAGTAGGGTGATCTCAACTGGGAGCAATTTTCTTCCGCCTCCCCAGTGCAAGGGGTAGATATTTGGCTGTGTCTGGCGATATTTGTGACTCTCACAACTCTTGAGGAAAAAGGCTGCTATTGGTATCTAGTAGGTTGAAGCCAGGGATGCTGATACACATCCTCTAATGCACAGGATAACCTCCCACAACAATTGTTTGTTCCAAAATGTCAGTACTGCTGAGATTGAGAAAACCTGTCCTAGAGATTGCTGTGGATTTTAAAAATTCATTTATTTTTAAGAAGCATATCAAGTATACTTTGACTACTTCTGTGAGCAAGGCATTTTCCGAAGTTCAGTGGGCAAGTCAAACTAATTTGTGATTTTTTTGATTGTGCTTTTTTTCTTAAATCATACCTAACCGATAAAGTCAGCAATTAAAAGAACCACAACTGTCCTTTTTGGAAAAGGTTGTTACTGTTGCAGAGCTACTGGAATATTAGATATGCCTTTCATTTTTAGTTTGACAGAAAAGTGAGAATATTGATTAATTCTTTGCAGTTGTTTTCGAGGAACTTTCTTTTTGGGGGGTGTGGTGGGGGGCCGTGGACAGTGCCGCTAGACTTTTCAAAACTCTGTGCCTTTTCTGTTCTTAACTGACTTGAATGATTGTCTTCAGCTCTTCAGAAAATTAAATGTCGTCAGAAGACCGAGAAGCTCAGGAGGATGAATTGCTGGCCCTGGCGAGTATTTATGATGGAGATGAGTTTAGAAAAGCAGAGTCTGTCCAAGGTGGAGAAACCAGGATCTACTTGGACTTACCACAAAATTTCAAGATATTTGTGAGCGGTTAGTTAATATTCTCTTAAACAGATTTTTCTAAATAAAGGTTATTCTCAGTTTCTTAGTGTACCCTAAATTATTTATCATCTTTTGTTTATAGGCATTAGTGATATATGGTAGTATTACAGATTTAATGCCTGTTTCTCTTTTAATTGAAAATTGAGCTGGGGTGAACAATTTTCAATTTGATTCTGCCTTTTTGATCACTGAATTAGGATATTATCCTGCATATTTCATGCATCCTAATCGTCTAACTAGCAGTTCATTAGCCATGAGTCATTGGCTGTTAAATAGGGATAATAAAAGAGAAAATGATATAATATATGTGAAAACACTTGGAAAGATTTAAAGTACCATGGCGGTTGTTAATACTATTTGGTTTCCAGAATCTTTTCAACCACCATAAACACATGACACTTGCTGCTACTCCATGACCTTCTGCTTCAGAAAAAAGTTGAAAACTGGTACTTTTGATACCAATATACCAGATGTCATATGTGAACACTTTCTCAAAATGTTTCTACTATAAAGGCTTTGCATAAACAAAGTAAGTGTGATAACTGAAAATGAAACTTTGATTGTGAGAGTGTTGTGTGTTGTATTTTGCCCTCAAGAGATCCTTGAATTGGCACAAATTCTCCCAACTATGATTCATGGGTAGTTGGCACATGCTGGTCTAAGTAGGTCATGGCTCTTTGATAGAAATAAACGTCCTTTTCTCTAGATTGTGTCTTTAATCATCTACTGTAAAACAACAAAAGAAAACATTGTGTATTATTTATCATTAGTATTAGGAATTATACTCAAAAGTGTATACAAGAATAAGTTGTGTATCTTCATTTTAAATTTCATGATGCTTAGTAGATTTATTTAAGGGCTTACAAGATTTTTTTTTTTAAGGTGGCGGCTACGAAGTAACAGGGAATAGAAGGTGCTTTGGGGGAGGGTTTTTATCCCCTCAACTAAAGCATTACGTTTTTCTTGAGCACTGCTCAGCAGTAACGGACACTCAAGTGTTGACCAACTGATCCTTTCTAATCTTTGTTTTTGGTTCAGGCAATTCAAATGAGTGTCTCCAGAATAGTGGCTTTGAATACACCATTTGCTTTCTGCCTCCACTTGTGCTGAACTTTGAACTGCCACCAGATTATCCATCCTCCGCCCCACCTTCATTCACACTTAGTGGCAAATGGCTGTCACCAACTCAGGTTAGACCCGAAACTTAATTTCTCCTATCCATTTTTAGAAACTTAAAAATCATCTTTAATTGAACACTACCTTGATGATCTTGAATTCAGTGCATGAAGAACAAATGGGTTTGATTTTGTAATTTTTTCCCTTGCCTTCATGAATTGTAATGTTAATAAATTGAAAATGGTGTTTTAGAAAAGAATGGCGTAATTAGAACGATTAATCATTTTGAATTGCAGGAGTAATTTTTAATCAAGTATATTGTTTCTCTCCTTGTCTTGCTGTTTTCCTGTTTAATCTGTATTGTAATGGATACTCTAAGGTCCTCCTCATTTTCCTTAGATGTTGGTATTGCTTTTTATTTTTTTTAGTTTCTTATCCATTCCTTAAATGAAAGATTTAATTGTAATTAGGAGGACTAAAATTGAGCTAATGTAGTTATAATAAATATTTCCTAAGAAAACATAAGAGTGCTTTTATTTTTAAAAGTCTGTATATTAATAACAGAGTTGACTACTCTCACATAGGTGTGAATGCACACAAATAGAAATGTGTATGATTCCTGTAGATATCTCATTAAGGCTTGAGATCTTATATTATGATCTTCACTTCCTCTGGGTTGTATATCTTTTTCTAGTAACAACATCAACTCTTGATTGAGACATAAATATGGCTTGAAACTAATATAATGTATTCTGGGATAGATAATGGATCGGTAGCAGTTATTTTTCTAGAAGTCATGATGAAGATTGATAGGCTGATGTATTAAGACAAAAGCTGTCAGAGTTACTTGACCTCAAGGAACAGCTGTCAGTTTTTCCTTTTTGATCATGTAATTTTCGTTCCCACCCCTGCTCATCACCAGTCTCATCTTTAGATGAGAGTGCTTTTGTAAAATTGAACTTACAGTTTAAAACAAAATTAAACTTTAAAAAAGAATAATACATGTAGAATAAAAAGGAATTTTACCTTACATTTTAATATCTGTGTCAGAGGCAACACATGCAAGACAGTGAATGATTTGCCCAAGAATATCAAAGATGTTCGACATTTAGATCACTGAGAGTTGACTGAATTATCTAGATATTTATAGTCCCATTTCTCCAGCGAGCTCTTGATACTTTATGCCCATGCATGTTTGCACATATACAGTTTCAGATTCCAGCCAAATAGCATCTACTTAATGCTGGCTTTTAAGGTGTGGGGAGAAGAGGGTTATTCATTATTTTATGTTACACAGCTAAAATTACAGTAGGGTTCTCTATCAAATAAATTTTTGTCCATATAATTGACATTTTAATTGTTCTATGTTTCTTCTTCCTTCACTTCTTGTTTGTTACTGGGCCTTGATTCCTTGACATTATGAATTTCACCTGTTGATAGTGAAGTTGATTCAAGGACCTGTCCCTCACTGAATTTGGTTGGTAGATAGAAGTGGATTTAGTTTTCTAGTATTTTCCATTATTCCTCTTCCAATATATATACACAATCTCTCTCATGCTCTTCTCTTTCTACCTCCCTTATTCCTCACATTTATGTACATCCCAGATGTCACTTTTGAGAAGGGACTAGAGAAGAAAAGAGGATGGAGGAGAATGGCTTCTTCACTGGACTTGGTAGCTCAAACAATACTCACGAACAAGGCTTCCCTTTTAGTATTTATTACATTTTAAAGATTTCATCAGGTTTCTGGTTGATCATATAAGCATATTCATGCAAATGTATAAAAGCATTAGTTGTCCAGTCTTGAAGTAGTAAGTGTTTAATTTTGTGCCTGTATAGGGTTTAGTGAATAGCACTACGTAGCGTAAGGAAGAGAGAATGTGGTCCTTTTTCACTTGGTATTCAAATTTACAAAATTTATTTATATCTGGAACGCTTATTTTTTGATGTTTACCTTAAAAAGAAAAGCTGCTTATGATTCCTGAGCTCTATTTAAAAATATTTTACATTTCTAATGGAAAATCTTATTTTTGCCTTTCAAATTGAACAGACCAGTTTTTTTTGTTTTTTTTTTTTTTTTTTGCCGTATGCAGGCCTCTCACTGCTGTGGCCTCTCCCGTTGCGGAGCACAGGCTCCGGACGCGCAGGCTCAGCGGCCATGGCTCACGGGCTTAGTTGCTCCGCGGCATGTGGGATCTTCCCGGACCAGGGCACGAACCCGTGTCTCCTGCATCGGCAGGCGGATTCTCAACCACTGCGCCACCAGGGAAGCCCGAACAGACCAGTTTTAAGGAGGAAAAGTCAAAATAGTTTAAACTTTGGTTGCTTAGGTTAGGAAATGTGAGCTTTACCTATGGCAGCCAAACCATGTTAAGGGCTTATAATCATGTCTGGGTTCAATATCAGTCTGCCTCCCTCTATTAGCCAGGATCTGGTGTAAGCCCAGATTGCTTAGTTAAAATCAGCTTGTAAATCTGAATACCAAGGACTCTGAGGTTAGATTCTGTTAGTAATTCTTTCGCACGAGGTGGCTTCTTGATACAATTAAAAGAATTAATTTTAAGGTCTGGATGGTATTTTTAAACTGTTCTTTTCCTAATCATTATTGTAGGGAACCTACAGGGCTAGGACTCCAAGGAATAGAAATAGTTCATTTTAGAACTAGATCTCCTACATGAGGTAGCAATACTAATGTGAAGAAAAATGAAGAACAGAAAAAGTCCTCCATTGCAGTGGCTCGTATGTAAACCTAGTTCTGCATCTGGTAGAGTCTTGCTGTTTCTCTTGTCTTAATGATACTTCTTTTAGCTTCTGACCTTGTGTTCTACTGTGGCTCGTGTTGCTGAATAGTTTAAGAAGTGCTTCAATAAGAACACTGATGCTGTTGTGCAGCACAGTTTATCACAGAAGTGAAAAATCATGTTAGGAAGTAGAAAGGCCTGACTTAAAAGATTTCAAGGGAAATCAGGAGTTGACAGCATCGTCATCTTTCCAAACTCACCAGCATCCTCATGTGTTTTCCCCTAGCTGTCTGCTCTCTGCAAGCACTTAGACAACCTGTGGGAAGAACACCGCGGCAGCGTGGTCCTGTTTGCCTGGATGCAGTTTCTTAAAGAAGAGACCTTAGCGTACCTGAATATCGTCTCTCCTTTTGAACTCAAGATGGGTTCTCAGAAAAAAGTTCAGAGGAGGATGGCTCAAGCTTCTTCCAACACAGAGCTAGATTTTGGAGGAGCTGCTGGATCTGATGTAGACCAAGCGGAAGTTGTGGACGAGAGAGCGGTGCAGGATGTGGAATCGCTGTCCAGTCTGATCCAGGAAATCTTGGACTTCGATCAGGCTCAACAGATAAAATGCTTTAATAGTAAATTGTTCCTGTGCAATATCTGCTTCTGTGAGAAGCTGGGTAGTGAGTGCATGTACTTCTTGGAGTGCAGGCATGTGTACTGCAAAGCCTGCCTCAAGGACTACTTTGAAATCCAGATCAGAGATGGCCAAGTTCAATGCCTCAACTGCCCAGAACCCAAGTGCCCTTCAGTGGCCACTCCTGGTCAGGTAACTCTTTTTACTCTGCTGACAGCTGCCCCCTATTTCTCTCTCACAAAGGGAGACATTTTCTCAGGAATTTCTTGATAGGGCTCATCAGGGCAGTCTGAGACCTGAGAGCCAGCTCACAAGTTATTTCATTGTATCCATCAAGAATGCCATGATCTTAGTTTAAGCAAATGTAAATGCTTCCTTTGCTGGCTTTGGAATGGGCGGTCCTCCGCAGGGATGGATGAGCAGTTAAAAAAGTAAAGTAATTCTGGTGATTTACTCTGTATATCTGCTAGGTGGGGGAACTACTACCCTGTCTTCATGTGATGTTGGGATCTGGAGGGGTTATCTCTTAGAATAGTTAACCAAATGTTTTACAGACTTTAAAGACAGCCTGCTTGATTTCCTTTTTTTTCAGTCAACTGCATTAAAGCATAAATGTACTCATTTAAAGTGTACCGTCTGCTTAGTTTTGACTAATGTGTAGACCCATGTAACCACCATCTCAGTCAAGATGTAGACCTCCCATACTTGGTTTGATTTTGAAGGGAGATAGAGTTTTAGTTTATGTGCCTCTGGTTTACACTAGCTTCCTAAGGATCTCCTCAGGATCAGAACTGGTTGGGAAATCATTAAACCTATGATGTTTTATATTTCCCTCCAGGTCAAAGAGCTAGTAGAAGCAGAGTTATTTGCCCGTTATGACCGCCTTCTCCTCCAGTCTACCTTGGACCTGATGGCAGATGTGGTGTACTGCCCCCGCCCATCCTGCCAGCTGCCTGTGATGCAGGAGCCTGGCTGCACAATGGGCATCTGTTCCAGCTGCAATTTTGCCTTCTGTACTTTATGCAGATTGACCTACCATGGGGTTTCTCCATGTAAGGTGACTGCAGGTAGGTTGTAACTGTGTGAACTCAGTCTCCCAGCGCTCCCCGCCCCCCAAATAAAAAGAGACATCACTTCAATTCTTCAGTTTGGAAGAATTGTGTTCTTCTGTGTTTGTTCAACAGATACTTTTGAGTCAGTTACTGTCCTAGGTTCTGGGGATATAGCAGTGACCAAATGCCCTCATGGAACTTAACATTCTAATGGGGGAGATAGGCAAACAAAATAAATAAGAATATTCGATGGTGGTAAATGCTGAAGAGGGAAAAAAAAATAAAGCAGGGACAGGCTATGAAGTGTTCTGAAGGGGAAGGGGCTTCAGATTTTATTTAGAAAAACCAGGGGAGGCCTCGCTGACAAAGTGGTTTGAGTTAAGACTTGAAGGAAGTAAGGAAACAAGCCACGCAGATATCGCGGGGAGCATTCCAGGGAAGGAATGACAGAGTAATTTCTGTCTATGAATATGGAATAATGTAGATCCTGGTCAGCAAATGCAGAGCATCTAAGCTATCACTCTTGTTTCCACGGTACACATGTTTGATCAGTCATCAAGTGCTTTCTCAGTGAGCCCAGGGGGGCCTCAGAATCTTCCTCAATGCAGTGCTTCTGAAGGCCACCCTCTATTGAGGTAGTCACAGGAGGTAAAACCTGTTAGCCATTTCTGATCTAGATTAAGGTTTGAGGAATCAGGCCCTGGACATCAATTTGACTAGACTTTGGTGACTTAGTCGTTCTCAAACTAAAAGGGCTGATGATAATGGCTACTTCATAAGGTTGTTGTAAGTTTGAAATGACCTATTGTAGTGCTATTTAAAGTTGTTATAGTTGTTGTACTGGTCTGTGACAAGATAAATACAGAAATTGAGAGTCAGTGTTTGAAACTTTAATAACGATTTTGCTATCACTATTCACTGACTAAATTTTATGGCCTAATAAAAATTTAGGCTTATATTTTTTGTCTTTTTACCCTCATTTTTCTAATAATTCATTTGATTATATTTTGCACAAGTACTGGTCCTTGACAGAGTGAGGGAAAAAAACTGGTACTTAACCATAGTTTGAGAATGGGCTAATGTATGTAAAATGCAAAATGGTAACTACTTTAAAAAAAATTTGTGTATTTATTTATTTATTTAAATTATTGAAATATAGTTGATTTAAAATGTGTTAATTTCTGCTGTACAGCAAAGTGATTAAGTTATACACATGTATACATTCCTTTTTATATTCTTTTCCATTATGGTTTATCACAGAATATTGAATATAGTTCCCTGTGCTATACAGTAGGACCTTGTTGTTTATCTATTCTATATAAATATAATCATTTGCATCTGCTAACCCCAACCTCCCAATCCATCCCTCCCCCAGGTCTCCTCCCCCTTGGCAACCACAAGTCTGTTTTGTATGTCTGTGAGTCTGTTTTTGTTTTGTAGATAGGTTCATTTGTATCATATTTTAGATTCCACATATAAGTGATATTATATGGTATTTGTCTTTATGACTTAGTTCACTTAGTATGATAATCTCTAAGTCCATCCATGTTGCTGCAAATAGCCTTATTTCATTCTTTTTTATGGCTGAGTAATATTCTGTTGTATCTATCTACATACCACATCTTCTTTATCCATTTCTCTGGTGATGGACATTTAGGTTGTTTCCATGTCTTGGCTATTATAAATAGTGCTGCTATGAACATAGGTATCTTTTTGAATTATAGTTTTGTCTGGATACATGCCCAAGAGTGGGATTGCTAGATCATATGGCAATTCTTATTTTTAGTTTTTTGAGGAATCTCCATACAGTTTTCCATAGTGGCTACACCAATTTACATTCCCACCAACAATGTAGGAGGGTTCCCTTTTCTCCACACCCCCTCCAGCATTTGTTATTTGTAGACTTGTTTTTTTTTTTGTTTTCTTTTTTTAGCCTTGATATGTGGCATGTGGGATCTTGGTTCCCTGGCCAGGGATTGATCCCATGGCGCCTGCATTGGGAGCGTGGAGCCTTAACCACTGGACTGCCAGGGAGGTCCCCTGTAGACTCTTTTTTTCCTTTTAAAGTTTAGTTTTTATTTTTATTTATTTATTTTTATAAATTTATTTATTTATTATTTATTTTTGGCTGTGTTGGATCTTTGTTGCTGCACACGGGCTTTCTCTAGTGGCGAGTGGGGGCTACTCTTCGTCACGGTGCACAGGCTTCTCATTGCGGTGGCTTCTCTTGTTGCAGAGCACGGGCTCTAGGGCGCGCGGGCTTCAGTAGTTTTAGCTCGTGGGCTCTAGAGCGAAGGCTCAGTACTTGTGGCACATGGGCTTAGTTGCTCTGCATCGTGTGGGATCTTCCCAGACCAGGGCTTGAACTTGTGTCCCCTGCATTGGCAGGTGGATTCTTAACCATTGCGCCACCAGGGAAGTCCTCCCCTGTAGACTTTTTAGTGATGGCCGTTCTGACTGGTGTGAGGTGGTACCTCATCATAGTTTTGATTTGCATTTCTCTAATAGTTAGCAGTGATGAGCCTCTTTTTATATGTCTTCCGCTTATCTGGATGTCTTCTTTGGAGAAATGTCTGTTTAGTTGTTTTGTCCATTTTTCCATTGAGTTGTTTGTTTGTTTTTTGCTGAGTTGTATGAGCTGTTTGTATATTTTGGAAATTAAGACCTTGTCGGTTACATCATTTGCAAACATTTGCAAATGAAAACATTTGCAAATGTTTTCTCCCAGCCTATAGGTTGTCTTTTCATTTTGTTTACGGTTTCCTTTGCTGTACAGAAGCTTGTAAGTTAGATTAGGTCACATTTGTTCATTTTTGCTTTTATTTCTATTGCCTTGGTCAGGAAATGTTTTGCCTATGTTCTCTTCTAGAGGTTTTATGGTGTTATGTCTTATATTTAAGTCTTAAACCACAAAATGGTAACTAGTAATGCCAGTATTACTATAGTTGTTAATTGTTAGCAGAGTGTCATTACCTCTAAGAAAGGACCCTGAGAGGAGAATGAGTAAATACAGTACTTCCAGTTGCCTATTGCAGAGTCTTGTAGTGGTTATAGGCAGATGGGATGGAGAACTCACCAGAATATAATGTTAGCCTTTACTTTAGACTTCTGTATCCTTATCATTGAGAGGCTGAAGTACATTTCAGGTGTTTCACAGTGTTTGGGGAAGAAATCAAAGATAGGCTTGGGGGCTTCAGCAAAATTAGGAATCTCTTTCTCAGTCTCTATATCTATATATTCGATATTACCATACAAAATATATGATATACTAATAATTTTATTATTTTGAGAACATTAGAGCAGTAACCTTTGTCCTTAAGATGTCTAGGAACACAAAAACGCTTTGAATTAGTAGAGGAGATAAAAGTGACAGGATAAAAAAATACATGTCTGCTACATCTAAGTAGAAGTGATGGAGTCATGGGAATGAACAACACAGAGAAAGGATTCACAGGTGAAGCAAAAGTGCACATAGAGTGGCTTCCCTGGTGGCGCAGTGGTTGGGAGTCCGCCCGCCGATGCGGGGGACGCGGGTTCGTGCCCCAGTCCAGGAGGATCCCGCATGCCGCGGGGCGGCTGGGCCAGTGAGCCATGGCCCGCTGAGCCTGCGTGTCCGGAGCCTGTGCTCCGCAATGGGAGAGGCCACAGCAGTGAGAGGCCCACGTACTGCAAAAAAAAAAAAAAAGTGCAGATAGAATTCCGCCCCTGAAGATGTCCACTGCATTTAGAGAGATATTCACTTTTAAATAATGTGAGGAAAGTAAATTAATAAAATAGCTAGAACATTGTTGAGAGAGGTCTTTAATTAATTGTGTTGAAAAATTAAGGTAATAGAATTGTGAGCAAAAGCCTGGTCTACAACTAAAGCCTTTGGGAATGGCTGCCCATTCCATTTGAGTTAAGTGATAAAGCAGTAGAAACCAGATTGAAGAGTATTAAGGGGAAAAGTTGACAGGAGGGACTTTTCATTTCCTGTGGGTGGTAAACTTTATTCACTGGCTTCTTTTTATATACAGAATTGAACAGCTGGTCTTTGCCCTTAGGTGCTTTTGTTTAATTTGGTAGGCCTGTTTTTATCAAATGGTGAATGATGCTGATTTAGTAGAAAATCAGCGTCTGTTTCAACCTTTGTGTCATTTAGATAAGTCAGTCTTAAAGTGTACTACTAGTTGTGCTAGTTGCACAAAAATATCAACATTAATAAGTTAAAATCAAAGGAAAAAGATAAGCTGTTATTCTGTCACCTTTAACAAGTCCAGCTTTTCTACTTGGAGGATTCCTGTCTGTTCTTTGTCTTTCATGCATGTGTAATTTCTACCTAGTTACAACCTAAATATGCTTTTTTCTGAATTCCATAATGAGTATTTTAACTGAGTTGTAGCCATCCTAATTATAAGTTTTAATAACTAAATATTATATATTAAGTGGCTACACACATAATTATTCCCTTGAACATTTAATTTGTTTGCCATTTTTATATGTAACTTTACTTTGGTTTAATTCCTTATGATAAAATCCCAGGAATAGCATTATTGAATAGTCAAAGGTTATGGTTTTTAATCAACATTACAAGTTGTATAAAAGTTAATTTTCCATTTCACTTTCTAGAGAAATTAATGGACTTACGAAATGAGTACCTGCAAGCAGATGAGGCCAATAAAAGATTTTTGGAACAGAGGTATGGTAAGAGGGTGATTCAGAAGGCACTGGAAGAGATGGAAAGTAAGGAGTGGCTAGAAAAGAACTCAAAGAGCTGCCCATGTTGTGGGACTCCCATTGAGGTAAAGGTTTGGGGACAGACATGGAGGCAAACCTAATTGCAAGAATGTTACAATTTCCTCAAGAAGCCTTTTAATTTTGTGACTAATTAAGAAAACACATTTTGGTATTTATTAAACTTTCTTAACTTGGAAGATGTAAATTTACTATTTACATCTTTACATTTATTTACTAAATACTGTTATTGACCTAAAATGTATGTAGACTTCCCATTTCAAAGTGCTTTCGTATGGTGACAGTTGTTCTCACATTATATCCACCTCAAAATTGAGTGGGTTATAAAGGGGCCATACTCAAGCTACAGTCAACTCTTAACTCTTCTACGTGACTAACAAAGAATCAAGCCTGACTTCTGCTCCGAACTATATACCCTGGAATTTAATAGCTGTTTTACGAGTGCCTGCTTATGAAATGGAGACATTTCAGACATCTGAAATATGCCTTTGCATTTGATTCTGTTGTTCCAATCCATCATATCTGAGCTGACCCTTGTAGTGATGTCCCAGTTACTCCATTAAGGAAACTGGCCTTCTATGTTACCACTCTGACATGCCTCAGCTCTTATAAAATGGGAGACTTGGTACCAAATGTTTACTTAGATTAATGTAAAAAGTTTAAATCCCACATATTAAATCCAAACATTTCAATATTAATCTAACTATATGTTTCACTTATACATGTTTGGTTTGTGTTGATCAGAAGAGGTTTTGCTAAGTATCTAATTGTAGGAACACCTGCTAAGTATTTTCTGTATTTTACTTGTAATGCAAAAGAGTTAGGCATTCACAGTTATCATTGTGTGTTACCTGTATATCTCCACCCTGCATTAGAAAAGGGAGAAGACAAGGAGGATGTTGTACCAATGCATTTTGGCATGTGCATTTCTCTTTTGCTTTTGTAGCCTTGATATTTTTCTCTGTCTTTCCCACCAGAAATTAGATGGATGTAACAAGATGACTTGTACCGGCTGTATGCAGTATTTCTGCTGGATTTGCATGGGTTCTCTCTCCAGAGCAAACCCTTATAAACATTTCACTGATCCTGCTTCCCCATGTTTTAACCGGTATGTACACACAGAACTCCCAGTCTCAGAAGTTTTGGGTACTTGGTTTGCGGACTATAAGCCCAGAAAGTTTTACTTCAGTACTTTGCTTATTTAGAGAATTCTCATATATTTTCCCCCATGTATTAATTTTCTTGAAAATGAGTTTTATAATGAAAATATACTATCTGGGGATTTTCTTTTGTTTATTATCCTCTTCAACTTTTGTATCTTTTTTTTTTTTTTTTGTGGTACGCGGGCCTCTCACTGTTGTGACCTCTCCCGTTGTGGAGCACAGGCTCCAGACACGCAGCCTCAGTGGCCGTGGCTCACGGGCCCAGCCGCTCCGCAGCATGTGAGATCTTCCCGGACTGGGGCACGAACTCATGTCCCCTGCATCGGCAGGCGGATTCTCAACCACTGCGCCACCAGGGAAGCCCTCCTCCTCAACTTTTTCAGTGAAAATTTTCAAACATACAGAAAGGTTAGGACTATGATTAATAGGATAACTTCCACCAAAATGAACAATTGATAATATTTTGCCATATTTATTTTCTAAATTTATTGCTGAACTTGAACTACTTGACCCTAAGTTGGAAATATGATGCTTCATCTCTATATGCTATTTTTTTTCCTTTAATTAATTAATTAATTAATTTTTGGCTGTGTTGGGTCTTCGTTTCTGCACGCAGGCTTTCTCTAGCTGCAGTGAGCACGGACTACTCTTGGTTGCGGTACGTGGGCTTCTCATTGTGGTGGCTTCTCTTGTTGCGGAGTACAGGATCTAGGCGCATATGCTTCAGTAGTTGTGGCATGTGGGCTCAGTAGTTGTGGCTCACGGGCTCTAGAGCTCAGGCCCAGTAGATGTGGCACACAGGCTTAGTTGTTCTGCAGCATGTGGGATCTTCCCGTACCAAGGCTCAAACCCGTGTCTCCTGCACCGGCAGGTGGATTCTTAACCACTGCGCCACCAGGGAAGTCCCTCTATATGCTTTTACACATCTTTCCTAAGATAAGTCTTCTATATAACAACAGTACTGCAAAAAATTTAGCAACAATGGCATACTATCATCTAATAAAATATTTCAGACTTATCAACTATCCCTAAAAATATCTCTTGAAGCTGTTTTATTATACCAGAATCTAATCAAGTTCAATCACTTTATTTGGTTCTGTCTCTTTAGTTTCTTAATGGAGAAAAGTTTTGCCCACGTTTTTTTTGTTTGTTTGTTTGTGTTGAGGGGAACATTGACTTTTTGAAGAGTCCCGGCTGTTGTCCTGTATAACTTCTTACCTTCTGGAGTTTTGTTTCTCCATGGTACCATTGAGTTTGTTTTTCTATCCTCTCTATTTCCTGTAAAATGGAAGTTAGCTCTAGACTGGAGTTTGACTAGATTTAGAGTAACATTTTTGACAAGAATACTTAATAAGGGGTGGCGTACTTCATGTACCACATCAGATCCATAATGTCAGGCTGTCTCACCGTTAGTATGATGCTCAGTTCTATCATTTGTTCCATTGTAAAGGTAAGGTTTCTCTTTTTGTTGTTAGTAAGGGATCTGTGGGGTGATTCCTTGGCACAATGTGAATATCTTGCTCTCCACCAGCTCCAATTTCAGCATCAGCTGATAATCTTTGTTAATAGACATCTGTGGAGTACCTACAATCAGTCATTGGTGTTATGAAACTGTAGATAAGTTGAAGAACAGGCTCTTTCCATGAACCATTGGAAATATAGTGTTGAAAATTGCATAAATTTTAAGTAAATTTATGGGGAGGAAACAAATTGGCAACTGAAAAATATTCTATAGATGGAGAGTGCAAGGACAGTGAAGATGGAGAGGATGGAGTGATTAGTGTGTAATAAAGTTACAGTATTTTGAAGTAGTTCAGCTTCTAGACTGCCTGAATTTTCCAATATGTGGCTTATTCCACATATTGTACACATTTAGTATCAGTTTTGTGATACCCGTCTCCCATTATTGTTTATGCTTGGTCCTAGAGAGTTGTCTGGATCCTTGAAAGGGCTGTTCCTATAAACTTTAAGGGACCCATATTTCAGCCCTCCCCAGTGGAATGATTAAAGGAGAGGAAAAGATATACAAAGATGTTATCAGAAGAGTACAGAAAGTATATTTGAGAAAAGGAAAGAAATTATATTCAGTTTCTATCAGGTGTATTAAAATGTACCTTATTTTATGCTTCCAGGTTGTTCCATGCTGTGGATGTTAATGGAGATATTTGGGAAGATGAGGTTGAAGACTAGTTAACTTCTGCTGCTCAAGATATGGAAGTGGAATGGTTTGCCCTAGTCTTTTGTCAAGTATACAGAGTAACTTCGCAGGATATTTAGGGTACCATTGATTCCCTCTTCCTATAGAAGTTATGGAAGAACAAATTTGATATTTTCATGTGGTACTACTGATTAATGCACATTCAGACATTTTTCATTGCAACATGATTGAGGAAATATTAAGCCAAAGGTTCCGAAAATGAAAACTAGAAAATATTAGTATTACAGTGTGCCCAAAGCTTTGAGTAGTTAAAAATTAAATATTTATATTCTTCTCCAAGCTTTAGGTAAGGAGAGAGAGGGGTCAAGAGTTAAACTTATAGTCCTTTTTATCTCTGAGAAACATCCCTCTAAGACATTCTGTGGGAGCTCCCTCAGTAGTACTGCTTACAACTGGGGTGGGTAGAAGCCTTATTAAAATTGTACCGAGAGCCTGATGTTATTTACTCCATGTTACATTCTTTCCAACCTGAATTTCTGCTAAATTTTCTTTGGAGGAAGCCCTTTACTCTATAACTGATTGGATGGCCCAGTGTCATTTTGATCTGATTTTCAGAACAGAAACTTATAGATAATTTTTAAAATATTTTTTGATACCACAAACACTGTGGGTCACCTGATATATTTATTAGTGGTCTATAGTCCACTGGTTTTGAGCCAAGTCTAGAATTTATTGATACTGGCTCAGAAGAATTTCAGCCCTGTTCAACTTTCCTGTTTCTTCTAGGCAGTAGAGCCTAGATTCAGAACGACTTGTCTTCTGTTCTGCATTCTTTCTGTTGACTCTTGCCCTGCTTTTCATTGGTAAGGGCAATTTTAATATTAGCTCCAGCAGCTCATATTCTGTTTCCTCTGCTGGGATAGGAGAAAGCCTAATATGTTCCCAAGCTGAACTTTAATTATCTGCATTTTGAACACTGCACCACCATAGTTCCAGTCCTAACTTTCTGAATTCTTTTTAAAGGGCTTCTCTAATAAGCTGTGGAAATTTGTCTTCCTATCCTTTTTTTTTTTTTTTTTTTTTTTTTTTTTGGCAACAGCACTGTTTCAGGGGATAATTTTGACTTGATACCTAGATCCTTGTTTCTGGGTTTTGCTGGCTTTTTGAAAAATTGTCTTTCCTTGTGGTTTGGTGAGTGGCTTGGTAGCAAAATAAGATTTTTGGAAAAAAAGGACAGAGGAATTCATCTGCAGCTGTGAACATGTTCTTTTTTCATACCTTGTCATTGAAAATTGGGGAATCACTCTTAACCATTTTAAGTGTGTGTATCCAAAGAGCACGGACTGTTTCTGGATTGTTAATGAGAATGCTTAATCTTAAAAATAAAAATTATTTAAAAATTGTCTTATAATTAAAGCAGATTTGCTGCTCTGTGTTCTGTCACCAAGGCAACTGATCACATTTAAAAACCATATGGTATATAACGCATATTCTTAAAATGAGCAGAAGAAAGTCATAGTATAGCGCCTCCGCTTGTGACTGAACTTAGATTTTAGGACCCATATTTTGGTTGAACTACATGGACTTCGATTCAGCACATTTAATATAAGAACGAAAGTTAACTTAAAGAATAAGTTGAAGATAAGAAATGGAAATTAAAACAACTAATTATACAGTACATACTTGAGAAGAGTGCTTCTTCTCAGTGACTGGATAGGAGTTCAATTCATCTTTCACTACTAGCCACTCAGAAGCTCTTTAGTTCATGGGCTAGTTGATGTTGCTGGAGATTATTTTATTTTAGGCTGCTGTACATTATGTTGATGATGTATTGGAAGTAGGAAAGAAGCCTTAGGTTCGTGAAACAAATGGCAGGGTTTTTCTCCATGATTTTAAAAAATACGTGGGCTTCCCTGGTGGCACAGTGGTTAAGAATCCACCTGCCAATGCAGGGGACATGGGTTTGAGCCTTGGTCCGGGAAGATCCCACATGCCGCAGAGCAACTAAGCCCGTCAGCCACAACTACTGAGCCTGTGGTCTAGAGCCCACGAGCCACAACTACTGAGCCCGCGCACCGCAACTACTGAAGCCCGTGCGCCTAGAGCCCATGCTTTGCAACAAGAGAAGCTACCGCAATGAGAAGCCTGTGCACTGCAACGAAGAGTAGCCTCCGATCGCCACAACTAGAGAAAGCTGCACGCAGCAACAAAGACCCAACGCAGCTAAAAATAAATAAATAAATAAATAACACAACAGGTCGTTAGTCTCAAAGATTTGTTTCTTCAACTGAGTGTTTCTTCTTTAGGTACAAAATCTTCACCCCTTAATTTTCACAAAGACAATAGGGCTTATTTTTGAGGCATAAGTTACTAGCTAATTTTAAGATGGTGTAGTTTTGGGTAGAGTACTTCTGTCTCTGAGTAAAATGGAAGATTGAGGTAACCCCTCATATGACCTGTGAAATAAATAGGTTTGTGGAATGTTGGTATATCAAGAAAGTATATGAGAGAACAAAGAGTTTTGTGTATCTAGCTTCATTTCATGAAGGCCATTTTTTCCCCCAGTATTTAAAATTATTGTTTTATTTAAAAATTAACTTATTTTTGCCAATATGATAGGACAAAATGGCACACAATTTAAAAATTTTTTGCACACATTAATTACTAATGAGTATAATTTTTGGAAATTTGAAATTTCATTCTATGAATTGCTGTTAATTTCCTTTGAATTTTTTTAAAAAGTATTTATTTATTTATTTTTGGCTGCGTTGGGTCTTCATTGCTGCGCATGGGCTTTCTCTAGTTGTGGCAAGCGGGGGCTACTCTTCGTTGTGGTGTGTGGGCTTCTCATTGCGGTGGCTTCTCGTTGCAGAGCACAGGCTCTAGGTGCGCGGGCTTCAGTAGTTGTGGCACGTAGGCTCAGTAGTTGTGACTTGCGGGCTCTAGAGTGCAGGCTCAGTAATTGTGGCTCACAGGCTTAGCTGCTATGTGGCATGTGGGATCTTCCTGCACCAGGGCTCAAACCCGTGTCCCCTGCATTGGCAGTTGGATTCTTAACCACTGTGCCACCAGGGAAGTCCCTGAAATTCTTTTTTGATTGAGGTCTTTTTGTAGCTTTGAATTAGGTTTTTTTGAGAACACTGGCTGTCTCTGGAGTTTTAGGCTGTGTGCCGGTTATGGTCATTTTTCTGCTCAGCTTCATGAGGAAATCATTAAACACTGGACAAGTTGATCAGACTTGTGGGTCATCTGGACTCACGGAGGCTCTGCACTAAGGTGAGAGGATTAGCCTGCCACCTCAGCTAAATACTGAATCCAACGAGTGAGCATCTAGTGGCTACATCCCTTCCTGTTGAGGAGATGGGTAAGGGAGAAAACACTTGGCAGCTGTACTCTCAGACCTATGGCATTGTCGGCAAAGTCATTTTTTAGTAGTAGAGCGTTCTTGTTTACATTAGAATTTCATTAATATGCTTACTACTTTTTTGTTCAGAGAAAAAAAATTAGAGTTAATCAAATGTGATAATCATAAAGCCATTCATGTGGTTGCCTGCTTTAGGAGGGAATTTTAAAATTTCGACTGGAATTTTGGAGAGCCCACCAAGTATTAATTTTATCATAAGCATCACCAGCAGGTGGCAACAGTTCCCATGTTATAAATGCAATAACTGGTTATGACAGGAGTAGTACTTTGTTATTGAAGCAGGTGTATTTCTGGGATTTTAATTTTCCTCATTGTGTTTCATTATAGTCTGTTACACACCTTGGTGGGTAGAATAGCATCTAATGAGACAAGCAAGGCAGGAATAGCAGTATTACCAAAAACTGTAAGGCCCCTTAAAACTATTGGAACCATAGTTGACATCCAATTGTGATGTGACATTAAAGTGTCACTCCTGATAGTAGCACTTGCCTGCAACCACTGAAGTAAAGAAATTAAGTTATAGCTGAAGCTGCTAAGTAAGACCAAGGAGTTGTAACACTGTGGTGCCCTCTCATACTGGTAAGAGTAGCCAAATAGTCTGTTCCCTGAACTTTGGTTCATTAAAAAAAAACATCGGCTTGCAGACCAGGTTGAGAGTTTGTGGTCAGAAAGCTGTTTATGGTAATATCAACTTTCAGCACCCATAGTCTAGTCTTTGCACAATTATTCAGGTGGCCCAAAGATTTACCACTCCAAATAGTCCCATATTTCTCAGAGCCAGGGGTTGCTTTGGAGAATATTGTGCACATTGAAAATTTAGTGAGATTCTGATGCCAAAGTTGCTAAGTATAAAGTCAGCACGGTTATTTCTTTTCCTTGGCTCTATTTTATTTTTTTTCATTGAATTAACAAACTAAACTAATATTAATATAACCTAAATGCATATAAATTTAAAAGGTGATTGTGTATCTTATTTTCAATCCTGTTCCACTTCTTGTAACCTATTGTGTTTCCTGATATTCATTCACTCATTTAACGAATATTTATTGAACACCTCACAATGGGCCTTACTATTTTTCTAGGTGCTGAGAATATAACAGTGATTACAGCAGGTATAAATTTCCCTGCCCTTGTAGAACTTAAATTCTGGTGGAAGGAGACAGACGCTAAGCAAATCATATGGTTTATCAGAAAATAAGCACCACAGAGAGAAGTTGGGAGAAGGAATAGGGTGTTAGGGGAAGCAGAGTGATGTTGGAATCTTAAAGAGTGGAGAGGAGTTCATCAACATAGCACTTGAACAAAGGCTTGGCAGTGTGGGAGTGAACCTTGTGGACACCTGTGAGAAGAGAGTCGAGGCAGAGGGAACAGCAGGGGCAAAGGCCCTTGGGATAGGAGGAGCATGTTAGAGGGCTCCAGGAGCAGTATGGTAGCCAGTAAGGACTTAAGCAGACTGAGGAAGGAAGAATTTTAAGAGGTGGGGTGGGAGTGGGTGGTGCTACAGACCGCTTAGGGCCTTGGGTGAACTTTGGCTTCTACTCTGCGATGGGAGCCTTTGGAGGACTTTGAGCAAAGTGTGATAGGGTCTGACTTACGTTTTAGGGAAGCAGGGTGAGCAAGGACAGAAACAGACCAATCAGGAGACTACTGCAGTGACTCAGGTGAGAAGTACAGATGGCTTGGACAAGTGTACCAGCCCTTGGATTCTTGACAAATGTTCAGATTCTGTACTTCCTTGAAGGTAAAACTAATAGGATTTGCTGATAGATTGGATATGCAATGTGAGAAGGTGAGGCATCAGAGTCGATTTCTAGGTCTTTTTGAATAGTTGAGATGGAGAAACCTATAGGTAGCAGAGGTTTGCCGGTGAAGATCAGGACTTGAGTTGTGGACAGATGAGTTTGAGATGTCTGATACTTACTTCAGTGGAGATGTTCAGTAGGCAGTTGGATATTCTAGTCCAGGGTTCTAGGGAGAGATTCGGGCTGGAGATATAAATATGGGAGTCAATGTATAGGTTGTATTTAAAGCCATGAGACTGGATGAAATTACCAAGAGAGTGAGTTTTTTTTTTTTTTTTTTTTTGCGGTATGCGGGCCTCTCACTGTTGTGGCCTCTCCCGTTGCGGAGCACAGGCTCCGGACGCGCAGGCCTAGCGGCCATGGCTCACGGGCTTAGTTGCTCCGCGGCATGTGGGATCTTCCCGGACCAGGGCACGAACCCGTGTCTCCTGCATCGGCAGGCGGATTCTCAACCACTGCGCCACCAGGGAAGCCCAAGAGAGTGAGTTTTAAGAGAGAAGAGGTCCAAAGACTGAGTCTTGGGACACTGCAAATGCTAAGAATTCGGGGTGATGAGGAGGAACCAGCAAAGGAGACTAAGAGTGGCCAGTAAGGTAAGAAAACCAGCACAGTGTGATATCCTGGAAGCCATGTCAAATTGGAAGGAAGGAGGGGTCGGCTTTGTCAGGTACTGCAAATGGATCAAGTAATATGAGCTCTAGGCACTGACTTGGCAATCAATGTAGAGGTCATTGGTGGCCTTGACGAGTGCTGTTTCACTGGAGGGGAGGTGAAAATCTGGAGTGTGTTTGAGAAAGAGTGGGGTATCTTCACAATAAAAAAAGCTGAACAAACTGAAAATCAACTTTTCTTCGATCCATCAGAGAACTGAGGTCACAGGGCAAACTTCCACAAAAACTAGAAAGACAGGAAAATGCAGAAAATACAGAACAGCTCACCCAAAGTCGAAGTTGCTTGAGGCAATAAGTAGGATTTAAATGAATTGCTAGGGAGCTGGGTGTGGATTCATTTGAGAGTTTAAAACTCTGGGGAGCAATTTGTAACAAGTATCAAATTATTATATCTTAAAACAAGAACAGCAACTCCTGGGAGCTTTCCTTAGGGGGGGCCCACGCTTCTGTGGGTTTTACCTCCAGGAGCTGGATCATGTTCCCATTGTGAAGATGGCAGAGGAATCCCCTCTTGTTGGGGGAACGGGCGGCCTGGGGGGTGGGGGTTGGGGGTGGGGGTGGGAGGAGTAACCATTTGGAAATATACCCAGAGCTTTGCTTCCACAGCAGAAGCCTGCCCTCAAGGAAAATTACTTTGGTGGAATCTTCTGTGATCTAGGGGAAGGGCATTTGGATGAGCCCTCTCTAGCCTTCCTTGCTCACGTAAGTGGGGAGAAAAAATGGCTAAGGAATTTCTGTAGGTCTCAGCCCAGAGATTCTAGCCCAGTAAAATAAAGCAGATTTAACCATAAGATTATAGAATGCTTCTCCCTAATACTATACCATCTATAGGGCTCCAGTGTTATAACAGTGGATTACAGCTCTTGAAAGAGTTGCAAGACACAGCCTCTATTTTAAGAAGGAGTTTCTAGGGAAACCCAAAGACAACAGGGGAGAGAAAAACAAAAGACACTGAAGAAAATTGAAGCCTCTGACACCTACTGGAGACATTAAAACACAGCCTAGCTGCTAGCTGATAAACATAAAACCTCACATTAATGACCTATTTATCTCAGTTTCTATTACCCAGTACCTCATGTCCAACTTTCAATAAAAAATTACAAGGATGCTAAGAGGTGGAAAAAAATAATCTGAGGAGATAAAACAAGCATCAGAACCAAACTCTGACATGGCAGAGATTTTCGAGTTATCATAATGGGAATTTAAAATAACCCAGATTAATATGCTAAGGTCTCAGAAAAAGTGGACAACATGCAAGAACAGATGAGTAAGCAAAAGAAACTAAGAGTGGAAAGAAATGCTAGAAATAAAAACATTGTAACAGAAATGAATGCTTTTGATGGGCTCATCAGTAGACTGAACACAGCTGAGAAAAGAATCTTGCACTTGAAGATATGTCAGTGTCTTGAGATATCCCAAAATGAAATTTAAAGAGAAAAAGGAATGAAAGAAAAATAGGTACAGAATATCTGAGAACTGTGAGAATTGCAAAAGGTGTGTAACGTGCATAATGGGAATACCAGAATAAAGAGAGAACTGGGGGAGAGAGACTGGAGCTGGAGTATAGGTAATTCCAGAAATTTTGCTTATTGAAAAGGGTATCAGAGAATGAAGCTATTATAGGAGGGGACAAACAGGGTAAAGAGTTTTGTTTTTAAAGCTTGTTTTGTATTCTGATAGGGGTGAGCCAGGAAAGAAGGAGTTTGATGCTGTAGGTGCGAGAGGAGAGTCTTGCTGCAGCAATGCCCTCAAGGAGGCAAGAAAAGATGGGATCTAGTGCACAGAGGGACTGGCCAAGGAACAAGTGACAGGAAGAGGGCAAACAGTGAGGGCAGGGCTGGCGTGCCGGCTGTATGTGATGGTGGGAACTTGTGGAAATTCTCTCCTGATTGCTGCTATTTTCAAGGTCATCCGCTCAGAGAAGAACTGGAGGAAAAGGAATTAGAGTCTTGAGACATTATGAATTAGGTCTCTCTAAGTAGACCGAATGGACTAGGGGAAAATAGTTGGTGTTAAGGGTACCCTTGAGATCCAAATTACTATGTTGTTTTATTTACTCATTATTTCATAACCCAGGATTCTATCACAGTATGTCTTACTGGAAACTTATGCATGCTTCACTAGCATCTAATCACAGTAGGGATTTTAGTTCCCAGGAAGGAGGCATCAGAAACTATCCCAGAGAGGGTTAGAGAATCAGGATTGCTACTTTATATTGGAGGGTCAGGGAAGATCTCTCTGATAAATGACATTTGAGCAAAGACCTGAGGAAGTAAGGGAGTAAGCCATAGATAGGGGCGGGTCGATAGTGGGCTAGACTCTTGTATCCATCTGTTCTTTATAAACATGTATTTAATAGGAGAGGTGACACCCATTTATGCCAACATGCTGCTTGTTTTTTTTTGTTTGCGTTACGCGGGCCTCTCACTGTTGTGGCCTCTCCTGCTGCGGAGCACAGGCTCTGGACGCGCAGGCTCAGCGGCCATGGCTCACGGGCCTATCCTCTCCGCAGCATGTGGGATCTTCCTGGACCGGGGCACGAACCTGTGTCCCCTGCATCGGCAGGCGGACTCTCAACCACTGTGCCACCAGGGAAGCCCATGCTGCTTGTTTTTACTAAATGTAATGAAAATTTAAGCACGTTCCATCCACTCTAACTGAAATACAACTCCATGTATACTTAATATTACCATTTCCTTTTTGAGTGTCACACTTGGAGTTTTACAGATAGATTCAACTTGTTCCACTTAGCTGTATTTATTTTTTAAAAATTTTGTTGGAGTATAGTTGATTTATTTACAATGTTGTGTTAGTTTCAGGTGTGTAGCGGAGTGATTCAGTTTTATCAATACATATACGTATATTCGTTCTTCTTCAGATTCTTTTCCCATATAGGTTATTATAGAATATTGAGTAGAGTTCCCTGTGCTATGTAGTAGGCCTTGTTAGTTATCTATTTTATATATAGTAGTGTGTGTATGTTAATCCCAAGCTCCTAATTTATCCCTCCCCCCAACATTTCTCCTTTGATAATAATGTTTGGTTTTGAAATCTGTGAGTCTGTTTCTATTTTATAAATAAGTTCATTTATATCATTTTTAAAAGTTAGATTCCACATATGAGTGATATCTTGATATTTGTCTTTCTCTGTCTGACTTACTTCACTTAGTATGATAATCTCTAGGTCCATCCATGTTGTTGCAAAATGGCATTATTTTGTTCTTTTTATGGCTGAGTAATATTCCATTGTATATATGTAACACATCTTCTTTATCCATTCCTGTCGATGGACATTTAGGTTGCTTCCATGTCTTGGCCATTGTAAATAGTGCTGCAGTGAACACCAGGGAGCATGTATCTTTTCGAATTATGGTTTTCTCCAGATATTATGCCCCGGAGTGGGACTGCTGGATCATATGGTAGTTCTATTTTTAGTTTAAGGAACCTCCATACTGTTCTTTATAGTGGTTGTACCAATTGACATTCCCACCAAGAGTGTAGGAGGATTATCTTTTCTCCACACCATCTCCAGCATTTATTGCTTGTACTTTTAAAAAAAAAATAGTTTTATTTATTTTTGCTGCATGTGGGCTTTCTCTAGTTGCGGCGAGCGGGGGCTACTCTTCGTGTGGTGCGTGGGCTTCTCATTGCGGTGGCTTCTCTTGTTGCGGAGCACGGGCTCTAGGGGCACGGGCTTCAGTAGTTGTGGCTCGTGGGCTCAGTAGTTGTGGCTCACAGGCTCTAGAGCTCAGGCTCAGCAGTTGTGGCACACGGGCTTAGTTGCTCTGCGGCATGTGGGATCTTCCCAGACCAGAGTTTGAACCCATGTCCCCTGCATTGGCAGGCAGATTCTTAACCACTGCGCCACCAGGGAAGTCCTGTTTGTAGACTTTTTGATTATGACCATTCTGACTGGTGTGAGGTGATATTGGAGTTTTGATTTGCATTTCTCTGATAATTAGTGGTGGTGAGCATCTTTACATGTGCTTTTTGGCCATCTGTATGTCTTCTTCCACTTAGCTGTATTTAATATTTCTTTATTGATCAAATTGTCACAACCTGGCCAATAGGAGTCTCATTAAATGGGCTGCTTTGTCCTCTCCTCGGACAATTTTTAAAGCGTCCTTGTTTTCTGGGAATGAGATATTCCAGGCCCAATGATCCCTGCCCCAAAACATATAATTTCTCCTCTCCAAGAAGCCCTGAGTGGTATCAGAGGCCCAGTCTGGCCCAGGAGTATACATCCCACTTGATCTGCATAAGAGCTGGTTCTAGCAGGATGACACGGCTGTTGGGCCACCAGGGAAACTGGCCTGGGAAAGACAGATCTTTTTTTTATTTTTTTCAGTTCGCAGGCCTCTCACCACCGTGGCCTCTCTCGTTGCGGGGCACAGGCTCCGGACGCGCAGGCCCAGCAGCCATGGCTCACGGGCCCAGCCGCCCCGCGGCATGTGGGACCCTCCCAGACCGGGGCACGAACCCGTGTTCCCTGCATTGGCAGGCGGACTCTAAACCATTGTGCCACCAGGGAAGCCCTCTTTTTTAAAAAATAAATCATTATTATTAATTTTTATTGGCATATAGGTGATTTAATGTTACTTTCTGCTGTACAGCGAAGTGAATCAGTTATATACATATATCCACTCTTTTTAAGATTCTTTTCCCATGACAGATCTTTTTAAGGTCCTGAGTTCATACAGACACCTCCAGTTTAGCTGTCATCACTAAATCCTTTCTCATTTCATTCTAAAACGATTTTTTTCCTATTAACATATATACTTAAAATGTAATCCCTTCTTTACCGGATAAACAAAATGTGGTATATCCATACAATGGAATATTCTTCAGCAATAAGAAGGAATGGACTGCTTGCTACATGTCATATGGGTAAACCTCAAAAACATTATGCTTAGTGAAAGAAGCCAGATCCAAAAGATGTCTGCTGTATGATTCCATCTATATATGAAATGTCCAGCAAAGGTAAATCTATAGAGACTAAGTAGATGAGTGGTCACCTGGGCTGTGGTAGGAGTAGGGAGCTTTGGGGGATGATAGAGAGGGACTGTGGTGAGGAATTGTACAACTGCATAAACTTAATAAAAATCATTGAATTTATATTTAAAACAGGTGAATTCTATGGGAATGTAAATTATCTTAATACAGTTCTTAAAAAAGTAAACCCTTATTTCACCTTCTACTTGTACCTTGGTTATGTTGGCCCAAGATGTTCCATTATATTGACTTTTTTAACTAAAAAAAAAAAAAACCTTAAACCTGTTTTCCATACCTTGCAGTTGATACATCCCTCCTGGTCACAAATCTGCCTTATTCCATTTAACAGTCATATCTTCATTTGGATGCCAAGTAGAGCCAGAATGGGATAATTTATTGCTCATCTGTTCATTCCTACCATTTTTTCACACAGGCACTTCATTTTTATGAAATATTTTGATTATTTTCCCCTCTGGTGATTGAAGAAGATCAACAGTTGCTATGATTGTGACTTCCTGCCGAGCTGCTGTGAGGAGTGAGTATGAAGCTTTGCTCGCTAGCTATTCTCAAAATATATAAGTATCAACCCAAACCATCTTCTGACCCTTGGGGGTGGAAGTCCACAAACAACACATTTTACTTGAAAATACTGTATTTAATAGAAAATATTGTAAACAAGTCCATTGATCCATTAGCTTAAAACAGAATGACAGCACAATCACGTATAAAAGCTAAAGATGAAATGCTGGTACCAAACACAGCACTTAAAGAGAGGCCTGAGCCAGGCTCTGAAAGGTCTTTCCCAGAAATAGAGGCAGCAGCAGCTTCAAATGGGCACAGAAATAGGGAGGAGGAGGCAGCATCCAAACCATCAAGGCAGAGGAGTAAAAGAAGGCAGAGCAGTGGACAGCTTGTGAACAAGGGGTGAAGGATAAAGGAGCAAAAGCATTGCATTTCCTGATGTTCTCGGAACATCAGACCATACCACATGAACCTGGGAGGGTTAGAAGGGCAGGGTATTTGCAGTGGGGAAAGGACATTAGGCAACTTTAGAAACAGTTGGTATGTTTCTTGGCACTTAGCTCTTAGGGGTGTAGAACATGTCACTCGTGTGTTGTTTCTAACTCAACTAAGCTGCTTGCCCTGGCTCCATCACCGTGACTGAACACAACGCTGAACTTGACAGTATCTGCTGGCCCTGTGGACTTATGAAAGAGCATGTATGAGAGGTACCACAGTGAGACCTTGGAACAAAACACAGGGCTCTGGTGGGAAAAGCGTTTCCGCCTTCCTCCTGGTGCTAGAAGGTCCCTGATGGGAGTTTGACATGGCTGGGCCCCTTGAGGCTCTGAGTTTATCAGCACAAACCTTCTTCTTAGTCCTACCCACCCAAATCCTCCCTCAAGGAGTCCTCTGAGTTTACGGAAAAGCCAACTGAAAGAGCAGTAAAAACTGGGGAAAGAAAGCAAGGGATAGTTTCCTTCCCATGGCACTTGTTACTGACCAGAGGGACCGCTTCCTTATACTGATTTTAGACATTGACGGTGTTTGTTCCTTAATCTAAAACAGTGATTCCCAAATAAGGGGCAGGCCTGCTCAAGAGGGGCTCTCAGGACTCTCCAAAGAGGTTTTGTCCCATATACATAAGTCCCTAACTCCCTCCCAATTGAGAATCAGTGCACATAATGATGGAACTTACTGGCAGGAGTGTATTGTACATGTGAACAGTGTCAGAGACAGAACAAAAAGCTAAAAACCCCTAGTTAGGCCGACATCAAAATTATGGAGTGATTTTTTTTTTTTTCTGATTAACAGTAAGTTACAACCAAGTAGCTAAACTCCATGACTAGACTCCACGCTGCATAGCCACGAATAAGTTCACCCACTTATCTGGAGTAACCGTACTAGATTAAAGAAGTACAATTCTGTCCTCCTAAAGACAATTTCCAGAAAGACCTGACTGTCCCAATGAGGTACTTGACACTAGGATTAGCACAGGTTAATCACTGTATGGTTTCTTAGAAGACTGGCTTTTCTCTGTTTCTTTCTCTTTGATACTGTACAAGGGGTCCACCAACTTGTTATGAACAAGCATTAAACCTACAAAAAATTAAAAACAAAAGTCATTAATGCAGGTAGAGGCAGAGTTCCATGATTATCAACAGTAACATCCAGGAGCTCTCAAATTTTGTCCTAGAACTGATACTCATCATCTTTTCTCTGTGGGCCCAAATGATAAACACCCTAAGAATAGGAAAAGAATTTGTTATTCCTAATGAATGCTAGAATCCATGGGACTGTTATAAATTCAGTCTCTAGGAGAGTTGGCCATTAAAAGGTTAATCTTTTCATCAAAGAACAAATTCCTAATTTGCCTGCTCAGTAAATGAGGATTTTCACATACATTTATTTAAAGCAGTGAGTGTCTGCTTTAAGTAGAAAAAAAAAGATGTGCATGACAGTTCAGCGCCTTGACTAGAAGGAAAAGGCCTGTACAAGATCTAGAAAGTTAACAAACCTGAGGCTCAATATCACTGCAAGGAGATTACCAAACTGCCCTTGAACTACAACTTTCATTTCATTTTCTTTCCTTCTCCTCAGAGCAAACAGGTCTCTAGAAATGGACCTTAAATAGTCATGGATGTTAGAGAAAACTGTATTCTGAGAGGAGGGTTTGATTTTATTAAAATCATAGTTGTCAAAGTGGCCAGAGCATGCAGGCTAGATCCATTCCTCACTCCTGGCACACCTGAACTTGGCAACCTACTCCCCTGACCCACCCCACCCTCACCTTTGAAATACTTGACGGTCTTCACTTTCAACTCCAGGGTGGCATCCTCGTCGCACACAAACACCGTGCGGGGATGCTGCTGGAAGGCAGACACGGTCCACATGTGGTTCACTCCCTCCTCAATGGCCTTGTATAAAGCAAACGCCTTGTGAGCACCCGTGATGAGGATCATCACCTGGGGATCGGAGAACAAGTCTGTGATGGAGGAGAAGGAACAGCAGAACTGGGAGTCTAGACGCCTGAATTCTAGTGGCCACCCAAACAACTGTAAGGACTGTTGTCTTTAGGGGTCACTGTAAGTCGTTAGCACGTGGCGCACTGCCCCACGCTCTGTGTGCTTTATCACACAAGTAGCCTGAGATGGGGAGCACCGTTATCCCCACATACTAGGATAGGGACGTGGACTCTGTGATGGGGGTTTAAGTAACTGGCCCCAGGTCATTTCTAACCCAGAGTCCGTGCTCTTGATCACCACATGATAGTGCCTCCTGGCACCTTTGATGATGACCATGAAAGTGCCCTGTGAAGAGATGTGCCATACATACAGAGGCCCACGCCTTATCCCAACAGTTCTGACACTGGGTCCTGGGGCCCCCAGGCTGGGTGAGTTCTCACAGTGACAAACTGGAAAAAGAGGGGTCCTGATTTGCGCCTCCAGGGAGGCCTTGGAAGCAATGGTGAGAGTCATCTGTGTGGCTGCTAAGGTTGAATCCCAATAAAGCTGCCCCTGAATCTGGTCACTTTCAGTTCAGAGTATTAGACCTGCTCATGTGACTTGGAGTAATACTTTTTGTTTAAGTAAAACAGGCACAGACTCCCCTCAACACTTAAAGTATCGAGAATGTTAAGTGTGGGAATTCCCTGGCAATCTAGTGGTTAGGACTCCTTGCTTTCACTGCCGAGGGCCCGGGTTCAATCCCTGGTCAGGGTACTAAGATCCTGCAAGCCGTGAGGCATGGCCAAAAATAAATAAATAAAATAAAATAATTTTTTTAATTAAAAAAAAAAAAGTTAAGTGCCAGAAAGTGATTATAAAGAACTCAGCATTCCAGATATCCTTTCATTGTAATTCACTTGTGCCATGGAGTTGTGAGCAGGATTTACTGTTCCTTTCTTGAAATGAGAAAACAGAGGCATAGAGAGAATGTGACTCATTGTTCAGAACCCCAGAACTCATTTTAAAAAAGAGAATTTCCAGATTTCCAGCCCCAGGTCCTTTCTGCACACCACAGGAAGAGCCCTCAAACTGTAGTGTTTATAAGCTGCAAGGCCAAAAACAGCAGAATGACCTCCCTGGGTACTGATTCAAGGTTACCCAACAGAAATCTGCTGCCATCGCTCATTTCACAAAAATTCACTTTAGACAGGGAAACTTTTTCAATGATTTACACGTTTGTTTACAGACTTGGGCAAAGAAACTTAAAGATCAAATGTCTGTAGCTGCTTCCCAATGAATATATCAGAAAGGAAGAGAAAATGCTTCTAATGAAAGTAAGGAAATTGGAACTACAAAAAATTCAAATGATACCCAAATTTCTATAGAAAGACTCAATTCAGTTCAAGACACTATTTCAATCACACTTCTCCACATTTATGAATCCCTGAGCACAGGGCTATAACCACAAGCATCCTGCGGTTGCAGGGGGAGCTCCCTTCAAGCAGTGGCCTCCACCAACTGCAGGGGACCAGAGGGTCCCTCTCAGTACCTGGACAGGTACAAATTCATATTCTGATATTAGTGGTGCTGGGTAGGCAGAGACCAGGAGCCTGTGGCCTCCTGGGCAGTCAGTGCTGAAAAGGTTTCACCTCACACTGGGAAGAATGGTTACTTCTAGAGAGGAAGGACAGCAGTGATAGGGTCAGTTGGGATTTTAGCCTTATTTACAATGTCTTCATTTTTAATAAAATGGATTCAGGTGGTACCTTGTATAGTTGAAATTAACAGCAAAAAGCCAAGTCCAGCCCCCCAATGAAGGCCTGTGGCTCCCTTGTGCCCTTACCTCTCTAGCATCCATGACAGTGCCCACACCCACCGTCAGGGCCATGGTGGGCACCTTGGCGAGATCTCCATCAAAGAACCTAGCATTGGCCAGGATGGTGTCCATGGCCAGCGTCTTCACACGGGTCCTGGACACCAGACTGGACCCCGGCTCGTTGAAGGCAATGTGTCCGTCAGGGCCGATGCCTGCCCAGAAGAGACAGGGCAGCCCTGTCAGTCCCAGGGATCCAAGATTTCAAGAATGGACAATCTCTCCTTCCCCACCTGGGATCTGAAAAAAATCCTTAAAAACCGTGTCTCTCACCTCATTCATTTAAAGGTACACTTTAAGCATATGATCTTCCCCTCTCATTTCTCGCTGAGGCACACACATTGTTAACTTGCTACCACCCTCAGAAAGCTAAGTAGGGAGTAATCCCAAAAGCTTCTGCCCCCCCAGATCATCCAAGTGTAACTTCTCTCCCTCCTGCCACTTCTCTATCCCTGCTGGGATGGAGTCACACCAAAGAAAACATAGACAGGGCCTGGAAAGGGGCTGCCAAGTTTATAAAATCTCAGAACATGAGCACTCCTAGCCATTTCCTCCCCACCTTGAAGTAAAGAAGAGTTAAATCTGGAGCAGTCAAAGACTGTTCAACTTCAGCCTCCCACCCCCACCCCCTATGGGGGACCAGAGGCCGTGACAGACGGAAGTGTATGAGGGCAACTCAGGGCAGGAACACGCATAAACCTGAGAGCGGTATACCCTAGGTCCCCACCCTCTCTCCACTGCTCTGGCTGGCTGACCAAGGGCAAGTCACAAAACTTCTCTGGGGTTCAATTGCTATTTTTAGCATGCAGGGGCTGATGGTGGAATCTTCTGGAACTACATGAGTCTGTGATTATGTTTAACTAAGTCCCATGACTGATCCATAAAACCTTGTCTGAGGAACAGAGAGAATCTCGGAGTCCAAATCCAAATACCTCAATTTACAGACAAGGCATCAAATTGCAGAAAGAGGAGATGCCCTAGATCACAAAGTTTCTGAGCGGCAGAGGCAGGGCAAGGCACCAGGGCTCCCACTCTGTGCCTTCCCTGCTGCCTCAGGCTAATAAGTGACCCCACTGTCACTGGTACAGAGAGAGGGAGCTGTTTGCAGACAGGCAGGTTCTTGTCTCCTTCTAGGTTCCAGCCACCCTGGGTTTGCCCTGGACACCTGCTGCGGTGTCGAGCTCACCTCCGACAAACAGCTCAATCCCACCCGCAGCCTTGATCTTCTCTTCAAAGGCATCACACTCAGCCTGCAGGTCAGCTGCATTCCCATCCAGAATGTGGGTGTTTTCTGGGTGGATGTCAATGTGCTTGAAGAAGTTGTTCCACATGAAGGAGTGGTAGCTCTCTGGGTGGTCTCGAGGAAGGCCTGCGGGGCCATGGCTGCACTCAGTCATGCCAGGCTGAGCAAGACCACCCTCCCAAGGATGCCAGGATACCCCCAGACCCCCAGAGGCACTTTCAGGGAAGAGCCCATCAGGGAGCCTTGGGCACTAGCCCTCTCACCCCCAGCCACTCGGAGTAAGCTGGGCTGGTGTCCTTGTGCCCATGACCATGGGCCTGGGCCCTCAATCTGATCTCCTTTTCACAAGAGAATGGCTGGAGGCCAGGATCAGTCTGGACCTCTGGAGGTGGGCTAGCCTCTGGGGGGTAGGGCTGGGCCCATCAGGAAAGGAAGCAAGAACACCCCTTACCCTGTGCCTCCCACCTCACCATTAACCCCTCCCCACCCCCCCATTACACCCTGCTCAGCCTGAACCCCAACTGGAACACCAAGTGGTTGGAGAGAATTATCTCAGAGCTTCCAAAAAAAGATTTTTTTCAGTCAAAAAGAAAAACAATGTTTAAAGTGCATGTTTCAAGGGCCTGAAGAGCGGGGGGGAATGGGCAGTTGATTTTTAATGGATAGTTTCAGTTTTGCAAGATGAAAAGAGTTCTGGAGATTGGTTGCACAACAGTGTGATCTACTTAACAATGAACTGTACACATAAAAATGGTTAAAATGGTAAATTTTATGTTATGTGTAGTTTACCACAATTTAAAAAAAGAATCTTTAAGGCAAAACCATTACAAGATGATGGTGGAGGTGGAGAGGGTGACAGAAGCCCAAGGTGCCACTTTTCATCAGTGGAAAGGATACCAGTCTCAGCTCCCTTCCCAGTACACTTGGCAGGAAGGGGACTGGAAGATGAACAGTAGAGAGAAAGTCCAGACACAGACACTGGTGTGTGTGTGGGGGCACACACCCCAGCCATGGGACCCCAGATCCCATTTGCAGCCATCTGTTCCAGAAAGAAATGGCATGGAGTTGGGGAGGAGGCAGAGGAGGAGATATGCTGGAATTAATTAAGTGCTTGCTCTGATCAAGAAGCTTCCACACCTGTTATATCACTTAATGCTCACAGCCCATGAGGTCAGCTTTATTAGCCTCATGTCATAGCTGAGTGAACCAAGGCCTAGAAGATACAGTATCACCAACTGAGCCTACCCCCAAATGCCACTGGTTCCCTGAGACCTCCCCAGTTCTCTCCTGGGCCGATCCTGTGAGGGGAGGAGTACGATTCTCCCAAGACTCACCCACATACTCGTCCATGTTGAAAGTCTTCACATATTTGAAGGACAGGTCTCCATTCTTGTAGTATTCAATCAGCTTCTTGTAGCAGCCAAGTGGGGTGCTCCCTGCAAGAGAGGCCACAGCCATGAACCCCCTTCAACCCCCAGCTCCTGGAAGCCCAGAGGGCGCCCGGGAATGAATCAGGGATGCTCCACCAGGAGAACCTGTCAGATCTGACAGAAACAGATCTGAAGTCCTACCCAATGCTCAATCCAAACTGCCATCCATTAAGTGCTGGTTTAATGCCTATTTCCTCCCTAGACTGTAAGCTCCAGGAGGGAAGGGCTGTGTCTGTCTTGTTCACGGCTGAATCCCTAGGATTCAGCACACTGATGATTGAAATGACTGATTAGCACCCGAGTGAATGTCAGACTTAATTACTGACATGACATTCCCTGAGCAACCAGTACGTGAGAGGTACGTGATGGGGATGCAGAGAAGTGAGAGACACAGCAGCCACCCTGGAAGAGCTCACTGTCTTGGAGTGGGGACACAAAGCAGTAATGTCGGCTGTGGTACAGGCTAGGCTGTGGTACAGCCTAGCCTGTGGGTTTGGCAAAGACTTCCCCTCAGAGCAGCAAACCCGAGTTGAGTCTCATTAAAAAGTCAGTCATAAAACCCATAAAAAGGCCAAGAGGACTGCTGTCAATTAAGAAACTAAATTATGCATGAAGCCTGACTGGACACTGGGATTCATTTTTTAAAAAAACTATAAAAAATAAATGTGGACAATTAGGGGAAAAATTTAATATAGTCTATATATTAGATGATATTATGAAATGATTTTTAATTTTCTTAGGTATTATAATAGTATTGTGGTTATGTAAGAGAATGTCCTTATTCTGAGGAGATATGTACTAAAGGATTTAGAGGTAAAGTGTCAGGGTCTCTGGACCTTACTTTCCAGCAGCTTATAAGAAATGTGTGTGTGTATGTGTGTGTGTACAGACAGAACATGAGCCACAAGAGATGAAAGCAAATGTGGCAAAAGGTTAACAATTGGTGAATCTAGGTAGATGGTACTGTACTATTCTTTCAGCTTTTCTGAATGCATGAATCTTTTAAAAATAAAAAGATGGGGCTTCCCTGGCGGCGCAGTGGCTGAGAGTCCACCTGCCGATGCAGGGGACATGGGTTCGTGCCCCGGTCCGGGAGGATCCCACATGCCGCGGAGTGGCTGGGCCCATGAGCCATGGCCGCTGGGCCTGTGCGTCCGGAGCCTGTGCTCCACAACGGGAGAGGCCACAGCAGTGAGAGGCCTGCGTACCGCAAAAAAAAAAAAAGATGGAAAGAAAAAAGCCCCACTCAAGTCGGATCATTCCTTTCACAACCCACTAATGGCTTTTCATTTCACTCAGTTATAATCAGTCCTAACAAAGGCTCTATACAACCTGGCCACTGGCTAACTCTCCCCAGCTAGGAATCCTGCTTCAAGCAATTCTACCTCAGGGCCTTTGCACATGGTGTTTGTTTCCTTTGCCAGCAATGTTCTCCTTCAGGTATCTGCATAGCTAACTCACCTCTTCAGGCCTTTACTCAAATGTCACTTTCTCAGAGAGACCTTCCCTGCCCCCATATCCAACACTGTAACTCCCACCTCTGCCTAAACACACTCTAGCCCCTTTCCCTGCTTCATTTTTCTCCTTCCCTCTTATGACCATCTAACATACTCTATATTTTGCTAATTCACTTGTTTATTATCTGTGTCTCGCACCATAATTCAAGCTTTAGGAAGGCAGGAATTTGTATTCTTTTTATTCACTGTTGTATCCCTGGCACCTACAACAGCTTGGCATACAGCGGCTATTCAATAAGTATCTGCTGAATGAATGACAGTGGCAGCCCCATCCACACAAAATAATCAGCCTATCCCTGTGACATGGTCTTAGCCATGGCTGAGCCACACAGCTTCCCTGTCCTACCCCTGAGCTTCATCATGTCCATTTTCCAAACTTGTAGCCTTCCCATCAATTCTGTGAGCTTCCAATATCTAGCCAATAAATTCCTTTTCTGCTTAAGTTAGCCAGAGTCGGTTTCTGTGGCTTCCACCCAGAACCCTGAGGGTGCTTCAACTAACGGTAAGAATGTTCCAAGGAACCCATATGGAAATGCTGTGCTGGTTCAAGTGTGACAGTCAGGAAGGGGCCAGGTCTTGGAGGGCCCTGAACACCACTCTGAGGGGCTTGGATTTAATTTTGCAGACGATGGGGAAATGGGGAGGGGTTTCAGCAGAAACCCAGACTCTGACCCAGGGTGGCACCACAGTTAGAAAACAGGATGTTAGCACAGCCCCGACACAGCCTGAGACTCTGGTGGTTTCACAGATACCTACCTGAATATACTGTTCCCACAAGCCTCTAGAGCAGAGGTCGGAAAACTTCAGCCCACAGGCCAGATCTGGCCTGCTGCCTGTTTTTGTAGAGCTCATAAATTAAATGTAGTTTTTATACTTTAAAAGTTTTTAAAAACCAAAAGAATATTATGATATATGAAAATTATATAAACTCAAACGTCAGTGCTGGCAGACATCCATGCTCATTTCTGGATTGTCTATGGCTCCTTTTGAGCTACAAGGGCAGAGTTAAGCAGCTGCAACAGAAACTGTATGGCCAGTGAAGTGTACAATATTTATTATTTGGCCGTATACAGAAAAAGCTTGAAGACTCCTGCAATAGTGGATTGGTCACTGAGGCAAATCCACCCCACTTCTGAAAGAAATAATCAGAACATTTGCCTTGAAAAACTGGGCTCAAAATATCCTCCCATAAAGGCAACATTCTGATTTTTTCCCCAAAGAAACTAGGACTGTTTTTCACTTAGGTCCTGTGTTTAATTAAGCCTTACAGAAAATGCAATGAGTGACTATCTTCTCAATTCTCCCAAGGATGGCACTTAGTAGCACTCTAGATGAGGGGAAGAGAAATTAATTCATTACATAAAACGTATGCCTTAAGGTATTAGGACTTAATTCTGTTAAGGAAACTTGACTGACAGGGCTGGCTTAGGATATAGCCTAAAAATCAGAGTTTTTCCTGCCTAACCAAGATCCCTTCTACTCCAGGACTTTTCAGGAGCAGGCAGCAACAAACCAACCCAGAGGAAGCTGGGTCCTCTGTTTCGTACGTCCGGGGGCAAAGGAGTTGTTCACTCATAAGGCCAGTACCTCAGAGCCCTCCTTGCAGTCCCTTGGCTGAATGGGCCTACCTACCTGGCCCCTTAAAAGCCCATAATGCCCTCGCCCACCCTCCCCATCCCACAACGCACCAGTAGGGAGCCCCAAGGTGAAGTACTTGTCTGGCCCTGGGTTAAACTGGATGATGCGGTTCCTGATGTATTTGGCTGCCCACTCACTGGCCTGAGAATAGTGGTCCAGGATGATGAGCTTCATCTTGTCCTGCAGGGGTAGGTGACAAAAGGAATCAGTGGTAAGGGGTAAGGAGAAAGGGGTGGAGGGGAGAAGCCCTTCTCTCCATGTTGTCTGAGCCCGGAAGGGGAAGTTCACAGAGCATTGACAGGCTGGGCCAAGTGCCTCCACTACCCACCAGGAGGCGCTGCTTTGGGACAGACCTGGGTTCTAATCTCAGTTCCTCCACTGATCAACTGCAGAACCTTGGTTAAGGACCCAAGTTCTTTGAGCCTGTTTTCTCTTACGGGAAAATGGGGACAACAGCACCTACCTGACAAATTTCATGATGGTGAATATGAAATGAGAAGATGCATGTAAACCACATAGTATTAAATATAACATGTTGGCTATTATCTTGCAGCTCGACCCAGGCCCCCCTTCACCACCCCTCGACAACCCCCACCTGGCTAGATACTCTACTGTTGAACTCTTCCTCAATAAATAGAGAGGTCATGGGATCATCTTGGATCACTAGAGCAGGTGGAGGCCTGGAGAGGTGTGTTCTTTCAGTACCAGAGAGGGGCGCTCCTACCGGCCTGCCTTGCTTTGCAGATCCTGTTTCCCCCAAAGAACAAACACACGGCAAAGGTAATCGCTCTGGAAGGAGGGCGTTTAGTCCTCCCCGCCGCACTGCGGTCAAATCAGAGTGGGAAGGCCAAGGCTGAGGTGGCCGGATCCGCGGTCCGTGGGGTACAGGAGTTGTTCCCCCACCCCAATGGCGATTCCATCGCCCCTGCCGGGGAGGGGACCCGAGCGGATCGCTGGGGGTCCTGGCCCCAGGTTGCCGGAGGCTGGGCAGCGTCCGGATCCCCGCCCGCGAGGAGGGTCCCCGCGGACCCCGCTCCCCACTTACGCGCACGCCTCCCGCGGCTGATGCAGCGACTGCGCTGGCGGCCCCGCCCCGCGTGGGTCATGTGGCTTCAAGTCACGCGGTGCAGCGCTCCGCCCGCGGGGCTGACTTCTAGGGGCCGCGGCTCCCGGGAGGACTCTGCCCGGCGGGCCAGGGGCTCCCATTTTCTTAGCTCAGGGCCTGTGCAGGCCCCGGTAAAGCCTTGGGGGGCGGGGCTTGGAGATTGGTTTGGTGGAGGAGGGAGACTTGGGGGGGGTCCCAGGTCGCTCCCAGGGATGCAGTCCCCAAGGCCGGGGGCTGGGGCAGGGTTTTCAGTGCTAGCGGTGGGGCGCGGGAGGAAGGGCAGAATCTCTTCCTCTAGGGCTGGGCTTGGCTCTTCCTTCAGTTTATTTTTTTAGATATCATTTATTTACGTAGATATTACTGCTTTTTTGTTTTAAATATAATTGGATTTTTTTCTACCTTAAAAAAAAATCCATCTTTGCAGCAGTGTGAACTAGAGAAAAATGTAGGTCCCTGGTCTCCTCTACCCTAAGGTAATCATTGCTAACAGGTTAGTCTACATCCTCAGTGATTTTTCGTGAATATCCTTACATTGTATTTTACAGAAATGAGAACACACCACACGTGTGCTCCACAGTCAGCTGGGCAACCACATCCTGCAGTTCCCGTGACTCGGCTCGCCTCTTCCTTGGGCCTCGCTGTGGCTCCGGAACAGCTTGAGAGAGTGGGCTCCTAATGGTGAGGCCCTGATGAGCCCGGGCGGTGGAGCTAACACAGTTTGAGGGACTTGTTCTTTGGCCTCAGTGTTGGTGTCTTCTGTTTTTTTAAAATTCAGTTAGAAATCTCATCTCAGCCTGAGGATTGCAGATGTTTCACAGTGAGGTTCCCACCCCAGTCTCCAAACACTTCAGATGATACCTCCAGGTTTGCAGCAGTTGCCCTCAGATGGTACAGGAAGTGACTTCATGGGACCTTAATTGGGCCTGTTTCCCCAGAGTTTCCCTTTCTGTAGGGAACCAGTGCAGGTGTCTGTTAAGTCTGGAAGCTCTTGATTCTGCATGTGGACTAATCAGGAAGGCCTGGGTTTAAATTCTGGTCTTGCCAATGTCGACTTCTTGAGTGAGTGACTCAAGCCAATGACTCAGCTTCTCCAACTCTTCATTTTCTTATCTGGAACTTGGGAATTGAGTGGAAATTACATAATAGTGACCTCATGTAGCTGTTGTAAGCATTAAATGAAAACCAGTGGGCCCTGCATATCTGTGGTTCCAAATGCACAGATTCAGCCAACCTCAGATGGAAAATATTCAAAAAATAATTCCTGAAAGCTCTCAAAAAGCAAAACTTGAATTTGCTCTGTGCCTGGCAACTGTTTACATCGCATTTACGTTGTATTAGGTGTTATAAGTAGTCTAGAGGTGATTTAAAGTATATGGGAAGATGTATGTAGGTTATATGCAAATACTGTGTCATTTTATGTAAGAGATTTGAGCATGCATGGATTTTGGTATTTGTGGGGGTCCTGGAACCAATTTCCTGGGGAAACTGGTGGCTGACTGTGTTAGCATAGCATAGCATGGCTAGCCATGTTACCGATACCCCTTATTTCCTCCTACCCTCCTTACAGCTCTCTCTCTCTAACCCTGAAATACTCTCTACCCTAACCTTCTGCCCTCCTCAGGCTCCTCCCACTCCATGCCTGGGTTTAAACTGTTACCCATACTCATCCTTCCATCCTCTTGTTTTGGAACTAAAGTTGGCTGACTAAAAGAATTGTGAATCCCTCCCCACCCCAGATTTTTTGCTTGTGAGTTTGTCTATGCAGTCTCTGTTCCTTTTCCTTCCTTCCTGTGATGAAGGCAGATGTGATGCCTGGAGAAGCCATATTATAACTATGAGGCAATAAGCATGACGAAAGAGTGGAGGATAGAAGGAACTTAAGTCCTTGATGTTTGACAAATGCTAGGCCTCTACTGCTGGACTTCCGCTAAGGAAATAACAAATATCCGTGTGGTATTTATTTAAGCCACTGCTGGTAGATTTTTCTGTGTCTTGAGATTAAAAACATGACTCACTGTTACAGCAGATGACTCAGGTCTTCCTTGGAGTTTATGTTGGTATTATGGGGAGATACCTTTCTTCTACAAGAATTTTGAGCTGTGAAATCCAGGAAAGCTTAGAGCTGCCAGTGAGGAAAGTAAAAACAATAGAAGAGATACAAAGCCCTGTAACATCATTTGAGCTGCCTAGATCTAGCCATGTCCAAAGCCAAATATACTCTGTTGGGTTTAAGTTGGGTGAATGAATGAGGGAATACAAAAATAATATCTTTTTTTCCCTGAGACTAGTTAGGGGAAACTCTGGAAGAATATTGAGTTATCTATTGCTGCATAACAGATTACCCCAAAACTTAATGGCTGAAAGCAATAATTACAATAAGGGGGGCTAAAAAGAAACGTGCTGTCAAGCCATGAAATGACATGGAGGAAACATAAATGTGTGTTACTGAAAAGTCTACATATTGTAATATTCCAACCCTATGACATTCTGGAAAAGGCAAAACTATGGAGACAATAAAAAGATGGTTGCCAGGAGTTAGCAGGGAGGGTGAGATGAATGGGTAGAGCACAGAGGTTATAGGGTCGTGAAACTATCCTGTGTGACACTGTAGTGGTGGATACATGTGGTTATACTTTTGTCTGAACCCTGGAATGTACAAGAGTGAACTCTGATTTAAACTATGGACTTCGGGTGATTATAATGTATAAGTTTGTCACTTGTAACAAGCTTGCCACTCTGATCAGTATATTGAGTGAAATCTCATGAGAGACCCTGATCCAGAATCACTCAGCTAAGTCAGTCCTGAATTCCTGACCCACAGAAGCTGTGAGGTAATAAACATTTGTTGTTTTAAGCCGCTAAATTATAAAGTCATTTGTTATGCTGCAATAGATAACTGAGCACACTCAGGAAAATTCCGTAGGTGGGGTAGGTGTTAAGCAGGGGATTCAACCCCTGTTTCTCTCCCCTGTGCATGGAGGTGCGTCATCTGACCCACCAGAGACTCCATTCCTCAGATCACACATTCCCACGTTGTGCTGCCCTCCGCCATGTTTGTGGAATCCCCTGCCGAGGCTTCTGCTGAGCATTTCTTCCTGTTACTTGCTGTTTTCTAATTATCTGAGGCCATGTCTTACCTTCATTCCCTGTAGCTGTTTCTCACTGATCTTTGCATTTCCCATACCACCTAGCTCACTACCTTGCACATAAAAGCCAAAGCCCCACATGTTTCAGAGCGTTGGCTCTGGAGCCCATTGGGTTCAGATGCTAGATCAACCACTTATTAGCTGGGGCACTTTCTTAATCTCTGTGCCTCAGTTTCCTCAACTGTAAAATAGGGAGAGTAATGGTAGCTACTTCATAGGGTTGTTTTGAGCATTAATACACATTGTCACTTGGAAAGCATTTGGAACTATGCCTGACACGTGGCAGCTGCTCCATAAATATCACTTATTAGATTGAATCATACAAAAATTGTCATTTTTCTGGGTCAAAAAACTAAATATTGGCAATTTCACATAGTTTAATCTCATATTATTATTTTTATCCTTTCACCAGAGTTATATTCAAAGAAACAGTCTGGCAACCCAAAACAATTACAGTTGTAGGTAATGTCTGTAGAAGAATGTTAAAGACAATCCAAATCAGAACTCAGAGCACCTCTTAAAATTCTCCTTGCCTCATTCTTTTTACTGTTACCAGGAAACCTTTTCCACTGCTCATTCTAAACTCCTAACTAAAAAAATCTCTGCCCCAACACCCCATCCCACATAACCAGCCAAAGTAGGTGACTACCTTGCCCATCCTTCAATTTACATCCATTCTCTTCCTCACAGTAAATTTCTCTTTTTTTTTTTTTTTTTTTTGCGGGCCTCTCACTGTTGTGGCCTCTCCCATTGCGGAGCACAGGCTCCGGATGCGCAGGCTCAGCGGCCATGGCTCACGGGCCCAGCCGCTCAGCGGCATGTGGGATCTTCCCGGACCGGGGCACGAACCCGTGTCCCCTGCATCGGCAGGCGGATTCTCAACCACTGCGCCACCAGGAAAGCCCTAAATTTCTCATTTTTGATGCAGACACCTGGGTTTAGCTTCCGAGGTGTCTCTCTTTTCCTGTCTCTCATTGCAAAAACCTAGACATGATACTGCCCAAAACTGACTTCCTAGAGAGCAGAAGAGAGGGGAGAGGCTGAGAAGGCAAAGGTGAAATTCCTTCTTTTAAAAAAATTTTAATTATGGTAAAAACATACAAAGTTTACCATCTTAACCATTTTTAAGCATCCAGCTCAATAGTGTTAAGTACATTCATGTTGTACAACCAATCTCCACGACTCTTTCCTCTTGGCAAACTGAAACTCTATACCCATCAGACAACAACTTCCCCATTTCCTCCTGCCCCGAGTCGCTGCAGCCACTGTTCTACTTTCTGTCTCTATGAATTTGATTACTCTAGTTCACTCATATATGTGGAATCATGTGGTATTTGACTTTTGCAACTGAGTTACTTCAGTTAGCACAGTGTCCTCACATACATACATACACACATACATACATACATACATAGTATATTATTTTATCCATTCACCTGTGCATGGATACTAAGGTTGCTTCTACCTCTTGGCTATTGCAGAATTTTTTTTAAATTGGGAAATATGAACAAATTTAGTAATTTCAGGCTCCTTCACAAGGGGAAGACAATGTAATAAACTGCATGATTGTGTTGTTCAAATATTAAATGGGGAGGCAGGTCAGGGCCCCAAGAGAGCCACATCGGTCAGAGTCGGACAGACTTGGGTGGCATATCCAGGAATGGATGCCAGAGCTACACTGTTTGGCTTTGAATTCCAGCTCTACCACTTACTGATTGGTTAACTTCTGGGAAGTCAATTTCTTTCTGACTAATTGCTTCATCCATGAAATAGGAAAAATAACACCTACCTTATTGTATGGACTATTATTGCTAAGAGTAGTTACCTCAGGGGAGGTTTAATACATGTAAGGCACTTAGAACAGTGCCTGGCACTGAGTTAGCTGTCACTAAGGGATCATTATTATTATTAGTGTTTTGAGATGGGCCTTGAAAGAGAATCAGGGTTTGGTCGCTGAAGAGGAGGAGGGTGGCATTACAGACAGGGATGATCAGAGGCAGGAAGGCACTGAGGCTGGGAGAGTAGTGTTTCCAGAGTTAAGAAACAAAAACACAGGATATCCAGCTAAATTTGAATTATGGCTACTTGCCTGTGCATACGCACTTTGAGATAAAAGAAAAATATCGCATGAGACTTACTTATTCTAAAAGCATATTTTGGGGAATTACCTGGTGGCGCAGTGGTTAAGAATCTTCCTGCCAGTGTAGGGGACATGGGTTTGGTCCCTGGTCCAAGAAGATCCCACATGCCATGGAGCAGCTAAGCCCATGCACCACAACTACTGAGCCTGTGCTCTAGAGCCCGTGAGCCACTAATGAGCCTGCACGCCACAACTACTGAAGCTCTTAATCTTTGTTTTCCAGGATTTGCTTATAAAATTCCTCAAAGTTACGGTCTGTGTTTCATTTACATTTTGATATGATTTCTTTAGTGGTCACATCTAACTTATTGTGTGCTTGGCCGTTGAACATTCACTAATGAGAAATCGTGCTCAGTGTTAGCATTATGAGCCAGTATATAGAACATGTACTGTCATAAAGTTAACAACTCTGATAATTAGACTTCAGATTTCATTGGTTGAAACCCACAATACAGTCTTTCACAGCATAACTTGCTTTTCCACTCTTCAGGATTACATTGTACCTTTTGATCAACAACTTTTTAAAATGTGCACAAACAAAAAGGAGCATTGTCATCAGTGTTTATTCTTTTTTTCTTCAACGCTGCACCTGATGATTCCACCTGTTTCCGCGCTAAAAGTGTATTTAGTAACATCCATGGAAAAGAATTGAATTTGTCAATTTATGAAATCCATTTCAAAAGATAATCATAGCAAGTGCTGCAATAATTATCCACTTTGGGCTGAAATTTATTTTCCTGCTCACATAATGTTTTCCCTTTTAAGAACAGCTTTGGTAATAAAAGGGATACATTTTCCATCAATACTTCTTTTAACACATTCAACAAGTTCCTTTAAGCAGTGGAGTACTGCAGTAACACTACTGGCTCTTCTTTCAGTTTGCATAATCCTATCGTTAAATTGATACTGAAAACTAGGAACAAACTTCATTCAGTGCTTTTTTTTTTTTTTTTTTTTTTTTTTTTTTTTTTTTTTTTGCGGTATGCGGGCCTCTGACTGTTGCGGCCTCTCCAGTTGTGGAGCACAGGTTCCGGACACACAGGCTCAGCGGCCATGGCTCACGGGCTCAGCCGCTCCACGGCATGTGGGATCCTCCCGGACCGGGGCACGAACCCATGTCCCCTGCGTTGGCAGGCGGACTCTCAACCACTGCGCCACCAGGGAAGCCCTCAGTGCATTATTTAAAAAGCCAACAAGAATTTTGGGGTCCTTTTCTTCAGAATTGAAGCATAATGTCAGTGCTTCAAATAAATGGAGGATTCTCTCAACTGCAGTTGTTAGAGAGCCAGTGGTTTTTGAATGTGAGAGAAGTAAAGAATACTGAATGCCAAAAAAATCACAAAAAGATTTAAATCGCTTAGTTAGAATAGTGTAAATGCTGAAGTAGGAGAACATTGCATGAGTTACTTCAATCTCAAAAGAAAGGACATCAGGTACTTTTTTTAAAAAATAAATTATTTATTTATTTAACTGCACCGGGTCTTAGTTGCAGCACGCAGAATCTTCATTGTGGAATGCAGGATCTTTGTTGCGGCATGCAGGATCTAGTTCCCTCACCAGGGATCAAACCCAGGCTCCCTGCATTAGGAGCACAGAGTCTTAACCACCAGGCCACCAGGGAAGTCCCAACATCAGGTACTCTTGAGCACATTATGCAGAGCACAGGCAGGACCACCAACACCTTCCATAGAATTATTCATGCTTTGCTTCAGCTTTGAATAAACGTTGTTTGTACCTTTATGGAAACATCCACCGAAAGTTGTATTTGTATTACCTCCAACAAAAGTAGTAAAAATTTCTCATTAATTGTTTATATTTAAAATAAAATTTCGACTTTATTCTGATATCCAAGAAATTCATTCTGTGATTGTAGTATTGCGTTTTGACCTTGACTTTGGTCAAATACTGATATAAACATTCAGTTATTCAGCCAAAATGTGTATTTGGTGCACTTATTTGGGAAATTTTTTTCCTTCCAGTTTTATTAAGACATAATTGGCATACGGTACTGTATAAGTTTAAGGTGTACAGCATAATGATCTGACTTACATTCATCATGAAATGATTACCACAATAAGTTTAGTGAACATCATCTCATAGATACAAAATAAAAGAAAAAAATGTTTTTACCTATGATAAGAACTCTTAGTATTTACTCAACATCTTTCATTCATAATATACAGCAGTGTTAATTATATTAATCATGTTGTACACTACATCCCTAGTACTTATTTATCTTTTAAAAGGAAGTTTGTACCTTTTGACCACCTTCATCCAACTCCCCCTTTCTCCACCCCCTGCCTCTGGTAACTGCAAATCTCATCTCTTTTTCTGTAAGTTTGTTTTAATCGTGTTCATTTTTCATTCCAAGTTTCCTTGTACATATCCAAACAGAAGTGATAACTATTAATGTGTGGGCTCCATGGGCAAAAGAACAACCTTACAAACAGCTAAATGATGCTAGTTTGATATCAGTGTCATCCAGCATTTTAAGTATATCAGGTAACTCCAATGGGGATTTGATTTTTTTTCAACCAATTCATGGAATCAGAATAAAGTTTTAAGAAGTTCATTCTGCCAAAGGTAAAACATCCAAAATTAATGTAAACACAATTATAAATTTAGTTAAAATATCCAGCATTCAAGATATAATTGTTTCTGTGGTGTCAATACAAATACATATTTTGGTGAATCACAGCTTCATGATAAAAATGTTTTTACCGTGTTAGGATATTAGCAATGACCTTAGAATTGGTTGTGATGCACATGTAATTTCTTTTTTTTTTTTTTTTAGGAGGGAAGATATTTTATGTTTTTAAAAAAATTTTTTAACTTAATTTTTATTCTATTTATTTATTTTTTGGCTGTGCTGAATGTGGGATCTTAATTCCCCAACCAGGAACTGAACCCACACCCCTGCAGTAGAAGTGCGGGTCTTAACCACTGGACTGCCAGGGAAGTCCCTACATGTATCTATTCTTTTTCAGATTCTTTTCCCATGTAGGTTATTACAGAATATTGAGTAGAGTTCCCTGTGCTATACAGTAGGTCCTTGTTGATTATATATTTTATACATAGTAGTGTGTATATGTTGAGTTTGTTTGGTTTTGAAGTATAATTGACCTACAACACTGTGTTAGCTCCTGGTATACAACATAGTGATTCGATATTTCTATATGTTACAAAATGATCATCACAATAAATCTAGTTACCATCTGCCACCATATAAAAATATTACATTATTGGGCTTCCCTGGTGGCGCAGTGGTTGAGAATCTGCCTGCCGATGCAGGGGACGTGGGTTCGTGCCCTGGTCCGGGAGGATCCCACATGCCGCGGAGCAGCTGGGCCCGTGAGCCATGGCCACTGGGCCTGTGCGTCCGGAGCCTGTGCTCCGCAATGGGAGAGGCCACACACACACACACACACACACACACACACACACACACACAAAATTACATTATTATTGACTATATTCCTCATGCTATACTTTTCATACCCAGGACTCTTATTTTGTAACTGGAAGTTTATACCTATTAATCTCCCTCACCTATTTCTCTCATTCTCCCACCCCTCTCCCCTCTGGCAACACCTGTTTGTTTTGTTATGTTTGTTCATTTGTTTTGCTTTTAGATTCCACATATAAATGAAATCATACAGTATTTGTCTTTGTCCATCTGACTTAGCATAATGCCCTCCAGGTCCATCCATGTTGTCACCAATGGCAAGTTTTCATTCTTTTCTTATGGCTGAATAATATTCCATTATATGTACCACATATTCTTTATCCATTTATCTATCAGTGGGCACTTAGGTTGCTTCATATCTTGGAAATAATGCTGCAATGAACATAGGGGTGCATCTTTAGAAAAATTATTTATTTATTTATTTTTGGCTGTGTTGGGTCTTTGTTGCTGTGTGCTGGCTTTCTCTAGTTGCGGCGAGCAGGGGCTACTCCTCGTTGCGGTGCACGGGCTTCTCACTGCAGTGGCTTCTCTTGTTGTGGAGTATGGGCTCTAGGCGCACAGGCTCAGTAGTTGTGGCTCGCAGGCTCTAGAGCACAGGCTCAGTAGTTGTGGTGCATGGGCTTAGTTGCTCCACGGCATGTGGGATCTTCCCATACCAGGCCTCGAACCTGTGTACCCTGTATTGACAGGCGGATTCTTAACCACTGCACCACCAGGGAAGCCCGGGGTGCATCTTTTTGAATTAGTGTTTTTCTTTTTTTCAGATAAATACCTAGGAGTAGAATTGCTGGATCGTATGGTAGTTCTGTTTTTAATTTTTTGAGCCACTATTTTCCATAGTGGCTGCACCGATTTACATTCCCACCAACAGTGCACAAGGGTTCCCTTTTCTCCACATTCTCGCCAAAACTTGTTATTTGTTGTCTTTTTGGTAATAGCCATTCTGACAGGTGTGAAGTGATATCTCATTGTGGTGGTGTTTTTTAGTTTATTTATTTGGGTGCGTTGTGTATTAGTTGCGGCACATGGGATCTTTCATAGCGGCACTCGGGCTCTTTGTTGTGGCGTGTGGTCTTCTCTCCAGTTGCGGCGCAGGCTCCAGAGTGTGCGGGCTCAGTAGTTGTGGCACACGGGTTTAGTTGCCCCATGGCTTGTGGGATCTTAGTTCCCTGATCAGGGATCGAACCTGTGTCCCCTGCATTGGAAGGTGGATTCTTAACCACTGGACCACCAGGGAAGTCCCTCATTGTTGTTTTGATTTGCACTACTAACTTTTAAAAATATATACTAAATACTACATATATTTAATGTGTATAATTTGATGAGTATGGGCATATGCATTCCCTGGGGAACAATTACCATAATCAAGGTAATAGATTTATCCATCACCTCCAAAAGTTTCCTGTGTCCCTCTGTTTTTGGTTTTCGTGTGTGTGTGTGTGTGTGTGTGTGTGTGTGTGTGTGATATTAACTCTTAACTCAATAAGAGAGTGTCTGCAAAAATTTTTACTGTTTCTGAAGTCTCATCTGAAAGGCATTCTACTTGCAATAGCCTTATATGCAAGCCTTTTTCACAAGAAAAATATTGCACAAAGGCAAATTTGTTTCTGCACTGTGATTATTTGCATTTTGGCTGTGCCATAAAAGGGTGAGACATTTAGATCTTTGATAATCTCTGTAGTAATAAATGGAGCTATTATATTATTATTATGGCAGTGTTTAAAAATTTATTTGCAATTTTGGAAACTGAAAACACTTCTGGTGGTAGTACATCCAAACACTTACTTGAGTTGAAAGACTGATGATGATATACAGGTGTGGAAGTCCATTACATTTCTGCTGTGATTGTATTATCTTTTAATCTGAATTTTTCCTAATAAAAATTGTTTATCACTTTCCTTAGTTTTAGTTAAGGAAATCATACATCTCTTATGGTTAGTTGTTAATATATGCTGGCTTATGTCTGATTTTTCATCTCTTTTATATTAAATGAACAACTGCATACTGCAGAAACTTTCAAAAGGGATTTCTATCTTGTTTAATAAATGTTCACTGCTCAGAAAGTTCAGCACAAAATTTATGCTTGCTCTTTTATAGTTGGGGGTTCATATATACAGAAAAATAGATTTCTGATAAAGTGTTAATATCCAAAATAAGGAACTCATACAACTGAATAGCAAAAAACAAACAAACAATCCCAATTAAAAATAGGTAGAGGATCTGAATAGACATTTTCCAAGGAAGATATACAGATGGCCAATAGGTACATGAAAAGATACTCAACATCACTAATCATGAGGAAATGCAAATCAAAACCACAATGAGGTATCATCTCACACTTGTCAGGATGACTGTTACCAAAAAGACAACAAATAACAAGTGTTGGCGAGAATGTGGAGAAAAGGGAACCCTCGTGCACTGTTGGTGGGAATGTAAATTGGTGCAGCCACTATGGAAAACAGTATGGAAGTTCCTAAAAAATTAAAAATAGAAGTACCATACGATCCAGCAATTCCACTCCTAGGTATTTATCTGAAGAAAACGAAAACACTAATTCAAAAAGATATATGTTAGGACTTCCCTGGTGGTCCAGTGGCTAAGACTCTGAGCTCCCAAAGCAGGGGCCCCAGGTTCGAACCCTGGTCAGGGAACTAGATCCCACATGCATGCTGCAACTAAGAGTTCACATGCTGCAACTAAAAGATTCCAGCATGCCGCAACGAAGATCCCACGTGCTGCAACTAAGACCCAGAGCAGCCAAATAAATAAAGAAATGTTTTTTAAAAAAGATGTATGCAACCCTGTGTTCACTGCAGCATTACTTACAACAGCCAAGGTATGGAAACAACCCATGTGTCCATCAATGGATGAATAGATAAAGAAGATGCAGTATAGGGACCTCCCTGGTGGCACAGTGGATAGGACCCCATGTTCCCAAGGCAGGGGACCCAGGTTCAATCCCTGATCAGGGAACTAGATCCCACATGCATGCCACAACTAAGAGTTTACATGCCACAACTAAGGAGTCCGCCTGCCACAACTAAGATGAGGCACAGCCAAGTAAGTAAATAAATACATATTTTTTTAAAAAAGAAGATACAGTATATATTACACAATGGTATACTATTCAGCCATCAAAAAGAATGAAATCTTGCCATTAGCAACAAAGTGGATGGGCCTCGAGGGCATTATGCTAAACAAAATAAGACAAAGACAGAATACCCTATGATTACACTTAATATGTGAAATTTAAAATAACATCAAGGGCATCCCTGATGGCGCAGTGGTTAAGAATCCTCCTGACAATGCAGGGGACACAGGTTCGAGCCCTGGTCGGGGAAGATTCCACATGCCGCAGAGCAACTAAGCCCCTGTGACACAACTACTGAGCCTGCACTCTAGAGCCCACGAGCCACAACTACTGAGCCCGCGTGTCACAACTACTGAAGCTTGTGCGCCTAGAGCCCATGCTCTGCAACAAGAGAAGCCACCGCAATGAGAAGCCCACATACCACAACAAAGAGTAGCCCCCACTTGCTGCAACTAGAGAAAGCCCGTGTGCAGCAACGAAGACCCGATGTAACCAATAAAGAAATAAATTTTTTTAAAAAATCAAAAAACCAAGCTCACAGATACAGAGAACAGATTGGTGGTTGCCACAGGTGAGGGGGTAAGGAGTGGGAGAAATTGGTGAAGAGGACCAAAAGGTACAAGTTTCCAGCAATAAAGTAAATAAATCATGGGGATGTAATGTGACTGTAATGTAATGGTATAATGTAATGGTGACTACAGTTCAACTTTACTGCAGATTTTAAAGCTGCTAAGAGTAGATCTGAAAAGTCCTCATCACAAAAAAAATATTTTTGTAACTGTATGGTGACATGTTAACTAGGCTTATTGTGGTGATCATTTTGCAATATTTACAAATATCAAATATTTTGTTCACCTGAAACTAATACAGTGTTATGTCTGTTACACCTCAATTAAAAAAAAATATTGCAGGAAGGTTTAAAAAATAGTAACAGAAACCACTTCAAGAATCAAAGAGATTGAATTTGATCATCTCACAGCTGTGAGAGTGCAATTGTCATTTACAGGTTCAAACTCTTGACTTACTATAAACTGGGTCCAACTGTTGAAAGGGCTGCCAAACTACAAGCTAACATAAATTGAATTTAACATGATTTTTTTTAAAAAAAGGTGAACTCCCTGTTTGCCTGAAAGTGAGACTGCACTTTTAAGGCAAGGTCTCCCCAGCAAAGCCAGAGCTGATTTTATGGAAGGTTTTGGGAAGCTTGGGCGCAGGAGCTGGTGGACTTTCAAAAGAGAATGGATATGAGGATGTAAGGACTTTCAGCTGCTCTCTGCAGCAAGGTTGCCTTTGACTGGCTGGCTTTCGAGCATGGTCCTGGGAGTGAGATGCTTGCTGATTGGCTGTCGTCTAGGAGCGTGGGGACTGTCACTGACTGGCTGGCTTTCAGAGGCTTGGTCGTGGATTTGTTCACATCCAGAAGCATAGTTACTGAAGTGAGAGTATCGCTGATTGGCTGATTTTCAGAACAAAAATCGTAAGTGATTTCTCATCATCGCGGTTACTGGTCACAGCTTGGGACTTTGGCCAAAGAGCAGTGTTCTCCTTTCCTGAATATGAAAATAAGTACCTTTAATTCTCAGTCTCCCCTTTTATTTCCTTCAGCTAAACCTGCAGGAGATCATAAGAGGTTGAATTTTTATTTGTGGAGATACATTTTTCAGCTGGTGTTGCCATTTAAGTGATTTAAGCACCAGTTACTGTGGAGGAAAAATAGCTCTGACACATTTTAGTAATTTATTGAAAAAAGCTGAATACGAGACATTCAGGGTGTCCTGACAGTCAATACAGGACGCAGGACAAAATACAGGACATGTTCCGTATGTACAGGCAACTCTATGAGCAAAGTGCTAAGGGAAGAGAAGGAAGCCTCACCTCAACAGAAGGAAATTGAATTCTCATTTCCTTCTAGAAGGGCATTCATTGTAGCCTGCTTGTTAAAGGCAAATACTGGAAACAACCTAAATGTCCATCAGTCGGGAACTGGTTGGATAAAGCTTTGGGTACCTGTAAAATGGAATACAGTGCATCCATTAAAAATGAGATGGAGTTCTGTGAACTAACATGAATACCACCATGATAGACAGTTAATTAAAAAAAAAAAAACAAGATGGAAATTCCATGTATGGTATCATTTGTGCTAGAATATGCATGGGGGTCATGGAGAGAGGAATAAATATATGTTCCTATATGTGTCGACTGTCTCTGGAAGGTTATTCAAGAAACAGTCATGATGATCTTGGGGGAGGGGAACTGAAAGGCTGGGAGGCTGAAGGGCAGGGAGCAGAAGAGGCTCTCTTTTCAGGGCATATCCTTTTGCAAACGGAACACTTTTAATTATTTTTAACTTTTTTTTTTTTTTTTTTTTTTTTGCGGTACGCGGGCCTCTCACTGTTGTGGCCTCTCCCATTGCGGAGCACAGGCTCCGGACGCGCAGGCTCAGCGGCCATGGCTCACGGGCCCAGCCGCTCCGAGGCATGTGGGATCTTCCCAGACCGGGGCACGAACCCGTGTCCCCTGCATCGGCAGGCAGACTCTCAACCACTGCGCCACCAGGGAAGCCCTAAAACAATGATTTTTTAAAAATCGAATGTGTGACCTGAGCATGGGTGAGAGACACAGGTCTGATAGGCTAAGGGTGTGGACAAGATGTTTTTTGAGCCTAGTGACCCGTCTGCACAAGGGTGGACCTCTGAGGCTGGCCAACCAGCTGTGTGGGATGTTTCCCACATCTCCAAGGCTCCACACCACAGAGCAGAGGAACTAGCCTGGGGCTGGGAGGGGAACAATGTCATCCCACGTAGCAAATGAGCAAGAAACAGAGCTCACGATAAGTGCACTAAATTGCACAGGCAGCCAAAGGGAACAGGGATCGCTTTAATGATCCTGTGTTGGGTTCACTTCCTGGGAGCTCTCCACTGCTGATGGAGAGAGAAACCAGGAAGGGTCCCTCCGGAACAGCCTTGGGATTTCGTCACTGGAGTTCTCCTCATTGGGGAGTCAGTCTGCTTTGAGGAGAACAGCTCCTTTCCTGGCAGAAACAGGTCTCTGCAGCATAAAATGTATTACAGAGAGTATGACAAAAACTTTTGAAAATGGAGGAGTTGGAAACAGTGAACCCACTATAGGGATTCATCATCATAATTATAGCAGCTAATATTAACTGAGCGTTTATCATGTCCTAGGGACTGTTCCAAGTGCTTTGCATGTATTATACTCTCACTTAGTCCTTAAAACAACCCTGTAAGGTGGATACTCTTATTCCAGTTTCACTGATGAGAAAACTGGTAACCAGAGGTTTAGAAATTCACCCAGGGTCACATAAGTAGTTGATCTGGGGTTTGAACTAAGGCTGTCTATACTCCAGCCATTTGACCATACTGCCTCCAAAAGAGGGCTTCTCTGGCACAACCTAAAAACCAATTAACAGCATTAAGCATAGGTACCATGGGAAACATTTGGTGTTCCTGAGTGCCAGCACAGCTCCTGGAATGTGGTTTTTTAAAAATTGAGGTAAGGGACTTCCCTGGCCATCCAGTGGTTAAGACTCCACGCTTCCGCTGTAGGGGGCATGGGTTCAAGCCCTGCTCGGGGAACTGAGATCCTGTATGCAGTATGGTGTGGCAAAAAAAAAAAAAAAAAAAAAAAAAATTTGAGGTGAAATTCACCTAACATAAAATTAACCATGTTAAAGTGAACAATTCAGTGGCATTTAGTGCACTCACAGTGTTTTATAATCGTCACCTCTATTTAGTTCCAAAACATTTTCATCACCCCAAAAGGAAACCCTCTACCCATTAAGCAGTTTCTCTCCATTTCCCCCTTCCCCCAACCTCTGATAACCACCAAATGTGTGTTCTGTCTCTGTGGATTTATGTATTCTGGATATTTCATATAAATCGAATCATACTATATGTGACCTTTTGTGTGTGGCTTCTTTCCCATAGCATATGTGTTTGAGGTTTATCTACATTATAACATGCATCAGTGCTTCGTTTCTTGTTATGACTGAATAACATTCCATTGTATGCATCTGCCACAGTTTGTTTATCCATCCATTGATGGACTTTTGGGCTGGTTCCACCTTGTGGCTGTAGTACAGCTGTGAACATATGTGTATGTGTGTTTTGTTTGAGTGCCTGTTTTCAGTTTTTTGGGTGTATACCTAGGAATGGATTACTGGGTCATATGGGAATTCTGTTTAACTGTCAGAGGACCTGCCAAATCAGAATGTGATGTTTTGATATTAGAATCTCTCCTTGGTACCTTGGTTTTCTCCTATCCAAGAAAAGGAGAGCTCATTTTTCAGGTGAATAAGAGAAACACAGTGTGGTGTAGTGCAGGGAAGACACAAGCTGACCTGGTTTTGAATCTCTGCTCTACCACTTACTGAAAGCATCTGCTAATAAGTTATCGGCAGAAATAGAGATGATCACACCATCCATTGTCTTTTTCCTTATCTGTAGAAATGGAGATGATCACACCATCCATTCATTCATTCATTCAATGAATCCACTGAGGGCTTGTTGCAGGTCTGGCACTGGGGATAGAGTAAGCCATCGTGAAGTTTACAAAATGAGGGGTGGGGGGAGGAAGGGAGGACCCAGGAGTGAATTATTTTACAAAAGAAAGAATCTTTCTGTCATGAGAATAATCACTCCCTTTAGTCGCAAGTAGTCAGTGAGCACATCCAGGTGGGCCTGCATCTTATTCCTCTATCCCCAGCAGCCAACACAGGGATTACAGAGATAGGTCATTTAGGATTCTGGAGTGGCAAGCAATAGGAACTCAGTGGCTTGGTTTAACAAGTATTACTGGATAAAGATTGGGATAGCTCCCAAAATGGAAAGAATAGCTAAGCAATCAGTCCTCTGGGAGGCTGGAAAGAGGCCAGGAAGTGATGGGCATCTCAGCACCAGAGGCTTGTAGCTCGGCCTCCCCTGGGGCTCTGTCTTGGATGACCCAGCTCCAACCTCTGCTGGTGTGGCAGGGTTCTGCCTATCACTGCAGGTTGGGCTTTGCACACTCCAGGGGGTTCCTTCATGTCACAGTTGTCAGAGAATTGAATTCTCATTAGGACAGTTTTCTAGCAAATGACAGTCAAGTGTCTTGAGGAAGGGTATCTTTGTACAAAGTCACAGTTGGGGCTGAAAGTGAAAATCAGCTTGGACTGAAAAAGAAAAAAAGCCGGCTGGGAGGACAGAGGAGATAAAGCCAGCTGCAAAGCTGGCTTTATTTATTTTATTTATTTTTGGCTGCGTTGGCTCTGTTGCTGCGCGCGGGCTTTCTCTAGTTGCGGCGACGGGGGCTACTCTTCGTTGCAGTGCGCAGGCTTCTCATTGCGGTGGCTTCTCTAGCTGCAGAGCACGGGCTGTAGGCACGCGGGCTTCAGTAGTTGTGGCACGCGGGCTCTAGAGCACAGGCTCTGTAGTTGTGGCGCACGGACTTAGTTGCTCCACGGCATGTGGGATCTTCCCAGACCAGGGCTGGAACCCGGCTCCCCTGCATTGGCAGGCGGATTCTTAACCACTGCACCACCAGGGAAGTCCCCAATGCTTGTATCTTAAATGTACAGCACGATGAATTTTTATATAAATATCCATGAAGCCACCACTCAAATCAAGACACAGTCTTGCACTATTCGATACAGTGACTACTAGCCACTGTGTCTGCTAAGCATTTCAAGTCTGGCTAGTTGGAATTGAGATGTGCTGTGAGTGTAAAATACACTTGCAACAACTTAGTACAATAAAAGGGAACATATGTCATTGGTAGTTTGTTTATAGTGATTAAATACCAAAATGACAATATTTTGGACGTATTATATTAAATACAAATATATCCTTAAAATTAATTTCACCTGTAAATTTTAATTTACATATGCAGCTTACGTTATATTTCTTTTGGACAGCACTGATTTAGAACATTCCCAGCACCCCAGAAATCTTCCTCATGTTCCTTTTTCTTCAATACCATCCCTAGAGGTAACCCCTAGAAGACATGTAGAACCTACACTTAGGCAAAATGAAGATAGTAAACACACCCACCATTTCAAGTCAACTGCTGTTAACCCTTGAAATACGTATATCTATCTGTACATTTATCTGTATGTATACTGGCAAAAATGGCATCATACTACAATTATATATTTTTCTAACAGTTTATTGTACCATGCCCATCTGTCCATGTCTATGAGTATTCATCTACAGCATAGTTTTTTTTTTTTTTTTTTTTTTTTTTTTGCTGTATGTGGGCCTCTCACTGTTGTGGCCTCTCCCGTTGCAGAGCACAGGCTCCGGACGCGCAGGCCCAGCGGCCATGGCTCACGGGCTTAGTTGCTCCGCGGCATGTGGGATCCTCCCGGACCAGGGCACGAACCCGTGTCCCCTGCATCGGCAGGCGGATTCTCAACCACTGCACCACCAGGGAAGCCCTACAGCATAGTTTTACAAGGTAAATAATGTCATTTTTATGGATGTGCCATAATTTAATAAATCCCCATATTCTTTTTTTTAATGGAGGTATACCTGATTTACAATGTTTTGTTCATTTCTGCTGTACAGCAAAGTGCTTCAGTTATACATATATATGTATTCTATTTCATATTCTTTTCCATTATGGTTTATCACAGGATATTGAATATAGTCCCCTGTGCTATACAGTAGGACTTTATCATTTATCCATCCTATATATAATAGTTTGCATCTGCTAATCCCAAACTCCCAATCCTTCCCTTCCCCAGCCTCCCCCTCCGCCATCACCTTGGCAACCACAAGTCTGTTCTCTATGTCTGTGAGTCTGTTTCTGTTTCATAGATATGTTCATTTGTGTTGTATTTTAGATTCCACATATAAGTAACATCATATGGATTTGTCTTTCTCTTTCTGACTTACTTCACTTGGTATGATAATCTCTAGTTGCATCTATGTTGCTGCGAATGGCATTACTTTGTTCTTTTTATGGCTGAGTAATATTCCATTGTATATATGTGCCACATCTTCTTTATCCATTCCTCTGGTGATGGACATTTAGGTTGGCTATTGTAAATAGTGCTGCTATGAACACAGGGGTGCATGTATATTTTCTCCAGATGTATGTCCAGGAATGGGATTGCTGGATCATATGGCAGCTCTGTTTTTAGTTTTTTTTTTTTTTTTTGAGGAACCACCATACTGTTTTCTACAGTGACTGCACCAACTTACATTCCCACCAACAGGGTAGGAGGGTTCCCTTTTCTCCACACCCTCTCCAGCATTTGTTATTTGTAGACTTTTTAATGGTGGCCATTCTGACCGATGTGAGGTGGTAACTCATTGTAGTTTTAATTTGCATTTCTCTAATAATTAGCAATGATGAGCATCTTTTCATATGTCTGTTGGCCATCTGTATGTCTTCTTTGCAGAAATGTCTAATTAGGTCTTCTGCCCATTTTTTGATTGGGTTGTTTGTATTTTGTCATTGAGTGTATGAGCTGTTTGTATATTTTGGAAATTAAACCCTTGTCGGTCGCATTGTTTGCAAGTATTTTCTCCCATTCTATGGGTTTTCTTTTCACTTTATTTATGCTTTCCTTTGCTATGCAAAAGCTTATAAAGTTTTATTAGGTCCCATTTGTTTATTTTTGCTTTTATTTCTATTGCCTTGGGAGACTGACCTAAGAAAACATTGGTACGATTTATGTCAGAGAATGTTTTGCCTATGTTCTCTTCTAGGAGTTTTATGCTGTTATGTCTTATAGTTAAGTCTCTAAGCCATTTTGAGTTTATTTTTGTGTACGGTGTGAGAGTGTGTTCTAACGTCATTGATTTGCATGCAGCTGTTCAGCTTTCCCAACACCACGTGCTGAGGAGACTGTTTTTTCCCCATTGTATATTCTTGCCTCCTTTGTTGAAGATTAATTGACCATAGGTGTGTGAATCCCCTTACTCTTGAGCCTTTAGGCTCTTGCAAATTTTTCACTATTATAAACTGTTAAAATGGGCATCCTTGACCTAGAGAATACTATGCTTGGTGAAATAAGTCAGACAGAGAAAGACAAATACTATATAATATCACTTATATGTGGAATCTAAAAAATAGATCTATGGGCTTCCCTGGTGGCGCAGTGGTTGAGAGTCCACCTGCCGATGCACGGGACACGGGTTCGTGCCCCGGTCCGGGAAGATCCCACATGCCGCGGAGCAGCTAGGCCCGTGAGCCATGGCCTCTGAGCCTGCGCATCCGGAGCCTGTGCTCCGCAACGGGAGAGGCCACAACAGTGAGAGACCCGCGTACGGCAAAAAAATAATAATAATAAAATAAAAAATAGATCTATGTCCAAATGAATCTATATCCAAAACAGAAACAAACTCACAGACATAGAAAGCAAACTTATAGTTACCGAAGGGAAGAGGGGGATTGGGGTGGGACAAATTATTAGTATGGGATTAACAGATAAAAACTACTATACATAAAATAGATAAACAACAAGGATTTACTGTATAGCAGCGGTCCCCAACTGTTTTGGCACCAGGGATGGGTTTCCTGGAAGACAGTTTTTCCATGGACAGGGTGGGGGGATGGTTCAGGTGGTAATGCGAGTGACGGGGAGCGGTGGGGAACAGCAGATGAAGCGTCACTCGCCTGCCCGCCACTCACCTCCTGTTGTGCAGACCACAAACTGCTACCACTCCGTGGTCCAGGGGTTGGGGACCCCTGTTGTATAGCACAGGGAATTATACCCAATATCTTGTAATAACCTATAATGCAATATAATCTGCAAAACAACAACAGCAACAATGAATCACTATGCTGTAGACCTGAAACTAACACAATATTGTAAATCAACTATATTTCAATTTTAAAAAATAATGCACACCGTTCATTAAATCTTTGCTATGTCCTTAAAATTGTTCTAACCATGGAGTTGCTTGTTAAAAGACTGAGATGCGTGATTTGAAGGCTGCCAGATTGTCCCCCTCCCCACCCTTGACAACAAAAACCTCTTACTGGTGAATGCCAGTTTGAAGGTTAGAGGGAAAAGAATCCTCTCTAGAACACAGACTCACTCCTTCCTAGATCTAAAGTGTAGAAGACACTGCTTCCCTAATACTAGGTCATCTATAATGCAAAAGCATAGGCAGGTTGGGACTTCCCTGGTGGAGCAGTGGTTAGGACTCTGCGTTCCCAACGCAGGGGGACCGGATTCAATCCCTGGTCTGGGAACTAAATCCCACATGCATGCTGCAACTACGAGTTTGCGTGCTGCAACTAAGGAGCCCACACACCACAACTAAGAAGGCAGTGAGCTGCAACTAAGGAGTCTGACTGCAGCAGCTAAGACCTGGCACAACCAAGTAAATAATAAATAAATATATATCTTTTAAAAAGCCTTGAGAGAAATATTTAAATCAGGAGACCTCACCCCTTAAAAAAAAAAAAGCACAGGCAGGTCTTGTTCCTCTGGGGCAGAGGGAGAGCTGTTGGGTTCCCAAGGAGGAGATATTTGGAACAAGGATGGGAAAGCTATATCTGTGAGAAGGCAAGTGCTAACTAGGTGAGTTAGAGAGACCAGACATGCTCTCAGGTTAGGTCTAGAAAAAGCGATGGGGCTAGCAGAGCATTGTGCTTAGCTGCTGTTAATGCTGATAATCCACATCCCCAGTCACCCCTCATTGGTCTGCATCCATTTATGTGGGATGTTTGCTCTGTGAAGGGAGAAGAAGAGTAGCCCCCGCTTGCCGCAACTAGAGGAAGCCTGTGTGCAGCCACGAAGACCCAACACAGCCAAAATTAAAAATAAATAAATAAATTTATTTTTAAAAAATTAGAAGAAAACTGAACTAGAGAAGAATACTGAGTCATGACACAAAAGCTTAGGCAACACAAAGAAATGATTGATGTATATGATCATGTATGAAAATGAAATACTTCAGAAGAGAAAAATAAGTTAAAAGACAAATGAAAGCAGAAGAGAAATATTTGCAACTTCTGAGACAGACAGGAACTAAGAGCTCTTACAAATTCATGTGCGTGAGCACGCGCACACACACACTCCAAAACATGTCCCAGGAGCATGTCTTCTCTCCTGGGAGACTGGACTCTAAATGTGCAAGGAGAGAATTGTGTCTGAAATGTCTTTGTTCTGCCCACGGGACATTATACATGGTAAGTACTCAGGTGGAGTCTGTTGATTTCAGCTGTTTATTGCAGTTTCAAAAATGTCTGCACCTCTTTCCCTTCCTCACATTTAAAGACTCTCCTCTCTCACTCAGAAAAATCTCATTAAAATGCTTCCTGTGCAGTTTGTGACTCACAGCTGGATTATGGTACCCGCAGTGCTGATTTCAGCAAGAAATCCTCCCCCAGGCATAGGTTGGGTTCCTGCAATGCCCAAAGAGTGAATTAAACTGGAAAGTCTTTGCAACCATTCAGCACCTCTTTCTTATGCCCTTACTATGTATCTGGAGCCATATTTACTTTTTTTTTTTTTTTTTTAATTTAAGTTTGTGCTCATAAAGGAGAGTACAGGCAAGAAGAGGCCTGGTCAAGAAGAATGGGCATGGACTGGGAAATCTGGATTTAGTAACTCTGCCACTTCTATCTGCGTGACCAGACAGGCCTTTTCCATCCCTGGGGCTCAGTTGCTCCCTGTGTAAAATGAGTGGGGGGACTAGGTGGTCCCCACAGTGTCTTTCAATTCTAACATCTAAGGATTCCGTTCATTTTGTCTCTTGAATGTGTGGGTCGTAATAGCCATTTTACCTTATTTGAGAAGTTTTGGAAGTCCCTTGAGAGTCCTTTTCAGATTTTGGAACCCACCGAGAGTAAAATAGAAAATGCTTTCAATTACTGAAGTTGTTCCTCCATTTTCTAAAAAAGATTCCGTTCCACTCATTTGGAAAAAGTAAAATTGCAACAGAATTAAGTAACTAAGGAGGCAGTAATCAAGTTAGGTGGTGGGTCTGTTCCAGTTCCCACGTGTGCTGCGGTGATGTGTGTTGCCCTATAATTTGAAAAGTGCCTATTGGCTTTCCAGGGACTCAGTGTCCTCTACTACCCCCAGGAGACTGTCCAGACCAGGGCTGGCTCCACACACACACAGAATAAGCTCTGGGGTTGTTGTCCTGCCCCACAATGGCCTTCTATTTGCCTATGATTTTGGAATGTCCATGATGTCAGAAGTTTCTAACACTAGCTCCTCCCCTTTGAATTAAGGTCTTTGGCAGTGATTATTTTTGCCTGCTCAGCATGTCCTTCTCACCACCTAGCCTAGTCCACCTATGCCCCTTCTTCTGATCTGGCCACAGATGTAGGTGTGGTAGCTAGTGTAGACCCAACATTAGCCTTCATTTTCCTAGACACATGATGGATCCAGATGGGCATGATACATGATGCTGGGAGAGAGAGGGTCCCTGTCCCCAGAGCTAAAACTATCCCTGGGGAGCTACTAAGCTGGGAGGATGTAAGTCTGTACTGCTGGCAGCCATCATTCTTGTACATGGAAAGAACCTGATGTGGAATGAGGCCAAGCTGAGGCTACAGAGATGAGATATGGAGAGAGTATCATGGAAGGAGGGAACCAAAGAAACAAAAGGGAGGTTCAGAAAGGTGGGGGTGATGAAACAGAGAGAGGGGGAGAGAGATTTACTGATTCACCGTGAAGCTGAAGCTTTGGTTCCTGTAACTCCCCCTTAGAGTCTGTAAGCTGCTCTGCTATCTTCCCAGCTACATAAGCAAATAAATCCTCTTTCTGCTTCAGATGTTTTGAATTTGGACGTGTCCTGAATAATGTATTATTGTATCTCCGGGAAGCTTTTCTTAAACTGCGAATGTGTTGCCCAGAGGGATGACACATGAAACCAGTAATGTAGATTAGGTTTTCAGATAAGCTGTGACTGGTACATAGAATAGATAACATTTTAACCAGGAAGATAAAGTAAGGGTATTGCTAGAGAAAGAAAGGTTGTGCTAGAAAAGGGCAGAACCCTTGTACGCTGCCAGGGGGAATAACGTAAAATGGTGCAGCCACAGTGGAAAACAGTTTGACACTTCCTCAAGAAATTGAACATATGTTACCTTATGACCCAGCAATTCTACCCCTATGTATGTACCGAAGACAATTGAAAACATACGTTCACACAAAATCCTGTACGTGAATGTTCATAGTAGCATTATTCATAATAGCCAAAAAGGAGAAACAAACCAATTTCCATTAAGTGATGAATGGATAAGCAAAATATAGCATATCTGTACAATGGAATATTATTCAGCAATAAAAAGGAATGAAGTACTGACACATGCTACAACATGGATGAACTTTGAAAATATGCTAAGTTAAAGGAACTTGTCACTAAAGGCCACATGTTATGTGATTCCATCTATATGAAATGTCTGGAACAGGCAAATCTATAGAGATAGAAAGTAGATTAATGGTTGACAGAGGCTGGTCTACAGTGACTTGTATGCTTTAAAAGGATGAATTACATCTCAATTTTTTTAAAAAAAGATTACTCTTATTATTCTGGTCATTCCCATCTTTGCATCATACCATCCAGAGTTCATTTTGTGGTTTGGCTCTGATTCTCCCCAGACCTAGAGCTCCCCATCCCACCCTGAATCCTCCACAATATTTAGAACCCTTGGGACACTGCTTGCCATGAATAGGAGCTGGGGCTGACTTCCCCTTCAAAGAAGCTATAGACCCTTTTCTCCTTGCTCAGTTATTTTGCTGGGGTACAAGATCAGTCTTATCAACTCAAAGGGGATAGGCAGCAGTGGACTGAAACTAATTTACAATTTTGTTTAAATTTATTTGTCAAAAGGCAGAAATATTCAATTTCATGCATACTCTCAATTCCCTTCACTGGGAGCAGATTTCCAGAAGGCAATTATGTAGAACAAAATGTAATGGGTAACAGGGGGTACCTTGTGAATTATTCATAATACGATAATGATTTTAACCCATTTTTATCATGACCTGCTATTGGTGTTAGCTTCTGGAAAGTTCCCAAAGTAAGCAACAGAGAGGCTTCCTTTAGCAATGCTTATATAACCATAAACCTCTTGCCTTTCCCCAAACCACCTGAATAATTAAAATCAAAAGAGGCCTGGGATCCCTTTTCCTCCTCAAGTTCTTCAAAGCAAAGGGAAATGCTGCCTTACAGACTCCATCTCGCTCACCCATTACTCCTCCTTGGAGTCTTCTCAGGGAGGTTGGTACAGCATCATGCCCAGCAGATGGGCTGGCTCTGGAAAGGTACACAATACTTATTTGTTTTTGATTGTTTGAATGAATGTTGGGAAGAATGAGGTACTTGTAGTAAAGAAGACTTTGGGCTAAGTGGTTTTGCTACTTATCAGCTGTGTGATTTGAGCAAGTTTCTTGCTCTCAGTTTTTTTTAATCTGTAAAATGATACCTGCTTTGCTGGGTTATTGGAAGAATTTGAGAACATTAATAAGTGCTCAGTAAGCAATAGCTATTATCATAGCTAGTCTTTCTTTCTAGTAACAGCCCTAGAACTTCCTCAAATCTGGTAAACAATGAGAGAGTCAGCCAAAGCTTCTAGAGCCACAGGTTCCCAAATCTGGCTGTGTAGCAGAATCACCTGGGGAGTTTTTTAAAATATAAATTTCCAGATTCTGCCTCTGGAAATTCTGATTCAGTAGGAATGGGATGGGGTCAGAGGATATATTTTTTTAGTTTAGTTTTGTTTTTTTTGTTTGTTTGTTTTGGGTTTTTTTGCGTTACGAGGGCCTCTCACTGTTGTGGCCTCTCCTGTTGCGGAACACAGGCTCCCGACGCGCAGGCTCAGCGGCCATGGCTCACGGGCCCAGCCGCTCCACGGCATGTGGAATCTTCCCGGACCGGGGCACGAATCCGTGTCCCCTGCATCAGCAGGCGGATTCTTAACCACTGCGCCACCAGGCAAGCCCTATTTTTTTAGTTTTGTTTTGAAATTAAGGTAAAATTTATCTACAGCAAATTAACACAGATCTTCAGAGTATAATTGGATGAGTTTTGACAAATGTATATAGAACATTTCCATGGCCCCAGAAAGTTAAATCAATCCCCACCCTATATAGACCACCAATGTCCTAATTTCTGTCACCATAGGTGAGTTTTGCCCATTCTTGAATATCAGCAGAATCATACAGGATTCACTTTTTTGGATCTGGTTTCTTTTACTTCTCATAGTGTTTTCCAGATCCATCCATGTTGTTGCATGGATCACATCAACAGTTCATTCCTTTTTATTGCTGAGTAGTATCCACCATATGGTTGTACCTCAATTTGTTTCTATCTTCACCTACTGGGAGGACTTTTAGGATTGTTTTTGGCTATTATGTATAAAGCTGCTATAAATATGTTTTCATTTATCATAGGTAAATACCTAGGAGGATAATTGCTGCGTAAGAGCATTTAACTTTATTTTTACTTTATTTTTAAAAGCCCTTCAAATGATTCTGATGATCAGCCAGATTTGGGAACCCCTAAGGTAGAGAAAGATCAACCTTGATGATTCGGCTGATGATTTGTTCAGCTTTTTTCTCGCTGTGCAGGTGTCAGGAACGACTTCTTTCACCAGGGAAACATCTTGTGTTGCCCCTCTCTTGGCTACCCAGCTCTTCTTTCCCCCGCTTGCCAATTTCTTACCAGAGAAGAGAGTTCCAAGCCAAGGATCCCCGTGAATCTCTCAATGTGTCATCCAAAGAGTTCCAGGAAACACTGAGGGTGTGAAGGGCATCAGATGAGGCTGCCAACCCAACAAAGACTTGCTCTAACCTTGGGATCACTTGCTTAGGATGAAAGGCCAACCCTGCTGTCACTTGGGGTGGGAAGGGAAGGCCATTTCCCTCTGGGCCACAGCAATCCCACCACCTGACACAGGGCCAGGTCTGGGGCAGTTTGGGACTGAGGCCTTCAGTGACCACATGGAACTCCAAGAGAAGTGCAGTGGCCAGGGCCCAGTAGACTCCTCAAGCTCAGGAAATTGGAGTCAGTGTTGGGTGCTGTAAACTGTGATGGGAGAGGAAAAGCTGTCAAAACACAGCAATTTTTTTTTAACATCTTTATTGGAGTATAACTGTTTTACAATAGTGTGTTAGTTTCTCCTTTACAACAAAGCGAATCAGTTATACATATATATATATGTTCCCATATCTCTTCCCTCTTGCGTCACCCTCCCTCCCACCCTCCCTATCCCACCCCAAAACACAGCAATTTTGTTTCAAGGGTCATGCTGGCTGTTGGCTGGGGAATAATTTTTTTTTTTCTGAAATTGCTTCTCCTTTTGGGGATTATTAGAATTTCACAGTAGGGGTGAAGACATTGGGAGCTGAAGTGATGCTCTAATCCAGCGTTTCCAAAGGGTGGTCCACGTGTATGGTAGTCAGGATGGTTTCAGGGATTATACAGATGAGTGTGATTAAAAATAAATATTTGTTTTAGCACATAGTCGAAAAAATAAAACTAGCATCATAAATATGTGATTTCATGGATGTATTGCTTAGTATGGGCCAAGTTATAAAGATTAATGAATTTTCAGAAAAAGATTAAGTATATAATAAGACAGGTAATACAGAGGTGTGACAAAAGATATGAAGGTGGAGATCAGTGACTATGGTTCAGAAAACTATCAAGCCATGCGTTTGACATGAGCAAACCAAGGTGCCAAGATGCAAGTGACCTGCTCACAGTAGACTTCCTTAGAGCCAGGACCAGATCACCCAAGTTACCTGGTTCCTGGCTGTGTCACTAACGTGCTCTTCCCTCCTGTGAAAAGGGAAAGTGATCTCAAGGCCATGCAGCGTAGCCCCTAGATTCAAAGTCAAATGCATTTGCAGAAACCACCTGCAGTTTGCTCAGACCATGAAGTCAAGAGGACTCCATAATAGGACCAGGGTCCAGGAAATCTGAGTTAATGAGAAGGAACCAGCCTTCTAAAGAAGGAGCACCAAGATCTTGGTAACTCTCCTCATATGAACTCTCCGGGGGAGAAGAGGACAGAAGTAGAACGGGCAGCTGGTTTCCCCATCCCTGCCCCTCATCCTTCCAGAAGATTAAAAATAGCCTCTAAGTCAGGGCACTAGAAGGCATGAGTGCCCTTTGTGGGCAGTCTACCTCTGCACAGGTTTTTCTGAGGTCTCAGGGAGGGCTCTGATTGTTCACAGAGGTAGCTTCAGGCCGCTGGAAACATGTCAGGGCACAGCTTCCCAGATGACTGTCATCTTTGAATCTTCACAAATCCAATAGGGAGCTGTGGAGGAGGCACCCCTTTAGGAGTCTACCATTTGCTGAGCCCCACGGCACTGAGTGAAAAGAGCAGGCACTGGAAATGCAGGCACGGACTTGAACTTTTTCAGCTGGAAAGTAATGTAACTGACCCTGGGAGAGAGGATCTGTTACTGAATTGGTTGAGTGCACTCATGCTGGGGTCCTAGCCCAGACCAAGACCCCTGTCGCTGCCAGGGAGGTTCTTTTTCCAATCAGATTCGCACAGCCAATACAAAACTGATGCTGAGACTGGAAAAGCACAAGCTTTATTCAACAACCAAAGAATGGAGAAGCAGGAACCTAGTTCACAAATCAACTTCTCAACCCAATTCAGGTAGAGACATCAAATATATAGGAGGGTCGAGGTACAAGGGAGGAAATTGGAAAGAATGGGGGGAATATTCGTGAGTTATCCAAGAACAGGGGTGTGGTTTGGACCCAGGAATCCAACTCTCCTTTTCAGTCCTTGTATGGGCTTTTACTGTCATGGCGCTGGCGGGTGTGTCATTTAGCATGCTAATTTTTTTTTGTTTGTTTGTGGTACGTGGGCCTCTCACTGTTGTGGCCTCTCCCGTTGCGGAGCACAGGCTCAGGCTCCGGACGCGCAGGCCCAGTGGCCATGGCCCACGGGCCCAGCCGCTCCGCGGCACGTGGGATCCTCCTGGACCGGGGCACGAACCCGTGTCCCCTGCATCGGCAGGCGGATTCTCAACCACTGCGCCACCAGGGAAGCCCCATGCTAATGTATTACAGTGAGACTATAACGAGGCTCAAGGTCTATTGGAAGTCAAATCTTCCACCATCTTGGGCCTAGTTGGTTCTAACCTGTTGTTTTTTTCTCTTTGTAGCTTCCTCCTGAAACTTAGATAAGAGTAATTGGTTTCTGTTCGAGGGAGGGACAGAGGTATGATTCTGGGGCAATAGGCTTGGTAACAGAGCCATATTACCATTACTCTTCCCTGAATGGGATCTTGTGTCCCTTGCTGAAGCATCCACGACCTCTGCAGTCTGGGAGCCACTTGTTCTTCCTCTGTGTCACCTTCTGGGTTTTGGGTAGTGTGTGACCTGCTAGCCCATCCCTCGGAGGAAGTCTTGGGGATCCAAAAACACGACCCTGCCTAACCTCAAAGTAGGCGTGGTGGAATGCACTGTGTGTAAGTTTTCCCGGTTCCGCATCGGGGAAGACACCACTTTATCCTGGGCCCAAATCAGAGTCTATGCATGAACTCCTCTGCCCCCACCTCCTGTCCTGGCTCTGGTCCTTGGGAATGGGAGCCCTAAGCATTTGAGAGTGGATAAGTTAAACCAGTGACTATAGTTCCAAAGCTTCTCCTGCCCTTTGTAGGCTCAGCATGAAGATTCTTTAGTTGAGCAAAGCACCTTAATGTGTTTTTAGGATATGCCAGTGTTGGCACGGGAACCTGATTTGTGGAGACAGAAAGGTGAATACCTCTGCAGTAGAACATAATAAGGAATTTCCACGCCTGCTGTGAGTTGAGGGTGGGGTGTGAGGTCAGGAGGGAGGGAAACCAGATAAGACCCTCAGGTCTCAGCTCTAAGGATAGAAGATGGTGGGAATCGGACCACAAGTTGGTCTTGTTCTGACCTATGGGGTGTTCGCCCTCTGTCACCTCCAGACCTTCAGTAAAACCTGCCGTACCTGCCCAGTGTTGATGGTGACCTGGACTCATGCATGGAGTGGTTAGGATTCCACATGAGGGTAACACAGGTGAGGTGGGCAGAGAAGAGCCCAGAGCAGAGGGTGAGCTTAAGAACTGGGACTGAACTGGGGCACAGGCCACAAAGCTGCCTGTCTAAAACAGAAGTTAGACCGTTAAGGTAAGAAAGCAGGAGTAGGGGTGGGGTGAGGTGAGGGTGGGGGACTGGCAGGGAGCACACACCGCGATGGGTCTCACTTTGTAGGGGTGGTCTAGACCCTGGGGTGGTCTGCCTTTCCCCAGAGCACAGAGCACTAACTGGGAACTTGGGAGTCTCCTTATTAGTGCTCTGATCCCATCCTTGGCCTTCACTGGTTAGCCCAGGCCTGGGGACCTCCAACCTGGGGCAATGAGTCTCTTCCCTTGGTGTTTTGGTCTGGGAATGGGAGAGTGCTTGAGGTCAGACTGTCTTCCATGACTGAGGCTGTGAAAAGTAAAACTCATAGGATCTGTCAGCAGCCATGCTTCCCATCTTGTGGGAAAAGCCACTGCAAGGGGAAGGAAGGTTGCTGATGTTGTGAGAGGGACAAGAGACGGGGATGGAGTCCTGATGACTTTCAGACCTCAGATCCCCAGCTTCATCACTGCCTAAAGAACACATCTCCCTAAGTTTGGTCTTTGCCACTTGCATCCAAAAGTGCCCACTGGACACCAAGCACCATCTACTCACCCCTCATCTGGTGTGCCCCTCCCTCTGCAAGTGGGGAACTTAGATGAGGACAGAGGAAAATGTCCAGCCTAGGATCGGAGCCCCTCAGCTCCTTTATCTGCACCACACTTACAGATACCGCAAATTATATTTATTTGTTTGTTTACCTGTTTACTTTATCACCCCTCTCCCCTGGGGAAATGTAAAGTTCCATTCTGTCTTGTTTAACATGGTGTCCCTAGTGCTTGGAACATAGTAGGTGCTCATGAGTCATTGAATGAATAAATGAATGAATGAATGAAGAAATCAGGCTTGAAATCAGGCCACTGGAGACCGCATACAAAGTCACGGTTGCAGTGGAAAGATCTTGGTGCCAGACACTAAGTCCCAGATGTTTGAAATTTGTGTGTCCAAGCTCTCTGCAAGTCGGTTGAGTACATATGCTGGGGGCAAGGCTGGATAACACAATCAGTGCTTCATAAACCCCAGATAAAGAGCCAGAGGCTGGGTATGATAAATGGGCTCTTGGGAGGAGAAGTTCAATGCAGATTACAAAGGTTTTCCAACAGGACTAGGGAACTGAAAGGCAGCTGTAATTAGAAAGCCTAGGCATTCAAAGCTGCCTGGAGGTCAGAGGGGCTGGGCTGGTGGGCTGGGAAGCTTGGGCAGGAAATGGACACAGAGGCACTGCAGTTCTGGGCTGACATAATTGGACAGAGATCAGCAGCCAGTTGCCATGGTAACAGCCAATCCTAGGGACTGCTTCTGTGGCGTGGAGTGAAGGTTTCTAAAGAAGGGGCTGAAAAAGCTGCCTTTGTTCCCACTCTGAGCGAGTTGTCAGATCCCTGTGGGGGTGATGCCGCTTGGGGCCTGTGCCAACAAGTGCTGGCCACTGTGGCCAGGATGGGGCCACGTGAGGACCCAAGAGGGCTGGCTGGGCCTGGGGAAGCTCACTGTAGTCATGTTCTGTAGCTGCTGGTACTTCCCGGTATAGAGCAGTGGCCAATGGCTTGGGTTTCAGCATCTGAAAGTGCAGTGTTTGGATCGCAGTTTGGCCCCTTAGCAGCTGTGTGACCCCAGGAACGAGGGGGCCTCAGTTTCCTCACATGTAAAGAGGAACTATAATACCTTTTCTCCAGGGCAGTTGTGAGGATTGAGGGAAGTGATGCATGTCACACACTCAGTGAGTGGTAGATACTATTGTCATTCTTTTGACAAATGACACAAACTGCTTCTCAGCAGCTTCCCCAAAGGGCATTTAGCTTCTGGGGAGTAAAAGACAGGTTTTGCTTCTTTAGGGATACCAAAAAGGCAGCCAACAGAGCCTCAAAAACTCCAGGACGTGACCAGTTAGACTAACAAAGTGGTATTTAAAAAGAAAACATTCGTTTTTATTAATTTAATTTTTTTATTAATTTAATTTTTGGCTGCATTGGGTCTTCGTTGCTGCACGCAGGCTTTCTCTAGTTGTGGCGAGCGGGGGCTCCTCTTCGTTGCGGTGCATGGGCTTCTCATTGCGGTGTCTTCTCATGTTGCAGAGCATGGGCTCTAGACGCGTGGGCTTCAGTAGTTGTGGCTGGTGAGCTCAGTAGTTGTGGCGCACGGGCTTATTTGTTCCATGGCATGTGGGATCTTCCCGGACCAGGACTCGAACCCCTGTCCCCTGCACTGGCAGGTGGATTCTCAACCACTGTGCCACCAGGGAAGCCCCAAAAAGAAAACATTCTTAAGGCCATCTTGAGAGCCGTGAGCCATCAGAGAGTCCTTGTCCTTTGTTCTTCTGGCCAATTTGCGGGCCTGAACAGGATACAAAGATGAGGCCATCCCTCCCCTTGCCTTCCACAGCAGGAGAGAGAACACAGAGGAGAAGGCTCTGAAGTGAGGTCTTCCTCCAATGTTCAAGGGATGTGGGGGTGAGGGGCAGAGGAGGTGCTTTGCTTAGACACCAGGACAGACCAGAGGCAGACAGAGCCAGGGCACGACTGTGGACCGGCCCCCCTCCTTCTCGCTCTCCCCAGAAGATGCGCTGGGAGATGCAGACATCCCTATTTGGACTCTGGTGCAGTCCTCTGTTGCTACGGCAACTCAGTGGGCTCGCTGGTGGGTGGAGGAAGGCAGCCGCTGTGTGGAAATCAGCATTGGAGGCAGCAGCTCTGCCCTTTCGCTGCAGCAGTCAAGGCGTTTCTGAGTGATGGAGAGCTGTTCCCTCTCCCATCTCAGGAAGCCTCAGGAGGCCCCTAAGACTTCAGGGCTGTCGCTCCTGGCTCCGATCTACACCTGTGTCCCAGTGAGGAAACAGGCTCCTGTGTGGAGAGAGAGCTCCCTGGGGACCACTCCCTTGGAGTGTCTCCTCACACCACACGTTCTCCTGTAGGTTTCCTCCTTCATTTTCCTGGTCGATGTATTCATTCATCTGTTTGCTCATTCATTCAATAATTACATACTGTGCGCCTGCTGTGCCAGGGGCTGGGGGCAAAACAGCAAACAAGACAGACAGAGCGCCTGCCCTCAGGGAACTCGCAGTTTTGTGGGGAGAAGACAGTAACAACTGAGTAGAGGGAGACTCGGAGGGTGGTACACGGGGCAGGATGATACAGAGAAATTGGAGTGGGTGGGCCGATCTAGAGTGGGTGGTCAGTGTAGGTCTTTCTGTGCTGAAATTGGCAAGCTGAGATGGAGCCATGGAGGTGCCCGGGTGTGAGGAGTGTTCCAGGGATGTGGATTTAGAGGAGGAGGAAGGAAGCAAGTTGTGAGGGCAGCTGGGGATGGAGCTGGAGAGGCTGCAGTGGGATCATGGCCTCGGGTCTCTCCGTGGAGCCTGGATTTTGCTCTGAAGGCAACAGGAAGCACTGATGGGTTTTAAGCAAGAGAGGGAAGTGATCTGACTTATGTTATGATTTTTTACTTTTTAAAAAAAAAAATAAATTTATTTATTTAGTTTTGGCTGTGTTGGGTCTTTGTTGCTGCACGTGGGCTTTCTCTAGATGGCGGCCAGCAGGGGCTACTCTTTGTTGCGGTGCACGCGCTTCTCATTGCGGTTACTTCTCTGGTTGTGGAGCACGGGTTCTAGGGCGCGCGAGCTTCAGTAGTCGTGGCACACAGGCTTCGGTAGTTGTGGCTCACGGGCTCTAGGGCGCAGGCTCAGCAGCTGTGGCACATGGGCTTAGTTGCTCCGCGGCATGTGGGATCTTCCCAGACAAGGGATCGAACCTGTGTCCCCTGAATTGGCAGGTTCTTATCCACTGCACCATCAGGGAAGTCCCTGCCATGTTTTTAAATGGCTCTGCTCTCCTGGACGATGGACTCTAAGAAGGCAAGAGTGGAAGCAGGGGTTCCAGCAGGGAGATGGCTGCAGTGGCCCAGGTGCATGGGGCTGGCTTGTGGGGGGCGGTGTATAGAGAATTTGTAGGTAACCCCAACAAGGGCTTGCTGGGGGACTGACAGGTGGAGATAAGGGAAAGGCGGCTTCACGATGACTCCCAAATATCTGCCTTGAGCCCCTGGGTGGGTGCAGGTCCCATCCGTGAAGGGAGGGGTAGCAGAGGGCCAAGGGGAGGGGTTGCACTGAATCTCCACCTTGTGGCCTGGAGGAAGGGAGTTTAAGTTGCCCAAGCACCTCTTTTCCCATATTCACCATGAAACCCCTGAGAACTAGTACATTTCACAAGCAACATCTCTAAGGAGCTAAGCTGAAAGGAAGCTTTCCTACAACACACTAACAGGGAAGAAAGTCATATTTAAAAAGCCATCCGCCAGATGTCCTAAGGGTGGTGGCAAAACTTAGGGCCATAACAGCCCTTTTGAGCGGTAAGGGACTTGATGGGTCATTTCCTGGCATGAGAGGTGGTATTGTCACGGATGCCTAGCACAAATGTACGAGGGACGGTGCTAACCCCTTTAAATACATTCTGGTGTAACCCCTGTCACATATTAAGAAACTGGAGCTGAGAGAGGATGAGTACCATGCCGAAGGCCATGCAGGCAGCAGTAGCAGAGCCCCGATGTGGACAGATGGGACCTGTCAACCACTCCACAAGACCAAGAGAGGTCAACTGCTGGGCTGAATAAGAAGAAAGCAATGAGGATTGAGGAGCTGTTCCCTGGACAGTGAAATTGGAAGAAATCTGGGGAGATGGCAGAGGGCCCCTGGGAGAGAGGAGGTGACCTGGCAAGTTGCCATGAGTCCAGGGCCAGAGAAGTTCAGCCAGTGGCTCCTCCCAGGGTACTGTAGTCAAGGAGTTGTTCAGAAGAGTGATGCCTGGTATTCGTTGTAATGCTTCCTGTTCAGCACTGTGTTGTGACCCCTCTCCTTTACCCACAAACCACAGAAAAACATTGATGTTTGGGAGAACTAAAGAAGGAATAGCAGCGATGATGAGTGTGGAGAGAGGTGTGAGAACACAGAGGCCAGTAGCATATTCAAGAACAGGACAGGGAGAGGAAGTGAGCAGGGACACATAAGCAATCCACAGTAATCCTGGAATCCACAGTAATCCTGCAGAGGGAGATGGCCTTGCCATAGGTTGTGAAATAGGAAAAGTGGACATTTTATTTTGTTATTGAAGGGAAGGGTACTGTCTGAAGGCTGGAAGACTTGGGGAAATAGGCTGCTCATGATTTTATTACATCACAAGCTGAGGAGCAGAGCATCTCCAGAGAGAAGCCTGGTGGAATGCAGACTTCCACTGGGGTCAATACAATTAGCCGTCGGCACTTTGTTCACGGGTTCTGGTGAAGGCAGCCTCCTGACGTCTGTGTTAGAGCACATACCAATTTTTCATCTCCATTGCTCCATCTGAAGTCCTCTCTCCTTTCAGTGTTGCTCTATTCAACCAGAGGATGGGAAGGAAGAGGGGCGGGGTCTAGAGGAGGGAAGGGTGAGGAGGGGGCTGCTCTCCTGAGAAGTCCTCTCTACCGCCAATCCCTGATGACAGTGCAAATGGTGCTTTTTTTGTTTTTTAGAGTTTGTATTATCCTATGGATTTGTATGCCTCTTTTTGCTTGTGAACACTATTATCAGTTTTAGGCCGCAATCTCCAAAAGTACATACATAGCAGTCTTGTACAACCATGTCACTGCTTAGTGGAGATCCCTGAACTTTCTTTTTGGAGGGTAATTCGGGAGTATCTCTTAAATTTTTAAATGTGTATATGCTTTACCTCAAAAATTCCTCTTCTCTGTTTTAGAGAAATTATTTTTAAACTGTGCATAGTTTTCACATACAGCATTGGGTGTAATAACAAAAAGTCAGAAACAACCTACATGTTTATTTGGAGGAAAATCCTTCCATAAACTATGATACACCCATACAGTGGAATTAGAATGTGGTGGTTACAGAGAACAAAGTAGATCTGCATACCCGGAAAGGGAAATAAGGCAAAGACAAAATGTTAAAAGAGAAAAGCATGTTATAGAGTAATACATAGAATATGACCCTGTGTAGGAAAACAACAAAAACAAGCTTCCCCACAAAACAAAAGCCTCAAAATACACAAAATACCAAATTGGCTACAGTGGATACTTCTGAGTAGAGAGTGGCTATTGTTTGACATTTTTGCAGCAGAAATATATTCATGTTTTGGGGCCCAGAGTCGGCCACCCCCAAATGTGCCTCAATGACATATTGATTCTTTCGAATTAAAGTGACTTAAGAAACAGCCAGGGCTTCCCTGGTGGCGCAGTGGTTAAGAATCCGCCTGCTAATGCAGGGGACACAGGTTCGAGCCCTGGTCCAGGAAGATCCCACATGCTGCAGAGCAGCTAAGCCCGTGCACCACAACTACTGAGCCTGCGAGCCACAGCTACTGAGCCCATGTGCCACAACTACTGAAGCCCGCGTGCCTAGAGCCCATGCTCTGCAACAAGAGAAGCCACTGCAGTGAGAAGCCCATACACCGCAACCAAGAGTAGCCCCTGCTCTCTGCAACTAGAGAAAGCCTGCAGGCAGCAACGAAGACCCAATGCAGCCAAAAATAAATATATAAATAAAATCATTAGAAGAAGCAGCCAAAGCAAGAGGGACACACTGACTCTCTGTCTCCCTGAAAGCAGGAAATCAATCTCTCACATGACAGATGCACTCCCTGCATCTGGAGGTAGAAGGATGCCCTTATCACCAAAGATAGGAAGTCAAGCCAAGAAGCATATATAAACAAACCTTGTTCCTTCTTTAATGTACTGCCCCAAGCCCAAACTCTGTTTAGCGTCCTCACTAATCCATCACCCCAAACCTATGTTTCTTTATCCAGTCAATTCCTCACAAATTTATTGCTTCTTGTCTAAAAAGGTTAAAGGTGCCTGCTTTGACCACTTCTTAGGTCCCATTTCTATGGGACCTCCATGCTCATGAATTGAAATTTGTTTCTTTTTCTCCTGTCTTGTGTCAATTTTATTATTAGTCCAGCCACAAGAACTCAAGAGGAGTAGAAGAGGAATTTCCCCCTCCCCAACAGTGTAATTCCTGTGTAATTTAAAATGAGGAAAATCTCTAAAAATAAACAAGGGTCCCTGAGTGACATACAGAGGAAGGGTGGTACCGACTGTCTTAGGTAATGACTCAGTTTCTCCTAACGCACCTCGGAATGCCCTTTTGTTGATCCAGAAATCACTTGGGGCTGTGGTAGAGCACCTCCGCAGCTATGTTGTTTCTTAGTTTCCTATCGGAGTTTTTAGAACAATAAAACACTCATTTATTATAATTTTACACTGCAGTTGGTTTATACCACATGAATGAAGTTTCCAAAACATAGCTGGAAATACTTCCTGTTGTTGTCTGCCCAGGAAGCATATTGTATACGCAGCTACTCCAATACTTCTGTGGACTGAGGCAGGACCTACATAAATGTACATGAATAAGTACACCTATCCTGCTGTGTATCAAATGGAACCTATACTACTGTAATATCCCAGTATCATAAGCCACCCTCCCTTGCAAGAGTGTATGTGCATACATGCACACACACACACACACACACACGTGCGCACACACTCTCTCACAAGCAAGTGCTCTTCCCACAGGTTACCGAGGACAACAGGAAGTTGTTAAAGGGTTTTGAGCAAAGGAGTGACCCAATCAGATTTGCATTATTAAAAAATCTCTGCCTGCAGTGCAGAAAATGGAAGGGGTTGCGGTGAGACCAGAGTGGGTGAGAGGAGAAGAGGTGGGACAGAAGGCTGCCGCTGTGGTCCAGGCTGGAAGGGATGGTGGTGATGATGAGCAGGGTGAGCGTGGTGAGATGATAAACGTGCTTTGTCATTTGTAAACGCCTTATGTGGGGACTCATCGTGACGACCCTGTGCTGCCCTTTGCAGCTCCACCCCACGCTCCAGTCCAAGCAGAGATGACAGGGTCTCCTTAGGAACAGCCAAGAAGAGAGGAGGAAGGGCAAGCTCAGGTTGCCTCAGCTCATGAAGTGAGGGGGAAACTTCAGTCCTGCTGGAGCCCTGAATGGCTCAGGATTGCAACCTCTAATGTGTCACTGACAAAGGGGCTTGTGGAAGTGCTATGCAGGCAAAGGCAGAGGGAGACAGAATTTCACAGAGGGGCAGGAGCATCCCCCTTTTCCTTGCATTTATTTCTATTTAACTCAGCTCTCTTCTCTGGAAGACAAGCTCTGATGAAGCTGCAGAGCTAGAGACATGTGAGACCCCAGCCTGAGTAAGAGGGAGGAGCCTGGGGCTTAGCACATAACCTCTTTGGACCTCAGTTTCTGCATCTGTAAATTGGTGATTATCATCCCTCTTGTGGAATTTAATATGAACAAATTACTAAATGCTGTTCTTGTGACACAGAAAGGCACAGTCTCATAAAGTGGTGATGGTTCAGGCTGTGCTCTAGGTGCCCCTCTGATGGGTGAGGAGTAGGGTGAGTGGGTGGGGCTCTAGACCTCTCCCTTCCCTGTTTCGAGGAGGGCAGCCCCACTATTTAAAATATTGGAATGTTGAGTAAGATTTCATCTGCACAAAAGGTTGTGCTGCTAAAACAGTTTCAAAACCTCTATTACAGAGCTTTCCTCACTGGGTAATTCAGGTATGTGACCTGAACCCAGGGAAGTCAAACGAATCAACTACCATATCTGAATCCTGTGCCTGTGGCAGGCATCACTAATCAATCACAGGCCCTTTCCTGCTGAACCTTAATAAAGCCTCAGAATTATCTGTAACATAACACTTCTAGTAGCCAGTTCCACTGTGGGCATATGAGATGAAATCAATTTTCCACTCTTGTGACTTCATTGTAGGTAGACCTTGAGTGTTCAGTTGAACTGAGGATAACAGCTGCTCTAAAATTTCATTTGGGGGCTTCCCTGGTGGCGCAGTGGTTGAGAGTCTGCCTGCCGATGCAGGGAACATGGGTTTGTGCCCCAGTTCGGGAAGATTCCACGTGCCGCGAAGCGGCTGGGCCCGTGAGCCATGGCCACTGGGCCTGCGTGTCCGGAGCCTGTCCTCCGCAACGGGAGAGGCCACAACAGTGAGAGGCCTGTGTACCGAAAAAAAAAAAAAAAAAATTTCATTTGGATAAAGAAGTTTAAAACTTTGAAATCTTTGCTTTTGTCTTAGATACTTTGGGCTGCTATATAGCTGCTTAGTCAAACTGACCAAGAGACCATAGGCTGGGTGGCTTAAACAACAAAGATTTCTCACAGTTCTGGAGGCTACAAGTCTGAGACCAGGGTGCCAGAATGGTTTGGTTCTCGTGAGGTCTCTCATCTTGGTTTACAGATGACGCCTTCTTGCTGCATTCTCGTATGGCAGAGAATGATCTGTCTCTCATGATTCTTCTTCTAGGGGCACTAATCTTGTCATGAGGGCTCCACCCACATGACCTAATTACTTCCCAAAGTTCCCACCTCCAAATACTATCCCACTGGGGATTAGAGCTTCAACATGAATTTGGGGGAGACAGGAACATTCAGTCTGTAGCAGCATTCAGACCTTGTTTTACCAACATGTATATTAGAAAACAAGATCAGTTATTTTTGGTCAGTTACAGACTGCCCTTCATCCTAGTATGTCCCACCCTCCTCTCATTTCACATATGCAAATCATACCCATCCTTTTTTTTTTGTAATGTTTATTTATTTATTTGGCTGTGCTGGGTCTCAGTTGCGGCACGTGGGAACTTTGTTGTGACATGCAGAATTTTTAGTTGTGGCATGCAAAGTCTTAGTTGTGGCATGTGGGATCTAGTTCCCTGACCAGGGATTGAACCCAAGCCCACTGCATTGGGAGCAAGGAGTCCTAGCCACTGGACCACCAGGGAAGTCCCCATACTCATTCTTTAAATCCTAATTCAAATGCCACCTAGTTACTCCTCCATGAAGCTGAATTTTCTTCTCTGACTATTCCACAGCATTCTGTCTGCTTCATTCATCCATTTAATTCCTTGTTGTATTGTTTTTTTTCTGTAAATGCTTTGTTTCCATCTAGACAGTGAGCTCATCTTCATACATGTTTATATTGCTCCAGAGTAGCCCAGTAGTTACTCAGTAAATATTTGCTGAAAGAACGAATCAACGTAAGAAAATCTGAATACTAGCCCAAAAGTCTATTTCGTTTTGTTAAACTACAAACTGAAGGGTCCTTGGGCTCTGCTGGTGAATTGAAAGTAGTCGAAAAAATGTAAATTCCAGGAATACAGGTGATCTTTGTTTTGTTCATGCTTCACTGATGTCTAGAACACCACCTGGCATATAGTAGGCCCTCAATTTATTTTAGTTGAATGAATAAAGGAATGAACGAGGGCTTCCCTGGTGGCGAAGTGGTTGAGAGTCCGCCTGCCGATGCAGGGGACACGGGTTCGTGCCCTGGTTCGGGAAGATCCCACGTGCTGCGGAGCGGCTGGGCCCGTGAGCCATGGCCGCTGAGCCTGCGCGTCCGGAGCCTGTGCTCCGCGACGGGAGAGGCCACAACAGTGAGAGGCCCACATACCGCAAAAAAAAAAAAAAAAAAAAAAAAAAAAAGGAATGAACAAATGAATACATAAATAATGGTTTCAGAAAATACTGTAGCCTGGCAATGACTTCTCTTGTGTTTATCTCACATTAGGTAAGGTGTTAAATGATTAACAGGATCTAGCCACTTTTGAGACCAGCTGGACAATTGCCTGGTTATTTGTATGGAAACTTGCACATTTCACATTTTTTCCAAACAGTTAAGAGTTGGGGGGCTGCTCCCGTCTTCTGAGACAGACTGCATCTGCCTATGGAATGTGTCTCTCTCTAAATAAACTTGCTTTCACTTTAAAAAAAAGAGTTGTGGGTGGGAGAGGTGTTATGTGACTGACATGTGACTTCCACCTCTAACTGGGAATTTACTTACTCTTGCCATGTGGAAATCTGAGTAGATGCGGACTTTTTAAAGTATGAAAATATTCTGCATATTTTTCAATTTATATTTGTTATCAAAATAGCTCCTGAAAATCCTGTGATTTACCCTGTGTTTGGCAAATGAAGATTTCCATCTTCTAGGGTCATCCTTCCAAGAGAGCTACTGTTGGATTTTCAATTTCTCTTTGCTCCGAGAAATCGTTTGATAGTTTGCTATCAAGCAAGATTGTTCAATAGTTTGCTGGTTTGCTTTACTGCTGATTGTGCACTTACTGATGGAGAAATCCACATTCAGACCGATGTGGTAACATTCCCAACCACCAGGCAAAATCTTGACATCAGAGAGGTGGCTTTTTAGAGCCTGATATTTGTAATCCACTGTCCAGCACATAGTAGGTGCCTGAGTAAGCATCAAATCTATGCATTCAGTCTTTAGACAATTGATGCACCAATGCCTGCCCTCCACCTGAAGTTACCAACATTAAATTCAGGTTCTGAGAACATTGCTGGTGCCCTCTCTTAAGAGTGGAGTTAGCTAATTAACATCGGCATGCTGTTTTTTGCTTGTCTGGCCTAGTACTGCCAAATGGTTCAATTCAAGCCATAAAACTAAAGAGAGATTAATCTTCCTTTAATATTTGTCATCAACAGGGGCTCAGTACTGTGCTAAAAAGACCTGACTAGAGATTTTATTGGCCCTTCGCCTATTCAAACTAGTGTATAACCATTAACTAGTTAATCCAAATCGGCCCTCAGGGAGGCCTGGCAGAGCCATCATCTTTACACCTCTGGGAGCCAGGTGGCTTTGCTCTAGGCTACGCAGAGTAAGGTTAGAGCTGGTTTACAATAGTGGAGGACTGGAGTCCACCCCTTCTTTGCCAGGATTGGTCAACTGACCTCTCCCCAGGCATTTGCACATCTGTCTTTATTTTTCCCATGGATGAGAAGCTTCATTTTGCTACCTTCCAGCCCTGCCAGTTGGTAACCTCATTCCGACTGTCCTCTCTTCTCAGACACCCTGCCTCAAAGATGCCTTTTGGTGAAAGTGCTGGCCCTTGAAAGCGAGACTTGATGGCTTTCGGTTTCAAAAATCATGCCGAATTGCTGTGCAGACATCAACAGCTAAAGCTTTGGAGTCAGGCAACTGGGGTTCAAATCTTGGCTTTGTTGCTCTGTAGGCAGATGACTTCATATAAAGTGCTTAACCTTTCGCAAACCTCACTTTCCTCTGTAAAGTGGGGGTGTGTTAACAATAGTACGTACGTATGGTGACGTTGCAAAAATTAAATGACATCATGTCTGTAAGCACTTAGCACGCTGCCTGGTGTATAATAAGTGCTCAATGTATAGTAGCTATCAAATTATTAGGCCACCGTTACAAATTGCTTCCAGACGGAGAAATAAAAGACTTCTAAATCAGTCGCATCTGGTCTTTTCAACAAAATGCACCTGAAAAATCTATAGACAGAAGAGAAACCAACCTGCCAAAGTGACATGGAGCACATCTGACCTATATACATATGTGTTGACTAAAACTTGGGGCAAATATGTATGTAATGAAAAAGGAGTATATCTTATAGTACCTGGATATAGCAAATTGAAGAGAAAGCAGACACACTTTGGAGAGATGCATTTATTACCTTTGGGAGGCTGAGCTGAAGTACAGCTGAGCAACCAGTATTTTGAAATTTATCTGTTTTCCTGATGCTTTATGGGATCTATCTAAAACCAGTCTAATGACCTTCCTACCAAGGCTGAACAATTTGCTGATGGAGCTGCAGGTTGCTGTGGGCCTTTTATGTGTGTGTGTTTGAGTGGCTTTAATTTCATTGCTGGAATAAAGGAAGTGCAAAGACATTAACTCTGAGTCCAGCAAAGAAAGAACTCTGTAATTGCAATTTGGCAGTAAATGTGCTTGTGCTGTGTGTACTCTGAAAGCCTGTGATGATTAATCCTGCACATTTATCTGAGCCCAAGAGCAGACACACAATCATGACATCTGCAGAAGGCAAGAGACGGTTGGGCTTGATCACTACAGCCTTGGGCCTGCTGTGATGGACAGAAGTAGCAGCATCCACCAGATCTCAGCCAAGAAATCTAGACCTGTATGTCCACCTTGGTAACCATCAGCCAAGTGTAGCTATTGAGCGCTTGAAATGTGGCTGATCTGAATTGAGATGTGCCAGAAGTGTAAAAAAGGCACTGGATTTTGAAGACTTAGTACATAAAAAAGAATGTAAATATCTTTGTATTGTTTATGTTAAAGTAATCATATTTGGGTTATATCAAATTTATTATTAAAATTAATCTCATCTGCTTCTTTGTACTTCTTTAATGTGTCTGCTAGAAGTTTTTATTTATTATTTTATTTATTTTATTTTTTTAAATTTATTTTTGGCTGCGTTAGGTGTTCGTTGCTGTGCCTGGGCTTTCTCTAGTTGCGTCGAGCGGGGGCTACTCTTGTTGCAACGCGCAGGCTTCTCACAGCAGGGCATGGGCTCTAGGCGCGCAGGCTTCCATAGTTGTGGCATGCGGACTCAGTAGTAGTGGCGCACGGGCTTAGTTGCTCCACAGCATGTGGGATCTTACTGAACCAGAGCTCAAACCCATGTCCTCTGCATCGGCAGGCGGATTCTTTTTTTTGTGTGTGTGTGTGGTACGTGGGCCTCTCACTGTTGTGGCCTCTCCCGTTGCGGAGCACAGGCTCCGAACGCGCAGGCTCAGCGGCCATGGCTCATGGGCCCAGCCGCTCCGCGGCATGTGGGATCTTCCCGGACCGGGGCACGAACTCATGTCCCCTGCATCGGCAGGCGGATTCTCAACCACTGCGCCACCAGGGAAGCCCCAGGCAGGCGGATTCTTAACCACTGCACCACCAGGGAAGTCCCTGCTAGACAATTTTAAATAACATATGTGGTTTACATTTGGGTCTGGCATTATGTTTCTCTTGGACAATGCTGCTCTACAGATGAGGCAGACACCTCTTGGGTTTGCCCCCTGGCTCACAATCATTCCCCTTTTTCAGGTGACTACCTTTGTCTTGATCTCAGCGTTGAGTGGCCTCCTGGAGCCCTGGTGCCGTTTTTTGACCAAGGATGGACACCTGACTGAAGACTGTCAGTCAGAGAGCTTCCCTGGGAAGGTGGGCTGGGAGCTAGTGGTTGGAGCTGTACCATGTAACATGAGTGGTTGTGGTTTTCTATCCCATGGGTCAGAAAAGCAGATGGAGCTGATCTTGCAAGAGGAAGATAAGAATGAAGCACATGTATAGGTTAGGGAGGTGGATGAAGCACGAGGAGTCCTGCTGGTGTTTGAGTCTCCAGTTGCAGTACAAATTTGGCCCAGCTAGATGCTCATTCTTGGGTCCTGTCATCCTGGATCCTTATCATAGATGTCAACTTTTTTCACTCCATCAAACTCAGTGGGTTTCTGAGTACCAAAAGAGTCTGAGTAAGTTGTACTTCAAATCTACTTTTTCTTAAAATTTAATTTAATTTTATTATTTTTTATTGAAGTGTAGTTGATTTACCATGTTGTTGCTCTGCAGCAGTGATCCAGTTATATATAGACACATTCTTTTCCATTATGGTTTATTGCAGGGTAGTGAATATAGTTGCCTGTGCTATACAGTAGGACCTTCTTGTCTCTCCATTCTATATAAAATAGTTTGTATCTGCTAATACCAGCCTCCAACTCCATCCCTCCCCCACCCCCTTCCTTGGCAACCACAGGTCTGTTCTCTGTGTGAGTCCATCTCTGCTTCATAGATAAGTTCATTTGTGTCATATTTTAGATTCCATATATAAGTGATATCATATGGTATTTGTCTCTCTGTCTGACTTACTTCACTTAGTATGATAATCTCTAGTTCCATCCATGTTGCTGCAAATGGCATTATTTCATTCTTTTTTATGGCTGAGTAATGTTCCATTGTATATATGTGCCACATCTTTTCATCTGTTGACAGACATTTAGGTTGTTTCCATGTCTTGGCTATTGTGAATAGTGCTGCTATGAATATAGGGGTGCATGTATCTTTTCTAATTAGAGTTTTGTCTGGATATTTGCCCAGGAGTGGGATTGCTGGATCATCTGGCAACTCTATTTTTAGTTTTCTGAGGAACCTCCGTACTGCTTTTCATAGTGGCTGCACCAACTTATATTCACACCAACAGTGTAGGAGGGTTTCCTTTTCTCCACACCCTCTCCAGCATTTATTATTTTTAGTCTTTTTTTTTCTTTTTTTGGCTGCACTGTGCTGTTTACAGGATCTTAGTTCCCCAACTAAGGATCGAACCCTGGCCATGGCAGTGGAAGCACCAAGTCCTAACCACTGGACTGCCAGGAAATTCCCTTTGTAGATTTTTTAATGATGGCCATTCTGACTGGTATGAGTTGGTACCTCATTGTGGTTTTGATTTGCATTTCTCTAATAATTAGCAATCATGAGCATCTTTTCATGTACCTGTTGGTCATCTGTATGTCTTCTTTGGAGAAATGTCTGTTTATTTAGATCTTCTGCCCATTTTTCAATTGGGTTGGATTTTTTTTGTTATTGAGTTGTCTGAGCTATTTGTATATTTTGGAAATTAAGCCCTTGTTGGTCACATAATTTGCAAATATTTTCTCCCAGCTGTAGGTTGTCTTTTCATTTTGCTCATGGTTTCCTTTGCTGTGCAAAAGCTTGTAAGTTTGTTTAAGTCCCATTTGTTTATATTTGCTTTTATTTCTATTGCCTTGGGAGACTGACTTAAGAAAACATTGGTACAAAAATCTACTTTTCTTTATCACCTCAGATCTAAACAGAAATAGATGAGAGAGTGGCAGGGACATATATACACTACCAAATGTAAATTAGATAGCTAGTGGGAAGCTGCTGCATAGCACAGGGAGATCACCTCTGTGCTTTATGACCACCTAGAGGGGTGGGATAGGGAAGGTGGGAGGGAGGGTGACGCAAGAGGGAAGAGATATGGGAACATATGTATATGTATAACTGATTCACTTTGTTGTAAAGGAGAAACTAACACACTATTGTAAAACAGTTGTACTCCAATAAAGATGTTAAAAAAAATGAAAATAAAAATTAAAAATTAAAAAAAATTAAAAAAAAAAAAGAAATAGATTTTCCATGAAGCTCATGAAAGCTTAAGCTTTAGAGCCACTCACTTGCAAAGGCCCCTTCCAAAGGCCTATTTTGTACCTGTATTTTTGTATTCTTTTTCTTTTTTTTTTTTTTTTCCGGTATGCGGGCCTCACACTGTTGTGGCCTCTCCCGTTGCAGAGCGCAGGCTCCGGAAGCACAGGCTCAGCGGCCATGGCTCACGGGCCCAGCCGCTCCGCGGCATGTGGGATCTTCCTGGACTGGGGCACGAACCCGTGTCCCCTGCATTGGCAGGCGGATTCTCAACCACTGCGCCACCAGGGAAGCCCGTATTCTTTTTCTTAAAGAGGGGCCCCCCAAGTTGTAGGTTTCAGACTGCATAAAATGTGGATTTGCCCTGCGTTTGCATTCCTCTCAGTGGTTGCAAATGCAAACCTTGGGTGATTACAGGAAGACTCTTCCTCTGTAACTCCAGACTCATAACTACCTTATGGCTTTTGACAAGTCTTTCTCTGCCTACAATGTTTTTACCCCAGATCTCTACAGAGTTGGCTCCTTCTTACAGATCAGGTTTTACTTTCAAGGTCACCACCTGCAAGAGGCCCTCCCTGTGTACCTGACCCGAGGAGATCTCGCATCTCTATCACACCATCCTTTTATTTTCATGACAGTTTCTTGCTTATTTGTTTATTTGCTTACTGTTTCTCTCCTGCTGCTCCTTCTAAAATGAAGGTACCATAAGAGCAGGAACACTGTCTGTCTTCTTCATTTCTGTATTTGCAAGCATCTAGAACAGTGCCTGGCACATTGTAGGCATTTAATAAGCATTTGTTAGGATTGTATTTATTTATCGAATATTTATAAAGTGCTTCTTGTGTGCCAGGCGTCATTCTAAGAACTTTACAAATGAACAAATAAAGTTCCTAACTTTCTATTAGGAAATCATGTTCTGTAAAAGATTTCCAATTCCTAATTCCCTCTTACTAGGACAAGATTGGAACTCATCAACAAATATTTATTAAGTTATGCCCATGTTTCAGGCACTGGGCTAAGTACTTAACAAACATTATCTTATTTGACTCCTCATAGAAACCCTGTAATGTAGTGTAATTCGCTTGGAACTACATTTCGTTGCATGTAACTGAATCCTGACAGCAGTGGCTTAACCCACTAAATGTTTTTTTTTTTCTTATGCAACATGAAATCTAGAGTATGTCGTCCAGGATTTGGACAGCATTTTCATGAATTCATCAAGGGCCTGGTTTCTTCTGCTTTCCTGCTCTGTCATTCTTAGTGTGTGGCTCCTATAGTTGCAAAGATGGCTATTGCTCCTCTAAATGTCATTTTCTTGCTTCAGGCAGGAGCAGGGGGAAAACTTAAGGGCAGAGAATATATATCAGATGAGTATCTCCCTTTCGATAAGGTATACGCCAATTTTCTTGTAAGCTCCTTGTGATATATAAGAAACATATGAGTACTGCTTATATCTCATTGGTCAAACTGGGTCACATGGCTACCTCTAACTGCAAGGAAGTCTGGGAGGTAAGCATTTTTAATTGGGCACATTGCTGCCCTGCATAAAATCCAGGTTCTGTTGGTAAAGAGAAAAGGAAGTAGATACTGTGTAGGAAATTAGTTGTGTTGGCATGACTAGGTTCTATTATTGTATCCAGGACCCACTACAAAGTCACAAGTATTCTAGGTATTCTGTGTGTTCAAGGTAACTGGAAACAGCAAGTGGTCTCAAGGTTATGTAGGATTTTGGGTGATTGGATAAGGGGAAAAGCATTTTATTTTACAGATGGAGAAACCAAGTCTATAAGTGGTGAAGTGTTTTGCTTAAGACGTAGCATCTAAAAAGATTGAGAGGGGGAAAAAGAGATATAGAACTGAGATTTAAACCCAGGACTGTCTGATTCCAAAGCCTAATTTCTTAAAAATTGGGCTTTCTGAGACTTAAATATAGTTAAATTGTGATTTTCTGGAATTGAATGAGCCATCTTTTCAAGATAGCTTTTCACAGTAATAACATCTACCATTGGGACTTCCCTGGTGGTCCAGTGGGTAAGACTCCATGCTCCCAATGCAGAGGGCCCGGGTTTGATCCCTGGTTGGAGCACTAGATCCTTTATGCTGCAACTAAGAGTTCGCATGCCACAACTAAGACCCGGCTCAACCTAAATAAAATGAATAAGTAAACAAAACAAAACAAAACAAAATCTACCATTGATTAAGCACTTACTGTATGTGATCTTTTAAATGCATTATCTCATTTTGAAAATGGCTTTACGGTTTTTATAAATATCATTCCTAATCGTTGTAAAACACACACACACACACAAAAAAAAAACCCAAAACTTAAATCCCCAAAACAAAGAAGCCCAAGCAGTATGGAAAAAAATGAAGGAAAAATATCTTAAGAAATCCCACCCCCAGAGAAAACCAAGGTTAGCATTTTGGTAAACATCTTCCTAGACATCTCTCTTTGCATATTCACATATTAGATATGTGTTTAAATACATGAGTGGGAGCATACCATGTGTTTTCCTAGAGACATAAACTGTCCCAGCTGATCACCCCAACAACCCTCTGGGGTAGGTATTATCTCCATTTTATAGGCTTAGGATGGTTAGGTGACGTGCCCCAGGGCACACAGTTAACAAGTGGTTAAGTGAGGCTAGTTTCAATTTTACCTGAACCGATCACCCCAAATCCTTGGCAGAATTAGAATTACAAAGCAAAGGTCTCTTTCCTGGAGAATTAAAAAAAGATAGATAGATAGATAAACCGATCGATTGATTGATCGATCGATCGATCTCAAGGCACATTGGTGATAGGAAAGCACAACTGGCTCAGTGGACTCAGCAGCTGTAGTAAATAACCCATTGTGAATAAAATAAAGCATTTTCAGTGCCGGAAGTCTTCTTAGACATTGTTAATCCGAAGTCTGTGTGAAGCAACGCTGCATTGATGTCACCCAGAGCAATACCACCTGACCCCATCACGTGACTGAGTCTTCTAGGACTGTTGACGTTTACTGCTTATGATCTTTGCAAGTGATCTTCACTCTGGTGCATTACAAACAGCTTTTGTCATACAACTCCCCCACCCCAGTTCTGCTGATGCTTTGCTTTGTAGTTGTATTAGCCAGACGTTCTGGACCAAGCTGAATAATCTTTGGCGCTATAGGAGTTTGAGTAAATGAATGAAATAGGGGTCCCTCCTCTCTTTTTGATGAATCGTGTATCAACTGCCAAGGGGTCCAATGAAGTCTTTAAAAGATGTTTTGCCATTAATAGGGTACTGATTAAATTATGACACATCTATATGTTGGAAAACCATATGCTGATAAAATGAATTAGGTGAATCAGGAAAGAATGCCAAGATGTATTATTTAATAAGAAGGAAAAAAAGAACAAGGTACAGAACATAGTGTAGAGCATTATCTCTCTCCTGTTTTTGGTAAATGTTTTTAAAAATGTGTATGTATATACATATACTATTTCTGGAAGGACCCATAAAAAATTATTAATAAATAATAGTTGTTACCATAAGAAGGACAGGAACAGAGGTTATCACTTGTTATTCTATACTTTATTTTATATTTTCATACTTGTATATTATTTTATACTGTAATCTTAAAATTTCAAAACTTATACATGTATTACTATTCTAACATTATAATAATTATCTAATACAACAGGAGTGATTTGGGCAGTGAGAACAGGGGCCATTAAATGTTTTCTCCCCTGTACTTCTCCATGCTTAAAAAATATTCAAACTTTTTTCTTTTTTCTTTCTTGGTACGCAGGCCTCTCACTGTTGTGGCCTCTCCGGTTGCGGAGCACAGGCTCCGGACGTGCAAGCTCAGGGTCCATGGCTCACGGGCCCAGCCGCTCCGCGGCATGTGGGATCTTCCCGGCCCGGGGCACGAACCCGTGTCCCCTGCATCAGCAAGCAGACTCTCAACCATTGCGCCACCAGGGAAGCCCTCAAACTTATTTTTAAAAGAAGTTTTCAGAGAGATTTTCCTTCCTCCTTAAAAGAACAAGGGGCCCTCTCACCTTACGAACTTTGGTGATGGGAAAATTCATCAAACAGTGCAAGAGAACACGATCTGAGCAACAGTGGAACTGAATCCAGTTTGGGGGACAGATTTATTTTTTCTTTTCCAATTATTGTAATAAATCAAGCCAAATACTGCCAGTTAAGTTCAGTGGTGGTGGCTGCCTGGAGTGCTATGCGGAAGAACCCAGAGGCTGTTTCCAGGCTTGGCTGTGATTGGTGAGCCGTGGCTGCCCTTGGGGGTTGAGGGTGAGAGTCAGAAGAACAAGTTTCCCATGGGTGGGTGTCGCCGAGGGACACGTTCTCCTCAAGTTATTTCCAGCCTCTTCCCAACCGCCAGCAAGCCAGCCCATCACAATGTGCTCCCCACAATGTGCCAACATCCCGGGGTGGGGGAGTCTAGGTTTAATGGAAATGCGAGAGAACAGGAAACCTGATGGTGCAGGAAATTAGCAGTGAACACTGGGAAACAAGCGTAAGTCACAGCTCTGTTTGTTCTGGGACAGGGGGAAAAATCACCATTATTTCATCTGAATAGAAGCTAAAGCCAGAGAAAAACTGAGTACCAACTAATCAAAAGGGGCACCACCCCCCTTTCAGATGGTGGCCCTGCCACCCCTCACCCCGTTAGTGAGCTCCTGTGGCCAAGGAGACAGAACTAGGGCACTGTGCGGGCTGAGACGAGCGATTTCATCTCTACAGTCTCAAGGGCTGTGTGAGGCACCAGGGTAGCCCCCACCCAAGGAGGTGACATCTGAATTGATTGCCAAGTAATACAAAGGAGCCAGCCACTGGCACATCGAGACTGTTGCTTCAAGTCAAGGCACTGTGGGATTTTTCAGGCGCTTCCAGATAGACATGTCACCTCTGGCCTGGCACGTCTAAAGGTTTCACTAACAAAGGGCAAAGAGGTGTTTTCCTGAAAGGGACTTTTTGGGCTTCCCTGCAACTTGTCTTCGGTATGTATGGCAGAGTACATGGCCATCCGGGCCATGAAGGTGCTTCTTGCACTGTCTGCTGCCAGCATTGACTAACTGGACTTGGTGCTACTTAAAATAGCAGCATTGAACCATCTGTTTATTCTGTTTCTCCCAGAGCTGCAATTAGCCAGCACTGAGGGGTCAGGGAGCCCTGGGAGGATGATTGGGGGCTTACAATGCTAGGTCTGTTCACCTCCACAGGCACGCTTGGAGTTTGGTCAAGTTGCTTTGATTTAGTATTTAAAGACTTTTTCATTTGCTTTTGTTTTCATTTTTGTTCCTCAGTACAAACTGCAAAGGATAATAAAAAATCACTATCCTCTCAAAATTGGCAGGTGAAGGATTATGACCAAACAGGTTCGTTTGGTTTTCTACTGTGGATGCCCCCTCCCTTCCCCAAAATGCTACAGACAGTCTTCCAGCTCCCCTGCCTCAGATAGACCAGGATTTTTCCCTTAGAATTGGGTGAAACCGGGGTCTCCAGGGGAGCATAAATAACAGAGTGGGAGTAGGTGAGTGGGGCAAAGGCTAGAAATCTAATTCTAGACACGCCTTCCCTCATTCTCTCATTTAACAAATAGAGTACTTTTATGCTGCTCCCACCACAAAGATGCAGGCCTTGTTTTCAAGAACTTAGAGTCTGGTGGGGGAGTTGGGTCTGTAAAAAAACTGAGTCTGACTTTGTTTTGCTTCTTTAATTTATTTCACTGAACCTTTCTGCGGCAGTCCTCTTCGCGGCAGTCCTGTTCACGGCAGGATTAATGGGCAAAACCTATTAAATGTTTAAGCTAGTTTAAAATTTGAACCTCTGGTACATAAATAAATGAATGAAGTTACCTGGATCCTGTTCCTGCAAAGAAAAGGACTTAAAAGGGGTAGAGTTAGTGAGTCTGGACACTATACTTCAGTGTCACCCTCATCTTTATCACCAGATCTTTTTGTACACCCACCTAGCCGTGTACTGCCAGACTGCAGTTTTCTTAATTAATTTCTTAATTTACTTTGCTTAGTGGTGGTTCAAATTAGCATAGAGTGACAGGATCAAGGCCTCTGCAAATGAAATTACAATTGGCTTTAAAGAAATAAAGCTAGGGAATTCCCTGGTGGTCTGGCGGTTAGGACTCTGCGCTACCACTGCAGGGGGTGCTATGTTCAGTCCCTGGTCAGGGAACTAAGATCCCGTAAGCCATGCAGCCAAAAAAAAAAAAAAAAAAAGAGAGAGAGAAAGAAAGAAAACAAAAAGAAACAAAGCTAGGAGCAAATAAACTTTTTTAAAAATTTATTTATTTAGGTTGTGCTGGGTCTTTTTTTTTTAACATCTTAATTGGAGTATAACTGTTTTACAATGGTGTGTTAGTTTCTGCTTTACAACAAAGTGAATCAGTTATACATATACATATGTTCCCATGGCATGCGGGATCTTCGTTGCTTGCAGCACGCGGCCTCTTAGTTGTGGCATGCATGTGGGATCTAGTTCCCTGACCAGGGATCGAACCTGGGCCCCCTGCAGTGGGAGCACGGAGTCTTACCCACTGGACCACCAGGGAAGTCCCGAAATAAACTTTTTGATATCCTGAAAAGATGACTCACAGGATTGGTATTACAAGGAATTATATGACTTTATGCAAAAGATAATGCCCTTTTTAAAGGAAGTGCAGAGTTCACCCAAAAACACGTACACGAATGTTCATAGCAACATTATGCATAATAGCCAAAAAGTGGAGATGACAAAAATGTCCATCAATTGATGAATGGATAAACCAAGTGTGGTATATTCAACAATAACAATAAAAGAAGTATGGATACACATGCTATATAATATGGATGAACTTTAAAAACATTATGCTAAGTGAAAGAAGCCAGTCACAAAATGTCACATGTTGTATGATTCTATTTATATGAAATGTCCAGACTAGGCAAATCCATAGAGACAGAAAGTTGATCAGTGGTTGCCAGAGGCTGTCGGGGGAGGAGGACAAGTGAGGAGTGAATGCTTAATGAGTGCAGGGTTTCTTTTTGGGGTCATGAAAATGTTTTGCAACTAGATAGAGGTGATGGTTGCACAACATAATGAGGGTACTAGATGTACATTTTTAAAGAGTTAATTTCATGTTATATAAATCATATCTCAATTTAAAAAAAAGAAATTAAGTACAGATACATGCTAAAATATGGATGAACTTCGAAAACATCATGCTAAGTGAAAGATGCCAGACACAAAGGGCCACATATTATATGATTCCATTGGTAATGAAATATCCAGAATAGGCAAATCCATAGAGACAGAAAATATATAATGGTTGCCCAGGACTGGAGATCTGGGGGGAATGGGAATGTTCTAAAATTGTTCCACACTGCAAATATCCTTAAAACCATTGAATTGTACATATTAAATGGAAGAAGTGTATGGTATGAGAGTTGTATGTCAATAAAGCTGTTACATAATAAAAGGGATGTATACATTTAAGCTTTTGAAAAAATGCAAGAAACTTCAGTACCGCAAATAGCCTTCCTCTCTCCTCTTTTCTAGTTACTCACTCTACTCAAATTTGATCAGTCCTTCAGGGTAGAGCTAAAATTGCCCTCCCCTGTGGCATCTTTCCCAGCCACTGTAGCACATATGATCATTTTTTCCTTTCCTGAACTTCTGTTGAACTTGGTCAAAAATACAGGGATGGAAAGAGGAGGTGGATGGATTGTATTTTACCTGCCAACTCCAGACAACTGGCAGTAGTGATTCAGAGCACTGTGTTGAGAAGGATTCTGAGCTTCATTGACCTCGGTGGGAGTGTTGTGATCAATTATTGGTATCTATCTGGGGCCTGGGATAGGTGGCATGAGTCACATGCGTTTCCTCTGCCTTTGGGCATCGCATTCTAAGTACCTAAAGCCTAGGGACCACATCTTACACTTCCTGTTCTTAATGATATATCTTTGTGTTGCTACTGTTGTTATTCCTTTTTATATTCCCCTAGAATCTCTCATGGAGCTATGTACAAGATTGCCCAATAAATACTGTAATTATGCTATAAAAAATACTCTGAAAAGAGTACCTGGCATTCTGAAACTAGTGCTTTCCAGGAGCCGAATGATTCCCAAACCCAGAAAATATCCCCAAAGTGACCTCTAGTTTATGTTGTGGAGGCAGGTGGGTGGCAGGGACTGGGTGCACTTGAAGGAGGCACATCTTTACTTTTTTATTCAAACAAAACCTGTTTACCTTCAAACTATACTCACTGCATGTGGGCTTTGTATGTGGGCAGAAAATGGAAGGGTTTGTTGAAACAGAGAAAGCTGCCCATGGAGTAAGAATTAACAATCTATTTACTGAATGAATGAATACATGAATAAAATAAAAGAACTGAAAACAGCTCTGACATGACAAGGTGTTCCACGGAGCTCAAGCATCGCATGCCCCTGGCAAGAAGCTAGCAAACAGGTCTTTGTATTAAGACCAACTCCAGGTTAACACAGCAGAAGAGACTCAACTGGAAGGTCCGCCCACGGCTGAACAATGCTCTCTCCCAGTCTCCTCAATTCTGCTGTCTGGTTGAATTCATTTCTGCTCATTCTAGTGCCCTGCACGCCGTTTTAGCTGGCATCAGTCCAGCCTCAGGACTGCTTTTTGCAGTGGTCCTAATCTCATCTCAGCAAATAAGGAGTTACCCACAGAAAGCCCAGGCCACGAAAACTCCCTGGGTCTCTGCGGCTGGAAAATCTGTGTCACCAGAGGTATCGCTAGAGAAGTCATCCCTTCCACTCACTGCAATTTTGGAGATGCAGGGACCAAAGGCAGAAGCACGTGATAGTTCCTGGTATTTGCAGTTTACAAAGTACTCTTACATACATTATCCATTTTAGTTGGTCTTCAGGAGGTAAAAGACTAAGTCAGAGACCCACACCTTTTTCCTTGAAATCTATTTGCTTTAGAAGAGCAATTTTTGCCAAAATTCATATGAAAGGTGTTTTTTTCCTGCTGGCAAGAGACAATTTTCTACCTTCCCCAATAAAGGAAGTCTAGACTCCAGGTGGGAGGAAGGCTTATCTTTAGGCACCTGCTGGGTTAGTAAGGAAGGGCTACACCCTGGGCAGTGATGTCTGTGTTTTGGAAGGGAGAAGGGAGTGACATTTTTAGGCTGCAAGGCTCTTCTGACAGCGCTGAGGACAGATCTATTTTTGGAAGCGTTCTCTGCCACCCACGAAGGCCTCAAAAGGTAACCAAGCACCTGGCACAAGGTTTCCTGTGGGGACAGTTGTTAAGGGCTGGAGAGCTTCTGTGTATTCTGAGTCATGAAGTTTGACTTCATCATCAATCTGATGCAGAGAGAGCACAAAACGCCCCCCACGCGCCCCGCCCCGGCCTTGTTTTGAATCACATTTGGTTGCATGATGACAGCACACTTGGGGATGGCACAAATTCTCAAATCATAAAAGATTGGGCCTCAGACTCACAGAGAGGAGGCCAGGGTGATGTGTGTTAACCTAAAATGGTAGATGGTATAGTTCCGAGGTGGAAGGAACCTTGTGTTGGGGATCAGCTCTGCCACTTCCTGGCTGTGTGATCATGGGCACGTGACTTAACCTCTCTGAGCTCACTTTCCTCATCTGTAAAGTGAAGGATCAAATCAAATGATTTCTAAGGTCATTTTAGCCCCCGTCTTCGATGACACATACACACACACACACACAAACGCAAGATAATTAACTTTCATGCAACTTGTTCCCTCATCCATAGAACAGAGATAGAAATAGACTCTACCCCATGTATTTACTGTGAGTGGTAAAAAGATAGTAAATGTAAGCTGCTTGGCACAGTCCCCAGCGTAAAGTAAGTGTTCAATACATGTGAGTTATTAAAGCACTGTTCATGTGGCCAGTGACATCAGAGGCAACTTTGTTAGGGCAGTGGACGATAAAAAGCGTGACAAACATCAGTGGGAATTAAGCTAGTATTCTAGATGACCTACAGATGAGTATACTGACCATGTTTGCCACTGGAATGACACTGGCTTAACAGCTAAAGGAAAGACAAGGCAAGAGGATGTTTGGTGTTTCAAGAGCTAACAGCTTCCATTCCCGCCACCAAGAGGCGGGAATTTAATATAATTTAATAAAATATAGCCAATTATACCACTTAAAATTGAAATGTGAGATTTTGTGACCTGTTTTGTCACAATCAGCTCTGGAAAGGCTGCGTTCCCAGGGTGCCATCCCACCTTGTACCACTACCCTAGTAGAGCACTGCTGACTCAAGGAGAGGAATTTGGCATACGAGGGGGCTTCTCTTTGTTCCATCTACGGGCTTTAGTTACTGAAGATGTGGTGAGGATGGAGAGACCCACACAGGAATAATGTTAGAGAGGAGTTCCTGAATAATTTGGCCGGGATGTCAACACTGCTTAAAAACTAAGGTGTAATTTCCAGGTCCGTATGTAATCTCATTTAGAACTCGAGATTCTCTCTTGTACTTTGCCTGAGGCCTGCTCTAAGTCACCTGGGAAGAGCTCCCTGAAGTCCTGTAGGAACCAGCATGCATGCCCACAAGCTGCTGCTCAGTTTAAGCCAACCTCAGCTTCTTCCAGTTGGGGGCCCCCTGCGGGTCGCTTCTCTTTTGTGTCATAATTAGTGCACATCATTTCTCCCCTGACACACCACAGGCATAAATATGAGCTTTAGTATTTCCCTTGTGTAATTGTGTTACTTATTATACTCCCTAAACACAGTAAGAAAACTACTAGCCTGGGAAGTGTGACAAACCCTTTTCTTACCCTTCCAGTCAGCCTGAGGGTTGGAGATTTAAGCATTTCCCTAATCACCTTGTTCTTTTTTTCAAAGAACTATTTAATACAGTTGGTCGGTATGTTTTGTCCAAAGATGAGGATCACTCACTCGATTTCCTTGTGGATGCTTTGCTGTTCCTCATTACTTTGCCACCCACAATGCCCCTAAATAAACTGGGAGCCATTTATCAGGGGAGGGATCACTCAAAGATTTTGTGGGTTCACCTCCTATGGTTGCACAGATTGTATATTGCCCAAATTCAGGGTGGTGGGTGTCATTTGCATAGACTACAATGGGATGGCCATTCCTGCAGTGGGGCAATGCACAACTTGCACAATCATATATGGCAGTAAATACGTGGACAAGCTGTAGCATCATTCCTGGCAGGGAGGATTCCCAAAACTTAAAGCATATGTTCTGTTCAGGACAGAGGGGTCAGTTTAGCATCTTTATAATTAAATGTTAGTGAAGACTCTTGGAAGAAATTTCTCCATTGTTTTCAGTATCTTCTCGTTTTATTTATTTATGTATTTATTTAATTATCTTTTTATTTTTGGTTGCGCTGGGTCTTTGTTGCTGCTCACAGGCTTTCTCTAGTTGCGGCGAGCAGGGCTACTCTTCGTTGCAGAGCACAGGCTTCTCATTGCAGTGGCTTCTCTTGTTGCGGAGCATGGGCTCTAGGCCTGTGGGCTTCAGTGGTTGTGGCTCCTGGGCTCTAGAGCGCAGGCTCAGTAGTTGTGGCGCACAGGCTTAGTTGCTCCGTGGCATGTAGGATCTTCCCAGACCAGGGCTCAAACCCGTGTCCCCTGCATTGGCAGGCGGATTCTTAACCACTGCACCACCAGGGAAGTCCTTCTTGTTTTATTTAGCTCAGGTTCAATATCAATTGTATAACCAATTAAGTCTTCACTATGATTGGATGCCAAATTTATGGTTTGCCTGTAATATGTATAACTTCATTTTTGTGTTAACCACATTCCTGATATTATTTCAATCCTACAGGGGCCTACTATATGTCAGGCTCTGTTCACATAGAGACAACAGTGAACAAGAAGGCAAAGTCTATTTCATGTTGCTACTCTTGTCTTGCTTTTTCTTTCTCATCTACTCTAATCTATGATTTCTTGCTATACTGTAAGCACTTATATCCTTTTTGGATCAAGAAAGTGTAAAAAATAAGTAAATGCTGTAAATATATATGTACCTAACAATAAAGCACTAAAATATATGAAGCAAAACTGACACAACTGAAAAGAGAAATAGACAATTCAGCAATAATAGTTGGAGACTTCAACAATCCACTTTCAATAATAGCTAGAACAACTAGGCAAAAGATTAACAAGGAAATAGAGGATCTGACTTAACTATAAGCCAGCTAGACCTAATAGATACCTGTAGAACACTCTACCCAACAGCAGCAGAATATACATTCTTTTCAAGTAAACATGGGACATTCTCCAGGAGAGACCATACGCTATAGCAAAAAGCAAACCTCAATACATTTAAAAGGATTGAAATAATGCAAAGTATGTTCTTCAACTACAATGGAATGAAATTAGCAGTTGAAAATAGAAAGAAATGTGGGAAATGCACAAATATGAGGAAATTAAACCACACTGCTACATAATCAATGAGTCTAAGAAATCACAAAAGGAAATTAGAAAATCCTTAGAGATGAATGAAAATAAAGCCATAACATACCAAAACTTATTATCTGTTAACTAAAATAAGTAAATAACCACTCTTAGCATTACTTAATTTCATTTCAGAGAATAAATGAGAAACTATTCTTTTATAGTTTCAGATGCTAGGCAGAAAGCCTCAGTACTTGCCCATATTGGTGCTAAATTAATATTTGTTGAATGAATGAATCAGTTGGGTTCCATTGGCAAGAAGGTAAACTAAGGAATCAGGAGTCTCATGTTGGATTCCTATTTGACTAACCCTTTTCCTCTTACTTTTTTACACAAGCCATTTATGTTTTAAGAGTTTTTATAAATTCCCATCCTCTTTACTCTTTCCCTTTCTTCTCCATTAGGCCTTCTGCATCAATCTGTGGTTTAAACTACGTACTCAACCTCTTAGCACATAAACTTTTTTTGTTCTGCTGTGAAGCTAGGTATTGGCAAACTACTGCCTGGGGGCCGAATCCAGCCCACCACCTGTTTTCGTATGACCTGCATTAAGAATAGTTTTTACATTTTTCAATAGTCAAAAAAAATCAGGGCTTCCCTGGTGGCGCAGTGGTTGAGAGTCCGCCTGCCGATGCAGGGGACACGAGTTCGTGCCCCGGTCCGGGAAGATCCCACATGCCGCGGAGCGGCTAGGCTCGTGAGCCATGGCCGCTGAGTCTACGCGTCCGGAGCCTGTGCTCCGTAAAGGGAGGAGCCGCAACAGTGAGAGGCCCGCGTACCGCAAAAAAAAATCAAAAGAAGAATAATATTTCATGACATGAAAATGATACGAAATTCAAATTTCAGTGTCCATAAATAAAGCTTTATTGGAACACAGCCACGCCAATCTGTCTACTATTTTCTATGGTTGTGTTCATGATACAGTGGCAAAGTGCAGTAGCTGTGACAGAAAGCTTGTCACAAAGCTTTTGTGGTCCACAAAGCCCAAAAGATTTACTATCTATCCCTTTACGTAAAAGTTTGTGGACTCCTGTTCTAAGCTTTTGTACAACCATATTCATGACTTGCTATGCCTTTCCCTCTTTCCATCATGACAAACCCTTACTCTCATTCAAAACCCTTTCTCCTCAGTCCTTACCTGATTATCACACCTGGTCACATAATTCTCTTCACCACCTCTTGGCATTACTTAATATAGGCCAACACAAATATAATTAACTTGCAATTTTTATATTTAAAAATATGTCTTTAATGTGTGTTTCCTATCTTCTCTACTTCATTGTGAAGACTCCAAGGTTCTTCTATGTCCTATATTTCCCTCCACACACAGGGCAGTGCCCAAGTTTTGTCAGACAGGTTCGCATTTTGGTTCCACCACTCACTAGCTGAGCAAGTGATGTACATTTCCTGAATCTCTTCATCTGCATAAGGGTTTTGTTATGAAGAATAAGGAGATGATTATGAAAGGGTCCAAGACCCAGGAGGTGCTTCACAAACAGTAGTAATTATCAGTGGATAATTTCTTTATTTGCAATAGCAAGACTTTACCTTTGCCCTTAATGAAACTCATAGTGATGGAGTGAGAATTCAAAGAAGTAGTAAGGCGGTAGAAATGGAGCTGCATGGTTCAGCTGGAGCCCTGTAAAGATTAGCTGGAGACATTCAAGGCCTGAAATGAGATATTAGACCAATGAGACTTTGTTTAAAATTTAACAAACCTTTCTTGGTTACTTACTGAGCTCAGTACTGCCTTGGACAGGCCTCAGGTGATGTGAAAGAAGACCACATCTCTCCTGGAGGAGATTTTTGTTTAAATTGGGGTAGGAGTGGGGAACCAGACATGAGCTATGTTCTCACTTGTCCATAATTTTTCTCTTCTCTCTCAGGATGGATGATTCAGAGCCAGCAATTCACATAAAAAGAATTGCACATGGAAAGTATTACTGTTATTCTGTGGGGAAATAAGCTTCTAAGTACAGCAATCTGAAATTAATAACTTTCTCTGTGGAAACTCTCTTGACAACATCTCAAGATGAAGCCAAAGAGTGAAATTTTTACAGCCTTGGATTATCTTCTCTGTCTGCTTGGCTTGCAGCAGGCACGGATCCGTGAGTCAGAAATTCAGAGTTTGCCCCTTTACTGTACAGTTTGCTCGCCAACTGGAGACATTATACAGCAGTGACTCAGTTTCTCAATTCCCCAGTTCTTGCAGCCATTGAATCAACACACATCACCTCAATTTACTTACAAAAGGCTTTTTTGGGGGGGGGGGCACTCCATGCAGCTTATGGGATTTTAGTTAACCAGGGATCAAACCTGGGTCCTCGGCAGTGAGAACATGGAGTCCTAACCACTGAACCACCAGGGAACTCCCAGTCTACTTACAAAAGGCTTTGGGGGAACTCAGAGAAAAAAAAAAACAGAACAAGTCCTCACCGTTAACAGAAAACATACTGGTTCAGGACATCAGAAAACGAGTAGGAAAAGGAGATTGGAAGCTGGAGATCAACATTGTTTTTTCTTTTGAGAGAAAATATTCCTGTGAGAAAGCCCAGTGTTTATATTATGATAAATATGTACGTCCACATGCAGGGAGTGTATAGCTATTGAGGGAGAAAGTAATTGAGGAAAGAAGTAGATGAGAAGGACAGCAACTTCTTTTCTACAGAAGTCACAAAAGTGCTGCAGACATGCATGAAGGTGGCAGCAGTTGCTCCAATAGCCATATGTTTCAGCACAGACATCTTTTTTTATTCCTTCTTACCCGTAAATTTAGAAAATCTGAGCAAAGAAGTCTGGATTTCTATTTTCCAAGGATGAGATTTCTTAAAATTTCAAATTAGACATTTTTTCCCTTATATAAAACCACAAGGTAGGAGATTATGTTTGGAATGAGTCACTGTACATCGTTACATTTGAAGGTTGTTTTTCCCGATTAAAAAGAGCAATTGTGGAACAGACTAAGGAGCAGACCCCTTGGAAACTCTCGGATTGGCATGTTGCTGGATTTGTTCACTCTCCCACAGTGGACATATGTGAGGCCAGTGCTTGGAAATAGGGACAGACATGTTGGAGTTGGGATACTGGTAGAGAACTCAAAGTGAGGAAGAGAAATATATAGAATTTTTGTTGATTACAGTTGGCTCCTACATACAGAGAACTCAGCGTAGGTTCAAAACGTACAGTTGAGGTTTAAAATACGTAGTTAACTAAACTTGAAAATTAGAAGATAAAACAATAATGATAAGAAAACAATAATGGCAACTCTGGACTACCAACTAGCAAAGGCAATCAAGAAGAAATGGGAATTGCAACAGACTTCAGAGATCAAGTGTTTTTCTGTGTTGGACATGTGAGTAGAAGCAATTCCAGATGTCTGGGTATGATAGAAACAGCAGACCTCAAATGCCTGCTCTAGTATAGATAGCTGTACTGTGCTAGATGCTTTGGGAGATATCAAAATATTTATAAGACAAATAGTTTCATCTTCACAAAGTTTCTAATTTAGTTGCATGATAATGGTTTAGAAAGCCAACTTGATGGGTTTACAGTCCAGCTTTAACCCTTACCAGCTCTGTGTTCTTGGGTAAAATACTTAATGTCTTCAGGCATAACTCCCTCATCTGTGGAACATCAATACTTGTATCTCCTATATGGCAGTTATGCTGCCTCCTTTCCATTCTTCCACAAGGCAAGCTTTCACTTCTCTCACCCCCTTTGCATATATGTTCCTGTTACCTGGAAAGCTCTTAGCATGGCTACATCTTTGAAGTTTTGCCTTTCATGTCAGAGAGCTTTAGTTCAGAAAATATCGTGTCTATATCCACGGATGAGGCTGTTAAAACACTAAAAGGACTACATAAAAATGCAGATGCTATTATTATCAGCCACCCAAAATAGGCTTTGAGATCAAGTAGTTCTCCAGGATTTAGGGTCAGCAAATTTTTTCTCTAAATGGCCAGATAGCAAGTCTTTTAGGATTTGCAGGCCATACTAAACAAATGGGAGTGGTTGTGTTCCAAATAAAACAATTTATGGACACAGAAATTTGACTTTCACGTTGCTTTCCACAGTCACTGAACCGGATTTGGCCTCTGCCCTGTAGCGGACTGACCCCTAGTCTATATGAGAGTGGCAGACAAGAAGGGAGTGGAGAAGAACCGAGATTCTGCAGCCAGGTATTAGGGATCAGATGGCTGCTGCGTGAGACTGTCTCAACCTCCCTGGGCGCCAACCACCTCTACAATGGGGCTGCGGCCCCCGTGTCTGGGGTTTGTGATGTGGGTTAGAAGTGTAACAGGGGAAGCTCGGTGCTTGGAACGAGGGGCCCATTACCAGCGTCACCCTCTCTGCGGTGACCTGGGAGCAACCGGGTTTCGGGCGGAACCGACTCCGAAGCCTCAGCCTCGGGGTGCGGGAGGAGGGGCGGAGCCCACCCGGGGCGGTGGCACCGCGGGGCGAGGGCGGGCCGCGCGGGCCTGGCGGCGCGAGTCGGGGGCGGGGCGGCGGCGCAGCGTCGTCGTCGTCGTCCCCGCCTCCTCCCCAGGGGCCGCGTCGGAACCTCGGTAGCCGCGGCGCTCACAGCCTGAGGAGAGCGGCGGCCTGGCAGCGGCGGTGGCCCCCGAGACCCACCCGAGGCGCGTCCCTGTCGGCCTTCCGGCGCCCCCAGGCCGCAGAGCCCGCGCACCTTCAGCTCGCTCGCTCGCCCTCCTTTCTTGCGGCCGGCTGCGCCATGGCGTTGGCGTTGGCGGCGCTGGCGGCGGTGGAGCCGGCCTGCGGCAGCCGGTACCAGCAGGTAAGCAGCGCCCAGTGTCTCCCCGCCCCTGCCCTACCCGCTGGCCGCTTCAGGCCTCCTCTCCGGCCCCTTCTGTGGCCAACTCGATGCCGCGGCTTGGCAGGCCGCGCTGGGCCTGGGCGGGCTGGGCGGGCCGGGCGGGCCCCGAGCTCGAATTCGAGGCGGCCGCGAGCTGGGCCTGTCCCTCCGCCACCCGGGCCGGGACTCGGGCGGTGGAAAAACCTCCGCCCCGAAGTGTTTCTCGCATTTCCCACGGCGGGCGGGTCCCCGGGTCAGAACCCGCGACCCTCCGGAGGCGTCGACCAGGGGGCATTCAGTTTTCCTTTTTCCACCTTGAATTTGATGTCACTGGAAAGAAAGAAAAAAAAGCGTGAGATGGAAAAGGAAACTGGGTGGAGAGAAGAGATTAAAATCGCTGCTACTGCTGCCGACAGCTTTCCGCAGCGAGATGCGATTACTCAGGGTTTCAGAGCCTAGTCTGCTCGTCGAAACCCATCCCCCTCGCTTGCGTTTTAAGACAAAAGTCAAGATGAGACGAGGAACAAGTCCGCAGTTCGCAGTAGATTTGGAAAAGGCGATTAACTGGCGATGTCCCTAAAATGTCGAGCTACGTTGAAGGCTGCAGGGCGTGTGCCTGAGTGTGTGTTTTCAGAGATTGGAAATGACGTTTAAAGAGATTGAATAGCATAACTGGGGAGAAAATGTATAGGAGATGATTAGATTATTATCTCGGGTACGAGTTCTAAATTGAGGCCCTAGGGAAAACAGCTGCATGTTTTACTCGCCTGTCTGTACCCGGGTTTCCCTCGGAAATTCGGGAAGACATTTTGCAGGGCTTTTAGAGGTATTCAATCTAAGACATCGTAATTGTGGGAACTGAGCCAGGTGGTAACTGATGTTGATTGGAACCGCAGGTAACTGCTTACATTTTGTTTCAGATGCTTTCACTTTAATTTGCATACAAATGGCAATTGTGCTTTTATGAAATTAAATGTCGTATCATAGATGATCTACAGTTTTATATTTTAGAAGTGAGGAAAACCAGTATGATTAAAACATGTAGATTAATCCTGGTGGGGCCAGTTACTGGGTTGTTTTGCTGTCGTCAGCCCTCTGTTGTCATTTCCTCCCTCCTACAGCCCGACTCCTGATATGACTGATTTTAAGAATTTAGCTTTTTGGTTTCATAAGCACGCCCAAATTGTGGCAATGCAGTCTAGTCCTTAGATCTCTCACAGCCTGAGGTACATGCTTTTTTGTATGACCTTGGGCAAGGCCCTGGGTTCCTCCCTGCTTTAGTAAAATACGATTGACAGGTATCACTTAACTGTCACCAAGGTGTTCACAAATCACATGTACCCCATCGTGTGATTTAATTCATTCTTTTCATCCTGCCTTGGATAAGGCAAAGAAGCAAAAAGCTGTGGCTTTTCTTTGTACTGCCATCTTCTTGAGCTATTAGGTAATGCTGACATAACGCTAGAATACAAAAAATTTGATGGAGTAACAAAATTAAGTATTTCTCAGCGTAGTGTTTAATAGCTTTTAATATGCAGAACAGAGGTATGTTAAGGACAGGCCATCTTTTTTATTTTAAAAAACTTATTATTTAGAAGAAATCTTCAAAAAAAAATGAAAGACCTAATCTTCCTAGAAAAATTGCAAAATATGAAAGCCAAAAAAACCCAAAACCCCACACCAAAAACCTATCACATATAGATAAACAAAGTTAATATTTTGTGTGTTCTTGTGGACTCATAGCTTTGTAAGTATACATGAGTGTAGATAAGTGTACATGTACAGATAAGGAAAGTTAATATTGATTGAGCATTTATTATGTGCCAGTCATGGTACTAAGTGCTTTATATCCATTATTTCACTTAATCCTCGCAAAACCCCTTTGAGGCAGGGTTTGGTATTGTATAGATGACAAGTCAAGACTCCCTAGAGGCTCAGTAACTTGCTCAAGGTCACAGCTTCTAAGTAGTGATTACAAGGATAAATACATGCTCACCTACTCAAAACATAGGCTTATGGCCCAAATACAAGCATATGCATTAGCAGATATATACACGTGCATATGTATTCTCTTGTGTACCCATACATACATATACAGGCACATCTTTGTACATATGTGCAGTTCCATGGGCCCCTGATTATACTTGCACACACTTTGTGCATATGTGCACATGTATGTTTACATACCCACATGTTCTCAAATACATGTGCATTCACAAATTTGCACGTGTATATATTGTGCACATATATGTACAAAGGCACACAATATAGCTGTATAATAAAATGGGTTCATATTTTAATGTCTGCAGAGCGTGCAATTGTATGGCTGAACCATAGTTTAATCAATTGGCTATTGTTGGTCTCTAAAGGTGTTTATAATTTTTTTCTGTCACTGAAGTTTCTTTTATATACATCAGTTATTTCCTTAGTATAAATTTCTAGGCGTGTAAATAATTGGTCAGAGAATATACATATTTAAAAGGCTTTTGAATTATGGAATGTTGAATTGTCCAGGCAACTTGATAGGAGCATGATACTCTTTGGTTGTCACAAAGCGCCGTTCTGACTTCTATTTGATCTGGTTAGTCAAATTGAGCTGGTCCTCTAGTGAAGTAAGTGTAATGGAAAACTGTATGATTCATTCATAAATGCTAACAGTGGTTTTGCCTTTATGGTCTTTTGATTGGTAGAGCAATATGTGCACAGCTTAGCATTACCACAGATTTTACAGATAGGCTGGACTCATAGGTTTCCTGTCGCTTTATTTTTCTCTTTTTGCATTTTGAAACTGAGATTGTATATCCAAACATTCTGAAGCACTGTTTCAGGAAGCTCTAGGTAGGCCCAGTGTTGAGAAACCTGTTGTGTTTTCGTCTCTCTGAGGATGTTTACCCTGTTCATCCATTCCAAGCCTTCTTTGCCTCACTGTAATAGATCTTTGGCTATATCATGCATTTTGCCTAATACTTCTGAAATGTTTTGAGATATTTGGATTTAAATCCATTGAAAGTAGGCAATGATGACACTGCCATATAAGCTTAAAAATAGACTGCAGAGGGCTTCCCTGGTGGCGCAGTGGTTAAGAATCCGCCTGCCAGTGCAGGGGACACGGGTTCGAGCCCTGGTCTGGGAAGATCCCACATGCCGTGGAGCAACTAAGCCTGGGCGCCACAACTACTGAGCCTGTGCTCTAGAGCCCACGAGCCACAACTACTGAGCCCATGTGCCACAACTACTGAAGCCCGCACACCTAGAGCCCATGTTCCACAAGAGAAGCCACCGCGATGAGAAGCCCACGCACCGCAACAAGGAGTAGCCCCCACTTGCCACAACTAGCAAAAGCCCATGCGCTGCAACGAAGACCCATTGCAGCCAAAAAAAAAAAACTGCAGAATGTTTACTTTTAGATCTGACTCCCTGTCTGCTAAAGAAGTTGCTCGCTTGTGGGCATCACTAATAAGTTTGTATTGTAGTCTGGTGACATTGTAAAGCAGTTTTGGGTAAGTTCTTCCAGGATTGTGAAGGAAGGTTTTGATAGATGAGGGAGAGAATTTCATCTTCGACAGGCCAAACTTTTTCATGTTCAAGTGTTAGATGACGTCGTGATCCTAGAGGAAGGAGTGAGTGGTGCCCATGTGGTTTTATTTTTTTATTTTTATTTTTTTAGTTTCAGAAGACATTATAGTTATATCATGGAATGCCCCTTAGGATGGCATGTCAAGATTTTGAGGTTATTTGGTATTTGTGGCCTGTATTGCCAATGATCAAAGAAAACTTTTATAAAAATACTGAGAAGATAGGTAGAATTATTTCTTAGAAGAATATTTTTAGTTGTGGTAAAATATATATGAAGTTTTTCCATTTTAACTGTACACTGTTTTTTGTTTGTTTGTTTGTTTGTTTTTTGCGGTACGCGGGCCTCTCACTGTTGTGGCCTCTCCCGTTGCGGAGCACAGGCTCCGGACGTGCAGGCTCAGCGGCCATGGCTCACGGGCCCAGGTTCTCCGCGGCACATGGGATCTTCCTGGACCGGGGCACGAACCCATGTCCCCTGGAAAGGCAGGCGGACTCTCAACCACTGCGCCACCAGGGAAGCCCTGTACACAGTTTTTAAGTGTACAGTTAGTTCAGTAGGTTTTTTTTTTTTTTTTGGCTGCATTGGATCTTCGTTGCTGCGCTTGGGCTTTCTTCAGTTGCGGCGAGCAGGGGCTACTGTTCGTGGCAGTGCGCGGGCTTCTCATTGCGGTGACTTCTCATTGCAGAACACGGGCTCTAGGCGGTGGGCTGCAGTAGTTGTGGCTTGTGGGCTCTAGAGTGCAGGCTGAGTCGTTGTGGCTCACGGGCTTAGTTGCTCCACGGCATGTGAGATCTTACCGGACCAGGGATTGAACCCGTGTCCCCTGTTTTGGCAGGCGGATTCTTAACCAACCACTGTCTACGAGGGCAGTCCCAGTTCAGTGGTATTAAGTACATTCACATTGTTGGGCAGTCTTCACCACCATCCATTTCCAGAAACTCCATACCCCTTAAACAATAACTCTCTATTTCCCCCTCCCAAGCCCCTGACAGCCAACATTCTGGTTTCTGTCCATGAAATTGATTACTCTTAAGTACCTCATATAAGTGGAATCATATAGTATTTGTTCCTTCTGACTGACTTATTTCACTCAGCATAGTGTCCTCCAGGTTCATCCATGTTGTGGCATGTGTCAGAATTTCCTTCCATTTTAAGGCTAAATAATATTCCATTGTATGTGTATACTATATTTTGTTTATCTACATTTTGGCCATTGTGAATAATGCTGCTATGAATATGGGTGAACAAGTATCAAAAGAGTCCCAGCTTTCAATTCTTTTGGATATATTGTTGAATTTGTATAATTTGTAAGTTTTACCATATATGAACCAACAATTTGTAGAATTGTTGGTTCATATGGTATTGCTATTTTTAATTTTTTGAGGAACTGCCATACTGTTTTCCATAGCAATGCACTATTTTATATTCCTACCAGCAGTGCATAGGGATTCCAATTTTGTCACATCCTCATCAACACTTGTTATTTTCTGTTTTGTTTTTGATAAAGGCATCTTAATGGGTGTGAAATGGCATCATAATGGTTTGGGTTTGCATTTCCCTAATGATTAGTAATATTGAGCATCTTTTTATGTGCTTGTTGGCCATTTGAATATTGTTGGAAAAATGTGTATTCAAGTCCTTTGCCAATTTTTGAATTGGGCAAATTCAAAAATTCAAATTTTTGAATTGTTTGCTTTTTGTTGTTGAGTTGTAGGCATAATTTCTTTTTTTTAAAATTGAAGTATAGTCGATTTACAATATTGTGTTAGTTTCAGGTGTACAACATAGTGATTCAGTATTTTTGCAGATTATACTCCATTATAGGTTATTACAAGATAATGGGTATAATTCCCTTTATGTGTATATTCTTGTTGCTTATCTATTTTATATGTAGTACGTTGTATCTGTTAATCTCATACCTCTAGTTTGTCCTTCCCTCTTCCCTTTGGTAACCACAAATTTGTTTTCTATATCTGTGAGTCTGTTTGTTTTGCATATACATTCATTTGTATTATTTTTTAGATTCCACATATAAGTGATATCATACAGTATTTGTCTTTCTCTGACTTATTTCACTAAGCATAATATTCTCTAGGTCCACCCACTTGCTGCAGATGGTGGTATTTCATTCTTTTTTGTGGCTGAGTAATATTCCATTGTATGTATATAATAAGATAATAGGGTGTGTGTTTGTGTGTGTGTATCTCACATCTTCTTTATGTACATTTTCAACTTTTTACTATGAAAATTTCAAACATATACAAAAATTTAGTGTAATAAATCTTATGTACCTATTACTCAGCTTCAGCAATTATCAACAAATGGCTAATCTTGGGACTTCCCTGGTGGTCCAGTGGTTAAGAATCTGCCTTCCACATATACAATGGAGTATTACTCAGCCAAAAAAAGAAACGAAATTGAGTTATCTTCAGTGAGGTGGATGGACCTAGAGACTGTCATACAGAGTGAAGTAAGTCAGAAAGGGAAAAACAAATACCGTATGCTAACACATATATATGGAATCTTAAAAAAAAAAAAAGGTTCTAAAGAACCTAGGGGCAGGGCAGGAATAAAGATGTGGACATAGAGAATGGACTTGAGGATGCGGGGAGGGGGAAGGGTAAGCTGGGACTAAGTGAGAGAGTGGCATGAACATATATACACTACCAAATGTAAAATAGATAGCTAGGGGGGAGCAGCCGAATGGCACAGGGAGATCAGCTCCGTGCTTTGTGTCCACTTAGAGGGGTGGGTTAGGGAGGGAGACGCAGAGGAAGGGGATATGAGGATATATGTATGCATATAGCTGATTCACTTTGTTATACATCAGAAACTAAACATTGTAAAGCAATTATACTGCAATAAAGACGTTTAAAAAAAAAAAAAAAAAAAAGAATCCACCTTCCAATGCAGGCAATGCAGGTTCGATCCCTGGTTGGGGAACTAAGGTCCCACATGCCATGGGGCAACTAAGCCCGCACACCACAACTAGAGAGAAGCCTGCACGCCTCAACAAAATATGTCGCATGCCACAACAAAGATCCCGCGTGCCACAAGTAAGAACTGACACAGCCAAATAAAAAAACAAACAAAACAAATGGCTAATATTTTTCATTTATACTCTCTACCATTATTTCATGTCATTTTGTCCATAAATATTTCTTTGTGTAACTCTAAAAGATAATGGTGTGATATTTTAAGCAGATATTATCACATGAGGAAATATGTCATGAGAGCACTTTTGTAATTGGTTATGAATGTGGAACCAGGATTTGTGAGTGTCAGGAGCTGCAGATCTGCAGCTATGCATTGTATTTGACTCACTCTCTATGAGGTGCTCTAGGAAATCCTGGCATCATCTAAACTGATGCCACCCACTGGTTTGCCTGCATATAACTTCAAATTACTTTATCCTGGACACCAAATATATTACATTACTCTACATTAAATTAGACTATAAAATAAATCCTACCATGAGAGTAATTTTGTATTTTGTTAATTTAAAAAAAAGCAAGACTTGAAGAAATTCAAGTGACATTCTCTGATTTACTTGTTCTTAGGGCTATAAAATAATTACTTTGGTTTCTTAATCGTTTATTCTTACATTATCTTTGAACAAGTACAACCGTTTAGTGGAATCATATTCTTGTAGTAGTGGATAATGCCCATTTAGTTAAAACAACTTTTAACACTTTAATTAGAGATTACTGCTGAGAATCAACTTGGTGATCTCATCTTTATTCTCAAGTCATTTTTGCCAGTAAGTTGGTGAATATCATGTATTGAATCTGTTGAATTTTACACATTCCAGTTGTAATTGCTTCTCGTGGCTGTCTAGATAGAAGTACAATGTATGTTGTTGCTTTCTCCAAGTGTAGTAATAAAGCGAGTGTTACCAGACATCACTTTGCACATCCTTCTGTTACAATTAGGCTCATTTTTTCTGAATACCACAATTTATATTAAAAGTTCTAAATACCAGCTCTAAATATTGATCCAATTTAAGAACATTTCTAGTGAAATATTTTCTTACTGATTAAAGCAGTTTCTTTCGTGTGTATTACATATTTTTTCTCCCCTAGCAATTTAGTATAATCTTTGACAGTTTTTCTTTTAAATTTGCGTATTGCAATAATATCAGTTAGTAGTAAATCAGAGGCTTGAATGTGATTTGGAGGTCTTTCTGGAGATTGGATATTTATGAATAGACATTCAAAGGTTTATGGAGTGGTTTCTGTTTAATAACAATTTTATTTGTCATTCAATGTTTAAATGTGGCATTAAATGTTAAACATTTTTTGTGATAAAACAGTACACAGATACATTCTTTATATACTGGAGTCAAACAGTAACTTGTAAAGGAAAACTTGACTTCCCTTCTAGGTCTCTCCCTAGAGGTGTAACTGCTTCTCAAGTTTGGTGTGCGTTCTTCAGGCTTTCTTCCTTTCCTTTAAAAAAAAAGAATATTAAAAGTGTTAAATATTTAAAAATAAACTTTACTTATTGTAACATTTTTAGATTTTCAGAAACATTGAAGATAGTACAGTTTCTGTATAGCCCAGACCCAGTTTCCCCTTTAACATCTTATATTAGTATGGTACATTTGTGATAGTTAATGAACCAGTATTGTTATTAACTAAAGTCCATACTTTATTCAGATCTTCAGTTTTTATCAATGTGTTTTTTCTGTTCCACATTACATTTGGTCATCGTATCTCCTCTTTTTTTTTTTTTTTTTTTTTTTTTTTTTGTGGTACGCGGGCCTCTCACTGTTGTGGCCTCTCCTGTTAAGGAGCACAGGCTCCGGACGCACAGACTCAGCGGCCATGGCTTACGGACCCAGCTGCTCTGTGGCATGTGGGATCTTCCCAGACCAGAGCACAAACCCGTGTCCCCTGCATCGGCAGGCGGATTCTCAACCACTGCACCACCAGGGAAGCCCACGTATCTCCTCTTGACTGTGTCAGTTTCTCAAGTTTTCCATGTTTTTGATGACCTTTACAGTTTTGAGGAGTATTAGTCAGTTATTTGCAGGATGTCCCTGAATTGGGATTTGTTGGTTGCTTTTCTCATGGTTAGACTGGAGTTGTGGGTTGGAGGGAGGAAGACCACAGAGGTGAAGTGCCATTTTACATCACGTCATATCAAGAATGCATACTGTCCCCATGAGTTACCACTGTTGATGTTGACCTTGATCATCTGGCTGAAGTAGTGTTTGTCACATCTCTCTTTGTAAAATGACTCTTTCCCTCCTTTTGTACTGTGCTCTTTGGAAGGAAGTCACTGGTCACTATGCACAGCCTATACTTAAGGTTTGGGGAGTTAAGTTCCACAACCTCATTGGGGGCAGTGTATCTACGTAAATTATTTGGAATTTTTCTGCATGGGACATTTGTCTCTTCTCCATTAATTTATTTATTCAGTGATACTAGTATGAACTCATTAATTTTATTCTTTGGGTTAAAAGCCAACACTATTTTATTTTGTTGCTCAAGTTGTTCCAGCTTTGGCCATTGGGATCTCTTTTCAGTTGGCACTTGTATCCCTTTGACAGAGTTCCATCTTTGTGGTTTTTTAAAGCACTTCCTTACTTTTTGGCACCAGGCTCACCATATATATTGTCTGTGCCATCCTAGAATCAGCCATTTCTCCAAGGAACCCTGGTTCCTTTTATTGGAGAATGATGTTAGAAACCAAGATCTGTGCTCATTGCTGCTGGTGTGTCATTGCTTCTAGGCCTTCTAGGCTGACAGAATAAAGAAATATATGTGTGTGTGTACATCCATAAACATTTCATATGTAACCATCTATCTATATTAAACTGACTCTAATCCATTTCTACATGGATCACTCTAGCCTCCTCCCCTCTCATCTTTAAACTTCTACTCCAACCATGAGAGACCTGGCTCCTCCCACCTCCCATCCATTTACTTAATTTAACTTCAGTTCTAATGTACATGTATAGCAGTATCAGAATTGTTAACTTACACCCCTGTGGGAAACAGTTTTATCAACTAGAGGACAGGGCATATGTACAGTTTCTTTTGCCTTTAGTCTTATAAAGACTACTCATTTCCAAAGTTACTTAGGGGGCTTCCCTGGTGGCTCAGTGGTTGGGAGTCCGCCTGCCGATGCAGGGGACACGGGTTCGTGCCCCGGTCCGGGAGGATCCCACGTGCCGCGGAGCGGCTGGGCCCGTGAGCCATGGCCGCTGAGCCTGCGCGGCCGGAGCCTGTGCTCCGCAAGGGGAGAGGCCAAGACAGTGAGAGGCCCGCGTAACAACAACAACAAAAACACAACAATGTTACTTAGGTACTTATGTCAGCACCTTTTCTTCTCACCCTCTTTAATGAGGTGGTTTCATAAATTTATAATACAGTTAGATTGTTTTGTCGCATTCTGCATACCATCCTGGGAACCACCAACCACGTAACATTTTTTTTTTAATTTCACATACATTAAATTTTTTAATTGTATTTCACATACATTAAAGTTCACCCCTTGTGCTATAAAGTTCTGTAGGTTTAGACAAATATAGGTTTTGACAAATGCATAGCATCCTTTTTGGTTTTTGTTTTTCAAACAGTACTTTTAAAGAAAAATGATGAGTGGTTTCTCATTCTTATTTTCCAAATTTTCCACTAATGATCATGTTTTGCTTTTTTTTTTTTTTTTTCTTTTTTTCTTTTTTTGCGGTACGCGGGCCTCTCACTGTTGTGGTCTCTCCCGTTGGGGAGCACAGGCTCAGTGGCCATGGCTCACGGGCCCAGCCCCTCCGTGGCATGTGGGATCTTCCTGGACCGGAGCACGAACCCGTGTCCCCTGCATCGGCAGGCGGACTCTCAACCACTGTGCCACCAGGGAAGCCCTGTTTTGCTTCTTTTTAAAAAATTCCTTAAAATTTTTTTGGAAGTAAATAAAAACTGCAGGAATAGTATAAAATAATACCCATATAGTATGTATTGCCCAGATTCATCGTAAACATTAAGATTTGATTAACAATGACTACAATCCTATAAAAATTGAAAACACTACAGGTAAAATTCAAGTCCTTTTAACCACCACCAATTCTTTCTCTGTGGAACTCAGTGCTTGTTTTGCTGTTTACTTTGTTACTAAATTTTAAAAATTTGTTTTGTCCTTGCTAAATTTAGGTGAAATTTTGTGGACTGTGTAGTCAGGAACATAGTGTTCTTAGTTTTTTTAAGCTTTCATTTTAGGAGCTTTATGATGTAACATCCAAACTTTTCGTGTAACTTTGTGTTAAAAAGCAGTTTTTGAAGGGTGTGATGTACACTTCAGTATCTGGAAGGCTCAATTTGGGCATTAAGTAGAGACTGATTCAGGAGAACCAAAAAGGACTTTATCAAAACATCTAATCAGTAATATATTGCCTGACTTATGCAATGAAGTAAGTAGTTGTCATATGACTGTGGGCTAGAACTTCAATCTCTTTCTAGCTTTATTTTCTCCTTTCATAAAATGAAGTAGTAGTTAGATTAGATCATTTTGTCTCCTTCCAGCTTTATGATTGATTGTTTTTGTTTGTAGAAGTTGGTGGCTTTGATCCAAAGAGACAGCATTCTATTGATGATTTAACAAATTTCTTTCATGATGAATAATTATTTTTGAAAATTATGTCAGTAAATATATATGCCCAGTAGATTTTTTTAAAACTATGCATGGTTTAAAAAAATAGAAAAATCTCCTTAATTTTATGTTTTAAAAGAATGAGTCACTGATGAGTACAGAGTACTGTTGTGTAATTTCCCACTAGTTAAAACATTCCCACTAGTTAAAACAAACATGGTATATCATGACAAAAAGTTAATGATGCGGGACTTCCCTGGTGGTGCAGTGGTTAAGAATCCGCCTGCCCATTCAGGGGACACGGGTTTGAGCCCTGGTCCGGAAAGATCACACATGCCACGGAGCAACTAAGCCCGTGTGCCACAACTACTGAGCCTGCACTCTAGAGCCCGCGAGCCACAACACTGAGTGAGCCCTTGTGCCAGAACTACCAAAGACCGCGCACCTAGAGCCTGTGCTCCACAACAAAGAGAGGCCACCACAGTGAGAAGCCCACATACCGCAACGAAGAGTAGCCCTGCTCGCTGCAACTAGAGAAAGCCCACGCACAGCAACGAAGACCCAACACAGCCAAAAATAGATAAATAAATAAATTAAAAAATAAAAAGTTAATGATGCTTTTAGAAATCAGGAAAGTTAATAATTTAAAATTTTTTTTCAAGTAAACTTTTTAAGAGCAATTTTAGGTTCACAATAAAATCAATAATCTTTTAAAAGGAAGAAAATACCAATTGAAAAAGGTTTTTTAGCTTTTTTTAAAAGAAACTGGTTCTTTATTTCTAGTATTCTTATTCACTGCTTTTAGTAGTTGCATTTTCAGAAGTTTGGAAAATCTGCTCATGTTATTATAGAAATAGCATAAGAAATATGAATTGAGGGTTATCTGCAGCCTTGGGGATCTTACACATGATTGATTGTTGATAGGAGATTCTTTTCGACACTTGTCCTTGTGAAGCAGAATTGCATTTTCAGATGTAATAGTATTTTAGAGTGTGCATACTTAAAATCGGTTCTACTCAGTCATGCATGTGAGGGTGGGTAGCATTAATGCTCTTAAAACACATTGGTCCAATTTCATTTTAGGTGAGAGAGTTAATTGAGGTGATCACAGTTATGTGATGTTGTAAGCTTTACAGCCACCTTGTCACCATTCAGCTCTGGCCAAAATGACTAGCTGAGACGAAGGGGAGAAAACACAAATGATGCTGGGCATGAAAGGTAATCATTGGCTTATTATATTAGCATCACCATTATTTGGAAGGTTAAAATATCTTATTTTCTATGTATCAGTTAGGTTTAAGGTAATCCAAATGCCATTTTATATTTAGGACTTCACATTTTAGTGAAAATATTTAAGTGAGTATCTGTAATTGTGTTTGAAAGGATCTCACCAATTTCCAGTGTATACCTTTTTAACACTGATTTTGTATTTCTCTTAGCAGGTTGCTTTAACTATTATTTAGCTGTACCTAGTTAATGCTTAGTTGTTTCTAAGAAGTGAACTTTTTTTCCCATGAGAAAAATATAGACTGACTTTAAAATACTCCAGTGATATTACAAAAGAATATTTAATGATGAAGGAAAATTCCACCATGTAGTGAGTGAAAAAGGTTATAAGATGATTTGTATTCCCCCAGAGGCTGGAAGGATATCTGAAAGATGGGATTGTGGTGGTTTTTATTTTCTTCTCTGTATTTTTGTCAAGTTTTCTCCTTGTGAGCCTAGGAATCTTAGGAAAATGAATTTTAAAAAATCGCTCTGTGCTGTTTATTATTATGAAAATGTTACTTTTATGCTTGTCTTATGTATAGAGTATACTTTCTTCCCCCCCAGATTTATATCTCGGTTTTTAAAATGTCAAGCTTCCATTCATCAGACTTTTCATCTTATGAGCCATTTGTAATCTACATACTAAGGCATTTATGAAGTGCCAGCTTGCATGTTTAAATATTATGGAATGCAAAAGGATGTGCCACGGGCCTTCCTAATTAAAAGTTTACTAAGTGCCTGTAGACTGCCGCTTTGTTTGTCCTCTTTCCTTCGCATCTTCCCTTCCTTTTCTTCTTTCCCTTACTTTTAGTACCCAGCACAATTTGATGCATGTAGTAAGTATTCACTAAATACCTGTTGAGTGACTTCAATCCATGAGAATATATGATGGTATTGATACAATATTAATAATATTAATTCAGAAAATAAGATAGTAGATAAAAGGCATTATCCTGAGGTGGAAGAGATCACCTACTTCCAGAGACTTCTTAGGAAGCTTCTGAGAAGATGAAACTTGAGCCTGGCCTTGAAGGATAGGTAAGAGGTAGATGGAGGAGCAGGACTTGGGAGAAGGGGTGGAGATGGACTCTCATGATTTGTTGTTTCCCTGGGGAACTTGTTTCACTTCTTGGAATACATTACCTTCTCTGGCCAGGAAGTCTCCTGTTGCTCTACTTACTCTACCTGGAATGCTCCCTTCTTCCCAGCTCCCCTCTCAGTTTAGGTAGTCTGTTCTAAGGGGAGTTTGAGTACCTCCCCTCTCCCCCAGTTAGGTTAGTTTCCCATGAATACGGGATTCCTCTTTCATGACACATTTTGTAATCACATTTTAATCTTTTTTTCTTTTTATTTATTTTTCATATCTTACATATAGTTATACTTACATATAGGTTAGAGTCAGATAGATCTTACAGGCTTATTACCCAAAACAGCAGTCTCCTGCTTACTTGCCTGCTTCTTAGCTCTTTCTTTTGCTGTTTCGCTGTTATCTGTGAAGGTAAAAAACATTTATAGGGTGTTACTTCTTGATTTTTCAGTTTTCAGGGTTTTAAAATTTTTTTAATTTGACTTACCACTAGGAGATTTAAGGATTTAGCTCTCTTTTACCACCCTCCCCAAACTGCATGTATTCCCATTTCCTATCTCTCCATTTTTCTAGTATAGTTATATCCATAATGTAGTTAGATCAGTTTTCAGTATTTACAGTAATATGTTGCATGCTGTGGTTACTTTTCCTTGCCTGGCAGTACCTTATTTTCCCTAAAGTTAACAACAAATTTTTTTGTTTGCCTAATTTTCTAAGTATATATCATAAATTGCTTATAACATGAATTCATCCTCAGACTCTCACTTAATAATCTTAATGGTTTTTGGGGTTTTTCTTTTTTAGATTTATTTAATTGATTTATTTATTTATTGGCTGTGCTGGGTCTTTGTTGCTGTGCGCGGGTTTTCTCTAGTTGCGGTGAGCAGGGTCTACTCTTTGTTGTGGTGCGCAGGCTTCTCATTGCGGTGGCTTCTCTTGTTGCGGAGCACGGGCTCTAGGGGCGCAGGCTTCAGTAGTGGTGGCTTGTGGGCTCAGTAGTTGTGGCTCGCAGGCTCTAGAGCTCAGGCTCAGTAGTTGTTGTGGTGCACGGACTTAGTTGCTCCGTGGCATATGGGATCTTCCCAGACCAGGGCTTGAACCAGTGTCCGCTGCATTAGCAGGCGGATTCTTAACCACTGCACCACCAGGGAAGCCCCTCTTAATAATTTTTTGATATGTTCAAACACATCAGGTATTTTATTGATTTCATTGTTGGGTGTGTGTGTGTGGCTCTTTCCTGGTTTTTTGACTTGTTCTAGAAGGCTTTTCTCAAGGTCTGCTGTTTAGTTGTTATCCTCGGGATTTCCTTTTCCAACTTTTTAATTGAAGCCCTTTCCCTTGATTCACATCTTTTTTTTTCTTGGTTTATTGTCTCATATCCATGGAACATACACTCCAGTATCTTTCTGAGGAAGAATACATGGGGGTTAAACTTTTTTTTTTTTAATCTTTACCCTTACTTTGACTTCTGGGTTGGAAACATTTTCCTTTAGAATTTTGAAAGCCATTTGTTCCATTGCCTTCTAGGTACCACTATTAGAAAGACTGAAGCCAATTGCGATGTCTGATTCTTTAAATGTGGCCTACTTTCTCTGTTTCTCTGGAAGCCTTTAGGAGCTTCTTTATATCCCCAGTGTTGTTAAATTTCACTATGTTGTACCTTGGTGTAGATCTGTTTACATCTGTTGTGGTAGGTACTCAGTGGGTCCTTTCAGTCTAGAAGCTGATGTCCATTAGTTCTGGGAAATTTTAAAAAGTATTTGTTTGATTTTTTTTTCTCTGCATTAATTTTTTTTTTCCTTCTCTCCTTGGATCTTGGAACTTTTGTACTGATTCTTTAAAATTGTTTATTATTTATTTAAATTTTAAAATTGCAGCACATGGGATCTAGTTCCCCCACCAGGGATAGAACCTAGGCTCCGTACATTGGGAGCGTGGAGTCTTAACGATTGGACCACCAGGCAAGTCCCTTAAAATTTTTTTTAACCTCTTCTCATATTTTCACCTGTTTTTCTCTACTTTCTATGAGAGATTCTCAATTTCATATTCTAGCTCTTTGATAAAATTTTAATAATCTGTTATTTTTAATTTTCAAAAACTCTTTAATTGTCCCTACCCCCTATTTTAGTACCACACTGTCCTCGTTTTATGGTTTTAATTTTTTTTCTCTTATTTCTCTGAGATTACAGAAAGTTTTTTTCTTTCTTTTTAAAGTTTACACCTTCATACATAGTTCTTTCCTCCGTGTTGCATTTATTCTCTTTGCTGTGGTCTTTTATGACCTTTTAGTAGAAGTATGTGGTGATCTTTGCCTGCTTGGTTAAGAGTGCACAATCAGTAAAGCAGTTTGGAATCTCAGTATGCTTGATGGAACTTCTTGTGGGGGCTTCTTGCCTTCTAATCTAGGCTGTTTCTCTGAGTGACAGTGTTTTTAGATCTTTCTTCTTGGGCTGGTCAGTTTCCCCAGAGAATAGGCCTGGCTGTTACTGTTCTGGGAGCTGTTGGCGGAGGAAGACTGGGATATCTCAAGGTTTAGTACATAAACCTCTCACTTAATCACTCTTTTCTGATATGCTCTTCTTTCTCCTAAGCTCTGGTGTCTCCAGTCCAGACCTCTCCACCTCAGTCTCTCCAGAGAGAGTCTTCTAATGGGGATTCCGGGAGCTGTGTTTGTTTAACGGGGTCTCCGGGCTTCCCTGGTAGCACAGTGGTTAAGAATCCGCCTGCCAATGCAGGGGACACTGGTTCGAGCCCTGGTCCGGGAAGATCCCACATGCCATGGAACAACTAAGCCCGTGCGCCACAACTAGCGAGCCTGTGCTCTAGAGTCCGTGAGCCACAACTACTGAGCCCACGTGCCACAGCTACTGAAGCCCACGCACCTAGAGCCTGTGCTCCGCAACAAGAGAAACCACCACAATGAGAAGCCCATGCACCACAACCAAGAGTAGCCCCCGCTGACAGCAACTAGAGAAAGCTCACGCGCAGCAACGAAGACCCACCTCAGCCATAAATAAATAAATGAATGAATGAATAACTGGATCTCCAACTTCCCTTTCTGCTTTTAAATCTCATTTTCACTCTTATTTCCGCTGGTACCTGCTACCACTGATTCTTGAGCCTTTGGAGGGTATAGTGCAAGACAGGTTGATTTTCTGCTTTCTGGGTTAGGATTCAGGTTTCTTGGGTCTGCTTTGTACATTGTTTCCTGTCTTCCTGCTTCTAACTTGCAGGATTTTATTGCTGCTTCGTCTCCTGTTAATCGATTTTGAATTTTTTTTGCCTCAAATTTAATAAAACTTTAATAACATTTACATTTGAGAGGATTTTGGAAGGTATAAGAGGCAAATGTGTGTGTTTAATCTTCAACTGGAAAATTATGATTATAATTACTTCTTTTGATGGTCTTTTCTTTGGTAAGCTTTAGACTTAGTGAGGTAAAAAGCATCACTCATGGCCTGACATGTTCTTTGAGTGGTGTTAATTATAAAATACAAGCAATTATACACTTGCATATTGGAACATTCTGTGATAGGGTGAAGGGACAGATATGAAATGCTTAATTCATTTCCCTCTTGGTTCTCGTTCTTGCAGGAGAAGGGGACCTCATGACCAGGCCTAAGTTAAGGCAGCCTCTTGAATAGAATACCTTTCCCCATCCGTAATCTCTGTCCCAGTATGCTGTATTCCAGGCATCATCATCATCATCATATAATAATAATAATAATAAGCAAGCATAGCTGAGAGAGCTCTGGTAGCTCATGGGGCTAGCAGAGCCAAGCAGGCTGCAGTCAGCATGAGTCTCTGGATTCTAGGCATGTCTGTCACTTTCTGGGGCTGTACATTTGACTTTACTATCTTATTATTATTATTATTATTTTGAAATTATAATCATGCTTATTTTTCAAAAATATTTCTTTATTTTTGTCTGCGTCGAGTCTTAGTTGCGGTGCATGGGCTTCTGTCTAGTTGTGGCACGTGAGCTTAGTAGTTGTGGCATGTGGCCTTAGTTGCCCTGTGGCATGTGAGATCTTAGTTCCCTGACCAAGGATGGAACCCGTGTCCCCTGCATTGGAAGGCAGATTCTTAACCACTGGACCACCAGGGAAGTCCCTTTACTATCATTTTAATGTAGAATATTCCATTTTTTGGATATGCCAATTGGTAGTTTTTAGAAGGGAAAACTTTCTAGGAATTAGTGTGATAAATCAGAATACCAATTTTCCTTCGTATGTACCACAAACATTTACTGAATACCTATTTGTACCCAATACACTATGCTAAATGTTTTATTTCCTGAGAGCTGAAGGTTGGAGAGGTCTGTTTCTCCTTTGTGTTTCTTATACTCTTGTTACCATTTCTTTTTAAAATAGGTAACTCTGGAACCATAGTGTTGATAAATGTAATGCATAGTACTTTATGAAGCGTGAAGTAGTGTTGGGGATGCCACCTGCTGTTGATCACTCATGGAATCATCATCACTGTCCCTTCCACAGATATAGCAGTCATCTGCATGTGGCTCCATACCTAGCCTTATATTATTTGGTGATTTGTAAAGTAATATGAATACTTTAGGTAAATGTGAACTAGTAAGTCAAGATGGCATTAAGATTAGCTGCCATTTCTTCAGGTAGGTTTCTGTTAAAGCTACACCTCCATGCTTGCTTTAGTCAACATGTGCTAATAAGATATCCATGATATGCCACTCACTGTTAAGTGCTGGGGTGAATACAGCAGTGAACCATGTGCAGGTCCCAGTCTGCAGAGAGCTCACAGTCTACCCTGTTAACCCAGCAAGGGCTCTTGTGCCTGTGGCACAGAAAGCCAAGCTCTGCCAGCGGGTATTTGCAGCAAAATAAGGGTTTATTTGATGGTGCCAAGCAAGGAGAACCGGGCAGCTTATGCTCAAAAGACCCAAACTCCCTGATGGCTTTCAGGCAAGGGTTTTTTGTTTGTTGTTTTTTTTTTGGCTGCGTTGGGTCTTTGTTGCTGCGCGCAGGCTTTCTCTAGTTGCAGAGAGCAGGGGTTACTCTTTGTTGCGATGTGCGGGGTTCTCATTGCGGAGGCTTCTCTTGTTGCAGAGCACGGGCTCTACATGCACAGGCTTCAGTAGTTGCAGCACGTGGGCTCAGTAGTTGTGGCACGCGGGCGCTAGAGCATGCGGGCTTCAGTAGTTGTGGTGTGCAGGCTCCAGTAGTTGTGGCATGCGGGCTCAGTAGTTGTGGCTTGTGGGCTCTAGAGCACAGGTTCAGTAGTTGTGGTGCGCGAGCTTAGTTGCTCCACAGCATTTGGGATGTTCCTGGACCAGTGATTGTGTCCCTTGCACTAGCAGGCAGAGTCTCAACCACTGTGCCACCAGGGAAGTCCCAGGCAAGGGTTTTTAAAGACAGGTGTCAGGGAAGAGGGTCGTAGGATATGTGATCAGCTCCTGGACCTTCTTCTGACTGGTTGGGGGTGAGGTAACAGTGATACTTTTGGAATCTCAACCTTTTCCTTACAACCAGTTTGGGCTCTACTGCCACAAGCTCATAGTCACTGTGCTCCACCAGTGAGGGTCTTAGTTGCTGCTGAACAACTCAAAAGATATGCATCAGATTGTTATCTATATCCCTTAAGGAGGAACTAGGAGTACTGTGACTCTATTGTCCTAATCATTAACAGCTTGAGCCTGCTCTTTGGAACTTCCGAATGGCCTAGGAGAGTAAAGCCTTTCTTTCTGCAAACAAGAAACAAAGGACAGGCTTCCCTGGTGGCGCAGTGGTTAAGAATCCCCCTGCCAATGCAGGGGATACGGTTCGAGCTCTGGTCTGAGAAGATCCCACATGCTGCAGAGCAGCTAAGCCCGTGTGCCACAACTACTGAAGCCCGTGTGCCTAGGGTCCGTGCTCTGCAACAAGAGAAGCCACCGCAATGAGAAGCCCACGCACCACAACGAAGAGTAGCCCCCCACTCACTGCAACTAGAGAAAGCCCGTGCACAACAAAGAAGACCCAACACAGACATAAGTAAGTAAATAAATAAATAAAATTTTTAAAAAAGAAACAAAAGACAGGAAGGGGCTTTTGTACCTGGGAAGGCCCCACAGGGTGCTGCTTGGTTTCATTCCCCCCTTTTCTTTGATAGCCCTCAATCCTGAGAGGAACAGGGGCAGAACCAGAAACGAAATAAAGTTTTGGAGAGAGATTAATCATAAACTGAGCAGGGGAACTCAGTTTCAGGGGGACTCGGTTTCATGAATCCTCTGCCAGTCTCCTTTTCTCCCCTTCTGGAACTGTTAGTAAGTATGATTTACATACAGAAACATGCACAAATCATAAATGTGTATTGTAATTCAGTGAATTTTCACAAGCTGAACATGCACATTAACTAGTACCCAGATCAAGCAACAGCATTACCAGCACTCCAAAAGCTCCCTTCATGTGCCCTTCCAGTTGTGCCCCTACCCTGGGTAACCCACTCAGTTGGCAGACTAGGTTTGCCTGGTTTTGCTCTTTACATAAGTGTAATCATACAGTAAATGCTCTTGTGTCTGGTTTTTGTTGCTCAACATTATGTTTATGAGATTCACCCTTGCTGTTGTGTGTTGTTATAGTTTATTCATTCACATGGCTGTAATAATATTCCATTGTGTGAAGTTATAATTTAGTTACCCATTCTGCTGTTGATGGGCATTTGGGTAGTTTCCAATTTTATGAATACTGTTGCTTTGAACATCCTGGTTTGTCTTTTGGTGAACACGTGTGTTTCTGTCAGGATGTATAACTAGAGTGGAATTGCTGGGTCATAGAGTATGTATGAATTCATCTTTAGTAGATATTGCTAAACAGTTTTCTAAAGTGGTTGTACAAATTTACATTCCCAGTTTGAGAGTTCTGGTTGTTATGTACCCTCAACAACATTTGGTATTTTCTGCTTTTTTATTTTTAACTATTATCTGTGGTTTTAATTTGCATTTCTGTGATGACTATTGAAATGCAGCACTTTTAAAATATGTTTATCAGCCATTTGGCTATCTTCTTTTGTGAAGTGTCTATTCAAGACTTTTGCCCATTTTTCAGTTTGGTGTTTTGCTTTTTGTTATGGCTTTTTAGAAGTTTTATTTAATATATTCTGGATATGAGTCCTTTGTCCAGAAAATATGTCTTCTATCTTGGGTTGTCTGTGTTCTCTCAGTAGGGTCTTTTGAATGAATAAAAGTTCTTAATTTGAGAAGCACATGTGGGTGAACATCTACATGACCTTGTACACAAAAAAGCTAATGATAAATGAAGAAATTGATAGTTCACTTTTGAAGATCTGTAAGATGGATTTGTACTACTTCTGCAGGAACTTGCTGATAAAAATATGCCATTCCTTGTGATGACGCAAACACTAAGCTGACCACAGAGTAGAAAATACTGACATGAAAAACAAGTAGATCCCAGAAGAAACCAGTTACTGTACCTAAGAAAGAATTTCCTTTGGTATATAGGAATAGTGCTTCTATCAGTAGATTTAATGGAAAAGTATTTTGTCGATGTTGACAAATGTTGATCTTAATAATTGTACATAAAGCATCATTTAACAAATTTCATCAAATTAACTTTTTAATATCCCCAATTATCAGCCTAAATAATACTATTATGGCTTAAAATAGCAACCAGTCTTTCTAGTAAAATTAATGAAAAAATGGAAGTGTTCTTTCAGGAATATTAAGGGGAAATAGTCAAATTGGTGTGATTGTGGCATGTAATAGTGCCTGGTAAAATTTCATTGAATGAAATCACTCAAATTTCTGACTATCCATGAGGAAGGCTGTTGTGGGCTATTGCAGAAGAAAAGGCAATGGAGAGAATGGAAAGCATGAATCACAACATATTTATATCTAATTCTACTCCTGTAGGTTATGTATCTACATTAATAGCATTTACTTTTTTTTTTTTTTGGCTGCACCGCGTCTTAGTTGTGGCATGCGGGATCTAGTTCCCTGACCAGGGATCAAACCTGGGCCCCCTGCATTGGGAGTGAGGAGTCTTAACCACTGGACCACCAGGGAAGTCCCCGCATTTACATTCTAAGTACTCTTTCTGCAGTACAGCTGTTTTTCAGAAAAGTTGTACAAATCAAACTAATTTAAATATATTGCTAGATAGGCATGTAGTTTGATGATAGCCTTGTATTGTACTGATTTAAAAGGGTTGACTTCTTTTGAAATTTTAATATTGCATTATATAATTGTTTTACCAGTCAGGATTTTAGGAGAGACATATATATGTATGTATGCCATATATGTATCCTAATATATATGTCTTTATATGTATACATTTACACATACATGTATATATGTGTGTATTATCGTGTATATGTGTGTATAAAATCTTAATGGAGACTAGAAATGTTCTGCATGCCAAGTCCAAAATCCTTTCAGTTCTGTTGTGAGTTTATAAATAGGAACAGATAATTGTAAAAAATTGTTCTTGAAATTTAAAAGAACCATTGAATAGATGCCAGTTGTAGTCCACATTCTGTTGGGACAATATTTTTTTTCATAAAGTGTTGCTTAATACATCATTTTAAGTGGTGAATAATTAGGAGTTCATTTTTGCTTTCGTGATGATATTTTAGAGCTTTAACGTATCTTAGAGGACAACATGTAGGGTTTTAAAAACAAACAGTATTTACCACTCATGGACTAGATTTTATGTAAACTATTTTTAAATGAATCTGGTCTAGCTCCTATTTTCATATTGTTTATTCTGTAAACAAAAGATGAACTGTCCTGTCAAAGGCAAGGGGAACAAGCCAGGTGTTTAGTCTCCAGTTCAACTTGTCTTTGCTAGGACGTTTAATTCCTTCTCCAAGTAGGTTCTGGAGCACTGAACTAGGAGCTGAGTTTTCTTATGGAACCAAAAAGTGGAGAAGAGGTAAGACTCAAGTCATGGATTGGTTAGTACATAGTTGGATGCTACTTCTTAAAACATATTATGTTCAGGGGCAGAGAGACTTACTATTTGAACACCATGTGATTGTTCCTTATTTCCCCAATCTTTATAAAATCATGAAGCATGGCAAGGGGTGAGGGGGCACTTATCATTAACCTGGAAGGTTCTTGGCTGTAGATTTTGCTGGAGCTAGGTGACAGAAAACACTGGGCACCATTTACTTGACAGTGCCTTGGTGAAGCTGTCAGTGGTGAAAATACTTGGATGTAACATGTGGATCCCAGGGGTTAGCAGGTTGATGGCAGTTTTCTGGTGCCACCCAAAAATCTCATAATGCCACTATCATAGCCATAGTTGGCTAGTTTAGTGCCTTCATGGGTGAGGAGTTATTTCTCCTAGTGCCTTGGCTTCTTAAGAGAGTTGGAGTTGGTGATGAGTGGCTACTATCTTGCCTTCCTCTTTTCTCTCCGGATGGTATGCCTTCACTTGTTATTTGGACCTCAGGTGAAAAAAAGAAAAGCCATCAAATTGGTGATCATAGTTTGTAGCATTTGGTGATCATAGTTTGTAGCATTTGCTCTCATTTCTTTTTTAAAAAAATTTATTATTTTTTTAAAAATATATTTATTTGGTTGTGCCGGGTCTTAAATGCGGCATGCATGTGGGATCTAGTTCCCTGACCAGGGATCAAACCCAGGCCCCCTGCATCAGGAGCACAGTCTTATCCACTGTGCCACCAGGGAAGTCCCTTTTGCTCTCATTTCTAAGGACTAACATAAATACTGAGTTAGAATACTTTCTCTTCTTCCAAACTAGATTATATTCATCAGTTGTATTTATGTATGTTAACGGTGATAACCACTAACATCTTTAAATAGAAAGCTTTATGAACTGCTGGCCTTTCTGAGGAAATTTACTGTAGTATACTTTTCATCTCTTATTGTCATTGTCTTTTTAAAGCATTATTCTAATTACTTTGCTTTGGTGAATTTTGATTTTTAATTGCATTTTCATTTTGCTGTTAAGAGGATTTGTATTTATCTTTTCCCTCTGCCATGAGAGCTGCTGTTGGGGATAGTCTAAATCTGGTGGTTGGTTGTTTTTAAAGTTATCTTTAGGTAAACAAAGTAGAAAAAAACATGATGTTTCTTCTCAGCTCTCTTAAAACAGATTGTTAGTCAAACTATCTTTTAATTTCTTGATCCTAATATTTTTCTTTTCAGGAAAGGAGGATATTAAGGAATTTTTAAAAAATCATGATGAAGTTACAATTCAATGCTTTTTTTTCTTTTTTCTTTTTATCCATTCATATATATGTGTTCTGTGTTAAGCTCTGGAGATATTGGTGGGATCAGGACCTATCCCCTCCCATTAAAGGACATAGATATTGATTTAGCAAGGAAATATTGATTTGGAATAGTCAATTTTTTTTTTTTTTTTTTTTTTGCGGTACGCGGACCTCTCACTGCTGTGGCCTCTCCCGTTGCGGAGCACAGGCTCTGGACGCGTAGGCTCAGCGGCCATGGCTCACGAGCCTAGCTGCTCCGCGGCATGTGGGATCTTCCCAGACCAGGGCACGAACCCGTGTCCCCTGCATTGGCAGGCAGACTCTCAACCACTGCGCCACCAGGGAAGCCCTGGAATAGTCAGTTTTCAGTGTCATTTTAAATGAAATGTGCGTTATATAGATTTGCAGTTTTAGAAAATACTCTCTTTTTGAGATGTAATCCACATACCATAAAATTCATCTTTTTAAAGTGTACAATTCAGTGATTTTTACTGTGTTCACACGGTTTTGCAACCATTGCCACTGTCTAGTTCCAGAGCATTTGAATCACTCCCAAAAGAAACATGGCCCTATTAGCAGTCCGTCACTCCCCTTTCTTCCCTTCCCCAACACCTGGCAACCACCAGTCTACTTTCTGTCTCTCTTGGATTTGCCTTTTCTGGAGACATTATATAAATGGAATCATACAATATGTGGTGTTTTGTGACTGGCTCCTTTGCTTAGCATAATAATGTTTTCAAGGTTGACCCAGGTTTTAGCACATATCAGTACTTTGCCACTTTTTTTTTTTTTGGTTAGGTTGATTTATTCCTATCCATCCTTTTGTATGGATATATCATATTTTGTTTATCCATTCATCATTTGATGAACCATTTGACTATTATAAATAATGCTGCTATGAACATTCATATATAAATTTTTCTGTGAAAATATGTTTTCATTTCTCTTGAGTATATGTCTAGGAGTGGAATTGCTAGATCCTTTTATAACTCTGTATTTAACTTTTTTTTGAGAAACAACCAAACTGTTTTCCGCAGTGGCTGTACTATTTGACATTCCTACCTGCAGTGTATGAGGGTTCTAATTACTCCATATATTCAACACTTGATTTTTTTCCTTTTTTTATGGCCATGTTCATCCATGTGACAAGATAGCTTGTGGTTTTGATTTGCGTTTGTTGATGACTAATGATATTGAGTGTCTCATGTATACTGGCCATTTGTATATCTTCTTTGGAGAAATGTCTATTAAAATTAGATTGTCTTTTTATTGTTGAATTTCTCTTTGTCAAAATTACCTTATATAAATGTCATCCCCTAATTAATTGTAATTTAGCAGAGAACTATTCTTTTTTTTTTTTTTAAATTCTGGTTTTGCCGGCTCTTAGTTGAGGTAGTCGGGCTTCTTAGTTGCAGCTCACCAACTCCTTTAGTTGTGGCACACATGCTCCTTAGTTGTGACATGCGAACTCTTAGTTGTGGCATACACGTGGGATCTAGTTCCCTGACCAGGGATCGAACCGGGCTCCCTGCATTGGGAGGTGGATTCTTAACCACTGCGCCACCAGGGAAGTCCTAGGAGAACTATTCTTGAATGTAAAGAATTTGGTGGTGGTAGAATATTTTATAGTCAGTATACTATATACAATTAAAAATCTACAAACTGGTGGTTGCCAGAGGGAAGGTGGGTTGGGGGGCAGGTGAAATAGGTGAAGGGGATTAAGGGGTACAGAGTTCCAGTTTTAAAATATAATAAATAAGTCACGGGGTTGTAATGTATAGCACAGGGAAAACAGTAAGTAGTGCTATAACAACTTTGTATGGTGACAGATGGTAACTAGATATGGTGATGATCATTTTGAAATGTATATGAATATTGAATTACTATAATGTATACCTGAAAGTAATATGATATTGAATGTCAGTTATACTTCAATTACAAAAAAACTATAGTCTATATAGAATAGAAAATTTATAGTCATCACAAACTTCAGCTGTTTCTGAACAACACAGTAAAATAGCGTACTCAGTTGTTTACCTAAAGAAATGTGCTTGTTTACTTTCTGGTGATTATACTGTCTCATTTGGTGGGATTTGAAGAGTACACAGAAATAGTGGGTTGGTAATGAGAGGTTTAAAAAATTGCATTTTGGGCTTCCCTGGTGGTGCAGTGGTTGAGAGTCCGCCTGCCGATGCAGGGGACACGGGTTCGTGCCCCGGTCCGGGAAGATCCCAGGTGCCGCGGAGCGGCTGGGCCCGTGAGCCATGGCCGCTGAGCCTGTGCGTCCGCAGCCTGTGCTCGGCAATGGGAGAGACCACAGAAGTGAGAGGCCCGCGTATCACAAAAAAAAAAAAAAAAATTGCATTTTAAGTAAAAGTTTTAGAAATTAACTCTAAAATTAGAAGTGGTAAATAGCATTTAAAGCTAAAGTTTAGGCTTTTCTGAGACTGTTACTAACTTAAAGAAGGGATTTAAAACTTACCAGAATTTTCTTGCCGTTTAAATAGGACTCACCCAAGAAAAAAATGAGTGGTGAAAATACTTGTAACTTTATGGACTTATTGGATAAGTTCAACATTATTTTCCACATATTTGTTGTGTTTCTGTGAATTATGAGGCATATTTTAATACCTCTTCTCGTGGATTTATGAGTTTTTGGTTTTTCTCTTTGTTGTTTAGTAGGTTTTTTTGTTGTTCTCCCATCCTTAGTAAATAGAGAGAATCCAAGAATGACTTTTACGTAAGTGCCTTTAGTTGTAAATGTTGACCCTTACTTAGGCTTAATCCTAGCCCTTGCTCTTCTATTGCTTAAAAACAGCTTATTTCTAAATTGAAGAACATCTTTAGAACTACTTACGGGAGGGCAGTGAGGAAGCCTTCTTACTGGGGTGAGAGCTCAAATAAGAATTTAAACCTGTAGGGTTTACGTGTCTTTAAACTTGTTAATTCAAGTTTGCTTCTATTAGAACTGGAGCTATGTATGATTTCTATATGGGAGATTCTGTTTTCCAACTAAAACACCATATACTTATTTCTAATAGGAACAGTATGGATAGGATACAGAGGAAGGTAAAACATCCTTCATTTTAGATGTGCTGTATTTCACAGGCTAAATCTAGAGGACAAAGCATTTTAGCACCTATTTGTAGGTAGTTTTTTTTTTTAACCTGAGGGGGATCAAGGCTAAGAAGTACCATAGGAGATTGTGACATATTTATAAAATGGGAATGTGGAAGAGTTTTAGGGTTCTGGGGCGCCATAACAGAGTCTGCTCAGGGTATAAGGAGGAACGCAGGTAATCAGGAAAGTGGGAGTAAGGGCAATGTCCGGGGAGTGGCAAAGAGAAAGAACATCTGAATTTTCACATGATTGAATTATTTCTTTGTCAGCAGTGGAGACATAGTTTTGTATTAAACTCAGTATTTTATATGGCATGTATAGGTAATTGTATAATTCTGTTTGGAAAAAACACAGTTTAAATCTTATTTGGAGATAAGTAAAATTGATGAGAATTGTTTAAAAAAATTATGTGACCGAGAAGAATCCAGAGCCGCAAAGATATTTATTATCTGTCACAATTATACAATCAAAGGACCACCCCCCCACACCCCCCACAGTAGGGAGAGAGCAGAAAGTCCCACCACTTTTCAGACTTGTTTCTCAGTATCCCCTACAACCAGGAGTCTGTAACAGGTAGGTTGCACTCAGGCTTCCACTGACCCAGTTGCTAGAAGAGACTGGGCATCTTTCCAACGCCAGCCCCAAATTGACAGTGAGACTTATTCTCTTAGCCTTGGGAGAGCCTGAGGATCCCTGGGATATGGCAGGGAGGACCACACAGGAAAGGTTCCCAAGGACAGAAAAGGAGAACCTTAAAAATACATTTTGGGGGACTTCCCTGGTGGTCCATTGGGTAGGACTCCGCGGTCCCAATGCAGGGGGCCCAGGTTTGATCCCTGGTCAGGGAACTAGATCCCTCATGCATGCCGCAACTGAGAGTTCGCATGCTGCAACTAAAGAAGCTTGCATGCTGCAACTAAAAGATCCTGCATGCCACAACTGAGACCTGGTGCAGCCTAAGTAAATTTTAAAAATAAAGAAATATTTAAAAAAATACATTTTGGAACCAAGTAACCAATTTCATAGCCTTATAGGTAAGGCCCACTCTAGTTCTAGTCCTCCCCACCTTTCCCCTCCCCCCCACCCCTGTTAGTGAGTGCCTGGCTTGTTTGGCTGGCAGAGCCAAATTAATGGCAATAGATGCCCCCGAAGTGTAAAAAGATGTATAGTTAGGGCTTCTATTGTATAACAAGTTATTATTCACACAGATGGCGGTCACTAAATACTTCTTGAAGGTGATTCCCTCTTTCCCTCCCACATCATAGTGTTTCATTTTAAGCACCTTTCTTGGTGGAGCCTAAATTTATCACCAGCATTATAGAAAACACCAGAGTTGGGAACTTTGTAGAGTGAGGTCCTGGAATCATCCCAGTATGCGGAGCCTCCATAATCATAGTGGGTGTTTTTTGTTGGTTATGTTTTTTCAGTTGGAAATAATATTAGTATGATTAATTACTAATTATTAATTAATAATATGATTCTGAAGTGGTGAATTTTAATGGAGTAAAAATTTTCATCTGGAAATGTTTCTTTTTTCCTCATCAAAGAGAAAATGGGGGTTTCTGAGCCAATTGGAATTTCTTTGCTTTGTTATCTGATACCCTGGTGTGGAATGATCAAATTTCACATTTCCAGGTTGCTAGGAGACAGGCAACCTATCTTGTAGATACAGGCATTAAAACTCCTTTATGCTTTATTTCTTAGAATTATGTATTTCTTAGAATTCTCATGCTTTCTTTCTAAAACCTAAATTATGCAGAGGTAACATGATTATTTGACCAAGCTCAGGAAATAAAAGAATTATCAAATCAAAAATATCAAGTTGGAAAAAAATATATCAAGCTAGGTTTAAATAAAGAACATGACTGGCTACAGTAAGTTAAGGCAACATTCTTGAAAGTAAGTCTGTATTTGCCTCTGCTTTTGCTGCTGACTCTTTTTGCTGCTTTCTGCAACTTTTTTTTGGACTGCTTTTTTGTACTTTTTGCAGCATTCAAGAGTGGTTAGGTAGTAGTAGGTTGAGAATACCCTGTCTAGAGAGCTACAGATGATGTTAAAAATATTCCAAGTGAACATGACCCCAGGAACTCTATTTAAATAATTTACTGATTTGGTCTCCCAGGAACATTTGGATTTACTGTAGCTACTTTGTCCTTTCCTTTCTTTTGAAAGGAAAATTCATCTTATGTTACAATGCAGTTATTTTGGGAATGCCTTAGGTTTAACATTAGATAACTAGGGTTCAAAAAAATGTGCCCAGATGGTAGATGTTGATGAAAGTTTGGGAGAATTCATTTGAAGTTGAATGCTTTGCAATACTAATCAGAAAGGTTTTGTTGGCTCCCAGTTTTGAATAGCATAGAGATTGGAGGCTGAGATATTACTTTAATATCTACTTCATGTTAGGACAGGTCAGGTTTTCTCTTTTTCTGTTTCAATTCAAGATAGGGTTCTTTGCAGCAGTTGGTTTAGAGGGGTTTGTATTTTGCAGTTGGCTCAATTGGCTCTATATAGCTTCATGGTACACAGCTGGCACCCAGACCCCCAAGTCAGTTACACTGATAAATACTCTGTTAGTACTTTACAGATTGACTCCCATTCTCAGCCACTTCATCTTTTTTTTTAATGTTTTTAATTTTTTATTTAAAATTCCCTTGTAAAATATAGACACAGAAAGCTGCATAAATCATATATATTTATATAACATTTACTAAACATTAATGGAGTTGACATTCACAAAACCAACACCCAGATCAGGTAACAATACTTCCATCACCTCTGAAGTGTATTCCCATCTGCCCACCAATAGACTGACTCTTAGCCAGTTCATCTTTTAAATGAACTGTAGTCGTGACAGTGGAAAAATTAAATCACATGTCTTTGTTTATGAAGATGAGTTGCATAGACTATCCAGACTGGCAATGGCAGGAAGACACTTTCAATGTCAGTTATCTAAAGTAACTGGAGCTGTAGATTTGACTAGTGAGTGAGAAAGTTACTGAGATATGGAAGAGGAAGATGTATTGACAGAGGTTATATGTAGAATTAGGTGGAATTTTATGTTTTTGTAAGTATCTCAATTATTTAAGATATAATTTCTATGCACAAACTGGATATTATGGTAAACTTTGGTTTTACTGTGATTTGTCTTTGCCTTAACAGATTGTTATTATTAGATTATTTTTCTAACGGAAAAAATTAAGTGATAAATGTTCATTACAAGAAATTAGAATGTACATATACACAAGGAAAAAAATCCCCTCTAATTGCATCTCCTGAGATAACCAGGGTAAACTGTAGATGTTTATCTTTACAGACCTGCTTTCCATCACATATCTGTCTTTCAAAACCAAATTATATGATTCATATGGTTTGGGTATACTTAGCTTTTTTCATGTAACAGTACAGCATGAATATCTGTTCAAGTCATCGAATTTTCTTCATTTTCATTTTTGTGGTTACTTAGTAATCCTTTGTGAGATGAACTGTAGTTTATTTAATAAGTCCCCAATGATTGGTATTTAGGTTGTTCCTAATTTTTGCTGCGATAGCATTTATGGCTATCTTTTTTGCCTCTGTCTGATTACTTCCTTAGGATAAACTCCTGGGATTAGAATACTTCACAAAGGATTTGCTCATTTTAAGGCTTTTGAAACACATTGCAAAACAGCTTTCCAGAAAGGCTCTTCCAGTTTTCAGGTTTTCCTCTGTCTAATTGGCTTTATGATTGCATTAAAATGTGAAATTTTTATTTAGTTGCAGAATGAAGAAGAGCCTGGAGAGCCGGAACAAGCTGCAGGGGACGCTCCTCCACCTTATAGCAGCATCTCTGCAGAGAGTGCAGGTAGGTAATAGGGTGAGGTGACTGCTGAGCTCTTGAAATGCATTAGCCAGAGGCTTTTGTCTGCTATGTATTTGTTGGTGTTTGTGTTTGCTTCAGCTTTCCTTAAGAAGTCTTTGACATTATTTTTAGTTTGTAGTCTGAGGTGAAAAAAAGTCACAGTTCTGAAAAACAGATAAAACCCCATTCCAATGTGGCTTTTTTATGGAACTCAGTTTCATTCCAACAGAATCTTAATATAAAGGAGGTAGAATTCAGGAACCAGGTGATCACCTGTTTTTTCTGTTGCTGTTCTTTTTGTAGTTTCCTCATTAGTTGTTTTGCTCTTTGATTCTAGTACCTGTGACCTGACCTGGAATATAGTATGTTAGATTTCTTTTATGCTAATAAATTCTTAATAAAAAAACTAGAAGTCTCCCAACTCTTTCATTTTGTTTCTCATAGTTTAAATCATCCTTAATTAACCTTTCATCTTCCCATCTTATGCCAGATTATCTTTATAATTTGCACATGTATGTTTAGAAGGGATGAGGGAGAAGAAAGAAAATTGCAGTAGTTCAGGACTTTTGTTTATTAGATCTTTGTGATAACCAGTTCTGCTTTAATTACTGAAAATTGACCAGTTTTGATGGAGCCTCTTCCATATTCTCTGAAACAGAACTGTGGCAGAGTGGCAAGTACCTGGCTGATGGTTAGAAATAAGAGTGGTGCACACATGTTGGTAGGGGGAAAAAAGGCACAAGTCACTATTTTGTATACTCGCTTTACCTGTTTTAATTTGTGGTATATAAATTTGAACAGTCTAACAAATATTGGATTTTTGTTTGTTTTGAATGTACTAAATAAAATGGAAAAGATTGTCGTTAAACTTTTCATGGAAACTTAAAATTATGTGAGATGTCTATATTGATGGATCCCATTTTTTAAAAATCTGTTGAAATAGGGAAATAAAAATGTTCTTGATTTCCCTCAACTTAAGGTAGTAAGAGGAGTTCCCTGGTGGCCTAGTAGTTAGGATTCCGGGCTTTCACTGTCATGGCCTGGGCGCCTTCCCTGATCGGGGAACTAAGATCACGTGACGCAGCCAAAAAAAAAGTTTTCCTTAAGGTAGTAGGTATCAGTTTTGTTCATGTATTCAGAATTACTGTGGCTATGGGCGAATTCAGATTGTACCCTTCAATTTGTAAATTAACTTTTAAATTAAAAATAAAAAGAAATTTTTAAGGAAATTATATATACAATGTTTTATATACACATACATGCATGTATATATATGTATGTGTGTGTGTAATGTATATAAAATAGTTATTTTGACATAGAGAAAAACAAATTTCTTGAATTGGATTAGGTGGCAGCTTTAGTTTCAATAACACATTTTCCTAATTTTCTTCTAAAACCTTTGATATTTTTCCCATTTAGATAGATGGGCATTCCATCTGGAATTGTTTTTTCTGTGTAGTGTGAGGTAGTGGTCAAGGTTGTTCTTCCATATGGATATCCATTTGGTCCCACACCATTTATTGAAAAGACCATTCTGGGGCGGGGGAGGGGTAAAAAAAAAAAAAAAAAAAAGACCATTCTTCTTCCACTGCTGTAATGTCACCTTTGTCGTAAATCAAGTGACTGTGTGTGTGTGTGTGTGTGTGTGTGTGTGTGTGTGTGTGTATCTGTTTCCTGGACTAAATATTCTGTTCTTAGGTCTATTTATTCATCTTTGTGCCTGTGCTTAACTTTCTTAATTCCAGAACTTTATAATCTTGATATCTGGTAATTAGGTCCTTTAGCCTTTGTGTTCTTCAAGATTTCCTTGATACTTCTTGGCTTTTTGTATTTTCATTTACATTTTACAATCAGTTTGCCAATTTCCATAAAATGGGACGAAACAAACAAAAATTCTGCTGGAAGTTTAGTTGGGATGACATTGAATCTGTGTATCAATTTGAAGATAATTAACATCTTTATAATGTTGCATCTTCTAGTCTATATTAAATCCCTCCCATTTATTAAGATCTTTAATTTCTCTCAATAATATTTTGTGAGTTTCAATATAGAGATAATTAGATTCATTCCTAGGTATTTGGTGTATTTTGGTGCTGTTATAAAAGGTCCATGTATAATTTTATTTTGTTTGTTGCTGGCATATGAAAATACAGTTGATGGTTTTTATTAACTATATGTTCAGAGACTTTCCTAAATTCATATATTAATTCTAATAGTTTGTAGATACTCTTGGATTTTCTACGTATGTAATTATGCCATCCATGGTTAAGGGTAGATTTCTTCTTTTCCAATTCTTATGTCTTATATTTTCTTTTCTTTCCATATTGTATCAACTAGTAGTACCTCTAAGATAATGTTTCATTAGAAGTGGTAATGGTGGGCCATTTTTGTCTGATTGTCTAATCTTAGGGGAGAAAGCTTTTAATAATTTACCATTAATTATGATATTTACTCTAGATTTTTCATAGAGATTTGTGAGAGGTTAAGGAATCATAGTTTTCTTTTACAGTATTCCTAATTTGCTAAGTTTTTTTGTTATTAATAGGTATGTTGTCAATTCTTTTTCTGCCCATGTGATGACAGTAGAATTTTCTCCTTTTTTCTGTTAATGAGGTGAATTCTATTGATTGATAATTTCAGTAATATACTACAGTAAAATTGGAAGTTAGTTTTAATTAACCAAAGAGAAAAAAGAAAAGGAAAATGTTAATCTTGATGAAGTATAGGAGTTTTTTCAAAATTCTTAAGTGTTTTCAAAAATTGTGTAGAAATTTAATCCATTTGTAAATAGATCTTTTCTAATAATACATATTGAATCTTTTATAATAGAAGGCAGTGAGAATGAAGATGCAGTATTAAAAAGAGGGAATGCAAGATTTCACACAAATAAATAATGGTTCTGTATCTGAACCTGTAGTTACCGTAGGCATTTCACAGAAAACAATACATGGCAAAAATAATGTGAAAGACTCAAAAGAGCCAAAATCTGTGAGAAATGACTTTTAACTTTTTTTCAAGTTTATTTTCATGTTTATAAATGGGAGGACACCATGGTACAGATTTCCAAACACACAGGTGAATTATTCTTAGCTTAAATTTTACCTTATGCCATTATTAATATTACATGCCTTTTGTGAACACACCACATAAACAGCTAAAAAAAAGTGTTCAAAAGCACTTGGGAGGGCAAAGTGAATGTGGAATTTAAATAATTGAAAAGTGGATACATTTAAAAATCATTCCCAGTCTTATGTTCATCTTTAAACACCTTTTGATTCAATTATTCTATATGTATTGTTAGAGGAATGGCTGGTTTTTGTTTGCCAGAGTTAGCAGAAATCTTCCTTTTCCTCATTTCAACTAATCTTCAGATTATTGTGACTTCCTTTTTATTTTGCAGCATATTTTGACTACAAAGATGAGTCTGGGTTTCCAAAGCCCCCGTCTTACAATGTGGCTACCACACTGCCCAGTTATGATGAAGCTGAGAGAACCAAAGCTGAAGCTACTATCCCTTTGGTTCCTGGAAGAGTAAGTCCAACTTACCGTGTTACGTGGTGCTGGTTTATGGGAATTAAGTTCTTTGCATTATCCACTTTGTGATATTACTTATGATTAAATTGATTAGTAAAAGAACAGCTAGTGTTTAAAAGCAGATAACGTTTTCTTTGGGGATAAGAAACTCTTTTCCTGAAAACTATGAGGTAAAAGATACAAATGAGCAGAAAAATCACTAGTCAAACCAGCTCGTTTTCCCTATCTCTACTACTACCATCACTTTCTCAAGTCTCCTGGCATGGCTGAAACATCTTGGAGCAGGAGCTGATTTAAGAAATATACCTGGGCTTCCCTGGTGGTGCAGTGGTTGAGAATCCGCCTGCCGATGCAGGGGACACACGGGTTCATGCCCCGGTCTGGGAAGATCCCACATGCCGCAGAGCAGCTGGGCCCGTGAGCCATGGCCACTGAGCCTGCGCGTCTGGAGCCTGTGCTCCACAATGGGAGAGGCCACAACAGTGAGAGGCCCTCGTACCACAAAAAAAAAAAAAAAAAAAAAAGAAATACACCAACTTTGCCTTGATTCTGCACACTTAATATTTTGGTGTTAGGTAGATAGCTGCTAGGGAGTCCATGGAGAGAATAAATAAGTGGAACTTCATAGAATTAAACTCAGAAGGGCTCTAACAATCATCTAGATGAACCCCATGCCACCAGTGGTCCAGATCATGCCATCTGTGGAGGCACAGTGAATTCAGATACCATCTGGCCTGATGTTAATTCATTTGAGTGGGGGTGGGGTGTGATGAAAGCCAGTGGAAAATTTTGGACACTCTTGGTTCGTGATGTCGGACCTATAAGTGATACAGTTGTGTTTTCATAAATATTCATCCAGGTTGAAGCTGATGCAGGTGGGGCCTTGGGTGAGAGATATTGAGAGAAAGGAGAGCAGGATCCAGTCCCCAGAAATGTGGGGCAATCAGGGCTCCAGACCCTAGGCCTGGCAGGAAACTAGAGTAAAAGAGAAGAACAAGAACAGAAGTTCGGTCTGGGCAGTGCAATGACACAAGCCCCAGAAGTTCAGGCCTTAGGATAGTAGACTATTTGCAGATCACATTTACTATGAGTGGTGAAACTCCTAAAACCACTGCCTGGCAGAAGTAATAGTTTATAAGCCTAGTCTAGGCTGATTCTACCTGGTGAAATGCATTCACTTCTTGTAGGTGCTAGGGAGAAACTGAGAACCCTCATGCAGCTCACTGTCTACAGACAAAACAGTCTTAATATAGTTACCATGAATTGGAAGCAAACAACATGGTTGGTACTGTGCTTGATGCTTACATAAATTTTGTATGTTGTATCCAGTCTTCACAATAACTTTGCAAGGTAGAGATTATATTATCCCTATTTTACAAATGCAAAAATTGAGGCCCAGAGAGATTAAATAATTTGCCCAAAGTCATATAGCTAATAAGTAGCATAGGTGAGTCAAACCCAGATATTCTAGACTCCAGAGTCCTTGTATGTACTCTCTAGACCTCTTGGATTATGGTAACTGTCCCATGAAATAGACCAGGAGATTAGCTCTGATTAATCACAGAACTCTTTAGAATACTTTTACTTGACAAGTATACACATTTAAGAACTTCTTAAAGGTTTTTTTTATTCAGCCAACATGTATAGAACACTTTTTTATATAATGTGCTATGTATTTTGCAGTGGATAGGTGGAAGCCTTTGTATAAAGCAAGGCTCCTGCCATACAAGACCTTAAAATCCAGCTGGGGAAAAGGCCCATGAAGATCTATATCTAAGGAACAGCACAAGAGCAGTGAGGGTTAAGAACTGTGACTTTAACTTTGTGATCGCGGGGAAGATGGGATTTGAAGTGAGCCCTGAGTTTTGATGGATAAGAACATTCCAGAAGGAAAAGCTCAGAAAGCAGATGTGAATCAGCCAGGTGCAGGGCAGGTTCTGTGGTTGTAGTAATTGGTTTTGCTTGGGCAAAGAGTTTGTGACCAGAACTGTAGGTTGTAGAATCTTCTGAATGCTAGGCTGAGGCATTTAGACTACATGTAGGTCACACAGAATCTTTCAGACTTTTTAAGCATGAGTATGATAAGACAAGTATGGTATTTTAGAAACATTAACCTGGCAACAGTTTATAGGAGGAATCCTTGTAGTAGAGATACCAAGGACAGAAAGAACAGCTAGAAGGCATTTGTAATATTATTAGGCATTACTTCCATGTATTTTTGTAGTACATCTTTGAGTAGTTATGCAAAAAACAGAATTACTTTCTAATTTGGCAAAGCCTATTTATCCTACTAGTATGAGTTCATAATACTAGCTATTTCGTATTTTAAAAAATATGAAACAAACACATTTTTATATAAATTTCAAACAATAGAGGAAAGGTGTTAAATTAGATGGAAGCTACTACTGCCACTTCTTTAGTTCCCATTCCTCAGGGGAACCAGTTGGCAGCTTGTTATGAATTTCACAGTCCCTTTTCTGTGTAGGGCAAGTTTTGGTTCTCCCTAAAGTTTTATTTATTTATTTATTTTCATTTGAGGAACGCTCATTGTACTGTGTACAAGTCTACCACTTTTAAGTGTATATTCATTTATTTTTCAATATCTCAACACATACCTACAATTAGTTAAAAAGGTAAGCTGCATATGTTGGTGTCATTGTTGGTCAAGATCATCTTCCTTCTAGACTTGCAACACTGTGTTTTCAGGTTAGGATGCAAAGGATCCTACCTGCCGACAAGATTGGAAGTGAGGTTGTTTCAGACCTGTGTACCAATATAAACAAATGGTTATGGAGCAGTGGGCAGCGCTGTTAGACTCTTCACGTATGATTACACTGTCTTCTTCCACCCCTCCCCCACCCCACCCCACCCCAAGTCAGTCTCATAAAGCACTTGAGCTAGTCAATGGTATCTTCTTAATAGGACCAGGATTACTAATACTCTGGGCTAAACAGGCCCTGGATTACTGATATTCTAGAATTTAAGCCAAATGTGTAATAAAATTTTTTTCTTTTCTTTATGTATATATTTCTTTTCTTTATATTTATATATATAGATATATATAAAAGGAAGAGTGATTAGTTCTTTGTGAACTTCATAATTTTTGAAGTGTATTATAAAAGAACTTGGGTTATAAAGTGAAAAATTCCTTTCACTGAGAAAAAATTATATCTTTTACTTATAAGACAAATGAAAATTTTAACATATAGTTAAAGCCTTAATGCTCCTAGTTTTGAATTGAGCCAAAGCAGTATATTTTCTCATTGGGACTCACTTTTGTCCCTTTCTCTGTTTTTCTTGATGTCTTTCCTTTGCCTTGAAATAATTTATTGTGAATTTACCTTCTCTTTTCATTTAGGATGAGGATTTTGTGGGTCGGGATGATTTTGATGATCCTGACCAGATGAGGATAGGAAATGATGGGATTTTCATGTTAACGTTTTTCAGTAAGTATATACACACAGCAGAGCCACTTCCCACAAACCAGAGTGCTTTGGATTATGAGTGAATATGACTGAATTAAAAGAACTAGTTGACCTAATACATTATATTTATTACATATATTTAATACATTATATTTATTTTAATACATTTTATTTAATGTATTACATTATATTTATTTGATGCCTTTTACTGAGATGTTCAGAGTTTAGTACACTTTTATCTTAATATCCTTTCTCTTTGTCTTTTATTTCTGTGAATACCTATGCAAAATATAATTAAAGCAGTTTTGGGGGATGCTTCATTTTTACATGATCTCATAAGCTTCATTTTTGCAATCTTCAAAGCCCCTTAGCATTCGTTCTACTCATTCCTGACCATGGAATAGGAATTAAATGGCTTTGATGAATTTTATTTTGCAAGTTTCTGTTTTCTAATACATCAAAGTCAGCCTGATTTTTCCCCCTTGATGTTATTTTGCATTTAGGTTTCCATACGCCTGACTTAGAAGTGAGCAACAATTTCTTTAATTTGCTGTATTAAAAAGATTTGAAGCAAATGCAGTGCTTTTAGAGTTACTACATAAGCTGTCAAAATTCATAGAAGCAGGAGATGAATGACTTGAATCAGATTATTTGGGGGCACTAATTTAATGTTCAAATAATGTTTATTTACTCAGGTATAACACATACAGTAAAGGGCACAAGTCATAAGTATACAGTGTGGTGATATTAAGGCATTTTTGAAAGCATATAGCAGTAGATATAATAATATAACACCTCATATTCAGAGACTCTGTGTTTTCTTGTTTTGGGAGGAAGACAGAGGATGGATGTTTTGGGGAAGTGGGATAAGGGTTATGGAGGGTGGGCTAAGCCATTTAAGCAGAAGCAAGTACAGAGGGCACCCTTAGGGCACTCTTACTCCTTGGGTAACAGGACATGTCTGACCTCTTTTTTTCTCTTGGCTTTTACAGTGGCATTCCTCTTTAACTGGATTGGGTTTTTCCTGTCTTTTTGCCTGACCACTTCAGCTGCAGGAAGGTATGGGGCCATTTCAGGATTTGGTCTCTCTCTAATTAAGTGGATCCTGATTGTCAGGGTAAGTTGTGCAACAGTAATGATAGTCTGTAGAGAAGCAATAAGTAGAATAATTTTGAATATTTGATTTTTTATCTGCTTTTTAGAATCGTTTAAAAATGATTTTTGGTTTTTTTTCTGGTTTCATGAAATTGAACCTAGATCAGTTGCAGTTGGTTCATGCACCGAAGTTTTATAGTCAAATCTAGTGAATATTGGTGGTCCAAGGGCATCCATCTATCCTTGTTCACTGGCTGCTTTCTCTGTTTTTAATGTTTGTAATGTAATAATACATGTATTTGTTCTGAAATTAGTTGTTTTTATAATAAAAGAAAGACTGTTACCTCTCTGGTATCTCATCAAAAGCAGACATTCCTCTCATTAATGCTACTGAAGTTTTAGTCTTTCTTCTCTCCTTCCCTTTCTTCTTTTCTCCCTCCTTCCTCCCTCCCATCCTTCCTCCCTTCCAGGATTGGTTATCAGTAGCATCATTGGTTATGCCAAAATGTTTGGAGAGCCAAAACTGTTTAACTGTTTAACAAGTCCTACTCCATTAGGGGCCCTTATCTCTAAGGTAAATTAGAGATCTTCAGTGATGTAGGAGTTACCAGTTAGTTAGAATTGCATGAAGTAATTTAAAGTTGTAAAATATCCAGTCTCTTAAAGTGTCCTCTGATTTCAGATAGGTTTACTGCCATTGTTAACTTTATATATAAAACCAATGTGTTTATCATAAATTGACATTAATTAATGGGTGTTGATGGAGCCTTGGAGTTTTTCAAAGTTATTTATGCTAAAGGAATTGTTAACATTTTTAGAATTCCAGGTTCCTTTGAGAATCTGATAAAAGTTACAGGCTTTTCTCCTAGATGGCTAATGTATACTCACCTAAAACATGAACTTTAAGTTAAGAACTCAAGCCCTAAAGAGGTTTTTCATTCCTTCTCTATAAACCTTGTTATTTTATTAAGAAATAAAATACTGTATTTAATGCTCAAACTGTGCTAAAGTCCAGACAGACTGTGTTAAAGCCTCCAATAGAAACAAGATCAAATTAGTTACCAATCTTTTTATTTTTACTAAATTTTTAACTGAATTGAATGAATCAGCTTGTATTAGTTAGGATGGCTTTTTGAGTAACAGAAAACCTAGCTCAAAATGGCTTAGAAAACAATAGGGAAACTTTATTTCCAGTGAAAATAAGGTCTGACATGGAGGTTAGTTAAATGTTTCACTGACATCATTGAGGACAACTGACGTTCTGCTCAACATGTTGGTATAGCTGCTCCACCCTCAGGGTTAAGATGGCCAAGGCAGTTTCAGGCATCACATCAGAAACACAACAATGTTCAACAGAAGAAGGGGAACTATTTCTTCTCCACCTTTTCTTTTTAAGAGCTAGGAAACCTTCTCAGCAGCCCTCAATTTCCATTGGCCAGAATAACATTATGTGCTAATCGCTGGCAAAGGAATGTGATTATTGTGATGTTTGTGATAAAAGTTTCCAAGGTCAAGACATGGCTGGAGGCATAGGAACAAAATCAGGGATCATTAGAAAAGAGGTCAGATAGTTGGGTTTGGCACTGGGTAAGCAAAATGAAAGTTATCATCAAGATATATTTCTACAAAGGAAAATAACATGTGGGCAAAAAAAAATTTTTTTTTTTTTTTAAAACAAGCAGGTTTGAGCACTTTCAAAACAAGGCGTATGTAAAGCCGAAAGATAACATATTTCAAGACTGCTTTTCCATGAAAGAAAATATATTTGCATATATCGTAATCATTTCAAATCTGTACTATATAAAATACTGTCACTAACTTCTTAGAAATTTTTGTAAGAACTAAATGAATAGCATTAGTGTACAAGATAAAATCTTGTGTTCTGTAAACTCTTAAGCTTAAAATGTGAAATTATATCTGCTGAGGTGCTCTGAAGTATTTTGCTTTATTTTTCAGTTTTCCACTTACTTCCCTGGATATTTTGATGGTCAGTACTGGCTCTGGTGGGTGTTCCTGGTTTTAGGTAAGTGCTCTTAACAAAGACAAAGGAGAGGAAAGATTATGTTAAATTTTAGAAGTAAAATTACTTTTAGTAAACCCTCATCTCACTTACTATACAGTAATATATTAGCAATAATAAGTATAATTTTAAAAATATTTCAAGGATTAGGCTCTTGTCACCATCAGAGTAACATACATGTTCATAGAATATCTCTTAGTGGTGATAAATTTCTCCTAAGCCGTCCATATACACTTCTCACATTTCCTGTGTGGCCAGAGGGGCACACTGATAGATGACTTTATAGTCCATAGATCTTTTTTCCCTTGTGAGTTATTGCCACAAAGCGTTCACAAGCTCAACCCCAAATTGCTTATAGGTATATTGTAACCAGCTGAACTACTCATGAGTGTATGTGGCCTATATTCAGTTGGATCTGTCAGTAGAAAACAGAAAATGTATAGCCTTACTAGACATAACTTCTGGAAGAACCACCAGAAGTTATGTCTAGTAAGAATTGGGGTTCCAGAATTCTTTAGTTTGCTGTTGTTGAGAATAAGACTTATTTTGTGATGAGAGGGAGGAATTTTTTTTTTTAAATATACCAGCCATTTCAGGTTGTTGGTCTTAAGATTATACTTATTACTCTAAATTTTTATTTTAAAATCTTTTCTTTCAAGACATCTTAAAGCAAAGAAATGAGCAGTGTGGTGAATACTGTTGGCTTCTTCATTGTAGAGAAAATACATATGATACAGTAACACACCATCATCACTGCTGTCATTTCTACAATAACAGGGACATCCTGTAGCTGTTAAAGATGGTATAATTGCCTCACTGTGCTTCTGTGACATCATTTTCTCCTGTCCTAACATTTCTCCTGTTTCAGGCCTTTTTGTTGTCTCCTTGATTTAGGATCCTTGGTTCCATGGCTGTTAATGGGTCTGGCTAGCACAGTGTAGAACCCATGCCCAACAGGTGCTTAATATGTTCAGGACCTACCTGTTTTACCTAGGGTAATAGAGCCATGTATTGCTGACCCTAAATTTTACTTAGAAAATACAAGTTATCCATGATGCCATCCCCCACCTCCCCAGTAAGCATCATCTGCTCTACTATTGGTCATTGGCATTCCAAGGAAAGAGAGTGATTTTTACCCCTTCCCTTGATTACTGAGAAACTTTTTTTTTTTCTCGCGGTACGCGGGCCTCTCACTGTTGTGGCCTCTCCCATTGTGGAGCACAGGCTCTGGACGCGCAGGCTCAGTGGCCATGGCTCACGGGCCCAGCCGCTCCGCTGCATGCAGGATCCTCCTGGACCGGGGCACAAACCCATGTCCCCTGCATTGGCAGGCAGACTCTCAACCACTGCGCCACCAGGGAAGCCCCAGAAGTTTTTTTTTTATTATTAGTTGTCTTCGTTTGAAAATCAAGAATTTGGGGCTTCCCTGGTGGCGCAGTGGTTGAGAATCCGCCTGCCGATGCAGGAGACACAGGTTCGTGCCCTGGTGCGGGAAGATCCCACATGCCGCGGAGCAACTAAGCCCGTGAGCCATGGCCGCTAGGCCTGCGCGTCCGGAGCCTGTGCTCCGCAACAGGAGAGGCCACAACAGTGAGAGGCCCGCATACCAAAAAAAAAAAAAAAGAAAGAAAATCAAGAATTTTCATATAAAATACTTGAATTTTTTAACTTTTCGAAATTGAAATGTCTAGCAAAACTGACCTATATTCCCACATGGCACCCATCCTTTGACTGGAACTGGCTTGTTGATTTTGGTGCCAGACAGGATGGTGTATAGCTCAGTGCTGATGACTCTTGGTTACTGCCAAAAATCATTTCTATTTGAGTACAAAGAGTCTTCTATTCCTTGAGTATATTTTAAAATGTATCAAAAAGAAAGTGATTGCTTAGAGCTGAGGAGATGGGAGGAGGGTAGGAAATGGGGAATGGCTGCTTAGTGGGTACAAGATATTTTTAGGGATGACAGAGTTCTAAAATTGGATTATAGTTTTAACTGACTAAAAGCCAGTGAATTGTACACATTAAACAGGTAAACTTTATGGTATGTAAATTATACCTCCATAAAGATGTTAACAAAAATGTGTCTAAGACTCAGGGACCATCTCTGGAGGAAGAGGGCCGGGAGTGTGTGAGCTACCATTGGAGGGGGCTCGTCACCTTCCCCGCTGACTCCTAAATTAAGAGTAGAGAAGTACAGTTGAGAATATGAGAATTGCTGTAAAGGTAAGGGGAGCCTGACATCTAGTGGACAACATTATGTACTGTCTACGGGAAAAAAAGAAGCCCACGGCAAGAAAGGATGGAATTTTTTTTTTTTTTTTTTTTTTGAGAAAAACAGTTTATAACCTCTGTAAAAAGAGTATATTACCTTGGAATACTTTTTTGGAACTCAGAAGGTAGCTTTTGGGAATTGCCTGGTGGTCCAGTGGGTAGAACTCCTCCCTTTCACTGCTGAGGTCGCAGTTGGGGAACTAAGATCCCTGGAGCCGTGGGGCGAGGCCGGAGTTGGGCAGGGGGGAGAAAGTAATTTTTGATAATGCTTCTCAGTGAGGCTTCCAAATGTAAATGTTTGGCCCCATCTTATTTTTGTTTCCTTTTTAGACCAGTTAGATTCTGAATGTGCAAAAGAGACTTTGTTTTGGCTCTTGAGATTATGTATTCTCATTGAGAAGTAGAAAATTTGGTGTGGAGATCCTTTGGAAATTTTAGAGGCAATTGTGTTTCGATAGCTTTTAGCAGAAAAATGATGAAGTATTGGTATCAGGAGGGATATTTCTGGGGAGTGGACTTAATATGGGAATTACAAATTCATTCTTGACTTTTCTTTTTTAAATTAGGCTTTCTCCTGTTTCTCAGAGGATTTATCAATTATGCAAAAGTCCGGAAGATGCCAGAAACTTTCTCAAATCTCCCCAGGACCAGAGTTCTCTTTATTTATTAAAGGTATTAAAGAAAACTTTATTCTAGTCCCAGTGTAATCATGTGATGCATTGCAGATGACTCTTCAGGTTTAGAGTAGAGTGTATACCCTGTGGTAGGGGATATGGAGAAGGTAAGGAAGCCTTGTCTTTTAGTTTCTAGTTTAGTAAGGGGTGTTTCTATGAAAAAAACTATTTAAAAAGGCAAGTTAGAAAAACTGCCAAAGGAGAAAACATGATCTCATGTTCGGACAACGCAGAAGAGGCTCGACTGGGACTCAGGGTCCTAGATCTTTGAATCATGAATCCCGAAGCCACTGCTGCAGTTTTACCAGTTCCAGAGGACTGTAGCAAGAAGGAGCCTTTCAGGCCTGATCACTCAGCTCAGTTATGTGGGGCCCTAAACCCCAGAGCTGGCAGGACCATGAGTACTTTAGGAACTACTTTTGCCTGGCCACTGATAAGCCCATCAAGGCTTCCGTCTTCTCATATTAGTCAGAGAGGCTTTCCTCATCCCTTTTCTTCAGGTTCCCATCCTGATGTTACCATTCTGGTGGTAGGGTCAAACCCCAGGAAAGGAAGGGGAGGAAAGGGCCTTTTCCCTTGCCCAGAACAGGAGGACTAAGCCTTGCCAAGGCTCTTTGTTTCACCCGTGGGTTTTCCCCAGAGGCTGACTCCATCTTACATCACTAGCTAAAATAGGAGGAGATAGGGAATCTTGGGAAAGAGTACACCAGAGAGAGGCCTCTGGTTACAAGATCTAACGGGCCTTTGTGGAATTGACTCTTTGTTCCTTAAGACTGTTGAGGACAGGTGGGACCAGGCTGGTTGAAGGCCTCGAGCAAGGATTTGTGAAGGTTGTAGCAGTTGAGATAAACCTGAAATGATAGGTAGGAAGTGTAAATGATCGTGGAAGTTGTTGGGTGGGGAAGCATTTCAGAGTCACCTAAGGCCAATTGTTGAATAGGAATAGAGGCAGAGAAGTTATGGAGCTGGCTTAAGGGACAGCAGTGTGATTGTAGCATAAAGGAGTGTTGAGGATTAAGGCTGGAAAGCCAGGCTGAGACAGTGTTCTCAAATATCTTGAGCACTAAGCCCATTTGCAATGGAAGTGTTGAACTCCTAGAGCAGCCCTTTAAACCCAGTGACGTGTTGGCTCAACATAAGGCTGACTCCATGGGAACATCAGTTTGTTTTGTATTTGCTGTTGGGTTATCATAGTTTATGTAAGTAATCATATGCTAAGAGTGTAGTTCTCAATTTTGAAGATTTGTGGTGATCTTAGGATGCAGAGTAGAGTTCTCAGTTTTGAAGATTCGTGGTGATCTCAGAATATATGCTTCTAGAAAAGAAAGTACCGTATTTAATTTGCCAGGTGGTGAGATGGTATTGAAAGTTTTTAAGCAACAGAATAATATGATGAGAACTTCTTAAATGAAACAAAAATTTTTTTAAGCATGGCATAATAGTAATAATTAATGTTTGTCAACTTTTTGATATATCAGATACTGTACTAAATACTTTATATGTATAAGTAAATGTTCTTACATAAATAACAAAGGTTACAGTGACAGATAAGCTCAGATACATGCATGGTAGAGTATATTCATAAGGCATTTCTTATAAAAGTTAAAGCATGGAAAGAACTTAGATTCTGTTGGTTAAAGTCAGTTTCTTCAAAGGAGCGTGCACTTTTATTTGAGAGAGAATTTTAGCCATTAAGAATACGACTTGTGTTTATGACTTTTTTTTTTTTTTTAAAGAAAGGGAATGTTTTGTTGCATGTTTAAAATGTCCTGAGTGGTGTGTCCTGAATTTGAATTCAGTTACACAGTCTGCACTGACACCACTGGCCTAGGCCCTAATGCCTGTGATGTGCCTGTGTTTGTGTCTAGGACATCCTAACTTTAAGAGGCTTGTCAGATATTTTGTGTGGTTTCATTGTAGATAACCATTGTCATCTTTTTTCTTCCTCTACATATCTGATTATAATTTGTAGTTACTTCTAAGCCCTAGGTTTAACTCTTACCTACCATAGATTCAAAAGTTAATTCTTTGGGGTCGCCACAGTTCTTCTTAGGATGAATGCCTGAAATCACCTACAGATTTCCCCTAATCCATTTGTGCCTAACATATCCTGAGGGGACAGATTCCTCCTGCCTTCCCTCCCTCCCTTTCTTCCTTCCTTCACAGATTCTATAGGTCTAGTCTAATGGTGGCTTTGAATTTCTAAATGGAATGAGGCCACACCTCTGTCTGTTCTCTTCATTCTTCAGTTAGAAGGCAATTTCAGGCTTTATTAGAGGATGCATACATTCTTCGTCTTGCTTCTAATACATGACAGGTTGACATGACAATACAGGTTGAGAGAAAGCCTGAACTTCTCAGTTTTCCTGTATTGTTAGGGACTTGGAGGGTTTTTTTGTTTATAAAATTTGTTATTATTGTTTTGATTTTCTGAAACTTCTGAAATGCTTTATGGGTATATTCTAAATGTAAAACAAAGCATGTTTAGGGTTATGATTTGAAGTAGGCAGCCCTTAGTTAAGTAATAATGCTGTTGGAGGGGTGAAGGGATATTATAGACCTGGTATTCTCTGTATTTTGGAGTCAGAGGCCTTACAGTGCTTTAGGCATTGTCAGAAACTTAGAGGTATATGAATAAAGTCCCCCATTGGAGGGCATAGTAGGGTTTCTTTGCTTTCCTGTCTGACTTTGATATCCTAGTTGATTTGAAATTGTCCCAGACATGCCCAAAGGATTCAGAGCTCCAAATTAGGGGTTTAAGGACTTAGAGTAGCATTTAGAATTTTAATAACTTCCTTACTAATTTTCAGTATCCCCAGAGGAACCCAAAAAGCTGTAATATCCCATGGGACTGAATTTCCTTTGTCCATTTGACAGTGGTAAGAACTGTCCCTCCAGATCCAAAAGAAGAATGTTTTCTTTCTCTAGTTCAGAGGAAATTTAGTTTAATTTAGTTTGAAGATGTACTAGAAAACCATCATGTAAGGTGTGAAGATTTTCTTTTCTTTCATTGAGACCTCTTACTTTCTTTACTGGAGGTATCACTAGTTAAAAGCTAGCTGTGGGCTTGCTTTTTGCCAGAAAGCCACAGGTAGGGAATTTCTAAAATAACTTTGCCATAGAGAAAAATAACTCAATTCCCATGCTAAGATCTGGCACTATACTAGAAAAAAGTATAAGAATAGTGACTTTTCTGTTTAAGCTGCCCAAAATATAGTACACACACACACACACACACACACACACACACACACACACCCGTGAAATGACCTCAAAAGGCCTTCTTTCTAACCAACCAAAGTAGATATTAAGGAGTTGGACACTAAAGCTCACGTACTACTATCATAGGGCAACTCTCAGGTTCCCTTTCGGAGCTTATTTATAAGCTTATAAAGGAAATTTGGGTTCCTGCCTCACAGCAAGAAAAGCCAGAGGAACTGCTAGAGAGCTGGGCACAGTGGCAGCAAGAAGTATGTGACTGTGAGGAAGCAGGAAAAACAAAATGTTCCTTCTATGTTGTTTAAAAAGAAACAGATACCTTTTAGAAACGTCTTTATCTGAAATGGTCAAAAATGTAAAGTGTCTATACTTTATCTTATTTACCAATTAACTGGAATATAAATTTTTATGGAGTACCACTTCTTATGATGCTGCCAGGTAATTGAGGAGCTAGTTATAGTAACTGTAAGGTGGTAACACTATTAACTGATATCTAACACTACCGCAAAAGCACTTGTATATGAGAAGTATTAATGGATCTTAAATTTGTTACTTTAACCACATCTGAAATAGGAGGGAAGAAAATTTGTAAGCCCTCGTGGCATTAATGAGATAGGGCGCTTCATAATTAAATAGTGATTGCTGTGACCTTGTGAGCTATATACATTTGAGGCATCAGATATCTTCTTAACTTTTTTCCATATGATGATAAATGTTTTCATTTCTTTTTTCTGTAACCTTCCCCCTCCTTCTTAATACATCTTTATTTTTAATTCACCTCAAGTTAGTTTGACTTACTTGGACTGTGTTGTAAAGTAGCAAGACAGTAGAAAATGTTTACAGAGGAATTTTTGCTTAAAAAAAAAAAAAATCAGTGTCCTAGAAGAAATTGTTGTCTTCCTCTTGAAATTAAATGATCTGTAGGCTGTTGGATTCTTTTTGTTTCTGAAGTGATCTAATCTAAAGTTTAGTAATGATATCCACAGTCCCTAAAACGTGGCATTCCATCACTGTTTTGTTTTTCGGGTTTTTTTGTTGTTGTTGTTTGTTTTTTTGTTTGTTTGTTTGTGGTACACGGGCCTCTCACTGTTGTGGCCTCTCCCGTTGTGGAGCACAGGCTCTGCAGCCATGGCCCATGGGCCCAGCCTCTCCACGGCATGTGGGATCCTTCCGGACCAGGGCATGAACCTGCGTCCCCTGCATCGGCAGGCGGACTCTCAACCACTGCGCCACCAGGGAAGCCCCCCATCACTGTTTTTGTAACAGCTTGTGAGTCACGTTGATCTGAACAGGCCTCTGGGTCTTAGAGAGCAGTGAGTGCCTCTCTAGCAAACTTTTTCATCTGGAATTTGTATGGTAATTGAGATCACCCATTAGTAACCTATCTAGGACCTCTTAATGGATTTTTAAAAAATATTATAGTTGATTTACAATGTTGTGTTAGTTTCAGGTGTACTGCAAAGTGATTCAGTTATACATATCTATTCTTTTTCAGATTCTTTTCCCATATAGGTTATTACAGAATATTGAGTAGTGTTCCCTGTGCTATACAGTAGGTAGGACCTCTTAATGCATTTTTAATGTTTGTTGGGTGGCTCTGACTTTGAGGGATCTATTAAAACTAATTTGCCTCCGTGGAAGCAGCATGAACTAAAGAAAGCGGCCAGTTGAACTGTATCTGAACTGTATCTCATATTCTTGCAAAACTCCAGTATTTTGACCTTATTGTAATCATTCTATCAGTTTTTATCTGTTAATGGAAAGTGATAAAACTGAATTTAGGTTTGTAATGAGTCCAGCTAGCCTCATTGCAAAAATCTCTATTTGATATCTGTCTACCAATTTTCTTTTTGGTTCTACTTGGCCTTCAGGATTCCTTATATTCTTGTGTCTTTGTCCCTGCACATTCTGAAGTCTCCGTAAAGAAAAGTTGCTCTTATGTCAGTATCATTGGTTTACTTCAAATCAAAACACCAGTGTCAGTGAATTTGGGGTTTGGGAAATATTAAGTGTTCAAAAAGAACATGTTGATTTCCTCCAGTGTTGTAGCTTCTCTGCATCTTGCCAGCCCTTTAAAGATGTATACACTAGTCTAATCAGAAAAGATACAGAAGGGCTGCTTGTGGCTTTTACAGTAATTTGGAAAGATGGAAAAGTGAGCTAGGGGCCTGTGTATGAGCCCATCCAACTCTCATTCGGTGTAGGTTATCACAGCGTAGTTTTTCAATAGATATTTGTTAAGTTGTTAATGTATCTCTTTAGAGTATTTTTTTAGCAGTAATATAAGGAGTTATTTGTATTTTTTCCATTATTTCCATGAGAACCAAACCAATTTATATGCCAAAACAAAAGTGCCTCAGAGTATTAGATGAAAACTGCATTTAACAAAATAGATGGACATCATTTTGAGAGTATTTATTTTAGTCATGTATATTGCTTTTTTAAAATTAGGGCCGTATACAGTCCCCCCACCCCGAGATACATGCCCCAAATTATAGTCACTTTTTTTTCTAATTGATTGGAAAAAGTACTTGTGGTACCTGTGAGTTTATAGTTGTTTCCTAACTTTGCCCTGCTTCAAATATAGGCTGAGATCACTGGCATCCTTTTTGGAAATCTTCCTTGTGTGAGATTTGGCAGAATTGGCAGGTTAAACAGCTTCAAGTGTGTATGGAAAATTACCTCTACATTTGGATTCTACTGTCTTTGTCCCCAAGTTGCAGTCATTGCTGTTGAGGTTAAGTGTGGATGAAGTGCTACTTGAATTCTGTTCTTTTGTTAGGAGGTTTAGAGAGAGGGAGACTCCCTGACCTCATGGGTTTTAGAGAATGCATTCAAGTTCTTTCTAGTTCTAGAGTCCTTTATAACTTTAAGAACCAAAAATGTAACATTTATTGAATACTATGATGTCAGTGTATAGTAATCTTAAAGCTATGTAAAAATGTACTTCTTGTGTCTCCAAACATCCTGCCTTCTTTTGTGACTACATCCTTCTTTTAGCCAAAATAACAACTTAACCAGAGTTTCAATATTCAATATCCTTCTCTGGCAGATGTTTTCTGGCAGAGGCCTTCCTGCATTTATGAATTCTCTCCCAAGAAGCAAGAGAACACCTGCAGGAAGTGAATCAAGAGGCGGAACACAGAGGAATAATCACCTGCTTTAAAAAAATAAAGTACTGTTGACAAAGATCATTTCTCTCTATTTGTTCCTAGATGTAAAATTTTAATAGTTAATGCAAAATTCTGTAATCATTGAATCATTAGTGGTTAATGTTTGAAAAAGCTCTCGCAATCAAGTCTGTGATGTACTAATAATGCCTTATCTATTTGTAGTCATTTTAAATAGCATGAGCCTTGTCCCTGTAGTCAGTAGGGGGCAATCTTGCTTTATTCATCCTCCATCTCAAAATGAATTTGGAATTAAATATTTTAGTGTAAGATATGTACAATGCTGGCCATTTAAAAAAGGGGTTTTCTCAAAAGTATAACTTTTGTTATGACTGCATTTCTGCACATAATCCATTTCGCTGTTAAAATTAATCTAGAAATTTATTTAATTGTACTGTGAACACCTAGAAACAAAATCATAGTGCAAAATACATTTAAGGTGTGGTCAAGAATATGTTCTTAATTGGTAAATGATAAGCATTAATTTTTTATAGTCTGTATTCTAATTTTGCTGTACCTTATTCTGTTGTGTACCTAAGGGATTGTAAAGGTGTTATCACTGTATAAAATAGAAAGGACAAGGACAAATGCAGCATAATTACTAATAAAATGCAATTCGTGATACTTTCTGTGATTAGAATCCCTTCCCCTTTTTTTTCTTTTTCTTTTGTCTCCTGATGATTAGGCCAGGGGCTAGGAGTAGGGAGGGGATTAGGTACTAGGAGCAAAGAAAGAATTAGCTTGGAACTTTTGAGATGATCCCTAACATACTGTACTACTTGCTTTTACAATGTGTTAGCAGAGACCAATGTGTTATAATGTAGAGTGATGTGCTTTCTGCCAAGTGGTATTCACCCTGGTTTGCTATGTTAAAGCTGTAAATACAACAGAACATTAATAAACGTCTCTTGTGTAGCAACTTTTGCTGTGGATTAGTGTTTAATATCTTGGTTTGCACTTGTTAATTGCTAAGGCAGTTTTTTCTAATCTTCATATAGATTCATACAGAATCATTCAGTAAACAAAAAAGAAATTGTTCTTGGGCCAATTTTTTTCTTCTTTTTCAGCAGGGGAACTTTCTTTCGTATCATACTCAATATATTCCTTAAAATATATTAGTTCTTCAAAAGATAATGGGTTAAAATAGGGAGGAATTGTAGAGATCTTAAATCATTCTGGAATTCCCAATTAGGCTTCATTTTTTAGACATAATCTCAGATGATTTATTTCCAATGTTTTCTGTGTGTTCCCTGCATTTGCCCTTTTTCTCAAGTGAACACAGCCAACTGGTTTAAGTCCTGTGAGCATCCAGTTGAAGCTAAAAATGTCTCATTCCTCCTGATTTCTATTTGTCTCAATTGTGTTAAATTTAGAGACCAGTGGTTCTTACAATATCAGTCATTTGATATTTTTCCCCTCTTCCACTTATTCAAAATATAAAGAAAAAAATGTAGCAAGATGGTCCAATAACTACACAAACCAGCACTAGCATGGTATGATAGCTGCAGATATTCATTTATCTGCTGCATGTGAACATCCAGGATCAGCTTAGGAAGTCTGTTCAGGGGTGTCAGTATGTAGTGCATAGAAGTGTACATTATTTGAAAACCAAGCAAGAAAACAGTGCCTCCTGGATCAATGTTTCTCATTCGAACTCATTTATTGATTACTATAAGTAATAGTATAGTATGTTTCTGTTTAAAAGTTATATTTTACAATAGATTAGTGGGGCGGGGTTTGAAAGTCTCTGAAGATTTTTTATATTTTGTATTAGATTATACCAACAACATAGTTTGCAGAAGTTTATAGCCTATCGTGTTCTGTGTTTCAGAACGAATATAGCTCTAAGCAGTCTGAATTAATTTGGACATATGCAACAGAGAGAACTATTTAAATTATATTACAGGACCAAATAGAGGGGCCCTAAATCACATGAACTAAAACATTGTAGTCTCGTTTTGTGTTATTCTTTAGGTCCTGTGCCTTATTTGGCTTTGTATATTTGAGGACTGAAATATTTGGAATTCTTATTTCTGCATATTATGTGGTCCTTAAGACTCTGTCATATGTAAACCTACAGTTTTCTTTGCTTTAAAATTAATTAGGAAGGTGATTTCTCTCGTTTTAATGTTCTAAAGATTAAAGTCTTTGTAGATACATACAGTTGGTACCATATGTTACCTAGAGTCCTTACTGTTAGAGTGGAAATGTTTATCCTGCACTGTTACTTTTTATTTTTGTCTTTCATTCTTTTGTCTCCCTTTGATAGGTTCATTATTAAGAATAACCCTTTCACATAAAGGGGGAGTGTTTAAATTATTTGAAAGGGGATACTGAGGAACCACTGTTATTTGCATAAGGTTATGGAATAAACTGGCTTTGACCTTGGGCTAGGGGACAATTAGGGCTCATCCATGACTACAGAGGTCCCTCATGTCTCTTACTTGTTGCTGCCATTTGGAATGATGCAAACTAAGTAATCTGACTTGAGCTGTGTCCCACTGTGAGTCACTTGTAACCCAGATGAAATTTCTTTTGGCCTTCATTATATTCGTATAGTATGTTTAAAGGAAGAAATAACTCCTGAAAGGGAGTTTCAGGGCCAAGTGATAGTTCTGATAGTTCAAGTTAAGTGGTTGCCTGAGGTGGCAGGGTTCTAGGTGAGAATCGGGAAAAATATATGCAACTAATGGAGTGTTGGCCTCAGCTTTGAGTCCAACCCTACCACCTGTTCTGGATGTCTGACCTTCTTGAAGGGTTGGAATAGTAGATGTTGAAAAATCACTTGGTCCTGATGATGCTGGTAAACACCGATGGTCAAATTTCAATTTAAAACATGCCAAGAACAGACATAGAACTGTACGTTATGTACAGTATGAGGGAATAATTTATGAAAAAGTAATGTGGCCCCCTACTACCTACCTGAATCTGGTTCTTTGTGAAACCTGAGTGATAAATACAAGAAAATCATGTGCAAGATGTAGCTTAATAATTTTTAGGTTCTGCTGATGTTTTTTAGCTATTTAGATTTTCACCTTTTCAGGCTTTCTGAAGATGATTTGAAGGGTGATGAGAGGCGTAACAAAATGCAAATATGTTTCTGTAGATGGTTTGTGGGTTTAAAAAAATCTTGTTTTGCATGTCTTTAAGCCTAGCATTTATAGTCTGTAAGGCCGATAAGGTTGATGGAGTGAGAGCGTTTGCTAAACCACCAATACTAAAGGTAGGTACTTAAGGTTTAACTTTCCCTTTGCATATATACTGTATGCTTTTGTACAGTGTATGGTTGTACTCATTTAGAGCACCCACAGAAAGTGCTTTCTGACAGGGAACTTCTGTGTATTGGTTCTCTGTAGGCTCTGCTGCTAAAATGGAGGACATCTCCAAGAAAGACACCAGGAATTCTTGAAGGGGAGGATAAGTTCAGGTTGAGTGTAAAAGACTTTCAGGAGGGAAAAGAGTTACAGAAACTGATTTTGAGTCATTCTAAAAAGGGGCTCTTTTATTACCCAGTTTACTTCTTACAACTTTCTTACTTGCAACTTTATGGCCTATAGAAAGACCTGCTCTTTGGACAACCTAAATGGAGAGCTGTCCTTCTGAAGGACAGTTTCCCTGTCTAGAAATTGGAAATAGTCCTATCTACTGCCTGGCATTTTGATCCCCTCAGCCCTCCAGTTATTCTCAGAATATGTCACTTGTAGAATAGATACATTACTCAAGTTTTGGTTTGATGCCTGTTTTGCTGAAAAGTCTTGTTTTTTCTTTACCAAAAAGCATTGTGTTCTGATTTTGAGAGTTTTAAGTCAATTGGCAAATTAATAAGATGGAAACTGAAATGCAAATCTTTTAAACCTGAGTATAGAATATATGAAATAAAGAGAATTATCTTGCATTTATGCAGGATTTCATCCAGGTCAGAAACTGAGATGTAGTTGTATGAAAGAGACATCTCCCAACCCTGCTTTGTATGTTGTTCATCTTGCTCTACAAGTGAATAGTTGTTATCATTTATGTGAGAAATGAAATGTTTCATAAGCTTTTCCCCATCCGTATGTGATTGCAGGTTTATAGACAGCAAAACAGAAAAATGGTTTCCTTAAATCTTACAAAGATTAGTGCTGGAGTGCTGAGAAGACGGTATTCATTGTTATTCATTAGTTGACTGGAAGGTTCACCACTGGGTCAAAAACCTAAAAAAAAAAAAAAACCTCTCAAATAGAGAAGGTGATTTCTTGCTGCAAAGCATCGTCAGCTAAACTATAGAATTAAGGAAGTGCTGCCTTCTGACTCTGAAACCCAGCCTGACTCTTTTCTGAAATTCATCCCAAGCTGCACTCATTTTTCACCATGCTAGTTAAGGTTTGCAGTCACATCCCCTACTGAGAGCTGCTTCCCCCATTTAAGCCCATTACTTCCTGAGTCAAGGAGAGAGGATTGGAGCAACCTATCATCATAACTCGACTAGAGTTACACTTGATGAAACATTCTTTTTTTCATTTGCACAACAGTCCAAAATGCCTAAAATGTTCCCTTAAAGTGAGGTTTTAGAAAGAATTTTGCCATCTGCTTCCTGATTCCACATCTTTATTTTGACAGAACATTTCTCAGGCCGTATTTGGCAGTCACTAGGTTTAGATGTCATTCTGGTCATTTTAGTATGTTGTTTTTTTCTCTGATTATTGACATTGAGGATTTTTATATTCATGATTTATTTCCAGTTAGTATTTTAACTAGGATTGCAGATAAATTACTAAGCGAGCCACTGGATGGATCAATATTTTCATCAACCCTTTTATCACTAGCATCACTTGGTACTATATAGTTCTTTTAAAAAGTGGGCACTGGTGAGCTAAAGAAGCAAAATTAGCAGTCCATTTTTTCTAGGTTTGGCTCAATGACTCTCAAACCCTAGATCTCCATAATCACGGTCATGTGTATGAGAAAAGCCCTTTTGGGGGTAGTTATATATATTTTCCCTGTGGCTATATGTGTGAGATGCGTTTTAATCTGTATGTAGGTCTCCCAACTAATTTTGACCTTAAGCCCTTCTGTGATATAGCAGTTTCCAAGATTTAGGTATTGAAACTAAACTTATGTTTTTCTAATCCCCATCCTGTAGAATTTATAAATGGTCAGACTTGGTTCCTGCTGCAGTTACACAGAGCTTCCAGATAAGGATAATGGGTAAGTGCTCATCTCAAACATTCACTTTCCATAGAAGAAACCTGCAGAGCATGTATACACTTAAAATTATGAGTTAATTTTTCATTAGGGTATTTGCATGGCATTGATTTGGGGGTGAAATGAAGAGTTATTTTGTCTTCATGTAGATCTTCTCAAAGCTCATGGCTACCATAGTTTCTTCTTTTTATGGCAAGACTATGGGAAGGAATGTGTCTGCAGAGCCATGGGGAAAGGCCATAGGGAAAATGATTTCTAAATATTTGGCTGGCTAAGAGTGATTGTGGACTCCTCCTTGGAGGTCTTTAAAAATAGGGTCCATCTTCCTCTGGAATGGTTTAAGGGTAAAGGAAAAGGAATGGATTAGCAGGCCCCTTAAAGTCCCTCAGAGCTCTAGAGGTTTGTACGTGGCCCATGTCAGTGACAGATGGAACAGTAAGTTCAACAGATGTCACGTCTGCCATTCCCAGGCTGTGCTCTGTTTAATGTGGTGACCTTCTGTGAGCACTGTCCTAAGTAGTCAGCAAGAGGGAAGGGAGTGTGTCTAAACTTCTGGGAAACCTAACTTGGGTGGCTTATTACCTACTGCTACCTTTTATATTAAGAACCAGTTATCAGAAAAGTTACACTGTGTCAGAATCCCAAAACAAGGACTCAAAAACACCCTCTAGTTTCTGCAGTCATTTTCAACCTTTGTTACATTCTGAAGGAATTTGGTTTAGATGGCATTCCCTAATCTTACATTTAAGAATCTTTTTCCTAAGGGACTGTGGGAGGAAGAAAGAAAGAAGATTAGGTGGGTAAGGAGGGCCCTGGAGGAAATGAAGTCTGATTTGTTAAGAAGAGAGGGGACCTGTGGAAGAGTGTAGCAAATCGGTTCCTTTTGTTCTTTGCTTCTGCTTTAATCCTTTAGACTCACAGGATAAGATTGCCAGCTAATTGCTAGGAGCCCCCTATAAAAGAGGATTGGCCTAAATTGGAGAATAAATTTAAAGAGTGACTAAAGGTTTTTTTTTAAATCCCTCCTTTATTTGGGTCACTTTTCTTTAGATGTGATTATGTCTCCAAGAAGTGGTTGGATACCTTCTTGAGAGGTTTTCTTAAAAAAAAAAAAGTCTGAAATTCCAAAGACAACCCCCACCTCCACTGTAGGATTTATGTAAGCGTGTGATGGACTAAATTCACTAGACTGTAGTTTAAACTTAAAAAATAAAAAGACTAATGTGTTTTATGGTGGCATTTTTATACAAGTGTCTCATTGGTAGAAGTACGTTGACCATTTTAAAGTGCAATTTGATCTTTTAAGGTAAGACATTTAAATTCTCTGAGTACAGACACTGTACTTAGGACAAATTATTATGTTTGTAACTTGGTGCCAATCTCAATCGTGTCTTCATTGGGTGCTTATTTTCAAATAGTACCTGATCCATTCAAAAACAATATACTAAAAATTGTCATTAAAAACATACCAAATTTTAATAGTAAGGCATGGATACTTTCACTGCCTTTTATTTATTTCCAGGTGTATTTTATTAGAAGGAAAGGTAAATAAATGTGTTTTGCAGAAAATATGTAGTGCAAGTCAGCTCCAGTAGCAGTTATTATTTTTTAACTAGATGGTGGAGCATTTACACACTTAGTTTATTAGTGACCTTCCCATAAAACTTTTAGGAACACAGGGCAAAACAGAGGTCATGAGTTTACCCAAGCTGGCCCTCTAGACCACCGCTTTAGTGACATCAGACACATGAAGGGAAGCCAAGACACCTTCCTGCATCTTCACATCCCAAGTGGCCTTGACTTCGCCTCCATCTACATATTTTATTCCCCTCAGAAGGAATTACAGGTGAAATTTAGACAATCACCTGTGTGTTAGAAGTGATAAAGTCCACCTTCTGAAAAATATAGTTTCTGTATATTATACATACCTTTGATCTGGACTTTTAATTTTTATTTGTTGTAAACCACTTTATTGAGATAATGATTGAATACAAAAAGCTGTAAATATTTTATGTGTACAACTTGATGAGTCTGGAGATAAGTATACCTCTGTGAAACCATCGCCACAGTCTGTGCCGTGAACATATCCATCACCTCCAAAAGTTTCTTCTTTTATTATTAGTATTATCTTTTTTTTTTTTTTTTAAATGATAAGAACGCTTAACATAAGATCTACCCTCTTAGCAGGTTTTTAAGTACACAGTAGTGTTGTTAAATTACAGGCACTATGCTGTGCAGTAGATTGCTGGGACTTAGAGTGGAAATGCTCTGGCTTCTTGAATATAGATGTTTTAGGCCTTCATTTGATAAATATTAATTTCTATTAGCTGATTATGATGTGTATGACCTTGTGCTGGCTATAGGGTATGCAAGATTTGTGCAAGGGAGCCCCTGGGCACAAGGAGGTTCTGGTGAGGGAGAGGGCAGGGCATAAGACAAAGTCATTTCCTGTCCAAGAAGTCATAATACACCATCATTTTCTCTGCCTTATTTGCATAGAGGTGTAAGAAGGTTTTTGCATTTTTCAAGTTGTGATGACCTGCCCCTAACTTAGTTTTCACCAGAAGAGCACTAAAGTCTTCCTAAAACCAGTACCCTCCAAGGAAAGAGAGATTCCTACCACCTGAAGAAGCCAGCCCCCAAAAGCCTAGAAGGATGGACGGGAAAGCATCTCAGGACGCTTGTGAGGCTGGAACCTGGAAAACCACTGCGAGGGGAGATGGGCGCATGTGTCCATCGCACGGGGCCGGAACCCTTGCTCCCCACTTGCCAGCTTTGTTGGCTTAGGTCATTCACTTGGCCTATACAAACTTTGGTTTTCTAATCTGTGTTCTAGAAGCTTTTCTCACGGGGCTGCTTTTAGTTCTAAATGGGATAATGAAGTTAAAGGGCCAGGCACTTAGGAGACAGCTCTTTACAGCTCTCCAGCCAGCTACAGCTCTGAATCCAAGGGCAGGACGTTAAAAACCCAAGCCTATCATTCAAAGCCAGGCATTCATTTCCTTCTGAGGACCACATAGCTTTCATAAACTCTGCATTTCCTCATTCCTTCCTTCATCAAGGCTGTCGTTAGACCATCCCTGACAAATCAGACCACTCTTTTCCACCTAAATTCCTGCTGCCCAGATGAGAATATGACCTGCTCTTGCTTTTCTGGTAATACCATCATGTGTTTCTGTAGGCCTTTATATTTATATCCATGTTCATTTGATCCTCGCAGATTACTATAAAAGGGATCATTGCGCGTTCTTTACCGCCAAGCCACCCCGGCAAATAATTTTTCATCACTCAGTCACATCAAAACACTCTATAAATCCAATAAACTCTGATTCTCATTTCCTGAGTTCTGTAGGCTGAAATTCTGGCCTCCTTTTTTCTTGGGCCATTTGTATTATATGACAAGATTGGCCGTACACTATCTTTGTGTGGATTTACGTCTTCAAAGCGTCCTTTGAACTTCTTATCCTTCACCTTGTTTCTTTCTGCACTCGCCTTAAATTCTTCGCCACTTTCCCTGCTCTTCACCAGATCCTCTTTACCTGCCGCTCTGTACCTCCCCCTAACAAGGTTTCCAGTACTTTAGCTCACTCTACTTGGCTTTGCCTTTTCCTGAACCAAATCCCTACCGGTCTCTTCTCTCCCACCGTAGAGTCGTCTTCTCTCCCATCTTGCCTGGGCCACGGCAACTCTAGTTACTCTCTGCCTTCTTTACCTTCCTGCTTAGCCCCACCCGACAAGAAGATCACATGGTTTATTTTCCTTCCTGAGCCGACCAGTTAGGATTCCTGAATGCCCCCAGGTAGATGTTCCCAGCAAATCCAAGCCCATCCGGTACGCCTGCCTGTTTTCTCCTTTCATTTGGGACCTGGGGAGCTTTGCACAGATGAGGCCTTTGTCACAGTGTCCCCAGACTCGCCTCTTCTCCATACCCCTCTGTGTCAGTTTGGTTTGGTCATTAAACAGAAGACATCGGGGTGTCTTCCGCTCACTGTTCCTCCTCTCCCTACATGTACACAAATGACTTCTGCATGCAGCTCTGGAAGCTGTGGTCCCTATGGAAAAGTGCCTGGCAGTCGGCTAGCCCTAATCTTCACAATCCTCTCTATGTTCCTGAACCATCTTCCAAGAAATACTAGGATTCTGTGTTTTTATTTGGAATTTTATCTTCTAAAAATATCTTTAACCATTAAAAAGTCGAATAGAATGTCTTTATTGAAATGTGTATGCAACCAATACACATTTGTGCTCTCATTTAGAGACCTACGTGGAGCAAGGATTAAAACTGAACCTATAAATGAATTTATTCAATAAAAGCAATATTTTATCTGCTTTATAGATGGGGGGGGGGGTCTCAATAAGATTTTGTTTACAAAAAGTGTTCCACGGCCGAAAAAAAGGTTTGAAAAGCACTGCCCCAAATCATCACTCACTGTGCCTGAAACTATCAGACCATCATACATTTTTCCCCCCTTGATCTTACAGGGGTTTCAAAAATACTCTGATTTTGCAAAAAAAAAAAAAAAAAACCCAGCAAATCTAAAAATCAACTCTAATCCCACTATCCCCCAAAAGCAACTGTTTTGGGGGCTTTTTTTTCAGCCTTGTTTTTGTGGCTTTATCATTTTTACATAGTGTAGTACTAGCCACCAGTATAGTCTGGTGAGATGAGGTCTCTTATTAAGCCATTCTGCTTATGTTAGACATTAAAAAAACTTTTTACAGTCTTCTTGCTACAGTGGAGATTATCTTGCTTTGGCCTGCTTTTCAACAAGTTCTGATGAGTCCTAAATGGTTATGTTTTTAAAGCCAACTTTTCTTTAGTAGTTCTTTTTTTAATATTTATTTATTTATTTATTGTCTGCACCGGGTCTTAGCTGAGGCACGTGGGATCTTCATTGTGGCATGCAGGATCTTTAGTTGTGGCATGAGAACTCTTATGTGGGATCTAGTTCCCTGACCAGAGTAGGAACCCAGGCCTCCTGCATCGGGAGTGCAGTCTTAACCGCTGGACCACTAGGGAAGTCCCTAAAGCCAACTTCTAATTCCTCTTCTTTCCACTGTTTCATTCCTAAGGAGAATGACTACTAGGCTTTTGCAACAATTATAACAAAGGCTTCCTATAATCTTAGTCTTTCACTCATAGGATGACCAAAACATTTCCAGTTCTCTGTTCATCTGAAATTCACATCCAATTCCTTAGCCCCAGGGATTCAACCTACAGTAAAATTGCTGTGTTGCAGATGCCTATCATAAATACATAGTCATGGGTACTATTTATGGATTATTTACCATGTGCTAAGTACCCTGCTTTATTCTTTATACACATTACCTCATTTAATCATCATCCTAAACCTTTGAAGTGGGTAGTACTATTATCCTCATTTTATACTTTAAAAAAGGGAGGCCCAGAGAGGTCAACCAACTTGCCCCTTAGAGCTCTTAAGTGGTGAGGCTGAGACTGATTTGGTTGGTGTTGTCAGAGCATGAACTCTTAGCAAAGATGCAGCACCTATCCTGGGAGTGCACCTGCCCCTTCTTGATCCACAAACACTATTTCCCTTCCCCCAGGCTCCCAGCCACCAACTCCCCTTCACTGGAGTGGCAGTGGGGGGAATCTGGCCTGGAGGCACAGAACATCTACCCTAACACAGCCGTTGACCTTGGCCTCAGGCTCCCCAGCTGGTACCCCAGGATTCTTTAATCCCTCCTCTAAGCCAGTGAGGCAGACCTGGCTGCTGATGTGGATCTTTCTAGCTACTGCTCAAATGAAGTGATTCCTGCAGGTTCTCAGAGACAGGATAAGACCCAGATGTCCTTCACTCTCTCGCTCTCAAGTTACACAGAATAACATCTTGAGACAGTATTTCAATACTAATTTCTTATTAATGGCTTACATTTATTCAGCACTTAGTGAGTCCAAGTGCTGTTATAGTGCTTTTCATGCGTAATATCTTTTAATCATACAATAAATCAGTAAAAGTTCTGTTATCCCCATTTTACACTGAGGGAGCTGGCTCAGAAGAGTCAAGTAACTTAGGTAAAGTCACACAGCACACAAAGCAAGGATCCAAATGCAGGCACTCTTTTTTTTCTTTTCTTTTTTAGCTTACGAGTTTTGTTTTTATTTTGTTTTTGTTTTTTGGTTTTTTTTGCAGTACGCGGGCCTCTCACTGTTGTGGCCTCTCCCGTTGCAGAGCACAGGCTCCGGACGCGCAGGCTCAACGGCCATGGCTCACGGGCCTAGCCGCTCCGCAGCATGTGGGATCTTCCCGGACCGGGGCACAAACCCGTGTCCCCTGCATTGGCAGGCGGATTCTCAACCACTGCACCACCAGGGAAGCCCTTTTATTTTGAAGTATAGTTGGTTTACAGTGTTTACAATGTGTTAGTTTCATGTGTACAGCAGTGGTTCCGTTTTATGTATATTATATATAATATATATGTATAACATAATATATATATATTCTTTTTCAGATTCTTTTCCCTTATAGGTTATTACAAGATATTGCGTATAGTTCCATGTGCTATACAGTAGGTCCTTGTTGTTTATCTATTTTATATATAGTAGTATGTATCTGTTAATCCCAAACTCCTAATTTATCCCTCCCTCCCCTGCTTTCCCCTTTTGTAACCATAAAGTTGTTTTCTATGTCTATGAGTCTATTTGTGTTTTTTAAATAAGTTCATTTGTATAATTTTTTTTTATTCCACATCAAACCTGGCCACTCTCTTTTTTAAAAAAAAATAAATTTATTTATTTATTTATGGCTGTACGGGGTCTTTGTTGCTGCTCATGGGCTTTCTCTAGTTGCAGTGAGCGGGGACTACTCTTCGTGGCAGTGTGTGGGCTTCTCATCGCGGTGGCTTCTCTTGTTGCAGAGCACGGGCTCTAGGTACATGGGCTTCAGTAGTTGTGGCTCGTGGTTCTAGAGCGCAAGCTCAGTAGTTGTGGTGCACGGGCTTAGTTGCTCCGCGGCATATGGAATCTTCCTGGCCCAGGGCTCAAACCCATGTCCCCTGCATTGGCAGGCGGATTCTTAACCACTGTACCACCAGGGAAGCCCCCAGTCCAGCCACTGTTGACCACTAAACGAAACATCTTCAACCTCCTCTGCTTTTTTTTTTTCCAAAGGTAATCCATGTTGATTATAGAAACATTTCCTCTCTGATTTTGTAAAATTCACCTTCTGTCAATAATGCTAAATCTGAAGTACATTTATAACTTCTCAAAGTGCCACTAATTCACATGTGTACAGCTGTGAACCTTCATGGGAAGAGCATGTATTGTAGTCTTTGGACTGCTAAGAATAGTCCTGTTTTCAAGTCAGAGAAGGGTGTTTGAAGCTGCCCAGCTGATGTCATCTCTATTGAGCTATTCGTGAGAAATATGTCTTCATTTAGATTTGAGAACTGATTACTGAAAACAAAAGTTATAGGTCTACTGTTACTAGTTTCCTTCTTTTAAATTGAACTTTATTTTTTAGTACTCAATATTTAGGTGAAGATCTGTTGCAAACCTGAAAGGAAATAATCCATAATAGTTTTATTACCCTCTAATAGACCTTTCCAAGAGCTTTGTAAATACTCCAACCAGTGCTTCTCAAATTGTAACATGCATATGCATTGCCCGGGGATCTTGTTAGAATGCAGTTTCTGGCTTAGAAGGTCTGGTCTGGGCCTCAAGATTCTGCATTTGTAACAAGCTCCCAGATGATGCCCAAACTACCCATCCAGAAGAACCATACTTTGAGGAGTGAGGCTCTTACCATCTTAATATTCAAGAAAGAAATTCAAATTCAGAATTTGAATTTACAAACATTGTTTACTAAATAAACCAAAACTCAAATGGTCCTGAGAAATAGGCTCTGTCCTCCAGCTCCATAGCAGTCTGACTTTCTTGGAGTTTCTTTGGGCTTGACCTTGACTCCTTTTTTGGTTGATGTTAGTGCATGCAGGGAAACTCACCAGTTTCCGCCTCCTTGCTTCTTTGTGAGCTGAGTCAGTCATCTCTTACTTACTGGTGTGATGTGGGTGGGTCATGGCTTGAACTAGCCCATGTGTCCTGCTTGAAGGATCTGCAGTCAGTTTTCTAGAAAACATTTTCTCAGTCTCAGTTGTTAAGAGAGCACTGTGAGGTGGGGCAGGGGGCAGAGAGAAAGATGTGGAGCCCTTAAGATTGAAGATCAGCTTGGTCCTCCCCGTGTGCATTTGTCTGATAAAATGCAGGCAAGGTTTGCCTCTCTCCCACCCCCACTCCGCCTACTTCAAGCCTTGGCCATGTCCAGAATGGACTCCGGATGGCAGTTGCGGATGCTCAGAGCACAAAGAGTTTCTTGTTTGTGCAGGGGTCTATCAGTGTTTAAATAGAACGGACGGAAGCACAGGCACACCATATCAGCAGCTTATCGGGGCCCCTGGTTTTCCATGTACATTTGCTGGTCTCTTGAGTTTACCCAGCTCCATTAGCACCGAGTTAAAAATTGCAAGGCCAGGCTGTACTGCGCCGAGATAGGGCAGGGAAAACAAGCCGGTAACTGAGTGTGGTGGTGGTGCGGAGGGCGGTCCTTGAGATCTTATTTGCATTCTGCCCATGTAGAGAGTAAAGTTGTAGTAGCCTGTGTGTTTAGAGGCAGCCTGAGGGAATCAAAATCTAGTTTAGGAATTCATCCAGGAGATGGGATGACGCCCTGCCTCCCTGGGGCAGAAGTAGTGGAGATACCTCTTGCGACCCTGGCTCTCCATCTTAGCTTACCAGGTCTGCAGTCAGCTCAGGAAGTGGTTAAAGGAGATGGCAACTGTGAACACCTTAAAATTGTATGCAATTTTGGCATTTGCAAGCATGTCTGCATGCATATTTCTCTGGGAGCAGATCCATGACCCAAAAGGCTAAATGTTCCTGTACTATTTGGGTTGCATCTTCCTGGAAGGAACTCTTTAGAACAGATAGATGAGCAGCCTGCTTTAGAAATGAATCCTTTCCCTCTATGAGCCTCCCTCCTCCTTTCGAAGCACTTGCTATGTGCCAGGTGCTGTGCTAAAGACTTTATAAATATTACCTCATTTAATGCTCAGAACAATCTAATGAGATAGGAATTTTCATTTCTGTTTCACAGATGAAGAAACTGAAGCTTAAAGAGTTGGAATTTGTCCAAGGTCACAGAGCTAACTGAACAATAGAGCTAGCATCTGAACCTGGGCTTTCTGATTCCATAGTCCTTAGCACCGTGAAAGGCTGTCTCTAGTGTTTTAATATACTTGTCTAGCCTTTGCATATACATTGGTTAATTTGTCTAACTGGCACAGAGTTGTCCCAAACTTTGGTCATCGAAAAATTCGCTTCATGCATTTTGTCCTATTTCTAGATCACCTATATTATTAAATTACTACTTAGTTTAAAATTTTTATGATAATTCAATTTGTTATTACTTAGCCTCATCCTAAACAACATCCATGAAATAACCACTGATGTGCTAATTTCATTTTTCTCAAATTCACACTAAAATAAATACATATCTATTAAAATGAAAAATGTTATGCCCCACCTAACATCGTTTAAGGTACCCTCAAGGTATGAATACTGCACTTGGAACAATCCTGATGTAAGATGTAAAGGCTGTCTCTATTGCTTCAGAATTGTGGGTGAACTAAAATAGCCTTTATACTCCCACCCTAGGCAGCCTTTCCCACCCAGGCCCGCCTCATGGAGCATGGTGCTGGGAGCCTCAGAGAGCTGGCTGGGTTGACTCCAGGGAAGAAGCTCTTCTGTGTCTTTCAGGGGCTGTTTTCATTGCACTAATGAGGCAGCAGTGCCAAGAAAAAGCGTATTACTTAGCTTGCCTTGAGGGGGTTGCAGGATTCCAGAGACTGGGGCAAGAATCTGTACTCAATGCTGTGTGCTCCTCCTGAAAGAGAACTGTTGGGATCCTGGGGATTATGGAAGAAACAGCCTTGCCAGGGGCAGAATTTAGGTGGTAAAGGGGTCCCAGCCTCAGATGAAGGATGAAAGAGGCCTCTAACTAAACCTCATTTGTTCCCGTTTCCATTCTAACCAAGTGTTCCTCCCCAAATTCCATCCCCTCTGGGCCTTAAATTAAAGGGAAATTTGGAGTCCTATTGTCTGAAGTTGTGTGTGCATTTGACCTACAATGCTGTGTCTTTAATATAAGCAGCTAAAGAACAATTCCTCATTTCCTGACTTCGCTGTTATGCCAAAAACGTGCTAAGACCCTCAGAGACCAAGCATCCTCATTTCTTCCCCCAGTAAAGCCTCAATTTACGTGTTAAACTTCCCGGTCTTGGACCTTTAGCAACTTTGTCACTTGGCAGTCCCTTCAACGGGCAAGTAAGACGCAGGAGGGCCTGGGGGGTGGATTCCAGGAATCTGTCTTCTTTCACTGGCCTGGAGAAATCAGAGTGGGAAAGGTTCTTTATGAGGACCAGCTGGTTCTGATCTCTCTGACTAGACCCACCTGTAGCGGAAGTGACGTTGGTCTGCCCCCCAGCTGATCTGGTACCTTGATCATTCCAGTCAAGGATTGCCTCACAGTGAGTCAGGCTGTTAATATTTCAGTACCAAGATGTGAAAACAAATCTGCAAAAAAAAGGAAGAAAGAAAGAAAAGTCTGCTCTTGGATTGGGCTGAGCATTTCACATTCTGACTGTCCTCATCCTTGTAGTTCAGCAGTAGCTGAATTGGGCTACTCCTCTGGAAGCTGCAGTAGTTCTGGTCCTGCAAACAAAATTCCAGCTCTCTGGGGGTGCAGTTCCCGTACTGTCTGTACCGCAAAATGGCATGGCCTGACCAAGGATTCCCAGGTATGTGGGTTGTTTAAAATGCCTCTCGCAGGCCTCCCTCTTCACATCCCATCTTCCACCGCCGCCCTCCTCCCCCCAGGAGCCAGTGGCTGGAGTTTACACAACACCAGGCTCACATGGAGCACTGCCAGTCGCAGGAGATTCCGAGGGAGATAAAAAGCACATCTTTGACCACTTCTTTACCAAACAGACCCGAGATGTGTAATTAAAGGCCCCGGGACTCTGCTGGAAATAGGTTTAAACTTGAGGTAATCCCTTCTGGCACTTCCTCTTCCTAATAACCATCAACAAAAATCACACAAATCCACCTGGCTCCAGCCAGTAAGTCTGTAACCAGCAAAGGTCACGGGAGGAGCGATAAGAGAAGAAAGCGGCCACAAACAGTTACTGGAAACACATGTCGGGACGTGTTAGAAAGTGACTCCTGCCAGCACCATTCTGGCCCTGAGATGGGCCAGCTCTGCTCTGCTGTCGAGAAACTCATTCTCTGCCACTGGGAAGGAATGTCAGTGACACGCACCGGAGGGGAAGGCGCATTTGGGGAGCTCCGCCCAGCCTTCGTCTCTTCTCTCTGTAAGATGTGACTCAGCCACAGAGACTAGAGGTGAGGCGATTCTTCATGGTCTTTTGAAGTTAATTTCCTCGTCTTTCCAGAAGTAATGCATGACCATTGTTGAAAATAGTATTGATAAGCAAAAGGAGGAAGAAAATGATTTCCCCCAATTGCACCATGCGGTGACTGCAGTATGTTTTTGGTGCTTGTGTATGTATCTAGGTGTGAAATGTATAAACACATAGGCATGGGAAAGGTTTCTGAAAAACTTTCAAACTGCATGACACTGTGCAAACTCTTTTTAGCCTGCTTTTTGTTTGTCTATCCTGAGCATCTCCTTTCATTGCCTGCATCTCATCATATTAAGTGTGGGTCGTATTCCATCACCTGACTGTACCATAATTTACTTCAATAATCCCTTGTTATTGAATGTTTAGGTTGCGTCCCAATTGCCATCCCTCTTCTCCCCACTGCCCCGCCCCCAAGCTATGTTGTGGAAACATCCTGAATACTGGGATTTGGGCTGAAAGGGTGAGTGTTGGCTGGTTTGAGTCCTCCCAGGTGAGCTCAGCGTCCTCTACCTCTGCTTTGGAGGGAAGGAGACTTTGGTTTCTCAGCGAGAGTTGGACCCTCACTGGGTGGACCATGTCCGAGGCCCCTTGAGGACAACACAGAGCAACCTTGCAGGAGGGGGATGAGGGTCAACCAGGCCCTCCCGTGTGCAAGGAGACATTGGCTGTGGAGGCCCAGTGGGGGCGGGGTGGGGGGTTGCTGAGGGCAGTGAAATGGAGAGCTTTGAGAGCTTGAAAGAACAGGAAGAGTCTTTCTTCCCTTCCTAGGTGCCTGTGTTCCTCTGGGTCCATGCCGGACCGAGGGTCGTGATGCTAAAACATACTTGGGTCACTGGGGAACTTGGCCCCCAAGGTTATGCAGACTGCTTGCCTATTTATTGCCCCCATGTGTTTTCTATCTGTGACGTCAGCAGCAGGGGATTGCAATTAGGGAAAACCGCCAAGTCAGGACAAGCAGAACAAAACGAGCAGTGAGCATGTACAGAGCACCTACTGTGTGTTGGGCAGGGGTGTGTTAGCTTCTCCGTTTTCCAGGAGACGAACTTGAGGTGGAGAAATGTTGAGTTGCTTGCTCAGAGCCATAGAGCTGAGAAGGTGGAGCTGGGGTTCCAGTCCAGGTCAGACTCCAGAACCTGCCCCAAACCATCCTACCACACTGCCTCATTAGGAAGCATTTACAAAAGCTTTCTAGCTGGGAAGGTTTAGAGATATAACTTAATTATAGTTAACAGGACAAAAGAAAGTTGTAAAAAGTGCCACTGTTCGGTGGTATTTAGGCAACTAGCTTTGCACAAAAAGCTGGGGTTGGAGGCAGGGAGGGCGGGTCCTGGAAGTATCCTCGTCAGAATAGTTTTATATGAACTTGTCATATAAACAACAGGAAGTAGGACTGATGCGGCTTCACTGAGTGTCGGCATCTTGGGCTAGGATGCAACTTCAAGTGTTTGCTATTTTGAACTGAATTTTTTAGTTCAGATATCTTTGAGTATAAATATGTAAGTAACCTCAGAATTGTTCCATCTCAAATTTGAGTACACATTCCAAAAAAGTTGGAATATGGCTTTAAAAACAAACAAGGACAGAATTCCAGGTTTGTGCTTGTCCACATTTTCTTCTGCCTTCAGATCTGGCCTGTGACACTAATAATTTTGACCTGTTTGACCAAAATGAAAAAAAGGCTTTGGAAGGCAAGAATGTGCTTGGCAGTACGTGTATGTTGCAGCATTTAAAAACTGTATCAGTGAATGGTATACGGTGAGGAAAACTGGAGTCATTACAGCCACGTGGGAGCCTGGAGATCATGTGTTTTCAGTGCCATCCCCGGGAAGGAGGGAGGAATATGTGGCACCAAATGAAATGCCAGCCCACAGAGGCATGGACGTTGTGGGGAGGGAGATTTCCTTGGGAGAAGCTGCTGTTGTTGTTGGTTTCGTTTGTCCACCCACCCCCTCCACCAGAAAGACAGTGGCACCAGGTCTGGGAGGGGTTACTTGCCTACTTAGGGTCTCTTGGGGGAACCCACATCCTTGGGGCCTGAGCACCTGGAAGCTGTGGCCTGGCTGTGTGTCACGCTCTCATCCTGCTGGAGCCCAGAGGACTTGCTGAGGGTGGGGGGCAGGCCTGACCCCAGAAATGGTCCTAGCAGCATCGCTCTGCACACAAACAAGCCTTTACCCTGATGGGGGTCGGGGTGGGGACTTCTACTGCTATCTCTGCCACCTTGCCCAGGTCTCGGCTCTGGATTGGAGGCAGCCGATCCCATCTGCCTGGTGAGTCCCTGTCACCCATGGAGAAAATTGGATGGCCTAGCAGCCAGGGGCTGGGGAAAATGGGGACCAGCACTGACAGGGTACCCACCTGCCTAAGGACAGAACAGCCAGGCGGGGCTCAGGGCCTGGAGGTGGCCTTTGGTCGGAGCAGATTCCCGAAGGGCCCTTAGCATCTGTGTGGGGATCTGGCAGAAGTGACAGCACATCCTCCAGCAGCTGGGGAGGAAGTCAAGGGAACCCAGACCCCTTGGAGGGATTCTGGAATGACAGGGATGGGGGAAGGGCAGATAAGGAGGGGGAATTCGGGCCATCTTTGCGCACTTCGTCACACTTTCCCACCACATTTGGCATTGCCCGCACCCTCCCTGTGCCGGGCAGCACTGCAGGTATTCAGTGCATAAAGATAAGACAAGATCCTGAGCTTAAGGAGACCATAGCCATAAACTGCAGAGGCAGAGAACCCTCTCTAAATACATCCTCACATGCATGGTAGCAAGAGGAACCAAGTGCAAAAGGTGGTTCTGGGGGAGGTACCACACAATCCTATTTGTTAACTCCTAGTTACATTGCGTTTCTCAGTGTTGTCTCCACAAACGGCTTGGAAGTGCCTTTAGGCCAGAGGCCAGGTTTCTGCCACGACTCCTGCATGAGCCTCACCCAGCTTAGAGTTCCTGGTAAATGGGGGTCAATGCTTCCAAACTGACCGACCAACCTTGAACCCTGTGGCAGGAGTAGGGGTAGGGCTGATGTATTGGGCCAGCCAAAAAGTTCATCCGGGTTTTTCTGCAAGATGGTACGGAAAAGGCCGAACACAGTTTTTGGCCAGCCCTCTGTTCGGAGGTGACAGCCCCGCAGTCTCTCTAGCAGAGGAGACAGATTAGCTTCCACGGCTGGTTAACTCAGGCTCTGCTTTCTGAAAAATCCATCGCACATCAGCTGAGCTGCTTTGGGCAAGTTACTTAACCTCTCTGAGGCTGTTTCCCTCACTGTCAGTGGAGGATGATGCTGACCTCACATGACCTGAAGGGCTGGCTGCCTTAGTTTTGCACCCGGCTGTGTTGGGCACTCCAGGCAAGGCTTGATTTCTCAGGCCTCCAGATCTGAGTCTCTTTCATCAGGCGTTGGCTCTTTCTAGGATCGACCTCCTCCCTTCTTCTCTGAGCCAGATTCTGTGCAGGTCCAGAAAGGGATTCATCCTAGAGGTTTGCTTTTAACGAAAAAAGGAGAGTTTAAAAAAAAAAAAATGCTTCGACCTCCTATTGGCTTTTTGGAAGACATAGGGTCTAACTAGGAGTAAAGACCGAGGGACAGTGTGTGACCAGAGGAGAGTTCGTCTTTATAATGAAAAGTAGAAAGTAGAAACTAAAGTAGAAAGAATAACAGTGGTGTAATGAACACCCACCACCTAAATTTTTTTATTGTGATAAAGCATACATAACATAAAATTTTAACATTTTAACCATTTTTAAGTGTAAAGTTCGGCAGCATGAAGTACACTCAGTGTTGTGTAACCATCGCCACCCTCCCATCTCCAGAACTTTTCTGTCATCCCGTACTGTAAGCCCATATCCATTAAACAACCACGCCCAACTCCCCCCTCCCCGCAGCCCTTGGTGACCACTATTCTCCTTTGTCTTTATGAAGTCAGCTCTACTAGGTACCTTATAAGTTCACCACCTAAATTTAACAACCGTTAATATTTGGTTCTATTTGTCATATCTTTTTTTCACTGAAGTATTTTAATGTATATTAGAAACATCATGACATTTCCCTAAATATTTCCCTATACGTCTCTAGGAAGTAAGAATATATTCCTAAGTTACCTTAGGACCGTGTATCACAACTTAAAAATTTTGCATTCGTTCTTTAATATCATATAATAACAAATCAATGTTCAAATTTCCCAAGTTGTCCTAAGAATATCTCTTACAGCTGGTTTATTTCAATTAGGACCACAAATTGTATCTGGTTGTTATGGCTTTTAAGATGCTTTTATTCTGGAACTTCTCTCCCCACCTCTCCACACCCTTGTGAGACTGGCTTGTTGAAGAAACCAGGCAGATTCCCTGTAGAGTCCCATCTTCTGGATTGGTCTGATTGTTGATTGTGGTGATGTTAACTCCTTTTCCATTGGCCTCTTTTTCCGTAAACTGAAGTTAGACCCAGAACCTGATTAGGTTCAGGTGTGGCCACGCTGCACACTTCTTATTGCCTAGTATCTGGAGGTGTATCTTGTCTGGTGGTCCTACTGTGCGTCCCTCTGTGCCTGGGGCAGAGATTGATTGGGGAGTAAGAGATTCTTGCCTGATCCTGCCGCTGTCATTTTCCACTCTGCTACCAGCAAACAATTTGTGAGGTGCACTTTGGTCCACGTTGACTACTATCCAGTTCACCACAAACCAATGCATCCATTGATGATCCCTGACTGAATCAGTTATGTCACTGGTGTTGCAAAAGGTGATTTTGTAATTTTTTGTTCCTTCTACGTTTATTACCTAGAATCTGTAAAGAAGAGCTCTCCCTTCTTGCGTAGCACTATCTGATTACCCTGAAATACAGTGCCTTCTGAAAAAGATGGGATAAATGCTAGATTCTTTGCTTTTCATGACCAATTTTCAGAGTGAGGAGTGGGGGAAGTGTTTGGCCTTTAAGGGGCTGAAGATTGAATATAATGAGTGGTTAAGGTTTTCTCTTCCTTTGTTTTCTCCACTGTTATCTCTCAAGTCTTCAGTAATGGGCTGGAAGCACCACATGGGGCCAACTGCCCTGCCTCAGCAGTGAGTCCTCCACTCGGAATTTTCTCGTTCAAGGCTAGTTCCTTGGGTGGGATCGGGGGAGGGGTGCTTCATTTCCAGGTCCTTTTTTTGCTCCATTTTTGGAATGAGCTGGGAGGGCCTTTGGAGTTGGGGGGTGGGTAGTGTCATTATTTCTCGGGGGTTCCTCCTGGCTCTCTGCTTGTGGGAGATCATAGATTTCATCAGCCTCTTCCTGTATGGTGAAATGTTTCTAGCTTTTATTTTTGCCCCCTTCATATGATTAACAAGGGGCTGAATTGTTATCTATCCATCATCGTTCACCTGATATTTATGGAGTGTGGTCTGTGGGCTTCAGCCTCTGGCTAACTCCGGAGGAAGTGCCCCTTAAGGAATTCACTGTCTGGTTTGAGAGGAAAGACATACATGTAGGAAGTGGAGTTGAAACCATGTCAACCCAAATAGACTTGTAGAAATAAGCTCCAGTCGATTGGCCTGATAGCCATCATTTATTGAACACTTCTTCTATACTACGCACTTACCTTTAAAATCCCTAGAAGGTAGGTAACCGTTATCCTATATTTCGGTGAGGAAACTGGAGCTCACAGAGGTTACATAACTTACCCAAGGCCTCACAGCTCTTAAATCCAGGAGCTCAGCTCTGTCTGAAAGCCCAAGCTCCACTCACCACATCATGGTGTTCTGTTACCAGCAGTTAAAAGACCCAGGAATTTAGAGAAGGTAAGAGACTAACTACAGGTATTTGTTACCTGTAGATATTTGTTACTTTGGAAATTTAAATGTTTTCCTTCTACATGTGATTGTCAAAATGATATTGTGCTAGCAATGTATTAAATATAGCCATAAAGAAAATATTTGTAGGAAAAAATATGTCCATGATTTCACCACTTTAATAAGTGCTTCCAATCTTTGCACTTGGGTATGGGTATTCGTACATGGTGTTAATCATAGTGCATATATTATTTTATGTTTTTTTGTTTGGCTTTACATGCATTATAAACATTTATATGAAGTCTTTATATTTATGATTTTAAAGATTGGGTAATAGTTCATGGAGGGGATGGAGCATAACTTACTTAACCAATCTACTCTTTTGGGTCTCATCTAGACACTTTTTAATTTTTTTTATCAGAAAAAGACCAAGGGAGGGTCTCTGTGCAGTTTTCTTTTTATCATTTTACAATGTATTTCCTCAGTAAATTCCCAGGAGTTGGTTACCTGGTTCACAGATCTAAACATTTTTGGTTTTTTGGCACTTGATATATATTGCTCTTCAGCAGGACTATATACCATTCCTTGCTACCAGCGAAGGATGGGGTGCCGTTTCTTCCCCAGCCTGGCCAGCACTGGGGAGGCTCTTGGCTTGTGTTTTACCTTCTTCTGATTTAAAAGGTATAACATGGTCCTTAGACTTCTTTTTTAAAATAAATTTATTTATTCATTTATTTTTGGCGGCGTTCGGTCTTCGTTGCTGCATGCGGGCTTTCTCTAGCTGTGACGAGCGGGGGCTGCTCTTCATTGCGGTGCTTGGGCTTCTCATTGCGGTGGCTTGGCTTGTTGTGGAGCTCGGGCTCTAGGTGCGCGGGCTCAGTGGTAGTGGCGCCTGGGCTCAGTAGTTGTGGCTCATGGGCTCTAGAGCGCAGGCTCAGTATTTGTGGCGCACGGGCTTAGTTGCTCCGTGGCATGTGGGATCTTCCTGGACCAGGGCTTGAACCCATGTCCCCTGCATTGGCAGGCAGATTCTTAACCACTGTGCCACCAACGAAGCCTGGACTTTTTAATGTATATAAATACATTGAATACTTGCCCACCATTTGTTCACTGTTTTTTATTTCTTCTATATGAATTGTCTATTCCTGAGCTTTGTTCATCATTTCTTGGGGCCTTTATCATAGTTTTATGTTTTATATGAGATGTTTACTTATGTGAGTCAGATCCAGACAGGAAATAGATGGCGCATTCAGCTGGATAGTTTGCAAAGAGTGTAATAAAGGGACAGTTTCCAACGGTGTGAGCAGGGTTTGAGGAACCAACAGGAGAAAGCATCAGCCTGACCGACCACTCTGACACCTCAAGAAGCCAAGAGGGAGCAGGTACCACTCCCCGATGAGGATGACATGCAGAGGGGGTCCCTGCCAGGAGCTGTGGCTTTGAGGGAGGGACCTGGCCATCTCAGGATGACTGCAGGGAGGAAGCCAGAGAATAAGCCCCCCTCCTCCATTCTGCTCTCCTCCTCTCCTCTCCTGCTGGTGCCCTGAGCCCGGACCCATGACCCCCTACACTTCCATTTCCCAAATCGTGAGATGGCTTTAGGAGGTCCCTGGATAAAGATTTTTAAAAGTTTAATAGTCATGTGTTAAAATACACACACATATTAAATGCTTATATCTTATTTATGTAAAAACATATTTATAAAATCTGTTATTTCACAAATGTTTCTTGTTGGTATAAGGCTAAACTGTATATTTAAGTTTAAAAATGGACTTGCTTTGGGGGACTACATAAAATAAAAGAGTATAGGTGCTACAGGGGCATGGCAAAAGTGACTGAAGTCTGGGGAAACGGGCTTCCCTACAGGGACTTTCCCACAGCATCTGATTCTTTGATCTCCCGTTTCACACATACACACACTCATATCTGAGATAGCTATCCTGGAAGGTCAAGGATTCTTGGTCACCCATGGTCACTTGTCCCTGACCCCCAGTGTTACAGAAGGGACGCAGGAATGCAAGGGAAGTTTGCTGAGGCCGCATCCCAGAGTTTGCCTTACCTAACTTACAGGGGAGCCAGAAGGGGAGCCCTGCGTCTGCTTGGGTTCATCAGGGTGGGCTGCCCCTAGGTCCCCACAGTCCTGAAACTGAACCCTGGGCTGCATTGTGCTCTCACAGCAGAGCCAGAGCGACGGAGAAAAGGGGAGCCTGGGCCCGCATTCTGCTCTGGTGGAGGGAAGACAAGTACCACGCCCTTATTCCAGCTCTCACTTCCCTGGAGCATGTAGGTGCACCCCAAAGGATGATACCCAAAGGGGCTCTACCTGGTCGTCAGTGGCTAGTCTCCCTCCCCTTTGCCACCTGGGAACATTGGTTAAAGGCCCTGTCTCCCCACACCCACCCCCTCGGAAGAGGCAGTACTGACAGAGTCGTTCAGTAGCGCAGGCCACTTGGAATTATTTGTTTTCTCTTTTGGGGGTGTCAGCCCCACCCAAAGAAGGCCCCTGACATGCACCTCTGTTTAGAGCATCTACAGGAGAAACCAGAGGACTTCAGGCAAAGGACAGATTACATTATTATTTATTATTTATCTTATGATGTCACTCAGAGAAGTGGTTTGACAGAATCTTTTTGAGAAGTGGGAAAGTTTGAACAGTGATTCCAGGTTTGGAGCCAGGCAAACGTGCCCTCTGGGAAGGTGTTCCCTGCCCTCAACCACATAGGTAGAAGGACCAGATGTCCCAGTTTGCCAGGGGGCAGGCCCAGTTTATGCCTATTTGACCCCTTTCATTTAAAAAGGTATCTTGGTTTGGACAATAAGTTGTAGCCACCCGAACTGTAGATACCTATGACTAGCCTCCAGAAAGAACACAAAATTGGGGGGTTGGAAGGGATTTCCCATGGTTCTTTTAGTTCGTTCTGTTGCTGGAAGACAACAAGCAAGCCCCCCAGCCCTTCCACAGAGGGGGACACCCATGCCTCCCTCCCAGGTCCTGGATCCAGCCCTTTACAGGCGTCTCAACAGGAAAGTTCACCACCACCACGTGCAGCACCACCCACCAACCTTGTCCTCTCTGCCCAGAAGTCTCTGATAAGAGAGAGAAGAAAAGCTGGGACTTCTGGGGGAATGGCCTCTTGTTCTGACAGGGAGAAAGCCCTTGGCCTTGAAGACAAGTCCAGGAAGTAACTTGTTCTGCTGGCTTCCTTGGCATAAAAGCAATGAGCTCGTGGAGATCCCCAGAGAGGAGGCCGGGGAGTGACCTGCAGGAGACCTCAGGAACGGCAGGGCTGCGGCTGTGACCGTGTCTGCAGGGGTCAGGGTCACCACCACCCAGAGCCCAGCTGGCCTGGAACCATCTCAGCCCAAATGGCACCTGCCCCCCGCACTCCAGCACCTGCTGAGGGCAGGAGAGAAAGCCACCACTGGCTCTTCCGGGGCCTGGACCCCTGCCCGGGGCTGTCTGGGGCACCAGCCCAATTCTTATCTTCTTCTGACTGCCCCCCAACCCCATTGGTCAGTGGCTTCCCTGGGAGCAGACAGGGGACCAGAATGGGCACGTCCCTGGGTTGGGGGGTGTTATTTCTTCATTTTGCTATTTGGGGAAGGAGGTGTTTGATTTTACTTAATTGTAGGACACGCATTATGTTCGTGCTGTGGGGCAGACAGGTGACCGTGCTAGGTGCTGGAAGTACAGGTGGCACTGGCTCCCGACCCTCGCTTGGATTGTCTTGGGTTTGTGGCACGATGCTCAAGGCACAGAGAAAGGAGCAGGTGCTCTGCCTGGGCTGGGGTGGGGGAGGTTCCAGAAAGGAGCAGCATTTGAGCACAGTCTTGCAAGTGGGGAAGGGCTTTCCAGGCCAAGGAAAGTGCTTGAACACAGGTCCGAGGTGTTCTGAGGAATGGACTCAGCTGGGCAGGCTTGGAAGCTGACACGGGTTGGAGAGATGTGCTGAGAGGTAGGATAGGAAGACCCTCTGGGGTCTCACAGACTGGCTGTGTGGCGTTGGGTAAGTTATTTCACTTCTCTCAGCCGTAGTTTATTTATCTATATAATGGGGATAATATAACCTGCTTTTATTCTTGTGAGAATGAGAGGATATATTGGATGTAAATCAACCAGCATGGTGCCTGGCATATAAATGCTCACAGAATGTAAATTATTGGCACTGTTTCTACTGCTAATAATTAAGGTGGACTGTTCTTTTCTAAAACATATCTCTTGAGTCACTGGAGTGAGAAGCAGGTCTGGACTTGTGCTTTCATTTAGGCAAATACTACCTGGTAGGAGATGCTGATGGAAGAAAACTCACAGGGCTGGCTTGCTCCAGGCTCTGCTGCCATCTTTCTCTGACAATTGCATCAGGCCAGCAGTGTGGCTCTTGATGTCAGTAAATGCATTTCTTAATTACTTTTTATTCCACAAATATTTATTGCAAACCTACTATGTGTCAGGTCTTGGATCCAATGTCTTAGTACGAATATGTGGGTAATAGGTGACAGGGAGGCAGAGAGAGAGAGAGAGAAGAAACCTCAGTTCTTTCCAAAACTGATTTTATAAAATGAGAAATGTGTTTGGAGGCTATAATTTAACTGCTTTTTGTGACCCTATACCTGGAAACTTGGTGTGGGGGGGGTAGTTTCTTTCTATATGTCTCTTTCATTGGACTGTGGATGCCTCAAGAGTAGCCACTGTGGGGACAGATCACATTTGTCCATTTGGTTGCTAAGCAGATATTTATTGAGCACCTACTGTGTGCCTAGCACTGTTCTATGCACTAGCTGTTTAAATGATCTTTGAGCTATGAAGAGTTCTTTCAAGACCATAATGATTACCTCTAAATGATCACTTTTGTTTTAGAAACAACCAAGCGTACTTTTCCCTGCCTGTTCTAGCTCACACAGTCTTGGGAAGAGAAAGGAGGAAAACCCGTGGACCTGTATTGTTGTCCGTGCTCAAATCAAATGCCTCAGGGGAGTGATGGGTGGGGAAGGGGCTGGAGGAAGAGGGGCCTCAGCTCCTGTTTTGCTCTCTCTGTAGAGATGGGGGGTTTCCCATAGGACAGCCTATGGAGTCCCCCTCCAGGCTGTCACGTTTCACTCTCAGTGGGGTGATGGTTTCCGTCTGTTAACGGAAGGAGCATCTACTCTCTCTCCCCTCGCCTCCCACACGTTTTGAACTCAGTCTCTACAGGAGGGAGTTTGTCCCCTTGTGTTTCATTGGAGCAAATGGCTGCCTCAGACACGGGAAGGAGACTAAAGAGTGATAACAAAACTAATTTAATAGTAGCAGTCGCCACCATGTTTGAGTCCTTATAATGTTCCAGGCATACATTCATATATAATGCTTTTCATATGTTATCTCATTTAATCCTCACAACAACACTGTCCAATTCGTACTATCATCCACAGTTCGCAGACAAGGAAAATTGAGACCAAAAGATGGAGTAAGTAAGCAGTCCACGGTCACACAGCTGTAAATAGAAGAGCTGGGAGTTGAGCCCATTTCTCTCAGGCTTCGGGTGACTTCACCCGTACACCATCCTGGTAGAGGGGTTGACTCACTTCTCTCCCGACCCTTCGCTTCTCTCATCCCTTCCTCCCTTCTTCTCTGTCTTAAAGATACTTCGGTTGACGAGCCAGGCTTAGAAAACCCCGATGAGCTTTCTCTAGAGTGGGATCATTGATAGCAAGGCACCCACACTGGGGCTACAAGGGTTAACTCTGGCCCAGTACTTCAGTGATGAAGGCCTTGGCCTTGGGAGGCGGCTATTAGTCCTCCTTTCTAATTAAAAATCACCACCACTGGCTTTCCTCCCATGCTAACTAGAAGAGTGTGTGTATGTGTTTGTGTGCATAGCTCTTTATCTCCGTTTCCTGTTTCATATTTAATTCGACATTTTTTCCAGTTTGTGGATGTGGAACACGTGTAAGGTTGGGCCACGGTCTGTTAGTAATCATTCCCGCGTTTGGGGGCTGGCTTGTTCCCACTGAGCCTGACCAAAGGCTTGTGGATCCCAATCTTCCCGCCTCACATAAGTTCCTTTGTCCTGATCACCCTGGTTTCTGAAGGGACTGCCTTTGGGGCAGTTTTGCCTTGAACGTTGCTTTCTGGAAGATCTGGGATGGTTCTTGTGTATGCGGGGGCAGGGGTGGGGAGGTAGCATGGAACCCCAGTTCGGTAGATAAAGATGGAAGGCTCTGGGAAAGACAGCCCCCATCAGTGGTCGGTTGGGTGGGGTTGGGGGCTGAAACGCAGCCCCAGATCTTTGTACTTCGTCAAGGCTAGATACGAGTCGTGGTGAATTTTTAAAAAATATTTATTTGTTTATTTATTTGGCTGTGCCGGGTCTTAGTTGTGGCATGCGGGATCTTTAGTTGTGGTATGAGGGATCTAGTTCCTTGACCAGGGATTGAACCCGGGCCCCTGCATTGGGAGTGCCGAGTCTTGACCACCAGGGAAGTCCCCGAGTCGTGGTGAATATTAAGTGTTCACCTCCTGACCTTTCTCTGAGGTTTGCGAGCCTCAGCCAGTCTGGTCTAGACTCTCAGGCAGGGCTGCCCCTGCTCAGCAGCATGGCCTTGTGGACCCCATCATGGAGTGTGGGGTGGAGGCCCCAGGAGGGGCGAGTGGCTCTGGGGACTGGGGACCCTCTGCTTTCTCATCAGTGCCTCCTCAGCCAAGCAGTGGGTCTGATGAGACGGATGGAAGTCCTGTTGAGCCTTAAGTGTCCTAGGGACCCTCCCCCCCAACATGGATGAGAATTGGGGTTCAGAGCCGCTGTCCAGGGTCTTGCTCAAACGCCCTGGTCTCCCCAGTGGTAATAGTTCTCCTCCTGCTAACTGGAGCTTCCCCACTCGCCTGGGTGTTTCTGAGCCCTGAATTTTTGTTTGTTTGTTTTTTGCGGTACGTGGGCCTCTCACTGCTGTGGCCTCTCGCGTTGCGGAGCGCAGGCTCCGGGCACTCAGAGGCCATGGCTCACGGGCCCAGCCGCTCCGCAGCACGTGGGATCTTCCAGGACCAGGGCACGAACCCACGTCCCCTGCATCGGCAGGCGGACTCTCAACCACTGCGCTACCAGGGAAGCCCTTTTTTTAAAAATTTTGTAATTAGCCTCTGATTGCTAAGGATTATCTCACGTAGGGAATGGAATCAAAGCAATTGGAGAATGAGAGCTGGGAGGAAGCTTACCAGTCTGTCTGATCTGGGAAGAAAAGAACCTGGGGTCCTTGGAGCCTTAGAATGTGCTTGGGGGCAGAGGGCGAGTCTTGGGCCCCTGATGCTGCACAGTTCTGTGTGGTGGACACACATGCACTTTCTGGGGAGAGGGTCCCTGGCCTCCATGAATTTACCAAGGTGTCTGGACTTCTCCAGAAAGGGAAGCATCACTGGTCTCATCACCACCACTTCACCAATCACCTCACCAAAGAGTGCTGTAGAAAAGTCCCAGAGGAATACAATGGGGTTGGGGCACAGAGGGGTGCAGGGTCTAAATGCTTCTAGACCTCATACTTTCAGGTAACGTTTGGTGACAGGTGAGATACCTGTCCCCTCCCCTCAGAAGGGTGGATGAGGTGGAAATAGTTTGTATTTCTTTGCAGACGAGAGTAATCCATTTTTATTATTCGCTCTTAGCTTTGAGGATGTACAGTGAGGAGTCTCCATTATAAAGAATTATAACCAGCCCAGACTCCCTGGCTTTGAATCATTATAAAATACAGTTCCTTTTGTCACAATATTCTTATCTTCTGTTTGTTTCTGAGCTGAACAGAAATGCCCTAAGCTCCACCCCAGCTGTAGAGTTTCTAGACCAAAGGCTCCTGTTTTCTTCCTGCAGGAACCCTGGGGTGTTTGGGGGTTAAAAGGCCTGGACCAGCCATGTGTGTTTAAAAAACAAGGCTGATTCCACAGCCGGCGGCTCCAGCCTGACTCCATCCTGCTGTTAATGGAGGACAGAGGACCACTTATAGCTTCCTCTTCACCCCATAACAAATAACCCAGTGCTCCCCCAGGCCTTCCTGTGCCCCCCACCCACACTGCCCTCCTGGTGGTGGCAGCAGCAGGCCTGTTCCAGTCTGTTTTCTCGGCAGGCCCTGCTCCTCTCTGTGATAAGGCCGTGACTAACCACTTTAGCCCGGGGGTGGCTAGGCTGCCTTGCATCTGTCTGGTGTTTGGCTACTCCAGAGCCTCCCAGGCAGGGTGGAGTCCTTTGTCCTGTAAACAAAGCTTGGTCCAGGTTTGAGCACAGGCTTGTGTGGTACCTCTTCTGGGCAGGTGCCTGCTTCTAGCCCAGGTGAGTTACCTCTTTTTGTTGCATTCATTTAACACAAGTTTGTTATGCATCCTTTAAAAAATTTCCTTATCACAGCCTATAGCTACACAGTTTAGCTCATCATCGTTATCATAATTCCCATTTACTGGAATTCAGTCTGTCCTCAACTTGGTAGTAAGCATCTTACACGGAATGTTTTATTGACTCAGCACAAGAATCCCATGAAGTTGGCACCATTGGTATCCCATTTTACAGACATGGAAACTGAGGCATTTTTGTGTTCCCCTTTCTTAGCTTTTATCACTCTCTGTGGTCCATTATGTGTTTATTTGGTTACTTGTTTCATATCTGGCTCCCACATTATATCATGAACTCCACGAGGGCAAGGATTTACCTTCGGAGGTGCCGGGGGCCTGGCACGAGCGGTGTCCGGCACCCAGGAGGTACTCAGTAAAGGCTTGTTTGATGGTTGAATAAGATGCAGGAGGCTGTCACTTGTCCACAGCCTCCCAACTCATCAGTGGTGAAGCTGGGATTTGAACCTGTGAAGCAGTGCCTCTCAGCTGGGTGAGTCCTTGTCCCCAAACAGACCTTTAGCTCCTTCAGGCAGGGCCAGGGTCTTCCCTGACAGTGCACCCAGGCTTTGGAGTGGGACCCACCTCGGTTCAAATACTGGTTCTACCACTCAGTTGGGTGACACTTGGAAAGCTACCTGTCCGTTCTGAACCCAAGGGTCCACATACCTGAAGTAGGAAAAATAAGGCCCACCTACCTGGGTTGTTGTGAGAATTAGAAATAATACATGGGTTTCCTGGTTGATCCTAAGCTTTTAACCAAAAGAAGTTTTTGATCCTTCTTTGACCCTCAAACACATCTTTCTCTCCAGAAATAACTACTATTAATGGTTTGGTGTGTATGCTTTTATGTAAATAATGTACATTTTACATAAAATTATGCTAGGCACGTTGTTCTGAAATTTGCTTTTTTCATTAGCCTCTATCGGGGCCTTTCCCTGTCACTACATTCAGATTGACCTCAATCTTCTCAATGGCTGGACAGCATTCCTGGTGTAGGAATACTGGACCGTTACTTATGTAACAGTTCTCCTATTATGGCCTTTTAAGTTGTTTCCAATTACAAATATTGTCTCTCTTATCTACTGCTGAGGAGCAAAGCCCTTAAAACTTAGTGGCTTAAAACAACTTCTGATTTCCTCATATTTCTATGAATTGGTGGTTTTTCCACCTTATGTGATGTTGGCAAAGGTAGAGGGTCTAAAACATGGCTGGCCGTTGGTGCGGGCTGGTGGCTGGGAGCTGAGCTGGGCTGTCACCAGGAGCACCTTGACTGTCCTCTAAGTGGTCTCTACACATGGCTTGGGTTTCTCACAGCATGGGGCTGGGTTCCAGAATGTCACTTCTGCCATTTTCTGTTGATCAACTCCAGTCATGGGGCAAGCCCAGATTCAAGGGGGCGGGAGACAGGCTCTACCTCTTGATGTGGAAGCAGGATCCATGCCTGTGCAGGAGGAGGAAAATTGTTGGGGGCCATTTTTGGAGACTGGCTACACATTTATATATGAACGTAAGCGTATGTGTATCTTTGTTCTTCCTGTATCTTTGTAAGTAGGTGGGAGTGTTTTATAGGTTAATTCCTAGAAGGGAATTGTTGGCTCAAGGGGTATGCACATTTCTGCTCTGGATAGCTACTGCAAATTTGCCTTCAACAAAGCTGTATCCAAACATGCTCTCCTCAGCGAAGAACAAGGATGCCCCCTCCAGTGCTGGATATCATCAATTGTTTTCATCTTTGTCCATCTGATGGGTGAAAAATTGCATCTTGTTTTTACTATTAGTGGTATTCAGCATCTTTTCAGATTTTCATTCTTCTTTCTACTTGAGAGTTCAATTTGGGGATGTGCCAGTAAATATCCTATCCCTCTGTGGCACCATCAAGGAAACAGGGTTGATGGTTTGGGGGGCTGAGGGGGGCAGACACTGCATATGAAAACTCTGATTCGAGGCCTCATCAAACAGCTCTGTGCCTGTGACCTGCCTTTGAGAGAGAGGGTTTCATGGTGTCAGTGAGCAAATTATTAACCCAGGCTCATTACTTACTTAGATGGGTTTTCAGAGGGCTCTGTAGTTCCTAGTAAGAGAATGTTCTGCACTTCACTAGAATTGTAAGGCCAGCTCTGAACTCTGAGCCCAGTGGCTGGGCTGCGAAAGCCCATTTAGTAATGAGGAGGGAGTGGGCTACAGGCAGCCAGATCAGGGGAGTAAATCCTCTATTTAATGCCCTCTTGTTAACATGCTTTTCAGGCTCTTTCCTTCTAGTATTCCCACTTTCCCACAAAAGGAAGATAAGAAGATGTTGGCAATCATGCCTTTGATGGAATAGTCCAGGGTTTAATTCAAAAACACTCACTGGTCAAGGTTGCTCCCACAGATTTTCCCACTTTGGATCCAAGCCCCATCTCCTGGACTTTGCTCACTAGCATGTCATACAGGACCGTTTTGGTTATGAGACAGAAAAGCCAACACTCACTCTAGCTTAAGCAGGAGAATAAAAATATATATTTATTGGATCACATACTAAGATGTCTAGGGGTGGAGATGGGAATGGATTGGAGTCAGGGCTCAAAGATGGTGATCATCAAGCTAGGACTCTGTCTCTCAGATCTCCTCTGCTCTCCTTAGACTCCTTGTGAGACAGGAGGGTGGTGGCCTGGACCTTCATCCTCAGGGTTCTCGGTTCAGAGTGCCTGTCTCAAGCTCTGGGTCCCCAGCAAGGCCCCTGTGGCCCATTGGCTCTGGCTCCCCAGGGCCATTTTCCCATCCTGGATGCAAGACCTGTGGCCCAGGGAACCTGGCACAGTGATTGGCTCAGGCTGAGTGGTGTGTTCCACCCCAAGGCCTGTGTTCTGGAACCTCACCTTGAGCCTGGAGAAGGAGTGGGGCCCAAACCAGCCCTGGAGGCTCTTTCCTGAAGGCAGAGGAAAGGGCATGGTTCGAATGTCAGGGACCCAAGTCATTGTCCCTGGTTCCTTCATGGTGCGTATCACACGGTCATTCATTTAGGATAGAAAATCCACTATGGGAGGGATTTGGGGATCCAACAGCTCAGGTAAAGCCAACTCATTTCATCCCAGGACCAACAGTGGCAAACAAAAAACTGCAGGTAGACTAAGAATAATTACCAATGATCCCAAAGCCTGGGTTTCATCACTGGTTGTCCTTGGTTTTTCTGCCTTCGCAGGGTGGGTGGGGACGAGGCTAGATGTGATCCCTTCTCCAGCCCTCTTGCCCTAAGGGAGGGTGGCTGAGTGGACAAAAGGCCCAGAAGGGAGGAGGGCAGGAGCTGGTAGAGTGCCCCCTTTCAAAATCCAGTTACAGGATTAGAATTTGTAAAAATGGATTATCTTTATTGCAGACTGTCTATACGGGTTTAGGTCAAGGGTCTATATTTTCTCCAACCACAAACTTACAAGAGTTTGGAGAAGTGAAATGTCCTTCTTGGCCCGGCTGGGCAAACAACCCTGGAGTGGATGTGTTAACAGTTCCTGATGGGGTTATTAGCCTCCTGTTAATCCCTTTATGGTTTACTTTTTTGGTTTTGTTTTGTAGGGAATATTCAGGTTAAATATTTACTGTAGAGGAAAGGAATGCTGCTCCCTCCTGCCTCTCCTGCTTTGTTTATGTTAGTTGTCTACTTGGCAATAGCATGCGAACAGGATAAACTCTAAGCGGTACCAAATGCTCTATGGGAAAAGTCTGTCGCCCGGACCTTCTGTCCCAGCAGCCCTGCTCACCAGCGCAGAGGCATGCTTCCTGAGAGAGTCCACACACTATTTCTTTTTCATAGGAAAATGTCCCACATATACATTACTGAATGATGACTTATTTTTGTTCTTTAAAATAAAACAACTAGGGCTTCCCTGGTGGCGCAGTGGTTGAGAATCCGCCTGCCGATGCAGGAGACACGGGTTCGTGCCCTGGTCCGGGAGGATCCCACATGCCGCGGAGCAACTAGGCCCGTGAGCCATGGCCGCTGAGCCTGTGCGTCCGGAGCCTGTGCTCCGCAACGGGAGAGGCCACAACAGTGAGAGGCCCGCATACCGCAAAAAAAAAAAAAAAAAAAAATCACTAAAAAAAAATAAAACAACTAGAATTGTCCACAGCAGCGACTTCAAACACCCCTCCCCACCCCCCTGCCTCCCTGAGTTGAGGCCACAGAGTTAGAGAAACAAATCCCGCCACACCTCCAGTCACACGGCCTCTGAAGGTGTACACACATCTGCGAGTTCTCTTCCCAACGCTCTGCATTCACCCAGGCCGCACGTTGAACAGCTTCCTAGCTCGTTTGATCAAAAAATGGTTTCGCTCAGCATTATGTGACAAGATCTGCCCCCCTCCCCCCACCTTATTTGCTGTCTGGGCTCCGAACACCCCCCAGTTTCCAAAAATAAAGCGCATCCTCAAAGTTGGAGGCTCACCACCACCGAGGCTGCACCAAAGTTGCTGGCTCAGAACCTGAAGGCCCTTCTGAAAGAAGAGGCCCAGAAACATGGCAAACCGGGAAAGACTCCACTGGGGGAGCTTTCACGTCACCCCTGCTGTGTCCGAGGCCTTGTGTGTGGCCCCGGGGATAAAGTGATGAATGATGCACAGCCCCCTTTCCCAGCAGTGCTTAGTGCAGTCCCAGGAGGTGGGCCTGGGCGTGGCTGTGACATAATCACTCATGTGGGTCTCAGTTCCATGGAGATGGCTGTGAATGATGTTCATTCTAGACATAAAAGTTCTGCTGTTTTGTTGAAAAAAAAAAAAAAATCACTCTGTAGTCCCGTGCCTTACAGTGCAGCAAGCAGAGGGATGTGGAAATAGTAATAAATAACTGCTGAGCACAAGGGGTCAGGCCCTGTCCCAAGTGCTTCTAAGCCTTATCTCACTGATGCTTCAGAACAGCCCTGTGAGGATGCTTCGCGCTCCTGTGAGTGTCACGCTCATTTTACCAGTGAGCTCTTGACCTCAGAGAGAGATGGGAGCTCGAGGGCATGAAGCCGGAGCTCAGTGGGAGCAGCGTTTCACAGCCGGCCCTTCTTCTTCCCGAGCCCACACCTCAGGCCCTGTGCAGAAAGCACTGCCCACCTGGCACTGTGACACGTCTGACCCATGCTTTGGCAATTTGTTGTGAAATAGAAGTATTTTTAAAAGCGAACAATTAACTGTTTCCAAAAGAACCTTGATTCCTGGTAGATTCATACTAAGGAGCCCGATTTGTGTTCTATCAAGAAGAGGTAGCATCGTTATTTAATAAAAAGAAACATCTTCATTAGTTTGTACTAGGGCCATAAATTTTGTTCACACCACTTTCAGATGTGCAGAGAAAGTATACCTTTTTTTAATAGTGCAATGTATTTTATTAAAATTTTTATTGAAATATAGTTGATTGTCAATATTAGTTTCAAGCATACAACATAATGATTCAATATTTTTATAGATTATGGTCCATTTAAAGTTACAAAATAGTGGGAGAAAGTTATAGCTTCTTTATTTAAGGTTATAACTGGTAGAAGCCCCGACCCTACCCCTACCTGCTGGGTGGCAGAAAAAAAGCCAGTGCAGCCCAGTGCAGCTTATGATGGAGTCTGACTTTTTTTTTTTTTTTTGTACTTTTTATTGGAGTCTAGTTGATTTACAAAGTCTGATCTTTTAAATAGTCTCTTGAGGTTTCACTCAGTCTCTTCTCCCTGGTCTGAGAGGCTGTGCAGGGAGGGGCTTGAGGGAATTCACAGTCTGGGGTGAGGGTTTCCTCTGTCCTTGTGCTTGCCCTTGGGTGTGAGGTGGCTGGTGTCACAGAGGACTGTTTGGGGCCGCTCCTGTCGCTGGGTCACCATACTGTCTGCTGTATGTTTGAGTTCATTCCTACTCAGCTCAGATAGCGGCTGTTAGGACATCCTGCTGACCTGTGTTACCCTCAGTAGACCCTCTTGTGCTTCTTCTTGGTTCTCCATCTGGCCCTGGGCAGGAGTTCCACCCTTGGCCTCTGGTTCTTTACTCAGTGTGCCCGCCGAGCAGGAACTGAGAAAGCTCCACAGGCCCCCCGGACCCTTTCCTCTGGCCAGGCTGCTTGGCCCGCTGTTCTGTATTGGAAACCCTTCCAGAGGCCACATCAGAAGTGGGGCAAGAACCTCCCCTGCTCACTGTGCATTTCTCACCTGACCTAGATCCCACCTCCCGAGAGAAAACTGAGACATACACGCCTACACGTCAACCTCTTGATGTTTTCTGCTCGCCATCCTCTCCCCACAGTCCTTTGGGCAAGAAGGGGTGGGCTTCTCTTTTCCTTCCTCTCCATTCTATTTGTTTTCCCAACTCCAACCTCATGGCTACGTCTTAATGGCCAATGGCAGCAAGGGATGCCTATGCCCAACAGTCATTTTCTCCAGAGAAATGATCATTTCTGACTTCTTCAGTCTTTTCCTTTTATGTCCTTAAAGTGGGTGTTAGTCAAGAGTTGTGAAATCACTTTTGGCAACCTCCTTTTCACTCCTACATTGGTGAGTTAGTGCCCTCCTTGGCATCAGTGATTTTGTTCTCAGCCACAGAACCTCACAAAAAACCAAGACATCAGAGTCATGTTTAACACCTGGTGTCTGGAGCCTTGCAGCATACTGAGTGTGTATCCATACCACCCTTTCTGAGCCCTTGACCTCCCTGTAGGGTGGATGGGTAAACTGAGGCTTAAAGAGCTTAAGTTCTTGAATAGATCACAGTGAGATGAGCTAATAAAAGAAGGTCATGGTAGATGTTGAATTTGAGATAACTTTTCCAATATTAGATTCTTTTGTTCTTCCGAAGACTTACCACGTTTGTTTGATGTTTGGCTTGTCAAGTTCGATTTCCACTTTAGATAGGTAGGCTTTTGTTGATTAAAAATTTTTTTTAATCATTTAATTTGTCAAATCTTTATGTATTTATCTTTTTTGAGATGCAGAGGCCTCTTTTTTAAAAAAATAAATTTTTAAAATTTATTTATTTTTGGCTGTGTTGTGTCTTCGTTGCTGTGTGTGGGCTTTCTCTAGTTGCGGCGAGTGGGGGCTACTCTTCATTGCTGTGCGTGGGCTCCTCACTACCGTGGCTTCTTTTGTTGCAGAGCACGGGCTCTAGGTGCACGGGCCTCAGTAGTTGTGGCATACGGGCTCAGTAGTAGTGGCCCGAGGGATCGAGAGCACAGGCTCAGCAGTTGTGGCACACGGGCTTAGTTGCTCCACGGCATGTGGTATCCTCCTGGACCAGGGCTGGAACCCGTGTCCCCTGCATTGGCAGGCGGATTCCTAACCACTGCGCCACCAGGGAAGCCCCAGAGGCCTCTTTTATAGAAGAGGGCATATTTTCAGAATCAAAATGTTCCTGGTTCATGGATGGATCTAAGTAGGTCAGTATTTTATGGTACCCCTTTGACTCCCAAATTCAATCTCACCTGGACAAGTCATCCGGGAGCACCACTTCCTGAAATTTGTCCTTAAGCTCATTGTTAGTAAAGAAGGCACAATGGCAGAAGGTGTGTGTCTCAGGTCAAAGAAGTTGGGGAAACAGATTAAACAGAGTTAACCAGGCTTCTTAACCCCTGGGCTTCTCACACCTTTCGCCACACACACCATTGTATTAATCCCAGGAGGGACTATCATAGATATTAATATGCCCAAACTGATTTTTTTTAAAAATTGAAGTATTGTTGCTGTATTGTATACCTGTTACACAAGTTATAGGTGTACAATACAGTGATTCACAATTTTTTAAGTTATACTCCATTTATAGTTATAAAATATTGGCCATATTCCCAGTGTTGTACTATATATCATTGTAGCTTATTTTATACCTAATAGTTTGTACCTCTTTTTCCCCTATCCCTATATTCCTCTCCCCAGTCCCATCTCCCCACTGGTAACCACTATTTTGTTCTCTGTATCTGTGAGTCTGCTTCTATTTTGTTATATTCACTAGTTTGTTGTATTTTTTAGATTCCACATATTAGTGATATCATACAGTATTTGTCTTTCTCTTTCTGACTTACTTCACTTAGCATAATGCCCTCCAAGTCCATCCATGTTGCTGCAAATGGCAAATTTCATTCTTTTTTATGGCTGAGTAGTATTCCATTGTATATATACACCACGTCTTCTTTATCCATTCATTTGTTGAGCTTAGGTTGCTTCCATATCTTGCCATTTATAAGTAATGCTATCAACATTGGGGTGCACATATATTTTTGAATTAGTGTTTTTGTTTTTTTGGGATACCCACTCAGGAGTGGAATTCCTGGGTCATACGGTAGTTCTTTTTAAATTTTTTTTGAAAACCTCCATACTGTTTTCCACAGTGGCTGCACCAGTTTACATTCCCACCAACAGTGCAGAAGGCCTCCCTTTTCTTCCCATACTCGCCAACATTTTTTATTTGTATTCTTTTCGATGACAGACATTCTGACAGGTGTGAGATGATATCTCATTGTGGTTTGGGGTTTTCTTTTTAATTAATTTATTTATTTTTGGCTGCATTGGGTCTTCGTTGCTGCACGCGGGCCTTCTCTATTTGCGGTGAGTGGGGGCTACTCTTTGTTGCGGTGCGTGGGCTTCTCATTGCGGTGGCTTCTCTTGTTGCGGAGCACGGGCTCTAGGCATGCGGGCTTCAATAGTTGTGGCACATGGGCTCAGTAGTCGTGGCTCGCAGGCTCAAGAACGCAGGCTCAGTAGTTGTGGCGCGTGGGCCTGGCTGCTCTGTGGCGTGGGCCTGGCTGCTCTGTGGCATGTGGGATCTTCCCGGACCAGGGCTCAAACCCGTGTCCCCTACACTGGCAGGCGGACTCTTAACCACTGCGCTACCAGGGAAGCCCCGTCATTGTGGTTTTGATTTGCATTTCCCTGATGGTTAGTGGTGTTGAGCATCTTTTCATGTGCCTGTTGGCCATTTACATTTCCTCTTTGGAAAAATGTCTATTCATTTCTTCCACCCACTTTTTAATAGCGTTGTTTGTTTTCTTGATGTTGAGTTGTATGAGCTGCTTATATATGTTGGATATTAATCTCTTATTGGTCATATCATTTGCAAATATTTTCTCCCATTCAGTAGGTTGTCTTTTCACCAACTTATTTTTTGATGAGCATTTTGTGGGACTAATGTTTCATGGAACCCTCTCTGGAAAGTGCTGACCTAGACTGAACCATGTAGAGGAAAACAAGGAACTCATATTATCTTCATATTTCCTTCTGAACAAAATCTGTGATCCCTGAGCCAAAGAGGGAGCCTGCAGGACTGAACAGTTTTCATGGTCAGTGCAGAGCCGAGGGTCACAGGGCTTTATTGTTTGGGCCCTGCAAGTTCTCTTCCATAAGCAAACCAGCACCAGGTTCCTTCCAACTCTGACAGATGCAAGTTGCTCCTGAGGAAGGTGTTGGGGTTATGCTGCTTGGCTTGGAGGTGGGAGAGAGTCTCTTCAGTCACAAGAAGTAAATATTCTTCAACCTTCCCGTCACCCATCCCTACATCCAACACTATAGCTCTCCTCCAACCAAAACAACACTCCAAAAGGAACAGGTGAGGGGAAATGAACAGGAGTTGCAAGAATCTGCCTGACACTTCCTTCTTTGCCCTAGTACCATATTGCTTTAGACTGCAAATACTATCCTAGCCACATTAGATTTCAATGACAACGGGAATTAATTGGAACAAGATTCCACCTCTGTTTTGTTGTCATGTAGCCCCTTTAACCAAGGTCTTAGAGATGGTAGAATTAACTAGAGCAGGCAGGTATTAGCAAAATTAGCAGTTTGGGTTGACTCTCCAAGGTGGTGGGCTAACAGCAGTTGAATGGCTCAGTTAACTTTTTTAAGGGCTTCAGGAAGGAGCTAGGCCCCATCTCCCAGCTACACTGGAACTGTAGATTGGGTTGGCTTTTCTGGTGCATAAAGACTGCCTGAATACTTGGGATTGGGGGTGGAGGGGTCAGGCTGGAAGGGCTCTGAAAGACTCTATAGATGAGAACAAAATCTTGCCCACCTGGGAAAGACCTTTTGGGCTATATACCACCCCCTAACAGATTTATATGTCTGAGGTATGAAGTCAGCTCTTGGAGAAGCAATACTATAAAAACAAAGCTACAGAGGGTATAAATTTGCTGACTGCACAAGCCGTAAATCAGTGGTGAGGGGGTCCAGAGCCCTGAAGAGGCCCAGTGCCTGCAGAATCAGAGGACAGCCCAGCTCACGGGGCTTCTGCTGGGCCTGTCATGTCCACTGCAAAATAACCAAAGATTCCCCCCTACTTGCCCCACCAGCCTCTGTTTTGGAAACTTAGATGCTGCTGACAGAGCCTGGTAGTGTGTGGGGTTTTTCCATTTCTGAAGGCCACCAGTGCTTCTCGGAGCTCCTGCCATATGACCCTGGCTGTCCTAAATCATTTTCCTACTGCTTCATATCTTAGTTCTCTTCAGAGATTGTTGGCTTAAAGATATGGGTTGTGTCTTGTATGTTTCTGTGTACTGCACAGCAGCTACTCAATCCTTTGCCTTTAATAGATGAATAGGTGACACTCTGGGGGGGGGGTGTCTGACCTGCCCATTGATCCCCTAGTTACTAAAAAGTGCCCCTCTCCCTCATCAAAAATGGGTGCAGGTGCCGAGTTTGTCCTATGTAACCCTACTCTCCTGGCTATAAGACGTAGATTTCTGACTGATGCTTGACCACTCAGTTTATCTCTCCTGGGAATTTGGGACTGGGAACCAGGCACTAGTTGGTTTCCTCTAGTCTTTTGAATGGGGCATGTAAAACAGGAGCTGGGGATCATCATTGCCATCTTCTGCCGTGTGAATGGAGAACAGAGGAGGGAGGTCTGCCAAGAGAGGAGAGTGGAGCAGATGTGCAGAGAGCAGCATTGACAGGTGACTGTGTGGCCAGAGAATCAAAGAGAGGGGAAGGGTGCCTGCCCTGGCTCTCACTGGCTCTCCAGGTCCTGGTTCCTGCCCTTCTCGAGACCTGGATGCTCCTCCTGCCTTTGGGTTCTGAAAGATAGACCTGAATCCTTATAAATTCATCTTCTTTGCTTAAACAAGTTTGAATGGGTTTCCGCTTCTTGCAACCAGAGAACCTTAACTGAGCAATATGAAAAATAAGGGATCCTTGGTTGAATTCCCAAGTTATTTCCTCAGCACATCTTTTTGGCTTCGCTTATAGAATATATCTAGAATACGACCATTTCTCACCATCCCCAGGACAACCGAGTCTCCATTATCTCACTTGGATTGTTGCAGCAGCCTCTCCACTGTCTCCTTCCTTTCACTCGTGCCTCCTTACAGTCTGTTCTTCACCCAGAAGCCAGGGGGCAGAGGGTCCTTCCCTTCCCTTCCCTCCCTTCCCCTTCCTTCCTGTGTTTTCCCATCCTTTTATGAATAGATTGGTCCTGAAGCCATTCAGTGGGACAAAGCATGATAGGTGCCTGGTGCACCTGGGGAGAGCTGCTGTGGTCCAGAATGAAGTCAGGGTCTGAATAGAGTAAGGAGGGGGTCTGTGTAGAAAGACTGCCTGGCTTGAGGCATCAGAACCCAAAGGGACGATAAGGTATCCAAGGAGGAGGCTTATCAGAGCCTTTGAAAGGTGAAAAAGGTATCCAAGTGGTACAGGGAGCACCCTCATGTAGAAAGATGGGAATACACACTACCAAATGTAAATTAGATAGCTAGTGGGAAGCTGCCGCACAGCACAGGGAGATCACCTCTGTGCTTTGTGACCACCTAGAGGGGTGGGATAGGGAGGGTGGGAGGGAGATGCAAGAGGGAGGAGATATGGGGATATATGTATATGTATAATTGATTCACTTTGTTGTAAAGGAGAAACTAACACACTATTGTAAAACAGTTATACTCAAATAAAGATGTTAAAAAAAAGAAAGATGGGAAGACAGACCTGGGTGGGAGAGGAGGGTACCTACAGGGAGGTATATACCTACGTAATAGGTATGCCCTGTTATGGGGTTTTAGAGTCCAAATAGAGTGAGGAAGGTATCTGTGCAGAAGAGGGGTGCGCCCATGTGGGTGGAGGTTGTACCAGCATGGGAGTCAGAGGGTAAGAAGGGTATCCAGGGGAAAGGATGGTGATGGCAGATTGGTGACATCAGGGAAAATGATTGAATGATCAGTGATTAGCACTGATGAGAGCCAGGTTTCTCAGTGTCAGAGAAAAGAGTTACAGTTATGGAGAGGGAAAAAACTTAAGTGAACCCTGTGGTATTAGACTGGAATTGGAGATGTCTGTCAGAACTCATGGCTTTCAACACATAGGTAGGTAGGTAGGTAGATACATAGATACATACATAGATACATGGATGTAACTATCCACTATCTCTGACCACTGAGGGCCTAGGAATAGTGACGCCTCAATAGCAATGAACACACCTAGCACCCAGATCTTGGTTTCTAAATATCATTTTCCACTCTCAGGAACTAGAGCTCCTTGGAGAAATGGTTGATACCTAGATTAGGGCATGGAAAGTACAGGAAGAGCCTGGAACATCTTCTTGTGCCAGAAAGCAAGGATGTGCTCAAAACTTGGTGGGGAAATGTCAAATGGACACAGAAGCCAGCTTGAAGGGGCTTCTACTGGCTGAATCTGGGACAATTTGAACCGCAAAATAAATAATGATAGTGATGAATTATAACCCGCTGACTGAGTTAGGAAACCCTGATTCCATACTAAAATAAATTAGAAATGAATATTTACATAGTTTTAAATATTCTCTCCACAAGCTATTTTTAATTTCAAAAGGGAAAAAAGTAACTCTGCAGTGAAGTCTGGCAGACATGACATCAATCAATTGATCAAATTGAGCATCACTGGCAATGGAACAAATTGAAATCATGCACCACCGATAGGGTATCAATCAGCCTTACTTCTCTGTTATTTTTTTTTTTTTTTTTTTTTTTTTTTTTGCAGTACGCGGGCGTCTCACTGTTGCGGCCTCTCCCGTTGCGGAGCACAGGCTCCGGACGCGCAGGCTCAGTGGCCATGGCTCACGGGCCCAGCCGCTCCGCGGCACGTGGGATCCTCCCGGACCGGGGCACGAACCCGTGTCCCCTGCATCTGCAGGCGGACTCTCAACCACTGCACCACGAGGGAAGCCCCACTTCTCTGTATTCTTGCTAAAGATGCATAACCAGTATCTAATCATAAGGACCACACTGAAAGACATTATCCAAAATAACTAATCAGTAATCTTCAAAAGCGTCTAGGTCGTGAAGGCCGAGGACCTGTTCCAGATTGAAGGAGGCTAATCAGACATGATGTCAGTGTGTGATGCTGAACTCTCTCTGGGCCACCAGGGTTCAGCTGACCTAAGCCAGGCTCTCTGGTCTTGGCTCCAGGCTGTGGGCTGAGACCAGGTCTGCACCAAGTGTCCCTCATCCTCCTTGGATTGTCAGGTCCCTGAGACACACTCTTTTCATGGCCACAGAGGAAGTCATACACAACCATATTTCAGATTTCATCTCACTTCATATTTGAAATGTCTAATTGGCTAATGCAAGTCACAAGGCCTAGAGTCAAGGGTGGAAAGGCACATCCTGCCCTCCATGAAACCGCGGCGGAGGTCTGGGTGGGTGCTACTGCTGTTGTGGACCAGTAACCCCACCTCCCATGCTTAATATGTGCCTTAACGCTTTTCCAGGCACACGACAGGGCCTGTGAATCACCATGTTGGTGTGTGTTAGTGCCACCCACGCTGCTGAATCCCAGGAAGGTACCCCCCCGACTGATCGATGGCTGCTGAATGTTTTTCTATCCTTGTTGAGGAGGAGACTAAAACTACCCTGTGAATGTTCCCTACCTATGTTGGTTCCAGGCAAAGGAGGCTTCCCTGCAGTTTGGATGTATCTGCTAAAATGTAAAATGTGCCAACTTTTGGAGTCATCAGTTTCATTTCTCTGTCCTAGAAAATAATCACAGATGTGATTTTTTAAAAAGGGGCATGAACAAAGGTGCTTCTTATAGCATAGTTTATAAGAGCAACGAAGTGGAACTTCCCAAAGGTCCTTCAACAGGGAAAGAGTTGAATAACGCTGGCATTTCCATAATAGTTCAAAAGAATGAAGTATAGTCATGAGTTCCTATCAGTTTAGTTAGAGAAGTGGAACCACCAGGGGGTACTGGGTGTGCATGCGTGTGTGCGTGCGTGTGTGTGTGTGTGCACACATGTGTGTGTGATGGAGATTTGACTTTATACAATTGGGAGAGCTGGTTGAACAGTCTTTGGGAGACTGTAGTCTCCTCATCTGATGCAGGAGCTTGAAGTCCACCAGGCAGGCAGGTAGAGTCTTAAGAGTGATATAAATAAAGTGGGGGGAGGGCTTCCCTGGTGGCACAGTGGTTAGGAATCCGCCTGCCAATGCACGGGACACGGGTTTGAGCCCTGGTCTGGGAAGATCCCACATGCCGCAGAGCAACTAAGTCCTGTGTGCCACAACTACTGAGCCTGCGAGCCACAACTGCTGATCCCGTGTGCCACAACTACTGAAGCCTGCGCACCTAGAGCCCGTGCTCCACAGCAAGAGAAGCCATCGCAATGAGAAGCCCGTGCACCGCAACAAAGAGTAGCCCCCGTTCGCCGCAACTAGAGAAAGCCCATGCACAGCAACGGAGACCCAACACAGCCAAAAATAAACAAATAAACAAATAAATAAAATCTATATTTTTAAAAGTGAGGGGAGCGAGGACCAGCGGGAGTGCACTGAAATCCATGTCAGTCTCACCACCTCCAACTTCTTCAAGAGAAGCTGATGCCTTTCATCACAGAACCAGACATGGGAAGAGCAGAACAGCCACAGGCCAGCAGATAAATGGCAATATGTGTGACCCAAATCCCTGCTCTCACCTTTCAAGAGTAAAAAGGAGCAATGGTCACTGTGTGACATCTGCCCTCCAAATCTCAGCAAAACTGTGTCCTAGCCCAGCCCAACTGGAAGCACACTGGGAAGGGAGATCCTGAGCCGGCCTTCAGCCTTGCCAAATCCCTGCATTACAAACCGCCACCCTGCAGGTGGGGAAGGATTTCCAAGACAAGATGATGTGTGAAAAATGCAAGTCGCAGGGCATTATGGACAAATGTTTTAAAAAATACTTCCACAAAAATTATTTCCATCTGTACACATATAGGTATGTACAGGCATGGAGGCAGATTTGGAAAGATAAACCCTGACTGTGGTCACCTCTGGAAGGGGATTGTAACCGGGGAGGGGGGTGTCAAAGGGGGTTTTGAGTTTATCTGGATTCAAGTGCAATGGAAAGCAAACATTAAAAAGAAAAAAAATCCCTTTCTGTGTTAGTCACTTCTCAAATCAAGGGGGCTTCTCTACGAGGGCCCTCGTTTTTAGGCCTTTGAAAATAAGCAATGAAGTAGATATTTCAGGACTCTATGAGGTATATAGAGAGGATGAAAGTGTTAATCCAGTGTCCTGCTATTCTCTATTTTCCATAATTAACAGAACAGTGAGGTTTTACTGGTTTGGCCCTTTGCTCCCGAGTGGTAGGGGAACCTCAGGGATTCTGCCTTCAGTCAGTCTGGGCTGGGGGACGGTGTGAAAACCGTGCTTATAACCTCCCCTGGGCAGAAGTCATCATCAGTGATCAGGTCGCATCCTAATGCCAGGACTTCCTTCAGGGAGTTGAGGGGGCCAGTCCTTCTCCATTTTTTTTTTTCCTATAGTGATGTGAAGCTCCATATTGTCCTCCATAGTGGCTGCACCAATTTACATTCCCACCAACAGTGTAGGAGGGTTTCCTTTTCTCCACACCCTCTCCAGCATTTATTATTTGTAGACTTTTTAATGATGGCCATTCTGACTGGTGTGAGGTGGTACCTCATTGTAGTTTTGATTTGCATTTCTCTAATGATCAGTGATGTTGAGCATCTTTTCATGCAGCTGGCACAATTTTTGAGAAGGTACCTCTCCCAAGAACTTTGCTAGTGTTACAGCTTCCCTCCCGGAGAAATATTGGGAGCCCTCTCTCTGAAGATGGTACCCGCTGCTCTCTGAGGGGTTTTTTCATGACCAATAGTCTCAGCTACTTTTCCAAAAAATGAAACTAATAGATAGCAAGTGTCAAGCACATCTAGTTCACTAAAGGGGATCCTGTCCCCAGGCCTAGGGGACAGCCTCCCCCATGGAGCTCCCCCATGCAAGCCTCTCACTCTCCTGTCTTCTGGAAAACCGTCAGGTGTTTTCTCCCTTTGGGAAAGTCTTTCCCTTTTATTTTCTGTTGAAATCCCGTGTTTCAAATCTTGGGGAAGAAATTTCTCATCAACTAAAATGGGTAGGAGTTCTCTATCCCCCAGATTTCCCTTCGAGGCAGGACTTGCTATCCAGCTGCAGGGCTGTCAGCAGGCGGCTCCCAGCTCTCGCGTCCCTCAGAATCTGCCTCTGCTGCCAGAAGCTGTCCCACCCAAGGCCATGCCCTCCTCAGGGTGGCCCACGTCTAGTGGCCTCGGGGAGGTAAGGGTATAAAGGCCTGACCACGTCAGCCTGACAGGGATAAATCTGGTGCACCATTGGCCCCAGGGCTTTCCGCCAGGTTGGGCCTGCATTGCAGCTGGACTTTCCCCTCTGCTGGCTCTGTTTCTGCCCTCTTCCTTTTACAGGTGTTGATCGCTTATAAATAAGCCTCTTGCATCCCAGACTCCACATCTGCTTCTGCTTCTGGAGAACCCAACCTGTGACAGTGGGTCCGGGGAGTGGTTCAAGAAAGCAGGCGATAAGGTGGGGTTTGGAGCAGGATCACTTATCCCAGGGCTGACAGCGAGCGGAGGTGGAGCTCAGGCTGCCCCTGGGATGAGGCGGTGGCCCACTGTTAACTCACCTGGTGGTGAAGTGGAGGATGCACTAGCAGGCGTGGGAGCTGTTGCAAGGTATGGAGTTCACAGAGCTGTATGGATGAAGGGATTGGATGGCTATTACTAAGCCTCCCTGATGCTGTACAGAAGGATAATAGCCAGCTGATTCCAGTAACAGGCAACTGAAACGCAAGTGTGAAAGCCTGAAGGCCTCTCTGTTGCATACAAAGATGTTCTCATCTCCAGAAGAGGGCAAAGATCCAAGGCAGTTCAGTGGCTAAACTTCAAAGAAAGTGAAATGCCCAACCAAGCAGTTCTATTATGCCGAGGTCAAGACCCTAGAACCCTGACAAATGAGATGGACACATCTCAGGTGGGTGCCCCAGAAGATTGTGAGTTCCCAAATTCTGCTGGACATTTGGAGCCTGCAGTATTGGCCCAGCCCTCCCTAGAAGGGCTAGCACAGTGCTGGACAACAATGCAACGGCCTCTCCCTTGAAGGCACAGGTACTTCTAGGATCTGTCCTCACCTTCCTTCCTGGTCACTAGGCCTGAACTTACGGTTAAGTTGAGCATAACCCAGTGAGGGATGTTATGGGAGGAAAGGGCCCATCCCACCGGGGCTGTGGGACCAAGCCAGGCAGTGCTTGGAGGGGTCAGGAGGATGTGCACGGGCCTGGATCTTAGGGCGTCTATCAGAGGACCAAAACGTAACATCGAACGGGAAAGAGTTTGACCTCGGTGTGGTCTCCTGAGATGCAGGACCCTGGAGGTGGCACTAAGTCACTCCTAGGATGTTCCCAGAGGCGTGGAGAAAATGACCACCCCCTGCTAAGCAAAATTGAAATGCCAAATTACCATGGCAGATGATGGAGGAAGGGGTGAAAAGGCTTGGAGGGTAGGTGTGCTGAAATAGAGCAACTAAGTACAGCCAGAACACCTGCCTCCTCATCTTCCACGGGAGGGCTCAGAGGACACACCAGTCGCCAAGAGGTAAAAAGGATACGCTGGTGAGAGGGGCCCCAGCATCACTCAAAGTTCAGTGATGGCTCTTCTCTGTAGGCCAGGGCTGAGGGTAGAGTGGCTCTTTGAGACTTTGTCTCCCCAATAGCTATGGTAATGATAGGACCCCCAAATAATAGAAGTCAGGGGACAGTGCTTTAACCTCCAAAAGCCAGGAGACCATAATGATCATGATGGCTAGCAAAAGTGAAGTGGTAGCAAGGGTACCTGAGAGAAAGTTATGGAGGTGGTTGGTATATCAGTGTCTCTGGGGCAAATAGCTAGATAGTTAGTAAGGGTACTATTCAGCTTGTACCAGCAGAAGAAATCAAAGAGAGACAAATTAGAGATTGGGGTCCAATAAAAAGATACCATCTTTTGCCAGTTTTCCAGACCTAAGCCAGTTTTTAGACCTGGAAGCCCCTGACAAAAGAGGTGGGGCTAAGTCTCCAGAAAGAAGAACCCTGTAATGCTGTGACATACAATATCCCCATCTGTCCTTCAGAGGGACCTTTGGCCATTTATTCAGGTCACTGCACTGGGGAACTGGGACTACCTAGGTATTTGAGGACTGTTGGAGACAGGGTCTGAGTTGACATCAATACCCCAAGACCTGAAGTGTCACCATAGTTTCCCTTTGAGATGGGACTGTAGGGGTCTACATAATAACGGAGTCCTGACCAAGATCCAGCTTACGATGTGTCTACTGGGTCCTGCCATTACCAATGGGCATTTCCCGCCATCACCACCCCACCTCCCTACCCTCTGAATTCAAAGTTTCTTGAGAATAGGCCCAAGGGGGTTTTTGTTTTGTTTTTAAATTTATTTATTTATTTATTTGGCTGCATTGGGTCTTTGTTGCTGTGTGTGGGCGAAAGCGAGGGCTAGTCTTCGTTGCGGTGTGCGGGCTTCTTATTGCAGTGGCTTCTCTTGTTGCGGTGCACGGGGTCTAGGCACGCGGGCTTCAGTAGTTGTGGCACGCGGGATTAGTTGCTCCGCGGCATGTGGGATCTTCCCAGGCTAGGGCTCGAACCTGTGTCTCCAGCTTTGGCCGGTGGATTCTTAACCACTGTGCCACCAGGGAAGTCCCAGGCCCAGGGTCTTTAAATTCCCCCCGCTGTCTGGCATGATGCCTGGCATGCATCATGGGATAGAGACCTACTAAATACCAGTTTACTTGAAGCTTTTCTTGACCACTCCCTACTCCATACCTGCCCTGGAGCTAACATTCATTCTTCACATTTGGAGCTTTAACCCATACTGACCTTCCATATTATTTTTTTAAATTTTTTTTTTGAAGTAATTACAGACTTGGAGAAGTTGCAAAAATAACCTCTCAGTGAGCTTCCCCAATGGTAGCATTTTACATAGCTATAGGATTACATTAACAAACCAGGAAATTGATGTTAGTGCAATACCATTAACTAGACTACAGATTTTGTTCAAGTTTCACCAATTTTTTTACCTGCACTTTACCTGCACAGGTCCCCTGTGATTTTAATTTGCATTTCCCAGTTGAACACCTTTTCATGTGCTTGTTTCCATCTGCATAATCTCTTTGGTGAAGTATTTGTTGAAGACTGCCTGTTTTCTAACTGGATCCTTTATCTTCTTACAGTTGAGTTTATTTAACGAGTTCTTTTTATATTCTCTATACAATTCCTTTGTCAGAAATGTGATTTGCAAATATTTTCTCCCAATCTGTGGCTTGTCTTTTCATCTTCTTAATAGAGTCTTTCACAGATTAAAATTTTGTTTTGGGACTTCCCTGGTGGAACAGTAGTTAACAATCCGCCTGACAATGCAGGAGACACGGGTTCGAGCCCTGGTCCGGGAAGATCCCACATGCCGTGGAGCAACTAAGCCCGTGTGCCACAACTACTGAGCCTGTGCTCTAGAGCCTGCGAGCCACAACTACTGAGCCCGCATGCCACAACTACTGAAGCCCACACACCTAGAGCCTGTGCTCCACAGCAAGAGAAGCCACTGAAATGAGAAGCCCATGCACCACAACGAAGATTAACCCCCACTCACCACAACTAGAGAAAGCCCACGTGCAGCAACGAAGACCCAACGCAGCCAAAAATAAAAAAATAAAAAATAAAAATAACAACAACAACAAAAAGTTTGTTTTGATGAAGTCCAGTTTATCAATTGTTTGCTTTTATGGATTGTGATTTTAGTGTCAGATATAAGAACTCTTCACCTAACTCTAGTTCATGAAGATTTTCTCCCGTGTTTCCTTCTAAAAGTTTTATATTTTCCATTTAGATCGATGATCCATTTTGAACTCATTATTGTATGAAGTGTGAGATTTAGCTGTTTCATTCTTTTTGCTTATGAATGCCTAAATTATTCCAAGACTGTAATGAATGCTGTCACTAATTGATTACTTTTTTCCACACAACCATCTTTTTCTTTTTTTAAAAAAATTATTTATTTAGTTTTGGCTGCATTGGGTCTTCGTTGCTGCACGTGGGCTTTCTCTAGTTGCAGAGAGCAGGGGCTACTCTTCGTGCAAGCTTCTCATTGCGGTGGCTTCTCTTGTTGCAGAGCATGGGCTCTAGGGTGTGGGGGCTTCAGTATTTGTGGCACATGGGCTCAGTAGTTGTGGCATTCTGGCTTAGTTGCTCTGCGGCATGTGGGATCTTCCTGGACGAGGGATCAAACCTGTGTCCCCTTCACTGGCAGGCGGATTCTTAACCATTACGCCACCAGGGAAGGCTACAACCATCTTTTTTACTCCCTAAATAGTGAGACTAAAAGTAGGGACCACATCTTATGTCTCTTGCCATCTCCCTCTGAACTTAGTATTCATTCATTCATTTAACAAACATGAATTGAATACTCATTATGTGCTCATTATCAGGAAGTGCTCATTATTAGGAACTCACTAGAATTATGCTAGGTGCTTAAAATAAGCTCCTGTGCTCATGGGGCTTATAATCTAGTGGAGGACAAAGGCGATACACAATCAAAAAATATTTAGTTAACATTGTGATGAAGTGATCAGAAGGAAAAGAAAGCCTCACAGAGGTAAAGACCAGTGGGGAGAGAGGCCAACCGAAGTGGTTAGGGAGGAGCACTCAGAAGAAGGTTGCCCTAAGCTAAGACCTTACAGTCTTAAGATCTGTGATACTGTTGTGACTGTGATCAAGAAAGAGGGGAGAGAAGCCCTAACAGTTTTTTGATCCATCCATCTCTATGCCCTCCAAATCTCACAGCTGAAAAAGGCACCTGAAAGTAAGATATAAAATGAATACAGTACAACTATATCTCCTGACACAGAAAAGTATCCCCAACATATTGTTTGGTGAAAAAAAGCAGTGTTAGAAAATTCTGTAACATCGCCCCCCTCCCTCTCCCGCATACCATCCTTTAGCCAGTGGAGTTCCCGAAACTCCTGATTTCTTCCCCTTTGTCAGAAGTTAGTAATGGGCAGTGAAAAGGCTCCATGTATTTGAGAAGGTTCCAACTAGTCTCTTTTGGTTACTGACCCTCTGAGCTATGTCGTGGAATCACCCATCCCTGCCGTCCTCCACTGTTTCCCATTCTTGAGTTTACCTGGGGAGAAAGCAGGTGTCCCCAGCTCACAGGGCTGATGCTGAGACTTGGGAGGCTGTGGTGCCTGGTGGACAGGGAGTGGATTCCCACGGCTCCCCTGCACCAGGCAGAGCCCAGTGGGAGCCTAGCCCACGAGGGTGCAGGGGCATCCCCAGCATTGGCCTCCTTCTCCATCGGTTGTCTGCAGCCCAGTGTGGTTTTGTGGCTCCCCTTGGATTTTGGATGCTCATAAAACTAGCTGCCAGCTGCCTGCCTGCCACGTGGGTGAGGCTCTGCGGGAAGAGCGCCTTGCTGGGAGCTGGGTAGGCTGAGAGGGCCCGACACAGCTGGCTTGTGAGCCTTTTGGTCGGCCACCTGGAGCCCTTCTGCAGGCCGGGGAGGGAGACCCAAACTACCAACTCGGGGCCTGCTAGCAAATGAGGAGGAGATGGGCAGGATTACATGGCAGTGTCGATTCGAGGTTCTCCAAGGGCCTCCAAGGCTTCCATTCCCCTATCCCCTCGTGGCTGTACCCGTCTCCCGGCCTGCCCTACGGCACCCAGATCTCCAGAAGCCTGGCAGCACTTAACACAGGCCTGGCACAGAGGGGGCAGCCTCCACCTTTCCAGGGCATTCTCAGCCTATGAGTGTTTTGGGAGGCACAGAAGTCGGGGGAGTGAGGCTTGAACAGGTTCTTTTTCTCCTGTGGTTATAGTTGGCCAGTAAGAACTTTAGGGCAGGGATCAAAGTTGTTGCTTTTAATATGGGGGGCAATCGGATCTTTGCTGGAGGATGTGGCAGGGCCTCCCTTGCTTTGGGGGGAGAGAGCACTGGGGTCCAAGCACCTTGGTCCTGGCACTCGGGGAATGTGGCCTTCCAGCTCTGGGGCTCAAGGGGCCTGTTCCAGCGCTATGGTCTCTGGATGATTAAACTTCGTAGTTGCCCTGGATACACAGGCTGAACCTCACTGAGCCCAGTTACTTATTACCTCTCCCACAGGCTTTACTTGGTTGAACCAGCAGCCTCGGCTCCTGGCATTTGGTCTGCCCACCCAGACTCACTGCTCTGGAGAGGTGTCCCCCAACTTCTGTCCACAGACAGAGGAACAAAGACCACCGAGGCTGGGATGGGACTCAGTCTCTTCTTGCATTTGACTCGTCCCTCAGATTTGATGTTTGTTCCCCAAACCTTGCAGTCTTGTCTGGCCCTGAAGGGAGGCCCTTCCCCTCCTCCTTGGAAACCAGAGATGCCAGGATCCCTGAGAATGTCCTGGGACTGCAGTACGGCCTGCAGGCCACCCATTGTGTTCATGACACGTGATCTGCCTATTTCCTTTATTTATTTATTTACTTATTTATTTTAAAATTTTATTTATTTTATTTGGTTGCGCTGGGTCTTAGATGTGGCTCGCGGGCTCCTTAATTGCGGCTCATAGGCTCCTTTTGTTGCGGCACATGTGTTCCTTAGCTGTGGTATGCAAACTCTTAGTTGCGGCATGCATGTGGGATCTAGTTCCCTGACCAGGGATCGAACCCAGGCCCCCTGCATTGGGAGCACAGCGTCTTAACCGCTGAGCCACCAAAGAAGTCCCTGACTGTTTCCTTTAGCCCCTCACTACAGTGACTCTGATCCCAGAGGCCATGATAACACCCAAGCCTCAAATAAGCCTAAGAGAATTGACCTCAGTACCAGACTGCCTGAGTTCAAGTCCTGACGCCATCACTTACCTGCTCTGTCATATCGGACAAGTCACATGACCTTGCCGAGGCTTAGTCTCCTCTTCTGTGTAGTGGGAACAATAATGCTACCACCTGTCATGAAGATTAGATAAGATAATGTATGTAAAATGCTTAGCACAGCACCTGGTATATATTAATTGCTCATTAAATGGTAGTAGTTGTTTCTGTCACCCCTTTCCAAATTTACCCATCTGGTGTGAGGATTGTTCTTCCTGCTCAGTGACAGTGGCTAGTAGAAGTTAACTTACTTAGCTGGTTAAGATATTAATAACACTAGAGTACTTACACTGTTCTAAGCACTAGATATCTGTTTTCTACTTAATTCTCCTAAGGCCTCTCTAGGATAGGTAGTATTACTATACCCATTTAAAATGACAAGAGTGCTGGGCTTCCCTGGTGGCGCAGTGGTTGAGAGTCTGCCTGCCGATGCAGGGGATGCGGGTTCGTGCCCCGGTCTGGGAAGATCCCACATGCCGCAGAGCGGCTGGGCCCGTGTGACCCATGGCCGCTGAGCCTGCGCGTCCGGAGCCTGTGCTCCGCAATGGGAGAGGCCACAGAAGTGAGAGGCCCGTGTACCGCAAAAAATAAAAAATAAAAAAAAATTAAAAAAATTAAATGGCAAGAGTGAGGCACAGAGAGGTCAAGTAAATTGAGTTGGCTGAGGATACAGAACTAGTGAGTGGCAGATCCAGGATTCAGAACCAGGGAATCTGGCTCCAGAATCTACAGACACACTTCTTCCCCCAGAAGACACAAGGCAGTGGAAGAATGTGCCTTAGACACGCATGGAGTGATGGTCAGGCTGGGCTTTTAGTGCTTTTCCTATCACCCCAGGCAGGAAGCCACCATCTCTGCTTAATGCCTGGTGTGTCTGCAGCATCTCACTGTTTGCAAGGCATTTTTCACACACCTGCAATTGACCTGCCCCTTCCAGCAGCCAGGCAGGGCAGGCAGAAGAGAGTAATTGTTATTTCTATTTTACCGAGGCTCAAAAAGGTGAAGCAACTTGCCCAAGGTCACCCAGCTAGTATAAAATTACAGGTCTTCGGTTTCTGAATGCAAATTCTTTCTCCCATATCATCCTGCTTTTTTGTTGATGCCAAGGGCAAGTTCTTATACGTAAAAAACATAATATAAATAAAATCCTAGAACTGAATCCCTTAGAGCCAGGCAGTTTATATTTGAATATGCTTGAACATCTCCCGTGATGGAGAGCTCAATACCTATGAAAGGCACCTGGAGAGTGGATTCTGGTGGTATACAAGGAGGGGGTGGCCAGGGCTGCAGCTGGCCTTGGGGATGAATGCCCCATGAGTGAGGCCGCGCAGAACCGAGGCTCTCTGAGGAATGGCCCTGCAGCCAGGCCCATGGGGGCTCCTCTAAGCCCCGCCCCAGAGCCCTCCCAATCCTTCCTTCCGAAAACCACAATCTCTCCCTCGGAAGGCAGCCCTCTCTGCACAGACTGGTTAAGGTTTATTAGCCCTTAAAATTCCTTCAAGATGAGTTGGTATTTATTTCCCTGCAAAGCTTATGTAACCGTAAGAGGATACTGGGGCTGCCAAAGCTGTCTGTGGTTTGGATGAGGCTTGCAGTGGTTTCTTCTGGGAGCTAAATATTATAATGAATGATCTCATACTATCATTTTCTTTGGACCCAAGTCGTGCTTGTCCCAGTGGTACCCGGAGCTACCTCCCAGGCCCCTGCTGTTTTCATTCAGACCATTACCTGCAGGTAGGGTGAAGGGGACAGGGGGAGCAAAAATTAGTCCCTTGAGACAACTTGGCCACTTGGCTGCTTCAGGGAGGCTCAGATCTGGGTCTTCAGTTACGGCTGAGGTGCTGGGTGGCCCATGGTGATTGAGCTGCCAGGGAGATGACAGGGAAAGTCCAGCCACCGTCTGTTTCAATCTGAGCTTTTGTAAGGAGGCCGATTGGGGACTTGGAACAGGGACGGGTCAGGGAGAGTGTGACTGCTGGGAGATCACAGGCCAGTCCCAAAGAACTGCCAGAGCTGGGGCAGCCTTATATTGGTATCCTCCGGTTGCTTAATTAAGAGGTACCATTTACTGAGCACTTATTTCATACCAGGCGCCAAGCCTGTAGTTTGCCTGCATTCACCCGGGGGAGGCCATATAAGGCAATGGGTTGTAGTATAGACTGCAGTGACGATGGCTTGGTCTGCATCCCAGCTCTGTCACTTACTGACTAGATGACACCGGGCAATGATGTAATTTGCCTGTCCTCATCTCTAAAATCAGGGGTGATAACAGCTCTCCTTGTGGGGTTGTTGGGAAGATTAAACGTGATAATTCGAACAAAACTCTTAGCACAGTGTCTGGCATTAGTGAAGAACTCCAAAAAATGTTAGCAATTATCATCATCATCACCTCACTTAATCCTCATAACCACCCTTTGGGGTGGGGACACTTGATCTCATTTTGCAGGGGAAGAAATGAGGTTTACAGAGGTCACGTGCTCAAGGTCATGTAGTTAATGAGCTGCAGGGCTGGGATATGAAAGCTTGAAGCCTTCATTCCTAGTGTCCTCTTGGCCTGAAGTCAGTAGAGGTGGGGTTTGCTGCATTGATTCCTTCCTTGGGGAACTTGAAAGCTGCCACGTGCAGGGTGAAGGGAGGGGAAGAGCTGGATTCCTTGGCCATGGACATCTGCCCTGGGGAACAAATGGTTCTTGGAAAAGCCTGAGGAGCCCATGAGATCTTGAGCTCCCAAAGGGTCTGGGACCACATTGGTCTTATCCACCATGTCCCAGCTTTGAGCACTGTGCCTGGCATATGGCCAGCACTCAGAGTCCTTGTTTGAAAAACTTACGTCTGCAATAATCCTTTGAGTACCATCATTTAACAAGTGAAGGCTGACTTTTCTTTCTGTTATCAGTAACCTCTTTGACCTCAGTGACATGATGCACTCAGCAGTCACTGGAGTGATCAGTTCCCCCTGGGAACACAGCCCCCGGGGACGGAAGTTGGCAATGGCAGTCAGAGCTCCGGGGCCTGAGAGAGACCACAAGAAAGAAGGCATGATGAGAGCTTTCAAAGCCCTGGTTGAGTGCCTTGAGTTTAATGGGTAAATGTAAACCACCTACCAGGTGACTGTAGTGTGCTTGGGGGCTGCAGATGCAAGCTGAAGAGACAGATATGTTCCCTGCCCGCAGGAGGGCACAGCCTGGTGAGGAAAGGATAGCAAAGAGTAATCAAATGAGTCATTGGTAATTATAAATTACGATAATCACTAAGAATTTTTTTTAAAGCCCCTATGTACAAACATAGAGAATAACAGGGAGGTGGAATTCTTTTTTCAGAGTCGTCAGGGCAGGCCTCATGGAGGAGGTGACATTTGAGCTCCTTAGAAAACATTTTATGACCTCAAATGGGACTCAGTTTTCTTTCCCCATGGTCGCGAGGGAATTTGAGGCTCTGAGGCCTTAAGCTGGCGCCAAAGCCTAAGTAAAGCCACTCTAAGCCGTTTCTGAAGGCTGTGCTGGGCCACAGTCTCATGAGATGAGGTCCTGTCCCACCCAGGAGCTGAGAATAATTAACAGTGAAGGGTCTCAGAGAGGAGCTTAATTAAAGAAAGGAGCAGATGGCTCTAGCCAATGGGGTTAGAGGAGCCATACATCCCTGTTTCCTGAGGGCATACATGAGGCTTGTTTGCAAGAGTGTTTCCATGTTTATCCACTAGGTTTGGGATCTTCTGAAATGTTTTAAATGTCCCTAACAAGAAGGCAGCTCTGGATTTTTTTTTTTTTTTTTTTTTTTTGCAACGTTGGGTCTTCATTGCTGCGCCGGGCTTTCTCTAGTTGCAGCGAGCGGGGGCTACTCTTCGTTGCGCTGTGCGGGCTTCTCATTGCGGTGGCTTCTCTTGTTGCGGAACACGGGCTCTAGGCATGCGGGCTTCAGTAGTCGTGGCGTGTGGCCTCAGTAGTTGTGGCACGTGGGCTCAGTAGTTGTGGCACGTGGGCCCTAGAGCACACGGGCTCCGGTACTTGTGGTGCGCAGGCTCAGTACTTGTGGCTTGCAGGCTCGGTAGTTGTGGCTTGCAGGCTCAGTAGTTGTGGCGCATGGGCTCAGTTGCCCTGCTGCATGTGGGATCTTCCCAGACCAGGGCTTGAACCTGTGTCTCTTGAATTGGCAGGTGGATTCTTAACCACTGCGCCACCAGGGAACTCCCCAGCTTTGGATTTTTGCTTTACTCTTTGTAAACTATTTTCAACTTCTAGTGCTCCCTCTTGACCATCCCTGCCCACATCCAACATGTCCTGTGTGTTCTACCTCCAAAGTATCTCTTAAATTCAAAGTATCTCTTAAATATCTCTTGTTTCGAGCTCCATCATTCCTCCCACCCCATCCTGGCCCCTATTGCCCACAGGGCCATCTCCATGTGCTGCCAGGGTTGCTTTTAAAGATGTTGATTTTGTTTTTTTTTAAATCTCTTTCTTATTGCAGTTTGGCACCAAATAATGAAAACCCCTTTCCACGGCCTGGGAGGCCCCATGATCTGACCCTGCCCCCTCTCCATCTTCATCTTGTACCCTGTGCCCCCTCACCCCACAATGCTCTTCACCTACATTCAGGGCCTGCACCTAAGCTGCTCCCCTCTCCCCAGGATTTTGTCTGATTAGATCAGGTCTGCGTGCCAGTGTCACATCCCAGCTGGATGCATGCAACAGAGACAGTGATGGACGCCTAGGCTTCAGTGCTCAGTAGTTGGAGGCAAGGTGCTCTGTGAGCCTCAGTTTCCTCTAAACATGGGGCATTAAAAAACTACCTTTGGCAGTAGATGTTTAATAAATGGTAAAGTCTCTTTCCTACTTAGCCTGAAACAAGAGTGTTCTTGGTGTTCTTTATACTTTACACTTTCCAGGGCATTTTCCCACTCATTACCTTATTTAAAGTTGTTGAAACCCAGCCTTTAGGTTGGGTGAGTATTGTAATCTCCTTATCAACTGGGAAGTGGCCTCAGAGAGGTTCAAGCCCTGCTCAAGGTCACACAGGGAATGGACCGTGAATCTGGGACAGTGATGACAGCCATACTTGACCTGAGGGTGACAATGTAGAGGGGCAAGAGGAAGATGGTGAGGCCCAGTCAGCCAGCACGTAGCAGGCAGAGGCAGGGGCAGAGCTTTGCTTTCAGGGCAGTCCCAGCCCATCTTCCTGGCTGCAGGGAGAAGCCCAGAGTCCCACTCCCCTGCAACCCAAGCCTCAGGTTCTTGCGTCCCATTTTCCACAACGTTCACCCTCTCTCTGATCTTCTCCCGGCCACTTGTCTCGCTACTGATCATGGCTTCCCCAGCCTTCTCTTTCCAGTTTAATCAGCCCAGAATAAGCCAGGCAGCGCCTACCCAACTGGCAGTATGGGGAGCTTGGGCCAACGGTGGTATTTGGCTGTGGGTGGTGTGGCCGTCCTTGGGCAGCATAAGCTCCTTCAAACAGCTTTCCCACATCCTCCACATTCCCGGGGCCGGGGGGTGATTTTCCTAGGAGGAGCCCAGTTCCTTCCAGGTGGGGAGCCAAAGGAAGACGGTCTTAAGGTCTTTAACTTCTGGAATTTGCATTCTTGGAATGAGGACCTTGCCCAGCTAAGGAGTATCCAGTACCAAGGATAGCCATGATGGAGAGAGGTTCAGCAGGAAGAAGAGATTTTGCTCTGGGGCTGCCGTTTTAATGCTCTCCCAGCTGGTTGGATGGGTGCCTGCTTCTTAGGGCTCGGGTGGGTAGGGTGAGAAGGTGGCAGGGCAAAGTGGATGGGGGGATGGGAAGCTTCTCAAAAGAAGTCCAAAGGGCTGTGTAGTGTAACTACATGGGAGGAAGCTGTCTGAACCCCAGCTCTGCCGTTCACCGGCTGTTTGACAGCGTATGAAGTGGCTTAACTTCGCCGGACCTCAGTTTCTTCCTTTATATAAAAGCAGGGATAACACTTCCTTTATTAAGTAGGTAACTTCTGTCTGCCTCCTGTGTGCTTGACCCTGTGCGGTGAATAAGACAGACAGGAGACAGGATCTCTGCCCTCATGGAGCTTGGGGCTGGGGGTCAGGGGGTAGGGAGGGAAGCAAACAAGGAATACATCAACAATAAACACACATGACAATTTTGGGTTATTCTCAGTGTCAGGTCAAAAGCCAAAAGGGAGTGGGAACACTGAGGCAGGCCTCTCTGAGGAGGTGATGTTTGACCTGAGATCTGGAGGAGAGAAGTCAGTTCTACCCAGAAATGGAGGAAGAACATTCCAGGCAGAGGGAACAGCAGGTGCAAAGGCCTTGAGGTGGGAACGATCATCTTGATATGTTTCAGGAACAGGCAGTGGCTTCAAAATGTATGATGTAGTGAGCTAGTGGGAGAGTGTTTTGAGTGGAGGTGTGAGAAGCAGGCAGGAGATGGATCTTGTGGGGTTTTCAGGCCATGATCAAGAGTCAAGTTTAGAGGCCATGGGATGGTTTTAAGGTAAGCAGGGGAATGACATCATTGGATTTGTATTTGAAGAGCTCACCCCCTTGAACTTTCTGAGCTTCATTCTCCCCATCTGTTAAAATGGGCATAGGAATACATATCTCATAAGATTACGGAGGGGATTAAAAGACATGAAAGCAACAAGCAAATTGATTCACACATATTAAATGCACAAAAAAATGTTAGGGCCACCATGTAAAGACCTTGCTGAGGCATGCAGCTCTCCGCTTGGGAGTAGGGTGGCTCCTAAAGGGTTAATCCAACCTGTCTGGGGAAAAGCTATCCCACTCCACTAATGTAATGGTAAGGGATACAATTCAGGCTGTTTATTTTTTAGAGATTTGGCACTCCTATTAAGCAATCACCCTGTTTATGTCACTGCTAATTGAAGTAAATTGCTTTCTGCAATCAAATGGGGAAGTTCCCCCCTTTCCGATCATGAAGGGACTTGGACTCCGGTTCCTGATTTCCAGTATTTAGTCAGCCTTGAGTCCTACCCTTTAATTAATTGCATACATTCCACTGATTTCCTTAAACCTGCAGTTGGCTTGCTGTTGGGTCCGCAGTGCATTGATTTTGAAATTGCCCTGTGGGATGGGAAGTGTTCCCTCCCTTACACCCTTCCCCCAGCCTGAGCTGCCTCGCGCCAGGTGGGGCTCTGGGGAGGGGCTTCTGGCAGATGTGAGAGGTGGAGGTGAGCAGCAGGTGTGACTGCTGCAGGTCCAGCAGTGGAGAACTTCTGCAGTGCATTAGAGCCAAAGCCTCAGATAAATCAGGCTGGAGGCTGTCCGGGGCAGGGGCGGGGGGCACAGATATCTGCTCACCAATCTGCTCTAACTCCAGCTCTTGTGAGGGGCACGGGGGGAAAAGTGAGGGGGAGGCAGGCAGAGGGTAAGCGCCCTAACGAACCCTGATTCTCCTCGCTAACCCGCCACGACCACGCACACACTGTCATGTGCACAGGCCTGGCTAGAATGGGGACGTGGGGAACAGAGTGGGTGTGTGGGGAGTTCACCATATGACATTGAGTGGGACAGAGGCTGAGACCTGGGGCTGTGGAGGATGGGTGGGAAGGAGCTGAAGGGGCATCCTAAGGAGGGGCGAGCGGCGAGTTCCAAAGCCCGTGGCCCAGCCCCCTGGAAGGGCACCCCAGAGCCTGCTCCTAGCCTCAGTGGTCGAGGGCAGAGGATGGGGAAAAGAATTTGATGCTGGCGAGAGCTGTCGGGTTGCATGCCCTTGGAAGTCCTTCTCCCAACTTTTGCTGGGCAACGGAGAAAGTAGACAGAAATTATCCCCCATTATTCTTCCTCTGTGCCAAAAGGAAAATAGAGGGCCCCAGGACTCAGTCCAAGGTGAGGTATTTTGGATGCTTTACCTGAGGTGTGAAGGGTATTTCTTTAGGGATCCATCCTGTGCCTCTGCAGAAGGCAGCCTTCCAGCTCAATGGCCGCTGCCTCCGGGAAGTCCTGCCACACGCGCTCCTCGGGACCCTCCCTCTCAATCCCCATGGCACTGCATGCCTCTGGGACAGCTCGACCCTCTTCTGCCTATAACCGGCCCTGTATTCAAGTTTCTGAGACTCTGCTAGGTCTGGGGATAAAGACTCAAATCAGACACACTCCCTGAGTCAAGTAATCAGGAGCTAATTACACCAGCTATAATAAGTAGCATTTCCTGAGCGCTTACTGCGAGCCAGGCCCTGTGCTAAGTGCTTTACGTACATTGACTCATTTATGCATTGACTCACTACATCCAGACAAGGTAGCGACTCAGTATACTGAGTCTGCAATAATAAAATCAAGGCTGAGCCACTCTGGAAAACTGTGTGGCAGTTTCTTAGAGAGTTAGACATCAGTTTACCATATAACCTAGCAATTCCACTCCTAGGTATATACCCAAGAGAATTGAGAACAGAGATCTACACAAAAACTTCGACACTAATGTTTATAGCAGCACTATTTATAATAGCCCCAAGCTGGAAATAATTCAAATATCTATCAGTTGATGAATGGATTAAAAAAAAAAATCTATCTACTCCATACAGTGGAATATTATTTGGCAATAAAAAGGAATGAAGTACTGATACATATTATAATATAGATAAACCTCAAAAACATCATGCTCAGTGAAATAAACTAGACACAAAAGGCCACATGTTGTATGATTTCATTTATAGGAAACATCCAGAAAAGGCAAATCTATGGAGACAGAAAGTAGATTAACGGTTGCCTGGGGCTGAGGGTTGAAATGAGGGTTAACTGTAAAGGGGCACAAGGGATTTTATGGGGTCATAGAAATATCCTAAAACTCCATCATGGTGATGGTTGCACAACTCAGTAAATTTACTAAAAATTATTAAATTGTACAGTCATCAAATTGTGAATTTTATGATATGTAAATTATACTTCACTAAACTTGTTTTTTAAAAATTGAGGCTCAGTAAGATCATGTAACCTGTCTGAAGTGACGGGATGTGAAATGGTGAAGCTGGAATTCAAACCCAGGCAGCCGGGTTACAGAGACCACATTCTTAACCACTGGACACTGTTGCTTCCCTGAGATAGCATTTATCTCGGCCTTGCAGAGGGAAGCTCACACAGGCCTGGGAAGAGGCAGGCATTCTTAGAGTGTTTCTGGAGAAGGTAGTAACAGTTGGGTTGGGTCTTGAGGTCTTGTGTACAAGTTCATCTTCTCTACCAGGAAGCCTTCTGGGCTCCCATCTTTGACCCTCACTTCCTCTTAAGAGCTGGGTCTCACTGAGTAAACAGAAGAGGGAATGTCGCAGAAAGAGGAGAGTGACACCCGCCATCCTCCTGGCATGAGGAAATCCATGTTGGGTACGAATGCGGCCTCTGGGGTGGGGTGCTTAGCTGGGGCTGGCGACAGGCTGAAGACTCAGGCTCAGGCCTGCTGACACGCAGGGCTGAGTTTCCCACAGGCAGAACCTGTCCTCTGCCCCTGCACAGGCTGGCAAGAGGGAAAATTTCAGTCCCCTTGGGAATTCGTTCAGCGGGGCTCCTTGCAGAAGTGTATTTGAATTAGGGCTGGGAAAACAGAGGGAAACAAAGGCTTTAAGAAACCTTTCCAAACCTCTTCTGGTCTGGTCCTCACCGACTTAGTCTCTGTGGTGTTCAAATAGCAGGCTGGTTGGGAGCGGCCGCCGGTACAGGCATTAAGGGGCTGTGTTTTCTGCAGAGAATGAAAAGTCAAGGACGAAACTGAAGCAGAGGACTGCTCGCCATACACCAGCAATTCTAAACAATGTCTGTGATAAACTGTTCCTTCCCACGGGGCAACCTGCTCCTCTGCCCTGCCCTGGTATGCTACTGCCTGGTCACATTGATTTAGTGGCAAGTTACACAGACTCATTACAAACTGGCTTAAGCCAAAAGGGTCATGTAGTATAAGGAACTAGGCTCCCTCGTGGAGAAGCCAGTGGGGATGCCTCTCTTGTTTCTCCGGGACCCTGAGACACACCTCCAGCCTCTCTGTGTTGGCCTCACTGTTCCCTCTCTATATGCTGGCTTTCTCAGCTTCACTAAAGCGACACATCCTCAATTTCAGCAGCCAGCAGAGACTGACCTACCTGTCTTAGTTCTAGTGCTGAATTCCTGGGAGGCAGAAACCCAATGGGACCAAGGTGGATCCTGATTAGGTCAAGGATCCTAATCTAATGACCAAAGGAGGAGGTCCTGAAAACCAGGGCTTTTAGGACCCATGCGGGATTGTGTGCTGGCCAGACACCCCAAAACGTGTCTAAGTATTCATCTGGATGTGGCTTGCGAGGGGTAGGACAGCTCTTGGTTTGATACCCCTATGAGTCTGTCTGTTTTTAAATATATCCATTTCCTTAGAATATATACTTTTTGACTTAAGTTACCTGAGGTGGATTTTTATTTCTTGCAACAGGATAATCCTTAACCAAACCAAAACAAAACGCACATAACTTGATGGGCAAAAGGGACCACATAAGAAAGACAAACATCCAGTCTACAAACAATAAATGCTGCAGAGGGTGTGGAGAAAACGGAACCCTCCTACACTGTTGGTGGGAATGTAAATTGTTGCAGCCACTATGGAGGACAGTATGAAGGCTCCCCAAAAAACTAAAAATAGAACTACCATATGATCCAGCAATCCCACTCCTGGGCATATATCCTGAAAAGATGGAAACTCTAATTCGAAAAGATACATGCACCCCAATATTCATACCAGCACTATTTACAATAGACAAGATATGCAAGCGACCTAAGTGTCCATCAACAGAGAAGATGTGGTACATATTTACAATGGAATATTACTCAGCCATTAAAAAGAATGAAATCATGCCATTTGCAGCAGCATAGATGGACCTAGAGATGATCATACTAATTGAAGTAAATCAGACAAAGAAAGACACATACCATATATCACTTATATGTGGAATCTTAAAAAATGATACAAATGAACTTATTTACAAAACAGAAACAGACTCATAGACAGAAAAACTTACAGTTACCAAAGGGGAAAGGGGAGGGAAGGAGGGATAAATCAGGAGTTTGGGATTAACAGTTATACACCACTATATATAAAATAGATATTTTACAACATTGTAAGTCAACTTCAATTTTTAAAAAAAGAAGAAGCAATTTAATACTTTTGAAAACAAATGAAGTGAGGATACTGTACAATTTTACCAAATCACTCTATAATTTTCAATCTATGGAGATAATATATTAACTTTACTGAATCCCTGGAGAGTTACCTCATATTTCAGATTTGATTGTGGCTGTAAAAGAATAAAATGATACATAAATGTATGGAACAAAAAGAAAGGCAAACATCTTTGGTGGTAAATAGGGTCACGCTGCGGATTGGGGCAGCTCAAATGTGAATGGGGCACAAGTCTCTCTGTGTGTGCTTCACCGTGAGGAGTTGTCCTTTTTCTCGGAGCTGTTGGCCTATTTCACAACTGCTTAGAGAAGACTGAAGGCTCTCTGAAGGCAGGGTCATCTGTCCCTCGCCCATCTTACCCTATTCTTTCCCATGGATTTTCCATTCTCCCAACCAGACAGCTCTCAGTAAGGAGTTCCTCAGTCTGGATTTTTCTAATGGTCAGCGAGCTTGTCTCCAGCCCTCCGCCACCCCTCCTACCTGGCTGGGGAACTGGCCTCTGATGGGCAGGTCAGAGAGCAGGCTCTGAGAGTCACTTGGCATCACAGCCCTCCTGAGGAGATGCAGTAGGAGGGGCCAGCATCACCTGTAAAGGATTCTTACCAAAAATGTTTAACCTGAATCTAATTAAGCCTCTACTTCCGGTGTACAGAAATAAAAGGAATACAGAAACAAGATAAATAACACCACGAGGAAACAATCAGACGAATCAAGAATACAGAGTATTCCATAAGACAGCAGGCCTGGACTCTTCGCCAAGCTGATATAATTTTTTTTAAAAAGTTGGGAGGACAGTTCTAGATTAAAAGGGGCTAAGATACATTAAACAAAAACAAAAGAAAACAAATAAACAAAAATACATAACAACTGCATGCAGTGCATGACCTTTAACTGGCTCCTGGGGCAAATAAAGAAATAAGTTAAAAGATGTTTTAGGGAATACTAGAGAAATTTGATTCGAAACTGGTTTGCTTGTTATTAGGAAATTGGTGTTAATGTTCTTTGGTGTAATAGTAGTAGAGTGATTAGGAGGAGAGTGTCAGAAGGTGCATGAGGGAATATTTGCAAATTATGTTATATTTTTTCTAAATAAAAATCTACATATTTACATACACTTATAGACAAAATGAATATGACAAAGTACTTACAGTTATTGAATCTGGGTGGTTGATATAAAGATGTTCACTGTTTTATTCTTTCCACTTTTCTCTATATTTAAAAATGTTCATAATGAAAAGTGGGAAATAAAAATAAAGCAGTAAGATTAAACTTGAATCCATTTAATAAGTATGGGTCTCAAGCCAATTACATAACCCTTTTGAGACTCAGGTTTTTTTACCTGTAAAATGGGGATCATAGCAGCACCCACCTCCTGGGGCCATCGTGAAGACTGAGACCATTTACGTAATGCCCTTAATACCGTGCTCGGTGAATAAGTGTGCAGTGCGTTGACTTTATCCCCACACAGCAATAACACAAAGGAGCACCAAGAGGCCTCTTTCCCTTCTAGCTTCATCCTGGGTCAGATGCTGGCTTCTCAGTCAACCAGCAAATCCTTACTGAGGGCTGGGCTGGATGTCTTTTCGTTGCCCCTCCAGAACCAGTGTCTCCCTTCTCTACCTTGCCGTGTGACGTGGGGGATGGACTGGGGTGGTCTGCACCTTGGGCTCACTTCCCTCTGGTTTCTGGTTGGGTTTGGCCAATGGGAAGCACCAGCAGGAGGCTGGAGGGAGAAGGGAGAGTGAGCTGGGTTGCCTTGGTGGGCACTCTCCCCTCCTCCTGCCTCTTCAGGCTCCCCCACTATGACTCACCCTGGGACACTGCACTATCCCTTGTTTCTTTCCTTCAAGTTTGTAAATTGAACTTTTATGAAACTTCTCATTCCTCTGGTTGGAGTGGACCCCTGTTTCCTACCAGAACTCTGACCGATGCAGGGTCTTCTACGCGCCATCCACTTTGCCGGGCAGACCCTGAGCGATGTCACAATTAGTAAACAGAGTCCCATCCCTTCTGCCCCTTATAATGTCCTCATTTCAGGCCTGTCCCCTTGGGGTTTTCTGAGCTGACACCGGATTCCCTATTCCAATGGACTAGTGTACACAGAAGGACATGCCAGCACCCCTAACTCACCTCCACCCCCTAACACACTCACAGAGAAATCCAGTGTGGATCCTGGGATTCCCTTGGCCAATCCCAAACCTTCAGGTCAACAGGGACGTGACAGCTGTGCCCACTGCCTCTCGGCCCTGTGTGTCTAGAAGCCAAAGAGCTCAGTGGAAACTCCTTAGGTATCTGAGGCGCACTGACAACAGGCAAGAAAATGTGGTAACACTTATGAGGAGGCTGTGTGCCCTGTGAGGCTCCAGTAAGTCAAGTTCATGGTGAGAAGAACTCGGAAAGCACGTTCGTCTAAGACAACAGGATTAGATCACGCTCTCCTCGGATGTTTCCTTGAGTCTTTCAATACCTGCATGAATGGCCCCCAAATGAGACTAGGATTTAACATCTTTGGGGAAGCTGGGTTTCGTGAGCTCAGGGCCTTGTTTTATATCTACTCTGAGAATGGTTTTCCACCCCCGCTGCAAACATGAACAGGTAGACATCATTTGTGGGCAAGATTTATTTGCGACAATATGGTCACCAGTCCCCACCCTGGCCCTGCCCCTACTGTGTTCAGTGAATGATTTCAAACCTTCCTGTGTTCACTCTCTTGGGAAGGAAGATCTTCAGGAGGATGGGACCTGCCTTTTTGTCCCAACACCAAAGGCGATAGCTGATGAGACTGAGTCATCTTCCAGTTTGGTAGCTCAGAAAGGGTCCTCTCAGAGGGTACTCTTTTCTCTCAAACAGCCCAATGACATAATTAAAAACCTTCCTGGGTTGTACTTCTCAAGGACCCCAGAAATCTGAACCATATGGAGAGTGTTTTCATTTGGATCCTGTCCCCTGGCTCCATGCATTGGCTGCAAGGTTGCGATTATAGCTCGTCAGTGTAAGCCTCTCCGAGAAGCTCCTCAGTGTTTGTGGTGAGCATATGGACAAATGGAAAATAAACAACCCAGTGAATTTCTGGGGTGGGGGCTGGCTCACAATAAGATGTTGCAGAAAAGGGAGCAGTCAGGGCAAGTGGAGCTTTAGCAAGTACACAGTAAACCAGAGCAAAGATTCCTTCCCTAAGACAGCTTCCCCATGGAGGAATGGTCCCATGAGATCACTCGATGTTAAATGAGCATTTATTTATTACATGCCGGACACTGGGCCAAGCCCTTGACATGCATCTTCTCACTGGATTCTCACAACAACCCCTGTGGTAACTAAATTTTTTTTTTTAACAATAATGCTTATCTCCATTCTAAACCTCTACTTTACAAATGAGGAAATTGAGACGTAGAAGGCTAAGAAAAATCCTCCTAAGGCTATATAATTTGCACATGGGTAAAAACAGGCCTTGAACTCAGGTCTAGTTCGCGTCAAAAAAAAAAAAAAAACACACACAAAAAAAACCCCTGCCCCTAACCACTGCACAACACTGCCACACCCCCAGCCTGGTTGCTGAGGAGACACTTTCTTGCCACATAGACCTGGCACACAGGTGAGAGCAGAAAACGAGGACATAAGCTTCATAAGGACGGGAATCTTTCTTTGGTTCGCTGCTGTATCCCCAGTACCTGGCACGTATTCATGAAAAAGACTGCAATGGAAGAAACTGATTTTGAGATTAGCAATCTCCACCCCACGTGGTTGTGGCCCTGGGACTGCGGTGTGGGGTCTACAGACTGGGGAGACGTTTGGGTTTTAGCTCTGTGGGTCGAGGCTGCAGGTCTGCAAGAAGGAATGTTGCAGAGAGCTTAAAGGCAAGCAGGGGCTGGCAACAGGTGACAGAGGCACCAGGGCTGGGCCCCCTGCCCTGAGGTTCCTGCAGATTGAAGGTGAAGTGGAGGGTGGGGGCAGGGAGAGGAAGAAGAAGGGCTGGTGTGGGAAAATCTAGGGGAGGGAGGAGGGAGAAAACGCCAGTAGGGAGGTTGGAATGCCCTGGTGATTGCTGCTCCAGCAGGTCAGACAGACTCCCAAGGCACCTCCTTCCTCCTGCCCCTTTCCTCCCATCATTGGGCGGTCTGGGTGAGAACAATGGGAATGGAACCCCTCTTCCCCTCCCGCCTGGCAGGGCCTGGCCTGCTTCCTCCTCGCCCGCCCCACCGAGCGGAATGCTTTCTTGTCCTGGCTGTGTGTTACCCGCAGGCAGGAATGGTGCTGGGGGCTCCCCAGGGATGGAAGGCTTTGTGGCTTGAGCTGATGACAGTTGGGGTTGGAGCCGGGAGGGGGTGGGTGTGGAGGATCTTTTCAGAATTCCTCTTGGGTTTCTTGCAAGTTTTTCTGCTCTTTTTCCTGACTCGTTCCGGGGTCTCTGCTCTGGGGCAGACCAGTCAGGCGGCTCTGTGAATGAGAGATGGAGCCAAACAGCGCCAGCCCTTGGAGACAGGCCAGCTGTGCCTGAGAGCTTCCCATCCTGGGCAGAGCTGCGAATCATCTGAACTCTTCCCTGTCCTCTCAGTAGTCTAGAAGCTGCTGCCGTTTGTGTGGAAACGGCTTCATTGCCACCCTTCTCAGAAGGCTCTGAGACGGACGTGATTCACCCTTCATCTCTGCCAGCGTTGGCAGCAATGGGGTGGCAGGAGTGGGGAGGTTGCGGTTTGCCCTGCAGGTCTGGAAGGCACAGAGCCTGCTGCTTCTCCTCTTTCCCTGCATGTGATGGTCTCGAAGCACTTGTTAAACCCCTCCCTCACTTGGGGAAGAGGGCACCCATTCACCCACAGCCTGTGAGTCTGACCAGGAAGCTCTCAAGCACGGCCCTCGAGGACCAGATTCTGCCCTCTGTTATCATCTCTCACTCCAGGGCCCAGGACCCTTGGGGACTCTTCAGATCTCCTCCGGATTTTCAGAAACCTCCTGAAAATCCTGAGGAATCCACTGTGGACCAGGGTACCATGGGTGTGGGAATGTGAGGGCTGAGCTTACCAAGGTCAGGGAAGGGTGGCCAGGCCCTCAACGTGTCTCACGGAACGCCAGCTAATTCTTTCTACAAATATTTTGGAGTTGGGGACAGTGGGCTGGGGGTGGAGGTCAGAGGGGAGTATCTGTCTGAGTTGGGGGAGCCAGCAGAAAAAGGTGAAAGAACATGGGCTTGGAAGGCTTGGTTGGGTGTCTGGGTTCCAGTCCCACCACTCTGCTATGGAGCCAGGGGAGAGAGACATACTGATGACACAGTGATGAGGGCTGGCAAGCACCGAGCTCTTCAGGGCATCAATCACCATCCTCAGCTCCCCTGGCTGCCAACCTTCTGGGGAACCGATGGAGGCAGAGGACTGGGGTGTCTCTCCACCGTAGGCAGACATTCACTTAATCCCACTGTTGTCTACTGAGCTGCTGCCCCCAGGAAAGAGACCCTCTGTGTATCCCTCTTCAGAGAATAAACCTCCCGGGGTCCACCAGACTCAGGGAGAGGCAGACCCGGGACTGCACTGAGAGGGGACGGAAGGAGTCCGGCTTCCACTTAAACAGCCTTTGAGCGCATTCTCCGGCTCATAGGCTCCACCTTCACCCCCACTTCCAGGGATACTTGGGACTGTCAACCCTGAGTCCTCTGCAGGAATCTGTGTGCAAATTATATGGCAACTCAGCCTGCCTGGCTCTGGCTTAGGAGTCAGCTTTGCGGGGCCTGCTAAATTGGAAACCACTCATACATCTGCTTTCCAGCTTTCTTTTTTTTGTTGTTGCTGGGTTTTTGTTTGTTTTTGTTTGCTTTTTTTTCTTTCTTTCTTTCTTTTTTTTTTTTTTTTCTGCTGTCTCTTCTTCTCCTATTCATGTTGTCCTTCTGGGTTTACGTCTTTCTTAAAAAAAAAACAAAAACCCTTCATCTTATTTTAGTGAGCTTTGGGGTGTTAAGTGCATGTGTTCTTTCTTCCAGTTTTAACTGGATGGAATTTATCCAGTCAGTAGATTTATCCCTTTATCAAACACTGAAAGCTTTCAGGCTTTGGGGTAACAAAAAATGTTGTAAGTCGTGACCCTTAAACACATTTCAATTTGCAAGAAACGAAACTGAGTTATTTGTAGTGAGGTGGATGGACCTAGAGTCCGTCATACAGAGTGAAGTAAGTCAGAAAGAGGAAAACAAATACCATATGCTAACACATATATATGGAATCTAAAAAAAAAAAAAAATGGTCATGAAGAACCTAGGGGCAGGACGGAAATAAAGACACAGACCTGCTAGAGAATGGACTTGAGGACATGGGGAGGGGGAAGGGTAAGCTGGGACAAAGTGAGAGAGTGGCATGGACATATATACGCTACCAAATGTAAAACCGATAGCTAGTGAGAAGCAGCCACACAGCACAGGGAGATCAGCTTGGTGCTTTGTGACCACCTAGAGGGGTGGGATAGGGAGGGTGGGAGAGAGGGAGATGCAAGAGGGAGGAGATATGGGGATATATGTATATGTATAGCTGATTCACTTTGTTATACTGCAGAAACTAACACACCATTGTAAAGCAATCATACTCCAATAAAGATGTTAAAACACACACACACACACACACACACACACGTTTCAATTTGCAAATTAATTTTGCAAACAAGTCAGTGTGTTTTCTCTCTCTTCTCCAAGCTCCCAAGACTTTTCCCTGCAAATCTGTGCCCTCATTTTGGAGGTCAGAGCCTAGCACAGTATCAGCCCTTCTCAGAGCTTGGTGCCTATGTGTCAAGTGATGGACTGAATGACTTATGATCTAACTAGCCCATGTCCTGTGGCATCTTTCATCTGAGGAGAGACACTCAGCATACCAACAAGATTAATTTCCATAAGCCTATACTTTCTTTCTTAATTCATTTTTGTTATAAATAATATCAAAGGTATCAAAAAGTCTATAAAAGGTACACGTAGAGTGTAGAAAGAAATAAGAAATACCGTTGTAGCCAGCATCCAGCTTTTTTTTTTTTTCTTGGCCACACTGTGTGGTATGCAGGACCAGGGATCAAACCCATGCCCCCTGCAGTGGAAGTTCGGAGTCTTAACCACTGGACTGCCAGGGAAGTCCCCCAGCATCCAGCTGAAATCCCACAACTTTGCAAGCTGTGAGTGCCTCTTCCCTCCCAGAAATAATCGTAGTCACTATTTTGTGTTAGTCAGTCACTTGCTATTTTCTATAGCTTTACTACCTGTGTACGAAAATCTAAACAATACATTGTTTCCTTTTGCCTATTTTTGAAATTTATAGAAATGGAAGCATATATTTGTAGTTTTCCCTGACTTCTTTCACTCAACATTTTTTTTTGGAGTTTCTTTCAAATTGACCCATGTAGCTGCAGTTCATTCATTGGGCTATAATGTTCCCTTGTGAGATAACACCAGAATTTATTCCTGTATTCTACCGTTGTCGGACAGTAGGATGGTTTCCTTTTTTTACTCTCCTGAGCAACAGAGCTGGGGCTACAGTGAGGCAGAGAGACCCTATATTAGTTTCCTTGCCTGCCATAACAAATGACCACAAATGGAGTGGCTTGAAACAACCAAAATGTATTCTTTCACAGTTCTGGAGGCCAGGAATCTGTTATCATGATGTCGGCAGGGCCACACTCCCCTTGAAGGAGAGAGCCTTTGCCTCTTCTAGCTCCTGGTGGCTCCAAGTGTTGCTTTGTTTATGGCTTGTGGCAGCATCACTCCAATCTCTGCCATCTTCACTTGACTGCCCCTCTTCCCTCTGTGTCTCTCCTCTCTGTTTCTTTTTTTTTTTTTTTTTTTTTTTGCAGTACGCAGGCCTCTCACTGTTGTGGCCTCTCCCATTGCGGAGCACAGGCTCCAGACGCGCAGGCTCAGCGGCCATGGCTCACGGGCCCAGCTTCTCCACGGCATATGGGATCTTCCCGGACCGGGGCACGAACCCGTGTCCCCTGCATCGATAGGCGGACTCTCAACCACTGCGCCACCAGGGAAGCCCTCTCTGTGTCTCTTATAAGGACACTTGTCATTAAGTTTAGGGCCCACCCAGATTATCCAGAATGATCTCATCTCTAGATCCTTATCTTCTTTACATCTTCAAAGACCCTTTTTCCAAATATGGTCACATTCATATGTTTCAGACCCCCTTTTGGGGGGCTACCATTCAACCCACTGCAGATACCAAGGGTGTGATATTAGAGGCAACGACCTACACAACCCTTGGGGTGAATGGCGCCTTACCTTCTGTGCCCCAGGAGCCTCTCTTCCTCCCTCACATCCTGGCTCTACTAAAAAACCCTGCAATGAACCTCTGTGCATGTCACCTGGAACCCTTGGGCAGGAGTTTGTCTAGGGTACATAGCACAGGAGTGGAATTGCTGAGTGGTAGAAAGTGTGCATGTTAATCTTTATTAGAAAAGGTCTAGCTTTTCTCAAAGTGGTTGTACCAAGTTATGTTACCATCAGTGGTGAATGGCAGTTCCCATTGCTTCACGTCGTCTCCAAGCCCTGGGCTGAGCGATTTTCTAATTATAGTCAGTCTGGTAGATGTGAAGGAGTCCGTGTGCTAAGACTAGGTGTGAAAGGGTATCTCATCAAGGTTTTCAGTGTGCATTTCTCTGATGACTAATGAGATTGAGCATCTTTTCACATGTCGGTGGGCCATTTGTGTTTCTTCTTCTGTGAAATGCTTCCTTAAGGTTTTTGCTCATGTTTACGATTTATTTTTGCTTTTTCTTTTTGATTTATGAAAGTACTTTATATATTCTCTATATTAATCCTCTGTTAGTGAAATATGTCCCAAATATCTTCCCCCAGCAAGTTGTCTTTTTGCACTCTTTTTAAAATGTAGTTGAATTTATCAGTTGTTTCCTTTATCATTTAAGCTTTTTCTTCTTGATTACAAAATCCTCCCTATCCTTGAGCATATAAAATGTTTCTCTAGTCACCTTATAAAGATTTTACACTTTTTTTTTTTGGTTGCGCTGGGTCTTAGTTGTGGCAGGTGGGCTCCTTAGTTGTGTCATGTGAACTCTTAGTTGTGGCATGCATGTGGGATCTAGTGCCCTGACCAGGGATCGAACCCGGGCCCCCTGCATTGGGAGCACAGAGTCCTATGCACTGCACTACCAAGGAAGTCCCAAAATTTTACACTTTTGTGTATTTCATATTTAAGTCCCAGAATGGATGGGCCTTTTTTTTTTTTTGACATATGGTGTGAGATGGGGATGCAATTTCACCTATTTGTATTTAATTCACCAATTGTCTTGACACCATTTCTCAAAGAGTCCAGGCTCTAATCACTATCTGAAATGTCCTCTTGGTCATAAATCAAACTTCCACATATACATGAATATTGTTTGAGGTCCTCTATTGTGTTTCATTGGTCCATTTCCTGTCCTTGTTCCAATGAACAGTCTTCATTACTCCAGCTTTAACAGTAAGTCATAGTATATGGTTCGGTAGCTCCCCCGCCACTGCACCCCATGCTCCTACTAACTCTTTTTCAGAAGTGTCTTAGCTGTCTTGGACAGTTGCTCTACCACATGCATTTTTTTAAAATTTATTTTTGGCTACGTTGGGTCTTCGTTGCTGCACGTGGGCTTTTCTCTAGTTGTGGCGAGCAGGGGCTTCTCTTCATTGCCGTGCTCAGGCTTCTCATTGTGGTGGCTTCTCTTGTTGCAGAGCACGGGCTCTAGGCGCTCAGGCTTCAGTAGTTGTGGCTCATGGGCTCTAGAGCACAGCCTCAGTAGTTGTGGCACATGGGCTTAATTGCTCCACGACATGTGGGATCTTCCTGGACCAGGGCTCGAACCCCTGTCCCCTGCATTGGCAGGCAGATTCTTAACCACTGCACCACCAGGGAAGTCCCCACATACATTTTTGAAACAGCTTTTCAAGTCCCTTGAAAATAACTGTTGAGATGTTTTTATAGACATTGCATTAAAGGATTAAAGGTATAGATGAGTTTGGCTAGAATTAACAGAATTGTGATTTAAAATTTTCTTATCTAAGAACATTGTATTTCTCTCCATCTCTTTAGATCTTTTTGAATGACATTTAAAGTTTGATCATTTTCCACAAAGGGTTTACATATCTTTTCTAGATTTATTCCTAGGTACTTTAATTTTTTTTTGGTGGCCTTTAGAAATGGGTATCTTTTTAAGAAAATTACATTTTCTAACTGATTCTTGCTGGTATATAGTTAAATGCAAATGCTTTTTGTATCCAGCAATCTTGCACACCTCCCTTATGAGTTCAGACACTGTATTTGCATATAATTTGGGGGTTTCTATGTAGCCAATCATTTATCCTCAAATAATGACAGTTTTATTCTTCTCATCCTTTCTTTTTCTTCGTATGTAAATATATACACATGTTTTCTATTGTATTATATGCTATTACATAAATATATACAAATATACACATAATTTGTCAGGACAAAGTTAAATCAACAAATATAAAATATTCTTAAGTTTAAAAATGAATCAAATAATGGGCATAAAGATAATTAAGGAAGTTGTAAATAAAATTTTGAAGGCACATATAAACAATAAAAATGACTGACATTTGCTGCATGATGGCCATCTAAAGCTCTAAAAATAATTTTCAACTACTAAGCTTGATTTTCTCTTCCACATTCAATAATTTAAAAATTATGGAACACTTCACGAATTTGTGTGTCATCCTTGTGCAGGGGCCATGCTAATCTTCTCTGCATCGTTCCAATTTTAGTATATGTGCTGCCGAAGCAAGCACTACTCCTCCTTTCTTGAATGTCTGGACTCTTTAATGAGACATTGTTAAGTTCTGCAGGTCCAGTGAGAAAACATTAAGTAACACTTACAAAATTCAAAATGATCATTTGCCCATTTTACATAAATTCACCTCAGTGTTTCAGAGGCTCAAATCCAAATATGTAGCAGCAAATGCAAAAATTAGTTGGAGCAGCATAGCTGAATGCCGGTTTGTGAGGTACATAGGATTCTGAGGAGAATTAGGAAACAGCCCATTGACTTAGGTCCTGAGATTTTTTTTTTTTTTTTTTTTTTTTTGTGGTACGCTGGCCTCTCACTGTTGTGGCCTCTCCTATTGCGGAGCACAGGCTCCGGACGCACAGGCTCAGTGGCCATGGCTCACGGGCCCAGCTGCTCCGCGGCATGTGGGATCTTCCCAGACCGGGGCACGAACCCGTGTCCCCTGCATCAGCAGGCGGATTCTCAACCACTGCGCCACCAGGGAAGCCCAGGTCCTGAGATTTTAGGGGCAGATTCCTCAGTCTGTATGGCAGGTCTCAGCTGCAGTGAGTTTGCGGTGATACTTGCTGACCAAATGACTGTCCTGTGACTTCTTCTCCTTTCTTCTAAGATAGTGAGGATAGTCATGGGCTTTGGAATCAAACAGATCACTCTGTGTGGCCCTGAGCAAGTGGCTTAACCTATCTGAACCATAGTTTTCTCATTCGTAAAATGGTGACGATCAGCATTCCTCATAGGGTGTTGGGGAGGATTGAATGGGTTAATAAATGTAAACAATGGAAGGTCGCTGGGATACATGGTAAAGGCACCGTCAGTGTTGGCAACCAAAATGGCTCCCAAGCCATGGACCCTTCAAGCTGGTCAGGTCCTTGAGTCCTGAGACTTCATAATGCTTCAGTGCAGGTAATAGATACTATTAGGATAGCAAGCATGGGCTTTCAGCAATCCTTCCGTTGTGGGGTTTCAAAAAACTGTTCACCAAGGAAACATTTAAAAAAAAAAAAAAAGATGCTTAAACCTGAACTAAAAAAACAGCTAAAATAGGTGCTGGTTCCAATGGAGTGAGGTATGAAGGATCTGGCGCCCCATCTCCCCAGCCTCCCTCTGCCCTGCCTCCCATGGCTCCCAGCCTCTGTGGCACCTCCAATGTACCCCTTAGTCCACAGAGCACTGATTCTATTCACCACTTTTGTATCAGTCTGTTCAGGCTGCCGTAAACACATACCATAGGCTGGGTGGCTTAAACAACAGAACTTTATTTTCTCCCAGTTCTGGAGGCTGGAAGTCCAAGATCAAGGTCACCAGGGTTGTTTTCTGCTGAGACCTCTTTTTCTGGCTTGCAGACAGCTGCCTTCTTGCTATGTCCTCACATGGTCTCTTCTCTGTACACACAGAAAGAGAGCAAGCTCTGATGTCTCTTCTTCTTAGAAGGACACTAATGCTACTGGAGTAGGGCCCCACCCTACTCATTTAACCTTTATTACCTCCTTATAGGTCCTATCTCCAAATACCTTGGGGGTTTAGGACTTTGATATATGAATTTTGGGGGAAACACAATTCAGTCCGTATCCCCCTCCTATTTTCCAGATGAAGAAGCTGAGGTTCCTCTAAGGTAGATGATTCCTCCCAGCATACTTTGGAAACTAGGAGCTGAGGTTAGACCAGAGACTCTGTGCAGTTCTGGACATGAGCACAGCTGCTCTGGTGACCTGGTGGTCGAGTGAGGTCCAGAGCTTGGCAGGGATCTCCTGGCCTCTGCGCAGAACCCAACACTCCACCTGGGCCCTCAGACGGGTGGCAAGCTCCAGGAGCACCTGTGGGAAGCACTGCAGACACGGATATCCACATGGATTGGGGGCATTTTTTCCCAAGGGTTGTTTTGTTTTTTTTTAAATTGGGGTATAGTTGCTTTACAATGTTGTGTTAGCTTCTGCTGTACAACGAAGTGAATCAGCTATATGTATACATATATCCCCTCCCTCTTGGATCTCCCTCCCACCACACCTCCCCATCTCACCCATCTAGGTTGCCACAGAGCACCGAGCTGAGTCCCAACGGGTTTTGTGATCTGGAGCAGAAGAGCTGAGTGGACCCCACGTGGTGACTGCAGTCTGTGCACGTGGGATTGGGGGACACTCACAGGGACTGGGGGGCACAGAATTTCTGCCATTGTGAGGCAGGGGAGTCTCAAGGTAGCAGACCTTTGGGTTGGCTGCCGCAGATCACATTTATCAAATTCCTGCCATGTGCCAGCTGTGCTGAATGCTTTATAAAGCTACATCATGGCGCACCCCCCATGACCACCTAGTGAGACAGGAGCTCGAGTAATCCCCCAGCGTGACGCAGCTAGGAAGTGGTGGGGCCCAGACAGACACAGGCTGGTTGGCTCTATGGCCTGGGTCCTCCCAATCCCTCCCTTTAAACTCCCACTTTCTCCGAAGCCAGAGAACAGCCTCTTGGTGATGCCGCTGGCCTGGCCAGGCCTCTTCCCACAGCCTGGTCAGACTTGGATGTTTCTCGTCTCTAGGAGGGAAAATAGGGAAGGGGAATGTATGTCGTTCTCCAAGCCCCATCTAGGAGCCAAACAGATTAACCAGGGTAGGGGTGGGGGCTGGAATGTCCCAGGCTGTCTTTTCCCAAGTTGAGGAGCGGAAGTCATGACAGCTAAGGGGATTTGTGGAAATTCCTCCGTGCATTGTTACCAAGCAAAGGAAGTGTTTCAGAGTTGAGCTCTCAGTTTCTGCCCTAGGGAGCCAGGGCCAGTTTCCGCTTCTGAAGCTTGTTTGTGGGAAACTGAAGGGGCCGTTTGAGGTTCTCCATATGGGGGGCTCCAAATAGTCCCCCGTCCTTCCCTCCCAGAGGTGAAGGGGGCAGAGGGTCCAGTGAGCCTGATAAAACAGCCCCGGAATCTGTTCCTCTTCTTTTTCCTTCCACTTTAGGGCGGATGGCTCAGAGCCGAGCAAAGGAACAGAAACATTTTTTCCAGGCCTGCTGGTATTTGCTTCTGGCACACTCAGCACAAGCAGATTAGAGAAATAGTTGCATTTTTTAGTCTGTGTTCGCCCTCTGGACAGGACCTGATCATGCTCTGTGTGTGTGTGTGTGTGTGTGTGTCTCTGTGTGTCCCTCCACTGCCACCAGTCCACTCTTGGAGGGACAGCCAGGCCTGACATCCCTAGCATGGCTGTCCACACCCTGCCAGTTGGTGGGTCAACTCCCAGTCTCTTGGGAAGGTCATAACTGACTCACCAGGAAAGCTGTACGTGCATCTGTACGGTTGTCTACATATGGAGATGCTACTTATGGGCATACACGTGTATATACTTAAGTATGTCCCGTGGCTGCCTGCTTCCTCTCCATTGCCGTCCTGGGCTCTTTCTCTGGCTCCACTCCCTGATGGAGGAGCGCTCCGTGGGAGTTGTCCGCAGACCCCGGAGGAAGGCGAGGCTTGCATGGGCCCCCTGGAAAGTCTTGCTGGGAGCCAGATAACGAGGGCTGTACCAGGCTGCTCCACCCAGGCCCTGCCAGGAAAACCCTTTCCCAGAAAATCACCTTTGCGGTGTGACAGAAACCTGGTGGGGGAAGGAGGGGTATGTAGGCCCACAAGGTCATTCTCAACACCTGCACTGTCTCTGGTGGGAAAGTGAGGGTCTATCAGCTTGGCTGAACAAACCGAGAGGGAGTAACCAGCTCGTGAGAGAATTTTTACAAGATGAACTAACTGAGCAGGAGATGCTCACTTGCCTGCCTTTCTTCTTTCCTCCCTTCCCCCTCCCCTCCCCCCACTTTCATCCCCTGGCTCTCTCCTTCCTCCCTTTCCTCCTTCCTTCCTCTCTCCTTCTCCTGCCTTCTTTCTTTCTTTTTATTTCACCCTGCAAACAGAGCACCAAACACCCCCGCTCTTTAATCTCTTAGTATATCCGGCTCACTGTAAGCACTGAGGTTGGAGGATGTGACAGGCCATAGCCTGGGCACCCAAGGATTACGAAGTATCTTTCTCGTTTAAAACTCCACGCTGGGGCTTCCCTGGTGGCGCAGGAGTGGTTGAGAGTCCGCCTGCTGATGCAGGGGACGCGGGTACGTGCCCTGGTCCACAAAGATCCCACATGCCGCGGAGCAGCTGGGCCCGTGAGCCATGGCCGCTGAGCCTGCGCGTCCGGAGCCTGTGCTCCGCAACGGGAGAGGCCACAACAGTGAGAGGCCCGCGTACCGCAAAACAGAAACAAAACCAAAAAAAAACCTCCACGCTGGGTGAGCCTCCGGGATGGCCGGAGTTGAGCCTGTCATATCAACACCTCCAACTCCTTCCTTCTCCAGCACTGAGGAAAAGGGTGTTTGCGGAGCCCCAGCTGCAGACTGAGGATGCGAAAACCTAAGAGAAATAGAATTGGGGGTCATATTGTCCAGCAACATATTCTTTGGGGGAGAATTATGATTTCAGAGTTAACAGAGACTTTTTTTTTAATGGTTTATATCAATAAGACTTCAGGAAAAGGGATGATTTCCTAATGTGTAAAAGATGAATTTTTCAGAGTCAACATTCCTAATGCCCAAATACGCTTTAGGACTATGAAAATTTCATGTACAATGATACGTTGTTAGGAACTAAATCGTACTGAGCAGTGGGTTGTAAGAGGGCATTTTATGTTTTATTTTTATTTCCACGCGCGGTTTATTTTTGCTCTGACATTTTATTATAATTTCTTCTTACAGTAGGTGAAGTGCTTGGGAAGTTAATTTAAACCAGCCTGACTTTCTGTGTGTTTTTTTAATATTTGTTTAAGCTTTTATTGAGCTTGTCAGGCAAGTCAGAGTACAAAAATGCAGCTGAAAACTCCGTTTTCCTTCTGCGGTGCCTGCCCATTAATACTAGGTGGTGACAACAAGATTCACGAACACTTCGAATGGGGGATTATTCTGGGTTTCCAAGGAAATTCGAGCCACCTGTTTCAGAAACCTCTTAGTGACTTAGTCGGATGATGAAGGCTGTCTCCCCACTCAGCTGTCACTTGGAGTTCCAGCTCCTCAGGCCCCCTCTGACCTGGCTAGGCTCTGCGGGGCCAATTTGCATCACTGGTCGGAGGCCTGGGCTTGAGTTGTCCTCCCAGCTTGTGGCTTGGCCTCAGCCTGGGCCAGAGAAGCAGCTGCCATCTATCTGCCTCTGGGGAACTTTCCAGATCCACAGCAGACTGGCTTCCCCTGGGTTTGGGCTGCCCAGTCTGGAGCTGTTTATCATGGACAGCAGAACGACATGGGATCACCTTGAGGAAGTGGGTTGTGAGAGCTGATTGTGTGGCCTACGTGTCAGGGAGCCATGCTACCCACAGAATTTGGCCAAGGGAGAAATAGAAAGTCAACATTTTCCAGCAGGCTGGGAAGCAGCTGGGTGTTTCTGGAGCCCAGGGCTCTCTTGTAGAACAGTCTTGTGATGGTGGCCAGGGGCACAGCCTGATCTTGGTTAGGCTGGGGACAGTTTGAGAACCGCTGGTCTGATTCAGCCCCATCGTTTGATCAGTGGGAAACAGGCCCGGTCTGGAATCAGGAGGAAGTACCACATGCATCTGCACTCAGTTTGTTTGTGGCAAAACCAGGACAAGGTCTGCCAGGCTAGATTTCTTTCTTTCTTTTTTTTTTTTTTTAAATATTTATTTATTTAGCTACACTGGGTCTTAGTTGCAGCACATGGGGTCTTTGTTGCAGCATGAGGGATCTTTAGTTGCAGCATGCAAACTCTTAGTTGCAGCATGTGGGATCTAGTTCCCTGACCAGGGATCAAACCTGGGCCCCCTGCACTGGGAGAGCAAAGTCTTAGCCACCAGACCACCAGCAGAGTCCAGGCTAGATATCTTTCTGCTTCTTCTCTGCTGGTCCAGTTAGGACAAGACAGTGATTTCTGAAATTCCACCAGTTGCCACACTTGATCTGCTCATCTCTCCTTCAGTTGGGCTTGGTCCTCTGCTCACAAAAGAGCCATCCGCAAACTCCAAGGGGGATCCATTCCCCTTCTCCAAGGGGGCATGTTGGTCATTCAGATGTTGGCTTTTTGGTCAATGTTGTGAATAAGAGAGCTCTTTGGCTTGAAGAAAAGGCCAGGTCCCTCACAAGTTGAGTTCGCTAAGTTTTGGCTTCTGCCCTGTGGCATTCTCTTCTAAAGGAGGGCTCTGTGCCTACTGCCCCTGCTGAGGGGATAACACTTTCTGCTTCATGTGGCAAAGCCCCCTCGTCACTGATGTAGATCCAGGGTCGGCTCCTGACTGAGGGGAAAGGACAGTCACAGGCTGGCCAGGAATCTCCAAGAATCATTGACTTGAAAAGATGATCTGGGCCAATCACATTCCTCCCCTGGGAGTTCAGGATTGGGAAACTCAGAGGCTGTGGCCATTTGCAACGGAGATCAAAGCTGAAAAGCTGTTAGGGTTTGCATGATATGGAAGGGGTGTCGGTAGCCCCGAGGAGCCATGTGCAAGCTGAGGGAAGGTAAGGGAAGCTGGGGAAGGCAGCAGTGGAAGGAGACCAGGGAAGAAACAGAGAATCAGTAATTCCACGAGAAAGATCTGCAGTTACAATTTTAGTTCCCCCGAGGCCTGATTTCTCTGTGGCTTCTATCCCTGGCATCTAGTACATTCCCTGTTATGTCTTGACCACAAACATCCTTTGCTTGAGCTAACCTGAGTGGGTCTCTATTCCTTTCAACACAAGTTGCTAGAAGAGGGATTGGTAACTTCTTCTATAAAGGGCTGATAGCAAATATTTCAGGCTTGCCACATGGTCTCTGTGGAAACCACTCAGTGCTGCCCTCATAAGGTGAAAGCAGCCACAGATAACCTGTTGATAAATGGGCATAGATGGCTTACAATAAAACTTTATTTTCAAACAGGTGACCAGCTTGCTGGCTGAAGTTTGTCTGCACCAGGTGAAAACTTTAGTGTCCACAGAGCTGGGGTGGAAGGATCAAATTCTTCCAGTCTTAGGAAGACTGAAGACTCCTACCCAACCCCCTCCCCATCCCCTTGAGGCCAGGTGTCATTTGACTGTAGATTAAGGGTGGGTGGAAAATGAGCCCCACATTTCCTCTGTACCCTCTTTTCTCACAGTGCTCTGCCACTTCCCCAGGCTGGTCAGCTACCCCCTGAGTCATGGTAGGAGCCCCAGACCCCAAAGTTTAAAGAAGTCAGGATTACCCAATTGGCAAACCAAGCATATGCACAAGGTATCTGCAAAGCAAGGGCACTCCCTAAACTCAGCTTTTATGAACTATGCCAAATTTTACACAAAGGAAATTTTGCCATTCTAACCTATTATGAGGCTTGTAATTTACTAAAAAAGCAAATAAAATACTTAAATTACATTTTCATAATGATTAACATGGAACAGGGTTAAACAATAGGGAGTGGTGGAGACTGGGGTAAACTGGTCAAAGGAGATACCGCCTGGTCTGAAATCAGTGACAGTCAGTACTCAGCTCTGTTCCCTTTGGGAACACAATCCATCTGATGTTGTTAGAATTTCCAATTCCTGGATATCTGAATTTTTAAAAATATAAAACCTTTTTTTTCTTTTTCTTTCTTTCTCTCTCTCTCTCTCTTTTTGTAAACCATTAGCAATTAATTTAAATTTAAGGAAACAATTTTTCTTTTAAAAGAATATCTTCAGGGCTTCCCTGGTGGCGCAGTGGTTGAGAGTCTGCCTGCCGATGCAGGGGTCACGGGTTTGTGCCCCGGTCTGGGAAGATCCCACAAGGTGTGGAGCGGCTGGGCCCGTGATCCGTGGCCCCTGAGCCTGCACGTCCAGAGCCTGTGCTCCGCAAAGGGAGAGGCCACAACAGGGAGAGGCCTGTGTACCGCAAAAAAAGAAAAAAAAAAAAAAAAAAAAAGAGTATCTTCAAATCACAGTCAACCCATGGGATTCTCAGGGCCGGTTTGCCCTTTCACCTGAACCCACATTGGACTGAAATCCCTTTGGCATATTCACCCCACCCCTTGGAAAAGGAAAGCCCTGCATGTATCTCTGAGCTCTTGAGAAGGAAACTGAATCCAGAAAGAGTGGGTAGCTTGCTTATGGTTTACTGAGGCAGGACCAGAGCTGAGCTGAAACCATATAGGCTCCAGGTTTCCACATGAAACCTGCCCTCTGCCTCAAACTGAAGCTGGCCTTACAAGCATTTCTCTGTGCTTTCTCATGCTTCCACATATGGACTGTGTGCGCAGTGGTATCCGCCTGTGTTTGCTGTAGTTGACAGGAGGGGCTCTGAGAAACTAGAAGAGTTGGATATAGTTAATAAGTCAGAATATGAACCAGGATCTCATCCTGCAACATGAACAGCTCTCAGCTTGCCCCTCAAGCCTGTGTTGGGAAATGGACCTTTCCCTGGTCCTTGTGTGGAGTTCCCACAGGGTGAATCATAGGTGGCTTTTTCAAATTAAGGAATATGTTTTCATCCTAAGGGCACAACAGGGAGAAATATGCTGTTTGCAAAACAAGCGTTATACATGAGACTTCAGGAAGAAGAGACTAAAACATAGGGACATATCTTCCAGAGGTATGGGTGGATACTTTTTCTAGAGAATCTTAGGGATGTCCTAGCTCAGGGCAGCTTGGAGGGCAAGAGCTATAATGCATCCTTTGAGGATCCCTTCAAGAGAGTGTCAGCCCGGGATATAGATCAGGGCCAAGTCCATATGGTTTGAATGTAGCTGCTCCTCTGAGAGTATGTCTCTGGCTATATTCCTGAGCCAAATGAAGATGGTTTTTGGATTATTCAGTGTTTTGTTTTAATTCAGGCCTCATCTTCCTTCCATACTGGTAACAGGCCAAGCCATTGTTACCAGTACTGGTTCAGTAATTACAAGTTGTCATTCGATTTCTCTGTGGACCATGGTGGTGGTGGTGGTGGTGTTTGGAGTCAGATTGTCTGGGTTCTAATCCTAACTCTATCATTATTAGTCATGTCACTTTGACAAATTACTTAATTTCCCTATGCCTCTATTTTCCCATCTGTAGAATGGGAACAATAACATTGTCTACCTCATAAGGTTCTTCTGACATTAAAATGAAAAGTGCATTCATTCAGTTCTGAATATTTGTTGAGCACCTGGCTCTGGGAGCTGGAAATACAGTAGAGAACTAGACAGGCAATGTTCCTGCTCTTGAGATGCTATCATTCTCACATGTACTCAGCAAATATTAGGTGCCATTATTATTGTTGATGTTTTATTGATGTTCTTGCCACCCAACTCATAGGGAAGGAGAGAGATATTATCCCAATCTGTGGCTCATTAGTTTTCCAGAGTAAGTGAGGAAAGATCTCTCCTTTACTGTACAATAACCATTTCTCAGAGCCTGCTTGGTGTCAGAGACAGGCTCCCAGAGTATCTGGACATTTAAAATATGCCCACAAATTATTTGATGTTCTTCCCGTCAAGAAGTAGAGCTGAATTTCCCACCATTTGAGTGGAGGTTGTACTTAGCAATTCACTTCTAACCAATAGAATGTGGCCGAAATAATGGGGTGTGTGACATCTAAGGGCAGATCATAAAAGGTACTGCGGCTTCCTCCTTGCTCTCTCTGAAATTATTTGTTCTGGAGGAAGACAGATGCCATGTTGTGAGGACACTCAAGCAGCCCTAGGGAGAGGCTCACATGGTGAGGAACTTAGGTGTCCTTCTAAAAACAAGGAACTGGGGTCTCCTAAAAACAGCCATGTTAGGGAGCAATCTTGGAAGAACAGCCTCCATCCCCGTCCCCATCAAGCTGTCAGATGACTGTCACAGCCCTAGCCAGCATCTTGACTGCAACCTCATGAAAGACCCTGAGTCAAAGCCACACAGTTTCAGCTGCTTCTGGATTCTTGACCCACAGAAACTGCAAGGGAATCAATGTTTGTTGTTTAAACCACTATGTTTTGAGGTAATTTGTTATGCAGCAGGGGATACCTAATACAATGCCTTTACTTAGAACAGACCTTGTAGGAATATTCTTTCTTAATACCAAGGTAGAAGTCTGTAGGGTTATTTATATCCTAAATATTTATTGAGCACCTGCTTCTAGTGGATTCTGTCTTAAAAAATCTCAAAATCTCAGTGGATTTCTATCTTAATAAATGGAGAAAACAGTAAGGTAAGGGAAGCTGGAAGAGCTTGAGTGTAGCCATAGGTCTTATTTCACTGGTGTGGAAATCACCCACTCAGACTGAAATCAGAACACTACAGCAAGTGGTGCAGCATGATAGCTTGGTATTAATTGTATAAACCTGAGCAGTCCTGCATGTGCTGGAGATGCAGAGGGAAGGTTTTCAAAGATTCAGTTTCCATGTCTGAAGATGGTACCCAGTGTAATTCAGCTTTTCACTGATCCATTTGCTTGGTGATGATGCCTTCACCGCCAAAGGATGACTTCACGATGGGAGCCGTTTGCCTCAGTAGCTGGCAGGGAAATGCTTTTCTAGAGATGGGGGAAGACAGAAGCTGTAAGAGAGTCTCAGTGCTGAGGCAGTGACTCAGCTTTCCTCTCCAACAGGGCAGCATCCACCAGCCATTGGCTTCTCCATGGTCTCCCCTCTTCACCTCTGCGATTTGGCCCTGAGTTAGGCTACTCAGTGCATATCTCTTCCTGGAACATGAGACCCCCCATTCCCTTCCTCCCTCCCTTACTCTCCATCTGTGCTGGTCAGTTTTATGTGTTCACTTGACTGGGCCACAGTATGGCCAGATACTGGCCAGTCGTTATCCAGAGTGTCTGTGAGGGTGTTTCTGGATGAGATTAACATTTGAATCAATGGACTGAGTAAAGCAAATTGCCTTCCCTAATGTGGGTGAGCCTCACCCAATCAATTGAGGACGTGAATAGAACAGAAAAAGCTGGGTAGGAAGGAACTCCTCCTACCAGTCTGCAGGAGCTGGGACACCGTTCTTTTCCAGCCTTCAGACAAAACGTTGGCTCTTCTTGGATCTCCAGTCTGCCAGCTTTGGAACTGGAACTTATGTCATCAGTTCTCCTGGTTCTCAGGCCTTCAGATTCAGACTTGAACTACACCTTGGCTCTCCTGGTTCTTCCAGCATGGTGACAGCAGATCTGGGGATTTCCCAGTCTCCATAATCATGTGAGCTAATTCCTTATAATAAAACTTTCTGTGTGTATATATATATATATATATATATATATATACACACATATATCTGTACATATATACATATATATGTATATACATATATATATGTATGTATATATATATATGTATATACGTATATCTTTCTGTATATATATATATATATATATATATATATATCCTTTTGGTTCTGTTTCTCTGGAGAACCCTGACTAATACACCCCCCATCAAACCCATGGCTGCAGTCACCTCCCTCCTCTAATCTGCCATCGTCTCTCCCCTGCATAACCACCGGATCTCCTCACGGATCTCCGTAGTGGGTTGAATGGCGGCCCCCCAAAATACGAACCAACCCTAAACCCTGAACCTGTGATTATCCACTAATTTGAAAAACAGGTCATTGTAGATGTAATGAAGTTAAGGATCTCAAGATGAGATCATCCTGGATTAACAGGATGGGCCCTAAATCCAACAAGTGCCCTTATAAGAAAAGGAGAAATGCAGACACACTGGGCAGAAGACACAGAGAGGAGACCATGTGAAGCAGAAGCAGAGACTGGTGTTGTGCTGTCACAGCCAAGGAGCACCTGGGGCCCCAGAAGCTGAAAGAGACAAGACTCTGTCCTGGAGCCTCAGAGGGAGTGCGGCCCTGTTGATGCCTTAATTTTGGACTTCTGCCCCCACAAACTGTGAGCATACATTTCTGACATTTGAAGCCACCAGGTTTGGGGTGATTTGTTGTGGCCGCCTAAGGAAACAAATACAGTCTCCTCCTTCCAGTCTTGATCCACTGTGATCCTTCACCACCAGCAGCCAGAGTGATCTTTGAAAAATACAAATCCAATGATAATTTCTATTTAAAATACTACATGTTTTTTAAAAACTACATTTAGAATAAAATACACCTCACTTTCCTCCAAAGCCCAGCTAGATCCATCCCCCAGCATCTGTCATCTCTGAGGGGTCTCACACCGCCCTCCCCCTGCCCTCGGCACACTCCTGTCACCAGACCACCAGTCTCTGTCTGAAGCACACCAAGCTCTCTCCTGCCTCAGGGCCTTTGCCATCCTTCAGGTCTCAGTTTAAATGTCACGATCACAGAGAGGACCTCCGTGTCCCATCTAAAATGCTCTCCAGGGGCTTCCCTGGTGGCGCAGTGGTTAAGAATCCGCCTGCCAATGCAGGGGACACAGGTTCAGAGCCCTGGTCCGGAAAGATCCCACATGCCGCGGGGCAACTAAGTCCGTGCGCCACAACTACTGAGCCTGCGCACTGCAGCCGGTGCTCCACAGCAACAGAAGCCACCGCAAGGAGAAGCCCGCGCACCACAACAAAGAGTAGCCCCCACTTGCAGCAACTAGAGAAAGCCTGCTCACAGCAACGAAGACCCAACGCAGCCATAAATAAATAAATAAATAAATAGACAGATTTAAAATGCTCTCCATCCACAGCCTTGCACTAACCATACTCTCACCATGTTTGTTGCCTTCATACCCTCTGTCACTGTAATTAACTCACTTGTCTGCTTGTTAAATCTGCTCCCTGCCCTCACCATGGAAGGAGGGACTGTGCTCATTTTGTTTCCCTCTGCCTGCTGGACCTCCAGGACAATTTACAGAGTAGCTTTTGACAAATGATTATAAACACACGCTAGCATGAATTGCTTTTTCCCGTTCACCCATTCATTCAATAAATGTGTATTAAGCACTTATTTTGTGCCAAGCATATATCACAACCTTGCTCAGTGACAAATATCAGGTCTTCTTTTAAATTTACATTTTGTGTATTTTTAAAATTAGGTAATACTTTCAATGGACTGAAATTCCAGAGGTCACCCAGCTATTCAGTTAAAGCCTCTGCACCAGTTGCTATGACATTGTCTCTCAGCTCCAAACCCATCCTTTCATACTCAGCTTTTGGATGCTGCAGCTGGGGCTCCGCACAGAGCGTTTCTGCTTTGTCAGCCGCCTCATGGGAGATTCTCCCAAGAACGGTGTCCAGGAAATTGTAAGGTCAGAGGAGGCAGAAGAAACTTGCTCCTTCTGTGGGCTTCCTGTCTGCTTCCTGCACTGTGAACAGCCCTCACTATTGCTTCTTCATCCTGCCTTCCTGACGCAATTGAACCCAATTTTTAGTTTTTCTAATACCAGCCTCCTTGTACCGCCCTCGCAGACACAGCACCAGCCATCGGTGCCCCCCTCCTCAGAGGTCTGTATCCTGGCACATGATGGGCAGTTCCCGCCCCAACTTCTAAGCTTGAATCATTCACTTAATTCCAACTCTTCCCTTGGTCCCCCTCATACTCACGCCAAGGAGCGGTGACAGCTTCCTGCAGTCGTTACTGCTATGAAACCTCGGAGTGTTTACATTGCAGTTACCTGGTTAACAATTTTACATCGTATTAACGATTCTTTATATTAAATTTTCTCAGATCAAATAACTTGTGTGGTTTCTGTTTCCTGGGTAGATGTTGGCTGATTCAGCTTCCTTCCCATATCTGTCCCCACTTCTCCCTGGAGGCTACCAACAAACTAGATTCTTGCATATCCTCCAGAGATCAAATGCATTTTTTGAGTCAAATAGTTTCATCAAATGTGGAATAAGATAGAAACCATCAAACTTTGTTAATAATTAAGGTAATAATAACTAACTTTGTTGTTAGTACCAGGTTCTGTGTGAAATGCTACTTTGTGTGGAAGATTTGATTGTTCACCCTATTTTACAGATGAAGAAACCAAGGCAAAGACTGATTAAATATCCCACTCCAGCTCACATAGTTAGTAAGTGTCAGAAGCAGTGTTTGAATCCAGGCACCTAGGCTCCAGCATCCTCATACTTAGCCACTTTGCAATATTCCTCCCCCACGGCGGTGCTGAGAGCATAGGCTTTAAATCTAAGACGGGAGGCTTGATTCCTACTTACTGGCTTGTATCTTTGAGCGAAACTACCTAATCTCTTTGGACCTCAACCCCAACATGTGTAAAAATGGGTAAAAATATCTACGTCATGGGGCTTTTACAAGATTACGTGAGACACTATATGAAAGCATCTAATACAGCGTAGGGCATAGAGTACTTAGTCTGTAAATGTTAGCTCTTAAAATTAACGTCATCACTATGCCTTCCCTATTCACTCAGTGGGTGTCTAGTTTCTCCTCTTTTAACACACGTATGCAGTGATGTGCTGATAAATGCTCGACAACCAGCTTTCTGAAATTAAAACAAAGCCCTAATTCATAGCTTACATGGATTTCTGGGGTGTTAAGACTCCCACCGTGGCCAATTTCAGGCTACCAACACAGTAACAATTGGCTGGGACTTCCCTGGCAGTCCAGTGGTTAGGACTCCACGCTTTTACTGCCAAGGGCATGGGTTCAAGCCCTGGTGGGGGAACTGGGATCCCACAGGCCGCATGGTGTGACCAATAAAAATTAATTAATTAATTAAATCCTATTCTTTAAAAAACAAAAAACAATTGGCTTACAGGTTTCTTAAAAATATAACATTCTTCTCTTGAGACCTGGTCTTGAGAGGGTGCAGCACAGCACCCCACCTGAGTCTTTGTGAGAAATCCAAGATTCAAGCATTCTTTGTCTAATGAGAGCTTCAACGGCATACACTTTCTAACCGCTTAGGGTTCAGGAAGGCAAATCTGAACCGCTGAAGAACCCCTGCCTTTTGCTCTTGCATTCATGTATTCTGCAGATATCCCTGGGCTCCTGCCATTTGCTCTATCTGGAAAGAGTTTTTATTCAAGAATGTAAACCTAGGGCTTCCCTGGTGGCGCAGGGAAGTATCTCCTCCAGGAGCCTGTATTGCGGTCTCACATGACTCCTCTTTGTCTGTGCTTCAAATCCTCTCATGCACTTGAGCTGTCCCTCCCAACTCCCCCAGTGCCCAGCTCTGTTCAGGGGACACCCTCACATTTTTCTGATTAACTATTTGTTTACCCAACCTCCTCTCCCTCTGTCTCCACCTTCACTAACTGTGCCCTCGGCTCCTCTCTCTCTGCCCAAGGTGCAGTGTCACCCACCAGACATTTGGGTCCACTCCAGACCAGATGAAGACCTTGAGGGGTTGATGTCTTGTTGTATAGTGGTTTATAGAAAGTCGTGTGGAATCAGATGAACCTGGGATCAAAACTCAGCTCTGTCATTTACCAACGCTATGAACTTGAGCTAGGCGAGTTAACTATTTAAAGCTTCGTTTTCTTTCCCCCTTCCTTTCTTCTTTCCTTTCCTCCCGCCCCCTACATCCTTCCCTTCCCTTCTTTCATTCCTTAAGAGTTGATGGCTGTCTTAGTCTGTTCAGGTTGCTATAACAAAATCCCACAGACTGGGTGGCTTATAAACAATAGAAATTTATTTCTCACAGTTCTGGAAGCTGGAAGTCTGAGATCAGGGTGCCAACATGGTCGGGTTCTGGTGAAGACCCTCTTCAGGATTAAAGACCTCTCACTGTGTCCTCACACAGCAAAAGGGACTAGAGAACTCTCTGGGGTCTCTTATTAGGGCACTAATCCCATTCATGAGGGCTCCACCCTTATGACCCAATCACCTCCCAAAAGCCCCACCTCCTAATATCATCACATTGGGCATTAGGATTTCAACGTATGAATTTAGGGGGACACAAACCTTCAGACCATAGCAGTAGCCACACTTTTATGTTTTAGTTAGGTTTTTTTTAAGTCAAAGTACCACCTGTACATAGTCTATGTAGTACAAGTACAGAAGTACAGAAGTACAGAAGTAGAAGTACAAGTACTTCTACAAAGCTTATTATTTTATTTTTGGCCAGGCCATGCAGCTTGTGGATCTCAGTTTCCCTACCAGGGATTGACCCCAGGCCCTTGGCAGTGAAAGCATGGAGTCGTAACCACTGGACTGCTGGGGAATTCCCTACAAAACTTATTTTTAAATGGCAGGTCTCCCCTAACCCCATTTTCTCCTCCCAAGAGGTGACTACTTTGAAGTCCTTTAGCTATTTATTTGAATTACCTTTGCATATCTAAATAATATACTTAGATTGATGCTTCTTGATTTTTCAGTTTTAGGCATTATCTTTGACTTTACCACTGTGAAACAGGACCATACGTATCATAATATAAACTGTATTTTTCTGTTTGGCAATACTTTCACATGGAATAAAATCAGATCAAATAGTTATCTGAGAATTCTAGATTGGGACATGAGGATTGCTCCTTCATCCCATTTCATCCCCTCCCACCATGTACATACTCCCTGCCCCGCCCCCCATCTCCCAATATAGTTACATCTAATATTTATTAGATCAGTATTCAGCATTTATACTATTATGACTGTGGAATGCTATTCACAGCTGAGCCATACAGTATTCTAGGAATATTTTTCCTTTTCTCTGTAATCGTTGTTGTTTCCCCAGGAGGTCATACTTACCCTAATTTTGTTTGTTTGTTTGCTAAGTATTTGATACGATTATCATAAATTCAACCCAAGGAATCCCTAATTGTGAATCTCCTGTCAATACATTAAAATACATGTGACATTCTGTCAACTTTGCCTCAGTGAAATCCCCACAGCTCCTCTGACCATTGGGACTGGCCTGGTTTTCTCTGGGCCTCAGGTACAGCTATGGTTTTGAGGTCCCCCTACATTGTCATCCAGGGCTCCTGCCACTTTCCTCTGCTGCTGGATCCACTTTTGCCAGAATCTCCTGTCTCCTGGTAGATCACATCATTCAGCAGCTTCCTTAGACTGTGCATGTCTGAAAATGCCTTATTCTACCCTTACCTTTAAGTGATAATTTAGCTGAAGAATTCTAGCTTGGAAATAATTTCTCTGCAGAATTTTGAAGACATGGCTTTGTTTTTTTCTAAGTTTCTGAGTTGCTGTTGAGTGACCTGATGTCATTATGATTCTTTGTCTGAAACCTGTTTTTTCTTTCTGGAATCTTGCTTTCTCTTTGTCCCCAGTTTTTAGAAATTTCACAGTGGTGTGACGTGATGTGAGTCTATTTTCATATTCAGGGCACTCTGTGGACTCTTTTAATTAAAAATGTCCATTCTGATAAATGGTTGCTTTGGGCTGTGTCATTTTAGCTAAGCTGGAACTGCGTCTCCCAGAACCCCATTCTCTATCTGGTGTCAAGCTAGTGTTGGCCACAAAGGACATTTTGTACCAAATCTGGAAGGTGAAAATAAAGCAGCAGCCATATTTTTATGCTCTGAATGTTGGTGTCCGGTGTCAGGCACTGAGGCATCTCTTAGCTCACCTGGCTGGTTTGGGACAGCACCTGGACTCACAGCTTCATTAACCCCCACCATATCTGTTCCTTCAGCCTCTCCAACTCCTTTTGCTGGTGTGTGTGTAGCTCTGTGGTGGTGAAAGTGTGCCAGATTCTCCTGTAGGTCACCCATGGCATTCAGGTTGGAGGGAGTGAGAGAAAGACATGGGTTCCAGTTTGCCCTCTTGGGTTCCACCTTTTCTTTGCTCTTTTCCACACCCAGTTTTCCTTCCCAACTGCCAGTCTGTAGAGACTTTAGGCTCAACACTAGTTTGCAAAGGCAGCAGCTTGCATAGACTGCTTCACCAACTCCACGATGGTGGAGGGCCTAACTCCTGTAACAAATCCCTTATCCTGTATCACTTGTGGTGGTTCTGTTTCTCTGTTCAAACTCCGACTGATTCATTTTCTTAATTTCTTAATTTCTTAATTTCCTTCAGTTTTTCTATTCTTTTGTTCTAGAAACCCTGTTAACTGAAGAATGACCTCTTAGATAGGTCCTCTGCTTTTCTTTCCCTTTCTCTCTTATTTTCCACCTCTCTGGTTTTTATTCTTCATTCCAGGAGAGTTCTTCAGTTTTATCCTCCAACAATTCTACTGTGTTTTCAGTTTATGCTATCTATTTGTAATTTCCAGGAGTTCTTTTCTATTCTCTTGATATTTCTTTTTCTGTAGCATACTGTTCTTTTTTCATGAATGCAAAAAATCTCTTAACACCCTGGAAATAGTAATAATGATAGTTTTTAAAAGTGATTTCCTCTTCATGTACTTTCTCTGCTTCCTCCAAAATGGTTTTTTTTTTATGTTTGCTTTGGTCTCTACCTTTCATTTGGCTTTCCTCAAATGTATAGTGACCTTTGTTTCTTCATATTTAAGAATGAGGGGGCTTCCCTGGTGGCGCAGTGGTTGAGAATCCGCCTGCCGATGCAGGGGACACGGGTTCATGCCCCGGTCCGGGAAGATCCCACATGCCGCGGAGCGGCTGGGCCCGTGAGCCATGGCCGCTGAGCCTGTGCGTCCGGAGCCTGTGCTCCGCAACGGGAGAGGCCACAACAGTGAGGCCCGCATACCACAAAAAAAAATTTAAAAAAAAAAAAAAAAAAAAAAAAAAAGAATGAGGTATTTTTTTGGAAGCTCTGCATGACTGTGATCTTTGCTGTATGCTGATCTGGCTGGCTCCCTCATTGGGAAACTCCTGGTTTTAGTATTTTGTATCTTTCCTCTTGGGCTAGTCAAATTCCCCAGAGAAGGGGTTTCTTTTCTTCTGGCAGGAGAGTACAAGACTGATTGCCAGCTTTCTGGGAGCCAAGGTAGAAAGGAGGGCTGGGGGCTCAGCATTCAATATGTCAGTGTCACCAGATCCCTCTGTTTTCCCATGGTACCTTTACCCTCAGTTGTAGGGTTTTCTCTAATTCAGACCCCTCCCATTCTACCCTCTCCTGATAAAAAAGCTTAGCCTTTTGTCTAGGTGGGAAAGAGGGAGTCACATGGCTGACTAGAGTGGGTGATGGGATCTGGGATCCACCAGCTTCTTCTTTTAAAAAAAAAAAAATTTATTTATTTTTGGCTGCATTGGGTCTGTTGCTGTGCATGGGCTTTCTCTAGTTGCAGTGAGCGGAGGCTACTCTTCATTGTGGAGCAGTGGCTTCTCTTTGTTGCAGAGCACAGGCTCTAGGCGTATGGGCTTCAGTAGTTGTGGCATGTGGGCTCAGTAGTTGTGGTGCACGGGCTTAGTTGCTCTGCAGCATGTGGGATCTTCCCAGACTAGGGCTCAAACCCATGTCTCCTGCACTGGCAGGCAGATTCTTAACCACTATGCCACCAGGGAAGCCCCCACCAGCTCCTTAAACTAACTTTTAAACCAACCAGTCCCCTGATTTTAGCTCCACCCCACCCCTACTTTAGGAGATAACTAGTGCTCCCTATTCTGACCCCTTGGGGAAAGTCTGAGCTGTAATCTGACTGTTCCTCGGCTTTCCACACAGCTGACTTAGGATTCAGATTTCTCAGGCCTGCAAAGTCCATTCATATTCATTTCAGCTTCCAAAATTTTTTTGGTGTGAGCTCAGTGTCTGTTTTATTTACCTTGTAGGATTATTAATTTTTTTCATTTATTACTTTATTCATTTATTCAACAAATACTTATGAGCCTGTACTATGTGCCAGACATCGCTTGACTTTAAAAAAAAATCAGGGCTTCCCTGGTGGTGCAGTGGTTAAGAATCCGCCTGCCAATGCAGGGGACACGAGTTCGAGCCCTGGTCTGCGAAGATCCCACATGCCGCGGAGCAACTAAGCCCATGCGCCACAACTACTGAGCCTGTGCTCTAGAACCTGCAAGCCACAACTACTGAGCCTGAGTGCCACAGCTACTGAAGCCCATGTGCCTAGAGCCCATGCTCTGCAACAGAAGAAGCCACCTAATGAGAAGCCTGCGCACTGCAACAAAGAGTAGCCCCTGCTGGCCGCAACTAGAGAAAAGCCCACACACAGCAACAAAGACCCAACGCAGCCAAAAACAAAAATAAAATAAATAAATTTATTTTAAAAAATCAATTAACTCTTTTATTTATTTATTTATTTTGCGGTACGCGGGCCTCTCACTGTTGTGGCCTCTCCCGTTGCGGAGCACAGGTTCCGGACGCACAGGCTCAGGACGCACAGGCTCAGCGGCCATGGCTCACGGGCCCAGCCGCTCCGCGGCATGTGGGATCTTCCCAGACCGGGGCACGAACCCGTGTCCCCTGCATCAGCAGGCAGACTCGCAACCACTGCGCCACCAGGGAAGCCCTCAATTAACTCTTTTAATGGAGTTTTAGATGGGAGCAAACACATTTATTTATATTCAATCCTTCATTTTTACCTGGAAGTCAAAAATCTTTTTTTTTTTTTTTTTTTTTTTTTTGCGCTACGCGGGCCTCTCACTGTTGTGGCCTCTCCCGTTGCGGAGCACAGGCTCCGGACGCACAGGCTCAGCGGCCATGGCTCACGGGCCCAGCCGCTCCACGGCATGTGGGATCTTCCCGGACCGGGACATGAACCCGTGTCCCCTGCATCGGCAAGCGGACTCTCAACCACTGCGCCACCAGGGAAGCCCAAAATCTTTTTTTTTTTTTAATCAGTTAAAGAGGGTAATAATATTTACCCATGGGGTTGGGAAAGGATTAATTGAGATACTGTATATAAAGTACCTAGCATAGTGCTCAGCATATAATAAGTGCGCAGTAAAGTGTAATCACTGTGGTTATCGTTTTAGTTTTTACTTGTCTAAGGTAGACCCAGTCTGGATGGTTAGGAATTATATAGACATTTTGTTTTGTCTAGGGCAGTATGTTCAAATAGATTATGCACTTTGTGGTTATGTTGCAAATGTTAAATTTTGGGGGGACCTCTCCCATTAGGCCATTAGAAATGTGCCCAGAGGACACAGTCTCAGCTTAAGGAAAGCCTACGTACAATTTGGATGGAGAGGAAATCTTATATAAAGATCCAAAGTCAGATAGACATCACTTTGAAATTTTCACTACTGGTCCCCTCCATTAATATGATACTTGAAATTTTGTTCAGTAAGTGGCACTTTACAAAACATGGCCACGTTTATTCTCACATCAACCCTGACAGGTGAGCAGAGTTGGTGGCGGTGTTTTGTTTCATAACTCAGGAAAATGAGTTTGCAAAAAGTGATGTGCCTTGTCTACTGATGTGTAGCCAACAAACAACTAAGTGAAGAATAGAATATAGGGTTGTTCCCTTTTTCTCTGCAATTCTATTAAATAAGCAGAACCTAGGAATCCTGAACTTCTATTGTGTAGTCATGATGAAGTCTAGGAAATAAACAGTTTCTGTAGGTCAGGAATTCAGGAAGGTCTTGGCTGGGCAGTACACACTTGTGGCCTCTTATGCCATTGTAGTCACATGTCAGCTAGAGCTGCAGCCATCTGAAGGCTGGAGGATCCAACATGGATGACGCACATGCCTGGCACGTTGGTGCTGCCTGATGGCTTAGGGTTGACATGTGGCTCTTATATCAACTACCTAATGCTGCATAACAAATTTAGAGACTTAAAACCAATCATCATTTTTTTATTTTATTTTATTTTATTTTTTTTTGCTGTATGCGGGCCTCTCACTGCTGTGGCCTCTCCCGTTGCAGAGCACAGGCTCCGGACGCGCAGGCCCAGCGGCCATGGCTCACGGGCCTAGTTGCTCCGCGGCATGTGGGATCTTCCCGGACCAGGGCACGAACCCGTGACCCCTGCATCAGCAGGCGGATTCTCAACCACTGCGCCACCAGGGAAGCCCTCATCATTTTTTTAAAATAAAAGATAGGTGAGGGCATAGGGTGGGTTCATTGCAAGATAAAACCTTTCTAGGAAATAGCCTCGATAGTCATGAGGGCATGGACAACATGAAATGCTGACAAGGATGTGGAGCCACAAGAACTCTCATTCATTGCTGGTGAGGGTGCAAAAAGTTACAGTGACTTTGGAAGGCAGTTTGGCAGTTTCTTACAAATCTAAATATACTCTTACCATATGACCCAGCAGCTGTGCTCCTTGGTATTTATCGAAATGAGTTAAAAACTTATGTCCACACAAGAACCTGCACATGGATGTTGGCAGAAGTTTTATTCATAATTGCCAAAAGTTGGAAGCAACCAAAGTGTCCATCACTTGGTGAATAGACAAACTTTGGTACATCCAGACAATGGGATATTCTTCACTAATAAAAAAAAAAGGGCTATCATGCCATGAAAAGACATGGAGGAGACTTAAATGCATATTACTAAGTGAAAGAAGCAGATCTAAAAAGGCTACTTGCTGCATAATTCCAACTATATGACATCCTGGAAAAGGCAAGACTACAGAGGCAGTACAAGATCAGTCAGTGGGTGCCAGGGTTCTAGGGGGAGAGAGGGATGGAGGAATAGATGGAGCACAGGAGATTTTTACGGCAGTGAAACTATCCTGTATGATACTGCAATGGTGGATACATGACCTTAATACATTTGTCAAAACCCCTTGTGTATACAACATAAAGAGTGAACCTTAATACAAGCTATAGACTTTAGTTAGTAATAATGTATCAATATTGGTTTATCAACTGTAACAAATGTACCACACTAATGCAAGATGTTAGTGATAGGGGCATTATGTGGGAGAGAGGGAATAGGGCATATGGACTTTCTCTGTACTTTCTGTACAATTATTAAACCTAAAACTGCTCTTAAAAGTAATGTTTATTTAAAAAAAAGGATGTGGACATGGGGTGAGTTGGTTGCAAGAGAAAACCTTTCTAAAAAACATAGCCCAGATGTCCCTGAGTGCTTTGTGCTAAATGTTCTCTGAACAAATCAATTGTGTGGTAAAGATACTTTAAGGATAATGATGTATTTGGGATAATACTGCAGCATCCTGAAATGAGGTACTGGTTTGAGCGACTTTGAGATTGTTTGGAGATCTCTCTCTTTTTTTTTTTTTTTTTTGCGGTACGCGGGCCACTCACTGTTGTGGCCTCTCCTGTTGCGGAGCACAGGCTCCGGATGCGCAGGCTCAGCGGCCATGGCTCACAGGCCCAGCCGCTCCGCGGCATGTGGGATCTTCCCGGACCGGGGCACCAACCCGTGTCCCCTGCATCAGCAGGCGGACTCTCAAGCACTGCACCACCCAGGGAAGCCCTGGAGATCTCTATTTTTAATACATTTGAGCCAGAGGAAAGAAGAGAAGATACTGATGTTCATAACTTTTCTCTCCCATTCTCTCCCACCCGGGTTCTGCTCTCTCTCTTTATTATTATTACCATATTTTCCTTCAAAACCTGTGCCATGAAGCCCCAGAGACCCAAAGGAGACAGGAACCCTGTTCTAAAAAGACAGAGTGAGTCATGCTCAGTGAATAGGGATTCTCACAGAGGGGCATTGTTCAAAGCCAGCACTGATACCCCCAGCCCCCATACCCACCTTTGTGACTCACACCATCACCTTTAGATTGGAAGTGCAGCTGAGGGCACTGAGCCCATAGAGATTCCTGGGAGGCAGACAACACTTCAAATAACCCAACTGGCCACTGACAGTTGGTACTGCTCCATGTACACCTCCGGGAGGACCTGTACCGGGCAGCGGCCATAGGACTAGTCCTTGGCTGGGGCAGATTTAAAGCCCCCTCCCTATACATGGTGTTCAGTGGTTTATGAATCTCATATAGAATGTTCCCACTCAAAATTTTGTTCTTACTTGCTGAACACTTTCTTGAGTTCCTTAGACAGACACACTCTGTGCCTATGTATCAGGTGTTTTGTTAGCCATTGGGGTACAAAAATGAATAAGGAATAGTCATTGTCACCAAGGGTTTACACCTTTCTGATGTGCTTACAGAGATAAATGGAGTCCCAGAGCTGGCATGGGAACCATGTAGAACTCATGGCCTGCATTTTCTGATTGTGTCTGTAGCATTGATTCCATTAACAGTCCTCTGATAGTCCTATGGGCCAGTTGTGCCTGCCCATGCTCAGGTTTGGGTGGAACTGGCCAGCAAGCCTAGCTCCAGGGGTAAACCCTGATTGGCCTGAATCAATCAATGTATCCCATCCCATGACTACGGTCATTGTTTGGAGAGGGGCAAGTGTCCCCAGTTCAAGCCAAAAGCAGAGAAGGAATCTTAACCTGTGTAGGAGCCACTAGAAAAACCCTCTTCCTTCTCTTCGAATGGGAGGTGTAAAGGCATATGGTTTGAAACTGTGTTGACCATTTGGCTACTATGGGAGGGTGAAGCTGACACTGTGGAGGCAGAGCAGAGAGACAGAAAGATATGAAGTCTTTCATGACGTCATTTGAAATGCTGGATCAAACCTCACCTGAAGACAAATACTCCATGACATTTTTAGCTACATTAGCCTATACATCCTCTTTATTGTCTGAGCTGTGTTTTCCCATTATTTGTAACTGAATGTGTCATAATTTATGGTGAAGAAAGAAATATACAGAACAGGATAAGAAAAGTGGTGGGTGATATTCCATATGTCTCCAAGGGACACAAAGAATTTGTCTGTGCATGGGTAGCCAAGGAGTTAGGAAAAACGAGTGTGTGAAAGTGATAGAGCTGAGGCTACCCAGCATGTGAACCCCCACTGTAAGAATCCTGATGGTAGGATCTACCTCCTACTCCAGAAGCCCGCCCCACCCCCTGGAGGTCAGGGTGCAGCCAAGTGAGTGACACTCAGCCAATCACATGCTCCCACTGGGGCTCAGGGTCCAGGATTGGTAAAGCAAAGAAATAGGAAAAGAGAATTCATCCCAGGCAGTGGCAACTACATCCAGTTTGCAACAGCAGCAAAGTGTTGGATGGTGTGGGGACAGCATTGGTGTCATCTGGTGGGTGACTGGTCCACCTGGATTCCTGCCTGTTTTCCAAGCTTGGTTCTTTACCTTTCTGGCAATTTTGTGAACTACCTTGTAACCTCTAAATAAATCCCTGTTCTGCCAAAACAATCAGAATTCTTTTCTGGTGTTTTCAAATGAGAAGTGACTCACCAACGTAGAGGTCAGTACAGCTAGGAAAAGAGGGACTGGTCAGGACTGGTCGGGAGAGGAGGCTGTGAAAGTCTCCTAGAGAGAAACAGCCTCCATGTCAAGTGCCAGGGATGTGGGGACAGAGACACCTGGACTGAATCCCAGCTCTGTCATTTACTCCATGAGTAACTGTGGACAAGTGACTTGATCTGTCTGAGCCTTGATGTCTCACCTGTGAGAAGGGTGTGACAGTAGGACCTACCTAACAGCCCTGTTGGGATGATTAAATGAGGTGATACAAGTAGCAGTCTTAATCCAGATTCTGGCACAGACCTGGTCTTTAGGGAATGGTAGCTATTGTAATTACCTGTAGCTCAAGAGGTGACCTTGTTCACGTGGGACTCCATTGCTCCCTTTTTTTGAGTCTACATGTTCTTCCTCTTTATTCTTCACTTACAGTGGGAAGGGAGAAAATATTCCTGATGTGCAGTGGAAGACATTTCAATTGAATCCAGGCACATGTGTGGTGTAAGTGCTTAACAACTAGCTCCCCAGGGAAATAAAAGCACTGATTAGTAGCATTTGCCAATTTCCACAGTGTAAATACTCCCAAGCAGCCAACATGATGTTGCTAAACATGGAAGTGGAAAGAGATGTTCTCTAGCAGTTCTTATGAGCCAGCACTGGTATACCACTCAACCCAGGGAAAGATATCTTTAAAATGCTGGGGAAAATAGGGGTTCCTAAGCTCCGATGCAGATTGTCAAAACAAACTCCTTAAGTACTGTTGACAAGATGGGGGCTGGGCCCATATTGTGCCTCGACTTAAAACTCGAGAGTTCTCTTTCAATCAGCAGTCCCCAGCCTTTTTGGCACCAGGGACGGGTTTCAGGGAAGACGGTTTTTCCACGGACAGGATGGGGTCGGGGGGAGGAGGGCTCAGGCGGTAATGCCAGCGATGGGGAGCGATGGGGTGCAACAGATGAAGCTTCGCTCACTCACGTGTCGCCCACCTCCTGCTGTGCTGCCTGGTTCCTAACAAGGCTGCAGACCAGTCTGCAACCCGGGGGTTGGGGACCCCGGCTTTAAATGATACCCTTTAACATCCAACACTTAGAGCTGGTCGGCTTCCAGGCCCTGACTATTCCTTCTTTAAAATCTCTCCTACATCCATCCACCCCTTCCTCTTTATGTCCACAGTGGCCACCCCTGCCTATGGGCTCACCTTGTCAACTCTGAAACATTGGTCCATTCCTTCTATACTAGAATGGACCAGGTCTGCCATCCCCAAGCCAGCTTTCAGTATATCATCCCCACTCGAGGTTTACTGTCCCATCCACTGTAAATGCTGCTGCCTGGCTGTCCCAGCCTTCCTCTGGCCCCACTGGGTCTGGAAGTGGCCTGAGTGTGAGTCTCAGATCCTCTGCTTACTAGCTGTGAGCTCTTGGGCAGATTACAGAAGAGTCTCCTAACCTTAACTTCCTTACCTCTAAAATGGTCAACATGGGGCTTCCCTGGTGGCGCAGTGGTTGAGAGTCCGCCTGCCGATGCAGGGGACACGGGTTCGTGCCCTGGTCCGGGAGGATCCCACATGCCGCGGATCAACTAAGCCCGTGAGCCATGGCCGCTGAGCCTGTGCGTCCAGAGCCTGTGCTCCGCAACGGGAGAGCCCACAACAGTGAGAGGCCCGCATACCGCAAAAAAATAAATAAATAAATAAAATAAAATGGTCAACATGGATGTGGGAAGAGATGCTCTCTCAAATAGTGAGAATAAAATAACTTTCTTAGGGTTGTTTTGAAGATGAAATAAAATAATTCTGTAAAAGGTTTGGTATAGTACCTGGTCCTTGGAAATGTTGCATTGAATATCAGCTCTACGGTGGTGATACTTGTTATTGCTGCTTTTGCTAACGGAAAATGGTAGCTAGTGGAAGGATGATTTTCCTCCCACCTGGAGTTCTACCCCACTCTCCTTTGCTATTCCAATACCACTTTCTCCTCAGTGTTGGTTCTTTTTTTTTTTTTTTTTCCCAATATGCTTTTCCTCTGCCCTCATTAGCACTTTTCCTCTGAGCTGCCAAGGTAGTTACACCCCACCATGGAACATTTAATTCAATACTGTCCCTTACTGTTCCCCGTTGATGCCAGGCATGTCTTCCTGTCTCCTCTGTAATCGTCTTGCAGGGAGTGTCCTGTCTCCTGCATTTTCTTCTCTGAAGGGTCTTGAATCAGCCAGCACAGAGCAGCAGCCAAAGTGGCTGATGCTGTTAATGTCCTGGAACTGTGCCTGATATTTTACCTGCATCATCTCATTTTATTTTTTCCGTTCAACCAAGATTTATTTGAGCGCTAGCTATGTGCTAGGCACTGGCGCCACACAATGAATGAGTCTCGGTCTTCTGCGAGCCCGCAGCATACTGAGTGGAGCTGGCCTTAAACACGAGATCACCCAAATCGGGGTCCAATGATGGATGGGGCCAAGTGCTGTGAAGGGAAAGAAGAGGGTGTTGCAGGAGGTTAAAACAGGGGCCTGATTTAGAGAGGGTTGGGGTCAAGTTAAAATTTAAAAGTGGAAAGAGTTATCCAAAGAGAAGATTTTCCAGGAAGCTGGTACAATGGGTGCTGAGTGGAATGGCTCAGACTGCTGATGACCTAGATAAGACCGGAGAGCCCGAGGTCCAAGCAGGAAGGACAGAGAGGCTGTCATGATGGGCAGGCACGTAGCCCAGGGCCTGCTGGGCTTCCTAGGCTGAGTTGGGTTATTTTGGTCCCTTTGAGGGTGGGAAGCATTTTTGTCCTCTCAGAAATCTTATGAGGTAGCTGCTATGATCAGCCCCATTTTCTAACAGAGGAAACTGAGGCCCAGAGTGATTGAGTCACTTGCCTGGGGTCACACAGCTAGTTGGCAACACAGCCAGAAATGTCATTTTTGCTCAATGTGGCCGGGACCCCTAACAACTGAGTTGTTAGGGTAATGCTGACCACTGCAAGACCCACCAGCCTCATCCTTCCCACAGGCTGTTTGGAAAGGGCCCTCTAGTTGGGGCTTTTCTCTGGGGAGAACCAGCCTGACACCAGTCGGGCACACAAAACCAGTCTGATGGGAGTCAACTGTCAGCAGTTCTGATGTCATAGCCGGGTGTGTACAGTGCCTGGCCTGGACGCACTGCATCCCACGGTCACGTCCATTCCCGGGCACTGCAGAGCGCAAGAGAAGCTCTGCCTTTTTTTGTTTTGTTTGTCAGAAGTCTTGGGCTGTGGAACCAAGACAAGGAGGTGGTGGTTTACGGTGAGCAGATTTTCAGAAGTTTCGCTGGGATGGTCTTGGCCGAGAAGCCGAGGCACAAAGGGGCCTGAGGAAGTCTCATGGAAACAGGATGTGCTCAGGAGTCTGAAATAGGCAGCGTTTGTCCTCACAACTCCTGAGTCCCCTTTGGTCTAAGACCTCCTTCCTTTCTCACCACCCCCCAGGGAGATTTGGTCTGGAGCTCCTTCCTTGGGCCTCCCTTACAGCCTCCGGCTCCCAGCCTGGCCTCCGCGGCCCCTCCCAGAACATTAAAACTTACTTAAGATGCTAATAGGTGATAATGACACCTCCCAGGGCCTGGGACCCCGGCGGTACTTAAGGGTGGGAATTTCAGGCACCAAATGGAGCCAGCCGTTTGGTCCCCCTCTAGTCACCCTGACACCCCTGGGAGATGACTGCTTTTATTTCCAGAGTCTTCCATAGTTGGGATATTTCTCTTCATCCGTCGGGAGCCCCCTGACCCCCAGCCCTTGTTTTGTGGAGAGGAAGGGGCCTGCAGCTCAGTGAGCAGAGAGGCCATTGGACCAGTGAGAGGCGGGAAGAGAACAAGGCAATTGAGCTTCTCAGCGGCTTCCTGCCAAGGAAGGTCCCTTTGTTCCCTCTGAGCCTGGCCCTCCGGCCGCGACATGACCAGAGGCCCTTGGGTCAGGAGGCTCGCCCCCTTTATGGCCTTCTAATGGACCTTCCTTCCGGCCACTTGACCAAATGCCCCTGCCTGCCCGGGAGGGGGCGGCCCGTAGCTCTCCCTGGTTTCCCCAAGGACCCCTCCCCCCAGCCTCACCCTGTGAAGAAACTAGCACCTCGGGGGCTGGAAGAGGAGGATGCAGCCTGCTTTCCCACGGGCTCTTTTGTCAGAAGGAATTGGAAGATTCCCTGTCTCCCCAGCCTTAAGGAGATGGCCTCCGTGCCTTTCTCTTTCTTGTTTGGTTGTCTTATCAGTTCACGGCTTCCCCATGCTGTATGTTTTAAACTCCACCATCATTTAGCCAGCACAGGTTGGCCTGCAGTTTACATAATGCAGAAATGGTGTCAGCAGGTCCCAGGAACCACTGGTTACCCCCAAACATACATCCCCCAACAATACCTTCAGCTCACCCTGACCTATCCCTCTGCCTTCTTTGGGTCTGTTTACTCCCCAACATGCATCTTGTATCCTTCCCTCCTTTTTCCATTCTCATAGCCACACTCTAACTGAGCACCTACTTGGCTAATCTCCGAACTGTCTCCTGCATCTCTAAGCTATCCTGTAACTGGCTAGCACATCCGTTTACCTAATCACAATTGCTACCTCTATGGAGCCCTTACTAATTGCAGCTAACATCCTGTGACAATGTCCCATGAGTCAAGAAGTGTACTAGAAACTCACTGCAAGCTGCCCCATATTACCTCCACTTTGCACTTGAGGAAACAGACCAAGTCACACAGCTCCTAAGTGGCAGAGCCAGGATTCGAATGCAGTGAGCCTGGATGCAGAGCCTGCCCTCCTAACCATCATTAACACAGCATTTAAAATATTTTTCCTGGGCTTCCCTGGTGGCGCAGTGGTTGAGAGTCCGCCTGCCGATGCAGGGGACACGGGTTGGTGCCCCGGTCCAGGAAGATCCCACATGCCGCGGAGCGGCTGGGCCCGTGAGCCATGGCCACTGAGCCTGCGCGTCCGGAGCCTGTGCTCCACAGCGGGAGAGGCCACAGCAGTGAGAGGCCCGCGTACCGCAAAAAAAAAAAAAAAAAAAGTTTTCCTAAGTGTTTATTATGAAGAAAGCCCTAGCAGAGGTCCTGAGGGCACTTAAACAGGAGTAGTAGACGAAACACGCTTCCTCCTGCAGCTCCTACCTCGGGGAGGTGATGATAACAAAGATCATCTGGGAAGATGAGTAAGGCAAGTCCAGACATGACCTACAGCAGGAGAGGGAAGAGTACGTGCCACAGAGAAGATACACAGAGGGCCTTTGGTACAGAGGACGGAGAAACCACATCCGTTTGGGAGACTCAGGAAGTCAGCAAGAGTTCCAGGGAGGCCGCCGGGTGGGGGATGGTTTGGAAAGACAGATGGGGTTTGTGGCATGGTGCTGGGGGTGAGGAAGGGCCAGACTGGAGTGGAGGAGGGCAGTCTGACGCCTGAAAACTGCAGAATAAAGGGTGAGAGAATCAGAGCCGAGGTAAAAGCATTCTGATTACAAGACACAGATCCCTGAGAAGTGAGCGTGGTAGTTGAAGACAGTGCACTCCTTGGATTCTAATTTCTGGTCTAGCACTTACTTCCCAGCTCTGTAATCAAGACAAATAACCTCTCCCCCATGTACCAGTTTCCTCATCTGGAAAGTGGGTATAATTCAGGCCCAGGACCAAGGTGAGGTAGGTGAGGCACTAGACTTGAGAACAGAATTTAAGAGGTGCCCACCTCCTCTACCCCATCCCTGCCAAAAGTTCAGAGATCAAGACAAATAATAGGGGCTTCCCTGGTGGTGCAGTGGTTAAGAATCCACCTGCCAGTACAGGGGACACGGGTTCAAGCCCTGGTCTGGGAAGATCCCATATGCCGCGGAGCAGCTGAGCCCGCGAGCCACAACTACTGAGCCCACGTGGCAGAACTACTGAAGCCCACACGCCTAGAGCCTGTGCTCCACAACAAGAGAGGCCACCGCAATGAGAAGCCCGCGCACTGCAACCAAGAGTAGCTCCCACTCGCCGCAACTAGAGAAAGCCCGCGCACAGCAACGAAGACTCAACGCAGACAAAAATAAATACATAAATATATTTTTTAAAAGACAAATAATAGGGCTTCCCTGGTGGCGCAGTGGTGAGAATCCGCCTGCCAATGCAGGAGACGCGGGTTCGTGCCCTGGTCCGGGAAGATCCCACATGCCACGGAGCAACTAAGCCTGTGAGCCATGGCCGCTGAGCCTGTGCGTCCGGAGCCTGTGCTCCGCAACAGGAGGGGCCACAACAGTGAGAGGCCCGCATACCGCAAAAAAAAAAAAAAAAAAAAAAAAAAAGACAAATAATAATTTCATGCAATATTTTTCGAGAGTCAAAATCAATGGTAAAAATCCATGATGAACACATTGTCAAAAATGTAAACAAAGAAGGACCACACAGAGCCATATTGGAGCCCAAGGCAAAAGAAAAAATCAGTAACACTGATCCTGGTTTTAGTTAAGATAAAGGCACTCAGCTTTCCCTGGTTCTGGGCCTGATAACAGCACTAGGCATTGGGTGGCTGCAAGGATTCAGTGAGTGAGCTAACACATGGTGACTGGCACGGCATCTGGCCAGGGAGTGACTTGTAGAGTCTAGGAGTCTGAGGCCAGTGGTTGGGGTGAGATGGAGCTGTTGGAACAGCGCTCTGCAACTTTGCACATGTGAGACCCGGGTGACAGCCTGGTTTCTCATCTATAAATGGGGACAGCATCTTGCTCATCAGGCTGTTGGGTAGCCTGGGATGAAAGACGCTTGGTGCTTCGTGCAGTACTCACACATGGAGACCAAGAATCCCCTGTGTTACTCAGCAAGCAGACCTGCACACCATACAGGCTTTCTGGATGTTCTTGGTGAATTACTGTTTGTTGGCTTCTTTTTAAGTGGTTTTCATGTTATTAGACATGGGGGTGAGGGAGTTAGCTTTATTCCATGGTCCTAACCGCCAAGCCCATGCCCTGCTTGTATTCCTCTGTGGCGTTTTCTTCCACCACCCTCTGTGTTGCTGCTCCCGACCAGACTGTGAGAGGTTCCATGGCCCTGACTCACGGAGTCCTGCCGCTCTGACTGTAGCCCTGTCCACTCCTGCCCCTTCTCTGACCAGGTCAGGATGGGTTCTGGATTACCTGGTGGTATTATCACTTGAATGCTAGGGGCCCTTGGCCTGGCCCTTCCTGGCTCTCCCTCTCCCCTTCCTCCCTGTCCCCCTCTCTGCTGCCCCTCCAGTGGGAACACTGCCGCTTGGGCACTGACAGCCCACCTTTGATGCCCTGTGGCACCCACCTGTGTGGTACAGTTGATGATGCTCTTCTCTGGTGCTTAGACTGAACCACTGTCATTCAGTGACCATTGTCATTAAAATGACCACTTTAAAATCCATCCCTTCCACCACCTACAGTCTGACTGTTGCCTGTGAGTCTAGCAGAGCCATTTCCCACTGTGTGACCTCAAGGCCATCTCAGAAATGTGGTCTGACTCCCGTACAGGAAGGTGACATGGTTCCTCCCCTCCACTATTACCGGTTCCCAAAGGTAAGCCAGTCTGGGCTAGAACCGGCCTCCACTTTCTACTGGTTGTGGAACCCTGAGCAAATCATTGCACGCCTCTAGCCTCATTTTCCTCATTTGCAAAATGGTGCTGATGCTGATGGCTTGCTGTGAGGATTAAGTGAAAAATCAATGGCTGCTCCCATGTTGGTTATTTATATTAACTCAACTGGTTAGAACATGAATTGAGTGAATTCACTCACTGGGCATGTACTATGTGCACAGTAATGTTCTAGATTGTACAAGGAGATACAAAGATAGTATACAATCCCTGCACAGAGCTGTTACATGGAGAGGGAAAAAAACATGAGCGAAAGATTGTACTGCGAGAGTGAAGTGTCTGACAGGGTAGGCGCACAATAGGCATTTGTTGAATAAATCAAAGAAAGAAAACTAGGAAGACAGGAAAATTTAGGGGAGATTTCCATGGGGCAGTCAGGCAAGCTTGATGGAAGAGGCTGAATTTAAGCTGTCAGTATGTCAACATAGTATTAAAAGATCTTTTTAGCAGGCACCAGAGATATAGCAATACATGTTACAGACAATACCCATGGCTTCAAGGAGTTGACACGTTAACAGGGAAGACAAATCATAGCAAATATTTAAGAATAGCTCATCATCACAAGTGTAAAGAGTGTTAGGCAGAGATGCTGGGGGACCATCAACTCCTGGAAGATAGAAACTGTGCACAGGATTTTTCTTTTCCACTGTGCTTATATAAGCTAGACTGGAAGGAGAAAAGTTTTTAAGTTTACAGATAAATTTTAAAGTTTATGCTTTGGGCTTCCCTGGTGGCACAGTGGTTGAGAGTCCGCCTGCTGATGCAGGGGACACGGGTTTGTGCCCCGGTCCGGGAAGATGCCACACGCCATGGAGCAGCTGGGCGCATGAGCCATGGCCACTAAGCCTGCGCCCTGCAACGGGAAAGGCCACAACAGTGAGAAGCCCGCATACCACACACACACACACAAAGTTTATGCCTTTTTTGGATAGGTATCACTTGCATGTGGTCCAAAAATTTAAAAGGGCCAAAGGGTGTATAGTGAAAATTCTCCATGCATCCCCTTCCAGAGGTGAGGATGCCACAGTGCCTTGGGTATCATCCCAGACATCCAGCCATAATCCAGCCCTGAGGAATCACAAAAGTGGGGTCATGCCATCCTCACTGGTTAGCACTTACCTTTCTGTTGGAGATTGTTCTAAACCAGTACATAATTTTTGTGGCTGATTTGTTCTATCACAACTGGTGGACACTTTGTTGTTTTCTTTTTTACACTTAAAAGACTTTATTTTTTAAAGCAGTTTTAGGGATACAGAAAAATGAGCAGAGGGCTTCCCTGGTGGCACAGTGGTTGAGAATCTGCCTGCCAATGCAGGGGACACGGGATCGAGCCCTGGTCTGGGAGGATCCCACATGCCGCGGAGCGGCTGGGCCCGTGAGCCATGGCCACTGAGCCTGCGCGTCCGGAGCCTGCGCTCCGCAACGGGAGAGGCCACAACAGTGAGAGGCCCGCGTACCGCAAAAAAAAAAAAAAAGAAAGAAAAAAGAAAAATGAGCAGAAACTACAGAGTTCACACATTACCCCTTCCTCCTTCAATTTTTCCTTTTATTAACAGTTTATATTAATGTGGTACATTTGTTACAATTGATGAGCCAATATTGATACACTGTTATTAACTTAAAAGTTCATAATTTACATTAGGGTTCACTCTGTGTTTGTTATCCATTCTGTGGCTTTGGACAAATGTATAATGACATGTAGCCACTATTACAGTATCACACAGGACAGTTTCACTTCCCTAAAAGTCCCCTGTGTTCTAACTCTTCATCCCTCCCATCCTCCCTGAAAACACCTGGTGAAATGTAGTTTTTTCCAATCAACGTTATTTGTAGTTCAGCTTTCAGAGCCTTTATAACCTACTTGCAACCCTCCTTTCCAGCCTCACCTCCTGCCTCTGTACTCTGGCAGCCCAGCATTGCTCCTGCTTGCTGAAACACACCAGGCGCTGAAACATACTGAGTCCCCTGGCCCACACTCCTAGGGGCTGCTATTCCTGCAGGGAATCACATGCCACCTTCTCTATGAAGCCTTTCATGGTCCAGTCTTACCTCCCGGCTCCCACAGCAGAGTCAAGGTCCCCTCTTCTGTGTGATTCTTATGTTAATGTATTCATTCATGCAACAGATACTTAGGGAGTGCCTTCCACATGCCAAGCAGGGCACTGGTGCTAAGGATCTGGAATAAGGCCCAGCTCACAGATGGCCGAAAGTTCCTTGAAGAAAATAAAACCAACTAATGAGACGAAAGATGCCAGCATGGTCAGGGAAGGACTCTCGGATGTAGTGACATTTAGGGACCAGAGGGGAGAATATTCAATGTGGAAGAAATAGCATTTTGATGCAAACCTGGAGGAACACCTATGATAGCTCACAGAGCGACCTCCCATACTCTTCACAGGAAGCGAAGAGTCCCTAGTTGCGAGTTAACCTGTGTGTGCTCAGTGACCAGCACGGCGTCAGGGACGCAAAGGAGAACAGGCGGCCGGGCAGGGCCTGTGTCTTCCCAGCACCCACTCCCCAACTCACTCTCCCAGCTGGGCGCTGGCAGCTTTGTTTGCTGAAGCATCTGAGCCCTTGCTACCAAACCCCAATTACCTGAGAGAAGGTTATTGCCTCTTTAAAGAGTTCAAAAGCCCCAGACTTCTTTATAAATAGCTCGTATCCTTTCACCAGCCCTTAAGACTTGGATTTACGGCCCACTTCCCCAGAGGCAGACAGACCAACAGACAGGTTACTTCCCTTGGAGTCCGGGTTCCTACAATTGTGGGATGCTCCCCCTTCCCCTTTGCATTTTATGACCTCCTGGCTGGCTAATCCTGAGATGCGTTACACGGGAAGGAGGTGAATTGTGTAGGCCTGCAGCTGCCTCGGAAGCCAGAGCGCCAAGGCAGACTCAGGAAAGGACTGGCAGGGGTGGGGAGGCCCAGGCAGCTAGGCCCCTTGTCCACACTGGCTCCTCAGGTTCCCAGGGTCTTTCCCCAGCAAGACACCCAGAGCAGAAGCCTCACTGTGACTGGTCCAGTGTGGAGTCTGCCCCAGCGGAACAGACAAGAGGCAAAAATAACCTCGGTTCAAATATCACTATCTGGTGGGACAACGTGGCAAAAGTAATGAGGAGTCTCTTGTCACCAAGAAACATCACTCTTTCCCTTTTAGGGCACCGGCATATTCCTTGTTGCCTTTGATTTAGTTCTTATAGGGCTTGGGTGAAGTAGATCTGTGACATCCTTATGACAGACAAGGAAACTGAGGCAGAGACTAGCCCTGGTTGCACAGCCAAGAGGTGACAGGTCCAGATTCTGATCTTGGCTTCCAGTGTAGGGCTGGGGGTCAGTGACACCGAGAGCAGTGGGAGGTCAGGAGAGGGAGTGAACTTTGGGACAGATAGGTCAACTTTCAAGAGACCGTGAGAAGGGGCCGGGTGTTCTAGGAGGGGACGCAGCATAAGAAAAGGTGAAGCCTGTCATGGGACAGAGACACTGGGCTGGAGCAGGGCCTGGGGAGGCACAGAGCTCCAGAGATTTCTCTGCAAGTCTCTTCCATTGACTGCCGGCCTCTCCTTTCCCACAGCTTTTTCTCTGGTTGCTGACCTCTCACCCAGAAGAGCGAGGCAGTGGTCAGGAGCACGGGCTGTGAGTTCAAACCCTTCTCACCAGCCATGGGACTTTGGGTGGGTGGCTGCACTTCTCTGATCTCTAGCACAGCTTGATAACAGTAGGGCTGGGGTGAGCCCAGGGCTCAGCAATGAGAGCTGACATTATATCCTTTCTGGGGTGGTTGTCCCTGTCTGATCCTAAACTTCCCCCACAGCTGGACCATCTGCAGATGGTCTGAAATCCTCAGGGGATGGGGACATACTGTATTCATTCCCTATGACACAGCAGAAGGAATGCTAGCTTGGGTGTCCAGGAAAGCCAGTGTTCAAATCCTGGCTCTTCCAGTGGTCCTCGTGTAAGGGGCACCTGGCCTCCCAGAGTCCAGCAGCCTTGCCTATACGGAGGGAGCCCTCGCTTCCACTGGCAGATCCGAGAGCCCAGGACCACGAGGTACTTCATCTCTGGAGTATTGTGGGCGCTCCTTCAATGTGTTTCCTTTCCTTCTTTTCAACAAATAGCCTGTTCACGTCACACCGTCTCTGCTTTTACCCATAATCAAGGGGCTCACCAGCAGAACCCACACCACGCCCCCGTGCCCGGTTTGTCTCCCCAGCCAGACGGCCCGGCTTCCCCTGGGTGGGCCCCAGGCCTGTCTTGCTCATCCCAGATCCTGGCCTGACAAGCAGTCAGTGCTCAGTAAATATTTATTGGATGAATTAATTTTGGAAGAGAAGCCCTGAGCGCTGTGCTCAGTGTCCAGGAGGCATGTTTGAAACATGTGCTATGAATCTCAAAGGCCTCTGAAAGAAAACGCATGCTCCTAAGAGTATGCGAGTGAATTAGAATCAGCAGGTACCTTGTGGCCACGGGCCCTGGATACGGTGTTTGCGATATGGAAGGGGATCCCCTTATGTGGGTGGCTGTCCTCCGCTTGGCCCTGGCCCTCCTGGCTCGGGTTCCCCCTCCCTCTGGGGAAATGAACCAACATGTGACAGTGCACCTACTGTGTCCTCTGTCCTTGGCATTTTATAGCCCTCGTCCCTCTTAAGCCCAACAACACCTGTGCAAGGTGAGAATTATGATCCCCATTTTCACAGATGAGAAAACCAAGGCAAAGAAAGGACAAACAACCCATCCGGATTTCCCAATCAGTGGGTGGTAGAGTTGCGATCTGAACCCAAGGCCAGACCCCAAACCCATGTTCTCTGACTGACTACCCCATCCTTCCTGCATCGGCCAGCTTAGACTGCTGTGGCTTTCCAACTGTATGTCTATCACTTGTTTTCTTGGCACCCAGTTCCCAAGCTAGCAGGACCACTTTTGAAAGACAAGACCAACCCATCAGAGTTTGTTCACAGCTTCGGACAAGCCCATACTACTCTGTGTGCTGGGTGCTGGCAGCGCTCAGCTGCGTGCGTCCGACAGTCCCCGAAGGGGGTTGAAACTCGGGGCAAGTGGAAACTTCCCCCAATGTGGTGTTCAGAGATGGAATTTTTTTTTTTTTTTTTTCCTCTCTTTCCCAATTTTGAAACAGTCAGGGATCAGGGCTGCATTCTGGCCTGGGCTCCTCCGGGCTGGATGATTGATTCATCAGGTGGCTTTGGTACTTACATTCCCCCACAGGAATTTGCTGTAGAGGGAAGTGGAGATACAAGGAAACCCAGGGGCCTTGTGACCCCCTGCCCCTCAACCCTCACCCAGAGGTGAACAATGACAATTCTCTGACTCGGCATCCAAAGCTGGGTGCTTGATTGCTAAAGAGATAGCATCTGGGCAGCAGGAAACAGTTAGCTGCCATTGTATTATTTAGGCTGGAGCCAGAGCCAGGTTAGGGACTGGGTGGGAGATTTGCAAGTTTATTAGCTCCCTCCTTCCGTTTCACACACAAGTGTACACTAATCCCCTTGAGCTCTGAGTTGGCTAAGCCAATAGTAAGATCAAGTTGATTTCCTTCCTTCCTTCCTTCCTTCCTTCCTCCCTCCCTCCCTCCCTCCCTCCTTCCCTCCCTTCCTTCCTTCCTTCCTCCCTCTTTGAATAGAAGTAGCTGGTTTTACCACTTATTTGGGTGGCAATTTGCTTAAACATTGAAAGCCTCAGTTTCCTTATCTGTAAAATGGCAAAATTTATAGTACCTCCTGAGTTTGTTGTGAGGCTCAGATGAGTTAATCCATTTTAAGTGTTTGGCACCTGGCCTGGCACATAAAAAGGACATAATGTAAGCTTTCACTATTACTGATGTTGACTTGGGCAGACAGTGATTATTAGCCTACCATGTGCCATGCATTGTGCTGGGGGTTAGATAGGGTCCGTGCCTTCCAGTAACACCCAACTAGCAGGAGGAGATAGCCCGTTGAACAGCCAATTACAACGCAGAATTGTGAGTGAAATGACAGATGAAACATGATATTAGGACTTAAATGCCAGGCAATTTTTGGAGGTCATTACTTGTTAAATCTTCACAACAGTCTCATGAGGCCGGTACTATTATTCTTTTCTGCACTTTTTGGATGTAGGAACTGAAGTGCAGAGGAATGAAGTCACCCACCCAAGGCCATCCAACTGTTGGAAGTGGAGTGGGAAGCCAGGCAGACTCTACTGGGTGCCGGAGGGGTGCCTAGCCTGCCTGGGCAGGAGAGGCTGCATTGAAGAAGAGATGTCTGAGTTGACCTGGAAGGTCCATTAGGCCAGGAAGGCCAAGCAGGAGTGAGCAGGGCCAAGGGGAACAGCATCTGGGGCCCCTTCTGCTTGGGGCTCACCCTGCTGTGGAAGGTTCAGGGCTTGGCCTGGTTTCCTTTGTCTGTAAAATGGGAGCCCCACTTAGTAGTATAATGATTTGAGGACTGAACAAAAAAGTGTATAGTATGTAAAGTGCCTGCCACAGTGTCAGGGTGTATAAGTGCTCAGTCAATTCATTCATTCATTCAACCAGCCAACATTTTTTTTTGTGTGTGTGTGATTTGGACCCTTTTTAAAGTCCTTATTGAATTTGTTACAATATTGCTTCTGCTTTATGTTTTGGTTTTTTGGCCTCCAGGCATGTGGGATCTTAGCTCCCTGACCAGGGATTGAACCTGCATGCCCTGCATTGGAAGGTGAAGTCTTAACCACTTGACCACCAGGGAAGTCCCCATCCAACATATTTTTATTAAGTACCTGCCATGAATCAGGCATTGTCCTGGGTATTGGGAGTATAGTGGTGAAAAGAACAACCTTCTCGTCCTCATAGAGCTTACAATCTAGTGGGCAAGACAGAAGATAAACAAGTAAACAAAAAATGCATACGTAATATAAGAGCAGGTAACGGTGAAATATAAAACAGGCTAAGGGGAGGCAGGAGGTTAAAGGGGGGACTATTGGGGACAGGAAAGTCTAATAAGGGCTTTCTGAGGAGGTGACAACTAGGCAAAGACCTTAATGATGTGAGGGAATGAGCCATGCAAATACCTGGGCAAAGGGCTTCCTGGAAAAGGGACCAGCAAATGCAAAGGCCCTGAGGCAGGAGAGGCTTGGTGTGATGGCAGAACCTCTGGAAGGAAGGCCGTGTGGCAGGAAGGAAGTGAGTAAGAGGAAGGGGAGGTGGAGGAGATACAGTCAGGGACAGATCACATGAAGTCTTATGGGCCACAGTGGGGCCTTTAGATACTGTTTTAAATGAATGAGAAGCCACTGGGGAGGGTTTGAGCAGAGGACTGACTTCTGGTGTTGTTCTGGGTGGTAGGTACGGTCCATGACTTCTGGTAACACCCAATCTAGTGGTTAGAGATGACTCTTAGAAAACTGGTTACCATACAGCATGATGAGGGAAATGACAGACAGATCATACAACTAAGACTTACTATGTGCCAGACACTCTTATTTCATTCAATCTTTACAACAGTCTCACAAGGTAGGTACATTTTTTTCTCTCTTGTTTAATTGCAGAGACTGAAGTGCAGAACAGTGAAATCACCTGCCCGAGGCCACCTAGCTGGTAAATGTTCTCAGTAAATTTGCTCTGGCCAACTGCATGGAGAATCAGTTAACTGTCGGGGCTACAGGAGACAGCTGGGAGACCAGTTAGGAAGCCAGTGCAATAATCCAGAGGAGAGAGATGGTGGGTGGCTTGGATGCTGGCCGCGGCAGTGGAGGTGGTGACAATAGATCAGATTCTGGATATATTCGAATGTAAACCTATACGATTTGCTGCTGGATCAGATGTGAGGTGGGAAATCAAGAGAGAAGCCAAGAACAAGCCCAAGATTTTTGGCTGGAGCTATTGGGTAAATTAAATATTTACTGAGATGGGGAAAGCTGCAGGAAGAGCAGGTCGCGAGAGAAAGTCAAGACTTTGGCTTGCTTAAAATGTGTAAAAATGTTTACTGAATGGAGGAAACTGGCTGCCAAATGTCCCATATCCACCCTTCCCACACTCTTTCATTATAGTTGAGGGGCATCTGTAGTAGTTAAAATGGTTGAAAAGTGCTTTTCAGTCAAGTCCTTTTCAAACCTGCCACCAACCCAGGGTTCCAGAGAGAGGCCCATCCTTCTATGACCTTCTCACTTTGTTTTTACACCTTTAACTTTGTTTTGGCAGCTTTGACCTGGAGACAGCAGTTTCAACTCAACTTGTGCTGGGGGTCAAGGGGAGGCATCCTGCCTTGAACTCTTTCCCCAGCTCCCTCTGCGTTCCCCCCACCCCCAAGCATTTTTTTGTCTGTAGATTATAGTTCTGGTGGCCTTGAGGGAAGGTGGGCGGGTTGGGGGCCTGCAGGGCAGGGAAGTGTGAAGTGCCCCCACCCCTGCAGCTGTCAGAAGAAGCCCTAGTGATGCCATGAGCTGAGGCGTTAGCATTAGGAAGGAAAACAGCAGGCAGCGGGGAAATCTCTATCTGGGCCATTTGTCTGCTGCCCCCTCCCCTCCATGGAGGGCGTCCCTAGGGGCTGTCAGCCTCCCGTTCATATGCCCTGGGAGGGGCGGGTGGCTGAGTTCTGAAGAACTGCCCACCAGTTCGTCCCAGGCCTGTTTCATTTGGGCAGTTCCTGCAGATTTTTCTTTGACTTCTCTTTATGGGGTGTGTGTGTGTGTGTGTGTGTAAGGACCCGGTCCTGGGAAGACCTGCGAGGGAAAGACCATTTCTTTATCCTGAGGCTCAGACCTCAATTTCTCACTGGGTTTCAACTCAAAACATGCTTCCCTCAGAGAGGCCTTCCCTGACCACTCCCTGGGTCATTCTCCACTAGGTCCCCCGATTTCTTTTCCCACTCTCTGAAAGGACCTTGACCATATCTGACATGGTCCTTGTCTGTCCTTCACTGTACACTGTGCGCACTGTGATGGTGTCGCGGGTGACTAACCCCGGAGCCCAGGCCTGTGTCTGCACGTGTGCAGCCCTCGGTCCCGGCCCGGGCCGGCAGAGTCCTGGCGCAGGGCCAGTCAGCAGGCACCGCCCCCCACCCCCCTGTTGGAGCTCCCCTTGCTGTGAGAGTCCACATGAGATAGACATTATTGTGCCCAGTTTTTAGATGGGAAATGTAGGCTCAGGGAGACTTGGTGACTTGTCTGTTGCCACAGCCAGTGCGTGGTCCAGCCGGCATCGGAACCCAGGTCCTCTGACGTTTACACTCTGTGCTACGACATGGTGCTGACAGATAACAAATGCTATTCCGTGAGAACATGGGGATCTCAGGTCCACCACTCCAACAGGCTTCTAAGCAGGGAAACAGGAGGAGTGAGGAAGATGAGGCGGGGCAGGCCGAGAGGGTGTCTGGATGCGTGGGCTGGGGGTCACACCCTGTGGTCACCCTCCACGCACACTCTGCCTCTCTGAGTCCTGCCCGAGGAGAGAAGCGCGGGGAGCCCCTTGGGTCTCAGGCCAGGTGCTGCCGGAAGGCCTGTTTGGTTTTTTTTATAACCCCAAGGCCAGAGCAACTGGGGTAAGTTAGAGCTGGAAGGGGAGAGGCAGCTACAAACTGCCTCTACCAGCTCATCTGTGACAGATGTAAGTGAATGGCTAACTCCAGCAGATCCTTTTTTGGAAGGAAGTGGTGAGGACAGGAATAAAACTCTCTTCTTATTCAACCTAACAGAAATAGGAGCTCTTCAAACTTTCAGGAGGGTTGAAAGGCCAGGATAGGTCAACCTAAACCACCATCTCCCAGGCTGCATTTTCAAGAGGAGTTTGGGGCAGCCTTGGAAATAGCTGCTCCCCAGCTCACCTGGCAAGTAGAAATTATTGTTAGCGAGTAAGGGGGAAAAATGCACCTAACGCATTATGCTCCCGGCCTCGCCCACTGAGTGGGCTGGTGATGGTTATTTACAAGGCTGGCTTATTCATGGCCACTGAAGCTAGGAGAGGGAGGATGGAGACAGAATCGAACAAACGAGTTATTTATATCTACATCCCAGACCTCAGAAGGAAAATTCCCATACTTAGACGTTCCTAGATGGCCTGTGACACAGGATATTTAAAGTAACAATGGGCCAAATTCTTGCTCACATTTTTGGCAGTGCGCCAGTCTGAAAGTCCACAGGAGAAAGACTTGTCCGGCTGTGTAGCTTTAGCGGGGTGGAGGGAGAAAAGACTGTTTCTAATTCGGGACTTATTTAAGATCTGACTTCCCCCCTCCTTCCTGGAATTGCAAGGAAAACATGATTTTGATTATAGAGACAACAATCCATGTAATAGACTTTGGAAGATTTGGGGGGATGTTAAAGAAGCAAATAGGATACACTTTGAAAAACCCTTGAACTCCTCCTACATTTCTTTCCCTGAGGGTGGAAATAGCCACTACCTGTGGGCAATCTAATAGCTAAACTCTGAATAGCTCTACGAAACAGTCACTGGCCCACTTAAGACATGACTTTGTGGCATTTGTTCCAAGGAAAATCTCAGAAAGGATTGAAAATGGTGACTTCTTGTACTTACACAGTTGAGATTATAGTCAAGATGACGTCTTACAGCCCCTCCCAAGCCTATGATATTTCTAAACACCAGCCTTGTAAAGAAGTAGAAAATCTACCAGCTCTATCAGTGAGGATGCCTTTGACTGCAACCTCACACTGGCTTAAATTATACAAAAGATTTATTCAGATGGATAAAAGAAGTCTCCAGGTAGAATGACTTCAGGATTGGCTAACTAGGCAGCTCAGTGATGTCAAAAAGGACCCAGGTGATTTCCCTGTTTTCTCCCTGCTATCCAACTTCTGGCCTTTATCCTCAGACCACCTCCATTTACGGTACTAAGAAGACAGCTGTTCCAGTGTCATAAGACACTACAGTGTGTTCCTTTCTTCTTGGTTTGTCATTTTAAGAATGAAGAAACTTTTCCCAGAAGCCTCCAGCAGATTTCCCCTCACATTCTATTGGTCATTGCTGTATCACATGTCCATACATGAACCAATCACTAGCAAAGAGACTGGCGTCAACATAATTTGATTCTACTCCTTAGGGCTTATCCCTGCAGCTGTGAATAGTTACTTTTGCCTGAACTACATGGCAAAGGGGTGAACCCTGGAAGACATTTTGGGCCACAAACAAAAACAGGGGATGGATATCAAGCAAGGTGTCTGCCACATTAGCTATGAGAGCAAAAATTTGGAAGCAACTTAAATGTCCATCATTGGGGGATGGGTTCCTTTATAAAAAGGAAAAAATTATTGATAATCAGTATGCCAAGTACTGTCTAGACCTGCAGATATAGCAGTGAATAAAACTGCCCTTGATGGGGGGAGACAGATAGCAAATAAGTAAATGAACACCTATGTATATCATGGCAAATTAAAATAAGTGCAGTGAAGGGAAAGACCAGGAGGACAAGAGACAGCCCAGGAAGTCCTCTCTGAGGAGGTGACATTTCAACTGAGAGATGAGAGAAGTGAGCCATGCATAAACGAGTGGAAGAATATTTTAGCAGGAGCAAGAGGCAGTGCAAGGGCTCAGAACCAGGAAGGGGCTTCTTGGGGTTGGGGGCAGAGGGTCAACAAGATGAGGGTGGGAAGGCCAGATTAGGCAGGGTCTTGTGGGCTTTAGTAAGGAGCTTGATTTTCATTCTAAATTCAGTGGCAAGAAACTGAAGATTTAAAAATATATATTTATTTAAAAAACCTTTTGTAAACATTTAAAAAATTTATTTTATTGAAGTATAATTGATTTACAATGTGTTAATTTCTGCTGCACAGCAGTGATTCAGCTACACATATATATATTCTTTTTCATGTTCCTTTCCATTACAGTTTATCACAGAATATTGAATACAGTCCCTGTGCTACACAATAGGACCTTGTTGTTTACCCATTCTAAATATAATAGTTTGCATCTGCTAATCCCAAACTCTCAATCCATCCCCCCCCTGCCCTCCTTCCCCCTTGGCAACCACAAGTCTGTTCTCTATGTCTGTGAGTCTGTTTCTGTTTTGTAGATAAGTGCGTTTGTGTCATATTTTAGATTCCATACATAAGTGATATCATATGGTATTTGTCTTTTTCTGGCTTACTTCACTTAGTATGATAATCTCTAGGTCCATCCGTGTTGCTGCAAATGGCATTATTTCATTCTCTTTTATGGCTGAGGAGTATTACATGGTATATACATACCCCATTTTCTTTATCCATTCTTCTGCCAATGGACAGGTTGTTTCCATGTCTTGGCTATTGTGAATAATGCTGCTATGAACATAGGAGTGCATGTATCTTTTTAAATTATGTTTTTGTAGGGATATATGCCCAGGAGTGGGATTGCTGGATATACGACAACTCTATTTTGAGAAAAAACTTTTTATTTTGAAATAATTTTAGATTTACAGAAGAGTTACAAAGATAGTACAGAGAATTCCCTATATTCTTCACCCAGCTTCCCCTAATGTTAACATCTTATATAACCATAAAATTAAGAAATTAACATTGGTATAATACTATACACACTTTACTCAGATTTCCTGAGTTTTTCCACCATGTTGCATGTCTTCTGTCTTTCTTAGTATGTGACAATTTCTCACTCTTTCCTTCTTTTTTATGGCCTTGACATTTTGAAGAGTACTGATCAGGTATTTTGTAGAATCTCCCTCAATTTGAGTTTGTCTGCTGTTTTCTCATGCTTCAACGGAGGCTATGAATTTGGGGAAGAATAGGAGAGGTGACATACCTTCTCGTCACATGATTTCAGGGAGTATATGATATCAACGTGACTTTACTGGTGATGTTTAACCTGGATCACTTGGTCAAGATGGCATCTGCCAAATCTCTCCACTGCAGAGTTTCTGATTTTCCCCTTCCATACTCTATTCTTTGGAAGCAAATCGCTGAATCCAATTTACACTCAAGAGGAGGGAGGAGCTGGAGCGTTTTAAGGGCAGTGACAATAAAGGATTGGATAAATAAACAATGGTCACTGTGGAATACACATCTCTAAGTAGTGCAGACCTGGAGCAGCCAGCCCAGTGAAAGCTGTGTATCTTAAAGACAATTGCCTTTCACCTTCCCTCCTGTCCCCTCCTGTTTATTTTCATGGTCATTTTTAAGGTGAATGCTGCACTACCTAGGATTTTGCCCTATGTCGGAGATGTTCCACTTGGCAGTTCTGGGGAGAGAGGACTTTCCTGTGTCCTCCAGTGATGGCCCCAATGGGCTGCCCTGTGTGCAGCCCTGCCACCCACCTTGCCCCATCACACACAGTCACGGCCCAGATAGGCTCCTGTTTTTGACCAATGACCTCCTTGGGCAGGGTGAGCAGAGGGTGTGTCTAGTGTGGTTTAGCTGAGGTTGGTGGCTCCGTGTGGAGAGCAGAGCATATCAAAGGGGAGGTGGGAAGAGAAGCCTATGAGGCATAAAACAAAATAACATGCAGCACCAGCTATTAAAAAGGAGAAAGTGGAGTGACGGAGGTATGGAAGAAAGTCCAGGTGTGTTGTTGAGTGAAAAAAGCATTTTGCAGGAACGGCTTTGTGCAGTGTGATCCCACGTATGGCTTTAAAGGTGGAAGGACAGTCCCTAGCACACAGTAGACACTCACTATTTGTTAAATGAACGAATGGTATATAGCAAAATGTTAAACTGAGGCTGGGAATATGGTGGGGAGTTGTTTTTTTCCCTGTTGTTTTCTTTTCTTTTGCAACATTCCTGTTGTAATTTGACTTTTTAAATTATTTTTAAAAATTAAATACCACACTGATTTTTTTTTCCCTGAAGCTCTCATGCTGGCCTGGTCTGAGTGGTGAATATTCAGTACTGACCCTTAATTAATGCTTCTGGTAACCATACCTCTCTCTTCTAGGACGGCCAGGAGAACCAAATAACATGTTCCTAAACTGACTTCCTTTTTTCTTCCTTGGGAATGTTCTGTCACAGGCAAGTGGTGAAGGGGGCAGAGGGCTGGGTATTTGCCAGATTCAGTTCTGCATACTACTGGCCCCCAAGATCTTTGCATTCCACAAGTGCTTCTACAGCAATGCAGCCAGGTCTTCCTCCTCTGTAGCCAGGGCTCAGGCCTCTTCCCACGCATCAGCCATCCCCATAATTGGCTGGCCAGACACCTTGCTTTGCCTTTTCCCAGTGTCCAGGGGTGGGAGCACAGGTAGGAAAGCAGAGGCTCTGTAGTCAGGCTTGTGTGACCTTGGGCATATGACTTCACCTTCTAGAGCCTCGGTTTCTTCATCTGTAAAATGGGGGCAGTAAAAGTACAGCCACAGAGTGAGGATGAAAGGAAATAATGGATCAAAAGCACTTGGTTGGCATTAAATACTCAAGTGCCTGTCACACGAGGTAGAAGCTAGTCCTATTGTTTACATCATTCTGATTACGTGGTGGAAATCCAACATCCTCTCGCATGGCTAGCTTTAGGACAGAAATAAAGTCTGAGGCCACTAGTCCCTTCCCCTTTGACTCTCCTCTCAGTATATCATTAATTAATTAACACGTTTAACAAATATCTATTGACTGCCACTCGCATGCCAGATGCTGTGCTGGAAGCTTCCCAAGGGGCGTGGTGTATATGGAAATACTGATCCCTATGCTTAGGGCAGTGCGTGTGGCTGGGAGAGGACGGAGGCCCAGACCCTGGAGTGCTGCCCATCACTGGCAAGTGACCTGCGGGTTTACCGCAGTGGAAAGCTTCTATGTGTGCCGTGACAAAAGCCAGGCGGCCCTGAAGTCATGAACAAGAAGCCTCAGAACAAGGGCTCATCTCTAGGGGGGAACAGACAGGCTGTGAACAGACAGGTGTGAACAGGTCATCACAACATGTTGCAGGAGGGCAGGAAGGAGCCCTGTAAAGATCAGAGAGAACCGGGGTGAGACTGAGGGGGGAGGGGCTGCTGGTAGCATCATTACTGTTGATGTCACTTTTGGGGAATTTTTGGTAGGAGACACTAGATTGGCTTACAAGTGCTTGAAAACCACAGTTTCCTAGAGAGACAGAAAGCCCGGTTCCTCTTCTTGGTGTTGCAGCCAACCCACTGCGTGACTTGGACAAGCTGCTTTCAGGGCCTCACCTCCCCATCCATATGATGGAGGTGGGTGGATTGGACCAGTGATTCTTCACATTTTGATGGGTCACATACCCCTCTGAGAATCTGGAAAGTGTCTCTCAGACAAAAAGCACAAACACACAGAAATTTATCTACAGTGTCAAAGGGCTCCCTCTACCCTCCCCCCCACCCCCAAATCCTAGGCTAAGAACCACTGGCTTCCATGACCTCAGATGTCCTCTCTGGGGTTATGACTCTGGCACCTGTGCCTGAGTGACATGCCTACAGGGTGGGCATCCTTAGGAAGCCCTCTAGATGGGGGTTGGGACATCTTGTTTTGGGTTCAACTGCCCAAGGAGACCAATCAGACTTGACACCAGCTGGTGTCAGGAGCAGAGAGCAGGCAGATGATGTAAAAAAGAGAAGCAGACTGGGCTAAGGGACATCAAGGTACAAACACCATGATCAATGCTAGCCGGCGCTCAGCCCAGGGGACTCGGGCAGTGAACTGGGGTTGGGGGGGGCAGGGATACTATATGAGAGTGAAGGGACCGTGCCCTGTTAGCAAAAGGCCGTTAGTTGCCTTTCAGCTCTGACCACTTGCTGCAATGGGGAGCCCAGAGCAGCCAGCGCTTTTTAAAAAATTAATTAATTTATTATTAATTAATTAAGTAATTTACTTTTTTCCGGCTGTGTTGGGTCTTTGTTGCTGCACGCAGGCTTTCTCTAGTTGTGGCGAGCGGGGGCTAACTCTTCGTTGTGGCACATGGGCTTCTCACGCGGTGGCTTCTCTTGTTGCGGAGCACGGGCTCTAGGCGTGCGGGCTTCAGTAGCTGTGGCACGTGGGCTCAGTAGTTGTGGCTCGAGAGCTCTAGAGTGTGGGCTCAGTAGTTGTGGCGCATGGGCTTAGTTGCTCTGCGGCATGTGGGATCTTCCCGGACCAGGGCTTGAACCCATGTCCCCTGCATTGGCAGGCAGATTCTTAACCACTGTGCCACCAGGGAAGTCCCCTGCCAGCGCTTTTTATTTTTCATGAGAAGTTTTAGATCTGGGCTTGGAAACCTCTTCATTTTCAAAGAACAACCAACAGCTTTTGAAAACACTGTGGGCTGTAGTCTGTGGTGTCCTGCCTACGTGGTCCACACTTCCAGGCTAAAGACGGAGAAACTGAGGCTAAGAGGAAAGGAGACTGAGTTCTTCTATTCTCCGCTGTTCTATGAGACATGTTTTCACCTCTAAGATACTGGTAACAACGTTTATCAGTGCTGCACACAGCCACTGTTGAATCCTCCAACTGCTGTTAGAAGGGCAGTGACCCTCCCGAGGTCACACTAGAGAAGGTGGCAGAGCAGGGCCCTCGGCATTGGGACCATAAGGCTCAGTTGCTCTTCCTAGCGCATGGCCCTAAGAGGAGGGGCCTGCGGAAGTGGCAGTCACTTCTCAGTGAGGCCCAAAGCCCTGGCTGTGCCCACTCTCTGGGAAACGACTCCGTCTGGATGGACACTAGTTCTTTAATCCGATTAGATCCGGCACCTCAGAAAGCCTTGGTAATTCAGGGCTGGCTGGAGCATTGCCTGGAAACTGGTCAAGCAGTAGCCCTGGGGGGTTGGGAGGAACTCAGCTTATAAACATGGGGGTCCCCAAACCCTAGCCCTACTGCCTTCTACTCCACCCGGGCTGCTGTGGCCCTGGTCTGTGACCTCTTTGTACTTTGCTCCTGGAAGCCCAGAGGGGGACCTTCTCCCTTAAACTCTGTGTGTGCATCTCTCCCGGAGCAGCTCTGCCGCCCCACACACCCACAAACCACCAGACTACACTTCTGAATTAGCTGGGTTAAGCTCCCCCTCTCCCCTGTTAAGATTCTTGTCTCTGGCCACCACAGCCCAAATAATTCCACAGGTCTGGGGAAGCAATTCCTCTTTTAATCGCAGAGGAAATGAGGAAGGCTGGCCCAGAGCAACGTAGGGAGGGTTGTTACAATGTCATGTGGTAAGGCAGCATCCTTCCTGAGATCAGTTTGAGGATGGGGTCGCAATATTTCATATGGGGTGCTGTGAAGCGGTGCTTATACCCAGGTTCCAGTCCTATCCCAATCACTCTGTATTCTTGTTTAAAGATCACCTACTCTACTGACTTCTACAGAAGCACTAGGAGGCATCCCAGGCGAGGTGATCTTTGGATCGGGTCTGAGTTAGAATAGGTCTTTAGCATGCAGTACACAGGCTGTGGAGGAAGGTCCACCACTTATCAGCTGTGTGGCCTTGGGTGAGTGACTTACCCTCTCTGAGCCTAGGGGGTTTCTCCTCTGTAAAATGTGACTGATTATATCAACCTAATTTGATTGTTTTCAAGACTGTAAATGATAATGCAGTGTCTTGGATCAGAAGCAGGAGCTTTTGTAATGGTTTCCTAAAGCCACTTGACCTCTGTTACTCTGTGAAGGCTTTCTAGAATACTGCAGGTATTCCAACTACTGACTCCAATAGAGAATCACCTGAAGCTCTTCTCTTGCTTTTTCACTGGTTGATTTTCCGTTCAGAGCCGAAGCCACTTCCTCCCTCACCAGGCCCAATGGGAGTGGAGCCAGTCAGGAGACTGGTTACTTAGTCTTCAGGTACAGGAAAGAAAGAGGCCAGACCCAAGAGAGAAAGAAGGTGGGGGAGGAAGGGAGAAGGGAGGGTTCCAACCCTTGAAACAGTTAAATGTTAATATAGGTGTTGGCATAGGAAGTGTCTTCTAATGACAGAAGGAAACTAGGGAGTTTTTCAATCATCTCCTGCTTAAAAGATACAGATGTATTCATAATTATCCCTTGCCTCAGGCCTTGAGGCCCAGGTGGGCTCCAGAAGGCCTGTGTTCCTGCCAGACAACAGTCCTTAAGGAACATCATGTAGACAATTGGAATGCCTTATCGTGCAAAACACAATAAAACCCCGAGATCTCTTCCTGTCTCAGAGACCCATAAATTATGAAAATTATACCTGCCCCAGGCCATGGACATATTGTTTTATTAAAGTTCCGATGAATAAACTTAAGACTCTTAAAAATGTCCTCTCAGCTTTCATCTGGCACACACCTTCATCGCGGAGCTGTCTGCCGGGGTGCATTCGATGAGCTCACAAATGAACTTTGGGAAGTTTAGCTTATTTCAAGGTGCAGGTTCAGCAGGATGCAGGGGCCAGCTGGGGAGCTGCAGGAGGGGCTGGGGGCCTCCTGGCCTGATGACAAAGTTGCCCAAGGGGTTCTAGTTGTCTGCCATCAGAGCTAGGACCTTCCCCCAGCTTGCCCCCACTATTCTCTTTGTTGTTTGAGCATCAGGCTTGTGGTGCCCTTATAGAAGAAGGTGTGTGGTTATGGGTGTGGAGAGGGTTGAAATTCTTCTTCCCTTTTTAAAAAAATTCTATCACTGGGTAGTCTTTTTATTCCATCCTGTGCTTCTTCCCCAAATTAAGTTGCTAAACCTTCAACTTTCCATTTTCCTGTCTACCATTCAACCATGTAACTAGCAGGCATGTAGCACCTTCTCTGACCCTCAATTTCTGCATCTCTAAGAGGTAACTAACAATGGTTTTCGGCCAAGTGTGTTCAGTGCCTGGCAAAAGGGAACCATTCACTACATGCTAAGCCACCTGTCATTTCATAACTGGGAACAAAGAGGAACAGGGCCGGTCAAAGAAAGACAATGGAGGTACATGTGGAACTTTTTCTCTGGACACTGTATTTTAAAAAACAAGCTCACATTTGTTTAGCTCCCATTTTCTCAAGAGTATTTGGGTGAGTCTAAGCAGTAGAAAAAAAATAAAACCAGGGGCAGGCCTGACCCATGTCCCCACCTATCAGGACACCCAAGACTTAAAGCCTGGTATAGTATCTGGGACTGAGCCAAGGGAAAAAAAAAAAACCACCTCCAAGTGTCACTTACTTACCTTGTCAGTGAAGGGAGACACCATCATGCAGGAGTGGGACAGGCCACAAAGTCGGGCCAAGAAGGAGCAGACAAGACCACAATGAGGAAGGACATCTTTTGTGCCTTCTTGGACAGTGACCAGGGAATCCTTGGAATGCAATGGCTTTGGAGGTCTCGAAGAGCACCCCCAAGGCTTTCACAACTTGGAAGACGCCATAACCGGAGACCCCAGAGAAAACCAGAGCTGGACCCAGGGCTCCGGATCTCACCTCTCCCTCCTGCCCCTTCCCACCATTGTTGGCTGTCAGACCCCACTTACTGGTAACAGAAAAACGTCTTTATTTCTCAATTCCTCTTTGAGCAAACAAGAGGTATGTGTTCACATAAAAGTCAAACGTTCCTTGTGGTTGGCATACGAATCATCTGAGAAGTGGCTGTGTGGTGGGGAGATAGAGGGATAGATAGATGGAAGGTGCACTGGAAAGGCAGAGGCAAGTCATCTAATAGATGCAAGTCTTTAGAGGGCAGAGGGGACAGGTTTTGTGCAATATGCACCAATCTAGTGAAAATAAGGGAACTGCCAAGGGGTTTTGTATTTGCCTTCTGTAAGCCTGTACGTGTAGGTACATGAAAATCTGCTTGGGGGCACCAAGGCTGAAAGGAGAGTTGCAGAATTTTTGTCAACTGGGCAGGTGAGATGAACCTCTCTCACTTCCCAGCTTTGCTGTCCAGCTGTTATCAATGCACCCTCGTGTAGGGGAAGGCTTGCCAGAGGATGTAGCACCTGGCAGGATTCAGCTTCCTAAGAAAGTGAAGCTTTCCTCCACCGACTCTCAGGTCATCCTAGAGGCAGGACAAGGGCCAGGAGCCCTCTCCCCCTGCCTCTGTCTGCCAGAGCTCGGCTACTCATTTCCATTTGTTCTTTGACAAACGTGGCACCTTGCTGGGTGAAGATGTTGGAAGTGTGAACACACAGACACACAGAGAAACGGCAGTCCTGTGTATATTTAACAATATATATTTATATATATTTTCTAGATCAGTACATTCAGTTTTTAACTTGCTTTTTCTTCACAAACAGAAGAACTCTTACAATAGTAGACTTTCTAAAATAAATACTATTAAAATAGAGCTTCAAAATAAATATTCTATACAAAGGAAACCTTCTGTGGTAACTTTTGATGTGGGGTGAGAAGGGGTTACAGTGAAGAGGGAAAACGTGCCAGGGTGGGACCCTTGAACAGCTTTTCTGTTTGTAACATGAAACCAAACCGTGGGGCAGTGAGAAGAGAAAGCAAGATAAGACACCACACAGTTACCCACAGCAAAAAATGGCAGCGAAAGATTCGTCATCACCTGTCACAGTAAGCAGAGGGCATGAAAATGCTTACCGAAGGCATGAACCAGAAGGCCAGTGAAGTTCGCGGGATGCCTTAGTGCCTTGCACAGTGCCAAGTTGTGCTGCCTACACCCAACCGGACATCTCCTGGGGCAGCAGAGACCATGAAGGTGACGGGATCTGGATGCTGGTCCCAGCCCACACTTTCCACACTTGGACTCATCAGTCTAACTGGGCCTCGTTCAATGCCCAACAGGGATGCATGCAGACTCCAGAATGCGGAAAGAACCAGGCGCATCACGTGACAGTCGTCCATCTCGGTCAGCTGTGAAGGGCCCATATCAATAGCAGGGACTGGTCTTGACTCCTCCCAGCCAGGAACCTTGGTTGTACCCCATCATCCACCTGTGAGGGCTGGGCTCTCCTAGATCCAGTTCCCAGGGTGCCGGCTGGAGTGTTGGGCCTTCACAAACCCACCCTTGAGGGGAAGCAGCCTTGGCCCCTTAGGACAAGCATCCTGGACCGAGGTTTGTGGATCCCACCCCTGGTTCCAGGCAGAACCACCAGCCACCCCAGGTTGCACAGAAGTGGGAAGCAGCTGGCACTCTTCAAAAAAAGGTCAACACAAGGCATAATCCAGCCAAGCAAGCCATTGGTGACAGGACACGCAACCAGCCAGAAGCAGCCACAGAAATGTGTCCTGTTTCTGAGAGCTTGGTCCTTCAGTGGCCCTTGATTGGCCCCCAGGGGCCATGGGCAAGCCAGTTTTATTTTTTCTTTTTGCCAAGGAAAACATGCTGAGGGATAGCTATGCAACAGAGCTGGGTGAACCGAAGCTGAGCACACAGGACACAGAGAGTTCTGCAGACATCCACCTAGCAGGCTAGATGCAAACCAAAAAGAACAAGCCAAAACAGGGGGAAGGGAAAAAAGCCAAAACCCAGAAAAATCCATGTTTATAACTATATACACAAAAAGTCAGGGTTCAGGAGGCTGTTTACCAGGTAACAGGGTCTATGTAGATAGAGATGGTGGGGTAGGGGTATATGTATGTATATATGTATGTGTGTGTGTGTGTATGTGTGTGTGTGTGTATACAGCTTATGTAAATCAATTCTCCACAGAATATGCATGTAGAACTCCAAAGATCACCAAAGTGCAACTTGCCACTGGGTCAAGTTTCCCATGGAGACATTTGAGGGAGGGGCTTTGGGAAAAGTTCTGAGGTCTCACCAAGAGAGGACGTGTGCCCTCTTTTTGGGGGGTTAACCTCTGCACACCTGTTCTGAGGAAAACATCTCCAGTCCCTTCAGTACACATCTGATACATTCAATTAGGATAAGTGGTTGGCTGAATGTGTTTTTCTACCATTCCCTCTGATTTGTGCAAGAACATCCATACATCCATCACGACTGTGGCAAAGGTAGCTACAGGAATCAGCCTTAGAAAACGCAGATGCAGTATTTCATATTTGCCTTTTACAAGCCAGCATATGTTATATAAATAAAGCCTAAAATAATAAGACCCTCCCCTCCTTTCCACCAGTCAATAAATACCTATGGTTACAATTAACTTATTCTAAATCATAAGATGTTACTACTAGTCTTCAAGAAGGAAAAAAAAGAGTCCTTGAGAAGCACTGGGTGCATGACCATCACAGCTACCTGCCTCCTTGCCTCCTTCCTGGAGGCTCTTCTGTTCCTACAGAACAAACTCGAAATGCTACAAACGCTGTGCCTAGTGCACTTCCAATATCACCTGGGGTAGCTTTTCTGACCCAGACTACTTTCTCTCATGGGGGGAAACAGAGGGAGGCACAAAATACCACACTAAGCAAAAACCCCGCACAATAGCTAGGGAGGAAGGACCGGACACGCTACAGCTTTTGCATGCAACAAGTACCTACCCACCGGACGAGCTGCACTTTCTGAGTCCTTTAGCACCTTGAGAGAAAGAGTTGCTACGTCTTTGGGGGCTGTTGGGAGGGGCTCATGTAGCCACACACAGAAGCAGGGCTCAATCCCAAGAAGCCCCCGGAGAATCTTTCCCCCACCTGCATTCTTCTGACTCCCCCGCCAGGGCTTCCTAACACTAAAATAGACTCTTGTTTCATCATCTGTCTATTTACATTAAAGATACAGACACTGTACACAAAAGGCTATGACAGCAAGCAGCAGAATCAAGAGAGAAGAAACCCACACCCAGCTTGCCTCAACTCTCACTCTGCCAATGGGAGGTGCTGCCTCTCTTCTTTGCTCTTAAAATCCTCTTCTTGGTGGGGAGGGGGATTGTGTTCCTTGAGGTTGCTCGCCCCCCCAGATTTTGAAATCAGCCCTTCCTGGGGGTGGCCCAAAAGGAAGCAAGTGTTTTACTATTATTTCTTAAAACACCGTTAGCATCTGGTTTAATGATTCTATAAAAACATAATGACTGGATCCAGAGACCACAGCCTCAGACTCATTGGCAAAATGCTATTTGGTCTCGAATTTGCCGCCCTGGCCTTCTCTACCCATAAAGTTTCTGGAAAAGATCTGGGTAGAGAGCACTTGGGACACGTAGCGGGCGGGTGAGTCTGTGACCCAGTAAGAGCCGAAGGACGGTGTTATTATGAGTGGAACACCCCCAAGAGTTAGTGAGGAAGCTGGAAGGGAGAAAAGGTACTGTGCAGTGGTTCCCAAATCCATCCGTGGCTCCAGGCAGAGCGAGGAACGAGGGGGGCTCCCAAGTATATACAACAGGGATCGCCAGGGTCTACACCTTGCCCAACATGTCTGGGCAAACCGGGATAGAGGCTGGGAGAAGAAGGTATAGCCGGCAAAACTCCAAGGGTCTTCTTCCAAGGTCCCCTGGCCACTCAGTTACCGATTCCTCCCAGGCAGCCAGAGAGAATGCAAAAGACTGGGGAGAGAGGGAGGGAGGAGGAGGGCTGGGAAGGCATTCAAGCAGCTGCAACTTCCGGATATGTGTCCACATCTGTGTTCCATCTTCTGAAAAAGAAAAATCGTCCCCAAACCACACCACGCCCCTGCCACTATCTGTTTCACACAAAGTTCCAGGACCTTGGAAAAAAAACAAAACAAAACAAAAAACCCAAAGTGCTTCTTCATCCTTTTGGGGAAGAGAAAGATGGGTGATTGTGGTCTCTTGTTTCTTCAGAAGCTGGCGGTAGGGAGTGGGCAGACTGGCAGGGTCAGCCTGAGGATGCTAAAACCTCTGGCCTGGCTGTGGTGGCCCTTCTCAGGTGTGAGAAGGGAACCAAGTTTCCAGGGGGAAGCGTCGGGACTTGACCCCAGGTGTCAGAAAGGCTTGTCGGGTCTGCTAGCCTTGGCGTCCCCGGCAGCTGCCTTGCAGATGACGCTGTTCGTGTGCTTGCAGCGGCATCCAGGGCGGCGCAGGCGGTCATAGCCGCGCTGGGCCAGCTTCACGCAGCCGGTGGCAGGCAGGTAGCAGAGCAGGCAGGGCAGCACCAGGGAGAGGGCGCCCATGAAGGACCAGCGGGCGCAGCAGTTTGAGCGGGAACAGGAGCAGGGGTGGTCGGCACAGGAGCCCTCATCGTCCTCGTTGGTGCAGTGGTAGAAGACGCCCTGCACCAGGCACATGCAGGTGCCGTAGTTGACCAGCGTCTGGGCGGAGCACAGGCACTCCTGATTGCAGACCCAGCAGGAGGGCAACGTCCGGGGGGACGCGCACTCCTTGCACTTACACTTCCCGCAGGCCTCGCACAGCAAGAAGTGCTTGTCCAGCTCCGGGGGGGCGGCCGGGCCCTTGAGGTCCAGCGGCTTGCAGTGGATGGCCTTGGGCTGGACACGCACGGCCCTCGGGGAGGCCTGGCCGGCTACGGGCGGGGGAGCCATGTGGTCTAAGAGGCGCTGGTCGGAGGACGCGCTGCTGCTGCTGCTCACAGAGCTGGGGCGCCCGCTGAAGGAGATCCAGTGGTGGGTGACGTCCTGGTCACAGCGGGCGGGTGTCAGGGCCAGCTCGGGGGCTCCACCCCGGGTCCGCTTGGGGCCGGTGGGGGCTGCCAGGCCGGGGTTGTCGATGTAGTCGTTCTCCACGTGGCTGGTCTTCATCTGGTCGATGGGGAGAATGGTGAGGGGGTGTTGGAGCCGGCCGTGGGCCATACGGCTGTCCAGAAGAGGCTGGACCATGACTGAGCTAGGAGTCAAGGGGACGCTCTGTGGGATCGGGGGCTCCATGGGGCCAGAGGTCCTGGGCTGTGCAGAGAAACAGGCTTCTAGGGGCCCTGGAGTCAGGGGCAGAAGAGAGAATGGATTCCAGGCATCAGTATGTGGCCTGTTAACACACCCACCCCCTGTCAGGTCCTTGGGGAGCCCAAATGAAATGGGAACTGGAATTCCTTTGGTGGACTCTCCAGCATTATGGCTTAGATGATTAATAATGACAGCAACAACAATAATAAGTGGTAGAAATAAGTTATTTAGTACTTACTACGTGCCAGGGACTCTTCTAAGCACCATATTTATTACGTCATTGACTCTTCACAATAAACCTAAAATGTAACTACTATTATTATCCCTTTTCTAGTTACAGGAAACTCATGTTCAGAGTAACTTGTCCACAGTCATACAAAACCATCAGTAGCAGAACTGGGGCTCAAACCTGTGCCGTCCGAGTTCATTCTTATAACCCCCATGAAACATGCTCCTGATTTTAAGACAGATACAGCTTCGCAGTTATAAACACAGGCTCTGGAATCAGATCCAAGTCCAAATTCTCACCTCTGCCTAGCAGTGTTACTGTGAATGGGGTTCTTTAACCTCTATGCCTTAGTATTTTCATCTGTAAAATGGGTTCTTGTGAGGACTAAATGAGAAAATGCCTATCTAGGACCTAGCATTTTGCCTGACACACAGCACATACTCTAATTTATCACCATCCCAGAGAGCAACAGTTTAGATTTCCTGAGCACTAAGCACAACTAACCAGTACCAAGCGTGGTGCTGAGGATGTGGTGACCACGACACAGTGTCCCCGTATGCTCCCATGTAGTTTATCAGCTGGATAAACAAAAGCCTTTATTTCAGATAGTCACAAGAGAAGGAAGAGCTGTATCTGATGCCTGTACATCCAGGATATTAACTTATTACCACTACTTCTAAGAGCAGCAACATCTAGTGGCTAATAACCCCTGGGTAGGTGGCACCTCTGACAAGTTGGATGGGAAATCCTCCCAAGGGGCACTCACATCACCCATTGTCAAGTGCTGAGCTGAACATTCAGCCTAAATGCTATTTACTAGAATAGCTAAGCCAACCCCGGATCAGTTTCTAATTTCACCGAGAGAGTGCAATTTTAAGTTGGAATCCGGCCAGAGATTCAACTGCAGTGCCTGACACGGAACCCCAGGAAGTCACTTAAATCAAAGAGCGGAAACGGCTTGGTTCAAATTTAGAAAGTGCACATTGTTTTCTATTAGAAGTGCCATTTCCTCGCCTGCTGACCTTTTACATTCAGAATTCGGCTGGAGATCAATTTAAAGAAATAGCAACAGAGGCCAAGACCTCTGCCCAAGGGGCACGATTTGGAATCCCAAAGAAAGATTAGACTCTGGGAAGATTCCACCGGGCTTGGGAGTGGGGGACAGAACAGATAGCCAGGGTTCGGATAAAAGGGGAAGATAACCACCTTTGGGGGGGGGCAGGAAAAAAAAGACCATTGGATTAACGTGCTATGGGATGGGGTTTCGTAAATGCTTTTTCAAGACGCTAATGATGTTCTAATTTGGAGAGCTGACCCTGTACCTCCGATATTGGGTTCACCTTGCCTCAAAGGTGATGCCTAAGAAGGGGATATGGATAGGTTTCCACTTCCAGTTGTAACCCTGTATCCCTCCAGACTTGGGACACAGCTGGTCATCCCAGTATTCCCATCACAGGAGAATGTCACCTGCCCTGAGTGACACATCCATAATTATCAATGTCTATAGTAAAGAATGAAAAGAGAAAAAAAAGGCATTCAGGGCAACTCTGTATTATGCTTCCCCTTCTTGGAAACAACAGTTTGATCAGAAATGGTTAAATTGGGGAAGGGCCTCCTTAGATGCTTTCCAGCCTGTCTGAAATAAAGAACTAGATATAGATGCAAGGTTCATGAAGTGGATGAAAGGGAGCTCATCCACAAGGTTCTCATCTGTATACTGCAAAAAAAAAAAAAAAAAAAAAAAGCATTAAGTCTTTTCTGCAAGGTTCATTGCTCAGTCAACTGATATTTCCCCTTAGCAAAGGCATGAACTATGGGCTCATGAACAAGGGCTTTGCTCCCACAGTCCTATCTACTTCAGAGAGATTTCTGTGCAGTTTCTCCCATCTCAGAGGATGTCTGCCTAGAGGTAGCCTGCCTCCTGCCTCTGTGTTCCCTCCACATGTCAGGAGAGCATGGTCTTCAAAGAGGAGACTTCCCCATGGCAGAGTTAGACTCAAGTGGCTGGCAGGTCTTGCCACCAAGAGTCATCTGCCAAGGCAGCCTCCTTTGGGGATCCTGGGGTCAGGGCTGGATGGGCGGATGTTAGTTAAGCATTCAGAGAGAGGAGTTTTCCCAAGGATCAAGATGGCCATGGGGCAGACCTTCAGGGGATGCTACCTCAGCCCACTTTATTCTTTGCAGGCACTCCAAAGCCTTGCTTCTAGAATAAGTGGGTTTGGGGTCAAGAGAAGAAGGTTAGGAGCCCCGGGTCCAAGACCTTTGCCTGGAGGAAAAGGTGTGACTAGGCAGAAGAATAGAAAATGCTGACAGAGGCACAGGAGACAACTCTGGCGCCAGCCAAGAGGTGCCTCAGCCAGAACCCCCAACCAGGACAAAGACAATGCGATTCCTTTATTCCAGAAGCTCAGGTCACAAATACTCAGGGTCCTGCCAAGAAAAGGTCAGTGGTAGTTTGAAGGTTGTATTGCCCCACGTAGTTGGGCTTTTTGCCTCTTAGGACTAGGACTGGGACTGGCCATGCTGTGGGTACTCCCTCCCCTATACAGTTTATCCACTCTCCTTCCCCTGATTCTATTCCTGGGGTTCTATAAGAACGGGCACACTTTCTATGGAGGAAGCAAAAGGCATGGGCAATGCTTGGGAATTTTAATAGGTCCTGGAATCACAAGGCAGGTTCATGGAAAAAGTCCCATGGAAAAGTCCCACCAGGAAGCCAGGGTGGGAGCAGCGCCTGCAGGCGATGGGGATATTGGCATTAGCAGGCTCTCATCACCCTCCAGAGGCAGCTGTCAACATCTGGGCCTGCACTCAGGGCCAGACACGGGGGTGGGAGCTCAGTCCACGATGACTCAGCTCTCTTGGGACATGCTGCATCCAAGATGGCTCCAGCAGGCATATTCTAAAATGCATCTTCCCTATCATAACCCTGATGGAAGATGCCTTCCGGCCACCAAGGGCTCAGAGTTGTACCACTCCAACCTTCTCCGGCTTCATGAAGGCCTCACCTCCCCAATTAGCCGAGACCCTCCGCAGGAGGGTGGAATTCATTTGGCTGACAAGAAAAACAACTTCCCGATAGCCTGTTTGATAACCCCTCAACACAGCTAAATGGCGTCTCAACCCCCCCCCCCCAAGTCCTCGGCTTAGAAGATTGATCTCTACTCACTGGGACACACCCACCCTCCAGTCTGAGCAACGCTGCCGAACTTAAGTGCAGTTTAATATGAACTCTGCTTCCCCTGCAAGGAAGGAAGAGATTTATAATACAAATAGGAGAGAGGAGGCTTTGCCTCATTTAGGCTGTTTAGGAGACTGATGGCCAATTTGGAAGACTGCGGACAGAGAAACAAAGCCAGCAGTCCACTTAGCCAGAGAAGCACCTCTATCGAATTTTAGGTGGCAGCCTTACGGGATTAGCATGAGGAAGGGAAACTTTTATCTCCATTCCAACCTCCTAACAATAATAATTAATACTTAGGGGAGCAGCAAGCATTTATGAAACATTTTTTGGTTGTCAAGCTCTGTGCTAAATCCTCAATGATTTTCTCCTTCAATCCTCACCATCAACTTGGAGGATGATACCCATTTTGCAGAGGAAGAAATGGAAGAACAAAAGGTCATAGAGCAGGCAAGTGGTCAGGGCAGGATTCGAACCCAGGTAGCAGAGGCTCTAGAGGCTGCAACTTCAGCCCTGCGACCCTGACTTGCAATAACTTCTGGGCATTCATGGAAGGGCACGGAAGCACCCTTACCCTTCTCTCTTATAGCCATGAACTCCGCCAGTCTCCCAGGTCTGCCACCAGCCCTCAGGGAACCTCATCAGGCCGTCTTCGGGTTCTTAACCCAACCAGCCTGGAAATGAAGCCAGACAGGGCTGACATCAGACTGGCCCCCAGTTAGGGGAATTTTCAGTGTGGAAAGCAGATGCTGGGGGTTTGAGATCTGTCATTAAAGGAAAGGTCAGAGCACAAGACATCCTCACACTTCCATTTTCTTTGGCATCCCTTTTGTCACCTCACACACCCCCATTTTTCTAAGTGTTTTCATTTTTAGTTTTCTTCAGGTTGAAGTTGAATAGGTCTCATTGGCAAGATCTCACCACAAAGCAGTCCCTAAAAGGAAAGCCTAGAGCTGGTGGGAATCCCGTCTCCTCCCACCTATAAAGCTGAACTTAAGGGTCCCTAGGGCATGCTCATGGATGCGGCTTCCTGGTCCAGGTCTGTGGGGAAGGGAAGGAGGAGCTAGAGTAAAAGGAAGGCAGGAGAGTCCTAGAATACTGAATCAGCAGGATATCGAAAAGCCCAGAGCACACTGCTCTGAATTTGCGGCTTCGTCTGTGAGCCTGACACTGCATGTGTACCTGTGGGGAGGGGCTGAGCATGAAGGCAGCAGACAGCTCAATGCAGGCTGGCTGGAAAGAATCAAGAGGCATATTAAATGTCTGTTCCACCCATCCACCCCCTTCCCCTGGACTTATCCCAGGGAGAGGAGTTGGGAAATATTAGGAAAACCTGACAGTTGTACTTTGAAAACTACAAACTGGCAAGGGGCTCTGAATGAAAGGGCAGTTTCTGCACTGCCCCATTCAGTCCCAGCAGGTGCCTTCAGGGAAGGCTGTTTAAGCCTTTAACAGCTCAGAGAAAAAGGTCTCTAGGCTTCATGAGAGCCCGCCCACCACTATCTACCACTCTCGCCTGGGTTCTTTGGGACAACACTCCAGTTTAGTTCATTAAGCTCCAACTAAATAATGACTTATTGCTTCAAAAAGACTTTTTAAAGGGGGGCAAGGGGGATGAGGGAAGCCAGTGACTTGCCTTCCCTACACCCCACTGAGGGAGACAATCTCTGCAGCAAATAAAGCATTTAGGCAGCTGGATTTGCCTGAGAAACCTTGCTCCTCCCCGCCACCCACCACTAGCACTAAGGAGCTGACCTCTGGTCATAACCTGCCAGAGATCACAAAAAAAAAAAACAGCTGCTTTTCCTCACTTTGTCCCATCCCCATTTATCGGTTCCCAACCCTTTTCTCTTCTTTTTCCACAACCAGCTGAGCTCCAAAGCCCCAGTGCCAGGGAGAGTGGGAGAGGTACTTTAGCTCTGGGCTCTTCTAACCAGCTACAGATTTTGGCTTCCATGTATTCCCCTCAGAAATGTTGTCTGCTCAGATCCCCTTAAAGAGGGATTAGAAGTCAAGAGTGAGAAAAAAATGGGGCTAGAAGTCTGTTAACTACTGGTACAGTTGGGGAACCACTGGCCCACATCAAAGTTTGGGGGTGGGGGACCAGAAATCTAAACCCCAGGGGAGGACCCCCCCTCTCTCACTGACACCAAGATCATTTTATTCATCTCACCACCCTCCACTAAGAATTGGACTTAACAATAATAGACGTTAGCTTACTCCTGGGATGAGGCAGGAAATGACTCCCCCTTCCCCCCCAACCAGAAAGAGACAAGGGAAACCACTTTTCTGCAAACGGCCACCTGCCCCAGAAGGGCCCCTTCCCTCCTCCGTGAGATCCAGCACATCTGTGATCCCTCCCCGGTGCCCTTGCTTCCTCCACCAACTGTCCTTGGAAAGAACAATCGTGATCACAGCTGAACGGTGGAGCCTCTTAAACCCAGCCACATGTCCCGGATACATCCCCAGCCTTGTCAGCTGTCCGGATCTGCAGGGTGGCCCCAGGCCCCCTCGAGAGCTAAGCATCCTCCGCCTCTTACATCACACAGCACCCCACAGCTCCTGTGGAGGAAAGGGCTCCCTTACAACCAAGACTTCCTTACTAGGTACCCAGTAGTAACAAGGGGCACAGCCCCAGCCCTGCACACTTGCTAGCTGCTCAGCTGGCCCTGGCCCCTCGGGAGGAGTTTCTTCTCCCTACTCTGCAGATGGGGAGACTAAGGCCCAAGCTTATCACATTTCCTAGCCCCTCATCTGCTTAGACCCAGCCCCTACCTTGGTCTGGAAGAGGTAATACAGTCTTCGGTTATGTTGCCATTCATCACCTTCTTCCTTTGGCTCTTTTGAGAGAGTAAAAATATATTCCAATGAGTCATTGCTTTCCCTTCTGTCAGGTAGATCCAAGTTGACCATGAGATGGAACCTTCTCCACTCTTGCCATGCTGACATCCTAAATCCAAAATTTTTCATTCTCTCCCTAGATCCAGAGGTTTTCCTCACAAGGGAACTTCCACCTCAGTAGGGCCTAGATGACAGACAACTCTAGATGCAGAACCACATTGAATGCCGTAACTTTCTAAGAACACTGACCTTCTCTGAAGAGAAGGGGCTCCTTTCTAAGCCTCCTGGTACCATCTCCCGGGCCCTACCCAAGAGGATGATGGCCCCGGGAAAGAAAAATGCTCGTGGGGGCCGGAAAATGTCACATGAAGGGACTAGTAACATCAGAAATTGGAAGGGAATCCCACCCGAAGTATTTGTACTTTGGTGATCCCAAAGTATTAAACCCCAGAGCAACACACCTCAAGGGTCATTTCTGGAGGTGTTAATGGGTGTTTTTTCCTCCCTTCGTTTTAAAACCACTGACTTTCACATTCTGCACTGAAAGGCTGCCTTCATTTGTTTTTCAAGTCAGCCAAACCTCTGGGCAGAGGCAATGTCAGGTTTACCAGAGTGGGGAGGTAGAGTTCCAAAGAGCCCATCTCTCCACCTATTCTGGAAGGATGAAAACAAAAATGACACCTGCGAGCTCCAAATGCCCCCAGCATCTACCCTGCTTTAACCAGGAAACATACTATTCCACGTGATCAATCTCTTCCCACCTCATCCTACCAAAGCTTTAAGGAGATGTTGCCATTTCAGAGGATAATTTGGTAAAAATCATGGCAATGAGCAGGAGAGCACTTACTCTATAGAGTTCAGAACCTAAAAAAGGAAGACAACCCAGAGACGTCTTTAAAGTCTTCCTCATCAAGCTGACCAATATTTGTCCATCAAGGAAATTTTAGAAATCTGCCACCAAAATGCCCCCTACCCAGTACTGGCCACGCAGCTCAGTTGGTCAGGATGTGCACTGCTCGTATTAGAATTCGTCTGGAGCCTTCTGGCAAGTGAGGACCCTCCCAAGGGCTAGGAAAGAGAGAAAATTTGATTTCACACTGGACACATCTACAACTTCTTTCCCACCCTTCTGCTGAATGAGAAAGGAGACAGAGAAAGAGAGAGAGAGAGCTGGGGTAGGGGGGAGAGAGGGAGGTGTGGGGGGCATTGTCAATGGCTGCCCTCCCTTTCCTAGTCTTCCCCACACCCACACACTAAGGGCAAAACTGAAACTTTCAGATGTTTATGCTCCATTCTATGAAGATCCGGGTGAACTCTAAACATTGTGAAATCACCAGTGCAATATTGGGTAGGGCCTCAGGCCAGACCGAGCTTATTAAAAAATTGATAAACCCACATTTCCTAAATGCTCTGGGCCTTCACCTGCCAGCTTTGTATCCCCCAAGAGGCTCAGAGAGACTGGAGAGCCTTGGTCAGCTAACCAGACAGACATCCACTTGCTCTCAACCCCTTCCCAAACTGGAGAGAATCAGGCCACTGGTTTGGAAGCAGGAAAAAGGGGGTTCACACTGCGTCTGAGCACCCCACCGAACCCACAACCTTCCCTTCATCGCGAATCATGCTGGGGTTGTGGGGGGGGAAGTGGTCTCTGAGCCTCGATGAGCCAGAAGGCAGCCTTCTGCCCTCACCCAGGCCTGGCAATATGGATATCCACCCAGCAGCTGGTGCCTGAGGCAGCCAGCAGCTCTTCCTTCTGACCCCATCCAGCCCCTCCAGCCCAGTTCGCTTCTCCAGTCCATCGCTCAGCCCATCAAGCCATGCAACCATTTTCCGCCTCTCCTGCCTCCTCTGCCCACAACCCCCAGCCCCCAATCAAAGAAAATTGGGAAACCGTCTTCTTGCACAAGAGCAGCTACTGTCTAAATGCTTTTTGATCGTCTGTATGGAGGGGAAACTGGGCAAAGCCCTGGTCCCAGTGATGGAGCCAAGCTCCAGCTGTCCTGGCTGGCCAAATTTGCCCTCACCCCCCTTCATTGCCCCCATAGGCTTGGCGATTCAGAATTTTCAGAACGTACCGTCTCTATCCTCTTCTCTTCTTGGTGATGTCAAGCCTGGTACCACCAAGAAGGAAGAAGAGAAAGCGAGAGCCTTATCTCTCCTACGCACGCAGCCTCTTCCTCCAGCTCCCACACGCCCGGCGTTATGGAAACGCACCTTCAGCCCCTGCCACAGCCCCAGCGCGGCCCGGGGGCCCCGGGGCCTGGCACAGCTCGGTGCCCAGGGATAGGGAGGCACGAGGAGGCCGAGGAGTCTCGGGCCCTGCAGAGGCCGGGGAAGAAAACGGCAACTGCAAGGCAGCTGCACAGCATAAAATGCGGCAGCAGAGCAAAGGTCAGACGGCGAAAAACCGCCTCTCCAAAGAGAGAGAGAGAGTAGAAATGCCCAGTCCCGGCCAGCCCCGCGCTGACCATCGAGGGGGAGGCAGAAGGGAAGAAAAGCCAGTCCCTCACGGCTCCGAAGGGGAAAGAAAAACCTACGTCGAACATAGGCCGCTGCGGCGGGCTGGGGAGATCTACGGCAGAGCTGGCACCGTGGGCAGCGAGCCCGGGGTGGGCGAGCCGCCCAGGGCGAGGGCGCCCTCCGGACCCAAGAGGTGGCTCCTCACGGAGCCTAGAGCCGCCTGTTCCAGCGCCCGAGGCCGGTGGCAGGAGGAAAAAGCCCAGGCCAGAAGCAAACTCCCGGGACACGCACGGAGCTTCCGAGCCGTAGAGAGTGGGGAAGCCGTGCTTGGCAGTGCCCGGGGGTCGGGAACGCCGGTGCCAAGCTGTGAACACCCCCGGCGCCCTGCTGGCCCAGCCGAGGGCGTCAGGGAGCTGCGGCGCACCGCAGCGGCTCCAGGAGGCGCAGGGAGAGGGAAGGAACACTGAGGCGCGCCTAGAAATAGCGCACCATTTGCCCCAGCCCGAGGGGGAGTCGCGTGGCGACTCAGAGAGGGGCAGCTTCACATCCCGAAGCCGGTCGGGGACTTACTTTGAGGAGCCGCAGAGTCACAAGCATTGCTCCACGTCTGTGTGAATTCCCGAACCCGAGTGGGTCGGACGCCGCTGTCCTCGAAGACGCCGGCCGGAGGAACCGGCACTGCTCCCTGCGCTCCTCAGCGCCAGCACCGCGCTGTCAGCCTCCCTCGCTGCCTCCGCGGCGATGTTGCAACCACTGCCTGGGAAAATGGCTTTTTTATGAATGGGAGGGAAGGGAGATCCTGTGCGCACGCGCGCAGTTCGCGATTCTATGAATGGGTGGGCACAAGAGACCCCGCGCGCGCATGCGCCGCGCTCCTTTTTTTATGAATGGGGGGCCGGAAAAGAACTTAACCCGTGATTGTTGGGGCTGGCTCTCGCTCCTCCAGGGGCCGTCGTTCTTTTACAAAGAGGGGTGGAGGTTGTTGTTGCCTTTTTTTTTTTTTCCTTTATGAATGGAGGGCGGCGGCGACTGCTGCAGCTGGCTCAGCTGCGCGGGCTGTACCCCCTCCCAGCCTGCGAGAGGAGGTAAAGGCCACCTTCACGCCACTGCGGGCCTGGGCTGGAACCGTCAGTGTTGCTGGGGGGCGGGGGGGGCACTGCGGCCTCAGGATCCTGGGCTGAGAGCTGGGTGGGGGAGGACACACCTAGATCTAGGGATTTCTACCCGCCGCAGGCAGTCGGGAGGGCGGGGGAACGGGAAGACCCCTGCTGAGGGCCTTCTCTTTCTCTAGACTAGGGGCGTCGGGGGGCGAGGGGTCTTGAAGCTGTGTTTACCAAAAATTAAGAAAATGTCAAACGTCCATATCGAAGAAGCGCGGAGTGGGGATTGCTGAGTGAATCTGGTTCCTTTCCTGAGGTTGAGTCTCCCTTGAGTAAGCGCAGACCACCCCTCCCCCCATTTCTTGGGTGTGGACAGCGACTGGGCCGAGGCCTCTTCCGGCTCTAGTACCCCCCAGGGTGATACCGGCTATTCAGCTAGAGACCTGGCTCTCGCCTGGCAGCGCCCCCCTTCCCCCCGAACTCCAGGGTAATGTCCGCAGTGCCCCGGCGTCCGCCCGCCCTCAGCTGCCCTGGCTAGTGCTCCCCTCTCCGTGCGTTTCCCAGCCCTCACGGGACGCGGGCCTGAGGACCCTGTGTCCTCCGAAGGCCACAGCCCTTTGCTGCTGTAAGCGCCTCTCCCCAGCCACCCCTACTTGTGCCCCTCCGGGGAAGCGGGAGCGGCCGAGAATTGGCCAGGTGGATGGGTGGAGCCGTCCGCGCCGAGGATGCTGCCGGGGTGGCCACGGGATTAAATAACAACAGACCTCTTGAGCCGCAGAGGAAATGGAAATGGCCGGGATCTTTTCTTTGCAGTTAATGATGGGGCGGTGGGGGCGGGGGGGGAGCGCCTCAGCCCTGGGCGGTGAAAAGAAAAGCCCCTGCCATTAGGCCTGACTCCGGGAAGGCGGGGAGCCCTCGCAGCAGGCCCAGCTCCGCCCAGGAACGGAGGAGGCTGTAGCCTCCGGGGAGTCCGGGGTAGGGGGTGGCTTTGATGCGGGCATAAGAGCCGGGCCAGGGTCTGAATCCCCTGTAAGGTTTGACTTGGTGTTTTCGCTTCACGGGGAGGTTGTGAGGCAGGTTTTTTTCTTCCTACGCCACCACAGATCTGCGCTTGGCTGTTGTCAAGGGAGCCGATGAAAGGTTCTAGCCCAGGCCAGAGGTCTGGCCTTGGGTTGGATCTGGGGCTGGGGCTGGGGCTGGGGCTCTGGAGACGGCCAGAGGGAGAGACATTTTGCAAATCCAGACCAGAACCCCCGGCCACCGAGTCCAGGCTAAAATGGCTTCTCGCTACTCAAACGCACCTTTGCAGTGTGATTTCCTTACTCAGCTCCTGGGGGCAGAGCAGGCTCTGCCCCTACGAAAGCTTAGTCTTCCTTTCTCTGCCAAGATGTTACTTAATGCCAAGAGAAAAACTACTAGGACAATAGAGTATTTTACAGTTGTTCAGGTCTTTAGAGGCATCCCAGCTCAATATCATTATTCCTATTTGTCAGATGTAGAAATTGAGGCCAAGGGTCCTGCACCTGATAAATGAAAGATCTAATAAATGGTGGTGCTGATTTTCTAAATCTTTGCAACCCGGATCTTTCTACTTTGCTACCACCCCATCTTCATATCACAAGCCTAAAAACCTGTTTCTTGCAAGTCACTTAAGCATGTTAAACAAGGAAAGTTGGAGCAGTGATTTTCCAGCCAACGGTTGCTCATGGGCCTTGCTGGAACTAGTAAAAGGATGGGAATAAGGAAATCCTTCCTAAACTATGGAAGAAAGTCAAGATGATGTAGGGGGTGGCTGTCCTGTGTCCTTCGTTAGAGGAATTAGCCAAGAGACAGTGTTCCTTCCATTCCTGGTCTGTTCTCAGCTTTCCTGAAGGAGAAGTGAGGAGACCCCAGCTCTGGTGGGATGGTGGGACCATGAAGGAGCCCCCAGTCCTGAGCTGGGAGGAGTCTCTGATGCCTGAGCAGACTGTGACTTGGTGTCTGGGAGGGCACTGGGGACCATATTCCACTCTTCATTGGAACCTAAAGAGAGGAGAGGTTTGGGGGTAACTGTTAGGAGAAATCCATCCATCCATCCAGTCAGTTATTCATATATTCTGCCCTGGGGCCTGCCCTGACTCTAAGGCCTTGGTGGTGAGAGACAGACAGCCCTCCCTGCCCTAGTGAAGCTCACAATTTGGGGGGAAGACAGACTATGCAATTTGATAAGTGCTAGGAGGGAGATGTAAGCAGGATCTGAGGGTATGGGGAGAGCTGTGAAGGACCTGATTTTAATTTGGGCATCAGGGGGTCTCTTCCTGACAGGGGGCTGTGGTTATGAGACTTGGAGACTGGGAAGGTGTGACCTGAGGGAGGTTGAGGAGACAGGTGGGGAGGTGTCTGCATGAGGAAAGGCTGATGTGAAGGTGCCTGTGGGGAGGCCTCTCTGTGGCTGTGTGCAGCCCAGGGGCCAGAGGTTGGGGGAGAGGGGACAGAGTGAAAGGTGGTGGGGAATGCAAAGCATTTGTGCCTTCACAGTTTAATGGTACCACCTTCATTCTTTGGATTGAGTGGCTGGTAGCCCTGTGCTGGATTTTTTTTTTTTTTTCTACTTCCTGTGACTTTGTTCATTCCAAAGCTGCCCTGTCTCTTCCCCAGGTATAACTCTTCTGCTGGAGGTGGACCCTAACAGCCCTGCATTCCTGCCCATGCTAATTATAGTCGGTTCACCCTAACCTCATCTTCACCCCTACCAGATCGTGTACAAGGGGAGTCCAGTGGCTTCAGTTCTGGGCTTTGCCCTCTTATCAAGCTGGGAGCTGAGTGCAGTGGGTGTGAAGAGAGGCAGGAATTCTAATTCAGTGGCAGACATTTATGGAGCACTTACTGTGTGCCATTCCTGTGCTCGGCCTGTTTTCATATGTCATGCAGCTTTAAAAAGCTGTGCTCTGGGTCTTATCTTTCCTCCTTTTCAGATAAGAAGTCACAGGCTCTGTTTTAATTATTTACTAATTCCACAAAACATTATTATACATCTCCTATGCATCAGGCACAGTGCCAGGTATTGGCTTTACAGTGATAGATGCTATTTTTGTCCATATAGAGCTTACAGTCAGTGGTGACACCATGGTGTCACGTATAATCTTCATTAGCAACCTCATTTATTTCTGTATTCAATTGACCTTTCTCACCCTTCTATCAAATAGGAAGCACTGGAACCAAGCCCCCCAATACAAGTAGATGACCTGCCCCTACGTATATGGAAACTCTGGAACTGCTACTGTTTATATAGTCAGGAGGGGAGAGAGATGTTAAACAAATAATGATTTATTTGTTTCAAAGAATGATTTAATTACAGTTAACATCAGTGATGCCTTCGAGAGTACAGGTGAGCAAAGGAGGGGCCACAGCCTGGGGGCCCTGCAGAAGTTTCCCTGCATTTCGCATCTGCAGAATGCAGACTCAGCCAGGCACAGGGTGGCAGAAGGAACCTTGGGGAGTGCTAGTGCAAGCGAAGATAGCCAAGGCCATGTGTCAGACCCGAGGTTAGAGCTCTGTTCTGGCAGTAGCTCCTAGGCTTTCTGGCTCATTGTGTTCAGGTGTTTCAGCTTTGGAGCCTGGAGAACTTGAAAGACAGATGTACAAACACTGACCACAGACTGCTGGGGTTCAGTCTCACCTTACAAGCTCCACAGCCTTGGACAAGTTATCCAAACTTAACGTGCCTCAGTTTCCTTCTCTGTCATATGAAAACGAATAGTAGTACTTACCAAAAAGGGCTGAGTGGCCCTTGAATGGAATAATGCACATAAAGCCCTTGGAACAGCGTCTAGGTGCTGAATACATGTTTCGATGATGATTCAGCGTACCCAGCCATTTTGATGAATGGGAATAAGATAGAATTTTAAGAGAAGCCTATTTATCTGTGTGCGTCAAAACTTCAGAAAGTGAAAAACACTCTCAAATGGAAACAAAGTTTTCTTTATCAGGAAATAGTTCAAATAATCATACTGTGCTGTCATTGATTCTTTAACTAGTACAGTTTTTGCAGGACAAAAGTTATATTTTTAACAGTGTGGCTGGGTATCTTAAATAGTTCACCAAAGAGTTGATTTTAGATGCTTGGATTTCAGTGGTAGCAGATAGTGTGATATAAAGCTGGGAATGGTGATTCTCTTGTATCAGTATTGGGAGGGGCGGTTGTTAAAACACTTGGTGACTTTACATAATTCTTGATCTCTTCAGATCTCTATTGTAAAAAGGGGGATAGTCATAGTATCTGCTTCAGGGGATTATCATGAGCCCTAAGGGCAAGATATATTTTCAAGTAATCTAGCTCAGAGCCAAGTGCACAGCTAGTTTTGAGGTCCCTCTAATTGCTCTGTGTAATAGGGAAATTTTGAAGATTTTAGTTTGGTTACAATTATACAGGTCACTAGCTTCCTCTTCCTCATTCTTCCTCCAAAACCCTTGGTTTTCACTCTTTGCTGAACAGGGCCTTGGAATGTTATGCAAAATAAGCTTTCCTGAAGACCTCACATAGTCCAGAGTGGTTTCCTCATAGGTGTGACTGTAAAGTCAGATTTGCATTGTTTCAGTTTTGGCTACTGAATCAATATTTTTATGAATATATTTAAATGGCACAGTTCAGATGTGCACTAGTTCACATAAAATGAAGCACACTGCTTATTTCAGATGTGGGAGCTAAATCCAGAGCAACCACTGAGAGCAGTAGGAAGAGAAGAAGGAGAAAAAAAACAAAGATCAAGAGGAGCTCTTTTGGCCCTTGCTTGCAAATCACAGAAATTCCCTGATAATCTTGAAAATTCAGCTGATGCAGTGATGGGTGAGCTGTGACTTTGGGAATGGACGTATTTAGACTTTGCCCAAAGACTGCCACTTAATTGTTGATGGATCTCAGGTGGGTTACTGGTTCTTTAGACTCTCTATATTATATATTTAATGGGCATGATAATTCTACTCTATGGGGTGGTTCAGTAAATACCTCACAAGTGTCTGTGTCCTTCATACAACAGAATGGGGACCCTGAGAGAAGCACAGGGATAAGGGTGGGATATGTGGACTCTGGAGGGGTCAGCAGTTTTCTGGAGGCTGAACTTGGCTTTCACGTTCCATGAGAGGGATGGGGGTTGCGTGCTTCTTTCTGACTTGACTTGTGATTTGGGCCACCCTTTCTCCCCTGGCCTCCATTCATGCCATTTCATTTGGTCAGTCATTCATTTGTTGATTAATTCAGCCAATATTTAAGCAGCTTCTAGGTACTAGGCACCGTCCCAGGCCCTGAGGGTACAACAGTGAGCAAGTTATAGGAATCTCCTGCTCTCATATACCTTAGTCCAATGAGGGAAGCAAATAAAAAAAGGAAACACCCAAATGATAACATAAATTCAGAAGTTGGTCAAATCCATGAAGGGGACAATAAAGGGATGTGACAGTGATTGGGGAACGATCTTTAGGGAGGTCAGGAAGAGCCTCTCTAGGAAGTCTGAAGGCTGAGGAACGGGAACCTTGCAAATGTCCAGGAAGGAGGCCACAGTGAGTGCAAAGAGCAGGGCAGGTGTGACCTGGTGTGTTCCAGGACCACTGACACCTTGAGCCTGAGGCTGGAGAGGCTCATCTCTGCTCGAGGACATTCAGGCCTCCTCTGACTTGCACTACACCAGGGCTGGCTAGACTCCGGACTCTGGGTACACGACCAAGTGCATCAGCCTCAGGCCCTGGGGAAGCATTTACAACCATCCTGGGCCTGTTTACCACCTGCCAAAGAGCGCTTGGAAGGCACAGGCTCTTTCTCATAACTAGGTTTTTCAGAGCCACGTATAAATACAAAGCAATTCAACAGGGCAGGATTTATTTTTTTCTTAAGTAATCCTTTCACTGAAGTATAACACTTTAGTTGGGCCATGTGAAGTCGCTAATATGCAGTGACTTTTCATGGACAAAGTGGCATTTCATATGATTCAACATAAATATATTGTTTTACAACATAAAAGTGTACAAATTAGAAGTGTATAACTGAATGAATTTTCATGAACTGAACACAACTGTAGAACTAGTGTCCAGGTCAAGAAACAAAACATTACCCAATTCGGGAAGCCCCACTCATGCTCTTCCCATCCCATACCACCACCATGCCCCACCTCCACCCACAAGGGTAGTCACTATTTTGACTTTTAGCAACATAGATTAACGTAGTCTATTTAAAAAAATCTTTCTTTAAAGGGAATTATACAGTAGATACTTTTTTCCTGGTGGGATTCAGCCATGTTGCATGTAGTTGTATTTTCTTTTTTGTTGCTGTATAATATTCTGTTTTATGACTATACTACAATGTGTTTATTTTTTAATTTTTTAAAATGTTTTGGCCATGCCATCCAACATGTGGGATCTTAGTTCCCCAACCAGGGATCAAGCCTACGCCCCCTGCATTGGAAGTGTGGAGTCTTAACCACTGGGCCACCAGGGAAGTCCCTACAATGTGTTTATTCATTCTGCTCAATGGACATTTAGATTGTTCCAAGCATTTGGTTTGAAGAATGCTGCTTCTGTGAACATTCTTGTACATGGCTTTTGGTTGAACACATATTAATATATCTGTGGATATAAACTGAAGACTGGGTCAGTGTTAGTATTTCCAGTTAGCCAAAGAGGTTGTACCAGTTCATACTCGCTGCACTGCTTTATTCAATGTCTCCTTGCTGCCTAGCTCTTGGGCCAGGTTCAATGTAAAGAATGAATATGGGGGGCTTCCCTGGTGGCGCAGTGGTTAAGAGTCCACCTGCCAATGCAGAGGACACGGGTTCGAGCCCTGGTCCGGGAAGATCCCACATGCCGCGGAGCAACTAGGCCCATGCGCTGCAACTACTGAGCCTGCACTCTAGAACCTGCGAGCCACAACTGCTGAGGCCCGCGTGCTACAGCTACTGAAGCCCACGTGCCTAGAGCCCGTGTTCTGCAACAGGAGAGGCCACTGCAATGAAAGGCCTGTGCACTGCAACGAAGAGTAGCCCCCGCTCGCCGCAACTAGAGAAAGCCCGCGCGCAGCATGGAAGTCCCAACACAGCCAAAAATAAATAAATTAGGGCTTCCCTGGTTGCGCGGTGGTTGAGAGTCCGCCAGCCAATGCAGGGGACACGGGTTCGTGCCTCAGTCTGGGAGGATCCCACATGCCGCAGAGCAGCTGGGCCCGTGAGCCATGGCCGCTGAGCCTGTGCATCTGGAGCCTGTGCTCCGCAACGGGAGAGGCCACAACAGTGAGAGGCCCGCGTACCGCAAAAAAAAAATTTGTTTAAATAAATAAATTAATTAATTAATTAAAATTTTTTTAAAATTTAGCATTTCTTTGAAAAAAAAAAGAATGAATATGGGGGTAGTAGTGGGGAGGATACATGAGAGGAGTCATGGGCTGAATCTCAGTTTGTGTAGTGATTAAGAGCACAAGTCCTGGAGCAGCTAGGCCTGGTTACGATTGTTACTCTTCTCTATTTACCCTCTGCCTCTGTGACCTTGGGCATGTCACCCAATGTCACTAGACCTCAGGTCCTTCATCTACGAAGTGGCGTAAGTATAGTAGCTCTTATTGCACAGGATCTGTCACCCATTTTTTTTACTTGAGAAATGTTTGGGAAAGCCTGAAGTGTACTGGGCTCTGTTCTGGGCACTGAGAATAGAAGAGTGAACAAGATAGATGGGACTTTGCTCTCATGGAATGTACGTTCTGGTTAAGGGAGACAGATAATAGTGGAGCTAACAAAAAATTAAGATAATTTAAGATAGCGATACATGCTATGGCAGCAGTAAAAAAAGGGTGTGGTGATGGAGCAATAGCATGAGCGGGGTAGGGGAGTCAGGGAGGTAGTGACTGAGCTGAGACCCACGTGACCAGCAGGAGGCAGCCATGTGTGGATCTGAGGGATGACCACTTCAGGCAGAAGGGCTAGCTGGTACAAAGGCCATGAGGTAGGAACAAGCTTGGTGTCGGTGAGTTGCAGAAAGAAGGTTGATGCTGCTGGAGCTGACTGAGGGGAAAGGCCATTTTGGATAAGACAGCAGAAATCATATTCCTGTAGGGCCTTGACTGTGGAGGTAAGCAGTTTACATTTTATTTTAATACCAAGGGGAGTCATTGGAGAGTTTTAAGCAGGGGACCAACATGAGCTAATTGACATGAAGCTTGAGATACTATATATATGTATGTATGTATGTATGTATAAAGAACTTAGCTCAGAGTCGGGCATAGAGTGATGTTCAGTAAATGTTAGTTGCTGCTACTGCTATTTATTGATGCTCTTAAACAACCTAAAAACTTTCATCTTTATTGAGGATGAGGAAGCCAAGGCATAGACCCATTACCATCCATGTGTAAAGTCAGTCAAATCAGAGAACAGGATGTAGATTTTAATAATCAAAGGAAATGCTTTTGGTCCCTTTCCCAAATGGGAATTTTGAGGCAGAGGATTTTTCGCTGTGGTTAGCAATTGTCTGGAGCCAACCAAATGCAGCTCCTTCAGCTCCACTTTGCCAAAATGGCCGGAGTTCCATCACTTGGGTGCCATTGACTGTGGTCCTGGCCACCATTTAGGGCCCTGGGAAAGCCTCACAGTTGATTGTTCAATCCATCTGCCTTTGCTCTGGGTCTGATGGGCCAAGAATGGGGAGGTACTCCCTGTTCTCCACCTTGAGTGCCCACCAGGTTTACTGAGATGCCATCCACTGCCCTGGCTTGGAGGCTCTCCCACCACATTCTTGCCATATGTTCATAAAAGGCTTTTGAAGGAAGCTGCCCTTTGTTATCTCTGACACAGAGAAATGGCAGGTAAATAATCTGTGAATGAATGAATGAATGCGAATTGTGTAACGAAACTGGGCAAAGCTTCTTAGGGTATATAACACTCGTTTCTGGGCAAAGTGTCCTTGTCTTAGTAAGGATGTTTTCATTCCTTCATTCATCAATATGTATTGAGCTTTTGGTAGATGCCAGGTGCCAGGCAGTGTACAGCAGTGAGCAAAAAGGGTGCCATTCTTGCCCTCATGGAGCTTCCAGTCTAGTGGGACACACCTTCATCAAATAATTGTACAAATATGAATAGAGAATGACAATAGTGATAAGTACTCTGCAGGAGACGTATTAACGTCCTGAAGGTATATAATGAAGGTGGGGCTTTGGGAAAGTTCCTCCAGTAAGTGACACTTGAGCTCAGCCCACAAAGATGAGTGGGGATAAGAGGGTTTAGAGGGTAGAGTGAGAAGTATTCTAGCCAGAGAACAGCATATGCCAAGGTCCTGAGGTGGGAAGGAACATGCATGGTGAATCCAAGAATATAAGAGAAGGCCACAGTGATTAAAAGGCTGAAAATGAGGTGGACTGTGGTCCCAGTAAAAGCTGGCGATATGGCAAAGACAGGTCACAAAAGGCTTTGGAGGCTGTGTTGAGGCACTTTTAGCCATCTCAAGGACTATGGGATGCTCTTAAAAGACTTGAAGCTGTAGATGTGTATGAGTGAGTGTGTGTGTTAGGGAGTGTGTCATTCTTGCCATAGTGTGGAAAATGGATTGGAAAGAGCCAGAATGGGTTCTCGTAACTGCCCAGCCCTCATTGGCCTTTCAGTGCTAGTGGTGGTAACAGAGGCCTATTTTTCCCAGTTCCAGGGTGTTGTGCTTTCCCTGTGGTTTCCTTACACTCTGCCCACATGTTTGCAAATAGTTCCTTTATCAAACTCTCGTCACATGACCAAATTTGTTCTGGTTGACTTTATGGAAAAGTCACATATGGACAAAGCAGGAGAAAACTTTAGCAGCTCCTTAACCTAGCTCTTTTACTTTACTTGTAATAAGCCCCTATTACTGGATTTTGTTTTCTAGCCATTCTGACAAGCTTTGTCTTTTCAATGCAGAGCAGAACATTTCAGTTAGAATGTATTTACCTAAGAGCTAGAAATTACTGAATTAGTCAGATTTCTCTCTATCTTATTTTGTGCTGTTTGTCCTGGGTGTGTTTTTTTTTTTTTTTTTTTTTTCTTTTTTTAGAGCCTGAAGTTTTTTTTTTCAGGCTTCGGACGCGCAGGCCCAGCGGCCATGGCTCACGGGCTTAGTTGCTCCGCGGCATGTGGGATCTTCCCGGACCAGGGCACGAACCCGTGACCCCTGCATCGGCAGGCGGATTCTCAACCACTGCGCCACCAGGGAAGCCCTAAGACATAATTTTTTTAGAGCAGTTTTAGATTTATAACAAAATGGAAAGGAAGGTCCAGAGAGTTCCCATGTACCCCCTGCACCTACACATAACTTCCCCTATGTCCTATTTTTTTTAAATTTTCTCCTTCCACTTTATCTTCTTATGGATTGAATTTTTTTTTTTTTTTTTTGCGGTACGCGGGCCTCTCACTGTTGTGGCTGCTCATGTGGGATCTTCCCGGACGGGGGCATGAACCCGCGTCCCCTGCATCGGCAGGTGGACTCCCAACCACTGCGCCACCAGGGAAGCCCGGATTGAATTTTTTAATCACCCCATTTTTCCCCCACTGATTGCCTTGGAAGGTACAGTCTCTCTGTCTATTTATTCTTTTAGTGGGTCCTCTAGATATTTAAAATTTAACCACAGGGACTTCCCTGGTGATCTAGTAGCTAAGACTCTGCATTCCAAATGCAGGGGGCCCGGGCTCAATCCCTGGTCAGGGAACTAGATCCCACATGTTGCAACTAAAAAAGATCCCGCATGCCGCAAGGAAGATCCTGTGTGCTGCTACTAAGACCTGGCACAGCCAAATAAATTAATATTTTTTTAAAAATAAGTAAAATTTAATCACAGTTTTTACCCTCTTAAACAAAACAATAAGTGACCTTAAACTACTTTAACTTAAACTACCCCCACCATTTATTTCCTGTTGTAGTCCAGTTTTTTCACTTTTTTTTTCAGGACAGATGAGACATCACTGTTTCTTTACACAATTAAATGTTGTTCATTGGTGGCTTACAGAATTACCAATCTCTTTGTTCACGGTTCCTTTTTATGAGACTATCCATCTGAGATTGGCTTCTCTCTGCCTGAAATTCATCCTGTAGTATTTCCTTCAGCGAGAGTCTGTTGGTAGTAAATTCTCTTGGTTTTTGTGAGTTTAAAAATGACTTTCACTATCATTTAAATTCTTGGATGAAATTCTCAATCACCAGTTATTTTATCTTAGCACATTGAAGATACCGTTCTAACTTCCACTGTGACTGCTGAGAAGTCTGTGGTCTGTCTAATTGTAGTTTCTTTGTTATTGATTTGTATTTGTCCCAAGCCCTCTGCACTTTCACTTTGATGTAAGTACACATGAATATATTTTTCTTTATTCTTCTTGGGATTTCTGAATCCAGAGTTTGGTGTCTTACAACAATTTGGAAAAATTCTCAGCAGGGCCAGCACTAGTGTATAGCCAGTGAGGGCATCAGATTTAAAAAGATGCTCATTCTTGAGTTTGTGTGAATGCAGGATTGGCTCTGAGAGTGATTGTCTAAAATAAATGTTAGGCCCTAGGCCCCTCACTCACCTCACACTAGTCCTGATGTTAACTCTACAAGTACCTCTTCTTCCTTATTCTTATTTTCTTCTGTAAAGACAATTAAATATATATTAGACCATCTTATTCTGTTGTTCAGTGTCACATATGTAGTTCTTTTATTCTTTATCTCTTTGTATTCCTGGTCACTTTCTAGATTTCTTCAGGTCCATCTTCCAGTATATGAATTCTGCCTTTAATAGTATCTAATCTGCTATGTAATCCATTCTAGTTCCTCCCTGCACACCCCCACACCCCAACCCAAATTGGCTTCATTACTTTTTATAGTCTTTTAGTCTTTTGTTCCTGGCTCATGTATTTAAGGCTCACATTTATTGACTTGATAATTTCTATATCTCAAATTTTAGTGAGTCTAATTAGTTGTTTTTTGTTTCTGCTGGTTTTCTTTATGGGACCTTGTTTCCTTGTATGTTTTGTGAGTTTTAACTTTAGGCACAATTTATTAGAATTTCGTGGGCATTCTTTGAGGCATGAGTTGAAATTGTAGTCCTTCAGAGAGGATTTGTATTTGCTCTTACCTGTTACTAGGATTCAGTTCCCACCTGAAAGCTCCTTAAATTAAATTTCATGCTTGACGTTTTTCAGATTATATAGGGCAGTGGTCTTCAACCTTTTCGGCACCAGGGACCGGTTTCATGGAAGACAATTTTTCCACGGACCTGGAGGTGGGAATGATTCAGGTGGTAATGCAAGCGATGGGGAGCGGCAGATGAAGCTTTGCTCACTTGCCCACCACTTACCTCCTGCTGTGCAGCCCAGTTCCTAACAGGCCTCGGACCTGTACCAGTCCTTGGCCCGGGGGTTGGAGACCCCTGATATAGAGTACAGGTAATATGAATTTAGTTTATAAACTATATGAAGGCTGGTTTGTAGTTATGAATTTTCAGGGAGATTTTTTCTTCAGTCATCCAATATCAATGTTGGTCAAACAAATTTCCTTGCAGTCCCTTCTGTGCCATGGATTTATTTCTCACTGACCCTAAACAGAGGTTGTAACTTTTTGTGTACCCTTTTGAGGGATTCAATTAGACTTCTTGCCCACAGGTTTAAGCTTTATCTACTGTCTCCCTCATCCCTTGTATTCATCAAAATGGAAGCTTCAAGTCACCAGGTTTTGGCAGATACCTTTAGCCTAAATCTGTCTTGGGCACTCACTTAGGTTCCAGAGTTCCCTTTTTATTTCTTTTTTGGCCTTTGCATATTTCTTACTTTTTTTGCCAATTCAGTGAATTTTTGGAGAAATTATACATTTTATTCAGTGTTTGGAATTGTTTTTATTGGGAAGGTCACCCAGGGTACTTTGGTCATGATACTGTAAGAAACTGAACAAATTTTTTTTACATTCCCAGAGAAAGAGGTAATATGGTATAGTACAAAGAGTTTTGATATCACACTATACTGGGTTCAAATTCGCATTTAATTCTTGTAAGAACCCTATGATGTAGGTAATATTGTAATCTCCACTTTATAGGTCATAAACCTGCCTAAGGCCATACAATGAAACAAGGAACCAAAACCATGTGAAAAACTAGAGCTTGTGGTCTTACCCTCAACCTTTCTAACAGAATAGACTACTGAGGCCTAAACATTCAATACTTATCTAAATATAAATTCACTGAAATATTTAATCTGTTAGGGGAAATCAAGATAAAACTAAAGCTCTAGACAAAATACACCATGATTTTGGAATCCACTGGAAGTTCCTTCCTTGGCTATGAGATGAAAGAGAGGAAGGAATAAAAGATGACTTGACATTTTTGAGTGATGACCACCGCATGGTGCTTTTGGGAACAGGGAAGTGAGGAAGAAAGCTGTTCGTTTTTCATTTGTTTGTTTTGTTTAGTGCCTCAGTTTCCTCAACTGTAAAGCAAGGTGGTTGGGCTGACCTTTAAGGATTCTGTAGTTCTAGACCTCTTGAAGTTTAAGGATTGGGAAAAAAAAAATCAGGAGGAATTGTCTGGCAGGCAGTTGGAATTCAGAGCTGGAATGAAGTCCAGGTCTCCATGTGTGGACGTGTTGACTTGAGTGGGAAACCGGGGAGAGTAGGGATGATAACTGAAGCCATGGAGGTGGATTAATAGAGGAGGATGGGATCTTTGTGGGTAATAACCATCCTACAATACAGGGAGTGTATTTGCTAGGGCTGCAATAACAAAGGACCATAGACTGGGTGGCTTACACAACAGAAATTTTCTCACAATTCGGGAGAAGTCTGAGAGCAAAATGTCAATAGGGTTGGTTTCTTCTGAGACCTCTCTCTTGTCACTTATAGATGGCCATCATCTCCCTATCTTCATATGGTCTGCCCTCTGCCTGTGTCCTAATTTCCTCTTATAAGGATACCAGTCAAATTGAATTGTGGTCCATCCTAATGACCTCATCAATTACTTTTTAAAGATCCTTTCTCTAAATATCGTCATATTCTGAGGTACAGGGGGTTAGGACTTCAACATATGGATTGGGGGGAAGGGGGAGGGGACACTATTCAGCTCATGACAGAAGGCAAGAATCAGGCACTGAGAAGAGAGACTGGAGGTTAACAGAAGAATATATTCTCCCAGAGAAACCCAGGGAGGAGAAAGGTGCTGAGAGAGCGGTAGTGAGGAGCAAGAGTGGAGGAAGGGGGACTTCCCTGGTGGCTCAGTAGTTAAGAATCCGCCTGCCAGTGCAGGGGACACGGGTTCGAGCCCTGGTCTGGGCAGATCCCACATGCTGCAGAGCAACTAAGCCTGTGCACCACAACTACTGAGCCCGCGTGCCACAACTACTGAAGCCCACGCGTCTAGAGGCCGTGCTGTGCAACAAGAGAAGCCACTGCAATGAGAAGCCCACGAACCGTAACGGAAAAGAGTAGCCCCAGCTCGCTGCAACCAGAGAAAGCCCGCATGCAGCAACGAAGATAACACAGCCAAAAATAAACAAATAAATAAATAAATTTATTTAAGAAAAAAAAAGAGTGGAGGAAGGGGTGCCTGGATTAACAGTGGGGTCTCCTGAGGACTACCTACAAGGAAGACATTCAGTACAGAGGTGGGGGCAGCTTTGAGGGGGTGAGGTGGATGCTAGTATGGGAAGAGAGTGGAGCAGGCAGGGCCAAGAAGGACACTTTTGGTTTCACTTCCAGATACAGTAGATGCGCCTTATATGTATTATTGAATAAATGAGTGAATTTCCTTTCCTCCTTCCTCTGATACTCCATGGTCCTGGATGCAGTTTCTCTTTAGAAATTGAAATAAGGCTGCGTTCCAGGACCTTGGCCTTAAGCTCATTCTTTTTATTTGGCTGGGTCTTGTGGTCAAGCCAGAGAGAATAGGACATCTTTTCTCCCAGGAATAGAAGGAAAGAAGTGAGAATGGAGTGATGTGAGAGGTTGGAGAGACCTTGGGAGTCACTTTGCAATTTTCTTATCTGCCCATCAGAAATGAAGAGGTTATTCATTCATTGATTGAAAAACAATGTCTTAATTAATCACCTGCTCTGGACTGTGCACTGTGCTAGGCAAGGGAGACACCACGTATCAGTGAAGCAAATATCAGAGATTCACTGACTGCTTATGTAATGCCAGGCCCTGTGTTAAGTGCTTGGTGTACTTCCTGCTCTCAAGGGCGGTGTAAGACAGGGACTGTTGATGTTGCTTTGGCTTTTTTTACAGGTAGGGGAATGGCCTAACTGAAGCTTAGGATGGTTTGGTAACCCGCTGTGGGTCACAGACATACAAGTAAGCAACTTAGACCCAGCCCAGGGGCACTTTTTCCAGCCCTAACTTCTCCCAGGCCCCTGGGGCTTCTATCAGGGTACAGTAAGCAGCTGGCTTAGGGTCCTGCATGAATCAGGCCAACCTGGGGATAAGCAGTCCCAGTTCCTGCCGTTCTATCCTGTCCTTGGCCTGAGAAAGGAGGTGGTGGAAAGGGACGGATGCGGGTTAGGATAATAATGCCGAGTCACTGCCAATGAAAGCCCTGTGTATTCCCCTCCTCCCAGCCACCACCTAAAGCCCGGCTCAGCCACTGTCTTTGTTGTCACACTCACATCCCTCCCGGCCCCACTGACAACAGCTGGGATTGTGTCTCACGAACCAAAAACTTGTTTCCTTCCTTCTCTGGAACTTCCTCAGAGCTACCAGAAAACGCAGGCAGATTCTGAAATCCTATTCCTCATTGCCAGGGATTTCCCCCGTGGTCCCAGAGAGCGGGAGAAACGGGTTCTGTGACTCGTATTGCGTGAGATCCTGAGGAAACAGTCTAATGACCTCTTTCTTCTATTCTGAGGTGGGGAGGAAGGTGGTCCTGCTGCTGACCAGTGAGTCGTTGGGTCTCGGGACTGAATGCTAGGTGTGAGTGGAGGACTCAGGAGGTAGGACCAAAGGTGAAGAATCACCCCCAGTCTGCTCTAATCTGGCAATCAGAGGCCTTAAAGACTTAAGGAGTCCACAGATTATATATATATATGTATAAAATACATATACATATGTATGTGTATATATATAATTTATATATTTATATATACGTAGACACACACACACATATATATTCATCACAATGTTTTAGTAGTAGCAACCCACCAGCCCATCTGTAGAGGACTCATGAAATCAATGAAGGTTGCTCTCTACAAAAGAAATCTAAGTTACCATAAAATAGTGTGTGCTGTACCTATCAAGTGTAGCTATAGACTGTTAAGTGAGTAAAGCAAGCCACAGAACGGTATATGTGTGTGTATATGTTTCAATAGCCACGGATGATTTCTCGAAATACTCGTGAGAAACTGCCAATTGGTTAATTCCGAAGAGTGGGAATGGAGCTTTGGATGGGAGGCAAGACACTTGCTTTTCACTTTACACTCTTAAATACTTTGAAAAGATTTTTCTTTTTTTTACAATGAGCATGTATTGCTTTTATAATACAATGAGAATGAGAAAGAAAAAGTAGAATAAAGAAAGGCATAAGAAGGTTCACAAGCCAAAGACGCCTAAAAAATTTCAGCTCTGAATCCAGGAGTGCTGAGGGCCGGAAGAAAAACAAAGTGGGGCCTGAGATGACCTTGCATGATGGAACTTGCCTCTAGCCACGGTCTGCAGGGATATGCTTTGACCAGCCAAGGGTGGATACAGAGGTAGGGACTGGCAGGAAATCCCTGTTTGCAAGGCTGACTCAGTGATAGAAAGTCTAAAATAAAATCAAGGCCAAAGTTCAACTTCAAGAACAGGGATTGGAGTCTCTTATAACCCTGGCTAACATACATTTAGTATTTACCATGTTTCAAAGCAATGTACAAATTGCTTTACTTAATGTTATCTAATTTATCTTCCTAACAATGCTATGAGTTAGCACTGTTATTATCCCAATTTTACAGATGAGGATACTGAGGCTCAGAGGGTCCAAATTACTTGCCCAAGTACACACAGTCAGTAATTGGTTAGGCTGGGATTAACCCAGGTCTGTCTGTTGCAGAGGGCACCTCTCTTATCACCTCCTGAATACTACTATGTGTTGAACTCTAAGGGGCCCTTGGGTACATCCTTACATCTTTGCCATCAAGGAACAGCTGGGCTAGGTGGAGAAGGCCACACTAACCTATGTAGACTGTATAGTGATTTATTTATTTATTTATTTATTTAAATTTGTTTATTTATTTATTTTTATTTTTGGCTGCATTGGATCTTTGTTGCTCCATGTGGGCTTCCTCTAGTTGCAGTGAGTGGGGGCTACTCTTCGTTGCGGTGCGCAGGCTTCTCATTGTGGTGGGTTCTCTTGTTGCAGACCACGGGCTCTAGGTGCGCAGGTGTCAGTGGTTGTGGGACATGGGCTCAGTAGTTGTGGTGCACGGGCTTAGTTGTTCTGAGGCATGTGGGATCTTCCTGGACCAAGGCTCAAACCCATGTCCCCTGCATTGGCAGGTGGATTCTTAACCACTGTGCCACCAGGGAAGCCCTGTGTAGTGATTTATATAAGGCATCCATCCAGATTTAATTGTGCTGCAAAGACAATAAGCACTATTTGGATTTTAAAGTTGGAGAGATCAGTGAGACCTGAAGTTGTTGATGAAGGCATCTTGGAGGAGGAAAGATGTACATCAGGTCTGGAAGGATGGATGGAATTAAGAGAGGGGCAAGGAGAACATTCCAGAGAAAAGAATGTGGAAACTGTGCAGAAGCCTGCTCTGTTGTTTCTGAGACAGTGAAGCATCTTGCCTAATCAGAGTGAAAATTGTATATGTGTGATAGGCGAGCTGGTGTGTGTAGCGAGGGAAAACAGAGCATTTAGAAGTCATTCTGAAGGTTGAAAACTGTGAGAGGAGTCATGACTTACTGTGGAAAGAAACTAAGAGCCTCTGAAGGCGTTTTAGACAGTGAAGAGACACTATGAAAAGTGATGCTTCAGAGAGGTTAATCCCATAGAGATGTCAAAGTGACAGAGTTAAAGAGGGGGCCATGTGAAAACCTAGGTGTGGGGTGATGGGGGCCTTGAGGGGGGTACCAGCAAGAGGAATGAAACAGGAGGGCCGGTGTGAAAGCTGCTCGTAAAGGGAGAGGAGGCAACAGGACTTGATGATTGAAAAGAAACAGACTATGAAGGAGCAAGTCTGAGCCTAATAATTCCAGGGCTTCAACTCCAGATGTCCAAGGAAGGGAACACCTATATCTGGAAAAAGGAATTGGGAGAGGGTTTTGGTTTGCTATTGGAGGTGTGGTGGGAGGAGATGAGGAATTGTGTTTTCATTCCAAACCTCTTTTTTTTCCCCCCAAGACTGTAAGACAGCTTACGGACTTTTTTTCGCTTCATTTTCTTGGTGGTATAATGCATAGGACTTCCTTTGTCTGGACTGGTTCATTCATTCAACAGCTGTCTATTAAGCTGTCTTATGATCTGGTTGTTGGAAACACAGCAGTGAGCAGAGCAGACCTGGTCCCTGTCCTCATGGAAGATAGATATTGAACAAGAAATTATAAGGGTTCTTTCTGTGCTCCTAATATCAAGGTGGCATTTCTTCCCCCAGACCAATTCTGTTCTATACCCGTAAAACCTGGAGGATGTATCAACTGGTGAGGGCATTTGTTAAACACCTTATTATAGGTTGTATCTCATAATAAAGTAAAAACATTGCAACCATTCATTTATTCCTTTGCTCTACAAATATTTATTGAGTGGCACTGTGGCTCTGTATTTTTAGCCCTTATGCTCACAAACTAGTGGAAGACATAAACAAGTAAACAGGTAATTATAATATGGTGTAGTAAGTGTAGTGAGGGGGTAAACGCCAGGTGTTGTGGAAGCACCTAGGAGGGGGATTTATCTGGCCTTGGCGGGGGCAGCTGGCTGGGCAGGGAATTTTCCCTGACAAGAATAAGGAGATGTTAGCTACACAAGGGCATGTGGTGAGGGTGAGGGTATGCGTTCCATGCAAAAGTAACGTCTAGTTCAAAGACCTGGACACTAGAGAGGCCTAGACTTGGTGGGGAATGATTTACAACCTAGAATTTTATACCTAGCAAAACTACCAATCAAAACGTAAAGAAAGAATGAAAGGAACGGCATGATCGGATATGTAAGGTGTCAAAAAATTTATCTCCCGTGTGTCTTTTCCCAGGAAGCTAGAGGAGGACCTGCACCAACAAAACCAAGGCTTAAATCACTGCATGGACCTCAGGTAGGCAGAGACTGGATAAAAAGGGTTCTATAGGCATAGTGAGGAGTTTGGACTTCATTATAATGACAAAATTACTTAAAGTAATAATAGAATGAGGGACTTCCCTGGCAGTCCAGTGGTTAAGAATCTGCACTTCCAACTGCACGGGGTGCGGGTTCAATCCCTGGTCAGGGAACTAAGATTCTGTTTGCCATGTGGTCTGGCCAAAAATTAAAAACTAAAAAAAAAAAAAAAAAAAAAAGAATGATATTCTAAAATAGTGCTTTTTTCCCCCCAAACTTTGAATTCTAGGGACGATTTCAAGCAACATTGTGATTGGCTTCAACCAGGAACCATAGTTTTAATCTGTTTTTCATATTTTGTGTTCCTTTGAAAAGAATTCTGCTGAGTTGTAAAGAATTTGGAAGTCATTGTACTAGGAAAACCTAAACATGTGTGTAACTACTTCTTAAGCAGTCTTGGGCAATTTGGCAGGGCCCCCAGAAACTCCCAGGGTCAAGAGGTTGTAGAAATTTTATTTTATTTTTATTTATTTATTTTTTATAAATTTATTTATTTTTGGCTGCATTGGGTCTTCGTTGCTGCGCATGGGCTTTCTCTAGTTGCAGTGAGCAGGTGCTACTCTTCGTTGTGGTGCACGGGCTTCTCATTGGGTGGTTTCTCTCATTGCGGAGCGCGGGCTCATTAGTTGTGGCTTGCGGGCTCTAGAGGGCAGGCTCAGTAGTTGTGGTGCATGGACTTACTTGCTCTGCAGCATGTGAGATCTTCCTGGACCAGGGCTCGAACCTGTGTCCCCTGCATTGGCAGGTGGACTCTTAACCACTGTGCCACCAGGGAAGCCCCAAGAGGTTGTAGAAATTTTAAGGCCTATGTAGGTGGCCACAGGGCTATGAAAGTTCCTGGAGCAGTGCATTGTGGGAGAGGGGAGAGTGGTATAGGGAGGTCATAAGGGCCAGCCTCCAAATTCCAATAGGACTCTTCACTGGTCAGCCTTCCGCAGCAGAGGAGATCCCTAGAAGAACATTTCTACTAGAACAGATCTGCTTACAAATTCAGTGCTGAAGCTGCCTTCCCTAGTGACTTTCAGACTGCCAAGAAATAAAATTTAAAAATGCAAACACGGGGTAGGGGAAACACTGCATGACCGAAGCTCCTTTCCTGCTGAACTTTGCCACAGCTGGACTAAGGCAGGGTATGGTTGAGAGACAGAGAGAGACAGAATGCATCTGTGTCTGCGGGCTCAGAATAAATTTATGGCTATGTTATATTTTAGCAAATCATGGTCAAAGCCAGAGCAGGGATCCAGGTGTTCCCTAAGTCTGAAGCCAAGGAGAACATTTTATTTATGGATTCAGCAGACAGACATTTGTTTTTTCTCATATCCGCATTTTAAGTTTGGATTATAAACGATTAGCGCAGAAACCAAGCAGCATGCTATGGTGTTTGCTGGTTTTACTGGCCATAACAAAGGGTGTTCCCCAGTTCCCCATCAGCTGGGAAAAATCCTTTCCCACCGTCTTCTGGTCAACCTCTCTCCCTGCCCCTAAGCAAGTGAATTTTAAACACCACTCTAAAGTTGCTGGCTGGTGACCAGGAAAATTCCTTTTGCTTTGTTCTGCTGTTAATGGCCCATCAGTTTAAACCTCCTACCCCCAGAAACTTCTTTCTCATAACTAGACTGAGGAAGGAGGAAGCAGAATTAGGAAGGATGGAAGGAAGGAAAGGCGGAAAGGAGGAAAGAAGGAAAAGAATCCCAATTTTTAAGGGCTTTGGGAAGATTCAAAGATGGCCAGGCCCGGATGAATGGAAGGAAGGAATTTCATTTGTTTTGACCTATCTGTACAGCAGCCAACACAAGGGCATTCGTAAGTAGGGCCTTATTGAATAACTTTGGATGAAGGTGATAATTTTTGAATGCAGCAATAGCTCAACCATGTGGGATTTTAGTGGACACAGGTCTTCTGGAAGACTTCTAATTCTGGAGACCAAGATTCAGACTTATATTTGAGCTGTGTAAGCTAGTAAATGTGTGAACATCATTGAGCCACTAAGGTCAGTCACCTTCCTTATTCTCATTGTATCATATTTAAAGATACAGTTAATAACTGCCTTGGATCTTGTTACTGTCAGTTATAAAACCAATAATTATCATTGACTGTGTGTGCCAGGTATAGGGTTCAGGACACTTCCTGTATTATCTCATTTAATTCTCACTGAATAACTCTATGAGGTAAGTACTATTATTATTTCCATTTTAAAGAAGAGGAAACTGAGGCTTAGTGAGGGTGGTAGAGCTGAGACTCCCACCTGGTTTCTCTGTCTTTCTAGCTCATGCTCTTAACCTCAACATTTTTCTGTTTATAAAGTACAAAGATCTAAGAAAACATAAATAAGAGGAAGCATCGAGTGGCCATACAGTTCCTCCCTAGAGCATAACAGTTGGTCACCTAGGCCTTGAATTTGCTGAGTTATCACTGGAGGGGACAGTTCTGCATGTAATGTTATAAGCAGATCCCTGTCCCTGGCCTTTCAGATTTCTGGAATAAGGTTCTGACTGCAAATCTTTCTCAGGTCTTGGTCTGTCAGATTCCATTTCTCAGCTTCCAAAACAACACACAGACACACAGAGAGATCAGAGCCTTTGAACACCAGTGCCACTCCCTTCCCCTACCTCCACTGCCAAGTAGCACCTGTGCTAATTTTTCCCTGTCAAATGAGCTTTGTCATCTCTTACATCACTTGGAGCTGGCAGCTCTCAAATCCATTCTGTAACCCAGAAATGCTGTGGGACTCTCCTTGACTGGAGGGGAGGCAGCTGACCAGGTGAGAGACTGCTACTGACATGACACACTGAGGACAAAGCAACTGTGGAAGAGCAATGGTACCATTAACACCAGCTGGAAAGCTCTGCAAAGATGGCATTGCTGGCGGTGTACCCTGGATGGAATTCCCAAGGCCCAGGGTGGGCTTTTACACTCCCCCTTTAGTATTTATCTTTATTATATGTAAATAGAAGTATCTTTATCTTTGAAAAATTAATACATGATTGTTGTCAACAATTTAAATAATGTGGAGATTAATACAGAGAAAGTACAAGTATACCATTAATAGGACACACACCCCCACTGCCCTCCCCTGACCCCACCCTCCACCCTGCTATGCATCTGCCCTGGCATCACTAATGACAGTTTGATGTCCTTCCAGAAGGTTCTGCTAGTTTCCTGTGTGTGGTGTTTACATAATTATCAGTGAGAAGATCCTATTCTGTACCTTGTACATCACAGGCGTATTTCTAGTCTATCCATACAGCTCTCTTCTCCTTTTTGACGGCTGCACAGTATTCCACTGTAAGAATGGATCAACTTCCTTTTTTTTTTCTAATCTCTGCTCTAACAGATCTTTTACTCTCCTGGGAACCTGTCTCAGCTCCCACCTACCATGCCCTCATCTGGCTTCTGCCTCAGGAAACTGCACCAAGGGGAAGGTGGTCAAGAGGTGAAAAGGGGCAGTGGTGGGCCCCATATGGGAGACTGTAGGATGAGTGTAGTCTATCCTTGCCCTGCTGGAGTACACAGGAAGTTCTTCTCTCTTCCTCGCCCTGCCAAATGGTTCTTCTGTCTGGCTAAGACAAAGCTGCACGTTTTATGGGAATCATCTTTGAAAGGATCAAGAGGATCATTTCAGAGAAACATAAAAGACTGTCTTCTTAGACTGTCACACTCTATCATTTGGGACCCCCATTCTGGGCATGCACACCTTGGGGCTGTCAGGATGACCAGAGATCATCCAGGCCAGTCTCCTGCCTCTGTCCAAGATGAATGAGTAGCCCCTTGATTAAAGCTCTTCTCTTGGTAGCTACTTTGTGTGATTAACAACTCCATTAGTTAGAAATGTGCTGCTCCTTTTCCCTGGAAAGGCACTCTAGCTTAAATGATTCAGGTGAGACCACTTAGTAGGTATGTGCTCTTGATCAAATTTCATATTTTCCTGTATCTCAGTTTCCTCACCTGTGGAATGGGGATATCTAATTTGGTACAGCTTTATTTTTTTTTGTAACTTAAATTAAATATTGATATATACATAGCATATTTGGTGTATTATATAGTAGATGCTAAGCACTCAATGATGGGAATGATTATACCCTGAGTCCGAATAGTTCTCACTGTGCTTTAAACCCAGACTTTAGAGATCATCTTGATCACTGGTTCCTAACCCTGGCTGCACACTAAATTTACCTGGGGAGCTTTAAAAAAAAGCCAATGCCCAGTGCCCAGGCTGGTCTGAGGTGGGATCAGGGAGAGGGGTCAGTGGTTTTGAAAATCTCCCTGGGGAATTCTAATTTGTACCATGGTTGAGAAATACTGAGTCTAGTCCAGTGATCTCATTTTCCAGATGAGGAAACGGTGAGGCCTAGAGTGGGGAAGGACTTGCCCTGGTTATAGAGCCCCAACCAGAAGGACCAGGTCTCTCTTATCCTGGATGCCAACCTCCAAGACTTGTCCTTATGCAGGAAATCTGTCCTCTGGGTGCCCTTCAGGTGCTGCCCCAACTTTCAGTCTCTTTCCTGAGAATACTGTATGGATCCCTCAACTAATTCTTCCTAGGAATGGTGCTTTTTCACCCTGTGGTTCCAGTCTGATGGTCAGCTGCTCAAAGAGTTCTCTGGATTAAAAGCTGCTGTTCAAGAATGTGACCCTTTTAATCATAGCACTTAGAGCGTGTGAAATAATCCTGTTCAGTCATTTCTTCGTTTGTTCATTCATTCATTCAAAAATGTAAGCCCCCTGGGGGCAGGGGCTGATTCTGTCTTGTTCCTGAACACAGCCTAGAATGGTGACCAGCGCTTAGTGAAAAATACTCATTAAATGACTTAACGAAAGAAATCCCAGGAGGGCAGTTGAGTATATTTTATTTTTCTAGTCCTAGCCATCTGATTCTCATTACTCCTACAGCTTGCGAAGCCTCTCTGTGCTTCGGCGTTTTATAAACCTCGTGTGTGTACGTCGACATTTTAACCATAAATCCAGAGTTTAGGGGTGGAAAAATTCGAGGCCAGGGGATTGGAGGAAGTGGATAAAAACTACCCGGAGGTCTGAAGCAGGGGCGGCACTGCCCCAGGGTTGGGGGAGAAGAGGGGAACCGTCGGGCGGGCGCCCCTCCGCCCCCTCTGTGTCGCCTCGGCGGGTGTCCCCGGGCTGCGACATCTATCAGATGGGTGCGCAGCTGCAAATTTCTCCTACAGTCCCGGGATGGAGTGGGGAGGGGGAACGCCGCCGCCGCGGGGGAGGGTATGTGGCCCGGGGGCTGCTCCGGCAGCAGCCCCCGCATTCCGGCCGAGCGCGCGCCCCGGGAGGTGGCGCCTTGGGGAGGCTGTAATTTTTTTTTTTTTTTTTTTTTTGGAGCCGCAGGGGAGCGGTGGGTGGGAGGGAGGGAGGGGGGCCAGTGTGTGTCTCTTTAAGAGCCCTAGCGCTGCCCCCGCCTCGCAGGCGCCCGGAGCCTCACAAAAGAACAGGATGTTGTTGATTTGTCACCAAACCACAGAGAGGAAATGATTGTAAATTTCCTTTAAACATCCCCACCGCGCTCCGGCCGCCCCCGCTTCCGCCTCCGCCGCCCCCGCCTGCCCGAGCGCAGCGGGGCCTCGGCGCTCCAGCGGGGCACCCGCGCCCTGGCCTCCCGGCCTCCCAGGCCAGGCCACAGGCCCGGGCCGGCTCCGGGGCGCCTGCAGGAGGAGCCCCCGCCCCCCCGCGGCCCCTGCTCGCGTTCCAGTTGCTTTCTTCTGACTATTTTTTCAGCAGCTGCTGCAGAGAAAGGGCCTCAGCTCGTGTGCAGCCGCGCGCGCCGCCCTTCCCTCCTCCGCATTTTCCTTCTTGAACGGAGGAGACCCGCGCTGTCGCCCGGGGCCCTGCCCAGGAAGGGCCTGAGCGCTCCCCCGCCCCGTTGAGCCTCACAACTCCTTGCACAGGCAATGGTCAATAGCTCCCCAGGGTCGTGAGGCGGGGAGGAACTAAGGCCCGGGGAAGTTAAGAGATAGCTGAAAGTCACCAGCTCCTGGAACCCCCTGGGGACTTTTGGGACACCCCAAGCTTATGTTTGTAACCCCGCAGCCACACAGCTCCCGGAACATCCCAGAAGTCCCAAGCCATCAAAGGTAGCAGTTTCCAGTGGGAAGTCCAATGTAATAGTTACATCAGACCAGGTTATTTTATGAGGCGCATCCCACCATTTACAGCCGGACACCCGTTTCAGGAGCTGCTTGGGCCTCAGTTACACCCGTGACTTTCTGCACCCTTACCTGTCCCCCGCCCCCCTCCCGCTTGATAAGATTTCTAGAAGCCTCTGGTGGAGTTCAAGTTTGCTCCCGACCTGCGGCCCACGGTGGAGTGGCTGAGGCTGGTCTGTGGTCTAGGGAAGGGCTGCCTTTGCTGTACAGAGTGTTCTTCGGGAGCAATTAATGCATGGGACTCCCGGGACTGGCTGCAATGGGCTTTTTGGCTTGAATGTTCAAAGCACCAGCTACTGTCCCATGCGCGGTGGTTAGTGCGTTCTCTCATTCCATCCTTAACTATAGTCTCATGAGGTTGGCATTGCTATTCTGTTTATACAGATGAGGAAATTGAGGTTCAGAGAGGTGAGGAACCTGACCAGCTCACACAGAGTAAGGTGCCAGTGGTGGAACTCATTCAGTCACCACTCTTTGGTTACTGGTGGTGTCCCTCTTTGGTACTTTAAATCTGATTATTTGGTTAGGGGGACTGGTAGTAATAAGGACGCAGGGAATTTTCGTTGGGTGTTTTGTCACCCCATCCTCCAGGGAGCTCTGGGCCAGATCCCACTTTCTGGGAAAAAAGAACCTGAGCGGCTGATACTCTCAGGCTAGAATCTTCCCTTTTGGGGCTGTATGAGGTCGTGAGTGGCTTGGAGGAAGAGGGGCACCTGGTGTGGAGTCTACTTATTCTTTCCACTCTACTTGATTGGGAAAATAGGATCCTTGAAAAAGATTGACCTGGTGCTGAATTCCTAAGGCCAAATAGCCCCTTTCATTTCAAGACCCTGGATTCTAAGCTCAGAGCTGGTGAGGTGGATGGGGGTGGGGAGGGGTTGTGTTTGCCTCTGGCTAGCATCAGCATCCTGTAGAACAGTCAGTGGCATCGCATGTCTGCTGTTTACCCTGCACTGTGCCATGTGCTGTATCTGGGCTTTCTCATCTGATCCTAAGAAGGATCCTAAGAGGTAAAAAGTTGGTTTCCAGGGAGGCTGTGCCCCTAGGAATGGTGGAGTGGGGGTTTCCATTCTTTCCCCACAGGGTCCCCGTGTCTGTGTAAGAGGGAGCCATCCAGGCACCCCAGAAACAGGGCTGCAGTGCTTCCCTTCAGTCCGTGCGGAAAGCTAAGAGGGTCCTCGATGCTGGTGAATTTTGAGAGAGGAGTGCAGTGGCCTTTGGCTCCTTTGCGCTGCAGCTGTCTGCAGTTCCTCAGCACTGAGCACATTTGTTGATGGATTTCCAGAACGGCTGCGGTATCTCCACCTGTCCTTTTTGCTTTTATAGATTGCCAGTCACTGAGGCATCCGGGTCCGGAGCACTTGGGAGGGAGAGCCATCTGCTTAATTGTTTCCAGTCCTCAGATGAGGAGCACTGGGTACCAATATGCTGAGTTGTTGCTCAGAGCTGGCTGCCTTGAGGCATGGCAAGACACCAGGAGTCAGGGTCCCCAGCCTCCATGGCTATGCAGTTCTAGGCAAGCAGGAACCAGAGGCAGGTCATCTAATGTCTCTCGGCTTCAGTTTCCTAGCCTGTGAAGAACTCTGGCCTCTGTGGTCTCTGATGACCCTTCTAGTCATCGTCATCAGAAAAATAGTTTCTGTTTATTCATTCAGCTAATAGTTATTAAATACCCACTCTATGCCAGGCGCCTCTGTTGTAGGTGCTGGAGATACAGCAGTCAACAAAAAAAAAGCTCTGCCTTCTTGGAGTTTATCTTTTAGGTCAAGGAAACAAAAAATACATATATATTTATATATGTAAATTTAAAATATATATATATGTTTGACCCTTTACCCAGGGGTTAGAATATCCGACCCCTGCTCAGTTGAAAATCCACATACTACTATCTCTGCCTCAAAAACAAAGGATTCGATAAATGACTCATCCAAGGGCAGGAAGCTGCGTTTGGATAGAATCAAGACTCAAATGCTCAACATGTTCTTTGAATTACATATATTGTGATCTCTAATAGAACACAAATTTTTCCCCACACTTAATTTAAAGATCTGTAAAACGAAAATACAGGTGCTATATTTACTGAAAATATTCACATATAAATGGACCTGCACAGTTCAAACCCATGTTGTTCAAACTGTTTGTGTGTGTGTGTGTTTGTGTGTGTGTGTGTGTGTGTTTGTGAAATAGGTCAGGTAGTGTTTTGTGCTGTGGACTAAAATGAAGGGGAGATGCAGGGTGTATGTATGAGACAGGGGAGTAGTATTTTATTTAAGGTGGTAAGGGAAGGCTCCCTGATAAGGTGACATTTGAGGTTTGAGATGGAGGAGGACTGAGCCACGCAGCTTTCTGGAAGTTTGCTTTAGCAGTTGGAATGGCAGCACTGAGGGCCATAGATGGGAGGAGGTTGCATAGCACTTAGAGTGTGTTAGGTACTGTGCTAAGTGCTTTATGTCATACATTTAATCCTGTTATCGATGTATTTTATTTGAAGAAGCTGCGTTTCAGAGAGGTTAAGTGATTTGCCCAAGGCCACACAGCTAGTAGGTAGTGGAGGTGAAATTCAAATGCTTATCTTAACCATCATGTTGCTTCCCACTCAGGGACTCTCCTTATGGAGCTGGTGTTTAATTCATGAGGCGTTTTTTTTTTGTTTTGTTTTTGCCACGCTGCAAGGCTTGTGGGATCTTAATTCCTGGACAAGGGACTGAACCCTGGCCATGGCAGTGAAAGCGCAGAGTCCTAACCACTGGACTGCCAGGGAACTCCCCATGACCTGGTTCTTACGATTTCTTGGGGAGTAAGTGTCAAGAGTGGCCAAGGTGACTCCTGGCCCCTGAGTTTCATGGTTTTGGGGGGGAGAGCTCAGGGCCCAAAGTTCCTTTTTTTTTTTTTTTTTTTTTTGCGGTACGCGGGCCTCTCACTGTTGTGGCCTCTCCCATTGCGGAGCACAGGCGCTCCGGACGCGCAGGCTCAGCGGCCATGGCTCATGGGCCCAGCCGATACGCGGCATGTGGGATCCTCCCAGACCGGGTCACGAACCCTTGTCCCCCGCGTCGGCAGACGGACTCTCAGCCACTGTGCCACCAGGGAAGCCCCCAAAGTTCTTTTTTATGAGTGGAAGAAGGTAATCTGTTTGATGCTGGAAAACCCCATGTTGTGTTTATGGCCGAGAGAAAAACATCTTCAGATTAGTGTAAACAAGAGAAATGGGAGAATGGGGTAGCCTGAATCCTTCCACCCCCCCCCCTTGGTTTTAATTTCTCCATGATGGGCCCGACACAGCATGTTGTATGATAGAGCGATAATGAAAACACTTGGATTAGTGAACTGAGATTTATAGGGCAAACAGGAGCCAGAGGAGAAGATGGCAGTCATCTTTCTTATTTGCAGGCAGATATCCAAATTGCCACTTGCTTGCCTTTTCTTCCTGACACTATCACCTAGTCTGCTTAATTAGATCCTTTTTCTTCCCCATATCATTTCCAATGCCTGCTCGGCGGGCTGCTAGGCAGAGTTTCTGAAGCTGCACCCAGAACGCTTTCCCAGAGTCCAGGGAAGATGAGTCAGAAACACAGCACATGAAAGCCAGGGACGGGACCTGTGCATCAGGTTGTGAGCCCACCTGTCCATTGGCCCCGTGGAGCAGGACGAGGAGGGCTGGACCCAGGGCCACAGAGAGGAAGCTCCACGCATTTCCCAGCTCTCCTCAGTTTCCCCCTGAGCACCCTCTGTGTTGTGGGGAGCAGAGACAGTGAATTCCCCAGACAGCAGACCACCGCCAGCGCACATTCCAACACCACATTGAAAGAGTTCAGTCCTGCCCCAAAGTATTTATGGAATATTTTACTATGTTCAAAATATCATTCTAGACTCTGAGAGGAATGAGAGGTAGCCGGGGACTGAGATGAACAAAACACTGCCAAAACCTACAGTAGAGTAGAAAGGACAGTCAAAAATAGCTCATGAGGATTTTTGGCCAAATTCATTTCTTTAATAAATATTTATTGAGTACCTACTATGTATCAGGCATTGTTCCAGGCACTGAGGGGAACCAGCAGTGGCAAGACACGCAAAAAGTCCCTGCCCACGTGGATTTACAGTCTACCCGGATGGGGGAGGGGCAGGGCAGTAAGTTCATTCCTAAAGAGCCAAAGAACTATGGAGACAAACCAAGTGGGGCAGGTGGTGAAAGAGCCCTTGGGCTTAGAATTTTAAAAGGAAGTAAGTGAAGGCAGGGTAGTGTGGTGGAGACTGACAGATCTGATCTGGGACCTGGGCTTTGATGTCTACTAGCTGTGTGATCAACTGGTCTGAACCTTATTTCTCATCTGTAAAGTGGGGCTAGTCATAGACATTCGTAAAGGGATTAAGTGAGGAAAAACATATATAAAATACATACTTAATTAGGGGTCCGTGACTGTTAATTGTTCTTAGTATTGTGTGTGCTTATAATAGGGTGATGGGGAACTGAAGTAGTGGCTAATTACGTTTGGAAATAAAGGGATTATTATCTGTGTCACCTTTCCTTTTTTCTAGGAGTCAGTTTGCCGGTACACAAGCAGAAGGCAGGAGTAGCGGTGAACTCTGGAAGCTAGAATTCAGTTTGGAGGGGATTTAGATAAGGGTTTGGTATGTGGGATGCAGTTGGAAGTTGGACGATTGTCGGTATTTTGCATTCTCTTTTAAAATTGATGTTCCGCATGCTTTGTGTTCACCTCAATATTCCAATAACAAGCCTGGCAGGGAGGCCGGGGCTGCCCATTAGACAAATGGGAAAACAGGCACAGGATGTGAGTGCCCAGCCAAGGTCACCTCCAGTCTCTAGAGGAGATCTCCTGCCGGCCTCGAGATGAGTCATCCTGGAGTGTTGCTCCGGGGTGAAATCACAAAGGAAGGAAGGCTTGGATTTATTGCAGGCAGTCCAGGCAGTCCAGGAAGTTTCCTGTTCTTGAGAAATCTCAGAAACAGTAACCCTCCACCCGAGGGGCCTTATTGTTTGGAGGCGTAGTCCCCAACCCCCAGAAGCTATGGGATCTGACTTGGGGTGAGGGAGATGGTCTTAGAAGCCTTTGGCATGAACAGAGGAGAAAGAAAGGACATGAAAAGAGGGAGAGGGTGCAGTGGTTGAGCGCTTGGGATCTGAGTTTGGTGGTTCTGCCACTTACCAGCTTGGGCAAGTCCTAGAACCTTCTCCAAGCTTCATTTCATCATTTGTAAGATGGAATAGTAACGGTCCCTGACTCCCAGGTTGTTGGCAAAGTGACATGCAGTGGTGAGTGCCAAGGGTTGAGCACAGCGCCTGGCAGGAGTAGGCCCTTAGTAATGTGAGCTGTTATTACTGGAGAGGAAAATGGGGCCGTGCTGGGTAAAGGAGTGAGGGTGAGAGGGCCCCCAGGTTACTGCATCCCTCCTGATGCTGAGCCATTTAGATGAGGTCTTGATGAAGCTCTTTCTACCTGGGGCACTTAGAGTCAGTCACACAGTAGATGCGATATTGGCCCTCAAGGAGTTTCTGCTGGGACCAGCAGAGCAGGAACAGACAAGCATCCCATGTCCTCTGGTCCTTGCTCACCCTCACTGGCACCGTGATTCAGAGGGCACGGCGGCCCTGCCTGGGAGGGTTCCCCCTCAGTTACCTCTCTCCCCCTCACCTTAACCTTTGCTTCTCCGGCTCAGACCTATTATTCGTCCTGTGTCTGTCGGCTCCATAGAATGAAAATAATGAGCCCGTCATCACTGATAACTGTCTACAAACAAATCAAGTACCGCCCCAGTCATCTGCCTCTGGTTGAATACCCTCTGCCTGCTGCAAACCGTCCTGCTGGAGCCTGGTTCCCAAACCCAGGCAGTGGGAACCCACAGGCTAGATGCCCTTTCGAGGGTGGTGACACTCTACTGGGCAGCCTTGTGGTTTGCTGAGGGTGCTTAAGGGTTCTGCAACCAAGGTGGAAAGCTCTAAGAGGTTTTTTTTTATGAATCTGCCCTTCATCCTCCAGCCTTACTTCCTCACCACTCCCTGTCCCCCTTGGATGTATATTTCCTTAAGAAAGCTGATTCCAGCCCATTCCAGTTGAGCTGAAGAGTTGCATGGGCTTGGGATGGGAAAGCTCCAGAGGCTCCAGGTTTTTCTGTTTTTCATAGAAATTGTCCCAAGAGCAGACCTCTTAGGAATAGCACCCCCTAGTGTGAGTGAGAAGGGCAGGGTTTTTGGTCAGATGAATCTTATTTAATTGTATTATTCTAGTCCAAAAGAGCCTAGTCCTATTGATGTCTGTGTATTTTGTTAAGATATAGCAATCTTAAGTGGGAAAAAAAAAACCCCAAAACACCATGTGTCTTCTGATCTTTAATGGACCCTGCCCTTCTGCCTGGGATCCGTTCTCATCTTTATTCTCCCACATAAGCACATAATGTGAAGTCTCTCACCAGGAGCCTGGATTGTGATAAACCTTTTACGTATATTCCACCAAATCTCGCAATAACCCTAGAAGGAAGGAATTATCATCCCTGTTCCTTTGATGAAGGGACCGAGGCTCTGAGAGGTCATGTTGTCATAGCTGGCAAAACTGTGATTCAAACCCAGATCTGATTCCATCCAAAGCCTGCAAACTTAGCAATAGGTATGATTTCTGTGCCTGTGTTTTTCATTCAGCATTATTATAGTATAGACCGTTCCCCCGTGTGCCTCTGTAGCCTTCCTAATTACTGTTTAAAATGGGAACGTAAGAGTCCCTGAACCATCACATTGTGTAACCATTTTCTCCTTTTGGGCGTTTGTGGGCAAGGTCATTGGCTAAGGGCTGCTGAGCAGTGGTGGCAGTAAAGGGACACTGCATGGGAAGGGGGAAAGTTTGGGCTGTTGGAAGCAGGAGCACATTGCACGGAATGCCCACCCCCTCGCTCGTTTTTACATTAGGAACTTGAGTTGGCAACTCTGCACTACCTGGTCATTATTTCAGCCATGTGAATTGGTGTGGGGCTGGGTCACGATGGCAGCAGTTCTCAGCTCTAGTGAGGGAGGTAGGGAAGGACCCATCCTCTTGAGGTAGACAGGAGAGGAGGTTTTTTTTTTTTTTTTTTGGCAGTATGCGGGTCTCTCACTGTTGTGGCCTCTCCCGTTGCGGAGCTCCGGATGCACAGGCTCAGCGGCCATGGCTCACAGGCCCAGCCGCTCCGCGGCATGTGGGATCTTCCCGGACTGGGGCAAGAACCCACATCCCCTGCATCGGCAGGCAGGCTCCCAACCACTGTGCCACCAGGGAAGCCCAGGAGAGGAGTTTTTAAGCTCCATTTTACTGATAAGGAATCTGATCTCGGAGATGGCTGGTGACTTGCCAAAGCATAGGTTTGAAGTGGCGAGCTGAAGAATAGAGCATTGGCGTTCGGACTCCTGGTGCCCTTCTCCTCCGTTGACCTAGCGTTTGTTTCTCCTCCTCTGGTCATCTCATCCAGGCCTCTTTTCTTCCTGATACAGGGGGATGCTTCCCAGGTAAACCTTAGATGTACAAATGCAGATTAGATACAGATGTTACATGGGAATTCCCTGGTGGTCCAGTGGTTAGGACTCCACGCTCTCACTGCCAAGGGCCGGGGTTCAATCCCTGGCTGGGGAAATAAGATCCCACAAGCCACATGGCGTGGCCAAAGAAAAAAAAAAAAGATGCAGCTGTTACAGAAGGGCTAGCCCCATGTGGATAAGCTGTTTCTAAAGAAGGGCACAGTGGTTAGCAGAGAAAATCAGAGCTTGTTTCCTATAAACTTCCAGGTAGAGGTGGGGTTTTGTCTTGTTGGCCCAGGGTGGAGATGGATGGTAGCTCAATTTCCTCCTTTAAATCTTTAAGATTTAAAGAAGCCTCTAAGCCTCTGCCTGGAGCAGTACTATAAACATCTTTTTCGAGTCCAAGCAGTGGTCACTGCATATTTTTATTTCACAGTAGAAAGACTGGAGTCCTTTTTAGGGACGTCTGCAAACAGCATCAAGTTTATAGAATGACAAGCCAGATTTAAATGAAAAAAAAATGTTGTTTATGTCAGCTCTGCAGCTTATCAATATAAAATGAAGGTTAAGGTTCATTTATATGAATAGACCATTTTGGGGAGGGGTGTTAAAAATTCATATGCCTTTGCTAATGGAACCATTTCCACATTCACAATAGGGAAAAAAAACCAAAACAGAAAAACAAGGTTCATAAAAGCTTCCCTGGAACAACCAGAAAAAGGAGTGAGTTCCTGAAAATACAAATTGGCGGTATTATCTTTGCATATTAGCAAAATTCTTTAACCTTTCAAATAGTGTATTATGGACCTAGTCTGCTATTTCGTGAATTTAGCATCTTCTTTTAATTCAGACTTTCTCTACACTGTGTTTCTCTGCACTCACTCTGAGCCAGTCTGTGCTAGCCCATTTTGTACTCACCATGGCCTTGCATCCTTACAACTCACCTTTCAGACGGTCAGGGATCCTGTGTGCCTCGCTGCATGAACACACTTAAGAATAGCTCCCTCTAGAGTTTTGCGACCTGGGACCCTGGAGGTGTAGTTATGAGTGATGACCAAATTCTGAAAGGTTTCTAATGGGAAGTGAGTGGCAGAGCAGGATTTGAATCCAGGTCTGAATAGCCCATAACACATACTGTTTGGCACTACCCAATTCTGCCTTGAAATGGGCAAGTCTGTGCTGAGCCTCTTCTTTGGAGTAAGACACCCTGTTAGGAAGGTACCTCAAAGGAAATGCCAAGGTGTGTTAGACTGTTCCCTCTCTTCAAGGTACCTTCAGTCTAGCGTGTGTTGGAGGGTCATCATTTATGGTAGAGAAACATTTATTACTTTGCAATCTTTGTTTTACGGATAAGGAAATGGTGAATCAAAGAGGGCAAGCGACTTGCTCAAGGTCACATAGCTACGATGAGACAAGACTTTTATTAGGTAGGTGCCTGTTGCTGTTAAGTGCTCAGCGGTCCGAGACACTTACGTGGACCACCTCATTCCTAGGTGCAGGGCCCGTGAAGCCCTTACAGGTCACACGGAAGCCGAGGTGCCAAGTGCTTGAAGGGTCCATGCTCAGCGCTCCTGAACTGAGTGGAGAGTCTAAGACAGATTTATCCCCAAGGACGCCTCTATGCTCCTGGGTCCATGGCTGTACGTGCAGCAGAACTTACGGCTCACCCACCTCTCTCTCCCTGTGGGGAAATGTCCCTGCTTTGGCAAGCCGACTCAGGAGACCTCCCGTCCCCAGAGCTTTCCTAGTAGGACAGAGGCCACTGAGGCCTGCTGAGCTGAGCTGTGCAGTGTAGAAATATTTGCTTTGGGCTGTACACGCTGAGGAAAGCCTGGAGGGACGCCCTTTATTGTCAGGGAGCTGCGAGCCCTGGGGCCTAGGTTTTCCAGGCTCCACCACCTAGGAGCTTCGAGAACTCTCACAGCCCACCTGCTCCGCTCAGAAGTGGGCATAAGGATAACACGGACTCCCTTGCAGAGTTGGGTTGATAGGTGAGAAATGGCTGACTCTATCAGACACAGGAGTTGATACTTCACTCATGTTTCTTTCCCTCCTCTTTCCTTCTTGCCTCCCTTCCCTCTTAATCTCTAGCTGGTTAATAAGACCTGTAGGGCTTTCTTGCTGCCTTCACATCTGCAGTGACAGCACTTTCCTGTCCTATACTCTAGGCCCCCCCAGAAGCTGTCCTGCTGTACATGAAGCTTGTTGGAGCGGCACAGAAGAAGAATGAAAAAATGCTGGGGTCCCCACTTAACATACCAGGAGAGGGTCCAGTGAGTCCATATTTTAGAGGCACCCAGCCTGCGTGTTCATCCTAGCCTCTGCCACGTCAGCTGTGTGACCTGGGGTATGTTATTTAACCTCTCTGTGCCTCTGTTTCCAAATTCGCAAAATGGGAATGAGAACAGTACTTAGAGGTGCAGGGAGTATTAAATGGAATAGTGCATTAGAGCGGCTGGCATGGGTGAGTGCTAGGAACTGTTACGTAAAACAGATACCAAATTCAGCTGGAAGGGACTTTAGACAGCAGGGCCTACCTGTGTATTTTAAAAAATTAATTTATGTATGTAATCAACAATAACAAGAACTAACAGCAAAAGCTAACGTTTATTGAGCACTTACCACGGGCCAGGCACTGTGCCAAGTACTTCTCATTAACTTGTTTAAAAATGTGAAGGTACGGGGCTTCCCTTAGTGGCACAGTGGTTAAGAGTCCACCTGCCAATGCAGGGGACACAGGTTCGACCCCTGGTCCAGGAAGATCCCACATGCTGTGAAGCAGCTAAGCCCATGCACCACAACTACTGAGCCTGTGCTTTAGAGCCCACGAGCTACAACTACTGAGCCTCTGTGCTGCAATTACTGAAGCCCATGCTCCTAGAGCCTGTGCTCTGCAACAAGAGAAGCCACCGCAAGGAGAAGCCTGTGCACCTCAAGGAAGAGTAGCCGCCCCCCGCTCGCTGCAACTTGAGAAAGCCTGCACGCAGCAACGAAGACCCAACGCAGCAAAAAAAAAAAAAGTGAAGGTACAAGTGGGGTGTGTCTCCTTCCCACCCCCAGTTGCCCTCCACAGAGGCAGTCACTCTTACCAGTACTCTGTGTATCTTTACTGATGTCCTCTGTGGACGTACAAAAAGATTTAAATCTCTTTTTACCCTTTCAACTTTTTTTTTTTAAGATGTTGGGGGTAGGAGTTAATTAATTAATTTATTTTTGCTGTGTTGGGTCTTCGTTTCTGTGCGAGGGCTTTCTCTAGTTGTGGCAAGCGGGGGCCATTCTTCATCGCGGTGTGCGGGCCTCTCACCACTGTGGCCTCTCTTGTTGCAGAGCACAGGCTCCACAGGCGCAGGCTCAGTAGTTGTGGCTCATGGGCCCAGTTGCTCTGTGGCATGTGGGATCCTCCCAGACCAGGGCTCGAACCTGTGTCCCCTGCATTGGCAGGCAGATTCTCAACCACTGTGCCACCAGGGAAGCCCCGCTTTTAACTTTAAATAGAGGAAACTTGGGCTCAGGGAGGAAACACAGCAATTTGTCTTAATAGTTCCTATTCTGTGTAGGGCCGCTGCTCCCTGTGCTGTGTGATTCTGAATCCTTCCTTCAACCCTGCAGAAAAAGCTGTATTGTGTAGAATAAATGCTCCAGGCCTTAGTTTACCTCAGTGCATTGATTGAGGATTAAATTAGATAATCCGTGTAGAGGGATTTATCAGCGTTCCTGGCACATCAGAACTGCTCAGGAGATGGTGGCTGCAGGGGAGGATCAAGGTTTTATAGGGGCCCGAAGCTTGTACAATTTGAGAGAAATAATACAAAATTATGAATCCAATATTAAGAATATTTATTTAGAGTGAGAAAAGAGCTCCAACAGTTTACATATTTTAAAAGCCATCAAATACCTCCAGCACTATAAAATCCATAAGAATAAATAACAAAACATTTTTGTTAATTAACTGCCTGACACACCTCTATTATACTTTTCATTCCTACATTTTCTCGCTTCATAGTCATTATGATCACTTCTTCGTTTGATAACCATTTTCTAAAATAATTTTCTGAAGAGAGAATAAAAGATAATTCAGCCTTTTCTCTGGCCTGGTTGATCAAACTTTGCTTTTTGTTATTGACATTTTATTTTTAAAATTTTTATGGAAGTATAGCTGACTTACAGTGTTGTATTAGTTTCAGGTGAACAACAAAGTGATTCAGTTATACATATATCTATATATATCTATTCTTTTTTAGATTCTTTTCCATTATTTGTTGTTATAAGATATTGAGTATAGTTCCCTGTGCTATACAGCAGGTCTTCGTTTATCTATTTTATATATAGTAGAGTGTATGTGTTAATCCCAAACTCCTAATTTATCCCTCCCTCCCCCCCTTCCCACTTTGGTAACCATAAGTTTGTTTTCTATGTCTGTGAGCTTATTTGTTTTGTAAATAAGTTCATTTGTATAATTTTTTTTTAGATTCCACATGTGATTGATATCATATGATATTTTTCTTTCTCTGCCTGACTTACTTCACTTATTATGATAATCTTAAAGGTCCATCCCTGTTGCTGCAAATGGCAATATTTCATTCTTTTTTATGGCTGAGTAGTATTCCACTGTATATATGTATCACATCTTCTTTATCCATTCATCTGTCGATGGACACTTAGGTTGCTTCCATGTCCTGGATATTGTAAATAGAGCTGCTGTGAACATAGGTGTTGTTGACAGTTTAGATGTGGAGAATGAGTAAATTTGTACAGATACACTCACTGTTTGTAGTATTACTATCCGTTTGTGTCTCATAAACAGAGGAATTTTGGTGAATTCTATTTTGTACAATTCTCATCAGAAATGAAAAAGAAGCTCTGGTATGTTATAACTGAACGCATGGAGGATGTTTCTGACAGAAGAGAACTTCCCTCAACTGGGGGAACCGAATCCTCTACTTAGGATTTTACAGGTTTAGGAATTGTTAGCATTTCTCATAGGCTGGCGTCTGATGCTATACATTTTAAACCTTCCTCCTTCTTCCCTACCACACACGTCTGTGTTGGGCTCTGTAGGACACATTCACGTGGCGATTCTACCACTGATGTGGCGTCAGGAAGTGGCTGGTAGGCCCTGGGTGCAGGCGGACTCCTGGGAGCTGGGCCTGCCCTGGACGTTAGCAGTAATTCAGCACACGTGGAGATGATGGCACACCACATAAACATCGCCCACTAAATTCAAACTCAATGTCCGCCCTCCCTCCCCTCCCCGGGCTTTGACTCCTGCGTGGGGAGTCCCTGAATGCCCAAGGCCGCTGGAACATTACCCAGCACGAGGGCAGGAGTGACAGATGGAAACATGTGAGGAGAGACAGTGCTCTTTCCCGTCATGGTTAAGACTTGACTTTGGCAAAGCTTAGAGAAACCCAAGATCGCGTGAACATGTTGCTTTCCAGGCCCCCTCCCAGGACCTTGGAAGGGGCTGTTATAAGCAAGGGCTTTGAAGCTTCAGGTCTTTGAGCTCCGCCAAGCACCTGGTTAGCTGTTATCATGTTCTGGTTAAGAGCAGTGTCGTCTGAGAGAGAGCAGTGCAGCCCGCTTGGGAGCTGTGTGATCTTGGCTTACTGATTCCCTCCATGAACCTGCTTCCTCAGGAGTAAGCATGACACTCTTCCTAGTATTTAGCTCTCCGGGAATGTGAACTCCATGAGGGCAGGCACTCGTCTGTTTCTTGCCGTGTCCACAGTGTCCAGGACACACAGTCCACACCCAAACATCTGTTTTGTGGATTTAATGAAATGCAGGATGTTTGGGTTTTGAGCCCCAGGCTCTCAGAGAAAAGGAATCCAAGGCACAGTGAGCTTAATTCCCTTTCCTGTACTACACGCTGCCTCTAGTCAGACCTAAGGCAGACCCTGTGTCTCTGGGCCTCCTTTCCTTCCCGCTGACTCTCCCACATGAGCTGAATAGGAAGGGGAAGCTTAACTCACTTGAGAGCCTGAGATAATCATCTGAGTTATTCCCTCTGTTATGGACATGAGCCAGGGTCCCTGGGTGACATCCCTGGAATTTGCTCTGATCTGTGGAATCCACTGTTCCACAGACTCGCCTGCCTTCCCCCCTTCCCTAACCTGACCTGCCCTGAGTCCCGGGGGATGGTGGGGAGCAAGGGAGAGTTGGGAGAACCAAGGTGAAAATCAAGTCTGGAAGATGAATGGCTCTGGGGCTTGCAGGGCTTAGCAGGGGCAACACTGGGAATTATTGACATTCCTGCCTGAGGACTCCGGAGGCCCCTACTTCACAGCTCCCCTGGATTCTGAGAGGTCCTTGAGCACAGCTGGAAGTCACTCTTTGTAGCAGAACCTTGGAGATGAGGCCGGAAGGGCCACCTCAGTGAGTAGTCACCTTGTCACTGACAGGAGCTGTGATCTAAAGAGCCAGGTGGCTGCAGGTGGGCACTCGGCCAGCCGTGCAAAGCAGGCAACAAAACTCCAGTCTGGGCCCTGCAGATGGAGCTCACCTGCTTGCCCTAATCACCCTCTGTCTGGCGTAGATTTCCAGCCAAGCCCTGCACCAGCTTCCACCTCTGTTTTATGATAAGCTGTTTTGATGGGGAGGGCCTTCACTTTTGATGTGGAGCTCAGGGAAAGGATCGGGGCACTCACCGCCCACCCCTGCCCAAACCCTGCCCCATGGATAAGACAACTGGGATGTTGCAGCCTCTGCTTCCAACCTGTTTTGATTCTCTCTCCAGCCCTTGGATAATACTTATATACAAATGCTGGCTCTGATCTCCACCTAGGAAAACACCAGCTGCTATGGAACTCTTATTGCACGTTATAGGGAGCAGAGCCTCACATGGGCCCCTGTGAGCTTCTCTGGAGGATGTCAGGGAATGTTCTATTTGTGTTTTACAAACTTATCCCAGGGCTGTGTCCAGGCAACTGAAGTTCTGTCAGAGCCGAGAAAACATCTGATTCCTTTTAGAAAAGACAAAGGGATTAGGTGTCCCTGGGACTTTGACAAATGCATTGCTAGTGGTTTTGATTGAGCTTTTGTTTAGGGAAGGTTGAGTGCAGAAGTGAGAACACCAAAGACCCAGGCTGTCAGTGCTGAGAAGATGCCTGGAGACAAGCACAGATACACCATTCGTTGGTAGGGATGTAAAGTAATGCAGCCTTTTGGAGGGAAATTTGGCACCATCTTTCAAAGAAAATGAGAATGACCTTTGATGCAGTCATTCCATGCCTTGGAACCTACCCTAGAGTGTGCTTGCCCATGTACACAAAGACCTATGTTCACAAATGCTCACTGCAGCAAAAGTAGGAAATCACCTGTGTTTCTCAGCAGGGAGCTGGCTCAATGAATTGCGGTTCATCCTAATAATGGAATACAGTTGTCCATTAAAGAAGAAGAACAGGGTACATCACAACAATGGCCAACGCATAGAGGACTTACTCTATCCACTATTGTAAGTGCTTTATGAATTTTACAATATTTACAGTGTTAACTCATTTAATCTTCACAGCAATCCTTTGATTACTATTGTTAGAATATTTTTATAGATGAGAATAGAGGTGTTAATTAACTTGTCCAGGGTCACACAGCTAGTAAGTTGGGGAGCTGGGCTCCAAGCCTGCTGGCCCCAGGGTCTATAACTACCTCACAAACCCCTGCATGTCCAAATATGGAAAGATGCCTCTGACTTATTAGTAAGTGAAAAATTCAAGTAGCAGAGATATAGAGTGTGATTTTATTTATGTAAAAAAATAGTGTGTGTGTATGTGCACATGTGAACACATCACATATATTTGTAAAGGTAAAGTAAAAGTAAAAGTTCTGGAAGAATACATATCTAATCGTCGGTTCCCTTCAGGGAGGGATGTAATAAGTAATTAGAATTTTTTTAGAAAACTTTTAACTGAATATAGTTTTAAAAAGTTTATTTATTTATTTTTTTTTTTGCGGTACGCTGGCCTCTCACTATTGTGGCCTCTCCCGTTGCAGAGCACAGGCTCCAGACGCTCAGGCTCAGCGACCATGGCTCATGCGCCCAGCCGCTCCGCGGCATGTGGGATCTTCCCGGACCAACCAGGGCGTGAACCCGTGTCCCCTGCATTGGCAGGGGGACTCTCAACCACTGCGCCACCAGGGAAGCCCTAAAAAAGTTTTTTTTAATTGAGGTATAGTTGATGTAGAATATTATATAAGTTTCAGGTGTACTGCATAGTGATTCACAATTTTTAAAGGTTGTACTCCATTTATAGTTATTATAAAATATTGACTATATTCCCTATGCTGTACAATATGTCCTTGTAGCTTATTTATTTTACACATAGTTAACTAGATACAGTTTTATATTTTCTTGAACAAGTGCCTTTGGAATTTTAGAGAAAGTAAGCTTGAGCCCACCGTCAAGGTAATCATAATAAAATAATAATACATTTGGTTTCTATTTCTCAATAGCCCCTTAGAAAGGAGAGGCTTCCTATAAACATGGGCTCAGAGTAACCCTTAATGATTAACTCCAAAGTATAAGATATAGAATGAAGCCTAATAGACCTTGCCATAAATTAGATGAAGATAGTCCAAGGAATTGTTCTTCTATTGGCTGAAAGGCATTTGAGATAATTACTCTTTTTTTCATTACTCTCAGAAATCTCACCTCCTCCTGGAAGCCTTGGGCCAGACAGTGGAAGAATAATGGTGATTTTCTTGGCATACAACCCCTCTCCACTCCATCTTCACTCCCCCGCCCCTGGCATTTAATGAGCTCACTTAGTGCATTATTGCATCTCAGGTAAACACTCCAAGTACTTGGGCTTTGTTTAATCGCTGTCCCTTCAGGGTCATCCTGTAAAAATGGACTCATGATGCGTTACATTTTTAGGTGCTTTACAGTTTGTAAATCTTGTCTTCACTCATGATGTCAGTGAACTGGGGCTGGTGTCTTGTCACTGTAAAGCCCTATGTACAATATCTCAGAGTTAAACCAAGCAGGGGCTGATGAGGAAAATGCGGGCTATCAAAAATTTAATTCCCGGGCTTCCCTGGTGGCGCAGTGGTTGAGAATCCGCCTGCCGATGCAGGGGACACGGGTTCGTGCCCCGGTCCGGGAAGATCCCACATGCCGCGGAGCAACTAAGCCCGTGAGCCATGGCCGCTAGGCCTGCGCGTCCGGAGCCTGTACTCCGCAACGGGAGAGGCCACAACAGTGAGAGGCCCGCATACCGCAAAAAAAAAAAAAAAAAAAAAAAAAAAATTTAATTCCCATTTTACACCAAGGGGGAAAGGGGTGGGGTGGGAGGAATTGGGAGACTGGGGTTGATGCATATACATTATTGATACTATGTATAAAATGGACAACTGATGGGAACATACTGTATAGCACAGGGAACTCTACCTAATGCACTGTGGTAACCTAAATGGGAGGGAAGTCCAAAAGGGAGGGGATATCTGTATGTGTAGGGCTGATTCATTTTGTCGTGCAGTGGAGGCTAACACAACATTGTAAAGCAACCATACTCCAATAAAAATTAATTAAAAAAAATTTAATCCCCATTTTAAAGTCCCCAGTATTTAAATATTGATTTGTGAAATGTGACCCAACAGAAAGAATATAGGAAAATAGCTCTACTTACTGTGTCAGGTCATAAAGTATCCCATGTTTCCATGTGCTTTCTTATTTTAATTCTCAAAGCAAGTTTAGGGGATAGTTATTTCCATAAGGAAGCTGAGGCCCAGGGAGTTTACATAAAGTCCTCAGAGTTATACATGTAGACAGTGAGAGATGGATTTCTCACCCAGGCCTGTCTGTCTGCAAAATCAGAGTTGCTGAGCTTCTCAACAGAGGAAATAATAGAGAAAAAAGTATCACTCAAATACCACCTCCCTAACATACTGTTAGCAATTTAGGTTTATTTCCTTTATTTATCTATCTAAACAAAACTAAATTAAAAAAACACCACCTTGGTAATCAGAAGCAGTCATATCAACTGTTTATGTCCTGTTTTCTTTCTTTTGCTATCTTTCTTATTGCTTTGTGATGTCATTTTAAAATGATTGCATACTTCTTCCAACTCAATAGTTAAAAAAACTAATAACCTGGGACTTCCCTGGCAGTCCAGTGGTTAAGACTCCGTACTTCCACTGCAGGCAGCACAGGTTCCATAACTGGTCAGGGAACTAAGATCCCACATGCTGCAGGGAGCAGCCAAAAAAACCCTCCAAAAACAAAAACTAATAACCTGATTAAGAGATGGTTTAAGAACTTGAATAGACATTTCTCCAAAGAGGGCATAGAAATGGCCAACTGGTATGTGAAAAAAAGGATCAACATTACCAATCATTAGGGAAATGCAAATCAGACCACAATGAGATATAACCTTACATCTGTCAGGATGTCTATTATCAAAGAACAAAACACCATTGAGCGCCTCAAAAAGTTGAGTGAAATTTATATTGGAAAACATTAAAGCCCTGTTTTGTGAGTTCTGTGAGTCTGAGCTACTCCAGTCGTTGACACCTGAGTCCTAAGGACAGTTGAAGTGACTCTTCTTTCCTCGTGGCCAGTTTTCTTCCATCAACTCTGGAGCCTTTATTCTACTCGATAGAGGAAAGCCATGTACCAATTTGTGCTGTTTGTCAACCACTTGCTGTTTTGTAGACGTAATTGCTACTCTGATGAAATGTTTAGATTTCCTTGGAAAAGAAAACAAACGAAAGAAAAGCATTGGCAAGGATGTGGAGAAATTGGAACCCTTGGACACTGTTGGAGGGAATGCAAAATGGTGGAGCTGCTATAGAAAACAGTATGGAGGTTCCTCAAAAAATTCAAAATAGAATTACCATATGATCCAGCAATCTCACTTGTGGGAATTACCCAAAAGAATTGAAATCAGAGTCTAGGAGCCATATTAGTACTCCTATGTTCATAGCAGTATTATTCACAATAGCCAAGATGTGGAACCAACCTAAATATACATCGACAGATGACTGGATAAAGAAACTGTGGTGTATGCACAAAATGGAATACTATTCTGCCCTCAAAAGGAATGAAATTCTGCAATATGTGACAACATGGATGAACCTTGAGGAGATAATACTAAATGAAATAAGCCAACCACAGAAAGACAGATACTCAGATACTACATGATTCCACTTGACCTGAGATTTCTAGAGTAGTCAAATTCATAGAATCAAAGAGTGGGACAGTGGTTGACAGGGGCTGGGGGGAGGAGGAAGAGGGGAGTTACTAATCAGTGGGCATAAAATTTCAGTCAAACATGATGAACAAGCTCTAGAGACCTTCTGTACAACACTGTCTAGAGTCAGCTATGAAGTACTATATGCTTAAAAATTTGTTAACAGGGTAGATCTCATTTTGTGTTCTTACCACAATTAAAAAAAAAAATTACATACTAGTGAGAATAATGTTCTTTGGAGAGATTCCTAGACATAGAATTGGTAGGTCCAAGAGTATGAATGTTTTTATGGGTTTAAAAAATTTTTTTTAATGAAAAAAAATTGAGATATAATTGACATAACATTGTATAAGTTTAAGGTATACAAAATATTTTTATGGTTTTGGATACACATTGCTAAATTGGTTTTCAAGAGGGCTGTATTAATTTGCACTTCAGCTAACAACTTTGTCATTTTCTTTTTTTTTTTTCTTTTTTTTTTTTTTTTGTGGTACGCGGGCCTCTCACCGCTGTGGCCTCTCCCACCGCGGAGCACAGGCTCCGGACGCGCAGGCCCAGCGGCCATGGCCCACGGGCCCAGCCGCTCCGCCGCATGCGGGATCCTCCCGGATCGGGGCCCGAACCCGCGTCCCCTGCATCGGCAGGCGGACTCCCAACCACTGCGCCACCAGGGAAGCCCTGTCATTTTCATCACATTCTTTTTTTTTTTTTTGGTATGCAGGCCTCTCACTGTTGTGGACTCTCCCATTGCGGAGCACAGGCTCCGGACGCGCAGGCTCAGCGGCCATGGATCACGGGCCCAGCCGCTCCACGGCATGTGGGATCTTCCTGGACCGGGGCACAAACCCGTGTCCCCCCGCATCGGCAGGCAGACTCTCAACCACTGCGTCACCAGGAAAGCCCTTCATCACATTCTTGTAGGCATTAGTTATTGTTAAAAAATGAAAACACACAAACAAAAGTCTGACGTGTTTGCTTAATATATACCAAATTGTTCGCAGTGGCTAGTTTGGAGAGGGGGTTGGGGCTGGTGGTGGTGGTGGGAGTGGTGAAGGGGGTGTCCCTTTTCCACTTTATGTCATGTGGCACTATTACAGATATTTTACTATAGGCATATATTACTTGTGTAATAAATATATTTTAAACTTTTGAAATAATTTGTCTTACAGACAAGTTGCAGAAAGAATACAAAGAATTCCCTGTATTCCCTTTGTAATATGTTGTTGTTGTTGTTTTTTTTTTCCTGCAGTACGCGGGCCTCTCACTGTTGTGGCCTCTCCCCTTGCGGAGCACAGGCTCCGGACGCGCAGGCTCAGGGGCCATGGCTCACGGGCCCAGCCGCTCTGCGGCATGTGGGATCCTCCCGGACCGGGGCACGAACCCGTGTCCCCTGCATCGGCAGGTGGACTCTCAACCACTGCGCCACCAGGGAAGCCCTGTAATATGTTTTTAAAAGATGAAATAATTAAAAGAAATGTGCCCCGAATATCAGATGTCACACCTTCTACCACCAAGACTCTGTAAGTCAGTTTCTTTTACTTATTTATTTATTTATTTATGGTTGCGTTGGGTCTTGGTTGCTGCACGAAGGCTTTCTCTAGTTGTGGTGAGCAGGGGCTACTCTCGGTTGCAGTGTGCGGGCTTCTCATTGTGGTGGCTTCTCTTGTTGCGGAGCATGGGCTCTAGGCATGCGGGCTTCAGTAGTTGTGGCTTGTGGGCTCAGTAGTTGTGGCTCACGGGCTCTAGAGCGCAGGCTCAGTAGTTGTGGCACACGGGCTTAGTTGCTCTGCGGCATGTGGGATCTTCCTGGACCAGGGCTCGAACCTGTGTCCCCTGCATTGGCAGGCAGATTCTCAACCACTGTGCTATCAGGGAAGTCCCCGGAGTTTCTTATTAGGTAGAGTAGAGCCTAACAGCAACTTGGGGAAATGCTCATTAAAATGCATACTCCTAGGCTTTAGCAGGATCTATGAAATCAGAATGTTTGGGGGTGAGCTTGAAAATCTGCATTTTAAACAAGTCCGCTTCATCCACACTCCTCTGTGCTTCTGAGGCCCCTCAAGGGCTGAGAACTACTGTTAAAAAGGTTCCTCCTTTTGATTTTATTTCCTCTAGTAATATTGTGGCTTCCTTACTTGGAAAGCCCTCCAACGTGCAGGGCTGAAGAGAAAAGTGAGTGAAATCTGAGCATCTTTTTTGCAACTTTTCACACTTTGTGCTGCTACTGCTTAGCTGCAGCCAAGCTGTCTGTAATTTGTTTCCTCAAAAGCCTGCTGTCTCCCTCAAACTAGAAAAGACCGTTCCAGGGGAGGCCTGGTCCAAAAAGCCATGTGTTGTGGATGGTGGTGATCCTTTTCCCCATTGGCCCTCTCATCCTGGATGTTTCAGGGAGTGGCAGCCGGAGGCTGCTGATCTCCTGCCTTGAAAGTGCAGCCAGGAGGCCCTGAAATGGGGAGGGAGCCCCCATTACAGCCCCAGGTCATTCTGCTGTTTCCTTTGTCTGATGCTGATGCTTTTCTGTGCAGTTTGTTTCCCTTGGTCACCCTGTGCATGGCCTTTCACCATGTGTGTTACCTGTATGTTACATGTGTGTTACATTGCCAGGTCTGCTTCACTGGGGGCCACCCCCCCCAATTCCTCACTTGCCCCCACCTTCTGTACCCCCTGCCTCTACCGTCCCACCATTGTCTCCACCCCCAGAGCTGTTCTTTCCAGCTCATGGATCTGACCATGTCACCTAATAACTTATCTTAGGGACCGAACGACTAGTGACCAGAAGGATAGCTGAAAGCCAAACCGTGGAGAATTGAATTCAAGGTGAAAGAGAATTGTTGTTTTAAACGTTTGTTTGGTCATAAGTTTATTGTTTTCTACATTAAAAAAGTAATATGACCCACCAGGTGTTACATGCCTGTATGACTTTCGAAGTAGAAGGAAAAAGTTAAGAAAAAAATGTACTAATGGTTAATATAGACAATTTGGAAAATAAAAAAGTAGAAAGTAGAGGGGCAACAAGTTGCCAGCCGTTCCACTAGCCAAATCAAGCTACTGTCTGCTTTTGGGTGTGGTATAGCTTGGAGGATAAGGGCACAGGCCCTGAATCGGGCAAATCTTGAGTTCAGATCCCTTCCCTCCCTCGTCAGCTGTGGGCAACCATTGGGCAGCTTCATTATCCTCTTGTAGCTTCTGTTTTCTCCTTGGTTAAGTGAGAATAAAAATAGTTCCTATCTTGCCATGAAGATTAAATGAGATAAGAAGGTAAAGCAGTTAGCAAGATGCTTGGTGTTAGTTCCTTTTCATCTTAAGAGTTCACTTCCTTTCAGTCCTTTCACTGTAAGTAGTGATTTTGTTTTCACATAGTTGTGATCACACTGTCTGTATAATTTTATTTCCTGCAGGTATTGCTTAACATGACAGCCCAAGCATTTTCCATGCTGTTTTCAACTCCTCATAAACATACATTTTAATGGTTGTGTAATATCCAGTTGAATGGATATATCAGATACATCATAGTTTCGTTAATCATTTCTTTATTGTTAGTCATGGGCATTATTCCAGGTTCGTTGTTCGACATAACCTTATGTATGAACACCTTTATGTGTAAAATGTCACCCTCCTCCCAATCACTACCAGTTACAACCATTTCCTTGAGGAAAATTCTTAGAAGGGAGGTTATAAAGTCAAGCGGCATGAACACCTAAGTTTTTTGACCTATCCTGCCAAATTGGTTCCTGTAAAGTTGGCCTCCACTTATATTTTCAAGGCAACAGATGAGACTCAGGCTGAGGGACCTAGATTTTGTTATGCAGGGCAGCTGTTGGGGGTGTCAGGGTTGGACACAATCAGTTGGAGTTTTAATGGATGCATCTAGCAGCTATTGGGAGGGTGAATGGGGGTAGGGCCAATGTTAGGGGTTACCTGGTGAGACTCTGCACCAGGGCAGTGGTGCCATAACTGTCTGTGAACCTGGCCCTCTCCTCATGGCAACTATTGGTCCCATCTATAGGAGAAACTGTGGTCACAGTCTCATAATCCCACTTTCTTTTTTTGTAGGTTCCATACAATTTATTTTTTCCCTTAAAAAAAAATTGAAGTATAGTTGATATGCAATATTATATGTTACAAGTGTACAATAAAGTGATTCACCATTTTTAAAGGTTGTAATCCATTTATAGTTATTATAAAATATTGGCTATATTTCCCATGTTGTACAATATATCCTTATAGCTTATTTTATACATAATAGTTTGTATCTCTTAGTCCTCTACCCTTATATTGGCCCTCCCCCTCCCCTCTCCCCACTGGCAACCACTAGTTTATTCTCTATGAGTCTGCTTCTTTTCTATTATATTCACTAGTTTGTTGTATATTTTAGATTCCACGTATAAGTGATAGCATATAATTTTTGTTCTCTGTCTGACTTATTTTACTTAGAGTAATACCCTCCAAGTCCAACCATGTTGCCGCAAATGGCAAAATTTCATTCCTTTTTATGGCTGAGTAATATTCCATTGTGTGTAATATATATATATGTGTGTGTGTATATATATACACACATACACTATGTACATATAGTGTGTGATATATATATGTATATATATCACATCTTTTTTATCCATTCATCTGTTGATGAACATAGGTTGTCTCCATATCTTGGCAATTGTAAATAAGGCTGCTATGAACATTGGGGTGCATGTATCTTTTCTAATTTGTGTTTTTGTTTTTTTCAGATACATATCCAGGAGTGGAATTGCTGGGTCATATGGTAGTTTTATTTTTAGTTTTTTGAGAAATCTCCATACTGTTTTTCCACAGTAGCTGTACCAGTTTACATTCCCACCAACAGTGTATGAAGGTTCCCTTTTCTCTCACAATCCTGTTTTCTTTGTGTGTTGCTCCACATATGTGAATTTATGCCCTTTCAATCTCGCATAAGTAGCTTCCCGTTGTTTTCATCCTCTGTGATCAAAATGACAAGGATTCTTCATCTTTAGGGATCACAGATTAATATAGTGAATTAGTCTGTGAGCCCTGGCGTCACTGCCTGCATTGGAATGTCAGTCCTACCACTTATTATCTGTGATCCTGAGCCTCAGTTTCCCAGTCTGGGAAATGGTACCAACCTCATAGGATTAATTGAACAAGGTATTGTATGTTCAGCAAAGTGCTGCGTGTCTGGTATTATTCTTATCTATTTTCCTTTTTCTAAGTTAAAAGACTCTAGTAGAAGGAATCTAATTCAACCTCTAGATTTACCACTTTCCTTTCCTCTAAACCCAGCAAGGGCATCAGGATTAGGGAGCAGTACCAGGAAGCCCACCTTGCCAAAATATGTGCCCTTGTGAAACTGTGGGGATGGGAGTGGAGAAGGTTGGGGAGGCCACAGTGATAGGTGATCAACCATCCTGGGATGCGGTACTTTAAGTGCTAAAACCCGGACAGTCCCTGGCAACCTGGGTGGTGGTTGGTCACCCTAGCATGATGGTAGTAGGTGACAGCATCTGGTGAAGTTGTCCAAGGGAGAGAGAACCAGATTCTGGAGTATTTGAGAAGGGTTTGCTGTTCCTTTAATTGCTGTTGGGCAAATCCATTTGGAAACTCATTTCACCTGGGAGTGAACTGGCTGCCAGAAATGAGGCCCACCTGGGGTATGGGGTGGGGGAGGGGAGATAATTGCCCTACCCCCAGGAAGCCGGGCCAGGGCAATTCAATATCTTCTAGATTTGAAGGGTGTGAGTGGAGTGAGCGTGCCTTGGCGTGAAGGCTGCGTGCAGTCCTTGCTTTCCAATCCTGGACAGTTTTCTGCTCTCATGAAGCCTTCTTTCGTGGCAGAAAGAGGGGTCAGTAGCCCTTAGTGGACGACTGAGTGGACGAGGGTTGCTTCCTGCTTCTGCCCAGGTACCTTCCGATTCTCTGGGTCTCTGTATGAACAGTACCCCCAAGACAGAGGCCGAGGGAGGGGAAAGTGGCCATGGGGAAAGTGGCCACTCTTAGGCTGCAGGCCAGTGCAGGGGGTGGTCAGTGGTTGGTATTTCCTCTTCCAGCCCTTTCAAAGCATTTTAAAATCGGATTAGCTTTTTGACAAACACTTGAAGGTTTGCTCTCCTCTGAGAGGCTCCAAGGGCTGAGGAAGAGCCTTCATCTGTTTACTTTTCCTTTATGTGGAAACTTACTTGGGCTGTTGCTATAACCAGCTTCCCCTCCCCCCAGACTCCCTCCCGGAAGCTTTGGAGCTGGTGGGAACTCAGCAGCCACTAGGGCCCGGCCCTCCCTCCGTGGTTTTCGGGCCTAATGAACTCTCATGCCTTCCAGGATTGCAGCTTTTTTTGTTTGTTTGTTTGTTTGTTGTTTGTTTTTTTGTTTTTCGGTACGCGGGCCTCTCACTGTTGTGGCCTCTCCCGTTGCGGAGCACAGGCTCCGGACGCGCAGGCTCAGCGGCCATGGCTCACGGGCCCAGCCGCTCCGCGGCATGTGGGATCTTCCCGGACCGGGGCACGAACCCGTCTCCCCTGCATCGGCAGGCGGACTCCCAACCACTGCGCCACCAGGGAAGCCCCAGGATTGCAGCTTTGAGCAGTAGGGTTTGGGTGGCTCACTCTGCCCGGCAATGGCCTTGTAAGTTTCCTGGGAGTGGAGAAGTGAGCTGAGGAGGGCTGGCCTGTGGACTCCATTGCCCTCTTGCAGGGCAGCCAACAGAAGTGGCATCTTTCTTCCCTGGGGGTGGAGAAAGCCAGGAAGACGGGGGTGGGGGTGGGGTATGGTGGGGGCAAAGCTGGGCCTGGTTTTAGAGAGCAGAGAGCTGGCCCCATCAGGGCTCCTCTTCCTCTCCCTTTTTAATTAGCCCCCTGCTAGGGGGTCAGGCAATGTGTGTGTTGGGAAGAGCAGGGAGAGGAGACCAGGTGATCAGGTGTGTGCATGGACGTACATAACAGAGAATCCAGGCTGGAGGTGGGTGCTGGAGCTGTGGAAGGGAAGGAGGGCAGGTGGTCAAGATAGACTTCTGTGTTTCATTTTGTTAGCATGTTATATAACAAGTTAAAAACGCAAATTAAGCCAGAGAAGTATCCCCTGTGATCAGTCTGATCACGGCTAGACGAAACGTAGGGTCAGGAAGATTCAGGAATGGCTTCCCAGAGGAGGTGGCAGGTAAACTGAGACCAAGAGACAAGTGGGGGTCTCTAGATTTGTACATTCAATGAGGATTTGGGGAGTGTCTGCTGCATGTCAGATACTGCTCTAGAAGCTGGAGAGCAAAACACATAGAGACCCTGCCCTCATGGAGCTTATAGCTTATAGCCCAGTGGAGGGAGACAGATGAACAGAAAAACCCTATGATGTTGGGTGGTGTTAAAGAAACAGTGCTCTGGCACCTGTTGAAGTGGTAGGGAAGCCTTGATTGAAGGTGAGTGCAATAGGGAAAAGAGATTGAGTTCAACTTTGAGCATGGCAAAGACAGCTGGGGTTTAGAACCAATCAACAGACTGAGGGGGTCAGTGGATGAGGTAGATATCAAGGGGAGGCAATTCTCCCTAAGCCAACTTAACAGGATTCTTGCAGAAGGCAGGCCAAGGACTTAGACATCAAAGATAGGTAATGAGGAACTTGATTGGATCTCAAGGGTAGGGGAAGACTTAGGATTCTTTGCTGAAGGCAGGCCAAGGGCAGGACCTCATTGAGAAGAGGGCTCAGAGGAGCCTGATTAAAGTTTGGTCAAGGAGAGAGCCTTTGTGGGGAAAGGTGCTGTGAATGAAAATAAAGCAAGTGTGGGGTAGAGTGAGGAGAGAGTGATGGGGGTGCTTTTTAGGAGCAAGGCCCCTCTAGGGAGGTAATTTTCAGGCAGAAATTTATATCTTGTGGGGGAGCCAGAATTTCAAACATCCCAGAAGAAGGTGCTCTGGGTAGAGGAAACAGCAAGTGCAAAGGCCCTGAGGTATGTTTGAGGAATAGCAAGGAGGAGGTAGTTTGTAAGATCAGAGGAGGGGGTGGGTGAGGGTAGAGCACAAGGGCCTTGGAGGCTGTGATGAGAAGGCGTGAGAGGGCAGGCAGGAAGGAAGAATTTGGAGCCAGGGTAAGAGGAAGCCTGCAAGGGGCTCTGGGTTGCACCAGCATAAAAAAGGAGTATGTGCCAAGGAGCACGCTTGGGGGTGGGGGAGGGAAGGTGGCAAGGAGTGTTTATGAAATCCTAGGTGTACCGTGTGGGAAAAACAAAGGAGGTGGCCGGGTGTGGGGTCGGGTTGGGCCTGGTGCAGAGGAGAGGAAGGTGAGGCGCCAAACGGGGAGGGGCGGATCAGGGGGGTCATTTGCCATCTTCTCAGTCAGGGTTTCTCAGTCTTTAAATGAGAGCCTCTGTCCTTAAGTAAAAATCGGGCAATTCAGGGAGAAAGGCCTCTTCCTTTAATTTCAAGGAGAACTATAGAAGCCGGAAAGAAGGGTCGGTTGAAATAAAGTTGAACTGGTCTAGTCCCTCAGGCCGCGCTTCTTGTAAATAGCGCCCTCCCAGTGTTGAAAAGGCATCAGTGGGCACGTTGCAGCTGCTGGGGAACGTCTGGCCTGTTGCGATGCGCAAGACTTGGCTGCGTGTGTGCATCCGCGTGCCGAGTGCCTGGAAGCAGGGCGTGAGAGCACAGGTCAAGAAGTTCAGGTCCCCGAGCCCACTCATTTTACCCTCGGGGGCAGCCCCACTTTCTCTGGGGACCGCCCCACTTTCTCTGGGGACCCTGGCTTCCCTCTGGCAGGTCTTCAGCTAAGAAGTCTGCAGAAGTCATTGGCCAGGCTTAGAACAGATCCTTTGTGCCAAAGGGGTTGGTGGTGTGGTGTGGAGGGGTGGGAGCTCCTTGGCTGAAGCAGGATGCCCTTCAGGAGCGGTGAGCCCTGCTGAGCACCGGGATTTTGGGGGGAGAGAGAGAAATGGGATTGGGCAGCCAGGGTAGTTTGGCCACATACGAGTTAAAAAGCAGATGAAAACCCACAGAGTAACCAGACATTCTTCTCTTTGCATGCAAGATCCTGCTGAATGCTGGAAGAGGAAGGAGTATTTTTCTTGCTTTTTAGACATTACATCCTGTGAGGGGAAGATTTGGAACAGATGGGGGCCAGGGGGCCCCATTGTATTTGCTTATTTCCCCCTCCCCTCCTCCCACAACCAGAAATGTGTTTTTTTTTTTTTTTTTTTTTAAACCTAGAGAAGTTAACTCAGGGAAAATAAAAAAGTCCTGTAGAGTGGGAAAGTAAGATTATCAGGGGTCAGGGAGGAAAATCCACAAGGTTCCAGAAAGAATTTACTTTACCTTGCAAAGCCGCCTTCTAAGTCCAAAGACAGATAATTAACTCAAAATTTTGTTCTAGGTTTAATGGCTCTTCCAGCGACATCTGCATTTACGAGGGGGGAAAGGAAAAGGATCCCTAACAGATGGAGAAAGAGGCCCTCTGGGTAGAGAAAGGTAAGGAGTGTTTCTGAAATCCTAGGCGCACAATGTGGGAAAAACAAAGTGGGTAATGTCTTGTGGGAGCTGCTCAAGTGTTGGCATGAGTTCCACCCCGACTTGTGTTCTGCTGGATGGGTTGCCAGAGAGAAGACCGTAGGAGAGGTGATGTAAAGTGGTCTGTGGTGTATTTGATTGGCTGCGTGGGGTCCCTGGTAGAGTGATGTCCCTGGCATGGCTGTGGGCAGCTGGACGGCTGATAGGATGTTTGCCCCCAAACCACAGCTAGTCCTTTATGCTGATGAATGTCCAGAGCAGGATTCTCCTTCTTGGGAACCCGGAGAGGGGCTCTGCCCATTTGGGTCGGATGGCAGTAACTAGTCCGGGTGGACCAGCTGAACTGCCCACTGCTGTTTTATCTGACACCCCTCCACCCGCTGTAGGGAATGTGGGCTGACTGCGTGTGAAAAGGAGAGGGCAGGACCGAGAGAGCAGCCTTTGTGTTTTGCTTCTAACTGTCCTTCCTTTCTGGCTCCTTGGAGCCTGTGTTGGGCTGGTTTCTTCCTTCTAGGGAGGGGATTGTGTGCTCCGGGGTCTGGTCGAAGAGACAATTACCAGCTCAGGTTCCCAGTTGCTATGGAGAGCGTGTCTGGGGGTGGAAGGGGCTAGGAAATTGGTTTCCTCCTCATCCGGTGAGATACATGCAAGCTTCTGCAAGAAGGACACAGCCTAAAAATCATGTGATGAGAGAAATAAGGCCTAGTGCCTAGGTAGGATGGGATCTCCTGTCTTGATTCTCAGTCTTAACTTTAGCACTAGACATTATAACTAGATACAGTGCAGCGGGAGCGCTAGGCTCTCCCTCCCTCTGTTGTCAAAATCCCCATAGGCGTTACCTGGTCCTTGGAAAAGATGCTAGAAGCGCAGCAGACATTACTTGAATACCGTTACCTACTGGGCACTGCATTTTGGACTTCAGGGGACATGTCAGTGAATGAAATAAAGGACCCACTCCCACAGAGCCCAAATGCAAATGTAAGTAAGAGCATTTCACTCTGTGGTGACATCACCAGGGTCAGACAAGCACATACACGAGAGACCAAATGAGTTCATTTAGCTGCAGGAATTGAGCGCCTGCTCTTTGGGAGACCCTGTGGATGCCTGCAGCGGAGGACAGGACACATCCAGACCCCACCTCCTTGGAGCTGCAGTCTGGTTGGGTATATGGATTCGTAAGAGGTTCTTGAGCTACAGGCTGTGGGCAGTGCTGCAGCAGAGAATCTAAAGGGTGTTGTGGGCCCTTCATGCAGATTTGGGGAATTGGAAACACCTTCCCGGAGAAGTGAATTTCAAGTTAATGCATGAGTAAGAAGAGGTAACTATAGTGTTGACTCTTAGTTGGCCTGGGAAGGTCTTCTGGTTCTGACATTTGTTTTTTAAAAAAAAATAAATTTATTTTATTTTTATTTATTTTTGGCTGTGTTGGTTTTTTGTTGCTGTGCGTGGGCTTTCTCTAGCTGTGGAGAGCGGGGGCTACTCTTGGTTGCAGTGCGCGGGCTTCTCATTGCGGTGGCTTCTCTTGCTGTGGAGCACTGGCTCTAGAGCGCAGGCCCAGTGGTTGTGGCCCATGGGCTTAGTGGCTCCGTGGCATGTGGGATCTTCCTGAACCAGGGCTCGAAGCTGTGTCCCCTGCATTGGCAGGCGGATTCTTAACCACTGCGCCACTAGGGAAGCCCCTGACATCTTTTTTTTTTTGCGGTATGCAGGCTTCTCACTGTTGTGGCCTCTCACATTGCAGAGCACAGGCTCCGGACGTGCAGGCTCAGCGGCCATGGCTCACGGGCCTAGCCGCTCCATGGCACATGGGATCCTCCCGGACTGGGGCATGAACCCGCGTCCTCTGCATTGGCAGGTGGACTCTCAACCACTGCGCCACCAGGGGAGCCCCTGACATCATTTTTTATGTACTCTCTTTTTAAAAAATATTAATTTTATTTATTTATTTTAGTTGCGTTGGGTCTTTGTTGCTGCGTGCAGGCTTTCTCTAGTTGCGGCGAGTGGGGGCTCCTCTTCATTGAGATGCACAGGCTTCTCATTGCAGTGGCTTCTCTTGTTGTGAAGCATGGGCTCTAGGCGCACGGGCTTCAGTAGTTGTGATACGTGGGCTCAGTAGTTGTGGCTCGTGGGCTCTAGAGCGCAGGCTCAGTAGTTGTGGCGCACGGGCTTAGTTGCTCCGCAGCATGTGGAGTCTTCCTGGACCAGGGATCGAACCCGTGTCCCCTGCATTGGCAGGCTGATTCTTAACCACTGTGCCATCAGGGAAGTCCTTATGTACCCTCTTTTACTCTGAAAAGTGCTTAATTCAGGTGGTGAATTGCATGGCACCCTACTGAATGCCAAGCAGTGCTGCAAGAGCTCCAAGATTAGAATCGTGCTGGCTCATAGTTAAGTACTCAAAACTGAGCTATTTGCTGGTCACTTACCTCAAGTCAAAGACTAACAGTGGCGAGGTGGTGGGTGTGGAGACTGAGTTTGCCGTGGCTCTAACTTGGGAGATAGTCTCCAGCAGGACCCAGCCCCCTGAATGTCAGTGTGGAGAAGGCAGATGGTGTGGGAGGTCTGGATTAGACAGTTTGCCATCTTACTTGGGTGAAACTCAAAGGCGTCATCACCTTAGTTTGTTTGAGGCCCTGCCCTTCTCCCACCTCATCCCCAGCCTCTCCCACCCTTGCTGTGCTCCCTGCAGCCTCGGGGCAGCTTGCTGTTCCTCAGACACTACAAGCTCATTTAGATCTCTGGCCTCTGCTCCGGTAGTTCTTTCTCCCGGAATGCTCCTCCTCAAGGTAATTGCAAGATGTATGGCCCTTGCTTGCTGTGAGTCCCTCAGAGGCTTGCCCGGATCCCTTTTTCACAACGGCACCACACCCTCTGCCCGCCAGGCTGCTCTGTTTTGATTCACGTCATTTCTCACCTCCTGATATATTATGTATATTTATCCAATTTTTGTTTCTTCCCATTAAAATGAAAGCACCACCCGAATAAAGATATCTTGCTCTTGGACGTAACCCCTGTTCTTAGGTATGTAGAGGAAACTTAAGTATTCGGTGAACTGTTAAGTAAAATAATGATAAAATATAGAATATCTTAGATCATACTTTTATAGGTGAATTTTAAAAATTCGAAGTGACGAAGTGAGAGAGTGGCATGGACATATATTCACTACCAAACGTAGGGTGGATAGCTAGTGGGAAGCAGCCGCATGGCACAGGGAGATCAGCTAGGTGGTCTGTGACCACCTAGAGGGGTGGGTGGGAGATGCAAGAGGGAAGAGATATGGGAACATATGTATATGTATAACTGATTCACTTTGTTATAAAGCAGAAACTAACATACCATTGTAAAGCAATTATACTCCAATAAAGATGTTAAATAAAAAAAACAAAAAAACATGTTCTTAATAAATTCTTGGACTGAATTATGCTAATCACATCAGAACAAGGCATATAGAATTCTACGTTTATGAGATAATATGATTTAACACCGTATATGTGATAATTAAAGTCTGGCCCATGTAAAAAAAAAGATCCCTCTGTGTGTGTGTGTGTGTGTATGTATGTATCAATGATCAGCAATAAAAGGAGTGAACTGCTTGGTACATGCACCAACATAGATGAATCTCGAGTGCATTCTGAGTGAAAGAAGCCAGACTTAAAAGGCTACGCACTGAAGAACTTCATGATATTCTGGAAATATAACTTCATGATACCCAGTTATAAGGCCATAAAGCAAATCAGTGGTTGCCAGGGGCTGGGAATGGGGGACGGGGTTGGCACAGAGGAATTTTGAGGGGAATGGAAATGTTCTGTATCTTGATTGTGGTGGTGGTCACACAGTTGTGTGCACTCACTAACATGGGTAGAACTCTACTAAAAAGGGTGAATCTTACTGTACGTAAGTCATACCTCAGTAAACGTGAGTAAAAAAACCACTTTCTCACCTAGATTTTGATTGTAGTATTTGGGCATTTCTTGTGACTGTTGGCTAATAATTCATTTTGACTGGGTGGCAGAGTAACCGCAGCTCGATGGTGTCATCCATGCTTACCAGTGCCAGTGAATATATGTGCCAAGAAACTAACTTGTTCTTAAAGTGGAAGAGATTTGTTAAGGTGTAACTCTGTTGGTTTCCTTTCCAGAATCTCCCACTTCCTTCTAGGAAGAGAACACCTTTTCCTGTGTGGCTAGAAGGGACTGACCTTTGCCCTGTGTCCCTAGGACTGGGCTGTTGAATGTAGCCAGTTGAGTCCTTCCTGACACTTCTCTGCCAGAGCTCTTGGGGAAGGTGGTGTACTTTTGCTGGAATTGGTAGGATGTAAATGTGAGCCTGTTGGTGAATCTTCTTTTTTTAAAATTATTTCTTCCACTGAAGGCAATTTATTGATTCTGTTGGTAAATATCTTGCTTGCTGAATGGAGAGAGGAAAACAAATAGAGCCCTGATGTTTGAGCACCTAGATCCAGCCATGCCTGAAGATGGAAGTGCACTCTGGACAACTCAGTAACATGAGCTAATGAATTCCACCCTTCTCCACTTAAGCCATTGTCAACTTCGGTGGCTTCTATCAATCATAGCTGAGTTCTGACTCATACGTTGAAAATGAGAAGTTCTTGATCTATGAGGTGAGAGGATAGTAAAACATTAGACAGTTAACTAAATTAATGAGTTGTGAGAGGAGGTTCTCCTAATTTCTTCTAGCCTTTTTATTATGGAAGCAGAAGCAGGAGCAGGGACAGAGGGCTGAGATGGGGTGAATGAGGGAGACTGAAGGGTCAGCAGACAGGTATACCCCTGGCCAAATGGGGCTGGGGATGCCAGGGCCCCATGCCCTACCAGCTGGGGGTCCCTGGCTGGCTAAAGAGGGTCTGGAGTCAGTGAGATTGGAGAGAGGTGGACTGTAAGCCAGCTCTGGGCTCCTGCCCTCAATTCCTGAGCCTTGTTTTCCTTCTCATAAACCCGAAGTGCTGCCGGCCTGCCTGCCCGCCCTCCTCAGGGTTTGTGAGAGAGGCTCCAAGGAGTTGACAGTCCCTGAAACAATCATAAAAACCAGTGACACTCCATGGCTTCATTTGGTTAAAGGTAGGAGGCTGGACGAGACAAGGACTAGACAGACCCTAGGTTTCTGAGGGACTTGGGCTGTGATCTACCTTCTTTGCGTGAATTGTGGATGACAGATCTTTGGTGAAAGGAGGGCGAGAGGAAGCATGAAAGTAGGCCCAGGGACTGAGAGTTCCTTAGGAGTCAGCGATGTGCTTGAGGAAGGAGTTTTCTGAAGGGTGTGCTGGGCAAGGGGCCTTTGGCAGTTTTCTGGCTGGAGTTGTTCAATGCCTTTTACGTATTAGAAGGAAAGACATCTTTTTTCCTTTCTGTCTTTTAAAAAATGATGTAGTTTTTCCAAATACAAAAGAATCGCTTATTTGTTAAAGGATTTTGAAAATACAGAAAAGTAAACATGAGGAAATAATACCACCTATGATCATGCTACTTTCAGAGATAACACTGGTAATACTTTAAAAAAAAAATTAATTAATTAATTAATTAATTTTTGGCTGCATTGGGTCTTTGTTGCTGCACATGGGCTTTTCTCTAGTTGTGGCAAGTGGGGGGCTACTCTTCATCGGGGAGCCGTGTCTTCTCTTTGTTGCGGAGCACGGGCTCTAGGTGTATGGGCTTCAGTAGTTGTGGCATGTGGGCTTAGTAGTTGTGGCTTGCGGGCTCTAGAGTGCAGGCTCAGTAGTTGTGGTGCATGGGCTTAGTTGCTCTGTGGCTTGTGGGATCTTCCCAGACCAGGGCTCGAACCTGTATCCCCTGCATTGGCAGGCGGATTCTTATCCACTGCGCCACCAGGGAAGTCCCCAATCCTGGTAATACTTTTGTATTTCCTTCCAGTATTTATTTGTGTGCCTACGTGTATTAGCGATGGCTTATATGTAAATTTTGATTCTACTGTCTATATAGCTTTAGAATTTGTTTTTCTCTTAATAGGTAACATGAACATTTTCCTATATCTTTGTGTTTTTGTAGCCTGATTTTTTAGTTTTGTTGCATTTCACCGTATAGATGTATCTCTTTTATTGGACAGAAGGTCATTTCCCATTTTTTAGGATTATAAAATATTGTGGTTAAATCTTCAGATGTATTTTTTTGTACACACCCTTGAATAATTTTGTAGGACAGAGCTTTAGAAGTGGAATTATTAGGTCACATGGGATGTCCAGTTCAGAATTTTTGTCCTCATCTGGCCAGGTTGCCCCTGGTTAAGTCAGGCCACTTTGCCGTCTACTGGTGATGCACCAGGGTTCAGATTTCTCTGATCCCTGGCCCTTGCTGCGTATTACTGGGTTTTAGGAACTTGCTAATTGATATGTGGGAAAAGCTTTCTCGTTTTTATTTTAATTATTCCCTTTACTGGTTACCAGTAAGGGTGCCCACTTTTTTTTCCTCATAGAGTTATTTGTATGTTTTTGTGAATTGCTCTTCACACCTTTCATTTTCTAGTTGCGGTGCTTGTATTTTTCTTACTGATTTATAATGACTCTGTTTACAGTGAGAATGTTAGCCCTTTGTGGGGATTGATACCTTGTTAAGAGTGCAATGAAGTATCTTAATGGATCTTTTATCAAGGTCAAGGCAGAAGTCTTTTTTTTTTTTTTTTTTTTTTTTTTGGTGGTACGCAGGCCTCTCACTGTTGTGGCCTCTCCTGTTGAGGAGCACAGGCTCCAGACACACAGGCTCAGTGGCCATGGCTCACGGGCCCAGCTGCTCTGCAGCATGTAGGATCTTCCCGGACTGGGGCACGACCCCATGTCCCCTGCGTCGGCAGGTGGATTCTCAACCACTGCGCCACCAGGGAAGCCCATTGCAGAAGTCTTGATTCTGGTGGTGGTGATGGTGGAATCTGATGATGTCCACCCACTTCCCTGCACACAAATCCAGAAATAGAGTATCTTATAATGTCTTAGAGTGTAGTCGGGCTGTTACCTTTATTTCACAGACTGTTACCCTTAGCCTGGAAAGGGGTAACTGGCCCAACCCCACCGAGCCTGCTACAGGCAGAGCTGGGGCTCCGCACTCGTGCTCAGATGACCACTTTGTATCGCCTGGGAGTGTCTCTTCTCTCAGGCTTCCTCCTCCCTGGAGGCTTGGGGGCCTAGATGATGCGTATTTTTATACTAGCCACTCTACTAGAAAACAAAATCTGTTCAAAGCCGTGTTACAGGTTTTTCCAGAACTTCTAGCTTTTCAGAATCCACCTGCTTCCCTTGCCCCTAGCAGTTACCATTTGAATTTCCCAATCTCTGCTGCAGCTTCCTTTGTAACCACTTGTTCACTGGGTCCAAAGAGACCTTTACCCCCAGGGATTTGGTTCCCTGGGTTGGGGCTGGGCAGGTGTTGCCCTTCCGCTGACTTGGGGCAGCCTCCCCAAGAGCGCTCCCCCTCCTCAGGCATTTCTGCAGGTCCGCGACGGATGACTCTTTCCCTCTCTCTCAAAAGTTCTTTCATTTAAATATGTGCATACATTTTTTTCCTGCCGCTCTCCCCCCCCACCCCCAAAAGAATGTAGAGGCTTCGTTTGCTAAATTTAACTCCTGCTGACGCACCATCCCTCCCGCTAGCAATCTCCTCCTGTCTCAGTGTTTCTCTCAGCCTCACTTGGGGTAGGTGAACACCATCACATCCTACATAATGTTTAGCTCTGAGGCATTTCCAGATGGGAAATAACGTTTCTGTTTTTTCGTGTTCTCTGCGTGAATAGATGGTTGGGAAGTGGGGGGCTGGCAGCCAGCCTGTTAGAGGCAGAGATCCACAGGGCGGTGGCAGGAGAACCAGTGCAGTGGTTGTTGGAGGTTTGCTTGTGCTGGGCAGGGGAGAGAGGTGGCTCTCAGGATTTCCGGGAGGGGTTTGACTGGGACGTGACTGGAGCATTTTCAGGGAGGGGAGGCCCTCCTACTTGAAGCAAGCCTTAGGGCGGTTAAAGAAAAAATGATTTTGACATTCTTTAAAATGATAAGGAAGATTGTATTCAGGGCTATTGCAATAGGGATACTGCTGTAGTGGGGAGAGATGGGGGCTCAACTCTGAATACAAAGACAGGTGAGGATTTACCCCCAAGGAACAGGGTGAGGGCCTCAGTGGATGGAAAATTACTAAGAGGTGACATCAAGGGTAGGGGATTCTTGCTAAACTGATCTAACAGGATTCTTGCTAAAGGCAGGCCAAGGACTTGAGACATCAAAGGTAGGGGATTCTCTCTAAACTGACTTAGCAGGATTCTTGCTAAGACTGGGCTGTGCAGGCCTGGCAAGGAAGGCCAAGGTCAAGGCCTCATTGAGAAGAGGGCTTGGGGCTCAGAGAAGCCTAACGACAGTTTGGTCAAGGAGAGAGTCTTTGTCAGTCTGTCCTCCTGTTCAAGGACAGAGGAGACATTCTCCTTTTGAAAAATGTAAGTTCATTTCATATTCAGTTACCTTTTGTTCATTAAGGACCAGCTGAACCATCTGTTGGACTTGGCAGTGGAGGATGTTTGCTGGATGGTGTGAACTATCAGGCATTTAAATGAGGGAGTTCATGATCTGTTGTGGTGATGAGTCTTTTGAAGTTTTTGTCACATCGTAGTCTGGCTTCAGCTTGCAAGGCTTCTTTAGATCTTGGCCGGCAAGGTCAGTCACGACCATCATGTACTTCCAACAAGGAACTGGGCAGTCAGGTTGTAGTGCTCAGTGAATCCAGGACAGGAGGGTGGGAGAAAATGGGAAACCAGAAGAATGGAGAATTTGGTAAGGACAGAAAATGTGCAAGATGGCAGGATCCAATACAATTTACAGGGAGGTAACAAAGTAAAAGGTAAAATGTAATTTACCAAGAGGTGAAAAACAGCTCAAAGACAATGAACGGGACCAGAATTGGATACCCATAAGGGCAGTGCTGTAGTTTTTTATTGAAACATAACATTTCTCTCTCCAGTGTCCAGTGTTGGTCACTGAGTGGGTGTGTTAATATCCACATGGAAGTGGCCTGGGGTCAGGTAGGCTGGGGGGGGGGGGGGGGTCACATCCCTGAACCAGCTGTGAGATGTCAAGCAAATTGGTTGCCTTCCTAGTGTCTGTTTCCTGGGTTAGGAAATAGGATGCAATCATGAGCTAACATTTATTGAGTGTTTCTCATGGGTCAGGTGCTGCTATAAGCATTTGACATGCTTCACCTCTTTGAATAATGATTGGGTGCCAGTGAATGATCGTCTCTTCTACAGAAAAGTAAACCACGGCTTTAGTAAATCATGTTAACTTGTCCACAGATGATGCTGATGTGCAAGGAGAGATTGGTGCTTGTGTATTTAAAGTGAGTTGGGCACTTACTAGGTGCTGGCAGAGCCCCTGTCTTCTGCCTTCTGGGGGTGTCTCTCCTGTGAAGAACAGGGAGGCTCTGACCCAGCCCTTGCTGGCCACCGGGCAGGACCCAGCTGGGAGAAGTGGTAGGGCAGCTGCAGCCACTAGAGGCTTGCCCAGAGCCGCTTCTCACTGGCTGTGCGGGCTTGGCTGTGTACCGGCAGGCCTGTATCTCCATTGCTCCTCGCACCTCTGCGGTGGGCATCTCCCACCCTACCATGCAGATGAAATCAAGATTCTCAGAGGGTGACTACCTGCCCAGACACACAAGAAGTGGCGAGGCAGGGATTTGAGCCCAGGTCTGTCTGGCCCAGAGCCCTTGCTCTCTGCTCTGCTGTGCACCGTCAGTGACCAAGGAGGCTGACCCAGGCTAGGGGAGAACCCGTATGGGCAGTGTAGAGGCACTGGGGAAATAGTGGGTAATGGCATGGTCTTTGAAATCAGACAGACTGGGGTTCAGAGTCCTAGCTCTGCGACTTCTTAGCCGTGTGAGCATGAAAAGTGAGTTAACCTCTGTGACACTTGGTTTCCCCTCTAAAATGAGGTGGTCATAACTACGAAGGAGAGTGTGGGGAGGACATGAGAGAAAGTCTGTACATAAGCATCCAATAAATGGTGGCTGCTGTGGTTATGTGGGGCTTGCTGAGCCCTTTTTGATCCTTAGGGAGGGCAGACTCTGGAAGGCAAGCCTCTCAGATGTAGGAGAGGCCTTGGGCTTTACTTACTTGTCTTGGGATGTGTCCCTGGGAGCCATTTATCAGAAATATAGCCACTAAAGTTTGGAACGATGATGGGGGAGACTGGGGCTGGGTACGGTACCCCCAGATCTGTCCAACTCCACTCTTCCTGGTGATGGTCCAACAGGAGAGGCCGGTAGGATGTGGTGAGGATTAAATGCTCAAGTACATGACACTCTTTGCCTCGTGCTTCACACGTGGGGAGGTTCCCAACTTCAAACTATGGCTCATTAGTTTGTTGATTCCAGCAGTGTTTTCGATTCAGAGGTCACAGTGATGAACAAAACAAGTCCCCACCCTCACGGAGGTCACATTCTGGTGGAGAAGATGGATAATAAACACGTAGGCAAATAGATTTGAATGCAGTATTGGGGAGTGCAGAACAGTACAGTGTAAGGGTACAGAAGTCTTTTGGGGTGACTAGGAAGGTGACATGTGAGTGGAGACCCTAATGAAGCAAGGGCACCAATCATGAGAATGCTGGGGGGCTCATCCCAGGCAGAGGCCCCGAGGTGGGGCTGAACCTGATACAGAGCAAAGGCCCATAGGAGTGTGGGTGGGGGAGGGGTAGGTGGGAAATGAGGCCAGGGTGGAAGCTACCAGATGTCATCAGGCCTTAAATGATTTTAATATGTTTTAAACAATCATTATTTCCAGATTTCCCCAGGCAGGTTTAGCTCTCCTTCCCCGTCTGCATTGTGTGTGTGCACAGCCATTGCAGCAGTGGTCACATGGGGTTGGCTCTTTGACCCCCACCCTGTGAGCCCTTTAGGCCAGGGACCATTGTCTGTTCTGCTTATACCTAGCACGAAGTACATGCTTCACACATTTAAAAATGAATTTGAGTGATAATGGATCCTGTCTTTCAGGGGGTTTCTATGTACCAGTCATGATGGTAAGAACTTACATATTTCATCATCCCATTAAGTCTTTCCAGTAGCCTCTTCCCGGGGTGTTGTCCCCATTTTATTTTATTTTTTTAAATTTATTTTTTAAAAATTGCCTTCTTTTTAAAAATTAATTAATTTATTTTTGGCCGCACTGGGTCTTCGTTGCTGCGTGCCTGCTTTCTCTAGTTGCAGTGAGCAGGAGCCACTCTTCATTGCGGTGTGCGGGCTTCTTATTGCAGTGGCTTCTCTTGTTGCAGAGCATGAGCTCTAGGCGCGCGGGCTCAGTATTTGTGGACTGCGGGCCCTAGAGCACACAGGCGTCAGTAGTTGTGGCTCACGGGCTCAGTAACTGTGGCTTGTGGGCTTAGTAGTTGTGGTGCACGGGCTTAGTTGCTCTGTGGCATGTGGGATCATCCTGGACCAGGGATCGAACCTGTGTCCCCTGCATTGGCAGGCGGATTCTTAACCACTGGACCACCAGGGAAGTCCCATGTCCCCATTTTATAGGTAAGGAAATAAGTTCCAAGGCTGGCCTGTGTCCCAAGGAAACACACCTAGGAATCTGCGGAGCTGGGATTTGAAGCCAGGACTGTGTTGAAGCAGCCATGCTTTCAACTATGACAAAGCCAGGAGCAGTTGTGGTTTCTGCCCTTCCCAGGGTTATGGTGTGCACTGCCATGGGGCCTGGCATCCCTCAGTGTTCTCAGTTCCTAAGGGGTCACTTTGCATCCCTGTGTGTCTGTGGCATCCCTTGGGGCCGTCCATCAGCCTTCCTCGCTGCTTCATAATCCACAAATGGAAAAGTGGCACTTAGAGCAAATTTATTCAGGTGGGAGCTGTGTAAGACGTGAAACTAAGGCTTTTGAGCTGCTGCACGTAAACTGGAGTGTAAGTGAAAAGCTTTTTATTTGGTTTCGGAGCCAGACTTTGAGCAGCCAGTGGGGCCGTGTGGTCTGGAAGCGTGCATTACAGGCAGTGGGTCGGAACGGGGGCACTTTGATGGAGGGCGAATGGCTCTGGTGCAGATGGACCAGCCAAGAGGCCAGGATGTCAATAAGCGGGACACAGAAAGCCTTTTCCGAAAAGATGGGAGGCGAGGAGGAGAGGAAAGACCGTGCCTCGCTCCTGGCGTGTTTGAGAAGGAACATGCTTGAGGTAACACATGTTGGCAGCTTTTATAGCTTCCTCCCACTAATGTGCTGGGCAGGCCCAGAACAGGCTGGTGTTTTATTTTCATGTAACGAAACCCAGGGGATCAGAGGCAGCTCTCCAGCAGCGGCTCGCCTGGGGCCCTGCCTGTGGAGGGAGGCGGGGCACCTGGGTCCAGGGCAGTGAGACGACCCCGCCCCCCCCATGCCCCGCCACTGCCTGCTGCCCGTGCGGGCTTCAGGGAAGTGGGGGCGGGGTGCGGGGCGGGATGCCCGGCCGCCTCTGGATGCTGGCTTGGCTTGTCGTGGTCCTTCAGTGTGGTCCCCTATGGCCATTGCCGGTGAGGGAGGTGGTGGCGTTGTGAGAAGGTAGCCGTTCTGGAAGGCTGGCAAGCGCTGGTCGACGCTGAGTGTTGAGGGTTAGGACCTGCGTAGGAACCGTACCGCCGGGAACCTACAGAACGTTCTTTGTGCCTCTGGTTGCTGCTTGCCAAGACGCTTTCCATGACTAGATGTAACTTGCATTTATAATCTCCTCTCTTTGGTAATATGTACCTATTTGTCTGAGGTATATTTGGACATGGATTACGTGTGTGGGTAAAAATACATCTCCATTATGTTTTTGACACACATGGGTGTGTTCCGTAAATTTTTGAGAGCCATGCGCTCGGGGACACTCCCGACTAGCTACTTTGAGACACTAACGAAATTCAGACTTCCCTTGGATGAGGGTAGGATCTGCTGTTTTGTTTTTGTTACAGACTCTTTTCTCCCAGTTTTTTTGTAAAGCATTTTTTATCCTAAGAACTTCAGGTTTATTTTTAACCTGTATTAATTGTGGGAAAAGGAGAATATCAGCAAAAATAAGCTAAAAGTCTTATCATTCAGTGTTATATATAAAATAGCTAAAGAACAAGGACCTGTATAGCACAGGGAAATATCAATGTATTAAGTATCTTGTAATAACCTATAATGGAAACGAATCTGTAAAAGAATAGACAGATATATGTATAACTGAATCACTTGGCTGTATACCTGAAACACTGTAAATCAACTATACTTCCATTAAAAAAAAATCCTATTATTCAGGATGATGGCTGCTGCCGCTTTTGGTGTTTGTATGTGTTTCCAGATGCTTTCCTAATGACTATAAATTAATGTGAAATAAAATCTAATTGATGATGGCTAACACTTGAACGTTATTATTTGCCAGCACTTTACATGTATGCACTGATTTAATCACTCAACAGTCCATTGGTTGGTTTTATGATTAAACCTATTGTACAGATGAAAAAGCTGAGGCCCAGAATGGTTAAATACCTTGCTTAAGATACTAAGCTGAGATTGGAACCCAGGCAACCTGGTTCCATAGCCTATGCTTTTAGCTACTCACTACACTATCTTTAAAAAGAATAGGGTAAAACTATCCATACTGACTTGTAACCTGCTTTTTTTTGCTTAACATATGAACCCATTTTTGTGTCAGGAGCCTTACATCTAGAGCATTATTCAAAATGGCTGTGGTGTGATCGATATATGCTGAAAATGAAATTCTGATTTCCTCTGTGGCCATCTTGGGTAATAATTATTACTGCATTAAAAAATAGCAGACATTGAGGCTCTGAGCCTGGCGCTATGCTAAGAGCTGTATACATATTATCTAATTTAATCTTCATAGTAACTAGGGCTTCTGGCAGAAGAGCAAGTTAGGGAGGATCGGGGTAGACTTTCCAGGGTATCTCATTTACATAAAACCTCAAATTTAGATTTTTGACTTTATTTTCAAATAACATTATAGATGCAGTAATATTTTTGTGTTTAATTTTTTTTAAATTAATTTATTTATTTTTGCTGTGTTGGGTCTTCATTTCTGTGCGTGGGCTTTCTCTAGTTGCGGCAAGCGGGGGCCACTCTTCATCGCGGTGTGCGGGCCTCTCACTATCGCGGCCTCTCTTGTTGCAGAGCACAGGCTCCAGACACGCAGGCTCAGTAGTTGTGGCTCACGGGCCCAGTTGCTCCGCGGCATGTGGGATCCTCCCAGACCAGGGCTCGAACCCGTGTCCCCTGCATTAGCAGGCATATTCTCAACCACTGCACCACCAGGGAGGCCGTGTGTTTGTTAATTTTTTAAACAGCTTGTTATTTTGAAATAGTTTGACTCAGAGGAAGTTGCAGAATAGTACAGAGAATTTCTGTGTACCCTTCTCCTTGCTTCCCCCAATAATACCTTCTGTAACCATAGTAGACTGTCAAAACCAGAACATTGACTTTCCTATTAGGTCAGGTTCTATGTTTGTAATTAATGTTAAAATTTTTTAAAAAATAAATACTTAAAATGCATCATACCTGATAATCTAGTTCAGTACTTTTTGTTAAATATAGAGTCTCCAAGTGGAGAGGCTTGAGCTTCTCTCCTGCCTCAGAAAGGTGAACACTGTTATTAGCTCAACTCAACAGGTAAGGGGTGGAAGTCGAGAGGTTCAGTCACTTGCATGAGGTCACACAGCTATATAGTGAGCTTCAGAGCCGGGACTTAAGCCCTCCAATACTAAGATCTACACTGAGCCCCCATACTCCCCAGCATCTCTCCTGGTTTGTTGCTGTTCAAGGCAAGGCTCTGAGTGTAAGTAGGTGTGTGTTTATATGCATCCATGCGCGTGCATGTACACACACAGGTAACACACCACAGATGTTGCCTCACACTCCAGAGCTGGAACTGGAGAGGACCTGGAGTGGGGCGTTTAGCCTCACTCCTCACTTAACAGAGCAGTAAGGCTGGCATAGGGGCACATCTGCTGTGTCCTGTGTTGGCCCATCCCCTAGGGTTGCAGGCCGAATTCTCCCATAAACCCTCTCATTTTCTAGGTTACCTTTTGCAGCTCTCCTCGGGTTGCTGGTTTCCGCATTTGCTGGCTTCCAGCCGCCCGGCTCTCCGTGAGCTCCACTCCCTTCTGGAGGTGCCAGGCGAGCCTGGGCGGTCAGGGGCTGAGCCTCCTGGGTTTCTCCACCTTCCTGTTGCTTCTTCCATCCGCCCACCCCCTGCCTGTCAGGTGACTTTCGTCGCACCCAGAACAGACAAAATCCACCCCCTTCCCCTGCCTCCCCAGCCACAGTCATGGCCTGTCAGCAAAAGCAAGGCTGACGTGTGGGATTGAACACCTGTGTTTCTTGGAGAAATCAGGGTGCCCTCTAGTTGACCTCTGAAGCAGCTCTGCCCAGACCGTTACTGGATTTTGCGCATGGAGCTGTGGGAGTGCAGAGCAGGGTTGTTCCAGACCCTCACCTCCCCCACACTTCAGAAATCCCAGATGTGCCTGCCACTCTCAGTTGACCTGTCCATTGTGTGTGTGTGTGTAGGTGTGGAAGAGCGTCTGGTGGCCTGCATGGACCTCCTCAGTGGCTGGGACCAAACCCTTGCTTGCTGAAGCTTCTGGCCACTCTCGGTGGAAGAGGGATCCCAGTCCAGGGGCTGCACCTGGCAGGGCCGGGGTGGAGGATGGTAACTTATAGGAGCGCCGTCTGAGACAGCGGCCAGAGCTGGTCTGCCAGTTAAGCGAGGGTTGCTAAAGGGCATCGCCACCCTAACGTCATTATGTGCTGAGTCCCGTCCCTGTCCCTTGCCAGCCTCTGAGGCACGCAGAGAGATGGGATTTCCTCGCCGGAAGCCTCTCCAGGCTGAGAGGACGGAAAGGAGAGGGGATTAACTTGCTCTCCCCTTGGACCTGCATTTCCTTAGCTCCACAAAGCCCAGCCTGAGGTTGAGACCTCTGGTATGCAGGGGTAAACAGCTACCTTCCCTAAACCTAGGGGAGACCTACCGGGAGAACATTCCAGGCCAACAGGTGACAGGTGCCTGCCAAAGAGGTTTCTTTCTGAAGAGCAGCTAAATGAGGGAAATAGCAGGAGTTCAGATGCCCTAGTTTTTAAAGTAGTTTGTAGCATTTTAGTATTCACTCATTCTTCCAACCTTGGACCATAATACAAACATGAGTAAGACTCGGTGTCTGCCCTCAGGGATGGTCCATGGTCCAGTAGCATCAGCAACCCCAGGGAACCTGATAGAAACAGGTTCATCCCAAGTCTCATCCCAACTTGACTGTATTAGTTTGCTTTATCACAAGCTTGTATTGTCCCAAGAGCCCTCTGTGTCACATGCCCATTCGAGCCCACATGTTCTGCCCCTGCCTTATTCCTTCACCTGTGACAGACAGCACTTGTCTGTCGAAGAATTTTTTCAGTACTTTGAGTTGGCACAGGTGGTAAAGTCTGTTTGTCATCCCTGTTGAAAAAGGAGAGGATTCGCTAAAAAATAATTAGAATCTAGTGTGATTATTGCACTAAGTGAGGTACAGGCTTTGGGCAGCTAGAGGAAGGTCCAGCCCTTTCTGTGGGGAGTTAGGTATTACATTATGTCCCCCCAAAAGATCAGGGAGTCTTAACCCCCAGTACCTCAGAATGTGACCTCACTTGGAAGTAGAGTCATTGCAAATATAACTGGTTAAGATAAGGTCGGGCTTCCCTGGTGGCGCAGTGGTTGAGGGTCTGCCTGCCAATGCAGGGGGCATGAGTTCATGCCCTGGTCTGAGAAGATCCCACGTGCCGCAGAGCGGCTGGGCCCGTAAGCCATGGCCGCTGAGCCTGCGCGTTGGTGTCTGGAGCCTGTGCTCCGCAACGGGAGAGGCCACAACAGTGAGAGGCCTGTGTACCGCCAAAAAAAAAAAAAAAAAAAATCAAGATGAGGTCATTCTATAAAATAGATAGCTAATAAGGACCTACTGTGTAACACAGGGAACTCTACTCCATACTCTGTAGTGGCCTATATGGGAAAAGAATCTAAAAAAGAGTGGATATATGTATAACTGATTCACCTTGCTGTAAACCTGAAACTAACACAACATTATAAATCAACTATACCCCAATAAAAATTTAAAAAGAAAAAGAAAAAATAGATGAGGTCATATTGGAGTAGGGTGGGCCCTTAATCCCATGTGACTAGTGTCCTTGGAAGAAGAGGAAATGGAGAGGCAGTAAGAAGGCCACGTGAAGATGGGGGCAGAGATAGGAGTTATCTAGATGCAAGCTAAGACATGTCAAGGGTTGTTGGCAGACACCAGAAGCCGGGAGAAAGACATGGGACAGTTTCTTCCCTAGATCCTTCAGGGAACATATGGCTCTGTTGACGCCTTGCCTTGGACTTCTAGCCTCCAGAACTGTGAGAATATATTTGTTGTTTTAAGCCCCCTAGTTGGCAGTGCTTGTTTATGGTAGGCCTAGGAAACTAACAGGGGGCATGGAAGACTCGACAAAGAAGGGCAGTTGAGTGGTTTAGCTGGGCACACTCAAGGGAAAGTCGTCTCTGTAGAAACAAGGGAGGCCGAGATAGGGAGGGGAGAGGGAGCAGGGGCTTGTTCACATAGGGGGTGGATGCTTGGATTTTAAATAGGGAAGGGACAGATTTTGCTGTTTGGAGAGAGGAGCTGGGGCTGAGACCAGCCTTGCTGCTAGTAGAAAAGCAGTGAGGTTGTGTAGAGCTGCCTCAGTATAAACATACAAATGCCTTAAATACTAAAGTAGAAGAAAAATTAAAGAGCAGAATCCTCATCTGTAGGACAGATAGGTAGTAGCACTTCCACAAAGCTTTTTCATTCTCTTGATGAATATTTGTTGCGCATTGTGCCTGGTGCTGTGATAGCAGAGAGGCATAGTCAGACAGGGTTCCTGCCTGGAGGAGCTTAAATTGCAGTGGAGGGCAGATGATAAGCAGGAAAGAAACATGCAAGCAAGATAACTGTGGATGGTGATAAAATTCTTTGAAGGGAATAACCGGGGTGATAGGAGAGAGTGATCTCACCTAGGGCAGCCAGGGAGTTGAGGATTAAATGAGATAACTCCCTAAAGCACGTGATAGGCACTGGATAAGGTTATTATCCTTGCTTCAAAGGTGAACATTTACTTTTTTCAGGGTTTTTTTTTTTTTTTTTTTTTTTTTTTTTTTTGCGGTGCTGTGGCCTCTCCCTTTGCAGAGCACAGGCTCCGGATGCACAGGCTCAGTAGCCATGGCTCACTGGCCCAGCCGCTCCGCGGCACGTGGGATCCTCCTGGACCGGGGCACGAACCCGCGTCCCCTGCATCGGCAGGCGTACTCTCAACCACTGCGCCACCAGGGAAGCCCTTTTCAGAGGTTTTTAATTTGTGGCAGTAGATGATGAATTTTCACCCCCAAACAAAACCTATCTTTCCTTGATATGTTTGGGGCAGCCTAACATTTGTCTTACTGCCATGATGGCCAAATGGGCTTCCCAACCTCTGATCGCAGAGTTCACCTATGCTGTCTTCTCTGTCAAAAACAAGAGTCTAAACTGTGTAGAGAGGATTTCAGAGCCTTCTGCTGTTTCCTCCATCATGGTAGTCAGCTCTCTTAGAGTGGTCTCTGATGCCTGACCCAGTCCAGCTCTGCATTTTGGAGGAAGGCTTTTTCTATCCTCACACTGCCTTCTCCTGTCTTCCCTTGGAAGCCAGATCCCATTCCCCCTTCTGAGTTGGATGCACGTCTCACCTCACCACTTTTACCGCTCTGCCTGATCACACTAGTGCCTGTTAAGTCTCCCCTTCCCTGGTCTCCTACTTGTTTGTTGAGTGCTTGTTCTGTGCCAGGCCCTGTGCGAGGTGCAGTCTCTCAGTGAAGGGACATGGTCCCTATCCCTGGAGTGCAGGCGTGTAGACTAAGACACTTCTCACACTGTCAAACACACCAAAGGAAAATCCCCCGGGACCCGTGCTGGCAATTAGATGGGTGCTTGCTACCATGAGAGTCTACAGTGGGGCATCTAGCCTAGTTGGGAGAGCTTCCCTGGGGGAACTGAGATCAAGGGCACAGCATGTGCAGAGACGAGGTGGTGAGAGAGAAGCTGGGGAGGGAAGGATGGAAGCTTCTTGGGGGCAGCAAGAGAGCTCTGCCTACCTTGTCTGTGCCATACAGCTCCCCAAATAGCCTGGCTGCCCACCCTTCTAGCATCTGTTGTTCAATCCAACAGTCACTTCTCCAGCATTGTCATTTGACATGTGAGGACTTCCTTGGTGGCGCAGTGGTTAAGAATCCGCCTGCCAATGAAGGGGACAGGGGTTCGAGCCCTGGTCTGGGAAGATCCTACATGCCACGGAGCAACTAAGCCTGTGCACCACAACTACTGAGCCTGCGCTCTAGATCCCGCAAGCCACAACTACTGAGCCCTCATGCCACAACTACTGAGCCCACATGCCTAGAGCCTGTGTGCCTAGAGCCTGTGCTCTGCAACAAGAGAAGCCACTGCAATGAGAAGCCCATGCACCACAATGAAGAGTAGCCCCCCGCTCATTGCAACTAGAGAGAGCCTGCGGGCAGCAATGAAGACCCAACACAGCCAAAAAGAAATGAATTAATATTTGACCTGTGAGCAGTGTTGGGCATGATTGATCATTTCCTTCTTTCTGAAACAGTTTTTCCACGTGGCTCCCAGGACACCACACTCTGCCGGTGTTTTTCTTGTCACCTAGCAACTCCTTCTCAGACTGCCTCCTTGATCCTTTTCTTCCTTCAGGCCTCACCTGTTGAGCTGTCCCAGGGGTTTGTCTTGGACCTCTTCTACCTACCCTCACTCTGTTGGTGACCTTCAACTCTGGCTTTAGGTACTCTCTCTCAGTGGACCCTCTCCAGCTCTGACCTGACTCCTCAGTGTCAGACTCATATTATCCAACTACCCACTTAGCATCCCCACTCAGATATCCAATAGACATCTTAAAATTAACAAGAAGCAGTTTTATCTGCTCCTCCCTACAATTTTGTTTTTTCCCCTACCCTGGTTAGTAATTATTCCACAGTGTACTCAAGCCACAACCCTTAGAGTCAACCTTGACCCCTCTCCCTGCCTCCACTGACACTGAGCGCTTCAGCAGACCCCGTCCACTCTGCCTTCAGTTTATCTGGAGGCAGTTCAGTGCTTTGCACCTCCGTCACCACTCTGGCTCTAAGCCACTGCTGCCTCTTGCCTAGAATACTGTGATCAGCTCTTAACTGTGCTTCTGTTCCCGACCCTACCATTCTCAACATGCAGCCAGAAGGATCCTTCTAAAGTATAATCAGGTCATGGTCACGCCCCTCTGCTCAAAATCCTTCAATGGCTGCACACGTCACCCGGAATAAAAGCCAAAGTCTGTTAAAATGACAGTGGCCTACAAAGCCCTACCGGAACTGACCATCTGCTCTTTCTCTGATCTCATCTACTATTACCCTCCCCCTGCTCTCTCTCCCCTCCTTGTTGTTCTTAGAACATTCTAGGCTTGTCCCCATCTTAAAGAATTTTTGTTATTTCCTCTGCCTAGAGTACTTTTCCTGCTAGGCATCGGTAAGCCTCCCTTCCACTTTTATCAGGTCTTTAAATGGCTCCACCCCATCTGAGTTTTCAGTTCCTTTCTCCTGGGTCATTCCTTATCCCCTTCCCCTGCATTGTTTTCCTCCCTAGCACTTATCACCATATGAAGTACATATTTTGTTTATTTTGTCTTTCCTGATTAAAATGTAAGCCCTATGGGGCAGGGATTGTTTTTATCTTCCTCACTGCTATGTCTTTGGAATTTAGAACAGTGTCTGGGACATAGGAGATGTTAAAACATATTCAGATGAATTAATAAATCCATACAGATAAATTATTTATAGATTCAGTGTAAAAATAGTGAGTCTTCAAATCTGTGAACATGATAGATCTCTCTGTTAAATTTGGTCTTTTTTTCTCCCGGCAGGGGTTTGTAGCTTTCAGTGTACAGGCCATGCCTGTCTTTTGTTAAATTTATCTGTAAGCATTTTAAGTTTTTAAAATGCTGTTGTAAATGGCATTATTTTTCTGGCTTTAGTGCCCTGGCTAGGATTCTAGGACAGTGTTGAGCAGAAGTGCTGAGTGGACATTTTTGCCTTATTCCTGTATGTGGACAAGTTTCTTTCCTCTCTGCCTCTCTCCCTGCACATATCTTTATCTCTTTAGCAGTTTACAGTCCCCTCTATACTGCCTCTGAGGACCCTCACGCCAGAATTAGGTGTCATGTTAGTGGTTTGGGACCCTGCCCTTCGTGGTGATGCTGGAATGTTGCAGGAGCAATGCTCGGCTCTCCTGCGCCGGCCATGAGGCCATCTGCCTCTTTCATCTTCTTAGGTGTGTAACTATAAATGAGCCTTAGAGTAGGCAGGGGCCCCGGACAGCTTAATATTTTAAAATGTTATTTTGTTTTTTGGCTGTTCCTCAGGGGCAGGACATTGAATGAAGTGTATGGTACAGCCTTGTCATCGTCTGTGCAAGGTGCCTGCCTCTCCTGTGATGCTGTTGTTTCCCGTTCCTCCTCCTCCCCTGCTTCCATTTCCTGCTTTCCTTAGGCCACTGTGTGTATAAGGTGTAGCCTTTTCTATGCATTTTTAGAAAATTTGTATAGTTAATTTATGGGCAAGTTTCTAAAACCTTTAATTATCTAATTGTGATATTTTGACATCTAAGTAGTATTGCTGTAGGTGTCATTTGACTCTTCAATCAGTTCAGTGTCTTTAATCTCTTTATGTTGCTAATGTATGATAACATTACCAGCTACACACACAAGATAAAAGAATAATGCCATAACTGAATTAAAAAGGAGAAATGAAAGAAATTGGTTTATAATAAAATATGTAATTCGATACATAAATGCACAGGCACAAATGTACTAGAAGACATGATGAAATGGCTTCTTTTTTTTTTTTTTTTTTTTTTGCTGTATGCAGGCCTCTCACTGCTGCGGCCTCTCCTGTTGCGGAGCACAGGCTCCGGACGCGCAGGCTCAGCGGCCATGTCTCATGGGCCCAGCCGCTCCGCGGTATGTGGGATCTTACCGGACCGGGGCACGAACCCGTGTCCCCTGCATCGGCAGGCAGACTCTCAACCACTGCGCCACCAGGGAAGCCCGAAATGGCTGCTTTTAAGGAAAAACTTTAGATTTAAGAGAAGGAAAGATTTGACTATGATTTTTGAAACTTTCCTTAAAGTTTTTAGTACTTTGAAATAAGAGCTAAATAGATATCCATGTGACTATAAGCAGTTGGTCCACATGAATGTTTGGCAGGACATTTGAAAGTCCTGTGGGGCATGGTGTGTATGTTTCCTGTGCGTTGTAAGACCTCCAGTGTCCCTGCCCACCAGTTGCTGGTTGAACCCCTCCCTCCAGTCACTATGACAAATAACAATACCCCCACAGGTGTTCAGATTGCCCCCCTGGAGATGGACCGTAAGCCTAAATCTAAAACCTAAACTATAGTACTTCTAGAAGAAAACATAGAAAAATCTTTGTGATCTTTGCTTAGGCAAAAATTTCTTAGTTATGACACTAAAAGCATGACCCGTCAAACAAAAAATGGATAAATTGGACTATATCAAAACTGAATACTTTTGCTCTTCAGATACTGTTAAGAGAATGAAAAGATAAGCCACAGACTGGGAGAAAATATTTGCAAAGCATTTTTCTGGTAAGGGGTTTGTATCTAGCATTTATATTAAAGAACTCTTAAAACTGAGTAATGAAACAACTCAATTAAAAAAAATGAGGAAACGATGTGAAAAGATACTTAATCAAAGAAGGTATATGGATAACAAATAAACAGATGAAAAGATGTTCAGCATCATTAGTCATTAGGGAAATGCAAATTAAAACCACAATGAGATAGCACTAGTAACTATTAAAATGGCTAAAATTGGAAAGACTGACCATACTAAGTGTTGGCAAGGATGTGAGTACTGGAACTCTGCTACACTGCTGGTGGGAATGTAAAATAGTATGGCCGCTTTGGAAAACAGTTTGGCTATTTCTTAAAAAGTTAAGCACACACCTCCTTTGTGATCTAACCATTCCACTCCTAGTTATTTACCCAAGAGAAAAGAATGGAAGCAAGATGACTGATATGTGAATATTCATATCACCTTTATTTGTAATAGTCAAAACACAACGCAAGTCCATTTACAGATGAATGCGTAAACAAATTGTGGTAGATCCAAAATGTTCCTGGAGTGGTATTTCCCCTCTGACAACCTCAAATCCAAATTTCTAAACTTCATAGTCAAGGCCCTTCAACCTCAATTTCCATTTCTCTTTCCATCCTTCTCTCCTGGCATTTCCCTTCTAGAAGCTCTCTATATTGAATGCTCTGAGTTCTCTGAACACACTGGGTGCTTTTACAAGATCTTGTAAAATAAGGTTGCTCTGGCCTTTATTCTGGCTTTCTTTTCCCAGCAAACTCCTACTGAAGGCACTTCTTAGCTGTTTCTTCTCAGGCACCTCCATCTCCTCCAGAGTTAGATGCTCCTTTACTTTAACCTAGAAGAGCTCTTAAACTTGATGCAGAATGCATTGATGAGTATGTCTGCCCACTGAATTCTTAGTTTCTCAAGGGCAGGAAGTGAGGCTTGGTCTTTTGTTTAACCTTTTGGGCTTAGCATAGAGCTTGGTAGACCACAAGTACTTGAATGTATAATTGAATGAATGAATGATTTGGTGTTCAGTTATATGTTTTACTGTTGAAAAGCTAATAATCTCAGCAGCTGGGATGGTTTTATTTATGAGTTGGATCTTTTATTCAACTGCGGGTATGCTCCATTTTAGCAACAATACCAAACATTGTAACCCTAATCAGCTAATGGGTCACTGGGACACATACGGTCAACTAAAGGTTCTTAAGATGTACATGACTATTGTAACACCCCAAATAGTAATAACCCAAATGTTCTTCAAGTAACTGATTAAATTTCAGTTCTTGCACATAAGGCAGTTGTGTTGATTAAAATACTGAGGTAGTTTGGTACAAACTGATATGGAGATATGTAAATAAATACAGTATTGAATAAAAACTTGAAAACTATAGAATATGATCCTGAGTTTGTAAAAGAAAACTGTATATGCACATAGATCTATATGTGTACTATGTTAATATGTTCTTGGAAAAATCTTGAAAGATACTCAAGGAGTTGGAACATGGTGGGGAAAAGTTCTTTTCTTTCTCACTTTGTCCCTTTATTAAAAAACTTTGGGCTTCCCTGGTGGCGCAGTGGTTGAGAGCCCGCCTGCCGATGCAGGGGACACGGGTTCGTGCCCGGGTCCGGGAAGATCCCACGTGCCGCGGAGCGGCTGTGCCCGTGAGCCATGGCCGCTGAGCCTGCGAGTCCGGAGCCTGTGCTCCGCAATGGGAGAGGCCGCGGCAGTGAGAGGCCCGCGTACCACAAAAAAAAAAAAAAAACAAAAAAAAACTTTATATGCTTAAATATTATTTGAATTTGTTATGAACATGTTTGGGTTAAAAAACCCAAACAGATTTAAAAACATATGCCTGACCAGTAAGACTTATTATTATGAACTTATTTCAGGTACCTCCAAATAACATTAACATTTTAGGTTTATGTAGCATCTGCCTATAATGCAAGCCACTTTTACCTTATGAACTGATCTTCTCTTTCTTTCTTTCTTTCCTTCCTTCCTTCCTTCCTTCTTTCCTTCTTCCCTCCTTCCCTCCTTCCTTTCTTTCTTTCTTTTTGGCTGCGTTGGGTCTTTGTTGCTGTGCGCGGGCTTTCTCTAGTTGTGGTGAGCGGGGTTACTCTTCAGTTGTGGTGCACGGGCTTCTCATTGCGGTGGCTTCTCTTGTTGCAGAGCACGTGCTCTAGGCGCGCGGGCTTCAGTAGTTGTGGCTTGCAGGCTCTAGAGCGCAGGCTCAGTAGTTGTGGCGCACAGGCTTATTTGCTCTGAGGCATGTGGGATCTTCCCCGACCAGGGCTTGAACCTTTGTCCCCTGCATTGGCAGGCGCATTCTTAACGACTGTGCCACCAGGGAAGCCCTGAACTGATTTTCATCTTCAGATATCTTTTGAGAGAGGTGGAGTGGGGAGGTGAAGGCCTGGAAGGGTGGCTGCTATATCCAAGTTAGTGTCTGAGTGTAGAGTGTGTCTTTGTTCTCCTACTCCTAGGAAAGCTCAGCTACCACGTGACTAAAATAGGATGATCTTTCTTCAGGTGGGTAAGCACATGGGCTTTGCAGTCACAAATCTGTTTTTTGACCTCTTGCTTTACCACCTACTAGCTGCCTGACCTTGGCCAAGATTCTTATAGGCTGTGAGTTGGGTTTCCTCATCTGTAACATTAGGATCCTGGTGGTATCTATGTCCTGGGGTTATTGTGAGGCTTGGATGTGAGGGTCTGAAATGAGTGTGGTGCTTAGTAAATGTTAGCTTTTGTTGTTACTATTGTGAAGGGAAACCCAGCACCTGAAAGAAATGAGACTAGATTGGGCTTCCCTGGTGGCGCAGTGGTTGAGAGTCCGCCTGCCGATGCAGGGGACACGGGTTCGTGCCCCGGTCTGGGAGGATCCCACATGTTGTGGAGCGGCTGGGCCCGTGAACCATGGCCGCTGAGCCTGTGCCTCTGGAGCCTGTGCTCCGCAACCGGAGAGGCCACAACGGTGGGAGGCCCGCAAAAAAAAAAAAGAAATGAGACTAGATTAAAGGAAATCAAAGGAAGAAAAGGACAACTTTTAATATGGGTTGAAGATACGACTTCAAATTACTATCTCCCCCCACTCCCCACCCCCCTCCTTTTTTTTTAAACTAAGCCTTCTGTCGTTAAGTGCTAGCAGATATATCACTGTTAGCTCAGTAAGAATTGTAGGAAGGCCTGGAGAAAACACTTTTCAGTGTGAGGAGGAGTGAGAGAATTGCCTGGGCTGGTGAAAAACATTTATAGGCAAGGGGCTTGAAAAACCTCTTTGCAATACTGCAGTGATCCAGGAAGCCAGGACTGCTGATATGTGCCTGGTAGTCGCCAGGGTGATGATCCGTCATAAAAATATGGCGGAAGGACCAATGCACTAGCCTTGTGCTAAAAGCTCCATGAATTGACAGGCAGGACCAAGCTTTCCAGTGGGCTTTGTGCCCAGAACATCTCTATGACTGAAGGTGCTGTCTGAGGAGGCACCTTGAGGAGATCCTCAAGCTGTTCTGTCTGCCTAGCAGAGTGATCACCAGCCCACTCTCACCCCTGGGGAGTGAGGGGACCAATACGGAGAGGTAACTGATGTGCATTAATGTGCAACGCCCAGAATACTCCATGGGTCTAGCTGCATGGTGTCCCTGAGTCTCTGGGGATGGCTGGCAGGTGGAAGCAGAGAGCACCTTCTCACCAAACCTTCACAACTGTAGAAGGCTGAGGTCTGTGGCCCCATGCATGCATTAGGGGCTAATGTATCAGCACTAAGGTTTCAAAATGTTGGCTTATACAGGAACATACATACATAACGTACATACATACATACATACATTTATTTATGTATTTATGCTGCACTGGGTCTTTGTTGCTGTGTGCAGGCTTTCTCTAGTTGTGGCGAGTGGGGGCTACTCTTCGTTGTGGTGCGTGGGCTTCTCACTATGGTGGCTTCTCTTGTTGCAGAGCACGGGCTCTAGGCACGCGGGTTTCAGTAGTTGTGGCACACAGGCTCAATACTTGTGGCTTGCGGGCTCAGTAGTTGTGGCTCACGGGCTTAGTTGCTCCAGGGCATATGGGATCCTCCCGGATCAGGGCTCAAACCCGTGTTTCCTGCATTGGCAGGCGGACTCTCGACCACTGTGCCACCAGGGAAGAGTCCCTACAGGAACTTCTTGAGAGAAGTTTCTTGTTTGTTCTACACGGTGTTTGCTGAAGTAATAGTGGTACTAGCTAAAACTTGTATGGTGTTTGCTATGGGCCAGGCTCTGTTCTAATCACATATATATTATATATTTACATGTACATAAATTTATATATATAATCTACATTTTATATATCAAATTATGTATTAAAATTGATATGGAGCCTTTATTCCTCACACTAGCCTTATGAAATAAGCACTGATACGTGTTTTTCAGGTGAAGAAAATGAGACACGAAGAGGTTAAGTACGTTGTCCAAGGTTACATGCAGGTAGATGGCAGGACTGGGATTCACAAACCCAGCTGATCTGGTTCTAGAGCCCAGGCTCCTAACAGTTGTATTACGTTGTTTGCAGATTTGTTGAAGCCAGCTTTTTTTAATTTTATTTAATTAATTAATTTTTTAATTGGAGTATAGTTCTTTTACACTGCTGTGTCAGTTTCTGCTGTACAGCAAAGTGAATCAGCCATATGTATACATATATACCCTGTTTTTTGGATTTCCTTCCCATTTAGGTCACCACATGGAGTCAGTGTTTTTTAATTGTGAGATTCCATATAAAAATCTAGAGCTGGCTTCTCTTGACAGATCAGAAGAACTAGGGACACTGGGCTGCACCCCTTTGTGGGAACAGTTGCCTGGTGCCCAGTCAGGCCAGGCCCCTCAGTGGTCTCAGCTTCCCCCCAACCCCCACTTGTCCTTCTCATTCCTGACTCTGAATCTCTGCTCACTTGACCCAGTTCCCATACCTATTTGTACCTGCAGACATTTCCATTTTCAACTCCTGGATTAAAGTTAAATAATATTTGTGGATAGGAACATTTATAAAAATGTCAGGCACTTTTCCTCCTGGATGGGGAGTATCTTAAGCCCCGTTTTCCCTGTGAGGTTATCAAGTAGAGTAACACAGACATAAGCTTTGCCCTGGCTCTGTGCTTTGGTTACTGTATTGCTCCTCCTCGCCTTGGGACCTGGGGGTTCTTTCCACCCTGTTAGAGATTCTATGGAAAGGCTGATAATAGAGCAGAAGAAATTGCGATATTGAAGGAACTGAGTGTGAAAAAGCCAACAGCCCATGTCTGTTTTTGTCTGTGCACAGAGTAGACAGCTACAGAGCATAGTCGGCTCTCTATATTGGTTGAGTGAAAAACAGACCAGAAAGAGTTATTCTTGAACAGAGGAGAGAAATCTGACAATATTTCGAAAAGTGAACCAGCACCTGGTATATAAGTTGTAAAATATTTTATTTACTGAACTTACCCCCCTTTATTAGTAGAGGAAACACCCTGCTTTTTCTAGCCATTATCACCCAGGATCTTTGTTTCTTTGGAAGGAAAATACACTGTGGCCCATTTCTCAGGCAAGTTTATTTTAAAATTGCCAGAGTTCTCTTGAATCCGTTTGAGAGGTGGAGCGCCCGCTAACAAGAGCAGCTGAGAAAGGAGGTTTTGGCCTGGTTATTGTCTAACCAGGTGGGTTGGGGTCTTTGAACTTCAAGAAGCTTTTGTGTTTCCAGCTGTACCGGGGATTAGTGGCTTAGTCCTACCTCATGGGAGCAAGTTTGATTGTTACCTCTTTTAAAGCTGAAACCATAATGTTAGGGTTTTTTACACAACACTCTGTGCTTCAGGAGCTCAATATGCTTAGTTAGTTTTCTCCCCCGTGTGACCCCCCCTTCCAAATGTATCTGGAAGAGTGAATTCACTTTGAAGGTAGCAACAGATGTGCTTGGTAATATGTAAAATTCAATCGGTTAGTTTTCAATCAGCTCCATGGTTGTTGACCATCTAACACAGGCAAGGCCATGTGCCAGACTGCTGTGAAACAAAGCGGTTACCTTTGGATACAACAGTAAGAGGCGGTCCCTGCCTTAAGGGACCCAATTGGGGCATATAAGGCAAAAGCATACAAGAGTATAGTAGCTATAGGAAATCAAAAATGTAATAAGAAGCCAAAAGGAGAATATGCAGCCCCTGATGAATTTCCAAAAGAAGGCTGCATATGTTTAGTACTAGAGGGAGTCTGAGTTCTCTTTGATAAGGTTCCTCCTTGAGAAGCAGCAGAGTCCAAAGTGAATGTGCGCGACGCAATTAGAGGAACACTTTGAAGGGGGAACAAAGCTGCTTGTGTGAGAGTGAGGGGGAATGCTAGTCTCTTCAGCATGGTCCGGAAATTCATTTTGTAACAAAGAACTGTAATTCCAAGTCAATGACACCTTCTAAATCCTCTCAGACTATGCCCAAAATTACAGAGAAGGAATGGCGAGTCAGTTCCTTTCAGCCAGAACTGGATAGTTGTGTACTTTGCTCAAATGCCTGGGATCTAATGGCGATGGGACAGCAGCCAGGAGATAAAGCAAGTCAATACAGGACTGGGAGGACTCTGATGCTGGAGCAGATAATGAGGAAGGGGCCAGGATTTGAAAGCGTGACCTCTAAGTCTTCCTGTGTAATGAACAGAATGTAATGGAGGGCTGAGATCTGAGACCTCGGTGCACCTGTGTCTGGAGCTGCCCAGCCAGCAGCCTGGCTACATCCCTGGATAACTTGCATGAGCTGTGTGGGAACTTGACAGCCTCGGGCTACCTTTACTTCTTATTGAAAAGAGCAGAAGATCAGAGATTTCCTCTAAAGGCGATAGGCATGTGGCTTCATGGTTCAGAACTTGAACTTAGGCATCAAGGCCTGGCTCTCCCATTTACTGGCTGTGTGCCCTTGAGCAAGTCACTTACCCTTCCTGAGCTTCAGATTCATCATCTGTAAATTGAAAGAAAAAAATGATAGTCATTACCTTACAGGGTTATTATGAAGACTAAGTAAGATAAGGGATTAAAAAACCAGGTAGCAGGGTTTATGGCCCATGTGAGTGCATGATAAATCTTATCTTTATTTTTAGTAAAGGAGATGATTATGAAGATAACTATTTAAAATTGCTTTTTTATTCTTTAAGTTCTGGACCTGGATTAGAGACAAAGTGGGAATTATTCCATTCTTCCCCTTAGTTTTCCATCTGTAGCTTTTGAGATGATCAAGAAATAACTCAAGCAATGGGTTGAGGACAGGAAAAGGATTTAGGGAAGGATCCCCACTTTATAGCCTCAAAACCCAAACTTACTTAAAATTAAAAGGGCGGATCTCTGGAGGCATAGGTGAATACTGCTGAGGGACCACAGTATTGTTATTTCTCTGTCCTTAGAGAATCTTAGATATCTTAGAGCAGTGCATCTTAAACACTGACATGCATAGGAGTCACCTGAGATTCTGCATTTCTGACAAGCTCCCAGGTGATGCTCCTTGTCCTCGGACCACGTTTTTCAGTAGCAGAGTCCTGAAAGGCCTTGGCTCCCTGAGTCCAGTGGCATGGTTGAACCTCTTTACTACCTCCCTGAAAATGCTCTTCCGGTTTTTGTTTGAATACTTCCAGTGGAGATAAGCTCTCTACTTGCCAGACAGCCCTTTCTGTTTCCAGATGGCAGGCATGGTAGAAACCTGTGTCTTTTTTTTTTTTTTAAATTAAAAACTTTATTTCTTTGAAGAGTAATTCTCAACTTAGACTGTGTGTATTTGCATGCTTGTGTGTTTTTTTTATTGAAATACTGTTGATTTACAATGTTGCGTTAGTTTCTGTTATATAGCAGAGTGATTCAGTTATACATATATACATATTCTTTTTCATATTCTTTTCCATTGTGGTTTAATACAGGATATTGAATATAGTTCCCTGTGCTATGTAGTAGGACCTTGTTGTTTTATCTATTTTATATATAGTAGTGTGTATCTGCTAGTCCCAAACTTATTTGTCCCTCCTCCACCCCCTTTCCCCTTTGGTGACCATAAGTTTGTTTTCTATGTTTGTGAGTCTGTTTCTGTTTTGTAAATAAGTTCATTTGTGTCATACTTTAGATTCCACATATAAGTGATATGGTATTTGTCTTTTAATGACTGACTTCACTTAGTATGATAATCTCAATGCCATCCATAATGGCATGATTTCATTTTTTTATGGCTGAATAATATTCCATTGTCTATATATATACTACATCGTCTTTATCCATTCATCTGTTGATGGACATTTAGGTTGCTTCCGTGTCTTGGCTATTGTAAGTAGCGCTGCAATGAACACTGGGGTGCATGTATCTTTTTGAATTATGGTTTGCTCTGGATATATGCCCAGGAGTGGGATTGCTGGATCATGTGGCAACACTATTTCTAGTTTTTTAAGGAACCTCCATACTGTTTTCCATAGCGGCTGCAACAGTTTACATTCCCACCAACAGTGTAGGAGGGGGAATGTGTGTCTTTTACTGAGTTGATGTTGCCTCCTTATAATAGCATCCATTGCTACTAGTTCATTACTGCGGCAGGGATGGGTGTGGGGATATCACACAGGTAATGCCTAATCCTGATGAGGATTTAACCTGGTTTTGGTCTTCTATGGAGGAAGTCCATGGATGGGCTTCTATGGTAGTAATGGGGGTTGCGGGGGAAAAGCAATCCCCTGAAAATATTTGCAGAATTTTGTAGCATGTACATTTTCCTGGAGAGTTTCCGTAGCTTTCAACAGTTTTTCAAGAGTGTCTGTTCCCTCTAGAAGATTAAGGAGCATTGGTTTCCTTCTTCATGGAATGCTGTGTCCCTCACAAATCTTCTATTTGGAAGGCTAGACCCTCCCAAGTCTCTTTCTCTTGTCTGTCTGTCTCTCTTTTTAAAATTTCTTTCACATAATTCTTTGTGTAACATGGTTTGAGGCACCCTGTTCATCCTGCTAAATTTTCCTAGTTTGTCTGTGTCCCTCTAAGGTTGGCCCCCCAGAACCATGCCCAAGCTAAACTCCAAGGGTCATCTGACCAGCCAGAAGGGTGAGACCTCTCTCCTTGATTTGAGACTTCTTTCTTCCCTCCTCCTTCCCTCCCTCCCTTCCTTCCTTCCATTTTTGGCTGCGTTCGGTCTTCGTTGCTGCGCGCGGGCTTTCTCTAGCTGCGGCGAGCGGGAGCTACTCTTCGTTGCAGTGCGCAGGCTTCTCATTGCAGTGGGTTCTCTTGTTGCGGAGCGTGGGCTCTAGGCGTGCAGGCTTCAGTTGCTGTGGCACACGGGCTCAGTAGTTGTGGCTCGCGGGCTCTAGAGCACAGGCTCAGTAGTTGTGGTGCATGGGCTTAGTTGCTCCGCGGCATGTGGGATCTTCCTGTACCAGGGCTCGAACCCGTGTCTCCCGCATTGGCAGGCGGATTCTCAACCACTGCACCACCAGGGAAGCCCCCATTTCTTCTTTAAAGTATTTCACCTTTGGAAACCTTAGTATACTTGACAGTATTATCCATTGGAATGTTTACGCTGCAGATCAAAAAAAAAAGAAAGAAAATTCAATATTTAAAGAGAATTTGTTGATAAATGTAACAGGGCCCTGGGCTGGGGGTTGGCCCTGCTTTCAGGTGAAGCTTGATCAAAAGGCGCAGACGCTTTCACCAAGGACCCAGCTTCTTGTCTTCCCTCTTCATAGTCAACAGAGTTCCCAGTCGTTTATGCATGTACTACAGTGAGCCCCATCTTCCACCATCCTGAATGCTTTGTGTTGTTTTTGGACCACGTATGCAGGACCTGATATTTATCCCTTTAAGTGTCTTGTTAGCCCATAGTCCTGGTTTCACCATCTCTCCTGTCAGCTTCCCTGTCCAGCTTAGGATCATCTTCCAATCTGATTGGCATGCCAACAAATTAATGATGTTGCACCAGACAGGATCAAGAACAGAACCATAGCTTACCCCCGAGACACTCCTGCCAGGGTTGATGTCATGTACCCTTTGGACATGAGTGAACATTTCTCAAAGTGTATTCTGAAGGACACTAGATGGCAAGGTGGTTCTCAAAAATGGAACCCTATAATCAAATACATGGGGATAGGGCTATGGACCATAATCCTTTCTTGAAGACTCATGATGCTTATGAGTTTATTAAAAAATCTAATAAAAGAAATTGTTAAACATAGTTTTCTAAAAATACTTGACTATTAAATTCTCCTCCCTTGCCTGTGGATGTCTCCCTCCTGGTTTTCTGCTCTAGCTGTTCTCACAAATCCCCTCCTTGGTCTCCATCTCTCCCTCATCCCCTTGGCCTCTGCATGTCCCCAGGGGAAACCACTAACCTCATGGCTCCTCGGTTCTCGGTCAATGGCAAACTCCCAGCTGACATCCACAGCACTTGGAGGTGACCTAGTTTGAGTGAAGTGCTGGCTTTTCAGTTACATCTTCAATAGGCTGAATTGGCAGCTTGTCAGCAGGCTTATGTCACCTAACGACTGTGTCAGTTCCCTCCTTGTCTGGCTTCCTGTTGGTAAGTATCCTCAGGATGCTCTTGGAACCCAGAAGGTGTGAGAGGCCTGGTAAGGGAGCCAAAAAGAAAGGGGGAGAAAAGCAGAGAAGGCCTGCCCTTCCCTCCAAAAAAAAAAAAAAAAAGAAAAAGAAAAAGAAAATTGTACACTAGGAGAAAAAAAAAACAACTCAGAATGGAGGGAGAGAAGCTTGCTGAGAGCTATCTCCCTGCAGAACAGTTTTGCTCCAAGAAGGACATTTGTTTTTTTTTAAATTTTTATTTTTTTGGACCCGCTCTGATCTCCTTTATCCCCCACCATGCCCTTCCTTCCTGTTTGGCACTTTAAAAAAGGTATTACTTTTCTTCTACAATAGCGACCTGCTGGGAGTAATAGCAGAGACATTTCCTCTCCTGTGGTTCTAGCTGTCTTTTTAATAACGATCCTCTCCCCACCCACTTCCCCTCTGCTGCCCTTAATAAGCATGTTCCCAAGGGTGTGGGTGGAAAAGTTTCAGGTGTGTGTGTAGCGTACCCCAAAGGTTAGCTGAGTTTGAGCCTTGATTACCACCCTCTCCGGGGCTGCAGCGTCCCAAACTTTGCACCCTGACCTCACCTTTGCACGGTGACCCACAGCCTTGAGTTTAGATGGTTTAGACTCAGAGGTTTGGCTCTCACATTTGAGGGTAATAGTAATTGCGTGAGTGCGTTCCCAGAGGAGTTCCTCTAGGGATTCTAGGCCCTTCCAGCCGGTGTTCTTGGGGTAAAAGTTTCAAGCAGAGTTGAGGGTGTTTGTCTGTCCAGCCTTGCCCGGAGCCACACAGGGTCATCCTGGGCAGTTTCATGGTCCTCTCCAAGGACTGCCTCTTTAGAGGGTAAAGTTCATGTTCACACGAGTCAGAACAGATGAATGGGTTGGAGTTTTCTGTAGGTCACCTTCTCCAAAAGCATGGGTTCATAATCTTGAAGTCTAGTCTCAAATATTTCACCGAAATACCATTACTCCTAGTGAAAGCGTATCTCCCAAAGTTGAAAGCCTAAGGTAACTGTTCCTCCTTTCCTCCAGCTCTTCCTTCCTTTGATTAATGAGTTCATTAATTCGTCCATCCGTTTGTTCGTTCATTTAGTAAACATTTGAGCGCTTCACTGCCTGGCGCCAGGTGAACAAAACAGAAAGGTTCCTGCCCTCGTGAGGTTTGTGGGGCAGTGGGGGAAACAGTGTCCAGTTGTAGAAGGTGACTGTGTGGCCACCTGCTGGGAACAGTGCCATGCAGGGGATGGCAGGGGTGCTGGGCTGGAGAAGCAGGAGGAGACCTGGACAGGGTCATCAGGGAAGGCCTATCTGAGATGGTGACACCTGAGCCCAGACGTGAAGGACAAGGGGCCGGCTGGGTGGAGAGCTGGCAGGGTCTGTGCAGCGTTCCCAGCAGAGGGGCACCACGTGTAAACATTCCTTGTCGGAAATGAACTGGGCACCTTCCAGAAACTGAGAAGACGCCGGAGTGGAGAGAGGGAGGGGGGGAAAAGAGCTTGGAAGAGTTAGCAAGGCCTGGGTGTTGAAGTCCTGTATTTTATCTTAAAAACAAAAAAAAACACAAAGACCATGAGATGTGCAGCTAGCTCCATAGCATCACTCTCTTTTTCTGTAAAGTGGTTTGAAGAAAGGCAGTGTAGTGTAATGGTTAACAGTGGACTCGAGCTACACGCCTGAGTCTGAATTCCACTGCTGCTGCTTGCTGTCTGTATAACCTTAGATAGCTTATTTAACCTTCTTGGGCCTCGGTTTCTACATTGGAAAATGGGGGCAACTCATAGTACCCACTGTGTGGGACCATTTTGAAGATTAAATGAACTGACACATGTGCCTGGGACATAGCAAGTACTCAATAAATGTTACCTATTGAAAAAATGCTTTAAGGTATTAGGCTGACTGTCCAGGAGGGTGTCCTTTCTTATCCTGTGGATTTGTGCATTCCTTAGCATAAGCACATGCCCTCAGATGAGCAAATCCCATTTTGAGATGGGCAGTCCCAAGACTGGCATGATTGGGACGGCTGCCCAGGCCCGAGGCAGCTTCCGAGTAAGGCCGGTTCTCTCCTTAGGCAATACTTGGACGTCCTCCCGTTGCTCTGAGCACCCAGGTCCCAGGTCTCCCGGGGCCGAGTGTGGGCTCCATCAATCCGGAAGCCTTTTGTTTCTTCCCTTCCTCAGACCTAGGGGGCTCTGCGTTGAACTGCCCATTGTGATTCTGTTTGGGAGTTGGAGGTTCACTTCAACTCAGCAAACATTTGTTTTGGTCATTGGCAGTGTTCAGGCACGGTGCTAGGTGCTGGGGAATGTATGGGATCCAGCCCACTCATTACCTGGAGGAAGGTAATACCTAGTTGGGGAGTCAGGCTCGTGGACCTGTAATTCCAGTTTAAACTAGTTAAACTGGAGACCATGGAACCAGAGGAAGGGTCTTGGGCCTCAACTTTGGCTTTAGAGAGCACATCCTAGAGGAAGTGCCCCAGTGAGTCATGAAGAGTGATAAGAGGTAGCCAGAGATGGGAAGGGCTTTCCGGGAGGTAGGAAGAGATAGCAAAGGCCCCGGGGTGGGTGGGTTGAGGGGACAGTGTGGAGGGTGAGGGGAAACTTGAAAGCAGCTTGATAAGATGAAGGAGGAAAGGGCAAGCATGGAGGCTGAAGCTGCTGAATGAGGTGGGGCTTACATGCCTTCCCGGGGCATGTGGGCCCCTGGAGGATCCTAGGAAGGGGCTTCTGTGGTCTGAGCGTTCTGGTCAGACCGTTCTGATTGCAGAGTGGAAGGTGGATTTGGGGAGGGGTGGGGCAGCAGCATGCCACAGCCAGGAAGACTGCCGGGAGGCTGTGGCTCTAGTCCAGGTGAGAGGTGATGAGGCCAAAGGTGGGACTATGGCGGTTGGTGTATGCGGGGTGGATTAGAGGGAAAGGAGGAGATACGGGCAGGCTTTGGTGGAGACACGGGGGACGGATCCATGGAGGGTGGCTTTCAGGGATGTTGGGACACAGGACAAAGATACTGTTCAGGGACCTGGGCACTGATTCTGCTTCCTGCTCCCCACCCGCACTCCGCAGGGTGATGATGTGTCCTGAATGCTGAGTTCCATTCAAGGACCAGAAGATCCCCCTGTGGGCGAACACTTCCCTAAACAGTAACACAATGAATTTTGGGCTGAATTCTCAATTGGTGATGTATACTTGTGTGTGTGTGTGTGTGTGTAAAATGTAGAAGACAGTGATGTACAAAATTGTCTTCTCAGCCCACATGGGACCCTTGGGGGAAGAGTGCACCGTGTCAAGTATTTGGCTTGTGAAAATCTGGGTCCCAGGAGTAGGGGGTGGGGTGAGGAATGAGAAAAAGATATGCAGCATCTGTGCCTACTATGTGTATCCATATGGCCCCAGCAAGTTTTATAACCTTGACTGAGTACGTGAGGAATTTCTAGCAGGTATCTGTGTGTTGTCTCTTCTAATTGAGTCTGTAACCCCCTGGCAAGCCTGCTCTTTCATACTCTTCCCGATTCCTGCAGATCATCTGTTCAAGGGAGCAGTTTTCCTGAATCCTGTCGCAGTTTTAGAGTACTCTGTACGAGGTATATCATTTACAACATGCTGGGTTATCTGATTATCTTCTTCATTTCTGCTCACGGTCCCACGAGGAAGGTGTCGACCACCATTCATGGTGATTGGAACTGTGTTTCCAAGAGGTTAAGTAACCCGCCCAGGTCACAGGCTATTGGAGGGAGGGAGCTGGGAATCAAATCTGCATTGTCAGACTGTTTTTTCCACCACGTGGAGTTGCAGTTACCGTCATGGATACCAGTAGGGTAGAGTTTCTGTTTGGAGTCTTCCTTGGAAGGATTAGAACGAGTGAAAAACTGCCCCATAGTCAAATCCTCAGAACCCTCAAAATTTGCATCCTGCAAATCTGCCCCTCCTGCCACCCGTGAAGCCCATTCTGCTTGTCCCACCCTGGTAAGACTTTAAAGCTGATCCCTGAGCTGAAATGACCAGATGGAGTGAGCAGTATGTATTATTATTTAATAAAGCATGTGTTGTTCCCTACTTGGCAATGCGGCCAAGTTGCTGTTCTAGCAGGTGGTGGGTAACTGGACCCAAGCCCCCTGATCCTGGCTCAGGAACTCCCTGGTCCAGCCTTTGATAACAGAACAAGAGGAGAAAACAGTGACACAGGACACTTCCTGTCCCAAAGGGGATGTGATATAGGACACCTGAAACAACAGGCAGAAGAAAAGCTTCACTAGAGCTGCTTGGGGAGAGCTGGCCCCAGGCTGCCCTCCATGGGTCATCTAAGATCTCGTGAAGAGTGGGATTGGGCCAGCTCTTTCAGTGGAGTTCCGCTCAGTGGATTATCAGTTGTGCTCTGTGGGCTAGGCACAGGCTCACCACTGACATCCCAGCTCTTGCCCTTGTGAAGGGTGTGTTCCAGTGATGGGGACCAACAAGCAACCAGGCAATAAAAATTAGAATGGGGGCTTCCCTGGTGGCGCAGTGGTTGAGAGTCCGCCTGCCGATGCAGGGGACACGGGTTCGTGCCCCAGTCCGGGAAGATCCCACATGCCGTGGAGCGGCTGGGCCCGTGAGCCATGGCCGTTGAGCCTGCGCTTCCGGAGCCTGTGCTCCACAATGGGAGAGGCCACAACAGTGAGGGGCCCGTGTACCACCAAAAAAAAAAAAAAAGTTAGAATGATGAGGTTTAATTTTTTTTTATACAGAAAGGAGAGAGCTTATGGGAGCCTAGATGAAGGGTTCCTAAATTATCCTGGAGAAATCAGGGAAGTCTTCCTGGAGGAAGAGGAATCTAGGTTGGGAGCCAAAGGGCGAGTAGGAGTTTGACCATGCACAGTTGCACAGGCTCCAAATGTCATAGGTGGAAAAGAAACAGGAAAGATTAAGCTGACTAATGTGAATAAAAATAGAAAATTAAAACTTCATTGCTAGTCTTACCCCCTCCACCAGTTCTGTAGCTCACTATTATTAGAGGTATAATCCACATACCATGTGGAGGCAGGCAGAACAGGCTTGGGCTTATTATTATTATTATTTTTCTTTTTTTCTTTTTTCTTTTTGTGGTACGCGGGCCTCGCACTGTTGTGGCCTCTCCTGTTGCGGAGCACGGGCTCCGGACACTCAGGCTCAGCGGCCATGGCTCACGGGCCTAGCCTCTCTGCGGCATGTGGGATCTTCCCGGACCGGGGCACGAACCCGTGTCCCTTGCATCGGCAGGCGGACTCTCAACCATTGTGCCACCAGGGAAGCCCTTGGGCTTATGTTTGATTGATGGTCTCTGGGCTAGATGTATGCAAACGAGAAGGCTTTTATTTTGTAAGGTAAAATGTCTGGAAGCAAGAGTCCCAGATTAAGATCACCCAACATCATTTTGATTTTTTTTAAGCTGGTGCATATCCAACCAGTAATTCAATTCAGGGCCCTAAAGTTGCCTGTTTGAGACTGTCACGAGTCCAAGTGGGTTGTTTGATGCAGTGGAAATGGAAAAAGTCAGGGAGTTTGGGTATTTCAGTCATAGTCTTGACCCTGCCACAGGCTATTTGTATGATCTTGGATAAATGACATCACTTCAACCAAAATTGAGAAGTAAAACTCTTTTTATTTGTTTATTTATCCATCTATTAGTTTATTCCCTCCCACCCCCCCCCACAACTTTTTACTTTGAAAAACCTAAAACCTACAGAAAAATTGCAAGGCTAGAACAAATGCAGTATGTGAGTGTGTGTAGACATAAACAAATATATTTATTTTTGCTGAACTTTCGAAAGTACGTTGCAGACATCATGGCACTTCCCTCCTAAGGTATTTCAGCCTGCATCTGTGTATTCTCCTAGCTTAGAATGGTGGAATTATCAGACTCAGGACATTTAACATTGATACAATACTCTTCTCTGATGTACAGTCTGTGTCACAAGTTCCCTTATGGTCTCAATCTTGTCCTTTATTATTATAAATTTTATTTCTGATCCAGTCTAATCAAAGACAGATGGCATTCAGTTGTCATTCTCTGGTGCGCTCTGATCAAGAATGGTTCCCCAGCCTTGTTTCTTGGCTGAGTGGACATTTTGGAGGTGTCCGCGGCAGTCGTTTTGCAGAGTCCACAGTGTATTCATTTGACAGTTGGCAGTGATTGGACAGCTCCTGTGCGCTGGGCACTGTGCTGGTGGTGGGAAAACATCGCCATCAGGGCCAGTGAGGTCTTTTTCCTTTCGGAGCTCACAGTCTAGTGGGAGAGTGTAACGAGAAATACGCAAATTGTAGAAAAGTGAAAAATGCCGGGAGGGACTGGAGAGAATTCCTGGTTGGGGCACGCATCTGAAAAAGAAAGAACATAGGCCTAAGATGAGACTGAGCAGGAAGAATATTACTTCTGATGATGCGACTAAGGAAGGCCTCTGAGGCAGTGATATTTAAGTTGAGATCCAAGAGATGAGAAAGTGCCAGCAGGAGGCAAGTGGTGATTTCATTCCTGGCGAGGGAACAGCACGTGCAAAGGCCTGGAGGCTGGGGCATGTTTGGCCTGGTGGGGGAACTGAGCAAAAGGGCATTTTGACTGCAGAATGGTGAGCAGGGGGCAGGGAGGATAAGGTGAGCTTGATGCCTTGGGTAAGGGCCAGATCGTGGAGTGGCTTTTTGACTTCATGTTAGATGCAGTGGGGGCATCAACTTGGAGAGTTGATAACTGGGGGCACCTAGTGAGCTGAGGCATGTTTAATAAAGATCACTGGCTGCTGTCTGAAGCATGTCTGAGGGTGGTTGCCAGGTTGGAATGAAGTCTCTTACACAAATTGAAAATAGTTATACATTGAAGGTATTGTTTGCAAGAACTTAGAGGTACCACAAAAGATGATTTTTAAAATTGTCAGTTATTTTTGTATTTGAAATTAGACCTGAGTAACATCTGACTTGGCCTTCCAGAGAGCTTGGTGGGGACATGTCTTATTTCCTCATCTTGTCTTTTTTTTGTTGTTGTTGTTTTTTGTGGTACGCGGGCCTCTCACTGTTGTGGCCTCTCCCGTTGCGGAGCAGAGGCTCTGGACGTGCAGGCCCAGCGGCCACGGCCCACGGGCCCAGCCACTCCGCAGCACATGGGATCCTCCCAGACCGGGGCACGAACCCGTGTCCCCTGCATCAGCAGGCGGACTCTCAACCACTGCGCCACCAGGGAAGCCCCCTCATCTTGTCTTTGGTTTGTCATTGATGGGAGCTGACATCCTCACACCCGAGAAACAACCCAGTGGTCCTGTTGCCTCCCAGGCAGGTTTTAACTTGGTGGTGGGCTAGTGTCTCTGGGGAAACCTGCCTCCTCTGGCTGTGGGGCTCTTGCCTCCCACCTGCTCATATGCCAGCCCTTTCCCAGAGCCCACCCAGCTTGCTTCAGGTCCTTTAAGTGAACCACACTGGAATCAAACCAAAGCTTAAGAGGAAATAGGACAGCAGGCATAGTGAGGTACCAGCCTCCTTCTGGGCACTGGCTGTTCCCTCTGCTGCAGTGCTTTTCCTGCCCTACTCTCTTGCTACCCTGGGAAGCCTTCCTTCCCTGATCATACTCCTATGCCTGATCACCTTATTACATGCATGCACTGGGCTATCTCTCTCCTTCAGAGTACATGATTCTGTTTTTTAAAAATTATTATTTATTTGTTTATTTGGCTGTGCCGGGTCTTAGTTGTGGCACGCGGGATCTTTAGTTGCAGCCTGCGAACTCTTAGTTGTGGCATGTGGGATCTAGTTTCCTGACCAGGGATCGAACCCTGGGCCCCCTGCATTGCGAGCACAGAGTCTTAGCCACTGAACTACCAGGGAAGTCCCCATGGTTCTGTTTTGAATAATGCATGCATGAATGTATGTGATCATTTGATTACTGTTTCTCTCTCCTACTTGGCTATAAACTCTGTGAGAGGCGGGAACATGTCTGCGGTTGCTCTTCACATCACCCCAGTGTACCCCGTGCTTAACACTTTGGCGGTCGGGTTCTGCAGAGAACTGCTAGGCACAGATCGAAGCGTGGGAAGCCTGTGCGTGTGGGCGGCTCCCGAAGGGTGGAAGGCAAGGCTCTTTCTCCTGAGGGCCTGAGCTAGTCTGTTGTTGACAAATCCTCTGCAGACTTCAGAGAATCCAGTAAGATGGAAATGAGAGAGGGCTGGAATGCTGAACATTAGAGAGTGTTGGGAGATATTGGGCAGTTCCTGTCCTCTAAGCAGCAGGAACCCAGGACACCTGAAGTAATAGCCACCCTTTGACCTTCAGAGCAGGCCACAGGGCACCTCCCTCTTCATTTCACTGATCACACTCCCCACCCCTCATTTTTTTACATCTTGGCTCCTATTCTCCCTGTTGGGATTTTCTAGAGAGGAGCCAGGGTGTGTTTCGTTCTTCTGTTCTATGCCAAGTCTTGGCTAGGGAGAGGAAGCTCTACAATCAGGAGTGTTTTCCCTCCTCGACTCCTTTGTGAGGACACTGCTCTGAAAGAATGTCCCGTTTTATTGAAGACCCGAGCCAGCCTCAGCATGAGCCCTTATTTCACTTGGATTGTATTTATTCCCAAATGGTGCTGGGCAAACGCTTCTGTGTCCCCACTTCCCTGGGATGTCCTGCTGGACAGCCTTTTGAATGAAAGCTTAGAATCCACGTGGCAGTGGGTGAATAATTGAGGAGCTGTGTGGAGATGGAGTGGTGACAAGATGGAGGGAGGGTCTCTTCTTGGGTGGTCCCAGACTGGGATGCAAGCATGAGTACTCAAGTAGCCTTTCTCCTTGACCTCCCCATAAGAATAAAATAGCAACAGTCAGAGGTCAGTCTCAGATGTCTATGAAGATGAGGCAGGTGGAGCTCTCCTATAGTTCAAGGCTGTATTCTCTAGTTAGCCCCAGTCTCCACCACTCCCTTTTGCCCTGAAGATAAAAATGACTGTTAGTTTTAAAGGAACAACCTTCTTAGGTGGTCACACAGCTTAGTTTCTGTTTTGGTTGTTAGGTGTTTTGGGTGGGGACTGTGGTGAAGCAGAAAGCTTGTGGCTACTCAGGAGGGCAACTGCCTCAACTCAAAGACAGTTGTTGCCTTGTGAGAAGGTGGACCCAGTGTCACCAGATAAACTGGGTTTTCAAGAGAAGCTAGATATCTGGATTTGTATGTAAAATGTTCTAACTTTTAAATGTTGACAACAAACCCATGTTTTGGAAAATTCCGTGTGGGTCAAACAAAGCTTACCTGTGAGTTACCTTTTGACCAAGGGTTGGCAGTTCCCGGATCAACGCAGGGTGGGTCGTCAGGAAGGCTCCATTGCTTTGGATGGTAGAACCGGAGCAAATGGGTGTAGATGAGAGAAGGATTTAAACCTAAAGAAGAGCTGCAGGGAAGCCACACAGGTAGTGGAGGGACAGGGCTTTAGTCCAGGGAGGCTCCATCAGTCTACCTCACTGTGGCTCAGATTTCCAATGTGTGAAATGGGACCAATGGCGTTTGTTTCTTAGAGCATTTCTGGGTGCTCTGTGCAGAGCTCAGTAGCTGTCACCCCAGCAGGCGTTCTTTCAATGTGCTCAAACCGCCCTTGGCATGGCCCCTGGGTCTTCCTGCTGGTTTTTAAACAGCCCCACCCTCCCAGTCCCCAGGTAGGGCTCGGCTTTCCCCCTTGATGCCTAGGCATCCTTAAGGTCCTGTCCCTCCTCCCTCTGCTGACTCTTTGAATTCGTTCCCTCCTCTTTACTTCTCCTGCCTCCATCTCCTCCAGGTACTTGCCTCCTTTCCCCTGGTTTATGTTGTTTCTGTACCACCAGCCCTGCTTCCTCCCTAATCTCCTGACTCCTCTCTCCAGATGACTGACCTTGGAGGTGTAGCTCTGCTTGTGGCAATGTCTGCTTCCCCCAGACCTACTGGTGGAGGGAGGTTCCTCAGCCTGGCCTCCCATCACTTGCTCCATCTTCTCTGCTGCCGAGCTCTCCAGACTCCTCTCCTGTTCCCTGCCTCCCACACCTCACCCATGCACCCAAGTCTCTCCACTCTACATAATTTCCTCAAATTTGCCATGTTCTTTCCAGGGTCCTGATACTTGGCACGTTCACTCTTCACTCAGCTAACCCTTACAAGGGCCTGCCTCAGATTTCTCTAGTTGCCTCTCTTTGTCTACACACATCACACCCTAAACTCCTCGTCTCATGTCCCAGCAGTCATGAATATACACAGGTGATGTGCATAAACTTGTCCGTCTCTGGCTTTCTTACTAGACTGAAGCTCCAGAAAGGCGGTACCAGGCCGGGCTGTTCTGTACATCTTTCATGTTCATTGAATGAATGTCACACCCCCTCGTGTCTCTTTGTACACCTGCCGCTGCAGAGAAACGGAAGGACTTGCTGTTCGCCGCACACACTTCAGGTTCTTCTGTGCCTGTGCGCTGGCATCGTCTGCCTAGCTTTAAGTCCTCCTTCTACCCGTTATGGGCTGTACCACGTTGGACAGGTCACTTGACCTCTCCATGTCTTAATTTCTTCAACTGTAAAACGGAGCTGATGATAGTACCTACTTCGCAGCCTCCCTGCCCCACCTCCAGTTAGCTGTGTTCCCCTGGGCTGCTTTGCCTCCCTGAGCTTGGGTTTCCACTTGAGTGAGATGCAGATGGGGATGACGGTATCATCGTCCCCATGTTGGGAGGAGTAAACGAGGGAACACAAGGCAGTGCTGGCCTGCTGCCTGGCACGCGCTTCGTGCAGTAAGTGATTTTTGCTGTTCTGATCGTCATTAATCTAGCCGTAGTTGTGGCACAGATTAGAGAGACCTGTGTTTCTGCTAATGATTCAGGGCCATCTGTGGGAGGTGAATTCAATTCTCCTGGGTCCATCCTGCACTAACCTTTTCATGGTTTGGTGGTGGGGGAGGGAGAAGATTAGATGGGAAAGACCCTCAGTCTAATACTTCTCCTTTAACTTGTTCTCAAGCACTTATTATTTCAAGGCACTGTTAATTGCCTTGAAAATAAAGAATTAGCTAGATAGCCTTTTTATTGGTCACTGGTGCAGTGTTGGGCCCCATATCCCCTTCCTCGGGGTGGCCTTCCTGGGCCACCCCACCTGAGATCCTGTCCCTGGTCACTCTCCACCTCCTACATGGAAGGAAGTTTATTTCCTTCAGAGGACTTTTCCTGATTGATGACGTTATGGTCTGTCATCTTCCTTCCTAGACTATAAGTTCCATGAGGTCAGACTGTATGGTTCACTGTGGAAAGGGAATTGTAAGGGGCGGAAGAAAAGAAAACCCTATAGAGGTTCTTAAATTTACTCTAAAGGTCTAGGATTTGGACCTGCTGTCAGCTCTGGTCTGGAGGCTGGAAATGACAGGAAACAGGAAGGCAGCTCCCTCCTAGTCAGTGCATTGTGACCTGGTCACCAGTGGATTCTCTTAATTTCACACAGATATTCCCTTCTGTGTAGCCTGTCAATTTCCAAGGAGGTCGCAAAGCCGCCTCACCCCGTTCCAGCCGAAGATGTTTTTCTCCTTTGTCAGCTCATGCCTGTTTGGTGTCTGCTAGCCCAGCTGTCCCTGAGCCATCTCTGGATGACCTAGATCATGGTGGGAACGGAACAGGTAGTGGGAATAATAGCAACTAGCATTCACCTGTGGAACTTTGCCTTCATGCTCAGTAACTCAGTAAGGATTCTTACCGTCCCCATTTTATGGAGGAAGAAACTGAGGCTTAAAGAGCATAAGTTATTAGCCTAAAATCGTAAAATTTGTAAGTAACAGGGCCAGCGTTTAAACGACGTCATCTGTCTTAAAAGCAACTGCACAGCTGCTGTGCTGCCGAGCTGCGGCAGACTTCAAAAATCACTGCAGTTTGGCTGTGGGATATGCTGTGGCCAGGGAGAGAGGGGGAGAAGGGGAAGTAAATGTTGCAGATTTATCTTCCTAATTTTCCTTGGCTTCGGCTAATATTAAAATTATTTCAAGCACTCCACTGACAAAGGCGGAAGAGAGAACCCAGTTCTATATTAAATATTTGCAATGGAAAATTCACAGTCTTTCTGAGTGGAAGATATTTCCGAGTAATTCCCATGGGGCTAATTCGGCCAGTTGTTGCTTCTGCTGCATGCTTCCTGTGGTTGCTTCACTGTTCTCAGAAATGAACATTCCTGACTTTGAAGTCCTGGGGTTACGCCAGGCTAGATGCTGAACTCTGCCTTGGTTTCCCCGGGCAATGCGTGAATAAAGGGGAGAGGGCTGTGTGGTGCACTTAGCTGCTGGCCTTGGAATTCGGGGCTTTACGAAAACTACATTAAGCCAAGCACCTCCAGCCAGGGAATTGGGATATGTCACAATCGTCACAGCCCCAGTAGCTGATGCTGAGCACTGTGAAGGGTGCTCAGTGCTCTGCATGCCCTAACTCTCCTAATTCTCACAACTACCCTGTGGTCAAGGTCCTAGTAACCCTTAACCCTCTTTCATAGACTAAGAAAGAGAGGCTCAGAGAGGGTAAAGCTCTGGGTCAGGTTGGCATGTGGCAGAGCTGGGATAAGAAGCCAGTTCTGTTTGACTCGAAAATCTCATGCCGCACAAACCACTGTGCTGTGTGCCAGAACCGTCTTCAGGACTTAGAACTGATTGATGGCGGGCCTGGAGATCATTCCAGACCCCTGGCCGCAGTGGGCCAGAATTGCCAGCACAGGGGAATGGGTGCTCTCCTTGTCTGATTGGGTTGGCGTGTCCCCTGCTGCATTCCCACGGGTGATCTTGGTTTGGCGTCCATCCAAGCAGGGAAAAATGAGAGTAGCTGCCCACTTGAAGTTGGTGGCCCACGCTCTGAGCCCTTTGGATGAGAAAACCCTTGGGCGTATGAAGTAGCCCTGTCCATTGCTTCATCACGGCCAGGCAGCCTGAATTACTGGTCACTCTGCTGGAGTCTGGTTTCCAATGAGGTAACATCTGGGAAGCAAACTCCAGGAGGACAGGGATTTTGTGAATTATGTTCACTGCCGTGTTCCTGGTACTGGGTACAGCATCTGGCGTGTTGTGAGGCTTTGTACACATTGGTTGGATCTTTACTCCTCGCAGGTCTTTTGCTAACTGTGGACCCCTCCAGTCTGTCTCCCCTTCGGCCAGACTTTCTCTTATGCTGCTCGCTTTGCATAAAATGCTGTTCCCTCTGCATAACGTACTGTTCCCTACTCTGTGCCTGCCCATGTCCCTCTCCCCTTTAGCTTAAATGACACCCCTTTAGATTGGGCCCTCCCAGATCTCCATGTAGCCTAGCCCCCGTGTCCAAATGGTGCTCCTGTTAAATTCTCTCATAACACCCTGTACTTTTTCTTCAAGGCACGTGTCCCAGCTTATAATTGTGCATATATGAGTGAGTGGAAGTGTTGAACGTCTGGCCTCTCAGTAAATCATTAGCTCCACGAGGGCAGAGATCTGTCTGTTTGGCTCACTCTTGTCCTGCCAGGGTTTGGTAGGCACTCACTAAACACTTGAGAATGAGTGGGGTCTTCACCCTCCCCTCTGACACCACATGCTTGCCTCCAGAGTGATGGGTTCTCATGTATTGAATGTTTACAGCTGGATGAAGGTTTTTACCCGCCCCTTCAAGCCACTTTATCAGCATGAATCAGACTCACTGCATCGTGGAAGGGAGTGGTTTCTTTTCCCTTTGGATCTGAGAACACTCAGGTTCTGGAAGGCTCTCATCATGACACCCTCATCATAGTTACCCATCCCTAGGCCAGGGGAGCCAGGGCTGCTGTTTTGAGGGCCACTGGCTATTTCCTGAGTATCTTAGCATTCTTCAGAGTCATACATAAAGAGTCTTAGTTCTCAGCCATTGAGTCAGTCGGCAAGGTGAAAGAAGGTGTGTATCTGCAGACCTGCCTGGCTACGCCCCGCACCTCTCTCTCTCTCTCCTTTCCCCACCTCATGGTGTCTTCCTAGCTTTGAAATGAATGAAACTTGCACTAGAAGACAATGAAGAGGTTGGGAAAAGTCAAAGCCCACCATCATCCTTCTCATCAAGTGAGAGCTGGGGGGGCTTCCCTGGTGGCGCAGTGGTTGAGAATCTGCCTGCCAATGCAGGGGACACGGGTTCGAGCCCTGGTCTGGGAAGTTCCCACATGCCACGGAGTAACTGGGCCCGTGAGCCACAATTACTGAGCCTGCGCGTCTGGAGCCTGTGCTCCGCAACAAGATTAGGCCGCGATAGTGAGAGGCCCACGCACCGCGATGAAGAGTGGCCCCCGCTCGCCACAACTAGAGAAAGCCCTCGCACAGAAACGAAGACCCAACACAGCCATAAGTAAATAAATAAAAATTTAAAAAAAAAAAAAAAAGTGAGAGCTGGGTTAGTGCAGTCTGGGGTGAGCAGAGAGCTCTCCTGTGTGAGGCCAGAGCAGGAGGGAAGCATCGGAACAAAACCTTTAGCAGATGGGAGCTGTTGCTGGGCTCAGGTGTCCTTGGCCTCTCTCACAAGTGACCACTCTGAAGGGTAGGACCTGCAAGAGAGACCAGAAATCCTGCTCAGGCCTCTCCGACCTGGCTCTATCCTCCCTTCCCCTTTCTTCTTATTGACGAGCGCCACTCAGGCTCATCCTCGCTTGGCCGTTCCTCATTGGTATTGGCTTTCAGCTTGCCCGGCCGACATCCTGTGGACGCTGCAGTTCAGACAAACAGCAAGATCATCAAAGAGCGAGCGGAGCATGAATGAAAAACTGCTTTATGACATGCCTTCAAAGTGTCGTTTTAGGAGTTCAAAGGATGTGGAGAGGAGGCAGGGGAATCAAAGGAGACGGGAGAGCAATGAACTCTCCGAGGAATCATTGGGTTTTTCATTGTATATTTTCTATGACGCTTGTGATGTAAAAATCAAAAGTCATCCCAGCCCTCAAGGGTTCTCTGTGTGCAGATCTGACGCAAAGAAGGAAGCGACTCACCTTGCTGGTTGGAGGGCTTTGACCCCTGCCTTCTAAGTCACCTGTTTGGCATCTGCGTTTCCTGTTTGGACCTCAATTGACTATTTTAATCTGGGAAGACTTTGTCCACAGATGGAGCTTGAATGCTGCTTGTGTCGTTCGATGGAGGTGAATAATTTAGTCTGTGCAGAAATTCCCCATTACCTTTTGCATTTAAAGCCAGGCCAGAGTCCAGCTATAGTAATGGATATGCAGAGCTCAGAAAAGATCTGGCATAGATTGTAAGATTCCAGAGACTTCTGTTCTGACAGATAGAAGGAGAATTGAGACTCTACTTGAGGCCGGAGCTGGACCTAATTAATATACTCATGGGAACACCATTGATATTTTTGATGCTGAAATGCCTTATGCCCAGTTCACTCAGAATGTTTTGGCAACTAACATAGTGCCATCCATGGAGGGTGCTTGAATGAAATGAATGAATGACCAAACAAATGGACAGCTCTGATTTGGTAACCCTAGAGTAGATTCTTTCATGGTGATGTTTTCTCTTCTTTTGGGGCCATTCAGGCTCAGAATATGAGGGTGCTATTTCAGTCAAGTTGCCAAGGGATTTCAGTTGCAAGGGACAGATAACCCAGCTCAAACTGGATTGAGGTAGAGGAGTTTTGTTGGTTAATATTATTAAAAACTCCAAAGAGAGATTTGATTTCTGGCTTGTCTGGTGCAATAGACTGAATGTTTGTGTCCCCACAAAATTCGTGTGTTACAACACCTGTAACCCCCCAAGGTGATGGTATTAGGAGGTGAGGGCCTTTGGGAGATGATTAGGTCATGAGGGTGGAACCATCAGGAATGGGATTAGTGCCCTTATAGAGAAACTCCAGAAAGCTCTTTCACTCCTTTTACCATGTGAGGACACAGTGAGATGACAGTCACCAGATACTGAGTCTGCCAGTGCCTTGATCTTGGACTTGCCAGCCTCTCTAGAGCTGTGAGAAGTTTATTGTTGATATGCTACCTAGTCTATGGCATTTTTGTTATAGCAGCTGTATAGAGTAAGACAACTGGTTCAAGGCACCATGAGAATGTCCTCAGGGCTCTGTTTTACCCTCTCCACCTCTCAGCTCTGTTTTGTGTGTGTTATCTCTCTGTTTTCTGCAGACCAAGGTGATGCCCTAGGGCACAGGAAGTACTGTTTCATGGTTAAGAACACAGTCTCGGGAATTCTGTGGTGGTCCAGTGGTAAGGACTCAGTGCTTCCATTGCAGGGGGGCATGGGTTCGATCCCTGGTTGGGGAACTAAGATCCCACAAGCCACGCAGCGTGGCCAAAAGAACAAAACCAAACCAAAAATACGGTCTCTATAGGCAGAAGCCATCTTGATTCAAATCCCCAGGCCATCACCTACTAGTTGCACAACTGTAGACATGTTTCTTAACATCTCTGTGCCTTAGTTTCCTTGTCTTTAAATGGGACATGATGATGATGGTGATGGTGACAGTGACAGCTAAAATTTGTTGAGCACTTGCTGTTCTGCCTCGTGTTCTTCCAAGTACTCTATGTAAATAAATTCACTAATCTTCACAACCTATGCGGTAGATGCTCTTAGTAGCCCCATACTATAGATGAGGAAACTGAGGCACAGAAAGTTTAAATAACTTGCCCGTTACACGACTAGTAAATGATAGAGCCAGAAGTTAAATCCAGGTAGTCTGGTTCCAGAGTCAGTACTATTGATCTCCAAACTATGCTGCCTCATATAATAGAACTTATAACTCATGGGGTTGATGTGGGAATTAAATGAGACAGTGTGCTTAAAGACACTTTAAGGCAGTTCTTGGCACATAAGGGTCATCTTAAAAAAGAAAAAAAGCTGCCAGTAACTTTTGGCCCATATTCTGTGCTCTCAGTAACCACAGCAGGGAATGATTTTCTCTTCTAAGAGTTGCACAAAACTCTCAGAACTGAGTCTTGTGGACTCTTTTTTTGAGTCATGTGTCCATTGTTGAAGCAGTCGCTGTGGCCAGGAGATTGCGGTGTTCTGATGAGCCAGGCTGGTGCTAGGGGTGGAACTGACATCAGCTGAACCACATCAACTGAAAAGTGAAGGAGGGTTGTTTCATCAGAGTGAAGGAGCAGAGTTACTAGAGGTAGATAGGGAAATGAGAGAAGCCCTCTTATATCAAGCGTTCAGACTGGCAGTAGAGGCTGTCTGGATTTCTCTGGGAAATCAGTTTGCAGCTGACAAACAAAAAGAGAAGGTGGTCAGAGGCCCTGCCTCTAAGTCTACTGAATCCTCCAGCGGGGGGTAGTGAGGGAAGAAGAGGGATGAGTAGGTTTGAAAAGAAGTACCATCTCTAAGGCTCAACTCACTGTACCACTCAGGGCAGCACGCAGAAGTTACGTCAGGAGGTGAAGTGCTAGTTCATCTGGATCTGCAGGAAGGTAAAGAGGACGTAATTACTCAGATGGCGTGTGGGCAAGCCCCAAGGCCACCTTGTGAGAAGTGCTGGGCAAGCATTCGCAACCACTAATGATGCCCTTGACAAGCCTGGTGCTGATCACAGATGGCGCCACCGGCCCCAGAGTGCCCATTCCCATGGTCCGGGGTGAGTCAGGCCACGCTGAAGCAGGGCCCCCGCCTGATTCACCAGTCCCACTTCCTCTACTTCCTGGTGGTCCCCACCTACACAACCACCGCGCCCAGCTTAGCATTGACCAGTGGGCCCAAAATTAGCATCTGAGGTCAAAGTGGGCATCGTGGCCCAAGATCCTGTGGGTGGTGGATGAATTACAAAGGGGCCTAGAGGTACAGATATCAGTTTACCAGTTTCTACTTAAGTCCCTGCCAGCCTCCACTTCCCGGGCACTTCCTGTTGCTGGAGGAGGTGTGGAGGGACATAGCCTTCAGTGGTCAAGTCTAATAAGCAGCTGACTCCTGTCAAGCATCTCAGGGTTACATCAGGAATGTGAGCGTGTGGTGGGTACCACTGCCATAAAAAGAGCTTGATGATAGATCCTCAGACGCTTTCTCACAACCGCTTATTTATATGTGGGTCCACATCTAGTCAGTTCTGCACATTATTGCCCATGCTGCTTGTTCCAAAGACTCCTCTCCTACCTTCTCTTCCCCCTTGCACTGAAGACCTTGCTTAATAATTCATTAAAGACAGCTTTCTCTCTCACAGCTCTTTACTGAGGCCCCAGAACCATCTCCTTCTGCAGACCAGGTATTTCATCTGGAGTGTTTCCTTCTCTCCCCCCCCCCACCCCAACTTTATTAATGATCTATCTTTTCTGACTCCTTCCTTTTTTTTTTTTTTTTTTTTTTGCGGTATGCGAGCCTCTCACTGTTGTGGCCTCTCCCGTTGCGGAGCACAGGCTCTGGACGCACAGGCTGAGCGGCCATGGCTCACGGGCCCAGCCGCTCCGCGGCATGTGGGATCTTCCCGGACCGAGGCACGAACCCGTGTCCCCTGCATCGGCAGGCAGACTCTCAACCACTGTGCCACCAGGGAAGCCCCTGACTCCTTCCTTTAAACCTACGCTAAAATGACCCGTCTTACATGTAATCACCTTCCCTCAACTCTCCACTCTGCCTGTAGCTGTACCCTTTCTCTTCACCCAGTGTATTGAAAGAGAAGTGTTTGTTGCTCTCACCTGTCAGTAGCTACGACAATCTAGTTTCCGCTTCTCCCACCCCAACCAATTTGGAGGTCTCCACATGTTTTTTAAAAAAATATCAGTTTATTTATTTATTTATTTTTGGCGCTGTGTTGGGTCTTCTTTGCTGCACGTGGGCTTTCTGTAGTTGTGGGGAGCAGGGGCTACTCTTCGTCGTGGTGAGAGGGCTTCTCATTGTGGTGTCTCCTCTTGTTGCAGAGCATGGGCTCTAGGCACGCAGGCTTCAGTAGTTGCAGCGCTTGGGTTCAGTAGTTGTGGCTCACGGGCTCTAGAGCGCAGGCTCGGTAGTTGTGGCACACGGGCTTACTTGCTCCGCGGCATGTGGGATCTTCCTGGACGAGGGCTCAAACCCATGTCCCCTGCATTGGCAGGCGGATTCTTAACCACTGCGCCACCAGGGAAGCCCCCAAATGTTTAAATTTGATGAAATACGATGTATAAGTTTTTTTCTTTTATGGTTTATATCCTATTAAAAAAATCTTTGCCTAACCCAGTTCACTTAGATTTTATCCTATGCTTTCCTCTAGAGGTTTAATAATTTTAGCTTTTACATTGAAGTCTTTGATTATTTTGAGTTAAACTTTTTGTGGTGTGAAGCAAGGTTTTTTATCTGTTTTTTTGGTTTGTTTATTTATTTATTATTTCCATAGGAGTATCCAGTGGTTTCAGTACCATTTGGTGAAGAGATGTTTTTTTTCCTCATTGAATTGCTTTGAGACATTTAGTTGAAAATCAATTGACCATAAATACATGTATCTATGACTGCATTTTATTCTGTTTATTTATTTGTATGGCTGTCTTTATGCCCATAACAGACAGACTGTCATGATTTCTGTAGATTTATAGTAATTCTTGAAATCAAGTAGAGTAATCCTTCAACTTTTTCTTTGTCAAAATTGTTTAGACCTCTCTATTTTTTTTTGTGTGTGTGTGGTACACAGGCCTCTCACTGTTGTGGCCTCTTCCGTTGCAGAGCACAGGCTCCGGAGGCGCAGGCTCAGTGGCCATGGCTCATGGGCCCAGCCGCTCCACGGCATGTGGGATCTTCCCGGACCAGGGCACGGACCCGTGTCCCCTGCATCGGCAGGCGGACTCTGAAACACTGCACCACCAGGGAAGCCCCAAGACCTCTCTACTTTTTAACATGTTTTAACATCTGTCATATTGCTATTTGTTTTTTATTGGTCCCATCTGATTTTTGTTTTGTTTTTCTTTCTGTATTCTTTTGGATGAAGTGTTTTTAATTTTTTAGCAACTTTATTGAGGTATAATTTAAATATCATAAATTTACCCATTTTAGATATACAGCTCAGTGATTTTTAGTAAATTTACAGAGTTGTGCAACCATCACCACAGTCTAGTTTAGAATATTTCTAACACCCTAAAAAGATACCTTGTGCCAATTTGCAGTAGATATAATTCCATTTTATCTCCTTTATTGGTTTAATAATTTTTTTAAAAAATTAATTTATTTTTGGCTGTGTTTGGTCTTTGTTGTGATGTGTGGGCTTCTCATCGGAGTGGCTTCTGTTTGTTATGGATCGCGGGCTCTAGAGCTCAGGCTCAGTGGTTGTGGTGCATGGGCTTAGTTGCTCCTCAGCATGTGGGATCTTCCCTGACCAGGGCTCGAACCCGTGTTCCCTACCTTGGCAGGTGGATTCTTAACTACTGTGCCACCAGGGAAGTTTTCCTTTATTGATTTAATTGACTGTACCACTTTTTATTTTTTTTCAGAGGTTCCTGTAGGTTTTACAGTATACATCTTTAACCACAGTCTTTTTTTCTCTTAACATCTTTATTGGAGTATAATTGCTTTACAATGGTGTGTTTGTTTCTGCTTTATAACAAAGTGAATCCACTGTACATATAGATCTATCCCCATATCTCCTCCCTCTTGCATTTCCCTCCCATCCCTCTAGGTAGTCACAAAGCAACGAGCTGATCTCCCTGTGCTATATGGCTGCTTCCTACTAGCTATCTATTTTACCTTTGGTAGTGTATGTAAGTCCATGCCACTCTCTCACTTCGTCCCAGCTTACCCTTCCCCCTCACCGTGTCCTCAACTCCATTCTCTATGTCTGAGTCTTTATTCCTGTCCTGCCCCTAGGTTCTTCAGAACTTTTTTTTTTTTAGATTCCATATATATGTGTTAGTGTACAGTATTTGTTTTCCTCTTTCTGACTTACTTCACTCTATGACAGACTCTAGTTCCATATACCTCACTACAAATAACTCAATTTCATTTCTTTTTATGGCTGAGTAATATTCCATTCTATATATGTGCCACATCATCTTTATCCATTCATCTGTTGATGGACACTTAGGTTGCTTCCATGTCCTGGCTATTGTAAATAGTGCTGCAGTGAACATTGCGCTACATGACTCTCTTTGAATTATGGTTTTCTCTGGGTATATGCCCAGTAGTGGGATTGCTGGGTCATATGGTAGTTCTATTAGTAGTTTTTTAAGGAACCTCCATACTGTTATCCTTAGTGGCTGTATCAATTTACATTCCCACCAACAGTGCAAGAGGGTTCCCTTTTCTCCACACCCTCTTCAGCATTTACTGTTTGTAGACTTTTTGGTGATGGCCATTCTGACTGGTGTGAGGTGATACCTCATTGTAGTTTTGATTTCTCTAATGATTAGTGATGTTGGGCATCCTTTCAGTGTGTTTGTTGGCAATCTGTATATCTTCTTTGGAGAAATGTCTATTTATGTCTTCTGCCCATTTTTGGATTGGGTTGTTTGTTCTTTTTGATATTGAGCTTGCATGAGCTTGTAAATTTTGGAGATTAATCCTTTGTCAGTTGCTTCATTTACAAATATTTTCTCCCATTCTGAGGGTTGTCTTTTCATCTTGTTTATGGTTTCCTTTGCTGTGCAAAAGCTTTTAAGTTTTATTAGGTCCCATTTGTTTATTTTTGTTTTTATTTCCATTTCTCTAGGAGGTGGGTCAGAAAGGATCTTGCTGTGATTTGTGTCATAGAGTGTTCTGCCTATGTTTTCCTCTAAAAGCTTGATAGTGTCTGGCCTTACATTTAGGTCTTTAATCCATTTTGGGCTTATTTTGTGTATGGTGTTAGGGAGTGTTCTAATTTCATTCTTTTACATGTAGCTGTCCAGTTTTCCCAGCATCACTTATTGAAGAGGCTGTCTTTTCTCCATTGTATATTCTTGCCTCCTTTATCAAAAATAAGGTGACCATATATATGCTAACCACAGTCTTTAAAGGAACATCATACCACTTCAGGTTTAGTATAAGAATCTTAGAACAGTTCATTTCCACCTTTTCCTCCTTCCTCCTTTTGTGCCATTGTTATCATTCATTTTGTTTCTGCATGTGCTGTGAACCTCTCAAAGCATTGTTGTTAAATATATTTCCTTTAAACAGTTGCTTCTCTTGTAAGGAGATTTTTTTAAAGTAAGAAGAAAGTATTTTATATTTCCCTACATATTTTTCATTTCTGGTGCTCGCCATTCCTTTGTGTAGACCCAAATTTATATTTGCTCATTAACCCTCTGAAAGACTTCCTTTAACATTTCTTGTAGTGGTGGTCTGTTCATGATGAGTTCTTACATTCTTTGTTCAAAAACATCTTTATTTGACCTGTGTTTTTGAGAAGTAGTTTTGCTGGGTATAGAATTCTAGGTTAACACTTGGTTTTCTTTCAGTACTTGAAAGATATTACTGTCTCTGGACTGCATTGTTTCTGAAGTGTGCTATCGATCTTTAGTTCTCTTTGTCTTTTTTTTCTTTTTCTTTTTCTAGACATTCAAATTTCTTTTTCTTTATCACTGGTTATAAGCAATGTGATTATGATACACCTTGGTGTGGTCATCTTTTTGTTTCTTATATTTGAGATTTGTGGAGCTTACTGCATTTTATAGGTTTCATTAAGTTTGGAAAATTTTGAGCCATTATTTTTTCAAATACATTTTTATTCCCCCACTCATGTCCTTTTTTTTTTTTTTCTTTTTAGGTTTCATTAGTTTTATCTCTGTAACCTTTTTATTTTTAAAAAAAATTTTTAAAAATTTATTTATTTTTTCATGTCCTCTTTTCTTGGACTTCACTTACAAGTATAATAGCCTACTTTATGTGTTCAATAGCTCACTGATGACTCTTTCTTTTCCAGTGTGTTTTTTTTTCCCTGTCAGTATTTCATTTTGGATGGTTTCTGTTGCTATGTCTTTAAATTCATTAATTTTGTTTTTTCCCCTGAAATATCTAATCTGCTGTTAATACCATCAAGTTTATCTTACCTCTTGCATTGTATTTTTCATCTATAGAAATCTGACTTAAAACTTTTTTCTATCTTTCACGTCTCTCCTTAACATGCTCCTGCTTTCCTTTAACTTTGTTAAGCTTATACAGTATAGTTATAATACTGTCTTAATGTTTTTATGTACTGTTTCTATCATATGTGACATTTCTGGGTCTGTTGTTTTTCCTCCTTATTATGGGCTTTATTTTCACTTCTTTGCATGAATTTTTGATTGGATTCCAGATATTGTAAATAATTTTGAGTGCTGGAATTTTTGGTGCTCATGTAAGTGTTGTTGTGCTTTGTTGTTCTGGGGTGCTGTTAAGGTCTTTAGGGTTAGTGTGGTACTTCTGAGGCTTGCTTTTCAGCTTTGCTTGGGTGACTCCAGAACAAACTTTAGTGTAATCCAGAGGTTGGCAAACTGTGGCCCACAGGCCAGCTGCCTCTTTTGGGAAGTAAAATTGTTTTGGAACATAGCTACACCCATTTGATGACATAGCTGTGATATGTTTCATGTTGACATATTTTATGCTCCAAAAGCAGAACTGGGTGATTGCAGCAGAGGCTGTATGGCCCACAGCCTAAAATACTTAGTATCTGGTCCTTTAAGAAGTTTGCCAACATCTGGTTTAAGCTAATTGGCCCTCTGTATTGAAGCAGCACTCTCCTGAGGACCTTCCTGATATTCCATGTATTAGGAGTTCTTTCCATTCTTGTCAGTTGGAAGTGAACTACCCTTGGCCCCATATGAGCCTCTGGGGGTTGTTCTATCTGCTTCATTAGCCCTTCCTGCACTGCAGCCTGGAAATGCTCTTCAGGCAGTGAGCTGGGGCACCCTTAGGGTTTAATCTGTTTGTTTCCCTTCTCTCGGGGGATCATTATCTTGTGCTTTCTGTTGTCCAGTGTTTTAAAACTGTTGTCTCATAAATCTTGTGTGTTTTTCTGTTTGTTGAAGGTGAAGTGATCTCTGTTGTTCCATCATTGCTGGAAGTCAACACCCCTCAACTTTCTCATTTTAACTTTTTCTTGCCTGATTGGAAGAGTAATGTGTCTATAACCTACTGATTTCTCTGCAGCATTGGATCTGATTTGCCACTCCTGACTTCTGTAATTTTTCTACTTTCACAAACGTATCTCCCCCATCTGTGATTTGTTTCTCCTCTTCTTTGCTGGCTCTGCCTCTTCCTTTTGCCTTAAATATTAGGATAGCTGATAGTGCTAACACTGGTCTGTCCCCCTTCCTTTATCCTCCTGTAACGTCAGCCACCATCTGGATAGGGATATAATAAATGCTTAGGGATTTAAAGTACAGCTTGGAGTTGTTCAGTCCTGGATTGAACTCTTGGTTCTACCATTTGTTGTAATGTGGACAAACTCAAGTTCTCTGGGAGTTAACAAGAATAATGTCTATTTTATTTGGTGCCCTTAATATATACCTGGTGATGTACTGAGTATTTTGTTCATGTCATCTCTAACCCTTCACAACAGTTCTATGAGGGAGAAAACTTTTTGTTATACCCATTTATAAATGGGAAAGCCAAAGTTCCAAGAAGTTAAGTCACTTTTCCCAGGTGCACAAGCCAGAATTTGGACCCATATCTGTCTGACTAGACTAGGTTGACCACCTGCCCTGGTTTTGCTGAGATTTCCCTGGTGTTATAACTGAAAGTCCTCACTAGGAAACCCCTCAGTCAAGTGTGTTTGGCCACCCTAGTAAATTGCTCTGCTCTCCTTGGATCTCCTCTCTTCTCTATACCCACTTAATACTTTTCGTGTAGTTTAAACTCTGTCAATGCACGTGAACCACTTTATGTAGCGCCTGACATAGAGTAAGGGCTTAAAAGTGGGAGCTGTTATTACTATTCGCATTTCTAACCTTTCTGAATGTCTTGCAACAGGCATTTGTTATTCTGATTGGATGCCCACTAGCTGAGCATCATTCTTCTGTACGGGGAGTCTCCCCCCTTATGAGGTAGGACCCATTTCCGACTCCAGAGACTAACCCCCACTCCCTATCCCCAGCCTGGTGGCTAGAGCACAGGCAGATGGCCCAGGCCATACTTGTGAGATGCTTGTGACCCCAGCTCTGATCAGAAACAGGGACCATGCAGAATCCGTCCTTTTGAGGATGGCAGTAGCGGCCACATTCAGAATTCAGCAGTGTCCTGGAAGCAGAGTCCTGAGTCAGAGCTGTGAGCTACAGTCTGTTTCCAGTGGTTTCAACAAGGGGTTCCTCACTGGATCAGATTAGGATGAATTTAATGCTTGCTCCTGGCTGCAGAGGTTCCAATCTTGGTTCCATGGCCAGTCTGGAAATTCTGTGAATTGCCAGATCTTCTTTAGTAATTTCCTTATCTACTTGAATTAGCCGCAGTTGCTTGCTTTTCTCTGCAGCTGAGAGCTCTGATTGATACCTGTACTGTCTGGATGTTGTGGGCGTTTCAAACTTAGTGGGTCCCAAACAGAACTCATTGCCTTCCCTCAGGGACCTACAGCATTTTACTCTGAATCTCAAGCACATTTCCTCAGTACATACTGGATTTACAGAATTAGAAACCATAGTCACGTTCAACTCCTCTTCCCTAACTTCAGCCCCCTCAGTGTTTACCAAAGGAGGGTCCACCTCCCCTGGCTTTTCCTCAGTCTTCGCTGCCGCTGTCTTCACCCAGGCCTTGTGGCCTCTTGCCTTGATCACGGCACAGCCTCGGATCTGGTCTTCTTTCTGCCATTCTCAGGACAGGAAGCAGAGAACATCCAGCATGGCTTGTGAGGGTGAAAGATGAGGACAGAACGCAAGAGAGAGCAAGGGGGATGAGGGTAGATTTAAACCCGAGAAATTCATGCCAGGAGTGGAAGAGAAAAAAAACTTTCTTTAAGGGTTTGAAAGGAGAAGGAGTAAAACAGTTGTTTCTTATTATTCACAGATTCTGTAGTTGGAGTTTCACCTACTCACTAAAATTTGTGACCCCCAATCAGTGCTGGTGATGCTTTTGTGGTCATTTGGGACATGATCAGAGTGGAGAAAAATTTTGAGTCCCCTGACATGCACGTTCCCAGCGGAGGTGGAACAAGGTGACCCTTTGCCTTCTTTTCAGCTCACGTACAATAAATGTGTCCTTTTTACATTCTGTTCTGTGTCACATTTTTGGTACTTTTTCTTGGTGATTACGCTGTGTAAAATAGACCCCCAGCATGGTGTGGAAGTGCCGGCTAGTGTTGCTAAGTGCAAGAAGGCTGTGATGTGCCTTATGGAGAAGATAAGTGTGTCAGATAAGCTTCCTTCAGGCGTGTGTTACAGTGCTGCTGACCCTGAGTTTAATGTTAATCAATCATACATATTAAACAAGGTCTTAAATGGAAGCACACATAAAACAAAGAACGTATTGGTCAGTGGATGAAGTGTGACGAGAGGCTCACAGGAACCTAGCCATCTATTTCCCTTAGGAACCACGGTTCACTTCCATTAATTCAGTGTTCGCAGTGACTGTATGGCACAGAGCTCCTGTGCATAAAAGGAACCAACTGCATTCTGGTGCTGACATTCAGCCCCTTGATCCTTAACAGTGCTCGATGTGGAAAATGGGAAGTGGCTCCTTGCATACCCAGGTTTACTCTCTGGGAAATGATTATATCAGTCAGGATTCAACCAGAGAAGCATAAACCAGTAGGAGATATCTATTCTAATAGATGTATTGCAAGGCTTATGTAATTGTGCAGGTTGGCTAAGTGAGCCCCAAATCCGTAGGGCAAGCCATCAGGAAGGGAAGATGACAAGCCAGCTAGAACCCCATGGGCGTGGCAGAAGCTGTTGTCCATAGTAGTCAGAAAGGGAAAATCCAGCAAAGCAGTTGTAGATCCAGCTGCTGTTGAAGTCTCCTTCTCTACGAAAAGCTCAGTCTCTTTTAAAGGCTCACCTGATTAGGTTGGACCCATTGAGGATAATCATCCCTCCTTGTTGTCAACTGAATAGAGCCTTTGATCACATCTGTAAAATCTCTTCACAGAAGTACCCACATTAGTGTCTGAATCATTGAGAGAAGGTGTGTGCACACCACATGCTGGCCTCTGCCCTCTTCTGTCCGTGTCACTGAGTCTAGCCAAGTTAACACCTCTAAAGATCATCACCAAGATGCATCAAATATAAATTCTGATGCAGCTTCTTTCTCAGAGTTGGGATGATGGGTTCTGTGTGAGTGAAGTCACGTGACTTCACTTGGCTATATCTTCAAATCATTCCGAGTTTTATTCAACCTCCACCTCTCTCCTATGACCAGGCACCACACCATTCTAAGTGTTTTCCACAGAGAAAGGTACTTTGACAACATCCTTGTTTTTTTTGCTGTACGCGGGCCTCTCACTGTTGTGGCCTCTCCCGTTGCGGAGCACAGGCTCCGGACATGCAGGCTCAGCGGCCATGGCTCACGGGCCCAGCCACTCCACGGCATGTGGGATCCTCCCGGACCGGGGCACGAACCCGTGTCCCCTGCATCAGCAGGCGGATTCTCAACCACTGCGCCACCAGGGAAGCCCAACATCCTTGTTTTATGTGTGGGGACACTTAGGCACAGAAGTTAGCTGACTTAGTTAAGTGATGGAGCCGGGATTCGATCCCAGGCGGTCCAGAGCCAGAGCCTGTGCCCTGCCCCTTCATGCTGTGCTGAATCTCAACATGGCATTGCGACAGGTCATTTCCATTCTGGACTCCGACTTGTTTTGGGAGGGCAGGGTCTGTACAGGACCATATGGGAACTTGTAGGCTTTGGTGGTCTGGTGGCAGATGGGGAATGCTCTCATTGGGGACATTAGTGTCCCTTGTAAGGGTTGGGCTGTTAGACTCTACTTGCAGAACTCTGGTCACTCTGGTTTTTCTCTTGGGTCATGTGCCACCCACAGTCCCTTGAATCCTCTCAACCTCTGTTTTACAGATTCTCCATTTACCCCACACTCAGGCCTTATTCCACAGACACTGTCCCAGATGTTTCCTGAAGCTTCAACTGAATCTCCTGGCCAGGGTTAGACCCTGAAGCTTCAACTGAATCTCCTGGCCAGGGTTAGACCCTCCCCAGAACCTTCCTATAGGGCTCTGGCCATTCATGCCCTCAAGCAACCAGTGTGGAGGCATTTACTCTGTGCCAGGCACCTTGCTAGGTTCTGGGGATACAGCTGTTCATAGGACAGACAAGCCCTCAATGCCTTCAAAGTCATTACATCCCCAAGTCCCAGAGAAAAGGCCTGGGGAGTAGGAATGCCTGTCAAACAGGAAAGCTGGACCCACTAAGCCTTGCATACTGCCTTTCTTCCTCATTCAGCCGTTATTTGCAAGTTTGTGTGTTTCTCTTTTCATAGGTGAACACATTAAAACAATTTTACATCGTTAAGAGTTCTTCTTCTTCATCTTCCTTGCTCTTTTTCTGCCCTGCCACCCCAAAGGTGACCCTTATCCATTTAATGCCTATCTTTCCAGATCTTTCTTTCATGTGTTTATAAACAAATATGAATATATTGTATTTGAAAATGTTTATAATTGCACACAATAGTCATTCTATAAATGCTTATTGGTGAATGAATGGATGAGTTTCCACATGTGTTTCTCCCCATTTCCTTGCTGCCCTCCCTGATTTCTGTACCCTCTCTAGGCACAGTGGCCACACAGATGAGGAGAGTAAGAGCTCTGGATTCCTGGTTTTCCTTGTGAACCATGTTGTCTGGATGTGGACAAAAGAGCTTGCTGTCAGTGTTAATTAACTCAGGCTGCCATAACGAAATATCACAGGCTGGGTGGCTTAAACAACAGAAGTTTATTTCTCACATCTCTGAATGCTAAGAAGTCCAAGATCAAGGCGCCAGCGTGGTTGGTTTCCAGTGAGAACTCTTCTTGGCTTGTAGATGGCTGCCTTCTGGTTGTGTCCTCGCATGTTGGGGGAGATAGAGAGATTGAGAGATCTCTTCCTCTTCTTAGAAGGCCACAGTCCTATTGGATCAGGGCCCTACGCTATGGTTTCATTTAACCTTCATTACCTCCTAAGGACTCTTTCTCCAGACACAGTCGCATTGGGGTTTAAGGTTTCAACATAAGGATTTTTGGGGGCCACAAGTCAGTCCATAGCATTGTCTATGATGTCTGCATATACCTCCGGGCCACCACATACAGAGCTGGGCTGCTCCAGTGCCCCGGCTCAGGCTCTGCTCCCAGTGGGCATGCTCTCGGATGTTTGTTGATGCATGCATTTCTTAGAGTAGAGCTACTTGCCCTGGGACCTGGGGGAAGCTGAGGCCCCTCCCAATGGCCTCCATCCCTAGCATTCCATGTGAATTAGTGGAAATTTCAGCCACCACTTTGTGAATCGTTCCAGATGTGCACGCTTGGGGAGAGTGAGATGGCTGGAAAGCCAAGCTTGAATTAAAAGTTTAGTTAAGCTTAGGATGGTAGATAGCTGCTATCTCCTAAGGATCCAAGAAGGGGGAACAGGAGTATCATGAGATGCCTCAGGCCTTTTGAAAATGGGAGCTAGCTCTACGCCTTGATGAAACAAGTGGCATGCGAAAGCAGAATAATTAACTTTGTCCTCGGATCAGATCTTGGTCGGTTTTAAAGGCTCAGAAGGACAAAGAGGCAAGAGAAGGAAATAAGAGTCCACACGGAGTTGCTGAGAAGGGAGAAGAGTTCACTGGGACATTGAGGGCTAATTAGTTTTCGGAAGGCAGTTTCAAAGGAGAAACTGTCGGGTGTCCACAGAGATTCCGTCGTGGGGACCCTGAGTCACTGGGGGTGGCTCTGAGACACGTTCATGTAGTGGTTCGGATGCTAGGGTGAAAGAGGGTGATGCAGGGTTTTAGGGGGATGGAGTGGATGACATTTGTGGAAGAATGTCGGGGGGAAAGGAGCTGCTGGCTCGATGTGGCAAGAATGCTTACAAGGCAAGCCAAACGCGAAGACTGTGTGTTATCCAGAAATGAAATGTCTGCTTGATGTGGCCCAGACGTGTGGCAAATGGGACTGAAAGTTAGATCAGGAAAAACCAAAGGGTTGATGGAGTAACAGGAGGACTGTGAAGCTGGTAACCTGCTCTCCGGGTGGGTCAACTTGCAGCAGCTGTGAACTTGGACTTGGGGACAGTTGTTCCGTGTGGGGCATCCATTCCAGGTACCTGCAGTGGGGACAATCACCGTGCATCATCAGGTAGTGTAGAAAGAATGCACCAGGATGGTTAAGATCAGACAAACTCCAGCACTTTCTATGGTCAAGTTATAATCTCTGCAAGCCTCGGTTTCCTCACTGGTAAAGGTGGATAAAAATAGTACCTACCTATTCGCGCTGTTGAGAGGACTAAACTAGGAAACGCCTGGTAAGTGCTTAACAAACGTTAGCTGTAATTTCACAGTTAAGCAATACAGTTTGTGTCCTTGTGATAAGGAAGGACACTTTTACTTCACTTTCTTAACTCATAAGGAATAGGCACGTGGAGAAGGAAATAAACAGAACACAGGTGCAATCAAATGGATTTTAGCCAAAGTCAGGCCAAAGAGAGCAGAGGAGAGGGCTCAAGCTGTGGTAGAGTGTTTATCAGTTAGGAGAGGGAATTGAGTAACACAGGAATGGGAGGCTCGAAAGGGAGAGAAAGGAGAAAACGGAGGACATTTTATCTTTCTGTTACTCTGGCTGTCAGCAGCTTGGGTAGAGCGCCCACTGTGTGCAGCGTGCCCCGTTAGATAGGGGATTACATGGGGATAGATGGACCGGCCCTGTCACGTGGTCCTCACGCCCCACCTTGTCATGATTGGCAGAGTGAGCGTAGCAATGACAGAAGAATTAAATCCTGAACACGGCCAGGAGCACTAGTCCAGCAGAGGCCTGATGCTGCCTGACTGAGGGCCCACGCCCTCAGGGACTCTCTGTGTATCCAGGACAGAATCGGAGTGCCCACTTCTGTACTGCAGTGTGCCAGGTGCTTTATGAAGCATGCAGCCTGATCTCTGATTTTAGTCCAAGTTCAGAAGAAAGTATGTGGAGAGAACATTCAGGAGGCTCTGATGAAATTCCAGGAGAAAGGAGATGAACCCCAAACGGGCCCGTGGGATTGAAAAAGAGAGGACAGATGCAGGAGCCAGGGACACAGCGTTGGCAGATATCAGCAGGACTCAGCGAGAATGTGGGAGAAAGGGCAGGAAGCCCAGGGGTCTGCCTTGGGTGACCAGAGAGTCCTTTTGGCAGAGCTGGGCACACTGGAAGAACTTGGACTAGTGGTCCTCATGTTTTAGGGTGTTTGAGTCACCTGTAGGGCTTAATGCTACAGACTCCTAGCACCCCTCCCAGACCTACTGAGTCTGAATTTCTGCATTGGGCCCAGAATCTGCCTTTTTTAGCAGGTACCCCAGAGGCTTCTGATGTAGGTGGTCTACAAGTCACACCTTGAGAAATGCTGGATTAGAGAAGATAAGCCTCTCAGCCTGGCCCTGCAGAAAGCAGAGTCTGAGGCAAGGGCTAAGGCACTTAAGTTTTATCAGGGAGGTGAAATCCCAGGAGTGGGAGGGGAGGTGGCGAAGATGCAGTAGGACACGTGGAATTTTCATGCTGGCCACCTTTTCAAAATAAGCCGTGAAGGATCAGGCGGCTGACTCGGCATGGGGGCTGCTGCAGGCAGTTTGCAGGAGGAATCGCGCCTCAGCGTAGTTGTGGGGTGATGGATATAGGGGACTCTGGTTCTCTCCCCATCCCGCCTGACCCCTGTTTCCCGTGGGTGAAAGTCACTGCACTGCAACTCACTCCCCTGCCCTTCAGAATTGTGTCAACTGTCTCCTTGGTGACTTCTCAGGAGGCCAGGTCCCATACCCCTGGCAGTAGAGGGGCAACCGGGGTGGGCAGGGTGCTGGCCTAGAGAGAAAGGAAGAAGGAAGCAGTGAGAAGGGGCCCAGCTTTGTCTCCCAGTAGAGGAGGGAAGTCAGGCTGGGAAAGGTGGACTGCCGGTTCCCGTAATGAATTAGAGTTTTGAAGCTGGAGAGTAAGAAGAAAGATTTCTAGGGAAATGATTTAAATGGAATTACATTAACAATGGCAATAAGAAAGGAAGAATTTGTATCCATAGTAAATGTCTTTAAATTCTTCTTTGTTTGTATTTCTTGGCCCAGAAAAACTTCCATTAAAAGAGGACAGCAGTGGTCAAATGACACGTTTGAGCAGTGGCGAGTTTTGGCAGAAGGGAGGCGGCAGAAATTCAAGGTATCACCTGTATATTTTTTATCCTGAATTAAGTTTCTCCCTTCTCAGCCCAAAGTTCTAGTAAGAGGTTCCACTTGGATTAAAGAGCAAATGAGTTTGTGAATCTCATTCAAAATCCCACATCTTTTTTCCTCTGAAGACCTATAAGTTCCTAAGATGCTCTGAAAGGAATTTAAAACTAATAATTGTAATTCTTAAGGGCTGCCAGTGGCCTATGGGATTCCAGAGAGTAATAACCTCATTTAACATTTACGTGAAGCTTTCTGTCTGTGTGTCACCAGAACTTGGTTAACATTACACACTGGCAAATGCACTAATCTGTCATAGAAGTAGGGGGAATTTAGTCACAGGAAGTTTAAGTAACCGATCGTGTTGTGTAAGGAGCCAACAACGAATAGATGCTTAGATTTATTTTCTGCTGTCATCGTGAACAGAGGTATTTTATCATCCTGAATAAAAGTATTTCAGATGGCTATGAGATCAGATCCTAGGAAGAAGATCAGCTCAGATCTCTTGACAGTCATAAAGATGTTGATAACTCAGTGGTTACAAGTTGATTTTAGTTTGTATGTGTGTGATGTCTGGGGGCAGGGGGTAAAAATTTGCAGCTGTTGTTTATCTATTCATTTATCTGTCTAACTGAGGTGTAGTTGATTTACAATGTTATGTTAATTTCTGTGGTACAGCAAAGTGATTCCATGTATGTGTATATACACTCCTTTTCATCTTCTTTTCCATTACAGTTTATTACAGGATATTGAATGTAATTCCCTGTGCTATACAGTAGGACCTTGTTGTTTATCTAGTCTCTATATAATAGTTTGCACCTGTTAATCCCAATCTCCATCCCACCCCACTGCCCCTCCTTCTTCACAACCACAAGTCTGTTCTCTGTAAGTCTTTTTGGTAGATAGGTTCATTTGTATCATATTTTAGATGCACATATAAGTGATATCATATGGTATTTGTCTTTCTCTTTCTGACTTCACTTAGTATGATAATTCTAGGTCCATCCATGTTGCTGCAAACGGCATTATTTCATTCTTTTTTATGGCTGAGTAATATTCCATTGTATATATGTACCACATCTTCTTTATTCATTCATCTGTGGATGGACATTTAGGTTGTTTCCATGTCTTGGCTATTGTGAGTAGTGCTTGCAGCTGTTTTTAATACAATCACGGTGCTTGTGAGTAGAGGTAAAGGATGGGTGAGGATGGGTACATAACTCATGATTTGAGGTAGAAGTTAAAGGTCAGACAGATGAATAAAGTGTGGATTATTAAGTGCCTGTAGCCAATGTCATTACTTTGAATTAAGAAGTAAAGAAAAGGTTTTGAGCAACTGAAATGGCAAAATGGGGAATAGGAAGAAATGCCACACTAGCATCATGTAAAGAAAGAAAAGGACGAAGAAAGAGAGAGAGATTATTGTAGGAAGTAAATGTAGTCCATTAAGGAATTTATTGCAAGAGATATTGGCCATACAGAAAGAAGACTCATGAGCTGCATGTTTTAGAGAGAGTGATTATTGGGGACTGGATCTGTAACGCTCATGCAACAAAGTTTTACTGAGCAACAGACACATACAGAGCACTGAGACAGCAATGAGAAGAGTTTGTGTCTTGCTTCCTTGGTCACGTCTTTCCTCTCTGGACCATCAGGTACTACATACCTGTTTAGAAAAAGAAAGACAGAAAAATATCGTTAAAAAGGATGCTTTGTCCACAAGGTCTCTTCTAGCTCTAGAATTCTTTGATTCTGGGCCAAGATCCCTAGAGCTCCACAGAGGCTGTAGCAAGTATATTCTTTTCAGGCTGGATCCCTATAGCGTTGGATGGTTGTTGTTGTGATTGTTTTAACGTCCTGCCTCCCAATCTTATTTCTGCCAGATAGGTTCATTTATTTTTTTGCAAACTGATGGAAAGCCTAACCGAAGCCACCTTAAGCGTGAAAGTAATTTATTGGCTCCCAGTACTGAAAAGTCCTGAGTGGATTTATTCAGGAATGGCTGGATCCAGGGCCTGAAGTGCTGTCACAGTATTCTGAGTTCCCTCGTCCTCTCTCTCGGTTCTGCTTCCCCTGGGTTGTTTCCATGTTCAGATCTGCTCTTCCCTGTGGCAGCAAGATGACTGCCACAGCTTCAGACTCATCACCTATACACCTCCAGCTTGGATAGGGAACATATCTACCCAAGCAGGAGCTCCCACGCGCATCCTGTAAGTCATGCTGATCGTACTGGTTTGGGTCAGATGCCCATCCTGGAATCAGACGCTGTGGCCGGAGGGATTAAATTGTGCTGATTGGTCAGAACTGGGCCAGTGCTCCTCCTGGCCAGCGCCTTGTGGACCGGGAAGCTTGGGACAGCGTAACCAGGAGACGAGGAGATGGATTCTGGTGAGCCAAAAATTAATACTCTGCCACCCCAGGCTCAGTGAAACCTAGGGAGAGACCTGAGGTTCTGATCCAAAAACCAAGAAGAGGTCAGAGGGGCAAGAAAGACTTCCAATCCAGAAATGGCTCCGGGATGGAATGATGTGTCCCGGGTGGCAGCTCACTGCCCACGCAGCATGCCGTTTGTTCCACGGGCTGACCAGGGATTCTGTGTTACCCTGGTACATAGCTACTTTCAGGAGATCAGGGGGTGGTGTGTGTGGAGGGGGAATCCTCCGCTTCCTGTTTAGGATTACACTCTTCACCCTCCCCTCCCACGCAGGCCATATGTTCATTGCAAGCCTCAGCATCCAGCCAGAAAAACCCTTTGTGTTTTCTTGGCAAAACTAGGGCCCAGTAATTGAAGTCCATATGCAAAGCTGCTCCCCCCAGCCCCCACCGAGGGATTTTAATTAGTATGTAATTGGTCAGAGAGGTACTATCAAATAGCTCCCAGTCTGGCCGGCTGGAAATGCGGTATTTGAAAAGTCCCAGACCAGAGAGGGATAATACATGCTTTAAGTTCCATCTGTTGGAATGATTTGTTGAAGGTAGAAATTTCTGTTTCTATTTTTAACGATTCTGCTCATAGTGTTTCTTCAAATCATGTAACAGCTACCAGAGTTTTCACAGGATGTAGGACTGTAAGTGAACTAGAAGAAGGCTTAGCAAATCCATGTTTCTCCCTTCAAAGAAATTCATAAAATTTGGGGGGGATGGGGATGGAAAGAGGTGAGCCGGGCATTTGGTTTGAGTAGCTGGGCAGCACCTTTGGCTTATGTCCATTCATGACGACACCCGTCAGGGAAATCAGCCCGTTGGCAATTTGTGATCTTTGAAACGAAGAGCACCCGTGTCCTGTAGCGTTGCCTCCAAAGCCCCCATGTGAGTGAGTCTGTCTCCGTGGGAGGAAGGACTTGGAACTCCCCTTGGTGGACAAGGGTCATCAGCAGAGGGGAAGCAATGGGTGCAGGAAGCAGGGAGGCAGAGACCTCACTGCCCTGTGGAGGTGCTCAGGCTAGAGTGAGACTGCCGTGAGATAAGAGTGATGATGATAAGTATTATTGCCGTAGTAGTAATGCTCTCATCACCGTCACCATCAGGGCAGCCAGCCTGTGCTCTATGCTCGCTGCAGACTTGGCAGCACGCTCAGCATCTTCTGTGAGTTGTGATGTTCACACCGTCTGTGATGTTGCTCCAGTAGCTCCCCTGTTGCATAGGCGAGGAACTGAAGACTCCTACGGCTTGGCTGGCTTGCTTGAGGTTACCAGCTAGTCAGTGGCCGAGCCGGGCTTTGAACCCCAGTGGTCTAACTCCAGAGTCTGGCCTATCAACCACCAGGCTTGCTCCCTTCTCCCAAGCATCACCAAGTGCCTTGGTTTTGCTTGCAGAACATGTCCTGGAAAAAGGGATGTAGAATGGCTCAGCTCCTGTGCTTTCCTACCCAGCTCTCAAGTGTGGAAGTGAGGTGTTGATAACCTGCCAGGGCCACACCCAGAGGAGGGGTTGAGAACGTGTGTGGAAGGGATGGGGGCAGAGTATGGAGCGCTCAGGCCCCTAGAAGGCCCACCTGACCTTGGATGGGCCTCTCTGTCCCTTCATGTGGCCGGAACCCTGAGGGTCCAGGCAGTGTTCCCTGCAAGGGACTTCCTCTCCTGTCTTCTCACTCTCCTACTTAGGGGCTAAAAGATGGGTCCTGCTCTTGCCCTTCGAGGTGGAAGTCGTCTTTGAAGAGGTGCTTGGTGCTCAGTCATTTGGCTTGGGGCCTGCGCCCACTGGGAGAAGGCCTGGCTTGTCTTTTTCCATCCTCTTCTCGTTCTCTTGTCTGTCTGTCCATTCATCCATTCATTCAACCCTGGTCCTTCTCTCCAGTGCACTCATTTTCTCTCCCTTGGCTGGAGAAGGTCTGGGAAGGTGGCCTGGGTTTACTCCACTCTGGGCATGGAGTCCATCACCCCATTTACCCTGCTTGCTGTTCTCCCTCGTGTGTCATAGTGGTGGCTGGCTCTTGTTGGAGGCTCAGAACTGGGCCTGGGAGTGAACGTTCTGGATCTTCCCCATGCTCAGCTCGCTCTAGTAGGGAGTCCACAGCCCAGCCGGTCTGGCTGGAGTTTTGCTCAGAGCCCGAGGCCAACGCCCACCAATAATAAAGTGTCGTTTGGCCTTGCTTTGTTCTCTGTGTGCCCTTTTCCCCCAGGGGCCTTGTGGGGACAGTGGCTGGTTTGTGGCAGGACTTGGGGTTTTCTGTGTTCTGGCCAATCCCATCATGATGCCGTGTTGCTCTCACTCCTTCAGACGCTGTGTGCACATACCCTGTACTTGCCCACGGGCGCTAGACAGACTGTTGCCAACCAAGATGGGTCAATCTGGGTGAATGGGGTATGGATTGAAGGAGAGGGGAAGAATTTGTGCTTGTGTCATGGTGCCCTGAACAGAATTCAGGAGATGAAAGCGTTTGTGTAAAGCAGCACAGAACCAGGAAATGGGGAAAAGGAAGGAAGGAAAGGAGGAAAGGGGGAGGGGCAGTTGTTGGAAATGACAAGAAAGGAAAGTCAGGAAGTCTGGCTTCTAGATGGAAGTCCTTTTTGAAGAGAAAACTAGTGATTGTTTAAAATGCTGTATTTAACATAAATTAGAGGGGATTAAGGCTAGAATCTAGAGTAGATGTTATTTGTCTCACACTTAAATCCTTGCTTCTAGAATGCTTTCTCCTTGCAAACTAACAGTATTCTGGGTTTGGGTCGTGATGCTGTATGAATAGATGTTGGTTTAGAAGAATAATTTTACTAGCTGCCCTATGAGAGCAATTTATAGTATCTTTCCTTTCTGTAACATCTAAAACAAAGGTTGGTTTAAAACAATCTTTGTAGCATTCCTGGTAAAACTAAAGGCCTTGCCTGACACTGCATATGGTTTGGTTTATAATCTAGGGATGGTTCCAGCGTGCAGAGATTCAAACTGGGTTTCTTTGTGGCTTGTCTGCACCTGCCGGAGATCTGGTGCACCGATTAAAGTTACAAGGCAGCTATTAGCCACCAACTGACACCAAGATTATAGGTTAAAGTCTGAATTGGTTTAAACGGTGTCATGTGTCCAGCAAGGCAGAGAGTGAGGTGGGGGACATGTGTTTGGCAAATGGTAAGAAGCCACTCCAGTCAGGGGAAGGAAGTCTTCTTATTAACAGTTACACACCAAGAGAAGTGGAGTCGGGGTAGGTTTGTTGGAAAAGCCTTGAATCTGGAGTCAGGCAGACCTAAGTTCTGAGTCCTGACGGTGTGACCCTGGTGAGCCTCATTTGTCATCTTAAAAATGGGAATGATCATCCCTGATTTATAAAAAGAATTCAGTGAATTGGAAACCACGTCATTCTTGCTGGCATTAATGCAACAGAGTTACACTGAGTTGCGTTAATAGAAAATCAGCAGCGGGACTTCCCTGGTGGTCCAGTGGTTAAGACCCCGCGCTTCCAGCACTTCCACTGCAGGGGTGCGGGTTCAATCCCTGGTCGGAGAACTAAGATCCTGCGTGCCATGCGGCGTGGCCAAAAAATTAATTAAAAAAAAAAAAGAAAAAGAAAATGAGCCGCAGCAGCATTGGAAGGAGGAGAGGGGCTTCCCTGGTGGCGCAGTGGTTGAGAGTCTGCCTGCTGATGCAGGGGACACGGGTTCGTGCCCCGGTCCAGGAAGATCCCATTTAAAAAAAAAAAAAAAAAAAAAAGGAAGGAGGAGAATGTTGTAGAAGCATCGAGCCTGCTGGATTGGGGTGCAGTGTGATGGAGAGAAAGGAGTCCCCCAGCCCTGGATTCAAGTCCTGGCTCCACAACTTACTAGCTACTTGACCTTGGGCAACTTCTTTGAGCCACGGTGTCTTCATCCGGACACTGGGGACAACACTGACAGCGCCCTCACAGGGCTGTGGGGAGGAGTAGATGAGTCGCTCCAGGTCAGTGCTGGGCTCACGGGCTCCAGAAATGCTCACAAACGTTAGTCACTTTCACCGTTAGTCACCTTGCTCCATCAAGCAACACTTCTCCCTCCGGCATCACCACTATTTATTCTAAACTGGGATTTCTTTCTCTTCCTACAAGTATCCTCAGAGGCTTCCTACAAGCAGACTTCAGTAATTGGAGGCCCCCTGCCCAATTTTTGCCGCCTATGCATGCCTCCTCTCTTGTTATTTATTATTGTTTTCTTCAAGTCAACTTTTTAATCCTTAAATGCATTTAAAGGAAACTTCACATCACAATGGTAAGTGAAAATCTGTGTAGATCTTAAAGTAGAATGTTTATGACTCACCTGAAATTTCTGTATGCACTGCCAGACACATATGTATTATACTTGGGGTAATACTGGTCTAATCCTTTGCTAGTTGAAGTGTGGTCCCTGGACCAGCAGCAACAGTATCCCCTGAGATCTTGTTAGAAATGCAGAATCTCAGGCCTCACCCCAGGCCTCCTGACACAGAATCTGCAATTTAAGAAGATCCTCAATGATTGGTATACTTTTGTGGGGGGCGGGGGGGGGGAACACTTATTCATTTTTTTAGTGAGGTGAAATTCACATATATACTTTTAAGGTTTGAGAAACAGCGGTCTAGGGGATCTTTAAAGTTCCTTCCAACTCTGAGAACTAATGCCAAATATTGATATTTCTCCCTCGTTCTGAGATCCAAGTCGATATTTCCAACCTAGGTGTTCTACTCTCAGCCTAAACCCCACCTCTGGCCTCTCCTAAGAGCTCCCATTCCCCCGGATAGACCTTGAAACCATCTTTAACTCCTTCCTCCCCCACCCGCACTTAGTTCCTGTCAAGCAGACCCAACTCGATCTCCATCAGGACGTTCTTGGACTTCCCTGGCGGTCCGGTGGTTAAGACACCGCACTTCCACTGTGCGGGGCACGGGTTTGGTCGGTCAGGGAACTAGGATCCCATGTGCTGTGCAGCATGGCCAAAAAAAAAAAAAAAAAAAAGGATCTCTTTGATTCCTGTAGCTCCCCCTGCACTGCAGGCCCCTCATCTGAGGGCTGGCTGTTGCCCTCTCCCTGTATTCTTTTTCCTGCAGGGGATCCTTGCTAGCTCCGTGTTCTCGAGGCACGAGTGTGGTCATATCATCCACTCTTCAGTCACCTTGTGTGATTCCCTATTACCTACCATGGAGCGACCAGACTCCTTAGTCTGTCCTTTAAGTCTCTCCATTATTTTACTGATATCAGGCTCCCACCTACATATACCCTGAGCTGTAGACAAGTCGTACAAGGCATTGTTTTATACAAAGCTTTCCCTGCCTCCACGTCTTTGCTTATGCTTTCCCATTTCTGAAATGCGTTTCTCTCCTGCCTCATGATTTCACGTCTCCACCTCTCAAAACTCTTCCAGTCCAAGACCTCTGCTCACGTTTCACCTCCTTCCTGAAGCCTTCCAAGGCTCCCCAGCTCCATAGCTCTCCTTAATTTCCACTGCCTATGGTGACCTCTGCCTTTTAGCGTGGTTGTATTAGCACTAATCTTAACTCTTCAGGCAGCAGGTATGACTCTTAGTGCCATCAAGTCAATTTAACTCCCTTTAACTCAGTTTCTATTCTGAGCTCCCCATCTGCTTGCAAATATACCATCCCATTCTCCATTACACTCTCTTTGGCCCCAGGCCGCATTCTCAGTGCTAGAGGATTGGGGCCAAGGCACCTGCGAGGTGGTATATCGTGTCCTCAGATGCCATCTGTCCAGCTGGCATCTACTGGAATGTACATCATTCTGTTAAGCCTTCAATCACTGGACATGTAGGTCGCTGCTGCCGTATCGCATGTTTCCCTTTGCAAGGCCTCTTTAGGTCCTGCAGCTGTACTCTCTTTACTGCACTGGTGTCTCTCTTGGACGCACAGGGCCCTTCTTCTGCCCTGTGCCATGCTGAAGCCATGCAACTCTGCACAGCTGCCTGACATTTTAGTGTATCACGTAGCTCTACCACCTAGCTGAGGTCTGGGTGCTTCCCCAGGCATGGGTCAGCGCTGCGCTCAGAGCTTCCAAACCTATCTGGAATTTTTGTTGTTTCCTTCTTCCTTAGAGGTTACCCAGTTGGAAAGGTTGGAGTCAGGAAGCCTTACATGATCATGTATTTTCCCTCAAAGTGTTAATTACCAGAATCTGCTCCATTCCCAACAGGGTGTAGACTTTGAAGCTCAAAAGGAATTTTTTCTCTTTGCTTTCTCATCCCCGGACTAGCCTGTCAGACTGATTAGGGCAAGGGCCATGGATATAAAGAAACCTGGGGAAAAATCCACCATTAATATTATCAACTATTATCCTGCTACATGATTTGTAAACTGCTTGGGGACAGGGAACTCTGTTTAATTCATCCTAATATGTCCCTACAGTGACTGAAATAGTGCGTGCACAGAGAAGGCACTAAACGCACGGTTATTAGGCAAGAATATAAATGATAGGTTACTTTAAAAAAAATATTTAATTTATTTATTTTTGGCTGCGTTGGGTCTTGGTTGCTGCACGCAGGCTTTCTCCAGTTGCCGGGAGTGGGGGCTACTCTTCGCTGTGGTGCGTGGGCTTCTCATCATGGTGGCTTCTCTTGTTGCGGAGCCTGGGCTCTAAGCGCGTGGGCTTCAGTAGTTGTAGCATGCAGGCTCAGTAGTTGTGGTTCATGGGCTCTAGAGCTCAGGCTTAGTAGTTGTGGTGCATGGGCTTGGTTGCTCCGCAGCATGTGGGATCTTCCCGGACCAGGGCTCGAACCCATGTCCCCTGCTTTGGCAAGCGGATTCTTAACCACTGTGCCACCAGGGAAGCCCTAAGTTACTTTTTTTGATTCTGTATTATTAGTGTCATATTCATGGTTTTTCATCTCACTGATGCTAACAGATATCCATCTCTCTATATATGATGATAAAATAGGAAGAGAGAAAAAACAACCTGGTGGTTGGGCTGACTGGATAAAATCTACTAAATAAATGAGAATAATGATATCTGACAGTCATTTATTCATTCAGCGTATTGAATGAGGACTTTCTCTGGGCCGTACACTATTGTGGGGGGCATTGGGAGATATTTGTGGATGAGACATTCAAGGCCCCTGGTGCGTTGTGAGGAAACAAATAATTGACACATGCTCAAATAAACAGGGTAACTTCAGAAATAGACAAGTGCTGTGGAGATAATCACACATGTAAATGTACAATTAAGCAGAGGTAAGTAAGACACACAGAGAGACCTGGCAGGGATGCTTGTACCAAAATCTGAAAAAGGGGTAGGAGTAACCAGCCATAGGAGACAGTGAAGGTGAGGGAGAGGAGGAGGGGCAGGGCGTTTCAGGCAGAAGGAAGCGCATGTGCAATGGCCCTGTGGCAGGGAGAAGCATCATATGTATACTTAGTATCTAGAGAATGAGGGGTGTGTGAACATGAGGAAGGAGGTGAGCAGAGGCAAGTTCTTCCTTTCATCTTCTCATCCAGTGGGCAGGTATTTGTTGAATGCCCGCTGTGTGCCAGGCACACACTGAGGCACAGTAGTGAACAAATGGACATGGTCCTTGCCCTCGTGGCGCTCACGGCCAGTCAGTAGAGAGAATGCTCTTTACGCTATTATGGCAAGCTAATGGCTTGTTTGAGTGCTGCCTTTTATTTATTTAGGAACTCTTATCTTGCTAAATGTAATTTCTTCCTTTTAAAGGAAATGACAGCATGTTCTTAGTGCGTGCTGTTTTGGAATAACATATTCCTGATGAGAACATCACTTTTCAGCTAGGTATGTCATGAGGTTGAGACCGAAAAGACCAACATGGGTGTTGATTGTAGTTAGTCTGCTGATTGACTTTACTTACAACCTTTGATAAGGTCTTATGAAAACTCAGCATTTGCAGATGCCAAAGTGAGGCTGTCTGGAGGAGGTGGGTAAGATCTGAGCTGTGTATTAGTTCATGGAGCACCAGCTGCCGTGAACAGATACACACCAACATTTCAGTGGCTTATTATGTACAGGTTTATTTCTCACCAGATGTCTCTGTCAGCAGATGGATCTCCTCTAAGAGGTGCTTCAGGCTCCCACGTTCCTTCCATCTCGTGGCTCCACCCTCTTCAACTTGTAACTTCCAAGGTCACACAGAAGGGGAAAGAACATGGCAAATTACCCGTGGGAGGTTTTAATGGGCCAGGCCTGCAATGGCATCTGTCACTTCTGCCCGTGCCACTGGCCAGAACTCAGTCACATGGTCACACTGACTGCAAGGGAGGTTGGGAAATGTAGTCTAGCTACGGGCCCCAGAAGAAATGGAAACTGTTTTAATGAATAATGAACTGGTCTCTGTACCGTCTGCAATTTAATTAATCCTGGTGCCTTTTGTACTTGGGTTCACATTATTCTGTGGCCTTTGTCTATTCCTTTAAAAGAGAAAAGGCCCAAGTTGGAAATAATTTGAATTTTTCTTTGTTGATATATGGTTTAAATAATGACACCCCTAAAAAAGTTTCATTACTTTCACTTTGTTTTCTCTTTTCTTCTTCCTCCCCTTCCCTTCCTTCCTTCCCTTTCTTCCTTCTTTTCCTCCCTCCCTTCCTCCCTGTGTTGAGAGTTAGGAATTTCCACTAACTCTGATTTAGAATTCACAGGTTTGAATATAGCCAGCTTGGCTTTCATATATTTGTCAGTCTAAAAATGTCAATGGACAATTAATAAAAATTTAGAAGCCACTTATCTCCATTTGGAGGGGGAATTAGAGGCGTATAGTTAGCTTTGAGAGCATAAGATCATTTGGTTTTGGGGCCAACTTATTTGACCACAGGAAAGGAGGGGAAGGAATTCAGGCTCTTCATGACCTAAACCCTCAGTATCTGTTTCCATCCTTAATAACAAATGGGAAGGGGAGCAGTAATGGGGGCCTGTTTCTGAGAGCTGTTCATTTTCTCCCTGATCATACAGGGCTGTGAAATGTGAAAATCATCAGGGACTCTGAGCACGGTTCCCCTAAATGCCCCGTTGCCCACAGGGAACCAGCCAAAGGCTGGGGTTGGCTTCAGATGGCTGGACAGGTGGCCTTGTAATTAAAACCTTTCCCTTCTAACTGCAGGCCTTGTTTTGCCAGGAATCTGAGGTGAAGAAAATGTTCTAGTTAGATTCCTATACCAGCTGCTTTGAAAGCTGCCGCACAGTTGTCCCCAGACCACAGCAGACAACCACATCTCTGCTTTCAGAATCTTGGGGACTTAGTGTTATTTGAGATGGGTTTAGCGCGCGTAGAGATGAGGGAAGATTTCTTCCTGATCTCAAAAGTTCAGAGCCTTTTGGACGACTGGAACAGCACAAAAGAAATTCTGGAATGTGTACGTTTCCTCTTTATCTCAACTTTGTGAGATAGGGGCCATTATTAGTCCTTATGTTGTGGATGAGGTACACAGGATTTAAGTAGCTTGATTGTGGTCAAGAGGTTAAGCATCAGTCAGGATGCACATCCAAGTAGTGTTGACTCCAGGTTCAGGCATTGGTAACCTCTTCTGTTAAGCAGGTCCAAAATGTAATTCCTGAGCATCCTCCCCGTATATAGTCTCCATCTTCACTCTTCCTCCATCCTAGTTCACCGGCCCTCCACCCTCCCAGTTCCTCAGGCCAAAAACCTGGGAGTCATCCTTGACTTCTCCTAATCTCATCCCCCCAGTAGAATTTACCAGGAAATTCAATTGCTTGTGTTTACAATCTACATCCAGAATCTGGGTACATCTCACCATTTCCAGTGCTACCAATACCTTAGTCAAAGCTCTGTCTGTTCCGTCCTCTAGTCTACAATAGCCTTGACGCTGATCTCTCTGTTTCTAGTCTTGCCGTCCTCTGGTCTCTTCCTGTGAAGAGCTCTCCACAAGATCATCATGGACCCGAGCCTCCTTCTCTCTCATTTACCTTGCCTAGGTGGCTGTGTTCATCTTTGTGGTCAGAGCTGCCTCAGCTCCTTGTCTCCCAGAAAGGGAATTAGAGAGGAAATCCTGGCAAACAGTTTCCTTTTAAACAAATGATGCACAATTTGTACACACCATTTCCAATCACATTTCACTGGCAAGTAAAGAGTCACAGGGCCAACTTAGCTGTAGGGGCGTCTAGGAAATGTAGTCTTGGAATGGATTGTCATATTCCCAACTCTTCAGGAAGAGAAGACTGGATTTGGACATAACTAGCCGTGTGCCAGAGTCCAAGAGGGGAAGCAGGTATACCTGTCAGGAGGCTGTTCAGGACCCTTAGGTAAGTGTTGACTGTAGCTTGACCTAGAGAAGAGGCAGTGGGGATGGAGAGAGATGGACAGATTTGCGATGTATTTTGGAGGTAGAATTGGGGGGTGGGGGGTGTAGGGTTGTGGAAAAAGTGGGGATCAAGGATGATTCCCAGATATTTCTGTCTTGAGAGACACAGTGATGCCATTTTCTGGGCCGAGGAAGCAGCCTGGAGCGGCCACCTGGGGACAGTGTGTGAGGCCTGTCGCTTAGGGGGCCCATCTTACATCATAGCGGAAGCAACCACACCAGGTTGGAATGGCTCCAGGGGAGAGTCTGAGGGGTGGTCTGCCCTGTGGATCAAATGCGTTTTACCTTAAAATGCTTCAAAGGAAGGAGGAGGGCAGCCTATTGTTGGCGCATTGGTAGGCCAAGTTGCTGGCAAGGTAGAGGTTGATTCAAGAAGCCGGGTGCCGTGGAGCCCAAATGGCATGTGGTTGCAGCCCCGGGTTAGGCCAGCAGATCTGCTTTCAGTTTGGGGGAAGGGAGGAGCTCGGTAGAGGCACTTATTTTCCAGCACCTGGGCCAGAAAAGATCATGCTCCCAGCACCTTGATGCCCCTTGACATTGAGGGCTCCTAAGTGTTTTTCTGTCTCCTGTTTGCCTGGGTTGGAGCGTGGTGTAAGGACATGTGTTTGCAATTAAAGTAGTTAAGAGACGAGGGTCTGGAAGGATGACTAACTCACCCAGCTGGGCAGCTACAAGGCCTGCTCTGGCTGTTTTGAGAGGCAGTGTGGATGGGGGTGGGGGTGGAAAGCTCAGGGGTCAGACCCAACTTGAGACTGATCAATTCTGAAAGAACCTGCGAAGCCAAGTTGCTCACTCTGAGTCTGGGGCCAAGACGCTCAGCCTGAGATGAGCCCAGCTGGTTCTGCCACCTCTGAGAGTATGCCTGGGCCAGTGCTAGTGTTTATAAATGTTAGCTATTTAAAAACATTGTTTAGTATTAATTTCTAAATCACTCAGTATTGTGCCATGTGAGGTTCTTTTCACCTTTCTTTATTTTTGGCTGCTTTGGGTCTTCATTGCTGCACGTGGGCTTTGTCTAGTTGCGGCGAGCGGGGGCTACTCTTCGTTGCGGTGCGCAGGCTTCTCGTTGTGGTGGCTGCTCTAGGCATGTGGGTTTCAGTAGTTGTGCCTCGTGGGCTCTAGAGCGCAGGCTCAGTAGTTGTGGCGCACGGGCTTAGTTGCTCCGTGGCATGCGGGATCCTCCCAGACCAGGGCTGGAACCCGTGTCCTCTGAATTAGCAGGCGGATTCTTAACCACTGTGCCACCAGAGAAGTCCCTTTTTCACCTTTCTATTTCACCACTGAGAGAGTTGAAGTTCAGTCTCTAGTACAGAGTACCATGGTAAGGGTTTGAAACATTGCTTGTGAATACACTGGTGTTCAGCTCACAAACTGGCTCCTTCGGCATCCACAGGGTTAAGCGTCATCAGGGCCAGGGTAGGTCATGGCCCCCATGGTCCTGCAGTTCAGGAAAAGGGCTCCAGGCATGAGGTCACAGGCTTGGGTTTGAGGCCAGCTCCCCCTTCTCTAGCTCTGGGATCCTGGGACTTGAGTAACTTGTGTGGCCTCCTGGGGTCTGTTGCCTTTTCTTTAAAATGGGGAGTAACCATTTCCCTGCCTACCTTGAGGGTATTGTTGGGAGGATGCCACGAGATGGCCCATAAAGGCACTTGGAAGTCAGTAAATTGCGGCACAGTGCAAGGTGTCTCCGTGATCTCAAAGAAGTGATCAGAATACGGACATGAGGGCTACAGTGCTTTTAATTTCTGCCTGTAGTTACCATTCATGAGGAGGGAAAGGTGGTTTGATGTTGGGAAACCCAACTTGTGTTTATGGTAGAAGAAAAAAATACCTTTAGATCAGTGTTAATAAGAAAAGTGGGGAAAAGCCTTCATTCCCCTGTGATGACTGATGTGTTATTTAGTGATAACTAAGATTCTTGGATCAGTGAATTTGTTGTTATAGTCATACTCTCACCCAAGGGTCAGAACCTGTGGGACAGAGGAGTGGTGGAGTGGTCATGATCCCATCCAACAGAGGTGGTGAAGGCAGACCTGGCCCCACTGCTGCCATGCAGCATCTGAGCCCAGGGCACACTCTGACGTACCACCTGGGGAACCCGTGTTAAAATTCACCCGGGACTGAGCAGGCTTGGAGCTCCCGTACCAGCAGCAGAGCCTGACTCGAAAGCCCGAGTGCTAACTTAGCAATGTAGCTGGGAGGAGAAAACCTGCGATATGCTTCTGGGAATTGCATTCTCAGTATCAAGGAACTGGATTGGTTTTAGTAAGCATGAAATCAAAGCAAAGGAGTTAGTGAGATTTGGTGGGCTATTTTATCTAACCTGTTCTGGATGAAGACCTTTTGAGCTTTATATTTGTCACTGACCTTTCAGCAGAGCAAAATTCTCCAGCCCACCGTAGGCAGGGCCTCCTGAGTAAACTGATCCTGCTCAGCCTTTCCTTGGAGTCACCAAAAACTTCTGGCATCACCGCTCTGCCTCCCCTAATCATATGACCGTTCCTGAGGGCTGACCTTCTCTGCCGCTTGCTGCATTGAAATCAGTGTCTTCCTTTTGAGTTACTCAGCCTAGGAGCCTTTAGAAGTCACACACTTAGACGTCTCATTTCTTAGGTAGGTAAATTTCTGGGGGAAAAAGTGCACATTCAGCTAACCTCCCGTCTTTGATGTTGGGTCTTTTTAGCTTCCGTACAAGAATGAGGCATCTTTTAACCTGCTCTCCAAATTCTAGGTTACACCGACTTTGACCTTGCCCCTCCTCTGCACTGAATATATTCGACTCCATCCAGTGACTGTCAGGGGCCTCCCATGTACGAGAATACTGCTTTAGTTAAAAGGCAAAGGCTTTTGGATCAGACCTGGGTTCGTATCCCAGCTCCACCGCTGCTGGCTGAGTCACCGTGAGCAAGCTTTTCTAACTTCAGTTTCACCCCCTGTAAAATGCGGTTAAGAGTACCCACCTGAATAGGGTTTTCATGAGGATTAAATGCCCTAGTGTGTATAAAGTGCTTAGTTCAGTGGTTGTATATAAGTGCATAATAAAAATAAACAAAACTTTGAAAATGTGTATAATGCTCTATGCATTTATTCATGTTTCTAAACAAATTTGTATGGAGTCCCCTGCGTATGCCAGACTGACTCTAGGCTCTAAGGAGCAGCAGTGGTGAAAGCAAAGTCCATGTCCTCATAGAGCTCATTTCTAGTTGAGGTGTAGGCAGTAAGCAGATAAACTCATAAATGTTATGTCAAAGAGCAAGAAATGCCTTGAAGAAAAATAAAACAGGGAAAGGGGACAGAATGACAAGGGTGGGGTAGAGGTTTTGTCCCTCAAACTTGCCCCTTGATGTAGGACCTTTGCACTGGCTGTGCCCTCTGCTGGGATGTACCCCATGCCATCCCCCATCCTCCAGGATTGTTCTTACTTCTTGCAGGTGTCTGCCTAAGCATCACCTCATCAGAGAGCCACCTCTTATCGAAAAAATGATACACACACACAAAATACATAAAGAGATGCCATTCCTTGCTTATAGGACTATAGGACTATAGATTATAGTCCTATAAAACTGACAAGTAGACAAATGACTGTCCTTCTAGATGAAGGTAGTTGCCTTAACAGAAGTACAAATAACATTCAGTTAAGGGAGTCAGGATAGGCTATATTCAAGAATAGTACTTGAGATGTTGCTTGGCATAAAAAGAACAGGGACTTTGGAATTGGAGCAAGCTACCCTGGTGACCTGGGGCATCACTCAGAGCATGAAGATAAGGATACCTACCTCTGAGGGCTGTTGTGTTCATTGAGAAACAAGTGAAATCCCAAGAGCCCACAGTAGTATGGGAGGTCGGCTCTCAATGGTGCCCTCTTCCCACTAATAGATAATTAATAGTGGTGTTTGGGGTATGTTCCCAAACAGCATTCAGCTCTCATAATGTGCTGTTGTCTTGTGATTGTTTATCTGGGCACCCGGCTCTAACAGGAGAAGGAGAGCTTCTTACAGACCTGCACGGGTGTGTCCTTGGCTTGGGTGGCACCATGCCTGTCATGCGGGGGCAGTTGATCAAGGACAACGAGTACATCATCTTGCAGAGGCAGAAGTGTTCTGCACAGGCAGGGACCTCAAGGGATGGTCTGTTCTATTCTTCATCTCTGTACCTCAGTACCCCCAAATTGTTTCTGACAGATGGGCGTTTAGCGTGTTCTTGAAAGAAGACTCCACTTCCTCTCTAGGGAAATGCATACTGAGTTTAACCACGTAATTCAAAGCAAGTGAAATGATGCCAGCAGGCCTCCCTCTTAGAGCCTTGATTCTATTTTAATGCCCCTGGTTTTTAGAAGGAATTAAAGAATATTGATTTTTCCAGTGCAAGGGCTGTAAACAGATTATTGTTATTTTTAAGATCAGAGATAGTCTTTAAGACATGGAGGTTTTCGATATCAGCGAAATCTTAGTTATCCTGGAGATGCTGAATATCAAGATAGTGGCCTTTCCAGGCACATTTCTCTTCCTGTATTTTTTTTTTTTTTTAAAAGAGCTTTCTGTTTGTTTTTGTCTCATAGCAACTCCACCATAAAATAAACAAGACACAGAAGAGAAACAATCCTAATAATTATGCTTAGGCCATTTCATTAAAATGTGGGAAAAAGGAGAGTGGATGCTGTAGTCTACTGGCGGGCTTGGGGGTTCCTCATTGATGGTACTTGGTCGCCTTTCACCTCTGTCCTCAATCAACATAGTTTAAGGTGAAAGTCACTGAGAATTTGGAAGTCACATCTGGAGCTGGACGTCAAGGGGCGCGTGTATGTTGTTGTGGGAAACTCTCCCTGCTGCTCAGAGCTTCCACTGTGATTGCGGAATGTGGACCACAGAGGCTGGTCTGGAGCTGAGGGCTTCGGGCAGCCCTGTAAGTGCTGCAGCCCCAAACCAGGAGGGGATTCGTTTGTCACAATGAAAGCATTGGCCCTAACTGTGGGTTGCCAGGGGAACCATTGCCTTAGAATGTGCCTGATTCTCCTGGATAGAAAGTTGCCTCAGAAAAATGCCATGGGGTGCCTTCTTCCTTCCTTCCTCCCTCCCTCCCTTTTAAAAATTTTATTTATTTATTTATTTGGTTGTTACTGGGTTTCAGAGTTGAGTGCAACATCAGGCAGACATACATTCGCTTTCTTCCTATAGATTGATGTACTCATGGGGGAGGGGTGAGCAGAGTTAGGTTTACTGTTGCCTTTGGTTATGGCAGTTGCTTTTGAGGAGAGTTCAGCATAGGGGAGGGAGCAAGACATTCATCCAAACCAGGGTGCGCACCGGAAGGAACCCAGTGACTGCGTTGTGGCCAGCTCTCAAGCAGTGCGTGGTTCTATGAGCCTTCCCCTCCACCTGCAGAGCTGCTGCATCCCCCTCCCACAGAGACTCATACAGGTCATCCAACATGCGTGCGCTTCCTTCCCTCTGCCGCAGGGCTTGAAAGCGAGTTCTGCCCTCCACCAGTGCTGCCTGTAGTTCAGGTCATGTGGTGCTACGCGTCCCCAGGCTCCCCACCCCGACTTCGTACCTAATGGGAAAGGATGGACACCTGGGAGCATCCCTTTGGAAGGTTACTGAACCCCCACCTTGTGAAGGTCTGTTAGTAGCTCTCCCATTTCTGAACATCCTCGTCAGCTGACAGGTTTATCTTCACCTCCAATCCAATCCCCCAGCCTTGGAGTCCTTTTTTTTTTTTTTTTTTTTTGCGGTATGTGGGCCTCTTGCTGTTGTGGCCCCTCCCGTTGCGGAGCACAGGCTCCGGACAAGCAGGCTTAGCGGCCATGGCTCATGGGCCCAGCCGCTCCGCGGCATGTGGGATCTTCCCGGACTGGGGCACGAACCCGTGTCCCCTGCATCGGCAGGCGGATTCTCAACCATTGCGCCACCAGGGAAGCCCTCAGAGTCCTTTTTGTGGTGAATGACCATGGCATCTCCCTGCTCCCACTCCCTCGTCTTGGACTTGGTTCTGTTGTTCATCCCTCAAGCTTAATTTCTGTAGCCTCCTCTCACCGCTAGCTTCTTTCTTCCCTTTAAAATGTCCAAGTCTCTCTGATCCTACAAAGGGCCCATGCCTTGACCCCATAACCTCTCCAGCTTCTGTTCATCCTTTCTTCTCCCTTTCTCATCTGAGCCATCTATGTGCCCTGTGTCCACTTACCTCTCATCCTCCATCCAGCCCATTCCCATCTGCCTTCTCCCTCACCTTGCCACCAAGGCGGCTCCCAGGGCACCCACGACTCATCTCCCCAGCGCCATGTTTCCTTTGGACCCTCCTCGCCCTGGACCTCCTGTTGCATCTTGCACAGGTGAGCACTGCCTCCACCTCCAGACTCTTAGCTCCTGAGACTTCAGGCTCACTTGCTCCATTCCAGTTTCTCTCTCCTACATGAATTTCTCTTTCTCCATTTCGAAAAAAGTGATGGCTCCAAGGTGTCCTCCTTGACCCACTTCTCCTTCCACTTTGTCTTTGTGTGATGGCATCCACAGCCAGGGCTTTGACCACCATCTAAATGCTAGTGACTACCAGATGTCTATCTGCAGCTCTGACCTCTTCCCCCTCTCCGGCAGCCCTCCCTTCTGAGCAGGGCATCAGATGGAAATGCCTTCAGGGGCCGGGTGGATAAAGTTAGTGAATGAAATGGATTGAGTGTGGCAGGCCAGAGAACCTCTTGTTCTAGATGAAGGGAATGGCTGTCCCTTGTTTCCACCCAACTGTTGACATGTGGGAATTCAGGACCCGTGTTGCCATATTTTCCAGTTTTCCCTGAGAAGCCAGAAATACATAATCCTGTTTGGACTCTCTCAGTGATTAAATGTTGGTTCAAAAATGTCTGTATGGACCAAAGCCCATCTGAGAACCATGTCTGAGTATGGACCTGTCTGGGATAGTGGTTTGACTCGTATACTCCACTGACGGCCCAACACAATTATTTCAGTGCCCACAGACCCTTCACATTGAACGTGTGCCAAACCAACTTTTCCCCAAACCCTCCCCTCCTTTTCTTGGATTATTTTGCTCAGTTAGTGGCACTTACTTCTACCCACTCACCCAAGCTGGAAATATGGAGGGGAGGGTGTCCTTTCTTCCTTCGTTTCCCTCCTCTTCCACATTCAATCCACCACCGAGTGCTACCAACATAACTTCCTAAAGAAATCTTGAATCCATTATCTCCCCATCTTTTTACCACCCTTATCATAGTTCAGGCTTCTAGCATCCTTTGCCTGGACCAGTAGCCTCCCAAGTGTTTCAGGTGGTGATTCAGAGTAGTTGATTCCTCTGGTGTATAAGTTATTATTCTAAGCCAAATATGTCATCTTATTTCCTTGATAGTGGTTGGTTTTGGAATGGGTTTGTGCCCCAATCTGGGACAGTGGGATGGGGAGGGAAGGTTTGCTGGGAAGCTTCTGGAAAAGTTTTCCTTGCTAAGAAGGAGACCAAAGAAGAGATGGCTCCCTTCTGTCTGTGGTCTTTGCTGTGTCCATATGTCACTCGAGGAGCTACTGCTGCCTCATCTTCTGAAGATGAGGAAAGGCAGTCTGCATGCAGAGCCAACCACAGAAAATGGTAGAATGGAGAGAGATGGCACCTGGGCCCATGGTGATGTTGCTGAGCCACTGAATCAACCACCTGTGCTGTCATCTCAAAGCTTGCAGCTGTGTTAGATAATGAGTCTCTTGATGAATTCAGCTGGTGAGAGCTAGGGCTTTGTGCAGAGGCAGCCGAAGGCATCCTGACTGGTGCCCTTGTTTCCTGCCTCCAGGTCTGTGCTCCATTGCTCCACATGCTACCTGACTGCCAGGGTGGTCCCTCTGGATGCTGATCTGACACATCACCTCCTGCTGTGGCTTCCATTGCCCACAGGATAAAGTCTCAGGACTTTAGCAGAATATACAAAGGCTTCTGCCACAGGCACCCTGCCTCCACGGCCCAGTCAGCTCACACTCCTTAACACAGACTCTGTGCGTCCTTTAGTCTGATCTGCTTGCAGTTCCCTGCCTAGTGATGCTGTTTAACTCCTTCATTCATTTGACAGATTTATACAAGTGCCAATTCTGGGCCAGGAGCAGTTTGATACATACCGGCTACTACCCACAAATCCTCTGCTCTAGCCATCTCCTCTCCCTGGAGTGCCTCCCTTCTGTCTTTATCTGACTCCCACTTTCCTTTTCCCAGTCCAGTGTTCAGCCCTTGTAATATTTATTTACACACACACACACGCACATATCCATGGGTATATGTATATTTTAAGTTGTTTATTCAGTGGTTTTTGAAAATTTTTAAACATATAATAAATTAAAAGAATAGTACAATGAACATTCGTATACCTAGATTCACCAACACTTTGCCATATTTGTTCTCTCTTCTTCCACCCCCTGTATGTACATATGTTATACATACACAGATAATGTCCTTTTCTGAACCATGGGAATGTAATTTATAGATCTCATGATTCCTCGCTCGTAAATAGTTCAGCTTGTGTCTCCTAAGAACAAGGAGATTCTCTTATGTAACTGCAATGCTGTTAACACATCTAAGAAATTTAACATCAATACAGTAACTTTATCTAATATGTAGTCCACATTCATATTTCCTCAATTGTCCCAAAAGTTGATGGCTTTTTTTTCATCCAGAATCTTCTAGGCTAAATTCTCACCGTCTTTGGGAGCCTTCCTTGAACCCCTTCTGTTCCTGCATGCTCTCCAATGCCTTGTACAGACTGCCGTCAGGGGGTTAACCTCTCTGTTTCTCTGTGCTCCCTCCTCTTCACATGGAGTCCCATTTCATTCTCATCTTCATATTCTCCATGCCTAGTGCAGCATGTGGCACGTAGTAGGTGCTCGGCATTTGTTGGCTGAGTGGGTCATTAAGCGGCAGAATTGGCGATATAGCTGTTTTTTTCTTCCTTCTTTATTTAACTGCTTTTTGCAGGCGGTGATGTTAATAATGTGAGCAGAAAGATCCACCTGCCAAACGGTGAGGAGAGAGTTAATCCAGTTAGAAAATTGTGAACAATGGAAAGAGCCAGCAATTAATGATGGCCAAGGCCTTGCTCATCTAGAAGCATGTCCCAGAGAACTGAGAGTATCAGTGGAGAAAAACACCAGCCTTCTAGCAGTTGTTGCAAAGCCCTCATTGTATTTGCAGGTCCATCTTATAAACAGAAACCAGGACCCCTTCCAAGTGAGATTACTGCAAAACCCCACATCTACCCAGAGCTGTCCTTTCTCCCAGAATGCATTTGCCAGCCATCAGGATGGGTCTGATCGTACCAGGCAAGGGAAGTGTCTCTTAGCTCTGATGGCAGTGTTTCTTCCCTCTCAGTTTGACATTTATTTTTGAAGTCAGGTTTGAAAAGTTGTCTAAGTTGATAACAGCTGATACCATAATGAATATTTGGATCCAGAGACTCTAAATATGAACCCAAAGAACACTTCATTCTGCGGCTGCCACTTCCTCAGCCAAGAAGAATGGACTCAGGATCGGGACCGGCGAGGTCGCTAAGAAAGCTTCTGGCCGTTTGCGAGGAAGGGACCACTTGCTGTCTTCCTTGGAGGGCTCATATTTCTTTCCTAACTGGCCACAGTGTTTTTTTGCTTGGCCTCTTAAGACACCCCTGCATTCTCTGGGAGGGTTTACTGATGAATTAAAAAATAAATTCTTCATAAGCCACTCAAATACATAGGGAGCTAGTCTTCCCAGCTACCATAGGGACTGATCCAAAGACAGGGCAATCAAACTGCCTTGCTCTCCTGCTGGACGACAGCTCTGGGCATCTACAGAGGGCCAGGCGTTGTGGGTACAAAGGGCCAGGCGTTGTGGGTACAAAGGTAAATAAGTAGCTGCCTTCAGGAGCTCATTGTCTACTGGGATGAGGGGACACACAGAGTCTCCACGTTTATGGGGAGCTGTGTGGGCCACCAACCCAGCTTGGGGAGGGTGAGGCAAGAAAGGGCCAGTAGATGGAAGCAGGTATAGTATAGGTAGGGATTAGGTAGGCAGGTTGGGGGCGTTCAAGGTCAAGGGCAGGGGGCAATTAGGAAGGCTTTGATCATCATGGTGAACACAGGGACAGAGCAGGCATGGGCTCTGTGTGCAGGTGATGCTTGGAGTGTGCCATTTTTGATAATGTAAGTTGCCAACACCAAATCTGAAGGCTAACTCTGAGCCGACTTGGGAAGACTTTGCCTCCTTGGCTCTGGGTGACCCTTTAATGTTACTCCCACTAAGGGTTAAAGGTAGGAGACCCCCCCCCCCCGCCACCTCCAAAATAAAAAAAGTCAGTGAAGGTAATTACACCACCATCTATTTAGCTGCTGAAGAATTTACCATTCAAGGAGATAGGACCCTGCCTCACCAGAGGCGTTTAACAGTCCAACACTATCACATTACCCAGATTGTATAAAGAGTATGAATGATTTCCGCTCACAGACCTCTAATGGAGGTATCTCTTTACAAAGCCCCTACTTCAGGCCAGCTGAATGCCTCAGCAGTGCCTCCGAAATCCCGCAGCCCTAATCCCTTTAGCAACAAAGATCTGTTTCTTTGCTTAGCATGAAGTAGGCCTCAGAGGTCTGTGTGTGTCTTCGCCTGTAGACCAGAAGCCTCCTGTTTACAATTTCCCTATTCCTGTTTTTAATGTTGTTCTGAGAGCAGCCACAAAGGGCTAGTTTTGTCCAACAGGAACAAGGGAGCTATTAGAGAGAGACGGAGGAAGGAAGGAAGGGCGATCGCAGGGAGGACTCCTCGAGGGATTAGCAGACACAGCTGTTCCCGAAGGGAGAGGACCTTTAGGCTGTTTATAATTTCCGTCACATTTACATTTTAAAATATTTTATTTCCTTAAATTTTTTTTTTTTTTTTCTGATCAGTTTCCCATCCACCATTTAAAGCGAGCCTCTTGCTGCCATATTGATCGATTTAGGGACGTGTTTTAATATATTTAGTTGAGATTTGGCTTTTTACTTCAGTGCTGTGCGGCTCTGGTGTGGTGGTCTCTGCTTCCTGTGAGGTCACAGACCCCAGACCACCAGGTGCCTGAGGAAATTGCTGGAGGGGACCGGTTTCACTTCTTGTCCCATTTGTGCAAACTGTTGGAATTCTTTAGGCTCTATCTGACTCATTTGGATCCCGTATACCACCCTGTCCTCACCCACTTTTCAAATGCACCTCATTTTTGTCCTAATGTTACATTTCTAGCTCGTGTGTTATAAAGCGTGTCAAGTGCAGGTAGAGACTCTTTCATATTGCATATTGCTAAAATGCACTGACTTTAAGAAAAGTATTCATGGTTTCATCCTGAGAGCAAATAAGTTTCCGTTTTCTGTCACCTTCTAGTTCTAGTCTTTGTGCATATTCAGTTTTTTCATATTTGTAATAAAACCATAGAATTTTAGTTTTAATTTTCCATACTATTAGACTGTGTATATTTTTTCTATCCAATGACAATCAGTCTGTCTCTCTCTTTTTTAAAAAACTCTTTTTCCCTCCTTTCTCTTACTCTCTCCTCTGTTACGAAGACTGGCATCTTATATATCTTTTCACACCTAGTTCAGTGCTCAAACAATCATATGGAAAGAAACATTTTTATCCTGGATTTGGAGGATTACTGTTGATTTTATTAAAATGGGGTTATGTATTTTCCTACATCTTGCCTTCCTCTCTTAACAGCGTACAGAGGAAATCGCATTTAATATATTTTTAACCTAGCATGGTCTGTGCAGGATCATTTTGCCTAAGACGACTCTGGCTCAAGTGGAGATTCCCATTTATGTGGCAATTTAATTTTCACTCTGTTTTTGATAATTTTGACTTTTTCCTGGTAAGCTTTAGTCAGAAGCAAGTGATTTTTCTCAAATGTCCACTCAGCCCACTGCTGACCCTTTGGGCTCTTGCTGCCTCAGAGTACGTTTCCAGACTCTGACTTTTAGATCCGGCTGACTTGCTACTACTGTTACAGAAGTATTCCTGACGATTGTCTCAAAAGTTAAGTGTATGCGGTTTCCTTTTGCAGAGGCCTGGGATGTGAGCTAATCTTTAAGTCCAGGAGAGAAGGGACAGTGATTAACATTCTCCCAACTCACTCAGGGACAGCTGTTCCAAACCCTTCCTTCCTGCTCAAAGTAGTAACTAGTTTTTAAGAGGAACTTAAAATTTTTTTTCTTTAAAGAAGAATATGGAGTTCTTCCAGGATTGCTCAATTTTTTTCTTTCTCTAAAGTAAAATAGTACAAACCATGTGCCAATCCAAATGCACTGTCTGAATTCGGCCTCACTGGAAATGTGGACCATTAGGTAAGATGCATAGCCTCTGGGATATTGTTTTCCAGCAGTGGCCAGGAAAAAGCCACAATTTCAGTTGCGTTGATTTCCAACCCACGTCTTAGAAAGGAACGCTAAGGATATTTGAGGGAACGCGAGCTTCCGCAGTCCCCTGTCATCTGTTGCTGCTCCCGTTGTACGGGCTCCTTTGGCGGGATTACAGATGTGAAATGGCGATAATACGCATTTTGGGGATCACTTTCTGATGAAAAACGTTTTTAAGATGTCTTCCCATTCCAAGTATAAATTAAAGACCCTGTGAATTTTAATAAATGCTTTTATTAAAAACATAGAATTACCTAATATACATATCCTGTAGGTTATGAGTGTTTTGATTTTAGTAGCCTGTGCCAAAGACATGCCCTGGGAAGATGGACCTGCCTGGAAGGAGGATCTGTCTTTCTTCTTCTGGGAATGAGGTTTCTTTTTTCTTTTAATTAATTTTTAAAAATTGGAGTATAGTTGATTTACAATGTTGTATTAGTTTCTTCTGTACAGCAAAGTGAGTCAGTTATATATACACATGTATCCACTCATTTTTAGATTCTATTCCCATATAGGTCATTACAGAGTATTCAAGAGAGTTCCCTGTGCTGCACAGTAGGTTCTCATTAGTTATCTATTCTACATATAGTAGTGTGTATGTGTCAATCTGAATCTCCCAATCTATCCCTCCCCCTGGGAATGTGGTTTCTTTGATAAGAGGTAGTGGGAGGTACATCCGTAGGACCATGATGGTGGGGGAGGATTTCTTTCTAGCCATCTAAAGAAACAGAATCAACCCTGACCATCAGTGGGTGACAGACAACACAGTGCAAGCGTCTTACATTCACAAAGACTATGTAAATGAAAATGTATAGGAGATAATGCACAGGACCCTTTTATAACTATATAGTGTATATCAACTTGAATAATTCCATAGACATGTGTAGTAGTTGGGTCACATTATAGGTGAAGGAAAAGGAAGAATGACTTTATTGCTTTTATTTTTTTTCATTTGCTGATAGGCAAACAATTGAAAAGAAGTATTAACCAAAAGCCAAAAAGGAAACTTGGTAAGATATTACTTTTCTTCAAGAGATATTTTCTAAAAGATAAAAACTGCTTAGGGGGAGGTCAATAATAAAAAAGCAAATGGCATAGAATCCAGCAAAGTAAAAACAAAAATCCACGTGCCCAAATTACACTCCCCAGTAATTTCTATTTATGTGAGCTGTTAAAATTCATTGAGGAGACATCAGTTCATGCTCCTGTGGCCAAAATAAGGACTAGCTGTAAATGGTGCCAACTCACTTCATTGAAAAATGAAAAAAACTGGGACTTCCCAGTGGTGGTTCCTACCACTTCCCTGGTGGCGCAGTGGTTAAGAATCCACCTGCCAATGCCGGGGACAGGGGTTTGAGCCCTGGTCTGGGAAGATCCCACGTGCTGCGGAGCAACTAAGCCTGTGCGCTACAACTACTGAGCCTGTGTTCTAGAGCCCACGAGCCACAACTGCTGAGCCTGTGCGCCACAGCTACTGAAGCCTGCACGCCTAGAGCCTGTGCTCCTCAGCAAGAGAAGCCACCACAATGAGAAGCCCATGCACCGCAGCAAAGAGTAGCCCCTGCTCACCGCAACTAGAGAAAGCCCACACGCAGCAACGAAGACCCAACGCAGCCAAAAATAAATAAATAAATTTATTTTTTAAAAATGAAAAAACTCATTCTGAAACTATTTTTTTCATGTATTTGTTTATCCAGACAGTCAGTAGCAGGTAAAGAAGATTATTGGGTGAGGAGTAGGGTGAGAGGGCTGAGCTTCTAGAACCACTGCTTTACTAGAGCAATTTCTCTTTTATCCATTTTATATATTCATCTTCTGCCCAAGTCACTGTGTGTGTTTTTTATGGGGGGGGGTGGGGGCGGTGGCGGAAGGGGAGGTGGAAGGGGAAGCATTCTGTTGTTGTAAGAAATTACTTGAAAATGAGTTTTTTCTAGAGGATAGCTTTTCTTTTTTTTTGTAGTTTTAAAAATTGTTGCACTGTTGCACTAGTTTTATTTTATTTATTTATTTATTTTTATTTGCGGTACATGAGCCTCTCACTGTTGTGGCGTCTCCCATTGCGGAGCACAGGCTCCAGACGCGCAGGCTCAGTGGCCATGGCTCACGGACCCAGCCGCTCCACGGCATGTGGGATCTTCCTGGACCAGGGCACAAACCCGTGTCCCCTGCATCGGCAGGCAGATTCTCAACCACTGCGCCACCAGGGAAGCCCTGTTGCACTAGTTTTAATGCTGCATCGATTAATAGTATTTTATTTGGGTCTCATGGGGCAAAGTCACAGTTATGGCTATGAATGGAGTTTTGAAAAGGTGCATACTTTAGAATAGTTCAGATTTTGAATCTTTCAGGGGTTGGAGGTGATTGGAAAATATTTTTCCATGTTGAATATCAAGAGAAAAAACAAACTCCAAATACCGTAACATCTATCTATATTACAAATCTCCCAGACCTATGAGAATATTTTTCTGTAGGAAAAGATTCATGGTAGCCATCCACATAAAATGTTAACTCTGAGTTGTTGACAAACGCTGCTAGACCACAGTCATGGTCCAACAAATTAAGTTTGTGGAGTGAAGGAATCAGAGGTCTTCCTTCCTATTTTTGATGGTTCGCCTTTTCTCATTCTGATAAAATATTCTTTCCTTGGGACTTAACCAGTGACAGCGTACAGAATTAGATCCACATGTGCCTGCTGATTTTTCCATTCTCTTTATTTCCAGTTATTTTTTCTTAAATAAGTCTGAAGAAAAGGGGACAGAACATCAACCCTGGATCGCATACATCAACTCTGTTAGAGAGTCCTTTATGTAACAAATACTTTATTCTTTGTAACTGGGAGTGCTGAAGTTATACTAAAATATCCATTATAATCCTCATTTTCCTTTGCTTCTCACTTTCCAATAAGGTATCCTTTTGGGCTGAAACTTTCCGTGCTTAGTTTCAGCTCAAAGGTGAATTTATTTTGGTAAGTTCACACTAATCTAATTCAGAGACTTGGAAGGGAATGTGAGAGTAAAAATATACCTTCTTCGATTCTACAAATAAATGTTAAGACTTCGGTCATAGATAACTCCAGAGCAGCCAAGTAGTGGAACAATAAACAGGTCTTGGAAAATCTCTGTTAAAGTAAAGCAGGTTGAAGTGATTAATCACAAATTTCCTGCATACACTGAACAGCCTGGGCTTCCTTGAGGCTCCATGGTCCCTTCTGAAGGATGATGGCCACAACGGAGAATTTGAGGGGTCTGTTTGGAAGAGATGAAAGATTTAGATTGGATCAGAGCAAACTATTTTATGGTCTATGAAGTCTTTTGTTTTTTTTAAATTTTATTTTTTGCTGCATTGGGTCTTTGTTACCACGTGCGGGATTTCTCTAGTTGCGGTGAGCAAGGGCTACTCTTCATTGCGGTGTGCAGGCTTGTCATTGCGGTGGCTTCTCTTGTTGCAGAGCACTGGCCCTAGAGTGTGCGGGCTTCAGTAGTTGCGGTGTGTGGGCTCAGCAGTTGCAGTACACGGGCTCAGTAGTTGTGGCGTGCAGGCTCTAGAGCGCAGGCTCAGTGGTTGTGGTGCACGGGCTTAGTTGCTCCGCGGCATGTGGGATCTTCCCGGACCAGAGCTCGAACCCCTGTCCCCTGCATTGGCAGGTGGATTCTTAACCACTGCACCACCAGGGAACTCCCTACAAGTTTTAAAACACACTGATTATTGTGGAAGGCTCTTCTTTGGTCAAAGGGGCTAATTGAAATGCCGCAGGAACTAAATTACCCAAGCCTGTGACATGATGTCTGTGAGTATAGGTCCAGGACCCCTAGATGTTGAAATGTAATGGTCTAGAACAAGGTTTCTCAACCTCAGCACTCTTGACACTTTGGGCCGGATGCTGCTTTGTTGGGGGAGGGGAGCTGTTCCGTGCATAGGATGTGTAGCTGTGTCCCTGGTCTCTACCTACTAAATGGTAGTGGTAACCTGTCCCCCACCCCCACTCCCCATCCCACTCCACCTAAGATGTAACTATCAAAAATGGCTCCAGATGTTGTCAGATGCCTTTGGGGATGGGAAAATAGCCCCCAGTTGAGAACAACTGGTAAAACTTTGAGTTTAGATCCACTTGAGCAAGTCATTTACAAGAGAGGAGAATCCATGCAGTGGGAAACCAGGCATTGCTAATGAAGGCTTCCTACAAAGTAGGGCTGGCTTTGAAAAGGAGTAGCCCTCCCGTCAAAGCTCCCCTCCCTGACTTGTGCCTTTTATCCTCTCTATTTGCTACTTTTGGGAAATAGGTCTGTTGCAGGAAAGGTGACGCCTTCCAGGGACCAAGAGTGGGCTCTTGTCTAACACTCGGAAATGAATTGTCCGGGGAGATGCATGTGCTGACAAAGCACTTTATTGGGCAGAGGCGTGGAAAGAAGCAGGGTCAGGGAACCCAGGAGAACTGCTCGGCCACGTGACTCGCAGTCTCGGGTTTTATGCTAATGAGGGTAGTTTCCGGGTTGTCTCCGCCAATCATTTCTGACTCAGGATCCTTCCTGGTGGTGCGCGCATCGCTCAGCCAATATGGATTCCAGGGAGAAGGATTCTGGGAGGTTGGTAGGACATATGGACTAGCGTCTCCTCTCTCCTTTTGACCTTTCCTGAATTTTTCCGGTTGGTGGTAGCTTGTAAGTTCCGCGTTCCTTACCGGGACCTCCTGTTGTAAGGTAACTCATGCAAGTGGTTACTGTCGGGCCTGGCCAGGGCGGGAGGATTCTGTCAATGGTTCCCCTAACAGGTCTCTCAGTTGTACTTAAGTTTTTTTGCATCTTGAATTCTTCCTTCTCCAGTGAAGCCTTTCCCTCAACCCTCAACCATGTTTCAGAATCTCCATCTTAGAAAAAAATTAGCTGCTCTCATTATTAGAATTTTTAACGTAAAGAAGAGCATTGACTCACCGTGTTAGCAAAAGGTAGCACTAACCACAGCTAGCATGTGTGCCTTTTCCATCTTGACAGTGTTACTCTGTGGTGGGTACTGTCCTATCCTCATCTTCTAGGTAAGGAACTAAGGCACAAGGAAGTGAATCAAGGGGTTCAAAATCACACAGATCCCCATATCTCTACAAGTCCTCCTTATTGTCATTTCAAGGCAAAGTTTTAAATATGCCTTTAAGAATCCAACAAATATTAAGTAAGACAAGGACTTCATCCTGTACATTGGGTAATGCAATGATGAACACAGTGTCATCCCTGACCACAGGATGGCCAATAGTCAGCAGACTTAAACAGATGTGAACCTCAGAGAACAGTGCAAAATGTGAACTGTTACTATAATAAAAGTACAAGTCAAGGGTTACTGGAGTAGAGGCTGTAGAGGCTGTTTAACCTGGAATGGGAGAAAATCAAGCATGCAGATCCCCTTGGGGTACAACACTGTAGTGCCTCCTATGAGACCCATCGTATGGCAAGGACCATACTAGGTGTGAGGGATGGTGCTTACAATAATGCATTGGGGTCTAGCAGATGTGAGTCAGATGATCACGTGCATTTAGGTGAGAGATTCTAGATTTGAAAGAGACATGGTACCATGAGAGTATCTGAGAGATTGGACCAACTTTAGATGGGGCAGGGGCCAGGGAAAGCTTTCCTGAGGAAATGGTGACTAACATGAGAACTGAAGGATGAGGAGGCATTGGCCAGCTGAGAGGAGTGTGTATAGGCGTGCGAGTGTGTATGTGTGTACAGATGTATGTATATATGCACGTTGTGGGGGTGGGGGATGAGCATGTTTGAGGCAAAGAACCAGCATGTGAAAAGGTGCTGGGGTTAAAGAGAACACAGGGAGCACAAGGCACTAGAGGAAGCCATTGAGACTGGAGGGCAGAGAGTGAGGGGGAGCAGGGGCCAGAGTCTGTAGAGCCTTGTGGACTTTGATAAGGATTTTACTCTTTATTGGAAGAGCAGTGAACATCATTAAGGGATTTGAGGAAGGTGGGTGACATTATCTGATGTGAATTTTCAAAAGATCCCTTGGGCTGCAGTGTAGAGAATGGATTGAAAGGAGCCAGGATAGATTTGGAGTCATTGTGGTAGTTCAGATGGAAGACCACGGAGCACAAAGGCCCGTAAGTATATTTGCTTTTGTTCTCTTTCATTGAAAGATTTTGCTCATTTAAAAGACAAAAAAAAAAAAAAAATCCAATAGGGTCCCATTCCTAGTCAGCTGGTTCCATGTCTCTCTCCTAGATTTGGTGATTGCTGACAATTTTTGGCATTTCTTGACTTGTAGATACATCGCTCCATTCTCTGCCTCTGTCTTCACATAGCATTCTTCTCTGTGTGTTTGTGTCTCTGTGTCTCTCCTCTGCAAGGAAACCGGGCACTGAATTTAGGGTCCGCCCTAATCCAGTATGCCCTCATCTTTATTTAAACTAGTCACATCTGCAAAGACCCTATTTCTTAATGAAGTCACATTCTGAGGTTCCAGGTAGACAAGAATTTAGGGGGACATGACATGATTCAGCCATGACACAGACTATCCTGACAGTGTGTCAGGATATTGTGTATGAACTTACTTTCAATCAGAAGAGATCTGCAAAAAATCTCTTCCAGAAAAGCATTCTGAAGTTACAGCTATTGACTGGAGGTGAGAGTAGCTTCTCTCTTTCTACAGGCAGGGTCCCCTCTGGTTGTCACTAGCCTGCTTCGTTCATTTATATTATCTGGCTGGCTCCCATAGATGTGTGAGGCTGCAATCCCTGATTTAGAGTAAAAAGTGAACAAAATCGTGATGCAGAGAGCAATCGCTGAATAAATGAATGGCTCTGTTGGAAGAATGCAGTGGGGCTGTTCTGGTGACTTCGTCTCCGGAAGACCACAGATGATGTCTGTTATATCCCCATGCGGCAGCCATTACCTTGGAAACAGGCCGTTCTGACAGCGTGTCAAGGAAGTTGTTACAGGGAATTTTTTCAGCCAGAAGAGATCTCTGCAAAGCAATCTGTTCCAGCTACTGTGTCATGGAGTGGTCCCCATGTCCCCGACTTTTTGCTGGATTGCAGCAGCAACCAGCATGAAGCCTACACCTGTCATGAGCTAATGTGCGATTCCTGCCAAGGTTTGCACTTGGGCTCCATTAACGGGGGAGAAGAGACCTTCCAGGAAAGTGTGTTAATGTTTAACCCTTTACCCACAAATTCTCTCTCCCTGAGAAACCTGCCACTTGCCAAACCACCTCCAGGCCTTTTGGGAGTTTGCTTTTTAACATTTTTTGGTTTGGGAGGTAGACTGGAGAAAGGCAAGTTAATAGAAACTGACCTTCAAGTGCAAGGTCCATAGGCCTTTTTAAAAAATCAAGGAAGAATGAAGCTGAACCTTGGCCCGGAGAGTGTTCCTTGGCAGAAATGATTTAAAGCTGAGATGAGAACCAAATCTCATTAGTGTCGGATGTCTCCTTTCTCTGCAGCTGCAGCCAGAGCAGAACCTGGATGTCTGGGAAGGTCAGCAGATCCCAAACTTCAAAATAACAATCTGCTGTTTCTGTGTTTAGCAGGGGGTGGGGGCAGTTTTAAGATGAGATCTGTGTTTCACTGTGGGTTTTTTTCTACCATGAGACTTGGGTGGGGAGAGATTGGTGGGGAATATCTCTCCCCATGCCTAACCTTTGTAGACTTGGGAACGCTCCCCATCAGGTCAAGGGTGGAGTAAGTGTAGTTATGTGGTACAGAGGTTAATGGTTACGTTAATATTTGTAGAGGAAGAGCTGAGTGCCTGGAACGTCGGTTCCTGGGATGGCTGAGGCTCAGAGTCAGAGTTTGGAAACCAGAGCTCAGGAGTTTGGGGGTCCCCAGGGGGAAAGAGCTTGGCCTTAGGCGATATGCTGTGGGGAGTATTAGGGAGTGAAGAGAAAGTGAAAGAGGGAGGCTTTGTGCTGAAGGAAGAGACTAGTTTACACAGTACAGCTCTGCACATAGTACGCCCTCAGGAAACATTTGTTAAGAGGGAGAAATCACAGGGGCAGTCTCCTGGGGTGGAGGGGAGGTACTTAATTTTGTTTCTTTTAGGTGTGTTCAGGGGGAGGGGCCCCCCATTGCTAGAAAAGACCTATCTGATTTATTTAAACATTTTAATATCATTTTTAATTATGTAAGTAATGCACAAATACATTGTTCTTATAAACAAAGTTAGAAAATTTCAGGGTAAGACTGAAGTCTTCTTTAACCACTAGTCCAAATCCCAAGGCCCTTTCCCTATATTCCTTAGAGGGCTTCAGGTTTTTCAAATTGGTCTGTAGCCTTGCAGATCTTGATATGCCTTTACGTTTGGGGTGTGTGTGTGTGTGTGTGTGTGTGTGTGTGTGTGTGTGTGTGTGTGTGTGTGTGTGTGTGTGTGTGACTGTATAAAACATGAATTTATGGTGAAGAATGATGACATGTAAATCATATGGTAGGTATTATTCTGCCAGTTGCTTTTGTCACTCAACAAAATGCCCTAGAGCCTCTCCGTGTTAGTCTATGTAGATCTACCTCGTTCTTTCTACCTGCAGCACTGTGTTCCTTGGATTGACTATATCATAGTTTATTGATCCGCTCCCCCTAGGTAGTTTCCAACTTTACGCTGTGACCAACAGTGCTATGAATAAATATCCCCATACATGCCTCCTTGTCAAGTATGTGGATTTAACCTAATTAAACTACCCTTCTTGAGATGGTTGGCATCCCATAGTAAAATAGTTTATAAACTTTGACAATTGACTGTGTGCTCTACCATAAATGGATTTTATAGGGAAGGGACAAGACATGATAACTGATAAGAAAAAGATGGATACCCCTAAGCTAGGGTCTTTGGAGACAATTAATTTACCCCGGGCAGTGTCAGCAGAAAGTTACTAGAGTCTGGGGGAACCATGTGTCATTGCAGGAACCCTTGAGGGGTCTGGAACATAGATTCACTGTGAACAAACCACAGAAGAAACTCCGTGGACTTGAGAGGTACAGTTCTCTATGCCTGCTACTTTGGGGCAGGCTGCCTTCCAGCCCCAGTCTGGCCCTTCATCTGTCATGGAAAACCATTGTTCTCTGGATGACACATGCAATGTATGTTTGCTGGCATGTGCTTAAGGGTGTCTATACTTGGTAGTGTGTATGTGTGAGTATGTATATGTCACCCTGCAAACCCAGATCTGCCTGTTTGTGGTCACTGCATACGTGTGGGGGTGTCCGGGCTGTAGGTGGGAAAATTCCTGATGGCATTTGCGTCTGTCACGTGATATGGGGTTGGTTGTCCCTTCCATCTGAGCTGAGGCTGGAGCCTCCGTCAATGAGATTTAACCCACCTACTCTGTTGAGCAACAAAGACTGTATATATTTTAGAGACAGAAGGAGTCAGGTCTCTTTTGTGCTCTCTTGTCAGACTGAAGCATTCTCTGTACTGTCCACCAGATTGCCTTAACCTCTTCAGTGCCTTATGGTGCCCATTGTTAGGTCTGCAAATCATTTGTGGACCAAGTTAATAATCCCATCACTAACATCCTCATAATCTTCAGAGCAGTCTGAAACATATGTCATCTCTGTAGTTAACAAATAGGGATATCATAATTTCTTACCATTTTTGTGTATGCCAGGCTGCATTCTCCTGATCCAAGGGCTTGGTGCTAAAGAGACAGGGTAAAGAGGTTATTGGCAACATTTTTCTTGCACTGGATCTTTCGAAAGACAAGGATAAATAAATTCAGGTTTGATTTTCTTTTCTTTTTTCTTTTTTGACTATTAATGCAAACTCTGATCACTTCTAACAATACTACTTATAGATTCTTAAAAGTCCTCAAAGATGACACCAAAGGGCATGTTCTTAGCAGTTTTCCTGTCGTCTTTAGTCACCTTTGACAGACTTCTCTTAGGCAACTCAGTTTACTGAAAGAGAACTTGGACTTCCAGGGAAATCCTTTAACATGCCTCTCATATTTTAATTTGCCTTTCATATTCCTGGCCAGACCCAGGAACCTTCAAAGGGAAAGCTTCGCAACATTATGTCCCTGAAGAAATTAATGGTTTTCTACCCTTTTTTTTTTTTGATTCAAGAAATCTATTTACTCATAAATTTCTCGCCTGGTATACTGAAATCCCCTCAAACTGTAATAATAATTTTTGTAGCACTGCATCTGGTTTGGCTTAGCTATAAATGAAAGTCAATTGTTCAAACTTTTCTCTATTTTTTTTTCTGTCTTACTTCAGCGTGACCTTTATTCGGTAAATTGAGGTAACACCTCCTTTCTCTATGTGCTGCTTCAATGCACAGGTTTTGGAATGATTTTGAGTCCGGGCTCCATCATTTGCCACCTGTGACCTAGGTTGTCATTTAAAAATTTTGTGATGTGGATTTATCACCTGAAAATGCTGATAATGATGGTCTACATTGCAAGTGTATTGTGAGAGTTAATGAGACAATGTGTATAAAACATAATGCCAGGCACACAGTAAGGGCTCAAAAATGAGGATTGAGGATGATGAAGGTGACATTATTGAGTATTTTGGAGAAATCACCAGTCCAGAAGCTGAAAGAGGAGATTGGGGGCTGGGGGCTGTGGGCAATATGGGTGGAAAACAATTTTGCATAACTATGCTCTCATTACATATGGGCAAGTGAGGAGCCACAAACTTGTCCTTCTGATGCTTTTAGGTGGTTTTCTAGAAAGTTTCTAGGCCAAGACCTATAATAAACAAGATTTTCTAAAAACTGAGAATTCCCATTATTAATTGGAAAGAATATACGTCAAACCCCTAACCCTCCCCTTGTTCTTGCTGAGAAACTGCCTGTCCTGTTGTTGCTTTTTTTCAATTAATTTATTTTATTGTATTTACTTATTTATTATTTTTTGGCTGTGTTGGGTCTTTGTTGCTGCGCGTGGGCTTTTTCTCTGGTTGTGGCGAGTGGGGGCTCCTCTTCGTTGCGGTGTGCAGGCTCCTCGTTGTGGTGGCTTCTCTTGTTGTGGAGCATGGGCTCTAGGTGTGCGGGCTTCAGTAGTTGTGGCGCATGGGCTCAGTAGTTGTGGCTCGCAGGCTCTAGAGCGCAGGCTCAGTAGTTGTGGCGCACGGGCTTAGTTGCTCTGCGGCATGTGGGATCTTCCCGGACCAGGGCTCGAACCCGTGTCTCCTGCATTGGCAGGCGGATTCTTAACCACTGTGCCACCGGGGAAGACCCACCTGTCCTGTTTTTAAGGGAGCTTCCTGGATCTGCTCCGATAGAACAGATTCAAGAGTCCACCCACTGGCTGTTCACTGAAGGTTGATGTTGACAACAGGTCACGGAGACAGCCAGTTAAGGCAGTTAAAAGTGATGATAGAACTCAAGACCTTCAAAGTCTCTAATTCAGCCTGAGATGCTAAAAATGCAGAGTATCAGTCTTTGGAGGGTTTTCTTATTAGGAGTATCAGCTGCTGAGAGTTTTCTGAGAAATCGCTTATTATAAATCAAGAAAAGGGAAAAAGGGTGAAAAATGTCTCCCTGAAAAAGTCATTTCTCTGGCCCACCCCATGCTGGTCCAAATATCTGGCGACTGCCAGAGTCAACATAATCTCTTGCTAGATTTCAGGCCACATCGCTGATGGGGTCAATAGTAGTATTGAGATTGAGTGATTTCCTCTTTTTTTCCATTTTTGTCTTGGCCCGAGCGCCTGAAAACCCGTGGAAACTATTGTGCTAGGCTAGTGGTTTTCAAGCTTTTTGAATTTTTTGTTTGTTTGTTATGTTTCTTGATCTGACACACTGATCTATATAGTCAGGGCCTAGAGGTGGTGGGACAGACACATGGGGAGCATAAGTGTAGAACAGAGTTTGAAAACCAGCGTGGTAGGTAGCCTTGTCCAAAATCCAAATGGGCAGAAATACAATAGCGTTTGACTGTATGACCAATGGATTCTTTGCCAAGGCAGATTTGCTCTACGCCTCAACTGATGGCATGCCCACCATCCCACCTCACAGGAAATAAGTTGTTTCTTACCAAGCAATGGAATTTTTAATAGTTATCAGACAGGGTTTCCTTCTGGTCCATTTCTCTCTTGTTTAAGTTGGATCAGCAGAGCTGAAACCACATTGCTGCCATCTCCGGAACCTTCCGTGGTATGCACTGTGTGCTGGCGTTTTCTTTGAGAGGAAACCAGTGTTCCTCGCAAGCCTGTTTTATGGTTGACATGGAATTCTTGGAGAATTTTTCCCCTGTTTATTTGTAGAACTAAAATTCATGCAAAACTTGGGCAAGAAGTTTGTTCCATCCTCATTTGAAAGCTTCTGGTGGTTGAAAAGATGCAGGGAAGGAGGGCGGTGAAGGGCACTGTTGTGGAAAAGAGAAATGGAGACCGTGAACCTGGAAAGGACAGTGACAGAATCCTGCGAACTCATGCAAAGTTAGAGGGAGACGGGGGAGGGCCACTGGAGGCCAACGAGATGTCACAGAAAGATGGAAATCCACTGGGAATCTCAGGAATGAGTTCCTCTTCAGAGAAGGAAATTGCTTCTCAGCTCACCAGGACACTGATAAAGTATATCAACGTCTGTTCCCCAAACAGCAGAATATCTACTGGGTGTTCCCTGAAGCAAGGTATTGTTGGCAATCTCACTTTGGGCTAGAATGTAATTCACAGCTACTGTGTTTCCTTTCTCATGGACCATGTTGATATAATGAGAAGAGAGGATGCACAAAACCGTCTCATGACCATCTGCAAAGTCCATTCCCTGCAGCTATCTCTGCCACTCTCTTCTTGTCACCTCAGAGTGAAGAATGCAGGCTCAGAAAAACTCCTGCCCGTTTGTGAGAAATCCCTGGTCTCTGCAAGGGTCTCTCCAACCAGCAGTGGACTTACTGCCTTGGCACAGACCTAAGCAGATTTATTTCTTCCTCACATGGCGTGAAGGGGGCTATGCTCTGTGTGTCTTAATCCAAGAACTAAATAAGGGCAATGTAGGAAGCTAAGAATTATTGGCAAATTTGATAAACGTGTTTTTGTTTATACATTTTTTTCCCCACAGTAGATTGCCCAGAAAAGTGACAAGGTCTTGCTTGTGATTGTTAATATTGTCATTTTCTCAAATATATTAATATTTTAGAAGCCTTGCGTTTCACACAAGGGAGCCAAACTCATCTTCTTCTGGACCTGAAGGAGCTTTTAGAGTCGAGTTATAGGACCATGTGTACACTGGCGAGTGTTTCCTTGCTGCAGCCGTTTTCAGTGTGAGCTTCAGGTTTTAGATCCCTTTAGCATTAAACGCAGCACCTCATGGGAAGGCTGTTATGCATGGAGACAGGGAGGAAAGATGGAAGGGTGGATGAGACAGAGGGAGGGCAAGCAGGAAGGGTTCCATAGACAGCATGTGACAGAAGAGTGGTTTTTCAAACATGGGAGTGGGAAAGAAGCCCCAGCAGAGCTATTTTGTCAGTGTAGATTCTGGAGCCCGGTGTCCAAGAACTTCCAGTTCGGCCATCTATGTTCTCGACAAGTCCCCCTGGTGATCTTGACGCAGATAGGCCACTGGCCTCACGCTGAGTAACGTTGTTATAGAAACTGTGAAAGTGACTAATCAGTTTTACCTTGTAGAGCATGACAGTGGGTGGATCAGCCGCTAGAGATGTTTCCCAGAGCTGCAGTCCTGACAATGGTTGGAGAAGGAGAGTCATTTATAGGGTTTTGCAGCGTGCTGGTGAGGGGACAGGCTGATTTACCATTTCTACTTTCAGAGGGATGTAAGGAAGTAGTAATCACTGAAAGGTCAGCGTCTTTTAATCCCACAGGTGAACTTATCGCTGCACACCTAGCAATTCCCTTTTCCTGGGACTCTTTGCTTTCCTTGAGATTCAAGCCAGCTGAGTCACATGACTTTTTATTCAGGGAATGAGAAAATGTAGTGTACCGTAAGTTTAAACTTTGTGGAAGTCTCCACGGCTGGAGTTGGTGTGGCTGCTTCCTCAAGATGGAGATGTTATATAACCAAGCCTCTGCTGTTTGCCCTGTGCCCCAGCTCTTCTCTGGAACTCGTATTTCTTGCAAAGTGGAACCTGCCATTGACTAACAGGATTCTTTTCCAGATGTTTTGATCCCTTGTCTGACCTCTCTCTGCCTTCACCTCCCCATGTCAAATTGTACGGGGACCGCTATTGTGCACCGATATCCTGCCAGCCTATGTGCTAGATGAAGTGGTATTTACTTGGTGCTGCATCAACCTTTGGAAGGGTTTTCTGTGAAAATAAAGAATTCTCCATCAGTTAAGTCACTTGTATGCTGAACTGCCTTCCAGGGACTGGCCTTTGGCAGACACAAAAGATCTTTCACCCCGTGCCATCCTCAGCTTCTGGACTGAAGCAGATGTCTGCTGCTTTTGGCTTTTATGTTTGTTGCTGGTAGAGAAGGCAGCAAATAAGCCCTGTCATTGGTACAAATAGGAACCCAAAGCGACTCCTGGGCAGTCCTCCTCTTCTGCTTTTGTGACCCTGCGATCAGTGGCATTGTCGTAGCGGTCTCTGATTTGGGAAGATTTCATTCAGGATGCCGGCTGTGGGATGTGGCCGGAGGAAGTCTGTGCTGCTTATCTTATTGGAGAGGCCAGATGGCAGCGAGCTCTAGAGTTCTCAGTCCCACTTTGCTCCAAGGTGCCTGAGGAATCGCAGCCCTCTGACAGCTTGAAGTATGGCGTGCTGGGTAATTGGCTTCCTCATTTAGTAATTTGTCTGCTTTCTTTCCTCTTCCTCTGCTTCCTCTCTTCTTGTAAACTGATAGCCTCCTGCCTCTTCAGTAGACTGAGAGAGAGTCCTCTGAGCAGTGGCGGAAGGGAGGGGGTGGCCAGAGCCCCAGGTGGAGGGTCATTTGGAAACTGACACTGAAAATCACCATCTTTCTTCCTTGCCTTTCCTCTGGCTATCCATCTTGATTCTGTCTCTCCTTCATTTTCTCCTTATCTTCCTCTGTCACTGTCCCCTCTTGCCACTTCACCCTTATATTTTTCTTTCCCTTTTATGGAAGGATTTCCCTATTTTGTCCCCCTCTTTTTACTTTATCTATGCTTCCCTTTTTCTTTCTTTCTTTGAGTCCCCTCATTCTTTGCCTTCTTTGCTTTTGCAGTTGATCTAGTTAAAGTCAATTCAAAAAAGGAAATTGCACCACATTTATGCAGGCTAACCTACCTTTTTCTTTCATTTTTTTTTTCCTCCAAGGAAGAAAAAAACTTTGGAAACACATTTCTGGCCCTTTCTGGCACCTTCATCCTCTCCAGTGTGTTTGTCTTTAGGTGTCGGAAGTCCCAGAACACAACATCTCTGCTTCATTGAAAGTACGGATGCACTGCTTCGAGCTTTTACCCCTGGACCTGGGGAATGATATCTGGTTTCACTTTAATAAGTCGTTTTGTTCTTCAGGTGGAATTCAGATTATTTCATTGCAAACTTAGGAGCAGACCTGACCCTGGTGCTGGGAGACTTAAGTCAAATGTCTTTGCCCCTCTAGATTGCAAGCAGGCTATGTTGATGTTAACCACCTCTTCAAGGTGTTTTCCCCAGAGGTTGGGCCATCCTGCTGGCAGAGATAGAAAAGAGTTACCATCTCTGCCTCATGGTAGACCAGTTGGCTCCACCATCACAAGGCAGCCTGAGTGAACCCTATGGACAGGGACTCTGCTCAGAGGTAAAGGGGACGGCTACTGCAGTTTGCCACACTTCCCCATTTTTTGTGTTTAATTATAGTTTACAGACGGCCTGCGTCGGTGGCTCCCATTCTCTTTTATTTATTTATTTTTTAAAAACTTATTTATTTTTGGCTGCGTTGGGTCTTTGTTGCTGCGCACAGGCTTTTTCTAGTTGCAGCAAGTGGGGACTACTCTTCATTGCAGTGAGTGGGCTTCTCATTGCGGTGGCTTCTCTTGTTGCGGAGCACGGGCTCTAGGCATGCACGCTTCAGTAGTTGTTGCTTGCGGGTTCTAGAGCTCAAGCTCAGTAGTTGTGGCGCTCGGGCTTAGTTGCTCCGTGGCATGTGGGATTTTCCCGGACCAGGGCTTGAACCTGTGTCCCCTGCATTGGCAGGCAGATTCTTAACCACGGCGCCACCAGGGAAGCCCCCCTGACCCCCTTTCTGTTTTAGAGAGTAGAGGGCAGGCTCTGGAGTCAGGATGCTTGAGTTCACATTTCAGTTCCACCAGCTGTGTGACCTTAGGCAAATAATTTGTCCTCTCAGAATCTCAGTTCCCACATAAGCTTCATGGGTAACTTTGTCTCTCTCTTTTTTTAAGAGCTGTATCCCCAGCATCTAATACACACAACACATAGTAGATGTTCAGGAAATGAATTTCAGGCATGAATGTAATGCTTAAGAGCAAGGACTTCATGCTAGACTCTCTGGGTTCAAATTCCAGTTCTGCCACTTACTGACTTTGTAAAGAATAGGATTTATGTTAGTTTCCTACGACTGCCATAACAGTTTACCATAGACTTGGTGGCTTCAAACAACAGGAATTTATTCTTTCACAGTTCTTTTTTTTTTTTTTTTTAAGTGCTCATTAACATCTTTATTTGAGTATAACTGTTTTACAATAGTGTGTTAGTTTCTCCTTTACAACAAAGTGAATCAGTTATACATATACATATGTTCCCATAACTCTTCCCTCTTGTGTCCCCCTCCCTCCCACACTCCCTATCCCACCCCTCTAGGTGGTCACAAAGCACAGAGGTGAACTCCCTGTGCTATGCTGCAGCTTCCCACTAGCTATCTAATTTACATTTGGTAGTGTCTTTCACAGTTCTGAAGGCCAGAAATCCAAAATCAAGGTGTCTCAGGGCTGCACTTCCTCCAAAGGCTCTAGGGGAGAATCCTTCCTTGCCTCTTCCAGCTTCTGGTGGCTCCAGCTGTTCTTGGCTTGTGGCTGCATCTCTGCAGTCTCTGCCTCTGTCTTCACTTGTCTTCCGCTCTTCCCTATGTCTTCTCCTCTTCTGTCTTCTAAGGACACTTGACATTGGATTTAGGACCTACCTGGATAATCCAAGAGGATTTCATCTCGAGATTTTTAACTTAATCAAATCTGCAAAGACCCTTTTTCCAAAACGAGCTTATGTCCATAGTTTCTGGGGGTTAGACCATCGGCATACCTTTTTAGGGCCACCCTTCAACTCACTCCAGGGTGTCCTGAGGATCAGTTGAGTTACCACATGTACAGTGCTTAGGTTAGTGCCTTGCAGGCGGTGAGAGTGAAATAAGTTGATTTTTTCGACTTCAGTCATCCTCCAACAAAAGCTGAGACAAGTGTGTATAAAGTAGTACAGTGTGTGGCACACAGTAAGAGGCCAGTGAATGGCATTAATTTAGTAAGTTGGTATCAAAGGCCTACTGTGTGCTAGGTGCCCTAAGTATCAGGAATGCAGTGGTAATAAATCATATATAATAAGTAAATAATAAATGGTAAAGAACACAGGAAAGGCTTTTCCCTTGACTGTGCTTACATTCCAGTAGTTTTCATCAGGACTGTCTCCATCACCACCACCGTCGTGGACGCAAGTCTCGTAATACTGAACCATCCTAACAAGATGCTGAAGAATCAGTTTCCTAGGTGGAAGAGGTCAAAGCCCACAGCAGGAACCAAATTCCAGCTTGTGGTTCCAGAGGCATGAAAGATCAATTTTAGTTTTAGCAAAACTGAGTTCAGAGATTTGGGGTTTAGTTTTCTAGGGAGGTTTTGTTTGTTTGTTTGTTTTTGCTTTTGTTTTAACTTGTTGGGATCTGGTAGATGAACAAAGGGCATCAATCTTGTCTGAAAACTGCAGCCGGCTCTTGGTCTGGCAGTGGTGGCAGGCTGCTGGGAGGGCAGGGCACTGCCGCATCCTGGCTCAGGGCAGGCAGGGTTGTTGGAGAGGAGGCTGAGGCCTGCGGGCAGCGGGCCACAGGGTGCATTAACCTCAGAGAGCAGCCTTGCTGGTCCTTGTTGCCGTGACAACAGTGGGCTGTGCCAGCAGCCCCAAAGAATGAATTAAATGGAAGGAAATTGCTGGTGCCCTCAGAAGCAAAAAGAAATTAAAGCAGGCTTCTCAGGAATCCGTGGTTGTCTCGTTGACCTCCATACTCATGTTGAACATGTCAGCAAGAGATGCTCTTGGGGGGGTGCGGTTTGGAGGGACCTGCCCTGCCCACAGGATGTCCTTCAGAGAAGAAGGGCAGATGGCACAGCTCACAGATTCTGACTTTCCCTGGCTGGCCCTGGAACAAGAACCCCACTCAGCAGTGGCAGCCTGGGCTCAGCATTGGCGGTGATGGCCCGTTTTATCTCCCAGCTCATCCCACATCTGTTGAGTTTGCCCTGATGGGACGCGGTGACCTGGAAACTCACACAGAGCTCTGTTTCGGAATAGACTGTAGAAAATAAACATGTGGGATAAATAAAGCACAGGGCAGGAAGTAATGGTTTGAAAAAGTTACCAGGAAAACCACGGGTGAGGTCAGGTTCAGAAACCGAATGGCTTTCGGAGGCCCTTGGTCCTGACATCACTCAGATTGCTCAGTAGAGACCTCCAAGTGGAGCGGGTGCTTTTGGAGTTTGCCCAGCGCTCAGTGTGCTAGCAGGCAGAAGAGTCCTGACCTACTTTCTTTTCTTTCTTTCCTTCTTTATTTTTAAAGAAAGTTTCACTGCTTGTTGTGAGACCTCCAACAGGGCAGTGAACTTGAAGAAGTGGGTTTTTTTTGGGGGGGGGGGCGGGAACTATTTAATGTGTCAGGTTCCACATCTCCTTTGTGGAGAGGAGCCAGCCTCCCAAGTGGGCTGTGTGGGGCTCGGACCAAAATGAGAGCCTCGGCACAGTGAAATCCCTCCCTCTGGCCACCTCAGCTCAGGCTGCATCCCAGGGCCCTGCGATCCGTGTTTAGGGCTCTGCCTCGCTGAGAAAGAGATAAAATGGCCTTTTTGGGCAGTCAGATCAGAGGGCAGGCTGCAATGAAACCTCCTGGTAATTGGATCATGGGTTGTCATGCCCTCCTGCACATGCACCAGTGGCTTCCCTCTGCACTTAGAATAACATCCAGGCTCCTTGCCGTGGTCTTCAAGGCCCTCCCTGACCTGGTTCCTGCAAACAGCTTCGACTTCAACCTCTGCCTCTCTCGCATGCCTCTCCAGCTACTCACACGTTCTTTCTGCTCCCGATGCACCCCATGCTCATTTCCTCCTCAGGTCTTTGCACGTGGTCCTCACCTCTGCTTGAGAAATTGTCCCCAGATCCCCATGTGCTGGCTCCTTCTCTGATTGGCATGCAGATGTCACTTCCTCAGCAACACCTGTGCCGGCACCTTGTCCAGAATGGTCCTGCGCCCCACCAGTCACTCGCCATCCCAGCACTATGCTTCCTTTCCTGCATGGCCCCATCACTCTCTGATGTCATCTGTTTACTTCTTTATTGACTCATTTATCGTTGTTGCCCCCCACGCTCGAATGTCAGCTCCATGAAAACAGTGACTGTGTCATTCTTGGTTGCCACTATAATCCCCCGCTTCTAAAAGAGTGCCTGGCTTATTGTTGGTACTCACACTTTTGTTGAGTGCCTGAAGGCTTACCAAAATTGTGGGCTTTCTAAAATGCTACGCAGGAGAAGAGAGGATTGGAAATCCTCAAGTGGCAAATGTCTCTTGGCCCAAATGACCCCTATTTTAAAAGATGTGGACAGTCTTCACAGAGATGCTTTTGGCCAAGAGCTCACATAAGGGAATCTGGAAATCACAGTTTGGGGTTGGAGGTAACTGTTGGGATAGTTTCTGCTACAAGAAACAGAAAACCCACTTAAAAGCAACTTAAATATTTAGGGCATTTTCTAGCTCACTTAACAAGCAGTCCTAGGGTAGGGTTGTTGCAGGGTTGGTTAGTGGTAGTGTCAGGTCCTTCCCTTCCCTCTGTCTTCCATTTTGCCATTCTCCATGTATGGCTTTTCCGCTTAGATTTGTCCACATGTCACAGGATGGCTGCAGTCGCTAAGGGTATCATCTCACATAGGCAACTAGAAAAGTACGAAAAGGGAATGGTCCTGTCTTGTGACCTTCTTAGGGGCAAAATGAGTTACTGAGCAGACTTTCCTCCTATCTCTTGGCCAGAGTGGCAATCATGCTCATTCCGAAAATAGTCACTGTCAAGAGGAATCCTACTATGTTTGGCTTTGACTAATAAAAATTCATCACCTGGTACAGGGGAGGGGCCCAGCATCCCCTGGTGCACTTGGCTTATAGATCCCTGTGTCGGATAGGGGCTGCTGGGTGGACATCAACAAGTTCCTTTACCAAGCGAAAAGCCTTTTTAGACCATACATTGCTCCATCAGCAAGTGACAGTCCTGGAGATATCCTTAAAAACTGGAGTAAATAACTCTTGGGGCCAAGTTGACAAAAGCATAAGTAGAGGGAAACAGGAAAGTGGAGCAAAAGGGGGTAACAGCAGAAGTAAAAGGGGAAAGAGAAAAGTAGAAAGTTTACATGGTCCGTGAGGATGGAATTTTACTGAGAGATGTATCACTTACCTTTGTCTAGTTGCCTCGGTTGTCCTCTATTTATGGAGGCAGTTCTACAAGTTCAACAAATGCTCACCAGGCATCTGTGATACCCTAGATTCTGATCTGGAATTCCTTTTTTCCCCAAGCAGTATGTCACTCAATCATGACCCTTGTGTCTTCTCAAAGATTTCCAGAAAAGGAGATGCTTACACTAACCTACTAGCCCTTCAGCAGGGACTTCAGGGGAAACTTTTTGCCTAGGGTGCACCTAGGAGAAGAGCAAGCCCTCTGGATCTTGGAATATGGTTTGTTTGGAGACCAACCTCTTCCAGTCTATGACCAAATGTATTTTTTCAGGATATCACAAAGGATACCTTCGTTTTCCGGATTTCACACTAACTGGGCCTCCTCATTGCTTTGGGTTCTTTGGTGCTATTTTTATGACAGATTTATGTAGTAAGAAAAAGTATAACCACATTATCTCCTGTCTGCTAAAAACACTTGGTTTCAAGGCAGCATTTCACATGTGCAGTTATCAGCATCTCCTTTGCTCTGTCCATGAGTAAATACTACTTCTCCAATTTTGCTTTAACCAAATCCTGTAGGAGTTAGCCCTTGTAAAAATCTTGTTGTTTCTGCTTCCCACCAGGCTTCTTTGAAAAAACTGGTGACTTACACTGCCACCCACCTGGCCTCCTTCCACGTGTTATGGGACTATAATGGATTGTATCAGTCTTACACAACCCGCTAACATCTTTGTGGTTGATTTGATTTTTGTTTTTATTTTAATATTTAAATTTTTTTCTTGTCATTATGAAACATTTCAGCCTACACAAATAATACAACAGACATCCATTTACTCACCACTCAGATTAACATGTTAACATTTTGTCATATTTGCTTCAGATCAATTTTTTAAGACGTGAAACGTGATAGCTAGTCCTTCCCCAGAAGAAACCATTAACTGAACATTGATGTGCATCATTTGCATGCGTGCTTCATACTGTTCATTATATCTAATGGTTCACCTAACAGTATATCTTATTTGTATGTTAAGGATTTATTTAAATGGTATTCTGTGCATAGCCTTTTGGAATATGCTTTTGTTTTGCCATTGTGTTTTGCAGATTTATCCCTGTTACTTCAGTAGACCTACTTCATCTTAATTGCTGGTGATCCACTATATGGATATAGCACAGTTTGTTTATTCACTGCCCTGTTGATGGATATTTTGGCTTTTAAGGAAAACATTCCCCTTATTTTCCTTTTTTCTTAACGTATAATCATAAACAGTGCCAAAATGAACATTCTTATACACATTTCCTTGTGCACATATAGGAAATTTTCTTCACTGTTTATAAGTAGAATTGATGGGTCATAAGGTAATGTACATTTTACAATTAAGTAGAGATTAAGAAATTGCTCTCCAGACTGATTCAATGAATTTGTAATACTGTTAGCAATGTACAAGAGCTGTCATTTCTTAAGATTCTTGCAAACACTTAATATCTTCACATTTAAAATATTTTTTCCAGTCTGATGGGTATGAAAATAGTATATAGTATATAAGTTTTAAAATGTTTGCATTTTCTGGAGTGTTAGTGAGATTAAGCATTGTTTTTCATTTGCTTGTTGGGTATTTCATTTGTTTATATATTGTGAATTGTCTGTATCCTTTGTCCATTTCTATATTGGGTTTTCTATTTCCCACTGATTTGTAGAAATTCTTTATTAAGTATGACTAGTAGTCTTCTGTCAGCTCTGAGTGTTCCAAATATCTTCTCCTAGTTGGTTGCTTATCTTTTATATTTCAAATCTTATATATAAAGAATTTTTAAAATTTCATGTAGCCAAATTGATGAATCATTCCTTTATAATTTGTTCTTTTTGCAACCTGTTCAAAAGAATCTTTCCGTAGCACAAAATAAAAAAAAATATTCTCCTTTTGTTCCTTGTAAAGGGAAAGAATTGCTGATTTTTCACATTTATTTTTAAAAATTTACCTGGAATTAATTTTGTGTATTGTGTGAGGCAGGAGTCACTTTTATTTTTTCACATGTATGGCCGGTTGTCCTGACTCCGTATTTTGAACAATCTTACCTTTATTATGTATGCAGTACCCTTGGCCTGTTTGAAAATAGGGTTGCAGGAAATCTGTTTTTCTTCCACGAGGCTCATCCCTGTAATAGTTCTTCCCATACCCTATGCTAGTGATTCTCAAACTCTAGGGCACCTGAGAATCACTAGGGGAGTGTGTCAGGAATGCAGAGTCCTAGGACCCGCCTCTGATCACTAAATGAGAATCTGTGAGGGTGGGAGCCCAGGAATCTGTATTTTAAACAGATGCCACAGGTTTGATGCAGGTGGCCTGTAGAGCACAGTGAAAAATCCTGCCCTTAATTTAATACCAGGAAGTACAGTTTGCCCTCTCCAAACTGTACATCTTCCAGGGGACACAGCTGAAAATATTATGCTTTCTCTTTTGTACACACATACTCTTACACTCATCAATTAAAGGGCCCCAACCAACCCCTTTGATGAAAATGGAAAGGATTCCAATCTTCAGTCCTCTGTGATTGCTGTGGTCATGTTAATTCTCCTAAGGAAGCCAGGTAATATTTGTTAGGCTGGTAAAAATGAAATGCTAGGAGTCCAGAGAGACTAGAGATCTGCAGCACAGGCCGATTTCCTGTTCAGTTTGACCACCATGTATATTCTATACTATTAATTCCTTTCTCCATAATTTTGCTGTTTCCTGCAGAATCTGTGCTGTTCACTCTGGTTGGACCTGGAAGGAGTTTTACAATTTAAAATCATAATAATTCACCCACAAGCCTCCACCTTTGGTGGTGGTTTCCACTGCTGCTGTCATCAGGGCTTTCCCAGGGGAGGGACTGTGTAGCCTACGATCTAAGCCCTTTCTTGGGATACCTAGACTCCTTGGCACCATGGGGCCGAGGCAGCCTTTCATGCTTTAGAAGCAAGAAGATTGAGTTTCTCAGACTGGCGTGTATGTGTGTGGAAGGGGCAATGTGGATGAGTTGCTGGTGGTAACAGAGGCTTGTCTGCTCATTTCAAATGTTAAAGAGGCCAGAGAAGGAACATTTCTTAATGCAAGAGTACAGGAGCTCCATTTGCTGGGACAGTATGTAAAACTAGGTGAACACTCAAAAGCCTTCCCCCCAGTATTTATTTTTTTACTTGTTAACGAGTCGCTATTTTCTCTTTTTCACTCTGCAGTGTACTATTAGTTTGATACTGTAATGGTTTTGGCTGTCAGGGTAGCATAGCAAGTATATGCAAATCATTAGGAAACATCTATTCTTCCTGTCGCTTCATTTTCAGGAAAATTCCAGACTCTAAAATGAGAACAATGGGAAATCTAATCTTTGAATAAATGACTCTCAATATAATTTCTAGTGGTAACCACACGTTACCACTCTCAGATCTTTTCCTTTGACTTTAGATGGGAAATCTGATCCTCTCCATTGATGTGGAGAGTGCCCTGTCTTTTAATAGGTTTCATGGGGAAGTATTACTTTTGTCTTTGTTCTGAGTATTACTAATTCAGATAGAGGGGAAAAGAGTGACCTATGTGGACAAATATGACCAGTTGTTGGAAAACTGGTAGGAAATCCCAGGAAAAACGTAATCTTTGTAACAGGTGCAGTTCTCTCTGACTTATCTCTCTGAATCTCTCTTGGGAAATGCTTTGTTGTGTGTTCGCCTGGTGTTGACAACACTGAGTCCACCTCCGTAGCCACAGATAAAATAAGTTGTTCATGATTAACCTCTTGGACTTTGCACGGACACCTGCTTATGCAATTTAGTGATCCCTGGTGGCCGGAAACTCTTGGGGGTGTGGACTATCTCACATCCGCAGTGCAAATACTGAGTGCAGGGATCAGGTCACCTTACACTCACAGGTTCCCAGTGCTGAGGTGGATTTTAAAGTGGTTGCAGGACATGTCAACTACAGTTATATGTACAGGGCAATCATTGAGTACAAGAATGGAAAGTCAGATATAGAAGTGAAGTCTAGGAGACACACAAATAGTTGGCTAGTGTAGTGATCTGTGTTTATTGTTTTAAAAATAGATAGTGTATCAGGAAGAGGCAGAACCAGAACTTGAACTTAAACCTGAGTGATACCAAAGTCTGTATTCTCCTCACTAACCTGTATTGCTCCTCTAGGGATTGTAGGAAAGGCCCATGTAACTCATCATTAAGAGGATTGACTGACCACATCACCCAGAGAAAATTCTCTTATTATACAAAGATTTTCATATATATGTATTCAACATTTTACAAAGGGTGTTAAATGTAGAGCTGTTAGATTCATTGACCACGAGGTCCCTGTTGATAATTAGATGGCAGTGGGTTTTTGTATCCATTGATAACTGCATAGTGAAATGTATGCTTTTTCCCCTCTTTGGGGACATGTGGAGTAGGAAAAGGGAAGCCAAGAACATACAGGCGGCATTTGAATCCAGCTATGCCACACAGTAAAGGCAAGTGAATTTTCCCTATCAGTATACAAACATGTTCTCATAACTCCAGTATTAAACTGAAAAAAGCTTTCTTTGACCCGCATCCCCATTCAGCCACTGGCCAATTTCTTTCCCATTCACAGTGTAACTTCTACAAATATTCTCCATAATCACCCATATGACGTGCCCCTTCCCTCCACTTTTCTTCTCAGGGATGACCCACATGGGCTTCAGACCCTCACTCACGGATGCCTTCCCACACAAAACCTAAAGGTTGTTCCCTGTCTTCATTTTCCTCAAATTCAGAACAGCGTTCAATTCATGATTCCTTATTTAAAATAGAGTCCTAATTGACATAGCATTACACATTAGTTTCAAGTGTACAACATAATGATTTGATGTTTGTATATATTGTGAAATGATCACACAAGTCTAGTTGACATCCGTTACCTTACATAGTTACACAATTTTTTTTTCTTGTGATGAGGACTTCTAAGATCTACTCTCTTGGCAACTTTCAGATATGCAATACCTTACTATTAGCTATAGTCACAATGCTGTGTATTACATCCCTGTGATTGACTTATTTTATAACTGTAAGTTTATACCTTTTGACCCTCTTCACCCACTTTGCCCACCTCCACCCCCTGCTCTGGCAACCACTCATCTGTTCTCTGTGTCTGTGAGCTTGGTGCGTAGGTGTTTTTGTTTGTTTGTTTGTTTATTTAGATTGCACATACAAGTGAGATCATACTGTATTTGTTTTTCTTGGTCTGACTGACTTTATTTAGCATAATGCCTTCAAGGTCCATCCATGTTGTCCCAATAGGCAGGATTTCATTCTTTTTTATGCCTGAATAATACTACCTTATAAATATATACACCACATCTTCTTTATTCATTCATCCATTGATGGAGACTTACGTTATTTCCATATCTTGGCTATTGTGAATAAAGCTGCAGTAAACATGGGGGTGTATATATCTTTTTGAGTTAGTGTTTTCATTTTCTTTGGATAAATACCCAGAAGTGGAATTACTGGATCATGAAGTAGGTCTATTTAAAAATTTTTGAGGAACCTCCGCACTGTTTTCCGTAGTGGCTGCACCAGTTTACATTCCCATCAACAGTGCACAAGGGACCCCTTTTTTCCACCAATACTTGGTATTTCTTGTCTTTTTGATAATAGTCATTCTAACAGGTGTGTCAGCATCTCTTCTTAAAGCTTTTTTTTTTTTCTGTAGGATTTTTCTCCTAGCTTACTAGATACCTCTTTGATTTCTCTTCTGCTGTCCTCCTCTCCTCTGCTGAACCTCTAAATTTTGATGAGTCTGAGGGCTTGTTCCTGCAACCACCTCTCTTCACCTCTTTTTTCCTTAATCCCATTGTTACATACCTTACATAAACTGAAGACATCAAATCTATACCTTCAGCTCTCACCTCTGCTTTGAACTCCAGTGTCATATATCCAGCCACCTACCTGACGCTTCTTCTTACATATCTTATAAGCACCTCAGACTTGATATGTCTTAATATGCCCCACCCCACCTACTTCTTCCTGAGTCTTCTCTATCTCATGAAAAGACACCATTATCTACCCAAGAGCTCAGGCTGTAAACCCACCAATTATCTAAGCGTTTTCTCTTTGTCTCACCCACCACATCTAATCCTTTAGCAAATCCTGTTGACTTTACATTTGCACACAAATTTGTCTGCTTCTCTCTATTTCTCCTGTTTGCACCATGGTGTAAGCCACCCCAACTCTTTCCTGGACCATTAAAGTGGCCTCATAACAGGTTTCCTTGCTTCTGCTATTGATTCCTGCTACAGTTCATTCCCCCATGTAGCAGCCAAAATTATTTCTTTAAGAAGTAAATAAAAGCAGAAACTAGCACACCATTGTGAAGCAATTATACTCCAATAAAGATGTTTAAAAAAATTAAATAAGTTCTTGTCACTGTCTCATTTAAAAATTTACAATGCACTACTTCCAGTAATACCTAACTAACTCCTATCAGACCAGCTCTCACACAGATAACAACTATAAACTCAGGAAAGAATAGACAAACAACCATCTGGAGGGACTGGTGAGCCATCAAAAGCAGATACAATTGGGAAAGAGTCTGTGCTTGAAAAGTGGGATAGAGCAAAGAAGAGTTGCCCAGAGTCCTGGCTGATCTTTGAATTATGCTTGCGTGGGGTAGACTCCCAACAGCCCAGAATATAAGGCTTACAGAACTCAACAGAGGTATCAGCTCTCACCCATGGCAGGGGAAGCAGAACTTAGAGTTTCAAGTTAGTCAAGTCAATTGGCCTGCTAAAAGTGAACAAGATAATAATAATAACACTACTTGGAGAAATATAACAGGGTCCAGAGGTTCTATAGCATTTCATTATCTCTGGTCAGGAAATAATACAAAATTACTAGACATGGAGAAACAGAATAACATGACTTACACTCAAGCAAAGACAATCTTTGGATACCCACCACTAGATGACCTATTTGTTGTATTTAGCAGGCAAAGATTTTACAGCAGCTATTATAACTGTATTCAAGTACCTATAGGAAAATATTCTCACAGTGAATGAACAAACGGAAATCTCAGCAGAAAAAGAGAAACTACAGAAAGAACCACATCGACATTCTGGAACTGAAAAATACAGTGTCTGGAAAAATTCACTGGATGAGATCAATGGAAGATTGGAGATAACAAAAAAGAGAGTTCATAAGCTTGGAAGTAGATCAGTAGAAATCATCCAAGCTGAGGAATAGACAGGAAAAAGATTTTAGAACCTCATGACCTGTGAACAATATAAAAAGGTCTAACATGCATTTGATTGGAGTCCCAGAAGTAGAGGAAAGAGAATGGAACAGAAAAATATTTGAAGACATAATGGCTGAAAATGTCCTATATTTAAAGTCATACATTTTAATAATTTATGAAACCAAATAAGACCCAAGTGGAATAAGTAAAAAGAAAACTATACCCAAGACAAAACATCATACATCTAAAGAAAACCAAAGATGAAGAGTAAATCTTGAAAGCAACCAGAGAGGTAGAATATGAATGACTGGGGGCTTTGTTCCACTGTTTTCAGGCTTCTAGAGATTACAAGAATTTTTAAATGCTGAAAGAAACAAAAACCAACCTAGAATTCTATATGCAGCAAAAATACCCTGTAAGAAGGAAGGGGGCACAGAGGGGACTTTTTTTTTTTTTTTTTTTTTTTGGTGGTACGCGGGCCTCTCACTGCTGTGGCCTCTCCCATTGCGGAGCACAGGCTCCAGACGCGCAGGCTCAGCGGCCATGGCTCATGGGCCCAGCCGCTCCGCAGCATGTGGGATCTTCCCGGACCAGGGCACGGACCCGTGTCTCCTGCATCCGCAGGCGGATTCTCAACCACTGCGCCACCAGGGAAGCCCAGACATTTTTAGATAAATAAAATTAAGAGAATTAATTGCCAGTTGACTGCACTACAAGACATGCTACAGAGAGTTCTCCGGGTTGAAGGGAGATGATACCAGCGGGAAATCTATAATATCAGGAAGGGATGAAGAGCACTGGATATGGTAAATATGGAGATAAATAGGAAAGGCCATTTTTTCTTCTAATTCCTTTAAAGTACATATGACTGTTTAAAAGAAAAATTATAACATTGTGCTTTGGGATTTATTAACGGCTCACATCTATAAAAACTACAGTATAAAGAATGGGAATGAAGAAAATGGGTATATACTGTTGTAAGGTCCTTAAACTCATGTGAAATGGTATCATATTAACTCTAAGTAGACTGTGAAATGTTAAGGATATATATTGTAGTCTCTGGAGCAACTGCTGAGTTAAAATAAAACAAAAAGGCAAAGAGGGTACCTAAAACTCTAATAGATAAAGTAGCATTCTAAAAAAAATGTTTGATTAACTCAAAAGAAGGTAGACAAAGAAGAACAAAAACAGAGAGGACAGGCAGAAAACAAAATAGTAAAATGTTAGACCTAAATCCAGCCATATAAATAATCATTAAATATAAATAGAATAAGCACTCCAGTTAAAAGCAGAGACTGACAAACTGCACAGAAATACAAGATCCAACTAATATATGCTGTCTCTAGCCATTTTAAGTATCAAGACACAAACAGATTGAAAGTAAATGGATTAAGTTATAACATGCAAATAGTAAGCATAAAATGGCTGGATTGGCTATATTATTATCAGGTAAAGTAGACTTTAAGATAACGAGTTCAAGAGAGACATAATGATAAAATGGTCAGTTCATAACTGATCAATCATAGGTATGCATGCTCCTACTAACAGAGCTTCAAGATACATGAACAAAAGTTGACAGCATTAAAGGGAGAAATAGACATATCCACAGTCATTATTAGAAAATTAACACTATCTCAGCAATTAATAGAACTACTAGACAAAAAGATAAGTAAAATCATAGAAGATATGAGTAGGACTATCAACTGTTTTGATCTAATGGTTATGTATGCAACAGTGTGTAACAACTGCAGAGTACACTTTTTTTTCACGTGCACATGGTACATTCATCAAGATAGGACACATCCTGGGCCATAAAACATGTCTCAATAAATTTGCAAGGATTAAAATTATATGGACAGTATTTTCTGACTACAGTGGAATTGCATTAGAAGTTTAAAACAGTGAAAAGTCTAGGAAAACTCTAAATATTTGAAAGACAACACACTTCTGATCAGCTCCTTTTTCTCATTTGAGCCTCACCTTAAAATTTACTTCCTTTATGAGGCCTTCTCTGACTGCCAATTTAGGGTAAGCTCCCCAGTGAAGTTTTACTGTATGGCTCTGCTTTCCTTTCACGATAGCACTATTCGCGTTCCCAGATATTTTCTTCTTTGGCCGTTGGTTTCACTGTTTCCCCCCCCACTAGTATGTAAGTTCTAGGGAGGTAGAGATCTTTCTTTATTGTTCACTGCTAGAATGGTGACGAAACACAGTAAATGCTCAATAGGAATTGCTGAATGTATGAACAGTAAATACGGGTCCTCCACAATCCATCGTAAGCCCATCTAGATGCTGATAATGAGAATCATGATAACATCACCACTGATAATAATAAATAACATTCTGCTGGTATTATTATTGCTCAGGCACTTTAAATGCTATAATCCTCACAGCTGCCTGTGTAGTAGTACTTCTGTTATCCCCATGTTACAGAGGGAGAGACTGAGCTACAAAGTATTGTAATCAGTGTCACTTGGATAGTGAAGAGGGAGCTAGAAAACGTGGGTTTTCTGATTCCATAGTGCTTGTTCTGAGCAATCAGTAGTTTGTGATGGGAGAGAGGAAAGCCGGTGGTTATGCATGCACATTGGTAAATGAGGCAGCACAAGCTCTGTTAAGTCTTAGAAACAAGGCTTTGGTACTCTGCCTCAAAGCCACAGTCTACTTTCAACTAAAGATGTAGAAGAGTCTTTTCAATATTAACATCAGTTTCATGTTTCTGTGAACCAGTCCTGATAATGACAGTATATTGAACCAGTGGAGAAAAGGATAGGTTAGTCAGTAAATGGTGTTGAAACAACTGACTAATATTTGGAAACAAACAAAATTAGGTTACTGGTTTATGGAATAAATCTAAACAATTTCTAAAAGAATTAAAGATTTAAAATTAAAACATGAAATCATACACAGGATGTTAGGGACAAGATGTAGGTGAATATTTAAGCTTGGATGAAGTGGCCTTTCTAAGTGTGGTAGTATGCCCTAGTTGAGCCTAAACTGGGATTCAGAATTAGTGACTTTTAGTGATTCAGTAGGCCAGCACAGAAGGTGCAGCATATATCTGAGGGTTTGGAAGGAATCCCTTTACCTGTCTTTTAACAGCTTTTAACAGCTGTTCCAGCCTTCCTCTGCCTCAGGAGATGACTCATCTCCCACTGTCCAGAGGAAGAAGAGACTAGGGGTTTTAAAGTATAAAGTGATAAACTCATTCATCCTTACTTTCTTGTCATGGGTTTCAGAGGAAGTGGTGTCCATCTTCTTGACCTAAGCCACTCCTTCTACAAATACTTTAAAATTTATTACTTTACAACAAGAAATTGTCAAGCACATAGGTGCCATCCTAAAATGTGTGCGGTGATATCTCATTGTGGTTTTGATTTGCGTTTCCCTAATGATTGGTGATGTTGAGTACCTTTCCATGTACCTGTTAGCTACCTGTATGTCTGCTTTGGAAAAATGTCTGTTTAGATCCTTTGCCCTTTTAAAAATTGGATTGTTTGGGTTTTTGCTATTGAGTTCTATGAGTTCTTTATATATTTTGGATATTAATGCCTTATCAGATATATGATTTGTAAATATTTTCTCCTGTTCAATAGATTGCCTTTTAATTTTGTTGATGGTTTCCTTTCTTGTGCAGAAGCTTTTTAGTTTGGTGTAAACTAGTTTATTTTTTCTTTTGTTGCCTTTACTTTTGGTGAGAAATCAAAAAAAAATCACAAAGAGTGTTGTCAGGGAGCTTACCACCTGTGTTTTGTTCTAGGAGTTGTATGATTTCAGGTCTTACATTTTGAGTTAATTTTTGTGTCTAGTGTACGACAGTCATCCAGCTTCATTCTTTTGCATGTAGCTGCACCATTTATTGGAGAGATGTCCTTTCCCCATTGTATACTCTTGACTCCTTTGTCATAAATTAATTGACTATATATGCGTGTGTTTGTTTTGGGGATGTCTCTTCTGTTCCACTGATCTATGTGTTTTTATGCCAGTACCATACTTTTTTGATTACTATAGCTTTGTGATATAGTTTGAAGTCAGGGAGCATGATGCCTCCAGCTTTGTTCTGCTTTCTCAAGAATGCTTTAGCTATTTGGGGTCTTTCATGGTTTCATACAAATTTTAAGATTGTTTTTTCTGTTTCTGTGAAAAATACTGTTGGAATTTTGATAGGGATTGTATTGAATCTGTAGATTGCATTGGCAGTATGGTCATTTTAATAATATTCTTTCAATCCATGAGCACAGCGTATTTTTCCATTTATTTATGTCTTCTTCAATTCTTTTCATCAGTGTCTGAAAACTTTCAGTTTTGGGTACAAATCTTTCCCCTCCTTGATTGAATTTATTCCTAGGTATTTATTATTTTTGATGCAAATGTAAATGGGGCTTTCTTAATTTCTTTCCTGGTAGTTTGTTATTAGGTATAGGAATGGACAGATTTTTGTGTATTAATTTTGTATCCTGCAACTTTATTGAATTTGCTTATTACTTACAACAGTTCTTTGGTGGAATCTTTAGGCTTTAAAGTATATATAGTTATCATGTTATCTGCAAGTAGTGACAGTTATATTTCCTCCATTCCAATTTGGATGCCTGTTACTTCATTTTATTGAATAATTGCTCTGGCTACGACTTCCAATACTATGTTGAATAAAAATGGTGAGAGTGAGTATCCTTGTTGTGTTCCTGATCTTAGAGGAAATGCTTTTAGCTTTTCACCATTGAGTATGAGGCTAGCTGTGGGCTTTCCAGATATGGCTTTTATTATGTTGAGGTTTGTTCCCTCTATACCCCATTTGTTGAGAGTTTTTATCATCAGTGGATGTTGAATTTTGTCAAATGCTTTTTCTGCATCTATTGAGATGATCTTATGATTTTTATCCTTCATTTTGTTAATATGGTGTATCATACTGATTGCTCTGCAAATGCTGAAACATCCTTGCATCTCTGGGAGAAATCCCACTTGATCATGGTGTGTGATCCATTTAATATACTGTTGAATTTACTTTGCTAATATTTTGTTGAGGATTTTTACATCTATATTAGTCAGGAAATATAAATGTAAATTTTAAATTTAAACGTAAATTTTCTTGTGGTATCCTTGTTTGGTTTTGATATCAGGGTAATGCTAGCCTTGTAAAATAAGTCTGGATGTATTCCTTTCTTTTCTGTTTTTTGGAAGAGTTTGACAGGATTGGTATTAATTCTTCTTTAAATATTTGGTAGAATTCACCAATGAATCTTTCTGGTGCTGGACTTTTGTTTGTTGGGGGGTGAGAATGTCTTATCTATCTTTATATTCCCAACCTCTAGGACAGTGCCTGGCTCATAGTGGATTGTGGTAAATATTTAAGGGTAAGTTAATAATATCAGCTAACATTTATTTAATATTTACTATTTTCTGAGCACATGCTAAACACTATAGATGCACTATCTCATTTATTCTTCACAAGAACCCTGTAAGATGTGGTCTGTATTATCTTCATTTAGCAAATGAGGAGAGCAAGAAAACTGGCTCAGAGACTACAAGGCTAGATTGAGATCACACAGTTAGGAAGTAGCAGAGCCAGGATCTGACTTCTGAGCTGGTGATCGTTACACTAGGCGGCAGTTACTGTGTGACCTTGGGCAAGTCACTTTCCTTCTCTGGTATTCCACTTCCTCAATGAAACTTATGGGGCAATCTAGACTATCTCTAAAGCCCCTTCCAGTCTTGCTACTCTATTACTCCATTAGAAGTAGAACACAAAGTTATAACAAATTCCACGAAAATGAAAATCTCCTTAATAGAAAGACTTCCAAGTCCCAGTGAGTGCTCCATTTCTCTACAAACACTAATCACTACATTGACCTTTCCATTGAATCAAAGAGCTTCGATGGTTTCTTGGAATTCATTGCCTTCATATTTGGCCAACCCAGTAGACAGGGACCTTGAGCAGGTTCTTTGTCGCCAGCCCCAGAACCCATTCTGGCTAGTTGAAGCAGAAATGGCAATTTATTGAAGGGTATTACGTGGTTCACAGGTTCTTCAGAGGGCTAAGCAGTATCAGACTGCGGCCAGGGATGAGGGCCAAGCCACACGGACATACTGTCCTGGAAAAGCTCTGGATTTGCCACAGCGAGGCGCAGAGTGCAGTTCACACCATGATACTGGACCCTGGGTGCCTAATATTCCCCTGGGCTGCCCCCCAAGCACCAGATGCTTGGGCCTCTGGCCTCCCTACAAAATGGATTCTGCATGTTACTCTTGAGAAGAGAAGGCTCTCTGGCTCTGATTAGAGAACACCAGTCCCACACCGGCAGTCCATCTTTAAGGGAAGCCAGGAAGGTGGGTAAGCACCTTCTACCTTTAGGAAGCAGGACTTAGGATGTGGGCCACCCCCTAAACTGGAAAACACCCAGGGGATGCTAGATGATCACACACACTGGCACAGTTGACCACTCTGTAGATTTATTACACTGCTCTAGGAAGGCAGCTGGAGCTCATCATATAAGTATGTGTCTTAAAACTGAGAACCTCGGGCTTCCCTGGTGGCGCAGTGGTTGAGAGTCCGCCTGCCGTTGCAGGGGATATGGGTTCGTGCCCCAGTCGGGGAAGATCCCACATGCCGCGGAGCGGCTGGGCCCGTGAGCCATTGCCGCTGAGCCTGCGCATCCAGAGCCTGTGCTCCGCAACGGGAGAGGCCACAACAGTGAGAGGCCCCAACAGTGAGAGGCCCGCGTACTGAAAAAAACAAAACAAAACTGAGAACCTCTTTGAATTCGGACATTGAAATAATAGCGGCTAACATGCACTCTTGGTCAGGCCTTGTGTTAAGCTATGTACACACATTTTCCCCTTAGGCCTCTCAACGCTCCTGTGAGGAGTACATGTTTGTCCTCAGTATGGATTACCTTCCTCACCTGACAGTTGAGGATACTGAGGCCCAGAGAGGAAGTACTGCATCCTCTTATCACTCAGCTAGTAAGTGGTGGAGCGTGGACTCGAACTGGGTGAGCCCCTGCATTGTTTTGCCTCAGGCAAAGAGGTTTATTGGGTTGAGGAGCAAACCCTGGTGCTGGGTCACATCTAGCTCTGGCCATCCTCAGGTCTGAATCTGGGGTGTGCCCAAACCAAAGAGAATTTCCTGAGAAAATTTGGTTGACCAGATTTGTAAGAATCGTTATGCATCTTCCTCTTAATGTTTTCTTAATGTCAGTGAGTTTCAGACACTAACATGCTCTTACGTCTGGTTAAAATTGAAGCTTTGAAAATGCTTGGGATCTTTGTCTTTCACCCTAATATTCTGGGAACTGGGTCCTGATGGAAAACTATCACATAACCTCAGTTCCCTGGGGTCCCCACTTAGTACTATGCTGCTGCCTCAAATTCACAGTTGCTGTAAAGTTCTGGAAACCTGGTCTAGGGGAGGAAAAGAATTTTTCTTGACCCTCTTAGTGTCCCTGGCTGGGTCTGAAAATTAACCGGACGAAGACAACTTGACAGGAGAAAAGAATACAAATTTAATGTAAGTTTTACATGACACAGGAGCCTTCAAAAGGAAATGAAGACCTGAAGAAACAGTTAAACCTTGGGCTTGATGGAGAGCGGGCAGCCATGTAGAAATATGGTAGAACAAAGAGTATGAGGAAATAAGTGTAGTAAACTGGGGGAAACTTAGCAAGTCCTGTTTGGTTTCTTTTCCATGTTTCTCTGACTTGAAGATAAAGATGCTTCTTTCCTCCAGATATCGAGAAGGTATCTCTTACAAGAGGTTCTAACGACCTGCTTCAGGGAAGAAGGGGAAGAGGAAGGTCAGAGAGACCTTCCTGCTTCTGCCATTTTTTCAAACTCCTTCAGCTTAAAATACTTAATATGCCAAGGTGCTGTGCTGCTGGGGTAGTATGTCCTGAACGCCATCACTTAATAGAAGGGGTTCCTGTTCTTACCCCTTCACATGTATTCTTGCAGCTTTTCCAGACAGAGTCAGCAGCCACTTTGGAGAAACAAATATTTAAAACAAAACAACCCTGCCTTCCACCTTGCCATAAATATACGAGCATAAACTCTGGTTGTGAAATTCAATTCTTACTTGGCCTGAGGCAAAACCGTAAAGGAGTTTTACGGGCCCCATTCAGGATAGAGATAAATGCACCAGTGAAAATACACATAACTTGGGGAACACATGCAATTAATGATGACCCGAGGGAAGCACCCTCCCTCCCCAGGCAGACAGCTCTCCTGCATGGTACTGGTTAGAGAGACTTGGCAGGAGGCAGGAAGAGAGGATGCTGCTGCTTCAGCTCGAGATGTCAAGTGAAGCCAGAAGGGGAAGGAAGTGGGAGGAGAGGCCAGAGCAGAGGGCCATAATTTCATTATGAATTCCTGCCTACTCAGAGCAGATTGTCCCCAAATTTGTCATTAAAAGTGCAATTTCCTCTATGAAAACTTTCCAAGGACCCCAGGAAAGATGCTGAGAACAGGAAGTGGGGCATCCAGTTATTCATGTGGGTAATGAACTTTATTCTGTATTAATTATTTATGAATTCTGCGTTCTATCCAATCTTTGTTTAGTAATATATTTGTTCCTTCACTTGTGCGTTTGTCCAACAGACATTTATTGACTTTCTGCTGTGTTGGGACACTGTGCGTACTAAAGAGGTCCTTGTTACTTACTGTCCTCTGAAGCTCACTCTCCATCAGGAGAGGCAGACATTAAGCATCTAATTACACACCGAAGTTAAATAGTTATTAGGTTATTATGTGCTATGACGAATCAAAGGATGTGATGAGAGCAGCTAACAGGAGAGGCTGACTGTGTCAGAGGGTCAGGAAAAGTGACATTTGAGCCTGAGGAAGAAAAAGCAATCAGATGCAAGGAATGGGTGTGAAAAGATGTAAAAGTGGTTTCTAAGCATGGGTTTATCATCTCTTTTTCTTACCGTCTTTAATTACATGAGAGTTTTTCTAAGTGTGATCTTTGAGCTACCTGCATCAGGATCACTTGGAAGCACGTTAAAAATTCAGATTCCCGGGCCCCACATCAGGCCACTAAATCAGTATCTCTAGGAGCAGGGCCTGGCAAGCTGCACTTTAAATATAGCACACTCCCCACCCCGCCAACCTCCCTGAGATGATTCTTACCCTCACTGTTTGATTTGAAAGCCTCTTCCTTATAGTAGAGGAAGCTTTATAATTCTTGCAAAGGTTTCTGCTTATGACACTCTTTGATCCCCACTGCAACCTTACATAGTACACAAGCTAAATATCATTTTTCCATGTTCACAGATGATGTAGCTGAGACCTGGAAGAGAGAAGGGTTTACCCCCTCATTAGTGAGCCTTGTGCCCTTCTCCTTATACCACAGTGGATTACAGTGGCCATACCTGCTTTACAAATGGGATGTAATACACCCAGGAGTGGATTGCAAGCTTGAAGACATATTTATATTTCCTTCACAGTGATTGTTATTGGCATAGTGTCACCTAGTAGTTCAGCAGGTCTAAAGTCAGACAGACCTGGCGTCTAGTCCCAGCTCTGCCACTTAATAGCTGTGTGACCTTCACTCTCTACTTCAGTTATCTCATTTGTTAAATAAGGATAAATAATAACGCCTACACCATTGAGTTGTTTCAAAGATTAAGTGAAGTACTGTGTGTGAAACACCAAGTGTAAAGCTTTTGAGTACTTAGTAAGTACTAAAGAGATGACAGCTGTCGTACCTATAATATTTAGGATCCACTGAATACGCAGTAGTGTTACCTACTAACTGAAACCCAGATAAAAATCACAAGAGATGTTACACATGGAAGGTTTAAGTAACTGTTATGAATCATTCAGGCAAAAACATCTGAGACAACTCAGTAACAATGAGCACATCCAGCACGCAAATCTTGGTTTCTAAATACCATTATTCACTAAAGAAACCAGGTCTTCTTGAAGACATGCTGCTTTAAGTTCCGGAGAAGGGAAAATATGAGGTGATCTGGAACATTTTATTGTGTCACAAAGTATTGAAGTGCTTAAAGACTGATGGGGACATGGCAAAAAGGGATGAGCTAGCTCCAAGTGGCTCCCTCTTCTCAAATTTGGAACAGTTTGAACATCAGAAAAAAAATGACAGTGATGTTGACTATAACACATTGAGAAAAAAAATTTGTGAGTTGACAATGGTGGTTAAAAAGGTGGAATAGAGCCAGGAAAGTTTTTTTTTTGGAATGAACAGAGTTAGAAAAGTCACAAAATTTCTGTTTTGTAACACGTATAATAATCAGATTCAGGCAAGGATCATCATTGGAAGCTAAAATCTTTTGTTAAAGGTTGTTGGGAAAACATATTCACAGTCTTAGAGATTACTTATATCAATATTATTTATTTTACTATTATACAAAGAGAAAAGTATATCTTTCCTATGGGGAGATCTGGTAAATACCAAATAATCAAATGATCAAATTTAGCATCACAAATTATGAGACAAACTGACATTATATTCCTTCTGATGTGATGCAACAGGAAATACACAACCTCACCCATGTGGCATTATTGCCAAAATTGTCTAACCCGAATCAAACTGTAGGAAACAATCAGACAAATCCACGAGGATATTCTACAAGACAACCAATCTCTACTCTTCAAAAATCTACTGTTGTAAAAGATAAAAAGAAAAAAAGAGGGAAGAATGTTCTAGAATCCAGACTCATGTTCTAAAATTAATGATGTAGCATGATAAGTGATTTAGATGAAAGGAAACTAAAGACCTGGCAGTTAAATGCAGTGTGTAGTCCTTGATTGGATCCTGGCTTTTAAAAAGCTATAAAACAACCCAAATGTTCATCACCTAACAAAGGGATAAACAAAATTTGGTATTTCTGTACAGTGTGATATTTTTCAACCAGTAGAGGAATGAAATAATACATGCCACAACATGAATGAACTTCAAAAACATTATGCTAAGGGAACGAAGCCAGATATAAAAGGCCACATATTTTATGATTTTATTTCCTTGAAATTTCCAGAATAGGCAAATCCATAGAGACAGAAAGTAGACTAGTGGTTGTCAAGGGCTGCGGGGGAGGGGAGAATGGGGAGTGACTGATAATTAGTTACTGGATTTCTTTCTGGGATGATGAAGATGTTCTGGAATTAGATACGGATGATGGTTACACAACCTTGTGAATATATTAAAACTCTGAATTGAATGCTTGGAAAGAGTGAATTTTGTGATAAGTGGATTATATCTCGGTTAAAGTTATAAGGACATTGATTGGGACAGTTGGGGAGATTTGAATACGAGTTGTCAGATGATATTTTTTCAATTTTAAATTTCCAGGATGTGATAATGGTATTGTGGCTGTATAGGAGTATGTCCTACCTCATAGGAAATATTTAGGGATGTATTTAAGCATGAAGTACTGAGGGATAAAATTGTCATGATATTTGTACTTTACTTTGAAAGGAATCAGAAAAAAAGTATTGGGAGAAAGCAAATGTGGTAATATTTGAACAATTGGAGATCTAGGTAAAAGATATACAGGAGTTCATTGAAGTATTCCTTTAACTTTTTTGTAGCTTGATATTTTTCAAAATAAAACGATTTGAAGGGGGGCCCACTTTTGGGTGTCTATTACACACCAGACGGGCGATGAAGACCCCTGCGGATTGTGACAAGGAAATTAGGAACGTGAAAGCACAGCTCTCCCTCCTTAGCGAATCCTCGAAGGAGAGTGAACTGTATGCCTCCCTTCAAAGCTTCTCTTGGTCCCACTGGCATCAGAGACAGATGGTCAGGCTGTGTTCCAGAAAGTCACTCTGTGCTTGGGCTTCTTAGGTAGAATGGGCGCCCTGACCATGTTGTCTGACCTGATAGCACTGTCTAGGGGTGTTGAGATCTTCCAGAGATAAAACGTTAACTGTATCAGTGAAATCGGAAGGGCAATGAGATGCAGGTAGGTTGGGGGTGAGGGCCTACCTAAGGACAGGAAGGAAGAAGGAGGCGGCATGAGCGCCTCTTTAGAGGGAAGGCAAATGGTCCCGGCCAGCAACCAAGGCTTGACCATTGTTTGAGTAACAAGCAGGAGGGGAGGTGAGCCAATGCCCCAGCCCCATTTGCAGACTCTGAGTAATAAAACTGATCCTCGGGTGCTTCTCCGTTCGGGTCCCAGCTGCTCCTGGCTGGTGGTTAGAAAAGTCCCTCATTGTCCCACCTACTCACGTTACCCCTTTCAACCAAGGAATCATTGTCATCTGCGGCCTCTTTTTTAAGCCTTTGTTCTATTATTTTTCCCTCAAGGATGCTAGGAAAGAGTCTGCTAGAGTTGAACTAACTGGTGTTTACTCTTGGACCAAGATGGGCTGGGAGGGGTCTCAACTTGGAAGAGGGGTCGGAGATGTGGAAATGGCTGGTCAGCAGCAATGTAAGGAAAGTTTTGTGAGGCCTACCGGGGAGAGTGGGGAAGACTGGATTTCTAGTCCATCCCGGGCACTCAGGCCTTCTGTTTTTAAAACAGACGTGCTTCATCCTTCCCTGAGCTGGGGCCAACGATGGGAACTCAAAATGCAAAGTTGAAGCCAGGGAAAGATATTGACTGTTTCTTTTTTTAAGCTAATATTCCAAATTTCTTATGAAAGTCAACTTAGACATCCAGGACACAGGAAACAAGGCAAGAGGCCGCAGCCAGCTGCCTCAGAGGACCCGGGACACTTTCTTAATAACATCCAGATGGTTCCACAGAAATTGTTAACATCTTGAAAAAAGAAAAAAAATCAACTTCAGGAGAAATGAGATTCAAGTGGTTTAGGAAGGACAGCCTGGAGGAGAGTCCCAAGGGGTGAGAGTGGGTCTGAAATAGAAACCTCTGTGGTGGGATTACTGCTTCCTATGGTGAGGCTGGAGGGGAGTGGGTGTAAAAGTCCAGGGTTTTAGTAGAGCCTTTGGGTTGGAAGGGAGCCCCAACAGAACTGAACTGAACTTCTGGTCATGTTTATCCATTTGCTACCCTGGGTTTGCAATAACTTTTCACATTAATATTTTTTTGTTTGTTTTTGAGAGGATTATTTAACTCCCAAATATATCTGTTGTGCTCCATAGGCCCAGGGCTTAGAGCCCGTGAGATTTTAAGGGCCTCAGGCAATATTTAACCCTGAAAAAATGCTATATATACAGAGTGTTTTTGTAATATATATATATATATATGAGATAGCATAATATAAATGTATTTTTCAACATATGAAATGAAACCCAGGGACTTCCCTGGTGGTCCAGTGGGTAAGACTCCGTGCTCCCAATGCAGGGGGCCCAGGTTCGATCCCTGGTCAGGGAACTAGATCACGCATGAGGCAACTAAGAAGCCTGCGTGCCACAACGAAGATCCTGTGTGCCACAACTAAGACCCGGAGCAGCCTAAATAAATAAATATTGAAAAGAAAAGAAACCCGCAAAAGTTAGATCAGTAAATGTGTAATTTAATGCCTGCATAGCTAAGGCATAGCTAATGCCTTAATAGCTAGCATCATGGCAACTGAATCAGCTTAAATTGTGTCCATTAGTTACTTTCATTGGAAAATAATTTGTATGTTACATTTTTGCATTTCCCATGCATTGTTCAGACATTAGTTCCCTAGACCCAAATAATTTTTAAAGTGAAATTTTAAAATCCTTCCATAATTTTACCAGGGAAGGAACACACGTCTTTAAGAGGGGATATAAGTGTTGTGTAATGTGTTTACATCAAGTGGGGAGGAGAGTGGAGCCCTCAAATGAAGAGTCCAAGGGCGTAGGAAGGCCTTAACATGATCCCCCTTTTTCTAAAGAGGTGTGTTTCTTCTGCCCTCTCCTCTCAGTTGCCTTTGCCCAAGGAAGAGGAAATGGCTTGTTTGTGGAGTGTAACTGTTTGCATGCAAATCACTTACTTACTTTGGAAACAAAAGTCTGGGAGAGGGAAGTGGGGACCGCAGATTCAGGACTCAGTCGGCATTCAGCAAGCTGCCCCACCTCACGCCTCTCACCTGGGCCACTCAAAGCCTGTTAGAGGCACCTCCTGCCTCCCACCCTGTTTGAGTGTCCCCCCCACCACCATAATAGGATTGGCTTCTCTGTCTGAGTGAGATAATAGGAGATAGAGCTGGAGCGACTGGTGAGGGCAGATTGACTGGCCTTCCTTGCAATTCGCATATCCTAAATAGCATGTAGGAGTGGGGAGTGAACAGTAAGAATATACACATCCTGGTACTGTTGGTCTGAAATGCCTAGGGTATTTAGTATGAAAAATCTGTGTATAATTGCAAAAACAACAAAACGAAACAAAACCCTAGAACACCTAATATGGGAATCAGAATTTTCTACACCAAGCAACATTACCACAGAAAGACCAGCAAAGAGAGCCCAGAACTGGGTTATGGAGCGCTAACCAGGTAAACTCATTAGATGGAGGCATCTCTTTCCTTTGGGAGAACATTGACATTGAAGCTTTGGCTTCTTGGGATTCAGCTGGAGGACTCTTTGGTGGAATGCAATGACTCCTTCCTTCCTCCCCAAACTGAAATCCGGGCTATTACAATTCCAAATGGACACAGAGTCCTGCCAAGTTTATAGGAAATTGGAATGACAGTGTAGGTTCCCACCTCTGGGGATACCAGAAGCTGAAGGCTCTGAGAATAAGTAACATTTCCCTTGTGATTCCCAAATGAGTCTATTTTTATTTTAAGGGGCTCTGTGTTTTCATTCAGTTTTGTGAACTGAGGAATCCATATGGAATTTTCAACAGCTCTACTAAAATAAAAGCATGCAGCTTCTCAGCAGTGTACTGAAATAGCTGCTATGATAGGTCAGAGAGAATTGCAGAATTCACTTCTCAAGATCTGTGAGAAATCATAAACTAATTTTCAATGGGTGCCTTCTAAGCACATGGCAGAGTAAGTACAGTATCAACTGCTAAATTCATACACAAGAGATATTGTCTTTGACATGGTATAGTTCATCATTTAAAAGAAGTCGTAGCTGCTCTGAGATGGACAGCTTGTATTAATTTAATGTATATGAAATACCAGTATATATATATACTTTTATTTTAAGTGTGGGATTTTTTGTGGGGCGAGGGGGTCGAAAGAGACTCATAAGTTAAGTCCCCAGGTATAAAACAGTTATATTTTTATTGGTAATTTTTATAAAGATTTCTTAAAAATATGCATTATTAATAATTATTTAACAATCTTGTTTGCTTCTTGATGGTATTCTTTCCAGCTTCTTCAACTTGAACCTCTGCCTCCCTGTTCCCTCTGTAGCATAAACTCCACAAAACAAGGAGCTTTCCTATCTTGACTCTATACTCCAGAACCAGAATAGTGCCTGAGACATAATAGGTGCTCCCTAAATGGTTTTCCCCCTCATTCAGTCAACAACTTTTCTTCTCCTTTGCTTTTTAATGGGTCCATTATAGAAAAAATGAAAACGTTAGTTGTGAAAAAAGGCATTACACGTTTTCATATAGATGACTGGATTTTCTGTTGTTGGGGCTGTTTGTTTGGTCTTATGCCGCCTGTGAGCTGAGCAGTGTGCGACATCATTTGTTTTTCAAGTATTCGCTCTGTACCAGGCACTGTTCTAGGGAGAAAATATCCTGTATCCGTGGAACTTGTTTTAGTGGGGAGAGATGGACAGTAACCAATAAATACATATTCTGTCAAGTGGGGATAGATACTACGAAGAAAAGTAAAGTAGGGTAAAAGGGTAGTTTGTGAAGAGAATGGGTGAAGGGCGTTGGTGAGAGGAGAGCGGTGAGTTAGGAGGCTTTATAGTAACTCAGGTGAGAGGGAGAGTCTCCTAGACCAGTGGTAGTGGTGAGAAGTGGTCAGGTTCCAGATAGGCTTTGAAGGCAGGGCCAATTGGATTGGCTGATGGTTTGGAGATGGGGTGTGAGAGAGGGAGCTTTCAGACTGAGCACTTGGCAGAAAACCCTGGTCGTTTAGTGAGATGGAGAAGACTGGGAGATGCAGGTTTGGGAAGAACTCAGGAGTCGATTTGGGGTCATGTCTTAGGTTTCAGCAGCTAAATAGAACCTGTAGAGCCCAGACCCAGTAGGCAGTGGGTGGAGTCCTAGCTTGACACATTCGCTGGCGTGATGACCACTGAGTCCCAGCTAGCCAAGGGCCCAAGAACATGGGCCAAACGTGGGGCCAGTGTCCGGCTACACAGATGCTGAAAAGAAGCGGTCTCAAATCTGCAAGTCTGGAGCAATGCTCCTCCATTGTTACCAGAAAAAGGAGTCTCTGATTCCCACATCTCTGAGTCATCCTCAGGGCGCTGGTTTAGTCTGTTGCTTTCATGTCACTGTTCTCTTCCTTTGTCTCTATACTCTTATGCTATTTCTTCATCAAGGAACCATAAAGTGACTTGTTTTTAGCAAGACAGAAGGCCACAACATGGAGGTTCACTTCTGGGTTTAAACATTTGGCTTTTTACTGCTAACTGGTGGCCCGGAGGCTGGGACACACAAAAGCACCCTAATTGTAATTCCTAGTGAAGAGCTGTCCCGTGCGTGTCTTGGAACCTGCTGTAAGTGACAGGTACAACAGGGCCAGGGGCGCTTCAGGTCCCTTGTGGCAGACTCCCTGAACCACCAGTCTTTGGTGGCTCTGAAGATGGGTGTCCAATAGGAATGCCTGGAGAGTTGCCACTATCTTCTCTGCAAGAGGGATTAGTCCTTCTTAACCTTGGGCATCTCTGAAGTCCCAAGTCCTTTATGACTGTTAACACTACTATCTGTGGTCCCCAGGAATCCTGTTTAATCAGCTGATGAATTCCTCTTTCCTTGATTCTAAATTTGATGCCCCACGGGCTTTTCCCATAGTATAAATAGCATTCTATTCCAGTGCATATCATCTTATTCACAGGAAATAGTCTCTGAATTACGTCACCAACCAGTTCTACTGTATTCTGTGGACGTTTATTGTGGAAGTTTTGTGGGAGTGACATCGTTTCTGTCCCCAAGAGTTAGTATATCCCATTCATGTTCAAGATTATAGAGCTGGGTTCAGAGATGGGAGAAACAGGTGAGTGAAACTCCAACACATTTTGCTGTCCTTTCATGCTTAAAATATTAGCAAAACATTTTTTCTAAGCTTATAAAGGTAGGTATATGGCAAAGCACGGTACTTTTCCTTACTTATGCTATTCGGTGAGATGATATTTGTCTTTGAAAAGTAGGTTAGGGGCAAGGGAAAGTAGGTTAGATCAGTGTTGGAGAAACCACTAAACATCTCCCAGGATCTACTCTTCCCTTCTTCTGTGGTAATAACATAGACACCCCAGTTTTAAGATGTGCGTATAGCTACTTGGCTTTAAGATGACATTCCCCAGCTTCCCTTGTAGCTAGGTAGGCCATAGGACTGAGTTCTGGCCAATGTGAGTAGCTAAAAGTGCCTGGTGGCAGCTTCCAGAAATCCCACTTAGGAGGCATATTATGTGTACATACCTTGCCCCTTCTTCTTCACGTCTTCCTCCATCCTGCTCCCTGAAATGTAGAAGCTGCCATCTTGCCCCATGAGGTTGAAGCCATGCACAGTGAAGCAGCAAGAGAAAAGGCATAGCCCACTGTGCCCTGTCTTTGAGACCTTTGTTTCAATTTTTAATTAATTAATTAATTAAGCAATCCCCTGCGTGGCTTGTGGGATCTCAGTTCCCCGACCAGGGATTGAACCTGGGCCACGGCAGTGAAAGCTCTGCAGTGAAAGCCTAGAATCCTAACCACTAGGCCTCCAGGAAACTCCCCTGAGGCCTTTTATATGAGGGGAAAAAAGGACTTTTATCATATTTAAGGTGCTGTTACTTGAGATTTTCTGGTCCTCACAACTGAGCCTAATCCCAACTCATACAACCATATCTAATCTTTCCTTGAACTAGAGGGCTCAGGGCACAATGTTATTCTCAGCTGAGGAGAACAGTGTACCTGTTCCTGCCAAGTCACCAATCTTTAGTCTCCCCAAGATACTGCATTATATCATTAAGGTCATTCTCCATAAGAGCCTCATGTAGTGTGCGTCACTTACTACCCGAGAACCAAGAAGTGAAAATAATGGTGTCATACCTAATGCGATTTGAACTCATGTCCCCTCAGCCACAGGAACTTGTCCATCCCACACCATTGTCCTCCACTTTTGTGTTTCTGTCACTCGAACTCTATAGATATAGATGAATAAAGCCAACAGAGTTTCTAAAGGCAGGTGAGAGGGGCACCCAGCACTCCTGGAGACTGGTTTTTATGATCACAGAAGTAACACATGTAAAAAAGTCAAAACCATCTATGAGAAAATGTGCCCCATACCCCCAGCCCGCTACCTCAAAGTCACAAAAGCTTTGGGGACACCCTTATAGAACTTTTCCACATGTGTAGAGCCCTTCTTTTTTTAAAAAAAGTGAATATATACATAAATGTATATATGTATAACATAAATGGGAACATATTACATACACCATAGTATACTTTGTTTTTTAAATTAAATAATAATTATAAACATCCTTCCAAATCAGCATCTACACATTGACTTCTGTCTGATACATAGTATCCCATTGTACAGTAGGTGTCCCACGATTAATTTAAGCAGTCTTCTCTTAATGGCCATTTCTTCCAGAGTTTTGCCATGATAAATGTTGGTGAACAGTTTCACTTTTATGTTTATCTTTGTGCATATGGACCAATATATCTGTAGGAGTAAATCATAGACTTGGAGTTGCTAGGTGAATTGGTATGTTAAATATGTAAGCAGTGCCCTCTGCATTTATACTCCCACCAACAGGATCAAGCTTTTTAAATTCAGGTTCCCCTTAGGAGCCACAACTTAACATTCAGTTTATTTCCTGTTCACTTACTACTTTTAAAATTTGGGTTTCTGTTTAAGGCAGACATCTGCCTTGTCAAAAGACAGATGAGAAGCAGGTGAGTGATCTGCTTCCGTTTAATACTGTGTATTGTTTAAAGGGGATTATGAGCAAAAATCCCACCTTATTGCTGAGAATATGCTAGCAGTGTTTCCTGTTTAAGGTCTGGGCCTAGTGAGCTGAAGGGCTTTGGGGAGAAAGGATCAGGGGTACAACTATAAATATAGAGGCCAGCCTTCTGGATTCCAGACTCCAGAGAAGTTATTCCACCACAAAGACAAAAGGGACTTTGAATATCGTTGGAAATAGAAAGATACCTTATATAAGGGCTGGGATAAGGTCCAAATTTAGGGTTTATTCAATATCCCATGATCTCTAACCACCTACCCGTACATTTAACACTTTCCTTCTTTTCTCAGGACGTTTTATTTATTTTATTTAAAAAAATTTTTTAAAAATTAAATTTAATTAAAAAAACTTTTGGCTGCACTGGGTCTTCGTTGCTGTGCGTGGGCTTTCTCTAGTTGCGGCAAGCGGGGGCTGCTTTGGTAGTCGCAGCATGCAGGCCCTAGAGAGCAGGGGTTTCAGTAGTTGTGGCATGCAGGCTCAGTAGTTATGATACATGGGCTTAGTTGCTCCGCAGCATGTGGGATCTTCCCAGACCAGGGCTTGAACCCATGTCCCCTGCATTGGCAGGCGGATTCTTAACCACTGCACCAGTAAAGTCCCTCTCAGGGCCTTTTAAAAAAACCCCTTAGAGTATGTATTGGTTGTAGAGTGGTGATGGGTTTTTAAAAAATGTTATCCAGAGCCCAGTAAGCTGCTTGGATAAATGCTTGGAACAAAAGGAGAAGCTTTGCGACTGTTTTGCTGATATTTTCATGCTCCGTAGACTCCTAGCTGTCGTCCAATTTAGAAGAAGAGGTCCTTGTGTCAGAGGAGGACACGGGGAGTCAGAGCATTTTCCCCCCGCTCCCACACTGGTAAAAGGGCTGCTCAGAAGCCCAAACCCCAGCCTTACTTCAGGGGACAGGCCCTGCCCAGCGTTCTTGGCGAGGCTGTCTTAGAAGTAGGTAGCACCCTCTCCTGGGCTAAATCCAAATGTTTTCCGTTTGTCCTGAAGTCATCTAGGATAATAACCGGCATCTCCCTTTCTCTGGCAAGCTCTGCCCCATCACTGCCCCCTCCTGGCTCCTTCTAGTTTTTATTTGAGTGGTGCTCTGGACTGTTTGCAAACCAGTCAACATTGAACATTAGAGATTCCAGGTAAGATTTGTCAGGGAGTAAGAACTTATTCGCATACTTACTATGGGCAGGACACCAGGGCAGGGGTGCGAATGAAAAGAAATAAAAGCTTATAGTGACTATAGATAAGGAATATGAAGAATGAATAATTAAGTGCACACAAAATACTATTTTAGACAATTATAAGACAACAAAAGCACTGAAGGGACTCTACTTATGGCAGAAATTTTGGAGTGGTGAGGGGATATTTGTTACCTAGCAGTCTCTTTATGAAATGGCAGATGCAAAGGAAGGAGCTGCCCAAAGAAAGGGGGTAAATCCTCACCCCTAAGAAGTAGTCTCTGGAAATAGTTGCATTGGAAGTTCCTTTCACTGAACCATACACCTGCAAATTTTAAGCCTCTGGGAACCCTTTACCGCCTACCACCATTTTCTACCTTCTTTTTTCTTCACTAGACATTAGTATCTCAATGAAATTTACAGAAAACGAAGAGATTTTAATAGTGCCTTCTCAATTCTGTATTCTAGTTGCTATTTCATCCAGACATTTATTCTAATTGGCATGTAGGTTCTGCTTTCTCTAACTCCATCTATGTGCTAAAGACCATGAGCACTGTTCATTTTATCTCATAAGTCACGTCTGTTTTGCATGTTCAGTTTTCAGTGCGGCAACACCAACAAACATGGCTGTCACTTAGTGGGTCCTTACCTGAAGCCAGGCACGAATGACGCTACATTCTTTCATTTGATGCTCACAGTTACCCGATGGGATAAGAATTATCTCTATTATCCCTGTTTTTACAGATGAGTTCAAGGTTCAAAGACGTTCAGTAACTGGCCCAAGTGGCAGGGATGGGATCTGACCCCGGAAGTCTAGCTCTCGAGGCCTTGTTTTTTTACCTATGGTGCATATTGTCCGCCTTAGCGTTTGCAAGTAATTAATAAGTGTGCGACTTAGGAAATAATCATGTTACCAGGTATAGTTCATTTCATAAAGATGCGATTTGGGTATGGTGCAGTTGAGCTAGGGAGGAAATAAAGCATTTCTGTTGGCCTTTTTGCCTGTTTTGTAATAGAGGAGGCTGTGGGAGCAGGACTGGCTGATTCCAGCACACCCAGCACACACCCTCAGGGTCATAGCCAAGACTCAGTGAACGTTTACCACATCCTGGGAAGCACTCCTGCTCAAACCCGGCATGTTGTTTCATTTAATGCTCATGTCAGTCTCACTTTACCAGACAGGCTCAGAAAGGTGAAGCACCTTGCCCAGGGTCACACAGCTAGTGATTGGTGGAGTCAGGACACTTGACCACTGCTCCGCTGAACTCCTCTTAGGTGGCGTGAAAGAGCTTCTAAGAGCCGCACTTTCTCAGCCCATGAGGGAAAGGTCAGATTGTCCATCTCACGCCCCCGGCCCCCGAACAAATGTCCTGCCACCTCCCAGAGCATCCCCTCTGAAATGGGGGCGGTGGGCAAGAGGCCGGAATCTGCCAGGACTCTGTCAAATGTGTGCGCTGGGAAAAGTTCCTGGTCCTGAGCCTTTGAAGGAATGTGTCTGCTCCAGGCAAACCCAGGATGGACCTAGAAGTATCGTATTGAGGCCCAGGAGGAGACTGCAAATATATTTGGACTCTTAAGTCTGTAAAATGTGTCTTCTCATTGTCTTCAGAAGCAGGGGTGCGTCTTGTACCTAACTCTGCTGGTCGGTCGTACCATTGGCACTTAAAAGATATAAGGAAGGAAGAAAGAAAGGAATGAATAGATGGATGGATGGATGGATGGATTAATGAATGAATGAATGAATGATGGACAAGGAGAAGGCAGCACCTGTGTTTGGGTAGAAGTCTGCTTAGGAATTTCTTTCTACCAGTGGTTCCGGATGCTCTTATGAAAAATACCTGTAACATATGTTTTCAACTGGATTTTGAGTGTGAGTCTCTGGAGACAGAATACTGGGGTTCAGATCCTTGCTCTGCCACCCCTAGCTAGTTATCTGCGGCGGGTCACGGAACCTCTCTGGGTCTCGGTATCTCCTGGAGGGTTGTCGTGTGAGTTAATACAGGTGATGCGCCTGCCTCCAGCGAGCATTTGGTAAGTGCCAGGAACGGTCATCGCAGTCCCAGCATGCCAGGCCAGCTGGAGTCAGTGTGGCCACCGTGCTTGACAAGGGCTACAGGGACTTGCATCCCTCAGCATGTGAGTGTAACTGCTCAGTCCCAGGTTGAACCTGAACGTAGAGCAACAAACACCTGGCCCCAAATATAATTTCCTCTTGCAGCTCACTGCAGCCGTGAGGGGAATTGCAGGGGGATGGCTGGGGAGTGTGGCATGGTAACCCCATAATTTCCAGAGCCCTTCTTCTAGACTGACACATAATTGTCAGATTGTTTTATGAGAGCAGCTTCCTGCCCCCTTCCTGCCTCGCTTCCAAATGCGCTCATTCCCGAGGAAGCCTCACTTCTCCCTCTCGCCCTTAATCGCTCCTTTCCTGCCCGCCCCGGGGGCCGGGCCGATTTCCTAAATCACTCAGAATTGGCTTCCAGCGTGGGCGCCCAGGGTGGGCTGCAGGAGAGGGTGCGTTTGTTCTAAGTGGCTTGTGACCCAGAGGTCAGAGATGCTTCCATTCTGTTTGATGTCTTTCCCAGGGGGCCTTCCTTCACCCCACCCCTTCTCCTTCCCTACAGAGCTGACTTTAATTCTAAGGTCAGGAAGAGATTAAGGAACCAAGTCCTGCTGCTTTTCCTAACCAGCGTGGCACTGGAGACCCAAGTGGGCGAGAGGCCGGTGGGTTGGGGCATAATAGGGGCTGGAGGGCAGGATCCCTGCCTCAGTTCCTCAGCCCTTTAGCCCCTTCCTCACCCACACTCAGGGGGTTTCAGAATATTCCATTTCACATTGAGCTCTGAAAGATTGATCCAAGAGATTCCTCTCCTTCTGGGCATTTTCCCTCTCTCTCCAAAAGCCCACACTTAGGAGGAAGTGATAAGTCCTAACATTTTTAGCTTATTTTTTCCCATTTGAGGAATTCAGAGGAAGCAACATGGGGTGTTTTGTATTTTCACTGTATTTTTTTTTTTTATTGCTAAAGCAATACACATTCACGGTAGTAATTTCAAAAGAATCATTTCCAGACGTAACCACAGTTCACAGCATTTTGTATATCCTTCCAGAAATGTTCTCGGCACATACGAGCATACAAATCTATATGTATTTTTAACACAAATGAGAGCAAATTGGACATCTTGTTCTACAACTTGCTATTTTTCACTTAGCATGTTTTGGCTGTTTTTCATTTCAATAAACTCAGATTTACTCATTAAAAAAATGCTATAGAGCGTTCCATTGTGTGAATGTACTAACGTATTTAACAGCTTCCTGTTAATGAATATTTAGGTCGTTTTGCTTTATTACAAACAATGCTACCTATATCCATATTTAAGTTAGAGTAGTAACTTTCACTGAGAGATGTATTTTTTGGATTAAAGGGTCTGGGAAGTTAACATTTTGACAGATGTCAAATTGTCCTTCAGAAAGGTCATACCAGTTTAAAGTCCAGAATTAATGTATGAGAATGCCTGAGTACCTACACCGTCACAAATACCTGTAAAATCAAACTTTTTAACGCTGTCAATCTTAAAATAAGTGTATTTTATTATTATTTAAATTAATATTTCCTTCAGAGTAGGCATCTAGCCTTACTCCCAGATAAATGACCATTGTTTGGTGAACTTCCTGCTCATGTAAATTTGACCATTTTCCTACTATATTATTTATCTGCATCTTAATGAGTTGAGAATCTCATTATATATAAAGGAAAACAATCCTTTTCTGTCCCAAGTATTTATCAGTAGTTCCCCTTTGTATCAATTGCCATTTGGTTTTGTTTGTTATTTTTTTTCCAGCTAATATGTGAAAAATTATTTTAATGGCAAACTTGTCAATTCTCTCTCTCTCTTTTTTTCTTCTGGACATGCTCAGAAACTCTAACATAAACTATGATTTTTTTAAAAAATCACTCATGTTTTCTATTTGTTACATTTAAATCTTTAATCCTGCTAAAATTTGGGAGGGGGAGGAATAAATGATACAATAGAGGGCAAATTTATTTCTCACTCACATGACCAGTTGTTTCATACTATTCATTAACTAATGCATCTTTTCTTAGCTCTTTAAAAGATGAAACTTCTTAACATAAGAACACTTACCATTCCATAATGATGGCTTTCCCAATATGTGAAGCTCTTTCGAGAAGAAAATAATTTGATCCTTGACTAACTTTAAGGACACTGAGATGCATCTTCACGAAAGAAGCACAAATTAATTGCTAGTATTGGCTAAGTCTTTGTGAAACGAGTGAATCCTAAGATGGATTTCCAGAGGCTGTGTTTTCCATTCATTGAGTCCAGGAGCCCTCTGTTGCCACTTTGTGTAGTGGCCTATGGGATCACAGAAATGATTATCAATAGTATTTGCCCTCAGGAAGTTTATAATCTAATAGGGAAATAGTGGGTCTTTCATTTTGTGGAGTGTGCCTGCATTCATATGTTTACAGCTCATTGAGGGGCCTTCAGTTCCTGGGGCCTTGAAAATGCAAGAAAAGGAGATTTACATTTGTTGAATCCATTCTTTCAGGAAATGAGCTATTGAGTAAGTGAAAGTTGGAACAGAACAGAAAATATTGTAAGTTAGCTGGATTTTAGGAATAGTACTCGGTGTATTTTCATTTGCTGTAGAAACAAAGTCCTTTCTGAGGAGAGCCCCCTCAGATTTAGAATTTCAGAGTTGAGGGGTCAAAAGGAGAATAACTATAAATTATTATATCCATTTTACTGAACTCAAGCTCTGTGTCTTACTCATGGTCATTGCTCAGTAGCACAGGTTGTAATCCAGCTCTTTCTACTCAAGAGTTGTGATAAATAATATTGTTAGTGGCCTACCCAGTAGCTACCACCACAACCCTTTATGCCTTCATGTGCTGGGAACACTGGTTTTGTATGGGGTGAGAGTGCTAGCCTAAGACAGTCATGCTGTCCCATTTGCTTTCCAATGTCTCCCTTTTAGAGACCTTTTGCAGCTAGGGGACTGTGTTAGTTCATTCGGGCTGCCATAAAAAACACCACAGACTGGGTGGCTTAAACAACAGAAATTTATTTCTCCCAGCCTGGAGACTAGAAGGCCATGCTCAAGGTGCTGGCAGGATCACTTCCTCCTGAGGCCTCTCCCTGGGCTTCCAGATGGCTGCCTTCTTGCTGTGTCCTTCCTCGTCTTTCCTCTGCGTGCAGCATCCTTGATACACCTCAGTGTGCCAGATCCCCTTGTCTTATAAGAGCACCGGTCATGGGCTTCCCTGGTGGCGCAGTGGTTGAGAGTCCGCCTGCCGATGCAGGGGACGCGGGTTCGTGCCCCGATCCGGGAAGATCCCACATGCCGCGGAGCGGCTGGGCCCGTGAGCCATGGCCGCTGAGCCTGCGCGTCTGGAGCCTGTGCTCCGCGACGGGAGAGGCCATAACAGTGAGAGGCCCGCGTACAGGGGGGGAAAAAAGAAAAAAAAAAAGAGCACCAGTCAGACTGGATCGGGGCCTACCCTAATGGCCTTATTTTAACTTAATCACCTCTTTAAAGGCCATGTCTGGAGTACAGCCCCATTCTGAGATACTGGGGTTAGGGCTTCAACATATGAATTGGGGGCGGGGGCTGGGGTGTGTGTGTGCTGCATTCAGCCCATAAAAGGGACCAAACCTAGTTGGGCCATTGAGACCTAAAGAGAAATCTACTGGGTGCTACTAGGTTGGATTTTCTTCCCAGATCAGTGGACCCTTGTGAAGAGAAAGCATGGGATGGTGATGCCTGGAGCAGTGACAGCTATCTTGACATCATGAATTGAAAAATGTAAGCACAAAAAGCCTCTCTCTACTCTGGGTGTGATTAAGCAGAAGGATGGAAAGACCTGCAACCTTCCCCAAATCGTTGAGTTGCTGAATGAACTCTGAGATCATCAATTTCCAGACTTCTTGTAAGTAAAGAATAAATGTCCCAACAGGGGTAATGCCATTATTATTAGGTTTTCTGTTATTTGCAGCTGAAAAGATTCCTAACTAATATGTAACTTCATTATTTCTTGAGTGAACTTTACTGACTCCCAGGGGGAGCATGGCTCAGCTCTCTCATGATAATTTTGAAACATGGGGATGCTGCTTCTCTCAACAGCCTGCAAGGGCTCATCAGCCAAGAATTCATCTTAAACCCTCTGGAGAGCTTTTACCTTTTCTGTTTATGCCAATTCCCCAGAGAGAGAGTTTTAGGAGTTCACTTTATGCTAAATCTGGCTTTTGTTTATTTATAAAAGTACTCCTATAAAGTTCTCAGGGCTACCAGGGTTCTCATATTCAAGGATTTGGTGAACAAATCTGTATTCTCTCTGTGCATGAACTCGTGTTTTTATGGACCTTAAACATACCCCTTCTTATGCTGATGATTAGAACTAGAGGTTGGGTGTTCAGGGAGGGTTTTGATTTCTATTTTAGATCCTTCTTTATAGCTTTACCGTGTTTAAATAATAACGTTTTCACCATGTTATTATTTAACGCATGAATACAAATTGTGGTAACTTGGAAGGGGGCAGGAAGGAAACAGAGCCCATCTCTTAATCTTCATCTTTGTAATGAGAGCCCTAATATTTTTGTGCCTTTATTATATACTATTTTATCTCTTTGAGTTACCGTTCAAGGAAGTGTTTCCCCATCTTGTGAAGGAAAGAGATGAAATGGGAGGTGCTGTGGCCATGGCAAGTAAGAAACAGTCTTTGGAGTTATTCTGTCTAGGTCTGAATTGTGCCTCTGCCCCCTACCAGTTTTGTGACCTTGGGTTCATTACCTGACCTCTCTAAGCTTCAGTTCTCTCATTTAGGAACAGGGGAGGAAATTAGGGTTCATGTCATAGAGTTGTTGAGAGGGTTCAGTATGTATTCTCAGTCAAGGGCATGGCTCAGTGCCCAGCATGTCATAAACACTTGTGAGGCGTCTGCTATTGCTCTTGCTACAAGGTTTCCATGATGTGCCATCATCATGGATTTTACTTTCTCAGCATTGCATTTTTTGTGTGTGTGTGTGCTAGGCGGGCCTCTCACTGTTGGGGCCTCTCACTGTTGTGGCCTCTCCCGTTGCGGAGCACAGGCTCCGGATGCGCAGGCTCAGCGGCCATGGCTCATGGGCCCAGCCGCTCCGCAGCATGTGGGATCTTCCCGGACCAGGGCACGAACCCGTGTCCCCTGCATCGGCAGGCGGACTCTAAATCACTGCGCCACCAGGGAAGCCCTCAGCATTGCATTTTAAAAACTTTTTATTTTGCTATGATTTTAGGTTTAAAGAAAAGTTGTGAAGAGTTACAGAGGGTTTTCATATACCCCTCACCCAGTTTCCCCCATGTTTAACATCTTATATTGCCATGGTGCATTTGTCAAAACTGAGAAACTAAGAGACACGGGTACATTACTATTAACTCAACTCCAGAATCCAATCCACATTGCATTCAGTTGTCCTGTCTCCCCAGGCTCCTCTGGTCTTCCAGTTGCTCAGTCTTTCCTTGCTTTTCATGACCTTAACAGTCTCGAGGAGTGAGTCCCGGACATTTGAGCAAAAGTAGGAAAACCCATGCTACTTCCTACAGCCTGTACCTTTTCTGTTCCAGAGTCTTCTGAGCCCACAGGCAAGAGTAGAGGGCACTGATCAAAGGAGGTGAACTGCATCCTTCAGTTCTGAGGGTGTATGTACATCTGCTTTTGGAGGAGATCCTTTTGGAAGACTCCACTTGCAACAGGGTTCTGTATATTGATGGGAGGGCAGAGTGGAGTGTCCCAGGGGAAGGCTTTGATATATTTGTGGTCAGCTTGGTAACTGGTAAGCCTTGCTTCTCATTTCTATTTTTTTTTTTTTTTTTTTTTTGGCTACGCCACACAACCTGTGGGATCTTAGTTCCCTAACCAGGGATTGAACCCGGGCCCTCGGCAGTGACAGCACAGAGTCCTAACCACTGGACCACCAGGGAACTCCCATGTCTTGCTTCCCATTTGTTGAGAACTGGGTGACATCAGAAGCTCTCTCTCTATCTACCCTCATCCTGTCCCTTTCCCTTGGCCCCATTGGATAGCCCTACAGCTACCCCTTCAAGCTTTAGGTGTCCAAGGGACAAAATTCACCTATAAAGGAAAGAGAGAGTCTCCAGTTGAGCAGATCCACAGCCGCGCACACTAATACCTTCTGGGGCTTAGTAATTTTCCATTCATGGTCATGTCAGACAATCCCGAGGGTCATCTGAGGCTGATTAAGTCCAGATTTACGTTCTTCTCCAGCAAATGGCCGTGCTTCAGAAAGTTTGTTTATTTAACATAAAGTGCAATTGAAAAAAAGTTTTAGGCCCTAGACTACAGGAGTTCATGTGACTTCATGCCCCCTTTTCTAGGGTAGAATAAACAAAACAGGAGAATGGCAAAGTCTATAGGGTTTTTCCTCCATCCTCATGGATGGCTAGTTTTTTGTTTATAATACTGTGGGGCCAAACTCCTATTTTGGAAGAAAAAAGAAAGGTTGTTTTCTCTTGAATGGAGTTGTTTGTATTCATATTCCCGGAAGCTGATTACTTTTGGAAAACCTAACTCCTTCCTTATCATTTTTTAGTTGACTTTATTCTTTCTACTTCAACTTGGGTTGTTAATCTCATTGCCCATGTGTGTTCGATATCTTGGGAGGGAGGTTGGACTTGGTGGAACTGAATTATTTAAAACCGTTCCTTATGCAGATGTGTGTGTCTGTGTGCCTGTGTGTGGCTCAACTGTCCTCCTTAGGGGTGTGTCATAGCCTGTGGGCTTGATAGGTCCCAGCAAAGCTTTTCAGCTAACCAAACCCAGAACCCAGAGTGAGGGGATATCCCTGGGGTCAGGCAGTCCTTCCCAAAGTGAATTTCAGAGATCCTAAAATTAAAAAAAAAATTTAACAGTTTTATTGAGATATAATTTACATACTGCAAATTCACTTTTTAAAAAATTGAGGTTTAATTGACATATTAGTTTCTGGTATATGGCATAAATACTCGATATTTGTATACATCGAGTAATGGTCACCACAAGATATCTAGTGAACATCTGCTACCCAGAGATCTTTTAAAGTCTTTGAGCCAAGAGATGCCACTTTGAGCCAAGAGATGCCACTTTGAGATGGAGCAGGTATCAAGATAGAGGTCACAGGGCTTCCCTGGTGGCCCAGTGGTTGAGAGTCTGCCTGCCGATGCAGGGGACGCGGGTTCGTGCCCCGGTCCGGGAAGATCCCACATGCCGCGGAGCGGCTGGGCCCGTGAGCCATGGCCGCTGAGCCTGAGCATCCGGAGCCTGTGCTCCGCGACAGGAGAGGCCACAACAGTGCGAGGCCCGCATACCACAAAAAAAAAAAAAAAAAAGGTAGAGGTCACAGGGAAGGCAGGCTTGCGGAGGTCAGAGTCAGAGGAACAGAGAGATAACATGTAAATGACAAATGGTCATAATGGTATTTGAGAGAGACGTAGGTCTTGATATGAAACATCTCAAAGCTCTATACAATTGTCAGTCATTGGGAATAATTTGTAGAAAAAGTTAATGAATATTTGACTAAAGAGTTTTTCTCTTCAGTGTATTAATACATTCAACCTGAAAAAACTCCAAGGGATTATCAGACTCTTGGGTTATCCTGGAGTTACATGGTATTAAATATTGCTAGAAATAAATGGGTCTTGGGGGGAGTTTGGAATTATTTTTTGTTGTAGTTATATTCACTGTAATGAGATTTGGTCTACCTGGAACCAAAATTTCCTGCTAATACAGCTTTGTTAAAATTCCCACATCTATCACAGGCTTTAAGTGGCACGTAGAGTTGTTTTTTTTGGAATGCTATGAAAAATTGTTAGATTCTCATTTCAGAGGTGACGGACACAGATTGAGAGGCTGGGCATGAAGTCATACAGCACATGGTTGACAGGCACGATTCCTGGCCGCAGGCCTTTTCATGGGCTCTGGGAACCCGTGTTCTGAGCTGCTTTCCTGTTCTGCAAGCTGCTGCCCTTCACAAATAGCACTAGGAGTGGGACTGAGGACTCAGGGGTCCTGGAGGATGAGCCAGTTTGCCCTTGGGATAAATAGTCCCTGGGCAGGCGAGGTACCCAGAGGTGAGGCCAGGTCCTCGTGTAAAAGTGGTCAGCCTGGAGGTGGGCCTGATGCTGACCATTGTTACCGCTCACTACACACGTGCCCCACCCCAAGGTGCCAGGCAAGCATGTAAAAGAGGCCCCACCCTTTAACTTCCTTCCCTTTGAGACTGTGTCTTATTTTCACGCTGTTTTCTCCAGTCTTTCATCATGATTCTAATGCCCATCCTGTCAACATGCTATCTTTAGGAGTCGCCGAAAAGGCTCCACTTTTGGAGAACGTGCCAAAGGAGAGAGAGGGTAGCTCTCCATCCTGCCCCTGTCCCCATGGCTCCTTTCCCTCAATGAGCCTGTTTAATGAGTCAAGAATATTCCATTAACCAAATGGGTGCAGCTGCCAACAGCAGTGCTCCAAAGAAAATAAATGAAAACTTGTCTGCTTTGCACTGTTTTGATGGGCAGTCTCTTTTTTCAGTCATGGTGCCTGGGCTGTTTCTTCTCAGGTTGTAGCAGAGTAGAACAAACTCACACTGAAAGGCCTGGCAATGTTTCATGCGGTGATAATTCACAGCTCCAAATTTACAGGACTCTGCACTGTTCTCTCCTCACTACCTGAGGCACTGCCTGGTAAGAAACTAAACATTGAAGGAGGCACATTAAGTCTTTGAAGCCATTGGCGTGCTGATCCAAACTCTGAATGCAGTTACAGCAACAACAAAGCAATAACAACAGTTATGTTATTTTATAATGTAATCTATGAGCAGTTCAACAACAACAAAGCAATAACAACAATTACTGTTATTTTAAAACGTAATCTGTGAGCAAACCTCATTATGAGGTTTCTCTTATATCTCTTCAAATGACAAGTCATTGTCAACTGAGTTTGAAGGAGTGAAGAGAACTCCCATCAAATGACCAATGCCATCTTTCTGCACTTTGGAAAATATGGAGTTCTCTTGGTAGATACTGAAGACTCCAAAGCTGGAATTTTGAAAGAGCTAATACACATCCTCAAGCTCCAAATTCTCCTGCTTGTTATTATCCCCACTTTTCAGATGAACCTGCTTGTCTTTAGTTAACTAGTCAAGAGAATCTACGTAGTAAAGTGGGTAAGAGTCTGACTTTGTCTCAGACAGGTTTGAGTTCAAGCCCCAGCTCTACCACTCATAGCCTGAGTGATCTTGGGTATATTCCCTAAGCTCTCTCAGCTTGTACTTCACCTACTCCAAGTCCATCTATGTTATTGCAAATGGCAAAATTTCATTCTCTTTTATGGCTGAGTAGTATTCCATTGTATGTATACTCCACATCTTCTTTATCTGTCACCTGTTGATGGACGCTTAGGTTGCTTCCATGGCTTGGCAGTTGTAAATAATGCTGCTATGAACATTGGGATGCATGCATCTTTTCAAATTAGTGTGGTTTTTTTTTTTTTTTTTGGATATATACCCAGGAGTGGAATTGCTGGGTCATATGATAGTTCTATTTTTAGTTTTTTGAGAATCCTCCATACTGTTTTCCACAGGGGCTGCACCAATTTACATTCCCACCAACAGTGTACAAGGGTTCCCTTTTCCCCACATCCTCGCTAGTATTTGTTATGTGTGTTCTCTTTGTTGATAGCCATTCTCACCAGTGCAAGGTGATATTTCATTGTGGTTTTAATTTGCATTTTAAGCATAGTTATTTATTTATTTATTGGCCACGTGGTGTGGCATGTGGAATCTTAGTTCCCCGACCAGGGATCAAACCTGTGCCCCCTGCAGTGGTTACAGAGTCTTAACCGCCAGGAAAGTCCCCAAGCACAGTTATTTTAAAGTACTTATCAGCTAGCTCTGAAATTGGAATCATCTGTGAATCTGATTCTCTTGTCTGCCTATGATTTTTATCCTTCATTTTATTATTGTGGTGTATCACATTTATTGATTTGCATATGTTGAACCATCTTTGCGTCCCGGGAATAAATCCCACTCTATCTTGGTGTATGATCCTTTTAAGGTACTGTTGAATTCAGTTTGCTGATATTTTGTTGAGAATTTTTGCATTTATGTCCATCAGGGTTGTTGGCCTGTAATTTTCTTTTCTTGTCATGTCCTGGTATGGCTTTGGTATTTAGATAATACTGGCCTTGTAAAATGAATTTGAAAGTATTCCCTCCACTTCATTTTTTGGCAAGAGTTTGAGAAAGATTGGTATTAATTAATCTTTAAATGTTTTGTAGAATTCACCAGTGAAGCCATCTGGTTCTGGACTTTTCTTTGTTGGGAGTTTTTATTTTATTACTGATTCAGTCTCCTTACTGATAATTGTTCTGTTCATATTTTCTGTTTCTTCTTGATTCAGTCTTGGTAGGTTGTGTATTTCTAGGAACTTACCCATTTCTTCTAGGTTATCTAATTTGTTGGTATATAATTGTTTATAGTAGTTTTTTATGATCATTAGTATTTCTGTGTTATCAGTTATAATGTCTCCTTTTATTTCTGATTTTATTTATTTGAAACTTCTCTCTTTCTCTCTTTTTTTTTTTCTTAGTCTAGGTAAAGTTTTTTCAATATTGTTTATCTTTTCAAAAAAAAACAGCTCTTGGAGCTTCCCTGGTGGCGCAGTGGTTGAGAATCCGCCTGCCGATGAAGGGGACACGGGTTCGTGCCCCGGTGTGGGAAGATCCCACATGCCGCAGAGCGGCTGGGCCCGTGAGCCATGGCCGCTGAGCCTGCGCGGCCGGAGCCTGTGCTCCGCAACGGGAGAGGCCAGAACAGTGAGAGGCCCGCGTACCACAAAAAAAACACAAACAAACAAACAAAAAACCAGCTCTTAGTTTCATTGATCTTTTCTATTGTCTTTCTAGTCTCTATTTCGTTTATTTCTGTTCTGATCTTTGTTATTTCCTTCCTTTACTACTTTGGGCTTCATTCATTCTTTTTCTACTGCCATGAGGGGTAAAGTTAGATTGTTTATTTGGGATCTTTTTTGTTTCTTAGTGTAGGTGTTTTTGCTGTAAACTTCCCTCTTAGAACTGCTTTTGTTGCAGCTCTTAAGTTTTGGTATGTCATGTTACCACTTTCATTTGTCTCAAGTTGTTTTTTAATTTCACTTTTCATTTCTTCTTTGACTCATTGGTTGTTCAGAAACATGTTGTTTAGTCATGTTTCTTTGGATTTTCCAGTTTTCCTCTTGTAATTGATTTGTAGTTATATACTATTGTGGTCAGAAAATATGTTTGATATGATTTCAGTCTTCTTAAATTTGTCCAGGGCTTCCCTGGTGGCTCAGTGGTTGAGGGTCCGCCTGCTGATGCAGGGGACCACGGGTTTGTGCCCCTGTTCGGGAAGATCCCACATGCCACGGGATGGATGGGCCTGTGAGCCATGGCTGCTGAGCCTGCGTGTCCGGAGCCTGTGCTCCGCAACGGGAGAGGCCACAACAGTGAGAGGCCCACGTACCACCAAAAAAAAAAAAAAAAAAATTGTCCAGACTTGTGGCCTAACAAATGATCTGTCCTGGAGAAGGATGTGTATTCTGCTGCTGTTGGATGGAATGTTCTTTATATTTCTACTAGGTCCCTCTGATCTAACATGTAAGTTAAGTCCAATATTTCCTTATTGATACTCTGTCGTGATTTATTCATTGTTGAGAGCAGGGTATTGAAGTCCTCTATTATTATTGTATTGCTGTCTATTTTTCCCTTCAGATCTGTTGATATTTGCTTAATATATTTAGGTGCTCTGGTATTGGATACATATTCACAATTATTATATCCCCTTGATGAATTGACCCCTCCTTTATCAATATAATGACCTTCTTTGTCTCCTGTTACATTTTTTTGGCTTAAAGTCTATTTTTCCTAGTGTAGGTATGGTTATCCCTACGTTCTTTTGGTTTCCATTTGCATTAAATATCTCTTTCCATCCCTTCACTTTCAGTCTATGTGTGTCCTTAAAGATAAAGTGAGTCTCTTGTAGGTAGCATATAGTTGGGGTTGTTGTTGTTTTATCCAGTCAGATGCTCTATGTCTTTTTATTGGAGAATTTAATCAATTTACATTTAAAGTAATTATTGGTAGGCATGGATTTACTATTACCATTTCGTTCATTATTTTCTGGCTGTTTTGTATTTCCTTTGTTTCTTTCCTTCTCTTTTGCTTTTTTCCTTTGTGATCTCATAACATTCTATGTTGGTATGCTTTTATTCCTTTCTTTTTATCTTTTGTGTATTTACTATAGTTTTAAAAATTTTGTAATCACCCTGAGGCTTACATTAAAACATCCTATAACAGTCTATTTTAAGCTGATAACAATTTAACTTCCATCACATACAAAAGCTCTACATTTTTACACTCCCTACCACATTTTGTTTCTGATATCACAATTTATATCTTTTTATATTGTGCATCCATTAACAAATTAGTTTAGTTATAGTTATTTTAAGTAGTTTAGTCTTTTAACCTTTATACTAGAGTTATGTTATTTATATAGCACCATTACAATTTAGAGTATTCTGAATTTATATATTTACCTTTACCAGTTTGTTTTATACTTTCATATGTTTTCATGTTACTAATTACTTTTCTAAGTCCTTTTCTTTCAGTGTGAAGAATTCTCTGTAACATTTCTTGTCCAGCCAGTCTCGTGGTGATGAACGCCTTCAGTTTTTGTTTGTCTAGGGAACTCTCTCTCCTTCAATTCTGAAGGACAGCTTTGCCGGGTAGAGTATTTTTTTTTTTTTCTGGATGCACTGGGTCTTCGTTGCTCTGTGTGGGCTTTCTCTAGTTGCAGTGAGCGGGGTCTACTCTTTGTTGTGGTGCATAGGCTTCTCATTGCTGTGGCTTCTCTTGTTGTGGAGCATGGGCTTTAGGTGCGCAGGCTTCAGTAGTTGTGGCACGCGGGCTCAGTAGTTGTGGCGTGCAGGCTCAGTAGTTGTGGTGCATGGGTTTAGTTGCTCCGCAGCATGTGGCATCTTCCCAGGCCAGGGATCGATCCCATGTCCCCTGCATTGGCAGGCAGATTCTTAACCACTGTGCCACCAGGGAAGTCCCGGGTAGAGTATTCTTGATTGGCAAGTTTTTTTCTTTCATCAGTTTGAATACATTGTCCACTCCCTTCTGGCCTGAAATGTTTCTCTGCAAAATATGCTGAACAAGGGTTCCTTTGTACATAACAAGTAGCCTTTTTCAAGCTGCTTTTAAGATTCTCTGTCTTTAACATTTGACAGTTTGATTATAACATGTCCTATTGTGAATCTCTTTGGATTCTTTTTAGGTATGTTGGCTACCTGAATCTGGATGTCTGTTTCTTTCTCCAGGTTAGGGAAGTTTTCAGTCATTATTTCTTTGGATAATCTTTCTGCTGCTCTCTCTCTCTTCTCTTTTTGAGACATCTGTATTATTTATATGCATTCACTTAATAGTACGTCATAAGTCTTTTGAGCTATCTTCATTCTTTTTTTTGTTGTTGTTTGCGTTACGCAGGCCTCTCACTGTTGTGGCCTCTCCCATTGCGGAGCACAGGCTCCGGACGCACAGGTTCAGCGGCCATGGCTCATGGGCCCAGCCGCTCCGCGGCATGTGGGATCCTCCTGGACCGGGGCACGAACCCATGTCCCCTGCATCGGCAGGCGGACTCTCAACCACTGCGCCACCAGGGAAGCCCTATCTTCACTCTTTTTATTCTTTTTTCTTTTTGTTCTTTTGATAGGGTAGTGGAAATCACCAAATCTTCAAGTTTACTAATCTTTTCTTTTGCTTTAGCTAGTCTGTTGAACCCCTCTATTGAATTTTTCAATTTAGATGTTGTATTCTTTATCTCTGATTTCTCTTTGGCACTTTTTTATATTTTTAATTTTTTTTGTTGAAATTCTCATTTTATTCATTGCTCTCCTGACCTTAGGGACCATTTTATGACCAGTATGTGGAACTATCAGATAAATCACTTATCTCCATTTCATTAAGATTGTTTCTAGAGATTTATCTTGTTCTTTTGTTTGGAACATATTCCCTTATTTCTTTATTTTCCTTGACTCTGTGTTGGTTTCTATACATTAGATAAAACAACCGTCTCTCTCAGCCTTGACAGACTGGACTTGTGTAGGAGATGAGCCTAGTCAATTAGCCCACCTTGAGCTCCTAGTTGCCTCTCAAACCTTTGTGATTGTCCAAGCCATACGACTACATATATATATATTTTTTCAGATTCTTTTCAATCATAAGTTATTACAAGATACAAATACTATGCTATATAGTAGGTCTTGTTGTTTATCTCTTTTATATATAATAATGTGTATTTGTTAATCCCAGATTCCTAATTTATCCCTTACTCCTCCTTTCCCCTTTGGTAACCATAAGTTTGTTTTCTATGTGAGTCTGTTTCTGTTTTATAAATAAGTTCATTTGTATCTTTTTTTTAGATTCCACATATAAGCAATCTTTCTCTGGCTGACTGACTTCACTTAGGATGATAGTCTCTGGATCCATCCATGTTGCTGCAAATGGCATTATTTCATTCTTTTTATAGCTGAGTAATATTCCATTTTATATATATATATAATATATATATAATATATATATAATATATATATATTATATATATATATTATATATATATACCACATCTTCTATATCCATTCCTCTGTTGATGGAGACTTAGGTTGCTTCCATGTCTTGGCTATTGTAAATAGTGCTGCTATGAGAATGGGGGTGCACGTATCTTTTTGAATTAGAGTTTTCATCTTTTTTGGATGTATGCCTAGGAGTGGGATTGCTGGATCATATGGTAGCTCTATTTTTAGTTTTTTTTAAGGAACCTCCAAACTGTTCTCCATAGTCAAGCCACCATCTTTGTTCTTAGTGGTTCCCAGTAGATGAGGACGTGCTAAGATCTGTCAGTGTATGAAAGACATGGGAAATGCCACGTGCCTGTTCAGGTTCCCAGAGGACTACTCATTGCTTCCCCTTTCAGCCCCCTATGCAGGCTAATTGGAAGCCAGACATTCAGGCAGCAGCTGGGAAAATCAGGACATTATATGTATAGTCTAGCACCTATCAGGAAGAAACTGGGATCCAGGTGTGTTTTTTCCCTCTGTGCTGAACCAGAGAGAATATTTGGGCACACAAGCACTCCCACAGACTAGAACCACCTCTTTGTTTCATGTGGTCCTGGGGGACTCGTGAATACTGAGCCCCATAAGTTCCCAGAGCTAGATAATTTGGGAGCCTGTCCATTGGGTAGCAACCATAATAGTTGGGGTGCTAGAAGTATGGACAAGTTCCTTCCAGGGAGAAGCTGGTGACTTGGTTTTAGTAGTGGAGTGAGCCGTGGGGCGACAGCAGAGAATGTGCCCACCAGCTCTTTTGGGCTTCCAAGAGGATCCCTGTCAGTTCCCACATGCAGGCTGGTTAGAAGCCAGAACCTCAGAAAGCAGCTGGAAAAGTTTGCAGTCAGATCACTTCCAGGGAGAAACTGAGGGATGGACATTTTTGTCTGATCTCTCTGAGCAGAGTTGGGAGTTGGGGGGTTGGTAATAGACATGTAGAGTCCTCATGCACCCATTTAACAACTGCTTATTTATTTGCTATAGTTTTGTGGGATTTATGAAGGCAAACCCCATTGGCTCTCAGAGCTAGGTGATTTGGGGACCTGTACCTTGGGTGGCAGCCTTAAGAGTTGGGGCACTAGATTTGTGATCCAGATTCTTTGTTCCCCCGGGCAAAGCTTGGAGTTAAGGGTTCCCTCTGAACTGTAAAGTGCTATATGCCAGGGGCTGAGTTTATGGGGAGAGTGTTTCTCAGCCTTTCCTTCCCATCTTGATGTGGTTTTTTTCTCAGTCACCAGTGTGTAGGAGTTACTCAACTAGTTTTTGGATTTCTCTGAAAGAAAATTGATTCACCTGTTCCTGTATATGCAGTGCATCCATGGGAGGGGGAGTCAGGAGCCTCTTATGTCACCGTTGTTTAATGGGTACAGAGTTTTAGTCTGTGCCCAGCAATGTGAATGTACTTAATGCCCCTTAATTGCACCTTCAAAAAATGGTTAAAAAGACAAATTTCATATATATTTTACCATGACAAAATTTTTAAAAATCCACAATGAACAAAATATCAAAATTGCCGTTTCACATTACTAATAGTGTCTTTGGATGAACAAAGTAATTAATTTGTATTAATAACAGAAGTGTTAATTTGTAGATCAGTATAAAACTGTTGATCAGTTTTTCCCCTCTGTGGTAGAATGCTGTGTCCTATATAAGAAATCTTTGCCTTCCCCCAAATCATGAAGATTTTCCACTTAGTTTTCTACTAAAAGCTAAATTGTCTTATTTTTCACATTTAGATCTTCAGTATATCTAAAATTTACTGATATGTGGTTTGAAGTAGGGGGTCAAGGTTTTTTTTTTTTCTATATGAATATCCATTCAACTCAGACCATTTTATTGAAAAGACTCTCTTTTCTCATAATAGTATACACTCAGGTGTGGGTCTGTTTTATTAGTCAGTTTGTCCATTTTTGCATGAATTAGCATAGCCAATGAATGCCTTAATTAATGTAGCTTGATATTTGGTAGTTTTAAGTCCCTCAATTGTGTCCTCAGTTCAAGATTGCCTATTTTATTCTAGCTCTTTGTTTTTCCATATGAATTTTCTTTTTAAAGCATACTTAGAATTTTATTTTGTCATCTACTTTCTCCTTCCTGAGTTTCTCCTACTAAATTCTCCATTTTCCTTATTACCTTTCAGTGCCACCCACTGTGGACTAATAAAGAAGTAAAACATCAGGTTTAGTCCATCCTAAACACTTGTTGTTGTTGTTTTTTTTACCATCTTTATTGGAGTATAATTGCTTTACAATGGTGTGTTAGTTTCTGCTTTACAACAAAGTGAATCAGTTATACATATACATATGTTCCCATATCTCTTCCCTCTTGCGTCTCCCTCCCTATCCCACCCCTCTAGGTGGTCACAAATTTCCATATGAATTTTAGAATCAGCTGGTCAATTTCCAGGAAAAAGATGAAACAACTATGCTGAGATTTTGTTTGTACTTGCATAGCATCCATAGTTAAGTGTGGGGAAATTTGAAATAATTGAATATTGAACTTTCCTGTCTATGAACATATTGTATCTCTTCCTTTTTTAGGTGTTATTTTTCTCAGTAGTGCTTTGTAGTTTTCAGTGCAGAGGTCTTACAAATCTTTAATTTATTTCCAGGTGTTTCATGCTTTTTGATCCTGTTGTAAATGGCATCATTTTAATTTTCCTGTTTGTTTGTTGCTTGCATATAGAGAAAAAGTTTTTAATACCAACCTTAAACCAGTGACCTTGTTAAATTTGCTTATTAAACCTAGTAGATTCTTCTATATCATTCACATATATATAATCATGTCATCTCCAAATAGTGACAGTTTTATTTTTTCCTTTCCAATCCTAAGCCTTTTTATTTATACCTGTTACCTCTACTTCTTCTTCTTCTTTTATTATTATTATTATTATTCTGAGAAGGGCCTCCGATAAAATGTCAAAGTCAGGTGTTTTGGTCTTACTCTGTCTCTCAAGAAAGCTTTCAATATTTTACTAATATTTCAGTTAGCCTTTGCTGGGACAAGCCACTCCAAAACACAGTGGCTTAATATAATAATGATATATTCTTCCTCACCATTCTATGAACTGGTTGGGTAGTTCTGCTGGATTCAGGCAGGTTCACTCATGTGGCTGCGTGGCTGTTTGCATCTAGGCTGCAAGATCCAAGATGGCCTAACACACGTCTTGCAGTTGATGAGGGTTGCTGGCTTGGGCATCTCCTTTGTCCTCCAGGAGGCTTTTCATCCTCCAGTAGCTAAGACTGGCTTCCTTAAAGGTGTCCTAACGGCAGTGTTCCACGAGGCAGCTTGTCTTTTTAACAAACCATGGTTGACAATTGCAATTAGACAGCTAGAAAGAGGGAGAAAGCAAAACTAAAGACCTGGAACTTCTATAGATAATTAGCTTATAAATAATCTAGTGTAAGAATCCTTAAAAAAAATTTAAATGTCTGGGTGCTTTGGAAATAATCCTAGGTGTGAAGAAGTGGATGGAAATGTAGGAAATATGAAAAAACACTTCACTTTTGTACAGTGGAATTATCATCTGGAATTAGGGAAGAATAGGAACTTCCCAGCCACTAACCTTTTGAAAATATTTCTCCTAGTGAAGACTAAAAATACATCCCTGTCCCAGGCAAGCCTCTGACACAGTGATCAGTGGGCCATCCTGGCACCATTTCCATTATTTCAGAAAGTTGGATATAAAATAAAAAAATTTTAAGAAGACCCTTTTAACAAATGCAGTATAAAATCAAGTAGTTTTAAAGGTAGCTTTTGGATTGGTATAAACTCCAGTGATTTCCAGGGAGCCATGTGTCAGTCTCATCTCTGCCTGGGTGTTATGCTACTCTAATATCAGGTTTCTAAGCAAAGTATTTTATTCAAAACTTTTTAAGGGGAAAAAAAGGGTATTTAGTAAGTTGCCAGTGCTTAGTGAAGAATCAAGGGAGAGTATATTACAGATTTCTAATAAACCATTTTGATTATACCTGGAAAATCCCATCTTTAAAAATGAAAGTCTTTCTTCTTTTTTTTTTTTGCCTCTCCCGTTGTGGAGGCTCTGGACGCACAGGCTCAGCGGCCATGGCTCACGGGCCCAGCCGCTCTGCAGCATGTGGGATCTTCCCGGACCAGGGCACGAACCCGTGTCCCCTGCATTGGCAGGCGGACTCTCAACCACTGCACCACCAGGGAAGCCCTAAAAATGAAAGTCTTGCTTAACCTTGAGACTTTCTTGTGTACTTATACGGTTGATGTACTGAAAGTTGTGTGTCTGGGTTTTAAGAATAGTTTTGAAATCACAGCTAATTCTGTATGTAGAGTAAAATGTTAAATATTCTTTCCTTCAGAAATCAAAGAAAGTCTCTTAGCAAAGTTCACCTCTGTACTGTAATGAAGAAAACCTCAAATCTTTTGATACAAACAGAAGGTCTACTTTAAAGATGTCATCTCTTCTATATGAAATTTCACTTCTTGGAATTATTCAGGTAAACCAAAGGGGAAATTGAAAGTTTAATGTTAGGGATATAGACCAATAGATAGACATATTTTAAGTTACTTTTATCATGAAATGTGAACAAAAAGAAAGACATTAGAATTGTGGGATTGATTCTCTCTTCTCTTTGGTTTTTTAGTCTAAAAAAATCTATAGTGGGACTTTCGTGGCGGTCCACTGGTTAAGACTTCGCCTTCCAATGCCGGGGGTGTGAACTGGATCCCTGGTTGGGTAGCTAAGATCCCATGTGCCTCTCAGCCAAAAACCAAAAGATAAAACAGAAGCAGTGTTATAACAAATTCAATAAAGACTTAAAAATAAAATCTATAGAATTCTTATATACAGTTATTATTGTTATAATGTGTTAAGTTTTCAATTGATGCCATAACAAATTACCACAAACTTAGAGGCTTAAAATAGTACAAATTTATTATCTCACAGTTTTGTAGGTCAGAAATCTGAATGAGCTTGGTCCTTTGTTCTTGGTCTCACAGACCGAAATCAAGGTGTGGGCAGGGCTGAGTTCCTTTTAGGAGGTTTGCGGGGAAGAATCCACTTCCAAGCTCATACAGGTTGTTGGCAGAATTCAGTCGCTTGTGGTTTCAGGACTGAGGTTCCCATTTCTTGATGGCTGTCATCTGGCGCTGCCCTTAGCTCCTAACACCTCTCATGAGAAAGCCTTGCCAAAAAAAAAAAAAAAGACTTTTAGGACTTGAAGGAAGGGTCTTAACCCCTTGCAAGCCTTGCAGCCTGAGCTCTCAGGGACTGTCAAGGGACATCAAGCCCATAGCTTTTTAGATGTAATGTCTCTTCTAGTTAGTTATTGAGTATTCAAGGGTTTTTAGAGTTGGGGTTGCTTATTTTATGCTGTTTCCACGGTCACCACCTTTCCCGAGACTACCGTGGTACCACTTCTAGGGAATCCTTGGTGCTGAAAGTCAGCGGTCCCCAACCTTTTTGGCACCAGGGACTGGTTTCGTGGAAGACAGTTTTTCCACGGACAAGGGGTGGGGGATGGTTCAGGTGGTAAAGCGAGAGATGGGGAATGGTAGAAGAAGCTTCGCTTGCATGCCTGCTGCTCACCTCCTGCTGTGCGGCCCAGTTCCTAACGGCAGAGGACTGATAGGGCGGTTGGGGACCCCTGCTGTAAGTGATTATAGTTCTTTTGGCCAACCTTTACCAAATGTTGTGGTCTTTTAAAAATTAGAGCCTCTATTAGACAAGCTTGCTTTCTCAAATTTTTTAAAAGTGAAATTTATTGAACTGTACTTTACATAAAATAAAAAGCACCCATCTTAAGCGTACATCTTGATAAAGGTTTGAAAGAGTTATACATCCATGTAACAGTTACCAGAGTCATGATATACAGCATTTCCTTCAACCCAAAAGATTTCCTTGCGCCCATTTCAGTAAATCCTCACCCTTCATCCTCCCTCCCTACCACACCCCAGGCAACCACTGATCTGTTTTTTGTCACCATACAATTGATTCATCTTCTCTAGAGTTTTTTATACACACACACACACACACACACACACACACACACACACACACACGATATATACATACACACTTTGTCTGGCTTCTTTTGCTTTGTGTAGTATTTTTGATATTCATCCATGTTGCCGTGCATATCAGCAGTTTCTTCCTCTTTACTGTTGAGTAGTTTTCTGTTGTATAGATACACCCCAGTTATCCTTTTCTGTATCACTAGATTAAATCTGCTAATATTTTGTTAAGCACTTTTGTATTTATGTTCATGAGGGATATTGGTCTGTCGTTCTCTTTTCTTATAATCTCTTTGTCTGGTTTTGGTATCAGAGTAATGCTGGCCTCATAACTTGATTTGGGAAGTATTGGGGACATTTACTGCTATTTCCACGTGGCTTTTCCTGGCCATCTGTTGGGCATTACTTCTCCAAGAGGCCCAGAGATGTCCTTCAAAGAGCTCTTTTTACAGGCCCAGGGAAGACACGGAAGCCCCTGGCACTGCACTCAGGTTTTGTGGCTGAGCAGCAATCCCCATTCCTGTTCAGGGTGTGGTACATCAGCAGGGTATAGAAGTTCAAGTACTATATACAGCAACTCCCAAACCCTGAACTTCCAAAGAAGTTCAGCCACCCTCTTGAGTACGGCTGCTTCTGCTGCTTTGGTGTGAAGCAGAGGCCACACTCCTTCCCTCTGGGATGATCTAGTGTAGTCCCCTAAATCAAAAATGCAGTTTTCTTCTAAGAGTAGAGGTGAGGGAGAGGGAAGAGGCGAAGAAGGGATGGTGAGAGGGGTAGGGTGCTCAGGCCTTGCTTGAGAGTGGAATGGGAAAAGGGGAGGCACTTCATTGTTCCCTTGTAAGTACCCAGAAACAAAAGTTCAAGAAAAAAGTTAGCATTCCCCCTAAACACTCTCTAAAAGGCAAACCAAGGAATCTAACACATCATATAATGTCCGTCCTCAACCATTTATCTTTTACAAATGTGGAGACTGTCTCTCATCTCTATCCATCAGACATAGCCAAATGTTTGAAAACTATTATCTTATAAGGTTTTGGGGACCTGAAGCAAATATGATCGCTGCTGACCTAGGCTGATTCCTCAGCTATCCTGAGTTGGCATGCAGATCAGGCTGTTAGAGTTCTGGCTAGCAAAATCAGGATAAGGAACACATTATGATGACTCCCAGCTCAGGACTGAGTTTACTGCATCATGCTCTATAAAATCTCATGTTCTTCAAGTGCCTTTTTGTTGATATTTTGGGCTAAATGTCACAGCAAGAATAATCATCCTCAATACATTTGTTATAATTCTTATTGTGTGAGTGTGTGTATACACGTATATATACAAGTGCATTTATTATAGTTATGACTAAGGCATTAATATATTGAAGATGTAATACGTAACATTTGAGAGTCTGTTTCCCTGTGCTGTTTGGGAGACTCACTGTAGACTCCTAAGTGGGCTGGAACAAGTTGCCTGAACCACGGCCATTCACAGAGACTCAAGGATGTCAGTCCCCATTCCCAGGTAACTGCATTGTAAACCAGACTTGTTGCTTGGATGGGAAACCAGGATTGAGTGGAAGGTTTATAAGAAAAAAGGGTTGTTTTGTTGGAGTGGTTGGAGTTTGACCTTGACTATAGAAAGATATTTGGGTGAACCAGTTCCCATGAGCCAAGGAACCAAGATGGTTTGGGGAGGCCACGTAGCAGAGGCAAGGAGGAGCGAACCTCAAGAGGGAGGGAATCAAGACCTGTTTTAAAGAGTAGTATCGTAAGAGAATGAAAGGGACATAAGATGGAGAGGCAAGTCCCCAGATTCAGGTTCTGTCTCTACCACACTGTAGTTTTGTGGCCTTGGGCCCTTCATTTATTCCCTTTGGGCCTTAGTTTCTGCATTCATAAAAAGAAAGTTAAAGAGTTTGGTGATTAAATATGTCTAGATTTCAAATTCTAAAACTGTCTGTGAGGACATAAGGGTTCCTTATTTATGTTTTCTTGTTTGTTTTATAATGCTGTTGGTAAAGTCATCAGCTGATCTGAGACATTATAAATGGAAACAAAGAAAGTTTATTTTGTCTCTGCTTCAACTAGAGGCAATGGTCAGGCACAGTAGAAGAACCTCAAGGAGGGGACAAGAATCAGAGACTGCTTAACATTCATTCCTTCTAGAAGATTTTTCTCTTGTTCTTTCAACGATTTTATGTTACTTAAGCATGTGGTGACTTTGCTAAAGGAAGCTATAAACGTCCTGATATCCCAAGATGTAAACAAACCCCACAGAAATGTTGTAATTTTCCTTACTTATGAACAATAAGGTAGGTCCCCTAAATGATTATACTGAGCATAAATATGGGAAGCTCTTGGAGTTGGCAGTGGATTGTTTGACCAGCCTCTCCAGCTTTCTGGGAACTGCTCCCCATGTATCCCCCCCATACCTTCCCACACCCATCCACGCATCCACCTAGCCTGCCCAGGGTGGACAGGTGTGTCTGTGTAACGTGGCCACCTTCTGGCTGCCTTCTCTTTGCTGGAACTCTGTTGATTTTGAGACTAAGAAAGCATCATGGGAATCACTTTGGAGTAATTTTTGCTTTGGAACTCTGAATTTTCATTGGCTAATAAGGAGGAGGAATAGATTTGGGACTGAGCAGGGCAGAGCTAAAGACTTTCAAGGATTTTGCTGATCACCCAGCTGGCAATGTCCGGTGGGTCGTTGAACATACAGACCCACAGCTCCCCAAAGAAGGGCAGACACAGGGTGGGGGGCGTTGGGGAAGAGGCTCTCTTTGAAGATGTAGGAACAGCTGTAGTCACCCAAGGGAGAGTGGAATAGGCCAAAAACAGACCCTTATGCAAAAAAAAAAAAAAAAGAGGAAAAAAAGGCAACCAAAAGAGATGGTGAAAGATGGTTAGGGCTGTGGGCTAGGCCTGTGTCACTGTCCTTTGCTCTCGGAGGAGAGAGCCGGTGACTCATTCACATGTCCTCTGTCTGTTCTACAAATCACCAGTTTTAGACATTTTGTGCCTAGGATGTCAACATTTCCAGAATATATTAGTGTTCCAGCTTGTCTAGCAATCTGTCCACATGCACCATTAATTCCTAAGTAGGAGAGATAAAATATCTGGCCTTGCTGTGTCTGCCACATTTCCCATCCCTTCCATTCTGTTCAGATTGACAAAAGGTAACCATTAGACCTTTTGGAGGGGATCCAAGAGGCTGGACAGCAGTGTCACAGCCCTGGTGACTTGCTCTAGCCAAAGAATATAGGTAAGTGTTAGAATTCATCTTCTGGCCTCTTGATTTCTTCTTCTTCTTTTTTTTTGGTGGTGGTGGTGGGAATGGGCTCTGTAACTTTCCTGTTATAGGGGACCAAGAAAGGAAGGGCTTCTGGATCTTGTGGGCAAGCGAGAATGCCCAAGATTCAGATAAGACCTAGAGTTTTAGAGTCTTCCCTTTGGCCTCTCCCTAAGTCTCAACAAATTCTCACCAGTAATGAGATGGAGTTGGATGCTTTTGCTCCAGTAGAGCCTAGTAGCTTCCTCCCGTGTCCATGATACCAGACAGAGAAATATTTGTTTGGTTGAGTGAATGTTTTTATATTTCATTTGATCTGTTTCAGAAAATAAATGGACATAGTTTCAGTTTGAACTGCCTTCCTAGGCTTTATTTATGTATTTAAAACCTAAGTTTAGGGCTTCCCTGGTGGCGCAGTGGTTAAGAATCCTCCTGCCAACGCAGGGGACACGGGTTCGAGCCCTGGTCCGGGATGATCCCACATGCCGTGGAGCAGCTAAGCCCGTGAGCCACAACTACTGAGCCTGTGTGCCACAACTACTGAGCCCACGTGCCACAGCTACTGAAGCCCGTGTGCCTAGAGCCTATGCTCTGCAACAAGAGAAGCCACTGCAGTGAGAAGTACACACATCATAATAAAGAGTAGCTGCTGATCGCCACAACTAGAGAAAGCCTGTGCACAGACAAAATAAATAAATTAAACAGACAAACAAACAAACAAAAAAACCCCCTTAGTTTAGTTTTGCCATTGAGAGGAAAAAAAAAAAAAAGAAATACTTGGGCTCAGTTCAAAATTCACAAAACATACAGCTTTTTGGTACAGAGTATGGTTCAAATCCCTGGCTATTTCTTCTCAGCTGTCTCCTTCAGAGAGAAGTGGGGTAACATCTTCCCCTTTACTAGAAAGGCCTATGAAAAATTGGTTATTATTTATTATTCCTCCTCTATTTCTCTCTGGATAAAGATGAATATTCCTAAATTTAGTGAAGTCTGAGTAGATCTTCTCCTTGTCACGTCCTTCCTGTTTTACTTGTGATCTGGCACAACTCTTGTGGTCATATGGGGGGTTCTTTTTCAGGCAAAGTGTTGCTGTTCCTTTTTCTGCTTGAATGTTCAGGACGGAACCTCTGTAGTAATTCCCGAGGTTCTTGCCCTCGACAGAAGAGCAGTGACGAGGTTAATGAGGTGTCGGAAGATGGCAAAACCAGCTCCAGAGTTATGCTTTCCAACTTTTAAATTAGGAACCTGATGAATGGCTTGCTTGTAAAGTATTCTTTCACTGGGTGACAGCCCCGCCCAGCGGGGAGAGGTGAGGGAGAACATGATGAGATCAAGCAGGCCAGTCCCTCTCTGTCTGCTTTCTCCCATCTGCCCAGCTCCCACCCAGAGCCTGTAGCTGTCTGTAGCCTCCATAAATAATGCCCCAGGGGCTACCAGAGGCTTCCGAAGACCAGGGCTTCCAGTGTAGCATGAAGTGCCACAGAAACATGAGCTAGCTGGGAGCTTTCTCTTCCCGTTTTTCTCTTGCAGACCATTGGTTTGGATCCAAAGTTTCCCACAGCTTTTTGGTGTGTTTGTTAGATGGAGCATTAGATGTGGGCCCTTGTGGGACTGGCTCCTTACAGGCACTCACAGTCCTGAATCCAGAAGGTTTGGGCTGGGGGGACTGTCCTTGTTAAACAATCTAGGACGCTCCACTACGGGAACACAAATTTGCCAAGTTTGGACCTCAGAGGAAGCACTCTGAGTGTTCCCCTCATTGTGTCGTGGTAGACGTGTGCTCTCATACTCTCCAGGACCCTGTGGATGGTAGCACTTGGACACAGCCACATTTCTTTTACCAAGTGAATCAGGTTTTGTCCGGGAAAGGTATCAAGGCTAGGAAGACAAACAGTGTGATTGTATGTGGATGGATGAGGTGCAGGGAAAAGAACTCCTTCTAGGAATAGCAATATGGACCCTTTATTATAATTTTACAAAGCATGTTTTCCAGACTGTGATCTTTGGGTATTTTAAGAGGTAGAGAAATCCATGGGAAATACAGGGAGGTGCAAGAGAGGAGGCGGTGATCAGAGGTTACAAAGAGCAGTGATAGCAATGAGTGCTATTTCTCCTTTTATCCCACTGTTTTTTTAAACTTCACTTTAAAAAACTTTTTATGAGTAGTTCTGAATTTTAACATATGCTTAGATTCATATGATTACCACCACAGTCAGGTACAGAACTGCTTCATCACCCCCCCAAAAAAAACACTGTGCTATCTCTTTATGAGCACACACTTCCCTTCATCTCCAGCCCTTAGCAACCACTGGTCTGTCCTCCATCCCTCGAGTTTTTCTTTTTGAGAATGTAATTAAATGGAATCTTATAGTGTGTCACCTTTGGAAACTGGCTACTTTCACTCAGCATAATGCCCTTGGGATTAATCCCAGTCGTTGAGTGTATTGATAGTTTGTTCAATTTTATTACGATTTATGGACGTACCACAGTTTGTTGATCCAGGCACCTGCTGAAGGACATTTGGGTTATTTTCAGTGACTTGCGTCTCTCATTTTTAAAAATTGCTGTAAAAAGATATACACATAACACAAAACTTGCCACTTTAACCATTTTTAAGTGCATAGTTTCATGGTATTAATTTCATTCACAGTGTCGTGCAACCATCACTACCATTTGTTTGCAGAACGTTTTCATCACTCCACACAGAAACTCTGTAACCATTAAGCAGTAACTCTCCATTCCCTCCAGCTTCTACTAACCTCTCGCCTACTTTCTGTCTCTGTAAATTTGCTTATTCTAGATATAACAAATAAGTAGAATCGTACAATATTTGTCCTTTTGTGTCTGGCTTATTTCATTTAGTACAATGTTTTCAAGATTCATCTCTGTTGTGGCATGTATCAGCACTTCGTTCCTTTTTATGGCTGAATAGTATTTCCTTGTATGTACCACATTTTGTTTATCTGTTCATTTGTTGATGGACACTTGGGTGGCTTCCACCTTTGGGCAATTGTGAATAGGGCAGTTGTGAACATGGGTGTACAAGTATCTGTTTGAGTCCTTGCTTTTAATTCTTTGGCCATTCCCATATTTTAGTTTAAATTGGCAACTGGCGCCATGGGGGGTATATGTGAGAATTCTGTTTTCTAAGAATCTGGTGTTTGATCTAAGTCTAGTCACTGTTCTTTGTACTTAGTGTTCTTAAAGGCTTTGAGGAATTCCACCAATTTTTTGTTCATTAGCTGCCTCAGGATTCTCGGAGGAGGAGGAAGACAGTCACAATTTGGATACAGGGAAAGTGGAATCTAGGTGAAGGGCTGGAGCCCACCAGTGGAGCCAGCCTCTGTGTGCAACTTTCTCAGGTCATGGTATATCTTTGCTACATTTCACCAACGTTTGCCATGCCAGTAGGAGAGCACTTAAAGATAGAGGCAGAAAGTGCCAAGTGAGAAATAAGTTTCTCACTCAGAAGAATCTGCTTTTATTTGTAAGATATGTCTGGACCTACCTAGACTCAGATAACTCAGCTAATTCCTTATCCGTTTAGAATAATTGGCAGTAGGGCCAACCAAAAGTATAAGCATGGGGAATAGATTTTGATTACCTTCAAGGATGTACCTTTGGGACCAAAAGCTTGATAGACTTTCCTTAATTAAGAGATAGCTATAATTTAAGTCACTGCATTTGTATACGATAGGAGCTAAAGTCATTTTTAAAAAATGGTTGTATTTTTAAGTAGTGAAAAGTTTCTCCTCCAATGTTGCTAGTTTGCTTATTAAATTTCCCTTGATAGACATTGTAGAGATGGTTCAGCCCAGCCTTTCTTATCATAAATTGCCATCCCATAAAGACTAAAATGATAAGATTTTGTTCTGTATGGTTGGGCTTGCCCTCTTGGTAGACTGAGTTGGTTGTTGTTTGTATGTTTTTTTGTTTGTTTGTTTTTTGTTTTTAACGTATAATCATTCTTTGCCCCTAAAGGATGACAAACCATCCCTTTTCTGGCCTCTTGCTACAGCCTGTCACCAGGTCTAGGATTCTCATCCCTGGAGGGACTCCTTTGGCTTAAATCTCTTCATTTCCAGGAAGCTGTTAAATCTGAGAGTGGTGATGGTGGTAGTGTGTGTGTGTGTCTTTCTGTTTCTGGGAGGATCTTTAAAAAGGACTGTAAACCTATTTTGGGTCACCTGGATGATTACCCTGTGACTCAGTCTGGCCATATTCTTTCAGTTCCCAGGTTTTCATGGGAGTTTAAGCTCACAGTGGGACCAAAGGAAGGCCATCCTGTCACAGGGTAGACTGAAGAGAAAACAGGATGTGTGAACTGAGTACTCAGGTGGCTCCCACTAACAGAGGCTTTCCAATCTCAAAAGCCTGGTATAGTTGGTACCTTTTTCGTTACAGGCAAAGATGCAGCAAAGAGCCAACTTTGTAAGTCCTACATTCATTAGGATTTTTGTCCTTAGATGGAATTTTTTTGGTTTTGTATTTTAGGGTACCACATTAAATTGATTAGCCTTTCAAAATAATGGGATAGAAGATATAATAATGGGTTTCTTATCAAAAAGAACAAATTACAACAACAACAATAATAATTTATAAACCCCTTTTTGTGGGCTAAGTACTTTGCTCGTGTTGTTGCATTTAATCCTCACAGAATCCCTCTGAGTAGGTACTCATCATCTTCATTTTACAGGGGAGGGGTGGGGCTTAAAGAGATTAAGTCACTTGCCCATATCACACGGTGGGAGTTCAGACCAGGCAGCCTAACTCCAGACCCATCACACTGAACCTCATTTGGTAAAAGAGAAGACACACAGCTATATCTTTCTGCCATTAAACACAGTTTCAGTTCTTTAATCTCAGCAAAATCATATCTATCACATTTATGTCTGTATTTTGGATTTTATTGGCATTGCATTTTTAAAAAATTTCTTTAAAAATAAATCACATATGCTTATTTATAATTTTGGTTTAATAGTCTTGTAAGAACTATAAGCATAAGAGTTTATACCCAGTTTTATATATTTGTGTGTATTTAAGTAATTTTATGATAAAAATGGCTTAAGTCAACACAGGCAGTCCACAGTATTAAATCATTAACACCCTCAGTGCATTAACAGTGTTTACTTTAAATAAAATCCCTTAATAGCCTAAGAGACTGGACATATTTTGATGGACTGGGAGTGAAGAGGTAACAAGAAAGCTCACAGCAGAAGGTGCTGTTCAGAAATGACTCCATCTGGTTATGAGGTACCAGCAGGTAGTGGGTTATTTATTTTTTCACAGCATTTTGAAGACCAGATTCTACTCTTTCTTGGCCACTATTGTGCTGAAGAGTCTGCTGCCAGTATAAATGCCACTTTATAGGTAATCATTCTTTCCTCTAGCTGTTTTTGAGATATTCTCTATGGCATTCTCCATAATCACAACTGTGGTTCTAGATGTGGATATAGTTTTATTTATATTGCATAGGACTTCTTAGGTGTCCTAAACCTTAGGATTCATGTCTTTCATCAAAGCTGGAAAATTCTCAGTGAAAATCACTCTAAATACCATCAGTCCACATTTCCACTCATCTCTCATGCCACAGCTCTTCCTTTCATTCTGTTTTCCTTGTCTTTTGACCTCTCATTGATCTCACGGTGTTCTGGTTAATTTCTTCAGATTTATTTTTCTGTTTACCCATATTCTCTCTTTAGATGTGTCCATAATATTTAACCCAACTGTAAGGATTTTATTTTAGTGGACAGGAGAGGTATATTTCATCATTTATGTTTTTGAACTTTATTGAGATACAGTGTATGTACAATAAAGCACATCTCTTTTAAATTGTACAATTAGATGAGTGTTGGTAAAGGTATGCACACATGGAACTACCACCACAGTCAAAACATAGAACATTTCCATTACCCCTAAGAGTTTCCTTGTGCCCATTTGGGAAGTTTTCAACAATTATTTCTTCATATATTTTTCTCCAGCCCTTGTCTTTCTCCTCATCCTTTGGAATTCCAATTTCATATGTATTGAACATTTGGACATTGTACCCTCAGGTCTCTGGGAGTCTCCTTAATTTTCCCCAGTCTTTATTCTTTCTGTTGTTTGGGCACTTCTATTTTTCTGTCTTCAAGTTCTCTGATTCTTTGTTCTGCCACCCCCAAATGTGGTTGAGCTCATCTAGTAAACTTTTAAAACTTCAGTTTTTTTACTTTTCACCTCTAGAATTTCCTTTTGTTTTGTTTTAGTTTCCATTTCTCTATTGAGAATTCCTAGCTGTTCATTCAATATTATACCCAATTGCCTTTAATTCTTTTAACATATTTATAATAACTGCTTGTCTGTGTTTACTAAACCCAACAACTGGAACCTTTCAGAGTCAGTTTCTTTTGGCTGCCCTTTCCCCTGAGTATAGAACACACTTTAATATTTCTTTGCATGTGTAGTAACTTCTGGTTGAAAATTGGGCCTTGTAGATAGTACATTATGGCAATTGTAGATTCTGTTGTATTCATCTTATATATATATATATCAGATATATATATATAGAGATCGATAGATAAATGTAGATATATAATTGGTTCTAGTAGGCTGTTAACTTGTTTGGACTCCAACTGCAAACTTTGTCACCCTTCTGATATGCAGCAGCTAATATCTGTATTCTTATGGCTTTCCATTGCTACTTTTTTTCCTGATCCTTTGTGATTTTTCCTGTTTCTCTATGATTTACTGGTTAGTCAAGGATTTCAACAGAGATGGAGGTCATTCTTTTTTGATTTTCTTCTAGGGGTTCCCTTCTGCCTAATTTCTAGCTATTTGGCTGGTTTGGGGCTCTGTCCCTTATATTTCAAGCTTATAAGATCCAACTCTGGCACCGGACTTGTGCATGGTTGGAAAGTTTACTCAGTTTAAAAAAAAAAAAAAAAAGGCAGCAGACTCACAGATAGGGCTACACATAGCTCTGTTATTCAGGAGCAGATTTGTCTCTGGCTCCTGCCCACTTTTTCACCAGGCCACTTAGGGCCTCCTCCTACACATGCGTAGTTTAGCTCTTGGCCAGGGATTTGGGCAGAGTTTATACTCAGAGTTGTATACTCCTTCTGTGGTTTTTTTTTGCTGCCAGTATTTTTCCTGTAGACTTCTAGCTACATTTTCAGCCTTGAACTCTGATCTCTGGCACCTTAGCTGGTAAGGCTGTGGTTTTCCACTGCTATTTTTCTTTTTACAGCTATAGCTGTTAAGAGTTTGGCATTACCTCAGGCCAGGAAGACATAAACTCTCAATTCTTACCCTTTACTGTGAACAATTTTTTGAGAGTAGACTCTCATTCTTCTTCTTCTTTCAGACTCTCTCCAGGGTTGCTCTTTAAAAAAACTTCTTTAAAATCATGTTTTTATCATTATTATCTGTGCGAGCGTTTCACGATCACTTCAGTCATCTGGAAGTAGTCCACCCATTTGGTTGTTAATTTCAATATCTCTATTTTTCATTTGAATTTCTATTTTATTCCTTTCTGAATTAAATCTGCCTAGGGCACATGATAGTCTTCTTTTTAAAAAATAATTAATTAATATTTATTTTTAGCTGTGTTGGGTCTTCGTTGCTGCGCTTGGGCTTTCTCTAGTTGTGGTGAGCAGGGGCTACTCTTCATCGCGGTTCGCGGACTTCTCATTGCAGTGCCTTCTCTTGTTGTGGAGCACGGGCTCTAGGTGCACGGGCTCAGTAGTTGTGGCATGTGGGCTTCAGTAGTTGTGGCATGCAGACTCAGTAGTTGTGGCTCGCAGGCTCTAGAGTGCAGGCTCAGTAGTTGTGGCACACGGGCTTAGTTTCTCCACAGCATGTGGGATCTTCCCGGACCAGGGCTCGAACCCATGTCCCCTGCATTGGCAGGCAGGTTCCTAACTACTGCGCCACCAAGGAAGTCCAATAATCTTTTTGTTTCTCACATCATAAGTCCCTTTTGAAAAATGTTTTTAACTATGCTTATTTTATGGTCTGTATCCAATTAATATCCAGTATTGGAGATGCATGCTGAAGTATCTAGGGGTAAAATGTCATGATGTGTATAATTTACTTTACAATGGTATCCAGTATTTCCAGCACCTGAAGTTCTTGGGTGTTCAGCAGTGTTGCTGAACAAGTTATTGTATCTGCTGTCTCTGTCTCATTCAACTTTTTTAAATTGGAGTATAGTTACTTTACAATGTTGTGTTAGTTTTTGCTGTACAGCAGAGTGAATAAGTTATACGTATACCTATATTCCCTCTTTTTAGATTTCCTTCCCATTTAGGTCACCATAGAGCACTGAGTAGAGTTCCCTGTGCTACACAGTAGGTTCTCATTAGTTATCTATTTTATACATAGTAGCATATATATGTCAATCCCAATCTCCCAATTTTAAAAATGTGGAACACTTCACAGATTTGTGTATCATCCTTGCACAGGGACCATGCTAATCTTCTCTGTATCGTTCTACTTTTAGTATATGTACTGCCGAAGTGAGCACTCTCATTCAGCTTTTTGTAAGTAGTTTTTGGATTATGAACCAGTGATTGGGAGTGCATTAAACATGGAAAAATAGTACATCCTGATTTGGGGGTTTGAATCTGCAGAGAGGTTTTTGTTTGCTTTTCCTGGCGTCCAGGGAATATCATGGACCATCGTCTTACTTTAATTTCTAAGGCCAGGGGCTTTTAGGCCAGACATGTAGTATAAATTTGTATCCCAAATCTACTTGAGCACAGGCTCGTGATTATAAATTCTGAGAGGGAAACTCTTCTTTCTCATAATACAGAGCTGAGGACACCCATATCCGTAGGCCAATGGATAGAATTTTTTTTCTTGGTCCATCCCTTCACTGACAGTAGAGCTCTCGAAACTCCTGGTGAGCAGTAGTCTTGATAATAGTTCTTGCCCACCTCCTGCTCAAGAGTCTCCTGTGTATCCCACTTCTCTACAGAAGCTTTTAAAACGTCATCTACTTGATTACCAGAGGCATCAGATGAATCCACAACACTGCCAATTCCTACTTACTGCTCTGATTTTTCATTTTCTTATTTGATTTGACTTTCTATTCTGGGAAGTTTCGAACAGAAAAGTAAAAAGAATATAATAAAGACCCATACACTCATCACATGTATTTAGTAGTTAGCATTTTGCCTTATTTGCTTTATTTGTGTGCGTGTGTTTGCTGAACCATTGTAAAGTAAATTATACACATCATGACATTTTACCCCTAGATACTTCAGCATGCATCTCCAAAAATTAGGCTTTTCTTTATAAAAATCATATAGCTATTTTCATGCTTAACAAATTGTATTAATTAGGGGTCTCCAGAGAGATAGAACTGCAAGAGGTGGGGGTGGGGTGGGGGGGAGAGCGTGTGTGTGTGTGTGTGTGTGTGTGTGAGAGAGAGAGAGAGAGAGAAAGAACTGAGTAAATGGGAAGAAGAAAATTAAGAAGTTTTACCAGAAAATTCCTTAGTGCAAAAGGTCATGCATTTCTAGATTAAAAGGCTCCAGTGCACACCCAACACAATGAATAAAAAGATTCACACCAAGGCACATTATTATAACCTTTCAAACACTGGAGGTGTTTGAAAGAGGATATTGAAAACTTCCAGAGAGGAAAAGAGGTGATATTCAATTGATCAGGAATCAGAATGGCATCACACTTCTTCACATGAGCACTGTAAGCTTGGGGGACAAAAGAGCAATGCCTTCATGTTTCTGAGTGAGGATAATTTCCAGCTAAGACTTTCATACTCAGCTAGACTATCAACCAAGTGTAAGGTTAGCATGAAGACATTTTCAGGCACAAAGTTCTTTTAAAATAACTTTTCACGTGACCGGTTGTAAAAAAGCTACTGGAGGAAATATTTAAAACTGGGGGACTAAATAAAAAAGAAGACTGCGTGAGATCCTGGAGCAGCAGAGCTAAAACAGGAGGGAGGCACAAGAAATCCCAGGAAAATAGTGGAGGAAGTCACAGGGAGATTGTCCCACAGGAGGCCCTGAGGGCAGGCTCACAGATTGGAGGGCTCCAAGAGGGACATCTCAGTGAAAATTGAACTGATAAATAATGTGGTTGATTGTATTGAGAGGCTTATTAGAGCTTTTGTCAGAAATTTTGGGGCTGAATTAGTGATGAGAAAGTTGAAAATGAAGGGAATGAAAAACATACTTGTATAAGAAAAGACATGCAATCATCCGTGCGGCTTACCTGTAACTAATGGTTGCATAGTTTTAGTAATGTAAACATTGAATCTTGTGCTGACCAGTAATGCCATGTGTATATATTGGAGGATGGGAAGGTCACTGAGATGGGATGGAGGCTATAATATAGCTGGCTGGGGGCTAGGGTAAAAAGCTAAATCCTTATCTTCCATAGAATGAAACCAATAGATACTATTTAATATTGAAGAAAAATCAAGAAATGAAATAGCAACATGTTGTTTAGAAAAACAAAGTTAAGTATCAGGAGAAATCTTTAGAAGGAATGAAAGTGGTTGCCTCAGGGGAGCAGGAACCAGGAGTATGATAGGAAGGGGGACAACTGTTTTTTGTTAAAAACCTGTAGTACCATATGACTTTTAAAACAATACACCTATGTTAAGTTTGATTTTAAAAAAAATATTGCTTAAATACAAAAATAAAAAATTTATTAATTTCAGAATTTGAAATATTCTTTGTAACTAATTAACTGTGACACATTTCATGATGCATTGTAACATTGCCATGTTGGTAAAAGTCTCAGTCGTCCTCCCCTTTTCAAGGGCAGGGTGTTCCAAGTCTTTACTTCGCGTTGTCCAATGGAGTGGCCAGTAGCTATGCATGGCTATTTAAAGTAAAATTAGGGGGCTTCCCTGGTGGCGCAGTGGTTGAGAGTCCGCCTGCTGATGCAGGGGACGCGGGTTCGTGCCCCGGTCCGGGAGGATCCCACGTGCCGCGGAGCGGCTGGGCCCGTGAGCCGTGGCCGCTGGGCCTGCGCGTCCGGAGCCTGCGCTCCGCGGCGGGAGGGGCCGCAGCGGTGAGAGGCCCGCGTACCGCAAAAAAAAAAGGTTAAATTAAAATTAGTTAAAATTAAATAAAATTCAAGCTTCAATTCTTCAGTTGCACTGATCACATTTCCAAGTGCCCAGTAGCCACATATGGCTAGTGGCTACCATATTGGACAGCACTGTCCTAAACCACTATCAGATTCATCCCTTCGTCCAGGCTCATTGCTGTTCTCTCTGAGGCAGTATACAGTGGTGATTGAAGGTGTGGGCTTTGGAGTCAGACTACATCAGCTCAAGCATGGGCTTCATCACTTACTAGCTGTGTGACTTTGAACATATCACATAACCTCTTGGTGCTTCAGTTTCCCCATCTATAAGATGGGGATACTAATAGCATCATCATGTTCTAGGGATTGTAAGAAAGACTGTGATATAATGCCTTTAAATGAAGTGTTTAGCACCATGCCCGGCCCATAGTAAGCACTCACAAGGTTACCTGCTGTAGCTAGTACCATCCATCATCATCATCATGATCATGCCCTGCTGCATATCTCTTCAGCCACTTCTGAGCTCGCGTGCAGTCCTAGTGGACAGTCCCCATACAGACTGACAGCTTTTTTTTTTTTTTTTTTTTTGCGGTACACAGGCCTCTCACTGTTATGGCCTCTCCCGTTGCGGAGCACAGGCTCCGGACGCACAGGCTCAGTGGCCATGGCTCACAGGCCTAGCAGCTCCGCGGCATGTGGGATCCTCCCGGACCGGGGCACGAACCCGTGTCCCCTCCATGGGCAGGCGGACTCCCAGCCACTGCACCACCAGGGAAGCCCTGACAGCTTCTTATTTCAAGGGCCTGCCTCCCTCTTTTTCTCTGCCCAAGGACTTCCTTGGGTGTTACATGACTTCGCTCAGTCAGGAGGCAGAGAAGCCCATAAATGTCGGGACCACACATCCAGTGGAAGCTCACAACCAGAGAAGGATGGCATCAATGGATAAGTACCCACTTTCCTTGTTGGGGTGATTCTGAGGTATCTTCTCCACTATCTCTAAGAGGCTCCCAGGGGAACTGAGCCCACCCCCAGTCCACAGCAGTGACCTGATCGGTGATGCACCTTCGTTGGTTCTTCTGCCACCTCTGTCTTACTTTCCCTCCCTCACTTGTGCTTCTTGGGGTCTGCTCCCAACCTGTACCCATGTCATGGTCTCAGGATCTGTTTTTGTGGAACCCACACTAAGACAATCATCACCACCACCGTCATCATCATCATCAGTTCAGGTTCTCATTATCTTAAGGCCAAGTTCCTACAGTAGCTTCCTGGCTTGTTTGCCCATCTTCTCTTCCATACTCCAACCAGACCTATCTCGGTTTAATATAAATGTGGCGTTATGACTTACCTGCTTGAAGTCTCCATTGCTTCCTTCTTGCCCAAAGGCAGAGACTGAACTTAGTGCTGCAATAAAGAACTTTTACAAATTCCCCAGAGCCTACCTTACTAGCCTCACCTCTTGCTAGTTATGCTGCATACCATCCTTTAAACATACCATTCTCCTTTGCACTTCTAGGTCCTAACACACGCTGTCTCCTCTGATTGGAGTAATAATAATTGCAGTGAATGGTTATTGACTACCTACCCTGTACCAAGCAGAGCTCTATGCAGTCTGCATGGATTAGTTCATTTAATCATTAACTTTATGAAGAAGGTTTTAATATTCTCCCTGTATTAGAGATGGAGAAACCCAGGCTTAGGGAAGTCATATACTTAATAGCAGAGTTGGGTAATTCCAAGCTGATGCCCTATATTTGTCAGGAAAGTGACATCACACACACATAGGTAACTTAGAAGAAACCAACTTTACTCACCCAGGAGGGAGAGATGGGGGAACAAAGAGAGAAAGAGAGAGAAAAAAAGGAGAAAGATAAATAGCGTGGGTGATCTGCCTGCCAGTCTACTCCATGCATATGTGCTTCCAGGGCAGAGAGGGCAAGACAAGACTCTGCTGTTACCCACGTTTTCTGGGCCTCTTGTACTGGGAGCGCTTTGCTGGCTCAGTGTGATTACAGTGCTTACTCATTTACAACGTTCATATGACATAGCTGCCCAAACACATGCCAGAGACTTCCTGGGAGATGGTGCATCCATCTCCCTGCAGGTTTTCAGGGCTGCCTTTGACTGTGTATAACTCACCCGTTACAAGCTAACTCTCCAGTGCCTGATCCATGAACGAGGTGAGGCTCTGTGGTCCTGCTTCCTTTTCCCGCTTTCCCACCTGGCAGACACCTGCTCATCTCTTCCAACACAGGTGACACACCACCTCTGGGAAGCTTTCCCCACCTCCCTTGGAAAGAACCTTTCCTCCCACCTGGGCTCCTGCTGCACCCTGTACACGTTTGTTTCAGCGCTCTTCCCTGTTGCCTTCTAATGATTTGTTCATATATCATGTTCCCCAGCTGGGGAGCAGATTCCTCATTAGAGCCCTTTTCTCCCTTCTTTCTCCAGTATCTGCTACAATCCCTTCTCTGTAGCAGCAGGAACTTTCTTCTTTGTTTGGTTGTCAGGAAGGCAGGTCTCTGTGCCTTCTAGAAAAAGGAGTGAGATAAATTCTGAATGGCTATTTTAATCAGTCATGTTCTTACAGAATCTGGAGACAGAAAATATTATATCTATATTCGCTTTCTGTCTCTTTCGTTTCTTTGTTCTTTCCGTGGGGTTGCTATTTGATCATAGGTCTTTTAAAAGCCAGTTACTGAAAGGGTAATGTGGTCCGTCGAGTTTTCCTCATTAGATCTGTGTAAACATTTTTTTAAGAATCTATTTTCATACCCAGATTAAGACATCTCCATCAGGCAGCCAAATCCGCCCCCCCACCCAAACCCTGAAACTGGCACCATGCTTGAAGAGTTTCCAAGTTATCCTTCTGTTTTTCTATCTTGTGAAGGATGTGGTTTTTGGTTGTGTGATTCTTTTTAAGCTGCTTCATTTGTTTTTGGACTGATTAATAGCATAGCTACCCAAACTTGGACATAAACGTTAAATTCAGAATCTCTGGAAGCAACAGCAGGAAGACACTAATTAGTTCATGTTTTCCATATGAATGAAACTCAAACACACAATCACTGCTTTCTTGTTTTCTCTCTCACCCTTGACTATGCTGGCAAACTTTGCTTTCCTTTTGGATATAAGGGGATTTGTTGGGAACAAAAACCCTTTTCCTGTACTTCACCTGCTGGATGGAATGATTTAAAGCCTCAGGGGAAGATCTAAATATTTAACAAATATAACCTCAACCCCCAAAGTTTTAAGTCTGGAATACATTTTACAGTCTAGATTTGAACCCAGGCCAGAAACATGCATGCTGATACTGATTATTTGTGTTCTTTGGCAGAGGGTCTAGATAAGTGATATAAATACAGTTGTGTGGGGAAGGAAAGGGGGAGAGAGAATGATCGCGTAGATATGTTTAGCTTCCACTTGGTTATCTACACGTGCTGGAGAGTGGAGTCCACCTCCCTTCCCTCTTCCATCGCTGGCCTCTACCTTGCCGGCTGGCTCGGTTCACCCCATGCTTTCCACTCTTGAGTCTCACTGGAATTGTGCTCCCTCCTGCCACAGGGCCTTAGCACATGCTGGTGCCTCTATCTGGAATGTTCTTCACAGCACACACTCCACCTCTTTACCTAGTCAACTCTTACTCTTCTCGCAGATATCAGCTCACTTCCTCAGGGAAGCCCGTGAAGTTAAATCCGCCCATTATATATTCTGAGGGCACTGAATACTTCTCCTTTGTAAACACCTGTCACACTTGCAGTTTTACATTCCCCTGTATGATCCTTTGTGTGAATGGTTTCCTAGGGTGTGGCATATGTATATGGGAAAGATAATATGCAGGTGTTCATTTTTTTCTTTTAAAGTTCTATGTTTAATAAATACTAAAAAAAAAAAAAATCTGTGTAGTAGTAGCTTTTCCCTTTGTGAATATTTCTGCTTACAGTAGGCCTAAAGTAGATAAAACTGTGAATCCACCTTTCATAAGCCATATGAATAAGAAGTACCGTGATCAGGCAATGGGCATATAGGCAAAAATTTTGGAAGCAGTATGCAAATGACTGAAATTTGGGAAATAGTATGTTCATATGTTTCCCGTCACTAGAACGTAAGCTCCAAAAGAGAGCCTCTTTGTGCACTGTTGTACCCACCAGGCCTGGTGCATATTTGGGCTGTCATAAATATTTGTTGAAAGGCTGGACAGGTGATTGAATGAACAATTTAATGACTCAGCAGGTGCCCCTCCCAGTGACATCAGGCCAGCCACAGGTCAGATGGTTAGAAAGAAGGCGGAGATTTCTCTTTAGGATCATCCATATGGATGCATGCAGTAGAAACAGGTTGGAACTTTGTAGACTTAGAACATTCAGCTTTGGATACCCAAAGACTGTGTAGGGTCACAGGGCTGTGGGGGACCTTTGCAGTTATCCTGCTCAGAGCAGTGCCTTTAGCATCCTGGATAAGTGTTGTCACAGGCAAGCTTCTCCGATAGCAGACTCAGTGATGAAGCTTAGCGTGCCAGAGTTTATTAGGGATCTTAGGATCAACACCTGTAAGAAGGGGGAGGAAGCAGGACAGGGCAGAAGGAGAAGTTGAGGCAGTCTCAATGTAGAGGCCTCAGCTGACTTTATGAGAAGGTCTGAAGCCGGATTGATCCTTCAGGGCTGCCTGAAGTTGGCCAGGCAGTTATGTACATAGGCAGGCCACCTCAGAGGGGCGTGCTCTTGGGTAAGGCAGCTCACCTCACCAAGGCCATCCGTCTGCAGGTAATACTGTCAGCAGCTGGGAGGGTCATTTCTGAAGGGAGACCTGGATGACGCCTCACAGGGTCAACCATAGGTGCCCATCCAGGCTTCGAGGCCGGAGCGGCAGATGTCAGTCACTGTCTGTGGATGTGCTTCAACCATGGTTGGAATGGCTGTAGTTGTTAGAAATGTTTTTTGTTTTATACTGAACCAAAAATCACTTCCTCATCAAGTTCCAAATACCTGTATTCATTTTGGCTATGGGCAAGAAAAACAAAATGACCCTTGAACGATCTGAAGAGACCCATAATATCTCATTTTAAATCTTCCCTTGACTGAACTCACCTCATTTCTTCCACTGTTTTTTTGGGCATATGCTTTTCTGGCCCCGTACTCTTTGTCTTTTAGCCTCCACATAACAAACATTTCTTTAAATTTGCGAAACTTAATATGCAGCATCTAAAATGAGACGCAGTAGCCCAGATGTGGCCTAACCAGCTCAAACTACAATAGGACAATTACGTAACATAATCTCTGCCTTACAGAAGTAAGCTTGGGGGCAATTAAGATTCTTGTGTCTTTTTCAAATGAATTGCTGTGAAGCAACCTCTCTCCAAATGTAAGTTCATGCAAACAATCACCGGGAACCTAAATGGAGACTCTAAAAGATCATTTTAAGCCCTATCATATTACATAGTGTGTATAATCATATTTTAATAAAAATAATAGCAAATGTTTATTCAGTCCTTATCATATGCCAGATACTGTGTTAAAAATTCTTGCATGCCTCCATCTCATTGGAACCTCCCAACAGGCCTGTGAGGTTGGTACTATGTGTATCCTCATTTTACAGAGGAGGAAACAGAGGACAGAGGATTAAGTAACCTGCCCCAAGTTACCGGGTCAGTAGATGGAAGAGCCAGGACTCCAACTCCGCCAGTCTGACCCAGAGTTACTTTCTTCTGTATGTGGATAGTACATTGGTTTGGGTGATTTAAATTAGTGGCTGACTTAACAATATCTAAAGGAAGTACCTTGAACATACAGAGAAGCTTAGAGGGCTTAGAAAGATGGCATTTTTTTTAAAGGGGACAAAGCTGAAAAAACTTGATGCTTTCATGTAGGGACTTTCTTCACTGCTGTCACAAGCTTTGTAAGGGCGAGGACCGCATTTGTTCATCTTCTAATTGTGTCCAGCACGGTATTTAAATCATGTTTTGATACTGGAGCTGGACCCTGTAATCATTTCTCCTTTGCCAGCAAGCAACTTAAGGTTTGTCAGTAGAGGGCGCTGGAGGGCCACTGCGAGAGGAAGGGGCTTTTCCCTGCAGTTTCTTGCACTTTTCTTCTTGCTCCTCTGGCCCAGGGGCCACTGTGCAGCTTCCTGCTGGAGACCTAGTGGTACACGACCTCCAGTGAGTGTCACTGGCACCCCAGCAAGTTGCTTCCAGAGTTTCACCAGTGTTCCAGTGGGAAGCTCCCTGAAGCACTGTAGTGAGATACTCCATCCCCTGTGGGCCGTAGCCCACGAAGTCTGAATCTCATTCTCCAGAGAAGGGCCCCTCGCAAATTTGTTCCTTCCTTGAATACTTTCCTCAGCCTTGGGGATAGTAACTGCTCCCTACATACGCTGTTCCACTTATCTTCAGAGATCGCTTTACCCCTTTGTAGTAAATCCCTTTTTACTAGTTAAAAATTCCTTCCATTAACATTTTCCTGTTTAAATTATGGCCATGGTTTCTGCCTCCTGATCAGACCCTGACTAACCCAGCGCTAGACGCTCAATAAGCGGTGGGTGAATTAGTGAGGAATTGAGGAAAGATGCTTCATTTTCAATTTATTGCTGCTGTTTATCTTGCGGACTGGACTGGATGTGCTAGGCTTCTGCCATATCGAACTCTCCCCAGATGTTTAAGTTGCTTGGGAGTTACATATTTTCAAGCAATCCGTAAAACCATCTCTCTTCTTCACTCCAATTAAATATTATGTGACATGTTCCAGTAGCACCAAGGAAAAAGAAACCAGTTTCTCTCTCATTTGTCCCCCCTGCACAACCACCCCGGATTGGGTTTTTATCCTGTATTTAATCAGAAATAATCTGGCCAGTTCTAAAACAAACACCATTTCCCAGGTCAGATTCAGGGATCCTAATGCAGGTGTTCCTATTTTGAGAATGCCATGGATTTTACCATTCATTTCTATAGGAATTGACTGAACTCTGAATGCAGTTGACATTCCCAGGCTATGAGCAGTCCTGCTTCTACAATTTACACAAGACCTGTTAATACAGAATAACATTCCTATACCTTATTTTGGAGAAAATGTTTGGGGCTAAGGCAAATCAGTAAAATAATCTGACATCTTGCTCTTATGTATCTCTAGGTCAGACAAAAAATTTTTCTCCTAAGGCAGGAAAACATGAAATATGAAAATCACAATGACATGTGTTTCTGTGATGATTTGCACAGATTGCCTGCCTACAGCTACATCCCAAAAGCTGCAGCCAAGTGCAGCAAATCCTGAAACTGAACACAGTTCCAAAGAGGGAATGCCAACCCTTCATTAAGGCTGATAGAAAAGCACATCAAGGGCATGGTGAGGTTTTGCTTGTTTATATAATAAAATAGACACCAATGTTTAGCTGCTGAGTGTATAAATTTAACCTGTGTGACAGTGGGAAGCCAAGAAGGAAGGAAGCAATTTGGGAAGTACGCCCTCCCCACATCACAGACATTCTCAGACCCCTCAGAAGACCCCAAAACAAGGTCCTACAATATATGCGTTTTTTTAAAGCAAATACACGCTCTAGCTTCAGGCTGCGTGTGACCTGGTTTCTCTCTTTAATTTTATAGCTATGGTGGAAAGCTAACAGTGTAGTATGTCATGGTCAATATGTCAACCGCAAAGTGCGTACCATGTTACAGAAAGATCCCAAGAGTCACTTAGTACATTTCCTTTGTAACCTGAGAGGATATTAGATGAATCCTTGGGATCTGGAGTGCCCGATGTCAAGATCCCCACGTCTCAGGTGCTAAGTTGTCTGCCTATATTTTAGAGTAAATTTTATGTATGGTGGCAAAGAAAGTCTTTCTGGGGGTGAAGAACAGGTTTAGGGAGCCAAGTAGGAAGGAGGGGCTGTGTGCCACTTTTTATGAGCTATCATTTCAACTTTTAATGCTTGTCAAACAAATCCTTAGTAATTTTGAAATGGAAAGCATACACGTCCCACTTCCTAGCTGGGCTTCTTACTTTGCACTACTTCTCCTGAAAAGCATTTTTTTAATTTGTGAAAGTCGAGTTAAGGGCACATCTTTGTTTAGTGTGTCACTTTTACCATGCTTATTAATATGCTAACAACCCAAAAGCGATTAAGGGTTTGGGATTCCCCTCCCCCTTTTGCCACAGGGCAGACAGGATGTCACTCAGAGAAATATGAAAGGTGACTTCATTTATAATTTTCTCTTTGCAGTCCAGTTCACCCATAAGAGGCCAATTCTCAGCCACCCTAACCCCCTCAAACATTAAGGGCATAGGGTTATACTTTTTGGTTGGTTCAGCAAAGATGGGAATTTTTGAATTGCTGAATAAGATGTAGTCTGGTAGCAATGATGTTTATCTTGTGACTGAGTCATGAATGGTATACTCTTTTTTTTTAGGTAGATAAGAGCGTCATTTCCAAAAAGCGATGGGGGCTGGGGAGGATGCTCAGAGGCCCTGGGTTTCTAGCCTTTTCCTGGCTCAGTCCACTTTTCATGTATTGTTTAGAAATGTTTATGAAATAGGAATTGTCGGGGCTAGAGAGAGGAATGAAGTGAAGGCTGTGGGAGTTAAGGAGAGAATGATGACCTCAAGCCCCAAAGTGATGAGAATTCCGTAGCAAGGGAGAGGGTCAAAGTCTCCGGGGCTCTGAGAGCAGAAATCTGCTAAGACCAGCATTGGAGGCAGCAGTGGCTGCCTGTGGGGTCTGCATCCTTGCATTCATATTTCATTAGTAGCAAACCAGCTAAAGGAATTCACGATGCCCTCAAAACAGATGGTTCATGGGTAACAGGATGTCCCCTTGTATTGTTTATTCAAGAACAAACCGTGCTTTTGAAAACACTAAAGTCATAATACAGGATCCTGGTAGGGTCTGGTCGTCTTTGGGAAGACGAATGGTTGCATTAAGCCAGTGTTTTTCAAACTGTGGTTGTGACTCTGAATGTCATGACCCCCATTTAACTGATCTTTGACCAGCCTCTTTTAGGGGAGTGTAATAGAAAAATCTCAGAGCATTTCATATATATAATTTGGTGACATTTTTTGGTTTCAGTTGTGTGTATGTTAAAGGTAATACATGTGCTGGGTTAGAAAATGGGATAGAAAAAATGTAGTTCTTACAGTTGCTCAAGCTCCAAAAAGTAGAAAAATACTGCCTTAGGCAACTTTAAAGAGAAAAGGAGGGGGCTTCCCTGGTGGCGCAGTGGTTGAGAATCAGCCTGCCGATGCAGGGGACGCGGGTTCGTGCCCCGGTCTGGGAGGATCCCACATGCCACGGAGTGGCTGGGCCCGTGAGCCATGGCCGCTGAGCCTGTGCTCTGCAACAGGAGAGGCCACAACAGTGAGAGGCACGCGTACTGCAAAAAAAAAAAAAAGAAAAAAGAAAAGGAGGGATTTATGATGATACGTAATTCATTGAATGAGCAAACACCGCCCAACTGTTTTTTATAGATGCATGTGCATATGTGAGCATACATGCATATGTAAGTGTGTGCATATGTTTGCATGTGTGCGAGTGTGCATGTGTGTGATCTGATTCTGCCACAATGTCTAGGCGACAGTGTACTTCCTCCTAAGACTAAGCAGTCATAAGATTCAGGAGTTTATTTGAGGAGATTTTTTTTGGCAGTACGCCGGCCTCTCACTGTTATGGTCTCTTCCGTTGCGGAGCACAGGCTCCGGACATTCAGGCTCAGCGGCCGTGGCTCATGGGCCCAGCCACTCCACGGCGTGTGGGATCCTCCCGGACCGGGGCACGAACCCGCGTCCCCTGCATCAGCAGGCAGACTCTCAACCATTGCGCCACCAGGGAAGCCCCCGAGGAGATGTTTTTTAATGTGATAATAATTTCAGAAAATCTGATGGACAAACCTCTAGCCCCACATCAAGGTTCTGGAGATGCAAGAGATGCACCTCTTGCCATTGACTTAAAATTGTAAATAAGTCCTTAAAATTTTTTTCAGGTCACTGTGTTTTTGCCAAAGCGCAAGCTGGTCAGCTTTACAATAGTAGCATAATTTCATATGCTATGGATAAAGAAATAGTGTCAGCTGAGTTAGTTATGGTCCTTGGCTCTTCAGGGGGCAAACTTCCTGAATATATTTCCCTAATGGATCCCTAGTAAAGCACCATGATTGCCTTAGGTTTCTAAACAAAATGAAAAATATTCTTCCTATCAGCCTTCAAAGCTTCGTATCTGGTAACAAGCTAAGTGTAGAAAACCAAGCAGCCACACCTCAGGGATGCTGGCTAAGTCCTTCAATAGGAAGATGAGACATGATGATGCTCAAAACGTCAGAGAGACATTATCCCCTATAAGTGGAACATTTATTAATATTTTTAAGGTGCCAAAAAAAAAAGAGAGAGTGATGTAGAATGACCGGCATCTTCTTCTTCAGAGGTCTGCTTTGTAGCCCAGGAACTTAGTTGATTTGAACCAGTATGTTCTACAAGGCTGAGGACCTGGGCTCCATCTCTAACACAAAGCAAGGACCCTGATCTTCAGTAACTTGTGATGCTCCAGTCAATTTTTTGTAAGTCCACAATGTTGGCCATAGGAGGCTTTAAGTATCACACCTTCCAAGGAGACAGATCTCCACCACCTCCACCACCACATTGAAAACAATCCAAAAGCATATACGTTCCTGATGCTTTGTACAGAATGCCAGGCAGTTCATAACAGTTGGCCTGAAAATGAATCCACACGAGAGGCATCTGATGGGCAGATGGTTCCAGGGCTTTCTCAAGGGAGAGGGAGAACAACAGGAATGCTCCACATTTGAGAAACGAGACATGTTCAAAATGGAGCAGGCAACTGCTGCTGACTCCCTTCTTACAAGATCGGACAGCCTTTTTTTCCTGATTTGGAAGTGGTCCCCCCCTGAACTGACACGGTTCTGCAGCTGAAATGTTAGGTTTACCTTGCCATGTCCTCTGACACTTGCATAGAGGTTTATCTTACGCTGGGGGTTGCTAATTCTTCCAAAACCTTGGTGTCTGGGACTTGTTGTTTATTCAGCAGGGACCTACGAAGTCTCTGTTTTTCCCTGACTGAAAGAAATGAATCCTCAGCATCTTGTGATATAAATATAATGCCCTGGGAGAGAATACAGCAGCAAACCAGACAGACAAGGTTCCCAGGAGCCCCAGGACCCAGTAAAATGCCTGGCACACCGTTTGGCACTTACATATTCATTGAACAAATACACGAATAGCTACTGGGCTGAGGTTGTCAAGGTCACAGTAGTGTTTCCTCTCAATGCCTTGGGTCTCTGCAACCACAGACTTCCATCTCATCTGTTAGCCACAGCTTTCATTTTCTTGGGCCAATGTTATACTTGAATTTGATTCATTCACTAAAAATTATGGACCATTATAAATATCTTGGATTTCCTCTGTGGGTACCTTTTTCTGGCCAAATCTTCATAGTCAAGAGATGTCAAGCCACACTGCACTATTCCCAACTTGCCTGCAAAGATTTACTAAAATAAAATCAAATTGTCTTATCCAAGTTACAAAAACAAAAAAAAAGTTATGAAACGTTTTGCTGTACAAATGCAGAATGATACAACGGTAGCGTTCACTCGTTTCAGTTCCTCAATTGTAGTACCACACTGAACTTTCACAAATTGTCATTTTTCTTCCATTCAGAATAGTTCAGTTACTAAGGAATTACCTTTCAATTAATAATTACTGCAATTCATTATTAAACATGAGCTAGCGTTCTCATCAGTTATTATGCACAATTATATCATTGCTTAAGAATCCCCATTTGCAAAGGAAAATTTATAACAGCACAGCGGAAAACCAAGAAAAATCTCATTTTCTAAGATAAATGTAGTCTAAGTTGTAGATAATTGAGGAGCTTATATATCATATCCTATTATTATCATTCTCAGTGACTGAGCGCTAATCAGTTTAACTGCCTTTGAGCTATGTATTTTTAAATGTGACTAAAAGGTATAGTCTCACAGTAAATTTAAATGGCTTATTAAAGGCCTTTACATGGCAACAGTATCATGTCAGAGATGAATGGTGTTCTAATTTGCTAGCCACTTGGGTCAAGTTTACTTTAAGCAGGAAGCATATTTATATAAGTAACGGTCACACAAATGGCGTCTTGGGAAAAGCTGTTTGTGAGGGTTTAAGATTTTTGAAGAATGCTTTTGTATGTCTTCTAAATGGGCATTTTGCAGGCATTGGGCCAAAGTGCCTTAAACCCGGACTCGACTCCTTAACTCAGGCCTAACTGCTGATGCTACCTGAGTGTGGGAAGATCCACGGGACATGTGTTTTTAAGGGTGTGGCCGAGGAGGGTCGGGGTTTGAGCCCCCTTCATTTGAATAACGCTTTTAGGGACTTTGCTACTTAAAATATGGGGGGTGGGGAGAAGCAGCAGCATCTACAGCACCTGGGAGCTTGTAAGAAATGGGAAAACTCTACCGCAGACCAACTGAACCAGAACCTGCAGTCAAACAAGATGCCCATATGATTTGTAAGCACTGCCCCAGGACCCCAAAGCCTCCGCTTTCTGGTGGCCAAGCACAGGTCATGGCGTCCCTTTCTCTTTCCTTCTCACTTCTAGAATCATCCTTTTTGGAGGATAATGTCCCCTCAGCCCATGTTTCCCTTTCTCATCACTCCCACACCCACTCCCCAGACCCCAAATTTCCCAATACCCAGTGTCCTGTCTTTTATCAAGAACCTAGTTCTTTTCTCCACCTGACATCATCCAGGGGCTTCCTGCTGCCAAATAACCTTGGGGAAGTCAAGGCATTGTAACAGCTCCCAAGGCTGTGCCTTCATTCTGCTCTCCTGTGCCTGAGCCTCTCAGCCTTCATTCATTGCTCATTGAGATCCCATCCTTCTAAGCTGTCCACTAGAATCCAGTCGGTCTCCCCTTGCCATTTGAATCCCTTCCGTTCCTGAGAGGGGATTTGTTCATCCCTGTTTCCACTCATGGAAAGCTGCCTTCCTCTAAAGTAGCCATAGCTTCTCTGCTAATAATTGTGGGGGATTGAAAGGATGAAAGGGAGTCACGCCAGATATTCAGGGGACTTGCGGGCAGGGTTTACTCTGTAGAGGGAATTGCGTGCAGTTACAACACACTTGGCGGCCCTCTGCTCGCACTTCATTTGGCTCCACCCATGCATTAAGAGGCTCAGCCTGCAGCAGATGCCCAGAGGCAACTGGACTTCCAAACCAGACCCAGACTGGCCAGCCAGTTGGCCCCTAAAAGCCATTTGATCCCTTGGTTCCAAACTGTGCCAGGGTGAAGGGCTTTACAAAACACGTGAACTGGGCGTTTAGAAGCACATTACACATTTAGGCTGTGTGGGCCAGGGGTTAGCGCGGCCAATGGTCAAGGGTACAATTTGGGGTCAACTGGGTGAGGACCCCTTCGGGCTCCTCTGGAGTGATCAGCACCCAGAACAGATTTCTTTAATCAGAGGAGACTGGCAGGGGAAGAAACAAGATTGCTTTCTGGCCATAGTGAGTCCGAGGACCACGTTTGCAGCTTCCGTTCTTCTTGAGACCAACGAACCAATTCTTTTCTGCATGCTTCTTGGCTGTGTAGGTGTTGTAATGGTTTTCCTCCAACCTTTCCAGGAACAAACATTCCTCATTGGGTGTCTGCTAAAAAATAAAATAAAACCAGGAAAGAGTAGAATAATTAGTGAGTGGCTTAAGATCGGGTTCCTCTGTTTACTGGCTGTGTGACCTTGGACAAATTAGTGAGGCTCTCTGTGCTTTGGTTTCTTCTTCAGTGACATTGGGAAAATAATGGAACCTATCTCTGAGGATAGAAATGACGACTTGGAACGGGACCCAGTACATAATGAGCCTTCAATGTACATCTGCTATTATCTAAGCTCCCCTCACATCTGCTCTGCTCAGGACCCTAGAGTCTCCCACTTGGGAAATCCTGAATGACTTAAGGGCAGAGCTGGGTCTTTTGTCTCTGCGGAGACCTGGCACCGAGGTTTGACCATGAAAAGCGTCCAAAATGGGTAAAACCAGACTGTGATGCAGTGGGGCCTTCTTAAGTTTGGTCTTGAAGAATAAATGAAAACCTACCAATTATACTTTACACCCTGGTGATTTTCACCAACAGTATCAGGGTTTTACTTTAGTGTTGTTATGCACATAAATGTTTGCATAAAATGTGTCCTAAGCATAAAACATATCCTGGAGCTTAAAGGATTTTATTTTCAGTGAGAATAGCTTTTTTTTTTTTTTTTGGTACTTATCAAAAGAATGGTACTTGTAAAAAAAAAATCACAACTTTACTTTAAAAAAAGAAAGAAAAAAGAAAGAAGCACCCCAAAGCGCACCCACCCAGATACAGGCACCTGTTAACAGTTGATGAACATCCTTCTGTACCTCTTTATGTATAAGCACACAGAGAGACATAGATAGGGCCATATCGATAGAAACTTAGGGTATTATCAAAATGGCCTACTATGTCTGCTGTTTTAAAGATGGGTGATAAACCTATGAAAACATACTTAGTGTCACTAGCAAGAAGATGCAAATTCAAAAATGATTTAGCATGTTGGCTATAATATCTGCAAAGAGCAAAAAATTTACAAGTCTTAGTATTGGGCAGAGTGTGGGAAATAGTCACTGTCAGACACTGTTGGTGAGGTAAGTTGGTGGAAACTTTGTGAGGGGACTTTGGCAATATATATCAAAATTTAAAATATGCATTCCCCTTGACTCAGGGATTTCACTTCTAGGAACTGACCCTAATGAGATAGTGGTATTTTCAAGGATGTTCTTTGAAGTATTGGCTATAATGGTGACATATTGGAAACAACGTAAATACCCATGGAAAGGTGATTGATTGGTTAAGTGGATAGTGGTACATCCATACAGTGGGATCCAATGCAACTGTAAATTTATTAAGTTGGATAGATAGTTAAAACATATTAAATAGTGCAATTACATTGAAAATATCTACCAACAGCTACTTTACTAAAATTCATCTGTTAGAGTGGGAGGAATCCCAGTTCTTTGCCCTTTCTGTTTGTCAAGATTTTAGAATACATTTATTATATTAGGATATAAACAGGAGTATTAAACTACATATGCTGTGTATGGACTTTGCTCCAATTCCAAGTCATGTGATGTCTGTATTACCTCTTCACCCATAGTGGTTGGTGAGTCCTTTTCTGGTGGTTTCCAGTCCTATTATTTATTCTCTGTTTGTGGCATGTTTGTCTGTTAGACTGTCAGTCCTACTGAGGGAAGAGATGGAATCTTGTCAGCCTTGTGTCTCCCCCCAAGACAAAGAATTTTGCAAATAATAGGTGCACACCAGCTAGGTGATGAATGTAATCTGATTCTTGAGTTCATGTAAAGTATTCAAAAATGTTACCTTTGTTTAGGAAGGAACTACGTAACAGGAAGTATTCTGCCCCTTTTTCATCTGTAGTCTAGTGCAGTGACCACTGGGTGAGACACTTCAGATCGTTTGGGAACGAGATGGGACATACATGTAATATTTAATTAGGTGACTCTGTTGCCTCTAGAGGAACTCATCCAGACATTATTGTTCGATGCACGTTGTCAAGGGTGGGAGGAGGTAGGCAGTTTTGGACCTGAGTGGGTTGCCCACTCTCCTGCAGGGAGGACTCACCCCGTGACACCGCTCAGTGGGCGTCAGGACTGTGTTCTGTGACGAAGCTCGGGGCGGCCACATCCCGCACCTGGTGTGTCTATTACACTAGAGCAGTTGACACACAGAATGGCTGAGTCACAGGCTGAGTCAGCAGGCCAAATTGGAGATGCTCTATCTGTGCCTCAACCAGGATTTGTCAGTGCTTACTGTGCACTTCGTGCAATGCCACGAGCCTGGGGATTAACAGTTGATTCATGCCTATCGTTTTAATTAATTTCTTTTTTATATTTAGCATGCTTTTTCCCAGTTACATAGGTGACAGATACCAACTGTAAAAAATTTGGAAAATACAGAAAGGCATTCAGGTATTATAAAATCAGCCATTTACCACTCCCAGAAATAAATATATTAATGTTTTAGAGCCTTTCAAACTTATTTTTTTTAATAAATGTGTACTTTCCACACACACAAATTTGTATCAGGATGGATGAATACCTAAAATTGGTTAAGAGCATGACGCAGAGCCCTGAGATATTTTAGAACTTATCTTTACCAATGGGGGAATATGAAAATTCTTAGGCATAATATATTAAGATCACCCTATGAATATTTCAGGTGAATCAGTGACATCCAGGACTATGGTGGGAGAAGTGGGTGTCTGGAGCCTAGACGTGTCTGGATTTATGGGAGTCTATCAAATTTTTATACAAGTAAGAGGAGGAGGTTATAATAAACATCAGAATTGATTTAAAGGAGGAAAAGCCGTAAAATTGTAACACGTAATGCAAGAAATCATGAGGGTAAGGGAGTTGTAAACCAACTGCCTTATAGCTGCCATTGCTACACCAGCGGATGGGTTCTGTGTGTTGTCTCTCCGACTCTTCTTAAGTATGTAAGTATGAGGTAATTACTATCCATTACTGTCCTCGTTTCACACAAGGTTCAGAGTAGGTGAGTAACTTGCCAAAGTGGCAGAGGCATGAGATTCATTTATGAGTCTGAATGATTGATTGGCCTGTTGATTTTATTGCTGATAGGAAGCCCCGCCTGAAAAAAAAAAAAAGTCTGCTCCCTATGTACCAGTCACTGCCTAGCTCCAAACCCTTTCAAGTTGTCCAACTCAATCCATATTTCAGCAAACAGCCTACAGGAACTACCTGTTCCTCTGATAGCCTCATATCCTGAGCCCTGGTGGGCAGCATGAAAAAAAAATGAACTTGTGTTCATATCCCAAACCCTGGCTGAGATTACAGCTTTAAGAGAGGGTTTCCTGTGCCCATTGCCACTTGGCAATTTGATGTAAGCTAAGGGGAGCCCCAAAGTAAAACCCCACCTACTGGCTGCCTTTTGGTAGACATCTTCATAAGAGGGAAGAAGAGGGTTTGGTGAAGCCTTAATGTTCAGTTGTTAGGCTACAGAGAAAGGAGCATTGAAATCCAGAAATAGTTTCGAAACCTGCAGCCATTGGCTTCAGCTCTCTTTCCATTCAAATCGTTTACCAGAGATACCAATAGGGACAAAATCAGATTGCCCCTATTCTCTTCTTTTCTCACAAAGATCAATATGTACCGAATCAAACATATATAAAGCATTAACTAGGAGAGAGACGGAGCAGGATTTTAGCTACTGAATAAACTCTTGGACTTTGCTTCTCTGGGGCAAGGATGTGGCTTATTCATCTTTGCACCCGCTCAGTACCCAGCTGTACTTGGACAGCAGGAGGCGTTTGCTCAATGTTTGTTGAATTAAGTTATTAAACTTTTTATCCTTTTAGGTGACCCTTCCAGAATAAAAAGGCTATTTTCAAAGTTTTATGCATGAAATATCAACTGCTAGAATCTGGGCTCTGCAATTTTTGTAAAAAGCCTTAAGAGACACACCTATATAGCCCATGGTAGATGCTCAAGAAGCATTTTTGGAATGAATAATGAAGTGGGATTAGGTATTCTGGAGCGAGTGACTGGATGAGTTACTAAAATTTCAATCAATGTTTTTTCTCTTTGTCTATGTGATAATACGTTGGAGTATTTAGAGAGAATCCCGCAAGAAACTCTTTTATGTTTGTGCCTAAAATAAGGCAGGGTGGAGGGTGGGAATCCTGCTGGAAAAAAATAACAAACAGAGACTAATTGATGCTTTATAGTTTGCATCACTCCACGTAACAAGATTTCTGGAAACCTCAAACCTTGGCCGAGTCTGGAAGCCTGTCAGCCTCATACTTACTGAGCCGTACAAAAGCCCGTCGGTGTCCATGGCCAAGTACTGGCCAGTCTCCGTACTCTTTATATACACCTCCCCCACGCTTTCCGCACTGAGCTGCAGCTGAACTGAAATAAAAATAACACGAGCAAAAGTAAATAAACACTAAGCTTTTGCCGATAGGGCCTGGCGGCCAAGACAGTTAGCCACGGAAAATTCTGCTCATTCATCTCACAGAGCCCTCAAGGATGAGCCTCAAATTAATCAAAACATAGAAATACAGTTCCTTTTTCTTTGCCCTCCAAAGAAAGCTGCCCATTGGGAATCATGTTCTCAAGGGAAGGAGAGATGATGGCGGGCTCGCCCACCCATCTGCCTTGTTCGTTACAATGTGACCCCACGTGCACTTTACAGGGCATGGTCACAGGAGGAATCAGCATTCACTTCCCTGGCTCCATCATCCCAGTGATCTTGGGGGTATCATAGAGTCGGCAGCCGGCCAGCCTGAGGGTGTTCAGCTTCAGTTATCAACCTGCTTTGGCAGGGGTACCTTTTTATGGCCTGGGCCTTCCTGGTGTGGGAGCTTCTCGTGGACAGATTGTTATTTTTCGAAATCTGATAGTGTTACTTTCCCAGATAGGAGAGGTTCCCAGGATGTTAAATTGCTTGGCACATAAGAAACTCAGGGAACTCACCCACAATGAAGTTCAGTCAACCCCCAACCTCTGTGGCAACCCCACTGGGATACAGGCAGAGGGGAAACCCTGGCGTTTGAAAGGGAGAATGAAGCAGCCACCTGGGATGGGAATGGTGCTTCTTAACTGGGGTTGATTTTGTTCTAGAGGGGACAGTTAGCCATGTCTGGAGACATTTTTGGTTTTCCCAGCTGGGGTGGGATGGTGCTACTGGCATCTAGTGAGAAGAAGCCAGGGATGGTGCTAAATAAACATCCTACAGCGCCCAGGCAAGCCCTTCACGTCAAGGAATTATTCAGCTCAAAGTCAATAGTGCCGAGGTTGAGAAACGTTGAAGTTGAGGGTGAGGACTGAGATACCCTAAGTTGCCCGCTTTCCATTTATACTGAGTGATACTCCCATGGTGCCTTGCTCACTGCTGGATACCTCACTGGAGTCCCACTTGATAATTATTCATTTGTTCATCCTCCCCAGAGTGACTCTGGAGAGAGGTGCTTTGATGGTTCCCATTTGGGAATTGAAATTAATTCTGTATTCTTCTGGAAAATTTCTTTGGTCCTAGCCATTGTTATGATAAGGAGTGAAATCTAGACTGGGGACCAGTGAGCACCCAGTAGTCCTCTTGGAGTCAGCTGACCCCTCTAAGGGTTGACTTTGTCAAAGTTTGAGGCGCAAGGGGCGCTAGAAGGAATACAGGGCTTTGGTTGGCACCTCTAGACCCCTTATTGCTTTTCCTTGTTTTCATTTAATTTCTTAGAAATATATTCCCATGTTTCAGACTTGGAAACATAGAAGAGGAGATGGTGAATGTCTTCTCCCACTCCTTCTAGCCTCCCACTCCCAACTGATGGGGGTACAGGACAGACAGGATCCTTGCCCTTCCTCTGGGGCACGTTCTCCTGGGGAGACAGAGACAAACAAGTAAACTCCTCTGAGACATATTTTGAGTATATCCTTCTAGAGATATGTTATCCCTCCTGCCTTTTGGTTTTTTTTTTTTTCTTTCCTACACAAATGGTGAGATACCATACAGTTCTACACCTTGTGTTTTTCGCTTAACAACTGACTGGAAATCTTTCCGCTTCAGTAGTGAAGGAGTTAGCTTCTTTTTTGCCAGTTGAATTGTGTTCCATTATGTGGCTGTACCATAATCATTTCACCACTTCCTTATTAGTATGTCTGTATTTTCTCATTTCCCTCTGTTTTCCTTATCTTCTGATTCATCCTAAGGGTGATACATAGTTATATCACCCTTATTGAAGTTGCAGTTCTCTTGTCTTTGGAAGTCTTAGCCACAGAAACTCAGGGCCTCCTCTGGCAAGTGGCATTTATTTCATTCACAGGAAGGAAAGCAGAAGCCACAATCTCCTTTCCCACCGGTCTTCCTAACTCCGCTTAGCTCTGAGAGGTAGTCATGAGAGCACAGACCAAAGGCCTCCCCTCTCCAGCCTCGGGTCACACCACTTGCTCCCTGAATCATTTTGCTCCACCACCTCCACTCCTTCCACACACTGAGCTCTCTCCTGCCTAAGGCTCTTGGCACACCCTCTGCCCTCTGTCTGGTATCTCCTCTCCCCTAATGTTCACAATGATGGTCCTTTTCCTTCTGGCCTCAGCCTAAAACTCCCTCCTCAGAGAGGCCTTCACCACGCAAGTGCCCCTCCACACACTGCACAACAAGTCCTTTCAGCCAGAACCCCTGCCACCCTAGTCCCTGTGTCATTGTCTTTCTCGGTCCCTGTTTGTTTCCTTCATGGCATTTTGTACAGTGTGCACTTATTTTTATCGTTTAGGGCTTTACTCATTAATTTCTACCTCCCCAGGGGACTGCACCCTTGGGAGAAAGGGCAGGAATCTTACCTATCCTGTTCCTCCTTCAGTCTCCAGTGCCTCCCATAGTGCCCTGTGCTCCGGGTTCAGGCAGTATGCATTTGCTGAATGAGTGATGTTAGGCTAATCGTTGCAGAGATGATTCCGATGGCCCATCACCAGTAAGCTGTGCATTTTGAATTGTGTTTCCAATAATGCTTTGTGGAGTGAAATAAGATGGGGCCAAGTTAAGAGTTGTAAGGGTCAAGGCTGGGCTCTGCCACTGACCAGCAGGGTGACCTTGGCTAGGCTGTTGAACCTTCAGGCTACGGTCTCCTTGTTAGTAAAATGGGAGTGGTTTGGATTCAGTCTCTAGAGTTTTTTCAGCTCTAACAGTCTAGGAATCATGTAAATATATTTAATAACAATGCTGTATACAATAGAGTATTATTTGGCCATAAAAAGGAACAAAGTACCGATGCATGCTGCAACATAGCTGGACCTTGAAAACATGCTAAGTGAAGAAACCAGTCACAAAAACATGGCTGAACCTTGAAAACATGCTAAATGAAGAAGCCACTCACAAAGGACCACATATTGTATGATTCCATTTAAAAGAGATGTCCAGAATAGGCAAACCCATAGATAACAGGAAGTAGGTTAGTGGTAGCCAGGTGCTGAGGAGGGGCTTGGAGAGAGAGAAGGGGAAACTATGGTTAAGAGGTATAGGGTTTCTTTTGGGGGTGATGAAAGTTGATTGTAGAGATGGTTGCACAAATCTCTGAATATTAAAAAACCACTGAATTGCATACTTTAAATGGGTGAATTGCAAGGTATGTGAATTTATTTCAATACATTTTTTATGCTCTGTATTTTCATTGGACTTCATGGTTTTCAGAGAACTTTCAAATGTATTTTATATCAATTTCTCATCATAATCCTGTATACTTAAGAGAGACCAAAGGAAGGGAATAATCGTTTACTGATTACCTACAATGTGCCAGGCATCATGCTAGTTTCTATCTTGGTATAAAGAGTAAACAAAAGAGTTTGGACTCCAAAAGCAAACTGCATGAATTCAGATTTTGGCTTGGTTATGTATTAGTTGTGTGATGATTGGGCATGGTATTTACCTCTATTTCCTTATTTATAATGATAGTATCTGCTTCATGGAGTTGTGGGGTTTAATGATCTGATGCCTGGAGGTGTCCAGTACGATTACTGCCATTTTTACTGTGTTTAGGTGACCTCATCACTCTTCACAGCATCCCTGGAAGAAGGTGGCACTGGCTCTGTCCTACAGGTAAGGAAACTGAAGTTTGGTAAGAGCATGTTTTACCAAACATTATACTTATAATCAGGGGCAAAAACATGACCAGAACCCAGGCTCACCTATTTCAGGTATCCTACTTTTTCCTCTCTTTCGTACAATACCTTGAGCTCCAGTTATCAGGGAGATTGGTCCAAATCAAGCCATACTTACTTCCCTCCTTGGTCCCCCTTGTGTTCAAGATCAGACATGTACCAGATGGCAGATGACCATCCAGGATCCCATTTCATAGCCGTAGAATTGAGTGATGTTGGTTGCCTGGGACTTTTTTTCCACCTACCGTCCATATAAGTAGGTATTTAGTCAGATGCATTATAGGTACAACAGCAGTCCCAAAGGGCAAGTCCTTTTGGGTAATCCAGGAAAATCTTCTTAAACGGACGTTATTTTGTAGAGCAGTTTTGGGTTCACAGCAAAAATAAGGAGCAGATGTAGAAATTTACCATATGCCCTCTCCCCTGCATGGGCATAGCCTCCCCATCATCATCATCCCCCACCAGAGTGATACAGTTGTTATATAACTGATGAACCTACACTGACACATCATTATCACCAAGGAAGCGTTTTTTTTTAAAGCTTTTCATTCTCTAGTCCATTTCTGTCCTATGCCTTAAATAGTGCCCGTTTGTCTCTCTGTGGGGCTAAGTAGAGTTGACTTTGCTGTCTGAGGAGTCCCATCTTGGCTGTGTAAACACCCCACGGAGGTAAACATGAAGCAGAGCTGCCTGGCACACGACTCAGTCCTCGGCCCTGAGCCCCAACACCGGGGCTGTGGCACTGGTGAGAGTTCGTCTCAAGAGTTTCCTCTGTAAATATTATTTCTCCAGGATGTCCAAGTTTCATAGCTCATTTTCACTGGATTTCTTTCTGGCTGAATTTCTTAAGCATATATCCTTCTGCAAGCAGATCTGGCAGGAAGGAGTAACACCCAGCGCGTTGCTCGTGTAACTGACTAGGTGTCCAACTCGCTAGTGTGACTTCATTCCAGTTTTCCAAACCTACATCCTCCCACGGCTGCTGCTGGGGGGTGGGAAGGAGAGCGAGTGAGAGAAGGAGGCTCAGAAAGAGAGGGAGGGCCTGGCCAACAGCCTGGGTGGAAGCAGCAGCTCCTCCCTTCTGGAGCAAGCAGGGGCCTCAGGGAAAGCCACCCAGTCACCACGTTTTCATGCACCGGCCATCGTGTGCTGGGTGCTGTGCTCAGTGCCGGCAAGGTCCCTGCCTTCGGGGGCTGACACCCAATTAGGGGTACAGATGACCCAGAGTGATCAAGCAGCACAGTAGCAAAAACCCCACTTGTTTTTGAGCTAAAATCAAACAAAAGTGCAACTACAACAAAAACTCTCTTTTCTCTCTCTCTCTATAATTGTTTTCCCTTTCAAAGAAAAGCAGAAAATAATGTGCAGTGAAAGAAAGCAAATTGCAAAAGAATATTTATGGTAAATCCTTGATGAAATTTTTGTAAAAAACATAAAACAATGCACATAGCTCATGAATAGATAGGGAGTAAAAGATAAAAATGTGCACTCTATTCAGACCAAATGCATAGCAGTGGCTGCTCTGGGGAGGATGAGAAGGATTGAGGCTGGGGAGGGGAGTGGAAGGAACTTTCCCTTTATCCTAACTCTTCATTTCTTCAAAAACACAATTCTGAGGTAAGAAAAGCCAGGTGATAACAGTGGTTAACTTTGGATGATGGGGCTGCTGATGTTTTCGTACTTTTGGGGGGTGGGGGGTGAGTATAGTTGATGTGTAAAGCCTGGTTCTTGGTCGGTGAGCAGACACTCAGTTTCTTGCTGCTGCTGACCCCTGCGGTGCTCTATGACCCAGTACAGGCTTGACCTCAGGTACCATCTAGACCTGAACATAGGTATCTGCAAAAGGTGCGTCTTCTTAAGGGCAGACAGGGAACCAGGAAAGCTGGTGAAAGGCCACTAAAGCCACACCTGCTCTGTTCATTTTCTTCTTCCAGTACCTTCCACCAGGTTAGCACCCAGTGCACAGAGGGGGAGCACCTCTTCCCTCCCATACGGGGAATTTAGGACTTGCTTTCTATGAGCGGGAAGGTCAGTGGCTCTGTAGCATCCCAAGGATGAAAGAGCGAGTACTTTTTGAAAAACGAGACAAATCATTTAGCTCTCAGGGAACTCAGTGGGGCTGAGTTCTGAAATGCGGACAGTGACTTTTGACTTAGCAGAAGAAATGGAAAGCAATTTTTTAAAAGGTACTCTAGTGATAGATACAAGTTTCTTAGAGAAATTCAGATTTATAAAGCACTGCAGGAAGGCTGGAGGCGTTTTGCCTGGTGGATTTGTAAACATAAGTGTCCCCAGTGGAATCCAGTCCTGCTCCGTTTCTAGGAATGCATTAGGGTGTGCTGGTTTGGGAATAGCTGATTTAGCAAAAGTAAATGTCAAATAACTGAAATGTACCAAATCGCCTTTGCAGACCCTGCTCCTGCTTCATCCTTTGGACCCTCGTCCTTTGGATGCCTTCATGCGTCTTTACTTAGGGGAACTTATGTAAGGAGGAATCCAGGGCTTTGAGTGGATATGCTGGTCCCCAACTAGATGTTCTTCCTTTTTTTCCTAATAGTAGTATTCACGGTAAGACACATGATCGCTTACTTTCCGAGGAGAGAAAGAAGGAACAGGAGTTAGGAGCCTGTCAGTGGCAAGAGACATGAGCCTTGGGCACCGTCCTAGTATCTTCCTGTCCTGCCCTAGGAATTTTTAAAGATGCGTTCAGCAGGATGAACGCCTGCGGATGGAGGTTCTACTTCTGCAGCGCGTTCCTCCGTGGCCTTTAAAAGAGGCCTGCTTTCCACCTCTGCTCTCCAAAGAGGCCAAGAGAGATTACGTGCATGGTTTATTCTGGGTTGAGGACTTCCCGTCCTTTGCCGTGTTTACCCAAAATGAGGTCAGCCTCATTCAGAACTCCGTGAGGTTGTTTTATGTCAGTAGCATTTATAATTAAAATGTAGCCACAAGCCGGGCGCTGTAAAACATTAGAGAAAGACGGAGAAGAAATAAAATGGAGTTTGTGGGAAAAAAAAGTTCCAGTGGTTTGGAATAGGCGTGCACACACACACACACACACACACACGAAAAAGACTTTTCTTAGAATGTGTGAAGGTGTCTGCTTGTCCTTTAGAGTCTGAAAAAGGTGCCTGGGAAATTTTGATATAGTCCATGGACTGTGTGATAGTTAAAAAAAAGTTTATCTGGATAAACCCCTTCTGTATAAGCAGATAAGGGACTGGTGGGGAGGAGAGGGAGGGAGGCCTTTGGCATGGCATCCTGCTGGGGAGAGCGTTCCTGCCTGGAGGCTAGCCCCTCTTTCTGATGCCTGGCAGCCTGGCCCGGCTCTGTACACCATGGTCCTCTGCAAAGCTGTTTTAACTTTTGGCCCAAGCTCATGGGGAGCACAGTGCCTTCACCATTAGGTGCCGAGTGGTAGCAGAATGGGAGTCTGGACTGCCCCCAGAACTCGGGGAGGGGGGATTCACTGAAGGGAAGGAGCCTGCCCTTTCTAAAGGGCTGCAGAGTAGAGTTCTTGGGACCAGTGAACTCCTCTAGTGCCTTTAGGATGTGGTTTGATTTATAAATATTTGATTGGCACACACGTTGCTCAGGAACATTTCCATTTGTGTGGTGAGCAGTGCCGGTAATCCTGCTCCCCGTGCAACCTCCTTACGTGCCTGGTGAGGCGAGGGGGTGCGCGCCGCAGGAGGGGCTGCATGTTTGGGATGTTTGGGATGCTCGTGAGCATTTCCCTATCCTTCAGTTACTGTTCCAGTTATGAATCCCGTCCAGGAATAAGTCCCGGCCCCCTTAGGCAGAGAGGGAGCTCCAGCAGGAAGAGTAGAATCAGGCATATGGAGCTCCTCTGTGCTTTGCCCAAGACAGCTTGCCGTGCGGAGAGGTCAGACAGGGCAGGGCTTGTGGGGCTGGAGCCTGGGCATGAGGTACCTACACGCTGGGCCTCGAGAGCTCCAAGCCTGGACAGTCCCGGAGACGCTGAGATTGGAGGGAGCTAGTGTAGAATTTGCTCAACTCAACAGACTCCCAAGATCATACGGTTAGATAAGGAAGGCCGAGCAAGCCTCAGGATGATGAGGATGATAAATAGCATGTTCCAAGCACTTATCATGTGCCTGGCAGGGTGTTAAACACTTTCACAAACCACCACAGTTAGAATTGCTACTTTTCTATGAGGGTGGGTACTGTTGCCATCCTTGTTTTTAGAATGAGGAAGATGAGGCACGTGGAGGAAAAGTAACTTCCCCGAGGTGACAGGAAACCAGTAAACAGCAGTGATGGGCCCTGCACCTACACCCATCTGACCCACACAGTGGACTGTGTGAATTCAGCAGGTTTATTTGATCAGTGTGCGGGATGCACGGCTGTGGTGTTGGTGTCGGGGGTGGTAGTGGGCTGTGGAGAGAGTCCTGGAAGATGCAGCTGTGGGTTGGTGCCAGGTTTCCCAGTTGCTGGCGGTGCCAGCCCCTGTGTTCACAGGGTTAGTTCACAGGGCAGTTAATTATGAATGATAATTAATAACCTCACAGGATCGTGGCTAAGAGGAAATGAAAGAGTCTAGTGCAGTGCTTGGCATATATCAGGTGCTCGTTAGGTATTTATGGAATATATTGTTGAATTTGAATTTACCTGCCACCAACACAGTTCATTAACTCATCAAATTAATGTTTCTTGAGCATGATCCCAGCTGCCAGGCAATGTGCTAGACGCACAAATTGCAGTGTTGAGCTGTAAGAGACAAAGTCCCCGTCCTCAGGGAGCCCAGTGAGGGAGAGAACCATTAAATAAGCACACAAGTAAATGTGAAGCGATAACCCCAAGGAGGGCTGCCTGGTCCACAAGGTGCTCCTCAAACACCCTGTGTCTGCGATGGAACAGGTCCTCCTTCCCTGCCCCTGTTCCTCCTCCAGGAGCCTCCCTCTCCTGGTGACACGACCATTTACTAGCCTCCCCAAGTCAAGCCCTAGGAGTCAGCATGAAGCTTCTCACACCCTGCCCCCAGTGCCCCTTCTCACAGTCTGCAGCTCTCCTCTGTCATCCTGCCTGGCCTTCCTGGTATGGCGGGCGAAGTAACAAACATCCACAGTCTGCTTTGCTAATTTCCTACAGCAGTGATTTGAGCCATCTTAAAGGGATGAACCAAAAACATCATCTCTGCAGGCCAGAAATTCCCACCAGTGGAGACCTTTGACTCAGGTCTACATTACAGCAGCCCATACACAGTCATCCATCGTAGTTTATACCACTCCAAGCAAGGCCTTGTGTTAGGTTCTAGGAAACTGATTCTCTTGGAGGTAAGAAGAGGACAAATTTTTGAAAACTTCCCTATCTTGCCTGGGGTAGATCAACTGGCTGGGGACAAAGAAAAGCTGTGGGTAGGACCTTCAAGATGATGGAGGAATAAGATGTGGAGATCAGCTTCCTCCCCACAAATACATCAAAAATACATCTACATGTGGAACAACTCCTATGGAACACCTACTGAACGCTGGCAGAAAACCTCAGATGCGTAAAAGAAGAAGTAAAACTGGGACTTCCCTGGTGGTGCAGTGGTTAAGAATCCGCCTGTCAATGCGGGGGACACGGGTTCAATCCCTGGTCCGGGAAGATCCCACATGCCGTGGAGCAACTAAGCCCGTGTGCCACAGCTACTGAGTGTGTGCTCTAGATCCCGTGTGCCACAACTACTGAAGCCCATGAGCCTAGAGCCCATGCTTCACAACAAGAGAAGCCACCACAATGAGATGCCCGTGCACCGCAATGAAGAGTAGCCCCTGCTTGCTGCAACTAGAGAAAGCCCACAGGCAGCAATGAAGACCCAACGTAGCCAAAAAAAAAAAAAAAAAAAAGGTAAAACTATCACTGTTTGCAGGTGACATGATACTATACATAGACAACCTAAACATGCTACCAGAAAATACTAGAGCTAATCAGTGAATTTGGTAGAGTAGCAGGATACAAAATTAATGCACCGAAATCTCTTGCATTCCTATACACTAATGATGAAAAATCTGAAAGAGAAATTAAGGAAACACTCCCATTTACCATTGCAACAAAAAGAGTAAAATACCTAGGAATAAACCTACATAAGGAGACCAAAGACCTGTATGCAGAAAACTATAAGACACTGATGAAAGAAATTAAAGATGTTACAGACAGATGGAGAGATATACCATGTTCTTGAATTGGAAGAATCAACATTGTGAAAATGACTATACTACCCAAAGCAATCCACAGATTCACTGCATTTCCTATCAAACTACCAGTGGCATTTTTCACAGAACTAAAACAAAAAATTGCACAATTTGTATGGAAACACAAAAGATCCTGAATAACGAAAGCAATCTTGGGAAACAAAAACGGAGCTGAAGGAATCAGGCTCCCAGACTTCAGACTATACTACAAAGCTACAGTAATCAAGACAGTATGGTACTGGCACAAAAACAGAAATATAGATCAGTGGAACAAGATAGAAAGCCCAGAGATAAACAAGCACACATATGGTCACCTTATCTTTGATAAAGAAGGCAAAAGTATACAATGGAGAAAAGACATCCTCTTCAGTAAGTGGTACTGGGAAAACTGGACAGCTACATCTAAAAGAAGGAAATTAGAGTACTCCCTAACACCATACACAAAAGTAAACTCAAAATGGATTAAAGACCTAAATGTAAGGCCAGACACTATAAAACTCTTAGAGGAAAACATAGGCAGAGAACTCTTTGACATAAATCACAGCAAGATCCTTTTTGACCCACCTCCTAGAGAAATGGAAATAACAAAAATAAATAAATGGGACCTAATGAAACTTAAAAGCTTTTGCACAGCAAAGGAAACCATAAGCAAGATGAAAAGACAACCCTCAGAATGGGAGAAAATATTTGCAAATGAAGCAACTGACAAAGGATTAATCTCCAAAATATACAAGCAGCTCATGCAGCTCAATATCAAAAAAGCAAACAACCCAATCCAAAAATGGGCAGAAGACCTAAATAGACATTTCTCCAAAGAAGATATACAGATTGCCAACAAACACATGAAAGGATGCTCAACATCACTAATCATTAGAGAAATGCAAATCAAAACTACAATGAGGTATCACCTCACACCAGTCAGAATGGCCATCCTCAAAAAATCTACAAACAGTAAATGCTGGAGATGGTGTGGAGAAAAGGGAACCCTCTTGCACTGTTGGTGGGAATATAAATTGATACAGCCACTATGGAGAACAGTATGGAGGTTCCTTAAAAAACTAAAAGTAGAACTACCATATGACCCAGCAATCCCACTACTGGGCGTATACCCTAAGAAAACCATAGTTCAAAAAGAGTCATGTGGGCTTCCCTGGTGGTGCAGTGGTTAAGAATCCTCCTGCCATTGCAGGAGACATGGGTTTGAGCCCTGGTCCAGGAAGATCCCACATGCCGTGGAGCAACTATGCCTGTGCACCACAACTACTGAAGTCTGCGCACCTAGAGCCCGTGCTCCGAAACAAACAGCAGCCACCACAATGAGAAGCCTGCACACAGCAACGAAGAGTAGCCCCCACTCGCCGCAACTAGAGAAAGCCCGTGTGCAGCAATGAACACCCAACACAGCCAAATAAATAAATTTTAAAAAAAAAGAGTCATGTACCACAGTGTTCATTACAGCTCTGTTTACAATAGCCAGGACATGGAAGCAACCTAAGTGTCCATCGACAGATGAATGGATAAAGAAGATGTGGCACATATATACAATGGAATATTACTCAGCCCTAAAAAGAAATGAAACTGAGTTATTTGTAGTGAGGTGGATGGACCTAGAGTCTGTCATACAGAGTGAAGTAAGTCAGAAAGTGAGAAACAAATACTGTATGCTAACACATATATATGGAATCTAAAAAAAAAAAAAAAGGTTCTGAAGAACCTAGGGGCAGGACAGGAATAAAGATGCAGACATAGAGAATGGACTTGAGGACATGGGGCGGGGGAAGGGTAAGCTGGGACAAACAGAGAGTGGCATGGACATATATATACTACCAAATGTAAAGTAGATAGCTAGTGGGAAGCAGCTGCATAGCACAGGGAGATCAGCTCCTTTGTGACCACCTAGAGGGGTGGGATAAGGAGGGTGGGAGGGAGATGCAAGAGGGAGGAGATATGGGGATGTATGTATACGTATGGCTGATTCACTTTGTTATAAAGCAGAAACTAACACACCATTGTAAAGCAGTTAATACACCAATAAAGATGTTAAAAACAAATAAAGGAAAATTTTAAAAAAAGGAAAAGCTGCGAAAGTAGGTTTTTTGTGTTTTTGTGTTTTTGCCTTGTAGAGCTGGAAGGTGTAGAGTTCTACCTTGCATAATTTATGTAGATTTACCTGAATATTTGATTGGCTTTTAGAAATATTCTTCCTGAAGGAAGTCTTAGAGTGTGGCTGTCCACTTGTCACCATGGTCTCCAGTTATGCTCAAACTAATGATCAAAGAATAGAAACCATTCCCTTGCCAGGCTGTGCCAACCACGCGGGGATCATCCACTCCATGCCTGCCCAGGTTGATTCTATTTCTGAAGAAACTTGAAATTCAGAAAGATTGTGGCAGTACCATCACTGGGCAGTAGAGGGCAACAGAACCACATTTACGGGGCACATCCATGGTAGGAAGGGAGTCCTCTGGGCTGCAGGATCTCATCTCAGATTTGTCAGGCACACAAGGCAGTGCTGCTGTTCCCGTTGCACAGGTGAGGAAACAGCCTCAGTATTTTCCCCCAAGATGAGATAGCTGGGAACACTGGAGACTTTTACGTTGCTACACAAGAGAGAATGATTGGAAGGGTCTTGGGGATGGGGGATGGGAAGCTGCTTTGGCAGAGCATTTTATGCAAAATGGAGAGAATGGTAATTGTCTAGTGCTGCTCCAGGTAGAAAGTGGAAGCATAGGAATATGAACTCAAGGTTTCTGTCTCTAAATTTAGGGCCTCTGACTCTGTAGGGGCTATGCGGGTTATCCAGTTCTCCTGGCATTGACAAGTACGGGGATGTATTTCTGCTCACCCGACTTTGATTTCTGTCCTCCTTGGCCCTTGTTCTTAGTTCTAGACTAAGTAAATAGGCCAACACAACGACTCTGAATGTTGCCAGAGAGGCCTTGAATCAAAAACCTGAATCTGGGGCTTCCCTGGTGGCGCAGTGGTTGAGAGTCTGCCTGCCGATGCAGGGGACGCGGGTTCGTGCCCTGGTCCGGGAAGATCCCACGTGCCGCGGAGCGGCTGGGCCCGTGAGCCATGGCCGCTGAGCCTGCGCGTCTGGAGCCTGTGCTCCGCAACGGGAGAGGCCACAGCAGTGAGAGGCCTGCGTACCGCCAAAAAAAAAAAAAAAAAAAAACCAAAAACACCCTGAATCTAGACCCTTGGCCTTCATGGAGGGCAGTGTTATTGAAGAGAAGAGACTAGGCAAGGTCCTTAAGTGTTGTACTGTATCTCCATGTGCTGTGTTGAATACATGGAAGTCCTGGTGGTGGTGACAGTGGTGGCAAGAATAGCCACACGTGCTGAGTTGTTGCTCTGGGTCAGGGGACTGTGTCAAGAACTTTCACTGTGTTATCTCATGGAACCCTCCCAAGGAGCCTGTGAGGCAAGTAATATAATTCTTATTTTACACGTGAGAAAAGTGAGGCCAAAACAGTTAAGTAACTAGACCAAGTTCACTTGGAAAGTAATTAATCCAGCATCACTTGTGTGCAGACCTCCTCATACACACTCCTACGCTACCGTATGCTGCCCTCTGGGGCTCCGACATCTGAGGCCGGCCAGCTGAATTTGCAGCACTATGCAGAAGTTGTCCCAAAGTTCCATACCCAGAGTGCAGTCTGTAATGTTAATAGTGAAGTCATCTACCATTTGTACAGAAATTCCAGTACTTGGAATTGTAATTGTAGCTTCTTGTTACCCCAGAATTTAAGGTTACCCAGAAGAGCCAGCTTAACGCCGTGGAACACATCACCAAGGTTTTTTCTCCTGGGACTCTAAGGACCAGAGAGCATTCCCGTTGGTTCAGAAAACTTAGACTTATTAGAAATGTTTAAAACCTTTGAGAAATTATAGCTCGTTCCCTTTGTGTTGTATGAGGCAGATCACATGAATTGTGTAGCTTGTCTGACACAACACAACAGACTGCAGTCTGAGTCCATTTATTTGAAGTAAACATTGCTTCTGTATGTGTTTGACCTACTCAGCAGGCTTTTTTTTTTTTGCTTTACTCTGGTACCTGTTTTGCCTCGGGTATAAGGCATTCAACAGGTCCATCTGAAGACAAGCCATCAAAACCAAGCTGAAAAAGTCTAACCCTGCAGCGTCTAGCCCCAACCTCAGTCTTCCTGCTTCTCATCTCAAGGGTCTGCTTGGTGGGCGGGAAGGACAGGACAGTGCTGCCTGGTTTGGTAAACGCTGGCTTCCGTCCCCACCACCTGTGCATCTGAGGATGGAGAGTGAGCGCCACTGGGGTTTGTGCTTAGTGCCTGCAACCTTTGGTGTATATCCTGTGAATAAGAAAGACTACCGGATATATAAACCATCACATCAAAGCCAGTGTTCTGCATTTCATTTTAAAGCCATCCTGCGGCAACCTTAATTACCACCCGTGCTATTCTGTGTCTCCTGATTTCATCCACGCGTTCCTTCTCTTGGTGCGTGACACGTTTGACCCTTCAGACCCTCTTATCAGGGACCAGATTTGACTTCTGGCTCCTCTCCAACATCTAATGCCTTGGTGGTGCTCAGGGAATCCCTGAGCACATCACCGTAGGACCCAGACACCTAACATCAAACATACACACCACCGCTGGAAGTACTAAAGCAGAACGAAGAGATTTTTTTTCTTAGATAGTTGAGGAGATTCTTTTCTCCAAGGTTATACCTCCATTTATCAACACCATCTGGGAGCTGGGCTGGCAGGAGAGCCCGGAAGGGACAGTCAGCCTTTGGCTGGAATTGCTCTTGCCCTTTGGTTTCTATAAGGTCTGGAGAATGACTTCCCTCCTCCCGGTTACCACAAACACATCTGCACGATATGCAGAGTGAGAGCAGTACAATTTATGATGTGGAAGACTACGATTATGAACTAGGATTTCACAAATCAAGCCCAGTAGGAAGATAACCTGGAGAGTCAGTTAACTTGAAATTGAGCCCATGTCTTTGTGGGGGATTTACCAACCCTGCCCCATGTGGCCCTTCCTGTCATGGAGCAAGCAAGGGCCCTGGGGACCAGACCTCTCGCTAGTTACAGAAAGCTGGAGCAATTGAACATTGGTAGCCAGTCTGATCTCACAGCAGTTGTGTTAGGTCAACAGAGAGTTCTCTTAAACTCTTGAAATAGGACCTCTTTAGGCAGGCTGTAGCCTTCGCAACTCCCCCTTTTCCACACCTAGACCCATTACACCTTGTTCCCCCTGCCTCTGAGTGTGTCATGCCTGAATAGAGCCTTGGGGAAGAGGGTACAGCCCTTCTTTAGCTATCCTCCCTTCTTCCGTCCCTGACTAAGGAAGGCACCAGAAAGGTGAGACGGGTGCTTACTGTGCTGGTCACTCCTGTCCCTTGTCCCATCCACTGTGCCATCTGGAAGGATCCTCAGGAAGTGGCCCCCGTTGGTACAGTAGAGGAGTTTGGGCTTCTTGTAATTCCCTGGAGGCAGATTAAACTTCTCCGTCAGGGCTGTGAAGGTTGTGATTTCCCCTTCAGCCATGGCTGAGCAGCTCCTGGTTATGGCGCTTTCAAGGCTGTAAGAAATTAAACAACCATGTAGAATGTTCTTCCAGCAAAGGTGCAGCGTGCACTTTCAAGAAGGGAAGGAGAGCCTCAGGGCACAGGCTCCTGGGCGGGTGGTAACCACAGACTGCCCAGGTGCTGTCCACAGTAAACAGGCCTGGGCCGTGGCCAGTGGTTAAGGAAGGATGGTCCCTGGTAGGGGAGGGATTTTCAGGCATGTCTCACTTCCCAATTGGACACAGCTCTGGACCAGGCTGTGTGTTTTTTAGAACATCAAATTTGATCATTTGGCGGAGAGAAAAAAAAATAATGTTTTGGTCCCTCCTTCTGATCTACACACATCCTCAAATTAAATGCCGAAGTTGCACTAAAATAACACTCAGGGTCTGGCTGAAACCCACAGATGCCGAGAGGCCAGCACTGAGGTTGTGCCCTCCACCCTCCCACTGTTTCGGCCAGGTGCTGAGGCCCTTGTATGGACGTAGCCCCGGGAGCTTGGGCATGGGAGACCCATGGGGAAGGTGGAGGTGGGGTAGGTGGCGGTGAGGGGCATTTCCGAGACGGCCAGCAGTTAATTTGTAAAGGACAGTTCTGGGTTTACTGGGGGGAACAGAACCAGAGCTGGAGAAGAAGGCACGTGCAGGTGTTCAGTGGGGTTTTTAAAGGGCAGTCACTGCCAAAGGACATTTTATGGGGTGGAGCATTTTGAAGGTTCTGCTAGCAATTGCCTGGGTCCACAGCTTCCTGTATGTCGTCAGATCACACAGGGAAGACGGTAGTCTGTTCCTGGGACTAAGGCCATCTTCCTCCTAATTATTGTCTAATGAGACATAATTACTGTTGACACAGAAAACACCATATACTGCCTATTATAATCCTCTAATGTTGTATATACCCACTACGTACAAATTTATATTTTTAGTGTAAAAATGCATCAATGACACCGCTGAGGACTAAAAAGCAAAGCCAATAAACTTCAGTATTTTAAAATATCTACTTACCCCACCATTTAGGAGAATGAATTGGTGCTGACAACAAGGACTGTACAAGAAAGAGGTGAAGAAGAGACTGGAAAACCAACATGAGAACTTCATCTTATAAGAGCAAGTAGGTGCTCATTGTACACGTTGATTATCAAGTGGCCTTACCGTAATAATGATCATCATCATCATCATTACTGTATTGTGGGCTGCGAGTTAACTCATATCCTCCTCACCATAATTCTTTGAGGCAGATGCTGATGTTATCCTCATTTTTTGTGTGTGTGTGTGGTATGCGGGCCTCTCACTGTTGTGGCCTCTCCCGTTGCGGAGCACAGGCTCCGGACGCACTGGCTCAGCGGCCATGGCTCACGGGCCCAGCCGCTCCACGGCACGTGGGATCTTCCCGGACCGGGGCACGAACCCGTGTCCCCTGCATCGGCAGGCGGATTCTCAACCACTGCGCCACCAGGGAAGCCCTATCCTCATTTTTTAATATAGTGAAACCAAAGCTTACAGCTGCTCACTGGCCTGTCCAAGGTCAACAGCTAGTAAGTGAGCCTCAAAAGGGATCTGTTGAAAGAAAGCCCTAACTTGGCCTTTAATCGCCATGACAAGGTTAAGTGACTTCACTGGTACCGCAGTAGTGGTATTAGAAGTGGGGATTTTACCCATTGCCTGGCACATACATCTGTTCCCACCACCTGATCATTCATTAAGTTACTCATTTGTGACCCAGGTATTGGCTGTCACCACCAACAGCCTCCGCTTTTGCCCCCATGCATCTCTTCATTTCCCAGAGAACCCAAGTCACCAGGTGTTCGGAGCCTTGTGAACTTGACGGAAGGCCAGCCAGCCTCCTGCATTTCTCACACTCCCCATCCACTCCCTTGGAGTGGCCTCACGGAGCTGCTTGCATAGAAGGTAATTCCATCAGAAATCAAGAGCAATTTGGGTGATTTGTCCTGGTGACTTTGGAATTAGGGTTCATGTCGGAAGCCTCCATGTGTTTCCTCTGTTCTAGGCATTTTAATGTGTCTAGTACATCTCTCCCAGTCTACAGCCACAAGGGCTGTGGTTTGAAGTCCCTCCAAGGACCCCCAAAGAGAGTTTTGCATACACCCTATAAACTATCTTTAAAGTCAGACCACTCCAAATATCCCCTTCACATATGGTGAAACTCTGTCCGGCCCTTTTCACATAGTCCAATAACAGCTGGAAAATTAATTTCATATACATCAGTTTCATAGGGCAGACCGCAGAGTTCACCTTGCACAGCACTTTGCATTTCCTTCCCAAACCCTCACTTCTCTTTTCCAAAACCCTCTCTTTATCCACAAGCCTCTGAGTCTCTGTGCCCACCTCTGTCTCTCTCACTCTCTCTCATTGTCTCTCTACTCAGTCCTTTTCCATCCCAACCTTTCAATCTTCCTCTCCCTCCGCTCCATTCTGGATCCCCTCAATGTAAAGCAATTTAGTGCTTCCAAACATGGGCATCTTCACCCATCACCTCTCGTTAGCACACAACAATGATCCTTCTTCCTTAAATTACAGCTAAGAGATAATCCGTATTTTTTGTTCCATCAGTTTTTTTTTTTTTCTTTTCAAGCACTTACTGAGTACTTAATTTGGTATAGGAGAAAATAATCATATACTGGTGGTGGCCATTTCACTGTACAAAGAGCCATTTGTGTTGTCCATCTTAGATGGGCAGAATTTTGTTTCTTGCTGTCCCTGGATTTTCTCAAATGGAGGTCCCCATTAGCCCTGGTTGTGCAGCAATTGCGTGGTGAGGACAGCCTCCCTTCTAGATCCAGCACCCATGGGGAGTCTCCATTAAGTTGGTTTCTACTTGTTGCATATGGATTTGGCTCTACCCATTTGCATTCTTTCTTCCATCCCACTGAGATGAAGGGAACAGATGCACCAAAAGACTGGCCGAGGTTGGAGGCACCAGTCCTGGCCAAGAATTATACTAATGCTCACATTCATGTGTGTGTAAACCATGAAGCTAAAGGCCCTCTGTCAGAGGCCGGCGGGCATCCCCTCCCCCTTGATTGCATTGCAGCCTGGGGTTATACAAACCCATGCCTCTGTTCTCTGCCTGCTCCCCCCAGGAAGAGGGACAGTGATGGTGTGGCTGCACTGACTTTAGATTTCTCCCGTCGCCCTTAAGTTCAGTTGCCTGTGTCCACAGCTTCCTGTATGTTGTCAGATCACACAGGGAAGACGGTAGTCTGAAGGTGACTTGCTGACGCCTGAAAATAAGCCTTGTGTCAATGTGAATTCGATAGACTGTATCGGTGGGATTATGAATCAGCCAAAACATACAAAAAAAAAAAAGAAATCTCTTTTTGTTGGTGAAGGGAACTGCAGAGGCAGAAAATTCCCCTCCCCCCATTTAGTTTTATTTACAATTTACCTATATTTTTAGCAGTGGTTGGTCCAGAGTTCCTTGCCAATCTAGTATTGTTAAAAGATAGGAATGAAGGAAGTATATGACGTGATAAAACCATTAGGCAGCAGCCTTATCAGGCCCTTGAGGATTTTCACAAATTGCTCTAACAAATGAATCCATTAACTATGTGAAATCAGGCATTGAGCATAATTTATAAGCACTGCTTGTGGTATTATCAACAGGAGAAGGGGTTATCTCTGTGTGTGTTGGGAGATGCAAAAGACCAAGCCCAGTGGACTCCATGTCATCGTCGTGTGCTAAGCCCAGCCCTCTGAGATTTGGGACCCTGGGGAGATTTTCCTGGACTTACCAGTGACACTAAAGTGAGGGGAACACCAAGCCTATTGGAATGTCCATGTTAAGCCTGATATATTTTGTTAGCTCTAGCGTCTGGAAGAGATCCTGGACTCTGACACATGGACAGGATGTTAAGTATACGCTCTCAAGCAGGAATACAAGAGTCACTTTTCAGTGTGGGAGAGTGAGCAACACTGTACAGCCCCAGCTGCACACAAATTGGCTCTGGGAGCCTCTGGGCAAGTCATCCGTTCCTTCCGAGATGTGTCCTCTAATAATCCCTACCCTGCCTACCTCAGAGTTGTCCGAAGGATTAACTGGGCACAGTATTCATAACACTACTTGGAAAGTTTACAATTGTGACCTGGCCTCTAGGAGATATGAGTAAGTGGTTTTGTTGAACTAGTTGAATCCTGATGTGGTCTAGGTCAGCTGTGATTGAATGCTTAATTTAAAATAATTTTTTCAGTTGGTTTGGAAATAGAGTTTTTCCTTCCCTCTCATATTTGGCAGAAATTAATTAAGCCCCTCCTCCCTCGTCATTTAAGCCACAAACATAGTAGAGGAAATGGAGAAGGCAAAGGTAAGCCATCATTATGTACGAGAGAATCCAGGTCATTGTTTCACACTCAGTTCTCAGCTTATTGACAGTTATCGAAGGAATGTTTGTGAAGCTTGTTGTTTCTAGGGCACGTTAGTGTTCAGTTTGGCCCTGGTGGCTAGGTCAGAAAGGAAGACGTGGTTCTAAGAATCGAAGGCAAACAGTGATGTTTATTTTTTAAATTTTGTTTTTAACTCCTGTCCACTGCTTAAACAATGCAGAATACCCATGAAGGAGGATATTTTGCAAAGTATATTAAGCCACTGAAGGTAGATGTGTAGGCATCCGTTAAGGTGATAATTGGGTATGTGTCCTCAAACCCAGCATATGTAAAACAGATCTCACCTTTGGTCTTAAATATGCCCTAAGTCCTTGATCCTGTATCTTTGAATGGAATCACCCAAAAACCTTACCTCTGCCTTAGAGATATTAATTAACCTTAGAATTTGATAAGTCAGATATGCATGTTTAAACGTTAAGGGTAACTACTAAAAGAAAAGAAATAAAATGCATTAATTCCAGTCAGCATCTGGTAGGGATAAGGGAAAAGAGGTGAAATAAATAAAATTGTACTTATCCAAAGGAATCTAGAAAAAAGAGAAAAATAATAGAAATGTTTTTTAAAATTGCTCATAATTAGGTGGCAGAAATAAATTCAAATACATTTATAATCACAATAAATGTAAATGGGCTAAATTTACTAGCTACTGGATTTTTTAAAAATCCATCTACACTCTGATTACAAGAGACACATTTAAAACATGAGGACACAGAAAGGTTAGAAGCAAAAGAATGAAAAACAGACACACACACACAAAAATAGACACCAGATGTTATCAAAAAACTAAAAGTTGGTATGGCAGTATTAATATCATATAAAGTAGGTCTAAGGCAAAAAGAATGATCAGGAATAAAAGGGATCACTGCATAATGGTAAGTGGATCAATTCAACAGAAAGATATAAAAATTCTAAACGTGTACACTTAATGACATAGCCTCAAAATATATAAAGTGAAAATTGACAAATACGTAAAGAGAAGTTGTTGACCAATTCACAATGACGGTGGGGGGTTTTAACACATTTCTGTCATAAATGATAAAGCAAACAGACAAGAAAATATTAAGGATGTAGAAGATTGAAATACACAATTAACATGTTTAATGGAATGAACTGTGTAAGAGAACCCTGCACCCCCCAATTAGTCAACACTGTTCTTCCCAAGGACACATGGAGCATTTACAAAAATTGACCATGTACAAGGTCATAAGACAAGACTCAGCACAAATAGAATTCATTTTGTTGAGACTATTCTTTGATTAGAGTAGAAATCACTCCCACCCATTGCACTGGTGACAAAGCCCTTTCATCTGTCCCTCTTTAATGTCTCCTAGCATCACCCTCCCTACTCCATTCTCACTGTGCTGCCTGAGTGCAGGTGCAACACCTTCTCTCACCTGGGCTGCTGAGGCAGGCGGCAGCGGCCTCTCTTCTCCAGCACTGCTCTCTTCCAGTCCACTTTACACCCTGCTGCCAGGGACCCTTCTAACATGTGAAAATGAGCATCCCTCTCCTGCTGAAGATCTTTGACTGTGTCAGTGGGTTCCCTGCTGCCGTCAGGATAAAACCCAGACCCCACCATGACCTGTAAGGCTTTCCTCATCTGGTCCCCACCTAACCTTGTTGCCTTTTCTCTTATTGGCCTGCTCTTCTTGGAGTCCCCCCCATACCCTCACACTCACCCAGCCACGTTCTCTTTCTCCCCCTTCCTCCACCCTTCCACCACCCTTCCACCATTGCCTTTCTAAGTCATACTCATCCTTCAGAAATTCGTCTCAGATATTCCCTCCTCCAGAAAGCCTGCTTGGACACATCCCCAGCCCTGACATCCCTACTCTTCCTCCATTCCACACACACCAGTTCAGATTAGTTGATTCCCTAATGCTCCCATAGCAGCATTCCATTTACTCTGTCACAGCACTGGGTGTAATGGCTGTGCATATTCCCTGCTTAAAGCCTTCATTGTTTTCCCATTGCTCTGGGATAAAGACTAAGGCCAGAACAAGGCCTGCGGGGCTCTGGGAGGCCCAACCCTGGCCTATTCCTCTGCCTCATTCCTCATCTCTCCAAACTAGCCTTCCACTTCCTTGAAACCATGCATTCCTGCCTATCTGAGGACCTTTACCTATGCTGTTCTCTCTCTCTGGAGCACTGTTCCTCTCCTCCTCCTCTTTACCCCACTCACCTGGTTAACTCCTACTTTTTCTTCACGTCTTAGTTCAGTTGTCAGTTCCTCAAGGAAGCCTTGCCTGACTCCCCTTAATTGGATCAGGTTCCTCTAGTTCTCACGGGACCATTTAACATTTCCTCAGAGCTCTTACTTCAGTTTCTAATTACACCTTCATTCTTGTGATTATTTAATTCATGTCTCTCTTCATGACTGAGCTGTCAGCTCCTTGACAGTACAAACCAGTCTGCTTTGCTCACCATGGTCTCCTAGTACCTGGTAAAATGCCTGGCACTGAATGGGCATTTGATAGATATTTGTTGGAAGCATGAATAAATATAACTTAACTATATTTGTCTGACTGTCTCCTTCATTAGTCTCTGAGGCCCTGAACAGACACTGTGCCTTTTCTTTCTAGACCCAGCCCTTAGCAGGTGGCTGCACGTCATCAGTGTCTTGTGCACGTTTATTGATCGAATACCAGGCCAATCCCTTCTTGGGAGACTCTCATGGAAACATATTATCAGGACATCTAATTACAAGGTGATGTCCTACAGGTATTAACAGAGTAGCTAAGCCAAGAGCCCACATGTATTTTAATTGGGTTCAAATTAGGGCTGGAATATTCTACCCTGGGTTAAAAGCAGGGCCAAACCTGGTTCCCATCTTGTAGAAGATACTTCCTTACTTCTTCAAAGGAAATATTAAGGAAATAAAGGATCTAAAGGAAGGGGTCAGACCTTTTGGTCTCAAGTTTGACCTCCTTATCTGACCAAGAGAAAGTTGGTAGGGTCTGGAAAAAAGTTCCAGGTGTTATTATTCCTGCCAGGTTGGCAGGGACCCACTTCATTCCTCTAGTGAGGAAAGGGAGTGTGTTCTTCTTTCTTTTTTTCCTGCTCCACCCGTGGTGATCTGCACCAGGTTTCAGGAGGGAATGGAGTCATGGCTGACTGGCTTGGGCTATCACTTCCACACGCTCCTCCTAAGGCAGTTCTGTTCCATGAGCTGAAATCTCACCTTCCAAAGTTAGCAGTAAACTATGGACATGGCCATGGGATGGACTTGACAGTGGTGTGTAGGAGGTGGCTCCTACAAGTTTGTGGAAGCCAATTATTAAATATTCATGAATTTTGCGAGCCAGTTGTTGAACCATTAGTAGCTTGAAATTGGCCCCAGTGAGAGTATTTATACTGCAGAAAGTGGCAAAGGCTTTAAGTCAAGGCTTTTTTTTTTTTCTTTCTCTCTCTATTCTTCCTTTTCTCTGCCTCCCTCCTTCCCTCCCTCCCTGCCTTCCTTCTTTTTTTCCTCTGACTGCTAAACTCAGGTTGGAGTCCTGGCTGGACACTCACTAGCAAATTACTCAGAGCCTCAGTTTCCTCATCTCCAGAACGGGGCCCCGTAACTGTAGCTATTGCACAGAGTTCTGTAAGTCTTAAAAGATAATGCATGCAAAGCGCTGAGCCCAGCACTTGAAAACTTGTAAGCATTCAACAGACGTTAGCTTGATTATCAGCCTCTGTATATCTTATTGTTTAGTTTTGCCAGTCATCTGTGCTATTGACTTAGGACTGAACAAACTTGATTTTTAACATTTAGTGATATTTTAGCAATATTTGAAAACATCATTTTCTAAGTGATAGGGTAGAATTTTTCCTTATCACTGATGTACAGTGAAGCTCTCTTCTTATTTGCTTAGGTGCTATGATATACTAGTGACCAGTTCTCAGTATATTTCTTGGGTTTGTGCGTGTTACTGTCCAGGATGACAGAGAACCTATGGTGTCAGTAGTCTTCGTCTCCTGTTCTTTAATTTAGGATCCTTCTAATCCTTAAGAATCCCAAAGTCACTGAGCATAAACTATCCCCTGGCTTCCAGAATCAGGTATTATATCAGGGAGATCAAGATGTCATACTCGGGCTTCCCTGATGGCACAGTGGTTAAGAATCTGCCTGCCAGTGCAGGGGACACGGGTTTGAGCCCTGGTCTGGGAAGATCCCACATGCTGAGGAGCAACTAAGCCCATGAGCCACAACTACTGAGCCTACACTCTAGAGCCTATGAGCCACAAGTGCTGAGCGTTGCATGCCACAGCTACTGAAACCCACGCGCCTAGAGCCCGTGCTCCGCAACAACAGAAGCCACCGCAATGAGAAGCCCGCGCACTGCAACGAAGAGTAACCTCCGCTCGCCGCAACTAGAAAAAGCCCCTGTGCAGCAGCAAAGACCCAACGCAGCCAATAAATAAATAAATAAATACATTTATATTAAAAAAAAAAAGATGTTATACTCTGGTTGGCAACTTCTACTCAGCACCTGCCAGGAGCAGGATGCTGCAGATGTCCTGGAAATTTACAAAAGAAAAGAAGGGGAAAGAATGGAAAAGAAAAAGGCCTGAAATCCCTAATCTGTAATTCTGAAATGCAAAAGACTCTGAAAACCAGAAGTCCTTCCATAACTCAAATGTGGCAAAACCTGACCCAGACTGTCCTGAGACTATTTAAAGTCTTTATTTATTCTGCTTCGTGTTAATATTTATATAATCTGGTGCAGAGGTACTGACATGCTTGATTATAGGCTACTAGACCAAGCGTCTACTGGAGTTGTTCCATAATATACAGTATACATACCATACTACCTTTCTAAAATCCCCCAAATTCTGGATTCTGAAACATATCTAGCCCCAAGTCTTTTCAAATAAGGGATTCTGGACCTGTAGTAGAAATCACAGTGTCTGCCTTTAAGGAGTTTACAGTTTGGCCCATACCAGACTCATCAAGCTGTGCTTCAGGTAAGAGGAGCATAGATGCTTATACAGAGTGTAGCCGACCTGAAGTAGGGGATGTTCATCTAATTGGGCTGTGTCACCCAGCCTTAGCTCTCATACTCCTCAATGAAGAGTAGAAAATATGAGCAGACATGTACATTCTGAAGACTCTCCTCCAATATCCTTCATTCCTTCCCTTGATTATGGATCTTTAATTCTCTGCAGTCTGGCTTATCCACCCCTAAAACACTTCCCCCATAGAGCCTCATTTAGTTGGAGGTCAGGAATTCTTAGATGCTTAGAGAAAACAGCCTCCATTCGAGAGGAAAAACAGAGCGCTCCCTGGTGCAGCGGTGTGCTCTGCGGGCCCCAGTTCTGTCTGTACTTTAATGGTACGCCCCGGGCCAGAGCATCCTGCAGGCACTTAGCCACCCTGAAGACCTGCACACATCTTCAACGGAAATATCCTTCCTGCAGACAGACGCTTTAAAGCCCTGGGGCTTCCAGCCAAATGCAAAGTGATTCTGCAGGGCCTCTGGCAGCCCTCGCCCCCTTAGTCTAGCCTTCTCTTACTGATGTGTCTCCAAAAATCTTTTGAATCTGTTGTGCACGTTACAGTCTCCAGAACCAGACCAGCAAGGACATTCCTTTCTTGAAATAAGCAGACCTTCCAGCTCATAGAAGAGAGTCTGTTTGCTGAGTTGTTTTTTTTTTTCTTCTCTCCTGACCTAGAAAATTTGGCTTCTCCAAACTCAGTCTTTTGAAGCATGTGTTTGTTATCTCTTTGGAAATACTGAGGGCTTGCCCTACCATATGTTTCCCAATAGCGTCCTATGGACATACCCATAAATAATAAAATGTGTCCATAAATAATAAAATAGTGACCTTTTCTCGAGCATTTACTGTGTACCAGGTACTGTTTTAAGTGCTTTACATACATTATTTTTCTTTTTTTAATTTAACAGCTTTACTGGAGTATAATTGCTTTACAATGTTGTGTTAGTTTCTGCTGTAAAACAAAGTGAATCAGCTATATGTATACATATATCCCCATATCCCCTCCCTCTTGCGTCTCCCTCCCACCCTCCCTATCCCACCCCTCTAGGTGGTCAGAAAGCATCGAGCTGATCTCTCTGTGTTACATACATTATTTTAATTAATCTCAAAGAAATTCTGTTAGGCAGGCACTGCTTTTTTTTCCTTCTTTGTTTTTATAGGCTGGGAGGTAAATGAATAGACTAATATTTTCTTTTCTTTTCTTTTCTTTTTAGAGTAATATTTTCTATGCAGTGATCTACCCTAGCCAGTTTGATGTCCCAGAGTTTAATAAACAGAACAGGGGAGCTGCCCTGAGCTGAACTCAAGGGATTGCTTTTTTATTCCGCATTTTGCAGTTGAGGACACCAAGGCTCAGAGAGCTGCAGATAATTTGTCTAAGGTCACACAGCTACATAAATGTGAAAACCGAGAGCTGAAGGGAGGCTTTTCTGACTCCAGGGTCTGTGATTTGAATTGCCAAAGAAATGTGGGAAAGAGAATAAAATGCCCCTTGGACTGAGTGTTCCTTAGCTTTTGTACTCGTTTTACTCCACCAGCCTCCGTAGGTCACAGAGCCCCATGGCCTGGGTTCTGCAGGAGGTACTTCTTTTCCTTGAATGAAGTCTTTGCAAGTTTCTGCCTTGACACGTGACTGTCATCTTCCACAGCGGTACAGTGGCCCCCACCAGCACTTTCCTAATTGTCACTGTGATGCTTCCCCAAAATGAACCAGTGTTGGCCAAGTCCGTCTTGGCTTTTGTCACGGCAGGGTCATTTGCCTTTGCTTTTATAGGGGCTGGGGTGAGGCCAGAGGCCACTGGGTAAACTGAGTAAAAGATCTTCCTTCTTGACTGGGTTGGAAAGGCCATGAAAAAGGGAAGTTCTCATAGACGCGGCTTTTGGTTTCTCCTGTGTCTTTAACTACTTGCATGACCAGGCAAGTCATTTAATCTCTCTGATCCTCATCTGTAAAAGGAAGCTGTGGGCTTCCCTGGTGGCGCAGTGGTTGAGAATCTGCCTGCCGATGCAGGGGACACGGGTTTGTGCCCCGGTCCGGGAGGATCCCACATGCCGCGGAGCGGCTGGACCCGTGATCCATGGCTGCTGGGCCTGTGCGTCCGCAACCTGTGCTCTGCAACGCGAGAGGCCACAACAGTGAGAGGCCCGCGTACCACCAAAAAAAAAAAAAAAAAAGGAAGCTGTTATGAGGACCGATCCCATCATGGGGCCATGAGGAAGCAACAGAGTAAGTCCTGGGAAAGGCCTTGCAATGTAGTGAGTGCTTTGGAAATAGAAGGTATCATGAATGTTATTAATAAGAGCTTATGTTTTAGTGTGTTGATTATTTACATTTTTATAACACTTGGGGTTTCACAAAGCGTTTTATATGAGTAAACAAGCATCTTGGGGTGTCTGTTGTATAGACTCTACGTTAGGTACTTGATAATCATTTCGTATTTGCTCTTTCTGCTGTTTACCGGATGGATGAATGGCTCTCCTTTTTCTTTAGCCAAGAGAACCAAGGCGCCAAGAGGCTGACGGCTTATCAAAGCAAATCTGTGGCTTAGCCAAGAATAAAACCCTCAGTCCCAAGACATCAGTTTATCCTGTTGCCTCTCCACGGGTCAGCCTCGTTTCCAAGGGCCCCATGCTCACTCAAAACATTCAAAAATAAAAAAGACAAAACTCCCATTTCTGCCAGAGAGAGATATCCAAGCATCTCTGGAAAAAGAGTTAGCAGTCCTGGCGTGCGGTTTTGTGTTGTAAGGTGCTTGGATACGAAAGAGGAACTGTAAACCCCAGGGAACTCGTTTCACATGTTAGAGTCTATTCTGGATCTTGAAAGCGGGCCACGGAGGCCCCAGCTGTGCCCCAAGAGCTACATTCCTGCAGAGGCATCCAGCACCGTGCAGGAAGTGGGCAGGGGAGGGGGGCCCAGGATTCACAAAGGGACCCAGTGGGTGTCACAGCCAAGGGGCAGGAAGAAAAGAATCCCCCACCCCAGCGCCAGCCTTCCAGGGCCTAGTTTTTGCAGAGCCTGCATCAGGACATATAAAACTTGTTTCCTTCTGCATCATTTCTTTTTAAGGAGTTTGGCTGTTTTTAGAGGTTCCTTTCACCTGCCAATTCTCTTTGATCCCACATGAAAAGTCCAAAAGGGACCAGTCTTCAGTTTGCACTGTTTGCCCTGTTTCAGCACATCTGATAGCTCTCAGGTCCTGTGACCAGGTCACCTGTCACTGGTATTCCACACACAGGTCCACACGCAGCTCGGCTATTGGCAGGAACCAGGGGGGCTTTAGGGGAAGGAGATGGAGCAAGAGAGCATCACCACTGAAGGCCCCAGGAAATGACTGGTGTTTGATAAGGGATGAAAGAGCTTGGAAGTGAGTTGAAATCTTCTATCCAAAAAGCTCAACTAAGAGATACATCTGCCCCTGGTATCTAGCATCTCCAGGGATGTGCACATTGCAATCAAGATGCCATTTATCAGAAAAATCACAATGATAGCCCAGGACCAATAATGAGGACAGGACACTCCTATGTCAAACATGGCCTCACAGGAGTTGTCTTTAATTTTGGCCGGTGGCTGGAAGCATGGTTTGCCCTCATCCCTTCTGCTCTTCATGGTTTCTCTTCTTGTTTATTTCTTTTCTTCTAACTGACCTTTCAAAGCTATTAATATCCTCCACCATCCACTGCTCCTTTCTCATGTTTTAGAGATCAAAGCACCATTCCGTTCGGTGGAGTGGTTTGAAACATGGAGCACTTCTACGTTATTGGCCTTTGAAAGCAGATTAGGCAACAAGAAGTAAGGAGAAATGTCAGAGAGACTTCTTACTTCTCTGGTCTGCCATCTTTTTTTTTTGGCTGTACGCAGCCCTCTCACTGTTGTGGCCTCTCCCGTTGCGGAGCACAGGCTCCAGACGCGCATGCTCAGCGGCCATGGCTCACGGGCCCAGCCGCTCCACGGCATGTGGGATCTTCCCGGACCGGGGCACGAACCCATGTCCCCTGCATCGGCAGGCGGACTCAACCACTGCGCCACCAGGGGAGCCCATGGGCTGCCATCTTTTTGCACATAATTCCTCTTGACTTTCAAGGAGCCTACATTCCTTGGCTCCTTGACATTGTCAGATTCAATTTATCTGGAATTCGATAAATCTAGACATTTAGGTGGGCCCATGGGGTGGGGCGGTCAGAAGGCAGAACACTTCCTAATGTTTTCATGATACTGTATTCCTAAACCCTCGATGGTGTGAATAACTTTTCTGTGGATTTGTTTGTACAGAAAATAGATACATAAACGGGTGTTACTTTTCAAAACTGTTCTGCATAGGAGCAGGTCATTAGGTTGTCAAGTTTGACATTCTGTAGGGAGCTTGGTTGATGTGATTTGCAAAAATTCTTAACAGCATATTTGGCAGCATGAGGGTTGGGAGCCTCCCTGAGTCTACTTATGTTGAGCCCACCCTGTCTAGGGGAGACCCCATCCCTTCCCTGTGTGTTTGACCCAAATGTGTTTATTGTGTAACATTTATGATAATTTATGATTTTATTTATGTGTTTGCTTACTTGTTACTGTCTGTCTCACACACATTCTCTCTCTCTCTCTAATGGAAGCCTCAGGAGGGTCCAGATCAGGTTCCTTTGGCTCATTTGGTATTGTCAACACCTAGATCTGTGTCTGATGCATAGTAATTGCTCAATAAATATATGGGAATAAATGAATTCAAGAAATATGTTCTGAGACAAGCTGTTGGGAAAAGATGTAAAAAAAAAAACAACGCAACTTATCAAAAATATTCCCTGTGGAAGAAGGTGATAATTAAGGTTAGCTTCCTTGCTCTACCAATCCTTTTAAGCAAGATGAATTCTCCTTTTTAGAGAATAGTGTTTGCCAGACTTGGAATCACTAGTTATTCCTAAAGGACTTTGAAGAAATAGTGGAAGGCCCATCACTTTTTCTTTCTCTTATTTTCCTTTCTATCTATACATCCTTCCTTTCTTCCTTTATTTGTTTATTTATTTATTTTTTGCATTATGCGGGCCTCTCACTGCCGTGGCCTCTCCCGTTGTGGAGCACAGGCTCCGGATGCACAGGCCCAGCGGCCATGGCTCATGGGTCCAGCCGCTCCGCGGCATGTGGGATCCTCCCGGACTGGGGCACGAACCTGTGTCCCCTGCATTGGCAGGCGGACTCTCAACCACTGCGCCACCAGGGAAGCCCCTTCCTATATTTATTAAATGCCTATCAGGTATATGCCAGGCATGGTAAAACAGGGGTAATAATATACCTACCTCAGATTTGTTGTGAGAATTAAATGAGATAATTGTACTTAACAGTTTTTGGCAAAGTATCTAACATGTTAAGAGCCTGATAAATTTTAGCCATTAACACTACCATCAGAAATACTTATGAAGCAACTATTTTGCACCTTCTGTCTGAATCTCCAGAGTAAGGAGAAGGGATACTGTCTAAACCATCGGGGAGCTTGTGATGATTTGTGTCATTAGTTTTCTTTCCATAATATCTACTTCAGAGCAGAGGGTTACATGGTGGCTTCTTGTGTTACAGGTGGGGACGGTCAGCTAGACAGGACAAGAATGAGGAAATGAACAAAATGTCAAACTTTTACGTAAAGGCAGGCTCAGTTACTGATTTTTCCCTTTTGCCTCAGCTTCCTTATATGGTTTAGCACAGCACTGTTCCTGATCCTTTTTTTTTATAAAGAAATTTGATATTTTGTTCATCATGGACTTTTCTGCACTAAATTTGATTTTTTAAAAACCTTGCATTAAAATAGCATTTCTTGGGGGCTTCCCTGGTGGCGCAATGGTTGAGAGTCCGCCTGCCGATGCAGGGGACACGGGTTCGTGCTCCGGTCTGGGAGGATCCCACATGCCGCGGAGCGGCTGGGCCTGTGAGCCATGGCCGCTGAGCCTGTGCTTCCGGAGCCTGTGCTCTGCAACGCGAGAGGCCACAACAGTGAGAGGCCCGCGTACCGCAAAAAAAAAAAAGTATTTCTCTTGATTTCTGAGTAAATTTTGCACCTGAAGCAAGTGCCTCCCTCGTCCCACCCTGGTCCCAGCCCTGTTAGCTAGTCAACCTCTCTAAGCTCTCATGATCAAGCCCTTTGACTCTAGTTAAGGGCTATTGAATGTATGTTCTTATTATCTACTGTCAATACCCAGTCCAGTGTACCACCAGCTCCTGTCTTAACTTTTAAAGTAGTCCCCTCTTTTGTTCTTGGCCCCCTCTAGTCATTTGTATACACAGAATCAGATCTTTTAAAACCTATATCAGATTATCACTCCCTGGCTTAAAACCTTCTGTGGCTTTCTATTTCCATGAAGTAAAACCCCAACTCTTACCATGGCCTGAGACCCTATGACCTGGCCTGACCTCCCATTCCTCCCTCCCTTTGCCCGTTATGTCCTATCCATTCCTGTCTTCTCTTAGATCCTTGAGTCCATAGTGGTCTTCTCCACACGGCTGCCTTCGTACACGTCTCTCTCCAGCAATGCCCTTTCCGACCTCTTTCCACCTTGCAGATGGCGGCTGAAGTGCCACCTCCTCAGAGGTCTTCCCTGACCTCCTGGTCTAAGTTCTGTCCCCCTTTGCCTCTCTTATTCTCTTCTGTTGCCTCTTGTTCTTTCCCCTTTTCAACACTTCCCATCATTTGTAATTTCATTGTATGTCCATCCATGTGTTTACTTGCTTGATGTCTTTCTCCCCCACTTGCCTGTAAGCTTCTGGAGGACAGAGTCATGCTTATTCACCACCTTCTCCCCAGCCTCTAAACCATGCCTGGCACAGAGGAGTCACTCATCCCTTTCTTGAGTAAATGAGGGAGGGAAGGGAATGAGTGAGTAAATCAGTCTTCAGCTTGTAAAATCTTGACCTAAAGACTCTGCCACACGCTAAGGGAACAATGGGACACGTTTATGTTGCATTCTGCTCTCTGTTGTCATGAACTTTGCTCTTTTAAAGCAAGTGTTTTTCCTCTGGATTATTTTTATAGAAAAAGAGAAGCAAATATAGAGATAATTATTGATTCTCACTCATCAAGTCCCTGCTCCCTATCACCAACATCCTCCTGAGCGCCTGCTGCAGAATTCCTGGGAACCACAGGAAATAAGTCCACTAACCACTTGAAATGCTCTTATAAAAATAGACCGGACTTGACCTTCTTCCTGTGGAAGGGCCTCTTTCCTCAGGGCAAACATTACAAAGAAATTCTATCTGCTCTTAGGAGCCTCCTTCTTGCATCAGTCTTCCAGCAGGACTTATCTGGACAACCTTGGAATCCTGTTCTGAAGTTGTCCCCCATCTGCCTGGGTCACCATCTGAGCAAATTCCTCATTTATTATTTCCATGCTGTTGTTTTATATAGAAGTGATAAGATAGACAAAAATCAAAATCTGGGGGAGCTCTTGGGATATTCTGCTGTGCACTGATATTCCATTGGGGTGGTTTTACCCTCACCAGAGGTTACCACCGCTGTCCTTGGGCTTCAATACAGGGATGCACCTATATCACTCTGATCATTATCCCCTTACCAAATTCCTTACTTTAAAATTTTATTAGTGAAGTGCAGTTTTACTTAAATTCAGTTTCCTTATTTAAAGGAAGCTTTATCTCTCTAGTATAATTGCACAAACATCCCATAAATAGAAGGCAGTCATAAAGACAAGTACAGTCAAAGGACAGCAGTCACTGGCTTCTGCTTAGGTGCTGTTTTCCTGCCTTCTCAGCTCTTTTGGTTACACAGAGAGAACAACAATTCTTCTAGGGGAGTTGAAAGCAAAATTGTACCAAGCTAAAGCCTCCTCCTTGAATAGTGAAAATGATTGAAGGAGGCTTCAAAGGGGGCACCCTTTCTCTCAGCAGTGGTCCTGAAAGGTGTCTTAGTACCACTCAGAACTTTTCCTGTATCAATAGGGGCACATGCCTCATGCTTTGGGAAATGAAGAGTTAATACTTGGGCTTTACTGTTATATCAGTTCAACAAATAAGCAGAGGATGCCAGTCGGTCCCCTTAGAAATCCTGAAATATGAGGGAGTGATAGAAAAATTAGAAAATACAGATAAACAGCAATAAAAAGTTTTAAAAGATTGTCCATGATCCTATCAGCCAGAGATCATTTCTGTTAACATTTCCATTCATGGAGATGTAAGCATTTTACAAAGTGGAATTATGTATGTGGTTAGATGTGGGTTTAGGCCAGATGTGGTATCCATCCTTCACAGCTGCCCGGCCAGTAGCCTTGGTCACACAGGCCCAGTAGCCTTCTCTGAGAGGGATGGCAGCATCCAGCCAGCGCATGGTACCAGGAGATGAGCTAAAGTTGGATTGAAAAATCTCACCACCAGATATACCCGGAGATATAATGTCCACAGGAGAAGTTGCTGCTGGGGGAATGTGGGCTCACTGATCTTCAGGAGCAGATGGGGAAGTGAGGCACCTTGGTGTCTCAGTAGGTGACACAGAATGCAGGGGAACCAGAGGGACCTTGCTGCCTGACCTGCCGGCTGGGCATTGAGGACTCTTGTTCCTGCTCTTTTCCATCCTGCCCTGACTCACCAGATGACTGGACAGATCGTCTATGCCTCGGCTGTATGTGTATGACTTCAAGAAATGAATTTCCGAGTCATGCTGCTACTAACTTGATAAAATCTACAAGATGGTGTCATCTCTGGCAGGTTTGAGGGCAGGTCAGACAGCCTGGAGGGGACAAAGTGGACCAGCTGGCTCTCAAGATGCCTCTTGGTCTTATGATTCTGTGGGGCTTGGTGACACCAGAGGAGATGGCTGAGGTCACCTTCAGGGCACTGGTTCACTGAGGAAATGGTTGTTAAGAGTCTACTATGTTGCTGGGCCCACCCTCAGACGGTGAATGAAGCGGCAGAGTCCTGCCCCAGTGGAGCTTACATTGCAGTCATTTCCTGAGGTGTAACTAGTGACCCACACTGCCTCTAAGCTTTCCTGGTCTTGGTATTGAGTAAGAAAGCCCAAGAGTTCCTGGCCTCGAATCCCTTGGTGGCCTCTAACAAGGGTAAATGTCTTTTGGTTCCAAACTTGCTGTCACCTCTGGGCCTTTGAACTTGCTTCGCTTTGGTCTGCACCTCTCTTTGCCAACATTCCCCACTAAACAGTCTCACCCAGGGTGTTCCTACTTCTCCCTTAGAATTCCACACAGGTGTTCCTCCGACAAGCCTTCCCTGACCACTGGCCGCAGGTCCAGGCCCAGCCCCCCCGCGGGTGCCATTGTCCCTCTGTATTTCACTGCAGCTGCCTACTGACAGTTCCTCCCCCTCAACTTTGCTCCATCAGGGCAGAGCCCTCGATTTTGTTGCTCAACTTTTTATCTCTAGTATCTTGCACTGACTGGCACATAATACATACATAGTAGAAAGGGCGGTGGAGGGCAGGGATGATGGTCCTGGTGTGCTGTGTATTGTATCAGTTTTCCTGAAAAGTCACGTGCTACGCTTAGAAGTCCCCTCGTGAACCAAAGCCTGAGAAACTATACTGATTTGCCAGGTGCCATACTGAACCCAAATATGAGTATTTTCAATAGATGAAATCAATGTGAAATTCATCCTATATGTTTTCTAAAACCATTGATCCCACACCACAAAAACTAACAAACCAACCAGGGAGATGAAGAGACTGCAGGAGGAGATGAGGTTGAATCAGTCTATTATTATTCATTAATTCATTCAACTAAATGCTGTGATTTATCGGGCACTAAGGACACATAGGCAGACAAAACAAGCAAAGTCCCTGCATTCATTGTCTGTTTTTATTCTTATGGGGGAGATATTAAGTTTTTATCCATTGCACCACTGACCTCCCTGCAATATTAAGTTTTAAAAAAGTGAACAGGGACTTCCCTGGTGGTGCAGTGGTTAATGAGAATCCGCCTGCCAGTGCAGGGGACAAGGGTTCGAGCCCTGGTCTGGGAAGATCCCACATGCCGTGGAACAGATAAGCCCGTGCGCCCCAACTACTGAGCCTGTGCTCTAGAGCCCGCGAGCCACAACTACTGAGCCCACGTGCTGCAATGACTGAAGCCCGTGCACCTAGAGCCCGTGCTCTTCAACAAGAGAAGACACTGCAGTGAGAAACTCGCGCACCACAATGAAGGGTAGCCCCTGCTTGCCGCAACTAGAGAAAGTCCGCGTGCAGCAATGAAGACCCAATGCAGCCAAAAATAAATAGAAAAAAAAATGAAAAAAAAAAGCAGTGAACAGCTGAGTGAGAACATCTTATTACAGTGCCAGTGCGTGTATCTCCCTGTTGAAATGAGATAGCCATGACTGGAGGCGGAGAGGGTACCAGTAGATAGAGAGTGATCAGTATGTCTCTGAGGAAGTGACGTTGAGCTGAGACCTTGGAAGGTGGGCAGGAGTTCAGTGGGTGGGCCCAGGGATGTGTGCACAGCCACATGTGTCCTAATCTGTTTCACCAACTGGAGCGGACTGCATAATCCTCCTGGGTAAGGAGCTGGCTGGCACGTTTCAGGAAAGAAACGTCGGGATGCTAAACCTTCTTGCGGTAGTTAGCCCAGCATAGGCAAGGGACTCAGGATAACCCACCAACTGGGGGGCCATAGGAGTTCATATAATCTTTCAAAGGACAGATGTGTCTCTGGGGGCCAGTTCTGCCTGGTGACTGAACCTGTCCTGAGCCTCACTAAGCTGAAATTCATTGTTTCCTCCTGCGGCATCCTGCAGCTTGTTGGCTGGAGCTGTTTGTGGCAGCTACTATATTCTACCCTGCAATTATAGTTATTTGCATCCTCCGGTTGGCCCCCCTAGTGAATTTTCACCTCCTCGAGGGCGGGGACTGGATCTCACGCACTCCCTTCCCCATAGACACACACTCTTGGCTTGTACCTGATAGATGCTCGGTGCATATTTGTTGGCATTTATCAAAGGGAATAACTAAAATTTGTGGCTAATGCTTTGGAAACGTACCTATTTTAAAGAGAGTTTGATTTGGGGGATGGGAATGATCATTTTGGAGCATGGAACTCTTGCAGGAGACACACCTGGATGGTTCTAGTGGAGACCATTGAATGCCTCAAGGCTTTGCTGTGGTGGGGGGTGGGGTGCCAGGATAAGAAAAAAAAGCTGTGGGGAGCACAAAAAAGGGCTGGGACCAGTGAGGACTAACGGGCTGTTTTGGTCTTGATGGTAGTAAAAAGCCATTGAAAATCATCTTGCATTGCTTTGTCCAACACTATGCCACGCTTGTCCGTGTTTGCTCTGAGATTGTGCCGCCTGATTGGCTAGCTGGTTGATTTGGGGTTTGATTGGGGTTTCATGTCTTCTTGTGTTCTCTTTGTCATTTCTTTTTTTGAGGGTTTTTTTTTTCTATATATACAGAATGTATGGTCCAGAATAATCTAGATATACGCAGCTACAATATATTTTTGTTATAATTAGTATTTTTGAAGTTGAATCAGTGTTAAATCTGGAATTCATGTCAAATGGAAACTTAGTATCACTACTGAAAATATAAAACCAGTATCCCTTTCCACAGGAGGTAATTATAAGAGTAAATATGATCAAAATAATCCACGTTAAGAAATTTTAAAGATCAAAAGTATGTAACTAAATCTAAGGTAATTGTACTGTCTTATTAAGTATTTCATAGATATCATCTCATGATTTCGTATAGGAGCTGAAGTAGCATAAACATGTTATTCTTGTTTTCATAGAGGAAAAAATCTGAGATTTTGAGAAATTAAGTGGCTCCCAGAGTTAGGAGGTGTTTTAATCTGAATTAGTGTTTAGTTTTTTGTTTTGTTTGCAAATGAGATATTGCAGCTGAAAGGTAGAATAGAGGTGGGCCTGGAGAGGACTAACTTTTAAAATGGATCCTAAAGTATTTTTTAACTGTTTATTTTGTAACTAAAAAGAAAATCTAATGAAGCATGGGAAAACAAAGCAAAAAGCAAGAGTAGAAAAGAGCTCTGTACTAGGAGGGGTGAGGTAGAGCATCCACTGTTGTCAGGGGAGCCAGCTGACCTTTGGCCTGCTGGGCCACCACATGGATGTCCTTGGCAGTGACATTGCCTCAGTTCAGGATGAGGAATGGTGGTCCAGGAAGAAAAGGGAAGGAACCAGGTGCTTTGCTTCCCTCTTGGCTGCTATTTATTAACTAAACTCAAGTCCATTTTCTTTGTCCCCTTGGACTGGTGGCAAAGTCTGATGAAGGCCTGAGGGGATAGTTCTGTGGGGTCTTTTCAGGGTCAGAAAACTCACATGCAGGTTACATCAGCAAATCCAGCTGCATTGTGCAAGCACTTGACCGGCCAATGACTCCCAACACAAAACAGATGCCTGGGCTGTGCAGAAGGAACATGCAGGGCTCCTCATCTGGTAGGACTTTGTCTTGATGAATTGGGAAAAGGACAGGAGATGGGTGGCACTGGGTGTGCCAGGAGTTGACAATAGCAGCGACCGAATAGACCTGGCTTTGTGCTGGCTTGAGCCGCGTGGGCTCCGGAAGGAGATGCTCAGCGGGGGCTGTGTAGGCCAAACCGCATTCCTGCCTGAGAAGGCCACATCGCTGTGTGTGCTGGACTGTGGAGGTTTGAACTGCCTGTGACCAGGATGTGGGAAGGGATGGGGTCCCCTAGGCCAGAGGAGGGGGAGTGGGGTCAGAACCAGGGTTCCATTTGGTGCTCAGTTCTTCAGTTCTAAAAGCTACTCTTCTACTTTTTTATCCACATAGCATTGTTCAGTGTCATCCGCATGGTAGATTGTGCAATAAGCCTCTCCTAATGAATAAATGATTGCCTGATTAGGTTAATCATTACGTTAAATGTTTTTCAGGTAATGCTTACCAACTAGAAATATTAATAAATAATGAAAAACCAAATCCTCCTGAAAGAACCAGGCACACACACTAGATCCAGCGTACCCCAGGAGGACCCCATGTCTTCTGCCCACTCATTTGAACAAAGGGCCTTGCATTCCATATCATGTTCTACTCTGTCTGCTGATACTCGTTTAGTAGATTTGCCAGTTTGAATACTCCAATACAATTCTCTCTTGAGGAAAAAGGTGAAATTGAGGCAATAACAATTATTTAAGATATTAAGAACTATGATTTTAAAACACAATACCTATATATATGCATTGGAGAGAGAGGCTACAGATTACACACACACACACACACATACACACACACACACACACATATATACATACATACATACATACAAACACAGAGACCCCAAAGTGTGACCATAGCCATTATTAGATAGCAAGCTTACAGGTGATTTTTGTTTTCTTTTCCATAGTTCCCCAATTTTTTTACAAGTAGCATGTCTTGTTTGTATAGAGACATTTTTATTTTTAAAATTCATTAAAAATACTATATATACCTCTTGCTGCAATCTAGAGGTTAACACCCTGAGTTACTGCTAAAAGTACCTCACTAAAGTATAAAATTTGAAAATTTCTCATTAGGGAGCAGTAACTGACCTTAAGATTCAAAATGGTATCCATGAGAGAGGTAATAGCTAAGGAATGAGGCTTCCAATCTCTTAGCATAGAAACAAAAAATGTTTTCTTCTATGACCACTTTTCTTCATCTGATGCTCACTTCTTTGTGTCTTCTGTCAACAGACTCTCAGTAAAGTAAATCTACATTTGCATCCCAGCTCCACAATTTGCTAACAATGGGACCTCGGCCAAGCCACCTATAATCTTTGTGCCTCCGTCTGTTGGTCTGCAAACTAATAGGCTTATAGTGAGGATTAGATGAAATAATGCACGTAAGCGCATGATAGCACAAGCAATAAAGGCCGGTTATTATCATTATCCCATTGGCTGGTCCAAACCATCTTTTCTGTTTTGCAGAGAATATTTTTCTGATTTAGCTGGGCTCTGTAATCTCAAGCATGTACTCAGAACTGTGACCTTCCAGAATGGCCCCAGGAACACCAAAAAAGAAAAAAATAAAAAGAGGAAAGCTCAAAACATAGTTCCTACTTACCTGCTGGCAATAGGCTTTTTTCCCCACAGAGCCTCGAAGTCTTTGGTTGAGCAGCAAACTTCACTCATTAAGGAAGTGCCTGAGAGCCTGGCTGTGGCCCCAGTGCCTGCTCACCTCGGTTAAGTCAGTGCTTCTTTAAGCTGTTCCTTTTGGTTTTTCTGACTCAGTATCTTAGGTCATTCTGAGACAACCTTCTGCTCTCATCTTCCCCATTTCTACCTGTTGTCCTGGACATTTGTCATCCTTTTTGACTGCCCAGCATCTGAAGCCCCGTCCTGTATTTGAGGGATACCCCCCCAGACACACACACAGGTCTTGGTCTGGCTGCACCCTTCTTGCAGTGTGATTCAGGCCTGCCACACCTTCCCAGTGATTCTGTGGGCAACCCCAGCTTCTCCAAATTCTCTTTCTGTTTATTATCAGTCCAAGTCGTTTTTGGTTGCTTACAATTAAGGAGCTTAGCCAGCTCCTGCTTGTCCTATGTTGACATAAATTCTTCAGCTGTTAGTTCCCCAAACTCTCTGAGCTTCCCATGTCATATTATTTATTGCATTCTCCTGGTTATGACATTTTATTGGAATCACCTGCTTATTCTCCCCTAGACTTAGCTCTCTGAAGATAAGAACTAAAGCCATGTAGATCACTGCAGTAGCTCTATCATGGAACAGAGTGCCTGGCACATAGTAGGCCCTCCACAAATGCCAAATGAATAAACAAGCAACCACCCAGGAGGGGACCAGAACAACCACAGTAGTTCCACTTGGAGAACTAGTTAACTTGCCAACTTTCTGATAACCTGGCACCGTTCCTAGCCTGATTCCAGGAGAAACCAGATTTCCTTTAGGCTTTGGCAAGGAAGAGGATATTCCAGCAGCATCCTGAGTGGGAGGGTGAGATGTTGGCTGCATCCTACAGTGGGTGAGTAATTCCCCAGGCAGCGCTTAGCTTTCAACCCTGGCTTATAATGCAGTCATCTCCTGAAGCTCCCAGCTTAAAATGGAAAGTGGCGTTACTCATGGTGAAGAGCAGACAATAAAAAAAACATTGAGGTTGGGGGCCTGACACAATGGAGTGAGTATTCCCTGATGACAGATGAGAGCATCTCTGCTCCGAGGGCTCACGGACCCAACAGACAGCTCAGTCATGGCAGGGCTTTTGAAGTACACCTCCAAATTAGCTCGCCACCCAGCACCTCACTCTTTGGGATGTTGGAAGACATTGCGTTTCTTAGCCTACACCAGGCATGGTGAGAGGAAATGCCCCTGAATCAATATCAGAAGGTGATAGAGAGCAGCAGTTATGAATTGAGGCTTTGACGTCCAACAGAGCTGGACCAGAATCCTAGATCTTCTAGTTGCTAGCTCTGTGCCCCCAAGTGAATTTCTTAACCTCTCTGATTTTTACGTCCCTCATCTGTAAAATGGGTTAAATGGTAGTACCTACTACAAGGTCATGAGAAAAGTAAGTCAGACAGTCTGTATAAAACCCTTATCGCAGTGCCTGGCTTGTAACCAACGCTCAGTAGGTGATGGCTGCTGGCGTTGAGAATGTTGTTCTTTTACCATCTTCCTCCAGCAGCTCCGTTACTTCCCCATCCTTTATGTTTTTATTCTCTTTTCATCTCACTCGACCTCCATACCCTTGCTCCTTCAGGAGTCCTCCTTTACCTCTCACACCCTTCTGAGCTGAGGCCACTGCCCAGCCTCCCTCCGTGGTCACTCTCCATTTCTAGCTTATCTTTCTCTCACTTTCTCAGTGTCTGTCAGCTTGTGTGCCAAGATCCAATGTCTGACCTGTTATGGTCTCTTCCCCACTTCAGAATCCATGACCTGGCACACGGTGAAGCAAAAGGCACTGGAATAAATCAATCTGATTTTAGTGACACCTCATGGGCAGACTGGGCCTAAGGTCATAAAATGGTCAGGGCTCAACACCCGTTTCCAGTGCCCCAGCACTGATGAACATGTATCCACAGAAAGCAGAAAGGACCAAAGTCCAGTCTTACCCCAGCTGGGCATGAAGCAGCAGTGGTGATGATTACAAATGCAGTATTTTTCTTAGGAAAGACCGTACCACCAGCTTTTCTAACAATAGGCTTCTTTAGTGAGTTCATAAATTAGATTCAGATTTTTTTAAGGTGTACGCTCTTGGCCTAAGCAGGTTACATGCTTTACTGTTGAGAGATAAACGATGATGTACGTATGCCGAGACTCTTAACATTGTACTAGGTAGTTCTATACCAATGATCTGGAGAGTCGGCAAACATCAGTTCCTTCAGGGTTAAGGAAGCCTCCCACCTTTGATCTCCAATGACTAGATTAACCACAGTCTATCATCCCAGGACGTGTCCTAATCATTTATTTATTCAGCACGTTTTTTTTTTTTTTGGCGGTACGCGGGCCTCTCACTGCCGTGGCCTCTCCCGTTGCGGAGCACAGGCTCCGGCCGCGCAGGCTCAGCGGCCATGGCCCACGGGCCCAGCTGCTCTGCGGTATGTGGGATCCTCCCGGACCGGGGCACGAACCCGCGTCCCCTGCATCGGCAGGCGGACTCTCAACCACTGCGCCACCAGGGAAGCCCCAGCATGTTTAATGAATAGCCTTTTATGTGCTGGACACATTTCTGGATGTCACGGCAGATAGGGTAAAAGAGTAGGATGCGAGGCCGGCCCTCCAGGAACTTACACCCAGCATGGGAGGTAAATACACACAAATGGGGGGAGAAAGTGATGAATGCTACAAACGAGGTATCACGTTTTAGTGAGAGTTCCCGGGAGACACAAATCACATGAATGACAGAGATATTAGGAAGGAGATATATATATATTCTTTTTCAGATTCTTTTCCATTACAGGTTATTACAGGATATTGTATATAGTTCCCTGTGCTATACAGTAGGACCTTGCTGTTTGTCTGTTTTCTGTATAGTAGTGTGTATCTGTTAATCCCAAACTCCTAATTTATCCTCCCCCCATCCCTGCCTTTCCCCCTTTGATAACCATAGGTTTGTTTCCATGACTGTGTCTGGGAAACAGTACACTTTGAATTAAGGATGGTTCATATATAATGAGTTCATGGGGAAAGGGTAAGGCTGGAAAGGTAATTTATAGCCAGATCTTATAATAAATAGACTTCCTGCTCAACATCTCTACTTCGATGTCCAATAATTATCTTAAACTTTAAGATGGTCTAGACAGAACTGTTGGTTCTCCCCATCCAATCCCCCAGCTTTTTTCCCTCAGGTATTTAAAAATCTTCCTCAGTGTTCCTAAAAAGGAGCAGTCATTGTTTCTCTGTCCTTCACCTAGTCACATTCAGTTCATCAGCAAGCTCTGTCTCCAAAATATATCCTCAGTCCAGCCTCTTCTGTCTTCTCCACTATGCTCCAATCCACCATCATTTCATACCTGCTTCCTTGTTTCATTTCTTGCCCTCATATAGCAGCTTGCTTAAGTCAGATCATATCCCCTTGCTTGCTGAAAACCTCCTAGCATCGGCTTCCCGTTGCTCTATCCATGGGAAGACCGTGTCATCCGGGCTCATGATGAGGCTCCAGCCTCTCCCCAGCCTCACCCTCTCCTCTCCTCCCTTGCTTGTCCTGTTCCATTCACACAACTGGCTTTTCTTGTCTTCCTTGAGCTCACCAAGCATGGACCTGCCATAGCATCTTTGCATTTACTGATCCCTCTGTCGGAAACACTGTTCCCTCAGCCTGAAGTGCTCCTCTTTCCTTAGACTCATGGCTCGTATCTCAGCTCGGATGTCACCTCTGCAGGTCACCCCTGACCATCCTAACTAAAGTAGCTCCTTCTCAGTTTTCCTCTACCTCAGAACTCCATTTTTTCCTTTATAGCACTTATCTGCAATGCTCTCCAGTATTTGTTTTTCTCTTTTATCACCATCACTTCTGCTAACTTGTAAGCTCCATAAGACTTTGTCTTATTTACCACTGTCTCTTTAGTCCTTAGCACAGTCCCAAGCACGTGCTCATTAGTCATTTACAAATGCAGATGCCTACGCCAGACACCCAGAAATTCTGATTCATTTGTCTGGGTTGGGGCCAGGCAAAAGAGGAGTTAATTTGTTTGAGTTTTTTTTTTTTTTATCGTATGCATAGTTTTAACTGTGTTATACCTGGTACAATTCCCAGGTGGTTCTGATTCTTAGACAGAGTTAAGAACCCCTGACATAGAGAGTGGAAATCTCTGTAGCATCTTGCTACTCAAAATGGGGTCCTTGGATCAGTATCACCCAGGTACTTGTTAGAGATGCAGATTGTCAGGCTTTAACCCCAGCCTTAGAGAATCAGAATCTGCAGTTTAACAAGATGCCCCAGCTGACTTGTATGCATATTAAATTTGAGAAGCACCCACCTAGCAGAAGTACAGAATTCCTGAGGAGTAAGTGCTTTGAATTTGGCAGGTCGAATTTGCTCTATCTGCAGGACAGTGAGATGGGTGTATCCCTCAGACAGTTGGAAATGTGGTTCTGAGGTCACGGAAAGCAAACCCGAAAGGAAGTAAGCATCCTCACTAAAATGCTTTTTGAGGGTCAGAGTGTGGGGTGTGGTGAGGTCATGAGTGGAAAGAAGAGAAGACGAAAGCATTGGTGGACCGTGGGGACAGCCCTGGTATGGGTGTGAGAGAAGGGGAGCCGAGATGAGGAAGTGGGGAAAGAAAGAGACGGATGGATAATGATGGCACAAGTCAGGGCAGGAGGCGAGGTCAGGAATGAGGTGACCCAAAGCATCTGATTCTGCAGAAAAGTCAGGAGACATAGAGACCAAGAAGTGGCCATGGAGTTCTTTTCCCACAGATGGATGGATGGAGGAACCAAGTGAGGGGAGGAGAGGCTTGAGTCAGTGGTGAGTGGTTGAAAGCAGTGAGTCCACACCACCCGCCCAGGAAGGACTGTGGTCACACCAAGAGGAGAGTTGTGCCTTGAAGGAGTAGGAATGGAGAGGAGCTTTTCTCAAGTGAGAGACCTGGGAATGTTTGTCAGGAAGAAATGTTCAGGGAAAGGGATTGAGTAGATTGGAGATTAAAAGAGAATTTAATTGATGAGACTGGGTCCTGGAGGGGGTAGGAGAGAATCACATTAGACTCGTATGCTTGTTAACATATAGAATGACCTAGATGGGTACAAAATAAACATCCGGCTGCCTTCAGAGAAGGAAACTGGGTGACTAGGGAGGCAGGGTAGCTTTCTTTTTTATTTAAGAAAAACAAACAAACAAAAATAATTTTAAAAACACCTGTGTGTGCTCTACACAGATTTAACAAATGTTAACATTTTCTCAAATTTACTTTAGATTTTTTTTTTTTGTATATGAAGGAAATAATTGCAGGAGAATGTAGTTACTAGTTCAAAAATAAAAGATAATTTTTGATACCCACTGGAAAAAAATAAACTATTAGAGAGAAAGTTGAAGTTCCTCGTTTCCCTTTTTCTGAACATTTCTGTCCTCCCTCCTCTGAGGCAGCCACTAACTATTACGAATTGTGTGTGTGTGTGTGTGTGTGTGTGTGTGCGCGCGCGCGCGCGCACGTGCGCGCACGCGTGTTTGAGAGAGTGTAATGCCCGTAAACGGTGCACTTTGTATAGTTCTACGATTTGCATTTATTCACGCAACATTATATCTGAGATCTATCCATTTTGATACCTTTTATCTGTAATGTTTAACAACAAATATCATATAAGTAAATTCTAGAAGTAAGTTCTGATCTTACAGGTAGCCTTTACTGTATTTGCGTATATTCTCTAGGGGTGGCCATTTACGTTACTTTGAGTTTTCCACTGTTATGCAAATTCCTGCCATGAACACCCTTGCATATGGAGAGATGTACTTATAACCATCTACTCTTTTAAGGTTTCTAAATTTTTTAACCACATGTATTTTTAAGTAGTGTTGCAAGTAAGAAAAATTGATTTTCTTAAAAAATTTCTCGGGCTTCCCTGGTGGCGCAGTGGTTGAGAATCCGCCTGCTGATGCAGGAGACATGGGTTCGTGCCCTGGTCCGGGAAGATCCCACATGCCGCGGAGCAACTAAGCCCGTGAGCCATGGCCGCTGGGCCTGTGCGTCCGGAGCCTGTGCTCCGCAACGGGAGAGGCCACAACAGTGAGAGGCCCGCATACCGCAAAAAAAAAAAAAAAAAATTTCTCAGTATGATCCAGAGAGCACCCAAATCAGAATTACATGGGCCTTTTGTTATAAAATGCAGATTCCTGGGTCCCACCTCAGACCTACTGGATCCACATTATAATGAACCTCCCCAAGTGATTCTTAGGCATCCTCTAGTTTGGGAAGCACCCAGTAGACAGCTCCTTCCTCTGAGAGGAGATGGGGGTGGGGGAGGGCAGGGGCAGGTAGATGGTGGAGGAAGGGTGCTCTTACTTGGAGAGTAACATTGATCAACAGCTCCCCTGTGCCAGGCTATGTGCTAGGGTTTGACATTTAAAGTAGGAGGGAGAGGGGATCCATGGGGATTTATCAAGATGAAATGTCCAAAAGGTTCAAGAGGCCAGGAAATGTGAGTATTGCAGTGAAATACAGTCTCTGGTGTCCACTACTTACTTAGTGGCTGTGTGCCCTTGGGAAGTCACCTAACCTCTCTGAGCTTCCGTTGCTCCATCTGCAAAATGACAGTAGTAATACTACACGCCTAAAAGGAGAGGATCAAATGACGTAAGGCACATAACCTGCTCAGAACTTGACACTTCTTACATGGCTCATAAATGACAGTGTTGACAAGAAGGATGCTTATGACTGTGATTGTTCAATCCCCTTTATAGTCAATACATATATTTTATAGTTTGGCTTGTAACCTCATTGTCTGAAACTCTAACGGTGGTTGATAGTAGCTGGGTATTGCTTTAATATCTCATTATGGACAGAGATCTTAAATATATAGCCCTCCGTCACTCTATTATTCTCATGGAAGAATATGATCAACACCTATAATCGGCTACAAGGTGCAGGTTCTAGAAATGTGTTACAGTGGAGAATGGGGAGTTCTTGTGTTGTTGGAGGTGAGGGCCTGAGTCGTAGGGGAAACATTTCAAACTATAAGTATAGATATATCGCTTACACACACGTTCATTCCAGCATGCAAACACCCAAATTATTCCCCCAGGAGCTGATGTGTGTTAACAAGGGGAGGTGGTAATGCAGCCGCATCCATGCCTCCATCCTTTGAACCTTGCGGGCAGGGCCACTGGCTCAGAGAGGCAGGCGTTGAGGATCCCCCCTGTAGACCAAGGAACACATAGACATAACACAAAGGTGTCCACTGGCTTTCCTCCTGAGCCTCAGCCCGCTTCTTGCCTGTGTCCTGCTTCAGCCCAGAGGAGCTCGAATCCACCACCACAGCCGAGGAAAGCGGGCGAGACCCCCGGCTCTGAGTCTCAGCTCTGCCTCCCGAGAGCTGTGTCACTTAACCTTTTTTTCTTTTAATTAATAGACTTTTTTTTTTTTAGAGCAGTTTTAGGTTTACAGCAAAATTAAGAGGAAGGTTCATGGATGTCCCATGTGTCCCCTCCAGCACACAAGCAAGCCTCCTCCACTGTCAGCATCCCCACCAGACAGGTACATCTGTTGCAATCGATTGACCTACCCTGACATATTAGAGTCACCCCAAACCCATAGTCTACATTAGAAGTCGCTCTCGGTAGTGTACATTCTGTGAGTTGGGACACATGTATCCACCATCGTGGTATCAGAATAATTTCACGCTCCTAAAAATTCTCTGTGCTCCACCTGTTCACCCCTACCTTCCTCCCCCTGAAACCTTGGCAACCACTGATCTTTTTACTGCCTCCGTAGTTTTGCCTTTTCCAGAACGTCGTGTAGTTGGAATCATACAGGATGTAGCTTTTTTTCACATTGGCTTCTTTCTCAGTAATATACATTAAGGTTCCTCCATGTCTTTTCATGGCTTGATGGCTCGTTTCTTTTTAGCTCTGAATGATACTCCATCGTGTGGACACACAACCCTTTTTCAGCCTCAGTTTCCTGGGCTGTCATAAGGGATAATGGGTAGCATAGACCAAGGGAATTCATAATGATGATAAGCATGAAGGTTTAAGTGCTCAGTTCCAGGCTCTCTGTGCTACCTCATCTAGTCCTTCCTGAACCCTATGACATAGGTATTATGAACACTCCCATTTTACAGATGAAAAAACTAAAGCCCAAGGAGGTTAAGTCACTGCTCAAGGCCACAGATCCAGGAAAGCATTGGTCTATTATTCAAACCCAGAAATTCTGACTTCAGGTGTTAGTATTGATGCTGTAACCTCCCTGGAAAGTTCTTAACAGTGTTTGACACATAGTGAAAACATGCTAATGTTACCTCTTATTATTATAAATATTTCTGAAGCAGAGCCACTTAAATAGTAGGTTGCAATTCTTTTTTTTTTTTTTTTTTTTTTTGCGGTATGTGGGCCTCTCACTGTTGTGGCCTCTCCCGTTGCGGAGCACAGGCTCCGGACGCACAGGCTCAGCGGCCATGGCTCACGGGCTTAGTTGCTCCGCGGCATGTGGGATCTTCCCGGACCAGGGCACGAACCCATGTCTCCTGCATCGGCAGGCGGATTCTCAACCACTGCGCCACCAGGGAAGCCCTTTTTTTTTTTTTTTTTAATAAATTTCTTTATTTATTTATTTTTGGCTGTGTTGGGTCTTCGTTGCTGCGCAGGGGCTTTCTCTAGTTGTGGCGAGTGGGGGCTACTCTTCGTTGTGGCGCGTGGGCTTCTCATTGCGGTGACTTCTCTTGTTGCGGAGCATGGGGTCTAGGCACATGGGCTCAGTAGTTGTGGCTCGCGGGCTGCAGAGCACAGGCTCAGTAGTTGTGGTGCACGGGCTTAGTTGCTCCGCGGCATGTGGGATCTTCCTGGACCAGGGCTCAAACCCTTGTGCCCTGCATTGGGAGGCGGATTCTTAACCACTGCACCACCAGAGAAGTCCCTGCAGTTCTTTTCTAACGAGACATACAAAGCACTGAGATGTTCGGAAATTCCCTAGTGCCATGCTGCCAAGGGGTTACAGAACTGGGATGAAAAGCCGTGGGTACCGGAGGCTCCAGGTTGCTCTGAAGAGAGTGCTAATTGATTTGTTAGCGGCTGTTTACTGAGAGCACTTACGGATAGGCTATCCCATTCCATGCTACAACAACCCATTTTAGGAAACAGAGGTGCCCAGGACCCAGCCCTGCTCTCCCTACTCTTCTGAAGCTCCTTCCATGTTTCCCATCGTGCCCTACATCCCTTCTCCCCATCTCAGCCCGGGGGCCAACATCTGCAGCCTGGGCACGTGTCAGAGCGCAGAAGCAGCCCGGGAGCGCTGGGGTCTGTCCCTAGGTGTGGGTGTCTTGGCAGCCAGCACAGCCCCCTGTCATCACCCTGGTCACAGTACATGCTGGTCCGCGGGCAGGCGGCCTCAGCCTGGGCACACCTGCTCACTCCCTGTCCCCTCCACTTCCTCTGCCCTGCATTTCCAGACAGAGTCAAAAATGGGTTCACATCAAATGTGATTTGTCTTCTTTCAGTGTAATTTTCTATTTATAGACAGCTTTCTCTTGGGAGGCACTGTCCTCCTTCCTCTGTCTCGGTTTTTTTCTGGGTAGTTGGGGATAAACTCTTGGTGGTTGTTTTTGAGCCCTGTGGTCAGCCGTCCAGCTGGTCATTCATTCAGAATGTCTCCAGAAAGCCAGTGGTTACCCTTATAGGAGTCTTTGCTGATTTCTCTGGCCTCTGAGACCTCTGTGGAACTGTGCCTGTGTAGCTAGTGTGAAGTGTTGAAAAGAAATATCTGACCTGGGCCAGCAGTGTCCGCATCCACAGGCTCCTCCTGGTGAGATGATGAGGATGATAATTACAACATTATAACAGCAGCTGATACTCACAGGCACTCCTCTAAGTGCTAAAAGGGATTCCCTCATTCCTTCGAGGTATATGCTGCTCTGATCCCCTCTACACAGATGAGGAGATAAGCACACAGAAGTGAAGGCCATGGCTGACCAGGGGATGCTTGGGATCCAGCCCTGCAGACCTCTCTGGCCCAGCCACCCTACCATCCCCCTCCAGCCCTGTGTCCTAGCCACATCAGCTTTGGTTTGGTCCCTTGGATACACTATGTGATCTCCTGCCACGGGTCCTTTGCACATGCTTTCCCACGCAGGACCACTGTTCCCTCCACTCTACAGCTGATTTACCCTGAACCATCTTTCACATCTCAATTGCGACTTCTTCAAGGATGTCCTACTCAACCTTCCCTGACCACGTGTCCCATTAAAGCTCCGATGGTGCCACCTGCCTCTCCTCGATGGCGCTGGTCAAAGTTTAAACTCTACTTTTATTTGTGCAATTTTCCAATTAATGTCTGGCTCTCCCCCCAGACCATAACTCCATGAGAGGCTTAAAAGTGCTGCCTTGTACATAATTCTATCATTGCACCTACTATGCTGGACTGAAATGATTTGTTTATTCATCTTGTCTCATCCCTTGGTCTGTGAATTTTCTGAGGGCAGCGTTCAGGGCTTTTTCTAACACAGTGCTCGGCTCACTAAATATTTGGTGAGTTGAATTGAATGAACTGGGTTTGGGTTTAATTAAACAGTGTTAACTTGGGAAAGGGCACCTGAAAGTTCGGAACTTTGGATGGAGCGAGCCCACAAAATACAGTCATTCAGAATCACCCCTTGGAAATCTGGAGCGATTTTAGACAGGAGGTTAGCTTTTTTAAAAAGCCAAGTTCCCTTATCATTTGGATAGCAGACTAGAAGGATCCATGACTTTCCTAAAGAAGCATCATATTGCAGTTACAAATGTAAGAGAAGCGAGGACGAAAGGATGTCTGCCTCTCCGAGGTTCATCTGAAGTTTAGTAAAAGAGCATAAATAACTAGTGGAATCTCATTGGAAGTTGTGTTGGGATTTGGTGCCTTAAGCCCTCGGCCTTGCGTCATTTCCTTATCTCTCCTGGATGACCTTGCTGGCTCACTCCCCAGTGCTGTTGTCTTTGACTCTGTAAACGTCGTGGTCTGGTTGCAAGGGAGCATTCCCCTCTTTGGGGCTGGTCCTTTCCAGGACCTGATGCCGCTCAGTCTGGCAAATGGACCCCAGGTCTTCCTTGAAGGAGAAAGAGAAAGGGGGCTTCTTTTCCGCCCAGAGGATGAGCGGGGCAGGGGGCAGGTCACTGGTTAGAGGCTGGTGCTGACCCAGCAGGGTTCATGAAGAAAGTGCCAGGTAAACTGTGGGCTCCCACATCCAAAGCGGGGCCGGCCTCAGCTCTGGCCACCCTGGCTCCAAGGAAAACAGGGAGTTTTTCAGAAGAGCTGTTTTCCTTTCATCCTGGCCCCTCCTTCCTGTCATAACAGATTATGAGTGTGTTCTTTGGCAGATTGAACAGCCCCTTTAAAGAAGTTAGAAGCCATTTCTGAGTTGAGAGGATTAACCTAGTTAAATTTAATAGTTGCAGCACACGATAGATTAACAGGTAATTTGAAAGAACTTTATTGAGGCTCCAGTAACCCATTATGATGCTCATAGATTTTCAACTGTTTTGCAGTAAAAACACATGAGGGATTAAAGTGACACTATCCTCCTCTTGTCCCCCATTGTGAACACCCCTGGCACATAGTAGGTGCTTTTGGCAATATTTGCTAAAGGAATAGAGGAAACATGAGGCTGACCTAATGTTCTGACAACTCTCTGGAATGAGACAAAACCCCACAGTCTTCAACAGACTTTGCTCAAATGCATTGGGTAATGACACATACGACTGTTTGACGTTCTCCGTGGGTTTCTAGACCTAGTGCCCGCTTATCCAAAATAATGAATTTACTCCCAACAGTTAACAAATGTACGAGGAATCCCAGTGGCTTAACTCAGATCAAAGGAGGGTATTTTTTTTTAAAAAGAGTCACCAAGGAATCATTCTTAAGAGGAGGCAGAGTCCTGTGTAACCTGAAAATGTAGCACAAATATTGAAAAAGAACATCTTGGGGTTTCAGTGGCTAAGGCAGAAGAAACTCAAAGATGTGTTGAAGCTAGAATTGGAGCTGCCTTCCAAACTGAAAATCAGACTTTTGTCCTGCCTTTAGTGGGCTGGGCCCAGGCTGGTGCAGTGGAGCCCCGGTCCAGAAGAGGGCGCTCTGAGCTAAGTGTGCCGACCGCAGCCGGGAAATCAGGGTCCTTGAAAGAAGCTGTTTATGCTTTACCTTGTTTGTCCTGCCTGTTTTTGTGTTCTCTGTAGGAATGAGAGAGGGTTTTCCCTCCTCTGTGCCAAAGAATGATCTTCTGCAAATATAATTAAACTGATGATTTCATAGATTAAATACCAAATCCTAGGCGTTTAATTTTGTTTAAAAAATTTTTAATAGCCTTCAACCTTTGGTCTCCCTGAAATCCGTGATCACATTTCCTGCATTGTGGCTCTTTTAATGTATTTCAGTGGGCCCTCGGGAATCAGTATCTTCTTCAAATATTGACTCTAGTCCTAGAAGATGGATGTTCAAACCAAGAAGAGTAGAGTGTTATTTTCTCTGAAAGTTATTTGTATTTGTCCCATCTTTATCAGGTTAATGAAGGCGTTACCTATGAATAAGTACCACCCTACTCACAGCATTCTGATTAAAAAGAAAGCTGTATAGTCATCAGACTGGGATACATTAAAGCCTTGTTTTCAATTGTACAAGCTTCCTTGGAAACAGACCTTCTTCCCTGCATTTTTTTTATACCCAGGCCCTGAGGAAGAAGCAGACAAATTGAACAAGTCCTTTGAGGAAGCTGCACACTGTGTGCGGACTCTGTGACCAGTGAGTCCAATATTAAGAGTTTGTCTTATGGAGGGACTCACCCCAGGGTGAGTCAATGTATGAGGTTCACAGCCGCACTGTTTGCCATAGCAAGAGCTTGGAAACCATGTTGCATGAGTAGTGAAATGATAAATTATACAGCCAAGCAAATCCCAGGCAGGTGGAAAAAAATAGAGAGCTGGACATACAATATATGAACCTAGATAAGTGGGGAAGAGAAAGCTCTAGAACAGTATGTGTGGAATTATCCCATAACTGATTTTAAAAGTTATATGTCTATGTGTAGATACATAGATAGAAACCTGAAAAAATGATTACCTCTGGGGAGTGGGATGGAGTCGGTGAAAATACATCGCAGGTATTTTTCTAATATAAAGAGGAAACAGTAACATTTGTAAAGCCTTCTGAAAAGAGGGCAAGAATGCTGTGCTCTCAGCCTTTCCTTTCAGCCCCAAACTTGCTAAATGTCTTCCACCTAAAGCCTCCTTCCCACCATCCCTGGAGCCCTCCTGCTCCCTCCTCACTATCAGCTTTCCCCATGGCCAAGCTTCCCCCCAAAATGTCACTGCCTCCACCCCCTCTCAATCATCACCAGCCCTCTGGAGTCCTCCTTCCACCAAAGCTGCCCGTGGAAAAGCTTGCCCGTGAGGTTCTCCAGAACTGGGGTTGCAAACTGGTGACCCATGAGCCAGAGGTGGCCTGAGGCCGTGTGGTTTGCTGGAGCCGCACTTTGGTTGTAGTTGCTGTTAATCGATTCAGCATGTACCAGTTGGGAGATCTCACTTGGACCCAGCGCTGTCTGCCCTCGCTTTAACCATCAGAAGATCTGACCCATTGTATCCACCATTAGGCTGTGGGGCAGCCTGACCCAGGGTTTCCACTGTTTCCTCTTATGGACTCTCCTACCCCCATGGGCAGTAGAGCTTTCAGTCCCGTTCTAGACCATTCTCCTCTGTCTGGTTTCGACAGTTGCACTGGCTTCCAGGTCCTCCTCTTTAACTGCATTTGCTCAGTGTCCTGTCCTGGCTTCTTGTCCGTTAGCCCCCTTTCGACGTCCAGCATCCCTCAAGGGTCTGTCCCGGCTGTCCTCTCTCAACCATGTGCGTTTTGTCCTCCTCTCCCTGCGTGTCCTTGTCTGCCTCAGCTTCCACCTGTGTCTCCCAAATCCCAGATTGCTTCTGCCTTAATGAATGACAGTACAGTGGTTACAGAGTAACCCAGACTACAAACCTTGGTCATATTCCCTTTCCCTCGCTACCCACAGGCATCTCCTAATGATTTGACCTAAGTATTCCTTACATGTTTGTTCCTTTCCTTCACTACCATCAGTGACTTGGGTCGGGCCAGCAAAATCTTGACTTCTATCCAAGGCGATTGCTTCTAATTTTTCTCTCCGTAGCTTATTCCTCTTACCTCACCCACAACACCTCCAGCCTTGCCCTCCCAAACCACAGTTCTGATCATGCTTCATCCTCACTCAGATACCCTCTGCTCATTCTTCACTGCCTGCAGGCCAAAGCCCAAACTTCTTAGCTTGGCATTCAAGGCCTTTTATGATCTGGTTCCAACCTTTATTCATTCAGGCAACAAACCAAGCACCAAACAACAAACCAAGTATATCAGGCCTTGGAGATACTTTTATGAAAAAGGTAAATCATTGTCCCTGTCCTTATGGGACCACATTGTACCTGGGACTTCACAGATAATACACACACCCACACACATGAATTAAAGGACAAAGAAAGAAAAATTCAGTCTCAAGGAACCAAGGCAGAGAATAAAGGGTAAATCCAACTCTAGAATAGTCAGGCAAGACTCCTTGAGGAGGTAACATTTAAGCTGAGACCTGAAGGAAGAGAAGGTGCAGAGATCTGGGGGTAGCTCACCAGGCAAAGCCCCTCCTTCTCATGCCTGCCTCTCTTCACTCCCCCTTTTTTTTTTTAATCTGTTCTGTACTCCATGCCTGCTGAACCACCATCTATCTGTACCTGTATACACTGTACTCTGGGGGTGCTTCTGCCCCAACTGTGAACTTCTCAAAGGAAGGAACTTGCTTGTTCATGGTGCTTTGTACATGATAGGCTCAATAATTATGAGATGAAAAAGTGGATGGAACAATGGATGGGTGGGTGGATGGATGGATGGATGGATGGGTAGGTAGGTGGATGGATGGGTGGATGGATGGGTAGGTAGGTGGATGGATGGGTGGATGGACAGATGGGTGGAAACACACATGCTTTGAGATGAGCTGGGTATAGTGTCATTTGGGTATAGTTACATAACCAACAAAGCTGAGGCCTTGAGTTTGCTGGAGTTGCCTTGTGCTGGGGGAAGAGTCGCTGAAAAGAATTCTCACTCAGTTTGGCTACTTGTCATTTTTCTATTTAACCATCCTTATTGTTGTGAAATGGGCAAGTGGTTTTTTTTTTTACAAATATAAAACAATAACATTAAAAATTTTTTCTTTAATAAACAGCTCTTGCTTCAATTCTAAGGGGAATTTTTAGATAGAAAAGTAAGAGGCCGTATAGCCGGTGCTCCAGTCCCCGGCCTCTGCAGCCAGATCACTGTGGTCAAATACTGATCCAAACACTTACCCACAGAAGATCCTGGGAAACCTCACCAAGCCCCCAGTTTCTTTACCTATAAAGCATAACTAATAATAGTCCCTACTTTCACAGTGTTGCTGGGAGGATTCGGTGACATGTGTAAGTGTTAGCACAGCACCTGAAACAAAGGAAGGGCTCAAAAACTGGGAGGAGCCACAATTAGAGGAGTGATGTTTTCTCAGCCTGGCCCATCCACATGCCTCCAAAAGCTTCTCAAAGAATCCTAGGTAAACATGTCAAAGGACATGCACTTGGAGCTGTTTTTCTGGTTCTGGTGGAGAGTTGCCCAGACGGTCCTTGACTCTGCTGGAAGTGGCCACAGACACAGCCACAAGCAGAGTTAGGTTGGATTCCAACCACATCCTGTGCCCACTGCCCATGTGGGCCTGGCTCACTGCTGAGCGAATCAGCTCACCAGTTTTGTCACACAGCGTGACTGGAGCTGCTCTTCATTTGTCTGTAGCCTGGGCTTCCTCCCAAGACCTCACCTGTTAGGTAGCTGAAGAGCAGCATCAGTCTCATCCAGTACAAGAATCTAAAAGGTCCTGTTGGGTGATGCTCCACTCCCTAGAGTGTCCCTCATCTTTGGCCACCCTCTCTGCTCCTCTCGGAAACATTGTCTAGCTGTAAGGGGAGCAGAGGTCACTCAGCCTCTCACTGGAAGAGTCGAGACCCTCACTCAGGGGCCTCTGGGGCCCAAGGTCTAGGTGTGGAGCCCTCTTCCTGCTCTGTTACTGCCCACCCGCGGCCTTCACGGCTCAAGTTGAGGCCCTGGTCTCTCTTGGCTTGGTCAAGGCCCAGGGCGGCTCCCTGGCTCACTAGCTCTTGCCGGCCAATGGGCCCCTCTGGGTCTCTGCCTCCCAGCCCAGGAGGTCTGCCCCGGCCCTGCTACAGGTCACCACACAAGGGCCTCTGGCCCTCATCTCAGCATCTGTATCACACAGCAACAGCAGGACATCTGGAGTACATACAGACTACACCCACTTGCCATGGGCTCAGGCCTGTCCACCCTCTCAGTTCTCCAGGCCTCCCCATGTTGCAGGGCCAGGGTTACCCCCAGCTCACTGGGATGTTGCCAAAGACACAGCCACCTCCACCCCCTACACACACACAGTCATATCATCTTCAAGGCTGACCCCCTGTGGCAGGTGGGCATCCCCTTACACGGTGGTAGAAGCTCCACAGTCTGTCTGCCAGGCCCAGCCCTTGCTATGTTAAAAGGGAGCTCAAGCAATTTCTCAAATCTTCTCTCTACAAATCTTGGCAGTTGAGCTGACTGCCCTTTTTATTTGGCGTTCCCATTTCCTTTCCTGGCTCCAGGTGACAGGGCTCCTGACCTAGCCTCCGGGAAGGGAGGCTCCAAATGGAACCTGGTTTAAAGGCAGCAGGATGGGGTGAGGGGGATCAAAATGCATTGCTTCACTTTTGCAAAATATTCTCCCTCATCCAAGTCCTCTTCCAGGCCTGCCGTAGCTCATGGAGCCGGTGTCCTTCAAGGCACTTTTCTTTGCTCCATTCTTAGTTATGTTCATTCAGCAATGTTATTGAGCACCTGTGACAGGCACATACTCTGCTGGGAATCAAATCAGTGGCTGCCTCGTAAACATAATACGGATATTCTCATCTCCATGAGAAAAGATGTTCAACATCATTAGCCTTCAGGGACATGCAGATCAAAACCACAATGAGATACCATTCACATCTACTAGGATGGCTACAATCAAAAGATGGATAATAACAAGTGTTGACAAGGATGTGGGGAAATTGGAGCCCCTGTACGTTGCTGGTGGGAATGTAAAATTGGTGAGCCACTTTGGAAAACAGTTTGACAGTTCCTTAAACAGTTATCCATAGGGTTACCATATGACCCAACAATCCCACTCCTAAGGATATACCCAAGATACATGAAAACATATGTTCGTACAAAAATGTATGTATTAATGTTCAGAGTAGCATTGTTTATAATAGCCAAAAAGTGGAAATAACCCAGATGTCCATCAAATCGTGAATGAATGGATAAACAAAATGTGGTATATCCATACAGTGGAGTGTATTATTTGGCTATAAAAAGGAGTAAAGTACTGATAAAATGCTACAACATAGATGAACCTTGAAAACAATATGCTAGTGAAAGAAGCTGGTCACCAACACTGTATATTATACAATTCATTTATGTGATATGTCCAGAATTGGCAAACCTATAGAAACAGAAAGTGGATTTGTGGTTGCCAGGGGCTGGGGGAGGAGGCACTGAGGAGTGATGGCTTAATGGGTGTGCGGGTTTTAGCACAATGAAAATGCCCTGAAATTAGATAGTGGCAGTATTTACACAACTCTGTCAATATAGTAAAATGCATTGAATTGTACACTTTATTATTATTATTTTTTTTGCGGTACACGGGCCTCTCACTGTTGTGGCCTCTCCCTCTGCAGAGCAGAGGCTCCGGACGCGCAGGCCCAACGGCCATGGCTCACGGGCCCAGCCGCTCCGCGGCATGTGGGATCTTCCCGGACCGGGGCACGAACCCGTGTCCCCTGCATTGGCAGGCAGATTCTCAATCACTGCGCCACCAGGGAAGCCCTGGGGTTAGCACTTAAAAAAAAATTATTTATTTTTGGCTGCATTGGCTCTTCGTTGCTGTACGAGAGTTTCTTACTGCAGTGGCCTCTCCCACTGCACAGCACGGGCTCCAGGCACGTGGGCCCCAGCAGCTGTGGCACGCAGGTCTAGTTAGTCCACGGCATGCGTGGATCCTCCCAAACCAGGACTCGAACCTGCGTCCGCTGCACTCGCAGGCGGATTCCCAACCACTGCGCCACCAGGGAAGTCCCCAGGGTTAGCACTTTAATCAAACATGAAAACAAATAATATTGAACCTTCAGTAAAAGTTTACATAGATGGAAAGTGGAAATTTTGTTGAACTGGGGCTTTGTGGGAAGTTAGGCTGAGTTGAGACAGTCATTCAGAAAAGAAGAGAGACTCTGAAGGACAGAGCCTGAGTGAGAAGAAGCTTAATCAGGAAAGAAAAAGAACATGGGCATTTTCCAATAGAATGATTTTGCCATTAGGAGACGTGTCCAAGTTGTGATTTTAATTTCTCATTGAAGTGGGGAGCAATATTGAGAAAGGGGAAAATGCCAAGTACCCTCCTTCATTTCCAGTGTCGGGAAGGCTCTGAGATGAGATGTGCAGCGAAAGAGTAACTCAGTGGCCCGGAGGGGAGGGAACAAGGGTGTTTCAAAGAGATGGGGAAGATTTCTTGAAAGAGCAATTGCCTCCTTCACTATGGAAAATCATGGGAAGGACAGCCAAGAGGTCACGACAGTGGGCAAGCAGATATATAATGATACACAGCTGGGAAACCAAGAGGCCATCTTGTAGCTACACAGCCCACAGTGGGTGATGGAGGTCTTGGCATCAAAAATTTAAACAAGGAAAGTTGTCCAGTTGGTTTTTTCCACACATACTACCTCCTCATTCCACATCTCTTTCCCCCATGTGTTCATTTTGACACGCAGGGATTCTAGAAAGCCTTAAATGAGAAGGAGGTATGAAACAGGGCTAGGAAGTGATTAAGATGTGAATAAGGCTCTTGAACAAGGCAGGGTCAGGCCAAAGAGTTAGGACACTTGGAAAGATGGGAGGAGGCAAGGAAGATGTGGGAAGAATAAAGTTCAGGGTCAAGGATAATGTTGCAAAATCTGGCACAAATCACCAGCTGGAGTTTGGGAAAAAGGAGAGATGGGTCAGAGAAAGACCTGGGACTGAAGAGGCTTATGAACTAGGCAAAGGAAGGGCAGAGCTTCAGATCTTCTTAAATGGGTCACCTGACCTGGCAACCAGAGGATGACACATCCCCAGAGCTCAGGGGGAGCTAGAGACTTGGAGTAAATCCAGGCATAGATGAGCCTGTGAAGATGAACGAGACCAGGTTTTCTTTTCTCTTGAAGTCAGTGCCTCTGTTGTGTTTTTGGTTTGTGTAGCTGGCTGCCCACCAGCAGGAACAAATGACAAAGATGGCCCATCTCCTTCAGAGGCAGTGTTGCCTGATGGTTAGGGACGGGGATTTGGGGCACAGGAGGTTGCCAAGGACACATCCAGGCTCTCCAGCTCCATAGTGCTGTGTCACTGACCATGACACAGCCTCTGCTGTGTCCTCCTCGCTAACAGCAGGGGTGAGAAGAAAGGGCTATTTGTTGGCTTGAAGTAAGATAGCAAAGGCAAGGCTTTTAGCACATCATGGCACTTAGAACATTTCTCCAAGCCTCAGATGCAGTTTTCTTTTGGTATTTTAACATCCCTAATATTAGGATATGCATTTTTCTTAGTGGTACCTAAAATGATGGCATATGTTACAATTTATGGTGCCTTAGGTTTGATACAGAAGGAGCCATCCAGTAAGTGACAGTGGAGGTGTTTTGTGGCTGTTCTACCCGGGCTAGATTTGTGGCTGTGTCCACATCCTGGGTTTCTTTCTCTCTGGGCTGATTGAGCCTTTTCCCTGGGGAACAGGAACCCGGGCCCTGGAGTTAGCCCTGCAGAAGGCAAGCCTTGTCTTGGCTACTACTGGACGTGAGACCGAAGCTAAACAGTGTCACCTCTCTGAACCTCAGTTTCCTCTGCTCTACAAGGGGGATAACAATATTACCTACACTCAGAGGGATATTGTGAGGATAAGATGAGATAAGGGTATATAAAGTGCTTTCTTAGCACAGTGCTTCACTGAATCAATGTTAGATGATGATACAAATAAATAATTTTACCTTATATAACAAGATTTCATCTTGTTAGAAGTATCGATATTGCTATTATTATGCCTGAGTTACCTCAGGAGCCCCACTACGAGCATCCATCTCAGACTCTGAGTGGGAAGAGATCTCAGAACCCAAGTCAGGCCTCATGCTCTGTGACTGTGCCTGGGACTGTAGCCTCCCACTGTCTCACCTTGAACCGCCCCCTCCTTCCCTCGGCCTCCTTCAGGACTCAGGACACGTGACTTCAGGAACTGTTTTTCTTGGGAAGAGGGCTGGCTCGCTCCCCCTTGGAAAAGGCCACCCCAGATCCTGGCTGGGGTTTTTCTCAAGCAATTAATGACCCAGGACCTCCCCCAACAAGGATCTTTTCTGTTGCTTCATCTTCCTGTCTCCTCTTGCGCCCTTGCGCACTTCACCGAGCTATCTGCCTCTGTCCTTGCTGGCATCCTGTGCCCGAAATGTAAATGGCGTATTTTTCTCCAAGCTTCTTTCCTCTACCTAATGAGTCTTACGTATCAGAATCAATCAAGCTTTACAGTTTTAACATTAGTAACTCACACACCCAGAGCCTCCCCATGTCTTCAGATCCCCCCTTGGTCTCGCCCATCCAGAGCTCTCCGTGGTCCTGAGAGCATCACACAGCCTTCCTCTTCAAGTGCCACAAATGAGCTTTTCCTCAGGGGACGCTGCAGAGCCTCACGGGTAGACAGACTTGGCTAATCCCTTTCTTTAAAAAAAAAAAATTAACTAATTAATTAATTTTTGGCTGCCTTGGGTCTTTGTTGCTGTGCACGCACTTTCTCTAGTTGTGGCAAGTGGGGGCTACTCTTCAGTGCAGTGTGCGGGCTTCTCATTGCAGTGGCTTCTCTTGTTGCAGAGCACCGGCTCTAGGCGCGTGGGCTGCAGTAGTTGTGGCACGCGGGCTTAATAGTTGGGGCTCGCGGGCTCTAGAGCGCAGGCTCAGTAGTTGTGGCGCACGGGCTCTAGAGCGCAGGCTCAGTAGTTGTGGCGCACAGGCTTAGTTGCTCTGTGGGATCTTCCCGGACCAAGGCTTGAACCCGTGTCCCCTGCATTGACAGGCGGATTCTTAACCACTGCACCACCAGGGAAGCCCGACTAATCCCTTTCTTGAGCCCTAATCTTTCTCATCATTTCGTGAGCACAGAAGATGGAGCTAATGCCTTTTCCCCAGGTTGGCTCTCTGGCAAGACTTTCTCTTTTGACATGAGGCACGCTCCCCACCCACCCACCCCCACCAACCCCTGCCCTGCAATCTGCCTTGTTCTGCCTTTTATAATTGGCCTGCCTTGCTGCACCTTGGATGGGGAGATTCCGTGTAACGCAAGCCACTCTAGTGCGGCATGGCGTCTGATAAAAGTCTCAGGCTTTGTCAATGAAACAGCCACTGCCTCCCTGTCAACGTCATTTTCAGGGGACTAGATCTGGAGCAGCATTATGGGCCTGCCCCTCAGGGAAGCTTGGTATTAGGAGTCTTCACTGCATTTGTAACAGAGTGACTCTCGTGGTTTAAGGAGTGTGTTCAAAAGGTCCCAGCTCCTCAAAGCTTGTTTCTGCTCGCTTAAAACTCTTCAGGATGAGAGGTAATGTGCTGGAGGGTGTGGGATGAAAGATTTCACAAAATGCAGCAGCAGCAGCAACATGGCATGGTTGAGTCAGAAAGTAGAAAGCACGGCATGTTAGACAAGATTCCCCACATTTACTTATTTACTAGTCTGTCTGCCTGTCTGTACATGCTCTGACATGTTCAGAGAAGGACATATGGCATTTAAGCCAAGATGTATTTAAGATGCATTTAAGCCAAGATGCATTTAAGCCAAGTGATGTATTAAGATGTCTACAGGTTAGTAAGACAAGCATACTCAAGGCTAGTGAAGATGTAAAGCGAGGGAAGGCTCCCTGGAGCCCCTCCCAGGCCCTTGTGGGGAGAGGCAGTAGGCAGGCAGGAGTGATGCTCTCCCACTAGTGAATGTCCCACTCTGCAAATGTTTTCTTCTGGGGGGGCTCTGAAAGGTCAAAGTGCCTGATGCTCTCAGGCTTTGGAGCCTGGGGCTCCATTCCTGCAGGCTCTCGGGGGCGAGCTCCTGCCTTATTTATCACAGAAACGAATGGAGGGGGCACCCGGCCAGCCTGGTGGTGGCTGCGTGTTCAGCCCTCTGGGAAAACAGCCCTATTCCTTTCCCAGCCTTCCTGTCCCAGCTCTCCCCTCTGGCCCCGCTCCCAGGACATGGGATGCCAAGCAGTGCCTGCCTGCCTGCCCGCCTGCCTGCCCGCCCTGCTCACAAAGGCAGGTCTGTCTGGAGCTGAGCAGGGCAGGCCCACGGGGAGGACTGGCACTCCACACCATGCCCCGTCCTTAAGGAAATGGACAGATCTAGTCTAGTGTTGGGGAGAGGGTGTTCTCCTCATGCAATACCTCCTCTCAGACTCAGTAGAGAGGCCGCGGATATGTGAAAGGAAAATGCTTTGGAAGTCTGGTCCAACAAGGGCTGTGAATGCAGCCTGTCGCCACCCAAATCCAATCAGATTAAATCCTCCTGGATTCAGTAAGCCTCCATCTAATCCTTTGCCCCTGAATCAGTCAAAAGTGTTTAGCTTTGCTTTGAAAACTGGCTCCATTTCCTAGTTAACACATGTAAGAGGAGACTCGGCCACTAAACATCCTGCATTTGCCCAGTGATTGTGATTTGCCGTATGACCTTGAGGAGACTGCTCTTGGCTTCACTGTCCCCATTCACTTAATTGAGCCACACCTACTAAGGGCCTATTAAGCACAGGGACCTGACAAGACACAACAAGGGAATAAAGGTGGAGTTGAGGTCCAAGGCATGAGCTCTGAAGTCTGGCTTCCTGGGTTTAAATCCAGAGAGTCAGTTCACCTCTCTGAGCATCAGTTACTTGACCTGTAAAGTGAGGCCAGTGATAGCACCCACCCTACATGTTCATCATGAGGGTGCAAGGAGGTAATACAGGTAAAAGCACTTAGCACAGCGCCTGCCACATCTAAAGCATCTCATAGTTTTAGCTATTATTTTGTTGTTCGATTGTTCAAGATGAATAAGACAAGTTCCCTGTCCTTGATGGAGGATGAGAAGCTGAATCGTAAGCAAGACAGACTGTGATAAATGCTGTGATGAAGGTGCCGAAGGCTGGAGGGAGAAGCGGTCCAGGAGGATTTAGTGGAAGCTGTGGCAGAGGAGAGGGATAGCTTGAACAAAGGCCTGGGCATGGGCAGGTAGAGGTGGTCTGGTCTCAGCCTGAGTGACTGGTACTGTTGTGGGGGCAGGGGGGTGCGTGCAGGATGTGCAGGATCGTGCACCTAGTTTGGCGTCCCACCACCGAGGACCCCCTAATAATGCCATCCCAAAGACTGTAGACTTCTATCTGCAAGCAGTGGGGAACCAGTGGAGATTTTTGAGAAGGGAATTGGGAAGATGCTTCTGATAACATTTTATAGGAAAATCTTGGTGGGGGTTGGGGAGAGCTGGGCAGAGGCAGAGCAGAGGCTGAGGGGCACTTGCTGTGCGTTTCCATCTCAGAAAAATTCATCAGTCTTCAAGTCCTTGCTTAATCTTCATCTTCTTTACTTGAATGCAAGCTCACGTAGGACAGGGGCCGTGTGCTTCCTTCACACAGCTGTACCCCCAGCACAATCCCCAGTGCTTCATAAATAGTTGTTGAATTGAAGTAGATAAAAGATGTGAAACTAGAGCTGTGAGAGTAGAAGGGAGGGAATGGGTATAAAGTCACATGGGGAGATTGGTTCAAGATGGAGGAGTAGAAGGACATGCGCTCACTCCCTCTTGTGAGAGCACTGGAATCACAACTAAATGCTGAACAATCATCAACGGGAAGACACTGGAACTCACCAAAAAAGATACCCCACATCCAAAGATGAAGGAGAAGCTGCTATGAGACCGTAGGAGGGGCGCAATCACAATAAAATTAAATCCCATAACTGCTGGGTGGGTGACTCACAAGCTGGAGAACACTTATACCACAGAAGTCCACCCACGGGAGGGAAGGTTCTGAGCCCCACATCAGGCTTCCCAACCTGGGGGTCCGGCAACGGGAGGAGGAATTCCTAGAGAATCAGACTTGGAAGGCTAGTGGGATTTGACTGCAGGAGTTCGACAGGATTGGGGGAAACAGAGACTCCACTCATGGAGGGCACACACAAAGTAGTGTGCGCATCAGGACCCAGGAGAAGGAGCAGTGACCACATAGGAGACTGAACCAGACCTACCTGCTAGTGTTGGAGGGTCTCCTGCAGAGGTGGAGGGTGGCTGTGTCTCACTGTGAGGACAAGGGTACTGGCAACAGAAGTTCTGGGAAGTACTCCTTGGCGTGAGCCCTCCCAGAGTCTGCCATTAGCCCCACAAAAGAGCCGGGTAGGCTCCAGTGTTGTGTCACCTCAGGCCAAACAACCAACAGGGAGGGAACCCAGCTCCACCCCTCAGCAGTCAAGTGGATTAAAGTTTCACTTAGCTCTACCCACCAGAGCAACACCCAGCTCTACCCACCACCAGTCCCTCCCATCAGGAAATGTGCACAAGCCTCTTAGACAGCCTCATCCACCAGAGGGCAGACAGCAGAATCAAGAAGAATTACAGTCCTGCAGCCTGTGGAACAAAAACCACATTCACAGAAAGATAGACAAGATGAAAAGGCAGAGGGCTATGTACCAGATGAAGGAACAATATAAAACCCCAGAAAAACAACTAAATGAATTGGAGATAGGCAACCTTCCAGAAAAAGAATTTAGGATAATGATAGTGAAGATGATCCAGGACCTCGGAAAAAGAATGCAGGCAAAGATCGAGCAGATGCAAGAAATGTTTAAGAAAGACCTGCAAGAATTAAAGAACAAACAAACAGAGATGAACTATACAATAACTGAATGAAAAATACACTGGACGGAATCAGTAGCAGAATAATTGAGGCAGAAGAACGGATAAGTGACCTGGAAGACAGAATGGTGGAATTCACTGCTGCAGAACAGAATAAAGAAAAAAGAATGAAAAGAAATGAAGACAGCCTAAGAGACCTCTGGGACAATATTAAATGCAACAACATTCACATTATAGGGGTCCCAGAAGGAGAAGAGAGAGGGAAAGGAACTGAGAAAATATTTGGAGAGATTATAGTTAAAAATTCCCTAACATGGGAAAGGAGACAGCCACCCAAGTCCAGGGAGCGCAGAGAGTCCCAGGCAGGACAAACCCAAGGAGAAACATGCTGAGACACATAGTAATCAAATTGATAAAAATTAAAGACAAAGAAAAATTATGAAAGCAACAAGGGAAAAGTGACAAATAACATACAAGGGAATGCCCATAAGGTTAACAGCTGATTTCTTAGCAGAAACTCTACAAGCCAGAAGGGAGTGGCATGATATATTTAAAGTGATGAAAGGGAAGAACCTATAACCAAGATTACTCTACCCAGCAAGGATGTCATTCAGATTCAGTGGAGAAATCAAAAGCTTTACAGACGAACAAAAGCTAAGAGAATTCAGCACCATCAAACCAGCTCCACAACAAATGCTAAAGAAACTTCTCTAAGTGGGAAACACAGGACAAGAAAAGAACCTACAAAAACAAACCCATAACAATTAAGAAAATGGGAATAGGAACATACATATTGATAATTACCTTAAACGTGAATGGATTAAATGCTCCAACCAAAAACCACAGGCTCGCTGAATGGATACAAAAACAAGACCCATGTATATGCTGTCTACAAGAGACCCACTTCAGACCTAGGGACACATACAGACTGAAAATGAGGAGATGGAAAAACATGTTCCATGCAAATGGAAATCAAAAGAAAACTGGAGTAGCAATACTCATATCAGATAAAGTAGACTTTAAAATAAAGAATGGGGCTTCCCTGGTAGCACAGTGGTTGAGAGTCTGCCTGCCGATGCAGGGGACACGGGTTCGTGCCCCGGTTTGGGAAAATCCCACATGCCGCGGAGCGGCTGGGCCTGTGAACCGTGGCCGCTGAGTCTGCACGTCCGGAGCCTGTGCTCTGCAGCAGGAGAGGCCACAACAGTGAGAGGCCCACGTACCGCAAAAATAAATAAATAAATAAATAAATAAATAAATAGAATAAAATAAAGAATGTTATAAGAGGCAAGGAAGGGCACTACATAATGATGAAGGGATCAATCCAAGAAGAAGATATAACAATTATAAATATATATGCACCCAACATAAGAGCACCTCAAAACATAAGGCAACTGCTACAGCTGTGAAAGAGGAAATTGACAGTAACACAATAATAGTGGGGGACTTTTAACACCTCACATACACCAATGGACAGATCATCCAAACAGAAAATTAATAAGGAAACACAAGCTTTAAATGACATAATAGACCAGATAGATTTAATTGATATTTATAGGGCATTCCATCCCAAAACAGCAGATTACACTTTCTTCTCAAGTGCACGTAGAACATTCTCCAGGATAGATCACATCTTTGGTCACAAATCAAGCCTTGGTAAATTTAAGAAAATTGAAATCATATCAAGTATCTTTTCTGACCACAGCACTATAAAATTAGAAAGCAATTACAGGGAAAAAAACATAAAAAACACAAACATGTGGAGGCTAAACAATACGTTATTAAATAACCAAGAGATCACTGAAGAAATAAAAGAGGAAATCAAAAAATACCTAGAGACAAATTACGATGAAAACATGACGATCCAAAACATATGGAATGCAGCAAAAGCAGTTCTAAGAGAGAAGTTTATAGCAATACTAGCCTACCTCAAGAAACAAGAAAAATCTCAAATAAGCAATCTAACCTTACACCTAAAGGAACTAGAGAAAGAAGGACAAACAAAACAAAGTTAGTAGAAGGAAAGAAATCATAAAGATCAGAGCAGAAATAAATGAAATAGAAACAAAGAAAACAATAGCAAAGATCAATAAAACTAAAAGCTGGTTCTTTGAGAAGATAAACAGAATAGATAAACCACTTGCCAGACTCATCAAGAAAAAAAGGGAGAGGACTCAATAAAATTAGAAATGAAAAAGGAGAAGTTACAACAGACACCGCAGATATACAAAGCATCCTAAGAGACTACTACAGGCAACTCTATGCCAATAAAATGGACAACCTGGAAGAAATGGACAAATTCCTAGAAAGGTATAACCTTCCAAGACTGAACCAGGAAGAAATAGAAAATATAAACAGACCAATCACAAGCACTGAAATTGAAACTGTGATTAAAAATCTTCCAACAAACAAAAGTCCAGGATCAGATGGCTTCACAGGTGAATTCTATCAAACATATAGAGAAGAGCTAACACCCATCCTTCTCAAACTCTTCCAAAGAATTGCAGAGGAAGGAACACTCCCAAACTCATTCTATGAGGCCACCATCACCCTGATACCAAAACCAGACAAAGATACTACAAAAAAAGAAAATTACAGACCAATATCACTGATGAATATAGATGCAAAAATCCTCAACAAAATACTAGCAGACAGGGCTTCCCTGGTGGCGCAGTGGTTGAGAATCCGCCTGCCGATGCAGGAGACACGGGTTCGTGCCCCGGTCCGGGAGGATCCCACATGCCGCGGAGCAACTAAGCCCGTGAGCCATGGCTGCTAGGCCTGCGCGTCCGGAGCCTGTGCTCCGCAACGGGAGAGGCCACAACAGTGAGAGGCCCGCATACCGCAAAAAAAAAAAAAATACTAGCAGACAGAATCCAACAACATATTAAAAGGATCATATACCATGATCAAGTGGGATTTATCCCAGAGATGCAAGGATTCTTCAATGTATGCAAATCAATCAATGTGATACACCATATTAACAAATTGAAGAATAAAAACCATATGATCATCTCAGTAGATGCAGAAAAAGCTTTTGACAAAATTCAACACCCATTTATGATAAAAACTCTCCAGAAATTGGGCATAGAGGGAACCTACCTCAACATAATAAAGGCTGTATATGACAAACCCACAGCAAACATCATTCTCAATGGTGAAAAACTGAAAGCATTTTCTCTAAGATCAGGAACAAGACAAGGATGTCCATCTTGCCATTATTATTCAACATAGTTTTGGAAGTCCTAGCCATGGCAATCAGAGAAGAAAAAGAAATAAAAGGAATACAGATTGGAAAAGAAGAAGTAAGTAAAACTGCCACTGTTTGCAGATAATATGACACTATACATGGAGAATCCTAAAGATGCCACCAGAAAACTACTAGAGCTAATCAATGAATTTGGTAAAGTAGCAGGATATAAAATTAATGCACAGAAATCTCTTGCATTCCTATACACTAATGATGAAAAATCTGAAAGAGAAATTAAGGAAACAATCCCATTTACCATTGCAACAGAAAGAATAAAATACCTAGAAATAAACCTACCTAAGGAGACAAAAGACCTGTATGCAGAAAACTATAAGACACTGATGAAAGAAATTAAAAATGATACAAACAGATGGAGAGATATACCATGTTCTTGGATTGGAATAATCAATATTGTGAAAATGACTATACTACCCAAAGCAATTTACAGATTCAGTGCAATCCCTATCAAATTACCAATGGCATTAAAAAAATATATATTTATTTATTTTTGGCTGTGTTGGGTCTTTGTTTCTGTGCGAGGGCTCTCTCCAGTTACAGCAAGTGGGGGCTACTCTTCATCGCGGTGCGTGGGCCTCTGACTGTCACGGCCTCTCACATTGCAGACCACAGGCTCCAGACATGCAGGCTCAGTAGTTGTGGCTCACGGGCCCAGCCACTCCATGGCATGTGGGATCTTCCCAGACCAGGACACGAACCCGTGTCCCCTGCATTGGCAGGCAGACTCCCAACCACTGCGCCATCAGGGAAGCCCACCAAAGGCATTTTTTACAGAATTAGAACAAAAAATCTTAAAATTTGTATGGAGACACAAGAGACCCCGAATAGCCAAAGCCGTCTTGAGAAAGAAAAATGGAGCTGGAGGAATCAGGTTCTTGGACTTCAGACTATACTACAAAGCTACAGTAATCAACACAGTATGGTACTGGCACAAAAACAGAAATATAGATCAATGGAATAGGATAGAAAGCCCAGAGATAAACCCACACACATATGGTCAACTTATCTTTGATAAAGGAGGCAAGGATATATAATGGAGAAAAGACAGCCTCTTCAATAAGTGATTCTGGGAAAACTGGACCGCTACATTTAAAAGAAGGAAATTAGAACACTCCCTAACACCATACACAAAAATAAACTCAGTGGATTAAAGACCTAAATGTAAGGCCAGAGACTATAAAACTCTTAGAGGAAAACATAGGAAGAATACTCCATGTCATAAATCACAGCAAGGTCTTTTTTGACCCACCTCCTAGAAATGGAAATACAAACAAATGGGACCTAATGAAACTTCAAAGCTTTTGCACAGCAAAGGAAAGCATAAATAAGATGAAAAGACAATCCTCAGAATGGGAGAAAATATTTGCAAATGAAGCAACTGACAAAGGGTTGATCTTCAAGATTTACAAGCAGCTCATGCAGCTCAATATCAAAAAAACAAACAACCCAATCAAAAAATGGGCAGTAGACCTAAACAGACATTTCTCCAAAGAAGACATACAGATGGCCAAGAAGCACATGAAAAGCTGCTCAGCATCACTAATTATTAGAGAAATGCAAATCAAAACTACATTGAGGTATTGTATTCACACCAGTTAGAATGGACATCATCAGAACATCTACAAACAACAAATGCTGGAGAGGGTGTGGAGAAAAGGGAACCCTCTTGCACTGTTGGTGGGAATGTAAATTGATGTAGCCACTATGGAGAACAGTATGGAGGTTCCTTAAAAAACTAAAAATAGAATTACCATATGACCCAGCAATCCCACTAGTGGGCATATACCCAGAGAAAACCATAATTCAAAAGGACACATGCACCCCAATGTTCATTGCAGCACTATTTACAATAGCCAGGTCATGGAAGCAACCTAAATGCCCATCGACAGACGAATGGATGAAGAAGATGTGGTACATATGTATAATGGAATGTTACTCAGCCATAAAAAGGAACGAACTTGGGTCATTTGTAGAGATGTGGATTCATCTAGAGACTGTCATACAGAGTGAAGTAAGTCAGAAAGAAAAACAAATATCATGTATTAACACATATATGTAGAACCTAGAAAAATGGTACGGATGAACCTGTTTGCCTGGCAGAAATAGAGACACAGATGTGGACACCAAGGGAGGAAAGTGGTGGGGTGTGGTGGTGGTGTGATGAATTGGGAGATTGGAATTGACATGTATACATTGATGTGTATTAAATGGATAACTAATAGGAACTGGCTGTATAAAAAACTAAATAAAATAAAATTCAAAAAACATACAAAATAATCTCAGCTATTTAAAAATGCATAGGAGAGATTATATTAAGAAAATATACCGGGCTTCCCTGGTGGCCCAGTGGTTAAGAATCTGCCTGCCAACACAGGGGACACGGGTTTGAGCCCTGGTCTGGGAAGATTGCCGAGCAGCTAACCTTGTGCGCCACAACTACTGAGCCTGTGCTCTAGAACCCACGAGCCACAACTACTGAAGCCTGTGCACCTAGAGCCTGTGCTCCGCAACAAGAGGATCCACCTCAATGAGAAGCCTGCGCACCGCAGCGAAGAGTAGCTCCCGCTCACCACAACTAGAGAAAACCTGCATGCAACAACGAAGACCTAACACAGCCAATAAATAAATAAATTAATTAATTAATTAAAAAAAAAATATATATATATATACCAATTGCTAATGATGATCTTCAATAGGATTCTGGATGAGTTCTTTTTCTTCATTTAAATTTTCTGTATATCACAATATTGCTATAATAAATATGCATTATTACCCTATAGTTAAATTATATTGCTTAAAACTTAATTCATGGGCTTCCCTGGTGGCGCAGTGGTTGAGAGTCCGCCTGCTGATGCTGGGGACACGGGTTTGTGCCCTGGTCCGGGAAGATCCCACATGCCGTGGAGCGGCGGGGCCCGTGAGCCATGGCCGCTGAGCCTGTGCGTCTGGAGCCTGTGCTCCGCAACGGGAGAGGCCACAGCAGTGAGAGGCCCGCATACCAAAAAAAAAAAAAAACAAAAAAAAACCTTAATTCATGCGGTTTTGTTCATGCAAGAAGTTGAAACTATATAAAACCAGCAGAAAGTCTGGAAGTACGCCAAAATATTATCTATACTTTTTTGTATTTTTAGTTTTCTATCAATATATAGAATATGTATTTCTTCTGTAGTGGCTGCCACAGCAGTTTCAATAAATGTCTATGAAAGAATAAAAAAATAAAAAAAACAAAGTCACTTGGGGAGGAGCATGAAGAGGATTTGGCAAATGCTAGGAACTCAACAAAGGAATAGTCAGAGATAGCTCAGGGCACGAGTGGGGAGGATGGAAGAATGGATGGGAGAATGGACAGAACCAGAAGCCCGATCATCAGGGCAGGTGCCGAGCGCACTGTGGAGTGGGCTGCATCCCAGGTGAGAGGAGGCACCATCCGTACAGAGAAGAGTGTAAAGCGGGACCTGAAAATGGGACTCTGGAGAGAAGCCAGAGTTGCAAGCAGATGCGGGAGGGTCGGGGCCAAGGGGAGAGAGGGGATATTCAAGGGAGAACGACCTGAAGAGAGGCGGACAGAGGCAGCCGCCCTGGGGGACACCCCACATTCTTAGAGACCCCCAATGCAGCCGGTGATCTCAAAGGAGAAGTCACAGGAGACTAGAGGCCCCAAGGTATAGGATCATAGAATTCAGAGGGGAAGCTGGCTCTGGGCTATGCTGCCCAAAGCTGCTAAGAGGCTAAACAGAAAAGGAAAATGGAAGCCATAGCCTTGAGATTGGTCTCGCAGCGTTGCTGTTCTAATCACTTCTCCACGTGGCCACCCAGTCCCTCTTCTAAAGGAAGACGTGTGCTCTTCCATTATCGGAAACCTTCCATTGCTTTCCACTTCCCAGACATTAAGACCCTAAGTCCTTGGCAGAGGATTTCCATGACCCCATATCTTGTCTGAAAACCTTACCTTCCACCCTGTCCTTCCCCATCTCAGCCACGTGGGGCCCTCCCCTCCTTGTTGCTTGTGCAGGGCTTCATGAGTTGGTTCATGCTGTTCCCTCAGCCTGGAAGGCCCTTCCCTTCCAATCTCTATCAGCTAAAATTCTTCTTATCCTTCAAGGCCTACCTCACATTTTATATCCACTGCAAAGCCTTCCCTCATCTCTCCAGTAAGAAAGGTCCTTCCTTCCTTCCTTCAAGGACCCACGGTGCGGTGCTTTGCCGAGCAATACTTTGATTCCTTCTAAGATCCATCCAGTTCTTAGTTTGTCTCTCCCCTCCACTGGCTTATGACATCATGAGAGCAGAAGACATATCTTGTCTTTGAATCTCCCCTAGCGTGATCTCCACCGACACCATCAAAGCATAGGAAGAAATGAATACCTAAGGGCAGTAGATACTGGTAGTTCTACCACTTCCAGTGATTTACTTGGAAATTACAGGGTCTCAGAGTTATTCCACTTCAGGGCTTTGACCTGCAATTAAAATCTTGGCCCAGCATTGGGTTACCTTACAATCAGACATGTTATCTGTGATCTCCAGAGCCATTTCGATATTGAGGATACACTATTACACATACACTAAGATTTTTCTGAACATTTCCCATATTTAGACAAAAATGGAAAAACTTGGCCTGGTCATCAGAAGTGCTTTATCACATGTGCTCCCCTGATGGAAGTTTAGAGAAATCCCTACACAATTCCATCAGGATCATAAACATATTTCAAGAGCCATGAATTAGGAGGAGAAAGTTTCCCAACACTCAGTTTACAAACTCAGAAAGCATCTGTTCATTTAATCATCTATCATCTTCTTCAGCCCCTCCGAATAGGCTCTGACAGTATTTAGATGAAAAGAATATACTGATTTATTTTGCGACAGCTTGCTGTTTGTAAGGTAAACATGTATTCAATAAATATATTCAACAGGGTTCAGTGAGCACCTACTATGTGCCAGTAGTGTGTCTTTGTTAAACAGTGTACGATAGATGAGTCAGGTTAATTCTTTCTGTGGTCTGTGTTTTAGGGGTTAGATATTCTCTGTTTTGTTACATAAAACTGAGAGCAATTTAGAACTGTTGTAGATAGTCCTGCTGTTTTTTGGTTTGCTTTGTTTTTATTTTGGGATAGACAGTTATAAAACACAGCTGGCAAAAATGGAAAGAAAAGCTACATTCCTTATGCAGCTGTGAACAACAGAATTTAAATATATCTCTAATCTAACAGACCTGGTTCTTGGCAAGGAAAGGAAAATGAGTTCATTGTTTTTCTAACACTTTAGACTTCACACTCATACACGTGTGCACGTGCATACACAAAGGGTAAAAGGGCAGTATAGCCAGGGGGTATGTTGAGTGATTTTTAAATTCATTTTCCTCAGATCCTGCAGTGTAGGTTGGGAGGGAGTTTCCCAAAGCACTGAACTTGTGAGGAAAGTCTTCCTCTACCTTCGTAATAATTGAAATCACCATCTCCTGAGCATTTGTTCCATGCTGGACAGATGCTAGAAGAGCTTTACCTGTTTTACCTCATTACATCCTCTGAGGTATGTGCCGTTTACACACAGAAACTGAGGCTCAGAACAGTGAACCAGCTGATGGTCACATAGCTGGTTAGGGATAGGACTGGAGTTTAAATCTAGTTGTCTAACTTCAGGGCCCACATTTTAGCCACAACTGGGATTTTCCTTAACCCACCTCCATTGTGGCAGAATTGCAACGAAAACATACTTGAGAGGTGACAAGTGACCAGGCCTGGGAAAATGTGGAACATTCCAGATGACATCTCCCCATCTTTAAGTGATTCTGAAGGACAGATGCAAGAAATGTGGTTGGCCTACACAAAAGAGCCCTAAAAATAGATGTCTTTCTCTCTTTTGTATTTCAATATAGAATGTTCTTTCCTCCTTAATAGTAATAGAGCTATACTTAAATGTTTTTTATGGCGTTATTAATAATGGTGACAATGAACTGAATATCCAATAATAGAGGACTCATTAGATTATAGAGGAATACACTGCCCCCATTAAAAATTCTGTTTTAGAAGAATATTAATTGGAAGGGAGAATGCCCATGATATGTTGCTAAATGAAAAAGTAAAAGTCTGTAAGGACAGTATGATCCCATTTTTGTTTCTCACACACACAGGCAGGTAAGGAGACAGACACACAAATACAGACATACGTAAACACAGGAAAAGAACTGGAGGGTACCAATATTATCAATATTTTAACTGTGATTATCTCTGGATGACGGGTAAATTTTTATTTTCTTAAATTGTATTTTCTAGTATGACTTAAATTTCCTATAATGAAATAAATTACTTAATCATCTAAAAATAAATTTTTAAGTAATGCATACTCATTAACTCAACAACTTCATTATACAGAGTTTTTGAGAATCCACTATGTACCAGACTCTGTGTATTCAAAACATTAAAAGAAAAACCAAAAAACAGAAAAAGAAAACAAAGTTACTCATATCCCTGTTCTACTGGCATTTTGGATGATATCCTTGAGGTCGTTTTCTGTGCTGCTTTTAAATACAGTGGTGACCAAAGCAGACAGCCACCAAGTCCTGGGACAAAGTCAGGAGTCCTGCCAATGGAGGCTGACCAGCCTCTGGGCCCTGACTCGGCTGCTTCTACCACCAAACATCATTTCCCTTCCCTCTAAGCCTCAGCTCCATCATCAGTAAAAAGGATTAAGAGTGTTACCTACCTCAACAGCCTTTCGGAGGATTAAATGAGTTACAAGTAAAGTGCCTTGAAGTACACAACAAATAGTAACTGTTATTACTGTTATTCTATTGTAGAATGGCTACATTGCTGTTCTGTTTTGTTTTCCATCTCCTTTCTTCCAAAGAGTATAACATAGCTTTATTTCTCTTGGAGAGCAGGGACCACTGTTTAGGTCATTCAGCCGTATAAAGTCACCTTTGAGTTTTGCATGTAGATCAGATCACTCAGTCAAAGCCATTCGACCTCATATCCCAGGCAAAGTTGTAATGGACAGAGAGAGCTGACGTGGTTTAAAGAGAAACCAGAATATTTCTACACCTTTCAGAAACTCTCGGGACCCAATGTTGGACAAAGATCTTACTTAATTCTGTTTGGAAACCTAACTAACATGGCTAGGTATAGGCATTAGGATAGGTAAACTCTGTTGCTTATTCTGACCAAGTCCATGACTTTGGGGCTTGATGTTCTGTTTTGTCTTATTAGCCCTGTTCTTTGAGCTCTTTGGAAGCAAGATGCTTAGCAGCCAGCTAATTCCTGGAAGAGACAGCCTGTTTCTAGTTGTGGCCCTGCCTCACTCTAGCCTCTGCCCCCAGCATCTCCTTTCTGCATGACTCCCAGGTCCCCTAACTCAGACCCTTGCCTTCCCTCCACCCCTCTTAGAGTTAAATCTCCACTCAGGATCAAATGAGGGTCTTAAAATGTCCACTGCTGCATGCCACCTCTAATTCTAATCCCCCAGTGGCTTTCAGTGCATTCAGAATAAAGCCCCAACTCTCTGCATGACTCCAGGCTGTGCATGATCTTGTCCTTGCATGCCTCTCCAGCCTCATCTTTTTTTTTCCCCAGCCTCATCTTTCCTCCATTGTCTACTCTACTTGACATATTCTGGCCTCTCCTGGAGTCTAGAACACACAAGCTCTTGCCCACCTTGGGGCCTTATCGCATGCTCTTTCCTCCACAAAGGATTGTCTTCACCCCTTCTCTTGGCACACCTGGAGCCCCTTATCCTTCTGGCCTTTGCTTCTATGTCACCTTCCAGAGGCTTTCCCTTTCTACCCAATTTGTAACAGCTTCTCTTGTTCCAGGACCTTGTTTGTTTCCTTTGTAGATCTTATCACAATTTCTACTTATTTCATTTCTTTATTTGTTGGCTTACTTTGTGTGTGTGTGTGTGTGTGTGTACGCGTGCGTGTTTGTATATGCTCTGTCCCCCACTCCCCTGCCTCATTAGAACGTAAGCTCCTCAACGGTGGGGACCATGTCTCTCTCTTCATTGTTGTATCCTTGGGGCGGGACCCCTCATGGAGAAGGTATCCAATACATAGGGAAGGAAGGGAGGGAGGGAGTCTCCGAAAAGGGGGATGCTTTTCCAGGCAGCCCAGTTTCCCGTGAATGTGGGCAGTGTGTCCTGCTCAGCCCTAACATTACCATGCAAGTTTAAAAATAAAACCCCTGGGTGGAGTGAGAAACCTGTAAAGAGTATGGGGGAGAGAGAATGAGAAACAGAAGCTGGCCAACACAGGCCCAGCAGGATGTGGGACTGGCCAGGAAGAGAAAGGGACCTTGACTTCAAGAAAATACTGCAAGAGTCTGATGAAAGTAGGACTCCTCATTAGTCACCAGAGGTCTTCCTCCTGGTCTGCAGCAGATGAAAAGACTTTAAAGCTACCAATTCAGGAGATGCTCCCATCCTAGAGCAAGACATGTTTAGAGTTTTTCTTTTTAAGATCTATTCTTTATAGTTCCTAAAACAGAGGCCTCCACACCCCACATCTGACTGCCATGCTGTCAGCAGAAGAGGGAAAGGCGGGAGATTACAGGGAGGCAATGAAGCCTGCTTTGGCTCACCCTCCCCCTGACCTTCCCCAGGGCCCATTCCAGCGTGGGATCCAAACCTCCCACCACAGTAGGGTCCCGGCCAGACATCCCAAGGTGTAGCCGCCCTCCACAATCTTGGCTCAGTTCTGGGGCAGCGCAAGGCGGGGAGGGTCAGGTCAGTGGGTCGCTAGAAACAACTTGGACATCGCCTTGGGAACGCTCTCCCCCAACTTGCGCTGTGTGCATTTGGACCCATCCTGAACCAGCTGTGTGTTAATTCCTCCGGCCACAGTGGGAGGTAGGGAGGCATCTGCGGAAGGTCAGAGTGTGTCAGGAAGGGGTCCACCTCCATGATGGGAGACCATCGATCTTCAGGCCTTAGTGAAAGGTCTGATGACCCAGGAGAGCCATGGGCTGAAAATCCATACTCTGGGCCTGGTCTCCATGGTGTAAGAATGGGCTGGACCGAGGGTTAGGGCTGCCAGCATCCCCTCCTCCAGACTATGACCTGGACCCCTTCCCGTAATCCATCTCTCTGTGCTGCTCCAAAAGCCAAGTGATGTGCTCATGGTCACCTAGTGCAGGGGAATATTTGCAAACCTCTACAACATTGATCACCACTGGGTTTTTCCATATTCCCCACTATGTGACGGTCAGGAGGGCCACAAAGGAATGGGAAGGAAGTTAGCAAGTATGGAGAGAGACAGCTGGAGCTGTCCATGTCCCCTTAATAACCTCCACAACCCCCTCTCGAGAGGAACTCTTGCAGAGAAGGAAAACAAAGCACAGAGAGGACAAGTTCCTTACCCACAGTCACTCAGGAGGGTGGGGCAGGGCATCTGGCAACCTGAATGCAGAATAACTATGCAGTTCACAGCCTACAGCAGGCCATCAAGTTCACCCTGCGGTCAGGCTTCAAATAATTTAAACTCAAAGCCCAGGGTCAGGGGACACGGAGCAAAAGTTTGAAGGAATCCATGCCCCGAGGAACCGCACGCCCCCCTGGAGGGGTGGAAATCCCAAAGCCATTTAAGTAATTGCTCTAAAGGAGCCTTGCTTAAGCCAAGGCTTCTTTAATTGTTTGTTGCAAATGCCTGCAGCTTAAAACTGCTGAACAGGGAGGCTTGTCTGCTCTATGCTTGAACTCTTTAAGGGGGCTATTGCTTTCTTGGCTAGGTCTAGGTTCCTGACATGTGGATTTTAAGTGCTGAAAGAGCATAGGGTGATAATTGTCCCTTGGAACAAAAAAGACACGGGAACAGCAGGGCAGCAGGTGACCTTCATGTTCCAAGATCATTTATTTTAAAATTTTTCTAATAGGAATTTTAATAATAATGATTTTTGTAAAAAACAAAAACCAAAATAACAGTGCACACACTAGCACCACAAAAGCCTAACACAGATCATTATTTTAGTTCAGATACATTCTTAGGAAAGCTTCCAAAAAACCTTAGCCAGACTGCGAAGATTGTCAGTAGCAATAATATTTATTTATTTATTTATTTAGGCTGTGTTGGGTCTTCATAGCTGTGTGCAGGCTTTCTCTGGTTGTGCTGAGCGGGGTGGGTGGGGCTACTCTTTGTTGTGCAGCACGGGCTCTAGCCGCACGGGCTTCAGTAGTTGTGGCACGAAGGCTCAATAGTTGTGGCTCGCGGGCTCTAGAGCGCAGGCTCAGTAGTTGTGGCTCACGGGCTTAGTTGCTCCACGGCACATGGGATCTTCCCAGACCAGGGCTTGAACCCATGTCCCCTGCATTGGCAGGAGGATTCTTAACCACTGCGCCACCAGGGAAGCCCAATAATTAATATTTTATTGAGCAAACACTGTGTGCTATGCATTATGTACTAAAACATTTTTGTCTCACTGAAGTCTTAAGTCAGCCCTATGAGGGAGTAACGGCTAAAGCTGATAATATAACACTTACACTTTCTCAGACTTCACCTGTATGAACTCACATAGTACCATCAACAACCTTAGCGTATGGGCGCCGTTATTATGTCTCTTTTACAGAAGTGGAGAGGTTACAGAACTTGGCCAGGGCTGTGCAGCTACTGTGTGTCAGAGCCAGAATGCAAACCCAAGCGGTCTTGCCCCAACCATTATACTCCCTAGCATCACGCCCTGCAGACTGTCACTCTAAAATAAGAAAAGGATGCTGAGAGAGACAGGGCAGAAGTGGAGCCATCAGGAGAATTCTCAGTCTCCCGTGTCAGCTCTCTTTCCAAGGAACTTAGGACACTGCCTCCCAAGCCCTCAGCAGAGATCCCAGGACTGACCTGGGAGAACGGCAGCAAGTTCTGTGAGGCCAATGGAGCGGGGATTTTATCCTTGTGAAGAAACCATCCTGAAGCCGACCTGCATCTCTGCCCCTAGAAACATCCCCATTAGCATTTCAAACACGAAAAACCAATGGAGGCTTCAGGAGGAACATTTTGCTCCTTTAATGTAAACACCACCCTAGCACGAAAGGCCAAGAAGCCAGGCCGAGCCAGCCTGGGACCCTGAACCAGGGACGCGCTCTCCCAGGGCTGCAGCTTGCTGTGTAGAATCCAGGGAGTGACTCTGAAGCGTTCATTCTCCACTGTCCTCCAGGTGCCATTTCTAAATTCTGACGAAGATTCTGAGGAAGGACAAGCGCAGCCTGGTTTTGTAGCAGCTCTTTGTGTCCCTGAGGTACTGGGGCAGCACTGTGCATGCACTGATTTATCAGTGCAGACACCGCTTCCGCTCCCATGGGACCTGGTGGCAAAGGGGAGGATGAGCGGCTCCACCCTCCTCGCTGGGTTCGAGGGTTGGAACGCGCTGGATCGATGTCTCCCTTCTGGGTGCCTGACATCACTTGTTTGCCTTTGATGCCCATCAGCCAAAGAAGCTGTTCATCTTTGAGCATGAATAATACAGCTAGGCTGGATTTTTCCAGGCTCCCAAAGCGAGTTCTCTGAAGAGCTGAGATGGCGCACACTAAGCCAGAGCAGCCGACGAAAGTATGGGGTCCTGGGGACTGTGAGAGGCCTGCCCACTCGAGTCAGGGTCGGGGGCCCCGATGCGCACTTGTCAGTGCTGCTTTCAGACGTAACGTGCCCCTTTCTAGAGCTGTGAGGAGTGACAGAGGCTGGGGGGATCCCACTGCTATCCGTGTTGTTGGCTTTCCCACTCCCAAGATTGAACCAGTAGCTCGTTCATTCATTCACTGGACCACCATTTACTGAGCACCTACTATGTGCCTAGGCTCTGGGGATATAGCAGGGAACCAGACAGATGAGGTCCTGCCCTCCTGAGGCTTACGTTCTAGAGGGTAGAATGAATCATAGCAAACTGGAAAAATTGACAAGATGACTACAGACTGGCGTAAGTGCCATGAAGGAAACAGAGGTAGGATAGGGAATAACAGGAGAGAAAGCCTCTTCAAGGAGTTGACAAGAGGTCTGCTACGTGAAGAACTGAGGGGAAAGCACTCCACGCAGGTGGAACAGCAATTGCAAAGTCCCAGAGGCAGGAAAGGGCGTGGAACAGCAGAGGAACGGGAGAGAGGCTGGTGGGGCTAGAGCCAGTGGGGGATGTGAGAGAAGTGGGAGGATCTTGCTCCCCACGAGGCCCCCTGGCTGCTCTCACCTTCCTGAAAGTCCCTTCTCTTCTCCAAAGTGTGTTCCACTTGCCCCAAGGACTCATCCTTGCTAAGCCGAGTCCAGTCCCTGTGCTGGAAGGGAAAGGAAGGGAATTCTTTTTGTGGCCGGCAGGGCATATGGCAAAGGCGTGGCGTTCAGTTTGACGTCAGGACTCACTCATGGATTATGCCAGCAACCGCTGGCGTCGATGAGGAGTTTCCCAGTGATGGGAATGAGGTGTGCATCTCTGGTAGCAGGGGCACAGGAGAGGGCTGCAAACCCTAAGCTGGAAATCCCACAGCTGCGGGCCCATCTTGCTGCTGCTTGTGTGAAATCACGAGTAAGGCAAATTTTGGCATCAAGTTCTCTGCGCTCTTCCTTTATACTGTCTGCCTCTTTTCAGACCTGTCTCTGCCCACGTTCACCCCTTGTGCCGCAGGGGGGTCTGCCTGGGCTTCTTGCTCCTGCCTCTTTCCCCTTCACAACTTGAATTTCGACCTTTGTCCGCAGGCATGCAGAATAATTGGCCTGCTGACTGCTGGCCCTCTCCCATAGCTTCAGGCGAAGTTCAGCAGGCAAAGGAGAGGTTATATTCAGAAGGCCTCTCTGTGTCCTTCAAATGATACCAAAGAAGGGGCCACCTGGTCAACCCCAGTCTGAGCCTGGGCTGGCTACCAAGCTCACAAATTAACCTCATCAGCAGGAGACGGCTGTCCCTATTTAAACCCTTTCCAGTGGGGCCATGACCAGCACCTAGAACATGCTCAGCTGAGGGGGACTGTGCTAGAACACTATTTGGGAAGTGGCCTGGAACTTTATTCCCTAATCATGACGCAGCCAACCCTAGATTTGTGAGCTCAGGAAGCCTGCTGTCTTGCTTCAGGGCTGACCCACTGTTGAACCACACCAGCAACTTCTTTGTCCTTTGTTGAAATCAGAGTTTACCTTATAGAGGATCTCCTCCTTCTCTGGCTTTCTGTGGCTCTCAGCAAAGGACCTAAATGCTCAGTGTGGTGACTGTGGTCTAGCCCACACCTGCCCCTTTGACGCCAACTTACCCCCCTGCTTCCCTGGCTTCTAGCTGCACTGGCCTCCCCTCCGTTCCTTAGTGAAGCCACAATTTTCACACCATGTGACCTTCACTCAGGCTCCCCCTCCACCTGAAACATTCAGCCCTCACCCATCTGACCCCTGCTCATCCTCCAGATCTCAGCTCAAGCATCACCTCCCCGCCAAAGCTTTTCCAGAGCCCCTGACTGGGTCCAACACTCTGCCCTGTGCCTGCAGGGGGAGTTCCTGCACAGTGGATGTCAGTGGACCCACCTAGCCTCTAACTTTCATGAAAGTAGGGACTGGTGGTCCCAGCCTTGTGGCCTGCTCCTGGCACGCAGGAGGGGCCCCATGCATGAGCTGCATGACCTGAACTGGTCAGGGATGGCCTCCAGTGTGCCCATTCTGGTCTCCACTCTCTCTTTCTCTTTCTGCTCCTGCCTCCTTTTTTCTTTGCTTTCCCTTCCCTCCTTCCTCTTCATCCTTTCTATTCATTCCTTCTTCCTTCCTGGGCCTTGGGCCTACCTGTGGCTCCCAAGAACACTATTTAAGCCAACAGAAAAGCACTCAGAATTAAAGAAAAAGCTTCCACAGCTTGGCAGAATGTGTTGGCCTTCACCTAGATCAGCCCAGACCCAGGGCCTAGAGGGGAAATCTGATTCCTACTGTAGTTGTTTCCTTAGGCTGCTGTAACAAGTACCACAGACTGGGTGGCTTACACAACAGAAATTTCTTGTCTCACTGTTCTGGAGGCCAGAAGTTTAAAATCACGGCATCTGCAGGGTTGGTTTCTCCTGCGGGCTTTGAGGGAAGGATCTGGCCCAGGCCTTTCTCCTTGACTTGTAGATGGCCGTCTTCTCCCTGTGTCTTGTCACATCATCTTCCCTCTGTATATGTCACTGTGTCTCAATTTCCCCTTTTTAAAAGGACACCAGTCCTACTGGATTAGGACCCACCCTAATGATCTCATTTAAACTTGATAACTGGGCTTCCCTGATGGCACAGTGGTTAAGAATCTGCCTGCCAATGCAGGGGACACGGGTTCGATCCCTGGTCCAGGAAGATCCCACATGTTGTGGAGCAACTAAGCCCGTGCACCACAACTACTGAAGCCCGCGTGCCTAGAGCCCGTGCTCCGCAACAAGAGAAGCCACCGCGATGAGAAGCCCGCACATCGCAATGAAGAGTATCCCCTACTCGCCGCAACTAGAGAAAGCCCACAGGCAGCAACGAAGACCCAATGCAGCCAAAAATAAACAAATAAATAAATTTATAAACAAAACAAAACAAAGCTTGATGACCTCTGTCAGAACACTGTCTCCAAATAAGGTCACATTCTGAAATACTGGAGGTTAGGAGTTCACATATGAATTTGAGGGGGGAACACAATTTAACCCATAACAACTACCTTCTACCCACCCGTTGACCACACCCTTTTTGACTTATTGAATGAGATAAAAATAGGGAACCACAGGGACACATCATCTTCTGAAGAAATTATATGGGAGTCTCGGGATGGGGGAGGACAAGATAGGAATGTGAGGGGGAGAAAGACACCCAAGAGTGAGAAAGGAGGGTTGAACTGACAGAGAGCTAAAACCATGTTCATAGCCTCGCCCAGGGGTTCCGTGGCTGTGCTCTGGGAATCTGCGGGGCCTGGGTTCATATCTCAGATCTGCCACATACTGGCAGTGGGGCCTTTCCCCTCACTTGTCAAACGTGATAATAATGGCACTTAACTTACGGGATGGTTGTGAAGGGCTTAGTACTGTGCCCGGCACATAGTAAATCAATACGCAGTAGGCAGGCCGTCGCTGTTAATACCAGCAGCGGAGGTCTAGCCTAAGTAAAATGGTGGTCCAGGAAGAAGCTGTGACAGAGAAGAGGCTAATTGCCACTGATTCAGGCCCCATGACTCTGTTCTCATGAACAGCAATGAAGACAAGGGAACCAGAGCAACGGTCAGCCTGAGGCTTCTTCAGCTGTAGCCTGTGGACAAAAGGCATCAGAATCAGCTGGGCCCCAGCCAGGAAATGCAGAATCCTGGGCCCCTCATGAACTCGGCTACGTCAGGACTTGTGTGGGTAGGTCCCAGGCAACTAAAGTTTAAAAAATCTTTTTAATTAACTTATTTTTTGAAGTATAGTTGATTTATAATGTGTTAATTTCTGCTGTACAGCAAAGTGATTCAGTTATAAATATACATGCTTTTTTTTTTTTTTTTTTTTTTTTGTGGTACGCGGGCCTCTCACTGTTGTGGCCTCTCCCGTTGCGGAGCACAGGCTCCGGACGTGTAGGCTCAGCGGCCATGGCTCACGGGCCCAGCCGCTCTGCGGCATGTGGGATCTTCCCGGACCGGGGCACGAACCCGTATCCCCTGCATCGGCAGGCGGACTCTCAACCACTGTGCCACCAGGGAAGCCCTACATACATTTAAAAAATACTCTTTTCCATTATAGTTTATCACAGGGTATTAAATATAGTTTCCTGTGCTATATAGTAGGATCTTGTTGTTTATTTATTTTATATGTAATAGTTTGCATCTGCTAACCCCAAACTCCCACTCTGTCCCTCCCCTCGTCTTCCCCTTGGCAACCACAAGTCTGTTCTCTATGAACCTGATGGTTTAAAGAAGCTCCCATATGATTCTCATGCACGTTAAAGTTTGAAAACAGCTGGGCCAGACCACAGGTTCTGGAGCGGCAAAGATGAGTCTTGTCCATCAGCAACCCCCAGATCTACACAGCCCTGGTTTGAGGTAGGCACACTCTCATACCTGTTCCTATAGCCAGCATTCCTTGGGTGAAGTCAGAGAGGTGGGCTTGAGCAATTATGCATAAAACAAATCTCTGTGTGTCATGTTTTAAACATTCAATATAGAGAAATTGCATTGGCAAATCAAGGCTTTTGCATCACTATAAACTTCACTGAGCCCAGATGCTACGTTCTGGATTGCCCATTCCTCCTCTCTCCACGGCTGGAGTCACCTAGTCTTGACCTCGGGCTTAGCTCAGGATGACCTCTGACCTTAGGCTAGAGGGGTGTCAGGATATCTGGCCCAGCACCCTTGCTGTGTCCGTCTCTATACCATTTCCTCTCTTCTTGGGCACCATCCACTGCCTGCTGCAGGAAAGCCTGAGGCCCACCCAGTCCCCCAGGGCCTGCGTTCATGTCTGGTTCCCAAACACCAAGCCCCAAAGGTCATGGGTCCTCAAGGCTGAGATTCTGTCCCCAGGCCAGTTTAGGGTTCTGCCATCTCTTGGCAAAGCTTCCAAATTCTGGTCTGCTTTCTAGGGCCTTCAGATCTCATCTGTTGTTGAAGTCCATCTGTCACCAAACTCCACCTACCTCTCAGGACACCTCCAGTGATCCCCCAAATCATAGATGGTGTACCGGTTGGCAGCACAGCCTGGGTGTAAGCTTGGCTCTGCCACTTGGTAACTGTGTGACTGTAGGCAAATTGCCCAGCCCACTGAGCTCAATTCCTGCAGCCGTGACAGCCCTACTTCACAGGGTTGTTACAAGACTCCGGCGAGGTCACACATGTAAAGTCAGGCACGGTGCCTGGCTCATATAAGGGCTCAAGAAACGCTGGCCACCAGCACAGAAGCTCCTCTATTCTGAAAGCTTGGAAATGCAAGCAAAACTCCACACGAAGCAAAAGCACCTCCAGCTGCCCAGAAGGTGGCACTGATGGTCACTCAGAGAGTCACTTTGGACCTTGGAACCAATGGACTTGTGAGCAGCCTTTTCAGAACTCACCTTTCAGTGATAATAGTAATAACAATAACAACAAGAAATACTTCGGTTTTACTCATTATAAACCAGGCACTGAGCTAAGACTGTTGACTCATTTGATCCTTTCAGTAATAAGGCTGGTACTTTATTACCCCATTTTACAGATGAGGAGACTGAGGCACAAGGTCACAGGACTAGTAAGTGTCAAGAGTCGGAATTGAACCCCAGCTTCTTCCTGGCTGCAGAATCTATGTACTTAACCACTATTCTTCTGCCTGTCTTAAGTAGTAACATTTAAGAATCAAAATAATTACTATTGGGCTTCCCTGGTGGCGCAGTGGTTAATCCGCTTGCCAATGCAGGGGACCCAGTTCGAGCCCTGGTCTGGGAAGATCCCACATGCTGCGGAGCAACTAAGCCCGTGTGCCACAACTACTGAGCCTGCACTCTAGAGCCCACGAGCCACAACTACTGAAGCCAGTGCCCCTAGAGCCTGTGCTCCACAACAAGAGAAGCCACACCAACAATGAGAAGCCCGCCCACCTCAAGGAAGAGTAGCCTCCGCTCACCGCAACTAGAGAAAGCCTGTGCGTGGCAACAGAGACCCAACGCAGCATAAATAAATAAATAGATAGATAGATAGATAGATAGATAGATAGATAGATAGATAAATAAATAAATAAGACTGCGCTCCCAACTCAGGGGGCCTGGGTTCGATCCCTGGTCAGGGAACTAGATCCCACGTGCATGCCACAGCTAAGAGTTTGCATACCACAACTAAGGAGCCTGGGAGCTGCAACTAAGACCCAGGGAAACCAAAAATAATAATAATAATAATAATAATTACTATTCCCTCCCTCCCTCTTCTCTTGCTGTAGGCCACTGGCCCAGGTGCTTGTCCTTGTTCCTCTACCTTGGACTCCTTTACCTCCCAGTTGAGTTGGACATCCTGTCAGCCCAGGTTCATTCTCTGTTACCTGCCCCCCCAAGGTAAGCCCCCACCTTTCTCTATGGCTGAATGGGCTGGATCCAGTCCCACCTTTAGGTGGGACACCTTGCCAGTATTTGATGAACTTGATGAGTGAATCCTTTCTTAAGGAAAAACAGTCATTCACTTACAATTTATGTGTCCTGGATAGTTGTTAGATTGACCTAAAACAGGGTATGTCTGTAGCACGACTGATTGCAGATTATTTTTCCAGTAGCTTAAATCAAGGAGTATTGCATTAGCCAAGTAATGCCTATTTTATGTGGTGGAAGGGATGTGTCTTCCCCTCTGTATGGTCTCTGACTGCTGGAAGCTGGCACAGGGGGGCCAGCGGCTCCATGACCCATAATAGTTTATTCAGGGTCCACATAATGCACATCAGCAGAGTGCGTGAGCACACCTCTGTCCTGGCATCAGACATCCCTTTGCTAGGTGTAGGTAGAACGCATGGATGTCTGTCCACTGTCACCGTGGAAATAATCATCATCAGAGTTGGTGCTACCTGCCTGTGAAACCAAACCATTTAATGAACTGGATACTGCTTCCTTAAACCCTTTTTAGAACCTGGCCAGCCATATATGTGTATGTGCACACCAGATTTGGGAGGAAGTTTACAAGTAACTCAATGTGTTGTCCCTTAATTTTCCGTGTATTAACTTTGCTTTTGATGAAGTACTGCATTTACAAATCCATTCCCTCATGGTAAAAAGGTAGAATCAACAGAAGACAGTCAGGTACATGATCTCAAAAGGGGAATTTCCTCGGAAGCCCTCAATGACCAACACAAAGAAAACAAAGGGAGTTTGCAACCGTGAATCACAGTCTCCACCAAAATCCACATTCATTCACCCAGACAGCCCTGGGAGGCAGCTGGCCAGCCAGCCCTTTGCTAGACACCACTTGGCAAAGCTGATTTCTCTCCAACCCTTTGCCACCGCTGGGCTGGCTCGCCCTCACTCAGAGCCCAGTTCACCCTCTGCCGGGATGCTTGCATCCGCCCACTGGTGTGCACGGAGCTAAATCATAAACAGTTGCATCCCTATAGCGAATGAATGGGAAAGTACCAGTCACCAAAGCAGGAAAATGGGGGTGGATTTAAAACAGCTGGAGAGAGCACAGAGCATTTGTGTCTGCTGAGGCACAGAGCAAGCCCTTGCACCTGAGAGGCGAGATAAGTGGGTGCCCTCTTGGGTCTCTGAAAAATGGGTCCGTGATTAAACGCCTGAAATTCCCACCCCAGCACCTGGAGATCTGAAGTGTTCGAGTGCTCTGTCTAGAAGCCTTGCATACTTTTGGCATATAATAGTGACGTAGGTGTGGATAGCGTCAGTGCCAGAGAACGTGCCCAGTGGCTAGCCATTCCCATTCCCTCTCTGCCGGTGCCTATCTGGAGGAGCACTGAAATGAGGATGTGATTTTCAAAGAAGGTCAGGACAGTAAGAAGTAATCCAGGTGACCAGCAGGGCCATCAGAATCCCACCCTCTCAAACACACTCAGATAATCCTATGTTTCAGCCCAACTTTTATATCAAAAGGTTGACCAAAGCTAAGGTACCCACCCAGTGGACAGGATTTATAGGTGCCTGAATTTCCGGGCTACCTAAGAGGGTAAGTGTGGCAAGCAGGATGATGCCAGCCAGGCTCACGAAGGCCACAGCGTCCTGCTGAACCACAAAGGCTTTAATGAATGAGAACCTTCCGCCCCCTCCGGTCATCCTGGCCCGGCAGTGCAGGGAGGAAGATAAAGGGGGCAGCGGGTGCCTGATCATTCTCACAGTCTCTGCACTCCAGGTGCTATTTTTTCATGCCAGCCCTTCTTTTTTTCCAAGCAGCCTTATACTTGCACTCGGACGAACGCACACACACACACACACGAACACACACACACACACACACACACACACACACACACACACACACACACACACACACACACACACACACACACACACACACACACACACACTCCACCTCAGCTCTGGATATACTATAACCTGGTCAGAACAGAAACCCTGATTCTTACCTGAACAGCTTGCAGGCTGAGGGCTGCTCCTTTTCTCCAGTCGAAGGGAAAGGGATCCACTTGGTCTCGTCAGCTCTGTGGTGTCACTGTCACCGCGCTGCAGCTGCTTCTCCAGCAGCCGACTCTCTGCACCTCCCGGTGGCTGAGGCTCTGTGTGGGGAGAGGGGATGGGCCGTGGCATGTACATCAGGTTGCTGGTCCGCCTGCAGACAGCATGCCACAGAGCTGGCTTCCCGTCCTGCAGGGCTGTGTGGGAAGCAGGGAGGCAGGCGGGGTACTGATAATGCAGCCTCTAGGTCTCTCTCTGGCCTCGTTGATCCGCAGAGGGGACCTGCCTTAGCGGCCCCGCCCACAGGGATGCACACGGAGCTCTAAGGGCCCCCAACCCTGAGCAGCCAGCGGCAGGCCCAGGGGCACAGAGCTGGTGGCCAGCAGGGAAGGGAGGCAGAGACAGCAGACGGCAGTGGCAGCTCTCCTGGGTGTTATTTTAGCGTGGTTTGTCTCGGGGCAAATGGCTGAGCCGAATGGACTACTAGCCTGTCTGAGCAGATTCCTGTTTATTTTGAGGCCTCAGCTGGAAGGGAAACAGCGGGTCACGGCTCAGAGACACTCCTCTGCAATCGGAAGGCTGCTGGATGAAAGGGAATCCTTTTCGGTTCTGGCATCTGGCATACCTGCACAGGGTGTAGATGTCTGTGTGTGGCAATGTGTGTGTGTGTGTGTGTGTGTGTGTCTGTCTGTCTGTGCTGTTCCCATCTTGCAAAGCTGCTCGAGGCAGTGGCCGTGCAGTTTAGGGCTGGGGAGGGGCTGCAGAGAGAATATTTCTGCCCTTCCTCACCAGTGGTCAAGCCTGTCCATGCTGAACTAGGCGAATCATCAGGTGGGGATTTCCTCAATGGACGATGGGCATCATCTTTGTGCCCCTGGCCGGGATGGGGTAACGAAGAGAGGAAGCTGCTTGTACAAATAACTCTTTGGCTACAAGGTGAGGAATGAAACTGGACTGAAAGGATACAGCTCAGGAGGTGTCTTTGAAGAGACCAAATGGAAACATGATTAATAGTTTCCTGTAACTGATGAAGAGTCCTACCTGCTTATGCAGGCATCTGAGCCTGGGAGGTGTCACAGAGTGTGTGTGCAAGCCTGCCCACCCGGTGATTCAGATAGGAGGTACAGATTGACCTGTCGGAATTAGAAATATGCTCACTGGTCTCTCCCTCCTCTGGGAAGGTGGGGGTGGAAAACTGTTCTCCAAACTCATCAGGGAGCAGCCAGGGAGCCTTCATGTGCCTCTGAACGGACAGGCCCAGAGAAGCTCACCTCCTGTGACAGAACTAGAGGCACAGACATCACACAGCTCCGATAACAGATGAGCCACAGCTCTCCTAAAAGGGACTTGAGAGGTACGGAAAGAGTTGATTTCTCCAAACTTTATTAACGGGAACCTCCATGAATTGCCACTTCCACATGTTCAAAGGTCCTAATAATTTGCTTTTTTAAAAATAGTAATTTTCTCAAGTATCTGCATGATTCCAAAGGACCTCTGGATCATAGATGAAAGTATTTCGGACAGTCCTCTCCTCAATATTGGAGAATTGCTTTGCTGCATGCACGGGGCAGGTGAACTGTTTTTAATCACATGGAATGATAGATTGTAAAGTTAGGAAACACCCTAAAAACACCAAGGACAGGGCTTCCCTGGTGGCGCAGTGGTTGAGAGTCTGCCTGCCGATGCAGGGGACACAGGTTCGTGCCCCGGTCTGGGAAGATCCCACATGCCACCGAGCGGCTGGGCCCGTGTGAGCCATGGCCGCTGAGCCTGCGCGTCCGGAGCCTGTGCTCCGCAGTGGGAGAGGCCATAGACGTGAGAGGCCCCCGTACCGCAAAAAAAAAAAAACAACAAAAAAACCAAAACACCGAGGACAGAGATACAGCTCAGCGTCTACCCAGGTTGCCCCCGTAGTTACTAAGTCCTCACCGGATCTGAAAGCCCGTCTCCCGCCTCAGGCTAGCACCCTTGAACCTGCCCACACAGTGCTGTTGACCATTTCTGGGCTGCTCAGCATCTCAGGGCTCTGACTCCCTCCTTTCTGCAGGAGATTCATGAGGCTTTCCGAGCCACGTCTTTCCCGCAAGTCAACACGATTATGGTGACAATCAAATGTGCCCAAGTATGTTACAGCACCTTGAACACCGGTAATGCAAGTTTAAGTCATTATTTTAGTGTTACTTCTCCATTACATCTAGTTGTGAATGCTGTTAAAAAAAAAAAAAAAGCCAAGAAACCACACAGCTCTTAGGCATATACAACCCCTAGCTACTGATATAAACCAATTTCTTTATTACATATCAGGTGTTGTTCGGCAATGTTCCTGTCCAAATACTGGGAACTGATTCCTCAGTTCCTTAAAGTACTTACTGTAATATAATTCTCCTCAATATTGAATTTTTTAATGTTTTGGTTTAACTTCCCTCAAGTTCCATATTTATTTCAACTTCCATGTTGAAATGGAAGTGTCTAGATTTATCTTTCTTAAAAAATTTATTTTATTGAAATATAGGTGATTTACAATGTTGTGTTAATTTCTGCTGTACAGTAAGGTGATTCAGTTATACATATATATATTCTTTTTCATATTCCTTTCCATTATGGTTTATTACAGGATATTGAATATAGTTCCCGATGCTGTACAGTGGGACCTTGTTGTTTACCCATTCTCTATGTAATAGTTCGCATCTGCTAATCCCAAACTCCTACTCCATCCCTCCTCCACCTCCCCTCCCCCATAGCAACCACAAGTCCATTCTCTATGTCTGTGAGTTTGTTTCTGTTTCACAGATAGGTTCATTTGTGTCATATTTTAGATTCCACATATAAGTGGTATCATGTGGTATTTGTCTTTCTCTTTCTGACTTATTTCACTTAGTATTATAATCTCTAGGTCCATCCATGTTGCTGCAAATGACATTATTTCATTCTTTTTTATGGCTGAGTAAGTACTCCCTTGTATGTGTATGTATGTATATATACCACATCTAGATTTATCATTTAAATAATATATGTTCAGATGCTTGGAGTCATGAGACATGATAATGTTAATACTTCCTGGCCCCTCTGTTATTTAGCATGGGAAGGGACAGGACGTTTCCTGGTTTAAAAGTCTGGCCTCAGAGTAGCCTTCCAGCTCTGGGCTCGGAAATAGTCCATGGAAATAATAGCTGTCAAAGCCACTTATTAAGCATGCACAAGATGCTAGATCCTATAGAGAGTGTGTAACAGAAACCATATCTTCCCTCAAAGCGTTTAGACCACTTTTAAAGCCATTAAAACTATTTAAGGAAAAAAAAAACTATTTAAGGTGTTTAAGTGATTAAAACTTTATATGCGTGCTTACTAGCACTGCAGAGGGTGGATCTGAGAAAGGAAGAAAATGACAGATTTGGAGGACCAACAAAAATCCTAGTGGAAGCTGGGTAGTTTTATCCACAGAGGTGTGGCCTTGGCCGGAGTCAGCCACATCTAGAATGTTCTGGTCGGTGCTGGAGGTGAGATTTTTTTCCTTCCGTGTACTAAGAGATTGACTCACTACCAAGCACTTCGGCGGCAGCTATTACAGAAAGTGGTTCTAAACCTCTTATAAGAGCTTTAGAAGGACGAGAAAGGTAGAATGGGGCGTTTCTTTGGTTTTTTCTTATTCTGTGCTCAGTGCCTCTGAAAATCAGACGTAAAACTGTCACTTTTTAACTGCACCAACATGAAAAAGGAATCAGAGCGTGAGAGATTCAGCAGGACTCCAAATGTCCCAGAAAATAAATAAATGTCCCAGAAAATAAATTTTCTTTCTCTCCCGGCATAACATATAAGCCCTGGCTTCTTGTTCTTGAATCTTGAGGCTGACATTCAGTATTTGCTTTAAAATTTCCCCTTCGTACATCCTGTTTACATAAACGAACGGTACAGTTATGTGAAATGCATACCAGACACACTGCATTTTCTTTCTAATCTCATTTGACCTTGTTCGGACTCAACAAATCCTAATCAGCTGACAAGAGAAATCAGATACTGCCTGCCGCTTTCTCCCTGTGGTAAAGTATTTCCTTCTGTTTATGCCCAATCATGCAATTAAATGAAGGGCATGCTGGCCTCCTGGCGAACCAGCTGCCAAGATGACGGAGGGGAGCAATTTGACAAATAGGGCACAGGGAAATACAGCAGACATTCACAGGAAATTGTATTCGTTGCCCAAGGAGACCCAACAGACACAAACATCACCAGAGCTACAGGACAGAAATGGGGTCCAGAGGTCCTCAAGTGAGAAGGTGCCTTGCTCTGATCCCACAACCCAAGAACAGGAACTTGTCCCAGTTTGTCAGCCTGGCTCTCAGCGGCTTCAGGGGAGGATGCCTAATTAGAGAGGGTCACACCCATGAGAAGTAGGCTTCCTCTTTCTGATATTGGTCACCCATTGTCTATTGTATGTTTTCCTCGATCTCAGCTTTTCGATTTTTATTTTAAAATATTTTATCTTTAAATAAAAGTAATGCCTTGTGCACATGTTAAAAATGCACAATGTACAGAGAGGCATAAAATGACCCTCACTAACCCCCTTCTTCCCAAGATAACCACTATTTACTTTTTTTTCTGGATCCTTTGAGGGACAGAAATGTCTTTATACACCTGAATGTGTGTATGCTTAAAAGCAATTTACTAGGCACAGTCCTGCACTGTTTGTTTTTCACTTAATAATAGATCTTTGCGCATTGATCTGGTACATCCAAGTGTCAATATTCCTTGCCCTCACTATTGCAATACCTCCTCACCGACTTCCCTGCTTCTACCCTTACCTCCTACAGTTCATTCCAGAGGGATCCTGCTAAAAGGTAAATCAGATCATGTTTCTATTTGGTCAAAACTGCCCAGTGCCTTTCTCTGGCACTAAGAACAAAAGCTAAGGTTGCTGTCACCACCTGCCTCTCCAAATCCATCCCCGATGCATTCCTCCTTCTCACTGTGCTCCAGCTTCACTGTTCCTTATACAGGCCAAGTGTGGTCCTACCTCAGGGCCTTTGTACTTACTGTTCCCCCTGCCTGAAGTACATGCATTTCTTTTCTGCCCCTTGATTCTTTACATGGCTGGTCCTTCCTTATCATTCTGGTCTCATTTCAGACCCTCCTTCCTGACCACCTGTTCTAAATCGGCCCCTCATAGGTCTTTCTTTTTCTTCATAGATCTTTTTACTAGCTGAGAATTATCATGTTCAGTTATTTGTTTACTTATATGTTGTCTGTCTTCTCCTACCACACACACTGGAATGTAAAGTCCATGAGGAGAGCAGGGATTTTATCTGTCTCTTCACCCTTATATTCCCAGTACTTGGACCAATGGTTCTCAAACTTGAATGTGCATCAGAATTGCAGATGACTGTACCCCAACTCCAGAGTTTCTCATACAGTAGATCTGGAGCGGGCCTGGGAATTTGCATGTCTAACAAGTTCCAAGGTGATACAGATGCTGCTGGTCCACGGACCAGACTTTGAGAACCACCAGTCTAGACAGTGCCTGGCACACACTGGGTGTTGCTTATATGTTTATTATGTGAACACACGAGTCTGCACGGAAGAATCTGCTATTTTCTTTGGAATGGCAGTTTTATTTTCACTCTTTTATTTATATTTATTGGACAGGAAACCTCCTCCAATTCTTTGTGACACGAGGGCCCCAAGTTCTGTCAGCTAAAATGTATCAGCTCCATTAGTTTGTCAGCAAATGATCAGAAACCTAAAGTGTTATAGGCCCAGGGGAGCCAGTGAGAGGCACCCCTCATTCTCTGCCTCAGTAACACGTCAAAGACAAAGGGGGTGGGATTCTCCCTTCATATGTGACAGAGAACTTTCCCTATGGGTAATCACTTGGGCCTCCCCTGTAATTGTTTAACAACTGTCCTGTTGACTTGGATTAGGCCCTGGTGCGTTGGAATATATACAACAAACAGACACACACACACACACACACACACACACACACACACACACACACACACTTTTTCATACTGAATTTCAGGAAGTTACAAGATGCCCCAAGTCCATTTTAATCTCAAATTTTAAAACTCCTGATCTAATCATTGGCTATCTGTTTGGCAAAACAAACAAAAACAACCTGGATCCCCAGTTTGTTATTTAAATTCCCAGTTAAATAAGAGGTTTAAATGTAATAAGACAAACCTTAGAGGACAACATTAGAGAAGACCATTAGAGGAAAGCATTAGGTAATGAGATTTACCATCTTAGGATGGGGAATGCTTTTTGAAACATGATTTGAAACCCAGAAACAAAAATAGAATAGTGAGATTGATTCCATAAAACTTAAAATGATCTGTACAAGAAAGAAGAAAAAACATCCTCCAGTTTAGACTCTGGGGAGAAATCTGTGGAGCCTATCTTTTCCATCTATATTCTTTCCGCTTGAATTGTCTGGGTGGCCTGTGGCCAAGCGTGGTGGGATGAGACATAAGCTTATCAGAGCAGAGGGGATAAGACCACATCCTTCAGCAGAGCCCTGTCGCTGAGTTCATTATTTCATTAGCCATGGTTTGGGGGTTTTCTGAGCAATTTTATTGAGATGTAATTCACATACCATGGAGTTCACCCATTTCAAGTATACAATTAAGTGGTTTTAGTATGTTCACAAAGTTGTGCAACCATCACCACTGTCTAATTTAGAACTTTTTTTGTCATCCCCAAAAGAAACCCCATACCCATTAGCAATCATTCCTCATCCCTGCCCTCCCACCAGGCCTACACAACCACCAGTCTACTTTCTGTCTCTGTAGCTTTGCCTGTTCTGGCCATTTCATATAAATGGGATCATACAGTGTGGGTTTCTTCTCCTTATAAAGCATAATGTCTTTAAGGTTCATCCACATTGTAGTTTGATCCATATGTATCAGAATGTCATTCCTTTTTATTGCTGAATAATATTTCATTGTATGGATCCGCCATATTTTATTTGTTCATCAATTAATGGACATTTGGCTTATTTCCTCTGTTTAGACATCATGAGTAATGGTGCTGGAACATTTGTGTTCTGTACAAGTTTTTGTGTGAATATTTGTTTTTATTTCTCTTGGATCTAGCAGTGGTTTTTCTCTTAAATATTTACCCAAAGCATATTACTTAGCTTATTTAATTCTTTTGGTTTTAGTTCTGTTCTATCATGACTTCGTGGGGAAGCAAGCAGGCTTGGATCCTAAAGACCTCAGAGGCCCGCTTCCCGGAGTCCGGGCCCCTCCCTGCTTCTGTGTAATTGGGGATGTGCTTTCATCTCACTGTGCCTCACTAGTGGGGATGCCAGCTCTCTGAGCCTCTCAGGGATACTGTGGGGATTAATGGCATAAACCCAATAGGATCTGCTCTCGAGAAGATGCTGACCCACAGGAGCAGGTTCATGTGCATCAGAGAAACAAGACACCCTCAGACCAAGGGCTCCCAGCACCACAGGTGATGGCATCAACCATCACACTGCATCCAGTGGCTGGATGCAGAGGCACAGACATTATTTAAAAAAAAAAAAAAAATGTTTACTTAAGAATTGGGTTTCCTTTGAGATCTGAATTTGGTGGATTTGGTTGCTTTCCAAATCCTGCAAGCTGCCCTCTGAGGGAGGCCTCTGGCCTGTTCACCCTGTTCGGGAGGCAGGAGAAAGGACAAGGCCATGCCTAGTGATGGGCAGCCAGGTGGACAGACAAATTCTAAAGCCCACCCTCCAGCCAGCGTTTTCCCAAAGACCATTCTAATCTAAGAACTCATTTAATCAAAAAGCACCTCGCTCTCTGCACAGCCCCAGAGGTACCTCCTTTTGTGAAATTCCCCTGCCCCTGACCTTCTTGTTGGCTCTGGGGTAGGGGTGTGACCCCTCATCCCTGGGCGAACCCACTGTAGAGGCACTGGGAGTCCCGGAGGCAGAAGAGGGGCCTAAAATATCTGAACTTCCTCCTGCTCTCTGACCAATCACCTGTACCCCTCGCTCTTTCAAATCAGGCAGCAGAAAATGCCACTGATACACGTGTAACTGAGGAATCTAATAGGAAAGGAGATGGCACGCTTGCCTGGGTTCTAACTCCCAGGCTGCCACTTAACTAGCTCTCTGATCTAGGACAAGTGACTAAGTTCTCTGAGACTCAGTTTCCTCATCTGTTAAATGGGGATAATAATGGTGTTTACCTTGTAGTGTCACTGTGAGGATTACCTGAGATGATGCCTGTTAGGGGCTCCAGTATACATTCAGAGCTCCATCGGTGTTTGTCATAGTTATTATATTACTCACACAATCAGAAGTAAGGATCTCAAGTCATCTAGCCATCCTCTCTCAGCTATTTAGGGAGGCTGTGTTTATTTTTATTTATTTTTATTGGTTGGAAGCACCTAATGTGTGTTAGACACCACAGGGAGGGCTGAGGATGAAACTTAATTTTCCCCAGGAACGTAAACTTCAAGCTGGGACAGAAACTAAGATACATGCAGTTCTTTTTTTTTTTTTTTTTTTTTTTTTTTTTTGTGATACGCGGGCCTCTCACTGTTGTGGCCTCTCCCGTTGCGGAGCACAGGCTCCGGACACGCAGGCTCAGCGGCCATGGCTCATGGACCCAGCCGCTCGGCGGCATGTAGGATCTTCCCGGACCGGGGCACGAACCCGTGTCCCCTGCATCGGCAGGCGGACTCTCAACCACTGCGCCACCAGGGAAGCCCCATGCAGTTCTTAAAGAACAGGTAAACAGTGGACTGCAATGCCGAGGGGCCATGCTGTCCCAGTTTGGAGAGGGAGAGAACAGAAAAGGCTGGGTGGGCCAGATGCGGCCTCGGAGGGGAGGCAGCACGGAGTCTGGCCCTTGAAAGGCAAGATGGGTTCACATCAGCAGAGCAGAGAGAGGAAGAAATGGGCAAGGGTGGGTGAAGGGAACGGGAGACCCATGGGAGCGCAAGCAGGTTGGGGGCCCAGTGGGTCTGGGCATGGTGATGGGTAGTCTGGAGACTGAGCCAGAGACAAGCCTTCTGGTGTCTTTCCCACTCTCGGGTCTCTAGGGATGACATACCATGGGGTCTTGTAGTCACCTGTTCTGCTAATAATCATCCTTTCTATGAGACTTTCTGTCACGCATACATTTTTGTGGACTGTCGGAGGAAAGAGGAGGGGTTATGTTGGAGGAGCTTTGGCTCTTCCTCTAGACGATCACAAAAAAAGCAGTACAAAGTGACAACCAATGACCTTGGCCATCCTGCATGCAGCCCCCTTGATTGTCTTTGGGGACCCAGCCTTTCATTGGCTTTCAGGCCATGTGGTTTTGGGTTGGGGGTATGACTACACCTCCATGGCAGGGATGGCACAGTACCACATTGGTTCAGTGAAATGTGACCCTGAGGCTCTAGCTAGAACTGTTGGGAAAGGGAAACACCTATTCTTGTAGGATGGCTGGGCCAGTAGGACGTCAGCCCCCAGCTGCTGGCAGCCATCTTACCACGAGGATGGGTGAGTCTTCCTGGGGGTAGAATGACACAGGGAAGCAAAGCAAGAAATGGAGAGAGACAGATTCATGATAACGTCATCTGGGCACCTGGGTCCCACCATATCAAAACCCTGGCTGTTTCAGTTACATGAGGAAAACATTTTTCCCTTCTTTTTTTTTTTTTTTTTTGTCTAAGTCTCTTCAAACTGGATTGCAGTCCATTGTCACTAGAAGAATCTTGACGTATTCAAGGAGTTATCTTGTTCCCAGCAGTGTTCTGTTGGCTTACCCTTAGCATAGATATTTGTGGTCCTGAGCCAAGGGGTGGTGTGTGTCAAGGAATAACGGTATGCATGTGCAGGCGATGGAGACACCTATCCATACCCTCAATAGGCACAGGTACATGTGACATGCTCGGGTGGCGGAGATGTTAGAAGGAGAACCCCAAACTCTGCAAAATGTCGTTCTTCTTTGCCCCTTGACTCTGCTTACAGAGCAATTCTCCCCAAACCCTTGATTTTATTCCTCTTGTTCTCAACCAAAGCAGAGAGTTCTTGAATATGTTAAGTATATTTTGCAGGGTTCCAAAGTCGTCAGGAAGAGATGGGGAAGGGGGGTGAGGGGAAAGGAAGCTCTGCAGATGCCATTTGTGTTTTCTCCCTTTTGCCCAATTACAGGGAATCAGCTGGCATCCTTTTATTTATTTCCTATTCGATGCAGAGCTTTTAAAAAACTAAGCGTTAGCATTACTGCAGTGGGATTTGTCTAATGATTTTCTGGGAAATGTCTTCTTGGATCTCAGCAAAGATAATTCACTTTGTAGAAACCCTTTCCTGCTTCTCTGCTAAGAATTCGACTCACCCAGTTCTTTCTGGAAGCAAGCTGGCCCCTGAATGAGAGAAGGGAGTACAGGAATGCTTTAGTCTAGCATCTATCACACAGCCTCAAGCCTGCCACCACTCAGATCAGGGAGAAGGGGTCCGGGGTGGGGGGAGAGCGTTCATGCAGAGCGCAAGCCTGAAGCCAAACGGAAAGTCCACAGCAATCGGAGCCCCCTGGAGAAACGGATGCACTCACCTCTGTACTTTGGTTCTGGGGCACTTTCTTTCTGGGGTGACGGCAGCTGCGCAGCCTACGGCATCCACACTGTCCTACCAGGACCGCTGCAGGCAGGCCACCGCGGGAGGAAGGGAGGTCCTATCCTCCATCAGAAGGGAGTGGCCTTCACCAAAGGAGGCAATGACCTTATTCTCCTGGAGTCCAGGCTGTTGGAGCTGCTTGTTCTCTCTCTCCTGCTCCCTCTCTGATGTGTATGGAGCTCAGGGAGCCCCCAGAGAAGGGCTGTGAGCACACCACACACCACACCCGCCCTGATCCAGGTGGTCTCCCCAGCCTTGGGGAGCCTGGGGAGTGCGTCGTCAGGCCACCCTCATGGGGTCGCTACCAGTGCGGCTGGTGTACCCACAGAAAGCCCAAGGACAAGCACATGTGTATTTATTTCTCCCCCTCTCATGTGATCTTATTTTTGGACCAAACACAAAAGCTATTTGGGGGCTGGACAGCTGCCAGGTAAAAGGGCAGTGATCTCATCCAAGTTATCTCCGTGCCTCTCTCTGAACTAGTCCCTGTTACCTTTCCACGTATAAGGCAGAAGGGGGGGAGGGGGGCTTGCTCTGAACCTTACTTTTAATATATCTGAGCTATTAGTCCAAATTACTAACTTTATTTTAACCAGTTCATCCCCACCCTTTGAGGTTTCACAGGAGATCAATCTAATGAACAAAGTCACTGCTTTTGTATCTGAGGCTGGTGGGCATGTCCTACAGTCAACACGCATCTGGCCGTCACCTACACAATGCTGTAGACACAGAGACCCTCTTACCAGCACTGGGTGGGACCCCACCCCTGGAAGGCACTTGTGAGCAATGTGGAGGAGTGAGGCTCTCACACTGAATCACACTGATTCTGGCTGTTTTCCCTGGCTGTTTCTGCTTCTAATTCCTAGGCTTGTGAAACTTAAAATATTTAAAAAGCTTGGTTTTTCGCCTCTGGTTCTTCCTCTTCAGACATGAATGGGAAGCTTTGAAACCCTCATGCCTGACAAAATGCCAACTCCATATCATCATCTTCGCCATCACCACTGCTATTTCTTTTTTTTTTTTTGGTGGTACGTGGGGCCTCTCCCGTTGCGGAGCACAGGCTCCGGACGCACAGGCTTAGCGGCCATGGCTCACGGGCCCAGCCGCTCCGCAGCACGTGGGATCTTCCTGGACCGGGACACGAACCCATGTCCCCTGCATCGGCAGGCGGATTCTCAACCACTGCGCCACCAGGGAAGCCCCACCACTGTTATTTCTTGAGCCCTTGCTAAATGCTCTTTTCATGCTGAGCTCTTTTCTCGCGTTGTCTCATTTATCCTCGCAACAGCTCTGTGGGGAAGGTAATCCTGTTCCATCTGACAGCCAGAGAGGCAGAGGCTGGGGAAGGTGAGCTTGCCAAGGAGAGAGAGAGCAGCCACCAGTCTGACTGAAGAGCAGGAACTTTCGGTCACTTTGCTCCCTGTCTCCTGAAGCTATAAATTATTGAGATTTCACTGTTGTTTTCATTTTATTAAGAAGAATAACAAAAACCTGACATTTGATTCAGACCCATGACTTCAATCCTCAATTTCTTTTCCCAACCTCAGTTCCTGAAGGGGAAAAAGAATAAGGTTTTCATCTGTTTACAGTCCCAGGCCCTGATACTAGGTACAGGATGGAGAGTTTCTGGCCTCCATTCTCCGTGGAGCCAGTTTCCTATGAATAATTCATTGTGCAAACACACACACACCAGAGAGGACTGGGTGGGGCCGCCCAGGCTGTGGTCCCCACTGCATCCAAGGTGAATTGCCCTTTCTGTCTGCTACCTTGAGGGAGAGCCAGGGAGATGGAGCCCAGTAGCTTGTCCAACACTGCCCTCTGCTGGCCGCTAGCATGCATTACCCCTAGGCTGGTGGTCTTCAAGACTTTCCAATGGGCACACCAGGGATTATTTTTAGAGAACCAATTTCCAGGTTCCCAGTTTCTTTAGGTACCTTTTCCTAAAACTCATTTGCCTGAGAACATGTCTGTGTTCATAATAATCCTACCTTTACTGGAAAGCATACCCCTGACTCTTCAAAAATCTTACTAAGGAGCCATATCCCCGAATGTAAAAATTTCCAGGTCCAGGTTCTCAAACTGGAAGCTTCCTTTAAAAATTTAATTCAACTTCCCTTAATAACTAATTAAGGCAGTTTTTAATTTAACAACTTTGTCTCTTCCATCCCTTGAATTTGAGGGAGAGTACCGTGAAAGTTGTAGAGAATATTAGAAATAAAAATAACAGATTAATAGGTACATTTAAAGAATGTTGTCACAGCTTAATTTTTTAATTCCAACATTTACAATATGCTGGAAGTTATTATCTTGAATCCATATGAACTTAGTGGTGAACATTTAACAACAATTTTTAAATGTGAGTATAAGTAACATTATTTTTCAAAATTGTTTTAGAAGGCACAAGGGCAAAAATGGGTGAATCAGTCAGCCCTTGTTGACTGATAGGCTCTTATCCATCCATCCATCCATCCATCCATCCATCCATCCATCCATCTTTCCACCCATCCAGCCAACACCCATTGAGCATCTCCTATCTGTCAGGCATTGTTTGGGGCACTAGATATAAAAATGGTGAGCAAAAACTGACATGTGACATGCCAAATTCTTACTTATGAGTCCCTCTAGGGAATTGAGTGAGGGGAAACAGATTAATTTAGTACTTTCTCAAATAAATGTAAGAATTTACATTTGATAAGTACTTCCAAGGAGGGGTATTCAGTGATGAGAGAATGTATAATGAGGACTGTATGTTACGAAGATTGACCTAACTCATAGTGGAGATGTTAGGAATAAGGTCTGAAGCCAGAAAAAGGTATTCAGCAATTTCTATGAAAGGACTGTGAAAACCCAGGAAGAAAGGCCATCTTAATGTGGGAGGATTGGTGAATAGGATCAACCTTTGCAGAGTCAGTTGTTTTTAGAAAGGGCCTTTGCCCTTACACAAATACAGTCCATATTTAAAAATCACTGGGACCAAATTTTCCCCAGGGAACATTTGGCAATTTCTGGAAACATTTTTGGTTGCTGCAGCTGGGGTTGTGCTCACAGCATCTAGTGGGTAGAGGCAAGGGATGCTGCTAAACGTGCTGCAGTGTTCAGGATAGTGCCCTCCACACCAAAGTATCCAGGCTAGCCCTAAAGGCAATAGTGTTAGAGTTGAGAAAGCCTGTTATAGATGGGGGCAGGGTAGGCCTCGTCCAAGTGTCTACAGTGGATGTGGACCTATTCATCCATTCATTCATTCGACGGGTGCTTATTGAGTACCCACTATGTTCAAGACACCATTCTGGGCATAATCAAGGCATACCCAGCACCCCCTAACCAAAACTGTCATCTCAAATGGCCTACCTGGGTGTGTTCCTGTTACCCAGCCTAAACTTTTCACCATTAAAATGGTGGCAAAACTGGTCTTGCTGTCCGTAGAAAAAGAGACAAAAATCTATGGATATGATTCACAATATGGTTGCTGCAACATTGCAAGAGTGAAAACAGCCTAAATGTCTGTCAACAGGGGAATAGCTACATCATTTGGTACATCCATACAATGGTATACTGAGCAGCCAATAAAAAAGAAAGAGGCAAATTTCTTTGAGATGACACAGAAAATAACCATGAAGATATTAACTGGAAAAAAATTTCAGAACAGCAGGTTAAATGAGATTGATCTGAGTTGTGTTTTTAAAACTGCTTTTTTTGCGTGTGTTTGCTTGTGCATGCAATTGCTGGGAAAAGTCTCACCAAATTCTTAAAAATGGCTACCTCTAGGAAGTGGGGAAAAATGTGTAACATGTTCATTGGGAAAAGTTCCCCACCTAATTCCCTCCTTTCACACCAGTTAGATTCTCCCCAGTTCATCCTCTCAGTTACTACCAATATTCAGCCAGTCACCAACTTCTGGAGAACATTCAAAAAACTTCCAGGATAGTATCCATTCCTTATTATTAACCCAGGGTCCTTCAAAACTTGCCTCCAGCCAGTCTTTATGGGCCCTTCTTGGGAGCCACTCTTCCTGCGACAGCCTTGTTCCCTCCCCACCTCCCCAGAGCTTAAGTCCCCAGAGCTTAAGTCATAGTGAACTCACCAGGACTTGTCACACCATCCTCTTTCAAGATAGGCTCACCTCTGTGCCTGAAAAGTAGTCCTTTTCTTTTTCTGCTTGTATTAGTCAGGATAGACCAGGTTATACTACATTTATAAATAATCTCCAAATTTTTGTAACTTAAAGTAACAAAGGTCTGTTTCTCATACATCAACATTGACATGTCCATGTGTAGGTTGGCTGGGCAGGTCTGCTCCATGTCATCCTCAGTTGAGGGCCCAGAGTGAGGGAGGTCCAGCTCTCTGCTTACAGGAAGGAAAGGGGAGAGACGTTTACTGTTACACTAGCACCTGGCAGTTACTCCTACTCACATTTCATTGGCCAAAATGAGTCTTATGGCCACACCTAACATAAAATGAGGTGGAGAATTTTAGTCCTCTTATTTGCTTGGAAGGTGAGGAGGTGAGAGTCATAAATATTTGGGGAACCTGAATTCTATAATTGCTGGGTGCAAAATACATATATATATATATATATATATATGTATATATCTCCACGAAGTCAAGTTTACTGATCATGTTCAAACAATCTATATCCTTACTTATTTATCTGGTCATTTCTTGTGATTTTTGTTCATCTTAGCTTCATATGTTTTGAAGCCACATCATAAAATATATACAAATTTTATAATCACTCTATTTTCCTTGTGAATTATAATTTTTATCATTATGATGTATCCTTCTTTAGCTGTAGTAATGCTTTTGGCCTGAAAATATGTTTTGTCTGATAATTAATATATACTATAAATATTAATATAATTTTGCTTAATATTTATGTTTTGTCTACCCTTTACTTTCAACATTTTAAAATTAATATTTTAGATGTGTTTCTTATAAACAGTATATAGATTTTAAAAATCCAGCTCAATACTCTTTGACTTCTAATTGATGTATTTTGTTCATTTACATTTAATGAAATTACTGATATATTTGGATTCAAATCTACCATCTTATTAAATGTTTCCATTTGTCACATGCTCTATGTTCTTTTTATCCTCCTTTCCTTTTTTGCTTTTGGAGCGGCTAAATATTCTGTTTTACCCTCTCTTACGTTGCAAGTTATAAACTTTTTTTTACTATTCTTTTAGAAGTTATCCTAGAGATCACAATATGTATCTTTGATTTATCAAAGTCTAATGTTAGGGGCTTCCCTGGTGGCGCAGTGGTTGAGAATCCGCCTGCCGATGCAGGAGACACGGGTTCGTGCCCTGGTCCGGGAAGATCCCACATGCCGCGGAGCATCTAGGCCCGTGAGCCATGGCCACTGAGCATGTGCGTCCGGAGCCTGTGCTCCGCAGCGGGAGAGGCCACAACAGTGAGAGGCCCGCATACCGCAAAAAAAAAAAAAAAAAAAAAAAAAAAAGTCTAATGTTAATTAACATTTTTATCTTCTTCCATAGTAATACAAGGACCTTAGAACATTTTAGTTCCATTTACCCCTCCCTCCTTACTTATGTGTACTTGTTATATATTTTAACTTTTTAAATCCTCAGTGGACATTGCCATGTTGTTTTGTACAGTCTACTTCATTTGGATTTCCTCAAATTAATCTCTGCATTGTTCTTCATTTTTTCCTGCACCTGTAATCTATCATATTAAATCATTTTCCTTTCCCTTAAAGAACATGTTTTAGTAACTGCTGCTGGTAAAGAATCCTGAAAATGTCTTAATTTAACCTTTGTTATTAGAGGCTCTTTTCACTGGGCATGGAATTCTAGGTTGGCACTTCTTTTCTTTCAGTACTTGAAAGATATTTAAATTCTACCAATTTCTAGCTTCCATTGTTTCTGTCAAGAAGTAAGCTAACAGTCTATTCCTTTTTTCAAGTAATGATAGCTGCTTTTAACATTTTTGTCTTCTCTTTGTCTTTGGTTTTCATATATTTTACTATGACGTACCTAGGGGTAGTTTTTATTTATCCTGCTTGGGGTTCCCAGGGATTCTGGAATCTGTGGCTTGTTTTTAGTCAATTTTGGCAATTTCTCAAATATTTTCTCTTCAAATTTTTGCTACTGCCCTATTCTCTCTCTCGTCTCCTTCTAGAACTTCAGTCTTCACTTTATCTTCCATATCTCTTATTCCCTCCACTGTATTGTCCATCCTTGCGTCTCTCCATGTTTCATCCTGATGTTTTCTTCTAACCGACTTCCCAGTTCATCACTTCTCCCTTTGACTGTGTCTAATCTGCTTTAAACCCATCCACTCAGCTCTTTACTTTTGTTATTATATTTTCAACTCTCATCCACTCAGCTCTTTACTTTTGTTATTATATTTTCAACTCTAAATTACTATTTGGTTATTTTTCAAATCATTATTGTCCCTTTTTTTTTTAAGTTTCCAATTCTCTGCCATATTTTAAAATCTCATCTTTTATCTCCTTTGCACAAAGTCTGTGTCCAGTAACTCCAAAAGTGGAATTCTCTGGGATTGTTTCTATTGTAGTTGTTTCTGTTGGATCTCATTCACGTTGTCTTGTTTCCTCATGTGTCTGGGTACCTTCAGACCGAATTGTATATGAAAAATTGTTAGTAGAAGTAAAGTGAGACATTATGGTGTTATTTTCCTCCAGAGAGTACAGTAAGTCCCCTACATATGAACAAATTCCGTTCTGAGAGTGTGTTCATAAGTCCAGTTTGTTTTTCAGTGCAACAAAGTTAGCCTAGGTACCCAACTAACACAATCGGCTATATAGTACTGTATTATAATATGTTTATAATACTTTTCACACAAATAATACATAACAAACAAACAAAAAATAAACATTTTAAATCTTACAGTACAGTACCTTGAAAGGTACAGTAGTACAGTACAACAGCTGGCATACAGGGGCTGACATCGAGTGAACAGGCAAGAAGAGTTACTGACTGATGGAGGAAGAGGAGGTGGGAGGTGGTAGAGCTGAAGGATCGTCAGCAATAGGAGACGGAGGGCAAGCTGCAGTTTCACTCATGCCTGACGTTGATGGCACAGGTTCTGGTTCTTTGCTGGATTCAGTTCTATCTACCCTCTTGAAAAAATCGATCCAGTGATGTCTGGGTAGTAGCTCTTTTTTTTGTCATCGTAGATGACACAGTAGCACTGGATTGCATTCTGAACGGCTGCTGCAACCCTTGTGTACCGTTCTATGTTCAGGTGTGCCTCAAACAGAACTAACTTAGGTGATTGGACACTCGAAAGCACGTTCACATCTTTGAAAATTTGCAACTTGAAGGTTCGTATGTAGAGGACTTTGTACTTACGTTTGCTTCTGCTAGGAACCTGGGGATACTAGAAATCTGGTCTGGCCAATCTGGCCTTAATCCAGTTTGAAGAATGAAGCTCGTTGGAAGCTGGTTTGGGACTCTGCAAAATCTGGTTATTTTCAGTTCACCTAGTCTTAAGGTGCAATTTCAGGGTCTTTGTCTAAAATGGGGAGTTACAGTACCCCGGCTCCTTTGGTGGGCACCGGATCCCAACTTGTGTCCCCTGAGACATGCAGAGCTGCCTAGGTGCTGCTTAACCTCTCAGCTTCTTAGTTGTCTCTTCCTGAGGCAGCAAATATCCCAAGGGGGAAAGAGCCCCGAGTTGTTGGGCTTGTCTCCCTGAATGGCCATGTTTTCCCAGAACTTGGTTTGGCAATTCTTCATGATCTTATTAAGTTTTTGGTGCCTTCAGGCTGATTTTATTCTTATTTTGTCCAGCCTTTCTAATTGTCCCCAGCAGGAAAGCAGACCCCAATGATCTAGTCTGCCATTACCAGATGGTAAGAAATATAAATGTAGGAAGTTGTCCAGGTGCTTGTGCACGTGTACACCTTATGTGAGTGGTGGGTACTGGGGTCAGCCAGAGAGCATGTGCTTATTTTTGCCTTATGGGGATGAAAGTCTCATGCTGCCAGATTTTCCAGTTTTTTCAAGAGAAGTAGGAAATGCGGGCTTTTTAAATGTGAAATCCCAATTTTCAATGGTGGTTAAAAAAAATTAACTCTCAATGAGCCAAACAAGATCTATCTGGGGTCCAAACCAAGCCCACTGGATACCAGTTTGAAATAGCTGGACTACAGTCTGTGTTGATGGAAGAAGTGGGGTGAAGGGTGGCTCTCCTTTACCAGTAAACACTAGCCTCCAGCAGTCTAGGCTGCCTTGAATAAACACCAGGCCCTCATACAAAAAATAACTTTAAAACCACTTTATGTCTCTACGGAAATCTCTTAAAAATGCCAAGGGGGGGCTTCCCTGGTGGCGCAGTGGTTGAGAGTCCGCCTGCCGATGCAGGAGACACGGGTTCGTGCCCCGGTCCGGGAAGATCCCACATGCCGCGGAGCAGCTGGGCCTGTGAGCCATGGCCGCTGAGCCTGCAGGTCCGGAGCCTGTGCTCCGCAACGGGAGAGGCCACAACAGTGAGAGGCTCGCGTACCGCAAAAAAAAAAAAAAAAAAAAAATTGCCAAGGGGGAGGATGGATTCCAATCATAACACCAACAACATTTCTGAAAAGCCTTCTCCCATCTCTCTCCCAAATCCTCCTCGTGGCAGCTCAGGAGCTACTCCAGTCCCCCAGAATTCATCTCTTTAATTCCTCCCAGTTCAGCCCATCCCTGGCTCTTATCTCACTTGTCCCCCTTCTCACCTTCTGATCTGTTCTGCTTTTTCCATTAGGTGATTCTCCACCTTTGCTTCAGTGAACCCATCAAGTCATCTGAGTCACAGCACCACACAGTTCAGAACCCCTTCCCATAGTTTCCTACCTTCTGCACAAGAAAGGCTCCAAAACTTAGTGGGCCAAAGCTAAATCCTCCTTCACAGGAAGTGGGGGCAGGGAGAAACGATGCTGTAAATACTCTAAAATATGTGTGTTTTCCTGTCCCATCAGCTATGCCATCTGGGATGGGGTGAAGCCAGGACAAGACGTCATTTTGCAAAGGAGGCAGAGCCCATATCAGGATGCTTTGGCACCAGGGTGAGTTTTCAGATGGCTGCCATCTCCTTGTCACTTACCTTCTATTGAAAGTACAGGGTCCCACCCAAACCACCACCCCTCCCACAAATGGGGAAGGAGAAACCAGAAGGAAGAGAAATCAAACGTGGACTTTTTCTGATGTGTCTAAAGATAGAAAGTTGGCAAAGCCTGTCACAGAATATGAAGTATTTGATAAAAATAGCCTCTGTTGAGCTTGGAACTCAAGCTAGAGATGCATGGAAATGAAATTTATTCCTTCCTTTAGTGTTTCCATATTAGTGTAACAATTCTGTCTCTCTCATTGATGAGGGTTCAGATGCTGCTTTCTGTGGCCAAGTGGCTTCCTTTCCCAGGGTCTGATGGTGGAGGAGGTGCTGGCTGAATTAAAGAAAGCACTAGACTGAGAGGGTCATGGGTCACGGGTGTGGGTCCACCACTCTCACACCCACCCTTGACTTTGACACACAGTGTCAGGGCTCACTTACGCCAGCTTGTGAGTTTTCTAAATAAGCCAGTGTTGCTGACTCACAGGAGCCTGAATAGTAATAACAACTGTGTAGTAGTAGTACTCCCCCAGATGGAGGCCACTTGCCATTTGGCAAGTCCACAGAGGCTGCTGTCTCCCTTCCCCACCCCGCAAGCAGCTCCCCAAGGTGTCTGGGGCTCACGTTCTCCTCCTGCTGCTGAGGACCCCACAGGGCTGTCCCTCTCGGGTCAGGATGGGACTCAAGACCTGCCTTTTCTCAAAGCACATCCCATAGCCCAGGGAATTACTAGCCTCAAGGACTGTTGCCTCTCATAAGCTCTTCCAGATCCCAGCTCCTCAAATGTCCCGCTCTCTGCTGAGTTTCCTTTACTGAGAAGCAAAGCTGAGCCAGTCTAATAATAAATGAGAACAAGGGATCAAGTGGCCCCTTTTAAATGAGCTAGTTTTTTTAATTAGTTCTTTTAATTGTGGTAAGATACACATTACAGAAAGCTACCATCTTAACCTTTTTTTTTTTTTTTTTTTTTTTTTTTGTGGCGGTACACGGGCCTCTCACTGTTGTGGCCTCTCCCGTAGCGGAGCACAGGCTCCGGACGCACAGAGCAGCCATGGCTCACGGGCCCAGCTGCTCCGCGGCATGTGGGATCTTCCCGGATCGGGGCACGAACCCGCGTCCCCTGCATCGGTAGGCGGACTCTCAACCACTGCGCCACCAAGGAAGCCCCCATCTTAACCATTTTTAAGTATACAGTTCAGTGGCTTTTAAGTACATTCACATTGTTGTGCAGCCATCACTGCCATCCATCTCCAGAACTCTTTTCATCTTCCCCAAATAAACTCCTTACCCAGCAGACAGCAACTCCACATTCCCCCCTCTCCCAAGCCCCTGGCAACCACCATTCTACTTTCTGTCTCTATGGATTTGACTACTCTAGATAGCGCATGTGGATGGAATTTTATTGTTTTGTGACTGGCTTATTTCACGGAGTATAATGTCCTCAAGGTTCATCCATGTTGTGGCATGTATCAGAATGTCCTTCCTTTTTAAAAAGGGCTGAATACTCTTCCATTGTATGAACATACAAACCACCTTTTGTTTATCCATTCATCCATTGATGGACACTTGGGTTGCTTCTACCTTTCGGCCATTGTGAATTATGCTGCAGTGAATGTGGGTGCTCTTTTCCTGCTTGTTTTGACCCGTTTGTATTTTAACAGGATTTTTAAGGAAGGTAATCCAAATGGTGCAATATTTCAGGGATCTGAGGCTGACCCCTCGTGAGCTGTTTTAGGTGGAGACAGATTTGGTGCTCTTGCATCAAACTATGTCATGTGCATGTGGGGCTGCCTGGGGATATGTGTTCTGGTGTCGTGTGTGTGTGTGCTTTCCTCACTGACAGGGATAGGAACTTATGTCCAGTGGAAGGAAAATGTTTCTGACTATAAACACTTCTTAAGCTACTCAGCCACGGGAATCTTGACAGTGGTTGATTGGCAGACAGTGACGGTGGGAAGTGATGGGGTGATGCAGATGCAAGAAGGCTTTGATATTAAACGAGCAAACATGTGTCCCACATGGGCTTCAAACACCTGCCTTGTCCTGATTCCTTAGGGTCCTTACTGATTCATATCCACCCCCTCCCCAAGATGTCCTGTATCTTTAACTCTTAATTTTCCCCTCAACAGCATTGCAACACGCTCAAGTGTGATGAAACAAAACTGCAAAGCAAATCATAACCTCCCCCCACCCCACCCTGAGCCCTATCACACTTCTTCTCCCACCCCCTCTCCCTCCTGGAGACCTGTCTTCCCTCCTCACTTCCACATCCCCACCCCCCACTAACTCCTAAACCCATCACACTCTGGCGCCCATGCTTTCCTGGCTCTGGGTTCTGATATGACCTTGCTGAGCCTCCTGATTTGACCTCCTGACGGACCCGAGTCTCAACCCCCTGTTCAAGGCCAGAGCCCTGCATCCTGAGTGGTCCTGGCATCTTGCTTCAGAGGCAGTCCCTAGAACACCAAGAATTTTATATTTTATTAATTTTTTAATTTTTATTTTTACACAGTTTTTAAAGGTTACACTCCATTTACAGTTATTACAAAATATTGGCTGTATTCCCCGTGTTGTACAATACATCCTTGAGCCTGTCTTACTTCCCCACCCCTACAATGCCCCTCCCCACCCTTTCCACTGGTAGCCAGTAGTTTGTTCTCTGTATCTGTGAGTCTGCTTCTTTCTTGTTATACTCACTAGTTTGTTGGATATTTTAGATTCCACATATAAATGGTATCATACAGTATTTGTCTCTCTGTGTCTGACTTATTTCACTTAGCATAATGCCTTCCAATTTTTTGTAGCTTAGTAATATTAACTTGTATATATAAACCACATCTACTTTATCCATTCATCTGTTGATGGACACTTAGGTTGCTTCCATATCTTGGCCATTGTCAATAATGCTGCTTTTATTTATTTATTTATTTATTTATTTATTTATTTATTTATTTATCTTCCCCATCAAGAGAAGGAGATGTAATCCAGACCACACCCTTACAAACTCTGGAATAAAAGCATTATTTGCAAATCACTTTTCAGACAGTGGAGTGTAGAGATGAGGCAATCACCTCTATCATTAAACAGATTTTGATACAACTCCCGGTTCTGCTAGTTGCTAGCTGGGAGACCTTGGGCAACTTTCTTAAACGCTGTGCCTCCTCTCCTCAACGTTGAGGTGCAATTGTAGTTGCACCTACCTGGTAGGACTATTAGGAAGAATAAATAAGAAAATGTGTGTCGACGGAGCAACTAAGCCTGTGTGCCACAACTACTGAGCCTGCGCTCTAGAGCCTGTGAGCCACAACTATTGAGCCCACGTGCCACAACTACTGAAGCCTGTGTGCCTAGAGCCCGTGCTCTGCAACAAGTGAAGCCACCGCAATAAGAAGCCCACGCACCGCAACCAAGAGTCACCCCCACTCACTGCAACTAAAGAAAGCTGGCGTGCAACAACAAAGACCCAACGCAGCCAAAAATAAATAATTTTTTTTAAAAAAAGGGGGCTTCCCTGGTGGCGCAGTGGTTGAGAGTCTGCCTGCCGATGCAGGGGACACGGGTTCGTGCCCCGGTCCAGGAAGATCCCACATGCCGCGGAGCGGCTGGGCCTGTGAGCCATGGCCCTGAGCCTGCGCGTCTGGAGCCTGTGCTCCGCAACGGGAGAGGCCGCAACAGTGAGAGGCCCACGTACCGCAAAAAAAAAAAAAAGAAAAAAAGAAAATGAGTGTCGAGTGCTGAGCACAGCGCATGGCTTATAGAAAGCATTTCATAAGGATGAGCTCTTATTACTCCTTCTTAATTGGTGTAAGTTGACCTTAGTACTTAAGTCTGTCTTGCTTTTCATACCTGTAAAATTTGAGCGAAGAAATGTGCTAAGACTAAGGGGTTTATTGCAAAATTCTCTAGAGAATAAATGGTTTCCTAAGAGATCAGAAACGTTTACTAAAGACTGCATGAGAACTGCAGGGAGAAACATTGTCTAGAGGCTGCTGAAAGGCAGAGTCCCTGAATAAGGGTGAACATTCCTAGATGTTGGGAGTCGAGAGTGTGATTAAACGTGTGCCTCGGTGATTAGTGTCAGATAAGATGAATGATCTCTATGATGCAAGTACAAACACAGACTGTGGGAAAACAGCCACTGGAAAAGCTATTGGAACTAAAATTAGATGATAGTCAACAGTCTGGCCACCAGATGAGGAATCTACTGTTTGATAAATTTCACAAAACTGTAGCCCTCATTTTAAAATAAGTAGAGGTATTCCAAGAACAGATTGCAGGGCCCATGAATAGGTATAGAGATCTGATAAAGTAGCTGAATTGCAGGCAGAAATTGAAGGACATTGAGGTGACATTGACACACGCTGCTCCACACGTGGAGGCTGGAGGGTGGCTGGACTGAGGTGGAGAGTCTAGTCCTGTGTGAAGCTGTGTGGCAGCTCGGAGCATGTGTGGCTCTCCAGTACCTGACCTGTGGCTGGTGGACACTGAGAGGTGCTGTGAGTGTAAAAGACGCACAGCTTTCAAAGCCTGACTAAAAAAAAAAAAAAAAAAGTGAAATATATTAACAATGTAAAAAAATATTAGTTGCATGTTAAAATAGCAGTTTAGATGTAAATGTTGGGTGAAATAGAAGATATGAAAATCAATTTGACTGTTCATACTATTTTAATGTGGCTTCTAGAAAATGTAAAATTACACACGTGGCTTGTATTTGTGACTTGCTTTATGTTTTTACTGCACTCTGCTGGTTGGTTCAGCTCCACACTCCCCTTGCTCCACCCAGATCCAGGTGGTATTAACCATGACCTTGGACGAGTTATTTAACCCATGGAAGCTTCCATTTCCTCATCAGTAAAGGGGTGGTTGTAGGAATTAAAGGGGCTAATTAAGAAGCATTAACAGTGTGCCTTGCTCAGAGTAAGTAGTCAACAAATGTAAGCTATTTTTTTCTGTTGTTAGTTAAACTCATAGAGCTGGAAGTTCCCTATAGGTCAGTAGCATTATGTATTTAAGGCAATACTAGGGGATGCCATCACAGTCTACCAAATGAGAGAGGAAAGTCTGCCCACCTTTTAGAGCAGCGGTTCTCAACTGGGGATGTCACGTCTGGTGATGCCTGGGAGGGCTGCTACTGGCCGTCTAGTGGGTAGAGGCCAGGGATGCTGCTAAACGTTCTACAACATACAGAATAACCCCCACCCCCAAAAAACACACACACACCAAAGTATCACGTCAAAATATCAATAGTGCCCAAAGTGAGAAACCCTGAATTAGAGGCTCTTGGTTATTTGCAACTTACAGTGATTAATGGTCAAGGTATAGAACATGTGTGACTATAAATGCCATCCAGGTGCATGCCCCCCAACCAGCAGCAGCAGTATTGCCCAGGGAGTTATTAGAAATGCAAATTCTCAGGCTCCATCCCAGTCCCGCTGATTCAGAATCTCTGGAGGTGGAGGCCAAAAATCTATGGTTTAACAAGCCCTCCAGCTGATTCCAATGTACTGTGAAGTCTGAGAAGCTTGCTCAGCGGACAGTTTCCTGGTTACCACCTCCTGCACATCCCAGGCCCGAGCAGCAGGTGGCAGCAAAGCCTATAAGGATGTTGTAACGCCTGCGAGAAGCTGCGTGCTTGCGATGACTCAGTTGGTAACTGAGCTGGGTGCCAGAGTGTTTTTTACACTAGACCACAGTTAATAATGCCAGCTTTCTAATTTCAGGAAAGTCAGAGGGGAAATTGTTCATAGTCATCCTAAGGTTCCTTCTTAGTCATGCAGTGTTTCCACGGCTTTGAAATTGTTCAGTTCTAACGTCTGTTACAAAGGCTTCTTCTCCAACAGAGAATTTAGTGAGTAATCCGGTTTGGACTATTTTCCTAAAATACTTCTCACCCTATAAAATCCCAAAGCCATGAGAATAAATCATTTCTGCTGTCCCCGGGCAACTTTGGGTCAAGTATTCGACCCATCACCCACCTTAATGGACCCTTGGCCCCTCCTCTACACGTGGACCAGATCTAGTGAATAATGAACATCTCATGTTTCCCAGGATCTTTTGTCCGGCAGGTAAAACTAAATTTGTTCAGTAATCTTTATTAAGGGTAAGAGCGAGCAGGTTACAGTTCAGGTAATTTTCCATTGGTGCCACATGGGGGCGCCCGTCCATACTGCCATGGGCATCCATGGTCCAGGTGAAGGCATTGAAGCAGAAGGTTGAGTGACCTGCTAGGCAGTGAAGGGCGGGTGGGGCGGGAACAGTTACTTTTCTTCTATAAAGTTGCTGAGTGATGTGGCTTCACTTAGACCTCAGCCCTGCACTCTAGAGCTGGGTTTCTCAGAGGGTGATCCCCGGTCCAGCAGCATCAGTATCACCTGGGAAGTAGTTAGAAAAGCAAATTCTTGGCCCCATCCCAGACCAGCTGCATCAGATGCTCTGGAGGCGGGTCAGTGATCTCTTTCAATAAGCGGCTCCACCCCCTCCCTCCAGGTGATTGCGATGCAGGCTCTAGCTTGAGCACCACTGCTCTCTAGTCTGGAGCATCTCCCTGGTTACTGGCTGGCACACAAAACCACGTTGCTAGCTGATCCCATCACACTTCTGCCAGGAGGTGAAATCTAGGAGCCCACCTTCTTGATGCCCAACGTCTTCTTCAGGTCACTTACCTGAGAACACCTGAGGATACTGAGGTCAGTCACTCTGCATGAACCTGTGGAATCCCTGGGCTCTGAGGGATATAAAAGAGCGTTAAGTAGGGTTTCCGCCCTCACGGAGCTTCCACTCTCCTGTAGGAGATCGGATTGCCACTGGGAACCAAAGACCGAGAGGGGCCCGAAGGCTGTATTTCTGGCTACCGGGGGAGGCAGCGTGGAAGCACACACCTGCCAAGTTCCCTTCTCTGTCCTTGGCCTTACATTCTCTCCCACTGCTGCCGCAGCCCGTCCTTCTCTCCTTCCTGCTCAACTGCCTGCCCTAGGGTTGCCCTGTTTTTCTCTTCCTTTTCCCCCAGCCTCACACATCTCTTGTCCTATTTCTCCCACTCCATTCTGGTTTTGTTTTAAATCACAAAAGTCCAGGGATAGGTCCATCAGGGACGGGGACCCCAGGGGGCAGGGGGAAAGGAGAGAACCTAGTGGACAAGGGCAGATTTCCATGTGGGGTAAATCCCGAGAAGCCCTGACTGCACTGGGATCGTGGTTGCTCTTGCCCCAGGAGCTGTGCAAGCCTGGGGGAGGGAGAACACTCCAGGATGCAGAGTATGGGAGAAGCTTGGCGCGGGGTGTGGCTGGACCTGAGCTTAGCTTTGGCAGGGGCTTCGGGTGAGCAGAAGGGAGGCAGGGCCCGTGCCAGCCCAGTACCAGGAGGAGCTGGGGTATGATGGGGAGTCATGGGAAGTGAGGCCGGATGGGTCCCCAGATTGAGGAGGTGACAGTTAAAGTTTGAGTTTGATGATGGAAGTACTAGGGAGATATACTAGATTCTTGAGCAAAGGAGAACCGTGCATAAGAATGAATTGTTATTGAGAAGGCATCACCTATGACAGGGGTCACAAACTCAAATGCCTATTTTGTGAAGCGGGCCAGGTAAGAAGCAGTAGGGTGTGGGGAGGGTGGGGGTGCTGGGGGAGCTAGAGAGCTGGTGTTTGCTCTTAATAACTGAGCAGTTATTACACAAGTCCGGACAGTTATCACCATGGGGAAGTAGAAGCCCAGAGCTGCCAACTCTTCCTGCTTCTCAAGAGAAGTCAGAACTCTGGATTTTTTTCTTAACGTGAAGTTTCTTAATTTTTAGATATGGCAGCTAATTACAAACTTGAAAGTCTGGGCCTCTGGTTGGCCAATTCTCACCTGTATTTTTTTTCTAACTTGGGGGTTTGTACCATAGTCTCAAAATACTATCTCATTTCTTCCTAGTTTCCTCCCTCACTCTTACTATCGAATCCATATATTATGAACAAAAAATAAATATAACATTCACCAAACATTAACAATGTGCTCCTTTAAATGCTTCACATGGATTATCTCATTTAACCCTCCCACAACTCTGTAAGATGTTAGTTCCATGTACAGATGGAACACAGTGTCAGAGAGGTGAAATCAGTGGTTCCAGATCACATAGTTACCAAGTGGAGGAGCTGGGACTCAGACCCAGGTGGTCAGATTCCTGAGTCATGTATTTAACCTGTGTGCCTTTCCTGTGTAGTTGTGTTACCATATTTCTGTCCTGTTTTTCTCTCTTCTGAGCATGAGTGATATTCGTGAGGTTACGCCTAACTTCTTGTGTTAAAATATCAGGCCTGCTTTTTTTTTTTTTTATTGCCTATATCCTGATGCATAAGGCATGTGAGTCAGTTCTAGTCAGTTTGACAGACATTTATTGGGAACCCATCATGTGCCATGTACGGGGATGGGCACCAGTACAACGTCACGAAGCCATTTTAATGGGGGATTCTGACAAATAGAAATGCCACCTGTCATAATATGGGATATCACATTGGGATAAAGGCATCCTCAGTATGCAATGAGATCAACCGTGGACTCGTGAATGTGGGGACGGGGTGGGTCAGAGGTGTCTTCCTGGGAGAAAGGTTGTGGAGCCGAGTGTCAGAGAACTCTGAGCGGCGCTGGGGCTCAAGAGACCAACCAGTGGGGGAGCCACAGGGTGGAGGGAAGATCGAGAGAGTGGTGACAAGGCGTCAGGAGGAGCCGGGAGAATCTACCTAGGAGGGCTGATAGATAGGAGGAAGGGCCAGTGCCAGAGGGGGGCAGGGTGGATAGGCTGAGGGGCAGGATGCATAGAAAGAATAAAGGTTTGATTGTAGAGTGAACAGATCAGTGAATCCACTGAAAGGCAGGAAGAGGACATGGCCTCAGCTCAGCCTGGCACACAGGAAGGGCTGACCGTCCAACAGCCTGCTGTATCTCTTGTTGGTTGTGGCGCCTTAGGCAACCTGCTTTGCCTCTTTGATCACCAGTGTCCTCATCTGTAAAATGGAATCCCTCGCTCATATAGTTTGGTGAGAATTGCATAAGGCGCCCATGCCAGCCCTAGCCCAGTGCCTAGCCCGGGGCGATCACTTAGACAATGTGAGTTAGATTATCATTGTAGGCACTTGGTAAGTGTTTGTTGAATGAATGAGAGAGAGCAGTGGCTTAAGCATCCCCAGTGATACACGCTGGAGGTGGGAGATCAGGACAGGAGCTTAAGCTTAAGAATGACCCATGATTCCACTTGTCTGACTGGGAAAGGAGGGTTACATTCATTTGAATGAAACTTCAGCTTTATCATAAACTCCAAATGAAGCCGTCTTGTCCCCTTGAGAAGCATCGCACCTAACAGGCAAGTCTGACGACAGATTCTGCAGTTGAATCAGCCATAATTCAGTGCTGAGGCTGCTGAGTTTCCCCAGTGGACTTGTCTGCATGCAGGCGAATCTGGCATTCCTGCAGGTTACATCATTCCCACCAGGTGCAGTTAGCCCTCCAACAGAGCGCGCTGTCCAGGGCAGTTGCAGCAACCTGGCACCTGACATCGCAGAGCCAGCCCATCAAGTGCTGATGTGCAGCTGTTCAGGATGAGCGCCAGCCTCGCTGACTCGGGGTGATGGACAGATACAGCTACCGCCACTGCCTCCCTTGCTCCCGAATACCATGGAGTGGCCAGTCTCCCAGCCAGGTGGGTGGCTCCAGGTGGCCACTTTCACCTTGAGAATTCCCACGAGACCCAGGAAAAGAGAGAAAAGCTCTGTAAAATTATCACAATCATACTTTCCATTTCTGTAGTCATTTTTGTTAAGGATCTCAACTGCTGGGGCACATGGGACTTCTTCTCCAGGGTTTCTGTGCCGACAGCCGTCATACCTTGATTTTCAGCAGGTGATGGGTGCCCCTGGACGAAGAGGCCTCAGAAATGAAAGTATGGTTGCTTTTTTCTGAATGAATACTTTCTGTGGCAGCGGAGCCCCAGCTGTGTGCTGGGTTCCTCTGTGGAGAAGGACACACATAGAGCTGCAAGTTCTGAATCGGTAGGTGGGTGGCCACACCGGAGGTATTTCTCACAGTGTGGTCCACAGGCTGCCTGCATCCAGTCTCCTAGGCACTTGTTCAAAACTGCAGGGTCCTTGGTCCCACCCCAGACTCACTTAAATAGACAGGGTGTGGATGGCTTCATGTTTACCAGGTGACTTTAACCACAGGTCCCTCAGCAATTTGAACACATTTACATTTGAGGACTGCTGCATAAGTGATGCTGATGTACCAGGACACTTGGAAAGCCACTGCTCTACAACAGTTAAGCTTGAATTTCTGTCCCACAGACCCTAGATTTTTTTTTCCTGATTTAACTAGACTTCCCTCAGCAACTTAGGCAAGTGTTGGCCAACAGAACACAAAGAAGCAAAGAAAGTAGAAAAGTGATGTAATCTGAGGCCATGTTGAGTCTGAGGCCAAGAAATTGTGATGGAAAAACACCAGGGCTCCTCACCTGGCCTGTGACAGAGCCTTGGTGGGCGAAGGGGAGTGTGTGAGAACTTTCAGAAAATGGTCCTCACCACCCTGTTCTTTTTTTTTTTTTTGAAGGAAGGAGTCTTGTATTTTATTTTATTATTTTTTTTAATTTTAATTTTTTTGAAGTATAGTTGACTACAGTGTTGTGTTAGTTTCACGTGTACAGCAAAGTGATTCAATTATAAATAAGTTCATTCTTTTTTAGATTCTTTTCTCATATAGGTTATCACAGAATATTGAGTAGAGTTCCCTGTGCTATACAGTAGGTCCTTGTTGGTTATCTATCCTATATATAGTAGTGTGTATATGTTCATTCCAAGCTCCTGATTTATCCCTCACCCACCCCCCATTTCCCCTTTGGTAACCATAAGTTTATTTTCAATATCTGTAAGTCTGTTTCTGTTTTGTAAATAAGTTCATTTGTATCACTTTTTAAAATTAGATGCCACATATGAGTGATGTCATATATTTATCTTTGTCTGACTTACTTCACTTAGTATGATAATCTCTAAGTCCATCGATGTTGCTGCAAATGGCATTATTTCATTCTTTTTTATGGCTAAGTAATATTCTGTTGTATATATGTACCACATTTTAAAAAATTATCTCTATTTTTTTTACATCTTTATTGAATTATAATTGCTTTCCAATGTTATGTTAGTTTCTGCTGTACAACAAAGTGAATCAGGTATATGTATACATATATCTCCATATCCCCTCCCTCTGGAGCCTCCCTCCCACCCCCCCATCCCACCCCTCTAGGTGGTCACAAAGCACCAAGCTGATCTCCCTGTGCTATGCAGCTGCTTCCCACTAGCTATCTATTTTACATTTGGTAGTGTATATATGTCAATGCTACTCTCTCACTTCTTCCCAGCCTCCCCTTCCCCACCATGTCCTCAAGTCCATTTTCTATGTCTGCATCTCTATTCCTGCCCTGCCACTAGGCTTATCAGTACCATTTTTCTAGATTCCATATATATGTGTTAACATATGGTATTTGTTTTTCTCTTTCTGACTTACTTCACTCTGTGTGACAGACTCTGGATCCAGCCACCTCACTACAAATGACTCAATTTCATTCCTTTTTATGGCTGAGTAATATTCCATTCTATATATGTACCACATCTTCTTTATCCATTCATCTGTTGGTGGACATTTAGGTTGCTTCCATGTCTTGGCTATCATAAATAGTGCTGCTGTGAACACTGGGGTGCATGTATCTTTTCAGATTATGGTTTTCTCTGGATATATGCCCAGGAGTGGGATTGCTGGATCATATATGGTAGTTCTATTTTTAGTTTTTTAAGGAATCTACATACTGTTCTCCATAGTGGTTGTATCAATTTACATTCCCACCAGCAGTGTAGGAGGGTTCCCTTTTCTTCACACCCTCTCCAGCATTTATCGTTTGTGGACTTTTTGATGGTGGCCATTCTGACCGGTGTGAACACCACCCAGTTCTTTGGTGAAGGGGCTCGTGGTAGCTGGCAGCCTCCACTGGGAGAGGAAGCCGCTGCTGCTTCCAGACCTGAGTGGCTTTTTCCTCTGCCCACAGGCTGGGGGCAGGACTGTGTGAGCAGAGAGATTAGGAACTTGGATCCCAGAGGTCAGAGCCCTGGCCTCAATCTGCAAGGTCCGACCTCCAGGGAACAGAGGGCGCAGTCCTCGTATCTATGCAGCGTTTGGGGAGCCTTCACCCCGTGTTCACTGTGCCCGTAGTCAGTGTGAGCCTTATGAGTCTATGTCAGACAGTGCAGAGCATTCTCTAGGAACCTGGCTGACCAGACAATGGTAGCTCTGTCCCCGTGTTTGCTGGCACCCAGGCAGTTAACCCAGAAACAGCCCTTGCGCCCTTCGGGGCGGCCAAATTTAAAGGCTCTCCTTTCAAGTTTAGCCTGACATATCATAGGCTGAGAAGATGCACTTTTCTCCCCCAGATCACAGTTTTTCCACACTCTTTAACCATCAGGCCTTCAAGAGGTCCTCTTTTCTTCTGCTACAGCTGATGGTCCCTGGGAGAATTCACAGAACTTCAGAAGAGTTCCCGCAGGATCTCCTGAGGCCAGGGGACCCCACGTCCAGCGATTTGGGCTGGGAGCACTCCAGTGTCCTTCCCCACCGTCAGGACAGCCAGAGGTCAAACAGCCATCCCAGAAGACCAGAAACTGGAGACATTTAAAAAATGTGTTCTTGGCTCATTTCATTATACACAGTGTCATTTCAGAAACTAAGGCAGCTTGCTAAAATGCACACAATATAGCTCAGTTAAAGGGATAAAACAAAGGGAAAACAAAGGAAGGGAAACAGACAAAACCAAGTTCTTACGTGCATTCTCTACTATACTTACTGAAGACAGCACACAGATTTGGTTCCAAGCTTTCTAGCAAGGAAAAAAGCGATCAATCTTAAAGATGACCGAAATATCCTCAATTCCTTCACCCTTTCCTTTGTTAAAAATAATCTACTCTTTTTTTTTTTCGGTATGTGGGCCTTTCACTGTTGTGGCCTCTCCCGTTGCGGAGCACAGGCTCTGGACGCGCAGGCCCAGTGGCCACGGCTCATGAGCCCAGCCGCTCCGCGGCATGTGGGATCCTCCTGGACCGGGGCACGAACCCACGCCCCCTGCACTGGCAGGCGGACTCCCAACGACTGCGCCACCAGGGAAGCCCAAAAATAATCTACTCTTTATTGAGCTTCTCTGTCCCAGACACTGTCCCAGGCACTGAGGATAGAGCCATATGAACAAAATTAAGTCCCTGTCTTCCAGGAGCTTACTTGCCAGTTGAGAGAAATAAACAATATGCAAGGAAACAGTGAAACATAGGATGGTAATATATCAGGTGCTGCTAAGTGCTAAAAGAGAAATGAAACTGTGGAGGTTTCATAGATAGAGGTCTATCTATTTTAGATAGAACAGTTAGGGACGTCCTCTTAGGGAATGATGTTTGAGCGGCAGCCTGAAGAGTGAGGCAGAGAACCACGTGGATGTGGGGGGAGAGTGCTTTGAGCACAGAGGGCAGCATGTGCAAAGGCCCTGACATGCAAGGACAGTTGGTGTGTCCGAGGAACTTCCGAGCAGTCAGAGGGGCTGGAGCACAGTGAGGGGGAAGGAAGGTAGGATGTACAGGATCTCCTAAGGAGTTGTGCAACCTGAGCCCTGGGAGGTGATGAGAGCAGAAGGAGAATGGGACCTTCCAGGCCACGTGAGGACTGTGACTCTTACTCTGAATGAAATTGGCAGCAAATGAGAATGTTGAGCAGAGAGGTGATATGATTCTAAAAGATCTCTCAGGCTGCTGTGTGAAAAATGGGTTGTAGAGGGGTGTTTTGCTAGTTGGCTAGGATTACAATAACAAAATACCACAGACTGACTAGGTGACTTAAACAACAGAAATGTGCTTTCTTACAGTTCTGGAGGCTGGAAGTCCAAGATCAAGATGTCAGCAGGTGTAGTTTCTTCCGAGACCTTTCTCCTTGGGGTGCAGACTGCCTTTTCCATGTGTACTCATGTGGTTTTTCTCTGTGCATGTGTATCCCTGGTGTCTCTCTGCGGGTCCCCATTTCCTTCTCTTGTAAGGACATGGGTCAGATTGGATTAGAGCCCACCCTAATCACCTCTTTCAGGACTCTATCTCCAGATATAGCCACTTTCTGTGATATTGGGGGTTAAAGCTTCAACACATAAATTTGGAGGGAACACAGTTCAGCTCATATGGGGCAAGGGTAGAATTGGGGAGACCATTTAGGGGGCTAGCAAGAGATGATGGTGGCTTGGACCAGAGTGATAGATGTGTAAACGTGAGAAGTAATCAGATTCCAAAAATATTCTAAGGGTAGAATAAGATTCATTGATGGATTGGATGGAGGGTGCAAAGAAGGACAAGCATTAAGGATGGCTCCAAATTTTTTGGCCTGGGCAACCGGAAGCATGGGGTTGGCATGAGATGGAGAAAACTATGGGAAGAGCAAATCTGGGGAGATGCTGAGAGTTCAGTTTGGGACATGTGAAGTTTGAGATGCCCATTAGGTGTCCAAGTAGAAGTGTCAAGTAAGTCATAGGATATAACAGTTTGGAGTTCAGGGGAGAGGTCAGGGCTTACTGACATATCATTATACTTTCTCAGTTGTATGTTTTCTTTCTTTTTTATAACAGCTTTATTGAGAGCTAATTCACATACCATAAAATTCACCTTTCTAAAGTCAACAGTTTGGTAGATTTTAGTATATTCACATGATTGTGCAAACATCACCACTATCTAATTTCAGAACATTTTCATCATCCCAAAAGAAACCCCATACCCATTAGCAGTCACTGCCCAGTACTCTGTCCCCTCAAGCCCTTGGCAATCAGTAATCTACTTCCTCTCTATATAGATTTGCCTATTCTGGACATTTCATAAAAATGAAATCATATAACTTATGGCCTTTTGTGTCTGGCTTCTTTCACTGAGCATGATGTTTTCAAGGTCCATCCATCAGTATCAGTATTTCATTATTATGACTGAATAATATTCCATTGTATGGATATGCCGTAATTTGTTTATCCCTTTACCAGTTGATGGATAATTGGTTGTTTCCGCTTTTTGGCTATTATGAATAATGCTGCTATGAGCATTCATGTACATGTTTTTGTGTGAACACATGTTTTGGTTCTCTTGAGTATACTTTGGAGTGGAATCCTAGGTCATAGGGTAACTCTATGTTTAATTTTTTGAGGAACTTTAAAGCTGTTTTCTAAAGCAGCTGTACCAATTTAAATTCTCACCAGCAATGTATGAGGATTCCAGTTCCTCCAGATACTCAGTAGCACTTGTCGTTGTCTGTCTTTTTGATTATAGCCATCCTAGTGGGCATGAAGTGGTATCTCACTGAGTTTTGATTTGCAGTTCCCAGAAGACTAATGATGTTGAGCATTTTTTCATGTGCTTATTGGTCACTTGTGTATCATTTTAAGAAAAATACCTATTCAAATTCGTTGCCCATTTTTAAAAGCTTTTTATTTTATATGGGAGTATAGCCGATTAACAGCGTTGTGATGGTTTCAGGTGCACAGCAAAGCACCTCAGCCACACATGTACATGTATCCATTCTCCCCAAGGCTCCCCTCCCATCCAGGCTGCCACATAACATTGAGCAGAGTTCCCTGTGCTGTGCAGTAGGTCCTTGTTCGTTATCCTTTTTAAATATAGCAGTGTGTACATGTCAATCCCAGACTCCCTAACTATCCCTTCCCCCAGCCCCTGCCCGGCCCCGGTAACCGTAAGTTCATTCTCTAAGTCTGTGATTCTGTCTGTTTTGTAAGTATGTTCATTTGTATCATTTCTTTTTAGATTCCGCATATAAGCGATACCGTACAATATTTCTCTTTCTCTATTTGACTTACTTCACTCAGTGTGACAATCTCTAGGTCCATCCATGTTGCTGCAAGTGGCATTATTTCATTTTTTAAAAATTCTTTGCCCATTTTTAATTGGATTATTTGTCCTTTTATTTTTGGGTTCTAAGAGTTCCTTGTGTATTCTGGATACAAATCTCTCTCTGAAATATGATTTACAAATTTTATTCTCTCTTCTGTGGGTAGTCTTTTCCTTTCTTGATGATGATCTTTGAAGGACAAAGTTTTTAATTTTGATGAACTGGCATATAAATTTGGGAGCCATCGGCATACAGGTGTTACTTGAAGCCACAAGACTCCATGACATCCTCTAAGACGTTAGTTTAATAAGGAATTAAAGGAATGGAAGAATCCAAGGACTTGCCCATCATTCACAGGCCCAAGATGTGAGAAGACACCAGCAAGGGAGAGTAAGAAGGACCCCACTCCCACTTTCCCCTCTTCTGTCAGTTTTGGAGTGTTCATCTCTTTACAAGGTGGCAACAGAAGATTCAGATTTCTTGTTCATTTGTTAGGCAGTGTCTCAATTCTCTCCTTTCAGGCCAGGTGCACTCCAGGAGCCTCTCCCATTCCAATAAGGAGCCCTTTTTCTTCCGTGATGCTGATCAGATGACCTGATGGTTTCAGCCCATAAATCTCTATATATTCTCACCTCAGATTACTTTTGCTTTCACACAAAATGGGTGACTACATGCATCGCTTGCAGCTGTACCTATTGAGAAGATTTTCTGTCTCCTTCTCATCCATTCAAGACCACCCTTGAATGTGGCTCTGTTGCAGCCACCATCCATTTTTGCCTTGTACCGGGCAACCAGGCCAACTCATCTTTAAAGCCAGCTAGGCCTTCTTCCTCTGCCTGCAGCTGATCTTAAGGACACCCAACATGGCATAGGTGTAAGCTGGAGAAGGGATGCTTGTGCAGCTGTGATAGGTGACCTGGGAGCCTGGATCCATGCAGCTTGGTCCCAAATACACCATTTCCAGCTTACATTGTACTGCTGCTGGGCCCACCCAACTCTGTGACTTGGTGGATCTGACAGACCCCAGCTCATAATAGGCAGTTGTAGACTGTCTCTACTGGGACCCAGCAACACAGCACGAGTTGTTTCTCCAAAGGTGTATGCTTGTCTGCTGTGGATTGCTTGGGCCTGCCTTAGAATCCTGGAACTGCATCATGATTCTCCCACTGGGTCTGTCAGCAATTTGTCTTTTACTTTAGAGGGGATGTTCTGATACATCTCTGACCATTGGACCCCTAAAAACTTCACAGTGGCTGTGGCTGGTCCCTGAATCTTCACAGCGTTCGTATCCTGCTCTGTGTGATGCACTTGTCTTCCTAAGTCTTCCAGTGTCTTGCTTATCCTGCTCTTGCTCTTCCTGTCTGATCAGTCTAATGCCATCAGTGTAATGAATCAGTGTAACATTAGTTCCATGGGATGTCCAGGTGGTCCAGATCTCTTTGGATTATATTATTACAGAAGATGAGAGAGTTAAAAGAGCATGGAAGCAAAACTAAATAAGTGTCAGTTTTATGATAATGTGAACTGTTTCTGATCTTCTCTAACAAAAATAGTAAATGCATTTACCAAATCAAGAGCCGCATGCCATGTACTTAGTCCTTATGAATCTTCTAGAATAAAAATACCACTTCCAGCAGAGTAGCTGCAATCAGGGCTACTAATTGGTTGAGTTGCAATAATCTACAGTCATTTTCCAGATCCATCTGGTCTCTGCAGGGCTCTAACTGGCAAATTAAGTGAAGATACAAGAGGGACCACCATCCCTGTATTCTTTAAGTTTTTAATGGTGATATCAATCTTTTCCATCCATCCAGGATGTATTGATAGTATTTTTTATTTACATTCTTGGCCAGGAAGGAGGGGGCACCTTCAGAGGTTTCCATTTGACCTTCTTCACTCTGATAGCTCCTATGCCAAAGGCCAAGGACCCAATACAGGTATCATACCAACTGCTGAACTTATCAATCCCAATTTTACACTCGGGGATGGGGGAAATGATGTGGTTTCACAGACCCAGCGGACCTACCATGAGCCAGACGTTATACCATGATTCCATTTATAACCTGATCCCTACATGCCACTACTCTGTAGGGGGACCGTGATCATGTTTTGTGTCTCTGGCTATCATTGTCACTTCAGATCTGCCCAAGGGTCTCTTAAATATTTGGATATTCCCATTTTCTTAGTGTACAATAACCTGAGTAAATGTTCTAGTGTATACTTGCCATGGTGTTGCTGGGTCCTTTCTGTTAAGGACCCATCTACCTCTTCAATCAGCAGGTTCTGGATCTGAAAATTGACTTGATCCAGAAACTGAGTGAGGGACCATGACTCTTTATTGGGCCAGTTGCCCCCTATCTCCTGCTCTTCCACTCTTGCTTTGTTGTTGTTTTTATAAATGGTGTCACTCTGGGATGCCCACCTATTCTGCGTCTAGGAATGCCTTGCTCTGTCAACAATCTCCACAACCCCCTGTAGGTCCGTCTCCCTTGGCTGCCCCTCCAAACATGCCAGTGGTTACGATGAAAGCCAGCAGAGCTGGCTTCTGATGATTGATATCTGGCTTCTGTTACTTGAGAATGAGGGGTCATCCCCAAGGATATTAACAAGCCCAGCTCTGTGACTGCCCCTCTGGCCTGCAGAGGAGAGCCACCACTAAACTTCATAGTGACACTGAGTTAATAAGGTCTTGATGGTTTTAGTTAATGATGTGTCATCTGTCCCCTCCCATGAAACAGTATCCTGTGATCCGCTGGCCTCACATAATGGATCCACTCCAGCATTCAGCTTCTTTATTCCTCCCTCTCCTGTCTTTTAGAGCAAATCAGGCGTTTCCACTTTGTTCAGCGTGGCTCACTTACTCTCTCCAGCCTCCTAAGAGCTGTTGGATTTGTTGTCTCTTGCTATGGAACAAATCCCCTAAAACTTGGTGGCTTCAAACAACAAATATACATTACTTCACAGTTGTCACGGGTCAGGTCGGAAGTGGCTTAGCTGAATGCTTCTGGCTCAGGAAAGCTCATGAGGTTGCAGTCAAGGTGTCAGCCGGGGCTGCATCGTCTGAAGCCTTGGCTGGCAGTGGAGGGGCTGCTCTCAAGAAGACTCACTGCCGTGGCTGGCAGTTGGTGCTGGCTGGGATGTCATGGTTCTCTTCCACATGACCTCTCATCCTCCAGGACCTCCCTTCTCCACGTGGCTTCTCCTGCAAGACAGTCTAGACATCATTACATGGTGGCTGGACTCTGTGAGAGAAAGAAAAAGTGTGTGTTCAGGAAGAAAGAAAGCACCAAAAGGAGAAAGAGAACCGGAAGGAGAGAGAGAAAGGCTAAGACTTAAGCCAACCTAATCATGGAAGTGCCATCCCATCACTTCTGCCATAGTCTACTTGGTAGAAGTGAGTCATAAGTCCAGCCTATAGTCCAGCCTATAGGGAAGGGATTACACAGGGCCATGAGTACCAGGGGGCATGGGGGCCCTCTTGGAGGCTGCCTACTATAGCTACCCTAGCAGTAAGTTTGCCTTGACCCCTGGGGTACTGGACAGGAAGTATTAACTCCCATGTACCAAGAAAGTATCTCCAAGTCAAAGTATTTAGAGTCCCATGTTCTTACCCTTTGGTCAGGAACCCTCCAATCGAATCCCTGTGGTCTCTAGCTCCTGCTGGCACATGCTAGCTAAGTCTTACAGCTCTCATTGTACAGCTTCTTTCCTCCCTTATCAGGCCCAGCACATCCTGGAATTTAATCCTTATTAGCGAAAGGTGAGCGCAGCTCCTGAGAGGCTTTGTGAGGAGAAGCCTCTGCAAGACCATCCAGCACAGGGAAATGCTAACTCTTACTAGAAAGAGGTGAGCTACCTCTGCGGAGGCACCTCCTAGAGCATCTGTCCAGATGTCCCCATCCCACCATTTCAGAGGCCAGATTTTCCAGCCAGGGTTTGACCTTAGCACAACAGCTAGTCTAGGCTGAGCTTTTGAATGCCTCTGGAACTCTGAAACTCAGACAATCAAGTCCTGCTTCAGTTCCTCGGCTCTGTTAGCTTTTCTACTGCAGGAAATAAGGGCCTCTTTGTAAACTACCAAATAAACCCTCTGGCTCTCACACTTAGCCTTTAACTGTTTGTTTAACTGTTTGTTAAGGACCCTGGGTTTCTCTTCTGTGGCTGCCCTTCAAGACAACTTAGCAATAACCAGCTAACTCTGCCCTTCTTGTAGATACTCACCCTCCCCCCAGTATCATTCAAATTCCTCTACCTGTCAGGCTGTTCCCTTCCACCAGGACACCTCCCCAGGCCACCACCAGTGAAACTCAGCCACTAGGCTGCCACCTTGTACCAGTGATTCTCTGTGACCCCTGTTCTACTCAGGATGATGTCCTCAGCCTTCCTGGTGGTGGGTGAGGCAGGCCCCAAGCCCCGTCTTTCTGCCTGCCTTCTCAACCATTCCTGTGCTAGTTTGGGTTCTCTGAGAAGCAGATGCCAAGACGTGATGAAGTGCAAGAGATTATTTGCGGAAAAGGGAGGGAGCAGGATTGGGCAGGGAGTGTCTTCAGACTGTTCTGCTGGTCTGATAGCTGTTTAAGGAGACCTGGGGAAGGATGATTGTTAGGAATGTGACTCAGACCACAGTGTGGTTCTAAGAAAGCTTCAGCCAGGCCAATGGAGGGTCCTTCAGCCAGAGTTAGAGTCATGGGCTAGGACCCCACCATGCTCAGTCATTGCTGGGAGCGGCTCTGGAAAGTGCCTGGGCACCAACCCTGGGGAGGATTCAGAGGGGCTGTCAGTCACCTCCACACCCGACCCCTCCCCAGCTTCTGGAAGCAGCAACAGGACTGAGTACCCTTTTTAAAAAAAATTTTTATTGGGATATAGTTGATTTATAATGTGTTAGTTTCAGGTGTACAGCAGTGAATTAGTTATACATATACATATATCCACTTTTTTTTTAGATTCGTTTCCCATGTAGGCCATTACAGGGTATTGAGTAGAGTTCCCTGTGCTATACAGTAAGATACTGAACAGCCTTTTGATGGCCCCCAGTCCACAAGTGCCCCGACTACCAAAAACTCCATTGACTAAGCCTGTTAACTGAGCCTGGTGAGACTATGTAATTACCCTGAAGGGCCAAGTGTCTGACATTGAGGCCACTTCTGCCCTAGAAGCTCAGCCTGTCCCGGGCTGCCTCCACCCCTCCTCACTGGCCCTGGGTGCAGGCCTAGTTTCAAGAATAAAACCTGGTAGCACATGGGATTGTGGAGAGGCGGGCAGAGACAGAGTGGGGCACATATGGCATCCTTGGAGAGTCTCCTCTAGGATTTCCTGGTCAGGCCCAAAAAAAGCTGGGTTGGGGAAGCTCCCTCAACAGCCAAGCAGATTCCTCAGGCCCCAGCCAGAGACTTGCGTTGTGATGTGATGGGGTCCCAGCTATTTCCTGCCCTGCCTTTGTGTCTGAACTTCCATCACTGGAGTCATTCCTTTGTCCAAAACATAATCTTCTCTAGGCTTGTCTTTTTAAATGCTGTTCCTCACCCTCATCCCCATCCTGCCCTGACTTCCCAAGAAGGAAGTGATTAAATCTCAAATGCTCCCTTATGAACTAATTTTCCTGGATCTTTCCTCCATCCAGGAAAAACCCTGGGCAGTAGGGCTGCACTGGGGGCGCAGTGAGAAATGTGGTTAGGGCAGCAGATGGGAAGCCCCAATGATTTAAAAAAAAAAAAAAAGATACACTGCATAATAGACTGCTATTCCTTGCTAGAAAGGTGCAAGCGATCATATTTACTTCTGTGTGGTGTTTGCCCACTTCACCTGCCTCCAGGTGTTCTAGGAAGAGATCTTTGTGTCTTTGAGGCAAGAAAACAACCTTTAATACCATGCAGTGGGTAGGGAGGAACTGCTAAGATCAGGCAGTGTTTCTGTTGCCTTTGGTGTCTCCAGCAGGTGCTAGGGGAGGGGAGGACTCGGGCCAGCTCACTCCACCTCAGGGCTTTCATGTTGTAACCTCTTCAGGGTGAAAATGATCCCAGCCCAAACCTCTAGAGGAAAGCAATTCCCCACCCCCTTCCCTTGCCCTGCAGCTGTGCAGGACTGAACACCTTGTTCCACCCGGAGAGCAGACTCGGGGATTGTTCTCATCCACAGACAGGCAGGCAGCCCGCTCTTGCTTGTTTCCAGAAGCAAGACAAAGAACTGATGCAGAAAGCCCTAGCCAGGGGATTGGCTTTTGGTCAGGAGTTCACAAACCTCACAGGCAGAGGGGTTAAGTGCAGGGGTGCAGGTCTCAAGGGGACTGACCTCAAAGTGGAGCCGCCTCTGGGTGGTGAGGAGCAGGGAGCTCCATACTCTGCCACGTACCCCAGCGGAACCTGGAGCTGGCTGCCAAGCATCTCTGGACCTCGGCTTCTAAATCTGTTAGTAGATGGATGGATAGATAGATAGATAGATAGATAGATAGATAGATAGATAGATAAAACAGATAATAGAGAATGATAGGTAGTAATGATAAATAATAATGATAGCTATTAATAGATAGTGACAACTAGATAATGATGGTAGATAGATAGATAGATAGATAGATAATAGATAATAATAGCACCTCCCTCATAGTCTTGTTTTGAGGTTTAAGGGGAGTAAGGGGCAAAAAGTACCCAGGCCAGGCCTGGCATTCTAAAGTCTTAATAAATGAAGGTTGCAGTAAGTGTGGGTATTTCTTTAGTAGGTATTGGAGCAGCAAGTGGAGTGTTTCCAGAACTCACATGCATCTGAAATATCCCATCGCTTCCTAATTTTTAAAAAATCAAATGAAATCCAACTCTAAGCCCCCGTTCCATCAGACTTACAGAAGACTCCGTGTCAGTTATTATTCCGGGTTTCACAGGGTGCCCGGAAGTGAGGGAGATGCCGATAGGGGACACAAGGACTGATGTATGCGTCTTATCCAGGTTCAGGTGAGCATTTGACGTCTGCGGACCCTGCACTTCCATGCCTCTAGGGCACAGGGCCAGCCTTCACACCTGTCTCCGTGAGCCTACCACGAAGCTCTCCCCCCACCCCATCCTGCAACTCCCAGGTCTCCAGGTGTCCCCAGGGAATGTCTCCAGGGCCTCATCACTCACCAACCTGCGGTCCTGCTCCTCCTCTCCCCATCAAAGCCAGGCCCCTCACCCTTCCAGCCCCCTGAGTCCCCTACCATCTGCTCTTCAACGTGGTAAGATCTTCATAAAAGACAAGGACAGGCTGGCTTCAGGCAGCTTCTGCTTATAGCTCCACATCACATATTCCCCCATGGCAGGGAGGTGGGGGGAGCGGAGGGTTTAAGAGACTGAAATGCACATTGATTTACTTATTTATTCAAGAAATCTTGTCTGTGTGCCAGGTGCCACTGTCGTCCCTGAGATTGATTCGTGAACAAGTTTCCTCTCTCTCTCCAGAAGCTCAATCCTGGTGCAGGGAGGAGGAGTCAGATGATAAGTGTATAAACACACATAGACGGTGATTTTGCCCAGTGGTACCGTGCTAGAAAGTGATAGAATAGAGAATGGGGCGGGTGGATGAACAGTTGGTTGGGTGGTTGAGGAAGGCCTCTCCAGGAAGGTGAGGTCTGAGCAGAGCCTCACATGCTAGGAAGCCAGCCAGGCACAGATGCGGGCAGGGGCGGTCCAGGTGCGGAACAGCCCTGCAGCAGGATGATGGTGCAAAAGGGGGGCCGGAGAAGCAACAGGAGGCCAGATCGTGACCTTTCAGGCTGTGGCTGGGAGAGTGGATTTGACTTGAATTCCAGCGGGAAGTGCTAAGAGAAGATTTGAAGCAGAGCAGTAACATAATCTGACTTATAGTTGTAAAAGATAACTTTGGCTGTTGGGTGGAGGACAGTTTGTATGGGGGCCTAAGTGGGAGCAAAAAATCATGAAGAAGCTGTCTCCGTGGTACCGGGGAGACCAGGGCTCCTGCAATAAAGCAGTGGAAGCAGTGTTCTCTGGCCACATGGCTGCCTCCGTGCTTTGAGACTACAGCAGCATGCATGGCTTTCTGTCCCCCTTCCAGTAGACATTTTAATTCTTCTCTTTTTATTTAGGAATAAACACATGAAGTTTCCTGCCAAGTTATTTTAAATGTTATCCTCTGTCACAGTCAAATGAATTTGCGCTTAAGGGTAGATGTGTATTCTTACGCTGGGCTTTCTCTCTTCTCCAACTTCCATTCCTGTTTGGTGTTTCAGAGCCTTACTCATTCATCCTCCTCTTCTCTCTTCCTTTATCTCCTTATAAGGTATGGATTTGGTCAAATCTTGCCCCATTTCTGTGTCAGTTCCTCTTTGTACTGTTAAAATATAAATGGAGCCATATTAAAATTTTTGAGAGTTTATTTGAGCAAAAATCATTTCAGATCAGGTGGGGCCCATCCAGAAGTGGTTAGGAGCGCTCCTCTGACAGGGGCTGGGGAGAGACTTACAGAGAGAAAATGTGGAAGCAAAGAAAAGAAGTTCTTTGATTGGCTGTAGCTTAAAGCCTAGTTGGCTGTTTGTGATTGGTTGTCCTTAGGTGTTGATTTCGTAAGCTTGAGGTACTTCCAGGCTTAGATTTTGGTTTGCTTACGTAGGCTGTCACATCATGGCATTAGAACCATCTCAGTCTAATGGCCTCCTTGTTTAATTAATTTAATAGTATCCTTTGATGTTCTGCAGTGGGGAAGGACATCAAAGGTAGAATGAAGATTGCTTCAGTAAAAATCAGTCATACTTAGTTGTAATCATGCATTTCTTAAGCACTTACTGTGAGTCAGGCACCAAGCTAAAAATTTGCTTCATTTAATTTCTCATGGCAACCTATGAAGTAGGTATTGATTTTGTCCCCGTTTTACAGAAGAAGAAAAGCTCTGGGAAAGTAAGCACATTTCCCCCAGGGCTCATACTAGAGTGAGTGGCGGGGCCAGCATTCAGACCCAGGCTATCTGATTCCAACTTGCCCTCTTGATTAAACCTCTCACTCCTTCCTGCCCCGTCGTGGGTTGTTTTAGGCTTGGCTAATGAACCCAGTTTGAAATTAGAAGGATGTGGGGCTATGTGAGCATAGACTGCAGTTCCCTTCTCTGCACCTAAGTAAAATAAACAACATGCAAATTCAAGTTTGAATGCAAATAAGCACCTATTTGTTTTCTGAGTCAACCATTCAAGCATTTTCTGTAGCAAGTCTGTGGCTTTCTGGGTCAGACTAGGACTTGATTGAATGGGATGTTGCTGTCAGTCCAGATTTGTGCCTACACATGTGTGACGGTCCCTGGAGGCCACACAACGCTTAGATGTAGCCCAGCAAAGGCTCTTGCCCACTGTACCTTCCCCCCAAGAGCACAGAGCTGGTACAGCTGCCTAGCCTGTGGTACCTAATGACTTTCTTCATTTTCCTGCCTTTTTTAAAATTTTATTTATTTTTATTTTTTATTTTTTATTTTTTTTATTTTTGTGGTATGCGGGCCTCTCACTGTCACGGCCTCTCCCGTCGCGGAGCACAGGCTCCGGACGCGCAGGCCCAGCGGCCATGGCTCACGGGCCCAGCCGCTCCGCGGCACGTGGGATCCCCCCGGACCAGGGCACGAACCCGCGTCCCCCGCATCGGCAGGCGGACTCCCAACCACTGCGCCACCAGGGAAGCCCTCCTGCCTTTTGTTAATGATATTTGGCCATCACACACACACACACACACACACACACACACACACACACACACACACACTAAATAGAATTAGGATGTACTGGAAAATGTGACTTCTGTATAGGAAGTTAAAAATCCAAAACTTGCCATCTGGATTTTATGTCTTCTTACACAGTAAGGCTGCCTCTCAAGACGGCACATTCTGGGGGCTGCTTGGCAGCGTCGTTGCAGCTAGCTTCCTCTCCATCCTTCCTTCTCCCAGCTGCTGAGTCCAGCTCTGTAGCTTGTGGGGTAGGAAATAGGTCAGTGGATACAGAATCCAAGGCTGTGCCTTCTTGTTCTCTGACTGTGGCCGCTGATGGGCTAGGATGCTTCTCTCTGTCTTTGCTCAGGCTACCATGAAGGCTTCTTTTCTCTTCTTTGAAGTCTTAATGAGGGACTTCCCTGGTGGCACAGTGGTTAAGGATCTGCCTGTCAATGCAGGGGCCATGGGTTCGAGCCCTGGTCTGGGAAGATCCCACGTGGCGCGGAGCAACTAAGCCCGTGCACCACAACTACTGAGCCTGCGTGCTGCAACTACTGAAGCCTGCTTGCCTAGAGCCCATGCTGTGCAACAAGAGAAGCCACTGTAATGAGAAGCCCGCACACTGCAACTAAGAGTAGCCCCCGCTCGCCACAACTAGAGAAAGCCTGGGCGCAGCAGCAAAGACCCAATGCAGCCAAAAAAAAAACCTTAATGAAACCATCCTCTAGCAAAGTCTGGTCCTCATTCTCTGCATAGACAGCCCTTAATTGTTTCACATATTTTATGAAAGCTGATACAGCTTCCCAGAGGAAGGCAAGCAAGGAGAGGGTAAGCATAAGCTCTCACTAAATGCTAACCATTACTATTACCACTGCCACCACTGGTAAAATCCCTGATGTAGGGTCCATGCCTTGTAAGTCTCTTATATTCTAGAAGAGTGCTGGGTACACAATAGACATTTATTAAACACTTAGTGGCCTAGCTGTATGCTTCTGTGTCACTACCTGTAAAATACTCATCAGTGTTTCCCAAACTTCAGTCATTTCCTCTTTACCTTTGCGTGTTGGTATACCATCTGTATAATTGTTTTTTTCACTGTTCTTCTTTAAATCCATGGATCACTTTGGTTTTACTTGATTTCTTTTACAATTTATTTATTACATCACTTTCACAAATGGAAAAGCAACATCTTATGCATTAAGTAAAAGGGAACTTTAAACCTAATTTATAACTATTAAAAAAAAAGTTTGTCCATGTGCCATCCAAAGACTTCTCCTATATCACCTACGAAATAGGATATTGATGTCTGAGCTTTACTTGAAGGAGGCTGTAGCAGAGGTTCATTACCCTTTAGACCTTACTTCTTCCTTGTACTCTAGACCTTTCTAACTGCCAGGATCTACACCTGTGTGCTTGAGGGCTTTGTCCAGGATCATAGAAGGCCACCCATGCCTCTGCCCTGCTCTGTGGGCTCTCAGGGAATTCACATCCCTGAGATTAGCTTCAACCAGTGATGATGGAAATTGGTATAAAAGCACCATAGCTCCCTCACCCCTCTGGTGGGCTACTTCTGAGGCATGGCTTTTATACTGTTTCTCAGAGTTTCTCTGTAGGGTTAAGTTCCAGTCACTTGCTGTAGTTGCTGACTGACCAGCACACCCCTTGTTGGCTGCTTTCCTTCCCTCTATCACCTTTACCTCCCACATCAACTAGTTGCTCTCAAATCCAGGTCTGCTTCTGGGGGAACCCAAACTCAGTCAGGGGTTGCTTGCAAATCAGGAGTCGATGGTCAAGTTTACACTCCCCAGCTGAGGTTTGCATGTGTGCTCTGCATGACTGCGCACTGTCTATGCAAATTTATTAAATCCTGAGTGGGAAGAAGTGCGACCACACTTTGACAAATGTTATCCAGGTAACATGTTTCTACCAAAGCAAATATTTTCCAGGAAAAAAGAAATTGAACAAAGTCTAAACAGTTTCTAGTAGTAATGGCTCTTTCCAACACACACAAGTAAACATGAGACAAAAGTTTTATTTGGATAATGTCCTCCCATAGAGGAAAGTCAATATGCTAAAAGCCTGGGCGTTATTAAGCAGAGAAATTGGTTATAAATGCAAATAATTATTTTGAGAGAATAGTTGAAGGAGATGTTCACCAAATAGTAGTATCATCACAATAGTGACCATGGTTAATAATTCCAAAATTCTCACAGCTTTATCGTTTGTGCTCTCATTTAACTGAACCCTCTGTATAAAAGCTGTGCCATTGTCTCCTGCAAAAACTTAGTCCAGGCGATGAAATAACAAGACAGCTTGGGTTAAAAGGGCAAGTTTATTCTGCTTTGTTATTGATCTAGATGCTGGGCTTATTTTCTACTTTGTCTCTTCAGAGATTCCAACATTAGTGCGGTTCCTTTGAAGGACTCCTGTGTGCTTTCTTGACATTCATACTGTTTTTGCAGTCATTGGTGGGGCCGATTAGCAATGGAATTCAATGGTCACCCCCAAAATCTAGTCCAGATTTCGAGGTGCTGGGAATATAACAGCGAGCAAAGGAAAATGAGTCCCAGACTTCCTGGAGCTTATAAACTATTAATCAAACAAATAATTATAAAGCTGAAGTTCTGTGAAGGAAAAGGACAGTATGTTTGAGAGAGAAATCAAGAAAGTACTTATTTACTCGTGTGAGGATTATCAGTGGAGGTTTTATTCAGCTAGGAGCAACAGAAATCCAATGAACAGTAGCTTCAACAATTTAGGGTTTGTTTCTTCCCATTGGGGGATGAGAAGTCTGAAAGTAAATAGACCAGGGTTGGTATGGCAGCTCTTCAGTGTCATCAGAGTGTTAGGTTCCTTCTAACTTTCTGCCATCATCAGAGTATTGTCCTTGACCTCATGCTGAGTAGAAGGCTGCTGGAGTGCTGTTTGTCATGACAGAGGTCCAGGAGCAGGAAGGGTCAAATGCAGACAGGGCTAGCTTGCTTGCTGGTTGAATTGGCCTCCCTTTTAGGGAAATTTTCCAGAGGTACAATCTTAACAGCTTCTGTTCCCACCTCATTGGCTTAGACTGTGTCACGTGGCTACCCCCAGTTGCAAGGGAGGCTGGGAAACGTAGCGTTTTACTGGAACTTCACCACCAACAAAATCAGAAGGATGCACCTAACAAGGAAGAAGGGAGAATGAATCCTGGATAGGCAACTAGCAATCTCTGCTACAGAATAAAGGTTGGAGAAAGCTCCTTTGAGGAAGTAACATCTAAGCTAATATCTAAAAATGAAGATGAGTATCCTGTACTAACAGCAATGGGAGAGGCATTGCAGGAAGAGAGACCAGCAATATAGGAGAGAGAGAAAGAAGGGGAGTAGGAAAGAGCTTAGCTTTCCAGGTTGAGCATCGCATCGTGAGCAAGGTGAGAGGATTCTAGCCCTTATCTGGCTTCCAATGAAAGGCACGAGGACTGTAGTCAAACAATAAAAGTATGCTGCGTAGGAATATTAAATGACTGTTCTCAGAAAGAGAATTTTATGTCTCATCACTCCTCCATGACTCATGCCTTCCCAAATATCTTCAATTTTGAGCACTTAGTACTTTTTCCACCAGAAGTATGAAATGGTGGTCCCTTTTCCTGCCAAACTTCACGTCAGCTTTGTTCTGGGCGTAGGAAAAAAAGAAATCCTGTTTCCTGTCCTTTGTTTCCTGGCTGCAGCCTCTGGTTCCGCCCCCTTCTTGGTCTCACAGTGTCTGTTTCCGCCTGAGGCCTTCAAACAAGCCCACAGATCCCTTTTCTCTTCCACAGTTACTAGTTAGTCACACAGAATTATCAAAGTGGAAGATAACTTCTCTCCCTTTGTGAGTTTTTTTTTCCCCCCTTGGATTTTTTTGTTTTGCTTTATTCTTAGGTTAATTTCCCAGATTCTTCTTTGCACAGCCAGGAAGAAACTAAACAGGTGTTGAGAGCCTGGTTCTCCTAGGGAATATACTGGAGCAACGTTGGTTCAAGACCAGAAATGATATAATCAGGTCACTGGCAACAAAACGAAGACAAGGAAAAACTCCAGGGTTTTCTATCTTGGGTGTGGGAATTGAGATCTAACACTATGGCCAGGAGGGGGAGTAAAGGGTACCTTGTCTAAGAGAACAGCTTCTGGCTTTGTATAAGTTCTCCCATTTCTAGGCTGGCCTAGACTTTCGACAAGTTATTTGACTGTTCTAAAGTTTGTTTTTTGCATTTGTATTAGAGGAGATAATAGTTCTTACCTAATCGAGTCATTGTGAGGATTAAATAAAACAATGAGGGCTTCCCTGGTGGCGCAGTGGTTGAGAGTCCGCCTGCCGATGCAGGGGACGCGGGTTCGTGTCCCGGTCGGGGAGGATCCCACATGCCGTGGAGTGGCTGGGCCCGTGAGCCATGGCCGCTGAGCCTGCACGTCGGGAGCCTGTGCTCTGCAGCGGGAGAGGCCACAACAGTGAGAGGCCTGCGTACCGCAAACAAAAAAACAAAAAAACAATGAAAGTAAAGTGCTTGTTGAGTGCCACATTGAAAACACTCAACAAATGATCATCATTATTATTACTAGTGGATTTAGATCGGGTGCATTTTTAATTAAAATAATAAATAATGTTATTGATTCCAACAATAAGAAGAAAATATATGGAAGATTACTGATTCCTTCCTGGAGAGGCTGGCTTGGGAATCGAGGACATGTACAAGATTGGTATCACCCTGAGCCCTTTCTCTATTATAAACTCCTTAGAGTGAGGGTTACTTAGCCTGGATGATATATCCAAATGTGTTCTCAGTTGGAGGTCAGTCCCAGCTATCCAACTCCCCTGGGCTGTGCCAGAGGATGAGGGAGAGAGAGGCAGCTCTGGGTTCTCTCTAGGATGTCAGTGGACTAGTCTATAGATAAATGAGAATTCCAGATGGCAGAGAAATCTCTTTGATCTCTTTTGGAAAGGTCTCTTTGAATCTTTCTGCTGGTCTGTTAAAACTGTTCTGATGTTGACTGTGATTCAGAGCTTCATTTCTTCATCCCACCAAACCACTAGCTTCTGGAAATTAATTGTTGACCGAGATGAGAGGATTTAAGCATGGCACCATGAGTATGCCTGTTTTCCATGTCACAGGCATTTAGATCTTTGCTGTGTCAGTTGGCATAAGCTAGGTTATGCTCTAGAATCCAGTGGTCGTAAAATCTCTGTGGCTTCAAACAACAAAAGGTTATTTTGCTCACACTACACATCCAGATCAATCTCAACTGACCCTGGCAGGGAGAAGGGGGACATATAAAATCATGTTCTGATTCTTCAAGAGTACTGTACCACATTTCAGTAGCTCAAGTAGGTCCTGGTAGCCACACCTAACTTTAGAAAAGTGTTCTCTCGTCCCTGTGTTAGGATTTTTCCCATTCAAATGGGCCTACCTGTAGCCAGTGTGATCTAGTGGGTTTCTTGAACCTTTGAAATCATCTGGCTTGAAATTGTCAAGGACTGACCAGTGATCTAATGAAAATGAGGGAGGATAGGGGTTTTGAAATGCCCGTTAGGAGTCCCTTTTGAGAAAGCAGTAATGTTTCATCTTTGCACTATGTTCAAAGTCAAACCTGTTCCATGCCTCACATTTGAGCCTTGAAATAGAAACAGAAAGTTTGGGCCATAAAACAGTCAAGGTTTGTGCAATACCAATGGTTATTTTCCTTGAGAAATGATCAAAGCAATCTTTGTAAGAGTAATAGATTTCATTTATTGAAACTTTTCCAAGGGAGAGTTCAGGACAGAAGTGTTATGATAAATATGTCCATGTAGCTTCATTGCCTTATTCCCAGTGAATTCTGCTCAGAATTTAGAAGTTGAGAAAGTAATCTCCATGGTTGAAGGATGACTTCAGATCATACCTGCCGCTTAAAACACCAAGAACACACTGGAGTTTTGGATTGTTTTGAATGCAATGTGTAAGTGGAGCCAGCAGAGATATCACTATTCCTAAGTCCCAGTTTACTGCCTACCTATCACGTGCCTTGAACTGGGCAAATCATTCTGTGCACGTTATCACATTATCATTCTCCCAACAACAGGCAAGACTGCTGAAGCTTTGGGAGCTTACAGTGTTCTGCCCAAGGTCCCTTGGCTGGTACAGGGCCCAGCCAAAGGCCTGAATCCAAAGGCCAAACTCTGAATTAATAGCAGGGAATGAACAAGACTCTACTGAGGGAACCATATAGACTTGGTGGGAAATTTTGGTTGGTTGTCTATGTCCTTATTTGGCTGTTTTCCACATTTGAGGAACTGAAGCACAAAAGGATATAAATGGGTCTTATATCTACCAAAGATCAGCTCTAGTTCTGAAAGTAATAAAATAACATTATGCTCCCAGTCCTCGGCAGAGAGCATGATAGCTGGATTTGAGCATTTTGTGAGCTAACCAGCCCTGGAAAAAGTATGATTGATACTTCAGCCTTTAGCTTATACTTCCCCTTTCAGATTTTTAGAAACTTCCACTCCTCATAAACTCAAGGCAAAGCATGACTGTGCCTAAAAGATGGAAGAGAAAGAGCTTCCAAGAGTCCCAAGTTTAGACTCCTCTGATGCCGTTTAAAGGCTTAACCAAACTTTTACATTGGCTGAATTTTCTAGGGGGTACCTGAATTTTCTATTTCCTGGGAAGGGGCTTCTTGACACTAGCCCTTCTTTCTCCTAACCCCGTGCTGGTCCCTAGGTCTGAAGACCCTACAAAATAGTTGTTGGTTCCACAGTAATTTTTTGAGCACTTCCTCCATGCTAGACATGTGTGGTGAAACCTTGATGGACAAAACATAATTCCTATCTTCCAGTACTTTATAGTCAGGAAACAGAACATGACACGAACAGTGAGTTCAATTGCCATTGTATTTGAGATGCGGTGCCTCATTTAATACTCTTTCCAATGATGCTTTGGACTAAGCAGGCACCTTCCATTTAAGGCAAGAGGGCACAGTGGAAGGAAGGCTTGGGGACAGATAGGGACACACAGATAATAAATGATTAAGTGATTCTATTGCCCACTAGCCCTGTTGTTTAACCTTACTGAATTCAGTTTTTCCCTCTGTAAAATGGGGATAATAATGACTATGAAGGGCAGTTACAAGGATTAAATGAGGTAATGCATGTAAAACATCCAGCATCATGCCTGGTTTACAGGAAGTGCTCAATAACTTTTAGCTAGAATCATAATAATGAAGACGTCACCAAAGGCAAGAGATAGTAATAACTGTAACAATGAGATGGGGTTGAAATAAAATAGAGGCTGCTGAGAGGAAAGGGTTCAGCCATTAAACCACTAAAGCTGTTTCCTCTGTGGTAGTTATGCCTTAAAATGCATATTTGGATGCAATTTCCAACTTTCTTTTAAGTACTTGAAGTGTAGGCCTTTTCTTAAATTTGTGTGTAAAGGTTGAGATGCAGCTGAAGGAGAGATGGTTTAAATGGAAACCAAGCTCTTTTCCTTTTTCTCTTTTCTTTTCCTTCCCTGAGGTCCAGAACAATGAACCTCGTTTAGATAAAGAGCCTGTTACCCAAAGCCTGTTTCCATTTAAGATATTTTAGCAGGACAGTGAATAATCTCTTATCCTATTGAGGAAGTTTCACTGTCATTACTGGAACAAAGATGTCATTATTAAAATAAACTCGACTTCCCATAGAATGGTCACTTTAGTTAAAAGAGCTTTATTCATAATGGCTTTATAAGAATGGAAGCTATGACATCATTATCATATAGAGCACTATCAAAGATCTCGATTCTAAGAAACAGGATTTCTTGGTGGCAAACAACAGAACCAACTGTGGCTCATTTAACCAAAAAAAAAAAGAATTTGTTAGAAGGGTATGGGGTTGCTCATAGATGCCAAGGAAAAGCTGGCGAACCATGTTTCTGAAAGCGCAGGAACCAGAATAGCTCAGGGAGCAGGGTCCCTGGTCACCCCTACCAGATGAATCAACTCCATTTATTTTCAGTCTCTGCTTCATTTGTCCCAAGATTTAATTTCCTGGGAGAGAAAGTCTGGTTGGCCAAACTTAGCTCTCGGGCCTACAGGTCAGCCAGGGGGCATAAGAACACCTTGATTGATATTCCCACCAAGCCTACCTGCAGTGGGAGAGGGGTTGTTAGTCCCAGGAGAAACTGAGGTGCTGCCACCACAGGGGGGACTAGATTATGGGAAGGCAACAAGAGTTTTACGACACAGAGAGCCTCTGGGGAAGAGGTGTTATGGAGGGACCATCACCACATGACTTAATGGGGAAACTGAGGCCCTGAATGAAAGTAGTTTGCCTGAGGGGTCACATGTAACAACAGAAATGAAGCGTTCTGACTCCTGCCAGCCATATGGGAATTTCTTCCTTATTCTGTCCAGCTTGCTAAAGCAGTGGTTCAAAGACCTGGCAGTGTCTCAGGATTACCTGTGGAACTTGTTAAAAATAGAGGAGCTGGGTTTGGCATGGGGCTGGTGCCTCTGTATTTTTAATAAGCTTCTCATCTGATTCTGTTTACAACCAACTTGGAGGCCCACTACACCAAGTCTCCACAGGCTCCAAGATAGAAGAGGAACACTGTAGAACTAAAAATGGAAGAAAGTGATTTTAGGGAAAAGATTCAGGTTTGTTGCTAAAAACGTTTGAGGTCCAGTTGGTGTTAGCTATCTTCATGGTTTGTGGTTTGGGGAATGTGAGGACAGGGAGGATTCTTCCCTGTTTATGACGAGCCTAGGCCAACTGGATCAGGAGGTTAGGCTGTTGTCCCAGGAAGCACTTGCAATCGAGCACCGGAGAGAGAAGGCTGGGGCCCCTCTGGGGCTGTCCTGACCATCTGTGGTGCTGCAGGAGAAGGATCAGGTTGTGTGGGTAGATTACCCAAGTGCTAAGATCTGGAGCACAGAAAAGGGTTGGGAAAAAGGCCTGAGCTGGCACAGACAGGAAAGGGATCTGTTACCTTTATCTTTTTGTCTCATCACAACTGATGACAGGCCAACCTAAGTCTCTTAACCAACTTGGAACATGGAGGAGAAGGAGGAACGCTATTCTTCTGCTGGGAATCTGCATTCCTCTACTTCTCACCTGGCTACTCATATCCATCCTCCAGATCCTTGCTTAAAGGTCGTCCTCCTTCCTGGTCCCCCTAATCTAACTAGGCCCCCAGCTGTTCTCTCTTGTGGACACCTGTTCTTTTCTGGGGCCAGTTTCTTGGCCATGCAACCTGGGCAATCATACAGGGCCCTGTACTTAGAAGGACTCCATGCTTAGTTTAATGCTCTGCTGTTGCCATCTTGAAATTCTTCATAATTTTTGAACAAGGGGCTCTCCATTTTCCTTTTGCCTGAGTTTTGCTGATTATATAGCTGTCCCTGTTCTTTCTTTTCCTTAAACTTAGCACCATTTAATTGCAGTAGCTCTAACATCTAGCTCTATGCCTACCACTATAGTATAGGTTTGCTAAATATTAACTTTAACCATTTGAAATTATTGTTATTTATGTTTGACTTATTAAAAAAACATTCATATGGTTCAACCTAAAATACTCTGGATGAATGAATAAATGAATGATAGGAAGAAGAAAGATACCTTGAACACAGTGGGTTGCTGACCCAATATCCACTTCCTTCCTTCCTACCTTTCTTCCACCAGTTTTGATCAAGTGTCCATCCTTTCCCTAGTGACTCAGAGGAGGAGACTCCATCCCTAATTCCAGGGTAGATCCTGATCAGTCTGCATATTCTTTCTCCTAAGAACAATCTTTCTTCTTCCTCTAGACATTGTCAGGTTTGAGGGAGACTCCAGGAACTGCTGCAGCTATCTGCCAGTCTAACAAGGAGACCAACTCAAAGTAGAGAACAGAGGCCAAGGAATTTCAGAAAAGCAGAACCAGGATATGTTGTGGATGGACCCTAATCTACCCCTGAACTTCTTATTAGGTGAGGTAATAAAATTTTTGTATTGTTTGTTTTGGTCATCTATTGCTGTGAAACAATTATCCCAAAATGGAGTGGCTTACAACAGCATCCGTTTTATTACAGTTCACAATTTTATGGGCCAGGAAGCCAAGCAGGTGATTCTTCTGTTCCATGTAGCATTAACTGAGGTCACTCAGTTGTATTCAGCTGGCCGATGGCCTATCTGAAACGTCTAGGATGGCTTCCCTCATATCTGGCATCTTGGTAGTGATGGCTTGAAGTTTAGGTTCAACTGGAACCTTCAACCAGAGCACGTCCATGTGGACTTTCCTGCGTGGCCATCCAAGCTGGTCAGACTTCTTCCATGAGATGCGGGGCTCCAAAAGTGTTGTAAGAGGCAGAAAGTGGAAGATGCCAGGCTCTTCAGGCCCAAGCCTGGACTGGCACAGGATCATTTCTATCATGTACTGTGGGTCAGAGCAGGTACAAAGCCCACCCAGCTTTAAAAAGAGATGACAGCTTCTACCTCTTGATGGGAAAAGTACCGAAGAGTTTATGGCTATTGCTAATCCTCCGTGTTACATAAGTCAACTGGAAACCGTTTTCTGTTATTTACAGTCAGAAGGATCAGAAATCATTAAAGAAATTCAAGGTTCTCTCAAGCCTGGGAAGGTATTTCTTCCTGTTCCTCTAATATAGCGGTCTGTAAACTTTTTTGCAAAGAGCCAGATAGTAAATGTTTTAAGTTTTACAGGACACACAACCTCTGTTGCAACTACTTGGCTTTGCCAATGACGTATGAAACCTGCCATGGAAACTATATAAATGAATGAGATGTGTTCCAAAAAATTTTTATTTATCATCGCTGAAATTTGAATTTTGTATAATTTTCATGCATCATGACATATTTTTTTCCAGCCATTTAAAAATGTAAAAGCCATTCTTAGCTTTTGAGCTATACAAATAAAGAAGGCAGGACGAATTTGGTCCCTGGACCATATTTTACCTACCCCTCCTGTAATGTAGCAAGCTTGCTGCAAGCTCAGGGCCTTTGCATGTGCTGACCCTCTGTCTGGAGTACTCCTGTCCAAGGTCTTCATGTGGTTTGTACCTTCTCTTCATTTGGGTTTTAACTCAGATATTACCTCCTCAGAACAGCCTTCTCTGATCACTCTATCTCAAATAGTCCCCTAACTCTGAAACATATTATCCCCTTATATTTACTTTTTAAAAGATGTCTTTTTATTGTGGTAAAAGTCACATAATATAAAACATACTATTTTAACCATATTTAACTGTACAGTTCAGTGGCTCAAAGTACATTCACATTGTTATGCAACTCTCATCATCATCCATTTCCCGAATTTTTCACCTTCCTAAACTGAAACTCTGTCCCCTTCAAACACTAACTCCCACTCCCCTCTTCCACACCCTCCCCTCACCCCCAGGCCCCTGGCATCTACCAGGGTACTTTCTGACTCTTTATGAATTTGACTATTCTAGGTACCTCATATAAGTGGAATCAAACAGTGTTTGTCTGCATTTAATATATATTGGAATGCATTTTTAAAATTAATATATATCCTGCAAACAGATTGTACCTATTTTTTTCCCCCTGTGCAATACAGTAGGTAGTCACCAGCCAACTACTTCATATATAGTAGCGTACATACATCAATCCCAATCTCCCAATCCATCCCAGCCCTCCTCTCCCCTTGGTGTCCATACCCCTTATATTTTCTTTTCTTTTTTTTTTTTTTAATGACCTTATATTTTCTTGATAGCACGTCTCACTGTCTGACGTTTTGTTCATTTGTTTGTTACATTTATGTGCTACCTCTCTTTAACCTTCACTGGAGTAGGACCTAGAAGCAGGCCTCTTGCCTGTCCTATTCTCTTCTGTATATCCCTTACCTAGCACAGTGCCTGGCATGTAATAGATGCTCAATTAAATATTTGTTGAATTAGAGTTGAATGGTTACAACGCAGTGCTCTGGGGCTTGACAAGAAAATGGAAGGCTACTGAATTTATACTTATTGAATGAGAGAAAGATGATTAAAGCAGAAGGAGATCACCTGTCATCTGCACTCAGAGAAGCATTGGTCCCTTTGTTATTTCCCTGTTATTTCAGGAAAAAACCAAAGGAAAAATTCTTATCCTCTTATATAAGTCTGAAGAAAGTTATTTTACATTCTTGGCAGATGTCTCCAAACAGGTACCTTGCCTGTTTGGAGGCAGGAAAAGGGGATACAACCTTATTTGAGGAAAGAGAGTGTCATCTTGGTAGTTGTGAAATAGTGTTTGGAAGCTAGATTCTTCTAGACCACCAAGGTATGATTTCCCAGAAATTCCCAAGATTCCTGAGGGAAAATGGCAAAGGTCCTGGGTGTCATGGCAACAGTAGAGATGACAGAGTTGGGAATCACATCAGGCTAAACTTGTCATCAGGAGAGAGGGAAAAAAAGCAGCAGGTATGACATTTGGGACAAGAAGACTTGAGCTCAAACAGAGTGTACCGAGTGGTATTGGGTGGTGTCCAGAACCCAGCCATTTGGCAGTGAGCTTTCCAAGCCTGGGCACAGAAGTGGCTTCCATCCAGTCCTGCCTCTACATATTAAAACAAACAATTGGCAGGGTAGAAAGAGCCTGCTGTAGGTGAATACAATAAACAGGAAGAGTCCGTGGGAAGCAGTGAGGGCCACAGCAGTGGATCTTAGAACTTAGGGCTTTGTAAGTTCACTGAGTTCAGGTGATGAATGAGCTCTGGGACACAACGTAGAAATGGAGAGGGAGGCTGATGCAGGAGGTGACAAGAGGCTGACCTGAAAATGCTGAGTGTAGTGTGTATTGCATTCATAGGATGGCTGGCTGAAGGAAGTGACTTTGACTTTAGACAGTTGATTCCCAGTTGGTGGGTGAAGCAGAAAGAAGAGAGGTGGTATTGTGTCTCTCATTTGGACTTTTTGGTTGCAAGTGGTGGAAAAGCTAACAAAATGTTGCCAAAGTTTAAAAACGGAATTTTTTAGTTCACGTAATTGAGAAGTGTAGCTTCAGGTGTGGTTAGATCTGGGATTTCCAAGAATGCCTTTAGTACTTAGTCTCTCTCTCTTTCTTCATCTCTCAGCAATTCTTTCCTCTGTATTAGCTTCGTTCTCAGACAGGCTCTCCCCATGATGAAGTGGTTCATGTTAGCTCCTGGTGTATACCCATCCAGCTTTAAGTTCAGTAAAGAATATCTTTGGCCTGGTCTCTCTAGCAAGTCCAAGAATACTATCTCATTGCCTGATTGGTCATGTGCCCATTCTTTAGCCAGTCACTGAACCCAGGGGTTGCAGTGTTTTATTGACCAACTCTGGGTCACATGCCCTCTCCTTGAAGCCCACTGCAGTCAGCTCCACTCAAATGACCTGCACTAGAAATGGGGAAGAAAGTGGTTCCCCAAGAAAAACTCAGATGCCGTTACCATAAAAATGGGTATGGATGCTGGGTAGGCAAAAAACAAAATAAAATGAAAACAATAAAAAACCAGATGATCAGATGTCTACAGCCAGTAATCACCACACTCACATAGAATTGACCAGAAGCCACCATCTCTATCACCAGCACATGGAAATAATACTAACTAAATGCTATCATTAGGTCTTAGACATTCAGCTGTTCTCATACTGACAAAGTTATATCCTCTGGTTTAAATCAGCATTAGGGAGTTAACAACCAAGAACAGAAACTAATCATCATAAATGGAAAAAAGCCAATTATCCAAAGTGATTTAAAGCAAAAGCACAGAATAGCACAAACTTGGTAATGAAATTTGGTAACTAGAAATTCAACTATTGCCCAGTAGCCCTTGGATTTCAAGGTTCCAAAACTCTAGAAAAAAAGAAATGCTCATTTTTATCTAGGTTTTTCTAGAGACCGATTTCACCTTCAACTTAGGAATAATTCATGAAGCCTTTCTAATACCTGATAATGTGTGTGTACTTGGGTCCTATGTGTACCTCACTTTATTTCCATGACACCACACCCTTCCAGTCCTCCACATTTCTGACTACTCCATTTCTGTATCCTTTGCCCAACCCTGAACCATTGATGTTTTCTAGAGCTTCATCGTTGATTCCCAGCTTTTCTCTTCTTACGAACTCTCACAGGGTAGCTCTTCATTCATTCTTTTCAACAGGTACCCAAGGAGAGCGTCCTTTGTGCCAGGTAATGTGCCAGCCATCCTTGAAGGTTAACTCCTGATCATCCCATGTGCTAATAACACCCAACTCTCTGAAGTCCAGACCCCTCTCCCTTCAGATTCACACTTGGACATTCACAAGGTAGGTACTTTATAAATAGTTCTTGAATGAATGGATAAATGAATGAATGCTTTTCCCTTAATGTTTCAAGGTCAACATACCTAACAATGAAATCATCTTCCTGCCTGATCCTATTACTACTTGTACTTGGTAATACGTTCAAGGATAGAAACCTTGGTGTTATCCTTACCTCCTCCTTCTTGTCTCCTTCACATCAAGTTCCACTAATTTTAACTCAATATTTCTTAAGTCTGTCTCCTTCTCCCCCATCTCCCCAGCTTCTGCCCTAATTCAGACCTGCAGAACCTTCTACCTGGACGTTGCCATAGCCTCCATACTGGTCTGCCTGCCTCTAAGCGTGTTCATGTAGCAGTCACACTCTCCTGCTTCAGTGGCTCTCTGTTGCCTATGAACAAATATCATACTCCTTAAAATGCTAAATAAAGTTCCCTGTGTCCTGCTCTCTGTCTTCCTTTCCAGTTTCACCTTAAGAGTGGTTTGCCTCGGGCTTCCCTGGTGGCGCAGTGGTTGAGGGTCCGCCTGCCGATGCAGGGGACGTGGGTTCGTGCCCCAGTCTGGGAAGATCCCACATGCCACGGAGCGGCTGGGCCCGTGAGCCATGGCCACTGAGCCTGCGTGTCCAGAGCCCGTGCTCCGCAACGGGAGATGCCACAACAGTGAGAGGCCCGCGTACCGCAAAAAAAAAAAAAGAAAAAAAGTGGTTTGCCTCGAATGTTTGTGGTTTCCTACACACAACACACAGATTCATGGCTTTGCTCATGCTGTACCTCCTGTTTGGAATATGACCTACCCTATACCCCCATTTCTGCACATAATTTAAGCTTCAGCTGAAGTGCCATATCCTCTCGGAGGCCTTGTCAATCCTCTTCAGGCTGAGCTGGGTGTCCTCTGGTCGGCTTTCATAGCACACTGGGCATCCCTCTGTCATTGAATTATTAAGATCAGGTCCTCTTGCTGCCACCTGGATTCCCTTGTGAGTTCCTTGAAGACATGGGCATGTCTTGTTCATCCTTGATTCCCCAATGCCTAGCCAGTACCTGAAACACAGTAGGATTTCAATAAATGTCAGTTGAAAGTCTCTGTTTCCTCTTAAGTAGAGCAGGTGTTTTAGCCTTGGTACTTCTATAGTGTGAAAAAGGCACCCCCTAATATACTAAAAGCTAAAGGGTATGTTATTCAAGACCAAGATCAAGATCGTCAAGGGTTATCAGCAGAAACTTGGAGGTAATCTAATTTGCATTTTCTGGCCCCAAAGATTAACTCCAGGCAAATGTTAACGACCCTAAAATATTTATGCTGATCTGATACCATGGGATCAGAGAATGACTAATTTAAAAAATCAGGCATTTCTCTAGCATAAACAGTTTATTTACTTATAGTCAGATCTTTTAAGCCTTTTCCCAAATTTTCAGACTAATATTTTCTAAATTAATTTGAAATCCATATGGATTGTCAACCAGTTGGAGCAGAGTGAGTTGGGGGAAAAGATGGAAATGAGATGAGAAGAGAGGTATCCTGGGACAGATCATGCTTTTCCTTTACTTTGGAAAGATGGAAAACCATTGGAGGGTTTTGCTCAGAGGAGATTATTGATGCAATTTAGTGTTCTGAAAGGATCACTCTGGCTGCTTGGAGGAGACTTAACTACAGGCAGCACAGGCAGAAGTAGAGAGACTAGTTTGGAGGCTGCCGTAATAATGTAGGCAAAAGAGGATAGTGGCTTGGACCAGCGTGGTAGCCAGGAGGTAGAAAAGTAGTCAGATTATAGGTGTATATTGAAAACTCAGTCAGGAGAACTTACCAGTGATTAGATGTGGATTGTAGAGAGGGAAGAAAAGGACAGCTCTAAGGGTTTTGCCTTGAACAACTGCAAGGATGGATATGCCATTGGGAAGAGCAGGTTTGGGGAGAAAATCAAGAGTTCTGGTCTCTTTTTAAGTTTGAGATATCTATTTAGATATATAATACAAGGAGAGTATTGAGCATTCAAGTTGTGTGTACCTATCTGGAGTTCAGAAGAGAGGTCAAAGTGAGGATAGATATTTGGAGATTGTTAGTGTGCAGATGGTATTTGCAGCCATGAGGCAGGTTGGGGTCATCTAGGAGGTGTGTATGCAGTGGAGGTTTGAGGAACAACCTGGAATGATCCAGCGTTCAGAAGTTGGGAAAACGAGGAGGAATCAGCAAAGGAAACCAAGGAGGGACCAGTGAGAAAGGAGACCCAAGAGGCAGTGAGTGGGTGGTGACCCAGAGGCCAAGTAAAGAAAGATTATTGTGCCTGAAATAAGAAACAACCTACCAAGTTCTAATTTACCCCAAGTCTCACTGGATAGTGCATTTCTGTATGCATGCACACATGCGTGTGTGTGTGTATAATTTTTTTGGCCTGGGGTCACCCAGCTACCCTATATTTCCTTTGTTCCCTCCCCCTAAAAATTCTGAGTCCATGTGGTCCCAGACTTCATTACTGGGTCTGGGTGGACATGAATTTTACTAGTTCTCTTTTCCTCTTGCGGCCACTACAAGATCAGTTCACCTTCGTTTCTACACTTTTTTTTTTTTTTGTGGTACGCGGGCCTTTCACTGTTGTGGTCTCTCCCGTTGCGGAGCACAGGCTCCGGATGCACAGGCTCCGGATGCACAGGCTCAGCGGCCATGGCTCATGGGCCCACCCGCTCCGCGGCATGTGGGATCTTCCTGGACCGGGGCACGAACCCATGTCCCGTGTATCAGCAGGCGGATTCTCAACCACTGCGCCACCAGGGAAGCCCCATTTCTACACTTCTAAGGAAAGCCTGAAGCACGGAGCACCAGCCAGGGCTGCCCATTCATAAAATCATTCATTTATTCATTCATTCATTCATTCACCAGATAATTACTGGGAATTTACAATACACAGACACTGTCCTAGGCCCTGAGGTTACAGCCATGAACCACATAGTCCCAGCACCATCTTTGCCAACAGGGAGCTTACATTCTAGCAGAGTGGGGAGGAGTGGGAGAGAGGGAGACAATGTGTGTAGGGAGTCAACATATAAACAAAATAACTTCAAATTGTTATGTCTACACTGAAGAAAACAATCAGGGGTCTAAATTTAGAATAACAGTGAAGACTAAGACTGGGGACTAGTTTCCAGCAGGAGGGCAGGGAAGCTTTTCTGAAGACTAAGATCCTGATGTCTCCAAAGTAACCAGCAAATCTTTTTCTTTTAGGTCCTGAAATGAACGTGGGGCTCTTATAGAACAAGGGTGGAAGCCTGCCTCCGGTTCCACCTTTACGTGAGCACCCGCCCTCGACAATTTATGGGATTATGCTGAAAAATCAATCTTTTACAATTTCACCTAATATCTGCCAGAGGAAACAAAAGATTATTAAAAGGGCAATTATCAAAGTTCATCTTCCAACAAAGTGGTTAATTACCATTTAATTTAGCTAACATTTTGGGGGGAACACTTACTGCAGTGCAGACACTGGTCTAAGTAAGCTTTTTATATGCATCCTATCATTTAATCTTCACAAAATTCCTGTGCGGTAGGTACTGTTATTATCCCTATCTTACACTTAAAAATCTCGAGGCTTAGATGGATTAACTCCAAGGTCACACGGCTAGCAAGTGGCAGGGCTCTGGTTAAAACCCATGTCTGTCTAACGTTCAAGGTTTTGCTTTCAGCATTCCTTTGAAAAAGATGATTCGAGGACATTCTTAACTAGGTTTTTAAGTACTACATTCCTTACCTTCACAAAATTTTGTCAGGTAAGAAACAAAAATACAAGTTTAGAGGTGCTAGGATTTCCCTGTAGTTGAATAATCTTAGGGATATTTCAGTGACAAACTTGTTTTAAGTGGTGTCAAGCAAATCCCTTCCTAAAGTGAAAGTATGTTGGTGATTTCAAGTTTGAAAACAGCCTTACGTTGTCTTCTAGGAATGCTATAAACAGAAATTCAAGGAAGTATTTCAACTAATAAAGATAAAAATATTTTTGGTAGAGCATCAAATATTTAGGTCTTATTTCTTAGCTCAGTTTAAAACCCACAAACTTAATATTTTTTTTTAGCAGATATGGTAAATTGTGAGATTTTAAAAGTTCATATAATAGAAATTCAAGTTATAATTTATTGAGCATTTATTGTGTGCCTGACAATGTATTGTGTATATTATTTTACTTGTTCTTAACTATAATTCTATGAGATATTAATTATCATTCCTGTTTTGAAGATGAAGACATTGAGACTCCGTTAAGTAACTGAGATTCAAAACCATGTGTCAAATCCAGTGTTTAAACCTAGGAATGGAAACCCTATGTTCCTTTCATTATAAGACCTTATTTCTGATTCAGGCTTCAGAAGGTATTTTTTCTTATTAGATTATATTCATTCTCTAAATAATTGACCTTGGGGAAGTATGTTTCCTAGTACTCAGTTTCCTTGCCTTTAAAACAATGTGATTGCACTGGATGTTTCCCATAATCTCTTTTTGTTCTTCTTTTATTATTATTATTTATTTATTTATTTTTGGCTGTGCCAGGTCTTAGTTGCAGCATGTGTATGGGGTCTAGTTCCTGAAATTGAACCCAGGCCCCCTGCATTGGGAGCACGAAGTCTTACCCATTCTACCACCAGGGAAGTCCCTCTTTTTATTCTGAAGCTCCATGGTTCTGTGATTCCATAAATAGTTCAGTTCAAAGATTGGCGTTCAGTGGGACTCCTGCTTTTATCATTTTTAAAAATTGAAAACAGTAGGAAATTAAATCTTTTAACTCAATTTAGTAGGTCTATCTACTGTCAATATTTTCTCTTTTATATTCACGGAGATATATATATATATATATATATTTTTTTTTTTTTTTTTTTTTTTTTTTGCGGTACGCAGACCTCTCACTGTTGTGGCCTCTCCCTTTGTGGAGCACAGGCTCCGGACGCGCAGGCTCAGCAGCCATGGCTCACAGGCTTAGCTGCTCTGCGACATGTGGGATCCTCCCAGACCGGGGCATGAACCTGTGTCCCCTGCATCGGCAGGCGGACTCTCAACCACTGTGCCACCAGGGAAGCCCTATTCATGGATATATTATTTGATTCTTCTTAGTTGCAAAATGTTTCCCCACTGTCATTTATAATACTTATCGGTAACAATAGCTCTGAGAAATAGATTTGAATTGCTTTCGCTAACTTAGAGCTGGGAAAACAGGTTATTCCAGTGCTTTAATTTGGTCATGGTTACTCAGTGCCAAGGAAGGATTGGGACCTACACCTCTGGAATTTCTAGCCTTACTCTGTGTTTGGTCACTCATTCTTTCATTTGGTTAGCCCAGGGGTCAGTATCCTATGGTCTGTGGGCCAAATCTAGCCCACTGCTTGTTTCTGTATGGTCTACAAACTAAGAATAGGTATTACATCTTTAAATGGGAAAAATAATAAAAAGAATATTTTGTGACACATGGAAATCATGTGAAATTAAAATTTCACTGTCCATAAGTAAATCTCTTTGGGACACCACCACCAAACTCCTTCATTGATGTAGTCTATGGCTGGTTTCCTGTCACAACGGTCAGGTAGGCGCAACTGACCCTGTGGGCCCAGATTTTTCATACTGGCTTCTCCCTAGAAGAAAGTGATGGAATAATTTCTCTTTTGAAATATTGCCCTCCTCTGCCCCCAACAGTACCACCTTCAATAGACCCAGGCACCCACTAAAAACCACAGCATCACCTCAAAACCAGAGCCATCTAGCAGAATATGAATTCCCATGGAAGAAAAGTTCATCCATTAGTAAGTATTTGAAGTTTGATATGATAGTTTTCTATTTGCTTTAGAAAGTTTATTAATTCCCCATGACAAAATTTCTGTTTTGCAACCACTGAAATGGCAACCAAAAGATTAACAATTAACCCTTTCTCCTTATGTCCCTATTCCTGTTGTCTGTGATATTGTTCATTTCCTGAATGTGTTTCCTAGGGCACTATGTGGAATGTAACACTGGAGGAAAAACAGGATTCTATGTTCCAAGAAATATGAGAAATACTGGGTTAAGCAAAATCTCACAGGGTTATTTACTGCAGGACTTCTCAGGACCTCTGATATGCTAATGTGCATTTAAAGTATGCACATGTATGAGAAGATCCAGAGGCAAGAAAGAGAGCAAGGCGTACAGGCCTACTTTAGTTTAGGTTATTTTGCATAAGTAAGCTGATTCATTTGGTCATTTCAGCAGCAACAATGGTAAGAAATAGGCCAGTTACTTTTATTGATCCAAGTGACCCTGAGGCTGTATTGAAATTGTCTTCTGACAATTTTCTGGTTTCATCTCAGCTTTTGAATAAGTTTGTGTTTATTAATGATTTATTGTTTTTCTTAAATATCTTTCCTCATTTAATACACATTCCTGCCCTGTAAATCAGATATTGTCTTTACTCTAAATATTTAAGAAAACTTTCTTATAAACTTGACCAAGGAGGTGAAAGACTTATACTCTGAGAACTGTAAAACACTGATAAAGGATACTGAAGATGATTCAAAGAAATGGAAAGATATCCCATGCTCTTGGATTAGAAGAACTAACATTGTTAAAATGGTCTTGGTCATATTACCCAAAGCAATCTACAGATTTAATGTGATCCCTATCAAATTACCCATGACATTTTTTCATAGAACTAGAACAAAGAATCTTAAAATTTATATGGAACCATAAAAGACCCAGAATGGCCAAAGCAATCCTGAGGAAAAAGAACAAATCTGGAGCATCACGCTCCCAGACTTCAGACAATACTACAAAGCTACAGTAATCAAAACAGTTTGGTATTGGCACAAAAACAGACATATGGATCAATGGAACAGAATAGAGAGCACAGAAATAAACCCACACACCTATGGTCAATTAACCTTCAACAAAGGAGGCAAGGATATACAATGGGAAAAACACAGTCTCTTCAGCAAGTGGTGTTGGGAAAGCCGGACAGCCACATGTAAATCAGTGAAGTTAGAACACATCCTCATACCATACACAAAAATAAACTCAAAGTGGCTTAAAGTTTTAAATATATGACACCATAAAACTCCTAGAAGAGAACATAGGCAAAACATTCCCTCACGTAAATTGTACCAGTGTTTTCTTAAGTCAGTCTCTCAAGGCAGTAGAAATAAAAGCAAAAACAAACAAGTGAAATCTAATCAAACTTATAAGCTTTTGCACAGCAAAGGAAACCATAAACAAAATGAAAAGACAACCTATGGACTGGGAGAAAATATTGGCAAACAATGCAACCGACAAGGGCTTAATTCCCAAAATATACAAACAGCTCACACAACTCAATAACCACCACCACCACCACAACAACAACTCAATCAAAAAATGGGCAGGAGACCCAAATAGGCATTTCTCCAAAGAAGACACAGATGGCCAACAGGCACATGAAAAGATGCTCAACATTGCTAATTATTAGAGAAATGCAAACAGAACTACAATGAGGTACCACCTCACAGTGGTCAGAATGACCATCATTAAAAAGTCTACAAACAAAAAATGCTGGAGAGGATATGGAGAAAAGGGAACCCTCCTACACTGTTGGTGAAAATATTTATAAATTGGTACAGCCACTATGAAAAACAGTATGGAGTTTCCTTAAAAAACTAAAAATAGAGTTGCCAGATGATCCAGCAATCCCACTCCAGGGCGTATATCCAGGGAACCCTCCACTTCAAAAAGATACATGGACCCCAGTGTTCATAGCAGCACTATTAACAATAGCCAAGACATGGAAGCAACCTAAATGCCTATTGACAAGTGAATGGATGAAGAAGATGTTGCATATATACATAATGAAATACTACTCATCCATAAAAAAGAATGAAATAATGCCATTTGCAGCAACATGGAGGGACCTAGAGTTTATCATACTAAGTGAAGTAAATCAGAAAGAGAAAGACAAATACGATGTGATATCACTTATATGTGGAATCTGAAGTATGACACAAATGAACTTATTTACGAAACAGAAACAGACTCACAGAGATAGAAAACAAACTTACAGTTACCAAAGGGGAAAGGGGGTGGGGGGGCAATAAATGGGGAATTTGGGATTAGCAGATACAAACTACTTATATAAAATAGATAAACAATAAGGTCCTAACGTATAACTAAGAGAACTATATCCAATATTCTGTAATAAAGCATAATGGAAAAGAAAAAAAAAGAAAACATCCTTAAAACTAATAATTTTCCATTTTGGAAACTACCTAAGAACCACGTATTAATGCAGATGATCACATTTCAGGAGGAGGTAAAACAGTAGGTTTTGCGATTAGTGCCTTTTATCAGTTAAGGTTTGTTTGGCTTTGAGTAGCAGCAAACCCCATTAATGGAGCTTAAAGACGTTATGTTTTTTCCCCTTCATGTGATGAGTAGTTGAGAGGTAGGCACTTTGGGGATAAGCTTTGTGGCTCACGGATGTCACCAAGGCATCTGGCTCCCACTGTCTTCCTCCATCAGTCCTTAGCATGTGGCCTTTCTTCTCATGATTGCCAGATGGCTGCTGTTCCTCCATGCATTGTACCCACATTCTAGGCAAAAAGAAGAGGGAAGGAAGGTGGGCAAAAGGCATGTGTTAGTTGTCTCCTTATGAAAAAAATAAAACCCTACCTAGTAGATCTTCAATCATATCTGAATGGCCAGTAAAGTGGCCCATGGCCACGAGCAGCTGTGTGAAAGCTGGAGGAATTGAAATCTTTAGCTGGGCACTTGAGGTTCTGCTAGTAACATAGCCTAAGCCTGGAGCTACACTACCAGTTAGAATCTCAGCTCTGTTGCTCAGTGGTTATGTGACTATGGGTGATTCATTTTCATTTTCCTCCCCTATAAAATGGAGATAAGGTAATAAGAGTGTTGTTATGAGATTAAGTTTTATAAAGTGTTTAGAAGAGTATCTGGAACATAGTAAATGTTATATAAGTACTTCCTCAGTAAATGAGTAAAGAAGATGGGAGAATGGACATTGGGTAGAAAAGCAGCAGGCATAGAATAAATAAATTATTAAAAAATGGAAATAAAAATATTGCTAACATATAAAACAGATTTGTGTAGTAGAAGTAATATGAGTTTCATTGATATCTTGAGCCAAAGAGTGTTAATTAAGTGCTGTTACCTCCCTTAAAGAACTGCAAGCCAGGGCTTCCCTGGTGGCGCAGTGGTTGAGAATCCGCCTGCCGATGCAGGAGACACGGGTTCGTGCCCTGGTCCGGGAAGATCCCACATGCCGCGGAGCAACTGGGCCCGTGAGCCATGGCCGCTAGGCCTGCGCGTCCGGAGCCTGTGCTCCGCAACGGGAGAGGCCACAACAGTGAGAGGCCCGCATACCGCAAAAAAAAAAAAAAAAAAAAAAAAAAAAAAAAAAAAAAAAAACCAAAACAAACAAACAAACAAAACTGCAAGCCAGTGGTTTTATAAGGATAGATTACTCTTTTTTCTTTGGAGGAAAAAATGAGAATTTCATGTCTGCTTCAGTCAGTTGCTACTACATGAATTGTAGGGCCTGGGATTTAAAGCCAAAACAAATTAGAGGCTAGTATAATGATTGATGTATTGAGGACATACTAGGTCCTGGAAAAACACATACAATTCTCCTCCTCTCTCATTCATGTGTGATTTTATTCCATTTTTAGGTATTTGGCTATTATTATTAATTTTTTAACATGTGTAAAATGTCTTTCTGATAGACACCTTGTATGGAGATAGTTATTGAAGGCAGATAGATTTGAGTAATAAGCCTAGTTCCACCACTAACTATGTGACCTTAGGCGCCTTATGTCTCGAACCCTTAGCTGCCTTATCTATTGGGTGGGCCAAAAATTTCTTTCGGTTTTTTCCGTAAGATGGCTCTGGTAGCACTTAGTTGTCTTTAACTTCATTTGAAACAGTTTTGTTAGATTGCATGTGACAGCTGTCATACCAGCGTGCATTTAAAAATAGACTTAACAAAATTGGGGAATTTTTGTGTAGCCATTTTAATATTGAAGATGGAAGAAAAATCCAGCATTTTGGCATATTATGCTTTGTTATTTCAAGAAAGGTAAAAATGCAAATGAAATGCACAAAAAGGTTTGTGCAGTGTATGGAGAAGGTGCTGTGACTGATCGAATATGTCAAAAGTGGTTTGCAAAGTCTCGTGCTGGAGATTTCTTGCTGGACGATGCTCTGTGGTTGGGTTGACCAGTTGAAGTTGATAGTGATCAAGCCAAAACAATAATTGAGAACAATCAACGTTGTACCATGTGGGAGGTAGCCAACATACTCAAAATATCCAAATCTAGCTTTGAAAATCATCTGCACCAGATTGGTTATGTGAATCACTTTGATGTTTGGGTTCCACATAAGTGAAAAAAACCTTCTTGACCATACTTGCACATGAGGTTCTCTACTGAAACATAATGAATACGTTCCGTATTTAAAATAAATTGTGACGGGTGATGAAAAGTGGATACTGTACAACAGTGTGGAATGGAGGAGATGGTGGGGCAAGTGAAATGAACCACCACCAACCACACCAACGGCCGGTCTTCCTCCAAAGAAGGTGATGTTTTGTATATGTTGGGATTAGAAAGGAGTTCTCGATTATGAGCTCTTTCTGGAAAACCAAACGTTAATTCCAACAAGTACTGCTCCCAATTAGACCAACTGAAAGCAGCACTCAATGAAAAGCATCCAGAATTAGTCAACAGAAAAACACAATCTTCCATCAGGATAACGCAAGACTGCATGTTTTTTGATGACCAGGCAAAAACTGTTACAGCTTGGCTGGGAAGTTCTGATTCATCTGTTGTATTCACTGACATTCCACCTTCTGATTTCCAGTTATTTCGATCTTTACAAAATTCTCTTAATGGAAAAAATTTCAATTATCTGGAAGAATGTAAAAGGTACCTGGAACAGTTCTTTGCTCAAAATGATAAAAAAATTTTGGGAAGATGGAATTATGAAGTTGCCTGAAAAATGGCAGAAGGTAGTGGAACAAAACAGTGAATACGTTGTTCAATAAAGTTCTTGGTGAAAATGAAAAATGTGTCTTTTATTTTTACTTAAAAAACCAAAGGCACTTTATGGCTCACCCAGTATGAAGGGTATCAGTACCTACTTCCCAGGATTCTACTAAAGGTTAAGTGAGGAAATACAATAAAGTGCTTAGCATAAATCCTACTACACAGCAAAAGCTTAATAAATATCATCGGTAACATCACCACCATCATCATTTTTTAAAACCAACTTTATTGAGGTGCAGTTTATATACAATAAAATGCAGCCATGAATTTTGACAAATGTTGATGCCTATGTACCACAATCGAGAAATAGATTTTCCATTACCCCCAAGTCAGTATCTTAAAATAGGAAAATTGATGTCTTATCCAGTAAGAACACGAAGGGGAAGTCATGTGTAGAGAGACATGGTATCAACTATACAAAAGAATGAATAGGGCTTCCCTGGTGGCGCAGTGGTTGAGAGTCCGCCTGACGATGCAGGGGACACGGGTTTGTGCCCCGGTCCGGGAAGATCCCACATGCCGCGGAGCGGCTGAGCCTGCGCGTCCGGAGCCTGTGCTCCGCAAAGGGAGAGGCCACAACAGTGAGAGGCCCGTGTACACCACACACACAAAAAAGAATGAATAAATGCTAACTAGAACTACAAAACCAGGAGAATGTAGCAGAAGGAGCACTCATTTTGAGGGGGGTTGGGGGACCGGTCAGGTGTACAGCATATTATTGCTTCTGCCTATTCAGCAGCAATTAATTCTCTCTTCTCCTGTTAAGAGCACTTTGCTTGTCCTTTGCGGGAACAACTCCTCCCAACGCTTTATGTGGTAGGAGTGGGGCTGTTTCACCTCTGGTTTCAGTCTTGTAATTTCTGCTAGAATTCTTGGAAAGAAAACTCTCTTACTGCTAATAGTGCTTGTTGTAAGTTTGGAGAAGCAGAAAAGAGCCACTGAAAATGAAGGCATCACAGAGGACGGTCAGCTGGAGTGATGGAGAGAGAGACCTTATACTGATGTCATCATCTAAACTGCCAGAGGCTGCCTTGAAGCTACACTATCCCTGGTCCTCAGTTACGTGAGGACTGATGAACTTTTATCATAGACCAGCTCCGTTCTCTAGCTTGTGTTCAGGAATCATGAGCCAGTGACCCTTGCCCACCTCTGATTGTGTGGGCTTGGAGATAACATGCGAGAGTGCTTTCCTGTTTTCTACAAATGGGAGGTAATTGTATCGTAGATATAAAGTTAATTGGAGGGACTTCCCTGGTGGCGCAGTGGTTAAGAATCCACCTGCCAATGCAGGTGATGTGGGTTTGAGCCCTGGTCTGGGAAGATCCCACATGCTGAGGAGCAACTAAGCCCGTGCGCCACAACTACTGAGCCTGTGCCTCTAGAGCCTGTGAGCCACAACTACTGAAGCCCACGCACCTAGAGCCCGTGCTCCGCAACAAGAGAAGCGACCGCAATGAGAAGCCCGTGCATCACAACGAAGAGTAGCCCCTGCTCGCCACAACTAGAGAAAGCCCGTGCACAGCAACAGACCCAATGCAGACAAAAAAAAAAAAAGTAATTGGACACTTGAAGGCAGAAATAACATGGATTTAAAGTACATTGATATCAAAACTAGAAGTATTTGAACTAACTGGTTAATTTGAAGGAATTCAGATATTCATCCAAAGAAATTCGGCTAAATCATTTTGCCTAAATAATTTTCATATGACAGTGATTTCTGGGCCTTAACTGTTCTGTTCTGTTTGCATTCATGGCCACAACCTATGTTGTTACATGAGTCATTGGTTCTTCCTTATTAAACAGGTGCCCCTTCTATTGGCATTGTGCATTTTTGAAGTGCCCTTTGCTGTCCTAGCTGCTGGGGCTGTATAGTGAATACAGAATCTCTATCTCATGGAGCTTATTTTCTAGGGAGAGAGAGACAGCTGCACCTTCCAGGGGCCAGTTTCTGTACTCAGTACTACTACATTCTGATTCTCTTCTGATAATATTGCAGAAAGTGTGGGAGGTCTTTGTGGAAATTCTGGATTAAATTCAGAAGAAGTTACACACTTGTAAACAGGCATATTAAGGTATATGTTTGTGTATGTGTATGTGCCACACACTCTTCTTAGCTAGGTAACCTGGTTCAAGTTACAACTCTGGGCCTCAATTTCACATCTGAAAAATGGGGATTATCCTAGTACCAGTCTTCCCTTGTAGGGACTAAGTGCATGTACATAATTTAGCATAGTGTCTGGCACAAACTAAGAGCTTAACAAATGATGGGTAATACTTATCATTATTATTCTTACTAATACATATATGTTTATGCACATTTGCCCAATATTCCTCAATAGAATAAAAATAAATAATTGTGGACCTCATTTTGTTTCATTCATTTAACATTTATTGAATACTTTGCCTTGTGCCAGGCCTGCAGTGGGAGACTGGTTCTTTTCAGAGATGGCTGCATTAATATCTCCCTTTCTTGTTACTTCCCCATCTGGAGGTACAGTCTAATTACTCTCTCCTTAAATCTGGGCTTGTGACTTGCTTGTACCCAATGAAGGTGGAAGAAGTGTTTGTCTTCCAAGGCTAGGTCATAAAAGGTGATTCAGCTTTCCTCTTGTGAGCTGGAACGTTCACTGGGGTGCTGAGGCTGCCATGCAGTGAGGAAACTCAACTAGACCACATTGAGAGACCACACGGTGAAGTCCTGAGCCCACCGAAGAGACGGAGATGCTCCTGTTACCATATGACTGCAAACATATGCGAGACCCCAAGCTAGAATCACCCAGCCAAGCTCTCTCCCAGATTCCTGACCCACAGAGATTATGAGAGAAAATAAAGAGATCATAGTTGTTTTAATCCATTAAGTTTTGGTGTGATTTGTTATGTATCACTTAAGAGCCAGAACACCTACTTTTAAGTGCCAAGATATTGCATTAAACAGATTTAGTTTCATGGGATTTCCATTCCACATCTTTCTCATTCTTGGCAGGTGAGGAACAACTATTTTCAGGGTTTTAATTATCCATCTGATAGATGTTTGGGCTTGCTATCAAGTCTGAATTTGTAGCTACAACTGGCAAATAGATCACATTCATTCATTTATACATTTAATAAAGCAGTACCTCGACATCGATGCCTTCTCTGGCCCCCTGAGTTAGCAATCCGTTCTCCACATTCCCGAGCACCCAGGCCTTCTATCCTAACTTACCATGCAGCATTGCTATTGCTTGTCGCTTGTCTCTCCCACTAACCAGTAGCAGTCAGGTTCATTCTGTGTTATTCATCTTTGCATCTCTAGCATCTAGCCTAGTGCCTAAACATAGCAGACCTATGTGAAAAACAACAGCAACAACCCCCCCCCCCGCCCAAAAAACGCACCTAACTGGAGGGCTGCTAGTTCCTACACAAATAGTTTATTCCAAGACAGTCCCTGTCCTCTAGGAGTTCACAGTTCAGCACTAGACACTGTGGGGTCCAGCCTGGCAAGTGCAGTGCGTGAGCTGCCTGGATTGATTCCTGTGGTGGAACCAAAGGGCTACAGGGCAACGCATTGGGGGTGGGGTGGGGTAGGAGGTGGAGAGGGACACGGGAAAGGATCCATTCATTTATTCCACAAATATTTATCAATCGCCATAGCACACGTAGCACACGGTAAGCGCTCAATATCTGTTATTAGATGCCGGCGTTAGGTGTTAGGGATGCCGCAGCGCACAAGAAAACTGCGGTGGCTCGTGTTCTTGAAGCTCACGGTGCAGCAAAGGACGACAGGCAGTGCACGTAATTATGTAAAATTGTGTTAGGTGCCCAGCAGTGAAACAACAGGCGGCTGAAATTCTCATAAGGATGTTAGATCCTTCGGCTGAGAGCAGCCGTGGGCGGATTTTGAGTAGGAGTGGCCGTGAGGGGGCCGGACTGTAGGGGGCGGGAAGACTGCGGGCAAGAAGAGCTGGTAATTTTAAGATGCAAATATTTTCTGCTCGACTGGAAGAAGGAGCTTGTTCCTAGGGGCGATGTGGTCGCTTGGTGCGCTCGGGGTTCCTCTGGGGCAGGGGGCTGCATTTTGAGTGCAAGCTCAATTGCCTGAAGTGTGAGGGGGACTGCAGCCCTAAATTCCCAGATTTTCATGTTCGGCACATCTAGGCTCTTCCGCTCCCCAGACCTTCAGACGCACTATCTCTCGGTTGCGGGCCGGCAAGGTACGCGGCATGCCGCAGCGCTCACCTTCGGGGTTCCAGGTCTGCAACACCGCGCGGGCGGGTGCGGGCGGAGCTTGTGCTGCGGACCTAGGCAGTTGCGTGGGCCCCGCCCCCTGGCCTAGCCCCCGCCTCCTGACCCCGCTGATTGGGTTATAGCCGCGGAAGGGCCGGGCGTACCCGGGAGGCCCGTGGGTCGGGCTGATCCGGGGCTCTGATTGGCTCGGCTGGGATTAGGTCATTGCTAGCAGGTTAGTGCGGCCCGAACGCCGGCGGAGCGGCCCAGGCTGCTGTGAGAGGGCGCTCGAGGCTGCTGGAGAGCTAACAGTCGAAGGAGGCGGGGAGGAGGCGGCTGCACTCGCTCGACTTCTCGTTCCCCTCCCGGCGCCGCTGCGGGTCCGCCGCTGCGCTTCCTGCTCCCCGGTCGCTCGGTTGCACGCCGCCAGAGCAACCGCCCTTCGTTCGGGTCCCGGCTCGGTTCGGAAGTCGTGCGCGCCCGCGGACACCGCGCGCAGGGCTAGCCAGCGCCACACCTGTGGAGCCGGCGGCCGTCGCGGGTGCCGGCCGGGGTCCCGCCGCGTGCGTGCTCGGGGCTGCGGGCCGCCGGGGCCCCCGGGGAGGCGCGCCCCCCGGCTGGGTGCCGCAGACACCATGGGTCTGCCCGCGCTCGAATTCAGCGACTGCTGCCTCGACAGCCCGCACTTCCGAGAGACGCTCAAGTCACACGAAGCGGAGCTGGATAAGACCAACAAATTCATCAAGGAGCTCATCAAGGACGGGAAGTCACTCGTCAGCGCGCTCAAGAGTGAGTGCCCCCGAGCCTGGTGGGGACGGAGTTCCGGGGCGGGAGGGGCCGTTGGGAGGCGCTCAGTCCTGGGGGTCGCGTGTCCGGCTGGTTTTTCTGCCCCCGGGCGCTGAGGGACGGGTGTAGATGCTTGTAGAGGGGCGGGAAGGATACGTAAAATGGGCGAACTAGCAGCAAGACGGTGAGGGAAAAGATCCGTCGCCCGGCTGTTTGCGTTCCGGGGTGGCTGGGAGGAGACCGAGCGCGAGTGGCGCTCTGGGGCGCCGCGGCGGGTGTGCACGGCACACAGGTGTCCTGGGAGTGGGACTGGAGTGCCTGGTGCGCCGCAGCCTGTTGGGAAACACCTTCGCGTCCACGACTCCCGCTCCCTTGGGGAAGAGTTGCTCACCCCTGGGTGCCCAGCCTTGGGAATGGAGCGGGCCCCGCCAAGGGGGCGCTGCCTCCCCTCGGAAAAAGGCGGGTTGTGCCTTGCTTCGCTCCCTGGGCGCAGCGCCAGCCTGCTCAGGGCCGCCGGGTTCTCCGAAAGGCACAGCTGCTGCCCAGAGAAGGGCTGGGTGGGATGGTCGGTCAGCTCGCGATTCTCTGGAGTATTGTCAGCCTGTACCCCCCCAGATCTAGAATCAGGGTCACGTACGTGTGCAGGTTCTGATTCTTGTGTTTAGCAGAAGGTGATAGGGGTGGGAGTACAGAATCAGAGTGTTCCTTTACTCTAAACTGTGGGCGAGGGTTTAAAAATAGAACGAACATATTCTCTCCCTCTCCCTCGCTCCCCTTTTTTACCTCTCCCAATATCCTTGAAAACTCAAAAGTCTGAGAAGGAATGTCCTCTGTCTTCACTCAGAAAGGAGAAGTTTAAACTCAACCTTATAGATCCTCAAACCTTTTATAAAACGATTTTGCAAATTTCCCTTTGGCAGGGGAGAAATGAGTTCTGCATTCTGTGTATGATTTGCCTTGTCTTCTGCAGAGCCAGGGAATGTCTCCTTCTGGCCAAACAGGAGTGCTCTAGGGAAGAGCGCCTTGGATTGTTCAGATCTTTTTTGGGGTGCCTTTTCAGTCTACCCATTTAAAAATAGTTTGGTCCATCTCTTAGTTTTGAGAATCAGGAAAAAAGGCAGACAGTGGAATTGTCTTTGACTTTTCCTTTCTCTGTGATGGATTTCTTAATAGGTGGTATCTTTCAGCTAAGAAGGCTTGCATTGGCAGAGTGGGGCCCTAGCTGTGAGAATTGTCCCCAAGCCTCTATAAAGGAGACGTAAAGTCAAGTGCCTGAGGTGTCATTTTGTTAGCCTGTTGCGTCTAAAAATGAAGAGGGAGACAGTGGAGCCCCAGGGCAGCAAGTGCCAGTGTTTTGGGGTGAAATAAACATGGAAGTTTGATGTGATAAGGCTTCTCAGAGGCAGGGTCTCTGCTGGAGCTTGTGACCTGAAGCATATGAACAGACTCTTCTTTTGTCAATGACCAGAACCATCGTTGGTTCAGGGAATATGTGACCCTGGTTTGGAGTAAGTTAGGGGCCCACTTATAGGTTGGGCCTATGAATTTTGAGTGACTCTCCGGCTGGCTTTAATTGGGCCTCTGCTTTATTCAGCAAACATTTGGAGTGCTTGCTGTGTGTTAGATATTGCCCCAGGCACTGAAGTAGTAGTGACAGTTCTGCTGGTCCTGTGGTTGTAAAGACTTACTCCATGCCAGGCACTGCTTCACCCACAAATTATCTCATGTACTGTTAACTCATTTTACAAATGAGAAAACAGACTTGGAGAAATCACTAGCCCAGAGCCACACTGCTCTAATGTCAGGGCGGTTTTTGAGCCTCCACATGGTCTGAGCCAGAGATGGAGTTCCTGCTGATGCTGAGCTCTTAATTTTGCCCCATACCTCTTGCCCAGAATGGACCCCCTGGACCAAGCCTGTTGGAATTTGGACTTGCATTTTGTATCTCAGCCTTGAGTCCGAGGAGGATGCATTTGTGTGACTGGCAGTTTATTTGCCTGCTACTATTTTTTTGGGGGGTGGGGAGGGCATGTAAGAATTCTTTGGGTAGGAGGAAACAGTGCAGTGATAAAATTAAAGAGTTATTCACATTGTCTAGTGGAATGGACCAGCTCTGTAACTTGCTGGAGAACTAGGTGTTCTAATCTCTTAATATCCAGCTCTACTACTAACTATACTCTTCTAGTCTTACTACTGCTTGAACAGGTCATGTGACCTCTTAAAAAGGGTAGAGGTGATTACTATTTACCAGACTTCGGGCATTGTGTTGTCATTAGGTGCTTCTTGCTTCGTATACTACGATATTAGTATTTGTGTATTCATTTTCTTTGGATCGTCTTTGTCACGACTGTAAATGTAAAGCCAGTGTTTAAAAAAAATACATACGTAAAAATAGATACATAATTGTGTAAGTAACACTGGTTTAGATGATTTATAGGCTTTTCCAGCTCTAAAATTTTATGGTTTTATTTTGTAATTAATTTTCACAGATCTTTGGGTTAAGGTTTCCGTTGTGTGTTAATCTGACAATAAAACTGGGATTGCTGAAGTTCAGCTAGATCATTATTCTGCTACTTCCACTTTATGAATAAGGAAACTGAAGCTCAGAGATATTAGTAACCTGCCCAAGGCATCACAGCAATTAAGTTGTCTGATTCCAGAGCCTGTGCACTTAACTCTGAAGCAAAACCGTTGTGTAGGTCTGTTGTCTCTTGGTTCCCCTTGATAATCTAATAAACAAATGAACTCCTTGAAGTCTTTCCCTGGAGTTCAAACCTCTGGGCTGGACACATGGAAGATAAGCAATAAAATAATTTGCGACCTACTTTCAAAAAAATCCTGCTTTTGGAGAAAGTTCTTGTTTGATGTGGTGACTCCGAGTCACTTTTTTCTGTGCTGATTTGTCCAGACCTTTTCTGTGGGCACTCTTTCCTTGACCTGATTAATCTGTGTCTCAGTCAAGAGGATTCTGTGTGTTTTAGTCCTTTTTTCTTTCTGTAAAGATGATAGAGGCAGGCGATGAAGTTCAGACTTGTAGAATTAAGAGTTTTAGGATTTTCTGTGTTCCATTTTTTTTTTTTTTCTTTTTTTGGGGAGGGGAGGAGAGAGGGGAGAGAGAGGGGGGAGAGAGAGGGGAGAGAGGGGAACAAGCCTCACACCTCAAACTTGCCTCTGTGTTCCATTCTTGACACCATCACCTACAGATTGACTCTGGGTGAGTCACTAAGCCTGAGCTCCTCCTGTGTAAAATGGGAGTGGCCATTCTGACCTCCTAGGGTTGCTGTGAGCACAAAATGAAGCAGTGCATGTAAAGAAAGCACTTAGCTTGAAGCCTGGTGCATAGCATTGCTCAATTAATGGTAGCTGTTATTATCTTCCAGCATTCAGGGTTGTCAAGACTCGGAGCAAGAGTCACTAAGAGCAGAATCGTCCATCCAAATGAATATTTTTTGATTTGGATGCAAGGAGTTAGGCCCTGCCTTCTTCATGCCAGCTGTTGGTAGCTTACACAGTTTGTGTATGTATTAACCACTGGTGAGAAGAAGCCTAGTAATCCTATTTGTATAAAGTCATGGTTATGACAAAAAAGCCCCACAAGTTAAAGAGGAAAAAAAAAAGTCTCTCAACAGTTCTCTGTTGTTCCTAATAACATTCTGGTAGCTTAAATATTCCATCTTCTTGCTAGATTAACCCCTCTACCCCCACCACCCATCCAGTGGCTCAGCTGGCTGCCTCTCTTTGCCTTGCAGGAAAAGCTTGCAGAGTGCACTGGACTTCACGTCTGGCTGTCTTATGGACTTGATGGCAAACCAAATGTAGTTTCACGGAACTGAAAGTGAATTAAGCTGTTGGTTTTGAGAGGTGATGTGGGTTTTCAGGAACTGTGTTTCTTTCCACCTTCAGAGTTGGTTTATGGACTTGCTGCTGGGGATATACCCCTTTAAGTTTGACTTCTTTCTGAGATAGAGTGAATTCTCTTATTTTGGTAGTCTTAGGTGGGAGGAGTGGAGCAGCAATGCACATTTTAGAATATCTTTATTGAGATATAATTTGCCTTAGTATACTGTTCACTCACTTAAAGCATCCAGTTCAATGGTTTTTAGTACATTCGCAGAGCTGTACAGCTATCACCACAATCAGTCTTAGAACATTTTCATCGCCCCCAAAAGAAATCCCATTCCCAACATATGTATATGTATAACTGATTCAGTTTGTTGTAAAGGAAAAACTAACACACTATTGTAAAACAATTATACTCCAATAAAGATGTTAAAAAAAAAAAAAAAAAGAAATCCCATTCCCATAAGCAATCATTCCCCACCATTTGCTCACAACTCCTCCCTCCATCTTCCCACCCTCCAACCCTAGTCGACTACTAATGTATTTTCTGTCTCTATGGATTTGCCTCTTCTGGATATCAGAAGTGTAATTTTAATAGTTTTCTCTTAGATGGTGGTGGGCATCTTGAGGCACAGTTTTCTTGATTGGAATTTCAGGTGGGAAACTTTGAACCCATAAGCTGCTCTCCTTCAGTGGGGTTTAAGTAGAGGTGGAGTCCCAAAGACTGAACCATGTCTTAGGGAAAACCCAGGTGTCTCATGAGGGGGAGGGGATGGATTCATTCTAGTTCATGGTACTTTGAAGGATGCAGGGGAAACTACCAAAACAAGACCAAGGATCCAGCCCCTTCTGTCAGTGAGCTTTTCAGTCAAGTTGGGGCAGGGTGTGTGATACTGAAAAATGCCTTACTCTCGGGTTGGTAGCCTGCCGGGAGACACTTTTGTTTACAAAAAAACTATGAGACCATAGTTTTCATGAGACTTTTTGGGGATGACATGCCTTTTTCATTGTATTCGTGGAGGTTAGTAATTCTGACCTGCATCACGTCTCCAAGGCAACCACAGAGAATTTTAATAGAAATAAGTAGTTTTATAAGAATGCCAGCAAAAACCACAATAAATTTTAGCTGCTATTTGTCTGTCAATAAATCTTAAATTCAACGGACATTTATCTTTTAACAGAAATAGGGTTGTATAAATCTGTAGTCATAACTATATATACAAAGCAAAATTCTGTATTTTGGAACTTGAACCCTAGGTGGAGAGACAGATAAAAAGTCTGATGTACTTAAGTGAGATCACACTTATAAGATTTTTTGCTAAGGCATGAAGAAAGAACATTTAGGTAGTGCATTACTTAAGGAAAAAAAAGAGTAAAATCTAAATAGTTTTAATAATATCTGCTAGCGGGCATTCATGAGGCTCAATAGGGACCCTAAACTCACATTACAGAAAAAAAAAAAAAGTAAAAATTATATCTACATTCTTATATAGTGCAAGCTGTCATTAATTGCCATAATCTAAATGCCCAGTCTGACAGATGTGTTCCAGAAAAAGCATGTCTGTCTTAAATGTTTCAGAAATCTTCTCTGGTCCTGGGTTGATAACCACTCATCTCCACGGATAAGGCCACGTTTCAGAGTGATCTGGATTCTGGACATTAGTAATCCTAGTGGGCATTGACATAACATTCCCTTTATAGCAGTCCTTCCACAAGATGCCTTCCAAGAATGCATTTAGATATGGCTCCAGCCCTTTTATGTGGATAGGGAACACATCAGTATTGAGTTCATTTAAGAAGTGGACTCGGAGGAGTTAACTTGGAGCCCGTAATATGCAGCCTGAGGAGACCCAGATCTGGGGAGCACAGTGCAATGCAAGGAGCCAGACCTCTGTTATCAGGCAGACCTGATGTTTAGTCCAGGCTGTACCACATATATGCTGTAAGACCTTGGGGGCACTGTCAGTTTCCTCAACAAACAAACAAGCAAACAGAAAACCTGAAACCTTGCCAGCAGCTCTTGTTTATTGAACACTCATCAAGGGCCCGGCCCTATGCTAAGTGCACACTTTGTCTCGTGAGTCTTTATACCACTGTCCGGTGGGATGAATACTCTTATTTGTGTGCACGTTACAGTTTAGGTAACTTGTCTAAGGTTACACATTTAGGAAGTTGTGCAACCAAGTTTTGAAGCTGACCACGGACTGCAGAGCCTTTTCTTGAACATGACCCTTCAGTGCTTCAGTAGACATGCTGGCAGTGAAGATGCAAATTGTTCGGAGATCTAGACACTAGAAAGAAGAAACATGCAGCAGGTGCTAGATTAAGTGAGGATATTGTGCCCGTTGTTTTTCAGACTCTGAGTCCTGAGTAGCAAAGAATAGCTAAGATTCTGTATTGTGCTCTGAAGTTTTGTGTTTCTCTCTTCATCATATGATTAAAGAGCCATTGTAGGCTAGTGAGACAAATGAGGGCGTCTGATTATCTCTTGGCTTTTTGAAGCGGTAGAGTTGCTCTTTTGGGGTAGCACTGATTACCAATGAGTCTCTCTCTTTTAAAATATTTTTTAGAAAATGCATACTTTCCTAGCATTCATTTATTTTTTTAATTAAAAAATTTAAAAATTGAGATATAATTGACACAGAACATTTTTTAGTGTTAGGTGTACAACATAATGATTCGCTATTTGTATATAATATGAAATGATTGCTGCAGTATGTCTAGTTAACATCTGTCACCATACATAATTATGAATTTTTTTTCTTGTGATGAGAACTTTTAAGATCTACTCTCTTAGCAGCTTTCAAATATACAATTATAGTACTATTAACTATAGTCACCATGCTGTACATCACATTCCATGACTTATTTATTTTATAACTGAATGTTGTTCTCTTTTAACTGGGTAGTAAAGCATTGAACATGGAGGCCAAAAACTTGTTCTTGAGTTTGATTTGTTAAGATAAGTAGTTCATCCTCTTTGCTCATTAAAACAAGGGTAGAAAAAAATCAACATCAAGAGTTGTGTGCTTAGAGCATGTCACCCTTTTATACTTCTTTAGGATTTGGTGTAGGCTTTTTACAGTAGTGAAGTGAGTCCTTCATTAGTGGTATAAATTCCCAAAGGATGTTCAGTGCCAACCTGCTTTGTTTAAGAGTAATTATATTACTCACAAAATCCTAATGGAACAAATGCTTATGGAGTTAGGTAGCAAAAAGTTTTTTCTCAGCTCCTTTGCTTTGCTTTAGCACCTTTCAAATAAAATTTTTTAAAAAAAGGCATTTCCTAATTATTTGTAAACGGTGGTAATTTGCAGTACTGACATTTGGAGTATTTCTCATACAAATATAAACAACGGCAAATTATATCCAAACAAGATTTTATATAGTTTTTATGTAACACTGGCTTTAAAAAAAGTCCTTCCACTTTAATCCAATTATTCTGTTCTCATTTGGATTGAATAAATTGCATCTAATCTGTTGTGCTCAGCCCACTGATTGAGGCTTAAGTTCTCCCCTCCCTCCTTTTTTAAAAAATATAATTAATAGACTTTATTTTTTAGAGACGTTTTAGGTTTACAGAACAATTGAGTGGAATGTATAGAGAGTTCCCATAGAGTCCCTCACACCCTTTCCTCTCAGGTGGTACATTTGTTACAAAAGTGATATAACTAAAGTCCATTGTTTACATTAGGGTTCACTCTTTGTGTTGTATATTCTGTGAGTTTTGACAAACGTATAATAATGTGAGTTGGCCATTACAGTATAATGCAGAATAATTTCAACCCTTGAAATACATGTCTTTGTGCGGACATGTGTTTTCATTTCTTATTTCATTTCCTACCTAGGAGTAGAATTGCTAGGATGTATGGATAAACTTATGTTTAAAATTTAAAAAAACCTGCTGAAATGTTTTCTGCAGCAGAGGCATCCTTTTAAATTCCCACCAGGATCGTCTGAGGGTTTCAATTTTTCCACATCATCACCAGTACTTGTTACTGTCCGTCTTTTTTTTTTTTTTTTTTTTTTTTTTTGTGGTATGCGGGCCTCTCACTGTTGTGGCCTCTCCCGTTGCGGGGCACAGGCTCCGGATGCGCAGGCTCAGCGGCCATGGCTCACGGGCCCAGCCGCTCCGCGGCATGTGGGATCTTCCCGGACCGGGGCACGAACCCGTATCCCCTGTATCGGCAGGCGGATTCTCAACCACTGCGCCACCAGGGAAGCCCTGTCCGTCTTTTTGATTGTAGCCATCCTAGTGAGTGTGACGTGATATCTCTTAGATTTAATTTGCATTTCCACGATGACTAACGCTGATGATCATCTTTTCATATGATTAAGGGCCATTGTTGCATTTTCTTTGCTGACATGTCTATTCAGATCTTTTTGTTGGGCACTATTTTATACCTTGGATTTATTTTTTATCCTTTTACTTTATCCCATACAACTTTTTTTGTCCCATAAAACTTTTGATGATTAAGTGAACACCACTCCACTGGGTAGATTTTCTCCATTTGCCCTCATTTGGGGACTTTCTGCTTCCATTTGCTTCAACCTCAGATGCACTTGACTGATCAGTTTCACATTCCAGGGCTTGGAAGGTGATTCTGACAGGGCTGTGGTTCAGATCTCTGCTCCAGCTAGGCCAGCCAGCATCCCTCTGGGCAGAGGCCTCAGGCTGAACTTCCTAGTGCTGGCCAGTGTAAGCTAATGATCACAAACCCCAGGAATTGACAACATGAGAATGGGTCAGGGAGGAACCTTTTTCACCACCAAGCTATTGGGGAAAGCAATTCATGAAGGTGACTTTGCTACCCTGTTTAGGCCATTGCAGTGGGAAGCAGCCACATGGCACAGGGAGATCAGCTCGGTGCTTTGTGACCACCTAGAGAGGTGGGATAGGGAGGGTGGGAGGGAGGGAGATGCAAGAGGGAGGAGATATGGGAACATATGTATATGTATAACTGATTCACTTTGTTGTAAAGCAGAAACTACCACACCATTGTAAAGCAATTATATTCCAATAAAGATGTTTAAAAAAAAAAGTTAGCCAAAGGAGGGATGCCAGTGTGAAGCTAACAAAGTGGATTTTCTAGATTAAATTTCTGACTGACCCTAGTTTCAATTTTTAAAATTATAACCCAGTATGTTCCAAATTATATATCTTAGGCCACCAGCGGAAGGCTTTCCTTTCAGATATGGAGCTTTGCTCCACTCTTACTGTGTCCTCCAAGCCCTAGCCTAGAATAAGGGCTTTTAAGCTGGTGATAACAGGTGCAGAATTTGTGAGGCGGGAGAGATCCTGGGGTGTCTGAGGACTAGCAGGGATGCCAATGTAGCTGGAGCAGAGTGATGGCAAATGAACAGGGAGAGAATTTAGGAGCCAGGTCCTAGAGGTCTTGAGTCCCTGAAAGGACTTTGGGTTTCATTCTAAGTGTGATGGGAAGCCAGGAGGAGGTTGTGACATCATCCTACTTGTGTTTTTAAGAGATTATGGGGGCCACTGTGTGGAGAATAATTTAGTGGGGCAAGAATGGAGACAAGGAGAGCAGTCAGAAGGCTGTTATAATAGGTGAAGTAAGAGGCAATGACACCTTGGGCTACGGTGGCAGCACTGGAGATGGCGGTCAGATTCTGGTTGTTTTTGGAACTAGAGCCCACAGATTTGTTATTTGATTGGATTTGGGCTTTGAGAATAAAATTCAAGAATGATTAGGGATGGGCTTCCCTGGTGGCGCAGTGGTTGAGAGTCCACCTGCCAATGCAGGGGACACGGGTTCGTGCCCCGGTCCGGGAAGATCCCACATGCCTCGGAGAGGCTGGGCCCGTGAGCCATGGCGGGAGAGGCCACAACAGTGAGAGGCCCATGTACCGGGAAAAAAAAAAAAAAAAGATTAGGGACTTCCCTAGCAGTCTAGTGGTTAATACTTCGCCTTCCAATACAGGGGGTGTGGGTTCGATCCTTGGTTGGGGAGCTAAGATCTCACATGCCTCAGGGCCAAAACACCAGAACATAAAACAGAAGCAATATTGTAACAAATTCAATAAAGACTTTAAAAATGGTCCATATCAAAAAATCTTAAAAAAAAAAAAAAGAATGATTCAAATGTTTTTAGCTGGAGCAATTATGTGAATGATGGCGCTATTTTCTGAAATAAAGATGACTTGGGAAGGATTAGGTTTGGGGGTAAAATTAACAGTATGAATGGATGACCTAATCTTACAGTGCAAAGACAAAAAAATTCATGTACGCAGTTCATGAATACGTTCTCATAAAAGAATCACAGAGTGTGGAACTATACAGAGTAAAGCACCCGCTTGCCTGAGTTAACCACTGGTGTGCTTGTTTTCTTGTCCTTTTTCTGTGCATATTTTTTTTTTCTTAGGTGGGGTTATAGAATATGAATTATTCTGCGTTTTGCTTTTCTGGTTGAGACTCTCTTTTAGACATCTTCCATGTCAGTACACATACACAGTGTATTCTTTTTAATGCCTGCAGAGAGCTCTGCTATGTGGAGATACCATGGCTTATTTACCCCGTCTCCTGTTGGATATTTGGATTGCCTCAGCATAGAAGGAGCTGCAGTGATTATTTGCACACCCATCTTTGTGTGTGGGTCCCAGGGGTTCCATGGGATAGATTCCTCAAGGTGGAGTTGTTGCTAGCCTCCATTTTTTAAAGCTCTTTGACATCGACTGTTTAGGTCCTTTCATCCCTGTAGCCAGTTGGTATTTTTCTGGCACTGTTTTGAGTGTGTTGTTAGATTATGTTTCTGAAGCTTAACCTTTTGCTTAAATTTGAAGCATCCTTAACAGAACAAGCCCTTCTGTTAGGCAGGGAGGGAGGGAGGGAGGGAGGGAGGGAGGGAGGGAGGGAGGGAGGGAGAGAGAGAGAGAGAGAGAGAGAGAGAGAGAGAGAGAGAGAGAGAGAGAGAGAGAGAGAGAGAGATTACAGTTAATTGGCTGTGTCCTAATTAGCCTTGGACCTGTCCGAAATCCTTTCTGAGCTTCAAGTTCTTACAGATAAAATGGGAGATGGGATGTGGCTTTGCCCATATATAATAGGCTATTCTGACCTCAAATTTCAGGGAAATCATATTTGGTAGGGTGAGGAAAACAGCCTTAGTGGCCAGAGGAATATTTACAAATTATAGTCACTGGGGTTTACACATTTTTGTAGAAACCCAGAGTGGAGAAAGAGAGGAAATAGTAAGGAAAACAGCTTGGCAGTGTGGGCCAGAAGCTGTCACGGTGTGTTTATATCTGGCTCATTTCACCTCGGTTGGAAGGCACAGAATGCTACAGAGGGTGAGCTTGGAGACTGGGCAGTGCTTACTATATTTAGAAAGAGGAGATTCCTGGGGCTGGAAGGGTGTGTGTGTGTGTGTGTGTGTGTGTGTGTGTGTGTGTGTTTTCTTTGCCAGATGGACAAAGGGTTGAGGGGCTTGGGAATTCTGGATCAAACCTTGTTAACTGGCTGGCTTCTCTGGGCCAAGCCAGTAGCTAAAGGTTTGACTTCTGCTGCTGCCACACAGGAAAAGCCAAAATAAACCCCATTTTACATGGTTTGTAAAAACACCACAGGTAGGTTTCAAAGCTCATCTGATCTTGCTATCAAATGTGCTTTTAAGTTTATTCCAGGCTGATTTGAACACTTTGAAAATATGAACTGGCTTCTCCCGTGAGACTTTAGATAGATTTCCAGGCAGATTGAGTTGAACTTGAGGCTGTTTCTGTGCAACAGAGACTGTCAAGCAGATAGGACCCAAACCGTAACAGATTCCTGACTGCATATCTCACTGTTACACTTGTGGGTCAGGTGTAGAAGATGATTATCAGTTGAGCAAATGAAATAAAATTAAAAAGCATTTTTATTTTAATTCATACCTATGTTTCTTTTTTGAAAGTTTATGTCAGTAAGTAATACCTCTAATAGTACACAATTTAGAGGGGACAAGAAGGAACGTGAGCATCCTCAAATTTCTCCTGTCTCTAAATCCTTAATTGTTCTACTGCAGGCAACATTTTACCCATTCTTGAGTATTTTTCAGATATAATTTATGCATGTGCCAGCAAATACAGATTTATATATATTTCCAGTAGCATACCATATGCACGGTTTTACATATTTTTGCATTTTGCACTATTTTAATGTATTTTGAATATTATTCAACATTGGTACGTATAGAGCAAATTCATTTTTAGCACTGCATTGTATTGCACTGTATGGACATAACATAGTTTATTTAATCAGTCCCCCAATAATAGACATTTAGATGATTTCCAACCTTTTACCATTATTAGCAATGCCACTGTGAACCTCCTGGTACCTGTCATGGGCATGTGAGTGAGTAAATCTGTAGGATGCATTCTAGAAATGGAACAGCTGGGCCAGAGGGTATGTACATTTTTCATTTCAATGAATATCTCATAGGAGTGTTTCTGAAAAGCTCTGAGTGAACTGAATTTTATAAATCACATTTTAGAGTAGAAAGGAAACTCACTATTTGGTTTATTATAGAGTGGCATCTGTAATAAAACAACACTTAGAATTTTCTCCATTTCCTACTCCCCAGTTTGTGTGTCCTGTTCATTCTGGGATCAGAAGTCACAACAGAGTCATTCCCTAAAATGAGACAGAGCTGGACTGGGGATCACTTGCATGCGGGGCGCCAGAGAGCTTGTTTGTGGTTCTAGCGAGGGTGCTGTTGGGTTTTTATCTTTGTGCAGTGTGCGCATTATTTCGGAAGTTTGGCAGGTGGAAAGGAGGGCAGTCTCCCACCTTTGGTGACTGGAGACTGTGACTTTGGGCCAGGAGGCACACCTTGTCTGTCTGCGAAGCTTCTCTGGGGAGTGGTGAGGGAGCTGGGCGCTTTTGTCCCACTTCTCTCTGCTGGCTGCCTCTTCGGCAGAGCTTAGCGCTTCCCCTGATGGAAGGCACGTGTTGGCTGTGGTCTCTACTCCAGTGCCTGGGACTGCTCACGTTGGGGTGGGAGGCTCCTGGTAGTGGAGTTCTGGGACAGGGTGGGCATAGTCCCTGCTCTTCAGGAGGTCAGTGAAGAACAGACAGTCCACAGTACAATGATTCCTATCAGTTTAAAAGGGTCTCTGCGGGAGAGAGCAGAGAACCTGGGGAGAGGCAAGTGAAGACATCAAGTCCAAGGAAGCAGTGTTCCTAACCATCAGTCTTTTTTTTTTTTTTTTTCCATCAGTCTTTTAAAACCACCTAGGAGGGCTTCCCTGGTGGCGCAGTGGTTGAGAATCCACCTGCCGATGCAGGGGACACGGGTTCGTGCCCCGGTCTGGGAAGATACCACATACCGTGGAGCGGCTGGGCCTGTGAGCCATGGCTGCTGAGCCTGCGCGTCCGGAGCCTGTGCTCCGCAACGGGAGAGGCCACAACAGTGAGAGGCCCACGTACTGCAAAAACAAACAAAAAACAAAACAAACCGCCTATGTTATTTCTGCCCCACCTTTACCACATGTATTTATTTTGAAAAAGTCTACTCATTAAAAATTATGTTTATTTCAAAAGGGAACTTTATAGCATTCTGAAATCATAGGTTTGATGTGGTTAGCAATATATTTTTTTCTAGAATATCTTTAAATAGTCATTGAATCATAATCATTAAATTGAACAATATTTGTCATTGTTATCATCTAAAATACTCCTATATTTTACCAGTGATTTGAGCTCCACTCTGCTTTGCGCTGTCCTGAAGCAGAAGTGTGTGAGAGAACGGACATCATGTGGCCATCATGCCGGGAGGGGAGAGGAGGGAAGGGCAAAGATGTGCTTCTCAGACTAATGTACAGGTGTCAGGGTAGGTGGCACTGTGCCAGGGAGTATGCAGAGCAAGTGCAGGGACTACACTTTACTGAAAATCTGTTTTACTCAATGGAATTGTTATTTGAATATTCAAACAAACACCCATAAATTATAGAGGAGAAATCAAGATTCCATGGCACTTTTCATGGGAGACCTGCTGGTGTGGCTGAAGAGGAGAACATAGTCAACAGTGGACAGAGGAGGGAGGAGCAGGGGTGTCCCCAGGGTTTCTATCTTAGGGCTTGGGGCACTGGCTGAACTGTGCACCCCAGGAGAAGAACCGCGGTGTGTGATGGGGGATACAGGGTTAAGTGTCCTTGCTGAGTTGTTTCCATGGGACCTACAGGTGGAGACACCTACCAGGTGGTGGGAAGCACAGGTCAGGTGCTCTAGAGAGAGATGGGGGTACTGCTGTAGGTTTGGGTTTCACCAGATGCTATTAGAGGTCCAGGCAGTGGTTCTCCACCTTAGCTGTCCATTGACATCCCCTCCAGGTAGACGAGTCTGGGACTCATCCCCGGAGATTCTGATGTAATTTTGTCTGGGCTGCAGCCTGGGCCTGGGGAATTTTCAAGGTTCTCCGGGTACTGCTTATGTGCAGCATAGGTAGAGAACCACTGGCATGGAGTAAGAGGAGAGAGTGGGGGCTGAAATTGTGGGGAATATCCACATTCTGCAGAATAGGTGGGTAGAATAGGGATGGAGAGATTTGTTCTGATTAAGTACTAGGTGTGTCATCCTGGCAGTTTGGGTGAGGGCTTGCTCGAAGGTCTTTGGAGTTGCCCTTTGGAGGTGAAACTAGAGAAAGCAGTTTAAGTGCGAGGCTGATAAATATTCACCCTTCCAATATTATTCTGAGGAATAAATGAGATTCTTGTAGGTATTGTGAGTAGCAGGGTAAGCAGGCCCATGGTAAGTGCCCTGTAATCGGAATGTCATTTCTAGATTGTCCTTGTTATAAGGTAGTGGTTCTTAAATGTGAATGTGTGTAAGAATTTCCTTAATTGCAGATTCCTGGATTCCCCCCAAGGAGATTATGGTGCACAGGCTCTGGGGTGAGGTCTGGAAATCTGCATTCCTTGCAGGGATCTCCACAGGTGGTTTGCATGGAGGGGGTCCTCAGACCACACATTAAGTCGAATAGGCCTGAGGAGATTCTACAGAAGCCTGTCTCAGATCCTTTGTCCCCTCCTTACAGTGCACAGCTGTGCCAGCCAGCCTCAGGTATCTGGAAGGGAACGTTTTGGCAGGTCAAGGAATGATGGGGGATTGGCTCCAAAGGGTGTGAGTCTTCCAGACTTCACAATATCTCAGCATGTGGCTCCATGCCTGGGATCCAGTTGTCCCATGAGCCTGGCCTGTGAGCCAGGACCCTTCTGTGGCATTGGAGGTCGGAGAAGCTCCTGAAGGGAAACTTCATGCTCACGGGCAGTCAGTCAGAGGGCACACATTTTCCCACAGTGAGTCCTGTCAGGGTTAAAGCCATTTGGGGTCAGAGCCTGTAATTATGTTGCACATTTTTTTTCTCTAAAAACCTTGAGAAAGCATAATGAGCTGTCTGAGCTGTTGCATAGCTAGGGGGGACTCTGTCTTGGGGAGAGCAGTAGAGGGACTGGCAGATGGTCCTGGAGGGTGAGGTGCCCCAAACCCAGAGAAGGCTCCTCTTCACCTGCTGCCTCAGAGCTGCCCTCAGGCAACTGATTTCTGGCAACAGCTCCTCCTTATCTCTTTTCTGATCTCAGCTGGTTTTCAGGCTCTTTGGGAGGGCTGGGTGACAAAGCAGACCACAGCCATTGCTGGTGGGACCCCGGGGTGTTGGGCCGTGCAGCTTTCCTGCCGCCTCTTGTATCTGACTAGTTCCTTGAGATGTTTGACACAAATCCTGCCCTGGGCCGGTACCCAGCAGAGCATCATTCTCACGACTCTGGCTGTGGGAGGTATGGAGGCCAGGCAAGCCCTGGGGATGGATGCCTCGCCCAGTCCCAGCTGCGCCCGAGGCATCTGGTCCTCTGACCAGGCCTTGGAGACTACAGATGGCTTTGCTTGCTGCCGTCTCCTGGCCCGCTGATCGAAACCCGCCCTGAGCTCAGTGTGCAAGGTCAGCAAGCTACTACTGTTGCCAGCTCTGTGTTAGAGCTACAAGATGGTTCTGTCTCTGGAAAGAAATCCCATTTCCTCTTTACAGAGCCAGCATGCTTGGAATCAGTTTCCCAGCAGGGAAGCTCTGCTCCATTGCATAGAAAATTGGAGTAGAACTGAGAGCTTTTGGCCCCCGTGTCTTCTGGGATCTGTCTTTGGCTTGCTTCCTTCTCTCCCACCTCTTCCGGCTGGCATGAATTCACACCATACTGCAATGAAAAGACAACCCAACAGGGCTTGGGTTTTTTTTTTTGAGGCACAGAGTTCAAGAGTAAAGATGGTCATCAACTGACGAGAACCCAAAATTGTCTTGTTTTCACAAGTTTCAGTTCTGAATGTTGGGGTCTCATCTTCCCCCTCCCCTCAAATCTGGAGAACTGAGTCTCTTTAAGAAAGAAGATTGAAATGCTTTTGGTGGTTATCTTAAATGAAAGACTTGTGAAATGTTACAGAGGAGAAGGATGATGACTCATGTCTCTTACTGTGACACCTCAAGCAGCCAGATACTGAGCTGCTCAAATGTGCCAGCATGGGGTTAGGCAATGGTGGGCAGAGACCTTGGAGGTCCTGCCTCAGGATTTTTTAAAGCAGCTTAATGAGATATGTAATTCACATACCACACAGTTCACTCATTTACAGTGTACAGTTCATGGCTCTTAGTATGTTCACAGAATTTTTCATCCTTCTCCACAAATAGTTATAGAATATGTTTGGTCATCATCCCCAAAAGAAACCCTGCACTCCTTAGCCATCATCCCCATCCTTCCCATTCCCCCCAGCCCTAGGCAACCACTTCCTCAGGATTTTAACCCATGGTCCAAAGTGTGGTGCTCTCCTGTCTGCTTTGTCCTTAGATCGTGTTAAGCTACATATCCTTTTCCTTCAGTGCATTCAGACAATTTGTGCTTCTCCAGAATGCTGCGGTTTCAGTGCCAGGGTGTTTGGATCTGGAACTCACTTCTTCTCTATTCTGTTCACCCCCCTGACAAATGTGCTAGTGTGGCAGGACTAATTCACACTCATTCCTGAGGGCATGTAGGTCTCTGGTTAGGACTTTTTTTTTTTTTTTTTTGTGGTACGTGGGCCTCTCACTGTTGTGGCCTCTCCCGTTGCGGAGCACAGGCTCCTGATGCGCAGGCTCAGCCGCCATGGCTCACGGGCCCAGCCGCTCTGCGGCATGTGGGATCCTCCCGGACCGAGGCACGAACCCTCATCCCCTGCATCGGCAGGCGGACTCTCAACCACTGCGCCACCAGGGAAGCCCTTTCTCTGGGTTTTGATCTTACTTTGGACAGAGTAATCTCCTGGTGTTAAGTGGGAAGGAATACCCAATATCCAATAGGTAGATGCCTTTGTTTTGAGCGGAAGAGAATAACATTTATTTCTACAGAGGAAAAAATTTCAGTGATACACTGATTTGGACAGTCACATTTGGAGGGTTTTAGCTTTATTTTAGGAACCGTTGGTAAAGAAGTAAGTTTCATATGTGCTGAAACGGCAGTGGTTTGGGGCTGTCTAAGGTCTTAACATGAAAGTCCTTCTTCCCTACAAAAGACCTTGTATTGTTCTAGGAAATGCCAGCCCAGATGTAGCTAACACATTCTCTACCATCTGTTTGTTTTCTGTTTCTCTCAGTTGCTTCTGTCCCTTCTTTTTCTTTCCCTTCTTTATTCCTCTCATTCTTTCACTGCTCCCTCCCCCCACTCCATTTTGCCTTGCTTAAGGGCCAAAAAAATGACTGATCTCTAACCTCTTGATTTTGGGAAAAACAAAGACTTTTGTGAAGGGAATGACCTGAAACCAATTTCCAGAGTTTTAGGGCTGTAGTTAAAAAGACTTCTAGATTTGAGGTGACTGTGAATCTGTAGAACCAGGAAGAAATGTGGGCTATCAGTGGTCCTATCTTGTAGAAAACACTGTGTGGGGTCCCCTTTCCTGTTACACTTCCTGTGTTAGGTTCCAGAGATGAAAGGATGCTCAGAACCAGAGAGGGTCTAGAACTGCCGGCCAGCTGGTTAGCTGCTCTGATGGGGACCTTATTTTTTTCTTCTCTAATGGGACCTGATGGCAAGCCTCATTTTTTATCATTGAGATGGGGGTGCTGTTAAGATTGTCTTCAACAAAAGTGGGTCAGTGATTTATGTTTCACGAAGATAAATTTGGGCACCCTGAATGAGAGCATGGTATTTGGGTTAGTTGAATAGGTCCAGATATAATTATGTATATTTATAATGCCAACTAGGGACCTAGAAACCTATTTAGGATAGGTCAGGAGAGTGGGTATGAAATCTGAGTCTTTATCGGTAGAATCTCTGGGAATAATTTATTTTGGACATATGTAAATGAGACCTGGATCAGATAGCTTACATCTCTCTCCCTCCAGCTGACAACCCCATGGTTCACAAAGTCGTTAACATGAAAATAGCAGGATTCACCTTCTACCTTCTGAGGTGTATATCCCTGGCTTTTTTCATCATGTAGGCCTATCATTTAAAAAAAAACAAACCAAGGGCTTCCCTGGTGGCGCAGTGGTTGAGAGTCCGCCTGCCGATGCAGGAGACACGGGTTCGTGCCCTGGTCCGGGAAGATCCCACGTGCCGCGGAGCAAGTAAGCCCGTGAGCCATGGCCGCTAGGCGTGCGCGTCCGGAGCCTGTGCTCCGCAACGGGAGAGGCCACAACAGTGAGAGGCCCTCATACCGCAAAAAAAACCCACAAAAAACAAAAAAAACAAAAAAAAACAAACCAAAAAACCCAAGCATTCCAAAAACTTGTAATTTTTTTTCTGATTATACCAGTAATGCATGTTGATGAGAGATAACTTAGAAATTACAGATGAATAAACGAAGAAAATGAAAATCATACCAATAGTACTGATTAGAGATACTCATTTTGGTTTTATCATTTTTCTGCTCAGGTTATGATCATCTTTCCATATCATTACCCACTCTCTGAGATTGTTTTTAGTGGCTGTGTAATATTCCATGTGTGCTGTTTCAAGACTTACTAATGACGTACTTTTGGACAGTTAGGTTGTTTCTCTCTTTTTTCCATGATCATTAACCAATCTATAATGAACTTTCTTTTAGCTATGCCATCATTAGCTCCTTAAGCAAATTTATATAGGCTGTCCCATTTCTTTCCATATCTTTAAGATTCAGCTCCCATCTCTCTACTTGTTCCCTTTTTTTCCTGCTGGTTGGGCAGAACCTTGGAGAGAAAGAGAAGATGTCTTTTTAGAGTTCCACAGAATGAAGAGTCCCATATATTGAATGCATGTGGTTACATTCATTTGAACAATAATAATAGTAGTAGCATGTTTACTGCCATGTAACTGTTTATTATATGTCGGAACCTTTTGTTACGTGTTTTACAAACTTTATTTCATTGCACCTTCACAACAGTATTATATGGTATGTACTAATATCCCAATTTATAGACTGGAAAACTTGAGACACAGAAAGCAAAAGTAACTCATCCAAGTAAAAAGTATTGGACTCAGGATTGGAACCTCTATCCACTGTAAACTCTTTTGCTCTCAACCAGTGCTATGCTGCTGACTATAATCTTAGCCCATTCCCTTAAATCTTCTGTTTCTTCATTTATAAAGTGGGAATAATAGTGCTTGCTTGAGAACATTGTAAGGGTTAAATGAGCTAGCTGTGAACAGCATCTGGGCCCAAGTCACTGCAGCTATTGCTACTCTAATGACTGATTATTTCACCTTTTGTAAGGTAGGAATAATATAGATATTTTAAAAATTGTCTTTGTGCAGTGTCTACATCTGAGTCTTTGGCTTTCTTACTGGAGATGAACCCATGTATTAGGGATAATCTCTAGAAATTAGACTGGGCTTCATACTCTGGCCATTATTATATTGATGTCTTCTTTTACACACATCCACTCACAAGATTTTGCAGCTTCTTCAGGACTGTTTGGGATGCTGACTTGTCAGAAACCATTCTAAAAGTAACACATCCCATGGGTGCCTGTCCCACCCCACCCCTAGCCTCACTACCCAGAGGTGAACACCTTCACTTTCTTGAGCAGGCAGCTGACTTCTAACAGGGAGTTCTGTCCTTAAGTCTAACCTAAGTATCTGTTGCAGGACTGGACAGAAAGTTGCCTTTTATTTTATTTTATTTTATTTTTTTTTTGCAGTACGCGGGCCTCTCACTGTTGTGGCCTCTCCGTCGTGGAGCACAAGCTCCGGACGCGCAGGCTCAGCGGCCATGGCTCACGGGCCCAGCCGCTCCGCGGCATGTGGGATCTTCCCAGACCAGGGCACGAACCCGTGTCCCCTGCATCGGCAGGCGGATTCTCAACCACTGCGCCACCAGGGAAGCCCAAAAGTTGCCTTTTAGATAAATGTTGGTGTTAAGTGGAGGTTGGTGATCTCCATCCTCTGGTCATGAGTTATTCCTGTTTCGAACTCCAGTCCTTTTATTCCCCACCGCCCGCCACCTCCCCATCACTCTTGTCTCTCAGCAGACTTGAACACTCAGGCAGTTCTGAGGAAGACAACAGCACACGACATTCTGAGAACATATCTAGGCTGGCTTCTCCGGGGATTCAGGACAAGGCACTTTCTAGCCATAGGACCTTTCCATTGCTTGGAACACCTTTGCTACAACTCTTCATGGGGTTGGCTTCTTCTCCTACTTCAGGTTTCAGCCAAAGGTTCCCTTAAAGAGTCCTCCCCTGACCACATGACCCCCTCCTCTATGCCGTTACCCCATTTTGTAGGTAACGTAGCTGTCCCACCCTTTAAACTCCCCAGTGCATGTTGAATGAATGATATCAAGTGTCCCTTCAAAGAGCCTGTCTCGACCACTTGACTGTGTGTTCTGAAAGCAACTCTAAGTGTTCATGGCCTCAAGCATCTCTTGGTTCTCTTTAGATTTTATTTTGTTTAAAGAGTCGTTCTTGGACAGATCAGATGTGACTGCTCTGATTGAATGACAATCCAGTCTACCTTTGGGGTAGCACGGGAAATGATAATGAGTTAGAAAAAGCAAGAATCAGAACGAAGAGTTGATTGATGCTTCACCCACCTCCTCCTTGCTGCCCATCCCTCTGTCTGTGCTGGCTCTTTTTCTCTCTTAGATCTTTCTTTACCTCTTTATGTTTATGAGGCAGAGGAAAGGAAAGAGAAATCTAACGTTTTAAAATCTGTGTCATAAGTAGCACCAAGCAAGAGGCCTAGGTCCCCTTGGCTGGGCCAGTTAACCTTCTATGAGGTGATTCTTTTCATAATCTTCACACCTAGAAGAAAGGGACTTACAGCTGATTCTTAAATCAACAAAGCTGTTTGTTCATGTCTTTTTCTTTAAAAAGAGAGATTTTGAAAATTAGGGTAGTCTCTGTACCCTCTCATTTAAAGGTGTTAAGTTTTAATAATCATTTTAGTTAAAGTAGCACAAATGGGAAGGCATCCTTTATAAGCCTGATAATCAATTTTAAAAGACTTCTTTTTCATTTTCCTCTAAAAATATTAAAAAGATATTTCTTTTGTTCATGTTGCAGGCTGTATGTTGTTTGCTGACAGCGTTTCCAGCTGGAACCACATTGTTCTCCCAGGGTATTACTCCCACCCAGGCAGACCGTCTGTAGAAAATTTTTCTGAAACCTTGCAGTGACTTTTTTACAAGATTTAATATCACTTCATTTGGATAGTTTTATGTGGACAAATGGGTCTTAACAGGAATCAGCCAACAAAAGACAGTGCTTCCCGTACAGTCCTTTACTTTCTAGGACTGCTGTCTTGCTAAATAGAATTTAAGCACGAGCATCAGTTTCTTGTCCCTGTCTTTCTTGGGCTCTGTCTCTGTTTTGTGTGGAAAGCCACCGTTCTTAGATATTTAATTTAGGAGTGGGCAGGGAGAGAGAAGAAACAGCATCACGTCTCTCTGTATGCACACATATGCCCTGCTTGGCGACATCTGAGCACTAGAGACTCACTGACCCACATTCTTTCCCTCCCTCCCTTGCAGTGTACTGACTGTGCAGGGCTCTGGTGCCACAGTTACTTCTAAAATGTGTTGTCAAATGCAGAAATCTCTGTCTCCACTGACTTCTCAGTTGTTGGAAATGAGCTCATGACCTAGAGTCACAGAGCATTGTGGCAGTGCTTTTGGCATCCAGATCCTTGGAGGTGGCCAGGGAATGCACAGGGTCATGGAGGAATCCAGAAAGTCCTGAACCTGAAACACCAGCTGGCCCGTGTTTTCCCGACTGTGCACCATGCCTTCCGCTCCCTGCTGATTTCTACTCTCTTCATAAATAATAACAGAGTTCTTTCCGTGTCAGAACCTTTTCTCTGTTTTGCTAACAAGCTGTTTTTGAAAGTATTTTTAATGTGTTTTGGGGGCACATCCACTGCTTACATTCATTGAAGGGGAAAGTTCGAGGCCGGTATGGGATAGCCCCTGAAGACAGCAGGTGCTCTGTGGGCTGGATTTGGCCAGTTTTGTAGAGCAGCACGAACCCACCCCTGCCCTGGAGTCTCGGGGCATAAACAGGACATGCTGCGTGACCTGGAGGTCTGACATTGGTTCCTTTGCTCTTCCACAGGAATGACAAGGCTGAGGCCGGTTGCCAAGCAACCTTGGACATAATAGGAGCAAGAGAACTCACCCACTGACTGTTAAATTCCCTTTGCCTTTTTTCTCTGTTTTCCCTTGGAGGCTTGAGGGATACTAGTTTTGGGTGGGAGGAGATCAAGTGTAATAATTTGAAAGACTGACTGTGAGAGTCTTACTGTTTTAGCCTCACTGATCTCAGCTCTAATTAGATAACTCGTCCTTAAATGAGAAGGACAGCTCTCAGGGAGCCCAACATTCCGGGAGCAGTTGGGAGAAGAGAGGCGAGCTTCCCCTGCTGTCAGCATGGACGTGGAGTGTTGGTGAGGTACTTTGCTGACTGTGAAGGCAGCTTTTGTTATCACCATCCTTGCAGTCAGTTTTCATAAAGCACTTTGTAGACATGACGATTCCATTCCACTCTGACCGTGCCAGACAGGCCACTTTCTATCTCGAGGGAGGGAGGACCCAGTCCAGGCTGCTTACGCAGGAAGAGAATTGATTGTAGTCTGGAGCTGGAAAGCCCAGGGATGTTCTGAGTTCCGACCAGCCCGGGTCCCGTGGCTCACACGGTGTCTGCAGGCCCCAGTCTCTCTGCATCTCTCCATGCTGTTTTCCTATAGGTTGATGCCATTCTCAGCCTCTTCCCTCATGTTGGCAAGAGGACCTGTGGCCAAGGGTTTGAACCGAAGCCCTGAGCGTGGTTCTCATTGGCTTTGTGTTGAATCACGTGCACGTCCTTGAGATAATTCTTGAAGTTCCCCTGGCCTGAGCCCAGAGTGGAGTCAACAGCCTATGAGATACATGTTCCAAGTGTCAGGAATGGATGGTTTCCCAGAGGAATATTAGGTGCTGTAAATACAGAAGAAGAGGGGATAGCTGCTGGGTTGCCAGGGCAACAAAATTCCTCCACCCTGGCCAGCATAGATTGAACAGGGTCATCCAGGGAAGAGAAAGGGCTCTGCTTCCCAAATATCTCATGGTTCTTGGCCATGTTTGGATAAGTTAATTTGGGCTATCTGGCTATTTTTAAGTAAAGTAACCCTGGAAGTTCAGATTTGGAGGGCAAGAAATGAGACAGTTAGGAAGCCCTGGGGACCACCAGGATTGGGCAGACCATGGGCAGCCTGAGAATAGTGTTTGGGAGCCACGTGCCTAGTGAGCAGGGGACGGGGTGTCCGGTGGATAGGAGGGTGAGAGGGAACTGCCCCTGCTGGGACAAACTGTAAAAAACACAAAACTCTGTATGAGAACTATTAAGTAATGTAGCAGATCCTAACCTCCCAGGCAACAATTGATTATCTTACAGCCCAGCCAGTATGCGAAAATAGTTCTCCATTTTCTAGAGCCTGTTTCCCCTTGTGATACTTACGATTCAGGAAGCAGAATATATCCTGTAGCGCTTGTTTTGAATCTGCTGGTGTCTAGTTTAGTGGATTAGATGACAAGGATCAGCGAACTTTTTCTGTAAAGAGCCAGATAGTAAACGTTTTAGGCTTTGTGGGCAACATACAGTCTCTATCGCATAGTCTTCTTTTATGCCTTTTTTTTTTTTTTCCCTTTTACAACCATTTAATAAGGTAAAAACCATCGTGGCTCAAGGGCCACAGTTTGCTGAGCCCCAGTATGGGTTGTGGAGTCAGACCTGGGTTCCATTCCTATCCATGTTGCTTGTGAACCGTGTGGGCATTTTAACCTCTCAGAGACTCAGTTGTCTGAGTTTTCTCATCTGTAAAGTAAGTCTGATAGAAGTACCCACCTCATCGGGTTATTGTGAGGATGGCTCAGAAAGTATTGGCTCCTTGGAATCATGATGGTGACCCTTTGCCATTACACAGCATACTCTGGGGGGAAGATGGGGTTGAGCTCTAAGAGTTTTTGTAATTTCCATTTTCTTCCTCTTTTGATGCCTGCTTTTTCCCTGTTCTGGACAACTCATTATCAGGTTTTGGGAACTTGGTGCCAATCTCAGTTTCATTTCTGGTCTGTTCAGGAAGCGACCCACATTTTAATCCATATTTGGCAGTAACCGAAATAAATTGTCTTGGTTCATTATCAAAATGCAGAATATGTACTTGTTTTGCTTCCAGCCTGAAATTCCCTGCTTATCCACTTTTTCACTACATTCCAGTTCATTAGCCTATCAAGGCCTCTTATTAAAGCTGGAAGGAGAATTGTTTTTTTCTGTATATCAGAGAGAATGTTAGTATTGTGGATTTTTGTTTGTTGAACTTGGTGGATGGATGTCAACCTATTACCTGCACTTCATACATGCAAATTATGATGAAATGGATAGAAATCACGTGACCTTTCAAATCCTCAGTATTCTGCAAGCTCCCACCTTCTTTAAGTCTTTGCTCAATTGATACTTTTTCAGTGAGGTCTAACCTGGCAACTCCTCCCATCCTACTTCTTCATTCTACTTTTTCCTGTAGTACGTTTCTCATTCTAACATACTATATAATTTATTTATTATGGTTTTTTTTTTTGTCTGTCTCTCCCTACTAGAATGAAAACTGTATAAGACCAAGGATATTTATCTTTGTTCACTTCTGTGTTCCCCGTGCTTTGAATGGCATCTGGTACATAAATAAATATTTGTTGAATGAATGAATGAATGCTCTGATTCCTATATCGGAATGTTTACTGCATCCTGTTCTCCCTTGCCTAGAAATCCATGAGACTTGGGTTTGAATGTTGACTCTGCCACAAATTGCCTCTGTCTTTGAGCAAATCATTTAATCTCTGGGGACTGTAGTTTTCTTATCTTTAAAATAAGGGTTTAGAGTAAATGATTGCTAAATTTCCTATTTGGTCTATAGTTCTGTGATTATAATCTCTGGTTAAAAGAGACGATGTACTACTATTAAAATTGCCACAGATATTTCCTAAAAACAGTTTGAATTTCATTGGTGGGCACAGTGGGTTGAAAGAGATTCATAAGACGTTTTTAGAGGTACCTTCTGCCTTCCCTAAAACAGTTCTCAAGTATTATAGTCTGGTTGCTTTCAAGAACCTTTTCATTAGCCCTTTTAGGATAAAGTGCAGGTGTCTTGATAGTACTTTCTGAGCCCTGTGCCCTCTGGCCCCTGCCTTCTCCTCCAGCTTCACATTGTCTTCATGTCTGTGCTCTGTGTTCCAGTCTTCCTAAATTTATTTTGGTTTCTCCAATAGATGATGGGTTCAGCCCACTGAATATTTCTGTTCTTTCTGCCTGGTATCCCTGGTGCCTTCCCCATCCCCTTTGGCCAACACCTACACATACTTTGGATCTCAGTACACAGTGGGTATGGACTTAGGAGGGATTGGCAATAGGGTTCCTAGTAGTAGGGAGATTCTACTAGGAATCTCACAAGCTAAAGCAGAGACCGAAAAGGCCTGAGTTTGTTCAGGAACCATAACCAGTCTGGGTTGGCTGGAGCATCTATGCAATAAGCATGCCAGGGTTTTGGGGATTAGACTATAGAAGGCTTGGGTGCCACAGTGAAGAGACTGTCTTCATTTAGTGGATACTGGGAAGCCAGTGTAAGTGTTTTGAGTAGCACAGTGACATAATCAAAGCTATATGAACTAAATAGCACAGATGTACATCTAAGAGCATTGAAAACATCATTTCCCTAATCCCTAAAGCATACTTGGGGGCATAAATGCTAGGGTTCCTATTTTGCAGCTGGGGAAAAGCTGGGACACATAATGATTAAGGGACTTATTTTAGGTGTCAGAGAAAAGCAGTGATTGAGCCAACAGGTATCTTTATAATTAGATAGCATTGTAATCTGCAAGACTGATGAATGTTGCAAGTGGCTTCGTTCATTTTTCAAGTGGGTAGCAAGGTGAATAGTTGTGTGAGTGTCTCTCAAAGGTGACTGACTCATAGGTGTTTCTGGAAGCTTTGGCAGAGGCTTGGATTCTGTTTAGGTGATAACTGGATCCTTTGAGGGTGGATAAAGGATGCTTCATTGTGTCACAGCTGTTGTCGCCCTACGTAGTTGCTATATGTGTAGATTTAGCAAAGTCAAGGAGCAGATAGATGCCAATTTCCTCTCCTGGCTAGTTTAGGAAGAGTTCTTTCACAGCAAGCCTCATCTGCGATTCCAGTTTACTTAAGCTTTAAGGGAGGTATTGGGTTTTGCAGCTTCGTTACAGACTGTGTTTAAAGCTGGGTTTAAAAATACAAGACATCAGTGGTATAATTGATAATCTCCAAAGACTAACCAGCCTGCGTTGGAACAGTGCTTCTCAACCTTCAATGCTCATCCACGTCGCCTGGGGACCTTGTTAAAATCAGGTTCTGATATAGGGCTTGGAACTCTGTATTTCTCACAAGCTCCCAGTTGATGTTGATGCTGTCAAGTTGCAAGGGAAAGACCTGGATCTCCCTTCACCTGAACTTTCTTCCTTTCCTCTCTTCCCCAGCCTTCCTCCTTCTTGGTGTCTCAGACACTTGTCTCCATTTTGTGGCTGACAGTATTTGCCACCAGGACTCATTGTTTAGCTTGTTGACTACCTCTGTAGCCAGAATGGTCTTTGCAAAGTGAAAATCTGATCATGTCACCTTACTGTTTAAATCCGTTTAGCGGCCCCCAGTGCACCCCCGTATTCTGGTCTGGCCCATTTGCTTTTCCAGTTTCATCTTGTACCATCTTTGCATTTTCCAGCAGCGAGGCGCCTTTTCTGACCCCTTTGATGCTCACGTGCCTCCCATCACAGGGGCTTGGCACACACAGTTCCCTCTGATGCTGCCCTCCTCTGCCTCCTTTGCCCTAACTACTACTACTTCAAATCTCAGCTCAGGTACTACTTCCTCTGGAAGCTGCCCCAGGCTTCCCTGTTCAGTGACCTTCTGCCTTGGCCTCTTAGGCCATTGCCAGGCCCCTTTGGTCTCTATCTGGGGTCAGCAGCAAGGAAGTGGGGGATTTGGCTGGGGCCTAGCTGGATATTATGTTCCAATAGTCCACTCAGTTCAAGCATCGTGCATCATTTTAGGAAGTTGTAGATTGCCCAAGAGCTGCCTTTCAAAAGCACTGTGCCTGGAAGGGTGGTGATGGCGAAAGTGTTCTTTGTAGCGTGAAGGAGGAAGAGGAAGAGCACAGAGTTTCCACTAGGAACCAAATCATGTCATCTTAAGCTGGCTTTCAGGGCTGTTGTTTGTGTGCACACACTTGGTGAAATGGTCCTGTGTCCCTCTCTCTGCTCCTATGCTTCTCCTTTTTCCGTTGTTCTTGCAGTTTTATAATTGCAGAAGCTATATCCCAAAGAAAGCAATTGCCTAGCTCAGGGCTATAGGACATAAGGTTGAGCTGAGAGGAGAATCCAGATGGAATTGCTCCTGGGCCTCTTCACCTGCTGGGCTGTGCAGCTCTGCATGGGGTGGGGGTGGTCTCCTTAAAGCCCAGCAGCTTTGGCAGCTTCCTGGGCATGCACACAGCCCTGCTGAGGCGAGGCTCTTCCTTCCCAGCTCGAATGCCTTGAAGGGGTACCGGAATGTGTTCTGTGGCAAACCTACCAAACCTCAGTAATGTGGTCACCTTTCCTGCTGTGTCACAACTCTAACAGCAGTGAATACTATCATGAGTAACAACTGTGGGTTTTTTATTTTGAGGTAAGATCTATCATTTATTATCCCATTAAAATTTTTTAAAATTTTGTGTACAGTTTTTAAAGGTTACTTTCCATTTACAATTATTGTAAAAGTTTGGCTATATTCCCTGTGTTGTATGATACATCCTTGAGCCTATCTTACATCCAATAGTTTGTAACTCCTACTCCCCGCCCCCCCCATATTGCCACCCCCGACTAGTAGCCACTGGTTTGTTCTCTGTATCTGTGAGTCTGCTTCCTTGTTGTTATATGCACTGATTTGTTGTATTTTTTAGATTCCACATGTAAGTGATATAATTCAGTATTTATCTTTCTCTGACTTATTTCACTTAGACTGATGCCCTCCAACTTCTTCCATGTTGCTGCAAATGGCAAAATTTCGTTCTTTTTTATGGCTGGGTAGTATTTCTTTGTATATATGTACCACATCTTCTTTATCCATTCATCTGTTGATGGACAGCAACTATGGGTTTTTAAAAATTTTTATTTATTTATTTATTTATTTATGGCTGCGTTGGGTCTTCATTGCTGTGCGCGGGCTTTCTCTAGTTGCGGCGAGTGGGGGCTACTCTTCCTTGCGGTATGCGGGCTTCATTGTGGTGGCTACTCTTGTTGGGGAGCACGGGCTCTAGGCGTGCAGGCTTCAGTAGTTGTGACATGCAAGCTTCAGTAGTTGTGGCACACAGGCTCAGTAGTTGTGGCACATGGGCTTAGTTGCATGTGGGATCTTCCCAGACCAGGGCTTGAACCCGTGTCCCCTGCATTGGCAGGCAGATTCTTAACCACTGTACCACCAGGGAAGCCCACTATGGGTTTTTTTAGAGGCATATTTTAATGTGTTCCCCCTATCCCCTTTGGAGATTTGTCCTCTGTATTTTGGATCCTTCTTGTAGCTTTTTACGACTTAGACTGAAGGGCGCACTTAGATTCTAAGCTCCATGAGCACAGGGTCTGGGGCTGTATCCTCAGTTGTCTGCACAGTGACTGGCACATAATAGCTGCTCCACAAATGGTCATAAGGAGAAACTTATTAATTTGTAATATGGTGAGACTCCCAACCTTATCTGTCCCCCACTGACCTGATTTTTCAGCAGCCCTACCAGTGATGCTTTGAGGCTGAGATTATTCGTACCTGTGAATTCCTGCACAGGCTTCGTTCTGCCAGCTGTAGGGAATGACACGAGCCACAGGAGCATCGTTGTAATTGGCTTCACGGCTGCTTATTGTCCTGTTTGACCCACTGGCCTGATGCAGTGGGACGCACAGTATTAAATGAAATGGCTGATCCATTGGGGCAAATCTACAGGTGGTACCTTGTTATCTTCCTCCTATCCTTGAATGTGAGCTCTGAGAGGAGCCGTGCTTATCTTGCCGTTGTCTGGCATGGTGAACCAGAGAGCACTGGCTGCAGAATAAATAACTAAAAAACCCAGACTAAGTGGATGAATGATGAATACATTTGTCCTAACTTAAATGTTGGGGTGCAGAGCTGGGGAGGACCATAGAGACACACAGCTTACTCACGTCTGTTCTTTATGACTCATCGGAGTATCCCCACTCCCTGGCCCTTTATTTTGGGCTTCTCTTCCATTGAACTACCTTCAGAAGGCCAAGCTCTTTTTCTCTTTTCTTGTCTAATCCCATTATTTGTGCTTCATTAATAGACCTGCTTGTGGTGGTAGTGCAGTGATTTCCTGACTTTCTGCAATTCTTCTTGCGTACCCAGCAGCGTGTTCCCAGTGCTCACGTGTGCTTGGAACCTCCTAGTCGTGTGGTGTCTGTCTGCTGGAAGGTCTTGGCATCAGGGTGGGAGGAAAGCAGGGGTCGAGATGATGAGCCAGGCTTATTTCTTGTTCCAGTCTAAGCAAGTGTCTAGGGAGTACCCTGGCGGTCCAGTGGTTAGGATTTGGCACTTTCACTGTGGGGGCCTGGGTTCAATCCCTGGTTGGGAAACTGAGATCCCACAAGCGGCGTGGCTGAAATGAAATGTTAAAAAAAAAAAAAAAAGCAAGTGTCCAGACCTCCCCATCCTATGAGGAACATCAGGGCACAGACAGGCTCCGGGTGGAATGTGTGTGTTTGTATGTATGGTTCAGTCATCAGCTCACTGTAGGTGCTGTTTCCTGTGCTTGAGGCACCTTTAATTGTGTGGTTGTTGGTTGGGGCCCAGGGCTGATTGCTTTTTCTTTGTTTTTAAAATTGTTTTCTGGACATGGCTTTAATTTACTTCTTTGGTCTTGAGCTGGGGAATTTCTGCAGGCACCTTTGAATCGTGTCTTACACACCATACAGTTCTACCTCCTGTCATCTCTAAGTTTACATCCATGCTCCTAGTGCTGTGCTGGGGAACAGTGACAGTCCTAACTAATACGTATTGATGATGCCCTGCATGGCAGACTTCTGTAAATCCTGTACACGCTCTCAGTGAATCCTCACAACAACCTTAGAAGGTAGTGATGCTATCACCCTTGCCACCGTCTCCATTTCATAGGTGAGGAAAGCCATGAGATCCACATGGAAAGAAATTAGATGCCATTTTTTGATAAAAACAAACAAAACGAAACAAACTAAGCATCCCTTTGAGAAAAAGGAATGGGTATCTTGCCTGAATCACAGGCATATTTTCTAGGCTGCCTGCTAAGGTGTAAGATTTAGTAGAGGCTTTTTTTCCCCCCCTTTTTCTTTTTTAGAATTGTTACCAAGGAGATATATTGCCTCCGAAAGGAAAATATGATGAAGAAATCCCCCCTGCTTTTGCCTACTCCCGTGTTTGAAGAATGTCACCATACCCAACTGTTTTCCTTATAGGGAATAAGGATGAAAAGGCCTTGTCCTGAACTCTGGTGGTTAGAGTATAGCCTACACGTCTCAGGAAAACACTGCATTCTTGAAAAATGGTTTAAATCCATGCCATTCATGCTCATCTGTAATGCCAGCCATTGGTTAGAGTATCCGTATAAGCAGTGGCCTTCAGTCTGGTGAGACTAGAGTGGGCGTGGGTCAGATTCAGTAACCTTGGAGAAAGTGGATAAAAACTGGACTGAAAAGAAGAACGTCAAAGAGGATCTGTTCCCTCCTCAACCCCTGGCAGCTCTAGAGACTGTGAGCCTTAGGATGAGAAAAACTGTTCTGTTGTACCTTCTGTAAGAATGAGGTGTTTGTTTACAATGAATGTCCAGGGAATTTTCTTTTTTAAAAAAATGTTATTTATTTATTTATTTATGGCTGCTACTCTTCGTTGCGGTGCACGGGCTTCTCATTGAGGTGGCTTCTGTTGTTGCGGAGCATGAACTCTAGGCGCACGGGCTTCAGTAGTTGTGGCTCGCGTGCTCGTTAGTTGTGGCACACGGGCTTAGTTGCTCCGTGGCATGTGGAATCTTCCCAGACCAGGGCTCGAACCCGTGTCCCCTGCATTGGCAGGCAGATTCTCAACCGCTGCGCCACCAGGGAAGTCCCCAGGGAATTTTCTTTTTTACAGTAATGGCTATACAGTTTTCTCAATTGTAGCCCAGCCCCATGATCACTGGTGATGATGGAGATAAATGGATGTGTTGAGTTGACATTTTTCAAATTTCATTTTGATTCTAGTCTTATTTTCAGAGCATCCTTTAACAGAGCTGTATCCAGTCAGAAGGATTTAACTCGTTTAAGGTTTGGTCACCTTTTTGTTTCTTCTGTCCTTAATTTTAGCGGAAAGGCTCATTAGAAGTGAAATTGCTGAGATCTGGCGGTAGAATGGCAGAGAGGAAAAGCAATTATAATCATCAACCAAAGTGGCTCTAGAGTGTTTTGTGGATTGAAGTTTCTCAGTTTTATTGATAGAGAAGTAGATATTGGATAAACATTTTTTAACAGCTTTTTTGTGGTACGCGGGCCTCCCACTGCCGTGGCCTCTCCCGTCGCGGAGCACAGGCTCCGGACGCGCAGGCCCAGCGGCCATGGCTCACGGGCCCAGCCGCCCCGCGGCATGTGGGATCCTCCCGGACCGGGGCACGAACCCGCGTCCCCTGCATCAGCAGGCGGACTCCCAACCACCGCGCCACCAGGGAAGCCCTTTAACAGCTTTTATTGAGATATAATTCACTTACCAGAGCATTGGAAATGTGGAATTAGCTCAGGGACACCTGATAGATTGTAGGCCGAGTCTGGGACTCTGGTGAGAGGCCTTGAGACTTAATAATTTTTAGGTTCAAATTGAGAGGCCCAAACTGGGGTTTGACTCTGTCTCCCCTAAGCCTCAGTTTCCTCACCTGTAAGATAGAGATAATAGTACATGCTCCTCCCTCCTAGGGCTAATCTGAGGATTCAGTGGGCTAATAGTGCATATAAAGTGCTTAGCAAAGTGCTGGTTTACAACCTCAGTAAATGGTGGCTTGTATAGACCCCTTAATCCAGCTTCGTACAGAGACTCTCACTAAATTTGGGAACCTTATCTTTCTGGCCTGCATAGTTTTTCTGTGGTTAAAGAACAGTTAATTGAATTGAAGATGCATCCTCCTGTGTCAGAGAAATAAAGTAGTTCTGTGGTAGCAATTTAATCTAGAGTTACCAGATGAAATACAGGATACCCAGTTAAACTGGAATTTCAGATAAACAATGAAAATTTTGTAATGTCGGGTCAGTGCCTAATTTTGCTGTTTATCTTAAATTTAACTGGTTGTCTTGTATTTTTATTTGCAAAACCTGGCAACCCTAATTTAATCCCACTGTTTCCCCTGTTTAGAATCATTGTCTAACTTTATGATTACTACAAATGAGTTGAGGAATTTTGAATAGGATGTAGGGATAGAATTCTATTTGCTTCTCCCCTGCAGCCGCCATCCTTTGTTGTTGCCAGTAGAAACCCATCCTTTTCCGAATAGCCCCATCATCCACTAAAACGCTCGTTGCATAGCAGCCGGACGTCTTTATTGAGAATAAGCCAGAAGGAAATCTCTCTGACAGCATTTCCTCTACTGCATGGTATTGCTGAGCTTGTGGTGAGGAGGATGTTGGGAATGGAATCGCAAGAGTCCTGCAGCGATGTTTGCGGTTTACCTTGGAGGAGTTGGGGGTCCACAGGCAGGGACTCTGGTGGCATCCAGGGAACTGTGTTCTCAGGCTTCAGGAGCCATTTGGAAGTTTTCCCTGGGCAGGACTCCAGCAATAAGCAGCCTTTGTCTGCAGGTTTAGGGAACACACGAATACAAAAAAATCCCAGTCCTTGATAACTAAGGAATATATAGTTTCATAGAGAGATAGGATCAGCATGTACCAATAATTGCTGTAATTTACTGAGCACTTCCTTGGTAACTTTGCCTCAACACTGGTAGGTGCTTTCCATGCATTGTCCCAGTAATCCTCACAGCATCCCTAGGAGCAAGGTCCTATGATTATCCCCATTTTTCTGCCAGAGGAAATTGAAGCTTCGAAAATGGGATGGAGCCCGGAGCCACACATAGGTTGGTCTGACTTAAATGCCTCTGTTCTCTCTTGTCTCCTACATCAAAAATTGCATGTATAGGTTGAATCACATGAAATTACCAATATTCTACCAACCATTTTTGACCTACAAAAACGATAATTTCATATAGTTCAACCTAATCCAAAGATTTAGATGATACAGGTACACACATATACATATGCACACATATATGTAACACAATTTATTGTTATATAACTATTACACATAACTTGCTGAGGCTGACAGGAGTGAATGAAGTATGTGGACCTGGTTCAGGTTACTAGAGAGGGCTTCTGGGAAATTAGTTTTCATTTGTTCACTCATTCACTCACCTACTCACTTAGTGGCTCCCTCACCAAATAGAAACTTACTGAATTCTGCCAAGCATCATATTAAGCATAGAATTGAGCAGGGACTTTTTTTTTTATTATTATGAAAAATGTCACTCTTGCCCATTTGTAGTCAATCCTGCTCTCATTGGTAGGCAACCACTGATCTGTTTTCTGTATGCTGGTCTTTTCTGGACATTTCATAGAAATGGAGTCATATATATATAATATGTGGTCTTTGTGTCTGGTTTCTTTCACCTACCACACAATTTTCAGGTTCATCCGTGTTGTAGCATGTATTACTAGTTCGTTCCGTTGTACAGATGGACACATTTTGTTTTTCCATTCACCAGTTCATAGATATTTGGATCATTTCTGTTGTTTGGCTATTATGTATATCGGTACTATGAACATTCTCTACTTTGTGTGGCCTTGTTTTCATTTCTCTTAGGTAGGTAACTAGGAATGGAATTGCTGGGTCATATAGTACATTTTTCCTTGAGCAGATTTTTGAGGAAGGAGAGTAAAAAATGGGTTTACACGAAGACTCAAAAGCAGAAATGAGGTTTGGATTAGCCAGCAAGGCAGTGATGACTTGGAGTAAAATGCCAGAACCCAGAAAGGTGAGCTGGACAGATTTTAAACTAGGACAGTTAGAAAGGGCAGCTGGAGTTAGCCAGAAAGATCCTGAAGTCCACGGAGGCTAATGCTGCTTCTCTTTTCATATTTGGCAGAGTGGGCAAAAGACTTCTCTTTCCATTGCTGTTTTTGGACACAGGTATTGGAATACATTTTATAGTCTTCCCACAGTGATAGTCCTTTACAAGAAAGTAGCAATGTCTCCTTCTGGAGGGTCAGTTCTCAAATGCCGAGTCCCACAATTTTTGCTGAGAAAAATACAGACAATATAACGGGTTTTTCACAAAGCTAAATTTATATAATGTGTCTTATTCTGAGAATGCATCTCTCCTATTATTTTGGAATAGTTAATTAAGATTATTTTGTTTATATTCAGTGATAGTGATAAATTTTTTTTTAACGGTTGTAGTTGGAATAGTAAAATTGGCACCCAAATGCACACACGCACGTTTGTATGTGTGTGTGAGTGTGTGTGTGTGTGCGTGTGCGTGTGCACGTGCATGTACACGTGTGCTTCGGTATTTAGTTTAAGTTGGTTGTTGAATCTGGGAACAACTTTTCCAAAGAAGGTTTTGGCAGAGAGGCTGTTGGCATCCATGGTGGCCCTTGTGTTTTGCCTCCTTCCAGATTTTCTTATATAATTGTGGATTGTGGGCATCTGGTGTGATGCCTGGGTGAGACCAAAATAGAAGATTAGTGAAACCAAGAAAGGACTCTCCCAAGCACATCACCCCCTTCCTTCCTTAGCTGTCTGACTCTGTAAATATATGCAGTGGATGGGCTCATGCCGTCTTCAGTCTCTTTGGTAGTATGAGGAAGCCAGGCTAAGCTCAGGATGGATTTCTCAGGCATGTTTGGGGCTACCCGACAGTTGATTCTCTTCAGGGTAGGCGGTTGTTTTCTTTCCATCTTCTGCTGAGGCTGGAGGCTCTGTAGAAGCAGAACTGTGGTGAGAGCTGTGGGACAGAATAGCTGCCCTGGGTCCTGAGGGGGAGGGGCGCCCCCAGTCTTGCTCCCCAGTACCTACATTCTAGCCTGGGGTCAGGGAGTAGAATTTTTCTGTAACATGATCCTTAAGTACACATAACCATTTTTTTCATTAATCACAAAAGTGTCAGTGTGATGCATGAAATTAACAAGAATGCAATGCATGGAGCCCAGCACAGTGCTAATAAGTGCGCTCAGGCATGGTGTAATTTGACCCTAGTAACAATTGTTAGAGAGGTGTGGTTATTCCATTTTTGTGTGAAGCAACTTCTGGTCAGGAATGCTTAGTAACTTGTTCATTTAACTTGCCACTGCATGAGAGATGAAGAGCCGGGATTCAAACCCAGCCTGTTCTCTTAAATTAAAACCCAGGCCCCTCATTTCAGATGTTTCTACCTCAAATCTCATTTCCAGAGGCCCAGCACTTTGGTCTCCCTTCACTGCGGAGGTCTCGTGTGTGAAAAGTTTGGTGAGGTTGGCTGTCGTGGGCCATGCTTGGCAAGTTCTCCCTGCGGCAGCCCACACAGCTCTGGTGTGTCTGACATACTCTGTTTGCTGCCCCTCTGTCTACAGATGGCTCTATTGATTCAGCCTTGGGAAGTCTTTGCCCTGGCTGCCCTCCTCACCCCTTTTGTTGATACATCCCCAGAACGTTCAAGTTCACACCCAAGGTGCAACCCTGGCTCCTGGGCCTGAGGATAGGATGTGAGCGCCTGCCCCGGTGCTCATGGGTGTCTGCAGGACAGAGGGTTCTGCTGGGCCATGTGCAAGTGGCTCCCCCCTTGACTGCCCTTGGGAACCGGGGGCTTCTTATCCGCTGTCTTCATGCAGTTCTTACAGGCCACAGTTTAAATGCTTTGCCATTTCCTGTGGCTAGAAAATGAGAAATTGCAAAGTTCTGTCCATTTCTCTTCTAGTTTTAAGTTTAAGAATTCTGTATTTTAGGTAAACACTGGACCGAACAACAGAGTTGAATCTCTTTTCTGCTTGTTACACTTCAGCTGTAGTGAGGTGGTGGACTCCCATCCATCTAACTGGTATCAAATTTTGTTTAGTGGTTCTTAAATAATTTCTCCCTTCCCTTCCCTTTCTTCCCCCTCCCAATTTAACATTTGCCTTGGTTTTTATGCTCAACAGCCTGTGAGATATGGCTGATGTTACTAACTTTTGGTAAAATGGAGTGACCAAGGCACGCAGTCTTTGAGTTGTGCAGGGTCTGGCTAGAACTGGACGTCGAAATTAGGTCTTTTGATGGCTAGATCAGCTGCTTTCCTTGTCACCACTTTGTGGAACAGACTGGCCATTGACAGTGAGGTCCGAGGACTGGGAAGAAATGGAGACCCTTCTTAACCAGTGGTTACGAGCTGCTTAGAGCATGGTCCATCTGTTTGGGACCAGGGTTGGTCCCCAAAATGGACCAACCAGCCCCACAAAGAAAGGAAAGCTCTTCTATCACTGCAGAGGGTACCCTGGCCCCTATTGGCTTCTGGAGGTTTCTGCTCCAGGAAAGGGTTGCTGCACAGCTTTTCTTACCGTGGATGAATTAGAACATATGTTTTAACCATATATGGCACATTATTTATTAAGCTTGTGTCCTTGTACTTGTCTAATTCTCTGGCACTTCGCCCAGCAGTTAGTTGCCCCTTTTATAAGATAAGTGCCTGTATGACCGGGTGTTCTGATTTTAAGTCATGAGCTTTGACTTTTATCAGAAATTTACAATTTGCTTTTCAAAGGACTTAGTTGAGTGCAATTGCATGACATGGCAGTGTTAAATTTTGTAATGTAGAAACGTTCAAGTGAAACTCTTTAAAATATGCACTTTCAGTGTCCTTTTTGAATGGTCTTATTTGTGTGTTTCATCAGTCTGTGTTAGACATTTTTATATCTCAAGTAATCTATGTTCATTGTACAATGATTAGAAAATGCAGATAAGCAAAGAGAGAAAGAGGAAAAGGAAAGGAAAAAAATTATATTCTCTAAATAAAAGTCCCTTGAGAGAAGCCTGGATGTGAAGGACTTTGAACTTTTCAGAAGGAGGAGTCAAGTCTGTTGGTACAAGTCATTATCATTCTCAGAATCGCTCTTCTCTTCCTTGGTCCAGAGATCGAGACACAAGTTGGGAGTGTCTGAGCAAGTTCTGGAGAAAATCAAAGTTGCATTCGGTTCGCTGCATTCTGCTATAAGCCCAATTGGTTCAGGGGTCAGAGGTCCTGCTGTTAATCCACCACCTGCTGGGGGTGGCTGTGAAAAGGGAAAAGTAGCCCTTTGGGGTCTCCTGTTTATACAGTTGCTAGTTCTCAAGCAGAAAGGGAGAAAATAATCTTACGGTCATACTTCTTCACTTACTCCTTCCAGCACTGCTGGGGCCATCCATCCATCCATCCATCTGTTCACTCACTCATTCACTCATTGACTGATGGACTGATTGATTCATAATACGTGTTTACCATGCACCTCCTGAGCACCAGACACTGATTACGTTTGACTTTGGAGTCAGACAAGCCCCTGCTCTTGTGGAGCTCATGTTGGATTAGAGCAGGTGGTGGTACCATTGCTTCCCTTTCAGCTTTTCCTTACATGGCCTTGAAGGCATTCTTCTCTCCCAGGAACTGGCCCGACTCCTAGGTTCTGTCCTGGAGCTCAGCTTGTCCTCCCACCCACAGCCGACCTGAAACTTGATTATCCCCAGCAGGCAAGGTGAGGAGGAGAAGGCCGCATGTGGCTGGCAGAATTCTTCTCAAAATGGGACTTTACTTTTGTCTGGGAGGAGCAAGGGAGCAGATCACAGAGGGAGGGGTTCCTGGCTTTATCAGAGAGAGAAGGCCTCATTGTGTGTTGTTGTTGGAACAGGTCCCAGAGACCTCAGTACGATTCTTTGGACAGGGCTGAGCTCAGCTACCATGCAATAAAATAATAGCCGAAGAATCGGTGTGGAATTCAGGATAGTATCAAAAGGAGCTCTGTGTTACAGCTCTCCCCAAGCAGAGGGCAGGGCTTTAGCCCCAGGTCAAGCCCTGTTGTTAACTTCATAATATCTTAATGAACTTGCCTTTTGTGTTTGTGTCTGTGCTCTCTCTCTCTCTCTTTTTCTGTCTTTATCTCTCTCAATCTCTCTGTCGCTGTCTGTGTCTCTCATGTGTAGTCATTTATTAAGAAATTTTGAAGGAAATTCAAAAATTTAGTCTCTGGAAATTCTCTTCCTTTTGTGCTGTGGCATGTCTGGGTGGATGCGTGAGGTGCAGGGATGGGAACATTTGACACAGAGAACTTAGAAAGTTCCAGGAAACCGCAGTTCCCAAACTTCAGTCACTCACGTACTTCCATGAAGATTTTCTGTCACATAGCGCAACACCTATTGTTTACCTAATGTGTTTACATAAATGGGAGTACTGTTCTTTTTGAAGGGCCTCTCTTTGTTTGAAAAGGGTATTTTATAATTTGGCCATAAATAAAGTACCAGTATACTTTGGTCAATATAGAAAGTAACCCCAGAGATCAATATATCTGCTCTAATGTGTATTTATGTGCCATGTAAGATGATTTTGTACACCACGAAGTTGGATGCTCACCGTACTTTGGAAGGTTCTGTTGTAGATTGTACCAGCCCTATGTTCTCTAGCTCCCTGTTCCACACTCAGGTGAGTTACTGGATATGACGCAAGTTGGTATGTGAGGCCTCAGGGAGTGTCACAGGTATGAGGGAAGGGCATGTTCTTGGCTGCCCCTTTTTCTGATCATCTATGGACCCTGGCCCCTTGGTTGACTTGGCTGTGTACTCTGGGTGCAGAGTAACCATTGCCTGTGCTAAGGAGCAGAAGATGTAGATGCTGAAAAGTGCAGTGGACCAAGCTGTCTTCACACCAGGTGATTTCCCCAGCTCTTTAGCAAGCTTTCTCCATCCTGTGTGGCAGAGCAGAAGCTGAGAGCGTGGGATCTGGCACCGACAGCATGGGTTCAAATCCCGGGCCTGCCCCTTCTGTGACATTGACCTGTAACCTCTGTTTTCATTGATTCACCTAATAAATACTGTGTGCCTGCTATGTCCCAGCCACTGTTCTAGGCACTAGGAATATGCTAGTGAACAAAATAGGGAAAAAACTCAGGCTTTCTCAGAGGTTATATTCTGGTCTTATTTTCATGTGTTGAATGGAGGGTAATGATAGTTCTCCCTCCTATGGTGGTTGTGAGGTTTCAGTGAGCTGGTGTGGGAAGTGTGCTTACACAGTGCCTGGCTCAGTGGTTGCCTCGTAAATGCCAGCTGTTTTGTTATGATATTAGGTGCCCAGCATCATACCAGGCTTTGAGCCCATTGAGCCCACTCCTGCCTGCCTTTGCTTCCACAGCACCCAGTGGAAATATTCTCTCCTCATTTCTTGGCCTTTAAGTAATTCTCGAAGCCCCAGAGCCTCTGGGAAACTTGCATGGCTTGGAGCCTCCTCACCTAATCATAGGACTCTGAGAACTCCTGGCACCCCCTGAAATAAGCTTACTCATCACCTCACTGCCGTGAAGAGTTGACGTTCTCATTCCCTGGATGACGTCTTTTGCCCTTTTCTTAAGGATCCCTCTCTCCTGCTTTTCCCCCAGAGCCACCTCCTCCCTTCCTGTAGTAGGAGGGTTGTTTGGGCAGAAATCCTCCCCCTGCAGTGTGCTGTAAGGAACTGTTTAACACAATTCTTTATTATTGAATATGGGAAAAACTCACCATAGCATGGTTGGGCTAAAACCGAGGTATTGGAGCTGGGCCTTGGCACCTGTCTGTGGAGGGGTGTGACTGCATTTGAATTCCATTCATTTCCAGAAGGAAAAATTCTATTTATCACCTTTGTAATTAACTATGCAAACATAAATAGTTTTGTCCTGGGCTCCCAGTCCCAATGACAAAAGTCTCCATTGACTTTAGCACTCACTGCCTGTCTGGTGATGACTTTTGTGCCCAGATGCCCTGCTGTATGTGCCCAGTGTCTGACTGCTTCAGAGGGGAAACCAGTCTGCCTGTGCCCTGCCAAGAGTGGGTGACGGGTAGTGACTTGGAGTTTGGAGCGACTCGAATAGTGTGCATATATCGTTTGCTGGGGCTGCCATAACCCAGTACCACAGACTGGGTGCTTTAAACCACGGAAATTAATTTTCTCACAGTTCCAGAGGTTCAGTGCCTGAGATCAAGGTCGGCAGGGTCGGTTTCTTCTGAGGCCTCTTTCCTTGGCTTGTAGATGGCCGTCTTTTCTCTGTGTCTTCACGTGTTCTGCCCTCTGTCATTGTCTAAATCCTAGTATCTTCTTATAAGGAAACAGTCGTATTGGATTAGGGCCACCCATATGACCTCATTTTACCTGTATCACCTCTTTAAAGGCCCTCTCTCCAAATATAGTCACACTTTGAGGTCCCAGGGGTTAGGACTTCAACATATGGATTTTGAGGGGGGTGGGGGACACACTTCAGCCCATAACAGTGTGGTTCAGGAATGCAGGTCTAAAATACACTCCTATCACCTAGGCCTTGACGTGCTCAGATGGGTCTTTGAGGGTGTTAGGGAGGATCATAAAGCCAGCCAGCTTCAGGCTTGGGCGTTGGCTCTTTGGGGGCCACCGTTACTGATTTAATGAGATCTTGCTGGTGTCTTACTTAGGCCACCACCACGCTGCTCAGGAGGGTCAGCCAGGCCTCAAGCAGGTGGACAGTTTTACCCACAACAGGTAGGTAAACTTTGATCATTTACCCTGTGTCCTGGCTACTTCAGACAGGATTTGAGAGAGAGGAGTAGAAATAGATTGGGGAAGGATTTGTTGACAAGGAAATCATGATATTGTCCTTCATAGACAAGACTCAGAACTTGTCAAGAGTTGGGAAAACCGTGGCAGGAGCTTTCCAGTAATCTGAAACCCCATCTCCTTCCGGTTAGATGTACTGTAAACAGCGACTGCCTACGAGAAGGGTTTGGAGTCTGTTGACTTTGGCTGAGATGTGGCCTGAGAAGATTCATCGGTTTCCAATTCCTGTTCTCTCAGGATATTAAGTATTGCAATGAACTGGAAAACTTTTCTTTATTAAAATTGGAGGAAGAGTTGGGGTGTTTTGAGGGAGACCTAGAACAGGAAGGGAGCTGACACTAGAAGTTTCATTGCATTCCTTCAGAAATTATTTCATCTTGTTTGCAATGTCCGTGTTTAGTAGCTTAAATATGGGGGGAGGTAAAAAAAATAAATACAATTCCAGAAGTGCTGACATTATAGCTGGCTTGTGAGGCAGTGTAGCATGGTGGTTAAGGGTAAAGCTCTGGCATCCCACTGATCCTGGCTTTGTGACCTTGGACCAGTTATAAATCTCTCTGAGCTTCATTTTCCTTCTCTGTAAAATGGAAGTGACATTAGTACCTACTTCATGGGTTGTTGTGAAGCTCAAATGAGAGAATGCAGGTAACACTCTTAGTTAATGCTCAACAGTTGTTAGCCAGTGGTTAGCCTCTGTTCTTATTGATGCAGAATGATTCACAGGCTGTTTATATTCCCAGTCCGGTGGCCAGCTTCATTCTATTACTTACGGAGTTATATGATTTTTATCAGCTTCCAGCCTTGCTTGCTTTTCCATTCCTAACTAGGAGAACTTTCTTTAATCTTTTTCTGGGAACAGTGCTCACGCTTAAGGAGGAAATTTCTTTCAAATGGGAAAGAAGCATATATATATATTTCTTATCTTTAGTGTTCTGCTATAGAGCTAAGGTTGGTTGGTTTTACTGACAAAAAAGGTATGCTATAGTATGAGTGTGTTTCGTATTTGGTAATTGCAATCATTGCAATCATTGTTGCTTTTGTTGTGGTCATCCATTTACAATGCTTGGCATCAGTTTATTTATCTCTTGTAAAAATAAAATACAGTGTGTGTGTGAAAAAAAAGTATGCTAATTAGGTGTAGGTCATCTATTCATATTCACTCCACACATTTACTGAGATGCCCCAGTCACAGTGTATCCTTCTCCTGTTTCCTTCACATTGTCCAATTGCAGTGGCCTGCCATTCTTACCCACCACAGGGCCTTTGCATACGCCACCTCCGAAACCTGGAGCACTTTTCCCACTGCCCCTTCTCACCACTCCTCCTTCAGACTCATCCCAGCCTCACTGCCCTGGCTGGTCTTCCTGGCTCCCCGTGCTTCTGTAGGACCCTGGTTCTTGCCTACTGCAGCGCAGAGCCATGCTGACTTTACAGTCATCTGGGTAATCACCGGTTAAAGTTTGTCTCTTCACTAATTGGGAAGTCCGTGAAGGTGGGAACCATGTCTTTTTTGGTTCGCCATCATATACTGAGCACCCTGTAGCACCTTGGGACATAGTAGATACTGGGTAAATACGTGTTGAATGAATGAATGGATATTGTTTTGGTGAAAAGAGCTGTGTTAGGTATGGTGGGGACTGCTCCTAAGGCACGTCCAGTCTCATAGAGGAGAAGGCAATTCAGTAGTGCCATCGGAGGAGTACACGAGGGACGCCCGAGTTCACAGGAGGACACGGTCATTCTCCATAGGGGAATAAGCAAATGCATCTTCCAGGAGGTGCCAGGCCTGCACCAGGCCGAGGAGAAAGAGGAGGTGAGTCTGAAGAAGTGGGAGAAAAAGGCACACTGGATGGAGGGAACTGTGTGCCCAGGCTTGGAAAGCACAGCCTGGCTTCAGGGACAGGAGTCACATGGTTTGGCTGGAGCCCAGCAGGCTGGCCGGGAAGCAGTGAGCAGCAGTATGTTGGAAGGTGTGTGAGAGCCAGTTTGTGGCAGGCCTCCAGGGCCAGGCAAGGCCCTTGGGGTTGGCATGGAGGAAAAGGGGAGGTGCTGTAGAAAGTCCTGGTGACGTGGGTGCTGTGCTTCAAGAAGATAGTGTCTAGTACGGTGTGCCTGCAGACTAGACTCTGGTGGGGAGGCCAAGTGGGAGACACTCGGAGTGTCCTTTTTTTCATGGGGACATGAAAGTGTTTTACTGTACCAGGAGTTCCCAGATCTGTGGACAGCACACACCAGTGAGGATTGCACGTCATTGGGGAGGGCAGATGGGGTGGTGCTCAGGACCTGGACAGAGACAGGGACAGAGCCCTTGGACCCACTGTTCACACAGCTTCACACTGGGAAGGGTCAGGGGAGAAGGAACAGGCGGGGTTGGGTGTCGCCCAGCTGTGGGTTTTGGAAAAAGATTGCATAGCTCATTAAACTGTGTCCTTTTTTGTTTTTTTCTTCACTTTGCCCTGGGCAACCAGGGTGCCTGCCCAGCACTTGGACAGTGAGATGAGAGAGAATGCTGACAGGGCAGATCACTGATTAGCCGCCAGAGACAGAGGCGATGGTGGGAGGCTGTAATGATTCTTTTAGCTGTAGGAGCGTGGAGAACACCCAGCACGGTGCCTGGCAAGTGCTGGAAGTTCAGTAAACGCTAGTTCTCTTCCCTGTGCCAGAAATAAGGAACTCAGACAGAGAAACAGGTAGGAGGGGAGGGAGCAAGATGGAGGTGCCAGCACAGCGCTCAGGTGACAAAGCTCAGCAGGTGGCTGGAAAAGCAGGAGTGGAGTTGGCCAGGAAGAGAGGTGCGTGCCACCTTCGCAGAGTTATTGCTGCAGCCAAGGAAGGGAGAAGGGGTGTCTTAGTGCGTCTGGGCTTCTATGACAAAGCACCACAGACTGGGTGGCTCATAAACAACAGGTTTGATCTGATGAGAGTGCTGGCATGGTCTGGTTCTCGGGAGGGCCCTCTTCTGGGCTGCAGACTGTCGACTTCCCATTGTATCCTTACCTGGCAGAGAGCAGAGGGAGGGAGCAAGTGCTCTTGTGACTCTTTAGGGCACTAATCCCATCATGGGGCTCCACCCCCATGACCTCACCTAATCCTAATAACCTCCTGAAGGCCCCACCTCCTAAAACCATCACGTTGGGGAACAGGGTTTCAGTATGTGAATTTTGGCAAGGACACAAACATTCAGTCTATAGTAAGGGGTTTGGGCAGTCCTTGGGGGACCATCTCCCTCTGAGGGTAAGAGAAGGAAGCAGGGAGCTGAGTGAGGAAGACCCAGAGATACAACAGGTGGGACCCTGAGGGGATGGTGCCTGGAAAGCCTTGGTTTATAAGATGGGTTTTCCTGTTGTCTACATGATGAAGACTAAGAGGACCTTAGGTGGTCTATGGGTGGCATTGGATCTTGGGTTGGCTGCCATTTCAGCCAGCATCTTTGTTACTCAGGTTCCCTGACCATAGACTGCAACCCCAAATCCCTGCAGCCATCCAATAAGTGCCCACCTCTTGTAGGCTTGGGGGGACTTCAGTCCTTGGCTCAGTGCCTTGCCCAGAACGGTCATATCATCCGGCCTTGTCAAATCGCACTGTTCACTCCTCCCGCAAAGATGGTGAGAAGTGGATGCGTCAGCACTGTTTTCATAGGAAAACTTGCTGCACAAACATTGAAAAGTTCAGGTGCCTTATTTAAAATTCCTGACCACACTTGAGATCTACTTGGAGTTTGGGGAACCTGTCACCTGAACTTTGACAGGTTAGCTGTCCACTCTAGGTTTCAGGTTTTAGGAATGAGGTATGAATAACAGGGGTATCAGAGCAGGCTCTGGAGTCGTGATTGAGGTTCTGCTTTCCCTCCCTTAGCATATCATCCAGTCCCAAGCCCGGGAATATGATTTCTGTCCCAGTATTTGTTAGGAGCTCTGATAGCATGGCTCTTGGACAGGTTTGCTTAGATCTGCCTGACCTGGGAGTGTATCTTTCCTTTCACCCCATGTGGGACCACAGAGGAGATGCCAGGTACCAGTTACTGTTTAAAAAAAAAAAAGAATCACTCTACTTTAACCCTGTGTCTGTGGTCTGGACCTAAGCCAGGCTCCACTGGGCCTTGTTTGGGCCAGCCAAACCACACCCCAGCCAGGTGGCACCCCTCTCCTGGCTTATTCCTTTCACACACCCTTATTTTCTTGGTGCTGCGCCCACAGGTGTGGTACTGCTGGCTGGGGTCGGGGACTGGCACAGGAGGCAGGGCTGCTGGAGGGAAGACCCTTTGGTGGCTGCACCTTCTGCTGTCACTCAGACACGAGCTCTGCATGGGGTCTCTGTGCTGTCCTCTAATATTGTTTCATAAAGCAATGTAGCATGATGGGTAAGAGCTCAGACTCTGGAGCTTTATCACCTTGGCAAGCACTCAACTTTTCTGAGTCTGTTTCCTCATGTATAAAGTTGGGAACATAACATTACCACCTTCCTTGGGCTCTCGGGAAGAATAAATGAGATCATAATTGTAAAGAGCCTAGCTCATATGCCAACACTCAGTAAATGTCAGCTGTGTTTGTCATCTTTCTTATTCTTTGCTCACCTTCAGCAGGGGGAAGAGCTCCACGCTCCTTGTGTCAACTCCTGCTTGTGAACCTCTCACCTGGAATGATGTGGAGGGGACCCCCACAAGAATCTCCCTTCCGTGTCCCTATGATAGGGTTCCAGCCTCACCCTTTCTCTGGGTGTGTCTGGAAGGGTGCCCGCCCTGGTTCCAGCTCCTGGCTGTTGACCCCTGCCCTTTCTTCCCCTCCACCTGGTCATCTGAGCCAGGGCTGTGCAGCACAAGGAGTCTTAGTTTAGCGGTGATTGGGTTGCAAGGATCAGCTGCCTGCTCAAACCAACTGAAGCCAAGAGGAGAAATTTATTGCTGGGATGCCGGCACGTCCCATGGACCCTGAGGGCAGGAAGTGCAGCTGGCCGGGAACCAGGAATTGGGAAGTCTGGAGCCGGGTTGCGTGTACTTTCTCTCTGGGGCTGCTGCTATCTCCTCTCACTTGCCTCCACAGACCAGCTTTCTCCGCTCAGTGGGTGCACGAGGGAGAAAGAGGCCGCCCCAGCCCAGTTCTGAAACACTCCCCAGTTTGAATGCTCAGCATCAATGAACAGGCTCCTCTGTGCCCTAATTACAGATTCCCCAAACAGAAGCAGGTTGGCCCTGCTAGCTCAGATGCCCACCTCTGTCCCTGCATTGAGGAGGCAGGGCTGGGGATGGTATGGGCGTGTCTCACCTCCTTGATGGGGGCAGGCCGGTCATAGAAAGGGCACGTGGGCAGGTCAGTGTGTCGTATCTCCTGGCCTTCTGGCAGGAAGGAAAGCCCTCTCTCTCCCAGAGCCGGCTGTGCCGGGCATATGCAGACTGAGGCTGTGAGGTCGTCTGGGGTTTGCCGGGATAGACAGCCCCTCACTCCGCAAGCCACGAGTGCCTCATAAAATCCCCCAGTGGGTCCGTATCTCTGGATGACATTAAAGTGTTTCCCGAAGAGGGGTCGAACTTATGTCACTTAGGTAACGTGGGAGATGGTTTTAGGATATTCAGTAACGGTTTTTTTGGTATTGATAATTATATATTTTACTTGGAAAACTTACAGCTAAGGATCAAATCCACAATTTCATAGCTATTACACATAAAATTTCCTTTCAGAATACATGTAAGTAAAAATGAGTTTATTTAAAAAATTTAAACAGTATGGATTTGGAAAAAGAAAGCAAAGGTAGTATGTGAATGACTATTGTTGGGAAACAGTGATCGGTGATGTATAGACAAGGAGTTTTTACCTGTGAGGCCAAGGGAAGACTTCAGAAGGTCTGTGAATCCCTTGAAGTTGTAGGCAAAATTTTGGGTGTATTTATTTGTCTGCCTTTTTTCCTGGGGGGTAGGTCTTAGCTTGGTTTAAAATTTTAGTGTGAGTTGGAACTTTCTGGGGGTGATTTATTAAAAACTGGAGTTTCCTTCCCCAGAAATTTTGATGTAGCAGTTGTAGTGGAACCCAGGAATGTGTATTTTCATAAACATTTAGGTGACTAAAGCTGGTGATTCTTGGACCTTGCACTGAGGAACACTGGAGCTTAAAGAGCTCCAGGAGACCCCAAAGTTGAGTACCCAACTCTTACCCACCCCAATGTCCTTAGGATTGTTGTGCAAACTAGTAAAACTTTCTTGTTAAGAGTTTCTGAGGTCTGTGGACAAAAGGTTGCTGGATAAATTAACATCACAAATTATTAATGGTTTCTTACCATTGTGGCTCCTTTTTTTTTTTTTTTTTTTTTCTGAACAGCCATTTCGTGTTTGGGTTTGGCCTGGTTAGTTCAAGATGCTAATAAAAACTAAGGCTTGTATTGAACGATGCCAGCCTGGAGCTGGAGGCTTTGGATATGATCTTGATTTCAGTGGTAGAGACACAATGCCTGGCCACAGGGGTTGTTAAAAGACAATCACAGTGTATTTTACTGCAATAAAAAAAAAGAAGCAGAAAAGACAGCCACAGGGTTTGTGAGTGGCAGCAGCAACCACCAGCATGGTTCTCTGATGGCTGTGTGTATCTGTAAAGTGGCAGGACAGTGGGAGCTGGCCTTTGCCCCCCAAGGTGCAGCATAGCATTTAAGTTCTTCCATTTAGAAAAGAAAGAACTCTTCCCTTGGGAATGGGTCTTGTTCTCTACAAGTTCACAAAGGGCGAAATAATCAAAACATCACAATAAGGAAACATTTTTAAAGTACTTCCAGTGTGCCAGGCATATCCTGTATGCACTTTCTTATTTTTCCCCAGAATGCTATGAAATGGCATCTTAATTGCATTTTACAGGTGAGGAAACTGAGACTTCAAGAGTAAGTAGGCTTTGTTATAAACCAGAAACTAACGCACCATTGTAAAGCAATTATACTCCAATAAAGATGTTTTTTTAAAAAAAAAGAAAGAAAGAGTAAGTAGGGAGGAGAGTCTTCTACTCCTAGGTCTAGACTAGAAACCTAATCATCTGGGAAGGCAGTGCCACATAATGGTGGGATTCAGACAGCCTCTGCTCTGCTTAGGACAGACAGAATGCCAGAAGGGAAGGCTCCTTGAGGTGGAACTCAGGCTCAAGGAGAGTCAGCCATATCTTGGAGACAGATTATGGAGCTTCCTGATATTCTTTCTTTATTTCTCATTTATTATGCATCATCTTTATGGTGTCTTAACTGTGTTACCTTCAACCAAGGGAAGAGCGCATGAGTTGCTCACACATGGGCCAAAGTGGTCAAGCGGATGCATCTCTCTACCCCACACCCAGCTTATCTGGTGTTGGCAACAGTAACCGGCAGGCTCCTAAGGCAGCGGTTCTTATCTTGGGTTCAATGGACCACCTCACAGAGGTGGGGAGGCTCCTAAAATGGCTCCTTCAATTTTGCGTGTATGTGCCCATGGCTGCAAGTGCACACGTGCATTTTTCTAGGTAGTGGAGTCCTTGGCTTCCACTATACTCTCTGAGCCATCTATAACCCTGAACAGATGCCTCACTGCAAGGGGGATGTTCATTGCTGGATCATGGCTGGCTGGTCTGGGTCCTTGCCTCTTTAGGTATGGCTTGTGGGCCAGTAGCTTCCGTATCATCTGGGAATTTGTTTACAAATGCAGAATCTTGAGTCCCACCTGATACCTGCAGAATTGGAATTGGCAGTTTAACAAGATACCCAGGTGATTTACATGAACATTAAAATTTGAGAAGCACTGGTCTGGATAACTATCTCCATATGGTGAGTGAATCAGTTTCCAATGTCAACTCTGGGCTAGGAGGAATGTTTGTTAAAAAGCCATATTTGCTTAAAATCTTTTTTTAGGAAATAGGGTTCCTTGATGTATAATATTTCTCATCTTTGTCCTTTGCTCATTGGTGCTCAGCTGATTATAAATTGAGTTAGATCTAGATAAAGGGAATTTTGACCTGCTTTGGTTAATTCATGTGGACTTTTATGTTGGCCATAAAGTGGCATCTGACCCAACCCTTTGAGGCAAATAAATTGGAGGTGATAAACTATTGATCTGCTGAACAAACTCCATTCCCCATAAGGAATTTCTTCAAAGAGTATCACCTTGGGCTTTAAAGAAATAATTGAATTGACTTCTCAGCTGGTCATCATTATCTTGGGGTGGTCTTTGCTCATTCATTTTCTTCTAGAGTTGGCTCACTCTTCATCTTTCTGTTGCATTGCACTAACTTTTTGATGAATTGTCCGTTCAGTCTTACATTTGCCTAGAGAGTTGCCTGATGACTCATACTCACACTTAATAAATGCAGCCAGCTGGATGTCTATGAGTCTTTAGTCTTGTGATTGTGCGTTTTCTGGTGACATACACCCTGGACTCTGTTCATCTCTGAAGGGGGAGGCTATCTTCATTTTGGTGTATATTGATTTGGCAGCTCCTCCAGTTTGTGCTGAACTTTACAGCCCACTGTTGAACATTAACTCTCTGTGGGTATGTTGGCAAAAGCAGTGCACGGTTGAATCTTAGTATAATTCCTGTGTAAGGAACAAATATCATATGGTACCTGATATGTATATTTTTGACCATGTCACAAATAAAATTCATTCTAAATTATGAAAAGGCATTTGTACTGTTTTATTGTGTGGGTGTTTTTTGTTTTAATCTGGAACCTTGGCCACCATACTGGTTATGTGCATGTCTCCCCAGCAGACTGGAGTTGCTGAAGTTTGAGCTGCACGCTACTCGCTGTTGTATCTCTGACCTCTAGCACGGTGCCTGGCATTTGTGGGAGCAGTCAGTAAGTACTTGCTAAATGACTGAGTGGATTAACTACCTTTGCTGCTCTGGTTCACAGGTGAGCCGCTGTTTATGGAAATACTGATGGTGTTGCCAAGAGCAGCTGTCATTTATTGAGTGTTCTTGCTGAGACAGGCCCTGTGCTAAGCACTTCCAGTACATTCTGTCATCTAATTCTCAACAATCTTACAAGGCAGGTGGTATCACTATGCCTGTTTTACAGCTGTGGAAACTTATAAAGTAACTTGGCCAGCATCACGTGGCTGGTAAAGATAGAGTGGGGATGGGACCCCGAGCCATCTGACTTTGAAGCTTGTGCTAAGTACACTAGCATTTAACACTGTTCAGGTAAGGACACTGACCTGCAGAGAACGATGGGGTACGTGGGGCAGTGGCTTCTGCTTGGCTCCTTTAAAATGTAAACAGATACAGCTAGAAAGTGTTGGCTGCCTAGGTGCTTGGTGGAAGTCCCCACTCGCCACGCTACTCCCCTTCCTCTCTGCAGAAGTAAAGCCACAGACTGGTAAGTGCGGCCCTGGTTCCCCCAGTGTCCACCCTGAAGCCTGCTTGGAGGGCCTCTGTGACCTTAGACACTGCTGTCTTTGTTTTTGGAATACACTGTGTCACCCTGCCGTTATCTAGTGTTAGTGGCAAACCAATCTCAAAGCACTGGTCAGAAGCAAGTATTGTGATTTTTTTAAAAAAAGAAGAAGCCCATTTTCTTTCTCAAGACATAAGATTAAGAGTCTGGTTTGGAACATTTTTTTAGATTAACCTAAAAATCTGTGCTCTGCTGTCTTTAATGTGAATGTCATAATGTGCGTGTTGACAAGTATTTGACAGCTGTAATTGCTTGTGACAGCTTGCTGATAGTTATTTAAAGGCAGTCTCTCCTTAGGTTAACTTCCCCCTACCACTGCAGTGAGCAAAACTGTCCTTTTGTAAGGTCTGTCATGGCAGAACTGTCAGTTTTTAAAAGTGGGCATCTTATTTGTCACCCTGAAAAGATCTTTTCTTTCAGTAGTTTATAGGTAAACAGCAAACACAATAAGTAGGTATTGTAAATAGTTTGAGAACCATTTCACTTATTTTCCTGTGGTCCTGGGCTGGGTGTGACTCATACATTTTGATTTTGGAACAAGCTCTGCAGTTAGTTTCACGTCACATATTTTGGTTGTTTGGTTGCGAAACTCTGTTTAGGTTTCAAAATGTTTGTGGTGGATGTCGCTGCAGTTTGCTTTCCTCTCACTATGTCTTACAGGTGTGTGCTGGGATGTTCCTGCCATCCAGGTTTCTGGGAGTATGTGTTGTTGCTTCTTGAGGAGAGCTCTGTCTGTTAGTCGTGCATTTGGCTAAATAGGAGTATTTAAAAATCCCCAAGGAGCTAGGTATGGAGTAGGAGGTATAGACTCTGAGGGTCACCTCTCATCAGACACCTCACCTGGATGTTCTTTGGCAGGACAGAGCTGGAAAGTGTGTGGGCCCCGAGACCCTGGTACCTGCCATTTACCTGCCATCCCGCAGGACTGCAGCCCTAGCATCAGCAGCTGTATAAGCTCCAGGGTGGGTGTCCTGGCAGGAGAGCCAGACAGGTGATCTGTTAAATTATTACCCTTGTGCAGCTTCTGGCCTCTGGTGCCAGGCAGCACGGAGCTTGGCAGGATTAAAAGCAGGCTGATTATGCATCCAGCAAAGGTGGGAGGTGAGACTGCTGGCTGCCACCATGCTTAACTGTCAAGACGCCCACAGAAAGTGGTCCCAGCAGCTATGTCTCTGTGGGACTTCAGAGCATGTAAGAAATGAGAGATCCAAGCGCAAAGCATTGACTAGAAGAGGATTTCCCAGGAGGCCTTACTAACGGAACACGATGTCAAGAGTACCACCGTAAGGTCTAGGCTTTCAGCAAAATGTCCAGGAACTGTTTTTTAGGAGTTAGGGGAGAATCTGGCTTATGTTAAACAAATACTTATTGAGGGTCTTCTGCCCTCTGCTACTCCAGACAAAGAAGGGAAGAAGTGGGGTGATACCTTTTCCTGGAATAACTAGGATGAACACAGGCTAAGTGCTCTTTTTATTCATTTATATTTATTCATTGCCTCCTGTATGTGAGATCTGTGTTCTGCCTTCCTTCCAACAAGAAAAAGAGTCTTCTTTCTCTCTCCTTCAAGCTTGGGAAGTGGGCTTGAGTGAAGAGTATGGTTCCCTAGTTGTGTGATCTTAGGTATAATAACATGGCCTCCTTCATAGGCTAGTTGTGAGAATTTAAATCAGCTAATACATTTAAAGTGCTTGCAACAATGTATTACACACAATGCTAACACACAGTGCATACTCTGTATTAGTAATAATAATTCTGTTATCAGAATTATTAATATCATAATATCATCAGCATTATTGAGCGAGGAGGAGTAATTCTGAAGGAAGAGGGTGGTTAGATGCTTCCACCCACTGCCAAAGGGTCTGGATGGGGGGCGTCTCACTTCTTGTCCCACCTGCTGGAAATGGACATGAGGATGGGGATATGGAGTCTGAGAGGGAGGACCCCGAAGCCTGGTCCCTCCCCATCGCCCAGCCCAAGAGGGGCCCCAGGTCAGCAGCCTCTTCCTGGAGACCACCCCTGGGCACCACAGCCTTCAGCAGAGTCGCTGGCTGCTTTTATTTAATCTCTTCCCTGCCCCCAGGCCACCAAAAGTTCAAAGGGTTTTTATTTTTCTATTGTAATTCTTTAGAGGGAGGATAGATTCCTCCTGGGACATTCAGGACATTTTTTTCTTTTTTTGAAAAGCAAAATTGGCAACACTTGACTGAAGGATAAAGCAAGAAGCACTTAGGAGCCAATATTCTAAGAAGGCCTTTCTGTCTAGTAGAGATCCTAGATCAGAGAGGAGGAAACTTTTCTTCAGCCAGAAAGTATCATTTATAGGTGTCCTTGATGGAATCAGTGCTCAGAACACGATTTAAAATCTGCTTGTGACTTTAAGTGTTGCTTTTCCTCCTGTAGTTGTGGTCCATCCATCCTGGGATTTGTAGAATTCTGCACAGGATGCCTGTGGGTATTCAGTTTCCAATGGCTGAGCAGAGATGATGAGGAGGAAGCAGAGTCAGAAGGTCTAGATTTTGTTATCGACTTGCTAATTAGCCCAGGGAAACTTACAGCTGTGCCGTGTGTCTTCATTTGTAAATTTTAGCACATCTTTCTAGCTCACAAGGGTATTAATGACCAGTGAGACAGTATTGAATTTGGGGATTATTTTTCGAGGAAGGGTGTAGATATTTACTCAAACTGCAGTTCATATATGTGACAGGCTGGGGCACTTGTGCTTCCTCTGTCCATTATCATAGGGGAATGGGGGCTGCTTCATAGGTCAGATTTCCAGGTAGCTGAAGATGAGCTGTACAGATGTCACAGTACAGTAAGGCTCCTATGCAAGCTTTTACAGAATTAACTCGTTTAATCCTTACAATTCCATAATGTAGGAATTGTAATATCTACTTTGCAGTGCAGGAAAATGAAGTTCAGAAACAGTGAAGTAATTTATTCAAGGTTGCATGGTTTCATTCAGTCATTGAATAATCATTTACTGGATTTCCTCTGTGTGCCAGGCACCAGGATCATCATCGTGAGCAAACCAGACACGAGTAGCCGGTGGGGTAGTTAGGACTCACCCTAGGATTGCCTGGCTCCAAAGCACATTACTTGTCACTGTACCGTGTTCTTTCTCACAGAGTTCTAGTGGTGGAAGGGAGAGGGAGGCCCACCCCCTTGCCGAGGCCCCTGAGGTGCGGTGATTTCCCTGTGTCCCTGGCCACAGAGCTGGGCGTGCTGCAGCTCTCAGCACTGAAGCCCAGGGCAGTCCACTGTCCTCTGTGCCTGTTTCCAGCAAACCCCTCTACCTCTTACTATTTCAAATGCCAAGACTTGAAAAATTTGAAATACTTGATCAAAACCTGGTTTAAATGTTAGGCATTTGCCTGCTTTTAAAAACAGAGTGCTTAAGCAGAGGCCAATTTTTTTCTTGGTGACTCAGGCCTGTTATTATGTGTTTCATTCATGTACCATGTAATTTTGTGTTTTCATTTTCAGTTTTTCATTTTCTTCCCCTTTCTCTGTCATTTGCCACCTCACCTGCAGTCACTGAGATTATCACTAACTGCCTCTCACTTCCTTTGGGTTGATTGTTTCTAACCTGCTGTGAATGAGGACACTGAGCTTCTGGGCTTTTTATTCTATTTTGTGTGTGTGTGTGTGTGTGTGTGTGTGTGTGTGTGTGTGTGTATGTGTGTGTGTGTGTAATAAAAAGCAGGAAGCTGCTGGGTGAGACTTGAAGAATATGAGCCAGTGACTGTGACAGCCAACTGTGGAGTTGGCCTCCTGGCCTCCGTGGTTGTTTGTATTCAGGTCCCCTGGCCTGTGGTCATGGTCTTGCTACAGCCCTGGTGTCTGCTGGAGGGATTGAGAGTTGAGCCTTTGGAGTCCAAGGGACCCAGCTCAAATCCGGGCTCCCGTACATATTTGAGATCTGAGTCAATTTAACGTCTCTAAGCCAAAGTTTTCTTATCCTGGCACGGCAAGCCTTCCATAAATGATGTCCTCTGTTATTAATGGTGATAGTAGAATTTGTCCTATTGGTGGAGAATGGGGCAGCATGACCAGTGATAGCATTCAAGTAACTGTGTGGAGTGTGGGTTAAGAGCATGGCCTTTAGGGCCAGGAAGACCTGGGGTCCAGTCCTTGCCTCCCCTTCCACCAGCTGGGTGACCAATAATAGAAGGGTATATATAATGTAGAGGTCAACAGTGCAGGTACTTGAGTTAACGTGGGGGCCCATTTCTAGCTCTGCTGACCGAAATCTAGAGGTTGCTTCTGGATTTTCACCTCCAAAATGAGGATGGTAGAAGAACTTGCCTCAGGATTGTTGGGGGATGAGCTTAGTGTATATAAGTGCTTTACTTAGTGCCTGGCACATGTAAGAGCTCAATAAATGTCAGTTGTTACCAGCTATGACTCCCCCTGGCATCCAGGAAGTGTTGATATGGTTTTTATTCCTTAAATGTTGTGGTTTATGTCCTCTTTTCCAGCGCTGTAATCAATTTCAAGATCACTCTTCCTGGTCTTTGTTCCCTTGGCTTTCTCGGTCTAGCAAGGATTGAAGTAGGACTAGTAGATGGTTTGTTCTGGGAACAGTTGCACACCCTCTTCTGGGGGAATAGACGCTTTGCTTTGGGAAGTTCCTTCACCGGTAGGAATTATCTCCGTATTGGGGTCCTCAGCCTGGAACTGCCTGGGAAGCTCTGGCAGGTTGTATGAAATGCTGGAGATACTCAGGAGATAAGTATCTGTTAAAAATGGAAAGTGTTGTCCTCTTTGACATCTCTGCTCGTTCTTACAGAAAAAAATTGGAGTGCATTTTAATGGAAAGATTATTCCTGCACCTTGTACTATTCCACTTTTACCGATTTAATTTTTCTTGTCACAGACTTTTCTTGGGCTTACAGAATATGCATCATAAAACAAGTCATTATGAATTAAGATTATTTTATTCTCTTTTTGTTTCTTTTAAGCCCAACACATAAACCAAGGTCCTTCCTGGACAATTCTAAACTGGTTGTGAAATTGAAAATTAAAAAAATATATTATTCTTTTACCCAAAGGCTTTTGTTTTGACACGAATTTGCTTTCCTTTTCCTGATAATTAGTAACTAAAATACTATGTCATTGGGTTCGTTTAAGAAGAAAGGCTTTCCTCTCCTGTGCAGGGGACTGGTGATTGACAGCTGCTGTGAGGCTGGGGATGGTCTGATTTTACAAGGATTTGTCATGTGGGTGATTCTCTGTATTTCAGGGTGTTGGCAGCACCCCGGCACTCTCAGGGAGAGCTGCCACGTGGCTCTTACGTGGTGTGGTGTTGCCCAGATCTGGTTTTTGCCTCCCCTACCAAGACTCGGACTGTTGTGCTAGGTGATTGTGACAAAGAGAAGGTGCTTCTCGTTCCTCCGTCAGCCTGACCTTGTCCTCAGCCCAAACCAGCTAGTCTGACTGCATTTCTGCTTGACCTACCTAGGTGCTTCTGTGCTCAGGGTCCTCACTATTGCTGTTATTGGAAATTGGCCACTGTGTTCAAGGGAAAGGCACGGTTTGATGATGTATGTTAGTAAGTACTGGTTAGGTGTGTGCTTTTGTGGAGTCAGGGAAAGACTGGTCCTGAAAGGGAGGGGAGGAGGCTTTGAGGTTACTGTAACTTTGTGACTTCTAGATTTCCTTGATTGAAACCTGGTAGAAGGGAGAGAGAAGGCTGTATACCCACTTCCTCCCTGCCAAGGACCCAGCCAGGATGGACTGTAGGTCCTGGGTCACAGGTGCTATCTCAGAATGATTATTAATAGTGCCCCTTTTCTCAGAACTGCCCTGGTTTGGGTATGGTCACCCAATGTATGGATCACATCAGGTTCCTTTGAAACCTTTGTCAATAGGAATGAGCATCAGCTTCCAGCGGGGTTTTTCCCCAGTAGATGATGATAAGAGTGAGGCTGCCTCCTTGGCCTCCACCCAAGTCAGCAAGAAAGAATCGTTCTGGAAATGGTTGTTACAAGTTCCACCCTTATTAACTTGAAAAAGCTACAGATCTGCAGAGCAGTGAGCACTTTAGATCCTCATTCTGGGAGAGAGGAAAGGACGACGTGATGGGACTGGGGTCTCTGGACTGAAAAAGCAAAACTTCAAGGCTAATTGGCTAAAATCAGATATGATAATTGGGAAGACTATGAAACCTAAAGGAAATGAATGATGAGCTTACCCAGTATCACCCAGCCTAGTAAGTAAGGGTGAACCCAGAGTGGGTGCCCAGAGTGTCTGGCTCTCTCTGCTGCCCCTTGCTGTCTGCTATATCGGCCTAGCGTCTTCAGTTCATGGCTCTGATATTCCCATCATGCAGGGGATGAAACTGATTCAGACCCTGAGCCACTGTTCCAGCTGGGAAGTGGCAGAGGCAACATTCAAACTCGGAGCTTTATACTGTTGTTGCCTTGGAGAGGTACAAATGATGGATGTTTCTGGCCTGATGAGAATAATAGGAAGGGGTGATTAGTGTTAGGATATATTGGTCCGTGGTGCACCTTTTTTGAGCCTATCTGTGTGCGTTAAGTCTTTCCCTAGAATGCTGGGCAAGCCTCAGGAACGCAGCATGTGGGGATGTTATTCATGTTCAATAAATGTCAAACAGCATCCACAGATTTTTGGGTTTCTAAATCCAAAGAAGCTGCTATTACTGGGGCTTCTTGCAAGCCCTGAATTGCTAGCATTTTAAAAAAGACAATTCTAACAGAACAGCTCATTACTTTCAAGTACAGTTTAAGTATCTGGCTGAGAAAAGCAAGGTGATTTTTGTATCTTTTTATTAGCGCAATTGAGGACAACTATGGTGATCATAAAAAATTATTTTCTGGTGATAATGAGTTGTGGTAGAGGGTAGGAAGAAGAAGTGAAGGATTTCTAAAACTCCCAATTTTCCCATTTGTGTAAAATTTCCACAGGTTGGAAATATTTCTAAGAGTGTGTTATACTCTGTTTTTCTATAATTTTCTACTATATTTTTTCGTAATTGTGATGACCTATGAGTCATTACATTGATTTTTTTCATTGAATGGTCTGCTGAACTCAGACTTTAGTATAGCTGTGAAGGTGGATAAGAAAAATCAGCCTTCAAAAATTGTTACTAATAGTACAAGTTTGCACTGGGGCTAACTGACCACATCAGCATGGTTCTGTATGTTTTTCTCCCAAGCAGTTCCTGTGGGAGACAGAGAGACAGACAGACAGAGAGAGACACACACACACGCACGCACACACACGCACGCACACACACGGAAGCCACTGGGAGTTAAATCCATTTGTCATTACAAACATTTTGACAGTTGTGCTTAGTCCAGCCAGACCGCTCTGTACTCCTCCCCCTCTCAGTTTGTATCATTTTCTTTGATAATCTGTTTCCACCTACATGCCTGCTCTCAAATCTCCATAGCTACATCAAAATATGTATGAGGTTTGTTTTTTCAGACAGGCAAATGTGACGTTGTAGATATGCTTCTTTTATTAAGTTTTACACAAAATGCTCTGAATCCAAATTATAATAGCACCTACTTTTGAGGGATGTTTGTGAGGATTAAAGATGATAATCCATACACAATTCCTATCGCGATGCCTGGCACACACATAGGTACTCAGCCTGTTAGCAGCTGCCTCTTTCTCGCTTTCTGGGGCTCCCTGCTCTGCTCTCCCCTCGCCCCGTTTTGAAACAACTTGTCCAAGGGTCCCACTGATCACGTGGAAGCCAGATCCAAATGCTCCGTCTCAGCCATTCGATCTCTTTGTGCTCCTGTTGGTTCTGAACACTCCATCCAGCCTGGAGACATTGCTTTTTCTGGTTCGTGGCACTGCGTCACACTGATTCTCCTGCCTCTCTGACCTTTCCTTGTTTCCTTTCCTTGGTTCTTTGGCCTCTTTTTCTGTTGTTTGAAGATGATGGTCTCTGAGTTTCTGTGCTCAGTTCACTTAAGTTTCCTTGGCTATCTTACTCACTTCTGTGGATGATGTTCAGGTATCCACCTCTGGCCTGACGTCTGGGGTTCATTGCATCCATTTCCAGCTGACTGGCTAGCATCTCTCCCTGGATTTCGCCTGGCAGCTCAGATAGATTCAGCGTGCCTCACATGCAAACCACCCTCCCATTCCTTCTGCAAAGCATATCCTCCTCCTCCCATCCCTTGATGTTTGGATGGTCAGCTCTCCACACACACCTCGCCTGCCCACCCCGCCCCAGCCCTGACATCCTCCCTTCCTCTTATAAATATCTTTGCCACTTTTTCCTTCTCTGTGTCTCTCATCCAGTTGGCAACAATTTCCTGTGGATCTGACCTGGGTGATACCCCTTGCATCTACTCTTTCCCCTCTCTCCCTGCTACTAGCACCATAGATATTCCTACTGTCAGCACCACAGCACTCAGTTGACTCCTGAAAAGGCTTCTAACAGTAGTTCTCACCTCCTGTGTTTCACATCTGGATCCAGACTTAATGCTCCCTCATTAATTGTTCTAAAGCACAGGTTGGGATATATCACATCCAGGTTCAAATTCTTCCTTTCTTTAAAAATTAAAAAAAAATTTGTTATACAATTTAAAAAATATTTATTTATTTATATTTATTTATTTATTTTGGTTGTGCCAGGTCTTAGTTGCGGCACACAGGATCTTTAGTTGCGGCATGAGGACTTCTTAGTTGTGGTATGCAAACTCGTAGTTGCAGCATGCAGGTGGGATCTATTTCCTTGACCAGGGAACAACCTGGGCCCCCTGCATTGGGAGCGTGGAGTCTTGCCCACTGGACCATCAGGGAACTCCCTTTTTTATATAATTTTTAAAGGTTACTTTACATTTACAGTTATTGCAAAATACTGGCTATATTCCCTGTGTTGTAAATACATCCTTGAGCCTATCTTACAACCAGTAGTTTGTATCTCCCACTCCTCCACCCCTATATTGCCCCTCCTCCCAGCCCACTGGTAACCACTAGTTTGTTCTCTATATGTGTGTCTGCTTCTTTTTTGTTATATTCACTAGTTTGTTGTATTTTTTAGATTCCACATAAAAGTGGTATCATACAGTATTTGTCTTTCTCTGTCTGACTTATTTCATTTAGCATAGTGCCCTCCAAGTCCATCCATGTTGCTGCAAATGGCAAAATTTTGTTCTTTTTTATGGCTGAGTAGTATTCCATTGTATATATAAACCACATCTTCTATTCCATTGTATATATAAACCACATCTTCTATATCCATTCATCTGTTGATGGACACTTAGGCTGCTTTCATATCTTGGCAATTGTAAATAGTGCTGCTATGAACACTGGGGTGCGTTTGTCTTTTTGAATTAGTGTTTTTGTTTTCTTTTGGATATATACCCAGGAGTGGGATTGCTGGGTCATACGGTAGTTCTATTTTTAGTTTTTGAGAAACCTCCATACTGTTTTACACAGTGGCTGCACCAATTTACATTCCCAGCACCAACATTTGTTTTTTGTGTTCTTTTTGATGACAGCCATTCTGACTGGTGTGAGATGATATCTCATTGTGGTCTTAATTTGCATTTCTCTGATGATTAGTGATGTTGAGCATCTTTTCATGTGCCTGTTGGCCATCTACATTTCCTCTTTGGAAAAATGTCTATTTGGTGGTTCTTCCCATTTTTTAATCAGGTTGTTTGTTTTTCTGATGTTGAGTAGTATGAGCTGTTTACATATGTTGGGTATTAATCCTTTATTGGTAATATCATTTGCAGATATTTTCTCCCATTTGGTAGGTTGTATATATACTTTGTTGATGGTTTCCTTTGCTGTGCAAAAGCTTTTAAGTTTCATTAGATCCCATTTGTTTATTTTGTTTTTATTTCCCTTTCTCTAGGAGGTAGGTCAAAGAGGATCTTGCTGTGATTTATGTCATAGAGTGTTCCACCTATGTTTTCCTCTAGGAGTTTTATAGTATTCAGTCTTAAATTTGGGTCTTTGATCCATTTTGAGTTTATTTTTGTATATGGTATTAGGGAGTGTTCTAATTTCTTTCTTTGACATGTTAGCTGTCCAGTTTCCCCAGCTTCACTTGTTGAAGAATCTATCTTTTCTCCATTGTATATTCTTGCCTCCTTTGCTGTAGCTTAATTGACCATAAGTGCGTGGGTATATTCCTTCACTCTCTGTCCTGTTCCAATGACCTATATTTCTGTTTTTGTGCCAGTACCATACTTTTTTTTTTTTGGCTACGTCAGGTGGCATGTGGGATCTTAGTTTCCCAACCAGAGATTGAACCCGTGCCCCCTGTATTGGAAGTGTGGAGTCTTAACCACTGGACTGCCAGGGAAATCCAGTACCTACTGTTTTGATCACTGTAGCTTTGTAGTATAGTCTGAAGTCAGGGAGCATAAGTCCTCCAGCTCTGTTCTTCTTTCTCAAGATTGTTTTGTCTATTTGGGATCTTTTTTGTTTCCTCATATTCTTTCTTGACTTGCTGTTGTGCATGAAATTATGAAGAGATACCAAAATCTTATACCTGTCTTTGGTGCACCTTATCAGAAGACACATAGGATGAAGTTTTTCAGCTGTTGTTCTGGTCACAGGTAATAGTCTTATTTTTGGTGTCACCTTAATGGTCCACCGGTGAGGTGAAATGTTAGTTTTCATTTAATAATGATATAGACTGAATTGTGCCCCCCCCCACTTATATATTGAAGCTTTTGTACCGGATGTGACTCTATTTGATAGGATCTATAAGGAGGTAATTAAATTAAATGAGATCATAAGGGTGGGATTGGATAGGATTAGTGTCCTTATAAGAAGAGACATGCATGTGCATGTGTGCTCGCTTGTCTCCTCTCTCTCTCTCTTCCTCCCTCTCTCTCCTTCCCTCCCTCCCTCCTTCCCTATCTCCATCTCTCTCCCTCCTCCTCCCTCCCGTCCCCTCCATGCATATGCATGAAGAAGAAGTCATGTGAGCCCACAGCAAGGAGGTGACTGCCTGTAAGGCAGGAAGAGAGTCCTCCCCAGAACCCAACCATGCTGGCAGCCTGATCTCAGACTTCCAGTCTTCAGAACTGTGAGAACTAAATATCTGTTGTTTAAGCCACCTAGTCTATGGTATTTTGTTATGGTAACTTAAGCTAAGATGAATAACAAATACTTATTTGGATCTTTTGTGTGCCTGGCGTGGGACATATAGGAAAACATGGCCACTGCTGCTTTGCAGTTTAGGTAAATCCTTTTTTTTTTGCGGTACGTGGGCCTCTCACTGTTGTGGCCTCTCCCGTTGTGGAGCACAGGCTCCGGACGCGCAGGCTTAGTGGCCATGGCTCACGGGCCTAGCCGCTCTGCAGCATGTGGGATCTTCCTGGACTGGGGCGCAAACCCATGTCCCCTGCATCGGCAGGCGGACTCTCAACCACTGCGCCACCAGGGAAGCCCTAGGTAAATCCTCTTGTCATTACCCTGACATCCGGCAACTTTCAGTCAAAATATATTGAGTGCCCATTAAGAGCAAAACAGTATGTTGAACTTTGGGTTTACAAAGAAAATGAAGAGCTCAGAGCCTAGAGGGAAAGAAAGATAGATAAATATATTATTGTGATTCAGTGGGAGTTGAGTCTGATAAAATGTTCAAGATATGTAAACAGCTGAAGTGATGATTCCAGGCAAGGAATGTAAGTAATGGATGAAGTCATAAAGAGATACTAAAAGAGAAATAGATTATAATGTTAATCACCTTTATTTCAACACATTTTTCCAGTTATTTACTCTCTTTTCTCTTTTGATTAAGTAAAAAGTGAAGGATACTTGTACCTTGTAGAAAATTTGAGAATTACAGAAAGTTATAAAGAAGTAGGAAGAAAGACACTCATAATCCTACCACAAAGAGAGAACCTGTTTTCTCTCTTTTTTTTGGTGGGCCGGGGGCATGCCTTGTGGCTTGCGGGATCTTAGTTCTTAGATCTTAGAACAGGGATTTAACTGGGGCCATGGCAGTGAAAGCACTGGGTCCTAACCACTGGACCACCAGGGAATTCCCTCTTTTCTCTTTTTAAATGTCATTTTAAATGTCTGTGTATTTCTACTTTATGGGTATAATATAATTTCCTTATCTAATCTCCTAACTTTAAGCATTTAGAGTATTCCCATTTTTATTTTTTTGCTGTATTAAAGGACTTGATAGTTTCATACATAAATCTTTGTCCCCATTTAATAAAATCATTTCCTTTGAATAGAGTCCTTGAAGAGGAATTATACTTAGTCAAGGGATATAAACATTGTTAAGGGCTTTGAGGATGTCCTACCAACCACAGACATTTGTTGAGTTCTTTCTGTGTGAACAAGTGACTCTGCTTGGCTTTGGCATGAGAGTGCTGGGACTGGGGGACAGAGAGATGAGAAAGAGATGTGGCTTTATGGAGTTTGTGTGATCTCTTGCAGAATGTTTGATCCATGCCAAAAAGTCCTTGAAATTTGGTCCTGTCCAAAACTTTCATTGAGGCATTTGGTCCATGATTCGTTAAATGGTACAAACATTTACTTAAAATTTTATTTACATTATTTTTATTGTAATTCATGATGAATTTTGGGTTTCACATTTATTCTTGTTCATCCTCATCATGAAGTTTGTCAGGGTTACTCTTAAGTCATTGAGCAATCTTTCAGGTATGTATTGACCTGATTACTGGTTTTATATTCATTATTATGTGTAAACAATTTCAGTAAAACGAACTTGATTTTGTTTGTATTGTGTACTTGGTGGCTGTATTTGAGTGTGACTACCAAGAGCCTGGGTGCTAACTTGTTGATTGCTTTGCTGTTCATCTTTTAGTATGTCAGTAAATCTCCAGATTGAGGTATGGTGCACTACCATCAGCTCTTGAAATTTGCTGTGTCAGCACAGCGTTGTTTGTTCTGCGATCGCCGTTCAGTACTGACATATATACATTCCGAGTTTCTGGTGGAAATCTTGGAGCTTTTGGTCATCTTCTGCCATGCCTTCCATGGGCGTACATTTTCTCAACATAAACCATTAGGTCACCTAACTTTTCTTTTGCATTCCTCACAGTGCTTAAAAGTTTCATTTACATCTTCCAAAGGCACAAATGGAAGTCCAAACAACATGGATGACACTTATGGGTGTTACTTTCCATTGTTGTATGCTCGCGTGTTAGACCCAAAGAAGATATTTTTTGTCACAGTGATTGTGAAAAGTGAAACAAGCATCCTCTCGCTTGTGCATTTGTTAGGAGTAGTCTAATCCCATTTATATTTGCAATTCTGAAATCCATCATGCGCAGTGAAGGGTTATTGTTGAGATTTCTTTCCCTTGCAAATGCAAGTACCTTCTCATATGTAAATCTGTGTCTTCTCACCTTTTCATTGTTAGTGCATGAATCAATGGCACAGTCTAACCCAGTGCTACACTGTGCACAGAAAATAACTGAGTGAACTGTGTTGGTGCCCCCTTGAAGGTGCCTATCCATTGGATAATGTGGGACTGGCACTTAAATATTGAATATTGTCATAAGTTATATAAATAGGAATTCTGTCATCATCTTGAGCACAGGGATCATGCATAAGAAATGGTTTTCTGCGTCTGGTCACTTTATTATATTCTTCTGGAGTTTGAATTCCATGCATTGGGTTTGGGTTTGAAGTTGGGTTTAAAGGTTAAAGTTTGCTTTCAATTCTATTTACTTGCCTCTTTAACAAGTTTCTTTCTCATAACATTAATAGCACCTCATCAACATGAATATCATGAAGAGTTCTTAGAAGTACCTGTGATAATGTTGTGTCTGGTTCCTCTTCTTTGTGTCCTTTTAACCTATTCAGGGTTTTCCTTCCTTCCCTTTAGCACCAATGTTGTGCTGCTGTTTTCCTGTCCCATCTTGACTGATTGTAATGTTATCCAAATCCTGACTAGTTGTACATCAGGCATTGCAGGTTCTCCTCTCCAAAGTGCCAGTGCCTTTTGGTCCTATCTCTTTTAAGGAAATGGAAATGGTAACAAAAACCATTATAATGTGGCATTGGCTTTTCTATTGTGAGTATACGATTTCTGCCATATTCTGGTGGAATTTTCAAATAAAGATGTTCCATTGCCAAGCAGCAGAAGGGTTATTATTATTATTATTTTTTCTTTTGCAGCTGTCTGACCAATGGTCAGTGGTTTACTGGTAGGGGAAACCTTACTAATGTCTTATGGATTAGACACCTGATTTGGTCAGGCTGGGTCAGCTAGTAGGTAGGCATTAGCTGAGAGTGTGGTGGTCCCCACCAATTGACTGATAAGTGTGGGAGTCACACCCACTAAAACCTCTCTAAATGATGTCAGACATTTTTGTGGCTACTGTGATCATACCTCCATAGGGCACTGATTCAAGGGAAATATTGCCTCTTAACCCTGGGTGATGGGGTAGTTGTATGGGAGTTAATTAAATGCCTGGTATCCCCCTCATGGTGACTCTCACACCCAGACCTCTATGTGGTAGGAGACAAGCAAGGTACTTTGTAAAGTGTTTACATTACACTTGCCTCCCGTTTTACATAGCAGCTTGACCAAGCTCCTCTTTTCAAACTCAGCTCTTATTGAATGACACAGCCGTAACCAGCCAAATGCCCAGTAACAATATATTAATGCACCATACATCATGAGATTCTATCCTCAACTTGTCAGTCATCCTCTGTTCATTTCTCTAACTGTAGGACTCTTCCTGGCTATGCATAGTTAATATAAATCCTGCTCTTTTGCAGGATTTGGACCCTGACCCATCTACCTAACCCCACGTGGCATTGCCAGCTAGACTACTGAGGCAAGAAGGGTTATCATTGGCAATACAACCTCAATACAATTACTGGACCAATAAGACATGGTAGTATTTTTTTATGTATTAATCCTGTAAACCAAAAGTGTAAGTAAATGTTATGGGCTATTTGAACCCAGGGACATTTTCCAAGCATGGATGTTTTTGGCCAGGCCAAACATCAAGGACCATGTAGCATGGACCAAATATACTTATGGATTCTTTTTTTAAAAAAATAAAATTAATTAATTTATTTATTTTTGGCTGTGTTGGGTCTTCTTTGCTGCGTGCAGGCTTTCTCTAGTTGTGGTGAGCGGGAGCTACTCTCATTGCGGTGGTTTCTCTTGTGTGGAGCACAGGCTCTAGGTGCAAGGTGCAGTAGTTGTGGCACACGGGCTTAGTTGCTCCGCAGCATGTGGGATCTTCCTGGACCAGGGCTCAAATGTCCCCTGCATTGGCAGGAGGATTCTTAACCACTGTGCCACCAGGGAAGCCCGACTCATGGATTTTTTTTTTTTTTTTGGGGGGGTACGCGGGCCTCTCACTGTGGTGGCCTCTCCCGTTGCGGAGCACAGGCTCCGGACACGCAGGCTCAGTGGCCGTGGCTCACGGGCCTAGCCACTCCGCGGCATGTGGGATCTTCCTGGACTGGGGCACGAACCCATGTCCCCTGCATTGGCAGGTAGACTCTCAACCACTGTGCCACCAGGGAAGCCCATGGATATTTTTGATAGGACCAGATTTCAAGGAACTTTTGGTGTGGACCAAATGTCTTAGTGGATGTTTTGGACAGGAGCAAATGTCCACTAATCATGTGACCTACCAAGGGAGACATACCTGTGAGTGCAGAAGCTCTGAGGACCTTTTACTTTGGAAATGATTTATACAATCTTTCAGAAATGACATGAAAATGTCAGCACTTGAACATCTTGACCTGGGCATTACAAAGTTTCCTGGGGTTTCAGGGATGTCTTTAGATTCATAAATGGGTCATGTTTTTGGCAAGGAAGAAACATGCTCATATTTGACAAGTGAGGTTCAGTTTTTAAAACTGGACTTGTGTGTGTTATATGCTTCTCTGAGGAAATTTTGATCAACAGATAAATTGTGAGCATCATTATTTATTTCCTTTAGCTACATACCTTTGCTTCTCAAAGAGACTTTGCCAAGAGAGGCTTATTTTAAACTTAAAAATGGAAGTTTAATAGATAAAAAGTCCACAGCCTCAGGATTGCACAGTTTGATTATCACAAAGTAAATGCGCCTGTGTAATCACTGCTCAGGCCAAGAAATAAAATTATCAGCATCTCATAAAGCTCCCATTCCATCCCTCCTCTCTTAAGGTAACCACTATTGCTAAGTTCCGGCAACCTAGCTTTTGCCTGTTCTTGAGTTTGAGAAGTTTGAGATAGTTTTTGAAATGAGTTTCCAAAGCAAAGTAAACTCCAGTTAGTATACCTGTATGCCTTATCTCTTTCTGTACGAGCAATCATCCCAAACCTTTGAGACTGAAGGTGACAATGGTGTCTATTCCGACAACTCAGTAGATCGGCTGGGTGCTTCTCTTAGCCTCTCCTGGGCTCACTCATGCAGGTGTGTTCGGCTGGGACACAAGGCCTCTCCCATGTGGTCTTTCTTCCTGGGCTTCTCCATGGAATGGAAGTCTCAGGACAGTGTTCCAAGAGGGCAAAGGTAGAAGCTTCAGGTCCTCTTGAGGCCTAGGCTGTGGAATTCACGCAGCATCAGTTCCGCCACGTTCTGCTGGCCAAAAGCAAGTCACAGGGCCAGCCCAGATTCAAGGGAGTGGAGAAATGGACTCCACTTCTGTATAAGATGAATGGCAAATTCACATTGCAGAGAAGCTTGCGTTAAAGATCTGTGGCCATTTAACAATGTGCCATACTCCTGAAGAATGCTATTCCTACTGTGTAGACCAAGATTATTGTTAGTAACAGAACTTTACGTACAATATTGAGGCTCTGGTCCACCTGGTCCACAGGTGAACACTGTCACTTGTTAGAGCAAAGTAGCCTGGGGCAGGTGGGGCGTCAATTTTATCTTCCTCTGATAGAAAAGGATTGGATCAGAAATAGAAAGAAGTGCTTTTAGGGATTGACTTTTTTTTTTTTTTTTTTTTGAACAGTTTGAGCTTTATCACATCTTTTCTTTTCTTGGTATTTCTTTCATGGTTGAGGTGGCCTCTGCCTAGCTCATTAAGTGATATAAAGCTAATGCTTTACCAGCACACAAGCTTTTCTGGAGTTTAAATAGGTGTTCTCAAAGCGCATGGCATTTTGAACCATCAGAGATAATGTTTGTGGTATAGAGACCCCTTCTCTTCTCTTCTGGCCATAGACTCCCAGTGTAAGAGAGTATCAAGGAGGCCTTATTCATTTAACTCCTGGGTCCTGGAATCTGAATTAAGATGAAATATTCAAGGAAATATCAAGGCTTGATACAACTAGAGGCTCTGACTCATAAAAATACGCAATTTATATGTTACCCAATAGATGCTAATGAGTGATTTTCTTTGAATTGTCTTTACCCAGGTGTCTTTTTAGAACTGAGTGAAGGGGTGTTTTGGGCTTGATTGGGTGATGACAGTAGCAAGAGTGGGTTCCCTTTGTTGAGCCTTTTCTAGGTTCAGGGAGAGCATTGAGCTCAGTGCTTTACTTTCATTGACTCATGGAGCTTTGAGGGACTAAAGGAAGCAACCTATGGTTAGCACATGGTACAGAAGAAAAGCCCAATAAGGTCTGGCTAATAACACAATGAGGTAGGCAGTAATAGCTTTCATTTAATTGAGCACTTGTTGTGATCAAGGCTCTTTATTTGTATTCACTCATACAGTCCTCACAAAACTCTTTAAGATTGGTTCTCTTATACCCATTTTGCAGATGAGTAAATCCAGGCACAGAGAGTTGAATCACAGAGCTAGTTAATGGCAGAGCCAGGATTTAAGCCCATGCTGAGTCCAGAGCCTTGGTAGCCATTCATGCTTCTCTCAGGAATGGAACCCTTGCATACCTTGACATGATGTCTGGATTGTTAGAGAGCAAAGGCAGGATAGCTGACCCTGTTGCCGGAACCCAGCCTCCTCTGTTGTTGAATTCCAGGGCCAGGCACCCTAGACGGTGGTTAAGTCACAAGGCTCTGAACTGACATGCCAACTCACTACCTCACTCGGTTAATGATCTCTCTGGGGTTTGGCTTCTCCCTGAATCTAGGGTTCATTCTTAGCCCCTGGAGAGAGGTAGTAGCTTCCTGAAAGCCTGACAGCCTTCTCCTCTGTGATGAACGAGTCCTATAGATCATTTACAACTTGAAAGAAGTTTTCCTTCCTCTCAGTACTGGAATTCAATATAACACCTGTAAAGCAAGAGCTAAATGCCCTTACCTGGGTGTGTTTATTAGGCCACCTTTTCTTTTTGCTCTGTTTTGGGCTTCAGATGATACTGAGTCTCTTATGCACCCAGTCTGAAGTAATCACCATGGCTTTCATTGGCATCAATGGGTGTTTTGACACATCTCAAAGGCATTTGTTTTCACAGGAGTTGTCCCTGGGTTACTTAGAAGAGTGAAGATTGGAAGAGAATTGCAGGGTGCCCCCATCTTTAGTCTCCCTGCAGAGTAGTTTGAAGATGTCTGAAAATGAACAAATATAAAGAAGACTTTATGGCTCATTTTTTGCTTACCTCTTTCCCAATTTAGAAAAACTTTGGGTTAGATACCATGTTAGGCATCTCACATACATTAGTCCATCTGTTCTTTAAGACAGGTCTATGATGTCGGTGTTATTGTACCCATTTTACAGATGTGGAATCTGAAGGAAGATGATGTAACTTGACCCAGGTCAGATAGGACGTATCCCATGTAGTGCTGGGATCCGAACTTGGGGTTTTCTGATTTCAAGTCCTGTGCTTTTTCCTTGCGACTTACCCCAGGCTGCCTGTCCTTCAGACACCCCTTCAAATCTCTCAAAGAACACATTTGGAAACCCAGTGTTTGTATAAACCCATTCTCTGGAACTTGCCATAGTGAATACTCTTTCTCCTCCTCCTCACCAGCTTTCCGTTTTCCCTCTGAGTCCCCAGGATGAAGTAATGAGGTTTGGAGGTGAGAGGCCTGGGATTAGGTTCCCTTTAAGTTACTTGGCAAGAGAAAACAAAAGAGTGGACATCATGAGAAACTTTATCATTAAGCATGGTAGAGGATACTCTGTCGGAAAGTCCTGTTCTTCCCGTGAGAGGAATTAAGAAAGGGAGGGAAGATCTTGGTGAAATACTATTTGTTCACCCTCTCCCGCCGACCAACCTCAGTGCTTGTGTTCACTTCTTTGCTCTCCTCTTTTCCCACCTCCTTTGCAGTTCCTCCTACTAAAGACATCATTCTGACGTGGTATCTTGTTTTTTGAGCTTCATTTGAGCTCTTTTGGAATGATAAGAAGTCCCACTTTTTCTGCTGTGGTTTCCAGCTAGCCCACTTTCTCTTCTCCTCTGTCCTGTTCTTGTCCTTTGGTTCTTTGCAGAGTTGAGGAGTATAGGCATTTACCTTTAATTCTCAATGGAACAAAACAAAACAAAAAAGAAATGCAAAGAAATGAATTTTGCAGTGAGATGGCCAAAGGCATAATGCTGTTAGAACACAGGTGTTGGGTCAGGTAAACCTGGGATAGAATCAAGGCTCTGCCACTTACTGGCTGTGTCACCTCAGGCAGTTATCGAACCTCTGACGGTTGTGAACATTAAAAATAATTAAATGAATGAAGCATCCCAGGCAGTGGTGGTGCACACAGTGGGGCTTAATAAATTAGAGCTCTTAGTTCATTTGCTACAAATGCCCAAAACAAGGGGGTATCTGAGGGACTTGGTTCTAGTGGTCAGCTTGTGGGATCAGTTTTGAGAAGGAAGCACCTTTGGGATTACGTAGTCTGAAGCCTGCATTTTATTGAGACCTGGAGAAGTTAAGGGACTGTGTCCCAGCTGTAGAACTAGTTAGAGGCAAAGCTGAGACTAGAAGCCAGAACTACTGACTCTGAGCTTATGCTCTTTCTGTGGCATCATGACAGATTTAGTACAGATACTTACACCAGAATGTCTAGGGTAGGGTTTGCTGCAGTCACCTGTGGGAGTGTTAAGAAAGCAACTTCTGGGGGCTTCCCAGGTGGCCCAGTGGTAAAGAATCCGCCTTACAATGCTGGGGGCTTGGGTTCGAGCCCTGGTCAGGGAACTAAGATCCCACATGCCACGGGGCAACTAAGCCTGCGTGCCACAACTGCTGAGCTCGTGTGCCTCACTAAAGCCCACGTGCCGCAAACTACGGAGCCCATGCCCTCTGGAACACTCGTGCCACAACTACAGAGCCCGCGTGCCCTGGAGCCTGCACACCACAGCTAGAGAAGAGGAAACTCGCATGCCACAACTAGAGAGAAGCCCGCACACCACAACAAAGAGCCTGCACACCGCAACGAAAGATCCCGCATACCTCAATGAAGATCCCGCGTGCTGCAACTAAGACCCAATGCAGACAAAAATAAATTTAAAAAAAGAAATAATAATAATAGTAAAAAAAGAAAGCAACTGCCTGGACTCCATCCCAGACTATTAAATCAAAATCTCTGGAGGTGTAGCTAGGGATCTTCATTTTAACAGACACCTCTGATGATCCTTATACATCTTATGAGTTTATAGTTTTATGAGTTGACTATAAATTTGAGCCTCATGGTTCTTGTGCTATAATAAGAGTTGATACTTACAGAGTTATCCCAAAGCATTATGGCTTCAATCATAGGAAAAAATCGTCATCTACTGATGTTAATGTTAGTAATAATGATGCTCATGGCAGCCGCTGCTTATGGAGTACCCACCCTGGGCCAGGTATGGTCTGAGTGCCTTTGGTCACTTAGAACAGTGTCTGGCATATGATAAGCACTTTATAAGTGTTAGCTATACTAACTCACCCCTTTGAGGGTTATTATTATCTCCATCACAGATACAATAAACTGATGTACAGAGAAGTTAAATAACTTGCGCAAGGTCACACAGCTGCTAATTGGTCGAGCTGGTATTTGAACTCATGTATGTCTAATGCGGACATCCATGTGGGATCATAGACATATGCATGTGAAACATTCTTTCAATAAATAGTGAAATTTAAAGGATTTTCCTCATTAGAAGACTATCCTTCCAAGTTTGGTTGATTAAAGTCTGCCAAAACAGATCTCGGAGAGCTCTCATACAGGTAAATAATCCCTATTCTGGCTTATTCAAAACAAAAGTTCTGGAGTAAGGCTTTTCTGAGAGTGAACAAGCTGGTAAAAAGAGCTTGTTCAAAAGGGAAATGTTCTCACTTTCCATTCTGTTCGTGCGAATGAAAATGGACGGTGAAGGGGGAAAATGGCAGCTGGCCGAAGAGCCAGACTCAGCTTCTTTGAGTCCAAAGAACTCAGAGACTGGAGAACTTGGAAAAGCTTTGTGTGCTGTGCAGTTCTGTATTTTTTCTGCTTCTTGTTTTTATGACTTCCCTTGACCCAGAGATTTTGGGATTGTATATTTGTATGTAAATATACACTGCATGTGGACTGAAGTGTTGTCACCCCCCTGCCAACACCCCCATTAGGACATGGTGGTGAGAATTACAGATGAGGGACTGTTATTACTGATGTGGTATTTTGTGCCAGCTATGGTGGCTGAAAAACAAACTAACTCAAAACTCGATGGTTTTAAAGCGACGAGGTTTATTTTACTCATGGATCTGCAGTGTGGGCAGGGCTCATTAGGGACACCTTGTTTCGGCTCTCCCCAGCGTCAGCCAGTGTGACCTGAGGGCTGGGGCTGGACTCACCTGACTCATTGGCCCACTCACATGTCTTGCACCTGGGCTGGGAGGACCAGGACAGCTGGGGGTGGGAGCAACTGGTCATCCCTTTATGTGGTCTCTCCAGCTCCACGAGGTGGCTGAGGGCTCCCAAGTCATGTGTCCAGGCCAGGAGGGAGTGCATACCGGGCAGATGCCATCTGGGCTCTTGATCTCGCCTCTGAAGTTGTACAATATCGCTTCTGCCATGTTCTTTTGGTTGAGGCTGTTGCAATGACCCATTTGGTTCAAGGGGAGGGGAATGTAGTCCCACTGCTTGATGGATGAGTGTCTGTGTCTCACTCATCATAAGAATAACATGTGGGGCTTCCCTGGTGGCTCACTGGTTGAGAATCCGCCTGCCGATGCAGGGGACATGGGTTCGTGCCCTGGTCCGGGAAGATCCCACATGCCGCGGAGCAACTAAGCCCGTGAGCCATGGCTGCTAGGCCTGCGCGTCCGGAGCCTGTGCTCCGCAACGGGAGAGGCCTGCATACTGAAAAAAAAAAAAAAAAAAAAAAAAAAAAGGAATAACATGTGGGTTGGGCTGTGTCGGTGTGGCCATCTTTGGAGAATATAATCTGCCACATATATGTTGACTCTACTCTTGCTAAATAGGCTCATTCAGGGCCTGGGTAGTTTATTGAGTCCCTGTATCATCATGGTTAGTGTGATTTATGAATTTGCAGTTGTCACAAAGGCTAAGCTTACACAGTTTTTGGGTGGAACCTGAACTGAGTTTACCCACAGCCATGTGAATGTATGATGGAGAGGGGCTGGCAGAGCTTTACCTCATCATGGAGGAATAATCCATAGATTACTTTTTTCTTTCAGGAAGGAACAAACCCATCGTCTTTGTTCAGAAGCCTAGGCAACCTCACAAAGCACGTAGTTACTGTTAAGTTCCTTTGACAATTGTTTAATGGGGCCTAAAGTGTTCTACATGCTTGTGAACAAGGCAGACAAAGCTCTACTCTTATGAAAGTCAGATTCACATGGAAAAGACAGACGGTAAATGGATAGAAATTTCAGATAGTTAACAAGGTTCCTAGGTAAACAGATGGGAGAGCCAGGGGTAAGTGGTAGTTGCCATGATGTTATTTCAGCCTCCTTAGTTGGCCAACAGAGTCAGCAGAAAAGATATCTATGGAGTTTCACATAACCCTCTTCTTGGGCTCCCCATATACATACTCCATTCATAAGCTGGGAGAAAATTTTCAAGGAATGGCTAGGGTAAGCGTGGGCTTGTTCACAAAATCCTAGAATAATAGTTGGATTAGCCACCCCTTTAACATCCATCCTTCAAGTTTTTTCCCTTCTGTTCCCCCTCTAAGAAAAGGTTCAATAGAGGTAATGTAGGAACATAAAAAGAAATGTTCCTTTCACACGGTAGATAATAAATACATGTAATTCATTTATTTTCCCTGAGACTGAAAGTGTGAAAAGTCGTAAGAACAGATTTTGTAAACATATGAAAACTGGATCTGTAACAGGTTATTTCGGGAGGTTAGTAAAATTAGGATATATCTTTTACTGCATGAGGATCTACAAGGGCTTCTGTGTGGTTTTCCTCTCATCATCTTATCCCACCCTGCCTTCTTTGTGCCAGTCTCTGGGGGCTGAGGATAAAACAGTAAGCAGGGGCCTTGTGTTCATGGAGGCAAACAAAAAGGAGAGCAACCAGGCAAAATAACTAAGTCACAAAAATTTCCAGGAAAGAAACGAATCATGGTTGATAGAGAGGGGCCGACTTTAGGTGAGGAGTCAAGGAAGGGCCCTAAGGGGGTGGTGAGTGGTGTCAGTTGTGGTGCTAAGCCAGCTGCCTAGGCTGGAAGATGTCTTGGGCCAAATCCGAGACCTCACTGGTGCTATGCTTACACTGTAACCGAGGACGGATTGGATGAGCACTGTGGGTACTGTGCTTCCTGCAGTGTATTGAGTCCTTGAAGTTTAATAAGAACCCTTTGCCCTGACCTGGGTGGTCCGGAGTGACTCTTCAGTGACATCGAGTGAGGCCACCTCTGCAGAGCTTCTCTCACTCTGAGCCCATGTCTGATGGAAACTATGGATTTCTTGGCTCTGCTTGAAGCTTGTCCCATGAGGGCACGGGAGCAAGAGTTGTCAAAAGTCTGACTTCATCTTGGCTTCCTAGTTTTGGTTTCCCAGTTTTCCTTAGTATTTTGTTGGAGAGTAGTTGCTAAGTGACAGATCCCTCTGGCTGGAGCAAAGGAAATGGCCAGTTGAAGTGGGTGTGAGTCCTGTTGAAGGATGACCTAGGAACAGAAATCCAGAGAGAGAGAGAGAGTTTCATTTCCAGAGGGCGGTACTGTTGCAGAATTTCCACGTTCATTGTGTCTGCGTCTCCCCACTGCTCTTGTGATCTCTGCTCTCGGTTTTGGGGTTCATAGACTTTTGCTGGCTTGGTCAGAGCCAAGCAAACCTCAAGTCTGGTGGTAATTACTGGAGTGAGGTGGTCTGGTGTACGAGAGTGCATTTACCCCGGTAGAACATTGTAGAACTCTTCAAGGGGGAAAGGGCCTTTAAATGGGAACATTTGGTTCAGATTATTTTGATTTGTATTAATGGGTGGGTTCCAAAGTCATGACTTGCTTTGAGAAATCTAATGGAGAACACTTGTGTGGTATTATGTGTGCACTTTTTTTTCAAGTGATATTTCCATTCTTCTTTGGTCACCTTTTCTTATTCTAAAGACACTCTACTAACATTTTGGAGTTTTGTTCTCTTGGGAGAAGGCATCTTTTCTTGAAATTGTTCTTGAGGAGAGAGGAGTGTGGAATGTTCTGAGTATGTCGGTCTGTGCGACAGAAGATTCATGGTCACATCCTCTTTTCCCTCATCTGTTAATATTCTCACCTCACATATACTTTGTATTATTTAAGCCCCTGTTTTATGTGCTTCTGAGCATAACTGATGCTTGGCTTAGTGGAGTTTATCTTGGGTTCAGTACCTAGCATACAAAGTATTTTGGATTAGGATAGAGTGGAATAAGTAAGTTCCTCACTTTCTGGAAGGACTAGGAGAAGTAGATGTCTAGAGGACCCATGGGTAGAACCCAATATTTTATCTGAAGACACATAGTAGTAAGAGCAATCTCTTTTGTTACCTACTAGCCCTGTGACTTTGGACAGGCTACTTAAACTTTCCAAGGCTAATTTCCCATCTGTAGAACAGGGATGGGAATTCTCTCAAAATTCCATGCATTTTGAGGCTTAGATGAGATAATATATGTAAAGGACAGTGCAGAGTATAATTATTTAATAAATGCAGTTGTTACTGTTAATAGTTGTTTTATGTGTGGAGACGTTGTCGACGGTGCTAGAGTTGGTATATTCTGGCTGTGAAGAGTGGGTCTAACTCATGAAAATTATCTTCCTTGAAGAATCACATCAGTTAGATGTGTTTCTTATAGGGATGAATGGGCTGTGAGTCAGAGGTCTCCCAAACCTTTGCTGTCCCAAGTCCTTGTCCACCAAAATCCTGGCTTTTTCACCTGTTGGCATATCTGGCTCAGAGGTGGACCTGCCCCACCTTTGAGAACTTCTTATACTTATTTTCTGTTTTTCTTTTCAGTATCTGGAGAAGCTTGCCATGCATATTCCCTACCTCCTGTAATCACCCTGGAGGTTTCCAAGACCTCTCTGCATCTCAGATGATGTCGGAGAGTTGGCTCTGGGACCCAGGCTTGCTCCCAAGTCTTGCTGGCTGCCGCAGCTGGCTTCCCTAGCAGGCAGCTGGAGGGGAGAGTGTGATCACTGCTAGGAGCCAAAGTGAGGACTCTCTTTCAGCAGCATTTGAGCAGAGTTCAGGGATACAGGGAGGTGGGCTCATTGAAGCAAACAGTGTGGGGTTCATTGACATAAAGATGGCACCTTCGATCACTAGGACATGCGATTTCACCAGATTTTAATAATTACAATGATGTCCTACCACTCATGAATGCTTACGGCATCCCAGATGTGCATGGAGTAGTCATTTATAATCCCTATTTTTCCAGGAAGGAAATTGAGGCTTTTGGTACCGATGTAACACACCCAGCTTTTTGTATACTTCCTTACGACTTCTTGTTTCTTTCCTGACATCTAGAAAATTTCTCAGTGTCAGTGTGTGAAGACAGGAAGGATGGGTGTAGTGGAAAGATTGTTGAACTGTAAGTCAGGTTCTAACCCCCCCCTCCCCTTCCCTTCTGCCCTTCCTTCCACCCTTTCTTCTAGTTTGTAAGATCTGGGGCTTGGCCTGGAGAAGGTGACACTATGATGTGGTGATGAGGATCCTGAGCCCTGGCCTCAGACACTCTTGGGGTTGCATCCTGGTTCTGCCATTTGCTCATCCAGGGGCCTTGGGAAGTGGTATCCTTTTCTAAGCCTCAGTTTCCTCATCTGGGGATGGTGACTGTCATCTTCCACTGTTGTGGGGACTGAGTGACGTGACACATGGTAAAGTACCTGGTAAGTATCATTACATGTGAACTAAAAGTTAGAGATCATTTTATGTTATTCTCTTTTTCTCAGACATTCTTGTTTTCCCTTAATGAGTTGGTGGTTTTAAAGCCTTTTTTTGAGGGGAGTATCACAGAGTTTGTTGAGAGTCTGATGGATGTTCTAGACTGTCTCCCAGGAAAGTACATGTTCACCCCAAATCATATTCAATTTCAGAGGATTCAGGCAGGACCTTCTAAAGCTCCTTGTCTGTGAACTCCAGAAGGAAATGCTGTCAGACGATTGTGGCCTCCTTTCTGGAGGGACCCTGCCTTATCTACTCTCTTCCCCCTGGCCCTTAGCTGAGGCCGGGGTGCATGGAGCAGCCCTCCCTGAGGGCTGGGGGATGGGCTTTCTTTTCCTCCTCCACTCCATCTGCTAACAAGCAGCCTCCTACTTGCTTGGCCCTGGAGTTGCTGCCCAGAACACACACCAGCAATGTCCTTCAGGAGTGAGCTGCCCGGGGAGCAGGGAAAATCAGTCTTTGTCTTCCTGGCTGACTTATTTCAGGGATAAGAGAGGGATGAAGGGAGAGGGAGACCCTGGGATTCCAGGAATGACCAAGCTCCTGTGTATTGATGGCCTGCTGTGTGCCAGGAACTGTCCTAGGTGCTTTGTAGTCTTTTTAAAAATAAATTTATTTATTTTATTTATTTTTGGCTGTGTTGCATCTTTGTTGCTGCCCGCGGGCTTTCTCCAGTTGCGGCGAGTGGGGGCCACTCTTTGTTGCAGTGCGTGACCTTCTCATTGCGGTGGCTTCTCTTGTTGCGGAGCATGGGCTCTAGGCGCGTGGGCTTCAGTAGTTGTGGCACGCGGGCTCAGTAGTTGTGGCTCGCGAGCTCTAGAGTGCAGGCTCGGTAGTTGTGGCTCACGGGCTTTGTTGCTCCGTGGCATGTGAGATCTTCTCGGACCAGGGCTCGAACCCGTGTCCCCTGTGTTGGCAGGCGGATTCTTATCCACTGCGCCACCAGGGAAGTCCCTTTGCAGTCATTTCTGATCCTCACAAGAACCCTACCAGGTGGATGTGGCTTTCACTCTCACTTTACAGATGAGGAAATTGAGGCTGAGAGAAGTTAACTGAGCAGGGCAAGTGGCAGAGGTGGGAGTTAGGTCCAGTCCGGCTCAGTCGTGGAGTACCTCTGTGCCGTGCTGTTCCCCGAGACAGAGTCATCTTCCAGGGTGAAGGGTAACTTCACACCCTTTGCTGTTGATAAAGGAAATGCTTTTCCTCCTGGGGCCCAGACATCTGCAGATGCCGGCTTTGTTATGGGCTCTAGATGGCCTTCTCAGTGCTGAACTGCAGATGTGTATTTTTAGAAAAGGAAGAGACTTCTGTGTCTGCTGTTTATGTACAGAGGCATATCAGTTTCTGAAGACTAAAACCAGCTAAAGCAGCCAAGTTGTCTGCCCTGGTTGATGTCCAAATGCTGGTGGCCGATCTCCCAGTTGGCTGATATTTGCTGTGATGGCTTGAGGGGCAGGGCTGACACTCGGGTCTCTTTTGTTGATAGACTGAGCGCTGAGTCCCCGAAGGGATCTGTGTCTGCTTTCTCCTGAGTCTGGGCTTGCCACCAGCACAGCTCTTGGCATATCGGTAGCTGGTTAGGCGACATCCTTCTCTTCCCTTTCCCTGTTTGCATTTTCCCCTTTCTATCCCCACCCACTGGTCTTTCCCCCTCTGTAAGACCAGCTGCATTTTAAGTTCTAGTTATTGTCAAAGAGGTATAGTTCATGTGCCACACTGAGATTGGCCACATAATTCCTGTAAAGAACCATGCACTGGTTGCTTGGAGTGCACGGGGCCAAGCTGCCATTCCTGGAAGCAAGGGCAGTGCACAGCGATGTTGGGGTCCCTCTCTGTCCCCATTGTCTGCCTACGTTTATAGCTGACAGACACCAAGTGCTCCTTATGTGCCAGGCAATGGCTCCATGGATTATCTGTCCACTCCTTCCATCAGCACTGTGAGGGTAGTTCTGGGATTATCTGGATTTTCCAGATGAGAAAAGTGGGGCTTGGATAGGCCCATGACCTGCCCAAGGTCACATGCTGGGATAGTGCCATGTGGGAGCTGAGGTGCATGTATGTCTGAGGAGAGGATGAGTCAGCTCAGAGCAGGAGGAGGGTGGGGTGTGCCACCCTGAGGCACATCGTCTTGCTCCCAGGAGGCTGTCATTCGGTGTGGCACAGGTGAACCAGAATTCCAGGTCCTCTGGAGGATTAGTCTTGTTGACCTTCTCTGCCCTGACAAAGAGGATTTGGATGGGATTTCCCTCCAGTGGGGATTTTGTCTTCGGGAGGGCTGCAGAACTGGGCCTGCTGCTCCCGAGAGGTGCTGCGTCATTCCTGCTCACCCCGCCGCTGGCACCTCTCACACCGTTCCCCCTTATAACAATGCATCGGAAGGACACTGGGGAGAAAGAGGCTACATTTTGTGCTGCCCTGTGAGGGTCTATAGATAGAATGTTAAGTAACCACTTGTAAGATGCTTCCTTCTCTTATTTTGGTAGTTCAGCTGATGCCCTTCATTCTTTTCATTTCATGCATTCATTTATTCATTCATCAGTTATCTGTTGATTAGTATGATTAAAGCACACACATATGCCAATAGCATTCCCTTAAAGGATGCTCCCTTTCTGGGGACAGAAAGACCCAGAACCAGTCAGTGTGCTAAGGCCTTTTCCTGTATTATCTCAGAACAGCCCTGGGAGGTAGGTAGGAAACTGAAGAAAAGAAGGGCAGTAGAGCCTAGTGATTAAGAGAGAGCCCAGGTGGAGGGCTGCCAGAGTGGGAACCTCTGCTCTGCTGCTTGCTGTCTGTGGACTTGGGCAAATCACTCAGCATTTCAGATCTTCTGTTTTCTCATCTGTGAAATGAGGATGACAGTGCCTGCCTCATAGGATTTTGAGGATCAAATGAGACAATGTTTGTAAATTTCACATTTCTCTGGTACATGGTAAGAACTCCCTAAAAGGTAGCTATTTTTCCTTTTATTATTTTTAGGTACTCTTATCTCCTTGCTTTACAGATACAGAAACTGAGCCTTGGGGAGGCTGTCCCAGCCCAGCCCAAGCCCAGGTCACAGTGAATACTGCAATGGACAGTAACATATTAATTGCCATTACATGCACAAGTAGAGTGCCATGAAGAAGTTCAAAGGAGGGGAGTGACGCCTGCTTTGTGTGGCTGGAGAGAGAAGCTGCAGTCGGGCTGGTGTGGCATTGGGGTGGACTTCATGGAGGAGATGGTATTGGACGGATTGGTCCATCTGGATGAGAGGAAACGGGGAAGTTAAACATTGTTGGTGGAGGGAACAGCAAGGGCACATGCTCAGCCAGGAGGATTGGGTGGTGTGTGTGTTTGGGGACCCTGGGATTCCTCTGATTCAGAAGAGAGCAGGGCTGTGTAAGCCCCAGGGGGGTGGGGCGTGGGCTGGGTTTGTTCTGACCTAAAATAGTGCCTGCATCTGGGAGGGGCTCCCTATAGAGTTGTTCAGCCCAGCTGAATGGCAGTGTCTGGAGGGGGTGGAGTTTTAGTTGGTGAAGGGGAGTGACTTGGGGGAAAGGAATTTTGGACTTCAGTAGGAGAAGTTGATTTCTGCCCACAGTGCGACCTGGGACTGTTTATTTCTGCTGTAGAACGCCAGCCCTCTCAGCCGCCTTACTTAAGCTGTAAGTCACTCTAGACACTAGTTTTGATTTTGCCTGGACTGTGAACAGATACTCCCTGAGCTTTTGGTCAGCATTCTGATGGTGATAGAACATTACAGGACTGGGTGGCCACCTCTCTTCCTGGGGTCATTTAAATTTGAGACCATAGGACCTTGAGCCAAGTAAAAACTTGTTTGAAGTAAATGTCGTGGGTGGCCCTGTGGTTTTCCCAATCATGTTTGTCTCCTTTACTCTCTTCCAGTTTTTCCTTATTTTTTGTGGTCAAGTTCTTACCATAGGTAGTTCTCAAGCCTTATTAGCTCATCAGCCAAGGTGAATGCTCCTTACTTCATGTAACATGGGGTTAGAGAAAGGTTTGTTGTGTATGTGGTGTGGTTGCTGCCTAGGTGAGCACTTTGTGAAAGAATCTTGCCTACAATGATTTCTTTGTGAGGCAAAGAATTACTTTAGTTTTTTTTTTGTTTGTTTTTTTAACATCTTCATTGGTGTATAATTGCTTTACAATGGTGTGTTAGTTTCTGCTGTATAACAAAGTGAATCAGCTGTACATATGCATATCCCCATATCTCCTCCCTCTTATATCTCCCTCCCTCCCACCCTCCCTATCCCACCCCTCTAGGTGGTCACAAAGCACCCAGCTGATCTCCCTTTGCTATGTGGCCGCTTCCCACTAGCTATCTACTTACATTTGGTAGTATATATATGTCCATGCCACTCTCTGTTTGTCCCAGCTTACCCTTCCCCCTCCCCGTGTCCTCAAGTCCATTCTCTATGTCTGTGTCTTTATTCCTGTCCTGCCCCTAGGTTCTTCATAACCATTTTTTTTTTTAAGATTCCGTATAGATGTGTTAGCATACGGTATTTGTTTTTCTCTTTCTGTCTTTCTTCACTCTGTATGACAGACTAGGTCCATCCACCTCACTACAAATAACTCAATTTTGTTTCTTTTTAATGGCTGAGTAATATTCCATTGTATATATGTGCCACATCTTCTTTATCCATTCATCTGTTGATGGACACTTAGGTTACTTCCATGTCCTGGCTATTGTAAATAGAGCTGCAATGAACATTTTGGTACGTGACACTTTTTGAATTATGGTTTTCTCAGGTATATGCCCAGTAGTGGGATTGCTGGGTCGTATGGTAGTTCAATTTTTAGTTTTTTAAGGAACCTCCATACTGTTCTCCATAGTGGCTGTATCAATTTACATTCCCACCAACGGTGCAAGAGGGTTCCCTCTTCTCCACACCCTCTCCAGCATTTATTGTTTGTAGATTTTTTGATGATGGCCATTCTGACCAGTGTGAGGTGATACCTCATTGTAGTTTTGATTTGCATTTCTCTAATGATTAGTGATGTTGAGCATTCTTTCATGTGTTTGCTGGCAATCTGTATATCTTCTTTGGAGAGATGTCTATTTAGGTATCCTGCCCATTTTTGGATTGGGTGGTTTATTTTTTTGATATTGAGCTTGCATGAGCTGCTTGTAAATTTTGGAGATTAATCTTTTGTCAGTTGCTTCGTGTGCAAATATTCTCTGCCATTCTGAGGGTTGTCTTTTTGTCTTGTTTATGATTTCCTTTGCTGTGCAAAAGCTTTTAAGTTTCATTAGGTCCCATTTGTTTATTTTTGTTTTATTTCCCTTTCTCTAGGAGGTGGGTCAAAAAGGATCTTGTTGTGATTTATGTCATAGAGTTTCTGCCTGTGTTTTCCTCTAAGAGTTTTATAGTATCCAGTCTTACATTTGGGTCTTTGATCCATTTTGAGTTTATTTTTCTGTATAGTGTTAGGGAGTGTTCTAATTTCATTCTTTTACATGTAGCTGTCCAGTTTTCTCAGCACCACTTATTGAAGAGGCTGTCTTTTCTCCATTGTATATTCTTGCCTCCTTTATCAAAAATAAGGTGACCATGGGCTTCCCTGGTGGCGCAGTGGTTGAGAGTCTGCCTGCCGATGCAGGGGACGCGGGTTCGTGCCCCGGTCCGGGAGGATCCGCGGCTGGGCCCGTGAGCCATGGCTGCTGAGCCTGCGCATCCGGAGCCCGTGCTCCACAACAGGAGAGGCCACAGCAGTGAGAGGCCCGCATACCACACAAAAAAAAAACCCACCAAAAAACAAGCAAACAAACAAACAAAAAAAATAAGGTGACCATATGTGCGTGGGTTTATCTCTGGGCTTTCTGTCCTGTCCCATTGATCTATATTTCTGTTTTTGTGCCAGTACCATACTGTCTTGATTACTGTAGCTTTGTAGTATAGTCTGAAGTCTGGGAGCCTGATTCCTCCAGCTCCGTTTTTCTTTCTCAAGATTGCTTTGGCTATTCGGGGTCTTTTGTGTTTCCATAAAAATTGTGAAATTTTTTGTCTAGTTCTGTGAGAAATGCCATTGGTAGTTTGGTAGGGATTGCATTGAATCTGTAGATTGCTTTGGGTAGTTTAGTCATTTTCACAATGTTGATTCTTCCAATCCAAGGACATGGTGTATCTCTCCATCTGTTTGTATCATCTTTAATTTCTTCCATCAGTGTCTTGTAGTTTTTTGCATATAGGTCTTTTGTCTCCTTGGGTAGGTTTTTCCTAGGTATTTTATTCTTTTTGTTGCAGTCTTAAATGGTAGTGTTTCCTTAATTTCTCTTTCAGATTTTTCATCATTAGTGTATAGGGATGCTAGAGATTTCTGTGCATTAATTTTGTATCCTGCTACTTTACCAAATTCATTGATGAGCTCTAGTAGTTTTCTGGTAGCATCTTTAGGATTCTCTATGTGTAGTATTATGTCATCTGCAAACAATGACAGCTTTACTTCTTCTTTTCTGATTTGGATTCCTTTTATTTCATTTTCCTCTCTGATTGCTGTGGCTAAAACTATGTTAAATAGGAGTGGTGGGAGTGGGCAACCTTGTCTTGTTCCTGATCTTAGTGGAAATGGTTTCAGTTTTTCACCATTGAGAATGATGTTGGCTCTGGGTTTGTCATATGTGGCCTTTATTATGTTGAGATAAGTTCTCTCTATGCCTACTTTCTGGAGGGTTATTACTTTACTTTTGAACATCTGTGCCCTAACATATGATTCTTTGGGAAGTTTTCATCATTGGATTTTCCAAGAGCAAGATTGGAAGCTCTTTAAAACAGGGATCTGCTCCCTCACTGTATGTGGTCCAGCCATGGCTTGTGGGAATTAACCAGTGGATTTCTGATCTCTGGGCTAAGCAGTTGTTCCTTCCCTCCTGTTTGGTTTCTTGACCTTATTAAGAAGTGACTGTCAGAGGATAAATATTGGTGTGTTATAGATCCCAGGAGCAATTAGTTATCTTTGCACTAAATTGATTTTAAACTGGAGGTAATGCTCCAGATCATCTTTTACTGACTGTCTCTGCTGTGATATTTATCCCTACCATGCTGATTCCATTCCCAGCTCCAACTTGATTTAAAAAGAATGATTTTATTGGGACTTCCCTGGTGGCACAGTGGATAGGACTCTGTGCTCCCAATGCAGGGGGCCTGGGTTCCATCCCTGGTCAAGGAGCTATATCCCACACACATGCCCCAACTAAGGAGGCCTGGAGCTGCAACTAGGAGCCCTGGAGCTGCAACTAAGGAGCCCACCTTCTGCAACTAAGACCCCATGCAACCAAATAAATAAATAAATACTTTTTTAAAAAAGGTTTTTATCACCATCTTCTCTGAACCACAAACAGCACTTTAAAGGGAGGCAAAGGATGGGAATGAAGATCTGCAGTTTTAAATAATGTTATGAAAGATTGAAACCATTAAGAAGACAGGGATAACTCTCATCTTAGTGGAAGCAATTCAAGTAGGTTTTCACGATGAGTAGGAGTGTACTCTCTCCACTCTGTAGTTTCCTCATCCTTGAGCGAGAGAGGTTCTCATACAAAACAAGAACAAAACCAACAACAAACACAATAACCAGAAATCACAAGACTTCAGAGCAGGTGAAGTGACTGCAGTCACATCTTTTCTCTTCCCTCCCAAAGCACTCATGTTTGTGTTGGCTTGTCTTCCAGAGACATGAATGGTGCTCAGGAAGGAACGTGTGTTTGTTTGCAGATATTACCGCCATGTGATTTCTGAATAGCATATGCTCTGTGGTTGGAGACACAGTTCATCAGTAGAGAATATGGTCACCCTCCTCTCCAGGGAAAACCTACTGGTGCTCTTACAGCTCTCCCTCTTTCTTGTAATCCTCCTCCCTCTCTGGACACTTGCTCTGTTACTGTAGTGCTCAGTGCATCTTCCTTCCCCCCACAGTGTATCATTAAACTCTCCTCCTTTTCCAGTGGCATATTTTCCTAAAGTTATGATAAGCACTTGTTCTAGAGGGTTCTGCAGGTTTTCTGTGCAGAGGCAGGTAATGCTGGGTTGAGAAGTATTAATGAGAAACAAAAGGGTCTTGTGAGTGAGGTAAGCAGTAGGGCTAAGTGTTAGAGGACCATTTACCATGTAGGGGCTCTGAGCAGCAGGAGGTAGTTTGGAAGGGGTGGGTCTCACATGCGAGGCACTTAGCCTTTGAGGCACTGTGGGATGTTCACAGGTGTTAGTGGGTACTGTCGAGGGGACCCCATTGTCCTTTGGAGATATGGGACCAGCCCTTTGCACAGTCATTGCTGACTCCTCTTGATCAATGTGTCTGCTGGCCAAGGTAATAGGCCTTCTTAGAAAAGAAAGTGTGACAGGATCTGGATTCTTAAACCCATCCTTGTATCTCTCATGATGTTCAGAGAGTTTGATTTCTTCATGGAGTCTGTCTTAGAGCAGATTTATTTTATTTTTCCCTGAATGACTCTAATGATAGGAGTTGTACTATTAATACAGATGCCTATGAGTTGTCGTCACAGGGGTTTTTATCATTTCACATGTGCATTCTCACACGTTGATGCATTTTTGGCTCCTTGCTGCCTATGAACTGCCAGCAGTTGGATTGATTTTACATGATCTGGTTGAGCCCCTGGGTGAGGGCTGATGGAAAGTTTCTTTGATCCAGAGGAGGTCTGTGTTCTGTGTTCCTCTGGACTCTCTGTCATTGTTATAACTATGATCTCTCCCAGTAAGTTTGTGTCTTACCTGTGCCTTTTTTAAAAATATTTACTTATTTATTTGGTTGCACCGGGTCTTAGTTGTGGCATGCATGTGGGATCTAGTTCCCTGACTAGGGATCGAACCCGGGCCCCCCTGCCTTGGGAGCGCGGAGTCTTATCCACTGTGCCACCAAGGAAGTCCCTTACTTGTGTCTTAAAAGACGAACAACAGAAAAGTTTACCAGCCAGAAGCCTTGGGTATCACTCTGCCTGTAGCCAGGGAATTGAACTGTTGTCTTTCCATGCACCATTGAGCCCTTCTTTTGGCACAGAGAGATGTCAGAGTCAGTCTCTCTCTCGAAGAGTCTTGCTGCTCTGAAACCTGTGACCTCCCTCACTTCTCAAAATTGCCTTTGTCAAGCTCCAGAGGTGGTGGAAGTACTAATGGGGGAGCGTCAGAGAATCTGCTCGGCAAAATTTGAACTGGAAGAATCGCTTAGACTATAAAGTGGCTTTCTGGGGCAGTTGATGGGCAACTTATCCTTTTGCTGCTATAGCTTAGATTTTAAAATTGTGGGATCTAGAGCCTGACTCTGGGTTTATATCTTGGTTCTGTCACTTAACTGGCAATTTTCCCATTTGTAAAATGGATTTAAACAATAATACTTATCTTAAAGGGATTGGAGGAGAATTAAATGACATAATACCTTTAAAGCACTTAGGGGCTGGGCACATAGTAAGCTTACAATAAGTTTTCTTTCATGATGTTGAAAATTCTTCAGAGTAGCCTTAACTCCGTGTTCTGAGAATCTTGCAAGTCCTTCTCAGTATGTAGACAGCATTCTGCTTGGGTGTGCATTTGTAGGAAGCTACAAGCTCCAGGAGAGCTGGGTTATATATGCTTTTGTTTGTCGTATAATGGAGAACACAGGGGACAGTATCTGACCTATAGTAGGTGTTTAATAAATCCTTGTGGAATGAATGAATGAAGCTGTGAGCAGATCAAGAACAGGAATATGGCTGGGTGGGATGTTTGGGGGATTTTTATTAGTTTGTAGCTACAGGAAACTTCATCATCCTGGAGATCATGAGAGGTAGGTAGCAAATTTGGGAGGAGGGGTGGAAATTCTTCTTCTTTTTTTTTTTTTTTTCTTTTAAACAGCTTCATTGGCATACAGAAAACTGCACATGTTAAGTTGTACAATATGATAAATTCTGATGTCTGTATACACCTGTGAAGCCATCACCACAATGTTAGGGGAATTCTTAATGCCTGTCTCAAAAGTCTTTTGTTTCTGGGTAGCTGATCAGCCACTTCCCCCTCTGCCTTGCATGTGGCTCTCTGCCTCTTGGGGACGGAAGGGGAGTCTGCTTTTCTCCTCTTTACATCATTCCTTCCCAGCTGCCATCCGCATTTTTACATTCTTGCCAGTGAACTTTTAGATGATTATAGAGTGTGTGTGTGTGTGTGTGTGTGTGTGTGTGTGTGTGTGTGTCTGTCTGTCTGTCTGTCTGTCTGTCTGTCTGTTGAGTGTCTGTCCCCATCGGATTGCAGCTTGGGGAGCACAAGGACTATTATCAGTTTTCAGTTTTGTTCAGTGTTTTATTCTCATTGCCTCCCACGGTCCCTGGCACATGGGAGGCACTCATTGGAGAGGTAATGCATGAGTGAATGAACTATTGCTCCAGAAGATACATGTTGCTGTTGGGCCTGAATTGGGAGCAAAGGAAACAGTTGTTTTGAGACTCAAAAGTTATTCTTACCTTCAGCAGAGGGAAATCAAAGGAAAGAAAGGCCTCCTTGGGTCTGAATGACTTTAACTTCATTACTGATGGGAGACCAAGGAGAGCCTGGAAATGCAGGGAATCTAACCTGATACAAGCCAGACCCAAAGATGAGGTGTGTGCAGATCTCCTCTGTTGTTCTGAGACTCAGCTGTTCTATGCAAGGGTAAACATTTATGTTGGGGCTCTGTTAGTTGTGTTTTGTTTTGTTTGTTTGTCTTACTGCAGTTTCTCTACTACAGGCTGCCGTAGAAGGGGGCTTTAACCGGACATGCTGTCAGAGGGACCCCCCCACCCCATCCTTTTTCTCTCCAGCTTGTGGTATTTCTACTAGCCGTCCCACAGCCCCCCGCCCCAGGTGTAAATGGTAGTAAATTTTCAGAGCCAGCTCTGATTCCCTCAGAGAAAAGTCTCTCTTAGGTACTTAAAGGAAGAATGACAAAAATAATAATTAAGAATGACACAACCAGGTAAGTGGTCTGTGGTGTGCATTTTGGCGAGAGTCAACATTTTAGAGCAGTAAATACTCACTGTGGTGGAGAAGAATGAACAAAACAGGCTTTTAAAACCCCCATTACAGAAAGAAAGGGGAGGGGTGGGAAGCAAGAGAGAACATATTTGTGCTGGTGAAGCTGATTTTCTACTAAATATTTACAGAAGAGGTGGATACCAGATTCATTTAGAATTATTATTTCTTTCAGATGCTAGGAGGCAGCTGGTTGGTTTGGGATGAAATGAGGTGGTTTCAGAGGTACCACTTAAGAAGGTTCTGGAACTTTTTTGCACGATGAGGTTGTATTTTGTACAGGTTTCATCCCAGGTGCTTTACTCCCTAGATATCCATCCATCCATCCTTCCATCTGTCCATCATTCTTGACTGCCTGTTATGTATGAGGCTTATCCGTACACTAATTTGTCCATCCATCCATCTGTGTATCCATCTATCCTATTATTGACTGCCTGTTACATACCAGGCACCGTCCCCACCCCTCCTTCCATGCACCTACCCATTCTCAACCTATTCATCCTCCAGCCATTCAGAATTATTGATTGCCTGTTATGTGCCAGGTACTGTTCTAGGCCTTAGAACCCAGAGTAAGAAATAATTTAGCAGAGGAAACAGGCTCATGAACAAGATTGGTTTATTGTTTTTCAGCTTTGATGTGAGGTTATTAATGACTGACTGACACCTCAACATCACCATTTGTAATGCTATAAAGTCACAGGCTGTGTCTGCTTTTTGCTTATGTTTGTCTCTCCAGACTAGTGTATCAGGCACATAGATGCTCAAGACATAGTTTTTTGAGTGAATAACAGAATAAATGAGTGATCTATATAGTGTGGGACACGCTGTAAGAGGAGTATAATCACAGCTGTGAGAAGTCACACAGAAGGCAGAATTACTGACACCCATCCCATTTCTGGGCCGAGTAATGAAGAGCGAGGGCTGGACACGCATGCCATTGAGTTTGCTGTTTGTGCATTGGCTCATGCACTTGCTGACATTTTTGAGCCGCTCCTCTGTAGTGACCTGTGATTGAGTATAGGACTATCAAGGTCTCTGACTTCTTGGAGCTGCCACACTGAGCAAGTGTGAAAGGTGCGCAGAGGGAGAAATCTGGGTGCCCTGGGCACACATGGGGGCCAGCCTGGGCCAGTGCAGGATGGCGAGGCAGAGTGTGTGCAGCTGGGAGGGATGGCAGGTGCCGGTAGTGTCGGGTGGGGTGGAAGAGGGCCTGGGAGTGCGCTGATCTGGGAGGGAAGCAGGGACTACCTGGGTGTGGAGAGGTGCTCTCAGTGAGGCCAGGGCCAGGCCGGCTAGGGTATCTGAAGAGCAAGCATTCCTTTTTGTGTTGTTGCAGAAGCCCTAGATTTTGGCCACAATGTGACTTAAAGGCTTAGGCTTCCTAAGAAAGGAGGTGTATTAGAATCCTGGGGCTGCCATAACAAATTACCACAAACTGGGTGGCCCAGAACAACAGGAATTTATTCTCTCATGGTTCTAGAGGCTAGAAGTCTGAAATCAGGGTGTTGACAGGACTGTGCTCCCTCTGAAGGCTCTGTGGAAGGATCTTTCCTTGCCTCTTCCTAGCTTCAGTGGCTCCTGGCAATCCTTGGTGCTGCTTGGCTTGTAACTGCATCACTCCAGTCTCGGCCGCCTCCTTCCCAGTGTGTCTGTGTCCTCTCCTCTGCTTATGAGGACACCAGTCCTTGGATTTAGGTCCCATTCTAATCCCATATGACCTTATCTTAGCTAATTACAGCTGCAAAGACTGTTTCCAGATAAAGTCACGTTCTGAAGTTCCAGGTGGACACGAACTTGGGGGACATTATTCAGCCCACTGCAGGAGGGAGGGGATATTGAAGTTGGTGGAGGCGTGCTGAGAGGCTTCCTGTGGACCTTCTCATTCCTCAGGGCTTCTGGGTTGACAAGAGGCAGGATACAGGTGGTGGGGAGGGTGGACCAGCAGTGGCTGGAATTCCAGTCTCTAGGGAGGGCTCCTGGCTATAGGACCCTCCTCAGCCTAAAGGAAGCTGTGAGACCACAAGAGGTGGCCCTGCTCGGTGCATTCCCTGACTCATGTTCACCCTGTCCTTCCTGCAGCGAGGGGGACAGATGTCAGGGTTCCTTACTGGCTGTCCCCGGAGCACCTTGAAAGAGGAGGAAGTGTCCACAGGAATAAAATGGCCAGAATAATTAACGACCCTAGCCGACAATGACCTAGGGTTTTTCCAGGCTCCTTTTCTTCTCTGGGAACAGTTTCCTGCTTCTTTCTTGGAGGCTTGTTGCCAGGGACTTTCCGGGTCCAGGATGGGACATCGCTTTCCTTTTCTTTCTTGTGTCCCTGCTTTCTCAGGTTCAGTGTCAGTAGTTTCCTCCAGTCCCCTTGCATTTAAACAAATGACTCAACAATGTCTTCCTATAACAGTGGTTCTTAAAATTACTATGATTTCCAAATTTGATTGCCAATCTGGAAATTTTATTTTCAGATCTGATTTCCAGATTTAATTCCCAGAATTTCTGATTCAAAAAGTCTGGGGAGATCTGGTTCAGGTGACCTTCCAAAGCCAAATCAAGAAACATTGCCCCCAAAGGTATGTTTCTGTGTGTGTGTGTTTTCCCTCAAGTGGTACCTGGTGTATTAGAAAGGATGGCTTCTGCATTTGCAAGATGTAATTTGTCACCAGTTTATGTATTTAAAGTTCTGACCTAGATATGCTGTCTAGGTATACAAATGCAAATTCTTTGCCTATCATTTGCCTATAGGCAAAGTGATTTAAGATAGAAATAGTGGTACCTTGAAAACATTGTAGGCATTCTGTTGGATGAGGAAGAAAGTGAGTGGGGAAAGTGTGTCTTGTGGCTTCAAGGCTAAACCTAGGAAATGGGGTTCCCATTGTTTGATTTCTTGAGTGTAATGGAGTGAATAAAGGGATGGCTGGTCTTCATTTCAGTGATCCAGCTTTCCCTTTATGTAAAAAGAGGGTTGCAGGGTTTGTCACTCTTCTGACTCAACTCTTAAAAAGAGTCACTTGAATTAATTAATTTATTTAAACTATCCTTTTATGAACAAAACACATTGGCTACTGCCTGCTTGGTGTTTCATATGTCATTGGTAGTACACATTAAACAGCCACGAAAATCAAAGGAAATTACCTATCGTGTAAAGGGATGGGAAGGGAAGTTCTAGGAGGCGGGAGAGCTTACCATTGAGAGTGGGTGGGGGATAAGGGGAGGCCACTTCCCGGAGGAAGTGATCCTCTGAGCAGAATCTGAAGGGTGACAGCAACAAGGTGGAGAGGGTTGGGGGAGTGCTGTCGGCAGACGGAAGGTGCTGGGCTTTGTGGCTGGAGGGGTCCCGGCACATTAGAGGATCTGAGCTGGCCAGAGGGCCGAGGGAGGGCGAGGCCAGTGGCATGTGCCCTTGAGGCGAGTTTCGCCCACCCACAAACTCTAGTCAGATTTGTAGTTATTTTGAGATGAAAGGGAAGAATTACAGTTGGGAAGCGTTTGGAAGGGGGGCCGTGACAAGATCAGATACGCTTTTTTTTGTTTGTTTTTTTCAGCCATTCCTCGGCATGTGGGATCTTCCCGGACCGGGGCACGAACCCGTGTCCCCTGCATCGGCAGGCAGACTCTCAACCACTGCGCCACCAGGGAAGCCCCCAGATATGCTTTTTGAAAAGGTCATCCTGGGCAGCTGAGTGGCACATGGTCTGGAGGGGAGTGGGAGGGGCTGGGCAGACCAGTGAGGAGTGCAGGCCAGAGACGGTGCCGGCCTGGGCCCCGTGATGCTGCAGCAGTGGAGCTCTTCCTCAGGGTGCCAGCTGGAGGAAAGGAGAAAGTTACTGCAGGTGGGAAAGCAGTGTCGGGCATGCCTGTGCCCAGGGCTGGCTACTTCATCTGTGGGGCCCCTTGTTCGTAAAGCCCGAATGAGTGCTGATAAAGGTATTAAAATGTAAGGCCTTTTCTTTTATGGTCTCTCTCATAGTGTGTGTTTATTTGTTTTTTAATTTGTCATTTAATGCTATTTTAAAGAAAGAACAATCAAAAATTTAAACTATTAGTATGAATTTTACTGTTCATCTTGATATTGTGCAATGCCCATTTTAAATGTAAATGTGAAATCAGCTGACTTGTATGTAGAATCACTGAAATTATACAATTCGTATTGCATAGCTCATATGCATATTAATTTTGCTCTGACCAGAACACTGCACAAAATGACTCAACTGGTTTTTTTAAAAAATAGTTTTTATTTTATTATTATTTTTATTTATTTATTTATTTATTTTTTTTGCGGTATGCGGGCCTCTCACTATTGTGTCCTCTCCCGTTGTGGAGCACAGGCTCTGGATGTGTAGGCTCAGCGTCCATGGCTCACGGGCCCAGTCGCTCTGCGGCCTGTGGGATCTTCCCGGACCGGGGCACGAACCCGTGTCCCCTGCATCGGCAGGCGGACTCTCAACCACTGCGCCACCAGGGAAGCCCCTGTAAATAGTTTTCCTATTGAGGTACAATTGACATATGACATTATATTAGTTTCAAGTGTACATTGTAATGATTCAATAGTTGTATATATTGCAAAATGATCATCACAATAAGTCTAGTTAAAATCTGTTACTATATGTAGTTACAAATTTTCTTTTCCCTTGTGTTGAGAACTTTTAAGATGTACTCTCTTAAAAATGACAAAAAAAACCACACACACACACAAAAAACACAAAGGGGCTTCCCTGGTGGCGCAGTGGTTGAGAATCTGCCTGCCGATGCAGGGGACGTGGGTTCGTGCCCCGGTCCGGGAAGATCCCACATGCCACGGAGCGGCTGGGCCCGTGAGCCATGGCCGCTGAGCCTGCGCATCCGGAGCCTGTGCTCTGCAATGGGAGAGGCCACAACAGTGAGAGGCCCGCGTACCGCAAAAAAAAAAAAAAAAAAAAAAAAATGAAATTCATGTATGCAATGCAGTTTTTTTTTTTTTTTTGCGGTATGCGGGCCTCTCACTGCTGTGGCCTCTCCCGTTGCGGAGCACAGGCTCCGGACGCGCAGGCCTAGCGGCCATGGCTCACGGGCCTAGCTGCTCCGCGGCATGTGGGATCCTCCCGGACCAAGGCACGAACCCGTGACCCCTGCATCGGCAGGCGGACTCTCAACCACTGCGCCACCAGGGAAGCCCTGCAATGCAGTATTTTTAAGTATAGTAACCATGCTGTACATTACATCCCCGTGACTTTATTTTATAATGGGAAGTTTGTGCCTTTTGACCACCTTCACCCATTTTGCCTGTCTGTCACCCCCTGCCTCTGGTAACCACCAGTCTGTTCTCTGTATCTATGAGGTAGTGGGGTTTTTTTTTCCCCCTAAGATTCCACATATAAGTGAAATCCCACATCATTTGTCTTTCTGTGACTTATTTCACTTAGCATAATGTTCTCAAGGTCCATCCAGGTTGCCACAAATAGCAAGATTCCATTCTTTTTTATGGATGAATAATATTCCAGCATGCGCGCACGCACACACCCACGCACACCTGCACACCCACATCACATTTTCTTTATCCGTTAATGGACACGTAGGTTGTTTCCATGTCTAGGGTATTGTAAATAATGCTGCAAAGAACATGGGGTTCATATATCTTTTTGCATCGCAGATCTTCCTTGACTTATGATGGGGTTATGTCCTGATAAACCCATTGTAAGTTGAAAATGTAAGTAAAAAATGCATTTAATACATCTTACCTACTGAATATCATAGCTTAACCTAGCCTACCTTAAATATGCTCAGACACTTACATTAGCCTACAGTTGGGCAAAATTATCTAACGCCAAGCCTATTTTGTAAGTGTTGAATATCTCATGTAATTTATTGAATATTGTAAGTGAAAAACAGAATTGTTGTCAGTGTATCAGTTGTTTACTCTTGTGATTGTGTGGCTGACTGGGAGCTGTGGCTTCCTGCCACTGCCCAGCATCATGAGAGAGTCTCATATTGCATACTGCTAGCCTGAAAAAAAAAAAATCAAAATTCAAAATTTGAAGTATGGTTCCCACTGAGAGTATTTTGCTTTTGCACCATTGTAAGTTGAACCATTGTAAGTCAGAGATTATCTGTAGTGTTTTTGTTTTCTTAAGATACGTATCCAGAAGGGGAATTGCTGGATCATTTGGTAGTTCTGTTTTTAATTTTTTGAGAACCCTTCATACTGTTTGCATAGCGGCTGCGCCAGTTTACATTCCCACCAATAATGCACAAGTGCTCCTTTTTCCCCATATCCTTGCCAAAACTTGTTTCTTGTCGTTTTGATAAACAGCTGTTTTAACAGATGTGAGATAATATCGTATTGTGGTTTTGATTTTCATTTCCCTGATGGTCAGTGATGTTGAGCTTCTTTTTATGTACCTGTTGGCTATCTGTTTGTCTTCTTTGGAAAATTGTCTATTCAGATCCTCTGCCCATTTTTAAATTAAACTGTTTGGATTTTTTCTGTTGAGTTGAATGCATTCTTTATATATTTTGGATATTAGCCCCTCATCAGATATATGATTTGCAGATATTTCCTCCCATTCAGTAGGTTGCCATTTCATTTTGTTGATGGTTTCCTTTGCTGTGCAGAAGTTTTTAGTTTGATGTAGTCCCACTTGTTTATTTTTACTTTTATTGCCTTTACTTTTGTTGTCAAATTCAAAAAATCACCTCTAAGACTGATGTCATGGGGCTTACCATGTATGATTTGTTCTAGGAGTTTTATGGTGTGGGGTCTTATAGTCAAGTCTTCAATCCATTTTGAGTTAATTTTTGTATATGGTGTAAGACAGTGGTCCAGTTTCATTCTTTTGCATATGGCTGTCCAGTTTTCCCAACACCATTTACTGAAGAAGCTGTCCTTTCCCCATTGTATATTCTTAGCTCATTTACTAGTAGATTTATTGACTGTATATTGTGGGTTTATTTCTAGGCTCTCTATTCTGTTTCAGTGATCTGAGTGTCTTTTTAAATTTCAATACCACATTGTTTTGATTACTATAGCTTTGTAATATAGTTTGAAACCAGGGAGCATGATACCTCCATCTTTGTTCTTTCTAAAGATTGCTTTGGCTATTTGGGGTCTTCTGTGTTCCATGCAAATTTTAGGATTGTTGTATTTCTGTGAAAAGTGCCCTAATGGAACTGTTTTTATTTCACTTCCTGATACTTGCACATTCTACCAACACTTTCTCCCTTTGGCTTACTGATGAATAAACAAGGACTGAAAGGAAATGGAACTGTATTGCTACATCCTTCTCTGCCCTATTATACTGACTATGACTGCCCTGTCATGGACAATATAATAGTTCACTTATCCAGAGAAATACTGTGAGTAAGGAAGGCCATGGCAGGGTTCCTCAGTCATTCATGTTTCTTAGGATGCTTTTGCCACCTTTTTGCATTTTGCGAGTTCTGGTTTGAAAGGAATGTGTGGCTTCTCAGGGCTGTCAGTGTTCCCACTTATTCAGTTGTAGACGTCACACACTTACCTTGTGCTCCTTCTTAGTCTGGCTCAACTCCCACACATTGTGGGTCCACCAAAGTCCTTTATTCAAGGGCATCACACCCTATGCACATGGGGCCAAAAGGAACCCTGGCAGACATGCATGACACTCATGTTGTAGCTCTTGCCTCAGCTCATATACGTGCTCTATCATCACACCAGACTTCACTTAAAAAACTCAAGTTCAAAGATAAAAATTAAAGAATCTCAAGATGATGACAGGACAGCATTAAACCAAGCAGGCCCTTCCAAGTGTGGGTCCCTGAACGAGGTTGCACACCCCGGAAGCGCCTCAGGTACTCCTGTCTCTCAGGCTTTGTGGGCCTGTATCCTGGATTCAGTGCAGTCTGTGTCAGGTTTACTATTAGCAGGCTCAGAGAAGATTAAATGGGCAGAGCCTGTATTGGCAGCCCCAGCCCAGGCCTGGTCCAGGAACACTTGGCTCCCCAGGTGCTGAAGGTAGCTGCCACTTCTTTGGGAAGCCTGATTTCTGGATCGGTTTCTAGGCAGGCAGGACCATTCTTCAGCTCCAGGTGCCATGAGCCTGGTCTGTACAAATCAAGTCCTAAATAGAGTGGCTTTCCTAGTTGGTTGTTTGGGCTTCACAGTAGGAGATGTGATGGAGAACATTCTTGGGAAAAGGCTCAGGGTTCGGAATTTGTGATTTTTAAATTGAAGTGTGGTTTTCCCTCCTCCCACCTCTACTGTCACTTTGGGAACATTTGTAAACCTTCTGCCAGAAGTCAGAAGTTCCAGCTTGCTCTTTGCAGAGGAGCTCCTTCATGATCTGGAGAGGTTCCATTATTGGTATGAGTACGAGATGTTCTGAAGGTTCAGGTGGTAGCAGTTTTCAAACTTCAGCATGTCTGAAAACTTCTGGGGAGTCCAGATTCCTGGGCCCTAGCCCCAGAAGTTGAATCTAGGTAGCTGGCCTGGGGTCCCTAGGAGAGTCTGTCAAAAGTGATGCTTCACTGTATTTTGAGAAACACTACTCTTTGGTCCCTCAGATTCTGTGATGGTGTGAGGTGAGGGGGGACTCTGAGAACTAGATGAAGCCTGATTTCTTATGTGGACTGGGGGACAGTGCTGGGGAGGGGACAGTTGGGGAAGGAGGCAGTAAAGCGGGGAAATAGGGTTTCCTGTGGAACCTGCGAGGAGGGTGGAATGGTGCCCACCTGGACTTCCCTGCTTGGTCCGGGGGGCACAGCCTCCCCTAAGGGGGCAAGCGGGGAAGTGGCTTATTAAACAGGGGATAAAAGAAAGTGAAACTAACTTTCGAGAACGTTATCAGGTGTGGCTGTGTTCAGAATTGCTAGGTACTTTCTTTCTTCCCCTCAGGAAACATGAATTTAATCCAGGGGCAACAGGCAGATTTTCCTTTTTTAATTGAACTTTTCTGGTGCTGAGCCATGGTATTAGTGAGGAGGAGAGTCTGAGCTGTGCACAGGGATTAGGTGGATTCTTTTTAGATCATAGGAATGGTGGGAGGTCAGCCGGGTGGTGGATATAAAGGTGGGTGGAAGGAGGCCGAGTGGCTTGGTAGTCCTCTCATCTTTACCCAGAAATAAGTCAGCCTGACATTTGATTACGTTATTGCGTAAAACTCTATACTACAAATACCTATCATTTATTGCCTGTTTAGCCAGGCCTGGTGCTAAGCACTTCTGAGCATCATTTCTTTCTTCACAGAAATCCCCAGAGGCAGCTTTCCTTTCTCTCCACACAGGTGGAAACTCAGTACAGAGACCATGTACGGGGCTGAGGTGGGCTTTTGAACCTTGCGAGTTTGTTCCCAAAGCCACAGCTCTTACCCACTATTCTAGGCTTATGTGGCTGGTGGAAAGCCTCGCTTTACTCACCGTGCCTTGTCTTACCTTGACTACCCTTAAATTATCATAGCTGTTGATGAGAACCACCAGTGATATAGCGGATTTCGTGTTTCAGCTCCAGGTTTTGCTGCCCTGGACTTTCTGAGTTAATAACAGTTGAATGGAAGTTGAGCCCTGATTCTTTTGGTTTGTCTGTTGTTTTCTTTTTGTCCTTTGCTGGAAAGCGTTTGGGGGTTATAGGGAGGTGATGGGCCTTGGCTTCCCTTTTCCTGCTTTTCAAGTGAGGTTCTTGCTTGCCTGAATTTGTTCAGTGTGAATGTGATTTCACAGACCCGGGAAGAGGCAGGCCTGAGGGTGTGTAAAGACGGTAAATTATAGAACTTATAGATGCTGCATTTTCTTTTCCCAATTCCAACACCAATCTAAAGACCTGGGAGCAGGAAGATCTGCATCCCAGGATGAGCTGTACCATCCCTAATTTACTATTTTGCAATCGTCCTCTTTTTTATTTAAAAGCTTTACAGTTCTTTTGCTAAATCTCTTAGAAGCCTTTTCTGAGGGAGCAGTATTGGTGTCCTTTCATTATATGCATGAAGGCATGGAGAGAGGACAGTTGCTTGCTAACTCCCTAGTAGAAGTGATGGCACTCAGATCTGCAGCTGTTTAACCAAGTTCTGGATACACATCTGGGTGATGGGCTGTGTCTGTGGATCTAGGATAGGCAGGGTGGCCCTGCTCCAGTTCCTCATCAACTCAGGTTTTCTGGCTCCCTGTCCTGTCTTTGTTTTATTGGCAAGGCCTCTCTTTTATTTATAAACCTCTTCCAAGAAGGTCTGGCTTTCACTGTAAATTTACGACCATAAATTTTGAGATGGTACACGTCACCCTGTTAATCTAATTGAGCCAGCACATCATTGTGAAGACATCATTTTATTTGGGGGGTATTAGTTGCTATGGTTATTTGCCGAGACCAACAGAATCTGTGTTCTCTCAATTGGATTTTTGGAAACTGCTGTCTGAGAATGACAGAGGTGTGCCTCGTTGGAGGAATATCTAGTATATATCCTCACCATTAAAATGATTTTTTTAAAAAAGACACAGAAAAAAATATTTTGGGTGGAGTTTTAGAGCTAGAAGGCCTTAAAGATCAAGTGGTTCATCCTGGTTTTCAAATGACTTTCCTAAGGCCAAGCACATTAAGTAACTCCCTAGGTTCACATGCATGGTTGGTGGGTAAGCAAGGATGCAGCCCATTTCTGGTTCTTGTTTTAGATTCTATTCTGTCCTTTCTGCTACAGTTTAAGTCCTCTCAAGGAATCCATTCTTCCCATATATATATTGAAGTCCTGTATGCCCTAAGCACTGTCCTGGAAGGATAAAGACACTGTGATCTTTGCTCTCAGGGTCTCGGGTGGGAATCCCAAGCCTTGTAGAGTGTGGTGCTTGGACCAGCAGCACTGGCATCACCTGGAAACTTGTTAGAAGTGCAGTCTCAGATTCCCAGGCATACTGAATCAGAATCAACATTTTGACAAGATCCCCAGGTGACTGGGTGCATCTTAGAGCATCTGCTCTAAGAAGGGAGGACATTCTAGAAGCAAAAGCTAAGTCGAGGCCCAAGCTGGGCTTAGTTGTCCCTCCCCCAGTCTGTTCCTCTGCTCAGTCTTGAGCATAATGCAGTGATGTTGACCTAGAGGACACTCACCCTTCTCAGCCTGCACTCTAGCTCCGCCCCCTGGCCCCTCCTGGTCTTCCCAGGACTCATCTGACTCATTCTCCCTGCCAGTCCTTTGGTCTGACTTGTGTGGTCTCTTCTTCATGTCTCCCTCCCACCATTTTCTAAAACATGCCTGTTTTAGGGGCAAAGCACAAATTTCAGCTTCTCAGGAAGCTAGTCACTTCAGGCCTGTGAACCCTGAAAATCCCGTTTAGCTTGATGTCCTGTGAGCACGCTCACTCTTTTATCTGTTTAATTTGGGTCTGGCCTTCTTTCCCAGGCAATTGACATAAAGGGTTTGATGATACCACTCTTTCCCCAGTACATTTAAAAGGTACCGCTTGAGTTTAATAAACTTCTCAAGAAGAAACACATACTGCTTTGAGTTACAGGTCAGTTAAAAAACAGTGTTATTTAGTCCAGGATTTTTGCCTTTGCTTTCATCTGCAATGTGTGAAGGAAATTTTTTTTTTTTGTGGTACGCGGGCCTCTCACTGTTGTGGCCTCTCCCGTCACGGAGCACAGGCTCCGGACGCGCAGGCTCAGCGGCCAGGGCTCATGGGCCCAGCCGCTCCACGGCACATGGGATCCTCCCGGACCGGGGCACGAACCCGCGTCCCCTGCATCGGCAGGCGGACTCTCAACCACTGCGCCACCAGGGAAGCCTGGAAAATTTTAATTTGTAGATGCATTAGGGTTTTCTTTTTTTTTTTAGTAATAATAATAATTTAATGTCAATGGCACATAGTAAATGCTCTATAAACATCTTACTTAATTCTAACAACACTATAAAGTGGTCCTCCTGTTGTTTCTTTTTTTTTTAAACATCTCTATTGGAGTCTAATTGCTTTAGAATGGTGTGTTAGTTTCTGCTTTACAACAAAGTGAATCAGTTATACATATACATATGTTCCCATATCTCTTCCCTCTTGCGTCTCCCTATCCCACCCCTCTAGGTGGTCACAAACCACCTAGTTGATCTTCCTGTGCCATGCGGCTGCTTCCCACTAGCTATCCACCCTACGTTTGGTACTGTATATATGTCCATGCCACTTTCTCACTTCGTCACAGCTTACCCTTCCCCCTTCCCATATCCTCAAGTCCATGCTCTAGTAGTCTAGGACTTTTGCCTTTGCTTTCCTCTGCAATGTGTGAAAGGAAAATTTTAATTTGTAGATGCATTAGGGTTTTCTAAGCATGTGAGGAAAACCCTTACGGACTCAAATGTGTTTTTCATAGTTCACTAGAATGGGGTTCTTTGATTAGTTTGGTGAATCAGTGAGGCAAAAATTTCTTAACTCTTATTCTAATTAAGATTCTCCTTTAGTCGATTCTATTATCTCTAACCTGCAAGTAAACTTGCACTCAGCCTGTGCTGTGAGCATCTAAGCTATCAGCATCTAAGGGCTTCCCTGTGCTTTGCTCTTTCATAATATTTTTTTCTTTCTTTCTCCCTTCCTTCCTTCCTTCCTTCTCTCTCTCTCTCTCTCTGTTTCTCTCTCTCCCCTCTGTCTGTCTCTCCTTCTTCCCTCCCTCTCTCCCTCCCTTCCTCCCTCCCTTCCTTCCTTCCTTCCCACAACAACCCTGTGAGGTACATATTATCCTCATAGTTATCTGAACGTTTGGGAAGGTTGAGTAATTTGCCCGAAGTCAGACATCTAGTAATTGGCAGATCCAGGGTTTAAACCCCTGTTCATGGCGTCCATGCACTTCACACTCTTCCGAATTGCCCTTGACTTTGCTCTGTGCGTGTGCATGTGCGTGTGTGTGCGCGCATGCGCGCGCACATTTGTACGTGAATGGCCTGGAAATACCCTTTTTTATTCCTTTCACTTGATTAGTCCCTCTCAAAATGGATTTCTTTGTTTTAACTAAGCAAACCATCACTTTTTTCCTTCAGGGAGTTTTTCCTGTGCTGACCTGCTGTCTTACAAGGTCTCTGGGCGTTATGTAAATGTAATTGTTCTGAATCCTTTACCTCAGTGTTCTGTGTCCTTGTTCTGCTTTGTGTCAGGGCTGAGCAATTCACATTTAGGGCTGGAGTCTGCTTTGTGTCAGGGCTGAGCAGTTCACATTTGAGGCTGGAGTCTTTAGAGGTTGAGTTTTCATCTGTTGATCTAAAACAAATAGACTGCCAGTTATTTTTCCAGCAAAAATGGGTTTATTCAGGATCAACAAAGAATTGCAATTTGGGTTCTACAACCATGGTGAGCCACATGTGAGTCCCTGTCCAGCAAGGAGAGGTGAACTCTTTTAAAGAGGGGAAAAGGAAGTTGGAAGGGCTATAGTAAACAAAGAGTCCATTGGAGGAATTGAGTGTTTAAAATATAGTGGCTTTTCATCGGCTGAGTTTTGACAGTGTCTCATAGGATGAGCTCTCGCCAACAAGAAGAGGAAGTCTTTCTACTTCCTTTTGGGCTCTGCTATCACTGTTGGGTGTGAGAGCTCCCCCTTCTGGCCTCCCAACTCTATTTTAATTGAGGTTTTTGTTTATCAATTTTTTCATTTCCCCCTTTTGATCAAGATCCTTCTCTGAAAGCATCACTGGTCAAGAGTTAGTTAGGTTTTAGCAGCTTTTTGTCCCTCAATGTAAGAAAGGACCTTTTCTGAGTGTAGTGTTCCACATCAGAGGGAAAGTGCACAGAAACCTACTGAGGTCACATCCAAGTAATAAGGAGGGGTAGGAGGGGGAACTCTCAGGCACTTTTATCTAAAGTCCATATGTTATCAAGATCATAGTCATTGGAGACTATCTGAAATATTGTGTCATCATGAAAGGTTTGGAAGACATACTTTCTGCAGGCCTGGTCCAGATATCTTGGAAAAGCTGTCTCATCAGATATTGTCTGCTTCAATTCCGGGGAACCTTTACATTCAGGTCACCAGATGATATGCAGATCCAGTTTGGTTTGCTGCTTTCTTTAGGTGTGTTATGTAAATACAAGGGTCTGTTCCCTGGATTTTGGCTGCACAAAGGTTGGTTAGTAGTACCCGATAGGGTCCTTTCCAGTGAAGTTGAAGAGAATCTTTCTGGAGGTATCTTTTCCAGTAAATGAAACATCAGGTTGCAAGGTGTGATATTTAAGGTATTCGCCTCCCGAGAGTGCACTGTGAAAAGATTGCTCTACCAAAATGTTTTTTTTAAAAAAATTTTTTGAATTTTATTTATTTTTTTATACAGCAGGTTCTTATTAGTTATCCAAAAACGGTTCTTTTTAATAGAAGCAATTAGGCCTTTGCAATATTGGAGTAGCTCTCCTTTTACCATTTGTGAGTTAAAAGAAGCATGAGCCAAGTGCATTGGGTATCTTGTGACTGTCTCAAAGGGTGAAAGTTTGAGTTTCAGAAGTGGTGGATCCCAGATTTGGAAAGGTCAACGGCAATGCTTTTTGCCTCTACAAATTTTTTCCAGTTGAGTCTTAATAATGCCATTAGTGCATTCGACTAAAACAGAGAATTGACGGTGATAATCTCAGTGAAAGTGTTGTAAAACCAGCCAAACAATGCAGACTTGTTGAAGTACTTGATCAGTAAAGTGGGTTCCATGATCATTATGAAGTTTGAGAGGAGTTCCCCAGGTAGGGACAATCTTTTCCAAAAGAACTTTAGCCGCAGGAGAGGCAGTAACCTGTCTGCAAGGGGAGGCTTCATTCAGTCCAGTATGAAAACATACAATGACTAAAATATATTTATATCAACAGGAGGGAGGAAGCTATATGAAATCTACTTGCCAGACTTGAATGATCTATTAGGCAGTTTAAAATGTCAGAGAGCAGTACCCAGGCTTCCCTAGGTTGTAGTTTGGACAAGTGGGACAAGTGAGGTAGGCACTTTTTGCAGTCTTGTTAATGTTTCCCACCAATATTGATTCACAAATGCTATCACTTTTTCAGTAGACCAATGGCTGAATGGATGTGCAGTGGTGAGGAGTGGGAATTTTAGAGTCTCCAGTAGGACTGGTTGTTACTTGGTGTGAACCAGTGCTTTCTCTTTTTATCAAACCAATGATTGTTTAATTTTCAACCTTGTTTTTCCTTTTTTGAGGCCAATTGTTAGGCTTCTCTAGCCAGCTTTTCTAAGTTACCATTTGGGGAACTATTTATTTGGACTATGACAGAGGTTTGGCTACTCTTGGTTTCTTTAAGGGCAGCATTCCTTGCAGAAATGTCAGCAGGTGATTTCCCATAGCTTCCAGAGAATCAAGTTTAGAATGCCCTGGAATCTTTTTTTTTTTTTTTTTTTTTTTCGGTATGCGGACCTCTCACTGTTGTGGCCTCTCCCATTGCGGAGCACAGGCTTCGGACGCGCAGACTCAGCAGCCACGCTCACGGGCCCAGCCGCTCCGCGGCATGTGGGATCCTCCCGGACCGGGGCACGAACCCGTGTCCCCTGCATCGGCAGGCGGATTCTCAACCACTGCGCCACCAGGGAAGCCCTGCCCTGGAATCTTAATACTAACTAAAGTGGTGGGTTAAAGTATCACAACTGATAATTCCTGAACATAGGGGCCATTTAAAATTTTATTTCTCCTGGAAGTAAGGAAGCCATGTTGCTTCCACAACATTGCAAAATCATGTGCTATTCTGAAAGCATATCTACTATCAGTATGAATACTGGCAGTTTTGCCCTTGCCGAACGTTATCGGCCTGTGTAAGAGCGTATAATTCAGCCTGTTGGGCTGAGGTAGCCATAGGTAAAGGTGTTGCCTCAACAATATCAAAAGGAGTTGAAATAGCACACCCAGTACAATGTTCGCATTGTCATCTTTTAAATAAGAAGCATCATTGAACCATGAGAAGTTAACCTTACCCAAAGGAATTTACTACAGGTCATCACAAAGAGTCAGGAGGTGATCTATCAGCATTGAGCAGTTGTGAGTGACTTTTTCAGTGACATAGGGGAGAAGAGTAGCTAGGTGAAGTGTATTATAATGTAATAAGTGAGGAGCAGTTAACACAAGGACTTCATAGGAGGTGAGGTGGCTGACAGAAATGTTGAGTGTGATGAAAATTCAGGAGGGCTTCTACTGCATGAGGTACAAAAATGGTTAAAGGGGATCCCACAATGATTTTCTTGTTGGCCTTAACCAAAAGGGCAATGACAGTAATGGCTCTAAGGCAAGAGGGTTTTCCCTGTGCCATAGCGCCCAGCTGCTGGCTGTAATGCTATCTGGTCAATGGTGGTCCCCATGTTTTGGGGTGAGTACCCCAAGGATGTTCCCTTCTGTTCATTTCCTTATACAAAAAGGAAAAAGGGAATCTGATAAATGGGATGCCCAAGGGCAAGTGGGTTCACTAAATTCTCCTTTTTTTTTAAGACTTTAAAAGGCTGTGTTGTCTGCTTCTTCCCATAAACTTAGGTCAGGGTGGTTGTTCTTCAGTAAAACACACAGAAGTTTGGCCATAAGAGAGAAATTTGGAATCCAGTTACAGTAATAACCAGCTAGCCTGAGAAAACCTCACAGTTGGTTGCATAGTTTTGGGTTTGGGGAAACTTAAGACACCATGAAGGCTATCTGGATCTAGGTGTAGCCTTTGTTCTGATATCAGTTACTTTAAATACTGAACCTGGGTTTTGGCAAACTGCAGTTTTTTCTTGGTGACCTTATGTCTCTTTAAGGCTAAAAGCTTTGGCAAGTGTATGTTATCTTCCAGTGAGGAGGCTTGAGAAGAAGAACAAAGAAGTAAATCATCAACATATAGCTACAAAGTAGAAATTGCAGAGAACTTTTTATCATCCAAATCAGCCTTCAGGATTTGTGAGAAATAAATTTCTGAGGCATTACTGTTCAGGTGAATTGTCTTTTCTTCTCAAGTGAAGGCAAAGAGGTGCTGGCTAATTTCAACTGGAATACTAAAGAATGCCCTGCATTCATCAATTACAGTAAATAATTTGCTTCCGTGGGAATGGATGTTAGTAATGTATGAGGGTTAAGAACAGCAGAGTGTCGAGGGATAATGTTGTTTCTTGCTCAGGGGTCCTGGACAAACCTCCACCCACGGCCCTTAGATCTTCTTACCATAAAAATAAGAGTATTACAGGAAATAGTGCCTAGTGCAAGGGATAATGAGGCCTTGAGACTTGTAATCTTCTATTATGGGCTTTGTACCTTGAAGGGCTTCTTATAGGGTATTGATTAATTCTGAGGAGAGGTTTTGAGGGATCTATTTGAATCTTGATGCGAGGTACGCTATGAATTTTGCCAATATCAGTTGGAGATTTTGCACATATCAGTTGGAGATTTTGCCCCTAAGAAGGTTGGTAGTTGATTCAATGGGGACAAATGATCAGTGTTTCCAGAATCAGCTCTAGTATCATCAGAAATGGAGCAAATATAAGATGTCAAAGGGTCATTTAATTCACCTGGTTGGCTGCTTTGATGACTACTGTCAACTTCTAGAGGTATTTTCCGCTTTTAGGAGAAAGAAATTTCCACATGATACTTAGTCTAAGAAGTCTAAGCCTAATAAATGGATGGGACAGAGGAACTACAGAGGAAAGGGTGTTATCTCTCAAAGAGCCTACACAAAAGGGAGTAGGTTCAGAGACAGGAACCTTTTGAGGTTCATTAGAGATCCTCACAATTTGAACTCATTTAGTATCCTGAGGCTGGGGCTGTTTTGTCATAGTGGGCTTGAGCACTGAGAGTGTAGCTCCAATGTCAGGACTGGAAGAGATTCATCCATAATCTGGAGAAGTATTTCTCCTAGCCGATTAAGAAGGAGGGTTGGGAAGAGCCTCTATAGTACGTTGCAGCCCCGCCATTGAGAATTGGAAGTACGTTGGAAGGGCTGGTTAGAGAGCTGAAGGTACCTTAAGTGCTTAAATTTGTAGTAATCTCTTTTCCAATGTCCTGGCTCTTTACAGTAATAGCAGAAACTAGGAGGGTTTTGGTTTCATTTTGGGGCCTTCATTTGCTGTAGTTGAAGATTAAGAATTATAGCAGTCTTCCTTTTAGGTGACTCATCCACAGTGTGAGAGAGCTGGTTTGCCAGATTAACTAAATCTGGAATGGTCATAGTTTTCCCATTCCATCCTGATCCTTTTTACTAGAAGGGAAAGGTCCCAGTTTAGCCCATTAATAAATATAGAATTAAGAGCTGTGTGAATGGAATCAATATCTGAAGGAAGACCAGAATTTCTTTTAAAAATAATCTGAAGTCAGTTGTAATACTTATGAACAGGTTCATCAGATTTTTGTTTGAATGCCTGAGTTTTGTTTTGATCAACAGACTTTGGAAAAGCCCTAGGAATTGCCTGATGAAGTTGCCTAGTGATTGCCTGAGCCTGTTAATACAGTAAGTCAGTGGGCTGGTTTCCCAGTTGTAATTCTAGGGACCTTCAGGATTTTCCCTATTAGCAGTTTTCATCCAATGCTGGGCCTGGCCTTCACCTACAAGCGTATGACTAGCAGATATAAGTCAGAGCAATAAGGTTGATAAATTTGAGTGGCTATATTAAATTCCCCAGCAAATCTGTGAGGATTTTTGGTTACTTTGGGAAAATCTTTGACTGTGGTTTGTAGTTCAGCTTTAGTCCAGAGAATATAAGAAGTTAAGTGTTTGGCTTCTGGATCCTCAGAAAACTTAATTAAAGGATCAGGTTCTGATAGGTTTAAAGGAAAGGGGGATGGGAAGAGTTTCAGGAATAAAGGGAAGTTCGACCAGAGACTTATTAATATGGAGAATTGAGGGTATAGAGGTGTAGGTGGCAGAGAAGGAAAGGAAGAAGATGGCACCAGAGGCAGAGCCTGGGACAAAGGAATCGGGGAAGAAGAGCTGGAGGCTTCAGAAGCCACTTTATCTTTCTTTAATCATTTGTTTGTCTCAGTTAGTCTTAAGATCTTATTTTGCAGAAAGGCAATTTTAGGCTTCTGATAATGTTTAGAAGCCTCAAAATACCAATCAAAATAGGCATTTCATTCAGTTTTGGAAATTTTTGAGCTGTGGTTGTCCAATTTGGTTTTAAGAAAAGTTTGGGGATTTCAAAAGTTCCCATAATGGCTTTGATATTCTAAATTACCTTTGGTTAGGTAGGTCCATTTAGTTAGAAATGCTTCTGAGGAAGGATTGTGGTATTTAAACAAAATTGGCTGGAATCCTGATGTGGGGAGTGCCCTCAAAATAGTCACATAACTGGGCTCCCATCTCTCAGAGGTTTTTCTCTTGAGCAGAGAGTAATTTTCAAATGGCCTAAACAGCTCAAATAGCCTGCAGGCCGAATACCAGCCAGTGCCAAGGGAACAGTGTGGTCCTGAAAGAGTTGGGTTGAAGGCTGCACAGCACAGCTCTAATGACACAGCCTAATTCTGAAGGAGTCAGGCCAAAGATATAACAGCACAGTTTCACTAGAGCAATTCAGTCCCCAAGGAGTTAGGCCAAAGGCTTAACAGCACAGTTTCAGTAGAACAGCTCCAGCCCATACTTCAAAAGGAATCAGGAAAAAAAAAAAAAAAGGAATCAGGCCCAAGGCTGAAGTGGCACAGTTCCAATGAAACAGCCCCTATTCTAAAAGGAATGGACTGAAGGCTAGCACAGTTTGAATTGGAACAGCCTGACTTCAAAAATCAGGCTGAAGTGCCAGATGAGTGCTTGAATGTAGAACAAGGCCTTAACCAGGTCTTAACCAGAAAGGACAAGGTCTTAAAAATAGATCCCAAATAAGATCTGCGAGGTTCAAAATTCAAAGAGGGCAGAAAGCTTGGATTTGGAGAGAGGGAGAAAAACTTACCCTCAAACCCCAGGGTTGGTGAGAAAAGCAGTGAGCAATAATGGGCTTGAAGTGGTTGTCACACCTGTTTGCTCACCAGCGTTAGAGTCATTGGGGGTCTTCTCTGGATCCCCATTTGGGCCACCAAAATCTTGACCTCAAACAAATAGACTGCCAGTTATTTCTCTAGTACAAAGTGGGTTTATTTGGAATCAACAGAGATTTTCCCTTTGGGGTCTACAATCATGGTGAGCCACATGTGAGTCCCTGCCCAGCAAGGAGAGGAGAACCGTTTCAAAGAGGGGAGAAGGAAGCTGGGAGGGCTGTAATGAACAAAGAATCCATTGGAGGAATTGAGAGTTCAAAGTATAATGGCTTTTCATTGGCTGACTTGTGACAGTCTCTCATTGGCTAAGTTCTTGCCAGGCAAGAAGAGGAAGTCTTTCTTTTTCCTCCTGAGCACTAACTTTGTAGGGCATGAGAGCTTGCCTTTCTGGCCTCCTGACACTATTTTAATTAGAGTTTATTAATTTTTATACATTGTAGGTCTGATGCTGACTCACAACATAATGATCATTGATTAGCAAATGTTCATTAAGCACCTACTATGTGACATCCACTGTCATTCATCTAGTCCTTGATTTCCTTATCTATAAAAGATCAAATGTAATCACTTAAACTCTCAATATTCTTATGAGGAAAAGCTAATATAGCACTTGGGAAATACAGATGTCTTTGTATACATCATTTGTATATATAGTTGACCCTTAAACAACGTGGGTTTGACCTGGGTGGGTCTACTTATATGTGGATATTTTTCCATTGTAAAGACTACAGTTCTACATGGTCTGTGGTTGGTTGAATCTGCAGATGTGGAAGAACTGTGAATATGGAGGGCCAACTATAAGTTATATGTGATTGACCCCCGTGTTGTTCAAAGGTCAGCTGTAATTATGTATATACAGTGATGATGCTATTGATCACTCATAACTGGACCTGAACTTGGAGTTTTTAGTAGGGAGCAGAGTTTCTTTGAATCCCTCATGCTCTCCTTATCTCCAGGCTGAGTGGTGGGCACCATTGTCCAGGTTGAGAGGTGTCATCCCACAGGGAGAAAGCCCCTTGACTATGTGTGTGTTCTTGGGTGAAGTGGGATGGAAAGTCAGTAGAAGTTCCCAAACAAAGTTCTGGGCTAGCTCCTTAGTGAAAGGCTTAATCAGTGTTTAAGTTGATCTAGTCTCTCTTCTGTATAAAAGTCTGGGTTCCATTTCCTTGGGGATGAAGTTCAAATTCATTAGCTTGGCATTCAATTCCTTTTAAACTTCTCTTCCCAGTCTTATCTCCTATCCATCAAGCTGGGCTTCCTGCTATTTCTGGGTAGGTCCTCTCCTTTTGCATCTCCTTGCTTCCCATTCCTGCTTCTAGAATACCTTCCCATCCCTGCCTCCCTGCCCTGCACCTCCTCCCATTTCTAGATATCCAAATAATACTGAACTTTTAAGGTGCACTTCAAATGCCACTTCCTATTCTTTTTTTTTTTTTTTTTTCTGGGAATCCTCCTTCAATGGCCCCAGCTGCAATAGCATCCCTCTTATACTTCTGTGGATATTTTTTTTCTTTTAACTCTCAGATTGCCTTAGCATGCACTGCTTTAATTTATGTTTGTATACACAGATTGACCCTTCTAAATTGTATTCTCCTCCAGGATATGGAATGTGTATGTGTCATCTTTTTATTCCTTTGGGCACACTGATATTAGATTCTCAAATATTTGAGTAAATTAGACAGTATGGTATAATAGTTAAGGGTTTGGGGATCAGAGAGACTAGGTTTCTTACACTACCGGTTATTAACTGTGTGGCTGTGACAGGTTATTTAACCTCTCTGAGTCTGTTTACCGGTCTGCAAAATGGGAGTAATAATACGTGCTCAGTACGATGGTTGTAGGGACAAAATGATTTAAATTGCTTAGTACGTACATATTACACAGTAAGTATCCAATAAACTAATGCATAATATATTTAAAGTTATTTTGATATAGATTAAGGTGGGTTTGGTCTCCCATATTCTTGAAGGATGTTTTCATGCAAATAGAATCAGAAACCTCATCTGGAAAAGGATGACACACCTTTCTTTGTTCTCTATTTGATTTCATTTTAAAAATCAGCTCTGAAAATTTAATTACCCTTAGTGCTCTGGTTGAAAAAACAGATTCTCCGGAGTCAGTGCTGGCTATGGCCTCATTTAGGAAATGAAGTTCTAGGGGAAATGGCCTTAGGGAAAGCACGCAGATGTGTAATCAGAATGCACATTATGTGACGTGCCGTGGCTGTTGTGGTTGGTGGGCATATCACCCTTTGGAGAGCTGAGAGGTTTTCCGAGTCTTTTCCAGTCAGATTTGAAAGAATGCGAGAGACACTTCGGTGGTGACTTCATCCCTTCAGCCCTTCTCCTCCATGTCTCAGGCTTGAATGGATAAGATCAACACAGCTTCTTGGAAGGTATTAGGACACTTCTTCCCCCGTGGAGGCCAGGGCCCCTCCCTCCATTGCTGATTGACAAATGTCCACTGGACATTTGCTTCTCCGGTGGGTGTCTTCATCGGTGGGACAGGTTGAAAGTTGGCCCTGTTGTTTCTCCTTGAGTCTTGGCACACCTTCTCTGATAACAGCTGCTCGCCACCTAGAGGCCACAGGCAAGTCTGCACATCACAGAAACTAGACGAATGTTAGTATTTAAGATTTGAACATGGTCTGTTTCTTTTTGCTTATAATGTAGGGTTCCGGCATTTAACAAGGGGACATTACTTGCTTTTCTTAGTTACTCAGTTTAAAATGCCACATGCAGACCTGGGGAAATGCCTCTCTCCAAGCACAGGTTTTGGTAGGATGTGTTCTCAGCTTGCCCAGATACGGGGAAAGAGAGAAGAGTCAATTGGGAATGCTTCTTTCATCTGTTTTAGCTCCAGGCTTGGGGACTGAAAGGGGACACCTAGCTGTGACCAACAGTTGGCGTGTTTGTAGCTCATTTTCCCTGGTCACTTGGTGTAGAGAAGGTTTTACTTTACGTGCATGCTGCCAACTCTTTCTTCAGCTCCGTGGGAATCTTCCTCAATGGATAGCATCAGGGCAAGTGGTTGTATGTTAACAGTAAGCACATTCTTACATATGTATGCTCCAACCAGACTTACATAAGTTGGAAAGTTTCACCTAATGTACCTAATCTGCTTTTTTTCCCTCATCAAGCATAAAATCGGGAATTTCACCTTTGAGTGTGAGGAACTAGTGGAGTGCCCGACTTCCTCTCTCCCTTTGTTCTTTCTGTGACACCCGCTCTCAGTCAGGCACTGTGCTAGGTTCTGAGGATACATGATCTGAGGATACAGTGGTGAGCATGAAAGGGACACAGTCCTCACCCTTATGGAACTTACAAGTCAGGGAAATACTAATCAAATAATTACCTGAGTGATATAAAATTGCTGTGAAGAAGAGGTACATAGGATTCTGGGAGTGAAATTGGGGCAGGGTTTGGTCTGATTAGATGAGTCAGGGAAGGCTTCCTGGAGGAAGGAATTGTTGAGCTGAGGGCTGCAGGCAGGTGTTGGGCCCATTCCAGGAACTGTCAGAGGCCAGGGTTTCTAGAGCCTACTGGGATGTGGTGGCCCAGACCCTGCAGGACCTCTCAGGCCTTGGAAGGGGCTTTGGTCTTTGTTCTTAGAGCTCTGGGAAACTGTCACAGGGTTCACTGCTGGAGCCGGCACGATTGGGTGGAGAACTGCCGGAGGGAAAAAAGTGGATGTGGGGAGACCAGGGAGGGGCAGCTGCAGTTATCCAGGCAATGGGGGTATTTGGTTTAGGGGTGGCTGGTAGTGATGGAGTGTGCAGAACCGAGATACTTAGGAGGCAAAATGGACAGACTTGGGAAGGACACCGTTGCCGTCAAGGATGATGCATGGGTGTCTGACTCTGACTTGTGTGGCAGGATGAATGATGGTGCCCTTTGCCCAATGAGGGACATAGGAAGGGGCCCTTGGTTGGCTCTCTGGGGAGCCGGTAGGAGGGAAGAGAGAATTTCATTTTGAGTGTGTTGAGTTTTACCTGGGAATGGGGCTTGTGGGGAAAAGCTGAAACCTCTCGGGCTCACGTCCACCTCTCAGCTCTCATCGTGGGTCCTCTCATCTGGGGAATCTCAGACACTCCAGACAAGCCAAGTTGTGTTGCTGTGGCCAATCAGGTGGATGCAACAGGCTTTGAGGTCTACCTTGTTCAGGCCTGTCCTAGGCACTCATTGTGCATTGTGGTACAAAACCACTCATGAGTAGTTCCAGAGTCATTCTAAATGCAGGATGATGGGGCACAGAGTGTGAGTGTAATTGGCTTTCAGAGAAGGGAGAGATTAACAAGGCCTGGGGACTTTGGTGTTCTTGTGTCTTAAGCAACCAGGAGGCCAATCCTGTTGCAAGTGCTTCTTTCGGCAGTTGGTCTTTATTAACTGTAATCAGTTTCTAAGTCCAGGAACACGTGACAGAGTAGCAAAACGTTTTAAGGGTAGTTATATCCAATCTTGGTAACTTTGGAGGTCAGATGCACTGAAAATATAATTGTAAGTTCACCTTGAGTCCTTCATTATGTGCGTGTTTACGAGCCTGTGTGTTTGTGCACATGTGTGTTAAGTTTTACCAAAGGAAAAAAAGGGAGTGGCTTGACTTGTGCTATTACTGGTAAAGCTTGTGTAAATCAAGGTGTATTCTAACTTAAAAAATTAGGATAAACCAGCTGTTTTGGTGAAAGAAAGGTTTACGCTTGGCTTACTCTCTTAAACTCTGCAGAATTAACATCTGCTGTGGCAGAGCATGGCATCTCCAGGAAGAGAAGGGCACTTTTCTCTGGTCCCCGAGTGAGCAGGCAGCTTTAGGAGCAGCCCGTCAGGGCCCAGACTTCCAGCTGCTTCCATATCCCTACCCGCCTGGTCTGCTCACTCAGCGGCAGAGCCTACTTACTCTGTAAAGCAGATCCTTGTCCTCCCCAGAGGCTGCCAGTCACGCCTTCTCTCCACTCTGGCCAGCATTCTGCCTTTCTAGCAACAGATGTTTCTGCAAAGTAAATATTATTGCCTCTGCTTGGCTGCTTGCTGTGTCTCGCACTGCCTGAACATGAAACAGTGGGGTTATATGAGCAGGGGGCCACGGAGCTTGGCGTGCACCCAGCGCCAGCCTCTCCCCGCCTTCTCCTCTCCTCTTATTGGAATGTGCATGTGAGATTCCTGTGAGCATCGGAGTGAAAGGCTCTAGAAAGAAGTCTCTGTGCAGCTGCATATCCAACATGATCACCTACATAAGATGCCAGCACTCTTACTGGGTGGCAGTAGCCAAGAGGCAGTGGCTTTTGGGTGTTCTCTTTTTGATGTCCTCTCTGTTGTCCCAGGTAATTGGAGAGGAGTTGATCTGAACGGGGTGAGGCAGCATGGTGTGCCCACAAGGACCTCAGTTCAGAGGACTCGGTCGAGTTGCAGATCCACTTCTTGGAGGTTGTGTGCTCTTATATCAGTCCTTTAACTTCTCTGAGCTCTCAGTACAGGTAATCATGCTTCCCTTCCCTGGGTCCTGTTACTGGAGGACTAATGTATTAAGGAAGAGTAGCCCAGCCTTGCCTAGAACTGAAGCTGACAGTGTACAGAGTGCTTACCCCGTGTGTCTCGCTGACTCTCCTGACAGCCCCACAGCTTCTGTAGGTCTCCTCACTCAGAGGATGACAACTTCTGTGAGGTGAGTTGACAGAGACTTTATGACTAACCCAGGATTAGTTACATAGCTGGTAAATGGTGGAGCTGAAACTCGAACCCAGGGGCCAGTGGAGGTTGGGGTGAGGGCAAGGGGCTGGGGAAGGGGTTGACCAGTGTAGAACCAGGACCCCATGTAACACAAGTGGAGAAGGGAGGTTCTCCAAAGCAAGCTGGAGATGATGTTCCTAAGGTCAGGGAGTAGATGCTGAACAAGGAAACAGCAGGTGTCCACTGTACCTTTACCCAGAGAGTGCTGTGTCTGGCATGTGTCGTTCAAGCCCATGGTGAGTTCCTTTTCAGATTCCATTAACTGGGCTTCTCACTCTACCCGGCTGTCTTCCTGGGCCCACAGCCCAGTACTGACTCCATACCAGGACTGGTTATCTAATCTCCCATCCAGGGCACTGGCCTCTTTATCGGCTTCGTGGGGCCCACAGCGCTTCTTGGGGTGTGCTGTGTGCCACCGCACAGGGAAGTCAGGTTACCTTCTGGTTGTAAGCTAACAGGCCCGCTCCTGGTTCAGTGGGCCTCCTGTGGAAGGCCCCACAGAGGCCCTGTCGTACATCATTAGCCACTCCTTGATCCTTCCTGGCAGCTGCCCTTGGCAGCATGGCTTTTCAGGTGTGTGCTGGGAGCTTTCCCAAGCCTGGCTGACATTTGTCTCTTTTTCCACTTTGTTGAGAAGATGGTCCAGCTTGAGTCCTGCTTGCCCTATTGGGGAGGCACAGGGGGGTTGCTGAATGGATAGAGAAGCAGTCCTCTTCTTACTCTTTGCTCAGGCCTTTCTCTGTGAGTTCTGATCAGGGGAACATTCTGGCAAAGCCAAGACTGAGTACCACCTGCCCACATTCCATGCACCCCACACGTGGGGCCTCTCGGAGGGCCTTGTCTTCGTCTGGGAAAGATTATTCTCCCTCATTTTTTTCCTGCCTGCCTGTGGCCGCCCCTGTCCTTCCTCCCCACAGTGTTCTGACTTTCAGATGCATCTGTTTCTTTCTTGACTTGCCAGGGAGTGATGTGTGTTCTCGGGGATCTCCTCAGCCTGGGTTGGCCAGTCTTAAGAGATGCCTGATTTCCCTGTTGGCATCTTTGGACTTCTGGCCAAGAACCATTGCATTAAATTGACCGAACCAGGGAGAGACCAAAGTGCTGGCCGTTGGCTCCTGTGTTCTCCTCCACTCCAAGTGCCTTCCTCTTCTGGTGTCGAGCGAGCGGAGGGCCTTGCACAAGCCACGGCTAGCTCAGGACCCGCGTCATCCGAGCTCAGGTTGGGAGGGTGGTCCCGGAGCAGGAGCCCCTGGTATCCATACGGTGGTCTGAGCCTCACACCTGAGAACAGCAGGACGGCCCTGCTCGGCTCTTCTACTGGCACCGTTGTTTGGGATGAACACTAGGATCGGTGAACTCAAACACTGGCAGCTGGATTTGTGTACAGTCCCCCAACCCCCTCCTCCATACACGCGCATTTTTCATCATGTACTGAGCAGGGTGCAGTGCCAGGTACCTGGAGAGGAAACAAACAAACCAGCAGATGGAAAAAACGTGACCCCTCACCTCGAGGGACAAATCTTAGAGCTAAAGAGAAGGGCAGAGGATCATGAATGCTTATATTCGAAGAGGCTCTGTTGATCTGTGAAGCCAGAATCCCCGCCCTCCACTCCCCCCAGTACCTTATTAAAGCCAGACCTCGTTGCCAGTTATGCCTCATATTTCCCTCCTCTGGGAATTTGAACATAATGCCATTTCCCCTTCAATGAGGGAAACATGTCTGAGGGTAATATGAATGATTAGCCTAATCTGCAGGAAGGCAGCACGTGGAATTAAGTTAAGCATGTTTGTGCCGAGCAGCCTTGTCTGTCAGGCCACTTAAAGGTGCCTTGGTGGTTTATATACTCTTAACAGAAGCTGAGGGTTCAGGAAGGATCATTGGCTTTTATTACTGTCTTAAATGAAAGCTTATTTTTTTAAATTTGACAAGGGCCTCCAAGAGCTTTCTTTATAGATACCATGTGTGGGGTGTGTTTTTACCCCAACTCAGAACATTGCCAGGGCTTTGTTCTCGGGGCAGCGGTGGAACGAGGTGACCTAGGAAACTGGTTCAGGTGGAGATTCGTCAGGTTGGCGGCTGCTCTACTTTGAGTGGAGCCCAGAGGGTTCTGAGAACTCGGGCCTCCCGCGTCCTTGAGTCGGAAGGGGGAGGTCCGGGTGCTCCTGTGAAGTTCCAAGCCCTTTGTGCCAGTTCCTTATCCAGTGCCGGTTTGTCATGTGCGTTGCACTGGAGTGGGGGGTATTGTTGAGTTTCATGTGAAGCAGCTTCACTGACCCCCACTGGTGTCAGGTGGAGGCGGTAGGACTCGATGCGTAGCCTGAGGAATTAGAGAGTGAAGACCAGACTTGTTAAAGCAAATGTAGCAAAAATACTAACTTCTGAATTATTTCATGTTATAAACAAGTATTCACTCTTTTGAATTTACATTCTTTTGTGCTCTGAGATGGACTCAGGAACAGATCTGCTAGCTGCTGTATTAGTAAAAGGACTAAAAAGTGCAGGAAACATGAAAGCAGGTTTATTTCAGTAATTCGTATTTTTTTACTCTCTCTTTTTTTTTTTTTTTTTTTTTTTTGCTAGATTTGTCTTCAGCGAAGCGGAAATTTGCAGATTCCTTAAATGAATTTAAGTTTCAGTGCATAGGAGATGCAGAAACAGATGATGAAATGTGCATAGGTAAGTCATAACCACATGCAAGAGTTTAAAAACTTCACTGTGTACCATAGCTTTCAGTGTCCTCCCTGAGTCTTTGCCCTGAAATAGGGAGTATGTAAGTGCTGTAAATTAAGAAGTCAGTATTAAGAGTGGAGTGGGCAGAGTTGAGTGAAGGTCAGGGCCCGGGGCTCTCCAGGGCTTCTTCTCAGAGTCCTGGGATTGCAGCGGCTCTCACCCTGCGGCCTGCAGGAGAAAGCGGGAAGGTTCGCTGTGGGGCTCCTATCTCCGCCCCCTGTTAACGTTCTGCTTCTGGCTGGCTCTGCGACGTTCTTCCCCCAACCACAGTACTTTAGAATTAGAGCAAAAGCAGAACACGGGTAGATGGGAGAAGACTTAGATCAGAGGTTGCAGGTGATGGCTCATGGACTGAGGTCCTAATGCAGCCATGTTTTCTTGGGCACTCATTTTTAAAAATTCAATTACCGTGGAAGTTGAATTTATGGAAAGTTCCAGTTTTCTAGCTTCTTTGAAAATTGGGGAGCCTGAGCAGCCAGCCCCTCATTCTGCCCTGGCAACAGTTGGCTAGAGCTGTGTAGCTGTCTCTGCCTTCGGATGGGGAGAGGAGCTCCGTGTCTGGGTCACGGCCCCACCTCTCCTGTGCATTTTCATTAACAAGAGGCTGAGAGAGGAGCTTAACGTTTGTTAGCTTGCTGTGCCGTGTCGCTCTTCACCGTCCCCTGTCCACCTTCTGTGGGCAACACTGAGCACAAAGGATTTGCAAATGTCAAGACACCTGTCTTTGTCAGGGCCTAGTCACTGCACCTTATTCTTCCATTGGGCGTCTTGGTTGAGTCCATTAAGTGAGCAAGAGTTGAGCAAGTTACATTGAATTAAGTCACCAAATGCTTATGGGTTCCCTGTTTGCATACAGAAAATCGGGATCTGGGGATGAGGAGAGGGAACTGGGAGACAGCTGAGAGCAGTGAAAGCATATCACTGTTGTAACTCCTCAATATACAGATGTTGTTCCCATCATTGCATGAATGTCTCCAATATCCTTAGGGCTATTGTATGCAATGCTTATTGCCTTTGGAATAATTCCGGTGAAAGAGACTCTGCCCACATCTGACTGCTGTGCTGCCAGCTGTGTTGCAATAATAAGGGGCTTGAGGACTCAGAGAGGAGGAACCCAAGGAAAAGCGAGAGATGTGGCTTCCAGTGCCAGCAGTGTTGTTTGTTAAGCTCTGGTGCAAAGGAAAGGTTGGGTTTTGACGCAACCCCACAACAGAGGTTGAGGAGGTCAAATCCTGGGCAGGAAATCCTTGAACTCCAAAGAGGAACTCTGCCCAGTCCAGCCTGGAGCCTGGGAGCTGGCCAGCATCCCATCAGTCCTGGGTTCTCTCAGGAACAGGCAGGTCTTTTCCTTGAAGGAAACCCTTCCCTAGCTAGAGTGCCCGGTGGATTATCCTGCATTTCTGGGCCATCCTTAATAGTTAATGATGAAAAGATAAGGGGAGCCTTGGGAAGAGTTGTCTTTAGGTCTCTGCATATGCCAAGGGATTTCAGTCCATAACACAATAGCTGTATCTGGAAGGGTTCCCAAAGGCCTGTCACTCTACTTCCACCTCATGGCCCCTTTCTCTTTTTCAGCAAGGTCTTTGCAGGAATTTGCCACTGTCCTCAGGAATCTTGAAGATGAACGGATACGGATGGTGAGTATGGCTGGGCTGCCCTCGGTCCTGGACAGTGTGGTCACATCGAGGGAACACAGGATTTGTTGTCAGAAGGACAGGGTTTGAGTCCAGGCTCTGCCACTTGAGTGCTCTGGGCTCATGAGCAAGCCTCATCTTCTCATCCTTGCTGGGTTTGAAACCTTTTGTAAATATTTAAAGGATTACCCTGGATAACGTAGAACCACATTGTTGTCCTCCTAAAGATTCACTATAAGGTGTTTATATAAAGTATATGACTTAAGGTGGATCCTTTGAATTATTTAACTTTGGGGAGCCTGAGATTCCTTACTGGCAGAATGGGAATGAAGGTGCCCCACCCTGCTCCTCTCCTCCTCACCTTATTAAACCCATGCAAGAGCTCTCCTTCACTTTTAGTTCCAGGGTACCTAACACAGGGCCTGCCATGTTGGTAGGCATCCAATCAAGGGGTACTTAGTAAATGATGGGAACTATTATAAGAAGTTCTTCAAAGAGAGGCAGTGTGCAAATTCAAGAATCAGACACTGATCCCCAGGTTCTTAAGAGAGATCTTCTGTACAAGGCTTTATTCTGATGTGGTTCAGCATTCACAGATCAGGGATTTTGGATCCACAGGAAGCTCTTTTGGGCCTCTCTCTTATTCCTAAGACATCAGGAATGAAGCTGCATGCTGATTTGTTGCCAGGTGTGCTTGTCTCTAGGCAGCAGTGCTGCAGAAGCCCAAGGAAGAGTCATCAATGAGGATTTTTCTTCTCTTCCCATACTAACAGCCAGTGGTTTCAGGACTAAGTCTACTGTATTAGTCTGCTCGGGTTGCCGTAACAAAATTCCATAGACTGGGTGGCTTAAACAACAAACATTTATTTATTTATTTATTTTTTTTTGCGGTATGCGGGCCTCCCACTGCTGTGGCCTCTCCCGTTGCGGAGCACAGGCTCCGGACGCGCAGGCCTAGCAGCCATGGCTCACGGGCCTAGGTGCTCCGCGGCATGTGGGATCTTCCCGGACCAGGGCACGAACCCGTGTCTCCTGCATCGGCAGGCGGATTCTCAACCACTGAGCCACCAGGGAAGCCCAAACATTTATTTTTCACAGTTGTGGAGACTGGGTAGTCCAAAATCAAGTTGCTGGCTGATTTGGTTCCTGGTGAGGGCTCTCTTCCTGGCTTGCAGACAACCACCTCTTTGCTGTTTTCTCACAGGGCAGAGAAAGGGTTGGGGAAACTGTCCTGTCTCTTACAAGGTCACTAATCTCATCATGAGGATTCTCTCCTCATGACCTAATTATCTCCAAAGGCTCTATCTGCAAATATCAATACTATCACATTGGGGGTGTTAAAAGATAAACTGAGGCATGTTTAATTTTTAAGTTTATTTAAACAAAAATTAATTCAAATTGGGGAGAACCAACCTGGAAGTGGTTAGGAGCACTCCATCAACAGGAGGTAGGGCAAAGACTTTATATAGCAGATGTGGAAACAAAGCAAGGAAATTATTTGATTGGCTCTAGCTTAAGCGGTTGCCTTATTTGGGAAAGTCTAGTTGTTTGTCATTGGTTTCAGTTTCTTAGATTTCAGTTTCTTAACCTTGAGGTTTTGGTTTGCTTATGTAGGCTGCTAAGGCATTAGAATCACCTCAATCTAATGGCCTCCTTGTTTAATTTAACAGGGGTTAGGCCTTCAATATATGAATTTTGGAGGGGATGCAATTCAGCTCACAGCCTCCACCAAGACATGTAGCCATGCATTTCCTATTTTAACCCTCATGATGGCTCTGTGAAGTGGGACCTTTATTATCACCGTTGTCCAGATGAAGATACCAAGGTTTACAGCTGTTAAGTAACATGCCCAAGATCACACAGTTTAATGCGTAGCACAGCCTGGATTCAAACCCAAGTGCGTGTAATACCAAAGAAGCTGGCATTTCTTTAAAACTCTAACCAGAGCAGAAGCTTCTCACTTTCTGCTCTGCAGAGGGAGACACTATTTGCCTTGATTGCTCACTGCTGGGTGCTTGAACCAGAGTCAGGAGGGCGGCGGTGGTGGTGGCAGTGGCAGCAGCGGCAGCAGCAGCAGCAGGAGCAGTGGCAGCAGCAGCAGGGATGGTAGTGGGTGGAGGCAGAGGAAGGCTTGTGTGTTTGTGCATGTGCTAGTGCCTCAGAAAGGGAAGTGATTCTTTTGAGTCTGATTCTTGGCAGAGTTATTATTTGGGGGTGGAGGGTATGGTGAGCAAATCACGATGAATACCCTGCAGATTGCTAAGGTCTGGGGCAAGGGAACAATGACTGGATTATACTTTCCAGCTTGCCTCTGCAATTTTATTATTAATGTCAGTGAATCGAGTTTCTACTGTCTGCGTCTGAGTATCTGGCCATCGCAAGCCGCTTCCTTACCTCCTCACCCTGTGACAGGTTCATCATCAATTCAGCTTAGCCTAGCAAAGCTGTACCTTCTTTGGGAAGCCTTCCCTGACTCTCCAAATGGGATATTTGGCCATCCTTTGTGTTTTCTGAATGTCTAGTTCATGCCACTGATTCTGCATGTGCCACACTGTGTCCTGATAGTCACTGCACGTGTCTGTGTCCCATAGGAAATATGAGTTCTTGAAGGGCAGAGAATGGACTCCTGTGCCTCGAATATCAGCACAGTGCTTGGAACTGAGTGGAAATTACATAGTTATAGAATCTTAGACCCAGACAGACCTTATTCCTCACCGTGTGCAGTCCCTCATTTGACAGCTAAGAAAAGTGAGGTCTCCTGAAGGCTGATAGCATGCTGTAGTAGGACTGGGACAAGGACTTGGATGTCCTGATTCTCAGGTGGGAAGTTAGGGCTTTTGTATACTTAGCATGTAGTTAGGGCTGGATTCTCCCCCATGGATGTCCACTGGAACAACTTGGGGAGTTTAAAAAACACTGGTGCCTGGACTGAAGTACAGAGATTCTGATTTATTGGTCTGGAGCGTGGCCTGGACACTGGGAATTTTAAAAGCTCCCCAGGTGAGCCTAACCTTTGGCTAATGTTGAGAACCAATGGCTTAGTGGCTCAGAGCTCCATTGTGAGTTTCAGAGACTTACACTTGATTTGTGGAAAAGACTGAAATAAGTGAGCCAATAAAGCAACATCAAATGACAATAAAAATCAAGCAAGTTAAACAACATTGCAACACTCTAGAATTAAAATGCTCTCTTTTAAAATAAGTGCTCTCAAAATTGAAGAAAAGGCAAGTGTGGCAATAAATTTGGAGACCTGCCACCTTCTACCCCTCACATTGTCTAGTTAGTTAGTTCTTTGCTGTCTCCATCTATGGCTTCTGGCATTTACTCGGTTGGTTTCATTGCAATGGATAGGCATGTGATTTAGAAAAATAATGCTTTGTTGTGACGAGATTCCTGAAATAATTAGTTGAGTGACGAGTGAGCAATGAATGACTTAAAAGGAAAGATTGTAAAATATTGTGCTGTCTTAGAAAAGACCGTAGAATCTTAGAGCTGGAACAATCCACCCCACTCATTTTGCAGATGAGGAAATTAGAGCCCAGAGAGGTTAAATGTTTTGCCTGTGGTCACACAGTTGGCAGCCAATCAAGAAATCATTCTTTCATTTAGTCATTGAAAAATGTTTGAGTGCTCCTTTGTTTCAGCACTCTTCTGTGTTTTGGGGATGGTGGCGGACAAGTGAACATTTACAAGAGAGTGGCATATGTGTGTGTGCATGCATGTGCACGTCTTGTAATGCTGAACCATAAAACTTCAGCTGGCTTACGTCTTCTGAAGAAAACACTTGGTGGTGGTGTAGTGGGAAGTTTCTTTGGATTGCATTGGTGGTCAGAGAAGGCCTCTCTAAAGACGTGACCTTTAAGCTGAAACCTGAATTACAATAAGTAATGAGTTGTGCACACAAGGATTTGGGGACAAAGCATCTGAGGGAACAGCCAAATGCAAAGGCTCAGAAGTGGGGCAGGTTTGGCCCATTTGAGGTACATTCGGGGTGACCATTTAGTAGAGGGCAGGACCTGAGGGGGTGAGCGCGGTGAAATGAAGTTGAAAAGCAGCCAGTGGCCAGGAGGCACAAGCGTCCTGATCCCCGTCCAGAACTGGTGGGGCTACACAGAATCAGACTTGGGTGGTGTTCATGCCACAAAAGTGGAGGTTTTCTTGGGGGGAGGGTTAACCTAGACTCAGTGTTGACCTACTTTAAATATGTCTACTTAAATATAACTTGGCTGAATGAGCATTTACAAGAAGATGTCACCTGAAGCTTGAAATCTAGACCCTACTCTGCCACCAGTTCCGCTCTGCCATCAGTGTGGTTGCTTACATTTTTAGAGGTCCTCGTTTTTATTTTTAAAGAATCTATCTTACTCATGCACAGGAAGAATGTCGTGTTTTGAACTGCTGACTAGATTTCGATATGGCATGCTGTTGGTTCAGGTGTAAGGAAGAGGTGACACCTGCACCATGGTGCTTACTGAGATCGTATACTGAAGCATGGGGAGGCCTTTTGTGCCAGGACTGCTGTGGTTCTTTACTGACCCTGCTTCCCTGTCCCCCTCCCCGACCCCTCTGCTTTTCCTCTCCAGATTGAGAATGCCAGCGAAGTGCTCATCACTCCCTTGGAGAAATTTCGAAAGGAGCAGATTGGCGCTGCCAAGGTGAGAATTTCTCAAGCCTTGTTCTTGGATTTTAGGGCAGGAGGTCTGGAAAACACAACACCTTCTTCAGAAGATCTAAGCCCACCATTTTCAGGGAATCCTGGGCGAATAAGCTTAGAGCCCAGCTCATCTGTTCTTTACAAGTGTCTGAAGTAAGACTGAGGGGTCAATCCCAGAGCTGTCATTCTAGTGTTTTGACATCTAATCGTGTTGTGCTAGTTCGTAAATCATCCAAAGGAAGAAACCGTGCCTCCTTTGTGTGAGTAGATACCTGTGTGTTTGGACACCATGGAATTGTATTGTTTGTGGAGGTCTAGGACTGGAGCCTAGGACAGGGGTTACAAATAGGCCCCTGTGGGCATGGGGACCCTCTTCTCAGCCCACTTTAGCTGTGTATGAAAAGGAACCCTCTGTTGTTAGACCTTTACACTTTTTTCAAGAGAAACTGAAGTTAAAGAGTTTTATATGAAATTTCCTGGCTTTCAAAAAATGCTGGCAAATAGTTTAAAAATATATATAACACATTGTGCAAGTCAAAAAACGGGACTGCTTCAACCCAGAGGTCACCATTTGTTATAGCTGACCTGGAGGGATTATAGCTGAAAGTTGGCTGACTCTAACCTGTTACTGAAAGACTGAGAAGAGAATTTTATTCATTTTTTAAAGGTGGATTCTCTGGGGTCCTCTGCCCTGTGATAAATCACTAGACAACCCTAGCGAGATTGACCTTCAGTAGAGTGTTAGAGACCACCTGCGGGCAAGATATTTTCATTGGGGCTGCCAAGGCTGCCAATGAAAACAAAAATATTTTCAAGATTTTCTTCCTGTTGTTTTTTTTTTTTCTGGAGCTGTGAGTCATTCGGCCGCAGTCCCTTGCGCCACCTGCAGGGGGTTTTGGGCAACATCACCCTCTTACTTGTAGAGAAGGTGTGGATTTTACTCAGCTGTGAAATGGCCTTGAGAGATGCCTGCCTGTAGGTGGGAAAAACATACCTGAAGTGTAACGAAGTGGGCTCTCCCCTCAGCCCCCCACTAAGTGCATCTGCTTTCTAAAAATGAATATGATTAGGACGTGACAGAGATGTTCGGTTCAGTCAGGGTTATTCAGAGGGAGGAATGGCCCTAGTTTGAAGGAGGGACCATGGCCAAGTTTCTTCTTCCACTGTTACAGCACTTCCCTACCAATTTTACAGTTTTCATTTATGAAGATATTGGAGCTCATTGGTCTTCTATCAGAGGTTAAGGAATGTATAATTTAAAGGAAGTCTTATTCCCCTAAGATTTTGTCCGAGACTTTGAACAAGCCCAGGGATGGATGGGAAAATGCCGAGTGCCCCTCCCTGAGTTTTCAGACCCAAGGAGCACCATCTCTTTCGTGGCCTTGGGGCCTGTGCTTTGCGCTCCCGCAAACACACAGTGGCTCTGGAGGTTCCGAAGAGCTTGGAGGAAGAGGCGGAGCAGACCCATTCACTGACTTATCTTTCCAGAAGTCACTTCTCCAGTAGGCATCTCCTGACGCCTCTCACTGAAGCCTCTTTCCTTGGCAGCGGCGGCTGTGGCGGTGTGGGTAACGTGGGGGTTACCATAGTTACCACGGAGGGGGGTGGAAGGCTCAGTGGGTTCCTTTGGGGTGAGTATCAGTGATCTGAGTGACAGGAGCTTTTCTGGGGGCTATAGATGGAGAGAAACACAAGAATTAAAAAATTTATATGAAATAGTCACTCACCAAAACATGCTTCTCACACACATTCTCTTCTCTCATTCCTGTTGAAGAATGAGGTGATGACTTTGGGGATGATTTCTCATCCCTCCCGCTTTGTTATTTTATTTTATTTTTTCAGTCTACCTGTTCCTCTTCCCCACCCCCCATCCCCGTACATGTATATCACAGTATTACGTGTGTTTAAGAGAACACCAAGAAACAACCCCTCTACTAGGCCATCTAGGGAGCAGACTCAGGAATAGCACAAAGACCTTACTGCTGAAGTCTGCCCGTGTGATGCTAAAATTACCCTTCCTCCTCCTCCCAGCTCTGGTGCACTTCGGTTGCTATAACAACCTGTTGCTACTTGCAGGAAGCAGAAGTTAGAGTCCTGGGGGTGAAGGCTGCATGTGAGGAGCATTCTCGTGCTAACGTGGCTGCTCTGGGGTAGGGCGGACCCTGGGGCTTGGCATAGCTCTGGGCCTGCTTTAAGATTTCTGAGTTTAGGGGAGTTTATTTTTCCTGCAGCCGAAGCTGGGCTCTCCAGTGAAAGTAGAATAGACATCAGAGAGAGTGGCTATAAGAGTGGGACTGCTTGAGTCCAGATCCCACTGGTGCCGCTTGCATGTAAACGTGGAGAGGTTACTGACGTAACGTTTTCCACACATTTCCTGAGCTGAGAAATGGGGGTACTGAGAGTGCTTACCTTACAGAGTTATTATGAGGAAGAAATGAGTGAACTCCTATAAAGTGCCGCTCAGAACACTGTCATGAAATCATGTGACGTTAAGTATTCTATTCGATACACACAGTTCTTTCATAAAAAACAGGGGAGAGCCTGCTGTGTGCCTGGCACCGTGCTCCACACTGTTGTTCGGTGCAGGTAAATGCAGATGTGGTCACCATGCTCATGGTGTGCAGGGAGAAAGGCACTGGACAGAATGATATGAATAAGCATATGATTGCAAGTTGTGGTGGGTGCTGTGACGGGTAGCCTTCATGGACGTGGAACTTGGAAAGCAAATGGTGTCCTAATAAGGAGGAGGTGGGGTTAGATGATGGACTACATCATCGCCGCCACCACCATGACTGCCACCAGCATCATCAGCACTGAATTCTATCGAGCACTTTCCATGTGCCAGGCACTCTACCAAGCACTGTATATGGTTTATCTCATTTAGTCCTGACAGTTCTACGATGGGATGAGTGTTCTTATGCTTTGTTTGTTAGACAGTCTCTGAGCTGAAAGGGGAGACTTGGGCCATTATTTCGTCTAGTCATCCTCAGGTTATAGATGAGGGAACTGAGTGCCAGAGGGGCAGTGGTTTGTGTGGAGTTGGGAATAATTTCCAGGATCCTAACTCTGCCCTGGATCCATTTCACCACGCACTGTGGACTCCCTGGAAGGGGAACACCATCTCGGTACCTGAGTGACTGAGTCTTACCACCCTCCTGTCTTAAGAACATGATCTCAATCCTAGAGGAGTTAGTCCCCCAAAGGTCGAATTGCCAGAAAGTCACAGAATGCCAGTGACTCATGTGGCTGAACCCTTTCTCACCTCTGGCCCGCTGGACTGTGCTGGCGCAGGGTTCTCTTTTGCGGGTTGTCGATGAGGCTGGTGGAGTGCCTGTGCGAGCATCAGCCAGAGTTGGAACCCCAGCTCAAAGTCGCTGACTTCTGTGAAGGAAAAGCATGGCTTGAGTCAAGTGTCTTGCCTGTACCTCTTTCCTCGTTTGAAGGAGTAATGTCCCAGCTTTTTTTTTTTTTTTTTTTTTGAGGTACGCGGGCCTCTCACCGCCGTGGCCTCTCCCGTTGCGGAGCACAGGCTCCGGACTCGCAGGCTCAGCGGCCATGGCTCACGGGCCCAGCCGCTCCGCGGCATGCGGGATCTTCCCGGACCGGGGCACGAACCCGCGTCCCCTGCATTGGCAGGCGGACTCTCAACCACTGCACCACCAGGGAAGCCCTCTCCTCCAGCTTTGTCTTCACATGCTTCTGCATGTTTGTTTGTGTATGTAAAACTTTCAAGCAAAATTCAGATTTGTAGAAATGGATACATACCAACTCAAATGGGTATATGATGATTCTGCCTACTCTGTGAGGCTTAGAGTCTTGCCGTTGACCAGATAAATGGTGTTCTGATGTCATGGGTGCTGTTCAGGGCTTATGGTGACGGCTTCTTGGTAATGCCTCCACGCTTAGGCCCAGTGTGTTCTGCCCAGAGCATCTGCACTTACCAGTCTGGAAGGCTCCACTCTGCCCTTCATGAGGTGAGCAGGTCTTGGATCATACCTCCCCTCCCCAGTGAGGCCCCTCTGGAGCACTTATCTGCAAGAATCTCTGGGACTGCACCCTGTTTGTTTCCTTTGTGGCACCTGCGTCGGTCTGGAATCAGGCTGTTTGTTTACTGTTTAATTGTGTTTCTCCTTCTGCTGGAACATCCCCACCACGAGGGTGCCTTGTATTGTATTATATTTCTAGTGCCTGAAGGATCCTAACACAGAGTGCTTGCTTGTTATATCATCGTTAAATGAAGAGATGTATTTGAGCTTCCTTATCTGGCCGCAAATTTTTTTCTCCTCTTGTAAGCCTTGGAGTTGCAGAAAAATATCTGCTGTGGGCGCCATGTGAGTCAAAAGCTGGAATGATGCACCCAATTAGTACATTTGATCCTGTTTACCAGGCCATGGTAGACCTCCTTTCAGCCCCCTTGCCCGCCATCCCCACTGAAATGTGGAGGGAAGAGAGACCGCCTATGACAGTGTTTCCAGGCGTGGCTGAGAATGTGGACTTGGAGGCAGCTTGTCCTGAGCTCCGACTCCACCTCTGTCACTCTGTGACTTTTTACAGAAGTTAACTTCCCGCATCTGAGTTTTCTTATCTGTAAAATAGGGAATAGAAATAGAACTTCAGTGACTTTGGGGGAGTGGGGATTATTTTGTGTAATATGATATATATATATATATATTTACTTTGAAAGCAATAATATAGGATAATAAACATTTCCCAAATGGAGGAAAAAAAACCCACTCATTATTGCATTTTCTTAACTCAAGTATTTTCACTGAAGTATCTTCCCATCTAATGTTTGTCTGCAGGTAGACACATTCTCTGTAGGATGCACTGAGTTTGTATCATGCTAGCCTTCCTAGTTATGTTTATTGGATGCCCCATACTTTAATTATCCCAAATTCTATTCTTGGGCAGCAATGTTGCTGTTGCTTTTTTTGTGTGTGTGTGTGCTATTATAAATGGTGCCACAGTGAACATATTTGGGAAGATAATGTCTTCTTTGTTTTGAATTATTCCTCAGCTTAAAGACCCATATGTGATATTATTATTATTATTATTATTGCTGTACGCGAGCCTCTCACTGTTGTGGCCTCTCCCGTTGCGGAGCACAGGCTCCGGACGCGCAGGCCCAGTGGCCATGGCTCACGGGCCCAGCCGCTCCGCGGCATGTGGGATCCTCCCAGACCAGGGCACGAACCCGCGTCCCCTGAGTCGGCAGGCGGACTCTCAACCACTGCGCCACCAGGGAAGCCCCATATGTGATATTATTGCGTCAAGGAATATTTAGGTCTACAAATTAGGACATACTTTGTGAACACAGTTAAAGCTGGATCTACTCTTAGTCTAGACTTGTCCCATTTAAGGTGTGAGTAGATCTTCCTGTTTGGGGATTAGCTTCACAGGTAAATTCCCTTCTTCCTTTGGCTTTGAACATCCTTGTGAGTTAGAAACTAGAGATTTCTGTTTTACAACTGAAATTTTTAGAAGTTGGAATCCTGGCTCTGCCACTCTGAAATACTAGTATTTACCTCATTTCTGGCATAGTAATGGCGCCTCTGTGATAGACCCTCAAAACGGTTGGGCTGTTGATGGGTGGTTGCTTGCTTTCATGGCATTATTGGAAGAGTAGGAGCTGGGTGGTGTGCCACTGTTCTGGGTCTGAGGGAATGATGAAGCCATGAAGATGAGCAGGAAGAGTTTGACCCAGGTTGCTTTCACTCCTGCAACATTTTAGTCTTTTTCTCCTTTCCTCTTTATTTTTTTTTGCCAGGAAGCCAAAAAGAAGTATGACAAGGAGACAGAGAAGTATTGTGGCATCTTAGAAAAACACTTGAATTTGTCTTCCAAAAAGAAAGAATCTCAGCTTCAGGAGGTAAGAAACTTTACTGGTGTCTGAATAAAGTGTTTAATCTTTCCATGGTGCTGTGGATATGTTCTGGTTACTCTCTGCTGGAGCTTCATTCTGATCCCTCATTCCACGCTTGCTGCCCGCATTGCCTTTGTCCCTTTCCGATGCAGCCACGCTGTAAGGCTGTCCCGCCTGTCCACGGCAAGGAACATACAGCTGGTCAAGATCACCCTAATCACTAGACTGTGCTTCTTCCTTTCAAACTGAGATCTGTTTTCCTGTTTCTCTCACCCTTGACCTTGATTCTGTACTCTCTTACCCTGCCTTTCGACGTCCTCCTTACATCACTGATTTGAAATGTTAGCATCTGAAACACTTTGGTCATCCTTCCTTAATGTGAAATGAAAAAAAAAATTATTCCAACCAGTACTTGACATTAGTCTTTATTTTTTTAAGCAGTATTTTATTGTCTCATGTATTTTGTGCTTAGGTAACTTTGTTTCAAAAAAGTAAATTATCTGGTCTTCCCCTGTTTTTTTTTTTGGATTTGCATGGGGTCTTTTTTTATGAGTAGTTCTCTTGGAAGGAAAAGTCAGATTTGCGGCCTTGGAGCTGTGCCCATTTTTATTTAGTTCATGGAGATTTGCAGGGCGAGGGGTTTATGTTTTGGGGAGACAGGGCAGTTTGCTAGTGGAACTCCAAACTTGGCTACATGAATATCATCTTATTTAGCTCTTAACAATTTGCTTGAACTGTCTCAGGTGTGTGCTAAAGCGAGGCTATGGCTTCCAAGCTAGCCCTCATTCTTCAGTTTCCTTTCTTTTTGAGCAAATTCCTTGCCAGTACTTCTGTTCATTTGAAGATGGTAGGGTCAAAGGTTGAAAGATGAGGATTACTCAGGAGATGGTGGAGTCCAGGATTTGTTACACACCCTCAGTTAGGAAGCGTTGTGCTCAGAACTCTTTCTTTGAAATGAGTGTTTGAATCAGTTGTTTGAGTGATGGATACAGACTTAGCAACAGGAAGTGTTTATAGTGGGCTTTGCAGATCAGTTCTTGGCCAACCAACCAGCAGCAGTTGTATTTGGGGTGAGCTGTAGGAAGGAGAAACTGCTGACCTTTCCTTGAAGATCTTTTGCTTGAGTTAGGGAGAAAGAAGCCAACGCAGCAGGAGGAGATTCTTGAAGTAGCAAAGCTGCTCAGGTAAATCTTGTCAAATGTGATTGAGAAGGTTAAGGAAATGCTGATTTTCATTGGATGATACATAAAAGGCTATTCCCAACTCTACATGGGGCTATGGGCACTAGGAGATACCCAAGGATATGCGAATTGTCTGTGATAAATACGTAATTCCACTTAGGATCTGTCCTGATCGGTTATCATTCTTCTAACATCATTTGGCGTTTAGGGTTTGGAAACAATAGGGAAAGGCATTTTGGCTGCCGCTCACAATCACCAGATCTGGCTAACTCTGTCATTCCTCAGCAGTTAGGTGACCATGCACCATGAGTGCAGGTATTCACAGCTGAGCGAATATATGATTGTTCTAGCACCTACTGGTACTGGGAGGTCTGTAGTACAGTTATCCTTCCTGCATGGCTTCGCCAGAGTGAGGCTGCTTCTCCTCCCGGTCTGCTCTCTCCATGCCTGGCTCCTGGTGAGTTGGCCTGGAATGAGTCCCACATTTTCTTTTAGGGCTGTGCCAATAGCATCTCCCCCTGAGATAGCAATATGGGGACCAGAACACTGGACTGGCAGAGATACCTTCTTTTCAAGGCTTGCTCTGCTATGTAGTTGACTGTGTGACGTGGGACGAGTACTTGGTCTCTCTGAGATCTAGTTCCTTTGTAAAATGCTCGTAAAATACCTGTCCTGCCTACTTCATGTATGAGAAGGTAAATTACGGCCGCTACACAAATATAAAGTATTGTCCCCATAACTGGCCTGTTCCTCCCCCTCCCCTGCTCCCAAATTGGATGGCATTCTTCCTGGCTGCCTTAGTCTGTTCAGGCTGCTGTAACAGAATACCCTAGACTGGGTGGCTTATGAACAACAGAAATTTGTTTCTGACTGTTCTGGATATTGGGAAGTCCAGGATCAAGGCACTGGCATATTTGGTGTCTGGTGAGGCCTGCTTCCCAGTTCGTAGATGGCTGTCTTCTAGCTGTCTCCTTACATGGCAGAAAGGGTGAGGGAGTCCCCTTGGCCTTTTTTTAAGGACTCTATCCTCATGACCTAATCACCTCCCAAGGGCCCCACCCAAATGCTATCACACTGGGGATTAGGTTTCATCATATGACCGTAGTGGTGAGGTGGGCAAACATTCTGTCTGCAGCACTGACTGTCAGTATTTATCTTAGTGGAAACTTTTTCATTATGCTTTTTTGTTACAATCCTCGTCTTTTACTCATTCACATTTCCTAAATACTTTGAAGGCAAGGAGTGGGCTGCAGGTCTTTCTTGCAAGTCCTGGTCTGTTCTCAAGCATTGCTTTTTATACCTAAGCTGAATTAAATTGAATTTTAAAAATCTCATAATAATAACAATAATAATGATAATATTTTTACTAGCAACAACAATAATAGCGGCCAGTGTTTATTGAATGCATATTTATGTACCAGGCGCCATGTTAAGCACTTTATGTGGAATCTGCTCAAATCCTCATAACCACCCTATGAAGGAGAGATGGATTCCCTCTCTTTTACATAGGAGGGGACTGAGGCTCAAAGATGTTAAATAGCCTGCCTATAGCTAGTCAGCAAGGATTTGAACCTCAGCTCCTGACTCTGGAGCCATTTCCCTTAACCCAGTAAGCTCTTCTCTGTCCATCTTGTGGGGAAGGATGTTGCTGGGCTGCCTGCCAGCCATTGTTATTCAATGCGAGTGTCAAGCTAAGGGAATTGGAGAGCAGGAGGGATCCTTGGTGATCCTCTGGTTAAACCTCTTAGAATTTCGTATGCAGGACCTGAGTTCCTTGCAGAGGTCACGTGATTTACTCAAGGTTTTCCAGCTATTTAGTGATGATTTTCCTTACATTTATCAAAAGATCAACTTTTAACAATATTATGAATCACCTACTACACATTTAACGAAAGCTACTTCCTTTGATGGTCCAGAATTATTCCCTGATTGCAGGCCTGAATGAATACTTGTAAATTCTAGCCCATCCTGGACCTCTGGTGGCTGAAATGACTGGGCAGCGATGTGGAGTGACACTGCCATCTAGTGGATGACTTTTTAAAAGTCTGTTTTCTTCAGTGGCTCGGAAGCTGGCTTCAAAGATAATAAATCATTCCTTGGACAAATTATTTCTTGGACGCTTCTGTGAAAGTCCATTCAGGAGTTGCGTGTGTTGTGGAGAGTGAAATGAATGATTGGAACCTACAGTCTAGGAGAATTTTTCTTTTCCAAGAAGCACGGAATGGTTGGTGGGTCTTGGACAAGCTGATAGATTGACAGCTTCTGAAGTAACAGGGCAGGGGAACTGCCTGCCCTGGGATTGGAATCCGGCTTCTGATTCCATCACAAGAGGAGCTAAGGATGTGGTGAATTCTGTGGCCCAGATGAGAGGGGCATTGGCAGGAGCAACCTACCATTCCACTTGGGATTTCATCTTCCTTTTCCTTTGGAAATGCATTCTGTCATGCTTTTCTTCTCAGTGCTGGGCCACATAGAGACCAATTCATTTATGCCTCAAGCATCAGTTGAATGTTTGCTGTGGGCCAGGCCCCGTTCCAGGATCTGGAATGGAAAAGTGAGGCAAGGCCTTTGCTGTTATCAACTTTATATTGTAGTAGGCAATATATGAGAAGAGAGAGAAATGAATAAGAATTTCATGTAGTGATAAGGAAATAAATTGGGAGATAGGGTAGAGACTCCCTGGCGTAACATACCTAAAATAATGTCAATGCAGGCTTCTCTAAAGAGGTGACATTTGAATTGAGACCAGAAGGAAGAGAAAGCAAGCTGGGTGAAAAGCTAGGACAATGTTCTTTAAATTGTGGGTGTGTCAAAAGATCTGAGTTACTGGGTCATGATATAGAGTAGGCTAGAATAGAGTGAAAAATATGAAAGTGTGTTGTACCTGATTATAAATGTATGTTTATTGGGTCATAATGTAAAAGGTATTTCTTACTGTGCATTAAAGTTTTAAAAAATTGAATATTTATCTAGGGGAAGAGGTTCTCAGGCAGAAGGAACAGCAAGTGCAAAGATTGCATGGCAAGAAAGAGTTTGGAGTGTTGGAGGATAGATAGGAGCCCCAGCTGGAGCTCAGTGGGAGAGGGGTAGGGAAGGAGGGCTGGACTGGTTCCTCAGGGTCTTCAGACCATGGGAGAGGCCAGGGGGAGGTGTTGAAGGAGCTGTGAGAACAGCTAATGGAGATTTTAGGAAAGGTATTCTGGCTTCTGGGTGGAGGCTGGATTGTGGGAGCAGAGAAAGAAAGCACGGAGGCCAGTGAGGAGAGGGTTGGAACCGCCCAGAGAACATGTGTCTGGCTTAGGGTAGGAGCAGGGATTACAGTCCATCTGCTCAGATGTCCCTGGTGATAATCCCCAGTGTGCACAGAACACTTCCTGGGTTTCAAATGTTCACATCCTTTAGCTCATTTTCTCTTTGAAACAGCTCTACTCAGAGCAAGGGCAGATCATAGCATCTCCAGCCTTCAGGTGTGGGGAAGAGACCCGGAGAGGATAAGTGGCTGGAGCGGGTCCCACTGGCTAGAAAATGATAGAACTGCAACTCCCACCCAGGTTGTTGCTCTCCTGGCTCTCTCACTGATGCTGGGCTCTGCTCTTCTTCTCAGAGGACTTTGCTCCTGGCTCCTCCAGCCCTGCCTAACTTGCAGCTTTTCCGAATGACTTTTATTTCTGTTATGTCTCACTTGGCAAGCCCAAGCAGGGAGGATGTATCGGGGGTGTGGGGGAGGTCAGGGAAATAGATGCGTCCCTAGGTGTAAGTGTGTTGGATTTGCACCATGAGAAATGAAGGCCTACAGGGACTTACGGGCCTAGCCGGCAGGAGCCCAGGTGGAAGGCATGTCAGGCACTGGTCCACCGGCTACACCTGGCAGGGGGCGTGGTGCAAGCACTTTCTGAAACCTGGTCTCCAAATAAAGCTCTGTCAGTGCTCAGACATCAGGTCTCCTGCTTAGAGGCTTAGGTGATGCCCCCAGGCTTAGCCCTTCATTTTGGTTTTGTGCAGCTGTTACTTAGGGGACTGCCTTCTGCATATTAATATGGAAGTTGCCCCGCGAGGAAGTTGCTAGCAGCAGACTTGCATGGAGTCTTTTGGGTTGTTTCATGGCACCTTGTGCTTTTCCAGAGTTTGTCATTTTTAAAAAATATTTACATGATTTTTTAATTATCTCTTTTCCTCATCATGCTGTGAACTCCATGAATGAATGAATGATTTGCCAACTCCTTAAGATGTCAGGTTAGCAATACCATATTTGGTATAATGAAGTAAAAGGTCTGTCCCAGTTTTGTTCTGCAGGAATCTTGACAAAGGAACACCGAAAGAAATACTCCTTTGGGGGCTTTGTCTCTGTAAAGTATGTTATCGAATGACATACCTCATTTCTAAAGAAAAGAGTAGAAAGGGTAAGACCTTTATAGTGATAGTTGAGGTACTTCCCAGCACAGCATCTTGTTACTCCACACATGCTCATTTTCTCCCCTGGGTTCTGGATCCCAGATCAGCGGCTTAATTGTAGCCAGGTGTGGGCCTTTACAGCCCACACACCTGCACAGAGAGGGAGGTGAGGTTCCGAGGCAGCAATGTAATTACTCTGCTTGGGGTAAACTAATAGTTCATCCTTGTCCAAAGAAAGTATGTGCGATGTGTGAAAATGTTCTTTTCTGAGGTCCCTTGCCCCCTATCAGCTTGTTTTGTTCATTTAGAAGGATGGGAGGAGGATGGCCCTGCATGTTTTCTTTTTCTCTTTAAAAATCTGTCTTCCATGGAACCTAGGTCGGCCCTACGGTGTGGGGAGGCAGTAGAGTCTAGTGGTTTAGGAATGTGCAGGGGTCTTGGAGGCAGATCAGCCAGGACAGAAATCCCAGCTCTGCCTTGTACCAACTATGTCAGGTTCCTTGATGTTAGCAGATTTCATTTACTTCCTGTAAGTTAGGTGTAAGGATGTCTTCTTTTTAGGAACTTAATGAGGGTTAAATAACTGAAAGTATAATGAGGATTGAATAAGATAATGATGTACAGCTTTATGGGCATGGTTCCTGGCACAAAATTAGTGCTCAGGTAACCATGATCATTGTTCTTATTTCTGCTTCATGCTACTGGATTTGTTTGTTTGTTTGTTTGTTTGTGGTACGCGGGCCTCTCACTGTTGTGGCCTCTCCCGTTGCGGAGCACAGGCTCCGGACGCGCAGGCTTAGCGGCCATGGCTCACGGGCCTAGCCGCTCCGCGGCATATGGGATCTTCTTCCTGGACCAGGGTACGAACCCGTGTCCCCTGCATCGGCAGGCGGACTCTCAACCACTGTGCCACCAGGGAAGCCCCTCTGGATTTGTTTTTAAAAACCATCTCCAGAGATTTTTTTTTTTGCCAGCTTGCTGAATCCTCTCCTCAGATAGTGACCTGATTTTTCTCTGAATTCCATCTTGTTTGTAGGCAGACAGCCAAGTGGACCTGGTCCGGCAGCATTTCTATGAAGTATCCCTGGAGTATGTCTTCAAGGTGCAAGAAGTCCAAGAGAGAAAGATGTTTGAGTTCGTGGAGCCTGTAAGTAGATGCTCAAGGTTTCATTGTGTACCCATACTTTAATCCCCCCACCCCACCACCCATTCCAACTACCTAGATGACGAAATGCTCGAAGTTGTTAATGAAGAGATTGACCAGCCCTGATGCTGTGCCTTCTGCTAGTAACAGTGCTTGGTCAACTGGCTACCCTGGGTTCTTCCCAGTACAACCACAGACATGGGTGTAGAGCATTCAGCAATGGTTCCGTCCTCTAGCTACCTTACATTGTGCTGGTTGTTTTCCAAGTCAAAGTAGAGGAGGGGAGGAGTTTTCATGTTGCCAAACAATAGTGATGACACCTTAACTTTCCTCTTTCCTCCCCCACTTCTTCTCTCCCTCAAATAACCCAAATGTAGCAGTAACCCAAGGAAACCATTCTCTTTTTGCCTCCTAAGTTCAAAGCCCCTCCTTATCCCAGTCATGTATTAAAAGATGAGATCTAAAGCAATTTCTCACTCTTAAGTTTGTTATAACCAAGCAGCACGGAGATTGTTCTGAGTGAATCATGATGGGATTTGGACTTGGACAGAATGTTCCAGTGGGCATGAAGGGTTGCAATGTGGGGACACGTCTGGCTGTAGCTTAGGCCACCCCAGTGTGGTTGTGGTTTTGTGCAGATGTGGTATTGCTCTACCCCTCTGTGGCACTAGTGTTCAGAATCCATGGAAACACTAAATGAGTGGGCCTCAATTTAAAACTCTTGCAGATCTTGAATTTTTCAGCTGAATGCAACCTCTGATCTAGACCCAAGCCTGGGGTCTCTGTACAAATGAGAATACCTACCTAGATTTAAGAAAGTGATTTTTCTTAAGCAAATAACAAAACTATAAGAAACTGAAAGAAAATGACCGCTCTTTTTGGTCAAGAATGTTCTGTGCCCTGTTTCTAATTTATAAACTTTGGGGATGCTTTTTAGGCACGTAGACTTGCTGGTAGTTTCAAGACTCCATTTGGCCTTGGAATTTGTTGTGTCCATCTTTTACTTTGCTGGAACTATTTTGATCTTGGGAGTCTACTCCCAGCCATGTCATCTGGCAGATTCTTCAAAGCTATTAATTACCTCAGTCTTATCTGAATAATGGAAACTTTAGAGCCAGCTTCCTTTCCAGCAGTGATCTCTGCCAAGATCTCAGGTCAAAATTCATATCTTTCTGCAGGGTCTGTGAGATGGGGAAAGCCATCTGTCAGAGAAAGCAAGCTTGTTGATTTCCCTGCTTGGGGCCCAGAGGTGTTAAAACCAGCCATTCAATCACAGGTTGACTAAAAAAAAGTCTCATCTCTCTCGTGGCTGGGGCAGGAATTCAAATGCTGTCATGAAGAATTAGCCTTTGGCCTTTTTACTTGCTTTTACTAGAACTTCTAGAGGAAAAAAAAACAGTGTGATTCTCATAATCTTTATGTATACTTTGGTTGATATTATTCTATAAATACCTGATTTTGATGAGTTGAATTTTAATTGAACCATCCTATTTTTGAGTTGTTTTTTTTGTGTGTGTGTCCATTTTGATGCCTCCATATAGTGAATCGGATATTGTATCTGTTAGCTTTTGCTGGCTAACAAATAAGCATAAAACCTTATACAACAATAGACGTTTATTTCTTACGCATCTGTGGGGTTCATCCAGTCTAGGCTGGGCTCAGCTGGTTGACTCTGCTCATCTAGGTGGGCTTTCCTCTCCTCCTCCCCCACTGTCTCCTCTTCCTCCCTTTCTTCCTCCTCTTTTTTTTCTTTTTAAAGAAATCTATAAAGATTTATCCTTCTGTTTCCTGGCATGCTATTGTAGTATATAAGTGTCTTAGGTTTTTTGAGAGGCAGCGTAGCATCATCGTCAAGGGCTCTAGAACCAGACTGCCTGCATTTAAATCCCAGCTCAGCCATTTTCCAGCTGCACATTCTGGGGGAAGTTATTTTTTGAGCCTTAGTTTTCTCCTCTATGAAATAGGTATAATAATACCATTTATCTTATAAAGATGTTAGGAGGATTACCTGAGTTTATCCAGGTAAGATGCTTAGAATAGAGCTAACCTAAGTAACACCCAGTTATTATATAAGTGCTTATTAGGACCCAGTTAGCGATTATTTTTTATTCTGAAGTAGAGGAATATATCAATTTTGGCCACCCAGGGCCTCCTCAAGTGAGCAAATGAGTCAATTGCCAGTATTAACAGGGCCTACTTGGTTTAATATAGTCTTGGTAAATCTAAAAGCATTTATTTTCTGAATAGCATAGAAAATGCTGATGACCCAGCTGCTCTGTCTGAGGAGCTCACAGTCTCCTTGGGGAAGCAGTGTCTATGGTAAAGAGCTAGCCAAGGTAGAAAGCAGTTCAGTGCCGGCATGCATAGGATGGTTGTACCAGAGGGATTTAAAAAGTAGAGAACCATTGTGGTTCGCAGTTGTTTTTGAAATCATAAAGTGAGGCACCTGGAGAGCTAATGAAAAAAAAGGTCTGGTCTCATGTTAGAGTGAAGAGAAAGTGGTAGGGGCTTGTCCTGAGTTAAGTTAAATGAGTTGGCGGAGAGGTTGGATGTAGATGTGTGACCTTCACTTTTCTATAGAAGTTCTTGTTTCTGAGCACACCAGTTGATTAGGCAGGTAAGTGGCTGGAGCTATGGCTAGAGAGAAGCGAGTCACACAATGAAAAAGCTGCTGACCACATCTCTGGTTCTCAAAGTCTTAGAAATACAAATTCTCAGGCTCTACCTGACACCTGAAATTTGCGGGTAGGGCCCAGTCATCTATATTTTTGTAAGCCTTCCAGGCGATTCTGCTGCACATTAAAGTTTAAGCCGCTGACCTAGATTGTACAAAAGAAGAACGTGAAATAGCAGTCGATGATATCAGCTGAAACTCTGTCATGTTCTGTGTGAGTTATAAGTGCTTTACCACATTATGTCATTCAATCCTTATATCATCTCTGAGGGTAGGTACTGTTTTTGTTTTCAGATAAAGAAATCTGACTTCTGCAGGGTCACACCTAGTAAATAGCAGAGCTGTAGTGGTCTGACTCTTAATCTCTATGAAACAGCATTTGACTACTTAAGGGCGGAAAGGAAACAAGCAAAAATATCGATTGAACTAAATTGTTGGGGTGCCTGGTGTGGTTATTCATGTGTTGAGTCGGTTGCAGTCAAGGGAATCTTCCAGCCATTCAAGGGACCTCCATGTACATCGACTATGTTTATTTGTTTCTTAGAAAGTAACTTCAAGTGCCGGAAGTTATTGACCTTCAGAAAAAGAAACAAAATTTTAGTATGCTAAGGAAGAAAAAAATCAGACTTCTGGGATCTAAACCATATATTTTTGTGTGCCCTGGAAACCTTAATTTTCTTGTTGAGGTACTAAATGTTCTGGAGATTGAGATTGCAGATAATGACATACTGGCTTCATGAAGGTGAAGCCATATTCCATCTGTTCCCCTAAGTTTTCATAATTGAAGGTTGCCTACTGCTGCAGAGAGCTCACTGTCTGCATTCGTCATGCTCCACAGCCTCTGAATTTCGCCTCCAGAGTATTTCTTGGTGCTGTGCCTTCCTGTCCTTTCTCACGGCTTCCGCCCCATTGCAGGTTGTCATTCTTTCGGTTTGGTCAGTGGCATCCTGTCCTGACCCTGTCAGCACAGTGCCTTTTCTGACACATCAGTCTGATTCTGTCCTTCTTGCTGAGCAGCCCCTGCCAGCATGCCTGTGCTAATTAAGCCCATTACATAGATGATCTCAATGTCTACCATAATCCACTGTGGTAATAGGTTAAAGACAAGTTAAAGGGAGTTACCTGGCTTACCCAGCCCAGTTTTTCATCCCTTTACTGGCTGCCCTTCTCTTCATCGTGTGAATGAATGGTTCTTGGTAGTTGTATTCTTCTGCTAGGGATGCTGTAACAAAGTACCACAAACTGGGTGCCTCAGAACAACAGAAATGTATTGTCTCATAGTTCTAAAGGCTAAAGGTCTGAGATCAAGGTCAGCATGGCGCTGCTGCCCCTGAAACCTGTAAGGAAAAATCCTTCCTTTCCTCTTCCTAGCTTCTGGTGGGTTCCTGGCAGTATCTGGCATTCCTTGTTTTATAGATGCATCACTTCAATTCCTCATCTTCACAGGACTATCTTCTCTCTGTGTTTGTTACTGTGTCCAAATTCCCCCCCTTTCTAAGGACACCAGTCATTTTTGATTAGGGCCTAATGGATTCATTTTAAGTCGATTATCTCTGTACAGACCCTATTTCCACATAAAATCACATTCTGAAATACTGGGGTTTAGGACTTCATATCTTTTGGGTTTGGGGGAAAAAATTCAACCCAAAACAGTAGCTCTATTCTATAAATGGAAAAAACTTAAATTTATCACGTAGTCCAGAATGATGTAACCATCACTAATAACACAGATACATTTTTGTTTATTTTTTTAAAAAAAATCTGTGTTATCAGCTAGGAAATAGGAATAAATTTTTCTTACAGTTATTCTCAGAGGAAAACAAGTAAGGGGAAGAAGGCAGAGGAGGGTTGGGAAGGTCTTTCTCTGGCCCTTCCTTTGTCATGCTGTGAGTGCGTGTCTGGCTGTCCATGGAGGAGACTGGGTGGACATGCTGGCTTCTCTTACCTGACAACCAGGTGAGGCTCCAGCAGGTGCTTCCTCTGTGTGTGTGAGTAGAACCATTTCTTTGAGGCAGACAGATCCTTCCATCTCGGGAGTCCTTCTGTGGGCCTTGCCCAGCTCCCTGAGCAGTGGACTTTCATTTCGTTTGGGGTCATAGGTTCAAAGATTCATACGGTGCGTGGGAGGTAGGGGAGGGGACGAAAGATGCTGTGAGGGGAGAAGGAAGGAAGTGGCCCAAAGATAACAATACCTAAGGCATCATTTCCTGTAGAAAAAAATGGACAATCAGCCATGATACCAGAGGAAGTGAAAACCAAAATAAACATTGGCAGCTCTCTGCCTTTGGAGTGCTTGTGTGTATACCCAGGTGGCATCTTAGCAAGCTGTTTGAGATAGTTAATTACCCTGAGTAAGAGAGGCCCTGTTGACTTTAAGTGAAGCATAAATCAGCGTTAATAGAAGGAATGACTCGAGAATCAGCTGCTTATCTTCTGCATTATTCTCCAATAGAGGGTAACTCAGTGCCCTGGAAAAGTGATGGGGCACAGCCGTCAAGGACAACAGGGAGGGAAGAGATAAGAAAGGACTGTTGTCCTTGTGAATACTGGCACTAGGTTTGGCATAAGAGCTCCTTCTTCTCCACTACTGGAGCCATTTAGAAGGAAAAGTGTGGGCCACGTTCTCAAAAATGTATTTTACATAGAGGACTTTGCAAAGACTTTGGTCATCTTTGAAGAAAAGAGTTCATTATTAGTCTTTGGTGACTCTCTTTGGCTTACCACCCATTCCTTAATTTAGGTGAAGGATGTATATATGGTGCCTCTAGATGTTTTTATAGCCAGAGGACCCAGCAGTGCCTGTTCCCTCTCCTCTGTAAGGATCTAAGGGAATAGATGCTCCAGGGACAATGGCAGCAGGAAGTCAAGGGATCATATTGTTTTAAATTGGGGTTTTGCCTGACTTTTCAGTGCAGAGCTCTTTGATGAAGTGGGCTGGGCATGTAGCTTTGTCTGAAGACAGGTCAGTATATACCTTGGTGCTTACCGTTCCTGCCACAAGCAAAGTGTGAGAGTTTCCTTTACTCTCATTATTAGGGCTGCTTCTCAAAAGAGAGTAGGTGAAATAAAGTGAGATTGTGTTTAATAAGTAAAGGTATGTTCATTTAAGGACTAGAAGATTAAACCCCACAATGTAAAGTGATGCAGCTGTGTCTTGTTGTAACATGTATTTGAGGCAGGTCAGAGGGGACAACTCAGACGGTGTGAGTTGGCATTGAGAAGTTCAAGTTAGAATGGGGCTGGTCCCCAAATGTAGTAGAACTGAGCTTGTGATGGAGGTGAGGTTCTGGTTCTTCTGAACCTTGTTCAGGCTTTAACTATAAACCTGTCTTCAGGTTGAGATTTGGGACCGAGGCAGGATATGTAGAACTTGGGAAGGGGCAAGGGAAGCATAACAGCAGTGAGTTTTACATATGGGCACTGAGAGGAGAGACGGCAGGAACATTTATTTAGCTTGGAGAAGTGAAGGCTGGCAGGGGCTCAGGGTGGGGACATTAATGGTTTTTAAGTATATGAAGGCATGTTGTGAGAATTGTAGTGAACAGATGTTTTCACTCTTCATTAAAGACAAGACTAAACAAGGAATGGGCTTACATTTTAGGCTGTGACACTTTAAATGAGAATTTAGGGAAACCACCTAAATGAAAATGTGGGAACATGAGATTATTTTAATAAAGGAATCCAGAGTGTTTACTTCTGGAGAGCTTCTGGAAAGTACAGAAACACACTTGAGCTGAAGTCTGATCTGGATGATTTTCTTTGATTTGACTTTGCCCGTTAGACTGCAGACTCAGGACACACCAGCTTCCTTTTCTCCCTTCCTTGCTGGTTTATCAATATAACCACACCCTTCTGCATGATAACCTGATATTATGAATATACTAGAAGGAGACTGAGTGGGAGCCCTGGTCTTCAGCTTCTGAAGAAGTGATTTTCTAAGGAGGTGATGAGGCTCACAGGGTAAGAGATTGGATGTTGGTGCCAGGAGACCTGGTTTCAAATCCTGGCTGCCACTTGCTGTGTGTTTTGGGGCAAGTTAGTTAACCTCTTTGAATCTGCTTCCTTACTAATAAGTTGGAGATGATAGCAGGATTCATTTCAGAGATTGTTATGAATATTTAGTGAGACAGGGCATATGAAGTTACAGTGCCTGGCATATAAGAAGTGCTCAGTAAATGATAGCCATTTACTATAATTTGATATGATAGCCGTTTACTAATAATTTACCTTATTCTAGACTTTCAGACCGGGGCTGGGAACTCAGATACAGCTCCGTAATACCTTTTAAACCTGCTTATGTGAAGTTTGCCCTTCTGCCTTCATTACAGCTACTGGCATTCCTACAAGGACTCTTCACTTTCTATCACCATGGTTATGAACTGGCCAAGGACTTCAACGACTTCAAGACGCAGTTGACTATCAGCATACAGAACGTGAGTAGGCGAGGGGACAGGCTTCCTTTCCCTTGCTAAGGGAAGGAAAAACAAAATAGGGTCTGGTTGCATACAGATCACTTAAATGGACTGAGATGCAGGTCGGGAGGATGGGTCTTGCTTGGGTTCAAAGGGCAGCGGGGGTCAGGCATTTCTAGGGTGCTTCATGGTCCCAGGTTAGAGCATCATCCTCTCCTCCATTATTTCAAAGCACTATTTATGTCCTCGGAAGTGCTGCTGCTGATTATGTTTTAAATCTGTAGCGCCAGAATCAGGATTTCCTTTGGCAGTGGAAGTCCCAGCCCCACCCAGCCTAGCCTCCCTGTATGCATCTAGCTGCCTGGCCTCATAAAGCCATAGAGTGTGTGTGTTCAGGGGCTGGGGATGGGGTACACATGCTGGCCTTGGGCTCAAAGGATGTGCTGTTGTTCAACTCTCAGTGAGGCTGCCAGGAAATCCAAGTAGGTGCGCCTTACTCCCAATCTCCTTTCCCAAATTGTAAGCAGCAGAACCTTTGCGTGCACAGAATCCTGCTTAGGACTCTGGTTAGCGGTCACTGGGGCTCAAACCCCCTTCTTCCCTGTGTGATGGGGCCACTTTAATCTGCATGTTGTCTTTGTCTCTAGATGATCCTGTGTCCAAATAAACCCAAGTATGTCCGTGTGGGTTGGACTGCGGGTTGCACTGCATGCTTTAAGAAGCCTGAGCTTCCCCCCTCATGGTTCTCTGCAGTGCCTCAGAGAACAGGAAGTTGCAGGGTCTTGGATGAGCTGTCACAAAGCATGGCTTCCCTTGGGCCGGGTCCCTCAGAAGGCAGACTCTGAAGTGGAGATGTATACAGAGCAGGTCCCCAGGAGGCAGTGTTGGCAGAAGCACGTGTGACAGAGTGAGGGCAGCAGGCCCTGCCAGAGGAAAGGCTGAGTGGTGAGGACTCAGCCGATGCCCCGGGCCCCCTGGAGCTGGGATGGTCCCTTGACCCTCCCGCTTTGGCCCCTGGCTTCACCTAGTTGCTGGGTGCAGGGTGCCCTGGGGGAGGGGTAACCTTAAGTGAAGCATCTCCATTTGAGGAGGGAGCCATCAGCAAACAGCTGGAGAAAGAGCATCCCTGTCCTGGAGGGAGGTGGAGGGCGTACCCTGTTGTGGACCATCTGAGTCAGAGTGGCCTGGGATGCTTGTTAAAAATGCACGTCTGGATTGAGAGGCGCTAAACTTATCTTTCGGGGTGAGAACTAGTCATTTGCATTTCCTGCCGGTTCCCCAGGTGATTTTGATGGTCCCTAGAGTTTGAGAGTTATTCTGACATAGGGCTTTAAGGCCAAAGTATATTTCTTAAAAGGGAACATTTTTGCCTGATTCCTAGATGGCTGAATGTTCCTTACCTGGTTTTAGATCTAAGAATTCTGTAAGTTGATGTTCTGAAGTGCTAGAGATGGGAACAGGGTTTCATTTCTTTGATTTGAATAAAATTCCTTTCATCCTAGACAAGAAATCGCTTTGAAGGCACCAGGTCAGAAGTGGAATCCCTGATGAAGAAGATGAAAGAGAATCCCCTCGAGCACAAGACCATCAGTCCCTACACCATGGAAGGGTACCTCTACGTCCAGGAGAAACGTGAGTGCTGGGTCGGCCAGCAGTGTGGGTGTACTCATGCCTTTTTCCCAGGAGCTGGGGGGTGTATCCAGTAGTGCCTGGCCTGGAGTATGTACTTTGATGAAGGAGAGTGATTTTATAGTTAGGTTTCCTAGGGGAGAGATGCTGTCCACAAGGTCTTGTCTACCTCCCAGTGATGTGTTATGTTTCCTTTGTAACTGGGAATTTCCTTGCAACCTGGAATTCACTGAGGCTCTGAGGGGCCACTTCTCTCCCTGGTGTCACTCTACTCTTGAGGTTCCTGTACCTTCAATATAGCTTTATGTACCCTACCCTTGGTGTAGAGGCCTTGGAAAGGTCTGGCTGGCTGGACCTTATTGTTATATCCTTCGGTAGACTTAATAGTTGGTGATTTTGTTTTCATTTGAGACTTGTTTTAGCAAGGCCCAAACAATCATGACTTAGGCCCTTTCTCTCTTCTCCTCAACCCCTGTCATTCCAACACTTAAATTTTATGAAAAGTAGAAACAAAAGCTCACTTCAAGAGCCAGGAAGAAGAGCCATTGACTTCACCATATGACGTCAAGGAAAGAAATGCCAGGTGCTGCTAACCCAGAGTTTTCAACGATGACTCAGATTCGTGCACTGGGCTATAGCACTCCCAGACTTAATTCATGCGTGCAGTGCTAGAGATTAAAGAAAGCGCATTGTTTTTCTTTAATGGGTAGCTGTTCTTGTAGTCTCCCACCTGTGCTTTCTGGCTGGGCACTGTTGATTTAGGATTAGTTAAATATCTTCACTCCTATCTGCTTCCTAATGGAACAAAACACTCAGTTTCAGTAATTATTCTCTTTAGTGATTACTCAAAAATTTTCTTGGACTTAAAATTGTTCCCTGGTGACAGAGGTGTAGTGATGGGGTTGGAGGTTGGAGCATAGGTTGTGATGAGAATTTTATGTCCCTTATTCTTGCAGGTATGAGCTTGTTAAGGCTTGTAAAAAAAACAGAAGCTACTTTAGTTGTGTGTTATACCTGAATATATGGTCATATCTTCTTTGCCCAATGAGAAGACCACCCCCAAAAGTTTTAAGTCAGCTTGAAAATAAAAATTTTTAGGACTGTAAAAATACAGTTCAGTGTCCACTTATAATACTTAATTTATTAATATTGGTCACTTACGTGTAAAGTCAGTATAAGCACTCACATGACATTGTACAATTTTATTCAAACACTTCATGTGTTTTGTCAACATTAATGTCTTGATTATCATTAGAACCGTATTTTGATTCTCCAACACAGTGGTCCAGAGCATATCATTAGAATGCGCCTTTTTTTTTTTTAATTTGGAAGTTTTTGTAACTTATTATTTTGAAGTAGTTTCAAACATACAGAAAGTTACAGTATAAAGAACGCATATGACTTTTACCCGGAGTCACGAATTTTTACCATTTTTCCAGTTAGATCATTCTTTCTCTCTCTGTATGGGTGTGTGTGCACATCACAGTCACACACACACACACACACACACACACACACACATTATAATTTTTTCTGAACCATTTGAGAACAGGTTGCATATACCATGCTTCTTGACTTCAGTGTGTATTTTCTCAAAACATTCGTTTATGTAACCACAGTTACATATCCAGGAAATTTAACATTGATAAGATATTTCATCTAAACAATATTTCATATTCCCATTTTGTCATTTGTCCCAGTGATGCCCTTATAGAGCATTTGTTTTCCTTCAGTACAGGAGCTTGTACAGCATTTAGTTGTCATAGGATGACTTTAGTCTCCTTTACTCTAGAACAGTTCCTCTGATGACATTGATGTTTTTGAAGAATATCGGCCAGTTCTTATATAGAATTTTGTTCATTGTGGGTGTGTCTGATGTTTCCTCATGATTAGATTCAGGTCATGCATCCCTGGTCAAATCCTACATAAGTAATAAGTAATGCTGTGTTTTTCCCGGGTACCACATCCGGAACAAAGGATGTTCCTCTGCCCTCTGTGGTCTCAAGGTACTTTCTGCTTTCCCCACTGTGCCGTCACTATGTTTCCCTTGCAACTGATAAGCGGTCTGTGGGGCGGACACCTTAAGGCTGTGCCCTTCCCTCATCAAACTTCTCCTCCCATGGAGTTAGCATCCATAGACAGTCCTGGCCTGGACTGACCTTTACTGTGTTGGTTGCAAAATGGTGATTTTGCAGCTCTGACACTCCCTCCATATTTATTAGTTGCCTTTCGGTGTGCTATAAGGAAGCGTCCTCCCCGTTTCTACCTCCCTCCTTCTCTCCTTTCCTTCCTTCCTTCCTCCCTCCCTCCCTCCCTTCCTCCCTTCCTTTCTTTCTTTCTCTCTTTCTCTCTCTCTCTCTTTCTTTCTTTCTTTCATCTGTCCATCCATCTTTCTACTGTCAGTATGGACTTTTGAGTTCCCATTTTGTTCATTAGGCTAAATCCATTACTGTCCTTGTTTATTATGATGCTCAAAGTGTCCAAGATACAGCACTTTTGAAATCTTTGTGTTGTGCTGTCACTGGAATTTATTCTCTAAGCCACAGAAACACAGTTGAATGGTTGGTGTTTTCATTTGTCCTTGATGCTCCAATGTAGACACTCTGTTGCTTTTTAAGTATACTAAGTGACATCCAACACTTGCAATGGGCATTCATACCTTGAAAAATAATTATTAAGTGTCCGCTAAATCTGTTTTCATGTTATCGTTATTGTTTTTTAATCATATCTGCTATGTGATCTCTATAAGCGTCCAGAACTCGTATTGATTGAGATCCTTGCAGGCTAACAATGCCAATCATACCTTCTTTCTCTAACAGTACTTTGTTGTTTGAAATAAGGTAATTGGCCAGGCACCTGATAAAATCAGATACTGTCAGAATTTGTCTGTAGGGCATCTGCCTCTTTCCTGAGGGATAATTTTGAGGGACAAACTCCTTAGATTACATTTGAGCATTTACAGTTACTTCTGTTCCACATGTCTGGTGTCTCTGGGCTTTCCTTGTCTGCTTTTCAGATCTTCTTGAGTACTGCTAAAGTAAAAATTAGGGGTTTGGAAGTAGGTCAGAACCCCTGTACGTGTGTGCACATGGTTGCAGAGCAGCTGTGTGGGAAGCATGAAGCCATCACACCAGATGGGAATGGAGACAAGCACTTTGAGGAGCTTTTCTGTGTTCCTTCTTAATCATCTTACTCCTGTCAGGGCAGAGAAAGGAGACTTCAGATGGAGATTGATAATATGGGAAAGTGAATTAATTTCCCCAGGGAACCTCTACTTCCCTTATATTTTAAGACCCATCGGATGCAGCATTTAGTGGCAAACAGTCTTTCTCAGTCCTTGGGGAAAGCCCTGGGTCGGTTCCATTTCCAGCTTGTGGAATCAGATTTCTGCCTGTTCACGTCTAGCTGGTGTGGAGAGTGTATCGCCCCTAGAAACAGTTTAAGGATAGGTGAGCATTGTGAGTTACTGGTTGTGTGTTTTTCCAGCATGCAGTAGACGTGTAGAGATGTTTTATGGGGAATATTACCTTGCAGGTCATTTTGGAACTTCCTGGGTGAAGCACTACTGTACATATCAACGGGATTCCAAACAAATCACCATGGTACCATTTGACCAAAAGTCAGGAGGAAAGGGGGTGAGTTCATTTTTAAATTTCATGTTTGATTTGCTTGGTTAACATATGATGAGTATAATGCATGTTTGAAGTAACACCTCCAATTTTCACTGTAATTTTCTTAATTTTTGTTCAGTAGTTCCAGGAGGCATGGCACCTGAAAAAGTAAATAAAACAAGATGATTATTTTGAGCACTAAGTTACATTGGCAGCTGCAATTAAGAAAGCTTTTTGTATTTCACATATATACAGTGTTAAGTGTGTATAATGTGTTTAGATGCTAGAAATTCTTGGATGACCTCATCCTGTGAAACTGATTCTTGTCACTCTCACCCAATACCCAGAGGGCTGCCAGTTGGCAGTTTAGGTGTCCCAATTATCTGTTGCTATGTAACAAGTCACCCAAAAATGTAGCGACTTTGAAAACAACACCAGTCATTCTAGAATTTCCTACAGTTTCTGTGGGTAAGGTCTTTGCGGAGCATTTGGATAGATGGTTTGGGCTCAGGGTTTCTTATGCTGTTTCAATCAGATAGTGACTGGAGCTGGATGGATCATAAGGGTCTGAAGCAGCTCTGGGCTGGTCAGATATAGCTCTCTTCCTTTCTCCTGACCTCCTCTCCCATTCTCTTCCTTCTCTCCCTCTTGCTCTGTATAGTCTCAGGGCCTGTCCTCTGGCCTCTCTACGTGGACTATTTTGGGTTTCCTCAGAGCATGGCAGCCTCAGGGCAGCTAAAGGATTCAAGAGTGAATATGCCAGCAACAAAAGCAGACCCTGCAAAATCTTTTAATGATGGAGGCTTAGAAGTCATATTGCCTTAGGTTGGCCCCATGTGTTGGTTGAAACAGTCATGAAACAGTCATAAAAGCCCACCCAGTTTCAGTGTGAGAGGACATAGGCGCTGCCTCTTGATGAAAGGAGTATCAGAGTCTCATTGCATTGAAGCGCATGTGGGATGGAAGATATTCTTGTGGCCGTCCTTGGAGGAGATAGTCAGGCTGCATCTGCAGGGTCCCCACTGCTGGGAGCTCCTTGCTGTGCCCCAGTGGTTCTCCTTTCCTGTGGGAGCACTCTGTCTGTCTGCATTTTCTTTTTAGGTGATCTGTCTTTTCTCTCTGGCTCCTCATAATATCTTCTTTTTTTTTCTTTTGGTATTCTACATTTCATTATGATAGTCCTTTCTGTGAATTTTTTTCTTTTTTTCCCCAATCTGTTGTGCTTAGGCATTTTGGCCTTTCTGGATTTGAGGATTGGTGTCTTTCAGTAACTTTGGAAAATTCTCACCAATTATCATTTTGAATTTTGCCCCTCTCCCCATTCCTTCTATTATTCAGTATCTCCTTCTGGAGATATTTAAATATTTTTTAGCAAAAATATTTATATGTTTCATTTCTTTGAATCTCTGGACTCAGTTCTGGATAATTTCTTTTGTTCTATCTTTAGTTTAAATAATTTTTCGGCTGTGTCTAATCTGTTGATAAAATAGTCCTGTGTAAGTATTCCAACCCTGGCCTTCTTCTCTGTGGCAAATTTTTGTGCATCTGTTGGGTTTGCATATGTGCGGGCATTATAGTGTAGAGGTTAAGAGCACTGGCCCTGAGGTTGGACTGCCCGGGTCAGTGATGTGACGCTGTTGTCATTACTGTTAGCTACTCGCCCATGCTGTCCCCTTGCTCTCTGCCACTTCCAGTTTTTCTTCCCGGCTTTCTTTCTCTTAGACCACAACTCAGGAGTTGATCAGCATCTCTGTCCTTCCCTGTATCAGGGCAAAAAAAGCCAAGGCTCTTTTAATGTGTCTTGTTAGGGGTAGAGTTGACTTATAAATAATCTCAGGAAAGCAGATATGTGAAAATATCAAAGCATAGAGAAATTACAGAGTTAGAAGGAGTATTAAAAATCTCTGTTAATAGGAGTTCCCTGTTATTCATGAAATGGAAATAGAGTTAGGTCTGCCTTTCTTGGGTCAAGTCATAGTCCTTTTCTAACTCCTAGTTCTTCTAGAAATCAGTTTCACTGAGTTATTCTCTCACACAGTCTTTATTTTGGGACCGTTTATCTTGTGCTTTCCTAAACCTGGAGTGAAGAACTCTCTTGTATTTTCTCTACTCCTTTTGTACCACACTTGAAAGCGAAGGGCAGAGACAAATTATGGTGTATATTTGGGACTCCTTAGACTTTAGTGGGATAATAGGAAACGCCTCACTGAGTTGTTAAGAGGCTTATATGCATTAGTGTATATAAACTTCTTGGGACTGAGCCTGACACATAATAGAGGCTGCCATATTAGGAGCTTGATATTATATGAAATAATTTTTCTAGTAATAATTACTTATATTTATATTTTGTTTTATATTTTTCTAAAATATTGTCCTTTATCATCCTGTTTTATCCATTTTTCCTGCTTTACAAAAGAGGAAATTGTGGGTCAGAGAGAGAGAATGATTTCTAAGGATGTATGTTGAAAGAGTTACTTTGAACCAGTGCTCAAACCCTGGTTCTGGAGCCTACATCTCCTGATTCTGAGGTTCATCATCATAATAAAAGAGAATAATACTGTATATGTGTAAAATAATAGTTTTCCATGACGCCACTCTGTTTCCTCATCCTCAGGGTGAGGAAATGTGAAGACTGGCTGTCCAGAGGTGATGTCTTCTCAATTTATACAGGGGAATCATGTGACGTCATTGTATGTGTGCTTGTACAAAGCTCTCCTAGGAGCTGGCGGCAGACTTAATGTAGAATATAGGGTGTTTTCTTTTCCTAACACGCTCTTTGTCCACCCTGTCTCTCCTCCCCTGTCCCTTTCATTTGGATTATTTTCCTTTGAAAGTAACTGCTTTTCTCTTAGCCTCAGTCCAGGAGATGTGAGCGGCTTTTCTGCATCCTCTTGGAGACGAGGCCTGTGTGTGGTGAAAGACAGTTCCCTGCATTCTATCCTGTGAGATGAGGGCGCTCTCTGTGGGAGCCCTGGAGCAGCCCAGAGCTGACCTCGTCCCTTTCCTGGCTTGAAACCCTTAATATGTTCTCCCCTGTTCACAGGATACAGACCACAGTCTGCATGATCTGGTCCCTGCTTCCCTCAAGCCCTTTCTCAGTCCAGTTTCCCTCTTGCATGGGGATTCCAGACACACTGGCTTCCCTTCAGTTCCTCCAGGGCTCCATGGACCCCCACTGCAGGGCCTTTCCACCTGCTGTTCTCCACCCCTGATCTGTGCTCCTGGTTTTATCTCCTGTGGATCCTTCAGGTCTCAGCCCAAGAAAGCCTTTGCCGACCTTCCTGCTGAGGTCATATCCCCTTAATGTAGGTGTTTGTAGCACAGCATGCCTCTTTTATTGTAGTGTTTGTTACAGTTATAACTCTTCATTTATTTGTTTAAGTGATTGTTATCTCCATCCCCTGTTTTTTTAACCATGAGTACTTGAACAGATCATCTTTATAGATTTTTCCTGATATGGAATGGTCATCTTGGGAACAGCGTCTTATCTTCTTCTTATTTCTGCTTATATTTGACAATCTTTTATAGTTCCCCTGTTTTCTACTGTTTCTCAGAGATACCTCCCCCTAAGCTTTCAAAGTGAGAGGTAGTCCAACGCCATTAAATCAGAAATAGAGTTAGACATTAACATGATCAGAAGTCCATATGTTTGGGCATTTGCAGTCATACACTTACGTGTTGCAGAAGGAGCAATTCTCAATCTGAGAAATTAATCTTAGCCATTCAGTAAAAGACAATAGATGTAAGACTTGTGAATATAAACTGTCTCTTCCTAGGTCTTCTGTGTTTTGTGTGCTATTCTGATATTAGTGGGTGGTTAAGTTTTACCATACGCAGTCACATTTCCTATTATTCAACAAGCTAGGAAAGCTTGCTATTTTCCCTCCTAGTTTAGGAAGAAAGATTGGCAGATATAGGAGAAAAAGGAACCCTAAAAAATTCCTACGTGACAGGAAGAGAAGAAATCAGGGGCAGAAACCTCTATGTTTTTAGACAATAAATTAGTGTTGTGTGATAAAACTGTTGAATTCCATTTGTACAATGGAATATTACCCAGCAATAAAAAGAAATAAGCTCTTATTTTTTGTACCGTGGATTTAAAAAATTGCCTTTATTGTTTTAATGTTTAATTTTTATTTATTTTTTATTGAAGTATAGCTGATTTAAATATTACCTAAGTTTCAGGTGTAAAACATAGTGATTCACAATTTTTAAAAGGTATACTCCATTTATAGTTATTATAAAATATTGGCTATGTTCCCTGTGCTGTACAATATATCCTTGTAGTTTATTTATTTTATAGATAGTAGTTTGTACCTCTTAATCCCTATCCCTATCTTGCCCCTCCCTCCTTCCCTATCCCCCCTGGTAACCACTAGTTTGTTTTCTATGTCCGTGAGTCTATTTCTTTTTTGTTCTATTCACATTTGTTTTATGTTTTAGATTCTACAGATAAGTGATATTATACAGTATTTGTTTTTCTATGTCTGACTTATTTCACTAAGCACAATACCCTCCAAGTCCATCCATGTTGTTGCAAATGGCAAAGTTTCTTTTTTAATGGCTGAGTAGCATTCCATTGTGTGTGTGTGTGTGTGTGTGTGTGTGTGTGTATGTATGTATACACCACTACTTTTTTTTTTTAAACATCTTTATTGGAGTATAATTGCTTTACAATGGTGTGTTAGTTTCTGCTGTATAACAAAGTGAATCAGCTACACATATACATATATCCCCATATCCCCTCCCTCTTGTGTCTTCCTCCCACCCTCCCTATCCCACCCCTCTAGGTGGTCGCAAGGCACTGAGCTGATCTCCTTGTGCTATGCGGCTGCTTCCCACTAGCTATCTATTTTACATTTGGTAGTGTATATATGTCCATGCCCCTCCCTCACTTTGTCCCAGCTTACCCTTCCCCCTCCCCGTGTCCTCAAGTCCATTCTCTATGTCTGTGTCTTTATTCCTGTCCTGCCCCTAGGTTCTTCATAACCATTTTTTTTTTTAAGATTCCATATATATGTGTTAGCGTACGGTATTTGTTTTTCTCTTTCTGACTTACTTCACTCTGTATGACAGACTCTAGGTCCATCCACCTCACTACAAATAACTCAATTTCATTTCTTTTTATGGCTGAGTAATATTCCATTGTATATGTGTGCCACATCATCTTTATCCATTCATCTGTTGATGGACACTTAGGTTGCTTCCATGTCGTGACTCTTGTAAACAGAGCTGCAGTGAACATTGTACACCACTACTTCTTTATCCATTCATCTGTTGATGGACACTTAGCTTGCTTTCATATCCTGGCAATTGTAAATAATGCTATGAACATTGGAGTTCATGTATCTTTTTGAATTAATGTTTCGTTTTCTTTGGATATATACTTAGGGGTGTAATTGCTGGATCATATGATAGTTCTATTTTTAGTTTTTTGAGGAACCTCCATACAGTTTTGTGCAGTGGCTGCATCAATTTACATTCCCACCAGCAGTGTACAAGGTTTCCCTTTTCTCTACATCCTCACTAACATTTGTTATTTGTGGTCTTTTTGATGATAGCCATTCTGACAGGAGCAGGATGATACCTCATTGTGGTTTTGATTTGTGTTTCACTGATGTTGAGTGATGTTGAGTGTCTTTTCATGTGCCTGTTGGCCATCTGCGTTTCCTCTTTGGAAAAATGTCTATTCAGGTCTTCTGCTCATTTTTTGATTGGTGTGTTTGCTTTTTTGTTGTTGAGTTGCATGAGCTGTTTTTATATTTTGGATATTAACCCCTTATTGGTCATATCATTTGCAAAAAGAAATAAACTTGTACAACATGAGTGAATCGCAAACGAATTATGCCGAGTGAAAAAAGTCAGACGTAAAAGAGCATTCCATTTGTATAAAGTTACAGAATATGCAAACTAATTTGTGATGACAGAGAACAGATTCAGTGTTTGCCTGGGAACGGACTGGGTGGAGGGATGATGGATTACAAAGGGACTTACCGGGAAACTTTTGGGGCTGATGGAAATGTTCACTATCTTGATTGTGGTGATGATTTCACAGATGTATACAGATGTCAAGACTCATAAGTTGTATGCTTGAACATGTGCAATATATTATACATTTAAAAATTATACTTCAATAAAGCTGTTAAAACATATTTATTGTACACCTACTTTGTTCCAGGGCCTGTTTGGTCTCTTGGGACACCAGGGTAAGCAAAAACAGACACAGTACAGTATACCCTCAAGGAGCTTAGAGCCTAATGAGGAAAGAGACATTATTTGAATCATCACTTACAGCAACAGCAAATCTCACCTGTGATCAATGCTGTGAGGGAAGGAGGGGTACATGGTGCTATGTGAACATATCTGGGGGTGTTTGACTCGGTCCAGAAATGTTTCCCTGAGAACTGACCATTGAACCAAGGTCATAGAAGTCCAGAGTTGGAAGGAGACCTCAAGTTAATCTTGTTTCAACTCTTAGCAAACCTATAAATTATACCTATTTAAGCCAATATCAACAAGAATTTAACCTAGCATGGGTTGATGCCATCATGATCTGTTAGTACTCAAGACATTGGGCTCTAAGTATTAAACATGGCTTACAAATTTTATTTGCATGAGGCTGTGGTCTGAGAAGGTTTATGACCAACCTTCCACCTCTTGTGGTCCTGAACACTCAGGTTTGAGAAGATGAAATGATCGCTTCTGTTTATGTGGCACGTTTGTCCTGGAGAGGAGCATGGCCCGAGTTCTGGCCTCTTGATAGTCTGTGTGTTCCCAACAGGGAGAAGATGAATCAGTCACCCTCAAATCCTGCACACGGCGGAAAACAGACTCTATTGAGAAGCGGTTTTGCTTTGATGTGGAAGCAGTAGACAGGTGAGTAGTTGTCACACTTCTTCTCAGGAACAAATATTGCCGAATTTGGATTTCTTTTCCATTCATTCAAAACTGTCTGTTTTTTTCCCCCTCTTTCCCTTCTCCATATTGACCTCAGGCCAGTTACTGATTTGCAAGAATCAGTATAGCCTCCCCATCCTATAGATTCAGCCCTGAACCCCTGATTGGTTGGTTTAATTTTAATGTCAGGGCTTTCCTTCTTGGGAATGTGTGTTATGTCTCAGGAGGATGAATATTATGTTTAAAGAAAACTGACTGTTCAGCATGACTGTTTCAGCTCTTTAAGATTTTTTACTTAAAAATTTTTATGTAATGATTCAAAAGGAGTTAGGTAAAGGGAAAAGTGGAAGAAGTTCTGTCAATTAAAGAAAAAGCTTTTATGAGAGAGTGGCATGGACATATATACACTACCAAATGTAAAATAGGTAGCTAGTGGGAAGCAGCCGCATAGCACAGGGAGATCAGCTCAGTGCTTTGTGACCACCTAGAGGGGTGGGATGGGGAGGGTGGGATGGAGACACAAGAGGGAGGGGATATGGGGATATACATATGCATATAGCTGATTCACTGTTATACAGCAGAAACTAACACAACATTGTAAAGCAATTATACTCCAATAAAGATGTTCAAAAAAATATTTTTTTTGGTTACAGTATTTTGCCTACCACTGTGTGTGTGCATCCAGGAAGGAAAGCAAACCACTTTCGACATCAGTCTTAGGAGAGGGAGCTCTGTGTTGTGTTCCTCAAGATTCACAGTCTCATTAAGTTGTACCATTTCATGGTGTTAAGCTAGTTTGACAGCATTCCAGTTCTTTGAGACACTTTACTTGGCAACAGGTTAATTCTTTGAATGAAAGCCATGAGTTAAGCTTATTTGATCTGTCTATTCAAGATCAACAGTGCTAGCACAAAGATCCTGAAATCTCAGCATGATTGTCCTATAATGCTGTTAATTTATCCACCCCCCCCTTTTTTTAAAAAAAAAAAAGCTACACCACTTTGTCAAGCCAGTATCTACCCTCTCTGGGACATTTACCTGTGGCCACTTCACGGCAGGTCTAGAGGATCTGGAGCGCAAGTACCACCTGGCGTGTGCTGCTCCATGTGCTGCCAGGTTTGAAATGCCTTCTTGTGGCATGATGTGTCCCTGTGTTTTGGCCCCTGAGGCTGCTAGAGTGCCCGTGGAGAGAGCATGCCTGTTTAGCCTAAATCAGACATTCGTGGAAACTAACCGTGTCTCATTAGCAGTCTAGTTATTACAGCTTTGGCTCTCAGGTCAGGCAGCCTGGATCTAAATTTTGACTTTTCTGCTTAGTAGCCATGTGACTCTGGGCAAGTCACTTAATCTTGCAGGGCCTTGATTTCATTCTCTGGAAAATGAAGATGGTTATAGTACCTGGTTCCTAGCATTGTCAGGATTCAAGAAGAGAAGGCATATAAAACACTTGGCATACTAGCAAATAATAAAAGCTCAGCAGTTAGCCTTTATTATTTGTTAATTAGCATGTCCTGCATGTTTACCTGACTTGATATTTCAAAAGCCAGACTCTAAATGCAGAGAAGTCTATATTATTTGTAAAGAAAAGAGAGTATCCCAATCGTTCACCATGTTTGGGTTGTGAGAGGGGAAGGGAGTAGAGAAGGGCTGTATGGTGGGGTAGGTTGAATTGGGGTAGCAAAGGGGGATTGCAAAAAGTGTGCCTCAAACTAAGATGATTCTTGACTTTAAACAAATCCTGAGCCAGGATGCTTTAAGCCCTTGTAGGCATCTCCTCTATTCTAAGCATGGAATTTACTGGAGTTCATATTGTTGGAATCCATGAAAGATGGATTAGCAGATGTGTTTGTGTGGAAGTGGAGCCAGTTGTTTGATGCTGGTCAGCTGATAGTTCTCAGAGATGATCGTCTGGTCTGTTTGCAGTACTACCTGGGTGAGGGCAGTGCCCTGCAGTGCAGCTCTTGTTGGATTTGGAGATGAGGTCAATGATTCTTTCTGAAGCTGAATTGTTTTCTTCTTCAGAAGTTTCCCAGAAGTTGCAGAGAGTTGCTTTTTAGGCAATTAAAACTCGCCATGGTTCCTCCATCTCATTTCCACCCTTGCCAACACTTCCTACCACCTTCCCCATGTATTATGCCTAGAAAAGCTTTGCACGTCCCAATTATAAGCTGAGAGCAAATGTGTCACATTCAGCATACTGAGTGGGTTTGGGAAGTCGATTTCTTCTAGGTCATCATCTCTGGTTCCCTTGGCATGAAGTGGAGGGGCTGCAGTTGTGGTGCAGAATGAGGCTGCTAAATCTCCTCTTAATAAGCAGGAGGGGAGTAGATAGTACTGCTCTATTATTTGTAGTTTTGATGTTCTGTGTATTATGATGCTTTCTGCCTGGGGAGAGCCTGCCCCTTTCGGGGCCGACCAGTTCTTAGAGTCAGCCGAGGGCTCAGCGTGGTGAGCGCCATTGATGTGTGGACTTCCTGTCCAGAGCCACAGCACCTCTACTGGCTCCAACAGCCCAGGAGGCAATATTCCTCTACCAAACACCTAGGGACTACTCCCACAGCCTATTAGCACCTGTGAAATTATTCAAACCAGCCACTCCTAAATGGTTTACCTATCCCTGCCTTGCCTTTGCTGCAGAAACTCTTAACAAAGGTCGTGGTCTAGGCTCTCCCCTCCTACCACTTCTGCCTCCTGGATGATGCTGGTGCTTTCCCACCTGGCCCTGTCTGGTGGGCCAAGTGGCCTGTTTCTAACACCTGTGAATATAAGAAACTTGGTTTGCCTGAGCCCCTTCTGTGTCTCCCCTTGGGGTCACACCTGACTGGCCATCACCTGAAATAACACAGAACATCAATGAAACCCCTTCTCTCCATTTTCTATACAGGTTGTCATCTTTGGTCTCAAAGATTAGGTTACTGTTGGCAGTATTTTCTTTAGTGTCTTTCTGTATTTTCCCCCACATCCAGGAGGGGACTGAGGTGAGAGGGAAGAGGCATTTCCACACACTCAGGGGAGGCATCCCTGGGAACTCTGCCCGGAGTCCTGTTTTCTGGAAGACTCCTACACCTTGCTTTTTCACTAGCGTACTTTAGCAAGGAGGGGATGCTGCTAGCTGTTGTGCTGTCTTTTCAACCTTCCACAGACTTCTCAGCTTCTACCTGCTGAGCTGGAGAGGCAGAGGGGCAAAATGCAAAGTTTAGCACCTAGGAAATGAGAAAGTAAAAGAGGGAATGGTTATATTTAACAGCATGAGGTTTTAGAATGTTCCCAGAGTATGTTAACTGTAGCATGTATAAGCATTATGTAGTATCTATTAATGTTTTATTCTATCAAAATATTAATACATGCTAAAGTGTGGATTATTTAAGTTCAAATATGTGGTGTTATGTGATTTTAAAGTTGAATACTTTTATCCTTCAGGCTCAGTGATGATGTTTCACGTTGCTCTGTAGCAGAAGCTGTAGCCTTTAGGAAGTGATGTTTTAGGAGGTCAGTGTTGCAAGCTGATGACATCAGTGTCTCTTACTGTATGGTGAGAACCACGCACACTCAGCATCCACAGGGGTGCTTGTTAGAACTACTGCTGTAGGCCCCAGACCTATATAATCTGACTTTCTGCAAGAGAGACCCTGAAATCCACTTTTTGAATAAGCTCTTCTGTTATCCTCTATTCTTAGTTATAATTGGTGCATTAAACAGCAGGCATATCACAGTACAGTTTTCTCAGAGCACATGAAAGCATTTTCCTTATTAGAAACATAACAAGCAACAGTAAAATAAAACAAAAGCTTAATTCTTAGCCTTGTGGAGGAGAATATAGCTAGTAGTAACGGTGATCACCAGCCTCTGTTACAGATTACCAGGAAAAAAGCAACAACGATAACCACAATAAAACCCACTTTTTTAGTTAACTATGGAGGTGGGGTGAGGGGACCAGCAGTAAGGGAGCACTTTCTGGAAGCTGAACACTGTTTATGTATTTCATGTAATTCTCATGTAATCCTCACTACAGCCCAGGGTGGCTTGTGCTCCAAGTATGTCATGTTACTGAGGAGGAATCTACAGTTTAGAGAATGAGTCTTACCCAAGTTTCAGGTGGGATTTGAACTGAGGATCCTAGGACCTCATTGTAGGGCACTTTGCTGTCTCAAAACTCAGGGTTTTTAGAAACGTTTCGAGTGATAAGCCCAGTGCTATCTGTACTTGGATTTCAGGGCCACCACTGACAATCATCTTGCTGACTGTGAAATCTGATGAGGGCTTTCTCACTCTAATCATTGACATTTGGTGCATAAACTAATGGTGGGTGAACTAAAGCAGCACACTTGCTTCTGTTCCCATATTTCCTGCCCTGTACCCTTCAGAGAGCCCTTGTGTGACTAACAGTTTAAAGAGGCACTGCAGACAGAGCACAGGCCAAGCACAGGGCACATAGTTCCATAAATGCTATGTATTTTTTTTACACCTCTTCTTTTACCTTTTATTCTTAAGATGACACTCATTTCTGTTTATCTCAGGAGACTAGCATAAGTAAGAAATCAAAGCAGTAGTGCCATTTATCAGTTGATTGTTTTCATTGTATCCCAACGCATTGCCGTCAATTTGTTAATCTTCAAGTCCTGCTGGAAAGGGGTTAATCCCTGACATTTCCATCCTCTAGGAAGAACTGTTGTGACTCTGACCCATGAATGAGCTAGAAGTCAAATTAAGGGTTAATCCAGAGCCTAGGGATTTATTTATAGTTCTTGAACTTCTTGTGTCAAAGATCCTCTTTAATACTGTGAATACATTTCAGAACGTTACTTTTAATTCTTACATCTAAGTTCTCTTACAACTTTGACATCACAAACCTAGACCTGTACTCCCTTCTCCGTATCCTCTATTCTTCCATATTGACTTCCACATAATTATATAACTCTGTGTAATTACATCTCATCTATTCCTTTTCTCTAGTGTCTGCCTTTTTTTCTTCCTTTTTCACAGTACTAGTTTTGGAGGGAGGTTCAGACCTAAGAAGATGCTGAAGACCCCTGGACTCTTCTGAGCAAATGTTGCATAGGCTCATATTAGCTCTTCATGCCTTTGGCTTTCTTTGAAGAGGATTTTATTGTTTGCAACATTGATAAGTGAAAGTTAGTAGAAATTCTTGTGACTTCAGTTCCAAACTGAAAAATTGCTTAGACCGAGGTATCATGTCCATCAAATCAATGTGATGCTTCTTTGAATTTCCCTTCTGGTTTTGTTTTTCAATTCATTCTCAGGACTGTAGCATTTAGAATATTATGTGGCTTTAAATGAACATGTGTGGGTTGTAGTAGTTGTGGGTGTTGCTACAGCATTCTCCAAAGAAGAATATTTTCTTATTTTCCTAGAAGATATTTGTTATGGGTTGAGTCATGTACCTCCCAAATTCATACGTGGAAATTCTAATCTTCACTATCTGACAATGAAAATTATTTGGAGATAGGGTCTTTGCAGAGGTAGTTAAGTTAGAATGAGGTGATTAGGGTAGGCCCTAATCCAGTATGACTTATAAAATGGGGTAGTTTAGACACAGAGCCAGACAGGTACACAGGGAGAATGCCATGTGACCATGAAGGCAGAGATCAGGGTGATGTGTCTTCAAGCCAAAGAATGCCAGAGATTGCTAGCAGACCACCAGAAGCTAGGAGAAAGGGATGGAAAAGATTCTCCTTTCCATACTTCAAAAGGGAACCCATCTGCTGACACCTTACACGCTCGAACTTCTAGCCTCTAGACCTGTGAGATAATACATTTCTGTTGTTTATGCCACTCAGTTTGTGGGTCTTTTTACAGCAGCCCTAGCAAACCAATACATTATTGAATAAGAGGGCCTTTCTCACTGAAACAGCCATAAAAGGGGCCCCCGACAGCCTTTTAGATGGATGGCCCAACACACACTCCTTAAACAATCCAATTGACAAGGAGCCCCACTTCACAAAGCAGCCCGTTCATGTAAATTATCTTCCTTATTCTCGATACTCTTTATGCAGCGTAAGCTTTCATTAACTTTTTAAAAAGTCATTGTTTCTTATCCCTTAATAAAGAAGCATTCTTTGGTGCCTTTGTATTACCTTACCATAGAACCAAACATTTGAAAGTTTATATGTTATATTGGTTAATGGACTAAAGAATAGATTTATCATTTTTTCTTTAAAGTGTGTTAACTCTTTTTGAGGGAGCTTAGTGTAAAATTCCTGGGTAAAAATGGGACTTCATCTAAAAGCAGCTGTTAGGGGTAGTGGCGTGTGATACTTACCAATGTCTGTCTTCAGTCACTTTGAACAATTAACTCCACCGTGCAGTAACTTATGGAAATGAATGAGCAAATGTAGGGGAAATATTTGTTTAAGCTAAAGAACCATGGTGGTAGTCATCTCCCAGCATCTCTGCATTTGTTTATCTTTAAGAGATGTCTCACAGATGTATGTGACACATGTGTATTTTCTCCCAAATGTCTTCCAGGAGGGACCACTAAACCATATGGAAAAGAATAGAAACAAAAGGCTTCTTTTTGATGCACTGAATCAATGTAGTCTCTTGAGGGGTGGTGTTTATACTTGGGGAAAGGAAAGAATTAGAATGCTTTATGTTTTCCAGGACTAGCTGACCCCAACAGAAGTCCATACATTTGAAGACATTATGTAGAGTGTTGAGTACCCCATTCCCACTCTCGGTACTCTCCAGAGGTGGGCAGCAAAGGACAACTTATTAGGATGACGGGTACTGGGTGCTAGTGGTGTCACGGGGACCAAGACAAGCATAGTCCTTGCCTTCATGGATCTTACCGTTGATTGTAGAATGGGCAGACACATACACATACATTCGTGCAACTGAAGGTATAAATACTAGTATGTTGAGTGCTCCAGAAAACTTGGAGGACCAGAATGCTGTACGGAAGATGTAACACACAGAAGGACTTCACCCTTCTACCCTTACAGAGAATGATGGCATGACTAGAATGCCCTGAATTTTCATTCCCTCTCTCCTCCCCTCCCTTCCTCATTTATTAACCATAACTACATACTGGAGACTCTACTGACCGTGGCGATATAAAGTTTAATGAAGCATTATGAATCTAATAGACTTTCCTTCTTAAAAGTCATCTGATTTTTTTTGCAAACCAAATCCAAAATCCTCCTTCTGTGAGCCTTCCACGAATAGGTAAAGAGAGACAGCTTTCTTCTGAACCAGTCCCAGCCTGGTGTGTCATACCCACTGTCAACTCTATCCTTGCGTCCCACCGTGTACTGTGTATTTGCACAGTGTACCAGCTTTTCTTTGTATTGGTTGGCTGGTTGTTTAATTAGGTATGTTTTATGTAACTCTGTTCAATTCTAAATAGCTGTCTCAGGTAATTTGCTCCCAGAGGCAGAATAACGTCATTTTATCCAGCTTTTAATCCAGTACTGTGTGCATGTGGTTGTTCAATTTTGTTTTTTATGGTAATGCAATTTTTGAGTTAGATTATTTTGTTCTTTCCTTTGGGACTTTGGTGAAGTACTGTGTAAGAGACTACAGGAGCTGAATCATATTAGTTGATATTTAAACTAAAATTTGAGCTAGTACACACACAATCTGCATTTCTTTATAGGTAGGACAAAAACAAAAAACCCAGGAAACTGGGAGATTGGTAAGAGTAGTGGCGGCTAGAAAGATTAGTGGAAAATCTGAATAATCTACCCCAACCCTCCAATGAGTCACCACTCTTATTTCAAGTCCATTTTTATAGGAGGCTGCATGATGCTGGTGAAAGATCGAGGCAGCCCTAAGTTTGAATTTGAGATCTGCTGCTTTACTAGCTGTGTGAGTCTGGGCTGGTGGTTTAACCAGATCTGTAAGGTGGGGCTAATCATACCTACCTTGCAGGATTATTTTGAAGGTGGAATGCTGTAATATTCTTCCCTGATGTAGTTCTCTGTCGGAAGAGGTTGTTCCTTTGAAGTTTTTCGCTCTACCCTAAAACCTGGGACTTCCTTGTTCTTAATGGTGAACCATAGCTTTGGAGGGGATTTCTTTGAGCCCGTTTGTTTCATTTTGATGGCGTGCCTTTTTCCTATAGTGCCATGACTCTTCAAGTCATCTATAAGCTGAGGGTGAATACAGTTGCTTTAAGTGTATATCCGCAGAGGGGCTGCCAGGGGAAGAATCTGTTTTCAAACTATATATGCGATAACCTGTTATTTATGTACATTTCCTATACAAGATAAAAGGTTTAAGCCCCTCCTTCCAATTTATGGTCCCAAAAGGAAACCGTACTAATTTTAAGTTAAAATAATACTCTTTTAGTTTGGTATGTGGTATGTGTGCATGTACTTGTTTTTGTGTCTTTGTGAGATTGTGTGAGTATTAAGACTGTGTTTTCCAAAAAGAATCATCTTATGTAACAGACTTTGTTTCAGTGCTCAGCCTCTAGATGGCAGTTTTGTATATGTATTAGTAACTATTAGCTGGCCCCATTGAAAATTAGCTGTCCTTTATACATTGACATTTAGTAGTCAGTGGTGTGTGTGTGTGTGTGTGTGTGTGTGTGTGTGTGTGTGTGTGTGTGTGTTTCTGTGGAAGAAATCATCATGCGAATATTACCTCTTAAAGGAAGGGTATTCTAAGTGACTCATTCTTTAGAAATTCCTTTCTCTCACCCTTTTGCGATAGATTATTTCATACCCAGTTCCTGCAGAAGCAAGCATGCTCAGTTAATGTAACTTCTGATTAAACATTACATTTAACCTTGCTTTCTGAGCTCAAGAGTCGGGCTCTTTGCTTCAGGGACAGCTTATTTGAGGATGATGAAAACAGATGAGTGATTGGGACGGTCCAGTGTGTATGCTGAGAACCAGCCAGTCCTGCTTTTCCCTCTTGGTGTGGCCTGTCTTTATCTTTTGCAACAGATGAATCCATTTTTCCTGGTTTCAAACTTCCCCTCCCCTCCCCTTCTCACCCCTTGTTTGAAATAATATTTGATTTTGCCTTCCTGCTGGTTGGTTAGAGTGCTGGTCTCAGTGCCATTGACATTTTGGAGAGGAAATGGCTTTTTCCTTCCTCAGAGGGTGTTCTCCTGCTCTGACTTCCATGATTTGGGTGGGGGTGCAGGGGGCGGGAATATTGTACTTTCTGAATTGCTTCTTGGCTGTTCTGTAAAATGAACTAGCCAAGAAGTTCTTAGAATCTTTAGAATTCATGTGTTTTTAGAATTACTGGGTTTTTTCCCTTTAAAAAAGTTAAATGAGAAAGTATTCGCTGTTTGATTCTGGTTTAAGTAAGAGTAGGGTGTGTTCATTAATAGACTGTGGTGTGAAGTAAGGCAACCTTATTTATATTACTTCTGTTGCTTATTTCTATTCTTATTACTGTTTCTATTCTTTAGCCTGCATAGTGAAATTTGGAGTTTTATTGATTGAGTATACCAGTTTATTTGCCAATTTCTAAATATAAAATGAGTTTATTTTTTAAAAAGCAAAACCAAAATTTTGCTATTACGTAAGTCCAAAGAAAGGAGATGGCTCAACCAGCAAACTCCACTTACCTGCATGTCTGATCATCATGAGATAGAATACTAACAAAGAAAAATTGATAAATGACCTAGAAGATTTCTTGAATTAGAGTATTTTTCATAGTTTGTTATCAAAATAACAAGTGTTTGCATTCCCCCTGAGTGTTACTCATCCTGGCAATTAATAATGCTTTCTCCTGGTGCTGGGCATTGAAATCTGCTTACTCCTATGTCCTCGGGGCCCATGGCATGTGCATCACTGGAACTCAGTATGTTTCATTAAGACCGTGTAACTTAATGTGCCAAAGATGTCTTTGTCTGGGCTTCCTGATGCTTCATGACTTCAGTCTCCTTTAAAATAAAAGTATAGGAAATTATCTGATGTGATTGGCAATATTACTCTTCAGACTATTATCATTGCTATGGTCCTAATTATTTTAGGACCTTTCCTCCCAGGACGTCACTGCTGTAGGTTATAATAGGTTATGGTTCATTCATTCATTAGGGTCAGATCCTTTCTAAATAATTGATTAGAAGCCTGCTTCTGAAAACTTCTTAAGGGTGTGTGTGTGTGTGTGTGTGTGTGTGTGTGTGTGTGTGTGTGTGTGTGTGTGTGTGTGTGTGTTTGGGGCGGGGGGCGGGGGAGAGGAAGTCCCTTCCTCCCTCTCCCCTTTCCTTCCTCCAGAGAGAGAGAGAGACAGAGAATGAAAGAGAGAAGTACCTTCTTCCCCCTCCCTCCCTCCCTCCCTCCTTCCTCCTAAGGAACTGGTCACCCTGGATCCCCAGGGCACAGACTGCCTGCACAAGGGGGCAGTACAGTGTTGTGCTTAAAGCATGGGCCTTGCTTTAGAGTCAGGCAGACTGGGTTCAAGTTGAGGCTTTCCTGCTACCTAGCAGTGCAAGATTGTGCAAGTCACTTCTGAGTCTCAATTTTTAAAAGAAGTATAATGATAGTAATACTTCATTGCAAGGAACAAATGATAATGCAAGCAAAGTCCTTAGCCCGGTGCTTGGCCCGTAATAAACAACTCAGTAAACCTTAGCTGCAGTTGGTGGGCCACTGGTTTGCAACATCTGGTTTCCCTCTCGTGTTCTATTTCTCTCACCTGTACCCCACCCAGGTTACCATGCCATATGTATTCTTCTCATGTGCAAGGATATGTAATGCACAAGGATCGTCAATGGTTGATAATCTCAGAGCATGCATAGTTCTGCAGATTCATAAGTTTTTGTCTCCAGATAGTAGATGAATGTTGCCCTCCTGTGATGACACTGGGTCCGCAGTATTGGAAAAAATGGGAAAGTGTCCCAGGTTCCCCCTTCATTGATGAACTGGAAAGGCTTCTGCTGAGTTGGACTGTGAGGTGCATCAAGAATACAGACATGCATCATTGTTGGTCCTGGTGCATGAGATGATGTTATAACATGTGATGATGGCCTGGGGTGGAGCTCAGGTAGGGAGAGGCAGAGAAGGACGAACACAGACCCCAGAAATCGCAGGCTTGTGGTCCACAGACATGTTTGGTTTGGCTTGAGTTGTTTAAGGCAACATTTTAAAATGGGGAAAATCTGTAAATGTTGATTGTGACTTCCCATGTGCCAGCTGTTTATACGGCTGAATGGCGGATGCCTTCTTTAGGTGGGGTGTGTGCTGTTCACTTTGCTGCAGTCTCCACCATGCCCTGTTGTCCCCCATCATGACAGGGGACAGCTGCCACTTTGCCTTGCATTTGCACTGTTGTTTTTCTCATAGAGGGGAAACCCCCTTTGTTCCTATGACTCTATCAGAAAGCAAAAGTGCAGAAGAATAACAGGCTGCATGTTTTATGGAAAATGAGACCAAGCCTATTTTCCTTGGGGCAGGGAAGAATCTTATCCAGTTTCACTCATTTTGCTTACTTGCCTCATCACTATAGATGTTTGACTCTGTAATTTCATACACACATGGAAGAGATGTCATTCTCCAGGATTATTCTGCATTGGCCATATCTTTCTGTAAATGAAGATCTCCCATATGTTTGTGTAAATGAAGATCTGCTGAAACATTGAACACTTAAAATTGCCAAGGAACGGTTAGGGACTAGTTTTCCAAGTAGCACTTTAAACGCAAAGGACCACTTCCTTTGGTGCTTGCATATCTCTTTTCACCTGTGGATGGCAGTCCATTCTCCAGACCTTCATTGTTTCCCTCTGTCTTCCTATCTAAACGTAGTGAGGTAGGTTTCATGTACAGGCTGTGAGAACATGTGTTTCTGTGGATGCCACAGTCCTTCTTTTACTCTGAACTTGACCCTTAAATGTGCCATAGTGTGGATAGAAGCTGGGGAATGAACTCTTGCCAGCAGAAGACTTATAGACTTATGAATGAGTAAACCCAAGATCTTTGGAGGTCGATTTAGAAAGAACAGTACTGTTAGATTCTGAGTGTGTTTGTTTCAGTGGGGTGGAGTGAGTTAGTAATAGTATTTCCTGGTCCAATAGGAAGTGGGTGAATTGCCAAGCCACTGAGATCACCATTGTTGACTCAGATTCAGGAATAAGGTTAGAGTAGGGAGGCTGTCGAGTAAGCCTGGAATCAGGGCTGGTTGTGATTCTGCTTGCTCCTGGCTGATGAGAAGGCTGTGAGCTGACATCAGTAGTCCCAGATTCCTGGATGTGCCGATAAACTATGTATTGCTTTATGAGGGCCCTTTGTGGAGGCCAGAGTTGGAAGGAGATAGGGCGGTGGGTAGCAGTTTGCCCTGTGATAGGTGAATAACTATTTTCTGCATCACCTATGTAGTGTGAGAGGTGAGGTGCTTAGAGAAAATTGCAGATCCTTGTTCATGCTTCTCAAGCTGATCCAGATATAGCACTAACCAAGGACATATTCAGAGTGAACAGGAGGTGCTGTATTTGATGTAGAATTTTAGGATTGAGCCACAGAAAGGATTGTAAGTCATTTGTTCCTTCTCTCATCTGGTGGGTAGTGGGAGAACCCTGGCAGATTTTCTAGAATTTGCTGAAGACCCCTTCTTTGTCCTAATCAATTATTGGACATTAATTCCCAAATAGGCCACTGTGATGCTTTATTCAGGTGGAAAAAGGAAGTGGCTGTGATGTCAGAACCTGTATGTCAGTCTTTGGCCTGGCTTGCTTTCTGGTAGATGTGTGATTTTTCAGTGCTGTGTGACAGTGTTTGGGGGGTGGGGTCATGCGTATCAGAAGCACCATGGTTCATTTCTTTTCCTTTTTAACCTGCTCTTCTCCCTCCATAATTTTGATTGTACTGCTACTTGCCATCCATTCCTTCCACTGACCTGCCGCTCATTTGCCACTGTGATAACAACTAATTTTTGGAGCATTTACTGTGTGTCTAACACTTTGGAATACCTTATACATATTTCACTTAACCTTCACAACAACCCCATGAGGTAGGCACTCATTATCTGCCTTTTAAAGAATAGCATAGAGTAGTTCAGTTACTTGTCTGCTAGGAAGCACTAGAGTCAGGATAACTACTGAGCTTAGATGAGAAGTAGTATATCTCGGGTTTTTTAAAACTTTTTTTTTTTTATTGAGGTGTAATCAGAGTGAAATACATAAATCTTAAGTCTTTGTCTTAATGACATTACACACACACACACACACACACACACACACACACACACACACACACACACACACACACACACACACAGACTCACACACCTGCGTGACCACCCAGGTCAAGTTATAGAACATTTCTGTTACTCCAGAAGGTCTCCTTGGGCCGCTTCCCAACCACTGCCCCTACTCCTTCCCCAAGACAAAATCATTGTTCTGACTTCAGTCACCACAGATGACTTTTGTGAGTATTTGAACATCATATCAATGGAATCACACCGTTGGTCGTCTTTTGTGTCTGGCTTCTTTCCCTCATTATTATGTCTATGAGATTCATTCACGTTGTTGCAGTAGTTGGTTCTTTTTTGTTGTTGTCTGTTGTTCCATTGTTTATTCTCTTATGAATGGATATTTGGCTTTTTGTTGTTGCAAAATTTGGCCATTATGAAGAAAACTGAGTATTCTCGAATGTGTCTTTTGGTGGATATATGCATTCATTTCTCTAGGGGATACATCTAGAGGTAGAATTGCTAGATCAGAAGGCAGGTGACCATTTAGTTTTAGTAGATATTTCCAACGTGGTTTTATCACTGTATTCTCTCACTAGCAATGTATGAGAGTTCCAGCAACTCTGCATTCTTGCCAGTACTTGTTATTGGTGGTCTTTTGAATGCTCTCCATTCAGAAGGGTGTTTGTTTTATTTCTTTGTGGTTTTAATTTCATTTTCCTGATGAGTCATCATGTTCACCCTGTTTCTTATGCTTGTGACCATTGGTGTGTCCTCTTTTATGAAATGCCTATTCAAGTCTTTTATCCATTTTATTAATTGGGTTCATTTTTTTCCTATTTATTTGTTGGCATTCTTTGCATATTCTGGATATTCATCTCATTGGAGGTAAAAAATCATAAACATCTTCTCTTACTCTCTTAATAGTACCTTTTGATGACTGGAAGTTCTTTATTTTGGTGAAGTCCAATTTATCCTTATTTTTTGTGATTAGTGCTTTTTGCTTTCTTTTACAAAACTCATTGCCTTTTCATCTCTTGGGTATTTAGAGGCAGAAAAAAATGTGGAGAACCACTGCTGTAGAAAGTAAGCCACAGTCACACTGGCCATTATTGGATTCCTGTTTTTGGATTGACTGCCTACAGCGGTGTTCTGAGCCCTCATATTTATGAAGCACTTTAGGTTTCACAGAGCTCTTTATCATTCGCCCTCATTTGATCCCAGGCAGGAGCTCACCAAAGGCCTTGCAGGAGCGTCTAGTCCCTTTTGATGGCAAGAGACGCGGGTGGTCAACACGAGCTCTCTGGGGGCCTCAGTATCTCCACGTTTCCTGTGGCTTTGTGCTTGAGGGCAAAGCATTAGACTGGTTCAGATCCTGGCTCTGTAACTGTGGACAAGGTACTTAACCTATTTGAGCCTTGATCTTCTCATCTGCTAAATGGGATAATGAGAGTATACCTCCCTCATGATGTAGTCGTGAAGATGAAATGTATTAATTAATAGATAATGCTTAGCACACTATCTGGCACACAGTGCTGGGTTATTATTATTATTATTTTTGGGGGGGTTATTATTATTGTAGTTGTTCTTTCATTATATTGTTTGATAGGGTCACAATTGTTTTTTTAAAATTGAAGTATAGTTGACTTAAAATATTAGTTTCAGGTGTATAACGTAGTGATTTGATATTTTTATAGGCTACACACCATACAAAGTTATTATAAAATATTGACTATATTCCTTGTGCTGTACATTACATCCCTATGACTTATTTCGTGGTTTGTACCTCTTAATCCCCTTCACCTATTTTGTCCCCCCTCTCACTCTTCTTCCCCCCTTGGTACCCACTAGTTTGTTCTCTGTATCTGAGGGTCACAATTCTTTGCAGAGCTGGGAAGAGCTCTGATCATTTACTCCATTTCTCTTTTATTGTGTCATATTTTCCTTTTCTCATTCCATACTCCCACCTCGTGAGTTCTGTCTCTTTCCCTCTCTTTTTCTTGCCACTTTTGTTATGAAAAGCCAGATGCATTTCAGAAATGAACTAAATTGATACCTGAATGAAAGCATACTGTCTTACAGGGACTGACATGGAACGTGTAGGGCCATTGAGAGTTTTGCTTGTTTTCTTTTGTTTTGAGGGATGGTGGTTAGTAGGGGCATAGGGACAGTAAATATGGAAAGGAAGTTAACTGCTTGATTCCAAAATAAAGTTGACCAATTTACCTTGGTTCTAGGAATTACACACATAAGAGATTTATGTAATAGTGGTTTAAGTTGTAATAACGGAAAAGAAATTTGAAGGTGAGTGTTTTCTAGATGCCTAGAAAGGATAGTACATACAGATCCAGATGTACATACACCAGGCTAAGAGAAAGTTTTCTGAACTTGGGGTGATAGGATTAGAATCAAGTGTGTTAAATCTACTTTATTCAGTTCTCCACCACCCCCTCCCACAATAAAAAAGGGGAACAAAACCACATGTGGAAAAGAATGTATATTTTGATATTTCTTCTCGAAATGAAAACAAATCCTGTTGACTTTCCTGCTTACTAAGGCCAAGTGGCCCACCCTTCATAGCCTCTGAGTTTGTCTGAACTTCCTCTTTGTGGCTCTGGATAGAAATTTCACACTGTGTGCCATGAAGTTGATGTGACATTTGCGAGGTCCCTGAGACCTTGGTCTGCTAGGCAGCTATTGTGGTCTCACTGTTTGCTGGTGAACACCTAGCAGGAAATGAACTGGAGACACATTGGCATGTAGAGAGTAGCTCTGCCCCAGCGGGGAGAGGAAGGTGTCTTTGCTCTCCAGTGTGGGGGGAACAGGAAGGAAAAAGGGGGGTGTCTGGGTGGGCAGAGGGGCCTTGGACCTAACTGTGCCTCAGGATCATCTGGGGAGATGGTTAAAATCCAAGTTCGCAGGCCCAGCCCCGAAGTTCAGATTCAGTGAGGTGGGGCTGGGCTGAGTACCTCTACGCTAAGGGCATGCATGATTCTGAAGCCAGGGGTCCAGGCACAACAACGTTTAGAGCAACACACAGAGGTCCAGGCCCAGGGACTAGAGAGTTCCACAGTGGACTGCAGCTTTGTAGACTTTTTATCTCAAAGCCGTTAAAGCTTTGTGTGTGGCTTTAAGGTGGAAGAGTAGAATCAGTCCACCCAGCCCCTGGCCGTAGGGTTGTGGCTGCCAGAAGTCTGCAGATGCCAGCGGGGCAGGCATACTGGATGCGCTGATAGTGGTGGGAAATGGGCACTTGGGCCTGAGAATGAGAATTTCTGAGAAGAAGAGGGAGTGTCCTGGCCGGTGCAGGGAGTCACTGTGTCTTCTGAGTCACTGTGTCTGGGTGCCAGCACCCAGTGTGGCCTTCACAGGAGTGACTGCCCTCTCCTGTGAGCAGTCACTCACAGGGGAATCAGCGTCCATCCCATCACCTGCCTCTCATCCACCCTCTTACCCCCGCCACCCCCCACTGCCCCTCCCTCCCTGTCTCTCTGTCCACCCCGCCACCTTGTTCACCACCTCACGCACTCACACCCCAGTGGCCCTCATCCCCGGCCCCTCTCTACTTACATGATCCCATCTTTGAAAACTTTTTTTCTTCAGGGATGTTGAGGGGTGGTGACTGAAAAGATCCAAGTGTGATATTTAAAATACATTCAACATAAGTGTTAATAGATCTAGCCTATTCATTGGAACTATGGAAATAAGCCAGGAACAGTGACTATAGGTGGGTTGAATGAACAGGCTTTGGTGCTTGTGGGCCCAGGCGTGTGCTGCAGGGCATCGCGGAGCTCGTTTCTGTGTGTGTGTGTGTGTGTGTGTGTGTGTGTGTGTGTGTGTGTGTGTGTGTGTGTGTGTACACTCTTCCATGATCCTGAGCACTGCTGCAGTCTTAATTCTTGCTCAGTGGACTTCGGCCTCCCTTTTAGGCTTTCTCAAACTTTAAAGATGAGGATTTCAGTCATTATTTCTTAACTTTTTGTGGGTTGCAGTTTGAATTGTTTGTCCGGAAATATACATATACATTTGGTGGGGGATGGTGGCTTATAGACTCTCTGGGGCCCATCTGTGGACCCTAAGTCAAGAACTCCCGCATTAATGAGCATAGAGGGCTTGTAACCCCTTCTCCCAAGTTCATGTTTGTGGCACACACCTCTTCTTGTGTGACATCTGTAAGGGGTACGCAACAAACACCATTTGATATTGTGTGCATGCTTTCTGAAGGGTTTGTGCTCAAGTTGAAAGAACAAGCAGATTTCAAGGAGAGAGTGAAAAGAACTAATGCATGTAAAGACCTTAGCATCTGGGCTTCCCTGGTGGCACAGTGGTTGAGAGTCCGCCTGCCGATGCAGGGAACACAGGTTTGTGCCCCGGTCCGGGAAGATCCCACATGCCACGGAGCGGCTGGGCCCGTGAGCCACGGCCGCTGAGCCTGCGCGTCTGGAGCCTGTGCTCCGCAATGGGAGAGGCCACAACAGTGAGAAGCCCGCGTATGGAAAAAAAAAAAAAGAAAAAAGAAAAAAGACCTTAGCATCTGCCATGGTAAAGATTCACTTAAAAATGCTGTATACATTTAGTATAATCATAATTATAACGTCCATTACCCCCATAAGACGTTTTCATGTCAAAAGCAGTTTAGAATCATTGGACTAGATATTAGACCAGGATCCCTCCAGCATGGATGTTCCCCCTCTTTTTAATGAGTCCAATAATTCTCTTCACTTAAGAACGTGTTTATTGTACTCCTACTGGGAGTAAAGTACCCTAGTGAGCATTTTGGAGAAGAGGAATGAATATAATCTCAAACGCCAAAGGGAATCACTTGACTCCTCTGTGTCCCTTACCTGTATGTAGAGTCCTGTCTTCTGTGTTTCTTCCCACCTCCCTGAGGGAGGTGGGCTTATTGAGAGGGATTTGGGGGTGATAGCTTTGCTTTCTGAGGCTGGAAGGTGGCTCTGAAGAGCTGAGGGGTGCTCTCTGTCTCTGTGCCGTCAACTCTAGCAGGCTCTCACTCGGTCACTTAGATGTTTCTTTAAGGCTCACCTTCATCAGGATCTCTCTACCTGTGGTGCTGGGTTCACATCCGTGTCCTCATTTCTTTGCAGGCCCGGAGTTATCACCATGCAGGCATTGTCTGAAGAGGACCGGAGGCTCTGGATGGAAGCCATGGATGGAAGGGAACCTGTAAGTAACAATTCAGGGAAGTAGAGCAAGAATAAAGGTCCCGAGTTGTTTGTTGTTTCCTTAGTGCAGTGATTTTTGCCGTTGCTCTAAATAAAGCCTTGGGCTCTTGAGACCAATGTACCAGAGGGACTTTTTTTTTTTTTTTTTTTTTTTTTGGTGGTACGTGGGCCTACTGCTGTGGCCTCTCCCGTTGTGGAGCACAGGCTCTGGACGCGCAGGCTCAGCGGCCGTGGCTCACAGGCCCAGCTGCTCCATGGCATATGGGATCCTCCTGGACCAGGGCACGAACCCGTGTCTCCTGCATCGTCAGGCGGACTCTCAACCACTGCGCCACGAGGGAAGCCCTGGAGGGACTTTTTTAAATTCCTGGACTGATGTTTGTGGATATTGACACTGCTTCTGTGTAGATGCAACTCCTGAGCTTTGGCCTCTCAGTCTAAGGCATGGGTCCTGCACAATGCCACACCAGAGACCCCCCCCTTCACCGAGGCAGTTGTAGCACCCCGAGGACTCTTAGAGGAAGCACAGTCCAGTCTGGCTTACTGAATACCTGTCGATGCTTCCACAAAGTGCAGCGCAAAGCGTTACCTCAGATCCATTGTAACAGGTTAGATGATGATAAAAGTGTATACAGATGGTGCAGAACCTTTACTCATTGCCCTCTGGTTCAGCCTCCCATTGCCGTAGTTGGCTCATATTCCATTATAAGCAGTGGGATTACCCGGGCCCATGAAAGGAATTAAGCCTAGTAATGTGACCCATGCTCCCATTTCAGAGATGCTGGTCTTTGCTGGGTGATGTAATTTTGTGGTTTTTCTGCATCTTGTGACATGTGAAACCCACAGAAAACCCTTGGGGAAAGTCCCTAGAATAACAGTAGTCATCTTAATTTGTGGCCAAGGATCTCAACCCCAGTATTCAGCAAATCTCAAGGTTACAGAAGTAAGAGTACGGTCTAACCATGTCCTACCACTAAAAGATAAAAAGAATCCACATTGTCAGAGGGCCAATAATTGGATCAATAATGATCACTTACGAAGGTACTGTCAAAAGGGGGAAATATGTGCAAGGGACATGAGGCATGCATAGCCTCCATTGACTGTAGAACTCTGTGCATCAAGTGGGGTGTCCAGTATAGATGATTCCAGTTCATTTGTGTGTCTCTTTCTTAGCCTACCCTGGTTAGGTGGTCTGTATCGATTCATGTCATTTTCTACTTAGGTATTTTGTATCCAAACATGGAACTCAATACAGGCAACTAAGCATAAGCAAATAACTGGTGTTTGTATAACATTTAATAATACAGAGCAAGATTTAAAGAACTATTTAAAGATTTAGGTGCAGTTTGCTAAACTCTAGTTAATTAAACATTATTTAATCATAATTCTTCTGCTGGGCTAAAATACAGGATACCCCTGATTTTCCCCGAATACTTTGTTACTGATAACTTTTGATAGCTCTCTCAAAAGCAGATACACATTTCTACCTTCGGGGCTTTGTGGGCACAATAGCTGCTTGATGTCATAGGCCTTTGGAAGCAGTTTCCTAAGTAGTCCTTCATATCTTTGCTGTTGTCACCTACCGTTAGTTGTGTGTAAGGCACAGATTTGGCACATGACATCTCTTAACCCATTTATTCCTCTTAGTGCCTTACAAAGTAAATGTTATGATTCCATTTCACGGATGAGGAAACCAAAACTTAGAAGAGGTTAAATAACTTGCCCCAAGTTACACAGATTGTAAGTGGCTATATTACTAGGGTACAGGCTAGGTCGCTATAACAAAGAGACTTCAAAGTGCAGTGGCTTAAATAAGATAGAAGTTTATTTCTGTCTCAGAGTTCAGAAGTGAGCAGTCTGTGCCTAACAGGGTCATTGTGCTGAGACAGGCTGGGACCTGGGACCCTTTGCTGCAGTGCTGCAGTGCTTGCACCTGGACACACCTCTCCTCGAGCAACAAAATACAAAGACACTATAAGGGACTGAAAATAACTGAGTGCATGCGCAGTTGGGGTAAATTGTGGACAAAAGATAAAAAGAGGCCAAAAACCTCATAGCCACTTTTGAAGAACCCAGAGCAAAAGCAGGGGGTCGGGAGCAAAAGCCCGGTACTGCACATGCCTCCTGCACACAACACCACCTAAGGGGTGGGCAAACCACCTAAGCTACCCCTCCAGCCTGACCCCTGGACACACCCCTAACCTCACCCCATATAAGGAGCAATCTCGACCCCCCTCAGGGACCTGTTACTTGTTCTCCTTCCCCCTCACCTGCTGCAGCAGTGGACCCAATAATGCCTTGCCTGAATTTCTTGTCTGGCCTCTAGTCATTTTCTATTGATTGGGGAAGGCCAAAAACCCTGGTCGGTATCAGTGCCATCCTCAACCCATGGCTTTCCATGTTCCATTCATTTCCAATTTCGAGGCAGATAATGGAGATGAGAGCATCTGGGAGCCAGAAGATGCACACCTCACTTCTTTTGGCCCCCAAATAATTACATGGCCACAAGTATCTCCCAAGGAGGATGGGAAGAGTAGGCTGAACATAGGCAGCCATGGGCCCAGCCGGTACCCAGGGGATCTTATCACTTCAAGGAGGAAGAACAGAAACTGTGGGGTGGCTCACAGTTTCCACCACAGTGGCAAAGCTAGAATTAGAACCCATATCTAGCCCTGAATGTCTTTGGTTTTCATCTTTAATAGAGGTAAAATGTCAAATTGCCTTCTAAGAGTCCTCACTCAGTACATTTTTACAGTACTTTCTCTGACTCTCTTGAATGTTTCTTCAACTCATAAGGGAGGAAATACCCAGGAAGAAAAATCCTGTCAGGGCATACTATTCTTCGTATGAGTGAAAAACCCACGTGTGTGTGTGTGTGTGTGTGTGTGTGTTCCCTCCGATAAGCTGGAGTTCTAAAACTGCTCCACTCACTGCATTTTTAGCCTCCCTACCTCCCTCTCCCACCACTTGATATTTGTCCTCTGTCTGCATATGCTTGGTTTTCTTACTAACCACCTTAGTTTTCCTGTAGATTAACATCTGGCCTCTGCAGATGGAAAGTGTGCTGTTGAGAGAGACATCTCCTTGCTCCAGAATGTGCACATTGAAACAAGTTTAAGCACAAATAATTGTCTTCTAAACATAATATAAATTTATTTCCTCTCAGCAACATAGAGTTTGCATTGAAAACCACACCTCCGTGTGCTTTTAAGTTTCCTAAAGAGAGAGAGAAAAATACAGACATGTGATGACAGTATAATTGGCAGGAATATTAGGCCTAATTTTGTCTCCCATTGCTGAGAGCCTCTAGGGAGCATTACCGGAGATATATACCCAGTAGACAATTAGCAGCTCCGGCTTTAATCACCATCTCCCTAATTAGTTAAAGCTGTCCCCTTGGGAGTTTTGGTTTTGGTAAGGGAGCAGAAACCTCTTTCTCTAGCAGATCTTAGAGTATTTCCCTTACTTCAGGGAGATGTTAATGGAAGCACCTATCTTTTGTTTTTATACTTACAGCTCGGTTGTTCTGTGATTGATTATTCAGTGTTGGATATTTTCTTTCTTTTTTTTTTTTTTTGGAGCCGTTGGTAATCTTGGTTTCCACCCTTTTTGTTCTTGCATTGTTCAATAACACCTCAGGATGGTTGGTGGGAAAAAAAAAACCGTAAATGAACCCCGAATCAGTTGATTTTACAATGTTTTAGTTAATTGTTAAATAAATTACAGTTTTTAGCACCCAGTGACATTCTAGTCTAAAGAAAAGTCAAATGTCTTTATGTTATTGATGGATATATAATGGAGGAAGAAATTAGAGTTGTGTTACTATAATGAGCATTATGGTTTTGATCCATGTGATGAATTTGAATTCAAATGAAGGAAACCCAATTCAAATTTGTCTGAGAAAAAGCTGGAATTATTGGCTTACATAACTGAAAAATATTGGGGTACAGTAGTTCTGGCCCATCTGAATCCAGGGGCTTCCATAATATTTGCAGTTGGTTTCTTCTTTTGTATTGGCTTCATTTACAAGAGTTTCTTTCTGTGTAGTGGTGATATGCTTCCTAACTGTTCCAGGCTTACATCTTATTATCAAGAACAGGAACCAGGAAACTTTTTCTGTAGTGGGCCAGATAGTAGTTTAAGCTTTGGGGGCTGCATGGTCACTATGGCAGCTATTCAGCTTTGCTGTTGTAGCTCAAAAGCAACCATAGACAATATGCAAATGAATGAGTGTGGCTGCATTTCAATAAAACTTTATTTATAAAAACCGGTAGAAGGCCAAATTTCAGTCATGGCGTGATATCCCTGGTATCTAAGTATAGGAGAAAGAGAGCTTTGCCTAATAATTCCAAAGAAGTCCCATATTTGAATTTTAGTGGACTAAATACTTGGACTACAGGATGGGATAGGTGAATTGACCAGATGTGACCCACCTGCCCACTGCACTAGAACTGTATAAACGGTGGAGGAAGGTTGGCTTCCCCTGAGGAGAAATCAAAGCATTGTTATGTGAGGAAGGGCAGTAGCCATGAGGTAGACAAAAAGGACACAGTTTCTCCGACTCTGATATCTATACTCCATTAAATTTTCAGCTCAGAGAGCTTGTTCTTTGATACTTGGCCAGGAGTGAAAACCACAAGTTTACCCTGAACATCATACTTCATGGTGAAAGACTAGATTCTTTCTCCCTAAGAATGGGAACCAGGCAAAGATGTCCACTCTTACCACTCTTATTCAGCATGGTACTTGAAGTCCTAGCTAGTGCAGTAGGGTAAGAAAAGAAAAAAGGCCTACAGATGTTGAAATGTTTCTGCTGGATTTTCTTCACTTTCTACTAAATCTGGGTTGACAAGCTATAGAGTCACCATTCCAGCCACATAAGCTTTCATTTTAATATTCTGTGGCCACTGTCTCAGGCTTGAGAGTAGACTTTCCATATTAAATGGGACACGGAACCTTAGTTCAAGGGGCATAAATACTGCAACCAGGAGAAATTTTAGAGACAGCAAATTTCCTTTCTCTTGGCTCCTTATAACTGAAGTTCTCTCCTTTTTTCTTTGTATATTGCTCATAAGCATGTTCACTAAATTAAACGAGCAGATTAGAATCAGTACCAGTCCACCGTCATTACCAACACATATACACCCAACCTGATGTATTTATTATTGTCTCTCCCCCATATGGAAAGATGACTCAGCATGTCAGTGGGACTAATAGGGTAACCTGGAGTCTCAGAACCTGGACCACTCTAATCTTTAAGCTGTATTCCCATATATTCCCACAGCTGTGATTAGTGGTGTGTGTCTGGAAGTGCTTCTCTTACCTCCTTATTTTAGAGGTATTAGTCTTCCTTCACACCCAAAGATTCTTTAGTAAAATTAAATATTTCTCCACTTTGAGCCAGTACTTGAATCTCTTTTGACATCCAGAAAGTTAGAAAGTTGGCAGATGCCAGAATTATGTGGAATTAAATTAAGAGGGAAGAAAGAGGTGGTGTAGCATCAAAGATTGTGTGTAAATACATATATTCGTTTGAAGCTATGAAATTGCCACTTTTGTAAGTCAAAAATGGCCAGATATTGGCGAATTCATATGGCTCAACCTCCTAATTGTGCAGCAGAATGAAGCCCACAGCCAGGCCTGTATCACCCCCTTATTTATATAAGTGGGAACACTACCTAAAAAGGCCAGTCAGTGGTTGATCTTGGGTCAGTAATCCAGGTCTCCTAACTTCCAGCTCTGTGCTCTTTTTACTACAACCTGTGCACTGCTGAATTATTAGGAAGTCATAGTTGAATGGCATCTACCCATCCTTTTTAAGTGGAGCTCCTCTGTAGTGGCTGCTGCTATGGAAGAAGGAAAAAAGGGGAGATTAAGGAAAAACCACTCTTTTAGCAAGTGGACAAGACAGCATGGCTTCCTACTGCTCACCTCCTTCCATTTTATGACCTTTTTTTTTTTTTTTTCGGCCATATGTGGGCCTCTCCCGTTGCGGAGCACAGGCTCCAGATGCTCAGGCTCAGCGGCCATGGCTCACGGGCCCAGCCGCTCTGCGGCATGTGGGATCTTCCCAGACCAGGGCACGAACCCGTGTTCCCTGAATCGGCAGGCGAACTCTCAACCACTGCGCCACCAGGGAAGCCCAACCTCCTTCCATTTCAGTCCTTGTGGACTTTGAGACTGAACAAAGTGTGCCCTTCTCTCAACCTTTCTCTACTAAGCCCAAGTTCCAGTCCGTGAGTTCTTAAACAACTCATAGAATAAATGGGCAGTTGCATTGCATCTTACAGTCTGCACCTGATATCCGAAAGAGTGAGCTGTTTTTTAAAGGAAAAAATAAGATTGATGACTGTTCAGATGAGATCCCATGGTCAGAGGCAGAATGTCATGGTGGTTAAGAATGTGGGCTCAGGCAACCCGGCTTTAAATCCCTATTCACCACTAATAGCTCTCTAACACTGGAAAATGACCTAGTCCCTCTGAGCATGTTTCTTTGCCTACAAAATGGTGATAATAATAGTATCTTTCTATAAGATTGTTTTGTAAGGACCAACATATAGGTAAAGTGCTTAGCACAAGGCCTCTACATGGTGAAGTGCTCTTTAAAAGTTAGTTCTCGGCTTCCCTGGTGGCGCAGTGGTTGAGAGTCCGCCTGCCGATGCAGGGGATACGGGTTCATGTCCCGGTCTGAGGGGATCCCGCGTGCCGCGGAGCGGCTGGGCCCGTGAGCCGTGGTCACTGGGCCTGCGCGTCCGGAGCCTGTGCTCCGCAACGGGAGAGGCCACAATGGTGAGAGGCCCGCGTACCACACACACACACACAAAAAGTTAGTTCTTACTATTATCTTTTTGGAGAGCAGCGGCAGGGATACCTGAATTCTCTTTCTAGCTTTGTTTCTAAATTACTTGGCTCATTTGAGCACAGAGTTTACTTACCTTGCCCGGGCTTGCCAAAGTGCAGGTCAGGAACTGCTTTCACTAGTATGGAAAATGTGATTTCATTTAGCAGTCAGTCTGAACTTTCAGGCTATGAGTTGGACAAGCATGAAGTAATCTTTAGCCTCATTTGCTATGATGCGGCCCAGGCCTGGTAATTTGTAATCCCAGTTGTATGCCAGGCTCAGCTCATCACTCTACCACTGATGCTTACATTTTCCTTTCTTAGTAAAATAAGCAATCAAAGGAGTATGGATGGTTAGGAAGGTGTGGGTGGAATTGCTAAGCTCCTGTGTGGTGATGCAGGTCTCACTTCTTTCTGAGTAGAAGGGTGGTTTGGAAGGATACTTCCGCCCATTTTGTGAAAGCTCTCTTTGTAACGTCACATAGAATGAACTGATGAAGCATCTGAAAGCAAGGTTCCTAATTTACTTTCCATTTCCCCACCTCCCACCCCCACTCAGCCCCAAGCTTCTGGGAAATTGGATTATACCTCCGTGTTACTTGTTTGTGTTTCTTTTTCTCTTACTGAGTTAAGAAGCTGGTTGCAAGCTTCATCTTTGAATCATGTGAGTGTTTTTATATAGGTAGAATTCATAACAGTACATATACTATCACACCAGTGTGCTCAAGTCTTAAAAGAAATTTAGTAATATTTACATCTTTCTTTGTTCCCTTTGGTTAGATGTCCTTTAGAACAGTTTCTCATGAAAATCATAGAATAGTTAATTGAGGAGCCTGAGCTACAAGTTGGGAGAAAAGAGGAGGAGTTTAGGTGAAATTGTTTTGTGATGGAGAGTTGATGAAACTCTTCTAAGAAATGGAAATGTTGATGGCCAGAAGATTTTGGCTTGAACCTTACAATTTAATAACACACTGGTAGTGCTTACTCAGGTCCTAATCATTCTTCTTTTAGCATTTAGCAAACATTTATAGATTGTCCACCAATTACCTTGATGAACAATGAGGATACCAAGATGAGGAAGGGCCACATTAATAGAAATTTCATTTGTTTGCTGCAGTTTCCCCATTGCCGAGCACAGCGGCTGGCCCAGCGTAAGCACTCAGCAAATACTTGTTGAAAAACTAGAGTCAAAACTAAGGGGAGAGCCGCATAGCACAGGGAGATCAGCTCTGTGCTTTGTGACCACCTAGAGGGGTGGGATAGGGAGGGTGGGAGGGAGGGAGACGCAAGAGGGAAGAGATATGGGAACATATGTATATGGATAACTGATTCACTTTGTTGTAAAGCAGAAACTAACACACCATTATAAAACAGTTATACTCCAATAAAGATGTTAAAAAAACCAACAAACTAACTAACTAAGGGGAGGGGTTGAGGATGACTGAGATTATTTTTCTTTGCGAACCATGTTGCTTCCATTACTTGACACTGTGTGGGTAGATTTGAATTCCTTGATTGTATAGTTCATTTAGATACATATCTACTTACTTGTACCAGAATTTAGCCGAGTGACCATTAACCTTTTTTTGTGCCATGGATGCATCTGGCAATTAGGTAAAGCCTTTAGATCCTTTCTCAGAATAATTTTTTAAATGTATAAGATATATGGCTTACAAAGGAAAAATTATAGAAATATAGTTATCAAAATATTAAAACCACTTGTGATATAATAAATATATACTTCTTTATTACCACAGTAAATAATAAGGTATGAGGGCAGTCTGACAACTCCTATAAATGATATTTCAATTTACCTGCAGCAACAGTAACATTATATGAAATATCTGTGATTTCTATTGGTGACAAAGTTGCAGATACTGCTAACACTAATGTGGTTGTTGCCCACGTTCATATTTGAAGGAAATGCTAAATTTCAGTTAGAGGCTAATGTAAATAAAGGTTTATTTTCTTCCCCCTGCCATTAAAGTTCATGGACCCTTGTATGCTGTCTGTGGACCCCATTTCTCCATTTCTTTGCAAAGATGTTTTGAGAGACTTTCTTCCTGACTTCCAAGCCCTTGTCCCAGCTTATAGTTGTACATTGATTAGTGTGATTATTTGATTAGTATCGGTCCTCTTGCTTGGATAGCCATCTTCCAGAGGACAAGACCATTGTCACTTTTTTTAAAGGTTTTTGTATCTTTTATACATGGTGTCTGGCACAGAGTGTTTAGTATCCACTTGTCAGATAATCAGATGAATGAACCTAAGGAAAATGAAAGTATTGGTTTGGTGTGATGTGTTCTAAACTGAGGCTGTTTCTTGGTGATTCCCCACCTACCTTTATAGACCTTCACAGATCCATTGTTTAATATTCTCACTTCTTTGTTCATTTTTGGGGTCTACATAGAACATAAAGGCCCTTTTGCCTTGTCTTTAGCATTTTCTGCAAGCCTCAGATCACTGTCGGCTTCATCTCCACACTGCTGCCTTTCTAGGCTTGAGCCCCTGTTATAACGTGTCCTCCTTTACTCTCCTGTCATTTTTGTCTTTGTTATTTTAGTTTAACCTTAGAGGGTGTAGGATTCATTGTGAGAAGGACTTCTGAATTGTTTGAATTTTTCACAGTCGGCATGTGCTAATTTTGTTATTAAATAAAAGTAATAATGGAGAGCATCCCTGTGAGTCACATTTATTCTTTCAGTCATCTCTCATTCTTCCTTTGTCACTGGCATTAGTTACTTGGGTTGTGGAACCTTTCATTCCTAGCCACATGTAACTCTAGAGAAGTCCCTCTCTAGAGTTAAACGTGTAGTGTGTGTCCCTCTAGAATTTTCTTGGAGGTTTTTTTTTTTTTTTTTTGCGGTACGTGGGCCTCTCACTGTTGTGGCCTCTCCCTTCGCGGAGCACAGGCTCCGGACGCGCAGGCTCAGCGGCCATGGCTCACGGAACTAGCTGCTCCGCGGCATGTGGGATCCTCCCGGACTGGGGCACAAACCCATGGCCCCTCCTGCATCGGCAGGCGGACTCTCAACCACTGCGCCACCCGGGAAGCCCTCTCTGAGTATTTATTCCTGTACTTGTACATCTAGAAATAAATTCTTCTATTTTGTAGAATTTTTTAGTTAGTATAGATTTAATATGGATTAGTAGACAGTCTTTAACATTTAGGTTGTTTTCAGCTTTTCATTCAAACAATGGTGTAATGAAATCCTTGTTATGTACTTTACTGTCTACCTATTTGAGCATTTCTCTAGGATACTTACCAAATGGAATTGCTGGTTGAAGGGTATATGCACATTTAATGTTTTAATAGATATTGACAAATTACTCTCTCCACAGAAAAGTACTAAATTATGCTCCATCTTATGAGGGTACCCATTTTTTCCACACCTTTGCCAGTACTGTATTATTGTGGGTCTCTGTGTGTATGTGCATGTATGTCAATCTGATGGTGGAGAATTGTCTCATTTGCATTTCTCAAAATTACTAATGGGATTGAAAATCTTTTCTCATGTTTCCCAGCCATACATATTTCTCCTTTTTATACAGTAATGTATGTAAAGTACATAGAACAGTGGCACATGATTCATGCTGTATATAGTAGTAGTAGTAGTAGTGTAGTATTTCTTTTTCAAATTTCTGGCCTTGGGATCACACCCGTCATTTCTCTTAGTTTTGTTTTCTAAAGACCATGGTAGAAACCTAACTTTTTCAGGTGTCCTTTCCTTGGTTGATAGGACTTTTTCACTTCATTCCTGTTGGCAACCACCCCCTGCTGCTCGTGTTCAGAGTGGTGAATATAAAGGGTACTTCTTAGGTCCACCTGAGCTGCTGCTCTCCAGGTCCACGAGGCTGCATGATCTGAATGGGGACCTCAGGATGCCTGCACCTCTGTACCCCAGCAGTGGTCAGCAACCTGTCAGATGCCCCCAGGTGCTAACAAGGGCCGTATAACTCCCAAGTTGAAAATCTTCCTTGTATTCTCAAGGAGCCATGGGAGCTGCAGTCTCTAACAGCTACACGGGCTCTCAGCCAAGAGCCCGGAGATAGTGTACCCCTCCACCTGGCTAGTGTGTGAGTCCCTTTCAGCCCTTTTGCCTGTGGGTCCATCTCTGAGAAGAGATAGAAGATGCCTGCCACTCTGTATTCTAGAAGGCAGTCACTATTCTGCCTTCTCCCTATTTTGTTAAAGCTACACATAATTTCATATTTTCTGGAAGTTCTTTCCTCCATTTTTGTGACCTAGGTTAACTACTGCTTGACCTTCTCTGAAGAGGTTGGCATAGGCGAGACTGTAACTCTGAAGGTTTCTGTTGCCATTTGTTTTTCATTTGTGTCAGAATTAAGGCCAAATTAAAAGTTCCCTGTTTTGTTTCCTCCATCTGCAAGATGATGTTTTTGCAAGTCAAGAATTTATCAGAGGCTGTACGTGTGTGTGTGTTTGTGTATTAATTTGTTATTTTTAACTTTTCATTTTAACATTGTTTCAGACTTATAAAAATGTCACAGAAATAGTACAGAGAATTCCAGAGTACCCTTTACACAGGTATCCCAAATGTTACATCTTTCATAACCACAGTATAATTATCAAACCAGGAAATTAACATTGATGCAATATTATTATCTGTTTTACAGATCTCAAATTTTGCCAGTTGTCCCACTAAAATATTTTTTTCTAATCCAGGTTTCCACCATGTCATATCTCCTTAGTTTCGTTTAACCTGGAACAGGTTAGAGGTTTGGCTTTTTTTTTTTTTTTTTTTAATGGTATGCGGGCCTCTCACTGTTGTGGCCTCTCCCGTTGCGGAGCACAGGCTCCGGACGCGCAGGCTCAGCAGCCATGGCTCGCGGGCCCAGCCGCTCCGCGACATGTGGGATCTTCCTGGACTGAGACACGAACCCGTGTCCCCTGCATTGGCAGGCAGACTCAACCACTGCACCACCAGGGAAGCCTTAGAGGTTTGGCTTTTTAAAGGAACATTACCATCAGCAGACGTCCAGATGGTTGAAATCAGGACATCATCCTATCTCTGTTCCCATCTTGGGGTGGATTTGAGGACTGTTGGCAATATCCTCTCTCCACCTAGATAATAATTCATAACTTTTACTTATTTTTCTATCGTCTTCCAAAGGTTCTTTGATACATAGTCCATCTCATGCTTGTAGATTTTCTTATAATACATTTATTTCTTTTGAACTTTCTGTCTTCTACCCTATCTGCTCACATCATATATTCTTCCTTGTGCGATTTGCTGTGTTTATTATTTATATCATAGTTGTTGGTTTAGAGACATTGAGGCTATAATATGGTCTTAATAGACATTCCGTAGCGGGACCCCCTGCATCTCACAGCAGCACCAATTACTGTTGGCCTTCTTTCACATATCATGGCAGGGCTTCATGAGAGTGGACATTATGGTTAGAGTAGTTTCAATTTTTTTTTTTTTCTGCAGGAAGGGCAGTCGATAAAAGAGAGGTCTGTTTTGAATGACTTTGTTCATTTGAAGAATGATTGAACTGTTCTTAGGTCTATTTCTGCAGTCTTCTCTTATACCCTAAAAGCCAGAAAGTGGTCATATTTCCTAGTGATTTAAGTCAAGGGTGGTATTTTTTAGAAATATATGGACAGAAGAAGGATTTGGAGGCATTTTGAATATTAGGAGGTCTGTGAGTTAGGTTGTGGTGAGGTGTGGAACAAGATAAGCATTTTTGCGAGTTTATCTTTGGGTTTGCTGAATCGGGCTCCAGTGTGGTCAAGTTAGGAAGGCTCATGATACCATTGTGACTGCATTCTTTTTAGGTGTGTTCCCAAAAATCCTGGCCCACCATCCTGGAAGAAAACACCAGAACAAGTAAACAAATCCGAAAAGCAAAGCCATTTTTCTAATATGGTTTTAAAAATCTTTCCTTTTGGTCATTGGGAAAATAGCACAGACATGTGGTCTAGTGGTTACAGCCAAAGGCCGAGTAGAAGGAGAGTGGGCCTGGCCAGGTCCCAGCCAGCTGCCATGGCTCCCACATGCTGTGTGGTCTTGACCCAATGCCCAGGAAAGCAAGCTTCCCCCCATCTTTACCTCTGTTTTTAAAGGCAAAAAGAGAAGAGGGTGAGGGGAACCAGAAGCTGAGCTAAGATTCCTCAGATTAGAAACATGCCCTCTTATAATCATTGCTAATTAGTTTTGCTTTTACCATAAATCTTAAGAGAGCTTTACTTCCGCCAGACTTAGGAAATCATCAACATTCTTGGGGTAAATGGACGTGGATTTTTTGGTTTTGTCTTTTTATTTGTGGGGAGGGGATGCTTAGTGTTGAAATATGTTGGAGTACTTTTTAACTTTCCCTCTTGGAACTACTTTGCAGAAATGAATGCCATATTTCTTCTAGTGGTTGTTGGCTCTGCCAGACATCTGGATGGATTATGATACCTGGCTTTGGCAGTTTCTCCACCTAGTTCATACCTCTGTGTGTTGTCATCTCAGGAAGATGTTGACTTACTTATGGCAGAGAGCGATTATATTCTTTCTGTATTTAATATTATTTACCTATAGTGCTTAGTGGTCAGAGTGCATAATAAGCACTCATGACTCATTGAATTAACTTGGGGCCAGTGAGTTGAGTTGGGTTCTGTTATGTACTCTACAGTTGAATTCATTTGTTGAGTGTCTTGGGTTCTGGTCACTTTGGGGCCACTCTAAATAGAAATCCGTGAAGGCAAGGATCTTGGTGTTCTTGTTCTTCCCTATATCTCTAGTACTAGAATAGCCCCAGGCCAAATATCACTGAGCATATTGATTGAGAATCCATGTTAAATAAATATTTTTTGAATGAATGAATGAATGAAGAAAAGAATACACAGGAGTGTGTTCCTCTTTTTAGCCACAGGCTTTGAATTTAACTACATTTACTTCCATGCTGCTCAGGAGTTCTTCTCCATTTCTTAGTGATTGTTGGTATGTGGCAGAAGTCAGTGTCCTGAATCAGAGAAAGTCTCAGGTTAGAGGCTTATTACAGACCAAAGATCTGGAATTGGTTGAGAAGTTTGTAATATTCTAACTGTTGTATACTGTCTGTAGCACTAACAATAAAGTTAGGATTCATATGTGTGTATCTATCTATCTATAGATAGATAGATACACACATGTATATATAATATATAATATTAGTATATCCATGTACTCGTGTGTGTATTGTGTGTGTGTATGTGTGTGTGTGTGTGTATCTTCTTGCTGCTGGCTTTCCTTTAATTTATGCAAAATGCATAATTATGCTCAGAGCTGTGTTTTTTTTTTTTTTTTGGTGGTACGCGGGCCTCTCACTGCTGTGGCCTCTCCCGTTGCGGAGCGCAGGCTCCGGACGCGCAGGCTCAGCGGCCATGGCTCACGGGCCCAGCTGCTCCGCGGTATGTGGGATCTTCCCGGACCGGGGCACGAACCCGTGTCCCCCGCATGGGCAGGCGGATTCTCAACCACTGCGCCACCAGGGAAGCCCAGAGCTGTGTTTTTTAGTGGTCAGGTTGCCATGCTGTAGGAGAACCTGTGACCACTAGTATCCTTGTGGCCATGCTGAAGAAGCTAAGAGTGATAGGTTAGGGCTGACCTTAGCCTTCCATTTCCTGAGATGATTTCTTTACTTTGGCCCTTTATTTATAACGTAAAAAATATATACCCTAAGAAAAAGTGTGTGCGTGTGTGTGTGTATATACACATGCACATGTGTGCATGCACACACATACCTGCAATGATAAGGTACAATAGAAAAGTTGGCATTAGTCATTTATTGTAATTCCACAAATGGGTTTCACTATGTATGCAAGTGGATTCCTATTGTCCTAGTTCACTTTACTGGTAGGAGGAAAAGTGTTAAATGCATGGGTTTTGGAGTCAGCCAATTTGAATTTGAATCCTGATTCTACCATGGACCCTTGAACAACTTACCTAACATCTCTGAACCTCAGTTTACCCAGCTGTAAACTGGGGAGAGTAATAGTACTTATGAGACTCGAGGAGATAACACACTATTTCACATCAATTCTATAAAAATTAGCTGTCCACTTAAAAGTGAATTCTAGAGACTTTTAGATTTTATATATGCCTGCACATAGATTACGTCATTGTCTAGAGACTTGCAAGATCTATCCCGACTCTAGACTGACTGCATTTTGGGTTAGTTGTAGTCAGTGGAACTATAATGATTTATAAAAATCTAAGTATGATGTGCTTATTTTTATTTATTTTTTGGAGCAGAGTTTGGAATAGGATATAAAGCAAGAAAGCAAAAATAGTAATACTAAAAAGCAAACAAACAAACAAAAAACCTTGGGGCTAAAAATTGGAGGAAAATGTGATTCTCAAATTGTCAGGCCAGTTTTGTTCATTTATGTCAACATGGCAACAGTACATTAAGCAAGCATGGAAATGTCCTGAGGTTTAATTTCCAGATACCATTGAAGTATCTTGGCAGACAGAATGATGGGGCTACTTAGGGTGTACTACTGTCCAGTCTTTTTTGCAGAGGGCTCGGAGGCCTAGTGATTAATACTTTCCTCTGTGTGAGCGGGCTCAGGACCAGAGCTGTTATCACTCTCACCGTAAAATGGAATGTGTGCTATTTCTTTGGGTAGGTGTATCAGTCAGTATTCTTACTGGGTTGAAGACTGTTCAGTAGATTGTTCTAAACTCCATCCACCATGTAGTTGACTTGGTCTGTGTACTCATCACAATCCACAGAGGAGTGGTACAAGCAGAGGAATTAGACACAGAAGGCAAGTTTGAAGTGTGAGGAGGTAGCTAGAACTTGAGTCACTTCCACTGATGTAGTGAACAGGGGCTGCTAACTCTGGGATCTGAGGATGGACTAGAGGAGGGGTGTAACAGTAATGTCTGTGAATCCTCTGAAGTGGCATGCAAGATGTCTGTATGTGGGGTGCTAAGGAAAAACGCTCATAGCGTTTCTTAGTTTGTCAGGGGGCACTGTGGTCCACTGCCACCTGGTCATTTCATGTGGACCTGGTTGTTTCATGAGGATAAATATTTGGGGGAGGGCTCTCTCTCTTTTTTATTTTTTTCTTTTTGTTGCTGTTTTTTTTGGCTGTACCGCACGGCTTGTGGGATCTTAGTTCCTTGACCAGGGATTGAACCTGGGCCCATGGCATTGGAAGCGCTGAGTGTTAACCACTGGACCGCCAGGGAAGTCCCAGCTCTCTCTTCTTATTACCCAGTGAAGGAATGGCATATTGTTTGGTCTGGGTCCATGAAGGAGACTTTGGAAGGCTTTACTGCTAAGTGCATTTTTCTACTGTCTGCTTGCATTTTGAGCTTGCCCAGAGATAAAATATAACCACATTTCTATTATAGATGAGTTATACAAAGGGCAAACTTTGAAGAGTGAGTGAGTGTGTGTTTGTGTGAGAGAAACAAAGAGGGAAGGAAGGTAACAGGCAGAGAACCGGAGGCAGAGGGAAAGAGGGCACACACATGCACTGGGGGGTAGTTTTTAGTGACACCATTGAGCTTCTGTGTTAGGTTGATTCTGATATTTACCTCATTTTTGTTAGTGCTTATATTTTCCTTTTTGTGGCTGCCACAATTAACAATTATACTCAGGCTAGTGGTGTGATTTTGTTTTTAAATTTTTGAATAGCTTTAAAAAGTTTTGCTTGCAAGAAAAGTAGAGTAACCATTGCGTTTCTTTTTCCTGAACAACTCTATTCCTTTCAGTTTCTATTCCCAGTTCAAACAAGAAATCCTTAAGGTGAGTCTTTCTTTTCTGCATGTTATTTCTTGTTTGGTTGCATTGTTCTTATCAAAGTGTTGTGTTTCTGCCATTGACAGCCAGTCTGAGTTATTGACCAAGGAAGTCAACTTCATGATTGTAAGGTCTGCGAATCTGCCCTTGTTTTAGTTCAACTTATCCTAGGCTGAGTTATGATAGAGATCCCATTGGCACTTGGCAGTTACTATACTTGCTTGTGTGTTTTTATTAAGATGGTAGCAGCCAGATGGCATGGAGAGGAGGATATAGCTTTTAACACCTTGCCTCCAGCCAGTGCACTGAAGTTGTGCTGTGGTGTAACTTGATAAACTGAGCACCCCGTACGACCCAGGGTGTCCCTCCCCACTGTCACTCTCCTTCATTGACACACGAGAGGATGTAAGCTGCTCTTCAACATTTTGAGCCTCTGGAGTTCACGTCAGTGAACATGTATTGGGTGTAAAGTGTGTACAGCCACTCTGTAGGCATTGAGAGAATTAATGAACAAGCCAACAGATTAGACACCTGCCCTTGTAGACACCTGCCATAAATATTTCCCTTTTCTCATCTCTTGTCATACCTTTTTCCAGTCCTATGCACTACAGTGGCTAGTTGTTTTAAACTTAACAACTTATTTTGCTTTTAAAACCTCCATGCAAGAGAGTCTCTGTGCACCAAATGTTTATGGATGTGGTGTTTCATAGCTTCAGAGCCTCATTTCCCATAAGTTGGGAGCTTTTGCCAGCCTATTTCAAGCACCTGCTGGTTTCACCACCTCCGTCCTCTCTAACTGGCTGGCCCTTCAAGTCCTGAGCCTGGGGGACACTGTCTTTGTCCTGCTAGTTCAGTATTTCAGGACTTGCCAAAATTGAGGCAGCCTGTCTTATATGGACAAGACTGTCCTTTTATTCTCTTTTTATTTTTTGTGAGGTGGGACTTATGATGGAGTACCAGTTGACAAGAGACCAGCCAAAAGAGTTTTGCTGTAAGATGCTGTGACTAAGTGTTCCCTCTGTCTGAAGGTGAGCTTCAACTGTCCACCTGGGATGGGGCTACAGAGCTGTCTCAGTTTGGTACAAGAGATTCCTGAAGAACCTTTGGACCACTGAGGGGCATGTTTCCACCTATCTTTTTACAGATGGTACAAGGCCAGCAAGTGTCTAAACAAAGGGGCTTTTACAAGGGATTTGCGAACATTACATGTTCTAGTTCTGCAGCCCATCTCTGGGAAAGGCCATCTAGACTTTGGGGTGGTTATTACGGACTACCAGACAGTAGTCAAGATCTGTTAATTGCACTCTTCCTAGGAAGTAGAAGAAAATCCCCATAAATGGGATTTTTTTCTGAGGACTTATTATAATGTTCACCAATTTAGAGCTCAGATCAGGCTATGCTTTTTTTCCTCTGCTCCTGATGTCAGAGTCCCTACGTCCACCTTCTTGGCTTTTGGTAGAGTCCCTTTGTTCTTATAATTGAAAATTAACAGGGATACCTCTCCTCTGTGTTATAATATGTTTTCTGACAAGTTGATGAATTACCCTCTATGCAACCTCAGCCCTTCTGGAGTCATTCATTTGGGCCTGTTTTCTCTACAGGTCTCTCTTTTTTCTGTCCTAAAAATACTCAGCTTCCTTGTTAGTTCAGCCTACCAGCTTCCTTTTGGGAATCTCTGTATCCTCCCTCTTAGGAACTTGTCAGGTCTTCCTGCCTAGATCAGTAACTTTTTCCAGTAGCACAGTATCTGGGACGTAGTCCACTCAGGATACATTGAGAAAGTGCTTGCAACTTGACTAGTATCCAGTGGTGATAGGACATCAGCTCAGTTGTGTTTCAGGTGTTTTGATGCCCACCCTGTGTCCTCATGGGGACACTGAAGTATCTGTCTTAGGCTTTTTTTTTTTTTGCGGTATGCGGGTCTCTCACTGTTGCGGCCTCTCCCGTTGCGGAGCACAGGCTCCGGACGTGCGGGCTCAGCAGCCATGGCTCACGGGCCTAGCCGCTCTGCAGCATGTGGGATCTTCCCGGACCGGGGCACAAACCCGTGTCCCCTGCATTGGCAGGCGGACTCTCAACCACTGCTCCACCAGGGAAGCCCGGCTTTTTGTTTTTTTATTGTTTGTTTAGGAACATGCAATTTGCCTATTTACTGATATATTTGATATAGGGCTAATTCCTATATAGCTTAAATGACATCAATTCAGAGGCACACTATCAGTTTAATAATCACTTTTGGCGAGCAAGAAGGAAACATTTTATTAAATATAAACAAGGATTATGAGATGCACTCCAATTTCAGGAAAAAAAGTCTTTAGAATTGCGGAAATATAGTCTATATATAAACTCCTAGTGATGTACTGGGATTGGCCTGGAGGAAAATTATGTAGACAGGAGATATTGGAACAGGGGAGGGAGATGAGAGACAGTTTTAAAAATCCAGTGGATACTGTGGACTATGTGAAAAATGAATATATCCAAATAAGAAGTTTTGGCATAATATTAACGGGCGTTTATGGATCCTCTGAAAACGCCCAGGTTCAAATCTCCAGCATCACACATTGTAGAATAGCATGTCCTCATTTGACCCTGTTGGGGAAGCTGTCCAAGGAATGACTGAAGAAGACATCTTGCAATGTTTTGTGTCAGGAACCTTGTTTAGGTTAGTAACGCTAAACACTCTGTAGGCCTCTAAAAGGGAGAGTGGAAGTAGACGATGACCGGTTCCAGATGTTAGTGTCCTCGAAGCCTGTCTCTCTGGCCAGGACATGTCTCAGGCTGTCCCCGTGCCCCATGCAGCATACTCAGAGTGAATCCTTGTAAAGCTTGCTGCTTCCTTGGCTTGGCTCACTCGGAATGCCAGAATCCTGGCTCTGGCAAGGAGTGGAATCCAGCCAGCCCAGTTATTTCTTTAGAACAGTCTCTGGAGGGCTTCTTGTACTTATTACTTTAGAAGACAACTGAGGATTAGTTGGGAATGCTTAAACCCACACTACGTAATGAAGCTAGGCACGGCTTTAGGCATGATTATGCAGGTAGGAGTATTTGTCTTTGTTTTCATTATGTGAGTCCCTGAAGTTCGGAGCTTACCTATGGAAGCAGAGGTTACAATTCATTGAAAACATTAACTGATGACAGACCAGTAATAAAATTAGTCACAGCTTAACCCGTTGTCCTCCTCCCTTCATACTTTTGTTTGTTGTGAGACATCTTGTCTGTGTCCTGGTCTGACTCGGAATGGCAGATAAATATTCAAAAGCAGGGCACAGGGAAATTGTAAATCTCACAAAAGCTGCAGGATTTTATGAAGTCCGCGGAAGTGGTATTGAGTCATACTGAGTGGTATTGAGACCTTTTTTTTGAGTCTCGTGCCTGGTCATAGACAGAGGAGGACCTGGGGGTGTTAGACCAGTTAGCAGCTGGTGCGGTGAAAACACCTGAGGATGGCAACTTGATAGACACTTGAAATGAGAATGATTTGAATCAAAGGATTAAGAATGGACCTTGGGAAAATGGATGAAGCTCTTAAATGCAATGATGACCACCTTTTTTTATTGTGCAGTTAAATTTGAACTTAAAGTCTATCTTACGGCATTATCATAGCATCTTGTCCGAAAAATTTTACTTCTCATCAACAGTCTGTTAAGATTTCGTGCACAGGTGAAATAAGTTAAATCTTGGCACTTCCCTGGTGGTGCAGTGATTAAGAATCTGCCTGCTAATGCAGGGGACATGGGTTCAAGCCCTGGTCTGGGAAGATCCCGCATGCCGCGGAGCAACTAAACCACAACTACTGAGCCCACGTGCCACAACTTCTGAGGCCTGTGCACCTAGAGCCTGTGCTCCGCAACAAGAGAAGCCACTGCAATGAGAGGCCCACACACCACAGCAAAGAGTAGCCCCCGCTCGTCGTAACTAGAGAAAGCCCATGCACAGCAATGAAGACCCAACGCAGCCAAAAATAAAATAAATAAAAAGTAAAAAAATAAAATAAAATAAAATTTCGTCATGAATGTAAAAGCTAATAAATCTGGGATTTTCTAAAAACTTCTTTAAAAAAAAGGTTAAATCTTATATAAAGGAAGCTTATTTTGATTATTTGTTATTTCATTTTTCTAGATAAAGTCCTGATCAACCCTCTCACCCCCACCTAAGACCCCCATTTGATCATAAAATGTTGGTCCCCATGTTAGGGATGTTACCTTGTGGCTTTGATTTTGTACCAATTATCCTGTGATAATGAGGCCCTCCTTCTGATATATGCACACCATGCATGCAGACAGGCAGGTCCTCCTCACTAAGAAGGGTCTCTTTTCTGGTTTGATCTAAATTTCTGTGCTGCCCTGTATTGGGAAGTATCTTCTTTTATTGCAGCGCACCCTGCTTTTTATAGGAAGTCCTCCAGCACTCTTACGTGACAACTCAGAGTTCAGCTTGAAGCGCAGAGAATTTAGCAATTGAACTGCTTAGGAAACTTGTGCCTATCTAAACACAGCAACCCCCCCCCCCCCCCTCTCTCTCTCTCTCTCTCTCTCTGCCCCTCTCCTTCTCTCTTCCCCTCTCCCTCTCTCTCCCCCCTCCCTCTCCCTCTCCGTCTTCTCCCCACAATAATTCCTCCCACTTTCACACATTATCTTTTCATCCGCACATGCTCAGGTTTCCAATGTGGAAAAGTACTTGAACTGTGACATAAACTCCACACAGCTTTTCTAGAGAGATTTTTATTTCATAGTGTTTCGGTTCAGAATGACTTGCAACTTTAACATGGCATGAGCACATTTGAAATAAGAGGGGAATATATGTAAAGGCCCTTCTCTCTCTGTTTGTTTTAAAATATGAATCAGTAGTGATAAATTCAAAGGATAGATATGAGAATTTGAACAGAGGCCCCCAAACATGTATGGTCATTTTTCATTCAGGGAACTTTTTTTAGGCTTTAAGTGGTATATTTAGATATCTATCTTCCTTCCCCTCAACCCCTAATTTGACATCCAGATTGTGTTTTAAATAAGTTTTAGGATTGTGTTGACTCAGCTTTTACACAAAGATGAACTGTGTAGACTGCCTAAATATTTAGTTAACTATGAGATTGAAAAGCCTCTGAGGTGCTCTTACAACCAGCGCTAAAAATAAATGCAGCAATCGTATGTTGAATATATTTACAACAAGAAGTATTGCAGATTTTTGTTCTTCAACCTTCTTTAAATATTGTGACCCGAGACACAGGTACACAAGTATGCAGGAAAAGATGAGTATCATTTGAAAGTAAAATATATAGAGAAAAATGTGCACGTTTGTTTTTAGTTCACTTTTCTCATGTAATAAGGAATGATTCATCTCACAGAATGTCAGAGCTGGAGGAGAACCTAACAGTCAGCTTGAACATTTCCCTCATTTGTAGAAGAAGAAAGGCCAAGAAGGAGAATGAATTCCATGCTGAATCCTGCAAGTACTTAGTGGCAGAGCCAGGACTAGACCCCAGGGCTGCTGGCTCCTAATTTTATGTGCTTTTCATTATGCTGTGCTCTTACATGGACATTGGTAGGAATGGTATAGTGAGAGCTCATCTATTTATTCATTTTATCATTATTTGGCAGACTGGATACCTGCTTCACCCAGTATATTAATTTTCTGTTGCGTTGTAACAAATCACCACAAACTGGGCTTAAAACAACTCCCATTTATCAGCTTATAGTTCTGAAGCCCAGAAATCCAGCATGGTGTGTCTGGGTTCTCTGCTCCAGCTGAAATCAAAGTGACGGCTGGCTATGTTCTCCTCTGGATTCAGGGTCCTCTTCCAAACTCAACCCTGGGATGGGCGGAATTCAGTTTCTTTTGTTTGTAGGACTTGAGCCCACAATCCCCACATTGCCATCAGCCGGGGCCCACTCGAGCATCCAGAGGCAGCCCCCCACTCCTCATCATGTGGCCTCTTCCATTTTAAAGACATCAGCAGCATGTGGAATCCTTCCTATACTTTGACTCTCGCTTTTTCTTTTGCTACCAGCCTGAGAATACTTTCTGGTTTTAAGGGACTTGTGATTAGATTAAACCCATCCAGATCATCTCTGTGTCTTAAGTTCAGCTGACTTGGGACTTTAATTGGGAAAACTCGTCACAGTTGTACCTAGACTAGTGTTTGAACAACCACAGGACCAAAGTCTTGGGGGAGCCGTCTTTAGAATTCTGCCTACCATATCCACTTGATCTGGTGGCCCCACTTTGGACAAACCCTGGCATCTGTGACACTTTTATATATATATATATATATATATATATATATATATATATATATATATTTTTGTGTGTGTGTGTGTGTGTGGTACACGGGCCTCTCACTGTTGTGGCGTCTCCCATTGCGGAGCACAGGCTCCGGACGCGCAGGCTCAGTGGCCATGGCTCACGGACCCAGCCGCTCCACGGCATGTGGGATCTTCCCGGACCGGGGCACGAACCCGTGTCCCCTGCATCGGCAGGCAGATTCTCAGACACTGCGCCACCAGGGAAGCCCTGTGACACTTTTATGAACCTTGAAATAGAGGCAACTATATGGGGTTGATCTATCCTTGTATTCCAAGGGCCTAGTGATGGAAATAGCCTTTAGGCAGCAATAACTGTCACAAAATCTATGCATTTGATTGCATAGAAGAGGCAGTGTAATGCATGGCCCAACGGTCATAGCTGAAGTTGTTTCCAATAAGGCAGCTGGGACAGCCTGATGCAGTGAGAGTGACTTTTGGTAGCAGAGGAAGAAGAAAGAATTCGGATTATAAAAGCCCAGTGATCTTTGTTCAAACGCCTCTGTTCTCCCTGTGGATGACAGCACTAAAGAGTAATGGATACTGAGCCCAAGTCAACAAGAAAAAGTTAAGCTCTGCATCCTCAGTTTCAGAAAAGAAAATCTGTGATCTAATGTGAAAGAAATTCCTGTCAAAAAATGGTTTAACATTTTGGTACCTAAAAAGGCTAAGCTTAATGAGAAAAGTAGTTCACTTTTCATGGCACCCCAGTAGCTTCCTGCTCACTTAAATTAAAACCCAAACTCCTGATATGGCCAGAAAGGCCAGCTTCATTGGTCATTTTTCTGTTCCCAAGCACACCAATCTCTTTCCCTCCTCAGGACCTTTACGCAAACCATTCTGCCAATCAGCTTTCACGTTTTTGTTTTTTTTTTTTTTTTTTTTTTACATAGCTCACTCTTTCCTCATATCTCAGCCTAAACTGCACGTTCTTAGTTTCCTAATTGCCCTATTTATAGCATTACCATCTTGCCTCTTCCTAACCTCTGGTACCTTCTGTCCCATTGCCCTGTGTATCTTTGGTACACTCTACTCCATTTGCTTGTTTATGATTTGTTTCCCACCTTTAGGATGACACTGCTTGAATTAGACCTTCTCTCACTCACCTTTGTCTCCCCAATGTCTAGATCAGAGCCCAGCACGTGGTTGACACTCAGTCACTATTTGTTGAATGTTAAAGGCGTCATGAGACATTAAATGTTCCTTTGTCATAAAGGGAAATCACGGTGTAACAGGAGTAGCACTGTTAGTTTTAGGCAATTTCAGCCTGTCACTGGACCTATTGGTATTCCTGATGACCAGTTTGGCAATAGGGATAAGAATGGCTTGATGACTAGCCTGAGGTCATACAGTTAATCAGAGGAAGAGCTAAGATTAACCTCCCCAACGCTTGATATTTTCCATCCTCCCACAAGGAACTGGTCTGTGTTGAAAATATTCAAGTTTTAGAGGTCTTGCCTTTTTTAGAATTCCATTACTGATAGTCTTCTAATGCCTGGTTTGAACTGTTTCAGTTCACCCTCCTTACTCTGTTCATATTTTTCCTCCTTGTAGATTCTGTTCCAGATTTGTTGTTTTCATTTTCAATGTCTATTAAACAAAAATGATGACAGATTCACCTCCCGGTGGAAATTACACATCTTTTGAGCTCTGGCCAATGTTCCCAACCCTCAGCACTCCTGGCTTTGTTAAAAATATCATTTACCCTTTAAGATACCTTTGTGGTTGGTATCGAGACTGAATTAATGAGTAACTTCAAATGTTCAAGCAAAGCAGGAGAGATGCGGGTGGCGGAAAAGTACATGGAAATTATTTTCCAAATAAAACTTTCCTGTGCTTATCTTCTACAGATGATGCCAGATATTTCTTTCTCTACTGAGGCTTCTTTCATTTAGGCACCTCCACATGAATTTTACCCTGACAAACGTGAAACTGCTTTCAGTTTTTTGTTTGTTTTGCTTTTTTGCATTCTTTAACCCGCCGCCCCGCCCCCGCCCCCGCCCCTCACCTCTCCCCTACGGAGTTTTCTTGAGTAAACAGGAATGTACTATTTGGGTGGGGTTGCTTTTGGCTCTTGCCTATGTAGAAGAATGGGGGGGGGGGGGGGAAGAATAGGAAAAGCCAAGACCCTTTTTGCCAAGTTTCCAGATCATCTGCATTGTTGGGCAGTGATATGATGACTTATATTTGGTATCTTTATAATCTTAATATATTCCCAGTTTAGGGGCTGCCAGCCAGAAGATCTGCAAGAATTTTCCTTGTTTGACTAACAAGACTGAATGGTGACAGTCTTTCTTCCTCTTTCTTTTCTTTTTTTAAAATCTCTGGTTGATAAATATCGCTATTTATGTGCGAAGCATTGCTTCTACTTGAGTGGTAAGAGAAGCTGCATGAACCCCAAAACAAGCAAGCCAGATGAACTGAGGGTAGAACAGAGTGGGCACAGCCTTTTACATAACTACAGAGAATTAACTACATTAATTAACCTTTAATGTCTGAATATCTTGGAAACATAAATTAGGGGCAAAAAAACTTAAATGTCAAAAGGATTCCACATAGTCATACATTATAAAGGGGTCACCTGTCTATTTTACTAGAATGTCTACAATATCCATTACAGATGATCAAATAATTAACAAGGGAGAAACCTGAAAGCTTAAGGATTCCAAGCCCTTAATGAGCAAAAAGCAATCAGAAGTCAAGATAAACAAAGTTAAATTATAGTGATTTTTTAATTGGACAAAAAGATCAATGAGAAATCAAGATAAAACAAATCTGAAGTTACAGTGTTTTCATTGGACTCACTATGTCTAGTTTTAATTTTTTGTTTTAACTGACAGAAATTAGAAATGCTAGATGATCTGCTTCTATATAGGTTTCCTAGCAGTTGAAGTAAGACATGATATTAAAATATAACCCTTTCCACTTAAAGATATAACAGTTATGCTGAAGAGGTGAAGACATACAAAAGGTGACAAGTATAAAATGTAAATAGGCCTAATGCAGTTTTCCAAACTTCAGTTTTTCTCTACATCCTTCTTCATTTTCGTCACATTCCCATAACACTTGTCCTATTGTCTTTGATTCGTTTCACCTTCTTTACTTAACAAAACTTCCTTTTAAAAAAGAAACAGGACTTCCTTGGTGGTGCGGTGGTTAAGAATCCGCCTGCCAATGCAGGGGACACAGGTTCGAGCCCTGGTCTGGGAAGATCCCACATGCTGCGGAGCAACTAAGCCCGTGTGCCACAACTACTGAGCCTGTAATCTAGAGCCCGAGACCCACAACTACTGAGCCTGCATGCCACAACTACTGAAGTGCCTAGAGCCCGGGCTCCACAACAAGAGAAGCCACCACAAGGGGAAGCCTGCACACCACAATGAAGAGTAGCCCCAGCTCGCCACAACTAGAGAAAGCATAGCAACGAAGACCCAACACAGCTAAAAATAAACAAATAAATAAATAAATATATTAAAAAAAGAAATATATTTCTCACTAGGTGAACTAGTATCAATTCCTGTATAAGGGAACCCTAAAAATAAATAAAATGGAGACAAACCTATATTGTTAAATTTTAACTAGATACATTTACTTGCTAAAACCTCTTAGTTTATGCCCAGCTTTTCTGTTTAAAAAAAAAAAAAAAAAAAAAAAAAGAGTGTTAGCAACTGTTAAATGTTAGAGACATGCCAGTACCAGGTGGAGACTTCTTTTAGATGTACACAAAGCTTAAGAAAGAATAGCAAGGGAATATCTTTCTTAAGTTGTAACACAAGTGTTTTTCAAGGATGCACCCCTGGGCCAAATGAAATCATGTTTTGCACAGCAGCATGTGGGGATGCAGGCTGAGTGTAGGATACTGCTGAGATCCAGCCATGGTGATTTTGTCGGTTTTATGTGCACTTGCGAGTAGAGGCAAGCTTTTGAAAACCATCCAGTGTACATAGGAGGAGCATGGTGATTTAAAGGGCTTGTAAAAATTTGTAGTTTAGTTTAATCTTTAGTAGACAGTTTTAATATAAGACTTTTATTTTATTTTCTCTCCCAGTCCTTTTCTCCTTACATTTTAGACAGTTTGGTTTCTGTTTTTAGTGATTTGCTTTGCAGCATACAGAATGGCAATGATACTGTATGGCTGGGCTGGTGTAGAAAAGAGTCCAGAAGGGAGTCAAATATTGACACACACTTGCCTTTTTCTCTTGGAGGACTCAGAACCAAGTGGAGTCACAAATAGGAAAGCTATTCCAATGGCATTCACAGCATACCATAGGAGAGGGTGTGTGTACGTACATAGGCAGCTCTCAGGTATCTGTGTGTAGATGACTTCTGGCCTTCTTAGAATTCCGGGACTGATGTCCCCTTGCTCCCCAGCAGCATTCAAATTTGTATTGGTCTTTTAATATTTCAGAGTACTTTCGACATACCTGATCTCTTTTTTACCTACATGCCTTCTGTTGGCATGTGAAGTGTAATTAAGAAGATAAATAATCTGTAAAAGTATATGTAAATATTTGACCTCCCAATTGTAAACAGAAATAACTTGGATTATCCTCAGCTCTGCTTCCTTCTATTAGTGTAGATAATAGTGTTGATTGTAGGAACGTTTACTTGTTAAAACTCTTTAGTTTAATAGCCATATGGCTATTAAAAGCCTTAATTTTTTTTTTTCATGGACTCGGTCTGATAATCCCAGGGCTGGAAAAATTTATTCCAAGTCCATAATTGAAAAGAAGAAAAGGCATATATACAGGAAGATAACCCATCAATGAGTTATCTTATAAAATGGAAGTCATCTATGTTTTCATCAGTAGGGCAATAAATACGTAAACTGTGGTATGACAACTCTTTGAATGTTTATACCGCTCTTAAAACCATAAATAATGAATGCAGAAAAGTGCTTACTCAATAAGTAGAAAAGTAATATGAGAGTTTGTGCGTTATGATTACAACTGTGTAAATTGACACACACACACACACACACACACACGTACAAAAGCACAGAGAAGATGTGAGAAAATAAAACAGCTGCTGTTAGGGTGTTGGCTTTTTGAAAAAATTATTCTTCTTGGGACTTCCCTGGTGGTGCAGTGGGTAAGAATCCACTTGCCAATGCAGGGGACACGGTTCGAACCCTGGTCCGGGAAGATCCCACATGCCGTGGATCAACTAAGCCCGTGAGCCACAGCTACTGAGCCTGTACTCTAGAGCCCGCGAGCCACAACTACTGAGCCTGTGTGTCACGACTACTGAAGTCCGCTCACCTAGAGCCCATGCTCCGCAACAAGAGAAGCCACCACAATGAGAAGCCTGTGCACCACAACGAAGAGTAGCCCCCGCTTGCTGCAACTAGAGAACGCCTGCACACAGCAATGAAGACCCAACGCAGCCAAAAATAAATTTAAAAAATTAAAACAAAAACCAAAACCCAATTATTCTTCTTAATGTTCTTTTAGTGCTATAATACTTTGTCTGGAATAAAATTCCGGAGAAGAAAAAAAGATACAACTTGACCACATATGTATTAAAACAAGTGACACTAAGACAAAGTCTAAGACAAAGTCAACTCCAGTTATGTAGGGTAGTCGAGTAATTGGAATCTTAATAGAGCCATTAAACTACACAGTTGTGAGAAGTTGTGTGCAGTATCAATTTGATGTTTGGTTGTGTGGTGGTACTTCCCAGTCTCAGTTGCCCACCCTGGCTTAGCACCCAGCACAATGCTTGTCTTACTGTTGTTAATCATTAAAGGGTGGGTAGATTGATGGCTGGATGGATGGGAAAATTGGAGTTTAAGGTTGAAGTGGTAGTGAAGAAGAATAATATGCCTCAAACATCAATATATTTAAAGACCAGTCTAGGCACTAAGATATGTAGAGTAGGAAGGGATGGGAAGGAAAATAAAACAGTAATTAGAACCGGGAGGATCTACTTGGGTAAGGCTTAGTGCACACCACAAAGACAAGGGAAGAACCCACTTTGTTGGAGAACAGAGGAATTTCAAGGCTGAAGAAGTAACATACTTGTAGCTATGGAGGTAGGAGAAGGTAGTGCATGGATGTGGATTATACTGGCTGGGAGGGAGGTAAACTGATGGGGTTAATGATGAGCAGGAGTTTTCTAGCAGCTCCTGATACCCTTGGAGATGTGGACCTTGCTGCTATGAGAGGAATGGATCAAAGAAAGGCCGGAAGGGCTTGAGTCAGGCTTGTACTTAGAGATGTTTCAAACAGGGCTCCTTGTTCATGGGTAGTATGTCTGAGGCAGCTTGACCTCCTTCTTCTCCAACAGCATCATCATCACCTCCTCCCCCTTTGTTATTAATTCATCTAATCCTCATAGCAACTCTATGATGTAGGTCTTCTTACTAGCCTCAGTTTACAGTTTGGGGATCTGAGGCACAGAGAGATTAATTTACCTAAAATCACATAGCTCATAAGTGACAAAGGTAAAATTTGAGCTCAGATTATCTGGTATGACAGCACGTTCTCTTACATATTGTTATATGGGACCATAGCCCCTGGGGTGAGCAATTATTATTCAGTTATTAAAAATAAAGACCTACAACTTCTCCTCAGCTTCTCTTTTCTTAAAAAAAAAAAAAAAATCACAGTAGATCTCCAGCTTGGTTTTTTTGTGATACGTTTCAAAAAATTTTTTAGCATGCAAATATTATATGCTCACTCTTAAAAATCCCGATAATATGGTGGAAGTAATATGAAGAAGATAATAGTTACCGAAATGTCCACCTTCTAGAGATGACCACAAGTAACATTTTAGTGACTGTCATTTCAGTCCTCCCTAAATACAGTTATACTTACTAATGGAATTGCTCTCATCCACTGTTTTGTACATGTATCTTTACATGCATGTGATTGTGTGTGTGTATTAATTAATGGGATGGTGTTTCATGTGTTCTTTTGGTTTGTGTGCTCTTTGAATGGCTGTCACAGAGATTTTACCATGTTAATGAATTTAGATGTAGAGCTTTTAGATTTGCAGTTGTGTCTCTACTTCCCAACAGAGCGCTGGCACATAATAGACGTTCAGTAAATCTTTGTTTAATGAATCATGTTGATTGCACTGTCTTATGCTATAATGTTTCAATGACCTTCTTTCTAATGAACATTTAGTTTGTTTCCTATTTTCCACTATAATAAATGACACCATTCCCTCATTTCAGGTAGGCTGGCCATTTTGTGAAGAAACCTTTATAGGTTAGCAGGCTGGGCAGGGTGAGGATGAAGCTCTTTTCCAACTGCATCCAGCTGGACATTTGCAGGCTGCCACTGATCATTCCATTAGAGACAATTACTCTTGAGAAATTATTCCCTCTTCCACCAGAGGCCAGATTTAAACAAACACATAAATAAAGCTTGATTTTATGTTGGCCTCTTCCGTGGAGACTATCTTTTGTGAGTAAAAGAACTCCAGTTGAATTATTTCTTGTCTTTTTCCCTGAGCTATGGTCGTTTTCACCTAACTGAATTAGCAAGGGAAGAGAAACAAAATGCCAGAAATGCCATTTGTATCCTTTAGAGCAGTGGTTCTCCACCTTTGTGGCATCTCAGACCCCAGTGAGAACGTAACCCAGTTGTGGATCATCTCCATAGAAGATCGCAGACGTGTTCAGAGCGGCGCTCCCCTGAGGGTGAGGCTTTACAGGTTGAGAAGCGGGGCACCCAGCCAAGCTGTTCCCTCTCTTTCGTTGCCTTCCTGCTGTGGTCGCTCTGCTCTTCTCATGTGATGGTGTTTCAGTGACACTGCTTTGGAAACTTTGTGGCTTTTGTTGTTGTTGTTGATAGTTTGAGGTTGGGATGTATATAGAGAGTTAATAAATGATGACTCTTTTGTAGCAAAAGGGAAGAATGCAGCATTTTGTTTTCCATCAGTGTGTATAAACAGCCCCTAATCAGATCCCTTTTGTGCATTTTGTTAGTCACATTAAGCTAATGGACCGGGTGCATATGAAGCTTTTCTTGAATAGGATAGTTGGTTGTAGGAAAATCCCCTCTGAGCACAGTGCTGCCACACATATTGAGCCAGGTCTTCTGCTAATTATGGGCGAGAAAGGCAGTAAGACATAGTTTCTGCCCTTTATGGGCTTGCGATCTTGTGGAGGGAGATGGGCATGTGAAGAAATCAATGGAGCCAAGCTGTATTGGTGAGCGTGTTTGCTTCCAAATACCAGCAACTGGCCCAAGGCAGAAAAGAGAAGTTTGGGGCATAGGTACTGAAAATCCCGGGGGTAGGCTTTGTCTATTTCTGTTTTCCTCTCTATTGGTTTCATCTGTAGGTTGCACCTCTGCATGTGTGAACTAACAGCCATCCACTCCTGGTGGCTCCAGTCTTGCATCATCATCATCACCAGCAACCCTAGTGAGAAGACCTTATTTCCCCCATCTCCCCTGGAGTTTCAACAGAAGTCTTGAATTTGGATTCCATGCTCAGCCCTCAGCCAATCACTGTGAGCACAGACAGGAGGGACAGAATATGTTGATTGGCCAGATCTGGGTTGTGTGGGTAGGAAGGTTGGGAACCATCTACATGACATTTGAGGACATTGAGGTGCCATTACGAGAAGTGGGAGTGATGTGGGGCAAGTCAAACAAGGACCACAACAGTAATCTACTGTGAATGTTACTGTAAGTTATGGGTGGGCAAGGGAGGAAAGGCTTTCTGGGAAAGGTGGTGCCTAACTAAGTCTGGAATGAATGAATGAGTCAAAGACTAAATTAGCCAATTTTCAGGATAAGAATACTCTTATATGAAACTTTGTGTGATTCTCTTAGATTAAATTCAGATTTCAGTCCCACTTTGGTGAAATCCAAGATTCTATAAGTTTTTTAGGTGACATTGGAGATTTGAGTTTGAATGAATTTGAGGACTGAAGTATAGACTTAAAAGTCATTTTTGTCAGAGATGTGCATTATAATGACACTTGGTGTGGTGTTATGTGTGTTTGATACATATTCTAGGTAGAAGAAGGAAAGTTATAGGTGTTTTTCTTTAGCACCTCACATTTGCAAGGGACTGTGTTAGAAACTTTAAACTCCTGATTACTTAGCAGGGCAGAATTACCACGGTTAAATAAAATAAAATTAAAATAACATTTTTGTGAAGAAACCGAAATGGCAGAGGAAGGGAAGCATCTAAAAGGTTCCAATTGCCTGGAACTTGGCCGTAGTCAGTAAGTGTCACACACTATCTTTTGCACCATGGAGACACCCCGCCACACACCCCTTTTCTAGTCAGCTGTGTCCTTGCCTCATTGCAGCCCTGGATTAGCTGCTATCTCCTGGGCTGAGGAGGCCCCAGGGTATAACTAATTAGCCGTACTGCAGGAAGCTTGAGCAGGTTTAATCATATCTCTAAGCAAAAATCTATTTCTTCTGGTAGTCAGAGCCAGAGCACTCTTCTCTGTGCCTGCTCATTTTTCAAAACTAAGACTGATGATGTCAAAAGTTGCCGACACCTTTTGAGCCCTTATTATGTACCATTCTTTCTGCCAAGAGTGTCACGTGTGTTACCTCATGGTCCTGTGAGGTCAGTACAGTTATTGTCCCCATGTCGCATTTGAGGAAATTGAAGCCTAGAGTAGTCATATCCTGAAATGTTTCAGTTCAGCACCAGGCTGATCTGGGGGAAGTTGGGGGGGCCTCTCTGATGAGTGACATCTGAGACAAACATGTCTGTGTCATGTCTGGGAGAAAGACCTTTGAGGGAACTGGCATTAAGCAGGTTAAATTAATTTCCTAACTATGTGATACCTGAGGTTTAGGATACTAAGCAGCGATACATGGTGCTGAGGTCACTTGATGGAGAAGAAGAGCAAGTGAGATGCAGTGAGGGCCACTGGCTGGCTCACCTTCAGTCATTGGAAGGCCTACTCCCTCTCAGCCTCTGATGCCAGATTGTGTCGAGAGAGTCGTTTGCTCAGAGACCAGCTGCAGTCCCTAGGCTCCCTTCTAACACTGGAGGAAAAGAAAACTCATCTGAATAGGGGACTTAGAGACAACAGGGACTGCCTTAAAAGATTGTTACCACTTTGGATCTTTTTTAAAAAAGACAAAGGCTTGTTCCCAAATCTTTATATTGTATTGTTTTTACTTTTTTTTGTATGATGTTTTAAAAGTGGTAAATATTTCTATATATTGGATATCAGGTTATCCAAGTAAGTTTTCATTTATTCCATTTTACACCATAGTTCAGTAACTTTTCACTGGTGTTAAGGATTGATTTTTGGGTTTTAGAGAAGTATTTCCCGACCTTCTTAGTGCAGTTAGTTAACTGTTAACTGCAGGATGAAAACAGACCCTTACAGCTCAGAGTAGCTTAGAGCAAATGCTAGGGATGCAAATAAGGATGTTCATTGCAGCTTGTTTGAAAAAGCTAATAAATATAGTAGGTGGATGGATGGATGGGTAGATAGATAGATAGATAGATATGCAGACAGATACATAGACAGACAGGCTGGCAGACAAAAAATGAATTGCTCACATGCCTTACTAGCATGGGACTGGTTTATTCCCTTACAGTGCGCCCATACAGCGGATTACTGTGCAGTGCTTTTGACCTGATGCAGTCTTGCCTGTACTGATGGGAAAAGCAATGTGACAATGGTGACATCCAAAACTTTTTGAGTAATATGATCTCCTCTGAGTAAATAAAACGATGTTTATGAGTATGCGCACGTGCCCTTCCTAGTATATAAATAATTCCTTTTCCAGGGATGATAGTAAAAAATTTAAAGGTTATATCTTTTGTGAGAGAGTCTAGAGGACTTTAACTTTTCATTTTTTATTTTTCTGTATAGTTTGATTTTAACCCATGCATCAGTATTACTTTTATGTAAAAAATAACAGTATTGAAAATAATACCCGTTAGTTAGGGCTGAGTAAAAGGGAGGTTTAAATAATAAAATAAGCGCCTTTGAACTCCTTAATGAAAACCATCAGTGTGTTTTGAAGGAGTGAGTTCTGTCATCTACCCTAAGACACAGGACATTTCTCTTCTTTTCTCTCCCTCCTCCCAGGCTTTATGAAACTATGCTTATGTAAACCATGGATATTCAAAAGTAGGTCAGCAACAAAACCAAAAAAGACTCTCCTTTGGCTTTTAGGTGGTGGTGGGGAGAGTGCTGGCAGAGGATGTGAAGTTTGCTTCCTTGACCTTCCTTGGCTTTTTGTGTTTATTGCTGGCTTCTAATCCCTTCCCTCTCCTTTTCTACCTACATTTTGAAGAGATTATTGTAGAAAAGGCAATTCCCTAACACTTTTAACTTTTCCCTTCTGTATCCTTATGGCAGCATGTTCAGAGTCCATTTGTTGTCTTATTTCCTATTTGATCAATTGCATTGTTTTATATATAGTGTTTTATTCTTACCCTGATTGCTTCTGATATATTTAGGGGGTGGGTCTGATTTTGGTACTCCCCTGGCTATCTTCTTCTTCTGTACTTCAGTGGTTGCTTTTTGAATATCTGGGTAGTTCAGTGTCTCTGACCCAAATAACCAGTGGAGCTTTTCTTGGCTTGCCTCGTTGCAATATCTGAAACGGTGTAACCAAGAACCCTCCGGCGGGCAGCCGGGCGGGCCTCTGGTTCTCTGTGTCTTGTTCTCCTGGCTTCGGAATCTTGGCAGGCCAGTGCCTACAAACGCCTTGTTAATGTTGGAGAATTGGAGGCAAGAGCCCTTTTGTCATTGGCTTTTCATGGGAATGGATTAATTCACATGCAATGATTGCTTACTGTTTTGTTCTTAAATGTGGTAACTTTGTATACTGGTTTAACATTTGCAAAGTATTTTTCTAAACATTAGCTCATTTAATTTGTTGGTAGTATAATTGCACTCATCCTCTGTGGATGAGTTAGCAGAGCCTCCTCTTGCATCCAGGCCTTGTGATGCAGGCCCCAGGCCTGTGCTTTTCCCTGCAGACACACACTGTCTCCTCGTGAGGACTATTGAACGTGTTTGGCAGGCGTGTCTTCAAGGAAGCTGGTACATCTTTTTGGAAATAAGTTTTCCTGAGCTATTTAGCATCCCTAATGTGTTCTCCTTCCATTCCTTTCTCCTTCTCTCCCCTCCTGCTTTAGGTTCTGTCCCTTTCCAAGACCTTCCATTCAGTTCACTTGCCACCCTTCTCCCAGACACACATCTCCACTCTCACACTATGCGTTTCACCTGAATAGCTTTTTCCATTAGTTCAGTTCTGACTTACTTTATAAGATCTAGCACCAATCGAAGTCTTGCCTGACCTGGTACAGCTGACCTTAGTCTTTCCAAATCTCCATTAGCCTTTTGCACACAGTTTTGAAATATCACATCTTATGGACGGGGTGGGGGGTAGTGGAGGGGGCCGATTTGTCATGGATATGGTGGCACACTGAGTCAGGAAAGTCAGTGTCTTGCCCAGTGATGCATTAACTGCGTGGCCTTGGAAAAGTTGCTTACCCTCCCTAGGCCTGCAGTAATGAAAGGGGGGGACAATAATCTCTAGATTGGTAGTTTTTCAAAGTATGTTTCAGGAATCTCTGGGATTCTGTGGTTGCTGAGGTGAAAAGAAGGTTTTCTCCCAGCTTCTGCCAGAGCTGCCTCCCTTTCATCTTTTTAGTGTATGGAAGTTTCACATTCAATTGAACCAATGGATTGGTAGATTTTTGATAAAAAGAATTCTGTACTAATAGGTTGAAAACCACCAGATTAGATGGTCCTGATATGATCCCTGTCTCTTACACACAATTAATTACTACTCACAAAGTATTTTTAATTTGCCTTGGCTTTGTTCCTTAGATGTTTCCCATGTACATAGACCCCCGCCCCTCTACAGTGTATAACTTCATTATCCCGGGTATCTAAGATTGCTTAATAAAGGACTATATAGAGTGAAGGCAACTCCAGTCTTTGTGTTGTGGGTGACGTGGATAGTGTTAAGTGAAAGCATAATGAAATTAGTTGAGGTACATGCATTTATCTTAAGTGAATTCAACTGTAAGCATCCTGCAAGCAACACCACTTCATTGTGGCCTCTAAACACAAGCAACTGCTTTGACAGGTGCTCAGTGGAGGGAGCCACCAAATGGGGGAAAGCCTCTGTGGGACTGACTGATGGGCAGTACAGTACAGTTTAAACAAATTAGAGTGCATCATGCTATGTGCGCAGCTTAAGGGCTTTGCAAGAGAAATTCTCACTCTATCTGGGTTTTGCCTTAAACGTTAGCTTTCGAACCTTATCCCCAAGTTAAGACTTGATATCACCATATTCTATTTCACTTCACAGGCAGTCCTTTCCCATGAAGGATTCTGCAGATTTTTATTACATGGTGATAATTCCATAATACTGCTTTACTCCTTACAAGCGTTTTTGAAAATCTGCCTGAAATAGGAATATGAAACACTTAAAAAGCACCTCCTTTAAGGAAATCATAAGTTTATAAAGGAAATAAGTGAACTGATGTCATACTAGCAGTCTGTGCAGAGCAGCTCCTGTTTCTGAGGGGCAGGGGCCTTTGACTGAGGAAAGGACTGATCCTCTTGGTTTGTGCTTTTGCTGACCCTGAAAGTAACCCAAGGATACGGTGTCTCTGTCATGCCAGGACGTTTGACCCAGTCATCATTACTGTATTTTTGTATCGTCTCCATGAAGTCTTTAACATCCGTATGTAATAAATATATCCATTCAACATAAATTCAGCCAAGGAATAAAAGCACACCCAATAAGACTGTGTATTGAAAAATGCAGGGTTCATAAGATATCCTGACAGGGAAAGATATTTTTGACATGCCAGAAATATAAATTGAGAACTTACTAAACTAGATTGGAAAGACAGTTCTGTAGAGACATCTGGTTCCCTGTAGGTGGAATTTCAGCTCTTAAAAACAAGCTTATCGACTTAAGTAGTGTGTGAACTACAGAGGATTTAGAGTCTGAACCTGTCGGCTCCTGCTTTTCTCTGCTTGGCGTTGTGCTCAGGTAGGTGCTTCTCACTGTGTCACACACACAGAGGCCCCTGTACACCAGCAGCTCCTGGTTTACACTCTATCTACGTAGCACGCTCAGCACAGAAGAGTTGGAGTTCCAGCAGAAGTCCCGGGGCTGACTGTTTCATTGGCTTGGACCAGGTCCGTTCCCTGAAGTGGTCACTGTGACTGATGGGCCAGACCTGAGTCCTATGCCAGCTCAGGGGTTGGCTCCACCCGACCACATAGAGATGAGGGAAGGGGTAGTTCCCCAAAGGAAAATTGAGGAGTGTTAACAGTAGAAGGGGGACTAGATCCTGGGCAGGCTGAGGAACGGATAGATGGTCCCCTGAATGAGCAACTGAAAGCGGTCATATAGATGTGCTTCAGAGGGGGCTATGGGTGGTGATGGGTAAAGAAAGCTATATAAAAGTAACACATAAGCCCTGGGTTCATCCTTGAGACTCTGGCTTTGCTTGGTTTGTGATCTGTGCCATTTGTTTTGTGGCATCACTCAGCCAATAAAGGGCACTTAAGACAGATACACAACACTTCGTTATTGGTGCACAGTCAGCAATTAACCTGATGCTGCAAAGAAAGGAGGCAAAGGAAGAATCCTCTTTACATTTCTTGGTTTGTTTCAAAGGCACATAGAAGGTTGGCAAATTGTTTGTTGAATTGACTGTACTGGAGGTCCCAGGGCTGCCACAGGTCAGCCCAAGTGGGTTTTTTTTTCCCCTGTATGATGCTGATCTTTGGACATTAGCCTCAGGTCTTTGTGCTGAATTCTGCAGTTTCCTGGGTTAGGAACTGACATTTGTGAGCTTGACTTTCTCCACTTGGCAGGGTCCAATGCAGCTGCCTCCAGAAGCTCTAGCCATCTCCTGGCTGGGGAAGAAGAGGGAAGGTGGTAGGGAAAAGAAGCAGAAACAGTTCATACTTGGCCCCCCTCAGAGACAGATCTGCTATCCTCCCCTGACCACAGAAATTCACTGAGGAAGTCGGTGAGTCAGAGATGCCCCAGGCTGGACATCATTAGCACAGTTCAGTGAGCCTCTGGTATCCCGTGTTTTTCTGTTTTTACCGTTACTGCTTTCCTTCCAGGGTAAATTCACCAGCACGAAAAACATGAGTGTTACCTTGAAAGGTTTCCTCAGGCACTTGGGCGGATGGTTGATGGATCACCTGCAGAGGCATGGGAAGGTGATCTTGGTTCCTCTTGACCACTCTGACTTTATTTTCAATGACTCTGACATCTTGACAACATTTTCCATTTCATCCCTAGGCTCTTGCAGACCTTCCCATGAATGAGCACATTTGAGTCTTAAAATTTTCCTTTCTGCGTTAATTGCAGTGGGGTCAGGTTTTTGTCTCATTAGGTCTTAGCTGTATTCAGAGGGGCTATATGGTACGCCTGAGGTTCAAGGTCATCAGTGGGGGTACCTCAGTGGATGCAGTTTCCCTCAATAGCAGTACTGCCCCAAATGTGTTTTCCCATTTCTTTTCCTCTCTTTCTCTCCAGTGATGAGGAGGTATGAGATAATGTCTGAGAAATCCTTGGTTCCCTTTGGAGAAAGGCATGCTCTCCATTTACTTGTATCCCTGTCTACTGGCCAGGGTTAGCCAGTAGCCCCTGCCAACCTTGATCGTAGGCTATTCAAACTCAAAATTGAAACACCAGTAGAGAATAATGATGAAGTGTGTGGTCTGGTTTTAGAAAACCTGAAGTTGAATTCGGGCCTCATCACGTATTATTTGAATTATCTTGTGTCCCAGACTCTTAACCTGTTAAGTGGGGATAATTATAACACTAACCTCATAGAGTTCTTTGTACAGTTAGATGAGATAATCCATCAAAATCCCCTGACACAGTAGTTGCCACTAATGCACACCCTATAAACGTTATGATCTTATTGTTGGAGCTTTATGTCAAGAAGGGAGTATTGCCCTTCTTGTAAGGGTTGAAATTGGGAAGAAAATACAAAGAGGCATAATGGGTGGTATGATAGCTAACCTGTCTGACCAGTCAGCTTTCTCAAATCAAAACCTTTACCAGTGGAGTTCCCTGGTGGCCTGATGGTTACGATTCCGGGCTTTCACTGCTTTGGCCCGGATTCAGTCCCTGGTTGGGGAACTGAGTTTCAGCAAGCCACATGGTATGGCAAAAACAAACAAACAAAAAACACCGAAAAAACAAAAGTTTACCAAATTTCTTTTGGATTTTTTTTTTAAAGAATTAAAGCATTTTAGATTAAAGTCCTCCAGTGCAGCAACACTATACTAAAGGAAAAGGGAGGGGAGACTGTTAAAAACAAAAATGACTTTTGTCACCTAACCAAATGCAATGTGTGGACCAGGGTTGGACCCTGGTTTGAAAAAAACAGCTACAAAAAGAGTTTTTGGAGGCAGTTGTGGAAACTTCAGTGTGGACTATCAGATGATATTAAGGAATTATCATTAATCTTGTTAAGTATCATAATAGATGGTTATTTGTGAAAAGAATTATTGTAAGTTGGGGGGCATTTATAAGAAGTTTTTCTTAATGTTTCCTCTATTTTTCTCTCCTTAATAAATAATATGTCACCTTGGCAGTTTCCACTAGAAACTCTTTCTCTCTTCTCTCCCTCTTCTCTCATTTTTTTTTTAACATCTTTATTGGAGTATAATTGCTTTACAATGGTGTGTTAGTTTCTGCTGTATAACTAAGTGAATCAGCTATATGTATACATATATCCCTATATCCCCTCCTTCTTGCATCTCCCTCCCACCCTTCCTATCCCACCCCTCTAGGTGGTCACAAAGCACTGAGCTAATCTCCCTGTGTGATGCAGCTGCTTTCCACTAGCTATCTATTTTATTTTATTTATTATTATTATTTTTGAAATCATGATAATCTCTTTATTTGAAACTTAAGACTCACAAAGAAATTGAACATAAACTGACAAAAAATTTTTTAAAAAAGAATATAGGCCTGTGAAGAGACATACTTTTTAAAAAAATTTCTTTTTTTTAACATCTTTATTGGAGTATAATTGCTTTACAGTGGTATGTTTCTGCTTCATAACAAAGTTAATCAGCTATACATATATCCCCATATCTCTTCCCTCTTGCGTCTCCCTCCCACCCTCCCTGTCCCACCCCTCTAGGTGGTCACAAAGCACAGAGCTGATCTCCCTTGTGCTATGTGGCTGCTTCCCACTAGCTATCTGTTTTACATTTGGTAGTGTATATATGTCCATGCCACTCTCTCACATCATCCCAGCTTACCCCTCCCCGTCCCCGTGTCCTCAAGTCCATTCTCTATGTCAGCGTCTTTATTCCTATCCTGCCCCTAGGTTCTTCAGAACCTTTTTTTGTTTTTAGATTCCATACATATGTGTTAGAATATGGTATTTGTTTTTCTCTTTCTGACTTACTTCACTCTGTATGACAGACTCTAGGTCCATCCACTTCACTACACATAATGCCATCTCATTTCTTTTTATGGCATAGTAATATTCCCTTGTATATATGTGCCACATCTTCTTTATCCATTCATCTGTTGATGGGCATTTAGGTTGCTTCCATGTCCTGGCTATTGTAAAGAGTGCTGCAGTGAACATTGTGGTACATGACTCTTTTTGAGTTACGGTTTTCACAGGGTATATGCCCAGTAGTGGAATTGCTGGGTTGTATGGTAGTTCTATTTTTAGTTTTTTAATGAACCTCCATACTGTTCTCCATAGTGGCTGTATCAATTTACATTCCCACCAACAGTTCAAGAGGGTTCCCTTTTCTTCACACCCTCTCCAGCATTTATTGTTTGTAGATTTTTTTTGTGTGTGTGGTATGCGGGCCTCTCACTGTTGTGGCCTCTCCCACTGCGGAGAACAGGCTCTGGATGCGCAGGCCCAGTGGCCATGGCTCACGGGCCCAGCCGCTCTGCAGCATGTGGGATCCTCCTGGACCGAGGCACAAACCCACGTCCCCTGCATTGGCAGGTGGACTCCCAACTACTGCGCCACCACGGAAGCCCTCATTGTAGTTTTGATTTGCATTTCTCTAGTGATTAGTGATGTTGAGCACCCTTTCATACGTTTGTTGTCAATCTGTATATCTTCTTTGGAGAAATGTCTATTTAGGTCTTCTGCCCATTTTTGGATTGGGTTGTTTGTTTTTTTGATATTGAGCTGCATGAGCTTTTTGTATATTTTGGAGATTAATCCTTTGTCAGTTGCTTCGTTTGCAAATATTTTCTCCCATTCTGAGGGTTGCCTTTTCGTCTTCTTTATAGTTTCCTTTACTGTGCAAAAGCTTTTAAGTTTCATTAGGTCCCATTTGTTTATTTTGTTGTTATTTCCATTTCTCTAGGAGGTGGGTCAAAAAGGATCTTGCTGTGGTTTATGTCATAGAGTGTTCTGCCTATGTTTTCCTCTAAGAGTTTTATAGTTTCCAGTCTTAAATTTAGATCTCTAATCCATTTTGAGTTTATTTTTCTGCATGGTGTTAGGGAGTGTTCTAATCTCATTCTTTTACATGTAGCTGTCCAGTTTTCCTAGCACCACTTATTGAAGAGACTGTCTTTTCTCCATTGTATATTCTTGCCTCCTTTATCAAAAATAAGATGACCATATGTGCGTGGGTTTATCTCTGGGCTTTCTATCCTGTTTCATTGATCTGTATTTCTGTTTTTGTGCCAGTACCACACTGTCTTGATTACTGTAACTTTGTAGTATACTCAGAAATCAGGGAGCCTGATACCTCCAGCTCTGTTTTTCTTTCTCAAGATTGCTTTGGCTGTTTGGGGTCTTTTGTGTTCCCATACAAATTGTGAAATTTTTGTTCTCGTTCTGTGAAAAATGCCATTGGTAGTTTGATAGGGATTGCACTGAATCTCTAGTTTGCTTTGGGTAGTATAGTCATTTTCACAATGTTGATTCTTCCAATCCAAGAACATAGTATGTCTCTCCATCTGTTTGTGTCATCTTTAATTTCTTTCATCAGTGCCTTATAGTTTTCTGCATACAGGTCTTTTGTCTGCTTAGGTAGGCTTATTCCTAGGGTATTTTATTCGTTTTGTTGCAGTGGTAAATGGGAGTGTTTCCTTAATTTCTCTTTCAGATTTTTCATCATTAGTGTACAGGAATTAAAGAGATTTCTGTGCATTAATTTTGTATTCTGCTACTTTACCAAATTCATTGATTAGCTCTAGTAGTCTTCTGGTGGCATCTTTAGGATTCTCTATGTATAGTATCATGTCATCTGCAAACAGTGACAGCTTTACTTCTTTTCCAATTTGTATTCCTTTTATTTCTTTTTCTTCTTTGATTACTGTGGCTAAAACTTCCAAAACTATGTTGAGTAATAGTGGTGAGAGTGGGCAACCTTGTCTTGTTCCTGATCTTAGAGGAAATGGTTTCAGTTTTTCACCATTGAGAATGATGTTGGCTGTGGGTTTGTCATATATGGCCTTTATTATGTTGAGGTAGGTTCCCTCTATGCCTACTTTCTGGAGAGTTTTTTATCATAAATGGGTGTTGCATTTTGTCGAAAGCTTTTTCTACATCTATTGAGATGATCATATGGTTTTTATCCTTCCATTTGTTAATATGGTGTATCACATTGATTGATTTGCATATATTGAAGAATCCTTGCATTCCTGGGATAAACCCCACTTGATCATGGTGTATGCTCCTTTTAATGTGCTGTTGGATTGTGTTTGCTAGTATTGTGCTGAGGAGTTCTGCATCCATGTTCATCAGTGATATTGGCCTGTTGTTTTCTTTTTTTGTGACATCTTTGTCTGGTTTTGGTATCAGGGTGGTGGTGGCCTCGTAGAATGAGTTTGGGAGTGTTCCTCCCTCTGCTATCTTTTGGAAGAGTTTGAGAAGAATAGGTGTTAGCTCTTCTCTAAATGTTTGATAGAATTCACCTGTGAAGCCATCTGGTCCTGGGCTTTTGTTTGTTGGAAGATTTTTAATCACAGTTTCAATTTCATTACTTGTGATTGGTCTGTTGATATTTTCTATTTCTTCCTGGTTCAGTCTTGGACGGTTGTGCTTTTCTAAATATTTGTCCATTTCTTCCAGGTTGTCCATTTTACTGGCATATAGTTGCTTGTAGTAATCCCTCATGATTCTTTGTATTTCTGCAGGGTCAGTTGTTACTTCTCCTTTTTCAATTCTAATTCTATTGATTTGAGTCTTCTCCCTTTTTTTCTTGAGGTGTCTGCCTAGTGGTTTATCAATTTTGTTTATCTTCCCCAGAACCAGCTTTTAGTTTATTGATCTTTGCTATTGTTTCCTCCATTTCTTTTTCATTTATTTCTGATCTGATCTTTATGATTTCTTTCCTTCTGCTAACTTTGGGGTTTTTTTCTTCTTCTTTCTCTAATTGCTTTAAATGTAAGGTTAGGTTGTTTATTTGAGATTTTTCTTGTTTCCTGAGGTAGGATTGTATTGCTATAAACTTCCCTCTTAGAACTCCTTTTGCTGCATCCTTGGGTCATAGTGTTTTCCTTGTCATTTGTCTCTAGGTATTATTTGATTTCCTCTTTGATTTCTTCCGTGATCTCTTGGTTATTTAGTAGCATATTGTTTAGCCTCCTGGTGTTTGTATCTTTTACAGGTGTTTTCCCATAATTGATATCTAGTCTCATAGTGTTGTGGGCAGAAAAGATACTTGATACTTTTTCAGTTTTCTTAAATTTACCAAGGCATGATTTGTGGCCCACCATCTGATCTGTCCTGGAGAATGTTCCATGAGCACTTGAGAAGAAAGTGTATTCTGTTGTTTTGGAATGAAATGTCCTATAAATATCAATTAAGTCCATCTTGTTTAATGTGTCATTTAAAGCTGTGTTTCCTTATTTATTTTCATTTTGGATGATCTGTCCATTGGTGAAAGTGGGGTGGTAAAGTCCCCTACTATTATTGTGTTACTATCAATTTCCCCTTTTATGGATGTTAGCATTTGCCTTATGTATTGTGGTGCTCCTATGTTGGGTGCATAAATATTTTCAATTGTTATAACTTCTTCTTGGAGTGATCCTTTGATCATTATGTAGTGTCCTGCTTTGTCTCTTGTAATAGTCTTTATTTTAAAGTCTGTTTTATCTGATCTGAGTATCACTACTCCAGCTTTCTTTTGATTTCCTTTTGCATGGAATATCTTTTTCCATCCCCTCACTTTCAGTCTGTATGTGTCCCTAGGTCTGAAGTCGGTCTCTTATAGACAGCATATATACAGGTCTTGTTTTTGTATCTATTCAGCCAGTCTGTGTCTTTTGGTGGGAGCATTTAATCCATTTACATTTAAGGTAATTATCAATATGTAAGTTCCTATTACCATTTTCCTAATTGTTTTGTGCTTGTTTTTGTAGGTCTTTTCCTTCTCATGTGTTTTCTGCTTAGAGAAGTTCCTTTAGCATTTGTTGTAAAGCTGGTTTGATGGTGCTGAATTCTCTTAACTTTTGTTTGTCTGTAAAGGTTTTCGTTTCTCCACTGAATCTGAATGAGATCCTAGCTGGGTAGAGTAATCTTGGTTGTAGGTTCTTCCCTTTCATCACTTAAAATATGTCCTGCCACTCCCTTCTGGCTTGCAGAGTTCCTGCTAAAAGATCAGCTGTTAATCTTATAGGGATTCCCTCGTATGTTATTTATTGTTTTTCCCTGCTGCTTTTAATATTTTTTCTTTGTATTTAATTTTTGATAGTTTGATTAATATGTGTCTTGGCATGTTTCTCCTTGGATTTATCCTGTATCGGACTCTCTGCGCTTACTCTACTTGATAGACTATTTCCTTTCCCATGTTAGGGAAGTTTTCAACTATAATCTCTTAAAATATTTTCTCAGACCCCTTTCTTTTTCTCTTCTTCTTCTGGGAACCCTGTAATTCGAATGTTGGTGCGTTTAATGATGTCCCAGAGGTCTCTGAGACTGTCCTCAACTCTTTCATTCTTTTTTCTTTATTCTGCTCTGTGGTAGTTATTCCATTGTTTTATCTTCCAGGTATTTATCCGTTCTTCTGCCTCAGTTATTCTGCTATTTATTCCTTCTAGAGAATTTTAAATTTCATTTATTGTGTTGTTTGTTTATCATTGTTTGTATGCTCTTTTGCTCTTCTGGGTCCTTGTTAAATGTTTCTTTTATTTTCTCCGTTCTGTTTCCAAGATTTTGGATCATCTTTACTATCATTACTCTGAATTCTTTTTCAGGTAGACTGCCTGTTTCCTCTTCATTTGTTTGGTCTGGTGGATTTTTACCTTGCTCCTTCATCTGCTGCATATTTCTCTGTCTTCCCATTTTGTTTAACTTACTGTGTTTGGGGTTTCCTTTTCACAGGCTGCAGGTTTGTAGTTCCCATTGTTACTGGTGTCTGCCCCCAGTGGGTGAGGTTGGTTCAGTGGCTTGTGTAGGCTTCCTGGTGGAGGGGACTGATGCCTGTGTTCTGGTGGGTGAGTCTGGACCTTGTCTTTCTGGTGGGCAGGGCCATGTCTGGTGATGTGTTTTGGGGTGTCTGCGAACTTAGTATGATTTTAGGCAGCCTCTCTGCTAATGGGTGGGGTTGTGTTCCTGTCTTGCTAGTTGTTTGGCATGGGGTGTCCAACATTGGAGCTTGCTGGCTGTTGGGTGGAGCTGGGCCTTAGTGTTGAGACAGAGATCTCTGGGAGACCTCTCACTGATTGATATTACATGGGGCCGGGTGGTCTCTGGTGGTCCAGTGTCCTGGACTCGGCCCTCCCACCTTGGAGGCTCAGGCCTGATACCAGGCCGGAGCACCAAGACCCTGTCAGTCACATGGCTCAGAAAAAGAGGGAGAAAAAAGAAAGAAAAAATAAATTTAAAAAAATTATTAAAATAAAAAAATAATAATAGTAAGAAAAAGAGAGAGAGAGAGAGAGCAAGCAAACCAATAAACTCCCCCTCTTCTCTTAAGTCTAGTAAATTCTGAGGTCCCAGCTGGTGTCTGGGTTTTGCTCCACTCCAGTTTTATCTGTTTCTCTAGCTGGAGTGAGTCTGCCCAGAAAGCAGATTCTTTCCTGCAGGGAACTGAGGTACATCCATCAGGTACTGTGGTCTTCCTTTTGACTCAGTGTTTTCACTTAGGATTTAACCCACACAGATGTGCCTCTTGAGGACTAGGAATGCCACTGATGGGCTGCCCTGTCAAGCCCCGGAGAAGAAAACAGCAGGAGCAGACTTATAGCTTTTCAGAGATATAAACATTTCTTCCATACACTATCAAAAGGAAAAGAAAAATTCAGGGACAAAGTACCCAGATTTGATTCTGGCTACATTATTTATATGGGGGGGGGCAAAGAGGGTATTTGTGTGAGAATTAAGGGAAACTGCCCCACTGTGAGCCCACTCCCAGGTGCTAATCCTACAGTCCCTGTGTTAGACATGTAGGAGGGGAGGGAAGAGAAGGGAGTGGGAGGTTGGTAGAGTCCTGTTTGCCTGTTTCCCAGTAGCTAGAAACTCCAGAATAAGGTCTTCTGGAGAGAAATATCCAGGGGTCTTGCTTTACTGTCACTTTCAAGCCAAATTTATAAATATATATTCACCACCCAGATCAAGATATAAAATATGTCCACCACCCCAGAAGGCTCCCTAGTGCACCCAGTCAGTACCTCTCTTCATCCTCCACCCTCTACGGAACCACTGTTTTGACTCCATAAGCATTGATTAGTTTCCCTATTGAGCTTCGTGTAAGCGGAGTCATGTAGCATATACTCTCTTTTGTGGCCTCTTTCCCTCAATGTATGTCTGTGAAGTTCACCCATGCTTGCGTATAGTACTAGTTTGTTCTTTTTGTTGATATAAAGCATTTCATCATGGGCAATATATCACAAGTTTTTTGTTCTTTTGTTGATGACCATTGGGTTGTTTCTAAATTTGAGCTTTTACGAGTGAAGCTTCTAGGAGTATTCTCGTACATGTCTTTTGTTGTCCATAAGCACTCATTTTTCTTAAGTATATCCCTAGGAGTGGGATTGCTGGATCACAGGATAGACGTATGCTTAACTTGGTAGATATTGCCAAATAGTCTTGCAAAGGGTTGAACCCATTTCCCTATCCACCATCAGTGCATGACGGTTCTAACTGTTCCACATCCTCACCTACACTTGGAACTGACCATCTCTCTAATTGTAGCCAATCTGGTGTGTATATAGTGGTATCTCATTAGGTGTGTACTTGCCTTTCCTTGATGAGTAATGATGTAGAGACCATTTGGATGTCCTCTTTTGTGAAATGCCCATACAGTCTTTTGGCCATTTTTTTCCCAGTGCAAACTTGTCTTTTCTGTAAAGGCAAGTAGTCACCAGGAAGAGAAAAATGCAGATAGAGAGGCTGCATGTGGAGGCAGTATCACCTGGTTAGTGATAAAAGGCGTGGGTGTTGGTGTCTGACACCACCAATTCCAGTCCCAGCCTCACTAACCTGCGAGTTGGGTGGTTAAGTAACTTTCTAAGCCTATTTCCTCACTTTAGAATGCGGATAATAACAGTACCTGTCTCAGCAGTGTGTTGGGGGGATTAAATGAGATATGTGTCACTTAAGGTGTGATGCCTGGCACATAGTGAGTGATCAATAGATATTATACATGAGTAGCCATGCCAGTGGTGATGAGGGGGAGGCAGGGGAGGCTCCTTTGGGAGATCGGGGTATTATAAGTGTGTGAGCATTCATTCATTTTTAGCCCCAGTGGTCGAGCAACTCCTTTCTCCCACTCTGTCTGGTCGAGATCTAATTGTCCTGCTGTCCATTCTTACCCTGGCCTGTCCCAGCCATTTATTGGCAGGGCTTGGGGCCATCATCCTGATTCTGTGGACAGTTCAGCTCCTGAACTTCTCATTCTAGCTCTGGCCCAACCTTTTTATTTTTCTTCCACTTTGAGGAAGGTGGATAATGCATTTATTAAGCACCTACTTCTTAGACACTGTGCTAGAGTATTTCTAGGGAATCATAACTGTAAAGTCCTGATTCCAGCTCTTAGGAAACTTACCATCCAGTGAAATAGTAATAATAAGTAGTTATTCCATCGTTTCAGCGTTTATTATATGCTAGACCCATCTAGATGTGTTCATGTATTAGCACATTTAATTGTAACAGTATTCTGCAGAGATATGTACTATAATTATCTCTATTATCAATACTGGGGACTATTACCCAAGGTCACATAGCCAGTAAGTGTCAGAACTAACAGCTGAACTTAGATGCAAACCCATTCCCTTATTGCTATACTGCCTCTCTTAAAACATCTCTCCCTGAAGCAACTTGGGCCAAATTGACAAACCATTAACAAACCAAAACCACAAATATAGTCTAAATGTTCTGCTGGTCTTTCTCTACTGGTGCATGCATATCCCAGAAGTGGAGAAGCCATGGGCTACCCTCAGGATGAGATTTCCTAAAGTCTGTTTTATTAGGTAGGGTACAAGTTAATGTTTGGCAAGTTCTTTGAAGGGCTGAGTGTGCTCCTGGTAATCATTATAAGCAGTGGGTTGGCTACTCTTCTCCAGGGCAGAATTATCTTCAATCACGTGATCTTTCTGTATACTTTCTACTTAAAAGGACTAATTGCTTCCTCCTCCTCCAGAGCTGAGGTCCAGAATCAAACTGGAGTTGCCTTTGTCCCTGGTTGGGGAGAAGGTACTTGAGCCACATATGGTGTCAGCACACCCCAACCTGGCTTAGAGCTAATTCAGCACCTCCCCCTCCTTTTTAAACTTCAGAAGTTATTGACTAAGGGAAAGATTCCCATTTTCTTATCGTCTGTTACAGTTATGCATCTGCCTGTATTTTACTCTGTAGCCTGTTGACATAGAAAAGGGACTCTTGGAGGCTCTCATTGTATTAGCCCACTCAGAAGTCTTTTCTCCAATCCATTTGACCTGAGACTTCTTTTTTTGCTGTTGCTGCATGTAAGCTAGTTCGATCCAGTTCACTTTATGTTGCTTTCAAAGACTAAAAAAGCCCTGTGACCAAATGTTTAGCAGGCTGTTCAGACATGATGGACTGACAGCTCCTTCTAAGTCCGTTTCCTGCCTTACACACTCCTCCTCATCCCCCAAGCCAAAGGTGGAAACCCAGCAAGTTACATAAGCTGTTGGAGCAGTGCAGATGGCTGGCTGCTGGCCCAGGCAAACTCAGCTTTGGAGCACTTGGGAATGCCTGCACTGTCAATAAGACATGGGCTCGTTTTTAATGAGAACAGTCATTTCATTTAGCTGTGTAAATTAGAGTAGTCGAGCAGAATCAGGGCATTGATCCTCTGAACATAGCTGCCGGCTCCCCTCTGGGGCAGGAGAGGGGATGTCTCTTGGTGGGATGGGTTTGTCACTACTGTTCAGACTTTACAGGGAAATTCTGCTATTTAAACAGCGAAGAGTGGGAAGGACAGCAGGACAGGAGTAACATGGTTATGCAGCCTGGCAGACCCATGGAGTCCCTTGGGGAATAGAAGGAACGAATCTGAATTCATCTGAAAGGGAGATAATTGTGTTTGTCCTTGATGTCTGAGGCTGATCCTCCATGCTACTCCATGGTGAATCAGGCTCAAAGATGCTAATCCTTTGTTTCTGTTGTTTTAAAAATGGTCAAATGTGTAAAATGACCAAAAGCATAAGGAGGAAAACGAATATCACTCATCTCACTTACAGGGAATAGGGGCTACTTTTTGATGTTTGTGTTTTCAATGTTTTTTTCTATCGTAAAAAACATGGATCACTTTACACATATTGTACTGTAAGTAGGATTTTCATTTAATTTACTATATTTTTCTCATATGTACTAGTTTAGCCATGAGTTTTGCTGTCAACAACTGAAAATCCACCAATGAAATGGGGGATATTTAGGCTTTAAGACGTAGGATAGGCAGTCTGGGACAGATGGGTAGCTCTATGAAGCCTTCAGGGACCCAGATTCTTTCCATCTTTCTGCTTCTCCATCCTTAAGGTGTAAGCTTTTGTCTTCCTTGTGATCTCATGATTGCAAGATGGTTGCTGCACCTCCTTGCTTTGTGTCTGGGGTTCAAGCATGGAGAAGAATGGAAGAAAGAAGAGTTGACGTGTGTGTCAGAGGAACAGAAGTTTTCCAGAAATCCCCAGCTTGCATCTGCTTGTGTCTTGTTGGCCGGACCTGACTTACATTCCTACCTAAGAGAATTGTAGTGTTTTCAGCTGAATGACGTTTTGCTTCTACATAATCAGGGGTCAGTTCTTAAGGAAGAAGGGAAGAATGGACATTTATAGACAGCTAGCAGTGTCCCTCACACCTGGTTTCTAAAGATTATTCCACAACCAGAAGTTCTTGGGTGACTTACAAACTCCTTTGATGATATTAAGAAAATTGTGTGCACTCTCCTCAGAAAAATGTATAAACACATAACACTTTACATATAATATCAGGGAGGTTTATGTACTCACTAAAATTCCTCTGTGGGATTCTGTCTGTGTTTCTCTCCTTAGCATAAATTCATATGCTAAGTGTCATACTTGGTGAACACATGGATCCATTTTTGAAGCTTGTTCTTCAGTGAAGACTGTCAATTTATACTTCCGTAAGTCACACACAGGAATGAATGTCTGTTTCCCTGAGCCCACATCTATACTGTTACCATTTTAAAAAAATCTTTTAATTTTTTCAAAAACTAAAAAATAATATCATTGTTATAATTTCAGTTTGTTTTCTGTCAAATTTGAATATTCTCCATGTTTATTGAATACTTGTCCTCCTTTTGCAAATAGTTTATCCTTTGTTCCATTTGTTTTTCTATTTACCTTTCTCTTACTGATTATAAGAGCTCTTGATATATTAAGGCTATGAGCCACTTTAAGAATTTTATCTTTGCTTGAATTCATCTACATTCTAAGGTAAATATTCACCTGAGATTTGTTTTGGCATCAAAACAGTGTAAGGTGGCGACCTACCTTGATTTTTTTCTCTCCAGATGATTATTATTATCACAAAGCCTTTATTTCTTTTTTTTTTTTTTAAATTTTATTTATTTATTTATTTTTGGCTGTGTTGGGTCTTCGTTTCTGTGCGTGGGCTTTCTCTAGTTGTGGCGAGCGGGGGCCACTCTTCATCGCGGTGCGCGGGCCTCTCACTGTCGTGGCCTCTCTTGTTGTGGAGCACAAACTCCAGATGCGCAGGCTCAGTAGTTGTGGCTCACGGGCCCAGTTGCTCCGTGGCATGTGGGATCTTCCCAGACCAGGGCTCGAACCCATGTCCCCTGCATTGGCAGGCAGATTCTCAGCCACTGCGCCACCAGGGAAGCCCACAAAACCTTTATTTCTGAACTGATTTGAAGTGCTCCAAGATGATTTAAGAAGGGTAGCAGTGATTTTTTTTTTTTTTTTTTGTGGTACGCGGGCTTCTCACTGTTGTGGCCTCTCCCGTTGCGGAGCACAGGCTCTGGACGCACAGGCTCAGCGGCCATGGCTCACGGGCCCAGCTGCTCTGCAGCATGTGGGATCTTCCCAGACCAGGACACGAACCCATGTCCCCTGCATTGGCAGGTGGACTGTCAACCACTGCGCCACCAGGGAAGCCTTTTTTTTTTTTTTTTTTTTTTTTTTTTTTTTTTTTTTTTTTTTTTTTAGTATTTATTTATTTGGCTGTGCCAGGTCTTAGTTGCGGCACAGGATCTTCGTTGCTGCATGCAGGATCTTCAGTTGCAGCATGTGGGCTCTTTAGTTGCCGCATGCAGACTCTTAGTTGTGGCATGTGGGATCTAGTTCCCTGATCAGGGATCAAACCCAGGCCCCCTGCATTGGGAGCGTGGAGTCTTAGCCACTGAACCACCAGGGAAATCCCGGTAGCAGTGATTTTAAGCACATGGAGTATGTAAAGTTTAGCTGCCATAGAAGAAACCGTGTGAGCTGCCACACGGCTTTAAGCGACCCTGTTTGTTTCATGGCTGACACACTTCTGGGAGTGAGGAAATTAGGTTCTGTGCCTTGCCCTGATGCTGACTGCTTAACTTTCTTGGTGTGAGCAAAACTATAAGTGAGCAATTTGATACTTAAAATGCCGATACAGACGGCAGTTTGCTCTTCCCAGATTTGAAGCATTCTCTAAGTCCTAGTTTCATTTTTAATTTCGTAGCTTGTTTGGGTGATTGGATTGACACTTTTTAACTTAATGTTAACTGAGTCTAGGATGTGCATTGACAGAACTTTAAATGACTTTAGTTCATCATGTCATTCATCAGATGTTTATTGAATGCCAGCTGTGCACAAGGGCCTCTGGGATCTACAGGGATAAATCTGTTGCCTTGCCTTTATTTTAGAGTGGAAGTGATGCATGTGAGGTGTGAACAGTGTTTAGAAATAGAAGAGATGATTTTAGACAAGGGAGTTGAGGACAGCTTAGGAGAAGAGGCACATATAAGTAGGGCTTTGAAGGCCAAGCATAGGCAGGGATGAATAGAAGGGCTTTCTTGGCCAGAAATACAGGAACAAGGACCTTAGAACAGCCTGGGGCAGATGTAGGAAATAGCCAGTTGTTGTGTGTAGCTGGGGCATGAGGTCGGGGAAGAGAAAGTAGGAAGTAAGATAGAAATGTTGGGGCCAGCCTGCCAGAGGCCTCACATAGAAATTTGGACATTATACTGTCAGGGGTGATCTGACCTTAAAGGTTTTGGAGCAGAAGTGATTTCAGAGCTTTGGCTACATGAAGGACGTGTTGGCAGGGGGAGGGCAAAAGTCAAACCAGTTCGAAGACATTCCAAGTAAGAGGTACTAACTCCCCAGAAGTAGTCTTGGGACTAAAAAGGAAGGAATGGATATGGTCATCACTTTGAAAACAAAATATAGTTGTCACTTGATTAGGTGTGGGACTAAAAAGACAGAATTTTCAGCTTTTAGGTCCAAGTTAACTGAGATTAAAGTGATGCCAAGACAATGATTATTAACTACTGAGCATTTTACTAAACATGTACTCTGTGCTGGGCGCTATGCCAGCAGCTTTCCTGCTGGTGTCTCCTCCTTCAGTTTGGGTGGAGTAATCCCTATTTAATAAGTGGGGCAGTGAGGCACAGAGAGGTGTCACAACTAGAAAGGAGCAGAGTTGCTGTGTGAAAATAGGTTTGCGTATTCTTCTTCCCATTAAATGGCCTTGTATCAGCCAACTGAAAACGAGTTCTAATTCAGCTGCTTGTTCACAAGTTTTAAGGTGTTACTCCTCCCATTGTCTCAAGAAACCCTTCTTGGTGGTGAGAGGAGGAACAGATGCTGGGTTTGAGGTTCAGGGAAATTCCGAGATGGAGATGACCAGCAAGTAGTGAGAAATGGAGGTGTGCTCCTCAGAAAGCCAGGGTGAGGTTGGGGTTACATGTTTAGAGATGGCGAGCCATCTGCATAGAGGCATTTGTTAAAGCTGTGGAAATGGATGAAATTTCCAGGTGTTGTGTGTGGGAAGAGAGTGGGATAAGTAAAGAGAGCCAAGGAAGGAGCTTTGGGAATTTTTAGAGTAAGCCAAGGAACTCTCAAAGTATCCTGCTGGTGGAGTATAAATTGGAAAATCCATCCAAAACTTAGTAAGCTTGAACATGCACATACCCTATGATGATCTGTGTTGGAACGACTCCGCCCTGCTGTCGTAGCACAAAAGCAGCCACAGACAATCTGTGATTGAGCATAACTGTTTTCAAAAAATCTTTACTGAAAAAACACAGGGCTGACTGGATGTGACCCTCGGGCTGTAGTTTGCTGACTCTGTTGCCAAGAAACTCACACATGAGTACAAAAGGAGACACGGAAAAAGGTTGTTTACTGCAGTGTTGTTTGTAATAGTGAAAAACTGAGAATAACCTATATTGTTACGGATAACTATACGATGGCTTATTAATGGCACACTTTACAGTGGATAAAATGAACAAACTTGATCTGCATGTATCAATGTGGATAAATCTTAACATAATAATAAGTGAAAAAGCAAATTGCAAGGTCAGATACATGTATGGTATAAGCTCTTTATGTACATTTTAAAAACATAAAAATAATGTCTGTGGATACGTGCACATGTAGTAGAAGTATTGAAATATTTGTAGGAATGGTACATACCATCTTTGGGGTAGGGGAAGAAAGGGACAGAAATAAGGTTAAGGGGGTATGATATTCAGTTTCTTTAAGATCTCAATTAGAAACAAATTTAGAAAACTGCTAATATCTGTTAAATCTGTATCATGAGTCCCTGGGTGACTTTAGTCATTTTGTAGTTTTATTATGTATGCTCAAAATATTTCATGTGTATGTGTGTGTACGTACATAACAGTTAATCCCTGTTATTCTCAGATTCTGTATTTATGAATTCATCTTTCTAAAACTTCCTTGTACCCCAAAGTCAATGCTTGTGGTGCTTTCACAGTCATTTGCAGATATGTGCAGAGCAAAGAAAAACTTCAGTTGCTTAACACACATGTTCCCAGCTGAGGGTGGACAAGGTGACCCTCTGGCTTCTTGTTTCAGCCCTCATACTGTAAATAAGTGTTCTTTTCGCTATTTAGTACAACATATTTTGTGTTTTTGTGCTTTTTTGCTGGTGATTTCACTGTTTAAAATGGCCCCCTGCACAGTGCAAAAGGTGCCAACTACTGTTCCTAAGCACAAGAAGACTGTGATGTGCCTTACGGAGCAAACACGTGTTAGATGAGCTTTGTTCAGGCATCAGTTACAGTGCTGTAGCCATGAGTGCAATGGTGATGAATCAATGGTATATATTAGATAAGGTGTCTTGAAACAGAAACACACAAAACAGGGTTCTGTATTGATCAGTTGATGAAAATACTGCGACCAGAGGCTCATAGAAACCTAACTCATGTCCCCTAGGAGCAGTGGTTCAGGTTTGCTAATTGTAGTGACTTTAAAGAACATAATTACTGTGAATAATGAGAATCGACTGTGTGCGTAAATATGTATGTATATTTTATATTTATAATTATTTTATGTTTATGATGACTGCATTTGTGATGATTTTATATGCATATATAATATTTGTGTACAAATCCCTTTTTATTCAAGTTGAGAAAGATTAGCTCAGGGCAGAGGAAGCCACAGAGTTGCCTGGGGAGCTGGCCCGGAAAGGTTCAGGGGAAGTGAACATTTAAAGGACACAGGCTATCAAGTGTATATCAACCGTATCAAGAGCTGCAGGAAAGGGCCCAGAAGCGGCTTTTTTTTTTTTAGTACGCGGGCCTCTCACTGTTGTGGCCTCTCCCGTTGCGGGGCACAGCCTCCAGATGCGCAGGCTCAGTGGCCATGGCTTGTGGGCCTAGCCGCTCCACGGCCTGTGGGATCTTCCCGGACCGGGGCACGAACCTGTGTTCCCTGCGTCGGCAGGTGGACTCTCAACCACTGCGCCACCAGGGAAGCCCAGAAGTGGATTTTGATTTGTGTGTTCACCTGCCATGCTCTCAAATTCAGGTCAGAGGTAAGGCATGTCCTAACCTCTTATGTCCGCGCCCTAGGGAGGGGATCCCAGCAGGCTTACCCTCCCAGTTGACTTTGGTGGCTGGCTGTGCTCGTAACTGAGCTTGGTGGCTCTGTGTATGGCATGCTTTGGCTCTCTCTGCAGAAGAAGCAAGAGAAGCTTGGGTTGGGCACTTTGTGCTTTTGATGTGAACACTGATAACAACCCCTTTCTTCCTGGTCAGCTTTAAACCATATTGTTCAGTAAGCTGAGCTGGCCTTTGATCAGCAGCCTTCCAACACTGCCTCCTTTTCCTTTTCAGTCCTTACTCCCTGTTCCTCTAAACTTACAGGACCTCATTCTTAATTGTCAGCAAATTCCAATTTAACAGGTTGCTGATAAGATACAAGGTGCTACACTCCATTGTAATGGGAAACCCTTAAAGTGAATGGTGTCTTGACATGAGCCCTTCAGGCCCAAAGAAGTTTATTTTTGATGGTGGGATATTAAAAAGGTTAGGAAGTAAGGGAGTCTGGAAGTTTTAAGCAGATCTATTTCCAGCCTCTCTTTTGGTAGATTAGGAAAATAAGATTCAGAAAGAGGGAGAGGCTTGATCAGGGTCACACAGGAAGTCAGTGGCTGGTCGAGACCACTGTACGTGTCGGCTCCCAGGCTCCCTGCCTATTCAGATCATAGCTTATAGGTAGCCATGTAGTTAGCTGTGTCCCTGAATATTAGCCTTGAGCGTATATATAGGTCTTTACAAAGTTCAACATACTTGTGCTGAGCTGAGTGGGTAGGGAGCACATATCAGTTAATAGTATGCAGACCCCCAGAGGTGATATGAATCAATTCCATGTGACAACTTTCTGGGGGGTGGGGAGAAGGGGAGCAAGGCTGGTTAGGGCTGCTTGGTCCTAAATTTGTATTTTAAACCAGTGAGTTCCAAATCCGGGCTGTGACTCAGAAGCAGCTGTAAATTATGTTTACAAACTAGGGGAACTAGGGAAATTAATTCAAGATGAATCATAAACTTAAACATAAAAGCTAAAACTAAAGCTTCCAGGAGAAAACACAGGACAAAATCTTTGCAGTCTGGGGTTGGCATTGGTTTCTTAATAGGATACAGAAAGGAATAGGCCTACCAAAAAATGAAAAATTTGACTTTATTAAAATTACAAACATGTGCTTATCAAAAGGCACCATTGAGAATGTCAATTGGCAAGACACAGAAGGGGAGAAAATATTGCAAAACATACATCTGACAAAGGACTTATGTCCAGAATGTAGAGAGAGCTCATAGAACTCAGTAATAAAAGGAACAACTCAACTAAAAGGTGGGCAAAAGGCTTAAAGAGACACCTCATGAAAGAAGATTAAGAATGTCCAGTAAGCACAAGAAAAAGTACTCAACATCACTGGTCATCAGGGAAATGCAACTTAAAACCATAATGAGATACTACTACACACCCACCAGAATGGCTAAAATTAAAAGACTGACAATACCACGTGTTGGTGAGTATGTGGAGTGCTCAGAACTCTCATACATTTTTGGTGAGAGTGTAAAACGAGCATTTGGGAAGAGCTTGGCACTTTCTTATTTAATAACAGATTTTAAAAGACTGCCCCATAATCCAGCAATTCCGGTCCTAGATATTTACATGAGAGAAAATAAAAACAGGGGTCCTCAAAAAGATTTACACAAAGACATTCAGAGCAGCTTTATTTATGATAGCCAAAGATGGGGAACAGCCTAGGTGTCCATGAACAGGAGAATCAATAAACAGTGATATAGTCAAATAATAAAATATTACTCAGCAATAAAAAGCCCAAAAGTATTAATTTAGGCCACAACATGGATGAATCTCAGAAAATTTATGTTGAGTGAAATAAAGCAGCCATAGAGAGTACATTCAGTATTATGCCATTTGTACGATGTTCTAGAACAGGCAAAACTAATGGTGGGAGCAAATGAAAATACAACAGAACAATGGCTGTGCATGCGTGCATGTGTTTGTGTGTGTATATGGGGGTAAGATGAAAAGAGGCCCGAGAGAACTGTCCAAAGTGATGGAAAAATCTCTACTTTTATAGTGGTTCAGGGCACGTGCACATATGGCTTTGTCACCGTTCCCTTAAGAATTGTGCATTTCATTGTAGGTAACTTTTGCCTTACAAAGACTGATAAATGTTGAACTTTAGTAAATGATAAGCTTACTGAAGTGTTTAGATGAGAAGTCCTGATGTCTGCAACTTACTTTAAAATTTGTCGAAAAATAAGATGGATTGGTGGATGAGAGAGAGATGGCCAGATATGTGATAAGGCAAATGTAACAGTATGTTAACAACTGTAGAATGGAGGTCATTTTCCAAGGTCCCAACCTTACGCTTTACCCCCATCACTGTGTGGGAAGCCCTGTGGAATCTTGATAAACCTCCTCCCTTTCACACTGTGTGGAGATGAGGAAGGGCTCAGCCTAATAACTTCTAACCTCTGTAAAACCAGAAAGAATTCTGGAATCTGCTCTTCTACTTTGCAAACCGCACTCTGTTCCTTGGAGACTGTAGGAAAATACAGAGATTCCTCATGTCATAGAGCTAGGGATCCCCGTTCTACGAGCTTCAGAGCAAGGAACTCAGAGTGACTATTCCCAGAAACCTTGCTGCGTATGCATGGGTTGGCATCAGGATTATTCCTAGATTTAGGATAGGACCTGCATCTGAGGGAGCTCGGCTTTGAGTCATCTATCTATCTAGAAATGCGGTACTCTGACCTCGCAGTTGTCTGAGGCAAAGAAAGAGGTCACCTGTGTCTGTGTCGAATAAATTCACCTCCTGCCTCACAAAGGGACATTGTGAGGATTAATGAGATCAGTGTAAAAGACACTTGCCTTAAGTCCTCTGGAGGACAGAGGGGCTGGAAGTCGAAAGGAGTGGATTTTGTGCAGTGACTCACCCTCTGGCTGTCCTTCCTCCTGGGCAGGGCCCTGCTCTGGCAGCAGGACCTCACATGCTCCTACTTTGGGATCGTGTATACTGGACCGAGGAGTTTCTCATTTGCAGTTTTCCAAAGCACAAAAGAACAAGGTTCCTTCTTCTGTTGATGGCACTGTGTCACTATTTCCACAGACACACAGAGGGAGACAGAGAGAGAGGGAGGAGCTGGGGGAGAGAGGAACACAGAAAGACATCCTCTGTTTAAGATTGCAGTCTTTGTCTGGGGGATGAGGAGGTGATCCCTCCTCTCCGCATGGAAACACCATGCTGATGGGCTAGTGGATTCACACCCTTTTTAATGTTACATGAGCATGAAGCCAGGAAATGTTAAAGCCAGGAGACGCCCCACATTGTGAGCCAGCCACATTCCATATACATGTCAGCTCACACGCTGTCTGTTTAACTGTCATGCATTTGATATTGAGTGAGCTTGTGTCCTTTCTGTTGCCTTTAAAATTTGCCTGCAGTATTTTTCTGTACATTACTTTTTTCCTCTTTTGTGTCCAGTTTTTGTTTATACTGGCTGTGGCTCCGATCTTGGGTTGAAAGTTAGGGAAGGTGCTTATAGGGGTTTTCAGGATTTCTGAATATGAAATGCAAGGAAATTGCATAATGTTGCAGAGTTTCCTCTTCTTGTTGCTTGCTTGTTACCCAAAATACAGTAGTTCCTTCTAGAATCTTGAAGGAATTGGGCAGATCTCACCCGCTGATGATCTATTGTGGTCTCGAGAGTCAGTGTTATCCTGATTTGAGGTTGATTTTTTTCTTGAGGTCAAACAGCAAAGCTTCCTGAATTATAACTATGGCAACAGTGTTTATATAGCATGCAAATCGAAGTCCTGTGGGGGAGGAGGAGCACTCACCCACAACATTCAGTGTTAGTAACCCCAGAAACGTTTTGCTCGTGCTTAATTTACCAGGCCCAGAAATAGGTTAAAATAATTAGCCTACCCCTTCACTGGATGTCTGGGTGGACCCTACCACCTGCATGCCCCAGGAGGAGCTGTTTCACCTTTTCCCTTGAAATTCTATCAGCTTCATTCGAGATTTCTTGTAGAGAAGGGCAGTAAGTGCCAGCAACACTCAAAGTAGAAAGCTACAAGGATCATTTGCTTATCAATAAGGTCATTATGACTGGCTTCTGACCCACTGAGGAAGACTCAGACAAGAGAACGTGCATCGTGGGTCTTAAGCTCCTGTTCCTCAGTCAAGAGCAATTTCTTGGACTGAATATATGCCCAGCCCTGTCTGTGTTAGATGCTGGGTGGGCCCCCATAGAAGTGTAAGACAGAACAGGCCACTGGGGGTTTATTTGGAGATGAAAAATAATGGGAAATGAAAAGCTGTGTCCTGAAGCATTAAATTCTATAGAGTGGCCTGTTAGAGCAGTGAGAGGTCAGAGAGAGGAGATGGCAGGGAGGTCTGCAGCCAGTAGGAACCCTTTGTAGAGGCAGAGGAAAGGGAAATGCCATTTTTGAGCACTTCCAGGCACAGTGAAACTATTTTTAATTCTCCCAATACTCCCACAAAGTATTATTATTTAGCTCTCCTTCACCATAAGAAAACAGACTCAGAAATGTTAAATAACCATCCAAAGGCACACAGCTAAAAAGGCCCATGGAACCAGGCCTGCATGCCAAGTCTCCAGGGCCCACAGCACACTCTGTCTACCTACTTTGCCTCCACCAACTCCATTTGTCCTTGTTCTGGAATCCATCCAAGTCTCGTACAGGTGAAAGGGCAGGCTAACAATAATGAAACCTCAAATGAAGCTGAATGTGTCAGCCCAGGAATGCCTAGGGCCGCCTTCTGGATGAAATGGGGCCTAGCCCTTTGTGTGGGAATGAAATTCAGTCAGTCTGCTTGCTTTAGTAGACCAGGAAGAGCTCTTAACTGTCGATTATTTTCATCCAGCTGAAATCTGCCTTCCTGGGACTCCACCCTGACTTTCATCTCCATTCAGAGCAGTAAGTCTTCCCCTTCTTGGACATGACAGCCCTTCAAGTATTTGAAAACCAGTATTGTGATGTCTTGAAGTCTTCTCTTCTCCAGCCGGAGCTGTAGTTTAGGGCAACACATCTGGCAGGAGCTATGTGTCTGATAGATTAGAGCAGAGACGAGAGAAGGACCAGCGAGAACCGGGAGAAGGCCAATGTCGAGATCCAGATGAGAAGACAAAACCTGACCTTAGGCAGTAGGAAGAGAAATGGGGATGAGGGATAGATTCAGGATACATGACGGTGAGAAATCTTGTGACTGGACAGATATGTGAGGTAGGAGGAAGGGGGGGACTCAAGGATGAATGAATTTACTTTCCCCCTCTACTTTGTTGCTTATTTTTCTTTGTTCTTCATTCTAGAGTTCCCTATGAAACTTAAGTAGGCTTTTCTCTCATGAGCTTTTTTGGTATTTGCCACGGCTCTTGGCTGCAAGCAGTAGAAACGCAACTTAAAAAAAGATGTTTTGGTTCACGCATGGAAAGAGCAGGGATGACACTGAGCTGCATTCTGAGGCTCAGACAATGCCGTCGGAATCTGGTCTCCCTTCCTATCAGAGCTCCACTTTCCTTTGGCCTGTTTTACTCAGACTTTGCCTCTGTGGTGGCAAGGGTTGGCCACAAAAGCTCCAGGCATGCGTCCTATTCTCCTAGCAACAGGACAAGACCTCGTTCCGTACAGTTGTGATAAAAAGCATTAAAAACAAGTCCTGTTCACTGCATTTGGCCTGGGGCGAATCACATGCACACTAGGATGCCAGGTCCGGATCCCCTGGCCAAACCTGAAGATGGAGTTGGACTCAACCTCAGCCCCTGCCAATAGCGTGGTGGGATGGCTCCCAAGGAAAATGAGGGTGGAATCCCTGGAATAGAAGAGCATGGGTGCTGAGTAGAGGGAGCCAGGAGCACGTCTTCTGAGCACTTCGCTTCCCCACACTGTTACTGAGGAATTGTACAAGCCCTTTATAGTCTTAGGTGCAAAGCAGCAGACAATGCTTGAACGGATAGAACGGAAAGTGTGTTTTTCTATCCATCGTCATTGTCATAATCATGAACAGCAAGTGGTCATTTTTACTCACTGGCTTGCTGGTGTGTTGGTGAGCAAGTCTTCAGGGGCCGTCAAGAGACTATCCAGCTGGCTTTGGGAGCACAGCTGCTTGTGCTGGGCCATTTTCCAAGAGACTGCCTTTGTCCTAAGGCGCCTCTGTTGCATGGGGGAGCGATCCTCGGTACCTTGAGCTACAGTGACCCCTTCCTGGTGACCCCATGGACTGTTAGTAGCATTTGCTGTCAGTTGTTGGGTGTAGAGCTAGCATTCAATGGTGTCCCATAGAAAATAAATGGCTGTATGAGGGATTCTGACAGCCTTGAGTCAAGCCAAATAAGATAAATGTACTTTATCTTGTCTCACAATAAGACCTGAATTGTGTATTTCCCTTTCTCTCTAAGGTAAAGATTCCTAGAGAATTTGCCAGGTGTTTAGAAGAATGAGATATACCCACCTGGAAATGATAGATCTGGCTTACTTTTTCTGTCTGGTTGATGCATCAATGCATTGTCCTCCTTGCTTCAACGTGAGGATTTTTTAAAAAAATTTCCATCTCTCTTTTATTCCTCTACCCACAAACTGTTTATCCAATCAATATTTACTGAGTGGTATGCTATATTCCAGTTACTAAACCTCTTTGCATGTAATTCTGCAGAGCAAGAGCAAGGTCTTCATGTTTGTTCAGGAACAGGTCATTGGGAAGAGCCATCAGATATATTTTTATTGGTTTCACTTTCAAACGAGCTTCCCTAAGACAGCAAATGCAATACTGGTAGCAGTGGGAAAGGCAAGCCAAAGGAAGCATTGCCAGGTGAGAATTAGAAAAGCAGCAGCAGCCATTTTACTTCCTTCTCTGGAGCACCTTCTGTCACTTGGGCTGTGGTGACAAGAGGCCTGTTTCTAATGCGAGAAGGAGAAACCAATACCCAGCTCCCCAGCTCTGGACCTTCTAGATGAGACATATCCTCATTTACTCCAAGCTCTTCAAACTGGTTTTATCCCCACAGGCTGAAGATTCAAACAATTAATTTTTTTTCCATTATGGTTTATTACAAAATATTGAATATAGTTCCCTGTACTATACAGTAGGACCTTGTTGTTTATCTGTTTTATATATAGTAGTTTGTATCTGCTCATCACAAACTCCCAACTTATCCCCCTCACCCCCTTTCTCCTTTGGTAGCTATAAGTTTGTTCTCTATGTCTGTGAGTCTATTTCTGTTTCATCAGTAAGTTCATTTGTTTCATATTTTAGCTTCCACATGTATGTGATATCACATGGTATTTGTTTCTGACTTATTTCACTCAGAATGATAATCTCTAGGTCCATCCGTGTTGCTACAAATGGCATTATTTCATTCTTTTTTATGGCTGAGTAATATTCCATTGTATATATGTACCACATCTTCTTATCCATTCATCTGTCGATGGACATTAGGTTGCTTCCATGTCTTGGCTATTGTAAATAATGCTGCTTTGAACCTTGGGGTGCAAGTATCTTTTCAAATTACAGTTTTGTCTGGATATATGCCCAGGAGTGGGATTGCTGTATCATATGGCAACTCTATTCTTAGTTTTTGAAGGAACTTGCATACTGTTTTCCATAGTGGCTACACCAATTTACATTCCCACCAACATGTCAGGAGGATTCCCCTTTCTCCACACCTTCCCCAGTGTTTGTTACTTGTGGGTTTTTAAATGATGGCCATTCTGATTGGTGTGAGTTGATACCTCATTGTAGTTTTGATTTACATTTCTCTAATAATTAGTTATGTTAAGCACATTTTCATGTGCCTATTGGCCATCTGTATATCTTCTTTGGAGAAATGTCTATTTAGGTCTTCTGCCCATTGTTTGATTGGGTTGTGTGTTTTTTTGTTATTGAGATTGTATGAGCTGTTTGTATATTTTGGAAATTAAGCCCTTGTTGGTCACAAATATTTTCTCTCAGTCTGTAGGTTGTCTTTTCGTTTTGTTGATGGTTTCCTTTGCTGTGTAAAAGCTTATAAGTTTGATTAGGTCCCATTTGTTTATTTTTGCTTTTATTTCTATTGCATTGGGAGACTGACCTAAGAAAACATTGGTACAACTTATGTCAGAGAATGTTTTCCCTATGTTCTCTTCTAGGAGTTTTATGGTGTCGTGTCTTGTATTTCAAACAGTTCATTCTTGAAAGCTTTTCTAACTGTGGCCTGTGGACCACCATGAGAAGAGAGGGCCTCCTCGATCCCAAAATTCATGTCCGTTATTGGTTGGTGTTGCACAGGCCAAGGGTGTCTTACTGGTAACTTCTGGTGGATGTTACTAAAAGTTCCTACGTTAATCCTGTTTAATAGAGTTTGCTTAGAATTCGAATGTGGTGATCTACTCAAAAATCTGCCTGTCACACAGTCCTGGGCAAAGCTGTCAGTTCTCTCTGTCTGTGCTCTTAGCTTTTCTTTTTTTTTTTTTTTTTAATTTAATTTTATTTATTTTTTTATACAGCAGGTTCTTATTAGCTATCCCCTCTATACATATTAGTATATATATATATCAATCCCAATATCCCAGTTCCTCACACCACCAGTGCCCCTGCCACTTTCCCACCTTTGTGTCCATACGTTTCTTCTCTACATCTGTGTCTCAATTTCTGCCCTGCAGACTGGTTCATCTGCACCATTTTTCTAGGTTCCACATATAGGTGTTAATATACAATATTTGTTTTTTCTCTTTCTGAGTTACTTCACTCTGTACGACAATCTCTAGATCCATCCATGTCTCTACAAATAACCCAATTTCGTTACTTTTTATGGCTGAGTAATATTCCATTGTATATATGCACCACTTCTTCTTTATCCATTCTTCTGTCGATGAGCATTTAGGTTGGTTCCATGGCCTGGCTATCGTAAATAGTGCTGCAGTGAACATTGGGGTGCATGTGTCTTTTTGAATTATGGTTTTCTCTGGGTATATGCCCAGTAGTGGGATTGCTGGGTCACATGGTAATTCTATTTTTAGTTTTTTAAGGAACCTCCATACTGTTCTCCATAGTGGCTGCATCAATTTACATTCCCACCAACAGTGCAAGAGGGTTCCCTTTTCTCCACACCCTCTCCAGAATTTGTTGTTTGTAGAGTTTCTGATGATGCCCATTCTAACTGGTGTGAGGTGATACCTCATTGTAGTTTTGATTTGCATTTCTCTAATGATTAGTGATGTTCAGCAGCTTTTCATGTGCTTCTTGGCCATCTGTGTGTCTTCTTTGGAGAAAAGTCTGTTTAGGTCTTCTGCCCATTTTTGGATTGGGTTACTTGTTTTTTTAATATTGAGCTGCATGAGCTGTGTATATAGTTTGGAGATTAATCCTTTGTCCATTGATTCATTTGCAAATATTTTCTCCCATTCAGAGAGTTGTCTTTTCGTCTTGTTTATGGTTTCCTTTGTTGTGCAAAAGCTTTTAAGTATCATTAGGTCCCGTTTGGTTTTTTTTGTTTCCATTACTATAGGAGGTGAGTCAAAAAAGATCTCGCTGTGATTTATGTCAAAGATTGTTCTTCCTATGTTTTCCTCTAAGAGTTTTATAGTTTCCAGTCTTAAATTTAGGTCTCTAATCCATTTTGAGTTTATTTTTGTGTACAGTGTTAGGGAGTGTTCTAATCTCATTCTTTTACATGTAGCTGTACAGTTTTCCCAGCACCACTTATTGAAGAGACTGTCTTTTCTCCATTGTATATCCTTGCCTCCTTTGGCATAGATTAGTTGACTGTAGGTGTGTGGGTTTATCTCTGGGCTTTCAATCCTGTTCCATTGATCTATATTTCTGTTTTTGTGCCAGTACCATATTGTCTTGATTACTGTAGCTTTGTAGTATAGTCTGAAGTCAGGGAGTCTGATTCCTCCAGCTCTGTTTCTTTCCCTCAAGACTGCTTTGGCTATTCGGGGTCTTTTGTGTCTCCATAAACATTTTAAGATTTTTTATTCTAGTTCTGTGAAAAATGCCATTGGTAGTTTGATAGGGATTGCATTGAATGTGTAGATTGCTTTGGGTAGTATAGTCATTTTCACAATATTGATTGTTCCAATCCGAGAACATGGTGTATCTCTCCATCTGTTTGTATCATCTTTAAATTCTTTCAGCAGTGTCTCATAGTTTTCTGTATATAGGTGTTTTGTCTCCTTAGGTAGTTTTATTCCTAGGTATTTTATTCTTTTTGTTTCAGTGGTAATGGGAGTGTTTCCTTAATTTCTCTTTCAGATTTTTCATCATTAGTGTATAGGAATGCAAGAGATTTCTGTGCATTAATTTTGTGTCCTGCAGCTTTACCAAATTTACTGATTAGCTCTAGTAGTTTTCTGTTGGCATATTATGGATACTCTATGTATAGTATCATGTCATCTGCAAACAGTGACAGTTTTACTTCTTCTTTAATGATTTGTATTCCTTTTATTTCTTTTTCTTCTCTGATTGTCCTGGCTAGGACTTCCAAAACTATGTTGAATAATAGTGGCAGGAGTGGATGGACATCCTTGTCTTGTTCCTGATCTTAGAGGAAATGCTTTCAGTTTTTCACCATTGATAATGATGTTTGCTGTGGGTTTGTTGTAGATGGCGTCTATTATGTTGAGGTAGGTTCCCTCTATGCCCTCTTTCTGGAGAGTTTTTACTATAAATGGGTGTTGAATCTTGTCAAAAGCTTTTTCTGCATCTATTGAGATAATCATATGGTTTTTCCTTCAATTTGTTTATATGGTGTATCACCTTAATTGATTTGCGTATATTGAAGAATCTTTGCATCCCTGGGATAAATCCCACTTGATCATGGTGTATGATCCTTTTAATATGTTGGTGGATTCTGTTTGCTAGTATTTTGTTGAGGGTTTTTGCATCTATATTCATCAGTGATATTGGGTCTCTAATTTTCTTTTTTTGTAGTATCTTTGTCTGGTTTTGGTATCAGGGTCATGGTGGCCTCATAGAATGAGTTTGGGAATGTTCCTTCCTCTGTAATTGTTTTTTGGAAGAGTTTGAGAAGGATGGGTATTAGCGCTTCTCTAAATGTTTGATAGAAGTTGCATGTGAAACCATCTGTTCTTGGACTTTTGTTTGTTGGAAGATTTTTAATCACAGTTTCAATTTCATTACTTGTGATTGGTCTGTTGATATTTTCTATTTCTTCTTGGTTCAGTCTTGGAAGGTTATACCTTTCTAAGAATTTGTCCATTTCTTCCAGGTTGTCCATTTTAGTGGCATAGAGTTGCTTGTAGTAGTCTCTTAGGATGGTTTGTATTTCTGCGGTGTCTGTTGTAACTTCTTTTTCATTTCTAATTTTATTGATTTGAGTCTTCTCCCTCTTTTTCTTGATGAGTCTGGCTAGTGATTTATCAATTCTGTTTATCTTCTCAAAGAACCAGCTTTTAGTTTTATTGATCCTTGCTATTGTTTTCTTTGTCTCTATTTCATTTATTTCTGCTCTGATCTTTATGATTTCTTTCCTTCTGCCAATTTTGGGTTTTGTTTGTTCTTCTTTCTCTAATTCCTTTAGGTGTAAGGTTAGATTGTTTATTTGAGATTTTTCTTGTTTCTTGAGGTAGGCTTGTATTGCTATAAACTTCTCTCTTAGAATTGCTTTTGCTGCATCCCATAGGTTTTGGATCATCGTGTTTTCATTGTCATTTGTCTCTAGGTATTTTTTGATTTCCTCTTTGATTTCTTCAGTGATCTCTTGGTTATTTAGTAACGTATTATTTAGCCTCCATGTGTTTGTGTTTCTTTGCGTTTTTTTCCCTGTAATAGATTTCTGATCTCATAGCGTTGTGGTCAGAAAAGATGCTTGATATGATTTCAGTTTTCTTAAATTTAGTAAGGCTTGATTTGTGATCCATGTTGTGATCTATCCTGGAGAATATTCTGTGTGCACTTGAGAAGAAAGTGTAATCTGTTTTTGGATGGAATGTCCTATAAATATCAGTTAAATCTAGCTGGTCTGTTTTGTCATTTAAAGCTTGTGTTTCCTTATTAATTTTCATTTTGGATGAACTATGCTTTGGTGTTAATGTGGTGTTAAAAAGTCCCACAGTATTATTGTGTTACTGTTGATTTTCTCTCTTATAGGTGTTAGCAGTTGCCTTATAGCAGTTGCCTTCCTTGTCTCTTGTAACATTCTTTATTTTAAAGTCTATTTTATCTGATATGAGTATTGCTACTCCAGCTTTCTTTTGATTTCCATTTGCATGGAATATCTTTTTCCATCCCCTTACTTTCAGTCTGTATGTGTCCCTAGGTCTGAATTTGTTCTGTTGTAGACAGCATATATATGGGTCTTGTTTTTGTCTCCATTCAGCGAGCCTGTGTCTTTTGGTTGGAGTTTTTATCCATTCACGTTTAAGCTAATTATCAATGTGTCTGTTCCTAATACCATTTTCTTAATTGTTATGGGTTTGTTTTTGTAGATCCTTTTCTTCTGTAGAGTTTCCCACTTAGAGAAGTTTCTTTAGCATCTTTTGTAGAGCTGGTTTGGTAGTGCTGAATTCTCTTAGTTTTTGCTTGTCTGTAAAGCTTTTGATTTCTCTGTCAAATCTGAATGAGATCCTTGAAGGGTAGAGTAATCATTGTTGTATGTTCTTCCCCTCATCACTTTAAATATGTCTTGCCACTCCCTTCTGGCTTGTAGAGTTTCTGTTGAGAAATCAGCTGTTAACCTTATGGGCATTCCCTTGTATGTTATTTGTCGTTTTTCCCTTGTTGCTTTCAGTAATTTTTCTTTGTCTTTATTTTTTGTCAGTTTGATTACTAGATGTCTCGGCGTGTTTCTCCTTAGGTTTATCCTCCTGGGACTCTCTGCACTTCCTGGACTTGGGTGGCTATTTCCATTCCCATGTTAGGGAAGTTTCTGACTATAATCCCTTCAAATATTTTCTTGGGTCCTTTCTCTCTTCTCCTTCGGGGACCCCTAAAATGCAAATGTGGCTGTGTTTAATGTTGTCCCTGAGGTCTCTTAGGCTGTCTTCATTTCTTTTCATTCTTTTTTCTTTATTCTGTTCTGCAGCAGTGAATTCCACCATTCTGTCTTCCAGGTCACTTATCCGTTCTTCTGCCTCAGTTATTCTGCTATTGATCCGTTTTAGTTTATTTTTCATTTCAGTTATTGTATAGTTCATTCTGTTTGTTCTTTAATTTTTCTAGGTGTTTGTTCTTTAATTCTTCTAGGTCTTTGTTAAACATTTCTTGCATCTTCCCAATCTTTGCCTCCACTCTTTTTCTGAGTTCCTGGATCATCTTTACTACCATTATTCTGAATTCTTTTTCTGGAAGGTCGCCTGTCTCCACTTCATTTAGTTGTTTTTCCTGGGTTTTATCTTGTTCCTTCATCTGGTAGATAGTCCTCTGCCTTTTCATTTTGTCTATTTTTCTTTGAATGTGGTTTCTGTTGCACAGGCTGCAGGGTTGTAGTTCTTGCTTCTGCTGTCTGCCCTCTGTGTGCTCTTAGCTTTTTGAAGGATGCTTTTTGGGTATCCCAAAGTGTCTCAAGCTGGTTGTGGTTTTCAGTTACTGCTATACTTGTATTAATGGAAGTTTGTAGAATTACTGTTATGTTTAAATTGGGTGGAAATTCTGTTCTTACATAATGGTTGTGTTGTTGAGATTTTAATGTCTTTTTAGCTTCTTTTGAGTTCTTTGTTGTTCACCAAGCATTTTTCTCCTTTGGAAAGTGGGACTGGGTGGGGAAGTCATATGAAGTTGTGGTTGAATACAGATCTAGTCTAGAAGACTCTGCCACTTGTTGGCTTTGTAACCTTTGGAAAGTTATTTAGCCTACAAGGTGGTACAAAGTGGAGGCAGTGGTAGTACCCCATCAGCTGGAATATGATATAAAATAATTCATTTAAATGCTGAGTATGATGCCTGGCACATAATTGGTGGTGGAAAAGTGATTGTGGTGAGTAGTTACTTTTATATTTAACTGCCATTTAAAAAAACATTGAGAACTCTTGCTGAAGTTGACTTTAGATTTTATGCTTTCTGTTAGTCCTTTAATTAGTTTCATTTGGTTAAATTTCAATGCTAATGAGACCAATGTCACTGTATCCCTCAAACCACATACCCATCCTTAACCATTTATCCCGTAGGGGATAAGTATTGATATGAAGAGAAGGAAAGGGGAGGATTTGGTGATGTCACGTATGGCACTCAGTAAGTGCTGGGTAAACAAAGCCATTCCCACTTAGTGCTATTCCTACTCCAACGTCTGGCCTGGTGTTGGTAATGAATGGTCATCTTTACAGAATGCTCTATGGGCCACAGAATTTGTATTCTACTCTCTGTGTTAAATGTTTTCTATTTATTGTCTTATTTAATTTTCACAGTGACCCTAAGAGATAGGGAACATTAATGTCCCTATTTTACACTAGCAAAGACTGAGGTTTAGAATTGTGAAGTGATTGGACTGTATAGCCAGTAACTGGTAGATCTGGACTTTGAATGTAAGCAGCAGATAAGCACAAATCTGTTACCCCTGACAAACAGTTTAAAAGAGCAAGTCCTAGTGATGGTGGATCCATTGTGTCACACAGATAGGAGGGACAAAAATTATATCTGATAGTGTAGAACCAGCTTGGGCAGTGTTTTGGGGGTGTGGGCACGTAGCTCTGTTTTGTGTGTCCCCACATGTGCGCATCCAAGGAACAAGCAGGTAGGAGGGGTTTAGATGTTCCAGGCTACTTGGAAGATACCTCTGGGAATGACAAAGATTAGGTGTGAATTCAGGTGCAGTTGAAAAATGAGTAACAGATTTAAGTGAATTTGACCATGAATCTATTTCTCCAACACTTCCATTTTGTGCTGATTTTGATCCAAAGTGTGATGTGGCCAAGTACTAATGCAGCTGTGTGTCAGAGGGAGAAGTGAGATTGCTTTGTCTAATTATTGCTCTATTTATGCCTTTAATTTATAAGTTGAAAAAAATTTCCTTTCTGTGCTTTCTTGGTAAGGCCTGGATAATGGTAATAACGGACACCCGTGGAAAAATTCTGGGAACCCAAGTGACTCTGTATTCTCTCTTAATTCTCTAGGGACACATAAATTGAATTGGCTCATCAGTGAACAGAATTGATTGCAAAATCACGTCTTAGTGCAGAGGGAGCATATGAAAGCTTTCCTTACCCTCCTTTGATTTAATTAAATTGTACTCCCATCACAGCTTCTGGGTGAGGACTCATAGAATTGCAGTGCCCTGTGATTTGTATCAAAGACCTACTTTCCTGCACTGGTGTTTATCTTCAGAATCGAGCCCTGTGGTTCAAAGAATATGAAGTGTTACTTCTGTGTTAGATGCCAGCTGGTCACGTGGGTTAGTGGTGAATGCTTCAGGCTGGAATCAAAGGCCATTCCCAGTTTCATTTTCTCTCTGACTCGTGGCAGATTCTTTCTTCCAGTGACTCACCTTCCCTAGCTGCACACGACATCTCATCACCTTTAGCGTCATCATCATCATCGTCATCATCATGTCTTAGTATCACGTGGTTAGTGGTTAATAGCTTGGGCTTTGGAGACAGACTGTAGGAGTTTCTGTCTGGATTCTGCCCAGTTCCAGCTGCCTGACCTTGGGCAAGTGACCTAACTTTTCTAATGCCTCAGTTTTGTCATCTATATGTCAGGAATAATTAGGTTGGTGTGAGGACTAAACAAGATAAATGCATATAGAGTGCTCAGAGTGGTGTCTGACACATAATAAGGCTTTTGTCACCATCGTTTGTATTAATCCATTATTGCTGTTGTAATTATTTTATAATGAGTCTCAGATGGACCCTGATAACATAAAGTAAACGTATGTAATTTGTATTCTCTGGAAACATGCACTTGAAAATAAGTGTTCATTGGTATGGGTATTTAACAAATTCTCATGCACAGTGTTCAGCAGAAACTAGTGCATCCCTGAATGAAAGTACTATAGAAAGCCAGAGGGCTCAGAGACTTGCATGTGGCCAGGTCTTAGAGTACTCTGGCTAAGCAGGATGGTTAGACTTTAGCTTAAGTTGGGTTGGCTGATTTATTGACTGATTGACTGATTTATTGACTGATTTATTGACTGTGTATTGACTGACTTATTGACTGATTATTGACTGATTTATTCTTCCTAGGAGCCATAATTCAGGAATTTTTGAGTGACTCATGTCCCCTTGAGTTGATCCTGGAGATTTGAGTTCTATCCTTTTAAGACAAAGGCTCTTGAGAGGCTTACTTGAAGGCATACAAACCTAAGATAAGTCTACTAATCAATCCTAAGACAGAAGCCACTGCCAAAGAGACCTTTTATTTTAGGGAATTTCCCTTGTCTCTGAACCTCAGTCTGACATTAGTGGGCAACTATGAGATCTAAAGAAGGTTTCCCCAGAACAGACTGAGCATTTCCAAAGGGCGAATCGCATGCCCTCTGCTTCTGCCAGAATGGAAGGTATTTCCAAACCATAGACTACTGGTATGGCTTGGTAGTTGTGTGCATTTGCCACTGCCTGGAAAAGTAAATGACAGTTGGAACATCCCTACAACGGCAAGATACACTAGTACACCACCTTCCAGCTTTGTGTCCTTGGACAAACTGTATAACCTCTCTGGGCCTCAGGTTCCACAACTGTAAAATGGGAATAACACTAGTACCTAACCCACAAGGTTGTTAAAAAGATTTGATGATGTCACGTATGGCACTTGGTAAGTGCTGGGTAAACAAAGCCATTGCCCCTTAGTGCTGTTCCCACGCCAGCATCTGGCCCGTGTGATGGTGAGGCTGCTCCCCCACCCCGGGCCTTCCTTGTTGGGCCATGTAGTCACGCAGTCCTGGCAGGCATGGTTTGTTAGCTTCATTTCAAACTCATTATCCTTGGCTCATTTACCCAAACCAGACAGAGATTAATGGCCTGGCCTCGGAGGATCGGGCGGCACATGTTCCTGGTGCCTTTTGGCTCATTGATATCGCCTCTCTGAGTTGGGGAATGCCTGGGTGTTCCGGGCCTGGGCCTCCTGAGCCCCAGGAAACATTAAAAGAAAGTAATTTGGTGCAAATTCACCTCCTAGTTAAGGAGGGCTGAAAGCCCTGTATTTTGTTTGTTTCTTCTGGAGTTTGCCATTTAGAAACAGGAGCAGGTTTCTCTGTGATAGGATGTTTGAATTTAATGGGAGACATGAAGTGAGCAGGGATGCCTGGAAAAAATACTTGCCCAAATATTGTCTCTTTCCCTGTGTTTCCCTCACCTACCTGTCCAATTTTAGTGTGTGCCATTGACCATGACTGGCTGGTCCTCGCTATTACGAGGTTATTACTCACTTTGCTCTGCAGGATTGTGCCGCCTCTCTCTTTGCCACATCGTCATCTCCTGCCCTTCTCTGTTGTGCACTAGTTGCCAAGCGCACTGGCCTTCCTCCCTCCAAAAGGCCATACCAGGCTCACAGTCTTTTGACTCCTTTTATGCATATAAACTGATGCCTTTTCATTCATCAGACAATAATGCTTGAAGTACAGAAACCCCTTTATTCTCATCTTTCTGACCTTCAGTAAGTGCCTGTGTGTCTTTGTAGTCTTCTTCAGGAAATGAATAATGATCATAAAATGGAGTGGTTTGTTAAATTATCTGTTTGATAATTCAAAGACCTTCTTGGCTGACTCCTTCAGTTTATAGATGGGGCAGTAGAGACCCGCAGAGGGTGAGAGACTTACCCAGTGACACAAGGCAGTCGGGGTGCCATGTTGTAACTATTGCCCAGCTCTTGACCAGCATCTCACCCATATTTCCTAGCAGGTAAAAAGTCCCCTTAGGGGGCTTCCCTGGTGGCACCGTGGTTGAGAGTCTGCCTGCCGATGCAGGGGACATGGGTTCGTGCCCTGGTCTGGGAAGATCCCACATGCCGCGGAGCGGCTGGGCCCGTGAGCCATGGCCGCTGAGCCTGCACGTCCGGAGTCTGTTCTCTGCAACAGGAGAGGCCACAACAGTGCGAGGCCCGCATGCCGCAAAAAAAAAAAAAAAAAAGTCCCCTTAGGGTGTCATGACTCTTTTTTCAGAGCTGCTTGGCTCTGTTCCTCAAAGGGTTAAATAAGTGGCTCTCAACCAACAGTGGCCATCACAATCATTTGGAATATCCTTTTTTTTTTTTTTTAAGTTATGACCAGTTTCATGCTATGCCTTTTCGTATCTACAGAATCATAAGCACCAAAGAAAATTTGGGCACTGTGATTTTTTTTCTAAAGCAGAGGCTTTATTATCTTATTTAATAATGTCAGCATTTCAGGGATTCGCAAATTGTGGCCCACAGGCCAAATCCAGCTCACCACCTACTTTTGTATGGCCCATGAGCTCAACATGGTATTTACAGATGAACATTTGCAATTGACTTGATGATGAGAATCATTTTGAACTCCATTTAAGCTAAATGTGAGCCTTCCTCTATAAAAAATTCTATTCTTCTGATTAGTCAATCTGTATTTCAAAAAATTGTACTCCTTGGAAAAGATACTCTGAGTGGTTGTACTGACCACTCTTGCCTGAGAACCAGCTCTTTAACCCCTGGATGAACCAAGCCAAGCATCTCTGAAAAGAGCCTTTGAAACCCTAAGATTGATTTTCACCTGCTAGGAATATTATACCTGTATCTCGAAAACTTACTATATTTTGAAGTTTGTCAAGAAAAAATTGTGGAAATTTGTCTTCTCTCTTGTTTTACAAGTACCGGTATAATATCATTGATTTGACTTTTGCGTCCTGGCCTGCAAAACCTAAAATATTTACCAGCCTGTCCTTTACAAGAAAAAGCTTGCTGACTCTTTCAGTGTGTCATCATTGTTTTTTATTGGGGTACATTCCCTTTTATGAATTCTATAAATCATTAAAGGATTTTCTTGTAAAAGTAATATATTCTCCTTTTATAACATTCAAATTCATGGAAGTATATGAAGTAAAAAACGATTGGTCTCATTTCCCAGTGTTAGTACTTAAGAGTTTGTAATGTATCTCTGTCCAGACTTTGCCACATACTAGCTGTGAGACCTTAGTTAACCTCTCTAAGCCTCTCAAATTCTCCATCTGTAAAACAGTGATAATAACTGTTCCTACCCAACAGAATTGTTGCATAGATAATTTGAGATAATTCATGTGAATTGCTTAGCACGTTGCCTGGTGTGCAGTCAATGCTTAATGATTTGTAACTAATTACATTTTTTTCTTCCTTTTTATTTTATTTTAATTTTTTAAAAATATTTATTTATTTATTTTTGGCTGTGTTAGGTTTTCGTTTCTGTGCGAGGGCTTTCTCTAGTTGCGGCAAGCGGGGGCCACTCTTCATCGCGGTGCGTGGGCCTCTCACTATCACGGCCTCTCCTGTTGCGGAGCACAGGCTCCAGACGTGCAGGCTCAGTAGTTGTGGCTCACGGGCCTAGTTGCTCCGCGGCATGTGGGATCCTCCCAGACCAGGGCTCGAACCCGTGTCCCCAGCATTAGCAGGCAGATTCTAAACCATTGCGCCACCAGGGAAGCCCTTTAGTTTATATACAAACATACGTTTGGGTTTTTTTAAAAGGAGGAATATGGTTGTTTTTTTTTTTTTTTTTTTTTTTTTTTTTTTTTTTACAATAAAGTTCCAGAGGTGATTCTGATGTGCACACACTTAAGAGCTGAAGTAAATACTGGGAAGTAGGTAATTATAGAAGGGACTTCTATTTGGGGGCCAGAATTGCCTTCCATTGTCTAGCACAAACCAGGGAAAAGGAGAAGGTAATGGTTTTCTTCAGCGAACCTGTAGGGTAGTATAAAATTCACACAAATAAATGTTATTTCTGTTTTCCAGGTCTACAACTCGAACAAAGACAGCCAGAGCGAAGGGAGTAAGTATGTTGCTTGGATCCTTTTCTACAGGTGGGGGTGGGCTTGGGCCTGGAGAAGTTGCTATTCTGGGGAAGAACCACCAGGAGGTGCTGTGGGCATGTTGGGTTGCCCCATTCCCCCAGTGCAGCCGAGCTACTTCCGCTCCAGCTTACGGCGTCAGTGACTCCAGGACGGTCAGTGAGCCTGACTGGCAAGGCCGTGATGACATCTTGCACTGTATAACCCTTCACACTGTACAAAGAATTTTTGTGTACATTATCTCAGTTAATCCTTTGTTGTCTTAAGAATGTAGCTCCAGTCACCACTTAAAAGTCACTTAATCCATTAACACCCAGCTCCCCCAGCGCCCTGTCCTGTGGGAAGCCAGAATTGACTTTACCTCCCTCACAGTCTCACTCCAAGGACTGGAGAGCTAGAACCATCTTAGTGATCGCTTAGTAACTAACTCTGTGTTCCTTGTTGCCACTTTGGGGAGTTAAGAGTGTAGATGAAGAACTCTGTAATAATATTCCTCTTTGCTGGGAATGACCCTGGGCGGCCTCTGTAGAATATACAGCACATTTCCCCCGCTTCTGGCTCTGAGCACTCTGGTTAATCATGATTTCCAAGGGTACCTGTAACCTTGTAAAGATGATGGGATTAAAATGAAACCGCTGTTGCTAGAGTGTTTGGGCTGATGTATCTCCTTGGTGCACAGGGGAAAAAACAAATTCCTGCCACGTTGTTACCAGAGTACAAAGGAAATTCTGTCCCCTTGCCTCAGATTTGCTTTGTAAAATCCACTTGGAAAAAAAATTCCAAGATAGCCCTACCGTGAATTCCAGTACTGTCAGTAAAACAGTACCTCTTCATGTGGACAAAAGGATGAGCCGTTTTATGTGTGTGTGAAATTTATAGGACAGAGATTTGCTTTCTTTCATTCATTCCAAAATACAGATTCTACCAGAAGTTTAAATAAAATATTAAGTAATTTGGAATGGTTGCTATTGGTAGGTTAAGAGGCCTTTAGGAGAGGAAAAAGTGTTTCTTTTTTTTCCTTCAGGAATTGAACAAGGAGAAATTTTTTTCAAGTAAATATTCAAGGAAACAAGTCATTCCCCCCCACCCCACCCCCGTGTCAGGTGGGATTGTTTTAGACTATCTGAAATCACCTCTGGTTAACTGGGCCTAAAATTACAGTACAATAATAATAATAATAATAATAATAATAATAATAATAATGAAGGAATACAGAAGGCTTCAGTGTAACTCACAGTAAGGTAGAAAGACCTGAAGAACCAAGGTTTGAAAACAGACTGGTTCTGGAGACCCAGGGACCAATGAGAAAGGGTCTTCTGGATGATATTTGCATGATGATAAAGCCCTTAAACTGTTTTTTAGTCCTTGCCTCACTCTTCTGAAGGTCCAGATTCCCAGGAAAGATAGCGTCAAGGTGGTCTAGCTGTGGCCTACCCAGGGGAAGACAACACACCTTGATTGATGGTTTCAACAGTATTCATAAAATGGGAGCAGGGTGGTTTACCAAAGGGAGATCGGGGAAGCCACTGGGACAAGAGAGGATAGATGCCAAGCAGGATGAAATAACTGATGCCCACACCATGCCCTAACCTGGGAGACACTTCTATCATGAAGGACCCAGGAACTGTGGGGGATGAGATGCATATGAATGGAGAACCAGCACCCCCTTCACCCCACACCAGAAGTTTGCCTATAACTTTTGACCTTACGAACCTGCTTCTGTCTCCTTGAGATAGGTGCCACTAGATTTGAAAGACAACCATGACTCTGCTGGTGGGCGTGGCAGCTGGTTGTACTGTTTTGTAAGGTCTTTGGAGCATATGTATTGGAAGCCTTTAAAATGTAAATATCCTTTGACCCAGCGATTTGTCCTAAAGAATAGGCTGGAGTGCAAAATTTTTTCTGTAAAAAAGTTCACTGGAGCATTGGTAATAATAGTGAAGAATTGGGAGACCATCTAAATGTTCAATAGGAAGTCCATTAAAAATATCAGAAAGTACTATGTAGCCTTCAAAAAGAACAAGAGAGATCTTGGTATATTTGCTGAAATGGTATCCACAGTATACTGTTCATTGAGTTTTTTAAAATTCAGGTTGTAGAACCATGCATTTATTAAAATAAATTAGTTGACTCATCTAGATACATTGATAGAAAAAAAGTCTGGAAATACATTTATCATAAAACTCTTACTCAGGATAGAGGGCAGATTATTGCAAGACACTGCCTTCTACTTTAAATATTCTGTGTACTTTTCATTGTCGACAAAGAGTATGTATTTTACAATAATGGTGATTAATAGGTAGCATTTATCGACTGCTTACTGTGTTTCAGCGTGTTTTATCCACATTAGCTCATTTAATGCTCAAAGCACTGACTGAGGTAGGTGCTTTTGACCTACTTTGTAGATTAGGAAATTGAGGTTGGTGAACTCAGGAGATATGGTTTAATCTGAGTTCTGTCTGATTCTAACGTCTTTGCTGTTAACCACGAGAATATTCTACCTCCCTAGGAAAAGAACAATACAGAAAGTTCTATCTTGGGAAACACGGACACTTGCAACATTTTGCTTTCGGCATCCGGTTATCCACAGGGTGCAGAGAGTTGGCTGCCTCGAGTCTCTCTGATGATTCTTCAATGGCTTATTACCCTTTTATTTAGGAAGTGGGAAAGAAAAAGATGTGTTAAACATATTGCCCACTTTTCCAGGAGTACTTTTGATAGAAACAGTTTTTCTAGGGTATTGCTATTCTTTTTTTTTAAAAAAATAAATTTATTTATCTTTGGCTATGTTGGGTCTTGCTGCACATGGGCTTTCTTTAGTTTTGGCAAGTTGGGGCTACTCTTCATTGCAGTGCATGGGCTTCTCATTGCGCTGGCTTCTCCTGTTGTGGAACACGGGCTCAAGGTGCACAGGCTTCAGTAGTTGCGGCTTGTGGGCTCTAGAGCACAGGCTCAGTAGTTGTGGCACACGGGCTTGATTGCTCTGCAGCATGTGGGATCTTCCCAAACCAGGGCTCGAACCCATGTCCCCTGCATTGGCAGGTGGATTCTTAACCACTGTGCCACCAGGGAAGTCCTGGGTATTGCACTTCTAAAAGATGTTCTGTTCACTGATTTCCAAGCTGGCAAAACCAGAGGACTGTTCTGGGTTAGTGCTTTCTCCTGTCCTTTGGCAGTAGGAACCCCTCTTCACATCACACAAGCCTTAGCTTTGCTTCCCCTCCCTTCTAGAGCACTTGTCCTTTTCATATTCCTCATGGCAGTGATTTGCAGTTTCACTGTGCCCATTGCCACAGGTGGTGCTATTGCCCAGGGTCTGATTGTTCTGCAACTGTTTATAAGACAGTCAAAACTTTTTTAAAGGTAAGAAGTCAATCTGATAGGAATTTAAGAGCAAGAGCGGGACATTGCCCTTTTCACCTTTAATAGCCATTTCCAAATGTCTAGCATTTTCCTTTCTAGAAAATATTTTGGTGGGAATTTGAATGCCAACATTTTATCACAGAACCAGAATGTTTTCAAGAGACAGGTAGCAAAAGGGAATTCCTTTGGGGACACTTCTGAATTTGTTGCTTTTCTCTTGAAGTTTCTCTCAGGCCTTACAGTGCCTGTGGGGGTATAAGACAGGGCCATAAATAATGTCGGGCAGCTGCTGGTATTTTCCAAATGGCCCAGTTGCCAGGAGAGGATGGCAGCAGATAAATACATGCACATTTCTTTGCAGAGCCTTTTTCCCCCTCCTCTTTCTTCTCTGTTTGGATCTCAGGTACAGTGAGTGAATTAATCATAATCCCCGGTTTGTGGCACATGATCGTCACAGGCCCCTCCCTTTCACCCTTCATTCATTCATTTATTCATTCACTCACTCCCTTTTAGTTCTTTTCCCACCTCCTATTCCCGTCCTCCCCTTCACTGTTCTAATGTGTACCTTTAAAGTGTATTCTTGGACAATGAGTATCTTTTATCTCCCTGTGTTTTTAAGTTACATAAATGTTTGTCTTTCCTACTCTGCCCCCTCAGCATTGTGTTAGGAACCGTCCATATTCCCCTGTCTACCTCCAGACTGAGGCTTCTGTCTGCTGCACACTCCATGGTGTGTAGCACTGCAGAGATGCACTCCACTCCGCGTGCCTCCCAGTCCTCATCACCACTAACAAATACCACAAGGAACGTCTTTGTACATGTCCACCTGTGTGAGAATCTCTTTGGGCTTTACCCTCAAGGAGAGTTGCTGGTTAGCCAGAGGGTGTGTGTGTACTTACTTTGAGGGAAGGCTGTCACCTCGTGACCTAGACTGGCCTTTCCCCAGTCCTCCCAGCCCGACAAGAGTATTTACCCATTCCTGCCAACTCTTCTCATTATATTCAGCTTTCTAATTTTTTGCCAGTCTAATAGATATAAAATGGTAGCTCATTGTTGTCTTAATATGTATTTCCCTAATAATTAATGGGTTTGAGTATCTCTTCATATGCCTGCTTACTGGGTGTCCTCTTCTGCTTTTTGCCTATTTGTGTCCTTTGCCCATTCTTCTATTGCAGTTACCTTTTTTTTTTTTTTTTTTACTGCTGACTTGTAAAGTTCCTTCTGTATTCTAGATATTAGTTCCTTGTTAATTGTAGATTTATTTATTTATTTATTTATTTATTTATGGCTGTGTTGGGTCTTTGTTGCTGTACGTGGGCTTTCTCTAGTTGCGGCAAGCAGGGCCTACTCTTCGTTGTGGTCCACGGGCTTCTCACTGCGGTGGCTTCTCTTGTTGTGGAGCACAGGCTCTAGGTGCGCAGGCTTCAGTAGTTGTGGCATGTGGACTCAGTAGTTGTGGCTCACGAGCTCTAGAGTGCAGGCTCAGTAGTAGTGGTGCGCAGGCTTAGTTGCTCCATGGCATGTGGGATCTTCCCGGACCAGGGATCAAACCCGTGTCCCCTGCATTGGCAGGCAGATTCTTAACTTCTGTGTCACCAGAGTAGCCCCTATCTGTACGTCTTGTTTGGAGAAATGTCTATTTGGAAATGTTCTAACTTCATTGGTTTACATACAGCTGGGAAAATTGACACTTTTATAATACTAAGTCACTTCCTCCAAGAGCTTTGAATGTCTTTCCATTTATTCAGACCTTTACTTTTCTGCCTAGAATTCTTCTGTTTTCTTTTTTTTTTTTTAACATCTTTATTGGAGTATAATTGTTTTACAATAGTGTGTTAGTTTTTCCTTTACAACAAACTGAATCAGTTATACGTATACATATGTTCCCATATCTCTTCCCTCTTGCATCACCCTCTCTCCCACCCTCCCTATCCCACCCCTCTAGGTGGTCACAAAGCACAGAGGTGATCTCCCTGTGCTATGCAGCAGCTTCCCACTAGCTATCTAATTTACATTTGATAGTGTATATATGTCCCTGCCACTCTCTCACTTCGTCACAGCCCACCCTTCCTCCTCCCCATATCCTCAAGTCCATGCTCGAGTAAGTCTGTGTTTTATTCCCGTCCTACCACTAATCTCTTCATGACATTTTTTTCCCTTAGAGTCCATATATATGTGTTAGCATATGGTATTTGTTTTTCTCCTTCTGACTTACTTCACTCTGTATGACAGACTCCAGGTCCATCCACCTCATTATAAATAACTCAGTTTCATTTCTTTTTATGGCTGAGTAATATTTCTATTTTCTTGGTTAGGTTAATCCCTACATACTAAATTCAAAAACCAATCTGCTATTTTTGGCAGTCATATGAGCCGCTCAATCGTGGATCCGGCTGCCATCAGGAACCTTCCCTGGGTTTGTTCCTGGAATGTCAGGGATATACATCAGTGACACTGAGTTTTCTCTAGTTGGTCAAATTCTTACCCAGTAGTGGAGGGAAGGGAAAAGATAGGAGTAAGAGTAGATAGAGAAGAAGAAAGTCTGGTTTGTTGCTTCCTAAGCTTCTTTACTGAGAAGGTGATCACACCAGTGTCAGTCATTCTAAATGGCAAATGACTGTCACTGATTTTCCCCTTTATTTTTACAAAGAACAGGACTCTGCCCTGGGCAGGGACCCCTCCTCTTCCCATCTTACCCTTTGCCACCTTAATGTGTATCTCCTGAGTCTACATGTCCTGTTTCTTGCTTTACGTTGGCTGCAGTTGTGAGATTTACTCCCCAAAGGCTCTATGAGAATTGGTTCATTCTCCTTTGAAATGAGCCCAGGTCAGAAGCAGAAGGGGGAGCTAGGAAGGGACCTATTCTCAGCCCTGCTGCTGTTGTCCTGCAGTCCCACCTGAGAGACAGCTGGGAAGCTGAGAACTTGTCAGAGAGGGTACACAGTCCGGTGCATGAGAGCAGGGGAAAGGCAGGCTTTTCTAGTGTGAGTTCATCTTTACCAAGTTTGAAGTTTTAAATAATAAATGTCACCGCCAACTTAGCTCTGAAAAGATTAGCTTGTTTATAGAAATGCTGCTCTTCCGCTGCTTTGCCAGCTGTTTGGAGACTGACAGACTGAGACAGAGAGGGATGTCTCCTAATCTTGGCTTCTAGTGCCACTTCCCTTACTGTGAGTATTAACTCGAATTCCATGGGTCAGTCGGGTCATTTAAAAGGAATATGCCCGAGTTGCCTTAGGTGTGCCTTGTCACACACTGTTGGCCCCAGCGGGCTTTTCAGAAGAATATTGCAGCCATTTTCTCTGCTTCCCACTCTTGTTGAACATGTTCTTTGCATCGACCTGAACCTCTCACTAGACTTAACTGTAGGAGTCCAGGCTTCATTCAACTAATACCTCTTGGAATTCTTAAGGGGCATGGCCCTGGGTGACATGAGTACTGAGGGGTGAGGACACCAACCAGCAGTACAGTTGCCTCTACCTTTATGGCCTGCTGATGAAGTTAAGACCCCTGGGAGATGATAGACCGATGGCCCATCACACGTGTGTGGGTGTGTAGTACCCGTGCTCTCTGCAGATGCACTCACGTGCAGACAGGTGCCCACAACCAATTGGAATGGGCCTCCATCTAGGCTAGAAAGGCTTAAAAAGTCTCTCCAGAAGAAGGAAATATAATTTTTGCTCTTTGCTTCCTAGTCTTAATCCCTTCATTCCTTCCAGTTTGTTTTTTATTTATTTTTTTATACAGCAGGTTCTTATTAGTTATCCATTTTGTACATATTTATTTTAATTTTTAAAATTTTTAGCTGTGTTGCGTCTTCATTGCTGCACTTGGGCTTTCTCTAGCTGTGGTGAGTGGGGGCCACTCTTTGTTGCGGTGCATGGGCTTCTCATTGCAGTGGCTTCTCTTGTTGCGAAGCACAGGTTCTAGGTGCACAGGCTTCAGTAGTCGTGGCTCACAGGCTCTACAGCACAGGCTCAGTAGTTGTGGCACATGAGTTTAGTTGCTCTGCGTCATGTGGGATCTTCCTGGACCAGGGCTCGAACCAATGTCCCCTGCATTGGCAGGCAGATTCTTAAACACTGTGCCATGCCACCAGGCAAGCCCAGTATATTTTCTTAATATAATCTCTCCTATGCTTTTTTAAATAGCTGAGATTATTTTGTATGTTTTTAAAAAATTTTTTAATTAAATTTAATTTATTTTTTATACAGCATGTTCTCATTAGTCATCCATTTTATGCACATCAGTGTATACATGTCAATCCCAATCTCCCAATTCATCACACCACCACCACCACCCACTACTTTCTCCCCTTGGTGTCTGTACGTTTGTTCTCTATATCTGTGTCTCAGTTTCTGCCCTGCAACCTGGTTCATCTGTACCATTTTTCTGGGTTCCACATATATGCCTTAATATATGATATTTGTTTTTCTCTTTCTGACTTACTTTACTCTGTATGACAGTCTCTAGGTCCATCCACGTCTCTACAAATGACCCAATTTTGTTACTTTTTATGGCTGAGTAATATTCCATTGTATATATGTACCACATCTTCTTTATCCATTCATCTGTCACTGGGCATTTAGATGGCTTCCATGACCTGGCTATTGTAAATAGTGCTGCAGTGAACATTGGGGTGCATGTGTCTTTTTGAATTATGTTTTTCTCTGGGTATATGCCAAGTAGTGGAATTGCTGGGTCATATGGTAACTCTATTTTTAGTTGTTTAAGGAACCTCCATACTGTTCTTCATAGTGGCTGTATCAATTTACATTCCCACCTAGAGTGCAAGAGGATTCCCTTTTCTCCATACCCTCTCCAGCATTTGTTGTTTGTAGAATTTCTGATGATGCCCATTCTAACTGGTGTGAGGTGATACCTCATTGTAGTTTTGATTTGCATTTCTCTAATAATTAGTGACGTTCACCAGCTTTTCATGTGCTTCTTGGCCATCTGTATATCTTCTTTGGTGAAATGTCTATTTAAGTCTTCTGCCCATTTTTTGATTTTGATTGTTTGCTTTTTTAATATTGAGCTGCATGAGCTGGGTATATATTTTGGAGATTAATCCTTTGTCTGTTGATTCGTCTGCAAATATTTACTCCCATTCTGAGGGTTGTCTTTTTGTCCTGTTTATGGTTTCCTTTGCTTTGAAAAAGGTTTTAAGATTCATTAGGTACCCTTTGTTTATTTTTGTTTTTATTTCCATTACTCTAGGAGGTGGTTCAGAAAATATCTTGCTGTGATTTATGTCAAAGATTGTTCTTCGGATGTTTTCCTCTAAGAGTTTTATAGTGTCCAGTCTTACATTTAGGTCTCTAATCGATTTGGGGTTTATTTTTGTGTATGGTATTAGGGAGTGTTCTAATTTCATTCTTTTAAATGTAGCTGTCCAGTTTTCCCAGCACCACTTATTAAAGAGACTGTCTTTTCTCCATTGCATATCGTTGCCTTCTTTGGCATAGATTAGTTGACCATAGGTGCGTGGGTTTATCTCTGGGCTTTCTATCTTGTTCCATTGATCTATGTTTCTGTTTTTGTGCCAGTACCATATTGTCTTGATTACTGTAGCTTTGTAGTATAGTCTGAAGTCAGGGAGTCTGATTCCTCCAGCTCTGTTTCTTTCCCTCAAGACTGCTTTGGCTATTTGGGGTCTTTTGTGTCTCCATAAACATTTTAAGATTTTTTATTCTAGTTCTGTGAAAAATGCCATTGGTAGTTTGATAGGGATTGCATTGAATGTGTAGATTGCTTTGGGTAGTATAGTCATTTTCACATTATTGATTCTTCCAATCCAAGAACATGGTATATCTCTCCATCTCTTGGTATCATCTTTAATTTCTTTCATCAGTATCTCATAGTTTTCTGCATACAGGTCTTTTGTCTCCCTGGGTAGGTTTATTTCTAGGTATTTTATTCTTTTTGTTGCAGTGGTTAATGGGAGTGTTTCCTTAATTTCTCTTTCAGATTTTTCATCATGAGTGTATAGGAATGCAAGAGATTTCTGTGCATTAATTTTGTATCCTGCAACTTTACCAAATTCATCGATTAGCTCTAGTAGTTTTCTGGTGGCATCTTTAGGATTCTCTATGCATAGTACCATGTCATCTGCAAACAGTGATAGTTTTACTTTTTCTTTTCCAATTTGTGTTCCTTTTAATTCTTTTTCTTCTCTGATTGCCATGGCTAAGGCTTCCAAAACTATGTTGAATAATAGTGGTGAGAGTGGACAACCTTGTCTTGTTCCTGATCTTAGAGAAAATGCTTTCAGTTTTTCACCATTGAGAATGATGTTTGCTGTAGGTTTGTCGTATATGGCCTTTACTATGTTGAGGTAGGTTCCCTCTATGCCCAGTGTCATGAGAGTTTTTATTGTAAATGGGTGTTGAATTTTGTCAAAAGCTTTTTCTGTATTTACTGAGATGATCATATGGTTTTTCTTCTTCAGTTTCTTATATGGTGTATCACATTGATTAATTAGCGTATATTGAAGAATCCTTGCATCCCTGGGATAAATCCCACTTGATCATGGTGTATGATCCTTTTAATGTGTTGTTGGATTCTGTGCGCTAGTATTTTGTTGAGGATTTTTACATCTATATTCATCAGTGATATTGGTCTGTAATTTTCTTTTTTTGTGATATCTTTGTTTGGTTTTGGTATTAGGGTGGTGGTGGCCTCACAGAGTGAGTTTGGGAGTGTTCCTTCCTCCACAATTTTTTGGAGGAGTTTGAGAAGGATGGGTGTTAGCTCTTCTCTAAATGTTTGATAGAATTCACCTTTGAAGCCATCTGCTCCTGGACTTTTGTTTGTTGGAAGATTTTTAATCACAGTTTCAATTTCATTACTTGTGATTGGTCTGTTGATATTTTCTATTTCTTCCTGGTTCAGTCTTGGAAGGTTATACCTTTCTAAGAATTTGTCCATTTCTTCCAGGTTGTCCATTTTAGTGGCATAGAGTTTCTTGTAGTAGTCTCTTAGGATGGTTTGTATTCCTGCAGTGTCTGTTGTAACTTCTTTTTCATTTCTAATTTTATTGATTTGAGTCTTCTCCCTCTTTTTCTTGATGAGTCTGGCTAGTGGTTTATCAATTCTGTTTATCTTCTCAAAGAACCAGCTTTTAGTTTTATTGATCCCTGCTATTGTTTTCTTTGTTTCTATTTCATTTATTTCTGCTCTGATCTTTATGATTTCTTTCCTTCTACTAACTTTGGGTTTTGTTTGTTCTTCTTTCTCTAATTCCTTTAGGTGTAAGGTTAGATTGTTTATTTGAGATTTTTGTTGTTTCTTGAGGTAGGCTTGTATAACTATAAACTTCCCTCTTAGAACTGCTTTTGCTGCATCCCATAGGTTTTGGCTCGTCATGTTTTGATTGTCATTTGTCTCTAGGTATTTTTTGATTTCCTCTGATTTCTTCAGCGATCTCTTGGTTATTTAGTAACATATTGTTCAGCTTCTATGTGTTTCTATTTTTTACAGGTTTTTTCCTGTAATTGATATCTACTCTTATAGCGTTGTGGTCAGAAAAGATGCTTGATATGATTTCAGTTTTCTTAAATTTACTGGGGCTTGGTTTGTGACCCAAGATGTCATCTATTCTGGATAATGTTCCATGCACCCTTGAGAAGAAAGTGTAATCTGCTGTTTTTGAATGGAATGTCCTATAAATATCAATTAAATCTATCTGGTCTGTTGTGTCATTTAAAGCTTGTGTTTCCTTTTGTATTTTCATTTTGGATGATCTGTCCATTGGTGTAAGTGAGGTGTTAAAGGCCCCCACTATTATTGTGTTATTGTCGGTTTCCTCTTTTATAGCTGTTAGCAGTTGCCTTATGTATTGAGGTGCTCCTATGTTGGGTGCATATATATTTATAATTGTTCTATCTTCTTCTTGGCTTGATCACTTGATCATTATGTAGTGTCCTTCCTTGTCTCTTGTAACGTTTTTTGTTTGAAAGTCTATTTTATCTGATATGAGTATTGCTACTCCAGCTTTCTTTTGATTTCCATTTGTATGGAATATCTTTTTCCATCCCCTCACTTTCAGTTTTTATGTGTCCCTAGGTCTCAGGTGGTTCTCTTGTAGATAGCATATATATGGGTCTTGTTTTTGTCTCCATTCAGCTAGCCTGTTCTTTTGGTTGGAGTATTTAATTCATTCATGTTTAAGGTAATTATCGATATGTATGTTCCTATGACCATTTTCTTAATTGTTTGGGTTTGTTTTTGTAGGTCCTTTTCTTCTGTGGTGTTTCCCACTTAGAGAAGTTCCTTTAGTATGTGTTGTAGAGCTGTTTTGGTGGTGCTGAATTCTCTTAGCTTTTGCTTGTCTGTAAAGCTTTTGATTTCTCCATCGAGTCTAAATGTGATCCTTGAAGGGTAGAGTAATCTTGGTTGTAGTTTCTTCCCTTTCATCACTTTAAGTATATCATGCCACTCCCTTCTGGCTTGTAGAGTTTCTGCTGAGAAATCAGCTGTTAACCTTATGGGAGTTCCCTTTTATGTTATTTGTCGTTTTTCCCTTGCTGCTTTCAATAATTTTTCTTTGTGTTTAATTTTTGCCAATTTGATTACTATGTGTCTCAGTGTGTTTCTCCTTGGGTTTATCGTGTATGGGACTCTCTGTGCTTCCTGGACTAGAGTGGCTATTTCCTTTCCCATGTTAGGGAAGTTTTCGACTATAATCTCTTCAGATATTTTCTTGGGTCCTTTCTCTCTCTCTTCTCCTTATGGGACCCCTAAAATGCGAATGTGACTGTGTTTAATGTTGTCCCTGAGGTCTCTTAGACTGTCTTCATTTCTTTTCATTCTTTTTTCTTTATTCTGTTCTGCAGCAGTGAATTCCACCATTCTGTTTTCCAGGTCACTTATCCATTCTTCTGCCTCAGTTATTATGCTATTGATTCCTTCTAGTGTAGTTTTCATTTCAGTTATTGTATTCTTCATCTCTGTTTGTTTTTTCTTTAATTCTTCTAGATCTTTGTTAAACATTTCTTGCATCTTCTCGATCTTTGCCTCCATTCTTTTTCCGAGGTCCTGGATCATCTTCACTATCATTATTCTGAATTCTTTTTCTGGAAGGTTGCCTATCTCCACTTCCTTTAGTTGTTTTTCCTGGGTTTTATCTTGTTCCTTCATCTGTTTGTAGCCCTCTGCCTTTTTATCTTTTCTGTCTTTCTGTGAATGTGGTTTTTGTTCCACAGGCTGCAGGATTGTAGTTCTTCTTATTTCTGCTGTCTGCCCTCTGGTGGATGAGGCTCTCTAAGAGTCTTGTCCCTTCCAGTTTGTTTTTAACCTAGTACTTTGACAGAAATCCTTTGTATTTGCATAATGCTCAAGAACCCACTGCAGTTTGCCAACTTGTCATTCACAGTGGCAGTGAGGGGAAGAGCAGTGATAGGAGAAAGTTTGCAAAGTTGGAATAAGTATCTAGTTATCTGTAGGGTGCAGACATTGAATCTCTGAACCTCATTCCTAAGGGGGTTGACAAAGTTGTATTTTTGCTTATTATAAAAATATTATGAACTCATTGTGGAATATTAAGGAAATTGCAAGGTTTTTCAACAGTTCAATAAAACTCATCTATAATATCATCCCCAGAGATACTTCTTTTCTTCCTTGCCTTTTTTTCATGATGCCTTATATTTATTTTGTGTATGTCAATATGTATTTTGACTGAATTGGCATTATACTGAATATGCTGTTGCGATTCTGCTTTTAAAAATTCTCAAGAATTTTCCCAGTTGATGAAAGCTGTTTATAAATATTTTGTAATGGTTGTTGAATGCTCTGTCATAATTTTATGTCCTAATTTGTTGAACCATTTCCTGTCAGTGGTCTTGAATGTCCTTTGCAGAGTTTTTCTTTTACAAAGGACATCAGGCTGAGCATCCTTGTGCATCAGTCTTTGTACATATTTCAGGTTATTTCCTGTGGGAAGGTCCTGCTGGGTGGACTGGGAGAGCTTTTGTTTCCGTGAAGGGTACTGTTTGAAACGTGCAGATTATCGTGGGGACCCACTGGCCATGGAACTGCAGGTCAGTGCTGCGCCCCTCTGAGCTTCTGTTTCATTGTCTGTAAATGGGGATAAATCACAACCCCTACCTCATAGCCTTGCTGTGAGGATAACAGCTCAGCACATTATCTGGCATATTAGTGAATAAGTGCCTAATTACCGTTGTTGTTATCCTTATTGTTATCTGGTCATGCCTCTCCCATATGAGGAGGAAAGAGCACACTGGATTGGCTGAACTGCCTCTGAGGGGAGCAGAGGAGGAGAACGAAGGGCAGGAGCCAACACCTGTGCTGATTCGGGCTTGATGGCTTATGTTAATTCACTGAATCCTCACGACTGCATTTTTCAAAGTGGGGTATGTGCACTGCTGATGATACCCAAGATCATTTTGGATAGGACCGGACAAACATTTTCAGTTACCATTTAAATTTATATATTTATTTAATGTGTATTGGTGGCGTGGGAAACAAGTAAACATACCGCCCCACCCCGCCCCAGTTTTCTAAATGTTAGTGCTTAGCACAGGGGTTGGCTTTTTCGGGAAAGGGCCAGATTATCAGATTTGCGGTACCGTTTAACTCTGCTGTGGTGGTGTGAATGCAGCGGTAGACAATACGGAAACAAAGGGGGTGGCTCTATTTATAAAACAGGCAGTGGTGAAGTTGGCCCATGGTCTATAAGTTTGTTAACCCTTAGCGTAGTACAAAAATAGGTTTTTAAATATTAGTCTGTTCAAGACAGCATGAGGTTATGGCAGGGAGCGTGAGTGTGGTACATGGATGGGTACCATTTGCAGAAATGCTTTTCACAAGTGAGTTGCAAGTGAGCAAACAAGCTTAAAGAAGTCAAGGTACCAGAGTTGAAAAGTAGTGGAGCTGATGTTCAAACCAGAGTCTGCCTGATTGCCAGCATCATTTCCCCCACTGTTCTCGATGTGCCTGAGATCTTTGCTCTGCCATGCCATCTATCATTTTGTGGCCAACCCCTTGGGGGTGGAAGGAGTTTCATCATCAGCCTCCAATACCTAACCCACCTGTCTCTTTGCCGCTGAGGGGCGATCCCATGTTCCTTCTTAGTGGGCCTCCTCTTGAGAGCCGTGTGTTGCTCCTCATGTCACACATGATGCTGGGAGAGCCAGAGTCACATGTTTCAGTGACTCGAGCTTCCCAGCTACAGAACTGTAACATGACCCACTACTCTCCTATGGGCCTTTGACAACACAACCAAAGCTGCTTTATATGTTGTTTCTGTTACATATGCTCGTTCTTTCGGCCGTTATTCAGGTCAGACTCTCTGATGGTGCTGAGTCAAGGCTTTTCTTGTTTCATGAGGACAAGATTGAGCACTGGGAGAGGAGATGGGAAGGGCATCATTACCTTTGCTCTGCTTGCCCATTGCCCTGCCTGTGGTTCCTGCATTCCCTTCATCTCTCTGCCTCAGCTTCCCTTGATGTGTAAAACAGAAAAAGAGATTGAGTCTTGAAGCTCACATGGGAAGGCTTGATGGGATCACATGGGTCGCTCTTTTTAAAATGTTCTAAAGCCTTCAGCCATCACTAAAAGTCCAGCAGTCTCATGAAAGCAGTGAAGGGCAGGAAAGAGGCTTTTCTTTTGCCTTTTGCTTCCAGTTGCCTTCAGCCTTTTGCTGTGAGAACACCCACAGTTGAGAGGCCGGGGAAGGCAGCCACGGGTAACCAGGATCCCTATGGGATCAGAGCCATCCAGCGGCTGCCAGGTCTCCACTGGTCGGTGCCTTATAAATGGAACATTTCCCCTCTTTTTTTTTTTTTTTTTTTTTTTTTTTTTTTTTTTTTTTTTTTTTGCGCTATGCGGGCCTCTCACTGTTGTGGCCTCTCCCATTGCGGAGCACAGGCTCCGGACGCGCCGGCCCAGCGGCCATGGCTCACGGGCTTAGTTGCTCCGCGGCATGTGGGATCTTCCCGGACCAGGGCACGAACCCGTGTCTCCTGCATCGGCAGGCGGATTCTCAACCACTGCGCCACCAGGGAAGCCCCATTTCCCCTCTTAAACCTGGGAAGGATAGGCGGCATTAGTGGCCATGGAAGCCTGACCTCCTGTGCGCTGGCCCACGAGGCAGTCAGCTGAGGGCACCTTCCCCTCCAGGTTTTTTTCTGCGCCTGCCAGGCTAGGCTGATAGAAGACAGGTGCTCACTCCTTCCCTGGCCTGTGTTCCCTTCCTGCTGCCCCCAGCCCCTCTCAGCTCTTCTTTCTCCTTTCCCCTCCATGGCAGGTTTCCGTCACCACCACTTTTGTCTCCTGAGCCACAGTCAGGGGAGATGGCCTCATTCTATCTCCCCAAGTGCTGACCCCCTGCACCCTGCTTTTCCTTATGAGTTGTGTGCACGGCACAGCTGGTTGCTGTGGCCCTTGTGCCGTGGCACCACCCCAGCTTGAGTGTGCTGGGGTCTAGCAAGAGAGGAAGGAGAAGGAATGGGTTGTTGTCTCAGAGATACTATTCTTTGGGTTCCCAGCCCTTTTGTTGGGTGACACCCCATCCCCCAAGGACATGGCTGGCTGTGGTGCTCCTCAGACTTACCTGGACAGTCAGAAGCCTTTCTGCTTGTCCTAGATGACACTTCACAAATCCATCCTCTCCTCAGCCAACTTTAGACTGACAGATGCAGCCAGTGTGTGACTTTGCTGCGGTCTAACATCCCCTTCCGCTCAGTGGTGTGGGCTCTGGACAGACAGCAGGCTGCTGCCTGGCAGGTGCCAGCTGCCCCTTGGCATCACAGTTTGGGCTTCAGCCAAGCAACAGTGAGCAGGTCCCTGGTGGCATCTTTAACTCTTAAAGCCCAGTGTAAGGGCTGTTGAGACAGAGACTGAAAGATTTTCCCCACTGCCACCAAGTGCAGGCTCTTGATTAATGATATCATTAATGGTAAACATTATCATTAGCACATACTATGTAGGGGGCAATGTGCTCAGTGTCTGACCTACATTATATTATTTGATCTTTGTAAGAACCCTATGAGACAGATGGTAGTATTGACCCCATTTTCAGATGAGAAAACTGAGGCTTCATCCTAACTGCAAACTTGTAGTTACTCAAGATCATTCCTTCCGACCCTAATTAGTGTTCAGAGTGTGAAACTCCCATTCAACATGTAGGATTTAGCGGAGGCTATCAAGTACTGTTGCCCACTGCGGAGGGGTTGGGGGGAGCAGTGAGTAATGATTGGGAACCTTGGCTCTAGAGTATTATTACACGCCTGGGTTGGAATCCCAGGCTCGTGGCCTGCTGAGTGTGTGGCCTTGGGAAATTAATTTCTCCAGGCCTCGGTTTCTTTATCTGTAAAATGAGGATAGTTTTACTGCCTACATCATTGGTTTGTTGAGAGGCTCAGATGGGATTAGAATGGAAATTCTTAAATCAGTGGTGCCTGGTATTCTAAGCAGTCATTAAATGTTGCCCTCTGCTGTTATTATGAATAACATCATCGTTATCCGAAACCAGAGGCTATTTTTATAAAAGCCTGACACTGGACAGTTTCTTTTAGAGTTCCTCAGAATGCCTTCACAGACATTGCTTTATTTGATTTCTACCATGCCTGATCTTCGAGATGAGGAAATGGGTCAGAGAGGTGAGGTATGCCCATGTCATGCAACTTCATGGTGACTCCAGGTGCAAATCTTAGGCCTCAGATTCAGAATGGCATCTCTTTCCTTGTCTTTTATTGCCTCAGAGTTTGCTGTGATCAAAAAAATAGCTAAACCATTCCTAGGGCAGATAAGATGGGAGGACGGTTAGGTAGAGGCCGGAAAGGTATCTAGCTGGACAGAGGCAATTGGTTTTCCACTTGAAACACTTCCACCTTCAGAAAGCTGGCGGTGATCTCCATTGGTTGAGAAATCAGTGCACAGCCACCCAGGCCTCAAGGCAGAAAGGAATTGAGACCACTGGACTGTAATTCATTCTCAGGATGTCCAGAGTCCCAGGTAGGTGACAAATGGTCCTGATTAAGATGGTTCACATTACCCAGGCTTGTGTGAAGCTGTGCTCCTTCGCTGCTATCCTGATAAGGAATTTTAAGGGGGACTAGGAGATTGCAGATGTAAAAGCCCACAAGGAAACAGTCCTCCCTACCCCACCCCTCCAAGCTGATCTGCAGGCCTCAGCATGTAATGTGCAAGAGCCCAGACACAGCCACTTTGGCTGCCTGTGTCTGGTTGAAAACTGGAACAATTTACAGCTGTCTTCGAACCTCCGTTGACTCAGGCTGAGAGCTGGCAGGTTTATTCCAGGCCAGGCAGGGATTTCATCTCTTCTCCTACTACCTATTTTACTTGCTTTACTCTCAGAGCCTCTCAGCTTATTTTTTCTTTATGTGTGTCCCCAGAAACCATGAAGAAGAAGATAGATTCCTGTGTATGTGGTTAGCTAGGGAAGAAAATTCTGATTGGTGGCATTCATGCGTAGAGCCCGGGGGATGAATGAGATCCCTGTCAGTCCTATTGGTCTTGTGCTTCCCCCTGCAGAGCCCCTGAACTCTAGAAGGTACCAGTGTTCAGCCAGCGGCTCCCCGTTGATGTTCCTAAAGTGTGAGGACTTCTTTACCTATTGATTTCTGGTGTCTCTGCTGGTGAAAATGTGAGTTGTATTTGTTGCTTCATTCAGGAAATGTGTATTGAAGCTACAGTAAAGCTGTCAGGCAGGGACTTTATCTGCCTTGTTGAGAGAAGCAGACAGCAAACAGTAAGCAAGCAAACAAAGGGAGGCTTCCAGGTGGAGAGAAGGGCCATGAAGAAGTAAGAGCAAAGGGAGAGAGAGTAACAAGGGAAGGGTGGCTATTTTATTTTTAATTAATTAATTAATTTATTTATTATTTATTTATTTTTTTGTGGTACGCGGGCCTCTCACTGCTGTGGCCTCTCCCGTTGCGGAGCACAGGCTCAGCGGCCATGGCTCACGGGCCCAGCCGCTCCATGGCACGTGGGATCTTCCCGGACCGGGGCATGAACCCATGTCCCCTGCATTGGCAGGCGGATTCTCAACCACTGTGCCACCAGGGAAGCCCTTTAATTTATTTTTAATGGAAGTATACTTTATTTACAGTGTTGTGTTAATTTCTGCTGTACAGCAAAGTGGCTCAGTTATACATACATATATATATATATATATATATATACATATATATATATATATATATATATAAAATTTAAAAAATCTTTTCCATTATGGTTTATCCCAGGATATTGAACATCGTTCCCTGTGCTATACAGTAGGACCTTGTTGTTTATCCATTCCATATGTAATAGTTTGTATCTACTCATCCCAAACTCCCAGTCCATCCCTCCCCTGAAGGGTGGCTATTTTAGATACCAGGAGCAGAGGAGGCCTCCCCCAGGAGGTGACATTTGAGGAGAAATCTGAACAAACAGAGGGAGGGTGGCCTGTCAGGAGCTGGCAGAGGAACCAGTAAGTACAAAGGCCTCCGCGGCAAAGGGGATGAACTAGCAGTGTTCAAGGAGTATCAGGAAGGACCCTTGTGACTGGATTGGCAGATGCCAGAGGGAGAGTGGTCAGGTAGGCTGGACCATGTGAGGCTGTGGTCAGGAGATAGCATTGTGTTGTAAGTGTCATGAGAAGTCCCTGGAGAGTTGTGATCAGGCGAGTGACATGAGCCAATGTACATTTTTAAAAGATGATTCTGGCTGCCGGCAGAGAATAAACTGTAGGGGGCAAAAGGAGAAACAGTTGAGAGGCCATTGGAGCAGTCCAAGCAAAAGATGATGGTGGCTTGGACCCCAAGGTATTAGCAATGGAGTTGGTGAGAAGTCGTTGGATTCTAGGTGTAAGCTATTACTGATGGGACTGGCTAACAGATTGGATGTGGGGTGTGAAAGACAGCAAAGAATCAAGGATGACTATTGAAATAGGACAGCTTGCTGGTAGAATGTGGTACCCTCCCGTCTTGTCCTTTCAGCTAAGTTGAAGGTGGTGTGTGGTACAAGTTAGGACAGTAGTTCCCAAATGTGTTGTTTGTCACCTTCATTATTTTTTTAACATATACATATGCTACCTGTAATATTATTTACTTACTATTTTTAAAAATCAATTCACTCTTTTTAGACTACATTTATTTAAAAAACATTCCTTGCTTTGTGTGATAAACCAATAAATTTATAATGCTTATTAAAAATAAGTGTATAACTATCGCAAATATTTATCTGTGAACTACTTAGAATTGTTTCATATACCCCAATGGCACAAGCCAACATTACATTTTGAGGTATATAGCACTGGTGAATCATTATCAGATGGGGACTGTGGAATAGATATTACCCATTAATTAATAGTCAGTAATCATTTGTATCTGTCTTTAGTGATAATAGTTTTAATTGCTTGGTGTACAGTACAGTGTTATCCTGTGTGATTCTCACACCTACTGAAGCATAGCCTCTGAGAGGGCACCCAGAATCTGCATTGCCACAAGCATGCCCTTGAGTCTGTGGTCCGCTAGATTTGGGAACTGCTACTGGAGTAGAAAGGGCAGAATCCAGAAAATGTGACCCCAGCCCCAGCCCTTTTCTGACTAATTATGTGAACTTCAGTGGAAGAGCAGGGAATAGAAGAGGATGAGCTCTGGAGTCAGCCCGAGTTAGAATCCTGGTTCCACCACTCACTAACGCCATAATCACATAGAAGTTCCTTAGCCTTGTTTGAGCCGAGGTTTCCTGCCTACAACATAGGGATGGTGATGATGATGATATGATGCAATTAAGTGCTTAGCCCAGAGCAATGCTGTGTGCTCAGTAAGTGTTACTGCTGCCATCATCATTGTTGGTACCACTTAACATCATGAGCCTGGCTTTTCTCATCATAAAAACGTAACAGATATACTGGAAAAATCAAGTAAGCTATAATTTATTAACTTATTCCATAAACGGTAATGTATTGTCCTTCATACTTATTTGTGTGGAAACACAGCAAGAAGTTATTAGTAAGAATAGTAATAATAGGTACCCCATGGGATTATTGTGAGGTTAACATGAACGTGGGTATGAAGAGTTTTTCATCAACTGGAAAGTTTGATTCAAATATTATGATGTACTGTAGTTACTACATCCTAATATTGTAGTACTGGTAATGACCATTACTGAATATCAAGTAAGTCTCAGTTGCTGTGCATTTCATTTGACCCTTGCAACACCTAGTTGAGTTATCCCGACTACACAGGTGAGGAAGGTGAAAGCTTCTCGCCTAAGATCACATCCAGCCAGAGGTGGCAGAGACCGGATTCTAAGCCAGGTCTGTCTGGCTTTAAAGCTCATTGTTCTTTTTCCAGTACATACCACTTCTGTCTGTGTGACTTCAGTTAATATTAAAGTTCATTCGTATTCCCAGAGTACCTAGCTGGGGAACAGAGTATAGGCAGTGGAGTGGGATGGGACACAGGTTTGGGGAGCTGGTATGGGATTAAAAACTGGCTCTGGGTAATTGCCAAATTAGGGAATTCACACCTTTCCTGGGCCCACTGGAAGCTTCATGAGGATGGTTTCCCAGGGGCCACAGCCAGGGAGCCCTGGCAACTCTGGGGCTTCACATGCTGAGGAGAAAGGGTGTGAGCCCCTCTGAGTGTGTGAACCAATTGGAAATCTCTTCTCCAGATGGGATTTTGTATTCAATTCAATGTGGGTGTTTTTCTTCATGACTTTTAATGATGGTGAAATTGATTAAATTCAGAATGAGCGAGGCAAGCCGAGCTTTAAGGAGCAAATCACGTAGGGAAATTAAGTAAATTTCTGTGGTGAGAACATGCCCTGGGAACTGTCCATAAAATGGTGGGCCACTCTCAGCAACTTCAGACAACCTCCTGTATCCATCCACATTAAAAGCGCAGCAGTGACTTCCTTTATGTCTCAGTTCTCTTGTTTTTATTTCTAGCAAATTCCATTTCTCCCATAAAAAACACTTGAAAGGTGGTTTTTTGATCAAAGGAAAGTTGAATAAATTTCCTAGGGAAATTTATTTCAGACTAGGAAAAACTTGTCGAATACCAGCTTTAGCCAAGTGGTAATTCCATCCAATTCATGCTGAGCCTAATTCAGGTAGGTCAGCTCCTCTCCTTTGGAGAAGGAGAGGTCTGAGGTCTGTTAGAATTCCTGGGATGCACATATGGGGTAACTTTGGGCATATCCCAAAGCATCGTTTTTTCAGACTATATGTCCATCAGTCAACCTATGATATGGAAAGGTCCCTTCTATTCAGAATTGGTGATTTGGCCACTTGTTGCCTAGTTTCTGGGTGTTGTGAATACTAAGGATTTGGAGATAGGCAACAGCAGGTCAGTAATTTATAGCAGAGGGGCTCCTGGACCTGAAGAGTAGGTAGCATAAAATTCTAGGGGGAAATGCTCTTGTCTTCTAGAGCTTTCTCGATGCTCAGGCCTGTCTGACTGTTTAGATGGCTCAGTTAGTATGACTTGAAAAGAAGTAGCCGGCCCAGTTTCATAGCACCTGCAGCATAGTGATAGTGATGCCTCAATGGGCAAGCAAAAGATTTCTAGAAGTGTCCAGGAAACCTAAACTTGGTTTTCTCTCTTCTATTCCATGTCTTGGCTTGCACAGCTTTCATTTTTCCCTTCTCTAGGACTGACTCTTGGGGTTGTACTGCTTGGTGGTAATACCTCTTTGTACTGATACAGGAAGGAAGGAAATGGTTAGATTAAGCCATTCATTTATTTAGCCTCTGTATCCTCACAAAAGATGGAATAGCTGAGGACCAGAAGCTTACTTAACTCATCTACTTTCATAGGGTTTACATCAGTTGAAGTTTGAAAGGTAATTTTGACTCTAAGACCCTGCCCCTCAGCAACTCTTCTGCCGTTCAGTCACCAATTTACCTATCCTTGCATGCAAAATGAAAAATTACACCGAATGAAAAGTTACAGGCTTCCACTTCATTTCTAGCACTCTAGGGGACAGTGAAAGACAGAGATATAGTAGTGAATAAAATAAATAAGTAAAGTTATACATGGACCATTGCCTTTATGAATGCATATCTAGTTTGGTAGACAGACATTTTTTGCAGGATTATACCATTTATTCATTCATTCATTCATTCATGCCATACGACGCAGCTTGTGGGATCTTAGTTTCCCAACCAGGGATTGAACCTGGGCCCTTGGCAGTGAAAGCGTGGAGTTCTAACCACTGGACTGCCAGGGAATTCCCAGGATTATACTAATAAAGGTAAACCTTTAATTGTCCTGCATATTCTGAAGGAGAGGTTGATGGCATTATATCCAGTGCATGATGGAAGCATTAATCTAGGTGGAGGGGACAGAGAGGCTTTTTTGAGGAGATGATACTTGATGGAGGAGACCTGAGAATTCTGAGTTATTTGGGCCTAGGGGCTCCCAGGTGAAATCCACAGCTTGTGCAAAGGCTGAGGAGAAAGCGTGGTCAGTTGGATACTCGGAGAGGAAGCCAGGGTGGTTGGGACACTGAGACATGGGGGAGGGACTGAGATGAGGCTGGGGCCAGACCATGCAGGGCTGTGTGGGCCATGTTAAGGGCTTGGGTTATCATCCCAGGAGCAGTGGGGTGTCACTGAGTGTTTAAGCAGAGAGGTGATGTGGTCTGGTTTTGTCAAGGTCATGGGGGCTGCGGGATGGAGGGCAACTTGGAGGGAGCCAGAGGAGGTGTGAAGAGACCAGTTAGGAGGGCCTTGCAACCATCCTGGTAGCAGATGACCAGGACCTGGTCCAGGACCAGGGTGGGTGTGGTGAAGGCAGAGAGAACTAGATAGAATTGAGACTCAGTAGGAGGTAAAATTGAGGTGATAATTTGGATATGGGGGGTAAGAAAGAAGGGGAGTGCTGAGGGTTAGGCTCATGATTTTATTGGAGTTCTCACCCTCTACCATCACCTACCTACCTCTTTTGGTTTTTGTTGTTGTTGTTTGTTTTGTTTTGTTTTGTTTTGTTTAAAGGCCAGGCAGTGTCACATGAGGTAGTGTGAGGTACTAGAAGCTACAGAACAGGGCATTGAAGGTTATGCTAAAATCCTGTCTCTACCTGGCCCACCAGCCTCCTTCTTTTAAACAATTTGACTGAACCTTACAGTATGTTGTTGTTTTAAGCCCATTGCAGTAAAACAGTCAGTTCCTGAATTTAACCTGCCTCCTTCCTCTCAGAGTTCATATCCTGGACATGATAAGCATAAGCCCCAAAGTTCTACCAGGCATCCTCCTCCCACTTCAGCCCTAATATTCTCCAGGTTGGCTGAGAGTCAAACCACCTATCTCATGTCCTCCTGTTCTCTAGAGAGCTTTGAGAAAATAGGTTTGTGTGACCCTGGCCCCTTCCTTTCTTTAAAAGCAGACAAATAATTCTTCAAAAGTTGACATGACAGTTAAGAGGATGACCCTTTTCTAACTCGATGGGTCAACCTGGGTGTTTGGTGAGAGCTCTGTGAACATTCATTACATGACAACTGTTCGACCTGCCCTGTGCGTAAACCTGGGCAGAGGTGAACTCGAGGGTGAGTCAGGAAGGTAAGCTGGTCCAAGCCTTAACTGCCAGACGGTGGGTGTCAGGCCTGGGAGCCACCAGCCCTGCAGCAATTCATCACCAGTCAAATTAAGGGAATAATGCAAACCTAGTAGATATTTAATGAGAGATTATTTCTGGAGATTATAAGGATACAGCAATTGCAAATAAATCCCTGACCTTTTCTGAGCCTGGGCTCAGTAAAAGAGCTGAATCACCTGCTTGAAGGGATTAAGGACAGCCGCTTCCATCTGGCGGGCTGCTCAGACTTTTTCTGTCATTAGCAAACTCTGCTCAGTGGTGATGGTGTTCTAAACCTTTTAGTGGAAACTGGATTTTCCAAGTAGGAGATCTCAATTAACTTAGATTATGTACCTGCTGGACAGAGATCAGGACTAATGATCTGGTTATGGATGCACTGTAGTCCCTATCACATCAGGGGTACTCAGTACATGTTAAATAAGAAAGCAGTTGTTCATCATTAGTAACCTAATCATAACATCAGCAGGAAACTCAGGTTGATGAGAGTAGCAGTCAAACCTGTGTACGTGCGTGTGCATGCGTGTGTGCGTGTGTGTGCGTGTGGGGTGGGGGGGGTACCAGAGACAGAGAGATACAGGGAAGTGCCAGTGCAGGGGGCAGTGTAATAATTTATACCAGTTCCAGTTCAGAGATTTGGAATAATGATAGGTAAACTGTATTTCATGAGTTCCTTATTGGGAACTGTTGTTTGATATGAATTCCATTTCTTAACACAGTTTTGTTTATAAAACTGCAATAATTATCAGTACGCAACTTGAACACATCAGAGGCTAATAGAGAGTTACCTTGCGCTCTTAGCATTTGACTTTGCAGTATGTGAATTTGTTATATGTATTTGGATTTAGACAATTAATATATACTAATAAATACTGTTACATGTGTAATGTGGAAGGCCTTTATGTGTAGCATCTGTGTAAGATTTATTTCAAGAAAAGGGGTTTGCTGGTATAAAACAAAATGGAGAACTTCTAATGTTGGGAAAACCAAAGAGGGAACACTTATTCAGAGATTTGTTGGGGGGGAGGCGGGGGGTTGCTTTGCCATTTTCCAAAATAAATAATTGTAGTTAATGTAGGTTAGTGGAATTTAGTTTTTTGGGGTTTTTTTTGCGGTACGCGGGCCTCTCACTGTTGTGGCCTCCCCCGTTGCAGAGCACAGGCTCCAGATGCGCAGGCTCAGCAGCCATGGCTTATGGGCCCAGCCGCTCTGCATCATGTGGGATCTTCCCGGACCGGGGCACGAACCCATGTCCCCTGCATTGGCAGGCGGACTCTCAACCACTGCACCACCAGGGAAGCCCAGAATTTAGTTTTTTTCTGGATATACTTGGGAGGTTCCATTGTGTTCTCTTCCATTAGCCGTTACTTACCTAGAAAAGAATCCAGCTTCCCACAGTTCCATGAGAAAAGGTCAAGGAGTGATTTGTCTCTACAGGGTTATATCTAGCTTTGTCTGTATTTCTTCTGCTAGTTGGGCTGGTGGCTTTATGAGCACATATCTTTTGGCCACTGGGGTCATCACTGTCAGCTGCCAGGTTATTTCCAATTTTTCAAAACTTTTATCCATGTTCACAGGGTAAGGAAGCAAAATACTCTTTGTCCAGAACAGAAGTTCATCAATTCCTAGAACAAGACCATGTTCACAAACCTACTCTTAAAATTTCCAAATTTGGAATCTGTCTTAGCTCCCCAGAGCACTGTCCACAACTGCATTTCTTAATCTCCCAAACTTCTTTGACTATCATTCCTATGCAAGGATCCTCTTAAACACATCTCAAAAGAAGAACCAAAAGGCTTCAACTGACTATTGAATCACATTATGGACATTTGGGAAACCTCCTTAAGTATAGAAAGTAATTTCCCCTCTAACAAATACTTGCCAGTAGGCTCTGTTCTGACTGTTGTATAAAGGAATGAAAATTCTCCCCTAAACATGAAAAGGTGCCCAACATCATTAGTCATTAGGGAAATGCAAGTCAAAACCACAATGAGATACCATTTCACATGCACCAGAATGGCAATAATGAACAAGACAATAACAAATGTTGGCAAGGATATGGAGAAATTGGAACCTTCATATGTTGCTGGTGGGAATGTAAAATGGTCCAGTGCTTTAGAAAGTGGTTTGGCATTTCCTCAAAAAGTTAAGCATAGAGTTATCATATAACCTAGCACTTCCACTCCTGGGTACATACTGAAGAGAAATGAAAATATATGTCTACGCAAAGATTTGTACACAGGTGTTCCTAGTAGCATTATTCATAATAGGCAAAAAGCAGAAACCAACAGCTGATGAATGGGTAAATGGAATGGGGTATATCCAGACAATGGAATATTATTTAGTCATAAAATGGAATGAAGTGTATTAATGCTGCACCATAGAGGAACCTGGAAAACATTATACTAAGTGAAAGAAACTAGATACAAAAGACAGTGTATCATATGGTTGCATTTATATGAAATGTCCAGAATAGGTGAGTCTATAGAGACAGAAGGTAGCTTTGTGGTTTCTAGGAGCTGAGGGAGTAGGGGAAATAGGGAGTTACTGCTAATATTTAATGAGGTTTTTCATGGGGGATGATGAAAATGTTATGTAGAGAGTGGTGATCTATATATTTGTAAATATACTAGAAATTAATGAATTGTAAGCTTTAAATGAGTGAACCTTACAATGTGTGAATTATATCTCAATAAGGTCATTATTTTAAAAAAATCTTGCCTATATTCCAACAGATTTTTAGACTGTGTATAACAGTTTGTTATAAAATTTGGGAAAAGTCTATGGTATGAGTTGAGTTTCATTTGGAAGAGTGATCTCGATCTGAGTCAGAAAGCTTGATACAACACAGTTTGCAGAGTAAACACTTGGTTCATACTAGAAGAAGCAAGGGATTGAGTTAGTAGGCTCCTTATAGCTTTAAGGGAATAAGAACAATGGTTTGTATAGCAGGTGGTCTCCAGGAAGAAGAACATTGTTTTCCTCCTTTTCTGGTACTTTACTTACTATCCTAGAGGCCAAGTATATTTATTAATAAGTACCACCAAGTGATAAGTACACATGTAAGAGCAAGAGCTGATTCTCTTTGGGAAGAGAAGTTTGGGGAAATTAGAATTCCTTTTTAATTTGATTTGGGGAATTTTCAGTTATTTTTTTACAGGATTTTTTTCTTCATTGGACCTACATTCTCCCATATATATTAAGAATTGGAGAGATTCCATTTGGGTTAGATGCAAGCTGAGTTCAAGTGCAGCTCAATTCTCATATTGTACAAGTTTATTTCTTGCCCTGGGATGATGACAAATGTTTATAAATACCTTCCTCCTTTCTGCCATTCCCTTTTCCACTCGGAACACTGGTTTGTAGAATGTCTTGTCCTGATGTCCTAAGGAGGTCAAAGATGAACCCATTCTTAAAGATTACCACCCACATCTAATCATTGGGTAACCAAAGCATGGGGATGAATTTTGGTGGATTTCCAGCCCTGTTGCCAGGTTGGCAGTTGGTTCTATGCTGTGGAAGGACTTGCTGCTATTTGCCATTTATTTTCTGAGTGACATTAGGGGGTTTTGGAGCAGATGGAGAACCCTGTCACCACCTGCTGATTTACCACACAGAGGATGGCTCTTCTGCCTTATTGCTTTTTCCTTAGATAGCTTCTTTGTCCTTGGCTGTTTTAATTTTCCTCCTGGTCACTTTTCCTTTTTTCTAGTCATCTGAGCAGAATTTTATTCCTCTCTTTAACTCAGAGTCACTTTTTAAAAAATGTTTACTTTTATTTTTCAGTCACTTTTAAGGCATTTAAGGTTGTACAGGCTCTGGAGCGAGTCTCCCACATATTAACTCTGCAACTTTGGTCAAGATATTTAACTTTGCCAAATCTCCGTTTCTTCATGTGTAATTTGGGACTCATGATAGTACCAACCTAGAGGACTTGCTAGGATTAAACAAGGTGAGCTCTGTGGAGCACTTACCTGACATTTACTTTATGCTTTTTGAAGGAGACCAACAAGCAGTTAGTCCTACAGCTCCTGATAATAACAAAACAAGTTAAAGTTTGCTTAGTTACTCCTTCAGTAAAGTGCTCATCACTCTGTGCTGGAGTTTCGTCAGCTGTAAATAGAGGATAACCTTGCAGAGAGTTACCATGAAAATTAAATGAGATAGCATGTGCAAAATGGTACTTAGCACTGTACCTGGCATATGGTAAGCTCTCCATGAATGCCAGCAATTTTACATTTTGAATCATTCCTGTACTTTCAGTGGAAAAAATGAAAAGGCTACATGGCCGCACCGTGGGACTGAGTCATTCTGGGTTGGTCAAGCACTGTTCCCGGGGTTGGTGTGCACGGCTAGCAACTTGACTGCCCCTTTCTTCCTCTTTCAGCTGCACAGTTGGACAGCATTGGCTTCAGCATCATCAGGAAATGCATCCACGCTGTGGAAACCAGAGGTAAAGTAGTTCAACAGATGGCATTGTTCTCAGTGAAGGTTACACGCATCTGGTGAGGTGGCAGACCTGCTACCTGCTGTTTCCCAATTTCAAGTGACTCATTAACTCTCCAAATGCCATTGGCAGTGTGTTTCCACAAGTCCTGTTACTCTGAAGTGCAGGGGCTCTCAACTGATTTAGTCGTCAACCTCTTCGGCTGATCAGAAGATTGTTTTAAATGCATGCATATCAAATACATAGGATTATAAGGGATCCAGTTACTGAAATTCAGTTAAAATACTAAAACCATGGTTGTGATATAATAATATATGTGTTTCTTTGTTAACACTTTCAGTTACAGTGGTGGGTCTGATAACTAGCATAATTCAGAAATAGTGATAGTTCAGGGTGTCTGTAACAACTGTAACGTGTTCGGAAAATATCGGTGGTTTCTGACCAAGTTGCAGGTGCTGCTAATGCTGTGATTTGTTGCTTATATTGCAGTGGAAGGAAATGTTTAATTTCACTTATAGGTTAGTGTAAATAAAGGTGTGGTTGTTTTCCTATGGAAGGTGATAGACACCCTGAATTCTCTAGTGGGCCTTTTGGGGTCTGTAGACCCCAGGTTAGGAACTCTGCCCTGGGCACTATCTGGGTAGGGAGAAGGGGTCAGGACCCTGTTTTCCTGCCGTGGTGCTGCGGTCAGGCCCTGCCTGTCAAACATTGACCTTTCCTGGGTCCATAGGAACAGCGCTTTGAGGTCAGGGAAGCTGGTTCATCCCCGTGATCTCCGTCCCCTCCGCAAAGATCGCCGCAGAGGGGATTCCTCGGTTCCGGCAGTTTTGAGCTTTGAATGCACTGTCTGTTGTACGCAGAGAAAAGCTGATCACTATCTTTCCACTGGATTTGATTTGAACCATTGTCAAAGATGGGAATCTTATTTATTCTACAGCCTCTCAGCCCTCCAGCCCTTTTTATTTGTTTGAGGAAGTTCTGTCTTTTAAAACAGAAATATGCCAGTTCAGAAATATAAGCATTATAAAGGCTATGAAGCACTGAGTAGAAGGGAAGGAAAAAAAAAAAAAAACCCTTGTAAGTTCTATTCCTAGGTATCTAGTCAAAAAGTATTCTTTCCAAGGTAATTATTTTAACGTGTGCTAACATTCTTTTAGATGTTTCCTTATTTCTGCTATACCTTCCTTCAATGAAGAGTTAAGGTAGCTTGCAAAGATATGTAAAATATAGGCAGAGAATGTAAAGTAGTAGGCGAGACTTCTGGGAACTGATCTTGAGGAAATAAGGTCATGGGTCAACTTGAGCCACAAAGATGTTTATACAGTGGTGTTAAGGTAAAAAAATCAGAAACTGGCCAAATGTCTCAAAAATTGGTTAAATCAACAGTGTGCTACATGCATGCAGTGAAACACTGAATCACGAAAAATGTAGTGGCAATACATTTATTGAAATCCAAGATTTTCATTATGATATATTAAGTGAAAAATGCAAGTTAGGAACCAGCCTGCCCACTCTGAACTGGTTCTGGGGGTAGTGGGGAGGGGAGAGATGGTACCTGCACAGGTTGTCAGTGGGTGTCTCTGCTGTTTTTCACCATCTTCCATGGATTTGTCTATTTTCCGTAACTGCTGTTTCTACTTTTTTAAAAGTGTGTATTACTAAGGTAATTTTTCAACAGCCATTTGATTTTTGCTCATCATTTTAAAAGAAAAGAATGAGAAATCAGAGGTAGAGGGTTAACAAAGGTAAAAGCATAAAAATGGAGCCAAAAATGAGTTCAAAACAGAAGTCCCCTCCCCTCTACGATGAAGTTCATGTACATGCCGGAGGTGGGCCGACCACTTTGTCTCTCAGTTTTCAGCCGCCAAAACTAAGAGGGCCATCTAATCATTTAAAATCCTTCACAGAATCTGTGTGATAAATGCAAACCCATAGCTCAGGAGGATGACTTTTTCTGATATAAAACCAGAAAATATGTGCAATAACCAGTAGAGGAAGAAGAGGGTAACCAGTTGGTCTGGTCTCTTAGCCTCTGCCTCCTCGTCCCCTCCCCCTCTAAAATGAGGATGAACATGATGTATTTTAACAGCTAGAGAAGTTTTCATTTAGCACAAAGAGGAATCAAGGATGGTGTGTGTTAAATTTTTGCATAAATGCTTGGAAGGAAGTGGGTTGTCTCCCTACTGTAGTACGTGTATGTACACACATATTGGTGGTGACCAGAGGTGAACAGACTTCCCGTACTCTCTGAGGTCCATTAATCATCCAGCAGGAGCTGGGAGTGTGTCAAGCTCCAGGAAAGCACAAGGACAAAAGATGTAGAGATGTTTCAGAAAGGATAAGCCCTTCAAGCCACCACATGACTGAATAATGGTTCTGCTACTCAGTAACTTTGGGCCCATCTCTTAGGAGACCTGGGGTCTCCTAGCCGGTGAAGCAGGCAGGATGATGTACATGCTTTTTTTTAGCTGCGTCGGGTCTTCGTCGCAGCACGCAGGCTTCTCTCTAGTTGCAGCGCATGGGCTTCTCTCTAGTTGTGGTGCCCAGTCTCCAGGGCGCATGGGCTCTGTAGTTTGCAGCACGTGGACTCTCTTGTTGAGGTGCGCGAGCTCAGTAGTTGTGGCGCGAGGGCTTTGTTGCCCCGCCACATGCAGGATCTTAGTTCCCCTACCAGGGATCGAACCCACATCCCCTGCATTGCAAGGCAGATTCTTTACCACTGGACCACCAGGGAAGTCCTGATGTACATGCTTTTACAATCCATTTGAGCTGTAAAATCCTCTCATTCCAGATCACTTCCTTTTGTTTATCAGTTCCACTTTTGTAGAGGTCTTGTTGAAGACACTGCAGAATCAGCCTTTTCCCAAGTTTTTTCCAGGAAATTTTGTTTTGGCCCCAAACTGATGAATGTTTTATTCATTCTGTCCTGTATTGTAGACTGATCTAGGTGCTGGGGATATAATGGTAAAGAAGACAGAATCACTGTACTTAAAGTTTACATGGTAGTTGTGGGGGAAGACAAACAAGAAACCAAATAAGAAAGATGATTTCAGATACTGTTAACTACCATAAGGAAAAGAAAACTGGGTAAGGCAGTGGCCAATAGTATTGGTCATTGGGATGCTTTCTATTGAAGAGGTTGCATGTAAGCTGAAACCTGAATGATGAGAAGGTCTGGGAGAAGAGTGTTACAGGTAGAGGGAATCTTGTTCAGAGGCTGAGGTTTGGAGGCATGACCTTTGTATATTGGAGTAACAGGAAGACCATTGGTGCTGGAGCAGCATGAAGGTGGTTGATAAAGCAGTCAGAGGTGGGCCTATGCTCAACCATGTAGGGCCTTACAGGCCATGGTAAGTTTTGATTGTGATCCAGATGCAATGGGAAGCCATTGGAAGGTTTTTAAGAAAAGAGATGGTTTGAACTGTTGGCACTTTGAGAAGCTCATTTTGGGTACTGGGTGGAAAATGGACATCAGGGGAATAAGAGGCAGCAAGAGACCAGTTAGTTGAGAGATGTCAGATATGTTGGGCTTAGGACCAGCAGGAGAAAAGTCATTTCATATCACTTGGTCTGAATGTAAATGATACAGTGATGATCTAATCCTTGCAGTTAAATGAACAAAGTACTGAGGTGGGTTAGTTTTGGTTCTTTGTTTGGGTGTTTGAAGGTAAACCCCTTTTAGTCTATTTGAATGTTTTCTTGGGTTCAAGAAAGGTGATCCTCTTTTTTCTTTATGGAGAATATTTGCACCACAAATGAATGGATTTCCTAATTTCTCAGTTTTGGCTAATAATATTGTCCAAAATTAAAAATGCCCCAACACCTCAATATTTGCCTTCTCTATGTGAAAGTAATTTGTAAAGTGTTCATCCTTTTCTGTAGTATGAAATTTTTTTTATCATTTCATTCTTGTCTTTTTAAATTAAAAAACTGGTTAAATATGACATGTTTAAAAGTATATGTTTCTCATCTTTCAAAACTCTTCAGATGCTGCCTTGTCAAGAGAAGAAGGAGGTTTCCTGCCCCTCTAATGACTGAACTAATACGAGGGCTGAAGTGTGCAGCACATCCATGAAATCCTAGACAGTTGTACCAAATCCCACTCCTTCGCTAAGAGCAGAGCTGAGTGACAGGGGACTTTAATTAGAGCAGCTTTTAGAAGGCCCGAGAAAATGAAAAAAGTACATTTGGCTGGGTTGGCCTGACTTGTGTTCTGACGTGCCTCTAATTAAATCATCACTGTTTCTCTTTTCAGGGATCAATGAGCAAGGGCTCTACCGAATCGTGGGGGTCAATTCCAGAGTGCAGAAGCTGCTGAGTATCCTGATGGGTGAGTGCAGTGGCTCTGCCAGGCAGTTCCCAATGGTTGAAGGGGGAGCCTCTTGAGAAGGAATCTGGGTGTCCAAGAGGTAAATCCCAGAAATCAACTGACCCACTCACCAGCGGTCATGGCCACAGGCATTACTGGAAGAGACATTGAGTGGAATTGGACAAAACAAAAAATGGCCGGTCCAAGGTTCCACACCCTCTCTGTGGACTTGGTTGCCAACAGTCCAAGTAGTGTTCCACCACTCATGTGACCGCCACACCCTACTCTGTCTTTAATAGCTCATGACTCCCTCTGTCCTCTTTGGAGACCAGCATTTCACGGGGCACACCCATTGCCCAAGGAAGCTCATCCTTCTAGCCTGTAGAGGACCGCAGATCTCATGTTCCTAGTGACTGAGGAGGTGTCATCCCATGACTCCCAGATAAAATGTGTAGAAGCAGATAAGTCTTCTGATCCTCTTTGCTTCTAGATTTCCACCTAGTCTCTGTCATTTGAGCAACAGAAGCTCCTTTGCAGCTGGCTGGTATAAATATAAAACCACTATCTCTAAATGTGCAGCATTTGAATCAAAAACCCGTGAGCCAATGAGCCAAATTTGCCTAGGCTGCAGATTTTCTGTATTTTTAGATATGAATGCAGGCAGCCTCAGTGAGTCACGTGTATCTAAATGGCAAACAGATCAGATTTCACAGATCCGTGGCTGTTACTCATCCCCATGGAAGCCTAGCCATGCACTGTTAGAGATAGACTGTCGCTCAGGGTCCCTGCTCAGTGTTTTGGGCAGGGACACTTCTCTTTGTTAGTATTTGTCTTTTTTTTTTTTTTTGCCATCCCAGTTTCTGAAAATAATTTTCATATGTATAGAAATCTCGTCTCTCATGTTGATCAGAAAAACTATCTCTTTTCGAGAGAGCTACTTGCCTCTTGTAAGCAAAAGTCTCATGTATGGTAGTTGCAGTGAGATCAGTTTGTTTAGCCATTCACCCTTTGAAGGACAGCTGGGTTATTTCTAGTCTGGGGTGAATAATGCTGCTGTAAACACTGTGTACAGGTTTTTGTATGAAGATTAATTTGTTTCTGTGGGATAAATGCCCAAGAGTGCAGTTGCTGCATTGTACGGTGATACGATTAATTTTTGAAAACTTCTAATGTAAGAAAGAATGAAGAATCTAACAGGTATCAATCCTCAGTCTTTCATTTCCAATCAGAGCAGCAAACATTTGTGGAGTGTCTGCTCTCTGAAGCAGATTGTCGGGTGCTAGAGATGAAACTTTAGAAAGAGTCATTCTTTGTTTGCAGAGTATCCAGGTAGGGGGAGTTATGCATGTATGTGAAAGCTGTAATGTAAAATATGATGCTGGCACCCAGTGGGAGCTGGATCTAGAAGATGGAGTAGTGAAAGAGAGAAAAGAAGAATAATTCAGATTCAGGACATGTCATGAACCAAGGGTACTGATTTCACTAGTATTATTATTATTATTTTAATATTTGAAAGTAGTTGAGGCTGGAACAGGAGAGTGAAAGCTGAAAAGCTGAAGTGGCCCCTTTGGTTGAGGAACTTGAATATTGTGCTAAGGAGTTAGGGGTTTTTTTTCTCTGTAGGAAGTAAGATGCTATTAAAATTTCAAAGTAGTGGAGTTGTATGTGTTAGTACTTTTTTTACACAAAAGTGTCAAGAAGACAATTCAGAGTAGTCATTTATTTGTTCACATTACTGGTGAGTCCAAGATGGCAGAAGCATGGCAGGGTCTGGTGACTCCACATTTGTTGGAGGCTTTTCCACTCGTTTCTTCTGGCTTCTCATTATTTGTAAGCTCTACTTGTCTTCATATTGACTATATTCTCTGTGGGAAGGTCCCAGATAATCCAGCCTCAGTGGTCCTTGAAGCTTGTATCACTGAAAGGATAGTGTCTTTCTTGACGGTTTTGACAGAAGGTCCCAGGGTGGACTTTGATTAGTCCATATGGGGGCCATTCACATGATTCATTTCACAGTCTCAGGCCAATCACATGACGTACAGAAGATTGATCCCGATGGCCTGGATCCTGTGCCTGTCTCTGGTGATCCCATGCCACCTCTAGGAGGTTGGTGGTGGTGGGGCGAGTAGGGTGTGTGAGGGGTTAGTCCATAGAACCCTGGGGACTGAGCAGGATTATTAATACAATGATGGAGGAGTGCTTTTCTGAAATAATGCTACTGGGTGATTTTTTTAAAAAAGTATGTCCAACATAGTTGTAACTCTATCAGATGCTAGTTTTAGGAGGATAATGCTGGCAGCAGTGTGGAGCACACATCTGATCATGGAATCACATGGAGGAAGAAGAAAGTTGGGATAGATTAGGCAGAGCATACCTGATCAATGGCTGAACCAGATAGCTGCTCTGAGGTCAGGAAAAAAGGACAGGCTCAAAATGACTGGAGAAAGAGAATCAATGGGACTTTGTAACCAACTAGATACAGGGGAGTCAAAGGGGCAGAGAGATTTCAGAGGCAGCAGATGATTATGTAAGGTGACACTAATGAAAAGAAATACGACATTTTAGACGGGTTTGCTAATTTAAAAAAGAACCATCTTAGCTCATTTGTGCTAAGCAAAGAGTGGTATGAAAAGATCTTGTTTTTATCACTTCCCTTAGTGACCTTTGAACAAGATATTTGTCCTGTTCTCTTCCTCAGTTTTCCTAGGGACAGACAAAATAATCATGAACATCTCAGAAATGTCATGAGAAATAAAAACTAGCAGCTGAAAAGTCACAAGACCAGCTGTCTCTGCCAGGAGGACATTACAGATAGACTGGATCCCAAACTGAGGTTCAACCAGAGCTGAGAGATGACCACAGTGCAAGATCTAATCAAAAGTGTTGCGAATGGTATCTGGGATTCTTACTATCAATTAAGTTAAACATGAGATAGTTAAACATGAGATCTTGGAATTGAGGGATCCATTAAGTTAAACATGAGATCTTGGAATTGAGGGATCACCCATTAGGCCAGAGAAACTCCAGACCTGAAGGTAGAGCCCTATCTCCCTTCCCCTTTGTGAACATGCTCTCATCTTCATCAGTTCTTGGTACTTATACTATACTGGGTTAGCCAAGAGTGTAAAAAAATATGGCTCCTGTACTCCAAAGCCTCTCCCTGACATGGCTGGGCTGAGTGTGAACCATTCATTCCCTATTCTGGGTTCTATATTCACTGGATGCCCTATTATGTACCGGGTACTAAGATTTGGATTATTGGTCAGTATCTCAGAAATGGAATAGTGCATTTTTATTACTGAAAATATGAATTAGAATTAAGTAAAACCAGAGGCTTCCTTTGATCACTTGGAGTTGGCTTTGTGTACTCTTGATACATTGGGGGACTTTAGGTAGGAGGAAGAATAGAAGAGCCAGACTATGAAAACATCGTATTTTGCTGATTAGGATTCCTTAAGAAAGCTTGCCAGAATTTCTCATAACATATGTGGTGTGGCCTCCTGCTAGTGTCATACCAAGTGCTGCCCCTCATCCCTTCCTCCTGGCAACAGAGGTCGTTAGTCTTTGAAGAGTGAAGAGGAGGAGGACTTGTAGATTCCTCGAAATAGAGTGGCTTCCACGTGTGAAGTTTATTTGTTTACTTTTTCTCCCTCCATATGTTAAGTAAAGATAAACCTTTCTAAAGTTTAGCTCAACATTTTAAAAATATAGAGAGCTCTGTCTATGCATGTTCAGTACATGTCTGTCTCTCCCTGTATAGTTTTTTATAAGAGATTTTTTTAAAATTAATTTATTTTTGGCTACATTGGGTCTTCGTTGCTGTGCGGGCTTTCTCTAGTTGCGGCAAGTGGGAGCCTCTCTTCTTTGCGGTGGCTTCTCTTGTTGCGGAGCACAGGCTCTATGCATGCGGACTTCAGTAGTTGTGGCACATGGGCTCAGTAGTTGTGGCTCACGGGCTCTAGAGCGCAGGCTCAGTAGTTGTGGTGCATGGGCTTAGTTGCTCCGTGGCATGTGGGATCTTCCTCGACCAGGGCTCGAGCCCACGTCCCCTGCATTGGCAGGTGGATTCTTAACCACTGTGCCACCAGGGAAGTCCCCTGTATAGATTTTAAATACCTTTTTCTGATTAAAAGTTATGAGTGGTCATAGTAGCAAATTTGGAGAAATAGAAAAAGTAGAAAGAAGAAAAATAAAAGTCGGGCAGACCAGAGACAGTCTTTACTGACTATTTCATCATATGACTGTCACCTTTTAAATATAATATTCTATCATATAACATAAAAAATACAAATTGGAATCACACTGTGCATATATACTGCTTTTAGCAGTCTTCTTTCACATAACAATACAGTGTCTATTTTATGTTACTCAGGTTCCTCTAAAATGTAACTTTTTTGGGTCATGTATTGTGTAGGTCAGACCCCTATTCCCAGATCCATAGACTGATTTCAGTTCTTCATCATTCTAGAAAGCACTCAGGTGAACATCCCTATGGGACAGGATAGCAGAGGTTTAGAGTGTACATTTTGGAGTTAAGCAAGTTATAATTAAACTGCTTGTCCATTTGACTTTACACAAATTATTTAAGCCCGTCTAGTCTTCTATCTAATTATCTGTAGTAATAGCCTCTGCCTCTGTAATAATGGGAGGATTAAATGAAAAGATGCATGTGGGTTGCTGAGTCCAGAGCCTCCACATGTTAGTCATTAAATGTTAGCTGCTGTTATTTTTAATTTTTAAAATAAATTTATTTATTTATTTATATTTACTTTTGGCTGCGTTGGGTCTTCGTTGCCGTGCAGGGACTACTCTTTGTTGCAGTGCGCGGGCTTCTCTTTGCAGTGGCTTCTCTTGTTGAGGAGCATGGGCTCTAGGCACGTGGGCTTCAGTAGTTGTGGCGCATGGCTTAGTTGCTCCGCGGCATGTGGGATCTTCCCAGACCAGGACTTGAACCCATGTCTCCTGCATTGGCAGGTGGATTCTTAACCACTGCGCCACTAGGGAAGACCCTGTGTTCGTTTGTTTTTTTTTTTTTTTTTTTTTTTGCGGTACGCGGGCCTCTCACTGTTGTGGCCTCTCCCGTTGCGGAGCACAGGCTCCGGACGCGCAGGCTCAGCGGCCATGGCTCAGGGGCCCAGCCACTCCGCGGGATGTGGGATCCTCCCGGACCAGGGCACGAACCCGCGTCCCCTGCATCGGCAGGCAGACTCTCAACCACTGCGCCACCAGGGAAGCCTGGAAGTCCCTATTTTTAATTTTTATATGCATATTTAATTATTTCCGTAGGGTTTATTTTAAGATGTTGAATTTCTGGGTCAAGGTATGTACTATGTTTTCAAGGCCTTTAATTGATATTCCCAAATTTGCTGTCAGCAAAGTCTGAGGTGAGTGTCCTTTACCACACACATCCTTGCCATACTCTATTACTTTTTTGCATTTAAATTATAAGTTTTTTTTTTTTTTTTTTTTTTGGTTTTTGTGGTACACGGACCTCTCACTGTTGTGGCCTCTCCTGTTGCGGAGCACAGGCTCTGGACGCGCAGGCTCAGCGGCCATGGCTCACGGGCCCAGCCGCTCCGCAGCATGTGGGATCTTCCCGGACCGGGGCACGAACCTGTGTCCCCTGCATCGGCAGGCGGATTCTCAACCACTGTGCCACCAGGGAAGCCCTTAAATTATAAGTATTTAAAAAAAATAATTCTGGTGGAGGCTGGCCATTTTTCCTATGTTTCTTGCCGATTTTTATTCTTTCATGAATTGCCAGTTTGTGTTCTTTCCCTATTTTTCTATTGATGTATTCATCTTTTGAATTTAAGACCTTTTTTAGGTATGGAGGCTATGTTACCAATATTTTTTTTTCAGATTATCATCTTGAACTTTATTTAGGGTACTTTGGTTTTTGTTTTGTCTTATGAATATTTACAATTTTCATGAAGTTAGTCTCTTTCGTAGATGGATTATGGCCTAAAAGACCTTACCCATTTCAGGACTACAAAAACTTTATTTTCCTTAAAATCCATCTGGAATATATTCATGCAAAAAGGAAACTAACTCTCCTTTTCCTCAAATACTTATCTGATTGACAAATAACCATGTAAGGAGAGAATTTCTCCCTTTCCACTACTTTAAATATCACCATATAGTCATTCTCTTATGCATGTTGGGGTCCAGTGAAGGAGTATTCACATGTATTTTTCTAAAGGAAAACAAATTCTTTTTCTGTTTGTTATTCTGCAATTCTCAGTCTTTAAAAAAATAAATTGTCTTCATTTTTCATCTTTTAATGTTTGTTTTTCTCTTGATTCTTTTGCATTATAGCAAAATTCTAAAACTTGCACCCTATATCCATGCCATTTATTTAAATTTCTTTTGGGCTGATTTTTTTTTTGCTGCTTATAATGCAAATTTTAATTTCATAATTGAATTTTCAGTGTTTTTACTAACTTATTTAGCTCTTTTTATTTCTGCCTTTCAGCTATCACCTTTATTATTTGTCTGTTTCTTTTTTTGCTTTGATTTCTTATTTCACAACATCCATATTTTTCTGAATTTTATTTATAATACAGAACAGATGCTTTCTGAAATGTTTTTAGAGTGCTTTGGTTTCTGTGTTTCATGAAAACAAGTATTTTATCAGCTTTTTAAATCTTCTTTTTCATTAAACCTGAACACAGAGACGTTTATAAATCTTTGCAGTTAACTTCACTGTGGGTAGATTCTCCTTGCTTTGCTGCAGTTTTCCTGAGTCCTGTTAGAATCGTCCTCTCACATGATATTAGAGCACTGTTGTACATGGTTCCGTCCAACTTTCTGGCGCTCTTAAATCTTTCATTTAGTGTGGACCTACCTGTACTCATGAAAAGATTTCTCATGGTTCTGCTATTTGGTCATGGTTCTGGGAGAAGTGGAGTTACTTCCTGGTTAATCTGAAGTGTGCTGTGGTTCTTCACTTGTCACTCTCATGTTTCTTCTAGGATTTTCCCCTTCTGAATTCACTTCCCTTTATATAAGCAGACACCCCTCCACTTCTTTCCCAGTCTCATTTCACTGCCCAGATGGTAATCTCAGGATACTGAGCTGTGCTCTGGTTGGGTAGGAGCAGTGCAGCATGGCATCCCTCCCTGGTGTGGCTTCGGCTATACTTTAGGGTGGGCGGAAGGCCGTCGCCTATCACATTGTTCCCCCAGGTGGGTCTTCCTCTGGGCTTCACCTGAGCTTTGCCTGATGGATATTCCTCTGGGGACAGGCAGAATGTTCACTGTGAGCCTCATTTTCTGTGCTGTTGAAACTTTCTGTCCCTTTGTGTGTGTATGTGTGTGTGTCTTTATTAGTTTCTCACAGTGGTGGTGAAGGAATGCAAATTTAGTGTTGTTATTTTTTCTCTTCTTATCCTGTAACTTTTTCTGGTTTTGCTTTGATTTTTTTTTTTGTTTGTTTGTTTTACTAATGTTTAAAGTAAGGTTGGTGCTATAGAGAACACACGGAAGGTATTAAATTGCGATGCTTTAAAGCACTAAGTTACAGTAGCATGCCTCACCCACTGTTATCTGATCCAGCCATGAACCATCCTTCTGACTCCTCTGGGACCTTCATTTCTCACACCCTTTCACAGCGCAGCATAAATAAAAGCAAGCAAGAGCTTCCTCCCTAAGAAACCCTAAAGTAATAGATATTTTTCATGACAACTTCTAAGACCTAAAGGCTTGTAGAAACAGCCCCAAGGTTTGAAGACTAGCCTCATGGAAGCAGCAGAGTCATGCATGTTGTATACTTCCAATTTTAGCCACCAGTAAAGGGGAGCAGACAAATGATGACCAGGACTGGGAGAGAGTAGTCTGCTTGGATGAAGGATTGATCCTTCTGGGAACTAGTAAGGTCACTATTAACTAACCACAATCTGGACTTCCCAGAGAGTGGAGACCACAGATGGATGCTCACCTTCCTGTCTGCTCTTCCCACTGTCATCTTTGCTTATAGGAAGGGATGCTTCAGGCAGGTTCTCCTAAGACAGACACTTGAGACAGGAGTAGCTTTGGATCTCAGAACAGAAGTGGCTGTAAGTACTATGGATTCATAGGTACTAGATATGGAAGGTGTTTAAAGTTTTTAAGAGGTACAACTTTTATAAACAGAAAAAGTTTGATAAGCAGATTTGCTTATCAAATTGCTAAATATTAAATCTAGCCTTGCAAGAATTGCCTGTAGGATAACTAAAAAGAAGTTTTAATTTACACAGAGGATAGTATACGTACATGAACAACTTCCTCAAAGATGTAATGGAGATGGAGGATGTGAAACGTTCAAGAAGATTTTAGAAAAAGACAAACAAAATACAACTAATGTTTAAATGCAGGAAAGCAAGACGATATTTTCTTTGGAATGACATATAGATCAGTGGAACAGACAGGAGAATCTAGAAATAGGACCCACTCATATATGATCAATTGATCTGTGATAAAGGTGTCAGAGTAATTCAATAGGGAAAGGACATTTGTTTCAACAAGTGGTACTAGTACAATTGGACATCCGTATGAGAAAAAAATAAATTCAACCCTTATCTTAAACTGTATACAAAAACTAACTCAAAATATATTATGGTCCTAAACCTAAGAGATAAAACTATTAAACTTCAAGAAGAAAACACACAAAGCAGGAACCATAAAAGAAAAATCTGATAAACTGAACTTTACCCAAATTAAAAAAAGCTCTGCTCCTAAAAATATATTAAGAAAGAGAAGACAAGCTATGAGAGAAAATATTTGTAAAATATATATCTGTAAATGATTTGTATCCAGAATGTATTAAAAATAACTCTTGCAATTCAGTAGTCAGAACGTAACCACCCCAGTTTCTAAAATGCACACAAGATTTGAACAAACAGTTCACCAAAGAAAATACCCAGATGGCCAAAAAGTACATGAAAAGATGACCAACATCAGTAATCATTAAGGAAAAGCAAATTTTAACAATGAGTTATTTCTACACACCTACTACAATAGTTAAAATTTCAAAATTAAACACATGACCATATCATGTGTTGATGAAGATGTGAAGCAACTAGAGTTCTCCTATTGGCTGGTGGGAATGCAAAATGGCCCAACTGTTTTGGAAAACCATTTGGAAGTTTTGATAAAGTTAAACATATTTATCATATGACCCACTCCTACATATTTGTACCCAGTTCCACTCCTAGGTATTTATCCAAGAGATGAAAATGTAGTCCATAAGACCTGAATGCAAATATTTACAGCTGCTTTATTTGTAACAGCCAGAAACTGGAAACAACCCAAAGTGTACCAACTAGTCAATGGATATGTCCATAAAATTGAATAGTACTCAGTAATAAAAGGATCAAAATGGATGGATTTCACAAGTATTATGCTATGGAAAGTGGTTGCCAGGGGCTAGAAATGGAGGGAGAGGGGATTGGCTATGGAGAAAGAGGCACAGGGGAATTTTTTGGGGGGGAGGTGATGACATTGACTTACATCTTGATTCTGGTGGTGGTTACCCCATGACTATATATGTATTTGTCAAAAATTATGGAAGTGTATACTTTAAAAGGTTGAGTATATCTCAGTAAACTTGACTTTAAAACACACACATAGGAGAGGATTCTCAATTTTTCTCCTCAGTAAAAAATGCAAATTAAAGCAGATGACTTTTTTTTTAACCTATCAGATTGACTAAGTTCAAAGTGTTTGATTACACATTGTTGTCAAGGATTTGAGGAAGGAGTCACACTCATGCTTAAATGTAATGGTACAGCCTTTGAGAGGTTAGTTGAGCAGTAGCTTTCCAAATTAAAAATGCACATACTTTTTGAGTCAGAAATTCCACTTATAGGAATTTTTTTCTCTAGGTAAGACATATACAAGGGAACAGTGGTTTATATCATTGTTAACCATAGCAACAACCAGTGAACAACCTTCATCTCCATGAATGGGGGCATTAACCATGGTACAGTGAAGTACTGTAAGGTAGTGTACTTATATGGAACAGTTTCTTAAGATATTGTTAAATGAAAATAGCAGTGCACAGAACGACATCTATAATGTACTTCCATTTGTGTTTTTAGAAAGCTGTACATATTCATAAAACTGCTTGTTTATGTACATACTGTTAGAGATTGCATACATGCACAAAACCAGTATTGAGTCATCTTTAGCACAGGAAAGCGTTACTTTTTGATGTTTATCTATTTGTTTTGCTTGAATTTTTTTGGAGGGGGCCGTGTTCGTATATTACCTTCTCAGTTGAACAGAAAACAAAATTTTTAAAAAAATTTTGAATTATATTTTATTTATTTTTTTATACAGCACGTTCTTATTAGTCATCAGTTTTATACACATCAATGTATACATGTCAGTCCCAATCACCCAATTCAGCACACCACCACCCCAACCCTACAGCCGCTTTCCACCCTTGGTGTCCATACCTTTGTTCTCTACATCTGTGTCTCAATTTCTGCCCTGCAAACCAGTTCACCTGTACCATTTTTCTAGGTTCCACATATATGTGTTAATATACGATATTTGTTTTTCTCTTTCTGACTTACTTCACTCTGTATGGCAGTTTCTAGATCCATCCACGTCTCAACACATGACCCAATTTCATTCCTTTTTATGGCTGAGTAATATTCCATTGTATATATGTACCACATCTTCTTTATCCATTCATCTGTCGATGGGCATTTAGGTGGCTTCCATGACCTGGCTATTGTAAATAGTGCTGCAGTGAACATTGGGGTGCATGTGTCTTTTTGAATTATGTTTTTCTCTGGGTATATGCCCAGTAGTGGGATTGCTGGATCATATGGCAATTTTATTTTTAGTTTTTTAAGGAACCTCCATACTGTTCTCCATAGTCGCTGTATCAGTTTACATTCCACCAGCAATACAAGAGAGTTCCCTCTTCTCCACAACCTCTCCAGCATTTGTTGTTTGTAGATTTTCTGATGATGCCCATTCTAACTGGTGTGGGGTGATACCTCATTGTAGTTTTCATTTGCATTTCTCTAATAATTAGTGATGTTGACCAGCTTTTCATGTGCTTCTTGGCCATCTGTCTTAGGAGAAATGTCTATTTAGGTCTTCTGCCCAGTTTCGGATTGGGTTGTTTTTTTTGTTTGTTTTTTTTTTTCGGTACGCGGGCCTCTCACTGTTGTGGCCTCTCCCGTTGCGGAGCACAGGCTCCGGACACGAAGGCTCAGCGGCCATGGCTCGCGGGCCCAGCCGCTCCGCGGCATGTGGGATCTTCCCGGACTGGGGCACGAACCCGTGTCCCCTGCATTGGCAGGCAGACTCGCAACCACTGCGCCACCAGGGAAGCCCGGGTTGTTTGTTTTTTTAATATTGAGCTGCATGAGCTGTTTATATATTTTGGAGATTAATCCTTTGTCTGTTGATTCGTCTGCAAATATTTTCTCCCATTCTGAGGGTTGTCTTTTCATCTTGTTTATGGTTTCCTTTGCTGTGCAAAAGCTTTGAAGTTTCATTACATCTGACTTGTTTATTTTTGTTTTTATTTCCATTACTCTAGGAAGTGGATCAAAAAAGATCTTGCTGCGGTTTATGTCAAAGATTGTTCTTCCTATGTTTTCCTCTAAGAGTTTTATAGTGTCCAGTCTTATATTTAGGTCTCTAATCCATTTTGGGTTTATTTTTGTGTATGGTGTTAGGGAGTGTTCTAATTTCATTCTTTTACATGTAGCTGTCCAGTTTTCCCAGCACCACTTATTGAAGAGACTGTCTTTTCTCCATTGCATATCGTTGCCTCCTTTGGCATAGATTAGTTGACCATAGGGGCATGGGTTTATCTCTGGCTTTCTATCTTGTGCCATTGATCTATGTTTCTGTTTTTGTGCCAGTACCATATTGTCTTGAGTACTGTAGCTTTGTAGTATAGTCTGAAGTCAGGGAGTCTGATTCCTCCAGCTCTGTTTCTTTCCCTCAAGACTGCTTTGGCTATTCGGAGTCTTTTGTGTCTCCATACACATTTAAAAATTTTTTATTCTAGTTCTGTAAAAAATGCCATTGGTAGTTTGATAGGGATTGCATTGAATGTGTAGATTGCTTTGGGTAGTATAGTCACTTTCACATTATTGATTCTTCCAATCCAAGAACATGGTATATCTCTCCATCTGTTTGTATCATCTTTAATTTCTTTCATCAGTATCTTATAGTTTTCTGCAAAGAGGTCATTTGTCTCCCTGGGTAGGTTTATTTCTAGGTATTTTATTCTTTTTGTTGCAGTGGTTAATGGGAGTGTTTCCTTAATTTCTCTTTTAGATTTTTCATCATGAGTGTATAGGAATGCAAGAGATTTCTGTGCATTAATTTTGTATCCTGCAACTTTACCAAATTTCATCGATTAGCTCTAGTAGTTTTCTGGTGGCATCTTTAGGATTCTCTATGCATAGTACCATGTCATCTGCAAACAGTGACAGTTTTACTTCTTCTTTTCCAATTTGTATTCCTTTTAATTCTTTTTCTTCTCTGATTGCCGTGGCTAAGGCTTCCAAAACTATGTTAGTAATATTGATGACAGTGGACAACCTTGTCTTGTTCCTGATCTTAGAGGAAATGCTTTCAGTTTTTCACCATTGAGAATGATGTTTGCTGTAGGTTTGTCGTATATGGCCTTTACTATGTTGAGGTAGGTTCCCTCTATGCCCAGTGTCATGAGAGTTTTTATTGTAAATGGGTGTTGAATTTTGTCAAAAGCTTTTTCTGTATCTACTGAGATGATCATATGGTTTTTCTTCTTCAGTTTCTTATATGGTGTATCACATTGATTAATTTGCATATATTGAAGAATCCTTGCATCCCTGGGATAAATCCCACTTGATCATGGTGTATGATCCTTTTAATGTGTTGTTGGATTCTGTGCGCTAGTATTTTGTTGAGGATTTTTGCATCTATATTCATCAGTGATATTGGTCTGTAATTTTCTTTTTTTGTGATATCTTTGTTTGGTTTTGGTGTTAGGGTGGTGGTGGCCTCACAGAATGAGTTTGGGAGTGTTCCTTCCTCCACAATTTTTTGGAGGAGTTTGAGAAGGATGGGTGTTAGCTCTTCTCTAAATGTTTGATAGAATTCACCTTTGAAGTCATCTGCTCCTGGACTTTTGTTTGTTGGAAGATTTTTAATCACAGTTTCAATTTCATTACTTGTGATTGGTCTGTTGATATTTTCTATTTCTTCCTGGTTCAGTCTTGGAAGGTTATACCTTTCTAAGAATTTGTCCATTTCTTCCAGGTTGTCCATTTTAGTGGCATAGAGTTTCTTGTAGTAGTCTCGTAGGATGTCTGTTGCGGTGTCTGTTGTAACTTCTTTTTCATTTCTAATTTTATTGATTTGAGTCTTCTCCCTCTTTTTCTTGATGAGTCTGGCTAGTGGTTTATCAATTCTGTTTATCTTCTCAAAGAACCAGCTTTTAGTTTTATTGATCCCTGCTATTGTTTTCTTTGTTTCTATTTCATTTATTTCTGCTCTGATCTTTATGATTTCTTTCCTTCTACTAACTTTGGGTTTTGTTTGTTCTTCTTTCTCTAATTCCTTTAGGTGTAAGTTTAGATTGTTTATTTGAGATTTTAGTTGTTTCTTGAGGTAGGCTTGTATAACTATAAACTTCCCTCTTAGAACTGCTTTTGCTGCATCCCATAGGTTTTGTCTCATCGTGTTTTCATTGTCATTTGTCTCTAGGTATTTTTTGATTTCCTCTGATTTCTTCAGCGATCTCTTGGTTATTTAGTAACGTATTGTTCAGCTTCTGTGTGTTTCTATTTTTTACAGGTTTTTTCCTGTAATTGATATCTACTCTTATAGCGTTGTGGTCAGAAAAGATGCTTGATATGATTTCAATTTTCTTAAATTTACTGGGGCTTGGTTTGTGACCCAAGATGTCATCTATCCTGGATAATGTTCGGTGCGCCCTTGAGAAGAGAGTGTAATCTGCTGTTTTGGATGGAATGTCCTATAAATACCAATTAAATCTATCTGGTCTATTGTGTCATTTAAAGCTTGTGTTTCCTTTTGTATTTTCATTTTGGATGATCTGTCCATTGGTGTAAGTGAGGTGTTAAAGTCCCCCACTATTATTGTGTTACTGTCGGTTTCTTCTTTTATAGCTGTTAGCAGTTGCCTTATGTATTGAGGTACTCCTATGTTGGGTGCATATATATTTATAAATGTTATGTCTTCTCTGCGCTTCCTGGACTAGGGTGGCTATTTCCTCTCCCTTGTTAGGGAAGTTTTTGACTATAATCTCTTCAAATATTTTCTCAGGTCCTTTCTCTCTCTCTTCTCCTTCTGGTACCCCTAAATGTGAATGTGGCTATGTTTAATGTTGTCCCAGAGGTCTCTTAGGCTATCTTCATTTCTTTTCATTCTTTTTCCTTTACTCTGTTCCGCAGCAGTGAATTCCACCATCCTGTCTTCCAGGTCACTTATCCGTTCTTCTGTCTCAGTTATTGTGCTATTGATTCCTTCTAGTGTAGTTTTCGTTTCAGTTATTGTATTGTTCATCTCTGTTTGTTTGTTCTTTAATTCTTCTAGATCTTTGTTAAATATTTCTTGCATCTTCTCGATCTTTGCCTCCATTCTTTCTCCGAGGTCTTGGATCATCTTCACTATCATTATTCTGAATTCTTTTTCTGGAAGGTTGCCTATCTCCACTTCATTTAATTGTTTTTCCTGGGTTTTATCGTGTTCCTTCATTTGGTAGATAGCCCTCTGCCTGTTCATCTTGTCTGTCTTTCTGTGAATGTGGTTTTTGTTCCACAGGCTGCAGGATTGTAGTTCTTCTTGCTTCTGCTGTCTGCCTTCTGGTGGATGAGGCTATCTAAGATGCTTGTACAAGTTTCCTGATGGGAGGGACTGGTGGTAGGTAGAGCTGGGTGTTGCTCTGGTGGGCAGAGCTCAGTTAAACTTTAATCTGCTTGACTTCTGATGGGTGGATCTTGGTTCCCTCCCTGTTGCTTGTTTGGCCCAAGGCAACCCAACACTGAAGCCTACCTGGGCTCTTTGGTGGGGCTAATGGTGGACTTTGGGAGGGCTCTCGCCAATGAGTATTTCCCAGAAATCCTCCTGCCAGTGTCCTTGTCCCAGTGGTGAGCCACAGCTGCCCCCCGCCTCTGCAGGAGACCCTCCAACACTAGCAGGTAGGTCTGGTTCAGTCTCCCCTGGGGTCACTGCTCCTTCCCCTGGGTCTTGACGCGCACACTACTTTGTGTGTGCCCTCCAAGAGTGGAGTCTCTGTTTCCCCCAGTCCTGTCGAAGTCCTGCAATCAAATCACACTAGCCTTCAAAGTCTGATTCTCTAGGAATTCCTCCTCCCATTGCCAGACCCCCAGGTTGGGAAGCCTGACATGGGGCTCAGAACCTTCACTCCAGTGGGTGGACTTCTCTGGTATAACTGTCCTCCAGTTTGTGAGTCACCCACCCAGCACTTATGGGATTTGATTTTACTGTGATTGCGCCCCTCCTACCATCTCATTGTGGCTTCTCCTTTATCTTTGGATGTGGGGTATCTTTTTTGGTGAGTTCCAGTGTCCAATGATGACTGTCTAGCAGCTAGTTGTGATTGTGGTGTTCTCGCAAGAGGGAGTGAGAGCACATCCTTCTACTCCGCCATCTTGGTTCAGGGCACATCAACTTTAGTTTTGATACATTATAGTATGTCATTAGGAGCTTAGGAGTACATAGTCGACTTTCCTAATCCCTTCCTCCAGAAGGTCCTTAGTGTCTCTGTCAGGAGTACAACAGTGGACCTGGGTGTTGTCTGATCCAGTGTGACATTTCTAAGACTACTTCCCCTTGTAACCACCACTTCCAGTCCACATCTCCTGTTTTTCTGAATTCATGTGGGAGTAGCTTGCGGAGGAAATGCACTCATTTCACTATATCCACATGATGCCTTTCTGTACATTGGACTGCTCCTGTAGCTCTGGTCAATGTTACTAAGTCCAAAATGGTCAGGTGACCTGGTTAGGAGATATGTACTGAGTTCTGAAGAAAATTGTCAAATATGTCTCTGTATCATATGCCAGGAAGCTTCTGTAAGTGAAGGGAGCATCGATAGGGAGGGATGGCAATTGGCAGTGGTTTCTGAAAATGGGGTAGCTTGGGAGGCTGTATTCAATTTAGCGTGGACATTAAATGAATTAAAATGGACATTAAGTTATGAACCTTGCCTCATCAGTGCTATAAAAATCCCTTTAGCTGGGCTGTAATTTGACTCTCCTCTCTGTAATGTTGTACAGTATTCCTATGGTTACAGAGCCTGAATAAGTGGAGGCTAATCATTAGTTTGCTAAATGTGGTTCATGGAACAGTTCACAACTCCCAGACCTGCCAACTGTTGCTTGTTTAGTGTCCTGTTCACTCTTCTTGGGTAGAAGTTGATTTGTTCCACAGAAAAATGTACAGTAACATTTGTCTCACGTCCAGGAACCACGCACTATGGCGGCTCTCCATGCTTCTTGGAGATGCAGAGGGAAAAAGGTCACACTAAGCCAAGTTTTTTGGTACATACACTTCCACAGGAAGAAACCATTAAAGGAGTGGGAGATGGCAAAGTAAGAAAAGAATTAAAGCTGGAGAGGTTTTGGATATTTGGAAAACCATACTTTGTTACTTTTCAGAAATTTGCTGTGATTGAACTCTGGAGTTTACAATTCTGTGGCCCTAGAAATAAAATCATGCTCTTTAGGTTCTTCCTTGTTTGTTTCATGTGACAAGACAGACTTCATTTGCCCAGGATCACCTGCAAACAAACAGCCATGCTGCCATTAGGAGCCAAACACTTATTGAACCAGGGCCCTATCCTCTCATCTTGCATTGTGTGTTAGGGGAACACACTGAGAGCAGTAGATACCAGCTGGATTTGTGTCCTTACTTGGGGATTAGGGCCTAAATCCTTAAGCCACTCATGATTATTTGGCCTCTTCCTACTAGGATGAAAGTGGGTTCTTTCCCAGTTAATAGAAAATGTATTGTGCCCACCTGTGACTCATTCCCCTTCTCAGCTGAAAGGCTGTGGGCCCTGCAGAAGGAACCTCTTTCTTTTCAGAGACTGTCCAGAAAGAGACAGTCTGGGTGGCTGTCTCTACTATATCATTTAGACCTCTGAATTATAAGAAACGGAAAACCTGACCTCAACTAGCTTCAGGAAAAAGGGAATTTATTGGCTTACGTGATTAAAAAGGCATGGCGAGACGCAAGGGCTCAAACCTTGTCACCCAGACCTGCTCTCTCTGCCTCTCTCACCTTGGCTGTGTCTGTCAGGTTCTCCTCTCAGGCTTCAGGCTGTGGCACCTAGAGCAGCAGTGTAGCCTCACTGTGCACGCACAGCAGGAGACAGCAGCTGTCTTTTCCCCTGTCCTGGAAAAGTCCTGGATTTCATGCTGCCCAGTCTTGGACCATCTCTGAACCAGTCCCGGGGTCCAGAGACATCTCATTCCCCACCCCTGGAAGGGTGGGGCCTCCCCTGAGTAGGTGTGAGAAAAGGGTAGCAGCCCAGCTGAAAAGAGGAACAGGAGCTGGGAGGCACATCTCCAGAAGCTGGATTCCCCCTTCAGTGCCCTGAGAGACTCTACTTCCAACCACCTTGACAGCCGGAAGACAGAGGTCTGCTGGTTTGTGAAACAGTTCAGCCTCTGTCTCGTAGTCTCGCCTGCCTGTGTGCCTCTCAGAAAGACTGCAAGGATTATTTCTTCTTTTACAGTACACATTTATCTGAAATAACACACATTTGTTTGGAAGTCCACACAAGAGGAAACAAAGGAAGAAATGATCAGGAGTTGATATCATTATGGTGGTTTTGTTGCACGTCTTGGTTTAGGGCAATTTAAAATAGAAAGGTAATAGAATCAAGTCATAGTTTAGAAAATATAAAAACCACAATTCTACCACTCTAACCTCACCACTCTTTTCATTGTAGAGTATTTCCTTTCAGCCTTTGTTCATTTGAGTTTCTCACAAACTTTTAAATCATTTTTTTTTTTGCTTGACATTACATGATAATTCAGGCATTTTCCATTTTGCTATATAGTTATCATTATCATATAAATGCAACATGATATTCCATCAGGAATATAACATGATGAACTTAATCATTCTATCATGGGCTGTTTAGGTGGTTCTTTTAAAATTTGTTGTGCTAAAAAAAAATTTGTTCTGCTGTTATCAAGAGCAGTGTATGTTGAACATTTGGGATATGTGTAACTTTCTCGTGCCTTATCTTATTTCCTGAGGATGGGTTGTGAGGAGTGGGATTACTGCTTCAAATTGTATAAACCTTTGTAGGACTTGATATGTATTACCAAATAGCTTTTCAAATCTCTTGCATTTATCTCATCTGCCTCCAGCAGTTTCTTAGAGGATCAGTTTCATTGCATTTTTGACAGCAGTAGATGTTTGGATTTTTAAACATTTTTCTAATTTAATGAGGAAAAAATAGGTGTCCTTTTTTACTTTGGATTTCTTGGTTTAGTAGGGAAGTTGAATGCTTTTATATATGCTTGTTTTTTAGCTGTATTTTCTGCTCTGTTTTACCCATTGTCTTCTCTTCATTTTAGACCCCAAAACAGCTTCTGAAACAGAAACGGATATCTGTGCCGAGTGGGAGATAAAGACCATCACGAGTGCTTTGAAAACCTACCTAAGGTAGGGACTTTCCATTTGTGGGGCATGGTGCCAGCTTGTCATCATGCAATCGGAAGAAAGTTTTATTTTCAGCCTCCAGAGAGCTGTTGGGTGGGTGTTTGAGATGTGGAAACAGCTTATGTGTGGGTGCAATTAGCTCAGCTGGTCAAACCGATTATAAATCATCCCTAGTTGATGGGTTGCCATTGTGCAGTGGTGCCATGAGTGATTTAGGAAGCTTTGCTCTTTTTGAGAAGCCACTATGACGATTAGACTTTAACAGAACCTCAAATGTGGTATTCCCTGCAATCCCTGAATAATCTGGTAAAGAAACAAGGAATTGCGTATCCTATTCTGTTGAGAATGCGTGATTACATACCCTACGTATCTGGGGAGCTCTGCGCCTTGCACAGATAGAGTATACTGCTGACATTGCTCCTCAAAAATGAGAACTTAATGGCTCTCCTTTTTGACTCCTTCTGCTTAGATTGGAGAATATGACTTCATTGGAGAGGAGACTGCTTTCCTTGTAATAATATGTGTAATATTCCTGCTACCTCCCACCCCTCCCTTGGTTATTAAGGGAGTGGGTGATTGACCAGCTGCTCACATCTCAGTTTCCCGAATAGACTGAAAGCCATGCTGGACGTGAAGTATAGGAGTATAATAGTTCTCCACTCTAGTTCTTCTCACACAGGAAAGTGGGGGTCTAGTCTTAAACAAAGAGAAGAACTATAATCACGAATTGCATAAGCATTTGTACAGGTTTGTCAAGATTTAGTTGGCTCGAAAGCCACAGAAAAGGAATTGGTGATGGAGGTGTTATTGGCTGTTGGGGAATTGCTGGAAGGCTCTTGGAGTCAAGAGTAAGATGTCATGCAAGTGATGACTAAGAGTTGAATCAGGGGATCCGATGAGAATAAAATAAAATCTGAACCAAGAATCATCTGTTGAGAAGCTTATCATTTAGACTATCAGTAAAAAAACCCTCAAGTTTACAGTTAAACATATTCATATCCCAAATACTACCATTGTAGTTTACACAAAACCAAATGGTAGAGGTTTGTATCTGGTACTTATTTGTGCATGTTGATATTGATTAGCTAATGGACAATAAGTATAAAATATAAATATATTTTAAATAGCAGATAAAATTTGATTGTATCATGCCTAATATTAAGCGTTCTAGCCCTTTGGCATTCTGGAGCAACACTCCATAGTGAATTTGCCACAAAAACACCTACAAAAGTCTTGCATAGTGTATCCAGATGAAGTGCCTAAGATGCCAGGAAGATGAGAGTTTAAGAGCAGGTGATTGCAAATGTTGGGTTGGTTGCCTGTTTCTCAGACACATCTTAAAATGCTCTTGTGGAGGGCGAGTCACTGACTGAAAAGGAAATCTCTCAGTTTGTGCTAGACTTTTGCATTAGCACTTTTCTGGTCGTGACTCTATGAGACATAAGTTGTACCCATTCCCTTAAAAAGGAGAAAGAATGAACATTTCAGGTTGAAATCTCAGGACCCTTTCAAAAGGGAAACTAAGTTGGACTAAACTGAGTTGCTGTTGTTTGCCTGTGATCTTTGTCTTTGAGAAATGTAATACAGTCTGGCCGTCTCTAGGCTGCTAGGTAGCGAGAATAGGATTGTTTTCATTAAGCTGACTAGTGTGTATCCTTTTATTTCAGAATGCTTCCAGGACCACTCATGATGTACCAGTTTCAAAGAAGTTTCATCAAAGCAGCAAGTAAGTTTTCTTTTCACCACAGTTTTAAGGGGAAAGGAATAGATTTTTCTATTTCAAAGAACAGTCAGTGTCCCAAAATAAGTATTACCTAATCCCTCATATTCTGCATGTAAACTACCCACATAAACACTCATGAGACTGTCATAGAATAAAAGCGAAACCAAGTCAGATTACTAAGGGCCTTGTTAGCACATTGAATATACAGTCGAGGGGAGAAACTTCAGAAGTGAGTTTGGGGGTGACGGAGAGGTGAGAAAAGCAAGTTTGCCTTTTCTAATTTTGATTATTGGAGTTCTAACTCCTTGGGCTTTTTCCAGCCCTGGAGTAGCATTTTTCGGAATGAATCAGACTCTGCCCATTACCTAAATTGAGCATCAGATGTATTTCCCTGAATCTGGCACCATTTATATAACTTCCCAGTCCTCTTTCCATCATGGCTTGCATTTATAGCTTCTGATCATTCTTCAGCTATATCATCTAAGCCCTGAGCGTCATATTACTGGTATTAAAATACATAGGGTTTAGGTACAAGCCACCCTAAGTATACTGGACTCTGTCTACATGAGGCAGGCCACCTGTAAGGGGCAGTAAGATTCTCTATCAGATTTAAGTCTGGCATGAATCCCCACCATGCTATTATGTCCATAGCCTGTGCCGCTCCCTGTTTCCTTTAAGCTGTCAGAGTTTGTTTACCCTGCTAGCTACTACTGGCCTAATTTAGGAGTACCTCTGTTCTGGTGGCCTTATCCATACATAGCTGTCCCCGTAAAGCAGGAGAAAGACCTGGGAGAAAGCTGGAAGTGAAGATGCTGTTTATGTGATTTCTTTCTCTGAGAAATTCCAAACCCATAGCAGCAATTCTCTAATTAAACCTCACCTCAGTCCTGTAAATAGGTGTGATGAGTGCCATCAGTGTATTTCCCAGAGAAACGAAGCCACATACCCAAGTTCAACCAAGAGAACATGACAGTCCGTGATTTAGGTTATAGGTTGGCAGAAACATTTCCTTATTTTATCTGCCATTCCTTTCTTCTCCCAGGCTGGTTGTCACACGTGACTTGAGAATAACTGGACATTTCCCTTGATGTCTTTGATGCTGTCTCGAGGTGTTATTTTGATATTTGAGACCTTTGCAAGGCTGTTCATGTACAATTTGTTTATCCCTTGACGAGTGCATAAAGTTCCTTCCTTCCTTGAAACGAAGCTGCCACTCTGTATAGCCAGCTGCTTCCAAGTTTGTTCCTGCTCCAAGTATGTGGTTGACTGGCTCCATTTCATCACATCATCATTTTGGTGTGAACTTTTTGACAGTCATTTTTTTTTCATAGTTGCTCGTTCCATGTTTATTTAACAAATATTTATTGGGCACCGGCCACATACCTATCACCGTGTTAGGCACTGGCTAGAAGGGAAAATGGAGGCCCAGAAGTGTTAGTTGACTTGCTAGAAGTCCCTTGCTGAGAACCTCAACTTTTTGATGCCTGTTGGTCTCAGAAGGTAATTTCTGATTTTTTTAAGTGAGATCAGTCATGTTTCTTAATGAACTCTGTTACGGAAAGCAGCATCATTAAAAGCACTTTTAGATCTAGTCAGTCTAGTCACAAGTACACAGAACAGGATCTTATACCTCTGAGAAATCCTCAGTCTCTTGTTCCCAACATTTGGTTTCCTCTGATTTTTGTCTTATAAACTGATTTAACTGTGGCCCTGATCCAGTATTGCCTCCCTCCCTTCACAGAGCTGGAGAACCAGGAGTCGCGGGTCTCTGAAATCCACAGCCTTGTTCATCGGCTCCCAGAGAAAAATAGGCAGATGTTACAGCTGCTCATGAACCACTTGGCAAAGTAGGTTTAAGACTGTTTGCTGGCCTTTCTCTCAGCCCTGGAAAGTTCTTATCTTAGCACTAAAGCTGGTCTCAGTTCTGCTTATGTTTCCTTCTCCCACTGTTGCATCAGGTATGCTGGAGGCTCAGGAAAGAAATGTGGGAAATATTAACTGCAGTGGGTAGCAGCAGCACATGCCAGATGGGCTTTGCAGCGGAGGCTGGGGAGGTGCCCATGCCACTAGGCCACCAGGCAGATTTGCAGGGGGGTTTGTGTTCTTTTGATGATCAAGGCCAATAAGAGTGTGTCCTCCATGATACCAGCTCACCAAACAGATTTTTCAGGAGTTACATGTTCTTGTGATGATTTAAGAGCAAACAGGAATATGTTATAAGTTTACAGACCTTGGATTTGGAATAAACAGGTCTGGCTTTTAGAGTTGATTCTGTTCTTAACAAGCCACTTAAATAGCCCTTGACAAGCCACTGACCCCTCGATTCCTTAGTTTCTTCATCTGTCAAATATAGGTAGTAGGCTCCCCCTTCTCTATAATGTCATTGATTTTAAATGTTACATGTATTAAAGCCTTTGAAGAAGTATAAAGAATAGAGGAGAATCAAAGAAAGTCAGTGGGGGCCTGATTTACCTGCTAGGGATATTTATACTCTTGGAATGGTTTGGATTTTTTGTGTATTTACTGTTGCCTGAGCTGCTTTGGATTGGCCTTGCTGATACCCCTTGCTGTATCAGGCACTACATGTTTGTATGTTCTGACCTTCTCTTAACTTTGATGGATGTTCTTTCTTGGAGACTAGCGCATAAGAAAAGATAGACTATAACAGTTAACCTAAATTGTTAAACTATATGCTGTGGAACTGACGTGTTATAATTTCATCTCTTACCCACACTTTGTTCTGGTATTAAGTCATGTCTTTGGGATAATTTGATACTCTGCTCAGGGAGATTATGATGATTTGTTTTCATGTTTCTACCAAGCACTTGATATTTTGGAGAGAGAATATAGATGTTACCATAAAGATTTCCATAGGTCTTAATGATGAAGGAACAAGAGTTTTGCGTGCTGGTGAGAAGCAGTTAAGCTGAGTAAAGGGTTGCCCCATTCCGGTCACATATTTTTTCTTGTCATGCCATCTCTGAACTGCATGTTTAGAAATAATTAAGTGTAGCTGAGAACATGCAAGTTTTCAAGGAGTATATGCACCTCCCCCCGAAATGTCAAAGAATCCTGATGAGTGTGTTTAAAATAATGGGAACTGGGCTTTAAAAAGTAACTCCAGATGCTCTGACGTGACGGTGTGGTGCCTATTCCACACAAACCCAGTCAGGCATTTGTGAAATGGGAAAGCTGGCTTAGATCTTAGTTGCACACTTGAAGGGCCTGCACCAAAACAGAGGAAGTTCCAGGTACATTGTCCAGCCAAGCATGTGTGGCGATGCTCCTGACTGTTATATGGCCACTGGGTCTTAGGGAGGCCTCCATGGCTTCTGGGAGCAGCTAGAGAAGGGATAGGAAGCAGCTGAAGGCAGTCGGGCTGTTCAGGCTGTGCAGTGTGATGAGAGTTTAATTGGACTGAGAGAGAACAAGAGTCATTGGTGATCCAGTAAAGCCAGAACTGAATCTTCCCATTTTTAAAATGCCCTGAGGATTGTTAGGAATCCTAAAGAAAAAGAAATAGAAATAAAAAATCCAAAACCCTTAAAGTGGGTATTGGACCAGTGAACCTGTTCATCTCCTGGTGGATGCTTCACTTTCTCCCTCTGGTTCCCCCCTCTTCTCTCCCAACCCCATTAAGTTCAGTCTTTGTCCCTAAGCCAAGGAGAAGTACAGCTGGAATGTGCATGTTAAAGCTGTGGCCTTGACTTTTTGCCTTCTAAAGAATTTAAACCAATTTTGTTGCTGGAGTATTTATTTTATAGCATTTCTGGAGCATTGTGTGTTATCTTTGATACCTAACAGTGATTTTCTTTGGTTCTGTGAGGTTGAGTGGCATTTCTTTGTTCATGTGATCATTAAGAAGTCTACATATAGACAAGCTCTCATGGCTCTAATGTGAGTTGGGGTCATGATGGTAGAACACACAGACTCCCGTTATCAGCGTGCTGTGTTCTTGGTCTCTGGAGCCTCTAGATTTAAAATGTCCTGGAGGAGATGAGTATAAATGAGCACTGCTGAATCCAGTAAGGAGTATCTACTTCAGTTTGAAAAAATGTTTTGGCACCCAGAGGAGTTCTAAGATTCTACGTAAACTCTCTATTCTCATTTACAGCACTGTCCTATTTTAAAATCGAACAGGAAGGGAAAGTTAACTTGGGACAAGGGGTTTGTCTGTTTCATTCCTGTTTTCTCAGGTTCAGACTTACCCAAGGATATGCCTGAGCTATTGTTCCTCTGGTCTACTTACTTAACGGTCAGCTTCCTTCCTAAGTTTTGGTTTCAGGGTTGGTTCTGCTGGAAAACCTGGTGTTTACTTCTCTCATTACTTACTGTGTTTGCCCTGTACATCCCAGGCATCTGGTTCAAAGGGAAGATATTTTGTGTATTTTTTTAAAGTACTCTTTTGAAACACTTTACAAAATTGATTTCCTTTAGCTGTGGAGGAAGAGTTAAGACATTTTATATTTAATCCCAAGTAGAAATGCATTCAGAGGGGAAAGGAAAACTCCAGACCTCCACACAAATGATTACCAGGGTACATCCAAATCACAGAGCTCTTGGATTTGTTTCAGACCTCAGGGGGAACATAAAAATTATAGGCAACTCTGCACTTATTTTTGTTGTCCCAGCTTAAATCTACTATGAAAATTAGATGTTTTGTATTTGGAACCTGGAATCTAGTATACAGTCTGGAGTCATGTGCCTCAAAGGATGGTTACACTCACCTGGGGAGCTTATTTACATTGACATTTACATTGCTGCCCCCCCCCACCTTGATCTGCTGAATTGAACTCTGCCTGGGACTCTGCATTTTTAATTTACTTCCCAGGCAAACCGTCTTTTGAGAACCACTGGCCTAGAGAATGGACCATATGCAGGGATTCTCTAGGAGGGAGAAATGGTATTGAGAGGAATGGATTGGAATTTAGGAGGTTATTAGAAATAGGGAAGAAGAAACTCAAAGCAGTGAGTTCAAAAAAGGAGATTTTATTTGCATAATTAAATTACTAAAAAAAATCCGTTGTGATTTCCCATGTCTCTACAATTATTCGCCTTTCATTAAATTGAGTGTTCAGCAAATGACTTTGTTTTAAAATCACACAGAAAGCATTTTTAATAATAAAGAAAATTGCCCCCAGCTGGCTCTGGGACCTTGTGGAAATCATTCAACATCTCTGAGCCTGGTTTTGTGACTTCCCTTCCAATCACGTGAGTCTGTGTTTTCATCAGATAGAAAGGGGGCAAAAAGAGAAAAAAATTCCCAATCTTATAATTCTAGAAGGAAATAAGAGTAGATGAGTAATAAAGACTAATTTCATGGTAGCTCCCCAATGTTTGCATACTATTATGACTCCAAGTACGTTGTATATCCCCACACATACCATTCAGAGTGGCTCATTGGAACTTTATTACAGTGTTTATGCTGCATGGGAGGATTTCAAAGAGCTCTTCATACATCCGGAATGGCTATTAACAATACCTTTTCACAGCTGGTTTTCCCAAAACACTTACTGAGAAATAAATCTTAGTCTCTTTTCTTTTTTGAAGCAACTACTCCTTTGTTGCCTGGTGTTGTCAGGAAGCCAGAGCCCTTTTCTTCCTTCTCCAAAGAAGAATTGTATCATTTTAGATGCTTCGGGCTGCAAGAAACAGAAAATCCAATTCACAGTGGCTTAAACAATAAGGGAATCTGTTGTGTCATTACATAAAATCAGTCCTGAGGGTTGGTTAATTTCTTGGCTCATGAAGTACTTGTGTTATTTCCACTGTCCTGCTCAAAGCCAGCTTCACTGTGTTGGCTAGCTCCTTTCAGGATCATAAGATGTTGTGTTGCATCTCTGCACGTGAGCGGTTGTCCAGGGCAGAAAGGTATTATTACAGTTGATCCCTGAGCAGCATGGGTTTGCACTGTGGGGGTCCACTTATACATGGGTTGTTTTTTTTTTTCACTAAATATGCACTGTTTATATGCATAATGCAATATGGTTGAATCCATGGCGGAACCATGGATATGGAGGGCCAACTATAAAGTTATATTAGGATTTGCAACTGTGTAGAAGTATGGTTCAGGGGTAACTGTATTTCTTCTCTGAGTCTCTTTTTAAGAGATGTGATGATACTTTTCCCAGAAGTTCTCCAATAGACTTCCTATCACATCTCATTGGTTTGAAGCATTCACTAGCAAAGGGAATGGGACCACTGTGATTTTTTACCCCAAACAGGATTTACCTGGGTCATTTGTGGGAGGCATGGATACCCATATAAAAGCAGGGCTCTGAGTAGGCAACCCATAGTGCCTACTGCAAGTAATCCAGGTAAAATAACATTTAACAGTATTAAGTCTCTTGAATGATCTTTGCATGGTGTGCTAATTCGATCAGAACATGTGGGACAAGAAAGCCAATTTGGGAGGGGAGATGAATACACCTGCCATGTGGGCACATATACCCTGAAATACCAAGATTTGTGGGGATGGAGGGTGAGAGAGAGAAATGAAGAGGGCAAAATCAACTTTAGTCCCATTGCCACTTGCTGATTCTCTATTGTTCTTTTCATTACCCAATGCTTAATGTTTTTTTGGATAATCTGTTATGTGTGACTTTCCCAAAAGGACAAAATTCTATAGATTGCAAGGATCAGGAAGAAATATTGTGGGGCAAATGCTTGGCATACAAGTGAGACCTTATCAAAATAATATGTAGACTCCATTGCTGTAAGTTATCCATGGTTGAACATCCAGTGGCTTGGCTGTTTTCTCCTTCCTGTGACTGGAGTTTGAGTAATTCCAGGCATCCTTGCAAGTCAGGAAGGACGTATTCACATTTCCTTAATGATCTAGATGCAGAGTGAATTGGGTTCATGTAAAGATGCCTGTGGTTATTTAAAAAAAAAAAATCATTGCTAGGCTTTGGCACCAAGGAGGATGGGCCCTGGTGGTTAACTAGCATCCCTTAAAGTTCTCAAGAAAGGGTCAAAATAAAAGGAAGTGACTACTTGGCATTAGCATATGTCTTATAGATACTCTACTATTCCTTCTTCCTCCATCCCAAGTCTAGACGATAAGATTTAGCTTACTGGAGAGCTGTTGAACATATGAGAAGCGCTTCTTATTTCCTTACCATCAAGACTAGTCCAAACAAAATAGCCATGGAATTTTACAAAGCACATTTAAAAGAAAACAGTACTTTTGAGATGATGTCTTTCTAAGATGGAAAGCTCCGGTGAACTTCTCTGGCAGCCTTCCCTCGGCCATACACCCTGACTTCGGAAACTTTCTTTTCTCTAGTAACACTAGACACCCATGGCTGCCGGCACAGAATTGCTTGGCTGCCGGGCCATGGGTGTTGTGGCCTGATAAGCCCCCAGAGCCACGTTGACCACATTCTCCAGGTCCATTTGGCTTCTGTGTCACTGACTCCTACCCTGGACCGATAGTTCTGGTGATTTTAACCCCTCACTATCTTTTAAATCTGTCCACTTTCCTCCATGTCCATCACTACGTCCCTAGTCCGAGCTGTCATCATCTCTTCCCCAGACTGTTTGCAAAGGCCTCTTGCTGGCTTGCTCTAGCTGGTGGAGCTCTGGCTCCCTGCCAGGCCGCAGAATACACGCTCTGTAGCTGGGGAACTTGGAACACTGCGGATCCCAACTTGTGATTCCCCTGCTTAAAAAAACGTCAAAGGCAGCTTTCCCCTTGCTCTTAAGACAAAACTCTGGTTATGGCCTCCAGGACCTTCTCTGGACTGTGCCCTTTCAGACTTTGCAGCCTCATCTGTGTCCCTCAAGATCACACTGCATCCCTACTGCATGGTGCACGGTGGACACGCATGAGTATTTGTTGGGTAGAAGCATGAAGCATCACTTAACCATCTCTCAACTATCCTCTTCCCCGCTCCTTCTCTTTTTTTTCCCCTCTGTTTGGAATGGCCCCTCCCCACCTTCTGCCTGCCAAAGTCTACTTCATTCTTTAGCCTCAGCTCCTGTGCCACTGCCTACAAGAATCCTTTCTGCCTCAGGTGCCCTCTTGCTTTCCTGAACTCCCATAGCCTTTGCTTATTCCTGTCTTTCAATGTGTGTCACATTGCACCCGTGGGACAGTTTACAAGGTATGTATCTTCTCACTCCTACTAGGTCATAAGCTCCCGGGGGACAGGCAGTCTGTCTTCCTATATCTTTGTGTCTTACCTAGAGGTTGCAAACAAGGGCGTCTAGCCAGAGCAGCCCACACATGTGCTTGATTCGGTATTGTTGTCCCCCACATTGCTGTTTTAAAATTTGGACTGGTTTCCAACATTTTTAACAGTGGTCATTTTACTTGGAAAAATTCACATCTCCTTGCTAGCAGTTGGCTGGAAGTAAGTGAGGGCCACACCCTACTCCCCTGGGCATCCTTCTTCAGTTTGCCTAGTTCCTAGTAGTCTCCATTGTGCCTGGCCATGGGGTAGACATTAGGGTGTTCAGCCCTTGACCTATCTGTCTGCTGATTGCAAAAAAGGGACTTGATATTTGGTGATCACATAATGAACACACAGAAATGGGCTGGGAGAATTATTTCCCTGACCAGCTCTGTTTTCTTCCTGAAAGATTTATTATTTTTGATAGATTGGAGATCCCTGCAAGAAGTGAGAGATACTGCTTCCAGGCCTGTTTATGTGTATGGGGCAAGGAGAAGAGTGTATTTTTTTAAGACTAAGAATGGGATTCTCAAAGGACCTTCTCTAGCTATTTTTGGCAGAGCCAAAGGAAAACCTATTTAAGGGGACACTGCAAAGAGGACAAGCACATATTTTAAGGCAAACAGGCAACTTAGCACTTTAAATTAATGGAAATGAGGAAGAAATCAGAGCTCAACCCTTATTCAGCCTACTTGCCAGACTTTCACTTACTTTCAACCCAGGAATTCCTCTCTTTTGTGGCCTTCCAGCCTTCAGGGTTAGAAGGAAAGACACAAGTTCAGTTTAAATTTTTTGCTGTAAAAAAAAATCAACAAAATTCCTGAATTCAAGGAACTAAATCTTTCACATCATAAGAAATGCCCATCGTGAAAGGGGAAATGCTCAGCTTCAAGCTGTGAACACTCAGCAGTCTTAGAGCCCCTTTGATTTGGGTCTCTTGTTTGTTTTGATTTGTTCTGCTTCTGTTTGGGTGAATTTTTTCAGTGACTTTCCTGGTTTTTGATACACCTTTAATACTTCCTTTTCTGAACCCATGGAGTCACCTATAGAGTTCCCTTTCAAATTCAGGGAGGAGCAAAGGAGAGGATGCTATGTTTTCCTCTCTTAGTGGCTGCCCCCTTTTACTTCAGGGTCTTATATACGTGAGAGTATTAACAAGCATGGACACGACTTTGTTTCTTCTTTGCCAACCCTCATCAGAGCCAGATTTCTTTCCGTCCCTCCTTCCCTCCCCTGCTCCTTCCCTCCCCCCTTCCTTCCCTCTCTTCCTTTTCTGATTTTGAGTCCTCTCTCATTTTTTCTTATGTGTTGGACATGGGGGTGGTTTCATTAAACATCTCTCTTTGGTGGAGTGTCAGTGACTAACTGATTCACCTGCACTGTTTTGAGCACTGAAGCCCTCTCTTACCGTATCCTCTTTGCATTGCATGGTGAGCATTATCTGTGATATTTATTTTCTTACACTGACTGGTTTTCCAACCAACTCACAACTATTGTAGCTCAAATGTGGCAGCTGCAGCGAGGCAGCTGGCAGACTTCAGGGTAATTGCAGTTCATCTGTAGGTGCTTGAGAGCTCAGTGATAAAGAGAACATTTTGGAGCCAGACTGCCTAGTTTTAATCTTCTCTTCTGAAACCTGTGTGAAGTACTTCAGTTCTTTATGCCTGAGTTTCCTCATCTGAATAAGGAGATATAATAATTGTATTAGAAACATTTAAATTAGCACATCAGATTCTCTTGGCTTCTCCTGTGCGTATTTCAGCCACCACTGTGGTGACCAGTTGTGTAGCCTCCAACTCGTTTCATGCAGGTGCAGCCTGATAGCTTGTAGCCTCCTGCCCTTACCATGTGCCTCCTGCCTCTTACCTCCCACCCAAGGGAGACATGACACAAAGTGCCGTCCACACGTGTACAACCTGGAAGCAAAGGAGTGTTAAAAAAGCAAAGGAGTATTAAAAAAATAAAACTTGACTAATGGGAGGTGAGAGCTGGGCATACTGAATAGCAGTCATTAGGTAGCCTCTCGGAAGATGGTCCCAAGAGATGGAGCAGGTATTGGTGCTTGAAGCAGGTAGGGGTTAGCTTCTCTGCCTCATTTCTCCTGAGAACCCCCTAGTAAAATAGTGTCATATAAGCCTTCACCTCAGACTTTTCTTTCTGGGAAACCTAAAGACAACAATCGCACCTACCCTCTTAGAGTCATTGTGAAGATTAAGTTAATTCATCCACCTAAATCTTTTAGGAGAGCATCTGGCAAGTAGTATAATGTAGGCTTTCAGAGAAATCAGGGGATGGAGGAAGGAGTGTCATGGAGTCGTACCTGAAGACGAGGGAAGATGGAGAAATTGTTCTAACAATTAAACCAAAATAAGGCATTCTTACTGAAGGGGTGGGGCTTTCTTCACAGTTCTGTTCTTGACAAGCAAAACCCTTAGGGCTGAATGCCGAAAACATAGCACACATGGCTCTTACCCACTTGGGAGATTTGCATGTGTGCATATGTTTGCTTTTGCTTTGCTTTTGTCTTCTTAGCAGTTTGTGTGTGTTTGGGCCAAAGGGCTGAGCATCTATCTCAGTCTTCAGAGCAAAGGGTGAGCCAGCGTTGGGTCAGCTGGGAGAAAGCCATTGATATCTGCTTTCAGGTCACACCGTACACCAAGCCTTACAGTTCCCTGTGAGTATTCGGAGCTTTTCATGAGTCACATGCCCTGTGGAGTGGTGCACCTGTTTGAAACAAGCTGTGTGGTGCTGATTTCCACGGGAGGTCAGCAGCTTCTCTCCCTCACCCTCCTGCTTCTTGGTGTCGCAAGGCTGATTTCATCTCAGAAGCAGCTGTCTTTGCTGCAATTTAATAACTCTTAATTTCCTGGAGAGGGAACGACACGTTTTTATCACGAAGAGTCATCTTAGTTTGCACGGTCTGGAAATTTCCACTCATCTTTGTGATCTTTGAAATGTTTCTCTTTGTGGAAGAGTCTGACTTGTCTTCTTTCTTACTCAGTGTGACTGCCTTTCAGATGCCATTCCCAGATTAAAGAGTCTCATCCAGTGTGAGAACGGTTCTCTTTGCCTCTGGTTTACCCCTCAGTGTAGTCTTCACATGGTTCGCCCTCCCTGAGTCACTGAAATCTGTAATGAAGGATTAATCTATGCTCTAAGAACGGTTGTACATGTATTTGTCATCATTCTGTCTTGGTAGACACTTTGGCAGTTTAACTCAAAAAGGGGGTTTGAAGAAATGTGAAGGTGATTTGAATTTTGGTATCTGTCTTTCCTGCTTTCTCACATGTATTGAAATACTTTTCTTTAAGCAGTTTAGCATGCTGATTTAGTGTTTCCACTTTGGTATTGTAAGTAGAAATCATTATTTCTTGGTTCTGTGCAAGGTGGTAGAGGAACCCAACAATTCTGGCTTGTTGGTCTACTGCAAGACTCTTCCTGTTCACTTGGAGGTGCATAGGATTTGATAGAACAGAATCACTGTTTCATTAAAGTCAGGATTTCATTGAGAAAATGGGGTAACCCTAAGGCCCCAAGGAAGAATTGGTGTATTAGGTCTTCGGTTGTAAGAAACAGACGTCAACTGTGGCTAATTTTTTAAAAAGAAGGGAATTTACTGACAGTCTTCTTGGAGTAATTGAAAGCGAGTTGAATCATCAGACATTGGAACGCAACATCAAGGGCCCTTACGTGCCTCACATCCTACTCCATGTCCCTACACCATTCACTCTTCTCTTCTAGATGATTGTCTCATCTTGCTTCCTGTTTCACTGAGAAAATAGATGTGACAGGAGAACGTCCACAAGCCACCACACCTGCACCCATGTTCCTGTCTTCTCTCCATGGGTGATTGAAGAATACTCAGTGCTTCTACCTAAAGGCAGTCCCATCACTGGGGCACTAGAGCTGATCCCCGATTGCATCCAGAAGGATTTGGCTCCAATAGTTTTCCCCTCTATCTCCCTACATCATTGACTTTGTAGTTTCTGCTGAATCTTTCTCATCAGCACTTATAATTTCTGTGATCCTTTACAAATGGAGAACAACAATGAAACAGAAAACCTTTCTAGATCTTGCATCCCTTTCTAGATACCATGATACCATCAGTTTTCTCTGTGCTCTTCTCAGCAGAATGTCTTAAATAGTTGTCTGTGTCACCGTGTCCAATTCCCCTCTTGAACGTACACCATTCGGGCTTTTTTTGGCTGCCCTGGGTCTTCGTTGCTGTGCGTGGGCTTTTTCTAGTTGTGGCAAGCGGGGGCTGCTCTTTGCTGCGGTGCATGGGCCTCTCATTGTGGTGGATTCTCTTGTTAAGAAGCACAGCTCCAGGTGTGCAGGCTTAGTAGTTGTGGCTCATGGGGTCTAGAGCACAGACTCAGCAGTTGTGGCGCACGGGCCCAGTTGCTTTGCGGCATGTGGGCTCTTCCCAGACCAGGGATCAAACCCATGTCCCCTGCAGTGGCAGGTGGATCCTTAGCCACTGCGCCACCAGGGATGTCCCACCACTCGGGCTTTTACACCTACTGCTCCACTGAAATGCCTCCTGTTGGTGTTGCTAAGTCAGTTTCAACTTCCCTTCCCTGATGGTTCTGAAGGATTTAACACAGTTTCGCACTCTCTCCTCCTTGAAATGCGTTCTTCACTTGGTTTCCAGGTCATCATACTCTCCTGTTTTTTTCCCCTACCTCCTTGACTGCTCCTTTTCAGTCTCATTTTCTGTGCCCCAGGATTTATTCGGTCCTTTGATCCTTAGACCTGCTCTGCCCACTTTCCCTCCTCTCTCTCCCCAGTGAGGTCTTGCTCTAGGATTACAACCTTCAGCCCCTGTGCTCCCTACCCACAAGCACTGGGTTTTTTTTCCATAACATGTATCACCATCTAATATACTGTATATTTGACTTATGTATTTATTGTTTTCTTCTCACTGAAATGTAAGTTCTATGAGGATGAAAATTTGTCTGTCTGTACACTGCCTGCAACAAAGCTTTGCATGTAGCAGGAGGCACTCTCCATAAATATTTGTTGAATAGTGAATGAAATAAAGGGTGGAAAATATCCAGGGAACTAATGGGTGGCCCCGGAGCACTACCTTTTGAATGTCTCACCTCTGAACACCTTTGTCTTCTTATGATTCCACTACAGGTTAATGTTACTAATGAAGAGAGCATAATGGCCTCCCTTGGGTAATGCACTCACTTCTGTGGCGAGGCGGTAGTGGGGTACTCAGCTGACATTCTTGGTAGGACCACATCTAATGGGAGAGGGGCAATCCAAGGAAAAATTGGAGTATTTGTCTTTCTCTGTCTGACTTATTTCACTTAGTGTAATACCCTCTAGGTCCATCCATGTTGTCACAAATGGGCAAGATTTCATTATTTTTTATGGTTGAGTAAAAATTCCAGTGTGTGTTTACGTATCATATCTTCTTTATCCATTCATCCATCATTGAGCACTTAGTTTACTTCCATATCTTGTCTATTGTAAATAATGCTGCAATGAACATTGAGATGCATGTATCTTTTCAAATTAGTGTTTTTGTTGACTTCGGCTAAATACCCAGAAATAGAATTCCTGGATCATATGGTAGTTCTGTTTTTTGAGGAACCTTCATACTACTTCCTGTAGTAGTTATACCAATTTACATTCCCTAAAACAGTTCACAAGGATTCCCTTTTCTTTCCATCATCACCAACACTTGTTTCTTATCTTTTTGATAATAGCCATTCTCATAGGTGTGAAGTGATATATCATTGTGGTTTTGATTTGCATTTCCCTGGTGATTAGTGATGTTGAGCATCTTTTTCATGTGCCTGTTGGCTATCTGTATGTCTTCTTTGGAAAAATGTCTATTTAGGTCCTCTGCCCATATTTTAATCAGATTTTTTGGTTTTTGATATTGAGTTGTATGAATTCTATATATATTTTGGATATTAATCCCTTATCAGATATATGGTTTGCAAATACCTCTGCTGTCTAGTAGGTTGCCTTTTCATTTTGTTGAAGGGTTTCTTTGCTGTGCAAAAGCTTTTTCGTTTGATGTAGTCCCATTTGTTTAGTTTTGTCTTTGTTACCCTTACCCGAAGAGACAGACCTAAAAAAGTATTGCTAAGACCGATGTCAAAGAGCTTACTGCCTATGTTTTCTTCTAGGAGTTTTATGGTTTCAGGTCTTACATTTAAGTCTTTAATCCATTTTGAGTTTTTTTTGTTTTTGTGTTTTGTTTTGTTTTTGTATATGGTCTAAGAAAGTGGACTAGTTTTATTATTTTGCATGTAGCTGTCCAGTTTTCCTAGCAACATTCAATGAAGAGACTGTCTTTCCCCCATTGTATATTCTTGCCTCTTTTGTTGTAAATTAATTGACCATATAAGCATGGGTTTATTTCTGGGCTCTCTATTCTGTTCCATTGAGCTATGTGTCTGCTTTTGTTCCAGTACCATACTGTTTTGATTGCTATAGCTTTGTAGTATAGTTTGGAATCAGGGAGTGTAATACTTCCAGCTTTCTTTTTTCTCAAAATTGCTTTGGCTATTTGGGGTCTTTTGTGGTTCCATACAAATTTTAGGATTATATGTTCTAGTTCTTTGAAAAATGCCATGAGTATTTTGATAGGGATTGAATAGGTAAGTTTTTTGGGTAGTATGGACACTTTAACAATTTTAATTCTTCCAATCCATGAGCGTGGAATATCTTTCCATTTATTTGCATCATCTTCAATTTCTTTCATCAGTATCTTACACTTTTCAGAGTACAGGTCTTTCACCTCCTTGGTTAAATTTCTTCCTCAGTATTTTATTCTTTTTGATGCAGTTGTAAATGGAATTTTTTTCTTAATTTCTCTTTCTGATAGATCATATTAGTATATAGCAACACTGTAGATTTCTGTAATATTGTATCCTGCAACTTTACTAAATTCATTTACTAATTCTAAAAGTTTTTTGGTGGAGTCTAGGGTTTTTTATATATAGTATCATGTCATCTGCAAACAGTGACTATTTTACTTCTTTCTTTCTAACTTGGGTGTCTTCTTTTTTTTTTTTTTTTTTCTTGTCTGATTTTTGTGGCTAGGACTTCCAATACTACATTGACTAAAAGTGGGAGGAGTGGGCATCCTTGTCTTATTCCTGATCTTAGAGGAAAAGCTTTCAGCTTTTCACTGTTGAGTATGATGTTAGCTGTGGGTTTGTCATATATGACTTTTATTATGTTGAGGTACATTCCCTCTATACCCACTTTGTTGAGAGTTTTTATCATAAATGCATGTTGGATTTTGTCAGATACCTTTTCTGAATCTACTGAGATGATCATATGATTTTTGTCCTTCATCTTGTTAATGTCATGTATCACGCTGATTGATTTGTGGTTGTTAAATCATCCTTGCATGCTTTGGTTAAATCCAACTTGGTCATGATGTATGATGTTTTTAATATATTGTTGAATTCAGTTTGCTAGTATTTTGTTGAGGATTTTTGCATCTATGTGCATCAGGGATATTGGCCTGTAATTCTTCGTTTTTGTAGTGTCTTTGTCTGGTTTTAGTATCATGGTAATGCTGGCCTTGTAGAATGAGTTCAGAAGCATTCCTTTCTCATCAATTGTTTGGAATAGTTTGAGAAGAATAGATATTAACTCTTCTAAATGTTTGGTGGACTTTACCTGTGAAGCTGTCTGTTTGGTAGAGTTTACCTGTGAAGCTGTCTGGTCCTGGACTTTTGTTTTGTGGGTGTTTTTTGATGACTGATTGCTAGTGATTGGTCTGTTCAGATTTTCTGTTTCTTCCTGATTCAGTCTTGGGAGATAGAATGTTTCTAGGAATTTTTCCATTTCTTCTAGTTGTCTGATTTGTTGGCATATAGTTGTAAGGTTATTATTCTTTGATATCAGTTTTAAGTTCTCTTTTATTTCTGATTTTATTTATTTGGTTCTCCCCTTCACCCCCCCATGAGTCTGGCTAACAGTTTGTCATTAAAAAAAAGTCTATTCAAAAACCAGCTCTTACTTTTATTGACCTTTTCTATTGGTTTTTAGTTTTTATTTCATTTATTTCTGCTTTCATCTTTAATATTTCCTTCCTTCTGATAACTTTGAGTTTTGTTTGTTCTTTTGTAGTTCTTTTAGGTGTAAAGTTAGGTTATTTGAGATTTTTCTTGTTTCTTGAGATAGGCCTGGATCACTATGAACTTCTCTCTTAGAACTGCTTTTGCTGTCCCATAGATTTTGGAAAGTTGTTTCCATTTTCATTTGTTTCCAGGTATTTTTAAATTTTCTCTTTGATTTCTTTGTTGACCTACTGGTTGTCTAGCAGCATGTTGTTTAATCTCCATGTGTTAGTTTTCTTCTTATAATGGATTTCTAGTTTCATACCACTGTGGTTGAAAAGATGCTTGATATGATTTCAGTTTTCTTAAATTTACTGAGACTTGTTCTGTGGCCTAACATGTGATCTATCCTGGAGAATGTTCCATGTGCACTTGAAACAAAATGGGTATTCTTCTCTTTTGGAGTGAAGTCAATTTGGATTAATGTGTCATTCAAAGCCAATGTTTCCTTATCGATTTTCTGTCTAAATGATCTATCCACTGATGTAAATGGAGTATTAAAGTCTACTATTATTGTGTTACTGTCAGTTTCTTCCTCTGTTTCTGTTAATATTTGCTTTATGTATTTAGGTGCTCCTATGTTGAGTGCATAAATATTTATGAATGTTATATCATCTTCTTGGGTTGACCCTTTTATCATTATGTAATGCCCTTATCTTTTGTTGTATACTGTCTTTTAAAATCTGTTTTGTCTGATATGAGTATTGCTACCCCAACTTTTTCTGTTTGTTTGTTTCCATTTCTATGGAATATGTTTTTCCATCCCTTAACTTTCAGTCTGTCTCTAGATTTGAAGTGAGTCTCTTGTAGGCAGCATATAGATGGGTCTTCATTCAGCCACCCTAGGTCTTTTTTTTTTTTTTTTTTTTTTTGTGGTACACGGGCCTCTCACTGTTGTGGCCTCTCCCATTGCAGAGCACAGGCTCCGGACGCGCAGGCTCAGCGGCCATGGCTCACGGGCCCAGCTGCTCCGCGGCATGCGGGATCTTCCCGGACCGGGGCACGAACCCGTGTTCCCTGCATTGGCAGGCAGATTCTCAACCACTGTGCCACCAGGGAAGCCCCACCCTATGTCTTTTGATTGGAGCATTTAGTCCTTTGATTTTTAAAGTGATTATTGATAAGTATATACTTATTGCCAGTTTGTTAATTGTTTTCTGGTTGTTTTTGTAGTTCTTCTGTGTTCATTTCCTAGTCTCTTCCCTTGTGGTTTGATCATTTTCTTTTGCATTTTATTTAGTTTCTGTTCTCTTTATTTTGTGTGTAGCTCTTGTAGGTTTTTGGTCTATAGTCACCATGAAGTTCATATATATCGACCTATATAGATGTAACAGTTTATTTGAAGCTAAGAGTTGCTTAAGTTTGAACACATTCTAAAAGCAGTAAATAGTTCCTCCCCTCTCCATGTTTTGTTTTTTATGTCATATTTTAATTTTGTGTATTCCTCAACTACTTATCATATTTACAGTTGACTTTACTGCTTTTGTCTTTTAACATTCATACTTGCTTTTTAAGTGCCTGACCTACTGCATTTACTATATATTTGCCTTTACCAGTGAGATTCTTTTTCTTTCATTTTTTAAAAATTTCTAGTTATGACCTTTTCTTTGCCACTTAAAGGAGACCCTTCAACATTTCTTGTGAAAACAGTTTAGTAGTGGTAAACTCCTTTAGTTTTTGCTTGTCTAGGAAACTCTTTATCTCCCCTCAATTCTGAATGATACCCTTGCTGTGTAGAGTGTTCTTGGTTGTAAATTTTCTCCTTTTAGCACTCTCTTCTGGCTTGTAAAGTTTCTGCTAAAAACTCAGCTGATAGCCTTATTGGGGGGCGGGGGGTTCCCTTGTATGTGACTAGTTGTTTTTCTTTTGCTGCTTTTAAAAATTCAGTTTTTAACTTTTACCATTTAAATTATGATATGTCTTGGTGTGGATCTATTTTGGTTTATCTTGTTTGGGGCTCTCTGGACCTGGACCTGGATACCTATTTCTTTCCCCCAGGTTAAGGAAGTTTTTAGCCATTATTTCTTGAAATAAGTTTTCTGATTCTTTCTCTCTCTTTTCTCTTTCTGGGACCCCTATAACATAAATGTTAGTACACTTGATGTTCTCACTGATGTCCCTTAAACAATCCTCATTTTTCAAAATTCTTTTTTCTTTTTGTCATTCTGATTGGGTGATTTCCATTATTCTGTCTTCCAGATTGCTGATCTGTTCTTCTGTATCATCTAATCTGCTAATTCATTTCAGTTATTGTATTCTTCAGCTGTGATTTGTTCTATCTTATATTTTCTAATTCTTTCTTGATGTTCTGTCTTCTTCCATTCTTCTCCTGCATTCAGTGAGCATTTTTTTTTTTTTTAAGCAGAGGTCTTCTTAGAAGCCCATATGATTTAAACTTATTTGTTTATTTATGTATGGCTGTGTTGGGTCTTTGTTTCTGTGCGAGGGCTTTCTCTAGTTGCGGCCTGCGGGGGCCGCTCTTCATTGTGGTGCGCGGGCCTCTCACTATCTCGGCCTCTCTTGTTGTGGAGCACAGGCTCCAGGCGCACAGGCTCAGTAATTGTGGCTCACGGGCCCAGTTGCTCCGCGGCATGTGGGATCTTCCCAGACCAGGGCTCGAACCCATGTCCCCTACACTGGCAGGGAGATTCTCAACCACAGCGCCACCAGGGAAGCCCAGTGAGCATTTTAATAACCATTACTTTGAACTCTTTATCTGGTAAATTACTTATCTCCATTTAATTAAGGTTTTTTTTCCTCCTGGGTTTTATCTTGTTCTTTCATTTGGAACATATCCTTCTGCTTCTAGTTTTTTTTTTTTTTTTTCCTTTCTATGTTTGTTTCTAAGAGTTAAGCAAAACAGCTACCTCTCCCAGTCTTAAAGGCATGGCCTTGTGTAGGAGTGTTTCCTTTGCAGACTGCATGTGCTAGGTGGGTTTGGCAGGCTAGTTGGCACTGGAGTGGGCATGGACTGAGGTGGGATCCCAGGGCACACGAGCCACCCTGGCAGAACAGCTAGACCTGGAGTATGTAAGGTGTTATGATTCTTGTCATGAATAGACCTATCAGAAATTGTTTTATTCATGGTTAAGTCTGATCTTACTCAGTTGAAATGTAAGGCAAACCTAATGCAAATGTCATGAGGCTTTCTGATCTTTGTAATGCCCCCCATGGCATGTGGAGAATCCAGAAATGAATGCTGGATAAACTAACCTACAAAAGACCCAGAATTGTGCCTCATTTTAAAGTAAAACCAAACGAATATTCCAAAGTGAAGCACTTCCAGTAGCAAAGATTCTAAGCTCTATGTCAGTTCCTATTAAAGGAGGCTATCCTTGTATCCCTGTGCTCTTTGGGATTTGGCAGCATGTTAAAAACTGTGTTCTCTGGTGTTACTGATAATTAGCAGCTTCTGTGATGAAGCTGGCTTGGACAGAGCTTAGCTGAGATAAACAGGACAGCCCAGTTGGCATCATTCATGCCACCATGTATTAATTTATTGAGCACCTGTGCTAACAAGGCACTAACTTATCCAAGATGCTGATGATTTATTTCTATTAGGAGGTGGTATGAGAAAGCATTGGCCCAACAGGGAAAAGGTACAGATCTTGAGTTTTTACAAACTCATTTTATTCATGATCTTGAGCAAGTATACCAGGGCTCAGATTTCTCCATCTACAAAATAAAGAGTATTATTTTTGCATTAAAAAAAAAAGCACACACACACAGACATACATACAGACAGTGCAGTTAAGGAAAACAGAGTCTAGAAGGATAGCCAGCAATATCTTAACTGTTATCTGTAGGTGCTTATGTTTTCTTCTCTTGCCTTCTTTATTTTTGAATTTTTATAAAATGACTTGTGCTATTTACAAAGTTATAATTATTTTTAATGAATGGAGCAGATTCTTTGATTCTGAACCTCTTTTAACTTTGAAGACATCTATGATTTTATGCACAAGACTTGGTAAAACAGGACAGGACAGTCTATGCTTGGGTGTTCTGAGGCAGAATCCCTTTTGTCTGCTTTTGCTCCCCATCTTTTGTCTACTTCCCTGCTCATTTGCTTTCTTACCTGAGAGTGGACATCAGAGAGAAAGGAGAATATATCTTAGCAATGCTTGAGATAGGGGTTAAAAGCTTTTGGTTTTTTCCCAACTAGTCTTACTAATTACTTTTAACTATACCAATTTTTTTTTCTTACTTCCTTAGCCATTAGTTCATTGAATGTGATCTTTACTGTTATGGTAGAACTCGTTTAAAATAAAAGAACAGCAGCAAAAAACTGCATTGTTTTTTGTTTCTGTATTGTATCTTTTTGTCTCATTTTTAGGTACTGTGAGGGTCCACTGGCTTTTCATTTAACATAGGCCCCTTTCTTCTCTTCTTAGACTCAGTCTATTCCAGCCTATCTGGTATCTTGAGCTTCTTCCTCCTACCTATATGCCCAGATCTGCTAGAGCTGGGGTTGGAAAACCCTGCTGCTGGTTTTTGTGTGGCCCACAAGCTCAGAATGGTTGTGTACAGTTTTCAATAGTTAGAAATAATCAAAAGAAGAAAAACAGTTCAGGACGCATGAAAATAATATGAAATTCAAATTTCAGTGCTCACAAAGTTGTATTGGAATAGAGGCACATTTCTTTATGTATTAACTCTGGCATCCTCCAAGTTACACTGGCTGGTTGAGAAGTTGCAAGAGAAACCATATGGCCCTCAAAGCCTGAAATATTTACTGTCTGGTTCTTTAGAGAACAGGTCTGCCAACTCTGTGCTGAAGCCTCGTTTTTCATTGGATGTCTTCAAGTCTAAGACAGTTCAGATGTGCTAACTCATTCAAGAGCTATTTGTTGAGTGCCTACAGCTTGCCAGGCACTATGCTAGACACTGTAGCAAAGAGAGCATGATGCCTTCCCTGTTAGGAGGAACTCACAACCTAGAGAGGAGCATGGATATGACCACAGGTAAACTACAGCATCGATCTGTGCGCTAGTGCCAGGTGTGAGGTAAGGGCTATGGGAACCCTGAGGGTGTGCACTAACTCTGCTTGGGAAAGCAGGAAGAGAGGAGATCATCAGTAGATAATGGATAACAGAGTCTTGATAGCTTAAAGCTGTGTTGTTCTACATTGGTGACTTTAATTTTTAAAAAATTTTTATTTTATATTGGAGAATAGTTGATTAACAATGTTATGTTAGTTTCAGGTGTACGCAGTGTTTCAGTTATACACATACATATATCTTACTGGGGGGGGCTGCTCCAGGTCTTAGTTGCAGCACGTGGGATATTTTTTTTTTTTTTTTTTAGTTGTAGCATGCGGGATCTTTAGTTTCAGCATGTGGGATCTTTTAGTTTTGGCATGTAGGATCTAGTTCCCTGACCAGGGATCAAACCTGGGCCCCGTGCATTGGGAATGAGGAGTCTTAGCCAATGGACCACCAGGGAAGTCCCACATGTATGTATTCTTTTTCAAATTCTTTAATGAAAACATTGGAATTGGTCCACTAAAGTTAATTGTTACCTAGAACAAGAGTTTTCATAATTTTAACGAGTGTGCCTTTAACATTTCAATTGTACATTGTACAATGTAATTATTGCCCTGTTACAGGATCAACATTTTATAGAGCTATGTAAATAAACACTGTGTAGAATGACTTTAGGTCATCTTCATCAAAATATAAAATTTTCTTTTAAGAGCCACTATTAGCTATCTACTTATGGGCAAAGGGGAATAGGCTTTTACATTAAAATTGCAGTTTTCATTTACTTTAAGTTTATTTTTAAATGTTTCTCAGTACTAAAAGGCTTTACGGTACTAAGGATATATATATTTTTCTTAATGAAAAGGAGATTACTGGGCTCTAGTCACGATTTCCTGATTCATGATGTTGGGGGCTGGGGTAAGGAGGTTACGGACTTCTATTTTTAATAAACTCCCAAGTGATTTCCATCTACACTAAAGTCTGGGAACTACTACTAAGGATAGTATTGATTAAAGATGCATTTATAAAAGTTATTTTTAACTTCATTTTTTAAAACTCTTTTCTCTTTCCTATCACCTTCTGTCAGCCTTTGACATACACAGAGCTTTTTCAAGTTCCCTAAGACAAGTGAAGGAATCCTTCTGATTTCCTAAAGCATGCCCTCTGTCCCTCTTCTCTTCCCTTTTTTTTTTTTTTGAAAAATAATAGAGCAAAATGTATATATTTGGAATATATATTTGGTATGTTTTGCTGTAATTTTTCATGTGTATATTTAGACATGTATATGTATTGATGTGACAGTTAACATTTTTCTTATTTGTTCTCTCTCCCTCTCTCATGTTAACACTGAAATCCTCTTTGGGGTCCTTCCCAGTTTCATTGCCTTTGCCCTCCAGTGGAAAGTTAATGTGAATTTTAATGTGTATCCTTTTGAACTCTGTTTTCATACTTAAAATTGATTTTTTGTGTCCACATATAACCATCTGGTATGTGTGTGTGTGTATGTATCACACTGTCCACAAATGGTATCAGAGTGTACTCTCATTTTTCATGTGTTTTTCACTCAGTTTTATCTTTTTGAGATAAATGCTAGTTGAGTCCTGTAAATGCTGTGTAAAAATGACACATTTATTTATCCCTTTCCCCTATTGATAGAATTGTTTCTCATTTTTTACCATTGTAAGCAGTGCTGCAGTGAACATCTTTGCAGACATCCTTTTGCACATGTGTGAGTTTTGACGTGATGTATACCTAGCACTGGAAGTGAAGGCATATATGCAGCTTTGCTTTTTTTAGATATTGCCAAATCATTCTCCACAGTGACTGAATTGGTTTATCTGTCTGACATAGTTTTCATTTGGAGCAGTAGGTTCATATAGATACAGAATACTGCACGTGGCATGTCTTGTGTCTCAGGCATTGCTCTCAGTTCTTTGAATGCATTCAGTGTGTGGGAGCCAGTATGTTACCATCTAACCTGAACTGTTAAAGATTTAAGCAGACGTTAGCTAGGCTATGGAGGTTGGAGTGGAGGTGGTGAAATGGAGGCCAAGAGTATCAGGGAAGAGAAAAGAACCAAAGGGGCAAATCTCTTCATAGGCTTATGAACCAGCTGATGTTGAACCACCCAGAGATCTGACACAGAGATACCGCAGCACCTGCCCTTCTCATTGTCCTCACTGCAGCCTTGGCAGGTCCTGTTTATTCTACAATAACGAACTATAGAAATGATCCCTGAAAGTATAGTCTTAGGTCCTGTTTATTCTAAAATGTGCAGGCTTTTAACCTGTGCCACAGCCTCCATAAAATAGCCCTAGCACCCCTGAGACCAAGAAGCTACAAGTCATAAAGGCCTCACTGCAGGTGTGTGGACTCCAGGGGTTCCTGGCTTAAACAGGTCTCCATGTCTGTGGGGAGCCGTCTTTTCTGCTTGCAAAGATGATAAGGCCCTGCCAACTTCTTTGTGGAAGTCTCTTTTGAGGATGAGTCCAAAATTTCTAACTGGTATGAGGAATTTGTAACAGCAAACTGCGCAGACTTTGGGTCTGCGTAGCCATCTGGACCACCCAGAGGCATCTAAGGCCAGGACCACTCATTGCTCTGTGGCTTCTCAGTGATGGGAGATGGGCTCTAGCTGTTGGTCCCTGGCCCTCATCTTCCAGGGTACAGGCTGAGAACATCTCTCTTTCCCCAACCCTGGTTGCCAGGAATATCCTTAGGCCCCTGATTGCCAGCCTCTAAAGGCCAATTAGTGTCTGCCTGCCTTGTTTATTCTACCACCATTAAAGTGAACCAACACATAACTACTCTGTTTCCTACTTCCTGTGAATGAATGGGAAGTGGGAGGAAGGAAGCAAGGAAGTTGATGAAGAGAGAAAGAAAAGTCTTAACAAAGACTTGGTTCCTGCATTAACCAGCCAATAACATTATGGTGATTCAATAAAAAATGTTTGCCAGTAGGTAAAGTAAGCCAGGACACCAAGATGATGTATCTAGCAGGGTTGGGACTAGGGTGAGGGAAGAGAGACACCTGGGATGTACAATTTAAGGAGACGATGACCCTTAACAATCCTGAGAGGGAGAGCCTCTTTAAATTTAAGTAAGTGCTAAAGATGATCAGTTTTTTTAAGTAAAAATATATGTGAATGAGTTTGTGTGTATAAGGAAAAGGGCCTGGAACATGCACCAAATAGTTTGTAACGGTGACCAGATTTTCACGGTGGTGACAATGGGGGAGATTATATTTCTCAAAAATGTGGCAAAATTATGGATGATTAGTATTACTTTTATTTCACCTTTTTTATTTTTCAACTAACAAAGGTTAGAAGGAAAAAATATTTTAAAATAAAGTTTTAATCTTAACCTTTTAAAAGAAATAAACAAGGAAGTGCTAAGGAGATGCTCCCTCTCAGGCTGGTTGTAGGTCATCGCCTCCTAAAATCGTGCACCTGTCTCTCTTGCCTCACCTAGTCCTGGCCCTGGCTGGGTTTAAATTCGCATTTGGGGCATTTTGTCAGCATCCAGACCTGAGTCCTCCCTCTTGTTTCCCTCATCTATGGGCCATGATTAATAAGGCTAAAGAAGAGACATTGGTTCAGTGTGTCATTAGTTTGCCATTTCAGATTACATCTGAAATTTTATAGCAGTCAATGGGAAAGGGGGGTTTCAGATACAGAATTTCAATTTAGAAAGAACTTTTCAGGAATGTGTATGTTGCACTTAGCGTGGATAATTGAAAATTGTCCTCCCCCGCCCCTCCCCGCCCCTTCTATTAACATCAATAATTGAAAGCAGACTCTGGGTACCGCTGTGGCAAAATAGGAACAAGTGGGTTTGATTTGCTTGGGAACTGGAAAACCACGTTAGAGACTTCTGCAGCATCAGAGTTCTTTGGGCTTCTTAAGTACTTTGTCCATGGCTGGCTGGTGACACAGGTGGTTGTGGTGGAGCCATTTAAGTGAATCAGTGGTAATAGAATAAATGAAATTTACATGACTTTTTTTTTTTTTTTTTGCGGTATGCGGGCCTCTCACCGCTGTGGCCTCTCCCGTTGCAGAGCGCAGGCTCCAGATGCGCAGGCTCAGGGGCCATGGCTCACGGGCCCAGCCGCTCCGCGGCATGTGGGATCTTCCCGGACCGGGGCACGAACCCGTGTCCCCTGCATCGGCAGGTGGACTCTCAACCACTGCGCCACCAGGGAAGCCCAACATGACATTTTTGTTTCAAGGAACCAGTCCTCCAGTCACGCACATTATCTCCTTACCATGCTCTGCAAATCTGGACCCCAAAGGCAATTTCCAGCTGAAGTGGGCAAGAATAACATTGGTCACGGAAAAGGTCCTGGGATTACCAAATTATCACAGTTTTAACTTTTCCTTTGGTTTCTCATAACCAGTCTTGCAGAAGACCTTTCCCTCCTTCAGCTTATGTTTTGTTGGGAGTACTGAGAAGCTTAGCCACATCTGAGTGCCACGTCAACTTGGCAGGGGTAAAGGTGTGGGAGGGCACAAGGATTTATATAGTTGACAACAAAACAAGTTAGGTGGGGTGAGCCTGTAAAATTAAAAAAAGAATTATCCTGACACTCTGAAGTAAGCACTGTCTCCTTTGGGGACTGCTAGAGCAGAAACCCACCTCCCACCTTCTCTTTCCCTCTCTCTTTCCACCCTGCATGCCTGTAAGCATCTCCACTTGCTGCCCTTCACGTTAGCCTTTGTTCTTCGGTCTTTCCGCTTATTAGCCTGGGAGTAAGGCATGTGGAGAGATCACCCAGGAAGCTCCGTTTGCCATTTCAGAGTTAACTGTGCTGTGCAGCTAATTTGATTATCACATTTAACTGAAAACACCTGCAGGGGCTGTCAGAGTACAGCCAGCCTGGTAGTGTGGGCCCCATACAAACCCTTCTCACTGTCAGACTGAATTAAATGAACGTGTTTTTAAGCGTATGTGCCTTGGTTGGGCCTTGGAGCAAGTCCTTGCATCGTCTTGGTGGCTCCTTGGGGTAGAGCTAGGATGCCCAGAGAGCCTGTCTTCCTTTTGGACTCATGTCCTTTTAGCCTTATCAAGGTAGTATTTGTGGGAACTGACCCAATGGTGCAACCTGTCTGGGGAAAATAAGCTTGTTTGCAGGCTTTGCAGGGCCTGGGCAGGATCTAGAGATAGGGGGTAAGATGCAGAATTCTCTTGATGCCCAAAACCTGGGCTCTTATTGCCTCATACTGTCTTCTCCCCTTTTGAATGACCAAGCCAGCTGTCACTCAGCTTCAGGACATCTGGATGGGGAAGTTCTAATGTGAAGCCCCAGGATTGGGACCTAGCTCTATATAACAGGGCATTTTGGAACTACTCCATCATGAGTTCGGATGGCCATTCCAGTAAGGGAGTGCCTGTTAGGTGCACCTACTCACTATTATGTCCTGTGAACATAGCAGTGAGTGTTTTTTTAAAAATATGGTATAAAAATACAGACTAAATCTGTTATAAAGATAATTTTAGAAAGTGTTAAGTGCTCTCAGGGAAGGGAATGCAGTTAGAATGATGGGAGTGGGCAAGGAACTGTTAGATCAGATGGTCAGAGTGTGACATTTAAGTCACTACCTGAATGAAGTGGGAGAGCAAAGCCATGTGAAGAATTAGAGGGAGATTCTTCAGGGCAGAGGAAACGGTAAGTGCAAATTCCCTGAGAAAGGAACCTGCTTGACCTGGAAACATATGTGGCTTGTTCAAGGAATAATGTCAGTGTGTCACAAGCTGAATTTGGACAGCTAAGCAGGGGCCAGACCAGGTAGGGTTTGGGGAGCCATGGGAAGAAGTTTGAATTCCATTCCATTAGGAAGCCACTGGACGGTTCTCAGGAGTGAGTGACGTGATCTGTTTTTGTTGTTGTTCTTTTCTCCAGTGTTGGTCTGTTGATCTCTAGAGAATGAGCTGAATTGGGGCAAGAGCGGAGTCAGGGAGACCAATTGGGAGGCTGTTGCAGTAGTCCAGGTAGAAGATGCTGGAGGCCTGAACTGTGATGTTAGTGGTGGAAGTAGTCAAATTGGGATCTACTTTGAAGATACAGCCAATAGGATTGACTTAAGGGCTGGACGTGACATGTGAGAGGAATCAAGGATGACTCCTCGGGTTTTGGCCTTCTACAGGAAAGAAGGGGGGGTCTAGTTTTGTTGTATTGGGTGTGGTGGGGCAGGCAGAGATCAGGGATGAACATATCCAAAGTTCTGTTGAGAGCTGTCAGCATTCAGATGCTTTTTCTTACATATATATCAACGTGGAACTGATGACATCACTGAGGACATCTGTAGAGGTAGAGGACAGATCCCAGGACAGAGTCCCAGGCACTGTAGCATTTTGAAGTGGGGAGAGAAAGATCTAGCAACAAAAACTGGAAGGAGCAGCCTGTGATCAGAACAGAAGCTCCTGGATGTGTCCTAGTTAGGACTCACATCTTATAGAATGAACCAAAATTGAACTCACAAAGATGAAGCCTGTCTTTTGGGGAGTCGATTACTTGGTTTATTTAAGGTAATGACCGTGTAATTGGTTTACCACTGATGTATTTGGAAATGACGTGTCATTTAAGAGTGAAGCCCTGTAGTCAGACAGACCTGAGTTCAAATTCCACTTACACCACTTACAGCTGGGGGCCTCCTACAATTATCTGACATCTGGGCCTCTGTGTCCTCACTTAAAAAATGGGGGGAACAATAGGACCTACCTCAGAGTCATGTTGTGAAGATTGAGCTGATGCATGGAAAGTGCATCATGAAAGCTGATGCTTGCAAAGTGCCTGTCTGGCATGGAGTCAGCGCTCAAAAATGGCAACTTTTACCTCATTAACTGTTGTCAGGATCTTTTGCTGGGAATGTTTTAATACTTTATGGAATACTGTATTTTCTACTTTGCATTTTTGGGTCTTCATTTGCTGTTTATAATGGCTGTTTGGTATCTGTTGCTGGTTCTCAGCTTGTGTTAATGCCCCAGTTGCTTCAGCCTTGACACTTGCCCTGACCCTCGAGAGACAATAATGACATCACCCTGGAAGGGTTTGGAGAAATTCCTTCAGGGTGACTGAGCTGAGTGTTCTCTCTGGACTGTCATAGGAATATGGACCTGTGTTGACTCTTCCCATCTAGGGAGAAAAGCTCCTATCACTATTTGTTCCCGCTTAAAAGTCAAGAGGGATCAGAATTCATGCTTAAGAATTTATGAACATAAAGAGTTGAATAGTAAAATTGCTTTGCATTTGTTGAAGACCTGCCATGTGTCAGATGCTTTTACTATTCAGTATCTGCTATCATTGCAAAAATCCCAGAAAGCAGATACTGGGATTTTTAGTTTACAGAAGAGAACATTGAAATTCAGAGTCACACATCTTGCCCGAAGCTACACTGCTACCAAGTTTCAAAGTCAGGATTTGTATCCATGATCCTATCTGAGTTCCAAGCATGTTTTATTCCTCACTATGTTCCACCTCCACATAAGTGTTGATTACAGATCTGAAACCAAGATGATGGGAATTGGTATATAGCTCACTTTAAGCAGACCTTTCCTTCTAATGTATTTTATTTCCTTTTGAATTCCATAAAACAAGATTATGCCTTTTCAAACCAAAAAAGTCTTAGGTGATTTAGTTTTTCCCATGGTGGCTTTTTAAATGATCTTTTTCTACAGAACTTCACGAGTTTTGATGAGTGTGAAAAATGGAGGGAAAAGGTTGATGTTGCTTATCTTTATTTGGGTATTTGTAGCTAAATATTTTATTGCATTCCTTAAGATAAAAGGTCATCACTGTTGAGCATATATTTTTCTGGGCCACACCAATAGGTTATAGTTGTGAAGAATCTCAGCAGAGTATATTTACCAGTTGAGGGCAGTCCTTAATGCACCTTGAGTTTTTTTCTTTTTCCCCTAGTCCCAGGCTGCGTTGTTTCCTAGATGTGGTCTAGTTTACATTATTAATGATCTAAGCCATGGGCAATACTCACCTTCCTGAGGAAGCTGGTCTACCATTTAGAAATACATCTAAAATTCTGGCTTCATTTTCACCCCAAGTGTACACTGTAATAGCTGGTCCAGTGATCAGTTTTACTGTAGCCAAATTTACCTTTGTCTCCCTTTCTCCCCTTCGTTCCACTTGGATGTTTCTTCTGGGTTGGGAGATCCAAGTCTTACTTGCCTGACTATCTCCAGCATCTAGTCTGTTGGCCACATTGTAGGTGCTCAGTAAAAATTTTTTGAATTGAGAAGAATCTCACCTTTATGTCCTCTTCTTAACTTCTTACTTCATTACTTCTTAACTCAGATTTAGTATGTCTTTATCCTATCTTGTATCTTGGGGCTTATCTCTCTCATAAGAAGTCCTTGAGATACTTCATTTGCAGAGTACCAATTTTAAGTCATTACACATGATAAAAATTATAGCATGATTTTAGAGCAAATAAAGTTCTCCAAGATAAGACACTGTAGCTCTGTCCACGTTCAATTTATTGAAGGTATCTCAGCAGGATCCATCCATCCATGTTGTTGACATTTGAATCATGCCACCAGCCCAGTCCATCCAGATGCATTCAAAGTATAGTGAAAACTATAATTCAGGGGGATTTTAAGAGTCTGCAAAAGATTTTACTTTTAATGATATGAGTGTAGGGGATTGATTAATTTCCAAGGAGATTTGGGATTACAACCATGGTCACAGTATTCCTGTTGCTTAATCCCATGTTAAAAACTTTTAAAAGAAGTTTCTTTATCGTAACCAATTAAAATAGAAAAAGAAAAGAAAATGAAATTGAAGCAGATTGGGCTGTCTGTGCCCCACCGTGGGCTCTGGATTCTCAGCTCCCTGCGCTGATTGATTTGTGATGGCTCATACAAGTGAATTTGGATTGCAGGGAAAAGCTGCTCACTCCTCTTTGCTCCCTTGAGGGAAATGCATGGAGTGCTGCTGGGAAGTCTGGAAGGAGAGCAGGGGAAGGAATACGGCCTGAGTCTCCACAGATTTGGAGGGTGACATGTCTGTAAGCAAAAGGGAACCCTGCCCTTTTCACTGCCCTACTTAAAGCCACAGTCTTCACTCTCCAGCGTGGCATATGAAGGCAGGCTTTATCTGGAAACCGTTTCCCCTTTAGCTTCATCCTGTCTGCTCCATGCCAAAGGCCTGACGCTCTGGCAACCATCAGCCGCTTGCAGTGCCTGCAGACTTGTGCACCTGTCTACCTTTGCTTATGCCCATATCTCCATCAAACACTTTCTGCTCAGGTAAAATTTACTGTCCCCCACCTCGACCCGTGCATTGTGCATGCTGTGGTCACAGCCTCTGAAACACTTAATTCACCAATTTTTCTTCCTGTCTGTTATAGGACAAGCTCCTTGATGACAGACCCAGTGTCTGCCTCATCATTGGTCCCACTCTGCCCAGCCTGCTGTAGATGCTTCACAGAGCATCCTCTGGTGGGAGAGAGTGGGAGAGGCCTTCACCAGCTAGTCCCATATACACACGTAATGACAAACTGCGGCAGAGTTCACTCCCTTAGTGACAGGGAGTTGGGTGGCTTTGGGGTTGAGCTAAGAGCCAAAGGATTAGTAGAAGTTAGTTGGGTAAAGAAAAAGGACATGAGGGAAGAGGCTCCCAGATAATGGCATGTGGGCAGAGTAGTTGGAGCACAGAGGGGAAGAGCCAAGGTGGAGATTAGCTTAGGAGAAGTAGGCAGGGGCAATAAGTGTGTATAAGGAATAATTTCTAAGTGAAGTCATTAGTTTTGAGCTTTATAACTAGATAGGCAGCACTGAAAGCCAGGTCCTGTTCAGGAAGTCCTAGACTTTGAGGTAGGCGATGGCAGATGCAGAGTGCTCCAGAGCATTTGTTCAGCTAAACCAAGTGTTGATCCCTTCCAGCTGGATTTGAGTGAGCTCACAAGTTAGCTGAGGAGCCCCAGCACTAAGTGGCTGGTGAGGACAAGGAAAGAAGCAGACCTTTTTTTTTTTTTTTTTTTTTTGCGGTTCGCGGGCCGCTCACTGTTGCGGCCTCGCCCATTGCGGAGCGCAGGCTCCGGACCCGCAGGCTCAGCGGCCACGGCTCATGGGCCCAGCCACTCCGCGGCATGTGGAATCTTCCCGGACCGGGGCACGAACCCGTGTCCCCTGCATCGGCAGGCGGACTCTCAACCACTGTGCCACCAGGGAAGCCCAGAAGCAGACTTTTTAACCAAAAGAACGCCCTGAAATTCAAGTCTGGTGGAAATTGTCTTGGTTGTTGAGACTCTCTTAACTTTTTTTTATTGTAATGTTTGTAATATTTAAATAATTTTGGCTGCATTGATCCCTTTTACACAAGGGAACTTTCAGCCTCTTAGGGCTGGTAGATTGTTCATCAGTGATTTTCACAAAGAAACAAGAGAAAACTCTTGTTTTCATCCCAGTCTTTTTCGGTACGTGGGCCTCTCACTGTTGTGGCCTCTCCCGTTGCGGAGCACGCAGGCTCAGCAGCCTGGCTCACGGGCCCAGCTGCCCTGCGGCATGTGGGATCTTCCCGAACCGGGGCACGAGCCCGTGTCCCCTGCATCGGCAGGCGGACTCTCAACCACTGCACCACCAGGGAAGCCCTCATCCCAGTCTTTGATTGTCAAAGCTGGCTATTTGGGGTTCCAGACAGTGGCCGCTAATGCAGCTTCCACTGACCATATGTCAGGAAGTTGATCTTTGTTGGAAGAATCCTTTTCTCTCCAGAGTATCTGGAAAAAGAATTGTAAAGCTGGAGATAGCCATTCAACGAACTAGAAAACTTCCAGCCCCCTCTGGCATTGCTAAAATGACACAGACCCGTTGTCTGTCATTTATTTAGAATTTCAGCTATGGAGGAAATGAACCTGGCCTCCATCTTTCTCTTTTTTATCATACAGGCAACTTTTGCCAATACACCTAAATCCCCAAAGTGATGAGAAAGTAAGAAATTACCTCAAAGAGCCATAAATTCTAACCTTGGGTTCTTTTCACCTTGGACTTTGCGTTAGGGTTTATTAGCTGGAGATTGAGCCAATCTTCCTTGTTTAAATCAAGATATTTCCTGCCCTTCCTAGCTCTTCAGGCTGCTGCCGAGAGGCTTCCAGTGTAAATTCTCTTCTGCAGCCTAACTCCACATCGTGATTCTTCCCTCTCCCAGGGGCATCTTCATACCCAGGGATTGACTTCGTTTTAGTCAGTACAGAGGGTACTGCTGAGCATAATTGGTTCCTTCCATGCTCAGACATCCATGAACACCTGGAGCTACAAAGCTGTGGATCCCGTTCTCTCTCTCTTTCTCTGTCTGTCTCTCTCTGTCTCTGTCTCTCTCTCTCAAATATTTATTGATCTCATCTCTTTGGTGCAGCTCCTGCAGAGCAGTCTCTGGAGTTTGGCAGGCTTGCTGGGTCGTATTCCCTTCAGTTTTGGAAGCAGAAGATACATTGTTCACCACGGTCAGTGGCATTGTGACCCACATTTATTATCAGAGGGCTCAAATACACCGAGCCTAAAGATTTATGCAGAATCCAGAGTACAGTCACTCCATCTTGAGAGTTCAGACCTTCCTGGTAATGAGGGCCCTCCCAGGCATCAAGAAGTTAATAAGATCTCTTACACACATTCAAATTAAGGCTTTTGCAAAGCCGCCCTGTTGTTTCACTGTGGGGAACCAGAGCTGTTGCCACTTGTGCTATAAGAACTTAGTTCTTTCATTGGAATTAAAGGAATTTGCCCTTCAGGAACTATAAAAGGATGAGTATCTAACTGTTGGGTTTGTTGTTTTGAAAGCAGTTTAGTGCCAGGAAGGCCTGCCTGATAGAGTTCAGGAGACTACAGTCCCTTCTAACCCCTCTGTTTACTCATGCCCAGATTTAGTGTCTGCCAGCCCCTGAGAGCCCCTGTACCATCCCCCCAGGCTCTTCCTGTTCTGGCTACTATAGCTTTCTTCAGACATGCCCTCCTCTCTCTCTCTGACCATAGGGGCTGGGTCTGTTACCTCTGCCAGAATACTCCTTCATCGAATGAACCCCTATCCATTCTTTAGAACAGTGAGTGCTTCTTAAAGGGGAATCACCTGGGAAGCTTGTTAAAATGCAGATTCTCCTTCAGTAGCTCTTGGAAGGGTCTGGGATCTGGCTTTACTGACAAGCTCCTGGGTGAAGCTGGTGCAACTGGTCCTCTGGGACTCCTCCTTCCTTCTACAGTTTAGTCAAGTCTTCTATTTTACGTGCTTCTGATGTTGTACACCTTTCCTTCGTAGACGACTCTTGACTACTGTATCGTTTCTCTAATGCATGCCGTTGTCTGATGAATGTTTTTCGTCTAGTAAAGTATGAGCCCTACAAGAGTGCAGAATGCAGGGACCACCTGTGGTTTTTGCTCACCCCTTTGTTCCCAGCGCCTATCACAGTATGGCGTAGAGGGTGCATTGTGTCCTTAGGATGGGCAGATAAATAGTTGACTATCGTACTGGCTTTTGACAGAATGGTTAAATTTATTGGTCTGAGATGCATGAGATTATAAAACCCAGGAGTTTGGGCCAAGTTGTAAAAACTCAGTCATGGTCTTCATTATTTTCAAGGAAAAGACCTCCTGGAATATTTAAATTTCATGTCAAGCAGAAAGAGCCTAAGGTGATTTCAGACTGAGGTAATCTCATGGTGGATAGTAAATGGGCCTTAGTATTCATTCTGTGAAAGGGGTTGTGCCAGACCAGCTGGACTCTTGTGGTTCCAAAATACTATATTCTTTATTTTTTAACATTCTTTTTTATTGAGGTAAAATTCATATAATATAAATATAACCATTTTAAAACATAGAATTCAGTGGCATTTAGTACATTGACCGTGTTATATAACCATCAACTTTATTTCCAGAGCATTTTCATCACCCCCAAAGGAAAACCCCACCCAAGGTATTATCTTCTTAGCTCAACATTTCTAAAATTTTGTGGTCTCAGCACCCCTTTACACTCATAAAAATTACTAAGGGCTCCAGCAGCCTTAGTTTTATATGGATTATATCTATCTGTATTTACAGTATTTGAAATTAAAACTGAAAAAAATTAAAGATTTATTTATAAATTCATTAGATGACATCTTACATTTTTGTAAATCTCATTAATGTCTGACTTAGTAGAAGTTAACTAGATGATAATATCTTCTTTATCCAAACTATTGCTGTACATTTTGTCGTTGAAGGATTTGGGGAAAAAAATCACACCACACACATATACGTAGTTTGAAAAGGAAGAAATATTTTTAAAAACCTTTTCGGGTGATACTGAATATTGTTTTTTGTTACTACACCAAAACTCAGCAAGTGGTAATTAAAGGTTTGTTGAAGTGTGGAAAATGAAATCATGTCAGTGAGCTTTTTACTCACAATTGCACTAAAACCTAGTGGCCTGCCTTGCACTTTGAATAGATCTTTTACCCATGCATGATTTTTTAAATGCACATTGGTCATTTGGAAAATATTGATTCACATCTTCCAATGTGGACATATTTCATCATAGAATATATTTTTTCATCATATACTATTTTTAAAAAATCATATTATTAGTATCACCACTAATCTCATTTTTTAAAAGGTCATTAAGTATTGAGAAGCTGTCAAGCTCATGGTGGCAAATCCAAGTTTTCTAAAATTATACTTACTGCTTGAAAGAATGAATTTGATCATTACACCAAATACTGTTAGTTGTTTTCCTTGAAGTGACAGACTCATTTGGTTCGTTTTTGAGAAAATGTCTGCCAAATACCGAAGTCTGAATAACCACAGTTTCTCAGTTGTTGTTTGAAGCTAAAATGGTGTTTTATAAAAAAAGAGGTTTGGTTGCAGCTCAAATAATTGCACAACTGCTTTTCCTCAAGTCAGTTTTGGTATGCAGCAGAAGTGCTTTGTGCCGATATCCTATTTCATTACAATATAAAAAAGATGTGTGCTAAAAGGTCAAGATTTAATCAGATTAATAATTTTTACTACTTTAGGGTATTTTAAAGTAAAATTGTGTTTTTATTTTTGTTTTTTTTTAACATGTGGGTTTGTGGTAGTGAAGAATACTACCACATGTGGGTTTGTGGTAGTGACTGTTGGTGCAGCTTTGTGCCGCTGCTAGATTAGTGCTGAGGCATCAGCAGTTTTACCTGTACTGTTTTTACATCTCATAGAAGCCTTGAAGAGGTCTTGAAGATCTCTCAGGAGTCCGTGGACCACACTTTGAGAACCACTGTCCTAGCTAAAATAAAAAATCACAAAATAGCCTTCCATTAAATCTGATTATTTCAGCCACTTCTTTATAGGAGTACAACGTAAGAATTAGAAGAAATTTCCCTGTGGGTATGTTAAAGCAAATTTACTTAATTCTATAAAAAGTAGTACCCTGAGAATTTGACGAATTCTATCATTGCAAAACTAACCTGAAAATTGCCGTATGTTGCCTATTAATATCTAATATTTTTTGATTTAGATATATTCAGTATATTTTGTTTGATGACAGTTTCAGTGGAACATATTTTTTATAGATTACAGAAATCTGGAGATTCTCGAAAATTGATTTTTGTAGAATTTCAATTTTTAAAAAGTAGCTCAAACTCAGATTCCTAACTTCTCAGAATTCTATACATTTTTTTTTACTGTTGAGAAGAGCTAGTCCTTTACAGCTCTTTCTTGTTTTTTTGTTTTTTTAATGTAAGAACCTGTCTAATTAAATAACTTAGACTTCAAAGTTTAGAATTCTCATTTTAAGTTCCCTTTAAACTCTTCTTGTTATAGAAATGTGCTTGTTATATTTGACCATGAGGTATAATGTTACAGTACCAACCACGTAGTCTTCCTTCATCTTTGCGTTAGATAGCATACCTGTCGTGACTTTTTAAAACTGTCAGTTTTTTCCAAGCATAAAATTTCCAGTCTGATTTTAACAATATCGTAAGATATGCTTTTAGTTTTTAATTTTGTTACTGTTTTAATAATTATGTTACTTTTAGTGTGAGTCCAAGTTTAACATAAAATCAGTTCATGGGAATAATCAATAGGAGGTTTAGTTGAGTGTAAGGTAAATGTGAAGCAACAGATTGAATTATCTACCTTCAAAGGCTAGTGTGATTTTACCACTGTAAGCAATTATACTCCAATAAAGATGTTTTAAAAAAAAGGGTACAAGGCTAAAGGCCATAAGGAAAGCAATTTGGCAAAATTTAATAAGAAAGTAGAGAAAAGAGGCTTAAGTATATGGTAATCATTGTTAACTATTATAAATAACCAAATATTTAATATCAAAAGAAATAAATGTATGTAAGTTGTGGGCTTTTGTAGACACACATGTCAAGAGAGGATATTTTAGACAGTCTTATTACCATAGTGACTTGATAAATATCCTCTATTTAAAATTCGAATAAACTTGTAATTGCTTAAAAAAAATAATAATAAATAAATAAAAGGCTAGTGTGATTTTAATCTACATTAGCCTGGAACATTTTGTCTTTAAAAGGGAAGGAGCAACTCGCAGTATTAACAACAATGGGTAGATGTTATAGGAAAATAATATTCAGTTCATTATATTAGGAAGAGAAAAGAACATGAGCATTGGATTTGAATGTTCCTTCTTGGCTCAGTTCCTTCTTGGCTAGGTGACCTTGAACAGGTTAGTCAGTTTCTCTGGGCCTCAGTTTCCTCATCTGTCAAAGTGGAATAATCACCCCTCCCTCATGGGAATTGAATTTAATAATATAGCATATATAAAGAAGTTAACACATTGCCTTATTATACTTGATAGATTTTCAGTAGAATTTATAACTTTCAAAAAATTTTATATATGACTTTTTAAAAAGTATAGAATGAACACATACCAAAGATTTATGAGGCTACCAGTAGAAATATAAAGCTGACTCAAAAGAGGATAGGAGAAACTTATTTACATAGTTGATGAAAGAAAGAACACTGAAAATAACATGTGAGTTAGATTCAAAACTGGTAACTGGTTAATGTTCAGTAGGGCAATAAAACCTTAACTTTTGAGATTATCCTGTCTCCTGGACAGAAATTATTTACATCTCTGTCAGACAAAAATATTTACAAACATCAATTTTAACTCACGTTGAAATCTATCTTTCCAGAGACTGTGTCTTCGTCAGTAGTAAACAGTAAGTCAAGCAAAAGTACATTTCCCTAGAAAATTAATTAATAAGGGCTTGCTGACATCGCAGCTGTCCTAGGAAGGTAGAGATAGGGCTTGGGAGTTAGAGAAATGTCAGGTAATCAGTGTCAGCTACCTTGGGTTTTAAAATCATGTAGGGATGGAGGGTGAGACCTGGGGGCCACTTGAGGGTGGAAGGAGTTAGAAATGAGATACCCGCATTAATCAGGGATTCTGGACAGGCTTCACACTCATTGAAAATGTGGACTTTACTTTTCTGTCTCAAGCCTGGGATCTGTAAGGAAACTTGTGACCACATTCAAATTTATTCGACTAATAGCACTCAGTGATACTCCTTGAGTACTGGCTAAAGAGTGCCTGCTCGACCTGAAGTACCTAGGATTTCCATAACTAAAACTCCTCTGCAGAGGAGTTCAGAATCATAAAGACACGAAGAAATAATCCGTTATCAACTAGAGTCAGTGGGAGCAACTTATCGAAGTGCGAGTATAGAAATTCATGAACTTCAAATAATGAAACAATAATAGAAAAATCCCACAGAGACCATAAAATAAATGTGTTTAATTAAAAACAAAGAAGAGTTAAACCCAAAAGAAGAGGCAGTGTTGGAAGAACCAAAAAGAACTTACAGAAATAAATTTTAAAATCATTAAAATTAAAACCTCCAAATAAATACCAGATTAAACAAAGCTTAATGAACAGGAGTATAGACCTTAGAAGATTGCCAGAATGCAATCCAGAGAGATAATGAAATAGAAAATATTTGAAGAGCCCTGGAAGATAGAATGAGAATGTCTATAGTATGTGTTAGAAGGTGAGATATTTGAAGATTACGGCTGAGAATTTTCTTAACTTGAGAGACCTGAAACATCAGATTCAGTCATCACCCCAACTTCCAAAAGGAGATAAAACTTAAGTCCACACAAATATGCATCCCAGGGAAGCTGCAGAACACTCTAGACAGGAGAAAATCTGTAAAGAATTCTTGAACAATAAAGAAGGGCCAAACAGCCATGGCACATGTGGCATTAGGAAGTAGGGAATGAACTTCCTGTCACTAACCTTGCCTTTGGCACCGTAAGTCCTGGTACAGCTAAGTTCAGTGATGCTGGCTTTCTTCTCCTTGAACTTCTCTGTTGTGAAAATGGTTTTTGACTGCTATACATTAGGCATGCCATTTTATAGCTGAACATTGTTTGTTCTATACTTTTTGTCACCTCTAATTTTAGGCTTAATCACCTCCAGTGGTCTAAGTTTGGGGGGTTAACCTTCTTTCTTTCAGCTTTAGGTATTCTGGGCATCAAACCAGAATAGTTGCTGCTTGGCAGTCGCCTTGGGGACTCCCCTGGCTTTGTGAAGAGGAAAGGAAATCTCTATGTCTTTGGTGTGGGCTTGACTTTCCTAAGCTTATCCTTTGCTTCTTATTTCTGCATGTGAATCAATACACCTGTCTCCATTTTCTGGACTTAATAGAGGTCTGAAGCTTTCCCTCACTTGGGAAGCATCCCCAGGAGGGAGTCACATGCCAGGACTGCTCACTCATGGACAATAACAACAGAGTTAGGAGAGAATGAGAATGAGAATGAGAATGAATGCTAGCCGGAGGGATGCCTTTTTAGAGATAAGGACAATATAGAAAGTTGCTCCAATCATGGTATAACAGTCCTTATTTCTTTCTCATTATTTTTCATTTTGCATTCCATGCTGAGTACCAACAAGTCCCATAATATAGGGTTGTGACTGATACATCACCCTTGATTTCTCTCCAGGGGACTAGTCCTTAAATGTGTCTTTGGCTGGGCTTGCAGACAGCTCTTACTCTTTCCTTTGGCTTCTGTTAACAAAAGGAGATTGTTTTCTCAGCCCTCTGGGGGACTCCTTCTCATCAGCCATTACCATTACTGGCTTTTCTCCCTCTCTTTTCTTCAACATCTGACCAGACAGTGCTTTGCTGTCTCTCAGATCTAATATTCTTCAGCGAATGTCTTTCTTTAATTACTTTTCATTCTTTTTTTTCCCTCTTCCTAACCCAAACACACACACACACACACACACACACACACACACACACACACACTGTTGCTTTGAACAGTTATTTTGTACTTTCTCTCTTTGTGGAAACAGGATTATTAATTTTTCTGTCGTTGCTGTAATTGAAGTGCCCACATTTCAATTTCTGCTGTGAGCACTACTCAGAATTTAACTGGACAAGACAGAGAGAGAAGCTGGAGGGGAGGTGAAACATAAAAGCTTTTTATTTTCATAATGGCTTGGAGCGTGCCCTTCCTGAGAGTGGGGAAAGCAGCTACCATGGCAACAGGTTCTAGTTTCCAGGGGGGCTCTAGTGGCTCTGGTAGTACAAGAGTCTGGAGGGTGTGGAACAGAAATCAGGAGGAGCAGTAGCCTTTCTAACCAGGAGCTTGAAGTAGCAGGCTTCATTCTAGTGATTACTGCCATGTCTCATAATTGAGTCTGTGTTACATATACACGGCCAGGTTAGTGGCTCTGCTTCTGAGCTGCATAGGGAGCTGGGAGACAGCAGAACCAGGAATCAAGGGCACGGGCCTTTAAGCCCCTCTCTGTCCCCATCTTGTAGGTGCCTGGGTGGAGAGACTGCTGTGCTCTTGGAGCAGGCCTGATCCCTTCCAGCCCACGCAAACCACCACCGCCTCTTCCTGCATCTCAGGCATGGGGCTCCTGCCTGGTAAACTCCAATCTGCTTGATCAGGAATTACCAGAGTGTGGAGCTTTCCTGTCAGCTCTTCCTAGAAATGCCACCTCAGTTGTTTTCAGAGGTTCACCTTCACCAAAGCCTGCTGTGCTGGCCCCTGAACATGCAGAAACTGTGTACTTTTTTTTCTTTCTTTCTTCCTTTTTTTTTTTTTTTTTTAACTCTTTTCTAGAGTAAGTTCTTATAGGGATTTTTTTTCTCTCCCAAGTCAGAATGCTGATCCTCATAAAATTTGCACAACAATGCTTAGTTCTGCTAATTGCTAACTTCCTGCTGGACCTTAAATTGAAAGATCTGAAACATCAGATTCACTAGTCACAGCAAATTCCAAAAGGAGAAACAAAACTAAATCCACAGACATACACATCCTAGAGAAGCTGCAGAACAGTCTAGACGGAAAGAAAAATCTATAAAGAAGAACCCTTGAATAATCAGTAAGAGCCCAACAGCCATGGCCCACAATTAAAAGTTGGTTTTCAGGACTTGGTGGCCTGATTACCCTCCCTGCCTCTTGTATCACCCTCCCAGGCTCCAGGGAGACAGGCTATGTCCGTGCACAGTTTACAGAATACCAGAGAAGAAGGCCTCATTTCGTACCAAGGCCTGCTTCACTCTAACAGTGTGCTCATCTGTCCTCTCTCTTTGAGTCTTCTGTTTAAACTTGTTCTCTGCCTTCTCCTCCTCCTCATCCCACTTTGCACAGCACCAAATAGTTTTCAGAACTCTTTTCACCTCTCTTGCTTTGTCCTTACAATCTCCCTGTGAAAGTAGATCAGAGAGGTACGATGATCCTTTTTTGGCCTCTTTGGCATCCACAAACGTTTATATGCTGCCTTCCAAGTGCCCTGGTACACACTGGCATGGGTGGGATATATTGAAATCAGTGGGGCTGATATTCTGAACCTCAGGCCATCAGCCTGCGGGTAGCCCACAAATATCTATTAAGCACATGTCCTGCCAGGTACTGGGCATACATTGATGAGCAAGGCAGATCACTACCCTCCTGTAGACACAGTTGTTCTCCTGCCCCAAATGCTGAGGCAGGGAAATTCACCCTTGCCTGGCTTCATGAGAAGAATTTGATCTCAGGGTTTTTTTTCTTTTTTTCTTGCCCATTAAATTTCATGAAAAATAGATGAATTATAATTACAAGAATACTTTAATAGATGTAGAACTGTGTTTATTTTTAAAAACATAGAAATAAGGTTCCATCCTTGCCAGATACTTTTGGTCTTCTTTGTAGGAGACTAGTTGTTATGTCTGGACCCTTAGTAAAGTCATTGGGTCTATAAACATTTGGAAAAAAATTTCATATCCTAATTGATCAAAGAAATGCAACTTAATGAGGTGGATGGACCTAGAGACTGTCATACAGAGTGAAGTAAGTCAGAAAGAGAAAAACAAATACCATATGCTAACACATATATATGGAATCTGAAAAAAAAAAAAAAAAAAGGTTCTGAAGAACCTAGGGGCAGGACAGGAATAAAGACACAGATGTAGAGAATGGACTTGAGGAGAGAGGGAAGGGTAAGCTGGGACGAAGTGAGAAAGTGCCACGGACATATATACACTACCAAATGTAAAACAGATAGCTAGTGGGAAGCCACTGCATCGCACGGGGAGATCAGCTCAGTGCTTTGTGACCACCTGGAGGAATGAGATATGGAGGGTGGGAGGGAGATGCAAGAGGGAGAAGATATGGGGATATATGTATACACATAGGTGATTCACTTTGTTGTAAAGCAGAAACTAACACACCATTCATTGTAAAGCAATTATACTCCAATAAAGATGTTAAAAATATATATATATAAAGTAAAATTCATAGAAAAAAATGGGATAGGTACAATATTGTTTACTACTTATTAAAAATTTCAAAATGCTATTGCCTTAGGGCTCAGAGAAATAGGCATGCTAAAGTGTTCTAGGTGAGAGTGTAAACTGATAGAAGTCTCCTAGGTGACAGTTTGGTAATGTGTATTAAAATTATGCCCTTTCATCCAGAAATTCCATATCTGTGAATTTATTCTAGAGAAAGAAAGATGTGCCAGTACTGAAAACAATTGGATTGTCCAATAAAAGGGGATTCCTTAAATAAATTATGGAATATCCATACAGTAGAATACTGTAAACCTTAAGTATGTAGAACAGCAGAATGAATGATATGTGAAAAATTCATAGTAGAGCAGTAAAAACAGGTTATAAAACTGTGTACATACAGTATGATTCCAGGTTGTTTTAAGATATGTGTGTCCATGTATGTGTGTGTGCCTAGGAAGAGCATAGGACATAACATGTAAACCTTAAAAACTAACTGGATAAAAATTTAGTTATTTCTGATTGGTAGAATTATGAGTGAGTTTTATTTTCTTTGTGTTTTTCTGTCTTTTTCAATTGTACCACAATGGATGCTTTTCACTTATAATACAAAAAAGCAGGGGGAGGGGCATAAGTCTTAGCTTTTTTTCCCTGATGATAACACCAAGAGAAAGAATAAAGGATACCTATTTTTAAATGGCCACTACACCTTAAAGACCAAACTGACATCTAATGACATTTACTGATTCTGTCTTAAGGGAGATAGAGGCATTTTATTTCGTAAATAACACACTCTGTCTGTACTGAGAGTGTGGAGTCATACATGGGGGTGTATATGTTTAAGGGAGTGTGTATCCAAGTAGGGGTAGGGGTGTGTGTGTGTGTGTGTGTGTGTGTGTGTGTGTGTGTGTGTGTGTGTGTGTAGCCAGGTGTCAGAGCCTCACAAGGCCGTGGTCCTTGTGGGAGTTGCAGAGATCTGCATATCCAAAGATACTGCCTGTGCTGAGCTGACATTGTGGTTCACACCCCTGACTCATGGCCATGTGCTCTCTCATTTGATGCCCAAGGTGCACCTGCAGGCCTCCTGCCTTCAGTGGGTCAGGAGTCTAAAAACCTTTCAGCTACACTGAGGCTTCATGAGACAGTCAAGTCTAGAACTGGTGCACTCGTTTCTTGAAGCCATTTGCTGTTTGTTGTTTTAAGCACCAATACCAATGCCAATTCATAGAGAAGACTTGTTTTGGTAAGTTCAAGTGATTTTTTTGACATTTATATAGTGAACTCTCTGAATCCTACCTTCCGTAGAGTAGCAGGGCTCCCTGAACCCTGCTACTTTCTCCCCTCAAATTTTCCAGACACACTTCATCTTTCTAAAGGGTTCCTCTTTTGTTTGTTTCCTACTCTTGTTTAATGATTATTTAGCTTTTCACATAGCCCAACCATGTGCTGGCACCTGTCACCAAGATTGCAGTGTGGTTCTCTCCTTCATGTAAATTCCTGGAAGGTGGCCTTCTGTTTGCAAGACTGAGCAGTAGGTCTACTAGTGACACGTTTTCAGGAAGAGCCGCTTCCGAACTGGGTTGGGGCCACGGAGGTGGATGGGGTGGGGTGAGCCACTGAAGGCCGCAGGACATTTTCATCATTGTGTGGGAAACCATAGGGGTGGCAAGGATCCCAGGGCTTCGACTTGTGCTAAAGAGCTGTTGACACAGACTTTGGAATTCCTGTGGAAGAGGAAGCGAACTCCTCTAGCATATAACTTTTAAAGAGGTCTCAGGTGGGCTCTGATGTTTGTGGTTAAAGATAGGACTTCTTACTTGCCTCTGTGTTTGCATGTGCACTTTGTACTCTCCTCATCTGTAGACTTCCAGACTGCACTCTGATGAATGGGCTCAGCTCACACATCTCCCCCTTAGAGGCCTTCCCCAGCCTGCCTAAGTTGGTTCTCCTCACTGCTTTTTTTTTTTTTTTAAACTTTTATTTTATTTATTTATTTTTTTAACATCTTTATTGGAGTATAATTGCTTTACAATGGTGTGTTAGTTTCTGCTTTATAACAAAGTGAATCAACTATACATATACATATATCACCATATCTCCTCCCTCTTGCATCTCGAACCCGTGTCCCCTGCATCGGCAGGCGGACTCTCAACCACTGCACCACCAGGGAAGCCCCTCATTGTTGTTTTGATTTGCATTTCTCTAATGATTAATGGTGTTCAGCATTCTTTCATGTGTTTGTTGGCAATCTGTATATCTTCTTTGGAGAAATGTCTATTTAAGTCTTCTACCCATTTTGGGGTTGGGTGTTTGTTTTCTTGACATTGAGCTTGCATGAGCTGCTTGTAAATTTTGGAGATTAATCCTTTGTCATTTGCTTCATTTGCAAATATTTTCTCCCATTCTGATAGTTGTCTTTTCATCTTGTTTATGGTTTCCTTTGCTGTGCAAAAGCTTTTAAGTTCATTAGGTCCCATTTGTTTATTTTTGTTTTTATTTCCATTTCTCTAGGAGGTGGGTCAAAAAGGATCTTGCTGTGATTTATGTCATAGAGTGTTCTGCCTATGTTTTCCTCTAAGAGTTTGATAGTGCCTGGCCTTACATTTAGGTCTTTATAATCCATTTTGAGTTTATTTTTGTGTATGGTGTGAGGGAGTGTTCTAATTTCATTCTTTTACAAGTAGCTGTCCAGTTATCCCAGCACCACTTATTGAAGAGGCTGTCTTTTCTCCATTGTATATTCTTGCCTCCTTTATCAAAAATAAGGTGACCATATGTGCGTGGGTTTATCTTTGGGCTTTCTATCTTGTTCCATTGATCTATATTTCTGTTTTTGTGCCAGTACCATACTATCTCGATTACTGTAGCTTTGTAGTATAGTCTGAAGTCTGGGAGCCTGATTCCTCCAGCTCCGTTTGTCTTTCTCAAGATTGCTTTGGCTATTCAGGGTCTTTAGTGTTTCCATACAAATTGTGAAATTTTTTATTCTAGTTTTGTGAAAAATGCCATTGGTAGATTGATAGGGTTTGCATTGAATCTGTAGATTGCTTTGGGTAGTAGAGTCATTTTCACAATGTTGATTCTTCCAATCCAAGATCATGGTATATCTCTCCATCTGTTTGTATCATCTTTAATTTCTTTCATCAGCGTCTTATAGTTTTCTGCATACAGGTCTTTTGTCTCCTTAGGTAGGTTTATTCCTAGGTATTTTATTCTTTTTGTTGCAGTGGTAAATGGGAGTGTTTTCTTAATTTCACTATCAGATTTTTCATCATTAGTGTATAGGAATGCAAGAGATTTCTGTGCATTAATTTTGTATCCTGCTACTTTACCATATTCATTGATTAGCTCTAGTATTTTACTGGTAGCATCTTTAGGATTCTCTATGTATAGTATCTTGTCATCTGCAAAGAGTGACAACTTTACTTCTTCTTTTCCTATTTGGATTCCTTTTATTTTTCTTCTTCTCTGATTGCTGTGGCTAAAACTTCCAAAACAATGTTAAATAATAGTGCTCCTCACTACTTTTTATCACATGTTCCTGTTCATTTCTTCTGGCCACTTTCACAGTCAGATATTCTTACTGATGTATTTGTGTACTGTCTTCCCAATTGGAATATAATGCAAACATATTGAAAGCAGGGATCTTGCCTTTCTGGCTTCCTGCTGCAATGCCTAGAAGGGGGTGTGGGATCTCATGGGTGTTCAGTCGTAGTTGGGTATGAGCGGACGTGGTATGTGTAGGGGCCTGCAGAAGGCCAGGGAAGTTGGACCTTGAGAGTGAGGGCAGAACAGCATGACAAGAGGTTGGAGACATAGGCAGGGTCAAATCACATGGGCCACAGTGAGGGGTTTGGAGTTACCTGAGAACCTGATGTTCATTAAGTTACTTCATCTCTGTGGGTTAAAACATACCCAGATTGGTCTGCTGAAGTCACTTCTTGATGGCATTTCTCCTCGGCTTTGTGCACCACTGGGTCCTCAAAGTGTTTCTTCAGCCTGTGCTGCATTCTCTCCCCTGTCTCCACTGCCATCAGCTGGGCATTCTTCACCCACCTTTCCGAAGAGCCCAGCAGAGCAAGATGACAAGAGCTAAGGTGTCGGGGTTTGATGCCTGCACAATTGGAAGCATTCCGGAAGCTGATCATTAAACACCTTGACTTCCCCATTGAAAAGTATTGGGTTTGAGCTTTGCAGATGATACTCCCCAAGAGCCCGAATGACGGGAGATCGGGCCCCAGATCTCAACTGCGCTGTTTGAATCATTTGTGTCTCTGTTTCTAGACATTATATGCTGTTCTCTGCCTAATGATATGTTGGTTTTCACACATTGGATCTGTAATTCCTGTTTGTCGACACTGTACTTTGTTTTATAATTTGCTCCCAAAGTAGCAGAATTCAGTGAGTTTCCAGTTTTGTGCTGCCTATGAGGAGGATAAATCAGGTTTTGCCTGGCATGCATTGAAAAAAGAACTCTCCTGGCATAATTCCCTGATGAATCTATTTTTGTGATTAAGGCAATAAATGTAACATAAGGGTTTGTTTCTTCACTCTTATTCTAACATGTACCACTATATATAAACACAATTATTTTATATGTATAGATAAATAAGATGAGCTGCTGTTTCACTTAGGCTTGGACTATGTTAAAATTTTGGAATATAACAATTTAGGTGCAGCAAGGAGCTAGGAGATGTTGTATAGAACTTCAGGAATGGGGAGATGTAGTAAGATGTCATTCACTCAGGTTTTTATTCTAATTTTTATGGGTTGTGAAATGTATGTTGTTGGGGTTTTTTTGGTTTTTTTTTTTAAGAATTCTATTCTTTAGCATCAGACATGTAAACATATATAAAAATGTTGATGTTCTACCCACATAATTCTTCACGGATATTAGAGATCTGGGGTTTTGTCTTTCATGGTTAGTACTAATTGATCTCCGGAACTTTTTGAAGGAGTATCAGCTCTTGTACGTGAACAGCCATGAACTTTTCAGGACACCTTGAAATAATTGTTTTCTCTATTAATTGCCTATCCACATGTAATTCAGAAGTTTGTTGATAGTACATATAGATTTATAAATTACAGTCATTTTGGTACATTGGCCCTTGAAATAAAGCCAGCTTTTGCAACCTAAGCCTCTTGATTTGTTTCAGACTCATGGCAAGGAATGTAATTTTCTGTCTCTGTTTCCTTTTTGAGGTGAAGATACACTCCTTTTCAAAGCTATGCCAGTCAGATGGGTTATTTCCCTTATTTGAAAAATCTTCATGAAAGGGGATAGATTACCCAGGGCATATGTGTGTATCCGTGCTTGCATGTATGGATGCGTGTTTCTCTCTCTCTCTCTCTCTCTCTCTCTCTCAATCTGTCAATTTCTCCCTCAGTAACATTTCCCATAATCCCATCAGTGGATTTGGAATCTTGATTCTACCTCCTGAAAGGATTATCGTCATTTCATAGAAGCAGCAAGGAGGTTAGCATTTCATGGAAAGTGAGAACCCCTGACTGCTCAGTCTTAGAGCCATTATTCTTACTGGAGCTAAGTCACATGGTAAAGGGCCAATCCCTTAACTTTTGATGTAGTTCCTTTTGTCGCTGACCTTTCATCTGTAAAATGGGTCTAGTAATATGGATCTGTTCTTGTAATTAATTAAAGGTTGTTAAGATGGTTCAGTTCAATGGGCTTTATAAGTGTTTACATAACATGTTTAATATTGGTGTTCTTTGTGGGTGACTATTAGCTAGGTAGCAGTTAACTAGCACCCAGAGGATGTTACTTAGACTCTAGGCCTCCAGTTCATTGGCTAAACATTCTGTTCTTTTACAACCTCCCAGTGGGGGAGTCGGGAAGACTTAGTACAATGACAAAGGGAAAAATGTGGAACAACTTCAGAGACCTACCATGTTAACACAGACATAGATGCAAAGGCACGGTACCCTTACACATTTCAGTTACTCAAATAAATATGAGAGGTAGTATATTCTGGGTTTCGCATGTCTTGAGTTCTCTCACGGGGCCTTATGCTAGTTTGTGAAGTTCTTATATCTCTTGTGCCTGTGGAATTGGGGCATTTAAGTCTTAGTAGGTGAGACCTTTCTGAGTCTGCAGAGAGGCATAGCTAATTATGTTATCCCTCTGATCAGAATTTTCTCATGGCTTTTCATCTCGTTGAGTGGAGAGGGAAGCTCCTACAGTGGCCTGCAAGGATTTCCCGCCTCTGAGTCTGTGACCTGACTGCTCCTGATACCTTCCTCTTTGATGGCTCTGCGGCAGGTACGCTGGCTTTCACTGGTACTGCCAACGTGCCCTGCAAGTTGCTTCCTGAGGCATCTGCATCTGCTCTTTGCTCCCCTGGAGCTCTCTTCCCAGAGATCCACGTGGCTTGCTTCCTTCCCTCCTTCAGGTCTCTAGTATATACTTCCCTCTCCTCTCAGTGACCCCTTCCCTCACCACTGTGCCTAGAACTGCAGACAGTCCCCCAGTGCTCCCTTTCTACCCTAGATTTTATTTGCTTATTGTCTGTCCAACCCTAAAAGAACGTAAGGTTTTTTTTTTTTTTTTTTGGTGGTACGCAGGCCTCTCACTGTTGTGGCCTCTCCCGTTGCGGAGCACAGGCTCCAGACGCGCAGGCCCAGTGGCCATGGCTCACGGGCCCAGCCGCTCCGCAGCATGTGGTATCCTCCCAGACCGGGGCATGAACCCGTGTCCCCTGCATCGGCAGGCAGACTCCCAACCACTGCGCCACCAGGAAAGGCCCTGTAAGCTTTTGAAGCAGGGAATTTGGGGGTGAGGAGTGACTGTTTTGCGCATGGCTGTATCCCCAGCACTTAAAGCAGTCCCTGGCACATAATCAGCAGTAGAAAGTCCTAAGGCAATTTCTCCATGGCCTGCCTTTTTGGACAGTGCTCGCCTAAAGGTGATAGACTGAGCCATTGAAGGAAGTGTCACCACCAGCAGGAACTGATATATTTGCAGTGCTCCGTGACATCAGGTTGGCATGCACTGGTGCAACTATTATGCCTCCTCTGTGCTCCAGCATCTCTCTATAGACTGGAGAACATAAGCCTCAAAATCAATCAATCAATGATAATGTGAAAGGACTTTAAAAACTGTAAAATGCTTTGGAAATGACAATTATACTGGACTTTATAATGGATTGTTATGTAATTTGAAATAGTTAAGTAATTTTCCAGGAAACAGGGTTCCCTGGACCAGTGCTGTGCTTCCCCATCTGGGCCTGTGGACTGGGTCCAAGAATACAGCTGCAGGCCAGAGCCTGAACCAGCCAGGACCAGAGCGGGGAAGTCCATCCAGTAACCCCTATACTGAAGGGATGTGCCTTCCATGTGCACAAAACCATTCAAATACCAAGTAGCTGAGACCATGTAGGGCAAATAGAATTCAGGTTGGCCTGTTGTTAGTCTCTAAACAACTGTAACTAATTTAGAAAAATTAGGCAGCTTAGCAGCAAAAGTATAATTCTTATTGTTAATGAAACCTGGCCTATTCCCGAGGGGGCCAGTAATTCCCATGACCCAGATTAGTTTTCTCCCAGTAGAAGAGCTTAGGGGTTTTATACTGTTGATGGGCAGAGATGAACCTAATATCCTTGTTTGCTTTCAAATCATCCTTTTAAAAATAATCAGGTTCTCCTTTTACCCATGTTCTCTTTAAGGCTAGGCTATGTAGAAGAGAGGCAAGTGAGATAAAAATGGCACATTATATACTGTATATATTATATCTCACACGTTTACACACACACACACACACACACACACACACACACACACACACGCACTGCGTTGTACCAGAGAGCATCTAGGAGCAGTAGCTCTGGACTGCAGACTGCCTGACATCAAATTCCAGCCCTACCACTTGTTCAGTATGTGACCTGGGACAAATTTCTGGGTTTTCTGAGCCTTAGCTTCTTCACGTGGGATAGTATTGGAACTTAACCTCATAGGGTTATTGTAAAGATCAAATGGGGTAATCACTGCAGTGCTTAATGCTTGTCTCACAGGAAGTGCTCGCTCGGTCAGTATCAGTTGCTGTTATTGTTGATGATGATGTTAATAGTCTAAGGCAGGCAGGAAATAAAGGGATTTCAAAAAGGGATAAGAAAAGGAAAAGTAAGATGCAGGAGACACTATCCTATAAGGTTTAAGTATGTTGGAAAGAGACTGGTATAATATGGTAAACTTATGCTGTATTTTATAATGCATATTAAATCACTCATGTGATAATGATAATTATACACTATGAGTATTTTATGGCCTTCGTGCCTTCCAGATTAGCACTGTGGCCAATGAGAGCTGCCTGGTTTATTCCATGCTATCGGTGTCCGGGCAAACTGCTGTGGCCACTCCCCTGACCACTGTCCCACTTAGCAAAGGTGCTGAAACACCAGTAGATTATGTGGAAGTTTAAACCAGGCATTCAGTGCAGCTGAGCCTTGAGAACCTCAGAGGAAAGTGGCCTCCCAAAGTATGCACGTGTTCTTTTTTTTCCCCAACACCTGATAAGGGCAAACTCTGTGCTAGGCCCTGGCGATGGGACACTAAGGGAGGATAATACCATCTAGTTTTCTTGGAACTTCTATTAAGTGGAGGAGACAATGACAATTCCGTGAATAATGACATAATTCACCAAGTGCTAGGAAGGAGAATTAAGGAATTAGTTTTGTAATGAGGCATCTGACCTGGTATGGGGTGTCCAGAAAGACCTCTTTGGGAAGTGAGAGTGGTAAGTTAGGAGAGAGCCAGATCTAGAGGGGCTGCAGGGCTTCCCCGTCAGGGAGCATCAGCATTAGGAAGGAAGGCACCCAGGCCTAACGAGAGTTTTAGCCCAGTTTTAGCCAAGGGGGGCATGGTGGAGAAGGGTCTAGATCATGTGGCATCTTGCAGGCCAAGGGTTGTTAACCTGTAATTAAAAACAGTCAGGGCTTCCCTGGTGGCGCAGTGGTTGAGAGTCCGCCTGCCGATGCAGGAGACACGGGTTCGTGCCCCGGTCCGGGAGGATCCCACATGCCGTGGAGCGGCTGGGCCCGTGAGCCATGGCCGCTGAGCCTGTGCGTCCAGAGCCTGTGCTCCGCAATGGGAGAGGCCACAACAGTGAGAGGCCCGCATACCGCAAAAAAAACCCAAACAAACAAACAAAAAAACAGTCAGAAGCCTTTGGTGGGTTTTAAACAAGTAGTGGTGTTGGATTGGAGGAGACCAGAGGGGAAATAGAGCTGGTTGCACGCTCAGATTTTAGAACAATCTCCACTTTAGACTGCAAGCTATATGCCAAGAGGTACCTTGACTTTGCTGCATTTACCCAAATCCTTTTTCCTTTTCTCTGAAGAATTTTCAGTACCAAGTGGGCTTTCGTAAGCGGGCGTTCAAGTCGATGTATATGATACTTGTCAATACTTAACATCTTAGCAGTGATGTTTATCCTTCTGAAATATAGTTTACACATTTCACCAGAAACAGAGAAGACATTGGTAGTTATTCACAGAGCTTTGAGACCCTTGGATGAAAGCAGAGCAGCCTGCAGGGATGCACATATGGCCATAATTGTCTTTTTGAGGGGGCTCTCAAAATCATCCATTTGGCCCGTCCTCCTTTCTTCCTTTTAATTGATTCTTCTCTCTCAGTCTTAAAGTGTTCACTCTTTGATTTTTTCAGCTCTCTGACTCTGCCAGCCAACTACAAATGGGATGCTGTCATATTTGAGGGATATTTTATCATTTTTATGTTTTTGTCAAGCATGAAGCCACTTCAGGAAGGGAGTAGAAATGATATTTAGTCCAGTATCACTCTCATAGGCATACATGCTTTTTCCTCCTCTCTCTTGCTTTTTCTTTCCTTCTTCCAGTTTAGTAATTTGGGTGCTGAATGAGGGAGCAGCTTTTTGTTTTCTCTATTATAACCACTACTTTTTGTCCCATATGCCCAAGTGTGTAACTGCTCCATATACTCATTTGTGGTTGGATTTTCTGGGGAAACAAAATGCCTCTTTTAGCCTAGCTGAACTGACCCTTAGTTGTGTGGGAGCAGCAGAGTGCTAAGGTGAAGATTATGGGCTCTGCAGCCACCCTAAGTTCCTTTCCTAGCTCTGCCCTTCATTAGCTGTGTGACCTCAGGCAAATTACTTAACTTCTCAGTGCTTCAGTTTTCTCATCTGTAAAATGGCAGTGATAGTCTTACCTACTTGTCTCAAGTAGCTCTCTTGAAGATTATACTGGGTAAAAGTATCCATCATAAGCAGCACTCAGTTATTCAAAGCTTCAAATCTGGCTTCTCACTGGATAACCATTCCCAGAAAGATGTTAAATATGGTTGGTGAACATGACCCCAGTAAGTACACGGAAAAATTTATTTTAAACTCTCATTCTGGTGCCAGCCATCAGGACAGCCCAGCAAAGCTGTATTTATGGCTCTGATGGATTTCCTTGGCAGAAGCCTCCTCAGCACCATCCAGACTGGTCCCGTCTCACCGAGTTCAGGTGGTATCCAGGCAACACACACACACAGTCTGACTCAGTAGAAAACTCGCAGCCAGTGGTGGTGAGGATTCCCCCCACCATTTCCCCATGGGTTGTGGAAGGAGCCATACTGACAACCCTTGAAACTAAACTTGCCTTGGGTAGCCACAAAAAAAGTATAGTTCCAGCAGCTTCATTTCCAGCTAATCCTTCTTGGCCCCAGAGCTCGGAGCTTCTCTATCCCTGAGAGGGTAGTAGAGAGATAAGTGATATTTACTGCAGCTTAGGTGCCCACCCACTCAACTACTTTCCGAATTGGTAACCTGGGGCCTACCCAGTGCCTGCCTGTATGCTGCAGGGGATGCACTCCAAGATCTGGATCCAGCCTCCAGTCCTGAGACACTCATGAGAAGGGAAGCAGTCAGGGTAGAAACGTCCCACGGGATTGATTGTGAACATAATCACTTAGAGCTCTGTGTGGCCTCCTGTCAGGGAGGTGTCTAGAACTGGGCTTTGCAGGCAGGTGGGCGGTTAGGGGAGGACTTGCCAGGCAGGCCAGGGACAAGTTGGTGCCCTTGAAGGCAAAGTGAGTGTGGTGGGTTTGCCGTAGTTGCCTATGAGGCTCTCAGCCTGTCATGTGAGGTGCTTATAGGGTAATGATAGAAAATAAGTAATAATATATTTTGAATTTTTCTATGGATTTGAAGTATTGCATAATTTTTAAAAAAGAAGACATGGAAAAAAAAGGATAGCCAGAAGAGAAAGATAGCCCTCGAAATACAGGTGGAAGAGACAGGGTTCCTTGCGCCAGGCAGAAGCAGGACACCAGGGGACACCACCAAGTGTGACTTAAATTGGCACTTGCTGCTACTTTCACCACTGTCATCACCACTACCTTGACCACCATCATGAACAATACTGGCTGTCATTTAGTAAGCCATTATTTCAGGCCAAGAGATTGATTGACTTACCTAGTCTTATTAGTCATCCTTAAACTTTATGAGGTAGGTACTGTTGCTTGTGTTTTATAGGTGAAGAAAGGGGTTTAGAGAAGCCAAGTGACCTGCCTCCTGTCATCCAGCTGGGAATCTCTGTATGACTCCACTCCCTGTGCTATCCTGTCTCCCTTAGCCTTTTTCCCCCATATTTATAAATTGGAAATAATATTTGTACTCCATACCTACAGAATGGCGTTTTTCCAATTTTAAGTCATGACACATTAGTGGATTGTAAAATTGATTTAGTAGCAGAAGAATGACCAGAATAGAATAAAAAATAACAGAATTTATCACCCTTATTGTTTCTGAAACATGTGCTTCTAGTAACTCGTGTTTCTGATACACAAGAATGTATGTGTGTGTACCTCTCTCTATGTGTGTATATATGTATGTATGTACTAGTGAAGTGTTATATGGGAAAATATGTTTCCTACCATGGGTTATTGTCAGAAAGTTTGAGAGCTACTATTCTAGACTTATATGAAGTTCAAACAAACATTAAAAAGTGTTGCAGAGCTCCTGTAAAACACCTTACAAGTCTAAGTTATCATTACTTAACACTGGAAGCTGAAACAAGCAAATAAAGGATGGCAGATAAAAGTGTTGCTGTGCTGTAACCTCCACCCATCTGGTTCATCACAGACAGTGCTAATCTGTCACCCCATTGTGTCCAGTGGAGCCAGGATGCAACTTTGACACTCCTCGACATAGCACTGCAGGCCTCAAGATGAAACCTGTTTGCAGACCCAGCAAAAGGCTTAGGTCTTGTTGATACATCAGGACCAGTCTGTGGTTATAAAGTACTGCTCAGCACTTCCAGAGCTCTGACTCTCATTTAAATGCTAGGAAGACAGATGTGTTCCCCAGAACAGCATGGGCATCTCTGCATTACAGGCCCCAAAAAAGTTGCCTCCACTCCCCTCTCCTCATAGAACTCCCCCACCACCATCTTCATCTGCAAGTAATTTACCTCCTTTTGCCTCTTCAAGGGTATCAGACCAATCCAGAGTCCCCATCCATTTTCCCTTGAAGCAAAGGTGGCAAGAGGCCCTTCTGCCATGGCCATTTTCCTTGGAACATGTTCTTTCCTCATTAACCATCATTCATGAGGGAACCACAGGGAACGTGGGGTGCCGATCCCCCACCAACTGTCCTGAAGGCATGCCCCCCAGTAGTTGCCCTGCTTCTCAGCTGATGTGGCAAACTCTTAACAGTCACAAGAGGAACTGGGCTTTCCCTTAAAATTGCATGTGGAACCTGTTTCTCTGCCGCCTGCAAAGGAAGCCTGTAGAATTGGCAGTTGTCTTAGAAGTCTCCACAGAAGAGTCCACGTGGACCTAGGGAAGGCCTGTCAAAGACTCCCTCAGTGGAATATGCAGTAATGCATAAGAGACTCTTGTGTGTGGATTTTAAGTCAAGACTCAACATGACCTTCTGGGCTGTGTGGGGAAGAGCTCAAGCAGCTCAGGTACTAACCCGGCAAGCAAGTTCTCTGTGTTTTATAGACCTCACTAATGAATGAGCCCCGTGGCCTTGGCTAGACCAGGCTTCTCAGTGCTCTGTCAGCCCTCCTCCCACACATGGGTAAATGCATCAGGTTATAATGGATGCTGGTGCCAGCAGAGACTGAGGTCTGTGCCTTTCTCTTTGGGATACATAGCAATCTCCAGCCATTAATAATTCATTCTGGAGTAATGAACGTAGCTGTACCAAGTTGTGAGCAGTAATCATCAAGTGATAGATCAATAAGTTACCTCAGTGTGCCAAAAGATAATGGTAGTTAGTTATGTAAAGTTAATAGCCTTTTCCCCCAAAAGTTTCGTAAGACTTAGATCAGTGTGTTTCTTGAGTTCTAAAATAAAATGGATCATTAAAAAGGAAATGAGTTATGTTGGGTAGCCTCAAGGTTATTTATATTCAGAGATGCTTATCCACAATTACCATAGCTTTTTTCCAAATGCCTTTGGTCATTTGGGCCAGTAAATTGGAGTAATTATTGCTCATTAATTAAATCTAAGAAATGGAACACAGTTCCAGACTTTGAAAAGGGAGATTGGGAGAGTTGAGATACATTCCCAAAAAATCATCAATAATAATTAGAGGTTTTCTAAGTAGCTGGGTTGAGAATTATTGTTTAATGTCTACTCAGAAACTCCCGTCGTCTTTTAACACCTCATTGAACATTTGTTGTGTTTCTCCTGGGCTGGGCACTGCTCTCAGCGCTGGTGCTACCAACTAAAATAAGCACGGTCTGTATCCTAAGGCAGTAGTCGAGACCTTAATAACACGTAATAAATCCAGGAGCCAACACTCCTGCCTTCATTGAGGGGTGGAGGTCTGGGGAGAGACTAGACAGAGACTTCAGAAGGGAAGGGAACCATTGGCACTGTGCCTTGAAGACCAACAGTTTGCCAAGCAAAGAAAGAAGGGTAAGAGAACGTTCTAGGGAGAGGATTGACAAAGGCAGACAAATGTGAAAGTTGAAAGAGGATGGGTAGTCAATGATTATAATAATCATCACTGCATTTCCCACAAGGTAACACATTTAACTGATACAACAACCTCATGAAGTAGATGTATTATTCACCTCACCCCCTTTTTTAAAAGATGAGGAACCCAAAGCTGAAACATTGAGTCCCTTGCTCAGGGACCCAGAGCTGGGAAGTGACAGAGGGCTTAGAGGTGAGTTGGAAAAGCTGTGCTAGGTCATAGGAGTTTAACATTAAAAACAATGGAGCCCACCAATGGTTTATGGTCACCATTATCAGAACGTTCCAGCCGTGCAAGTGTTGCTGAACACTGCACATACACTGTGTCACTGTGTTCTCTCTCAGCGACCCAGTGAGGTGTGAGGCCATTGTAGTTTTCAACAGAGGACTGCCTTGAGTGGAGCTAAGTTGTAGACAGTAGCTGGTGGTGGCAGGCAGGGTGCAGCCAAACCCAGAGAGTCTAGTCAGAGAGCCTCATTAAGAGGCTGTTGCTTTAGTCAGATTGTGTTGAGAAGCGTCATGGTGAAAGTGATCATCATCCAAACCCTATATTTTTATATTGGTCTACAATTTAAAAGTGCTTTCATACATAAATAGCTTGTTGATTCGTTTACACAGGGACTTTTGTGACAAGAAGGTAAGTCTACTGACTTGGCTTTTTTGGGAGTGGAAGTATAAAGGCATGGAATTCACTTCCTGCACAAAGGAACTGATGTTGAAAGTAGTGGTGTTACAAGCAGCTTGTAAATATGCAGACTTGCTGATTGACTGAGGCCCAGAACCAAAGCCTTTCCCCTTGCTTTAATGCTTTCAGACTAGAAACCTGATACGGTTTTGGGTAGAATGGAAAACTATAAGTAACATCAGGAGATTCTGCTAGAACTCAGAAAATGTTTGTAAAATATTATTACGTGGACCAGAAACAGGCCAAGGCATCAGTGGCAACATCTCCTTGCTGCAGGTATTGTTTAGCAATCAGAAAGCAAGTTCCCTTCCTGACTGGGCTGTTCCACAGTTCACGTTTCATAGACTTAACCGTCCCTTTCAGAGGAGGAGCTTTTTATGAAATTAGACTTTTAGCCCTAGAAAATGAAAGAAAAATACACATCTGCTGATAAAATTGGTTAATGTAGTGTTCAGTAAAGGCTCAGTTTCAAAACCAGCACTTAAAGTAGTAGAACCTCGTTTTCCTCCTACAAAATAGAAGTATCCAAGAGAAACAGTACAGACATTTATAGAATTGTGTGAAAAACAAATACTCAGTATAAATAACACTAAATGCTAGGGAGGTATGTCTGTGCAAGCTGCCATCTCTGCCCAATTTCTCTCTAGTTTCTAGTAATGAATAGTTTCCTTCTTCTAACAGGTGGAAATATTAGGTGGAAGCCCCTAATATTTTCTTAACAATACTGAATGGCCTTAACTTTTAACTTATTTGTTGTCAATAGATAATTTGTATATTTTTGTACATGGGACCAGCAAATGAACATTGAAATTTTATGGCTAGGTCACGGTGTGCTGGGTGTGGAGTTCAGATATATGTTTTGAGTAGTTGTTTATCCAGAAATATGCATATGTGTTTAGCAGTTTACTCAGCCCCAATACTCCTGACCCTCCCTGTGTGTTCCTTGGACTTTGAGAGTAAGTGACAATATGAACACAGCCATATACATGGATGTACAGTGGTGCATTTTTATTTCTGCTTATGCAGAAATGTTTGGCTTCATGTAAGCCACGTGTCTAATATGATGGGGCTTTAATACTTTGAGCCTAAAGTGCTGAATTTCCTGACTGAGATCTACCCATTTAAAAAAATTAGGTCTATTTTGGGCCTATATTTGCAAATGTATTAAAGCCATCGGGAGTTTTTAATATTTGCACTAGAGAAAATGCTAATGATCACAGCGGTTTAAGCAGCAGCCAAGTATAAAAATTTTAACTAAGAGGGATTAGCAGTTACCTGGATTTGCAGAATAGGGATTCAAATGTGCAAAGGTTCACATTTTGGAAGGCAAGCTGCTTTTGTTGGTTGGTGGGTTGGTTGGTTGGTTGGTTGGTTGTTTGGTTGGTTGTTTTAGGCAAAATGGAAATTGTAAGGAGTGTTGTATCCTGAAATAGCAAAACAGCCCAAACACTGGAGATTTCTGAACCTGTGGTAGACGAAAATAGGAGTAGAAAAGTCTCTCTTTGGACTCCAGAGGCATCCGAACATGTCCCCAGATCTGGCTCCTACCAGATGAGGCGTCTGAAGATAGGAAGGGTACAGGAGGTCAGCTGTCCATTCATACACGATTTCTCTCATTTGTGCCATTTCTTTTCCTTCCTACCAGCGTTGCTAACAACCACAAGCAGAATTTGATGACGGTGGCAAACCTTGGCGTGGTGTTCGGACCCACCCTGCTGCGTCCTCAGGAAGAAACGGTAGCAGCCATCATGGATATCAAGTTTCAGAACATTGTCATTGAGATCCTAATAGAAAATCATGAAAAGGTAATATATCATTGGTCACCACAAGTGGAGAATTTTCTTGGGGGGGAGCTGAGTTAAAACTGGCCTACAGGGTTGACTCAGGTTCACATCGGTGGTGGCTTTTACCCTGTGGTGATGATGACTAAGTTGCTGGTGGTGATGGTGGTGGTGGTGGTGATGGTGATGGTGATAGTCATCTTGGGATTGCAGCAGTGGCAATGGTGGAGGTCGTGGTGACGGTAGTGGTGGACAACATATTGGGCATTTCTTTTGTAACAGGAACTGTATGCGAAGCACTTTACATATGCTGTCCTTTTAACCTCATAACAATGCGGTGAAGGAGGTACTACTAGGAGCCTTATTTATTTATTTATTTATTTATTTATTTATTTATTTATTTACGTTTGCGGTACACGGGCCTCCCACTGTTGTGGCCTCTCCCGTTGCGGAGCACAGGCTCCGGACGCGCAGGCTCAGCGGCCATGGCTCACGGGCCCAGCCGCTCCGCGGCATGTGGGATCCTCCCGGACCGGGGCACGAACCTGTGTCCCCTGCATCGGCAGGCGGACTCTCAACCACTGCGCCACCAGGGAAGCCCCTAGGAGCCTCATTTTGAAAATGCCCTTTACCCCCTTTTTTTTTTTTTTACTTGGTTGTCTTCTTATGAATTTTTGAATTTTTTTTAAACATTAGAATAGTAAACTATTTTCATGTGTGTTTCAAATATTTTTCCTAACCTATAGTTTCCTTATAGTTTTATAAATGGTGTATTGTTTCATACCATGTGTGGGGAGGAGATGTGTCTGTCTTTTCCTTTAGGGCATTGGAGTTTCTGGTCTTAAGAAGGTTGCCCTCACCCCACATAATGAAGTATGTCAACACAGCTGCCCTTAAAAACTGGGGTAGGGGGACATGAAACTCCATCCATCTGTCCCACCTCAGTTCCTGGTAGCACATCCCTCTGAAGCTTCTCAGAACCTGCAGGGCCCCCTAGAGCACCATTTGACAGCCCAAGGTGCTGGGATATAATAAAAATTCTGTTCCTCTTAAATGAAACCTTTACCTAGAAAGGTGAATGAATTGCACTAGGTCACCTGCCAAATAAATCTAGCATCTGACCGCTAACCACCTGCACTGATGACACTCTAAAATAAGCCATCATCAGCTCTTGTCTGGATTTTTACAGGAGCCTCCTAGTTTGTTTCCCTGTTCCCACCCTTGGCCTGTCTATTCTGATGTCAGCCACCAGAATGAGATTTTTTTAGTGTTAGATCAAATAGTATCAGTTGTCTGCTAAGAACTGTCCAGTGCCTTCGCATTTCACAGAGTGAAAGTCAGAGCTCTCCCAGGATCCTTGAATGTCCTACAGGGTCTCTGCACTCCCCTCTGTTACTTGCCTCATCTCACCTCATACAGCCCTCTCCTTGAGTTCCCTCCTACAGCCTCCTCGACTGCCTTGCTGGTCCTTGCACACGGCACACACTCCCACCTCAAGGACTTTGCAGTGGCCGTTTGCAGTGCCTGGAACACTTCCTCCTGGCATACTTCTTCACCTCCTTCAAGCCTAAGTGAGGCCCACTGACATCTCTCTATTTTAAATTGCGAACAGTCTCAACCCCCGCATTCCCCCTCCCCTTGATCATGCTGTCTCTCTCCGTAGCACTTACCACTTTCTGGCATACTATATAATTTACTTATTGATTACACCTGTTGCCTTTCCGGCGTGTTTTAGAATGTGTGTGTCATGAAAGCAGGGACTTCAGTCTGTTTTTTCTGTGCTTTGTCCCCAGTTCCTCAATATGCGCTCAGTGCATATGTGTTGGATGAATGGATGGGCTCTTGTGGTAGCTAACCTCCAAAGTGGCTCCCGGTAACCCCTGTCTCCTAGTAGTCCCTCCCTTGTATATCCTCTTCCAACTGTGAATAAGCGATCGGCACTGATCCCAATGTGATCAGTAGGAATTGATCAATAGGAAATGGCTAAAATAATGGTCTGTGACTTTGCTGAGCAGTCCTAAGACCTCGTCGCATTTGCCTTGGTTTCTGGACTTGCTCACTCCAGGGCAAGCAAGCCACCATGTTGTGATGGTGGTCACACAGCCCAGTGGAGAGAAAGTGAGGCTGCCTACCAACAACCAGACCAAGATGCCAGCCATGTGTGAGTCAGCCACTTTGGAAGTGAACAGTGATGCCTTCAGATGATATAGCCCCAACCGACACCTTGAGTGCAACCACGTAAGAGACCACAGAGCTAAGCTTCTCCTGAACTCACAGAAAGTGGGAGAGATATTAAATGTTTTAAACCACTAAGTTTGGGGGATAATTTGTTATAGAGCATTAGTAATTACTAAAGTATCTCTGAATATAAACTTTCACAGGGTAACAGAGGTCTCCTGCAAAATTGTGTAAACAACATAGCCTTTTTCTTACATGGTTAATAAAGAGATGTGAAATCAGATAATTTATTTGAAGAAATTATCTTCTCTTTCTCTCAAACTTTGGACTCTGTCCAGCCACTTCCCACAAATATAGTAAATCAGGTATAAAAGAAGATTACGTTATGTATGATGAAAATTAACTTGGAAAAAGGGAATATAATCAAATAGCAGTTAATAACATGTCTAAAAACAAACCACTTGGATTTAAATCTGTTACCTCTTAATAGCTGTGTAACCATGAGCAGATTATTCAGCCTCTCTATACTCATAAAAGTACTTTCAGTACAGTGTAACTGCTGTGACAAATAACCACAAAATATCAGTGACTCAGGACAATAGAAGTTTATCTCTTGTTCACATACCAGTTTACTGTGGGTATTCTGGGGGTGGGATACTGCACCGTGATTCAGCATCCCAGGTTCCTTCCCTCTCGTAGCTCTGCCTTCTGCTCTGCAGATTTCTACAATCGACCAGTTGGTGGGGGAAATGAGAGAGCAAGGAGGATTGAGTAAGATGATATGGACCAAGCCTAGAAGATGCTTTCCTTATTCTCTCCGCTGTTCCATTGGCAGAACTCAGTCATGTGACCCCATCCAACTGCAGGGGAGGCTGGGAAGGCACCCAACTCTGCAGAGCAAAGGGAAGCAAGTTTGATGACCAGCTGGCCAGTGAGCCATCTCCCTTCATCTGGTTTGTTGTGAGGATTAGATAAGGTGATTTATGTAAAAGACTTAGCCAAGAATCCAGCAAGGAGTAAGTGTCAATAACTGTAAACCATTGTTTTTAGCAGTCTCAACAGAATTCTCTGAAAATAGAGCATAAGTCCATCTCTGACTTTCATATATGCCCCTTTCTCAAAATGATGATTTTTAAACTTAATCTTTTGTTAAATAAAATAATATTAAATGTTGAGACAGATTTCTAAGGAGTTTGATTACGTTTCATGTCCCTAAGGGGCATATACAAGCTTATAGCAGATAACATCTAATGATTTTTGAACCTTAACTGTTTTTTGCTGTCCTTGGGCCTTTAAAGCCAGAAAACATTCAAAAGTAGCGTGATAGAAAAAAGACCGGATACTGCTAATAACAATATTGAAACTTGTGTAAACAAGCAGCCATCCTGCCTTCAGCACAAAATATAGAAATAGAAATGAAATATGAAATGCATGGCCAGGCCTGCAAGTATATGGGCAGGAACTGGTGAAAATACTCATCTGGTTTGGTAGATTATAAATTATTCCTCTATGCTGTGTATCTGGTGAGGTACATATTAAAAGAGTATTACAGTGCTTCGTTATATGTTCTTCTTCATTAGTGTCTGTGAGTGAGTGGGTTGATTCACAGCGAGATTTATGTTCCTGTGGAAGCCAGTGCAAGAGTGTCAGTGGAAACATTCCTAGGATGAAGGCTGCAGCAGAGTGTATGTCTCCAGTCCTGAGGGAGCTAGTGTACCACCCTGATAGAGGTTTTTAACCTGGGATCCATGATGAGCCAAAGTTATATGCAAGACCTGTGTATGTACATGATTCTGGGAAGAAAGTCGTTAATATTCATCAGGTTTGCCTTTCTGGTAAAAACAACTTAGAATAAGGCAGTTTGACTCCTTTTCAAATGTCGTTTCAGGCCTGATCTGGTATAAAGTCAGCAGATGCTGCCTTAGCCTCCTTTGGAAACCTGTGATGTTCACCTCACAGGATCCCAAAGCATACATGGCCACACCCTGAGAGCCCCTGGCTTTCTGGAGAGAAGGCTTTGGAGGAATTTCCTGCCAAGGGAATTTAACATTATCCATCAACAGAGCATGTTTTTGTCCTCAGGTGAATATTGTCATCTTCCTTTAAAATCCACAATATGAAGATCTTAGTTAACAGTATTTAATGAGCATTCCCTTAGGCTTGGCTGTAATTTTCTAGAGACATAAATGCACACACAAACGTCGTAAGTGACTACTTCTCTAACTTTATTGTCGGAAGTTGGACAAAATCCTGAAACCTCACTTGAAGAAATGCTTTCCAACAGCATCATTTCATCCTGTTCCCCAACAAGCATTTGATAGCAAATGCCCTTTTGCTTGAACAAGCCCTAATACAGGTCTTAACTGTATGTCTCCCACAGTTAGTGGTATAATACACTCTTTCGTGTTGTTAAGAACATTTTACATAAGATGTATACTTTGTGCCTTGGAATAAAATTGGGAGGGACCCAGGAATAAGTAGAAGACAGCACAGAAGTAGGGTATAGAAACCCAGGCATGTAGCCTTTGGAGCCACTCAGAGAGAGAGAGAGAGAGAAAGAGAGAGAGAGAGAGAGAGAGAGAGAACCATAAGATGTCTGTTTCAGTTGTCTGTTGCTTCATAACAGATCATCTACAAACCTAGTGACGTAAAACAGCAATGACTTTTTTTGCTCACAAATCTGTGGAACAGAAATCTGGGGAGGGCTCATGTGTGTTCCAAGCTGCAGTGGTTTTACTGCAACTGGTGGATCCAAGATGACCTTACTCCACATGTCTGGGACCTTGGTACTAGCTGTTGGCTGGGACACCTTGGTCCTCCTCCACATGCCCTCTCTCTCCATGGGATCTCTCATCATTTAGTAATCTAGGCCAGACTCAAGAGGGCAAACACAGAAGCTGCCAGACCTCTGAAATCCTAGTCCTAGAATAGACAAAGTGTCACTTCAGCTACATTCTGTTGGTCAAAGCAAGTCACAAGTCCAGGCAGATTGAAGGGGCAGGAAATAGACCCCACCTCTGGATGGGAGGAGCAGTGTGCATGCAGAGGCGTGGGAGGAATTGTGGGCTGCCGTTTTTGCAGATGATCTCCCAGAATGCCTCACTCCCTATCACTGGCAGGTTTGCATGTAGTTCCCATTGGAGAGGCTTCCCTTTCTTATTAGCAGTTGCAACTGCTCAGTGGTTTTTTTTGAACATGTGAACATATTCTGCCCCCCCTTTTCTTATTGGAGTATAATTGCTTTACAATGTTGTGTTAGTTTCTGCTGTACAAGCGAAGTGAATCAGCTAAATGTATACATATATCCCCTCCCTCTTGGACCTCCCTCCCATCCCCCCATCCCACCCATCTAGATCATCACAGAGCATCAAGCTGAGCTCCCCGTGCTATACAGCAGGTTCCCACTACCTATCTATTTTACACATGGTAGTATATTTATGTCAAACCTTAATCTCCCAATTCATCCCACCCTCCCCTTCCCACCTGTGTCCACACGTCCATTCTCTATGTCTGTGTTCCTATTCCTGCCCTGCAACTAGGTTCATCTGTACCATTTTTCTAGATTCCACATATATGCGTTAATATATGATATTTGCTTTTCTCTTTCTGACTTACTTCACTTTGTATGACAGACTCTAGGTCCATCCACATCTCCACAAATGACCCAATTTCATTGCTTTTGATGGCTGAATAATATTACATTGTATGTATGTACCACATCTTCTTTATCCATTCATCTGTTGATGGACATTTAGGTTGATTCCATGTCCTGGCTATTGTAAATAGTGCTGCAGTGAATATTGGGGTACATGTGTCTTTTTGAATTATGGTTTTCTCAGCGTAAAGGCCCAGTAGTAGGATTGCTGAGTCATATGGTAGTTCTATTGTTAGTTTTTTAAGGAACCTCCATACTGTTCTCCATACTGTCTATGTCAATTTACATCCCCAATAACAGTACAAAAGGGTTCCCTTTTCTCCATACCCTCTCCAGCGTTTATTGTTTGTAGGTTTTTTGATAATGACCATTCTGACCAGTGTGAGATGATATGTCATTGTAGTTTTGATTTGCATTTCTCTACTACTGATGTTGAGCATCTTTCCATGTGCCTCTTGGCCATCTGTGTGTCTTCTTTGTAGAAATGTCTATTTAGGTCTTCTGCCCATTTTTTGATTGGGTTGTTTGATTTTTTTGATATTGAGCTTGCATGAGCTGCTTGTAAGTTTTGGAGATTAATCTTTTGTCAGTTACTTTGTTTGCAAATATTTTCTCCTATTCTGAGGGTTGTCTCTTTGCGTTGTTTATGGTTTCCTTTGCTGTGCAAAAGCTTTTAAGTTTAGTTAGGTCCCATTTGTTTATTTTTGTTTTTATTTCCATTTCTCTAGGAGGTGGATCCAAAAAGATATTGCTGTGATTTATGTCAAAGAGTGTTTTTCCTATGTTTTCCTCTAAGAGTTTTATAGTGTCCCGTCTTACATTTAGGTCTTTAATCCATTTTGAGTTTATTTTCGTGTATGGTGTTAGGTAATGTTCTAATTTCATTCTTTTACACATAGCTATCCAGTTTTCCCAGCACCACTTATTGAAGAGACTGTCTTTTCTCCATTATATTGTCTTGCCTGCTTCATCATAGATTACTTGACCATAGGTGCGTGGGTTTGTCTCTGGGCTTTCTATCCTGTTCCATTGATCTATTTTTCTGTTTTTGTGCCAGTACCATATTGTCTTGATTACTGTAGCATTGTAGTATAGTCTGAAGTCAGGGAGTCTGCTTCCTCCAGCTCCATTTTTTTTCTCTCAAGATAGCTTTCACTATTCGGGGTCTTTGTGTCTCCATACACATTTTAAGATTTTTTTTGTTCTAGTTCTGTGAAAAATGCCACTGGTAATTTGATAGGGATGGCATTGAATCTGTAGATTACTTTGGGTAATATAGTCATTTTCACAATATTGATTCTTGCAATCCATGAACATGGTATATCTCCATCTGTTTGTGTCTTCTTCAACACAGACAGGTCTTTTACCTCCTTAGGTAGGTTTATTCCTAGGTATTTTATTCTTTTCTTGCAGTCGTAAATGGGATTGTTTCCTTAATTTCTCTTTCTGATTTTTCGTTTTTGGTGTATCAGAATGCAAGAGATTTCTGTGCATTAATTTTGTATCCTGCATCTTTTTGTTGATTAGCTCTAGTAGTTTTCTGGTGTCATCTTTAGGATTTTCTATGTATAGCATCATGTCATCTGCAAACAGTGACAGTTTTACTTCTTCTTTTCCAATTTATATTTCTTTTATTTCTTTTTCTTCTCTGACTGCCATGGCTAGGACTTCCAAAACTATGTTGAATAATAGTGGTGAGAGTGGACATCCTTGTCTTGTTCCTCATCTTAGAGGAACTGCTTCCAGTTTTTCACCATTGAGAATGTTTGCTGTGGGTTTGTTGTATATGGCCTTTATTATGTTGAGGTAGGTTCCCTCTTTGCCCACTTTCTGGAGAGTTTTTATTATAAATGGGTATTGAATTTTGTCAAAAGCTTTTTCTGCATCTATTGAGATGATCATATGGTTTTTCTCTTTCAATTTGTTAATATGGTTAATCACATTGATTGATTTGCATATATTGAACAATCCTTGCATCCCTGGGATAAATCCCAGTGGACCATGGTATATGATCCTTTTAATGTGTTGCTGGATTCTGTTTATTAGTATTTTGTTGAGGATTTTTGCATCTAGGTTCCTCAGTGATACTGGTCTATAATTTTCACTTTTTTGTGATATCTTTGTCTGGTTTTGGTATCAGGGTGATGGTGGCCTTATAGAACGAGTTTGAGAGTGTTCCTCCCTCTGAAATTGTTTGGAAGAGTTTGAGAAGGATGGATGTCAGCTCTTCTCTAAATGTTTGATAGAATTCACCTGTGAAGCCATTTGGTCCTGGACTTTTGTTTGTTGGAAGATTTTTAATTACAGTTTCAATTTCATTACTTGTGATTGCTCTGTTTATATTTTCTAAATCTTCTTGGTTCTTCAATGGTCTTCTGTTTCTCCTCAGAACTGCCATTTTTTACATAACCAGGGGGCATGCAACATTTGGTGGTAGTGACAAGTTCAGTCCTCACATACCTTTTGTAAGCCTCAGTCTGGAAAGCTAACTCATCAGTGTCTAAAACTGGGAAAACATCTTTGTCTTTAAAACTGACATTTAGAAGAGACTGAGTTTTCTCCTGGTGAGAAAATTCAGTTTCTTTTTCCTCATAAAACATCTTTTTTGAAGAGAAGGAAAAATGCTTCTGTGTTTTAACTGGCTAAAATATATGGCCTTTCCTCTCCACCCCTCCCCTTTCTCCTCCTCCCTGTCCTCCCTCTCCCTCATTGTTTACTGAGGATTAACAGTAGACATTCAAACAAAGGGTTAAAAATGAAGATAACTCCTGAACTGCTTTATATTGTCCCTGGCACATCCACACACCCTCAAGACAGCACCTGTTTAGAAGCGAGAAGAGCCTGAAGCAAGATGGTGGAGTAGAAGGACATGCTCTCCCTCCCTCTTGCGAGAACACCGGAGTCACAACTAACTGCTGAACAATCATCGACTGGAAGACACTAGAACTCACCAAAAAAGAAACCCCACATCCAAAGACAAAGGAGAAGCCACAAAGAGACGGTAGGAGGGGCGTAATCACAATAAAATCAAATCCTTTAACTGCTGGGTGGGTGACTCTCGAACTGGACAACACTTATACCACGGAAGGCCACCCACTGGATTGAAGGTTCTGAGCCCCACGTCAGGCTTCTGAACCTGGGGGTCTGGCAACAAGAAGAGGAATTCCTAGAGATTCAGACTTTGAAGGCTAGCGGGATTTGATTACAGGACTCTGACAGGATTGGGGGAAACAGAGACTCCATTCTTGGAGGGCACACACAAAGTAGTGTGCACATTGGGACCCAGGGGAAGGAGCAGTGACCCCAGGGGAGACTGAATCAGACCTACATGCTAGTGTTGGCGGGTCTTCTGCAGAGGCAGTGGGTGGCTGTGGCTCACCATGAGGACAGGGACACTGGCAGCAGAAGCTTTGGGAAGTACTCCTTGGCGTGAGCCCTCCCAGAGTCTGCCATTAGCTCCACCAAAGAGCTTGGGTAGGCTCCAGTGTTGGGTCGCCTCAGGCCAAACAACCGACAGGGAGGGAATACAGCCCCACCCATCAGCAGTCAAGCAGATTAAAGTTTTACTGAGCTCTGCCTACCAGGGCAACAGCCAGCTCTACCCACCACCAGTCCCTCCCATCAGGAAACTTGCACAAGCCTCTTAGATAGCCTCATCCACCAAAGGGCAGACAGCAGAAGCAAGAAAAACTACAGTCCTGCAGCCTGTGGAACAAAAACCACATTCACAAAAAGACAAGATGAAAAGGCAGAGGGCTATGTACCAGATGAAGGAAAAAGATAAAACCCCAGAAAAATAACTAAATGAAATGGAGATAGGCAACCTTCCAGAAAAGGAATTCAGAATAATGATAGTGAAGATGATCCAGGACCTCAGAAAAAGAATGCAGGCAAAGATCAAGAAGATGCAAGAAATGTTTAAGAAAGACCTAGAAGAATTAAAGAACAAACAAAGAGAGATGAACAATACAATAACTGAAACGAAAACTACACTAGAAGGAATCAATAGCATAATAACTGAGGCAGAAGAATGGATAAGTGACCTGGAAGACAGGATGGTGGAATTCACTGCTGCGGAACAGAATAAAGGAAAAAGAATGAAAAGAAATGAAGACAGCCTAAGAGACCTCTGGGACAACATTAAACATAGCCACATTCACATTTTAAGGGTCCCAGAAGGAGAAGAGAGAGAGAAAGGACCCGAGAAAATATTTGAAGAGATTATAGTCGAAAACTTCCCTAACAAGGGAGAGGAAATAGCCACCCTAGTCCAGGAAGCGCAGAGAAGACATAACATTTATAAATATATATGCACCCAACATAGGAGCACCTCAATACATAAGGCAACTGCTAACAGCTATAAAAGAGGAAACCGACAGTAACACAATAATAGTGGGGGACTTTAACACCTCACTTACACCAATGGACAGATAATCCAAAATGAAAATAAATAAGGAAACACAAACTTTAAATGACACACAGACCAGATAGATTTAATTGATATTTATAGGACATTCCATCCCAAAACAGCAGATTACACTTTCTTCTCAAGTGTGCATGGAACATTTTCCAGGATAGACATCTTGGGTCACAAACCAAGCCCCAGTAAATTTAAGAAAATTGAAATCATATCAAGCATCTTTTCTGACCACAACGCTATAAGAGTAGATATCAATTACAGGAAAAAACCTGTAAAAAATAGAAACACATAGAGGCTAAGCAATACGTTACTGAATAACCAAGAGATCGCTGAGTAAATCAAGGAGGAAATTGAAAAATACCTAGAGACAAATGACAATGAAAACACGATGATCCAAAACCTACTGGATGCAGCAAAAGCAGTTCTAAGAGGGAAGTTTATAGCTATACAAGCCTATCTCAAGAAACAAGAAAAGTCTCAAATAAACAATCTAACCTTACCCCTAAAGGAACTAGAGGAAGAAGAATGAACAAAACCCAAAGTTAGCAGAAGGAAATAAATCATAAAGATCACAGCAGAAATAAATGAAATAGAAACAAAGAAAACAATAGCAAGGATCAATAAAACTAAAAGCTCATTCTTTGAGAAGATAAACAAAATTGATAAAGCATTAGCCAGACTCATCAAGAAAAAGGAGAGAGGACTCAAATCAATAAAATTAGAAATGAAAAAGGAGAAGTTACAACAGACACCGCAGAAATACAGAGCATCCTAAGAGACTACTACAGGCAACTCTATGCCAATACAATGGACAACTTGGAAGAAATGGAGAAATTCTTAGAAAGGTATAACCTTCCAAGACTGAACCAGGAAGAAATAGAGAATATGAACAGACCAATCACAAGTAATGAAATTGAAACTGTGATTAAAAATTTCCAACAAACAAAAGTCCAGGACCAAATGGCTTCACAGGCGAATTCTATCAAACATTTAGAGAAGAGCTAATACCCATCCTTCTCAAACTCTTCTGAAAAGTTGCAGAGGAAGGAACACTCCCAAACTCATTCTGTGAGGCCACCATCACCCTGATACCAAAACCAGACAAAGATACTACAAAAAAAGAAAATTATAGAACAGTATCACTGATGAATATAGATGCAAAAATCCTCAACAAAATACTAGCACACAGAATCCAACAACACATTAAAAGGATCATACACCATGATCAACTGGGATTTATCCCAGGGATGCAAGGATTCTTCAATATATGCAAATCAATAAATGTGATACACCATATTAACACATTGAAGAAGAAAAACCATATGATCATCTCAATAGATGCAGAAAATTCTTTTGACAAAATTCAACACCCATTTATGATAAAAGCTCTCCAGAATGTGGGCATAGAGGGAACCTGCCTCAACATAATAGAGGCCATCTACAATAAATCCACAGCAAACATCATTCTCAATGGTGAAAAACTGAAAGCATTTCCTCTAAGGTCAGGAACAAGACAAGGATGTCCACTCTCACCACTATTATTCAACATAGTCTTGGAAGTTCTAGCCATGACAATCGGAGAAGAAAAAGAGATAAAAGGAATACAAATTGGAAAAGAAGAAGTAAAACTGTCACTGTTTGCAGATGACATGGTACTCTGCATAGCGAATCCTAAAGAAGCCACCAGAAAACTACTAGAGCTAATCGATGAATTTGGTAAAGTTGCAGGATACAAAATTAATGCACAGAAAATCTCTTGCATTCCTATACACTAATGATGAACAATCTGAAAGAGAAATTAAGCAAACACTCCCATTTACCATTGCAACAAAAAGAATAAAATGCCTAGGAATAAACCTACCTAGGGAGACAAAAGACCTGTATGCAGAAAACTGCAGGACACTGATGAAAGAAATTAAAGATGATACCAGCAGATGGAGAGACATACCATGTTCTTGGATTGGAAGAATCAGTAATGTGAAAATGACTTTACTACCCATAGCAATCTACAGATTCAATGCAATCCCTATCAAATTAGCAATGGCATTTTTTACAGGACTAGAACAAAAAATCTTAAAATGTGTATGGAGACACAAAAGACCCCGAATAGCCAGAGGAATCTTGAGGCAAAAAAGCAGAGCTGGAGGAATCAGACTCCCTGACTTCAGACTACACTACAAAGCTACAGTAATCAAGACAATGTGCTACTGGCACAAAAACAGAAAAGTAGATCAATGGAACAAGATAGAAAGCTCAGAGATAAACCCATGCACCTGTGGTCAGCTAATCTATGACAAAGGAGGCAACGATATGCAATGGAGAAAAGACAGTCTCTTCAATAAGTGGTGCTGGGAAAACTGGACAGCTACATGTGAAAGAATGAAATTAGAACACTCCCTAACACCATACACAAAAATAAACTCAAAATGCATTAGATACCTAAATGTAAGACCGGACACTTACAAAACTCTTAGAGGAAAACATAGGAAGAGCAGTCTTTGATATAAATCACAGCAAGATATTTTTTGATTCACCTCCTAAAGTAATGGAAATAAAAGCAAAAATAAACAAATGGGACCTAATGAAACTTCAAAGCTTTTGCACAGCAAAGGAAACCATAAACAAGACGAAAAGACAACCCTCGGAATGGGAGAAAATATTTGCAAACGAATCAATGGACAAAGGGTTAATCTCCACAATATATAAACAGCTCATGCAGCTCACTATTAAAAAAACAAACAACCCAATCCAAAAATGGGCAGAAGTCCTAAATAGACATTTCTCCACAGAAGACATACAGATGGCCAAGAAGCACATGAAAAGCTGCTCAACATCACTAATTATTAGAGAAATTCAAATCAAAACTACACTGAGGTATCACCTCACACCTGTTAGAATGGGCATCATCAGCAAATCTACAAACAGCAAATGCTGGAGAGGTTGTGGAGAAAAGGGAGCCCTCTTGCACTGTTGGTGGGAATGTAAATTGATACAGCGACTGTGGAGAACAGTATGGAGGTTCCTTAAAGAAGTAAAAATAGAATTACCATATGACCCAGCAATCCCACTACTGGGCATATACCCAGAGAAAACCATAATTCAAAAAGACACATGCACTGCAATGTTCATTGCAGCACTATTTACAATAGCCAGGGCATGGAAGCAACCTAAATGCCCATTGACAGATGAATGGATAAAGAAGATGTGGTACATATATACAATTAAATATCACTCAGCCATAAAAATGCATGAACTTGGGTCATTTGTAGGGACATGGATGCATCTAGAGACTGTCATACAGAGTGAAGTAATTCAGAAAGAGAAAAACAAATATATATTAACACATATATGTGGAAACTAGAAAAATGGTACAGCTGTTACCAGTTTGCAGGGCAGAAATTGAGAGACAGATGTAGAGAACAAACATGTACACCAAGGGGGGTTAAGCGGCGGGGTGGTCGTGGTGGTGTGAAGAATTGGACGATTGGGATTGACATGTATACACTGATGTGTATAAAATTGATGACTAATGAGAACCTGCTTTATAATAAAATAAATAAAATAAAATTCAAGAATTCAAAAAAAGAAGGAGACAGAAGCTTTGTTTAGAAAAAGAAGAAAAAAGATAGCACCTGTTTTTCTAGAAACACCCCCTGCTGATCATCTTATCCCAGAGAACCCACCTGTTTCTCATTCGTGGGAGCCTTAGTGATGTGTTTCTCAAAGACATTCAGTTTGGTCAAATTAAGTATGCTAACCACATACTTACCCTGTTGTGATGCTTCAGAAACTTGGTCCTTCACCTCCTGCACAGCCCTGGGGAGGGGAGCAATGTTTGGACCAATTTGTACAAAATATATATCCCAAAGTAAGTGAAGGCAGAGAAGAAAAAGCCAGAAGGTATGGATTATGCATGGGGGCTCCTGATAATTGTTCTTTTTCCATGTTGGTAATACATACTGATTTATTTACTCAGTTGAAGGTAATGGGCCTTTTTAATGTACATAGTCTAGCAGTAATAATAATAATGATAGTAATAGTTAACTTTTACTTACAACTTATTGTCCACAAGGCATTGTGCTAAGCAGCCTTATATTCATCATATCATTTATTTTTCACAGCAACACTATAAGGTCCGTATTTTTAGCTCTATTTTACAAATTTTGAACCTAGAGTCCAGAGAGTTGAAAAAACAGCTTTTTAGGAGAGGAACTAGGGTTGAACTTAGGACTCCTTTCATAACCCAAGCTATTAAATCTATTCTTGTTAATCTCTAGTGACTGCATTTATTGAGCACCTACTCTTGACCTAAGATAAATGAGACAGGACCTTTTTTTCCAAGGCCTTCCTCTTTTCTCAGGATATAACTAACCGTAATATAGTGTGCTAAGTGACATCCAGTAAGATGAATAAAGTGTATGGTACCATTGAGGAGAAATAATTTAATTCTGCTTGTACCTGGCTCTGAGAGATAAATAGACAATTTCTAGGCAGAGCAAGAGTGGAGATGGGGTACAGCCTTCCAGAGGAACATTAATCAGTTAATCAACATCAATCAACTCGTGTGTATTAAAACGAAATGGTTGTGAAAGAACTTTGGGTTATGTTAGCAGGTGGTCAGAGATGATGCCAGGGATTGGATTGAGCCTGTCAAGGGTCTTGAAAGCTATGGGAAAAGATTGACATTTACTTTTGAAAAATGGGAGCTCTCTGGGGATTCCAAGTAGAGAGGTAAAATGATTGTATCAGCACTTGAGAAAGACATCCCTGGAAGGTGAACCAGATTGTACTCTGGTTGCTGATATCAGAATCCCTCATTAAATAAAAACTAAACCGTAGAGTTTACCACACTGTAGTAAACTTGTGGCTATATATTTTTAAAGTCTTGCTCAGATACTGTAACCTTTGACCTACAGCCTTTACTTACTACAGGGTAGAGTAGGATCCTGATGGCCTTTATTTGGGTCTTTTTGCCAGACTTCCTAAAGGGAAATAGTAGTTCATGGCATCATTTCCCATCAACAGCTCCATACTCTGGACTTGACTTGGATTATCCAAAAGCTAAAGAACGGACTTGAGAGTCTGGCTCTTTTTATCTGTAGTCAGATTTCAGAGTTAAAAGTTAAGAGGGCAAAGACTTTGGCTCTTTCTCTGTTTGTTTTAAGGTAATAATTATTTTAAGTTACCATTTCTATATGCACAGAATCTTCACCCAGCTCACACCTTGTCACCCTGAGCCTTAAAACATCCATTAGCCCAATACTTGGGGTTATATCGGAAGTTACCAATATTTATATGCATCTAGTTAAGATTTCAAAATACTGAATGCTGTCATTGTTCAAGATACCAAAAAGCCCAGAAATTGTGCAATTTCTTACAACGTTTTCCTTTTATTTCTTTATTTAAAGGTTAGCTTGCCAATGACTTTGAAAAATTTAAATGTCTAGGAAAAAGAATCCTGTCAAGAATCAAACTGCCACCTTTTCATAGATTTGGTTAAACATGAAATTTCAGATTATGTGTGTCTTAACATCTTCCTGTTAAGTTCCAACATGTAATAGTAGGATTGTTTTGAACAGTCCACGATGTTTCTTTTGGCTGTGGCATTCAAAAGGGTTTCTGCATGTGAAGCAGGACATGGGTGTGCACATGTGCCCATGCACCATGTGCTTTTATCAGTATTGTTCCTTTTAATGGCTATTGATGTTTTACAAAATAAGTTACCATGATTCTTTTTCCAGTCCATCAGTAGGCTTTGGAAGAGGTAGGAGTGTTGATCTTTGAGTTGTTAATTCTTAGAAATGCCCAAAGATCAGTGCCCCTTTTTCATACATGTTAACTTTTAATCTTATATGTCAAGGAGAAGAGCAATCAACCATGGATGTCCTTGCTTAACAGCTAGTGTAAGCAGCAAGTCCTGAGCAAACTTGCGTTCCTGTTAAAATGGTAGTGTCTTTCAAGGTTGTCTTGATTTGAGTTGATTTGGGCCCACCAAACTGCCTGATCTGCTTTTACCAAGGTTTTGGTGGCTTTGGAATCCATTGTATCAGTGTTGGGGTTTGTACACAAAATGTGCATCAATTAATAGAATGCAATTGATTTGAACAGTTTCTGGCAACTGACAAGTGTTGGGCAGTTGTATTTCATTTCCTTGTTATTTCAAGCGGCTGTTGATATGCAAAATTGATGATGATGGTGATGTTGATGATGATGATGAAGAAGAATGCCTGCACACTTTACTCCTGTTACTGTGGCCTGCTTGGGAAGCTAATCTTGTGCCTCATGACCATGGCTTTTTTCATCTGTTCGTTGATGTATTGTTGTTGTTGTTACCTTTCCTTACATTGGTTTCTGAGTATATTCTTTTTGGTCCTGTCCATGTTAGGTTTAGAAATAAGCTAGATTTACTTATATGCTCAGCTGGAATGCTTCTGTCACAGGCTTTTCTTCTATTTGCAGTGTCAAGTGCCGTGCAAACAGTTCTTCGTTAGTGTCATAAGGTTGTGGATCTGAACATCTGTATTCTGCAGCCCTCCCACCCCCAGCCCATAAAGCCCCAGATAAACCAATCATTGTTTGAGCTCCTTTAATGGTTCTCAAATAAGGGTGGAGTTTTGTTATGTTTTAATCTATTCCTGTCAGCAAAGATAACAGGAAATAGAATCTTTCTGGAGATAAGGAAAATCACAGCATCCCATGGATTACCCAGGTTGACTATATATACTGCCAGTTACTAAATGGAATTGTTCCCTTTTGACGGACTTTTAATAAAACTACTCAAACTACTTTCCAAAATGTCATTCCCTGGGCTAAAATGCTGATATCAACAGGACATCGGACTTCCAACTCTCCTTAAAAAAAACCTCTCTGTGGCTGTAGCCTCTGAATTTGGCTTCTTAATTGGTATATTAAATGAGCCCTGCTAAGACTTGCCTGCCTTTCCAGCAGAAAGGTGCTGGGTTTATGGCTTCTTGTGCCCTGAGCAGTCCTATTCTACAGCCTATGGATAGAAAGAGTGGGCAGTGTGTGAGCCACGCTCCGTAGGCCTAGTCCTCCACCTCCAAAGCAGATACTCCTCAGATTAACCAAGCCCATAACTTGTTATTATTTTTTGTTACTTGAAACGCTGATACATTTATGTTTTAGGAAAATGCTTAGTCTCTTCTCTTATAGAAGACTTACTCTTTTGCCTTGTAATCACAGGCCTCTATCATTGATTTATTTTCTCAGAGCTACTTTACAGTTACAGACGAGGAACACTTCATCATGACCTAATTTTCCTCCCATAAAAATCACAGCACGTAATAAAGAGTACACCACACACGTTACGGGAAGGCTTCTAATCCTTGTAAATTGCAGGAGCATGTTACAGATGGGATTGGAAAAGGTATAAAAATGTGTATGTGACATGGCTAAGAATAAATTCCACAAGTGTCAGTGGTCTCCAATGTCAAGATGGGCCTGAGGGGGGCCAGTGAAATTTGAATTTTGTAGACAATGCAAGGGGAAAAGAACAGCAAATTCTAATGTTGTAAGCAGTTGAGATTGATGTTATACAAAGAGCAGTAATTAAATTTGCACTTATAAATTAAATTCTCATGTCCTGACTGCAGATAATTCATTGTTGAGTCTCCAGTTATTTCCCTTCTTATACTTTTTTATTGAACGCAATCATGTCTTTTGAACACCGAGTGTCAAACAGTGTTAGGTGCTTCAGTCCTCGCCTCAGTTCCGGGAGTTTTTACAGATGTGGCAGCTAAAGGGCAGAGTTATATAACTTGCTCAAAGTCACAGAGCTAGTGAGTGACTAAAATCAAATCCATCAGACTCCAGAACTTATGATCTTTGCATTTTGTCCTCTGTCTCTCAAATTACTGACACGTATAAAGGCCACAGGTGATTAAGACCCAGACAGTCCAGCTAAGCTGTCTTAAGTCCCAGTCCAGCTGTACTCATTTATGTGACCTTGAGCAAATCAGTTAGTCTCAATGAGTCTCAGTTTCCTCGCCTACAAGATGACAAGAATAAAAGTAGAGTAAAATCCTGAGATAATCCATGTAAATAACAGCATGATAAACACTCAATAAACTTTGGATATTTTTATTGTCACTTATACCACCACTACCTCCTGCCCACTCTGTCAGGTTCTGTGCTCAGCATTTAATATGCATTAGCTTTTCAGTATCCCTGCAAGACAGGTGTTAGATCCCCATTTACACAAGGGAAACAGTCTCAGAGGGGTTAAGGCTCTTGCCCGAGTTGAACCCAAGTCTGTATAGCTCCAACACCTTTTTGCTTTCTACCCATATAATGACTGTAAATTCCTTTCATATATATATATATATATATATATATATATATATATATATATATTTATTTATTTATTTATTTATTTATTTATTTATGGATGGTGTTTAGGTTTATTTTTTAATTAATTTTTATTGGAGTGTAGTTGATTTACAATGTTGTGTTAGTTTCTGCTGTATAGCAAAGTGAATCAGTTATACATATATTAGATTCTTTTCCCATATAGGTCATTACAGAGTATTGAGTAGAGTTCCCCGTGCTATAAGGTAGGTTCTTATTAGTTATCTATTTTATATATAGTAGTGTGTCTATGTCAATCCCAATCTCCCAATTTATCCCTCCCTCCCTTTCCCCCTCGATAACCATAGGCTTGTTTTCTACATCTGTGACTCTATTTCTGTTTTATAAATAAGTTCATTTGTACCTTTTTTTTAAGATTCCACATATAGGGGACATCCGTGACATGGCAATGATGCCAATGTCTCTGATGGTGAAGTCAGTGTTAGTTGTAGGTCCTGCCCACTGAACAGCTGTATGTGACGGCAGAGGCCAAGCCGCCCCTGACCACTCTGCCACACAGCTTCAGGAGAAACAGCAGCTTGGTATTTACAGGTCTGCTAATTCCACTTACAGGAATCTTGAAATTGGGGATACTTGGGAGCGTTATCCATAATCATATTTTTATTTTACAATCTTACTTCCCCAGTAGCTTCCAGAAGGCTCACAGCCTTCCTTGTAACTTTTATTTCTAAGGCGTTCCTGACTAAGTCAGAATTTGTTTGTAAGTTTGAACAGAATTAATGGGGCACTTGGGGCACAGAATAAATCCCCCCCTTTTGTGTTAAGTTGGCAAGTCTCTGTGAAATGAGTAGATTATTCCAGCCACAGGTAGAGCTCCATAAATTCATTGCTCAGAGATTACATGAACTCATGCTTCCATTGTTCATCAGAGGCCTTTGTACATTGATTCTTCTCAACAGAATGAAGGAAACTTCATGGGATTCTCTTGAAGTCATCCTTTCCAAACAAAATAGGAGTGGAACCACCAGCAAAACTGTGAATCATTCGGATTCTCATCAGAATTCAACTCAAGCTTTTTGCACAGACACATCTTTTGGCCTGGCTGAGAAGGTGGCCAGACAGTGAGCAGCCTTTTAACAACTTGCATGTATTCAAGTTTCAGAGTTAAAGGAACAAAAGTAATTTGGGGAATGATTGCCCAGACTCCTTAGTGAAAGTCTGTGTCTTCTGTTCTGACTTGGTCTGATTTGTAGAGGTGCCCTTGTGCCTGGGAAAACCATGTGTAATAATAGTGGTGATAGTCCCGTGTCTGGCACTCCACACTTCGTAGCAGGCCCCACTTGCACATTAGTGCATTTGATCTCAAGAATAGCCCTGTCGGAGTTCTTCAAAAGCCTGGGCCTGGCTCACGCTGAGACCCAGAGAGCTGGCCTTCAGGACTATAGCTCTGGCCCATGGTGAAAATCTCCATCTCCTAGAACTGATTCTAGTATGCTCCAGTAGCTTTCCTTTTACAGAAAACAGCCAATGAGCAGAATGTAATTCTCATGTGTTCCCGTGTCTCCTCCCGTTTGCCTGTGTATAAACACTGTTTTGGAAGCAATTTTCCACGCATCTGTCTAAATTCATGGTCCTTCCCCACGACTCACTCTTCTTTGTTTCTCCAGCATCTACTACAGTTTTTAGGAAAGAAGAAATGTGAGCATTTCTGGTGACAGTTGAGATGAAAATGCATATGCATTATCTTTGTTCACATTGTGGTTGAGTGAGGATCTCATTCTCAGTAGCTCTTTAGGAAAAGAGACAAACTAACACAACATTGTAAAGAAACTATACTCCAATAAAAAGTATTAAAAAAAAAATAAGAGAAAAGAAACGAAAAAGAAAAAAAAAAGGAAAAGAGAGACAAAATTCGGAGGCCGGACATAAGGAGGTGGGGACCTATCAGTGTGTCTGAATTCATTTTCAGATGTTTTTTAGCTCGGATTGCCGAACATGCTGTACTTAAGGCCAGAGGCAGAAGGGTGCTAAGGGATATCATTATTTGTTGAAATCTGTACTTGTGGGCACCGGCTTCTGTAGTGTAGATTAGCTGGAGAAGATGAGCTGAATGCTGAGGACTGCTGCAGAGGGTGGGGAGTGGAGATGTTAGAAACTGCAGCCCTAGGGTCCCATCCCAGCCCCTCTCCTGCTAAGCTGTGTGGCCTTTGGAAATCTCTCCTTGGGGAATGGTCTTCCTGCTTAGTACCTTTGACTTAGAGATAAGTCATGTAAAGTACCTTGCACAGTGGCTGGCAGGGGCAAACACTCCTATATAAGAGCAAGTGCCAGTGGTAATGGTGCACAGGGTGTCACTTAGGAGCAGCCCTGGTTCAGCATTGTTGGAGGACAGAACAAAGGGGGAGGGAGCTTCTGAGGAGCTTAGTGGTCCTTGAGCTCAGCAACAACCATAATTTCTCCTTTCTTCCCTTGAAGATGCTCAGAAGGAGCCTGGAGACATGTGTAACGCTGGTACTTATTTTTAGGGGTTCCAACTCCTCTGGAAGCCAGAAGGTTTTTGTTGTTTTTGTTTTAGGTCCCCTTCTCTCCTTACCTCCTCTCCCCAGTTGAACTCAGCTTTGTAGTGATTCAATTTATTTTGTTGAAAATTCAGTCCCCTAGGGAAAATATGATAATGCTGTTTTCAGACAGCTGTGTTTGGGAGCAAGACTGACTGAACCAGCTGGCTGGCATCATTGGAGCCCAAGGACCTGCCAAGTCATGGAGAGCAGCTGTTTTGTATGAAATTCTTATCATTTTTATAACTTTGCTTCCTATATCTCAACTTCTGAGTTCTGCTTTTAAATGCACACACAAAGGAGAGAAAGCCATGAGAAAGACTCTGATGTGTCTAGGGCCACCCATAGGTGAGGGGAGTGGAGGTGCCACCCCTGTGCTCTCATTACTCATGATTGTTGGGAAAGAGAAAATCCAGAAGGAGGCCAGCTCCAGAGAGTAAGAGATGATAATGAGTGGACCAATAAATATTGATATCTTAATACAGTGGGTGTGTTATGCAACCAGGAAGAATCAGGTGTGAAGATTTTCTTCATGAAGGGGGAAATGTTACAATATAATGTTAGAGAAAACATATAGGATACAAAACCGTATAAAGAATAGAATTCCAATTATGGAGAAGTGTGTTTTAACATTAAATGAGATAACTCATACAAAGCACTTGACGTGGTAGGTACTCGGTAAATCACAGCTCCTAGATGCAAATTCTCTAACCACAGGAGACATGTTGACCTCAAGCACTGTTGTACCCAGAGTGCTTAGTATAAAGGAGATGCTGAAAAGATCTTTCTAGATTGAATGAATTAGTGTTGTTGTTATTATAATGCATTTTAAAAGGATTTGAGAAAATCTAGGGACATAGGTTTCTATGTTATCATCTGTAAGTGCATCTATAATTGTGGCGGCTTAACCTCTCTGCCTCAGTCCTTCATTGTAAATGGTGAGGACAGTACTTGAAGTTCAGGTCACTCAGAACGGAGTGAGCTACATGGAAAATACACACAGTGACTGGTCCCTAGGGAGCCAACCTTGCATGACAGTGTCTGTAATCATAGTAAGCGCCATGTAAGTGGTAGCTATTATAATAATTCTGTCGTACTTGGATCTGTAGGAAAAAAAGACGAGCATTGTCATGATTTTTATCTGTCATTTTCTTCTCAATTTTTACCATGGACTTTCTTTTTTTTTGCAATGAAAGCTTAGAAGAAAAAACCTCGTATGAAAATAAAACTCAAATGCTAACAGTGGTTACCTCTAAATAGTGGAATTGGGAGAATTTTTCTATTTTCTTCTTGATGCTTTTCTACATTTTCCAAACTGTTTGTAGTATGTGTGTTACTTCTATCATCAAGATTTGGGGGAAACAACCTTTTTTCCCTTTTTTAAATAAGAAAAAGAATGGTCAGCATCAAAGATAACAAAGCTGCTGAACTAGACACTCCATCTGGGGATGATTGAGGACTAGAAGATGCTGCCCTGTTCTGGGCTTCTTTGGGGGGATGTTATTTAAATGCATGTTTCACAGCCTCAGAAAGTTGTGAAGCAGTTGTTAAGAACTGGGAGACAGAACCAATGAGGCAAAGTAAAGTAGTTTTAGTTCATCCGTTCTGGACAGAGGTGGTCAAAAGTCTTTAAGCCCTCTTCGCAGACAATGGCTTATATTTAGCACAGCAGCTTTCCATTGGCTCCGGAGAGAACAGCAAAAAGCAGATCTGTGGAAATGATAGCAGAAGGGATGAGAAGTGGAAGTGAATGGTTCCCGAACCTTGGGATGCGCTTCCAAAGGAGGATGTTTCGTGCCAGTTCCTAGAGATGTTTAAAATAGAGGGAAGAGATGTGGGAACATATGTATATGTATAGCTGATTCACTTTGTTGTAAAGCAGAAACTAACACACCATTGTAAAGCAATTATACTCCAATAAAGATGTTAAAAAAAAAAATAGAGTGCTGAGCAGATCCTGGTGGTCTTTTTCAGTCTTTTTCTTAATGATTCTTAGACTCCATCAAGCTTTTTGGTCGTACTTGTCTGGACCTGTGCTATCTTCCCAGTTCACAGTAGCGTGTAACGTTTTTATGAAACTATTTTGCAGATATTTAACACCGTGCCTGACGCGCCCCTCACCAATGCCCAGCTGCACCTGTCTCGGAAGAAGAGCAGTGACTCCAAGCCCCCATCCTGCAGCGAGAGGCCCCTGACGCTCTTCCACACCATGCAGTCACCAGAGAAACGTGAGTTCCACTGCTCAGGGCCAACGCGGTCCCCGGGGGACATCCAGGCCTCCTCCCAGCTGCCCCGGGTGCTCACCTCCAGCCTCTCTGTGTGCGTTGCTGCCTTTTGTGTCCTTGAGGACACTGTATCGGCCATTGTACCCTCCCGGGTTCCATGGTTGAGTAACCTCGACAGGACAGGAAGCAGGGGTGCTGAGGATGAAAGGGAGGGCCGCGCTGCCCAGGATCCTCTTTCCCAATCCCCTGTGGGCAGACAGCGGAGCCCCTTTTCCTCCAGCTGCACAATCAGATCTAAGCTCAGGCGTCCCTTCTTCGGCCCGTCTTTTGTTAGCGGCTCCTCTAGAACCAGTTTCCCTTCTTTTTCTCGGGTTGTAACTCAGTGCTTATTCGTGCGAGTCACACGCCCCACTGGAATGGGGCTCTCTCTGCACAGGGACCTTGTTTGGCTTGCTCGTCCTTCCCCTCCACCTCTCCTGGGCCTGACACAGTGGATGCTTAGTAAATGTGTGGAATTAATTCACGGATTAATAGGAGAGCATTGCCCTCCTTGTTGCAAGCAGCAGAGTGTTCTCACCACAACTGTATCGAATCTTGTTTTCACCTCTGGATTTCTGAGTTCTTTGCAGCAGTTGGGTTACTGGGCCCTCAAATCTCCAGTCTGGTTTCAGCCTTTGTAATGAGGGAGTCCAGTGGTGGAGGGTGGGAGTTGAGGGTCCCAGCTGTGCCCGAAGGCAGGCAGCCCTGGGTCCCTGTGCCGGCGACAGCATTCAGGCAAGCCTCCTACCTTCTCTCAGCCTCAGTTTACTTGTCTGTAAAGTAGGGATAATAGGGCCTACCTCACAGGGAAGTGGTGCGGATTCAATGAACTTAGGCAGCTAGGCAGCTGGCACAGGCCTAGACATGGCAAGGGCCATCGACTGAGAGCTGCTACGACGATTGTTAGTTCCTGTTTAATCACACGCAGACACCAAGGAGTATAGAAACGTGACCTCGTCTGTAAGGAGCTCACATTTGAGTAAAGGAAGTAGACAAGTGAATAGGTAATGGTAAGTCGGCAGGATAACTGCTCTCAGATGTGTGCATTCAGGGAGCCAGGAGAACGCGGTGGTTGAAGGCACTCATGGGCACCAGGCACCTGGGTGAGAGTCCTCCTCGGCTGCTCTCTGGCTGTGTGATGTGAGCCAGTAATCTGCCATTGCATGGCCTCAGTCTCCTCTTCTGGAAAACAGGGATAACAGTTTCCTTATAGGCTTGTTGTGAGGAATAAAGCACTTCAAATGATTCTCAGTAAATGCTGGCAGGTGTAGCAGTGGTATTATTATTATATACTTATTATATTTTTAACTATTTATATGTATTATATATGTTTATTTTTATATAGTTATATAAATGGGATATCTATTGTATATATTCTATATGTATATAATATTCTCTCTGAGTTACAGTAAAGGCGCAAATCAGAAAAATGACCCACTTCGCTTTGAAGAGGAAAGAGACTCCATATCTGGATTGGCATCTCTTTCTTTGTTACAGAAAATGTTTTTTATCCCTTTGTCGTTCAGAAGTAGTGGCTTTCCTTATCATTACTCCTGAACACAAATCTTCCCCACCCTCGGACGATCACTGCTTTTAAAGAGGTCGTCATATCCCATAACATGGCCACACGTTGGTGCAACCACTGAGGTAGTTTCAGATATGTTGCTTTTATGAGTAAAGCCACTGTAATCATCCTCATAGCTAAATCTGTTCATATTCGTGATTATTTCCTTATGATCAATTCCTGGAAGAATTTCTGGGTCAGTAGATATGCACAGTTTTAGGGCTTTGACCCATACTGGGATTGGCTTCCCATAGAACAATAGCCTGTGTCCCCCTTAGGTATCTGGCTGGGGTCGTTCTTGCTGTGGTCTGTAACGGAGAACACTTGGAACAGGCCTGGCCTCGCCCACATCTGCCACAAACACAGCATCGAGCTGTGGGGTGAGATGCTTCTCATGTTTCCACGACAGCCACGGTCACCTAAGGTTTTGTACTAAGCAATGTACAGTGCAGATCAGGACAGATCAGACGATATTGGTAAATTCCTCTAAGCTTGAAATAGTGCCAAGTTTATGGTTAGATGGAAACAGAGGCAGCTCTGGATCAGGTCTTAAAGCATATTCTGGGAGCATGTAAGAAAGAAGATGGCGATTAGGAGAAAATCAATTAGATCCATGCCCAAGGTTAATTTTATCACACGAGGCAGCAGGTGAAAGTTAAGGATGTGCGAAAGCAGACGTGCCTAAGCTGCAGATCAAGCCATCCCTGTCTGCACACAGGGGACAGGAGGGTGGGAGACGGGAAGACAGTGAAGCACTACATCTTCCCTCTGAACACGAGGAGACGCTCCCTGGAAACGGGGCTGGAATCTCCATATGCGCAGATATTTGTGGGGTGCTCAACTTTCCTCCCTTTCTCTGGAGAAGCATTTTCATTGAAAAGCACATAGGGGTGCGTGTATACATACACTTTTTAGAGTTGATTTTAGAAACCCTTATTTTCCTGGGAAATTAGAGTAATGTCCAGGCTGGCCTGGAAAGGCACCATAAGAGCAGGAGCTGGAAGGTTCTGCCAGCTCTCGCCCCTCCTAGGTTGCAGTGCAGCCACTCACCACCATTAGATGAGCAGGTCACCGTGTACTGTTTTCACACATGAACCCTCCCCTTTGTCTGGTCTATGGACAAAGATGGAAGACTATCAAAGCACTTCACTTAGTTTACTCTTTGGAGTTAAAATGCTGGGGAAGACTCTGCAGGTAATTTGTGGGGAGAAAAAATGCTGTATTTCCATACAGTGATGTTTTTCAGATTAAGGCCTCTTTCCATACCTAGCTCAGTACTTCCCAAACCTGAATCATTTACGTAGGCCTTCATTCACTCTTTGGGCTACAACCACATAACTTTTGCACTGTTGTTTGTTTAATATATTTATATAAATCAATTTGAAAGCAGCTCACTTCTTTACACGGCCTCGTCCTACTCAGTAAAATTTCTACAATGTGAATTTTATTGTCTTACTGTATTACTCTCTAATATACATGAAAATAAATATGAAACTGTTCAGCTAAAAAATATTCATCCACATTTGACCTTAGCATTGTTGTGTGTCCACCTGTGGAATACATACCATGGTTTGGAGTCCACAGAGCTTGCTCTAAATTTCTGACTGGCTCAGATCCTTCTTCTTAACATAAACACACAAACTCAAGATTCCTTTGTCTGCTCAACTGGAACTGGGTTCAGATGTTGTCCGTTAGCTGTTTATATCACTGTGAACACTTGCCATTCATCTGTCGATTTCATGTTGTACACTCTGGGTTCGTTGTGACACCTCTCCAGGTTTCACATGACCTTACCTTTCTTCAGATTCTTGCCACAGAGTAGATATCTTGTTACAGGGATCTCACCTGTGAGAACACACACACACACACACACACACACACACACACAAACACAAACACAAACACGTACACCTACACAATATCTCCATGTACCTCTCTTCTACCTTCAGACTTCATATGATACTGTCAGAACCTCATTTCCTATTATGTCTGTGTGCCTACTCTCTTTTGAGTTCAGTTATGTTTTTCCTCCTCATTGGCATACTTGCAGTTTAATATTTGTTCTGTGATCCATGGGTCAGCCCTCTCTTCAGCCCCTAGTTGACATGCTTGATGAGCCCAAAACTCCCAGAGTAGTTGGGTGCTTCCCATCAACACACGTTTTCCCTTCACCTCGCTGCAGTGCCCCTGCCCTGTGCAGAAGTTGGAGCCCATTCTTATCTCTTAGAAGTGAATCTGTGCCAACACTCTGGCCTCAGATTGTCATGGAAGTATCTGGCATGTTAGTTGATACTCACTGTTGTGTGTTTTATTTTCCAGAAGGAGTTTATCATTCTGTGTGGGTAGACCAGTTGTGTGCCCAGGCACCTCCGTAAGACTCATTCATTTTAATCTGAGAGTGGTAGTGGAGTCTTCTCCAGGTGACTTTTTCCTTTTCCCAGTGTAATCTCATCTCATCCTTATAATTGGTAATCACCCCATGAGGTAGGTTCTCATCATCCACATTTTACAAACAAGTAAACCAGGGCTCGAAGGGTTAAGCGGTCACACAGCTGGCGAACGGCAGAGAAGGGATTTGTACCCAAGTCATGCCCCTTCCCCATGCCACGTTGTCACTTCTTGAGCTGCCGAAGTAAAAACCTTGCTAGACTGAGTTAGGGAAGCAATAAAAACCATCTGCCCCAGGGTCCCGCGTTGCCACGGAGGCAGTTGAACCATATTGAATGGGTTCCTCAATACATGTGGTGGCAAGCAGCAGCCACACGACGACCCCCCCATGTCACCCCAGCTCTGCAGCAAGCAGTGTGCGTTCAGCAGTCACTTAATATGCTGGGCCAAGGCAGTCACTCTCGTCTGTGATCACTTTAGAACAGATGGAAGGAGGTTTTTCAACTGTGCTGCCAGATGAATGGTAGCAAAGGAGATTACTGTTTAATCTCCAAGTTAACATGCAGATACATCATGCAGCAGAGATTGGACTGGTATGTCTAGGTGAAAGCTATACTTTTTCCAGGCAACTGCAGAAGGTAGAGCCAGAGGATTAGAGGGAACCAAGCACCCAGGTCTTGTACTTTTTAAGATTTCTTCCAAAAGGTTGCAAGGTGACACTTATCACTTATTTTGTCCCGAATTTTTAGTACTTAACACAGGCATACCTCTTTTTATTGCACTTTGCCTTATTGCACTTCACAGATACTGCGCTTTCCACAAATTGAAGATTTGTGGCAACACTGTGATGTCAGGTGATGGTTAGCTTTTTTTGGCAATGAAGTTTTTTGTAATTAAAGTGTGTATATTGTTGTTTTAAACATAGTGCTATTACATACTTAGTAGACAACAGTGTAGGGTGAACATAACTTTTATATGCACTGGGAAATCCAAAAATTCATGTGACTTGCCTTATTGCAATATTTGCTTTATTGCAGTGTTCTGGAACCAAACCCAAAATATCTCCAAAGTATACCTGTCCCAAGGTGTTAAAATATGTTTCTTGGAAGTGTGGTTCTTAGACTTGGGTGTGCATTAGAATCATGTAAGGAGCTTGTTGAAAGATACAGATGCCTGGTCTCCTCCCCAGTACATTCTGAATCAGGTCATGCCTGGAGCTCAGGCCTCTGTAATTTTATTTTATTTTTTTATTTTTTTATTTTTATTTATTTATTTTTTTGTGATATGCGGGCCTCTCACTGTTGTGGCCTCTCCCGTTGCGGAGCACAGGCTCCGGACGCGCAGGCTCAGCGGCCATGGCTCACGGGCCCAGCCGCTCCGCGGCATGTGGGATCTTCCCGGACCGGGGCACGAACCCGTGTTCCCTGCATCGGCAGGCGGATTCTCAACCACTACGCCACCAGGGAAGCCCTCTGTAATTTTAAAAGCACCCTGGTGATGCTGATGCCAGCTAAAGTTAGAGAAGCACTGGCTTGGGGGAGGGAGGGATGGTCAAGGTTGCTTGTCTTCTGTCATTAGCAGAGTGTCTCTTAGACTCTCTGTTGGGGTTTGGGGAGCCTGGTGGTGGTTGGAGGCAGGGGCTCTGTAGTTTCAATGCTTTTTTTCAATGCCATCTCTATCACCTACCAGCTCTGAGACCTAGAGTCCATTACTTTTCATTTCTGAACCTCCATTTGTTCATCTGTAAAATCAATCACTAATAATAGCTTCCTTGGAGGGAAATTACCGTGATTAAGTGAGCCAGTGCATGTAAAGTACTTGACAGTGGGCCTAGAACATACTCAGCACCTAATAAATGTTAGCTCAGATTACGATGATTATCATCAGGCTATAGTCTTACTTTATGTTTGACTAAGAAAATATTCCCCCTCTGGAGCCTGCAGAGTCCAAAGGAGAGGCCCATATGTGAGGGTAATGCAAAGTCTCCCTGACCCCAGAGGGAGTCCATTTGATGCTGGAGTGCCAGTACTTCAGCACCCTGGGATGAGTTGTGCAACCTTGGTGGGGTGGGAATGGATTCTTGGGCTTTATTTTACATGGATCTTGTTAACTGACAGCTGGGATTATCGCTCTGATTAATTCTTTTAGTTCAGTTAATTCATTCTGGACCCTCTCCCAGACAGGCCCAGGGAGAGGTTGAGAATTCAGCTCATGTACTTAACATGTGTGTCTTCCTTGCTGAAAAATAACTGGGAATCCATACTGTTCAGAGCTTTATATAACACGTCTCTCGGAGCCATCAAAGCTGCAGCATGTGTCTTTTCTCAGGTTGCCTCTGCAGATCCTGGGCGCTCTGGACATACCTGTTTGTTTTGGCAGACGACATGTTTATCCACAGGGATTCCTATTGTCACACAGACTGTAAGGTGTAATGTGGTTCTTATCTTAATTATGTATGGTTACCATGTGTGAGTGAGAACCTCATAGTTAATGTGGCCCTTAAAAAATTATGCCTTGGAAAGCTCATGGCAGGAAAAAAGTTCAAGGTAGATCATTAAATTAAAAAGAGCATATTCCAGCCTCTCATCTCTGGCATTATCACTATGTGAAACAGGTATTGTAGCATTAGGCATTATGTAATCCCACCTTGTTAAAAGAAAAAAATATGTGTGTGTTTCTACATATAGAAAAACAACTGGACTTTTACACACCAAAATACATCTAGGATATTTGTATGCTATTCTGTACTTTTCAGTTGGAGAGGAATGCATATTTATCATGTATTGCCTAATTTTTACATGATAAAAACAAAACTCTCTAATCATACACTTCATTTACTATCTCAAACCCATTTTGCAATGAGTCATGGCATAAAAATAAGTAAATATATCATTTTCTTCTTTCTCATGAGCAGTGGTGTAAGCAGTCTGTGTGTGGGCTTCCTCAGATACTGGGGAACCATAGACTAAAGAGAGAGTGTCCCTCCTGAAAAGTAAGTTTTCAGGGAAGAAAGATGGCTACGTTGTGAGTAGCAGAGTGTCTGCTTAACTGTGACCAGTTCCCTGTCCAGCCTTTAATCAGAGGCGCGTTCCTACGCCATGGTTTTTGAAATGCTGTTTCAGGAGAGGCTCCCCACTGTACCTGCATGTCTCACCCCTATGAATCACTTCTGTCCTGGGCCAGCCACAGTGACGTCCCCATTCTCTCGTGCACTCCATTTTCATTGGCATTCTTTCCCTTTGCAAAGCAGAGGGTTATTAAGGGCACCATGGGGAGAGAATGTCAGTCAGTCCACAGGGGACCAAAATCAGTGGTGGTTTTGCTGAAGACAACCTGCCAGAAGTTGTGATATCATGTCCTGCATCTAGGGTCCAAACAACATTGACCACATTTTTCACTTATCACCTCCCTGTTTAGTCCATCATTGCCCCAACTACATTTTAAGATTATTTTTTAAGACATTGCCCAACCTATTTTCATGTGTTCAAATATGCTGCCCAAACTACTTCTTAAGATTATTTTTATCGTAGGGACTGAGGCTGGGTCAGCATGAAATCAGACCAGCTCAGATTTTAGTGGGGCTTGGCACGCCACTCTTATCAGGAGCAAAAGCTACAGAGGAGAAAAATTGCTTTAGAAAGTCTAATTCCAAGCTTCCTGTGTACTTGGGTGTTTCCCAGAGATGGTAAACTCAGAAATTGCTGTGCACTCATTTTTTTATTGCAAAATTCATTAAGCTGCTATGCTATTATCATTGTCTTGTCAAGATGATACATTACAGGCTTCATTACAAAACTTTAACAAGCTGGAGGAAGTACACCTCTCGCTCTACCATAGCCCGGGAAAGCCTCTGGGCGTTTTGCTTTTGCAAAACGTTTTGCTTTTAATATTTTTGGTGTAATGCCCTGGGTCTCTGCAGAACCTCCATCTGTCTTGCGATTCCCTTTTCTTCCTGTTTGATCATGTGGAGAGTGAGTTCCCTCCTTTGGGCTCTGTGAGGCGTCAGGAACTGCTGTTAAAGATCGGTCGCCTTCCCTCTTCTTTCTGACAGCTAGTCTGAGACCTCATGGAAAGCTGAGATATCAGCCTCTATGATGACAGACTTCTGTGCGTGGTGAGAAACCTCCCTCAAAGTGGCGTCGAAGGTCTGTGTTTCCTATTTACCCTCCAGCTCTCAGTATTCAGTGGGCCAGACGTGTTCAGGCCTGCCGAGCCAGGCGGATTTGGCTGGGCTCTACATGTGCATTCCTGGCCTCGCCTCTGAGTTCTGTGATCAAGAGACCCTGCGTCTTGTATGTGGCATGCTTGTCATCAGAGTGCGCGGGAATCACTTGGTAAATATGGAAAGTGAAGGAGCTTAGCTCCCAGATTTCCATGGCAACCCCCAGAACAAGTACAATATCACCAAAATTATTCTGTGGTTGCTTTTTTTAGTTGCAGTGATTTGGTTGCATACTCATGTTTTTCCGCTCCTGATTTGTACAAAAAACACAGACTCTGCTCACTGTAACTAGTACTTTGGTTTCAAGGACATTAGTGGTCCCTGCCCGAAGCACCTGAAAAATTCAATCACAATAAAACTGCCTCCTGTGTGCTAACAGAATACATTCTGATGGTTTGTGTTGCCTTATTTATGTTTATTATTTATGTCATGACTGTTGGGGAGCTTTAGTCTCTGCTGTGCATAGCCTGGGCACCAGGAATATATGAGCTGACACTGACTCACCGTGGGTCATCGTCATGGATGCTGATGTAGTCTGTGAGGGCAGACGTGGCCCTGCCCTTCAGTAGTGTGCTGCTTTTTTAAAAAAAATTATTTATTTATTTTATTTTTGTCTGTGTTGGGTCTTCGTTTCTGTGCGTGGGCTTTCTCTAGTTGTGGCGAGCGGGGGCCACTCTTCATCGCGGTAGGCGGGCCTCTCACTGTCGCGGCCTCTCTTGTTGCGGACCATAGGCTCCAGATGCGCAGGCTCAGTAGTTTGACTCACGGGGCCTAGTTGCTCCGCGGCATGTGGGATCTTCCCAGACCAGGGCTCGAACCCATGTCCCCTGCATTAGCAGGCAGATTCTTAACCACTGCGCCACCAGGGAAGCCCTGGTAGCATGTGTTTTTAAGGACCAAGTCCACATCCAGTTTGTCACTCCTTGGAGAACACATGTTCATGAAAGCATCCAACATGTTACCCATGCATGTTTACAATTGTTTGGGCTTTTATTTTATCATTTCTTTGTTTCTGGGCTCTTGTTTTCTGTGACTAATATGAAGAGAGATTCTTGTGGACAAACATGCCTGAGGAAAGCAAGCATTCTCACTACCTTCAACCAGTTCCAGAAGACTCTTGCATTGGGGGTATTCTTTGTGTTTGGGCCATTTGATCTTGTCGATTTGACTCATAGCTGGTTGTTGTTTTCCTTTTTCAGCCCACTAGCCTGTAATTTTTTTTTCTTCAGCAATATAATTGCCATCGGTCCTTCTTATACCTTCTGATGCAGATACCAGAGCTGGTTTGAATCATCAGTGACTCAGAGAATTCCAGTTCTGTATTTGAATGATTTGGCTAATTAAAAAAAAAAAAAATCTTTTAGGCTGCCTGTTCTCATTCTGTTTTTCTGTCAGGAGCAAGTATTCATTTGCTCACCTGACAAATGTCCTCCTGTTTTAAGTGACATTACTGAGTCATTTTCCCTTTATTTCTTAATTGATTGCAAATGCTTTAGAATTTGCCATAGTATAGTTTGCCTTAACCACTAAAGATTTGATTTGCTATTGATTTTACTCCCCACTCCTTCTCTGGAATAATCACCTTCCTACTCACCCTCAGGAAGGGTCGTCAGCATTTCAGCTTAGACATCTGTCTGCTTAGAAGCTCTCAGTCTCATTACGTGAGGTCTCCTGTCAAAGAAAACTGTAGTGATCTTGTAGTCAGAGAGTGCCAGGTTTCCAGATTTCCTTATCATATAGCCCATTGAGGGATATCAGTAAAGAGTCTGCATCTTAGGATGCATATTTGGCTATCTTGTCTGCAAAACTATGAAATATTATGATTAAATTTTTGGCATTTTCTCTTTGGACAAAAAACTCCTTTCCCTGATCTTTTGTTTTTGTTGTTGTTTTGTTGTAGGTTACACCATATGTGACAGGTCCTAGATATCTAAATATAAGTCAAAATATAATCTCAAAAATAATTTTTTTTTTTAAAAAGAATTCTGTGTCCTCCAGTAAATGAATACTAGAAATCCTCAGGCTCAGTTTGGGTGTAGCCATCTGTTTTATTCTATTGACTTTGCCAGTCCAGGGAGAGTGGAGTCCCCATTATCCACACATATCCTCGTTCTGTTGTGGGTTTACGGGAGTTTGGGATTAACACAGACTACTATACATATATTAGATAATCGACAGGGACCCACTGTATAGCACAGGGAACTCTACTTAATATTCTGTAATAACCTACATGGGAAAAGAATCTGAAAAAGAATAGATATATGTATAACTGACTCACTTTGCTGTACACCCGAAACTAACACAACATTGTAAATCAACTATACCCCAATATAAAATGTTTAAAAAGTAAACAAGAAAAAAAAAAAGAAAAAAACAAATATCATGTTCCACATGCTACAGCCTTCCTCATTAGCTCATGGAGAGACCCAGTCTATAATACTGTAACAGGAGATATGTTCTTAAAACTTTTACCTAAGTCCATTTTTTAGAATCAGATCTTTTTATGAGCATTAGGATTCTGATAAAATATTTTATAAAGGAAAGCATCTTTATATAATGTTTTTTTAAAATTGTGATTTCAAAGTGTTGTCTGTCACATGCCCAATCTTAGGTTGCTTATAGTCTACTGAGAAAGGTAGACATATGAACAAGTGAATGTGTGCAAGTTAATCAGTACTCTAGTATACATCTGATTAAAATACCAACGAATTAGTGTCAGAGTCTGCTGTCTGGGGGCAGGGTTTGGTACCCAGGAGGAGCTCAATAAATATTTATTGAATAAATGAAAATCGAAGAAGGTTTCATTTCGGATACTCTGTTTTTCTAACACATAGTAAAGCAGAAAAAAAAAGTCCTGCTAATATTTTAGAAAAGCTAATATTCTTTTAGTATGGCATTATTTTTAATTCATAGAATTATAACCCTCTCATGGACAAGTAAATGTAATCACAGAGAAATATGAGCTTTAGTTATACTCTTCTATTACCTATGAATTCAGATTATCATGTCCTGCAAACTTGGCCTCAAACCAGAGTTAATAAAACTCTTCATCTCTCCTCCCATATGAAGCAGAATACGTCTCCACTGAGCCCCAAAGAAGTGTCATCCTTACTCCCCTTGGAATGAAGGTAGTCTTGGGCTTCTCACACTTTTTCAGGAGTCTTGATATCAGTATTTTGTGCAAAGGAAAATTTTACTTATACTGATTCATACTGATAAATGGTGTATCCATTCCCTCAATGATCCTCTAATTATGTAATTTTAGAGTTGTTTTTTTTTTTCCTGGTAGCAAGTACCCATTTGCAGGCCCTGTTAGTCCTCCTACATCTTGGCTCAATGTAACTCTTTTGATTTCTCTTTCTTTGTTGTTTCTCTTTGGAACTCAAGCTTTTGAAATATGAATAGTTATAAACCTCAGGAATCAATAATCTACTTTTTTCAAAATCTAATTAGAGTTCAGGAATCTCCCATAAGCCTCAAGGGGTTTTTAAGTGTTCTGTAGGGCTTCAAACATGGCATTGAGAATTTGCCAAGATACTAGATGGTATTGGTGTATACATGTGTGTTTGTGTGTTTGTGTATGTGTGTACCTAATGTGAAGATTACTCTAACATCATTTCATAAGCATATTATATTTTTATATACATGAGTAGTGCGAGGGAAGAGTATTTTTTATTATGACCTCACCCCTTTTATTGCCTAAAGAGAGCTGAGTTCACTTGTTGACCTCCAAACTACCATATCAGCGAGCCTAGTCTTCTTCTTAGGGATATGGTGTACCTCTGGCTCATTTCAGAAAGGTCCAGTGAGGATTAACCCAGACATGACATTTCTTGATATGTAAACTGATTGCCCAAAACATCAGTTGATTCCAGTATGGTGTATCTGTAAGGAATGTGGAACAAGAATGACATTGTATGTCTTTAATGTTTCGCTGCAGCAGTGGTGCCCATGCCATTTGGCTAAATCATCCCCAAAGTGTTTTCTTCAGTGCACGGTTCCAAGTTTTTAAAGATGTGAAGAAACAGAAAGTTCTTTTCTTTGAGCAAGGTTCTGAAGTTTACAAAACGCATTCTTGCATGTGATTGCACTTGATCCTCATGACAGCTCCCCGAGCTGTGTAAGGCATTTCTCATGCTCCCCATTTTATAGCTGCATTAACCAAGAAACAGAGTCAAGGAATATTCCCTGACTCCATACAGCCAGTCAGTGGTAGGAACTCAGGTTTTCTCCCTTCTGACTTGGTAATATTCTCCAAGCACTAATGTGACTGCTTGGAACTTGGACTCAGTTTTGTATATGCAGACTACTCTGTAGTCCTTACAGATCTATTGATCAAGAACTAACTGGAAGCTCAACATCAAATACTTGGAGCTAGAAGCAACCCAGAAGAGTCTATCTGGGGAGAGGTCAGGGGTTTAGACTGCAGAGCCGTAAGGAAGTGGTTGTCTAAAGAGTAGATATTTTATGGCATGGTACTGTAGGGTCAAAGGTAGGACATGGCTTAGGCAAGTAAGACCATGCTGGGGGCAGGAGTTTTAGAATAAAGGGTGAATGTCCCCAAACCAAGAGGATATGATTGATTGCTAGGGGGCTTTGAAGGCTCTCTCTGTTCTGACCATCTGCCAGTCCAAAGAAGACACAATTCTTGGTGCAGTGGTGGGGCCACTCTTAGGAAAAGGCTGGTCATATGAAAGGGGAGATGTGTCCTGTCAAGGGAGATGTGTCCTGTCAAGTGGAGGAAGGAGTTTTGCTCTAAAGTTTCAAGTCACCTGTTACTCTTGGGCCCTTCCTTTCTCACTTGTAATTCTTATCCTTTCCTATGTCCTTTTTGTAGCTTCATTGGCACCAGAGAGCTCCATCTACTCTCTTTATTTGTAAACTTTTATATAGGTAGGAGCAGACTATCCCTATGGAATAATATTAATATGGAGTTTGTGGCTTTTTCTTCCCCCAGAGGAACAGAGAAACAGCCTCATCGACTCCAGTTTGGAATCTGTCATCTCATCAAATGCAAACAGCATCCTTAATTCTAGCAGCAGCTTACAGCCCAACATGAACTCCAGTGACCCAGACCTGGATGTGCTCAAACCCACCCGGCCCAACTCACTGTAAGTATGACATCTGGCTGCCGGCCACACAGGGTGCCCTTGGTCAGCCATGCTGCCCAGAATGTGCTCTCTGGCCCCATCTGACTTTGAGTATTGTCCCTTGAACCTGATTTAAACCTTCTCCCTCAACTTGGAAGCTTGGCTAAGTTTGTTTTGGATTTTTTAAGCATCATCATCTCAAAGGGGAATCATTATTCTTAACATACTGCTTCTTGGCCTTGGTGATGTTTGATTTACCATCCTGCTGAGATGGCTTTGGTGATGGCTCATTGCCTGTGCTGGCTGCTGGGCATGAAAAGCAATTTATTTTAGTTTTACAAACATCCAGGCACTGTAAGTAGCTCAGTAGATTTGTAGCTAAGTCTGCTTCACTCATTTGTGTTGTCACAGTTTCCCTTCTCCCTGACTATGTTGAGTATGTTCAGTGCTATCTCTGTGTCCACTTCCAGAGAAAATAGCTCCCAGGTGCTCTTTGAGTCTTCAACTCCTCAAACCTTAGCATGACCATGATCACAGAGCAAATTCTCTAAAGGAGAAGAACCTCTGTTGCTTCATTCTTGGGTGTTGAGCACCCACAGCTAAGACAGGCAGTTTTGAGGCTGGTTGTCCAACCCTCCACGGAAACTAGATCTACTCTGCTTGGGCCAGAAAGTTCTCTTTTGTGGTTACATCCCACATTACTTGGCCTGCTTCTTCAGACCACCCCATAAATCTTGTCCACTAGAGCCTTTGCATAAAGAATGTGAGGCCATGACAAAACAGCTGGTCTCTCCAGCCACAGTTGTATAAGACTCAGGAAGAACAGAGTTGACTTTGCCTTTCTCTGGTGAAAATAGTTTGAGGTTCAGCCACAAATTGCCCTCAGGACAGTTGTTTCTCTTGGTGAGACCCCAGGATGTCACAACCTTTTCCTGCCCCTCTCCCTGCTGTGGTTGCATGATCGTGCTCCGCCATTCTATCTTGCTAACATAGTTACAGATCTGCAAAATGGGTCTAACAATTTTTGCCTTAGAAGGGACTAAGGGATATTAAGGTTTGGAAGGAAAAATGTCTCTAAAATGGGTATGAGGCACTTAGAAAATGCAGCAACAGTGTAAGATGGAATTGTACATTGAGAAAATCAGGTCTCTTTTTAATTGTTGGCAGCTTTAAGTCCTACCTTGATATTCAAGAAATGTAATTACCTGTTATCAGGTAGATGATGTGGGTTTTTTTTAACCAAGAACTAGCCTCAAATGCTCAAAATAATGTAACTTGTTCAGCTTGTGGGCAGTGAGTCCTTTCTGGTTCTTCATGGCCAGACTTGCCTGTGGAGCCTTCCTTGATGGATGGCTCTCTCGGGTACTCCTAGAGCCGTTTTCCTTGCAGTTGCTGAAGTTATTTGTTGCTCAGAATGAGCAAGGTTGAATTTCTAGCCCAGGTTGCTTAACACTCTCTGATTTTAGCTGGCGGCACCAGCTAGTGGTCTTTAATCTTTGTTTTCAGCTGCTGGGGGCTGGGAGCCCCCCAAGTCACCATTGAGTACAGTGTGTCCAAAGAGGCTGCTTTGGCAGCCATGTGGAAATGGGCGGTTAGATCTTTTAAGCAGGTCATGGAGGAGGGGGCTTGGGATTTTTTTTTTTTCCAGTTATCTAGATGTGATTTGTTTTACATAAAACACTGGGGGTCACTTTGCCTGTTTCACGCCATCCACCAGACGCATCCCTACCTGGTGTATGTTTGGGGGGACTTTCCCAAGGAAGGGAGGATGAGGCCAGGAACAGTCCACTTGTTTGCCTCTGGTGGAGGATGGCAGGTAGGAATGTGGGTGTGTTTCCCTCAAGACTGTTGTCCTCCAAGCTGAGTGAATAGCTAACTGATACCTGGAAGTCTTGAGCTCCAGGAGGGCTGCTCTTGAGGTGGAAGCAGTGCTGACACCAGCGTTTGCCACGGACCTGATGAGGGCCATGCCAGCAGCCCTACACACTCTGCAGCTGGTTCTCCACCCATTTCTGAAACCCAGGGCCAAGAGATGTTGTTGCCCAGTTTGTGCCTGCCAGATTTTTTCTGCCTGGGATTGGCCTGGCCTGGGATTGGCCCACCCACAGATGGATGAGAGGTCATCCCGGCAAATGGAAGCCACAATACTTCCCTGAGTCAGTGAATTCTGAGGCATCCTCTGCCATGGTGCTTGGACTCAGTTGCAAGCAGCTGAGACCACTTGGGTCTCAGTCTCGGTCCTGGACCCTTTCATTCCTTCCGTCCTTGTTCACTTGGAGGTGCACAGAGCTCCTCGAATGGGGACACTTAATGACGCAGATGAAAACACAAGACCAAGTCGAGGGGTGGGAGATTACCGTTACCTTGACTGTAAATTAGGCACAGCGTGGGGAAACCAGTCACCAGAAAACTGTCCGTTCTTTTTATTTCATTCATTTGTTTTTCATTGTTTTCATAATGACTGGAATGATCCTTCTGACCACATAACAATCATAATGAAAGAAACTCATCTGTGACTCGGCATCCCTTGGTACTTTGGAGGCCACATTTTTCTGTCTCCTTTGTAAGTCTTTCCTAATTCTCCAAGGAGATGAGGGTCCTCTTGTTTGTGTGGACATAATGCTAAATCAGGCATCAGAATCAGAGATGCCACCATGTCAGGCTTGCCAGGGCAAGGCTGCAGGGATCCTATCTTTGGCAGGTCCTCAGCTGGACCTCTTGAGGTAGCCGTCTCTCCTAAAGATCAAAGGACACTTGGTGAACCGAGACCAAAGTTTAGCTCATCTAAAATGTTCAGCAAATATTTCTGACCTGGTTTATGTTCAGACCTCTGCTGAGCTACCTGGGGTAAAGGAGAAAAAGAGGATTCCTGGCTTCCCCGGGAGTTTACACTCTGGCTGAGGAGGAAAGATGGTGGCAAATGGCAGTGCTAAATGGGGCTTAGAGCTCATAAGTGCATTTAGAGTTCAACAACTCTTAACTGGGTATCTGTTAGGTACACAAACCAGTCAGTGTCGGGAAAAGTGGAGTAGAAGAAATGTGAGGTGGGCACTAGGTAAGATGATATGGGTGGATGAAGAGCATTTCAGGTAGGGGGATGAGAGAAGCAGAGATAATCCAGGATGGAGAAAAACAGTCTACAGACGTGTGTGTTGGAAGAGGGAAAACTTAGTTCTTCAGCTACCACGACCACCAAAAAAAAAAAAAAAAAAAAAAATTGAACCAACCGTTAATATCAGGTCACTTCACACAAAAATCTAGATTTCATGCTGGAACCACTAGACACACACACACACACACACACACACACACACACACACACACACACACACAATAATGAATTTAGACACAGACCTTACAGCATTCACAAAAATTAACTCAAAATGGACCATAGACCTAAATGTAAAATGCAAAACTATAAAATTTCTAGAAGACAACATAGGAGAAAATCTAGGTGTCTTTGGGTTTGGCAATGACTGTTTAAAGACAACACCAAAAGCATAATCCGTGAGAGAAAAAATTGGTAAGTTGGACTTCATTTAGGCTGAAAACTTCTGCTCTGCAAACGACATTATTAAGAGAATGAAAAGCCAAGCCACAGACTAGGAGAAAGTATTTGCAAAACACATATCTGACAAAGGACTAGTATACTAAATATATAAGGAACTCTTAAAATTCAACAGTAAGTAAACAAACCACCCAGTTAAAAGCTGAGCAAAGGATCTGGACAGACACCTCACCAAAGAAGGCACACAGGTGCAAATAAGCATATGAAAAGATGCTCAAGATCTGTGTCATTAGGGAATTGCAAATTAAAGCAATGAGATATCATTCCACACTTATTAGAATGGCTAACATCCAAAACACTGACATCAAATGCTGGTGAGGATGAGGAGCAACCGAAGTCTCATGCGTTGCTGGTAGGAATGCAAAATAAGAAAGCCACTTTGAAAGACAAGCTGACAGTTTCTTATAAAACTAAACATAGACTTATCACACAAAACGACCAAGTGATCACACTCTTAGGTGTTTACCCAAATGAGTTGAAAGCTTAGGCCCACAAATTCCTGCCCACAAATGTACATAGCAGCTTTATTCATAATTGCCAAAACTTGGAAGCAACCAAGTTGTTTTTCAGCAGGTGAATGGATAACCAAACTGTGGCACGTCCAGACAATGGAATATTATTTGGTGATATAAGGAAATGAGCTATCAAGTCATGAAAAGACATGGATGAACCATAAGTGCATATTGCTAAGAGAAAAAAGCCACTCTGAAAAGACTACAGTATAGTATGATACCAACTATATGACATTCTGGAAAAGGCAAAACTATAGAATCAGTAAAAAGATTAGTGGGCAGCAAGGACACAGGGCATTTTTAGGACAGTGATACTCTTCTGTATGATATCCTAATAGTAAATATTACTAAATGCATAATGCAAGACATTATGCATTTGTCAAAACCCATAAAACCCATAGAAAAGAAAGAGTGAATCATAATGTAAACTGTGGACTTTAGTTAATAGTTAATAATAATAGCAGTAATAATAATGTATCAGTATTGATTCATCAGTGGCAATAAACGTACCACACTAATGAAAGGTGTTAATAGTAGGGGAAACTTAGGGAAAGGGGAGAGTTACATGAAAACTGTAAGTTATTTTGAGCCATTTTTCTGTAAACCTAAAACTGCTCTAAAATGTAGTCTATTAGTAAATTTTTTTAAAATCTAGATTTCCAGCTTCTTCTGGAAAGTTAAAAGATTTGGCCACACTAAATTCATATGTTGCTTGGTAACAGATGATACTCTTTAGTCACTCTCTTCTTACTGGCCCACTTCACTCTTATCTGTCTCCAAGGCCTGTGATAAGTTAAATACGGCCAAAGAATCTTTGCAGCCCTTCCCATTAAGAGGTGGAGTCCTTGAATCTAGGCTGGCCTTTACCCTCTGACTTGATTTGATCATTATATGATTTCCAAGCCCAGACCACAAGGCCTTGCAGCCTCCCATCTCCTCTTGGAACCCAGCCACCATGTAAAAAGTATAGCCTAGCCTCCTTGAGGATGAAGGACTGTTAGAGAGAGAAAGCCCTCTGTCCCAGCCAAGCCCAACGCCCAGGCCACCAGTCAGCTAATGCAGCCACATGAGTGAGTCCAGGAAAGACCAACAGAAGAGCTGCCCAGTTACCCCCACAGATTCATGAAAAATGATACATTGTGGTTGTTTTAAGCCACTGAATTTAGGCCAGTTTTTTCAGCAATAGTTAACTAACACAAGTCAGAGTCATGGGCACCTTCCTTGGGATGGCACTGGGCTGCCTGGGTCAGGTATGGAAGATTCTCACTGTAGCATAGTGGCACGTGGAGATTAGCGTTTCCATTTTCAGAATCTTCTTTGAAAGAAAATGACTCATAAATGAGATTCTAAGAAGTTCAGAAACAAAACAAAACCCATAGCTGATGGCTAAGGCATGGAAAGCAGGAAGCCCTAGGTTTTAATCCTGGCACCAACATCGACTGGCTGGTGCTCTTTCTTCCTTGGCCCTGAACATGCCCCTGAACATGCCCAATGCCCGCTCCCGGTGGTGGAAGGAGTGGAGCTGACCTGTCTCTAAGAATGGAGGTCATTCACTGGGTGCTTACAAAGGACTGCAGAAATAAGTCACTCTCTCCTCTCCCAGTGACCAACAGAGATGGCCTCGTGCCACCACTTTTCTGGGAGATAGTGATTTTTAAGGAGGAAGTAAACAAATGATGAGAAAGAAGTCAGGGGACATCCCACTAGGGACTTAAGATACTGCAGTAATTCCCCAAAATTAAAACCGACTAGGGGAATGCTTTTTTCAAACCGCTGGGGTAGGGATGGAGGGGCTTGTTGGGATTGAAAGAAGGCCAGGAGAGCAGGGGATGATCCCATCAATGGAGGAACCCAGCCTTGGAGTTCTCTCTGCCTAAGTGGTCCCCACCCCTAAAAAATAACTCACTGCCCAGTAGCCCCATCAATAAAACTAATTTTTCTCATCCTTTCCGCTTAGCACACACACACATGCATTTCCAAGTTATTTCTGGTTACCTAAAAGATGTGTGCATGCCAGAAGCCTTCAAATTCTGCCAGAGTCAACCGTCCTCTCTGGTTTTAGTGGCCAGTGAGAGGCGGCAAGAGAACAGTGCCTGGAATTCAGAGGATAAACAAGGCCTGCTTCCAGGCAGAGTTGTTTCTCTGAAGCACTGTTGGCTCCTGCTGCATTTGATTCAGCGCTCTCATCTGAAACCTGGGGAAAGCTTGCCTGGAGAGAGCTCTCTAAAATTTTACTTCTGTTTTGCTTATTCAGTCAAAACTCACTCAACAAATATTTTTGAACACTGACTGTGGGCCAGGTGTTATTCTGAGTGCTGAAGATAGAGTGGTAGAAAGATTAGAGTTTCTGCTCTCATTGATTTTATATTCTAGTAAGGTAACATCAGTATCTCAAATATCAAATGTTGAGAAGTTCTGTGGAGAAAACCAACACAGAGTAAAGGAGGTACAGATTTGGAGGGGAAGGAGACCAGTTACTTTAGGACTTTCTGCCTCAGTTTCTTCATCTGTAAAATGGGGTCATCATACCCTCCACAAAAATGTGTTGTGACAGTTAAATGAGATCACCTTTTGTCATATCATTTACATGTACAGCACTGTGAATGGCAGTTACCGGTAATGACTCAGAGGCCCTCTTCCACACCATCCTTTCTCTCCCTGTATTCCGTCAACGCTGGTGTGTATTTTTCTGGTTCAGAGAGATGTCCCAGGCTGTTCTGCTCATCTCTCCACACAGGCTTCCTATCTTGGTAGCCTGGAGCTCTCTGTCAGGTCAGTCTTTTGAGTATCAGTGAAAAGGAAGGGACTTATACTGTAGAGTCAGGTGCTGCCCCACCTTAAACCTAGACCAGCTGGGGTAGGCAAGCCTGTTCCTGAGACATGTGGGAACCTCCACATCCCATGGGGTACCTGATAAGCTGCATGCCTAGCTGTTATTTATTGGGACCAAATGAATCACTAAAGGAATAAGAGGCATTAGACAACTGATAACTAATGGCATATTTTTTAAAGTAATTTTACCATCTAAGTGCTATTTTATGCCAAAAGAGTTACACCCAAACAGGCAACTATGATTTTGCTCCAGTGATCTTTATTTTGTCATTCTTTGGGATGCAGGGATTTGAAAGAGGAAGTTTTCCTCTGTGGTTGAGTCAGTTTTCTGTGGGAAGAGGATCTTTCCTGTTAGATTGAGGATACTATTTCTCACCTACCTCCAAGCAGAAAAGGTCTCTTCATACAGTTTTGCATGAAAATTTGGTGGCATTCACCACCTTGAAAAATAGCTCGAAAGCGTAATGATTTTCACAAGGAGTCATTTGCCTTTTCCTGTTACTCCTCACCACCCCCACGGTGGCTCCAGCCTGCTTGGTCGTGGTTGTCTCTTGGACAAGCCCAGAACCTTCCCTCTTATGTCTCAGGCTCCTGGGGCCACCATGGCCAAAACTCTTCCAAGTACCAGGCCAGCTTCCCTTGACATTTTCAGAGATTCGTCACTGACATGACCCACATTCTTGTTTCCTGAGAGGCCTCCTGTCAGCTTTTCCCATTCCCCAGCCAAGATCTCCCAGGCCAGTCAGGAGCCCAGCTGGCTTCCCTTGGTTGAGGGTGGAGATTCCTGCCTGGTGACCCATCTGATTTTTATTGGATAAATGTGTTTGGTTATTAGCGGTTCTTCTTTTTTTCACAGAAAAATCGATCGAGGCAGGCCTCACGCTTCATGACCCAGCAGTATTTCTTTCCTGAGCACCAGGGCTGTCCGTGGGCTGGATCTCTCCAGCCTGTCAGCAGAGGGGGTATGGGAGGGGGCAGGGACTGGACATCATTCCAGTGCTCAGCCAGCATCCCCGTTTGCCAGCAGAGTGGAAGTCACAAATGGAACAGTGTTTTCCTTCACACAGATTGTTTTCTTCCCCGCTTTATGAGCTAAAATCATATAAAGGGTCTGCATTTTCTTCTGTAAACTAATTAATCTTACCAAGTAATCTTAAACAGTTCCCCCCATTTGCCATGACATGGAGTAGATGCTGAAGCCTTGGGGTTTCATTAAACATATGAACGAACGAATTTCATTCTGGATTTAGCTGCATTTTATATGTGTAAGTAGGTGTTAGGCATTTTAAATCTCCAGTTTTTGCTAGTGTCTTTAGGGAAGGAAATAGGCTTAAGATTTTGCATGGCTTTCAGCACTATTATGCCTGTAAGTGGACTTGGAAGGAACTCTGAAAGGCCGTTTTTCTCGCTTTGGGTTAGATCTGGGATTGTTTGTCTCCCTCCCTGTGTATATAATTTGGAGGAATCTTATTGGTTGATCCAGATCCTAAATTGGGTAAATTAAAATCATATTAGAGTTCAAGTACTGCTTTTTAAACCTTTTTAGTCAGTCTGGAAAGCAGATGCTTCCTTAGCTAGGAACACATTTCTAGTTGGAAACAGCCTTGGGGTCTTATTTCCAATGCCTTCTCTGCATTAAGAATATAGAAAACCATGTACTGTAGTCTGCTTTGGTCTCTGCATGCTGCTCTTCCAGGGCAGGGTCTTAGCTCAGCACAGTGTTTGCCAGAGTGTGGCCCTGTGACCAGCATCATTGGTGTCACCTGGGAGCTTGTTAGAAATACATGTTCTCAGGCCCCACCCAGACTTATTGGGTCAACAACTCTGGAGGAGGAGCCCAGCAATCTGTGTTTTAACAAGCCCTGCAGGTCATTCTGACACATGCTCAAGTCTGAGAACCGTGGTCATAATGCGTTAGGCTGATAGACTTCCACAAGAAAAAAAATCTGGATATACCTCAATGTAAAGCTCTCAGGGCCAAGCGTGTGTCATCTCTGGCACTTTGATTGTCCCTGCAGTGATAACAGTAGTGGAGCTTAAGAGCACCCTGCCCTTGGCCCTCAGGGGAACACAATTAGCTCACCCGTGCTATACTTTACAGCTAACCAAGGAAGCCAGCCAGCTGCTTTACAAATGCTTGCCTTTCGGTCGTAAATCAAGAGAGGGTGAGTACATCAATTAATCAAGCCAATAGATATTTTTATTGAGCACGTACTATGTGTGTAACACGAGAAAGTCAAGACCCTTGCATTGACAGAAGAAGAGAACTCAGGGTATGTGATATTGAAAGTGGTGGGTCAGCATCAGCATGTACGAAAGGTGTGAGACTTCTGGGTCAGCATTCCCCAAACTGAGGCAGGAATGGGAGACAGGTGGAAAGAATGGAGTTGGACAAAGTTCAACAGAATCTTGACAGGAGGACTTCTGTGCCTTTAATATGTCTGTTGTGAATCTCCCAAGGGGCATGTCTTATGCTGCATTTCCTAAATGTATTTGACCACAGAAGATGGTTTTACAGTGCTTCTCTTCAGCCTCTTAAAACAGGATCCCACAGTTTAGGAAATGCTATTCTAAAATACTCTGTTTTTGAGGGGGAAAATGTATTTCTTATAATGGATGGTATTATTATGGCAGAGATCCTTCAAAAGAATAGTGATTTCGTTTATAATAGATATATGGCCACAAATAGCTATCTGAAGACTGGAATGGGCTATGTCATAACATAATGGGTTATATCACGGACAAAGCATCAGTGAGCTTTGGGGTCCAGTGTAGGGAAAAACCCATGTGGCCTGGGCAGTGAAACCTTAGCTCTGCTATATCCTGTGTAAACTTGGGCAAGTTATTTGCCCTCTCTGAGTTAAACATCTTCTTTGAAATGGTAATAATAATAATAATAATAATAATAATAATAATACCTACCTTTAAGGTTTTTGTGAGGATCAGGTGAACTATCCCTGCATAACACTTAGTAAATGGCTTAGTTCATAGTAAGTGGTCAATAAAAATTGGTTGCTACTATAATTTTTTTTATTACCTTATCATCATTGGCTCTTAGACTGCCCCTACCATGACCAGTGAACAAGCCCCTAGTGTTGATTCCTTTCAGTTGTAGCAGTAGATAGACAGTCAGTGTTTATTTTTGTTTATTTGTTTGGTCCTGGTGTGACACAAAGCAACCGGATTAAAAACATTGAGATAATAATTTTAAAATAAAAGAACTTATACTAAATCAACTACAAATAATCAAATACACGGAAATCAGTAGAAGCACTCCTTTTACAAGTCAGGCTTCAAGCTCTTTGCTCAGAGTCATCAGGTTTAGGTGTTTACTCTTGAGAGTCTTGTCAAGCATCTACCCTATTGTTTCTCCATTGGGTGGAGCCAATTGAAACTATACTAATTAGACTGTAACGTAATTACAATCCTGAGTTCTCACTGAGGGATAATTTAGCCTCAGGAATTGCTTTCCAGCCTGTGACTCTATATAAATGTGACTGGCGTTATGGCAAAAAGTCACTTCTGGAAAAAAAATCATCCTGAAATTCTTCATCTTAGTCATCCACTGGAAGTGCCTATAAGCTTCCTTCTAAAGGAAGCAGTGAGGTTCTCCCTAAGCCATTGCTTCAGTATTTCTTCCATTACTCCTAACACACTGAAGAGGTGATGGGGCTGTTCCTTGGCTGTTGTCAAAAATGCTCAGAAAAAGGGATAAAATAGCTGCTTTCAGGTAACCTTATTACCGCTTGTTGCCTTTTTGAAGAAGCCATGTTCTCAGAGGGAACCAAGACAGTATTGTCCACAAAGAAATAAAGGCAAAATACCCATCCAAGGTTGACATATTAGAATCCTAAGGGGAACATCAATCAGTACAATGAAAATAGCATAACTCAAGGATAATTTATTTACAAAGAGGTGGGAGGAAGAAAATCACAAGAGTTAGAACACTGCCAGGGCTAGTAGCCGCCAACTAATTACCATCCTTAGGCCAAAGGGATGTGAGTAGAAAGTGGTTACCAGAACCCAGAAGGGGAGAGAGTTCTATCAAGTGGGCACCTGGAAAGGACCTTTGGTCAAGGGACTCAGCCAAATGGAGGTGACCTCTCAGAAAGGGAGACAAGGGAATAAATACCTTGGCTCTCTCCTTCCTCCTGCTAATCTGCTGTCAGAGCTCCCCATTGGTGAACCCAACAGGAAACCCTGTTGATGAAATCCATGCTGGTTAGCTCCCAGAGAGGAGGGTGGATGGAGACTGGATGCTGTCCAGCACAGAGGTATAGTGTGGTGCCATTTATAAAAGCCAAGGGGCCAGAATGGATAACCATCAATAAAGGGCTGCCTAAATAAATCGTAATGAGGACTGCTACCCAGTACAGCAGAGGAATGAGGTCATTCTATATGTGCAGGTTTGGAGCGTGAAGGGAAAGAGCAAGGTGTAGGGTAGTGTGCAGCTGTGGTTCTCAGCCCAAGCTGCACATTAGCAGCACCGGGGAAGCCTAAAATGAGAAATTCCAACGTGCAGGCCCCTTCCCTAGAGCCTCAGAGTTCATTGATCTGGGGTGGGATCTGAGGTTTGCTATGTTTCTTAAACTTCCTAGGTAATTTGACATGCAACTATTTTCAAAACCGTTAGTGTGCATTGTGTGATCCTACTTACATATAAGAATCCAGGAGTATATACACAGACAGATGTGTGTACCTGTTTGTAATATTTCTGGAAAGATACAGGAGAATGAATCAGTGTGGCTTTCTCTAATGAAGGCAGATCAAACTGGCTTGTGCTGGAAGGTGTACTGATTTTTCAATACAACCTTTTTATCGTTTTGGAATATTTTTTACAAGCACATGCATGGATTTTTCCATTTTGAAAACTCAGTTAAAATAGATTTACTCCTTTTTGAAATTGCCGTTCTTTTATTTATTCTCTTAAATTTGTGGAGTATATCTTTGTGAGAAACAATTCTCTTTTTTTAACCTTTAACATTTGTATCCTCAGTAACTAATGATCTGAGTGAGATGCCTGCTATTTGATTGAAGAATGAGGGTCCTACAGAAAGGTGATGCTTTTAGTATGTTTTAAATGAAATTAATGCTATTTGAATAATTCATTCAGTGGCCAGATGACTCCTCCACTCCAAGCTGGTCTGTCCAGGACTCCAGGTCAGTTTAGCAAATGGTAATTCTTGTAGGACAGCAGAGGAAGTTTGTCTCAGGGGCTAAGTAGAGTGGATCCAGTTAGACCTCTATGTCTGGACTGATTTCAGATTTCTTATTAAATTAGGAAGCCCTAACTTAGGAAACAAGAAGGTCAGCTAGCTACTCATGAACTCCCTCTCATCCTCTCAACGAACATTGTGAAATTTAAGTAGTTCAATTTTCTTGAGCTATATATAGTTCTTTCACCTGATCTTCATCTGTCATTCTCCATCTGCCATCTACCCAATTTCCTTTAAAAGCCCCATTTTAAAGCAGAATATATAATGGAAAAACCTTAACTCCTGACCTTTATGGAGGTACGCTAGAGTTACTCCATAATAATTAGCAGTTGCTCTGGTAACCTCAGACCCATGGCCTAAATCACCTGTGTTCATCACTATCCATTCCCCACCTTCTGGATAGTAAGATCACATGCTTCCTGCTAATGAAAAAGGAACAATTTAGTAATTTTATCATTCTTTTAAGTTTCTATTATGAGTAGAGGAAGCCATACTGTTTGTGATTAGACGCACTAAAAATAGGTGATTTGTTTAGTTTTTTGGTGACTAAAGCAGTGACGTAAGAGAGAAATCATCTTAGGGTTTGAGCAAGTTGGAAAGCCCTGTTCAGTCTATTTTGTTCACCACTGTACTCAAAAGCTTAGATGATTTAAGCAGGTAAAATGGGCAGATTAGAATTTAAGGATAGCGGCACCCAGGATGGAATGGGAGAAGGTAATTGCCTAAGGCTGTCGTCGTATCAAGTCAAACATCACTGAGAAGGATGATTAAAGCCCACTAACTTCAGCCTTTAGACTTGAAGAATACTGCTTGCAAGTTGGGAAATCCAAAGCTGAAGCACAGGAGAGATTTCTGATCTTCAAATAAATGTGTTGGCTTCAACTCTGTCTTGGAGGAAGACTACACCCTCACCTCCCCTAGCTTCCATCCACCGTACCTTACAACAGAGACGTGGTAGTAGGAGTGCCATGTAGCTCCCTGCTTCGTCTGGGGGAGAAACAGTCCCCCCCACCTCACACACATACATCCTCTTTCCCATTCTTCTCTTGACCCTTTGTGTGAAAGTGGAATTAGAGGAAATATGCCCTGAGTCATCCTGTGGGGGTACTTATGATGCACAATTGTCACAGTGAAAATAAACTGGCAGAAGATCAAGAATTAATAAGTGGAATCATGGGACTCCCGGACACACTAATCCAGTAGAGACAAGGTCCACGTGTTAGTGACCGACAGAGCCAAGGTGATCATCGCAGACAGCAGTTAGACCCAGCACTGTCCCGAGTGAAGGGTGCAATTTAAATAATTATTAGCAGCGGAACACCACTGACTGCTTTTGCTCAAGCTTCTACCCTTTCTTAAATCTCAGGGACAGAGACTTTGCTCTGCTTTATGTGTCCTCTTGGAGTATGACACCACCAGTTGAATATTTGCCAGTGTAGCCTACCTGGGCCTGGAGACCCCACCAACATCAGCCTCCAGAATCAGCCAGATCTGATGGACAGTCCCTTCCCAGGCAGCCAGCAAACACTTAATAAATACCTTCTGTTTAAGGCACCGTTCCAGGCACTAGGAAAGAGATTGAACAATACTCTCCTCGTCAAATCTTTGACAGTCCACATGGAGGAAATCAGGTCTACGGACATGAGGCGAATATTGCTGCCAATGAGAGACAGATTTTAAGTCATAAGTGAGTGGTCTGGTCATTCATTCAAAAGTATTGATGGTTGAATGAAGTGCCTTTGCAATTTATGTTGTATAGGCAGGGTTTCCAATAATCTCTTCTAGATCTGCTTGAAGTTTGTAACTTCCTTGTCTGCCTTGGTCCAGTTTACTGAGAATGGGGGAGGAAGAGTTCTGGTTTTATGACCCAACCTTTTTATTCTGTTACCTGGGAGACTTTCTACCTCTCAAACTCTGCCTATTTTCAAGCATTGGGCTTATGAGAGAAAATGGTACCATTCCCAATTGTTTTGTTTTTATTTTATCCACTATGGATCTAACATTTTAGATGCCTCAGAATTTAAAATTTGGAGCATAAGAATGATGTAGAGAGAAAAAAAATATTGAAAGAAATGAAAAGTTGGAATTTGATCATTTGAATATGTTACACTTTAAAATTTTTTTCCACACCTAACAAGAGGATTTCTCATTAGGACAATTGTACTTTTCTTCTTCCCCCAAAACTAGCAGTTTACTAATACTTGTTGCAAAAACCTGTAACAATTTCTTGTGTAAAGGCCTACACCAGATATACTGTTAAATTGAAATTTAATTCATACTTTGAAGGATTGTTTTCTGACCTTATATGGAAAAGGAAAGTTCTTGAGATTTAGTAGTTCTTTAAACTCTGAATCAGAGTAGCCAGGAAAAATAAGTAAAAAGAGACTCTGCCTTGCTGTGGGTCAAGAGAAGTTTTGCTAGTAAAGTTTCATGCAACACCTAAATCTCTATGGAGGGGTGAGGGCTCTTTTTTCTGGTTCTTTGTCTAAAAGGAAATTCTACGTTAAATTCCCTTTGCCTCACAAGCCAGTTATTAATTCTGCCTTTAATTTCAGTGTGAGTCAATTAGGTGATATGTCCACAAGCAAGCACCCTGGTTCATCATTTCAAAGAAAGAAACTCTTCTTGCAGTATTTTTCTTTGCAAAGTCAGCTGATTTTTCCAGGCTTTTCTTCCACTTCCACAAATGTCAACTCCTGGAGTTTATCCTTTTCAAGGTGTGGTTCAGTAACCAATTCCATTGGTGATACAAAGGGAGGCTTAATAGAGCCTGAGCTGAGTTGATACTTTGTATACAGCTTGCTCTGAATCGGGCCATAGAGAGCTCTGTCGGCAATGACCTGAATGCTCCTGGCGAAGCGCGGTCCGAGCCGGCTTCCCTCCTTATTCCTCACTTTTGGTGTACCTAGTACAAACAAGTTCACCGTGTAACCCACTGAACTTGGCACCGCTCGGGAAGAATTGGGTCTCTGTTCAAAACGTTTAGCAGAAACCCAAGACCCTCCTCTAGAATATGAATATGTAATCAGTGTGCAGGGCCCCCAAAACAGGAGAGCAGTGTGATTTCCAGCAGGACCCTGGATGTGTCCTGCCACAGCCTCAGGCTTAGCTTTACTCCAGGTTCATCGAGAAATACAAGAATTTGTAGTAAAGGGGACTTCCCTGGTGGTCCAGTGGTAAAGAATCTGCCATGCAATACAGGGAACGCCAGGTCGATCCCTTGTTGGGGAACTAAGATCCCACATGCCACGGGGCAACTAAGCCCACACGCCACAAGTACTGAGCTCGCATGCCTCAACTAGAGAGCCCACGTGCCTTGGAGCCTGCGTGCCACAACTAGAGAAGAGAAAAACGGCACGCCACAACTAAAGAGAAGTCCATGCACCGCAACAAAGAGCCCACATGCCTCAATGAAGATTCTGCATGCCGCAGCTAAGACCTGACGCAGCCAAAAATAAAGAAATAATAAATAAATCTTTTTAAAAAAATGATTTGTAGTAAAGAAGAGAAAGAAGATGTTGTCTCTGCTCAGACGAGTTGACCTGTGTTTCGCCACCTCTAAAGACATTCCCTTTTCTATGGAGAGAGTGTGATCCTTTCACGACTGCATTCCCACACTTCGCTGCGGGGCTCCCTTTGCTCCATGTGGTAGCTGAGAGACTGGAGTGTGCATCTTTGCAAATCTGGAAGTGGGGTCAGGACTCCTCAGGACAGGCTTTGGCTTTGTTGAATGGGGCATCCAGGTTGAGATTTTTGGAGGCTGGGGAGAGAGGAGGGAGGAGAGATGAGGGCGTTGTCAGTTGGATGGGGAGCTTTGGGGGAACAGAACTATCTCAAAGGAAATGTTAGGAGTTTCTCATAAGTGGTGTGTGATGTGACTCCTCTTCCACGTCACCTCACGAAGTCCTCGGTACAAGTCAGGTTTTCATTATTCAGTCTGTCACAGTGTTAAGAGCGTAGGCTCTGGGACAGGCTTGAGTTCATGTCCTGACTTTACTGCCTATGAGCTGTGTTGCCATGAAGAAGTTACTTGACGTCTGTAAGCCTCGTCTGTTTGATAGGAATAATAATAGTGTCTACCTCATACGGTTGTTCTGAGAATTAAATGAAATAGTTCACATAAAGCACTAAGTGTGGCTTTTAGCACGTAATAAGTGCTCAGTAAAAGTTACCTGCCCTAATGAATGTCACAGTTGCCATTTTAACAATAGTTGAGGACATGAAGTGTCTTTGGGTGGTTGTACTGAGGTGCTGCCTCTTGCTTCCTGGTGGGCATGGGGTGAGAAGGGATCCAGCATATCTGAGTTACAGAGTATCACAGCCCCTCCCCCTGTAGACCAGTCCCAGTGCACACCTGGCAGCAAGCTCCAGAGCACTCTGAATAGCTGGAAGAGCCCACACCTTCACCTGGTTTCTAGCCTGGTTGGATACCCTCGGGTCACTTGGGGGGACTAAGGGAATATGACGGGCGGAAACTCAGGTCAGGAACCCAGGCAAGGCTGGGAAGAGCTGGGGCTACAGGGAGGTAGAGCCACTTGGAGGAAGGCCGGGACCAAAACGAAGTTGGGTGGCTGTTTTTGCTCCACATCACCACCCCTCAGCTACCAGGTGTGTTGGCCCTTGTGGTGTCCAGCTGCTTCTGCTTGATGCTCACACCTGGCTTACTCTGTGTGTGCATCTTTTTCCCCCTCGTGGCTTCTGCGTCCAAAGCTTTGGATTTCCGTGGCTCCAGTGGTACCCCATAGCTTCACTCTTCACAGAATTTCATCTTCTGCTTCTGCCTAATTCTCTGATTCCCAGCCTGATGTCCTGAGAGTGAGACTGGCTGACTGAGTCCAGCTTTCTGCCGGGCCCTGTCCTTGGCTGGTGGCCAGCCTCTGGAGCGGAGACCCTGGGGCAGCTAGCTGCTTCTACAGTTTAGTCATCTGTGGCCACAGGGGCTGGGTTACAAAACTTTTCATCAGGAACAGAGGGGAGACCAGGTTCTAAGGTTGCCCTGTCCAACATATATACCTTATTTTGCACACAATTGTGACAAACTTGGCTCCAAGATTTCTCATTCTCCAGTATTTTGGAATATAACACTTCACTCTCTTCATTCACAGAATAAAAATTAATAATTACTGATGAGGCAAGGTACAGAGAACTTAGGAGAAAAAAATACATAAAGATGGTAATAATACAGAGGTCTGGATACAGAGCAGGTCACACTTCATACCCAACAGTCCCTTGGGTCACAGTTATATGACAGCACAAGACAGTAGTTGACATTTATAATCCTGATTCCTCAATAAAGTAAACTCCACTTGATATATTCTGGTTTTGAAAGTAGAAAATATGTGTGCTGTATCTTAGAAAGATGTCCACTGGTTATAATAAAAACATGGGTGCTTAAATAATTAAATTTGATTTCTTTGTAGAGTTACTTGGTGGGAAACCTTGTTCCTCACTGATAGAGATTTTGTACCACAATTCTGGTAATCGTGTGGGGAAATGGGGGGTAGGGGTACATGACCAAACCAGGCCAACCCTAATATTTTCATGGGGATTATTTTAACTGGAACTGGGTTAAGAATCTATTTTACCCCCTAGAATGGTGAGCAGCCATGTTCCCCCACAAGGAGAAAGTCCAGTTGCTGTCATTCCAATGTGCATTGAGAAACAGAAGATAGGTGGCTTCCTGTGCTCCTTTTTCCTTCCTCTAGTTCACGGTGTTTCAGTCTTCTGCAACCAAAGTATTTCTCAGTCATTCAATGGTATTTACTGAATGTCCTCAATATGTAAGCACATTATGTTAAAGATGAGCTAGATGGGGATAGTGCCCTTAAAATGAGAGATCCCAGAAATATATAACATATATAAATATATATTAATTTATTATATATATATATATATAATGGGTGAAGGGGGTCAAAAGGTACAAACTTCCACTTATAAATTAAATCCTAGGGATATAAAGGACAGCACGGTGACTTCAAAGATGTTAAAAGAAAAAAAAGAATATATAGTCATTCTATATAATTATATATATTATTGATATATAAAGTATATACAGTTACTGTAAAACAAGACTCAAATGGTCTAGATGCTGCAGGATGAAGTGCTGCTGGAATTCCCCAACAGGAGAGATGACTTTGAGCTAGGACAATCAAGGAAGTCTTTGTGATCAGACTGTCACTTGAACCTGGGTCTTGAAAGATGGGTTGGATTTAGGCAGAAGGGACCAGGGGTGTTCTGGGCAAGGGAAACAGTAGGGAAAGGCTCAGAGGCAGGAACATACCAGGCATATGCGGAGAGCTGCTCGTAATTGACTCTGTCTGAACATAACGCTTTTCATCTATAATATTACAGTTATTTTGTTTCTTATGTCAATGTGGTTCTTTACTTCTTTAGGTGCTACAGCTGGGAAAGCCTAGTAATGTTGTCTTCCCATTCCAGAACTCTATGCTAGCTGGATCCCAGTGGAACATCTTCTATCGATTTATCTTGTGTAATTGACTTGCCTGAGACGTTCCCTACTTTCATCCCACTTTTGCTTCCCAGTCAATAAGACCTCAGCATCTGGAACTCTTCTTTATTTTTTTTAGGCCAAATTTTCTTCCACAAAGGGCCTGTTTTCATTTCTAAATGTCACACAAGACCCTACAACATTCTGCTGCTGCTTTTTTGCTTTGAGTTTTCTGTTGTAAAAAGTGAACAAAACAGGTCTGAAAATAAGCTGTATTCTTCCTGTCTGTGTTATAGTCCAGCACCAAACACATCAGACAAATTCTGACACCTTTAGCTTTCAGCAAGGGCTGCTTACCTTGGAGCTAGGCGATAGCTCAATGAGAGTAGCTCTGAGCTCAGAATGGGGAAAGCAGCTCGGAGAGAACTGGGGCAGGCCAGAGTCTTAGTGGGCTTAACAAGGAGAGAATATAAATAGGGATCACATAGCCTTACAGAAAATTCCTGCTTATTTTTACTCCTTAGACAGAGTTGCTATGTTTAGCCTTCAGTTACTGTGCTAAACCTACTAAAGTGAGCCTGGTATTTATTTTCATTCGGATCAGTAACATCTATTCTCTTTCTCAAATTATAAGTGAATGATGGAAACTGCATCCCCGCTGTTCAACTCTAGCTGACAAATTGTCACAAAGCACCGTGCACTGTAGAAGTTACTGTCCGGCCTTTGCTTTTGGAGTGTTTGCATTTCTCTCAATCCAGTGCCTTTCTGAGCTCTGCTAAGAGCTGACTATTCCTGTCCTCCTCACATGTTTCTGGAAATTGAGCACTAGTATAAACTTCCCTAATCGGACATCTTTTCAGTGAATAGGCAGTCATTATATTCAAGACCGTATGTGTCAGCTTGAGCAAATTTACCAATCAGGATTCTTGATACAAGTAACAGAAAACTCAGCCCAGCTACCTCAGGCTGAAATGCAACTTATTGGTTCACCTACATAATTGATAAGCACAGGAAAATCTGCTTCAGGAATGCATGGATCCAGGCACTCAGGTCTTGCCTTCTTGCCATTGGGACCCAGCTCTTGCCATCTCTCAGCTCAGTTTTCCTCTGTGTTGACTCTTCTCTTAGGTGAGCACTTTCCTTTTGATTGTAAGATGATTGCCACCAGCTGGACTGACTTCCTTAAAACTCCAGCTCCAGGAGAAAAGAACAGTTTGAACTGTCTTCCCTAAAAGTTTGAACAGTCCTTTGGACCTGATTCTTCTCAGTCCAAACTGAATCACCTCTCTAATCCCTGACCCAGCGTCTGTGGCCAGAGGGTGTGATGCTCTGCTGGGCTGGGCCTGCGTTGTCTGTTCCTCCTTGTCTGGGTGGAAGGAGGTGGACGGACACTCATAGCACATGGACCGTGAGAATGGAGAAGGGGTGGTGCCCAGAGGAGCGGCAGCCCAGACCACAAATGTCTACTCTGCAGGTCTTTCTGACATGGTTTTAGTGAAGGATCTGGTGCCTTTACATGCCAGGAGGCAAATCTGTACTGTTTTTTATTGTTCCCAATAGTTCCTCATATGTTCTCTGAAAATGTCCCTTTTTTGAGTCCAAATGGTTGTTGCAGAATTTCTTATTTTAGTCCTAGTTAACTGGCTCCTCCCAGAATAGCATAGTTTATGGTTTTAAAAAATGAAGAAAATGTCATCTTTATTACTTAGCTCTGGGCAAAGTTGATTCACTTAAAAAACAAATTTCTGGGAAAAAGTTTCATTATCAGTGCCCATTACAGATCATTAGAGGACGCGTGGCAGACGCTGGTGTGCCAGGGCCTGGCCTCCATTAGTGTTAATGACAGTGTGCGGAGGAGTGCATCTAGCATGTGATTAACCGGAGGAAAGGGAACCTCAAAGCACTGGCCCCTTCTCTTCTGTGAGAGCCGTGAACACATGGGGACAGTGTATCCTCGGGCTCAGTGGCTCTGGGAGCTCCTCAGGCCACTGGGTGGTGGCATCTTCTGGTGGCCTGCCAGAAACGGCAGGGCAGCCAACAGCTGGCTCACTGAGCTATGTGCCAGTCTCCAACTTGTGGTGACGTTGTCCAAAGCCTACGAGAGTGGATAAGAGCCGACTCTTCTGCCAGGATCACATAGAGCTGCTGGAAAATTCCACCGTGGTTTGGTCCTCCAGGGCCTGATTCGTATTCCTGAGCACAAGTTTTGCTCTCAAGGATTGAAAATATTATGAGGGGAGGTGAAGTCTCCACAAAATATAGGATGATGGTGGTGACAATGACGGTAGCTAACATTCAGTAAGCACGGATGTTCCGGGTACTTGACATGTGTTTATTTATAGCATCATCATAATGCATGAGGGATTATCACCCCAATTTTACATGTGAGGAAAGAGGACAGAGAGGATACCTAACTTACCTGAGGGTGTAAGTGGGATTTGAACCCGGGTAGTCAGATTCCAGTATTCCCCACCCCCAACCAACCTCTATACTTGATTGCTCTATTAGAGGTGGTTGGGTGAAGACAGACTTCTAAGGCTGGGCTAGGAAAGAGATAGACTATAGCAGCCCCATCACTGGTTCTCCCTTTCTTACCCTCCATTCCCTATATCACTAAAGTTCAGGTGCTGGGCAAGTTAGGGGAGCTAAGAAGTATGTAGGAGAATAAGTAGCAGTGAATGAGTGCCTGAAAAAAGAGGTCAGGCTAAAGTTTAAGAGAAGGAGGGAGGGAGAGGAGAACAGGAAGGAGGTGGGATAAGCTATAACAAAGGACAGAGAATATAAAGGAGGAAAATGGGGGATTCCAGGGAGGAAAAAGGGTGAATGTTTAATGGCTGTCTACTGTTGCCAGACACTAGTCTCACGATTTTACATGCATTACCTAATCTTCCTTACAACTCAGCGAGGTAAACAAATACCACCAACATCCCCGTTTCACAGATGGGGAAACTGGGTTTCAGGTAGATGAAGTGACATCCCGGAGATCACAGAGCTGGGAGGAAGCAGAACCAGAATGTGAACAGAGGCCTGTATAAGCCCCCAGGCCAACAAGTCTTCCATCATCTTGAGGACCAGTCCTTCATTCCTGCCCTCATTCCTGCCCGTGCTTTATAGCCTGGACATGAGCCACACTTGAGATCTGGAGCTTTGACAGACACTAAGAGATAAGACTGATACAGCCCATCCTTAGCTGGAAGGCAGTGGCCATTTTCTCCCATCACAAGGAAGGAAGGGGAAGGGAATGCAGTTTTAGAGCACCCATCCTTCTAAAGTTTCCAACTCTACAGCCAATTCTTTAGACTGCAAGTATGTTGGCAGAGGTGCTAATCTCTCCTTAAGCATTCCATAACCCTCTAATGTCAGGTAAGCAGTGTGTTTTCATACTCATGAGATTTCCTTTCATTTGTTCGTCTTCTGCCATTAAAAACAAAACTAAAAACGTTCCCTCAAAAGCTGACCATCTGTTTGCCACTTACACTTCCCTCCAAAATGAAGAGGGGGCAGCAGGGTGTTTGGAAGTCCAGCCTTCATCTCTGGTGTCACCACGATTCCGGAACATACTGATTGCAGTTCCAGTTTGCTCTTAGGTTTGCGATTTGGGGATTGAACTTCCTCTTCATTTTTTCCCTTTCCTTCCTTTTATTGCTTGGAAGGTACAACTGTACCCCTAAGGGCTGGAGTGATTTCAGTACACTTATCAATGGAGGGCTTTACAGCTTGGGCATCGTATCCATTTCAAAAATCTGTGCAGCAACCGTTACATGCACAGTTGGCTCCTGTTGCCAGCTAAAACTAGGACAGCTTTTTACGACTCGTAAGCCTTTACCAAGTGCAGGCATTTGTTTTTTACTTCAAGTCTTTGTGTGCCAACAAGTTCTGTATGGTGTTTGTGTGTTTAGAGCACAGTTGGGTAACACTGCAGGCAAATGTGTTCCATGTGCCAGGTATCTGGTGACACCTGCCCTCCAAGAATTGTTGATAACCAAACAAAAACATAAGGCTCATTACTCTTTCTCAAAATGCGGATGCAGTAGAGTAAACTGAGAATAAAGAATAGCAGCTTAACAAAGGCTCAGAGAAGAAGAGGGTTATTCATCCTCAAAGGGCCCTGAGCTACCTAGCAGCTATGATGAAGAAGGGAAAAATATGACGGAATGTATAATTCAGTTTTCTCTTCAACCAAAGCATGCCCATTCAGCAAGAGTTGCAAGTTCTGATATTAATTTGTCATATGAGTCTCTGCATTAATGACTTTGAATAGGGCAATAGACCACATCTTTCCTAGCAGTTTTATACAAAAAATAAGTCAGGCTCTCTAGATACAGCTGTTTCTCCTATTTACTCTAATTGTAGAGTAAAATGCTAAACTGAAGTATTGAAAGTTCGTTTTTACTGTGCTGCAGGGAGGAGAACAATCTCAACAAAATGTGTGGTTTTCTGGTCACTTGCCTGGTTACGGGCATGGCAGGTAGAAGGCAGGAGCTCTGTTAGAAGAGGAAGGCTGTCCTCTGTCACCTCAGCCCTGCTTTTGACAGGTGACTCTAAATTGAGGTTTTTAAGAGTATGGACACCTGAAGTGCAGATACCTGTGTTGTTGATTGAAAGAATATACCGGAAGCATAGATTATGTTTTATTGAGGAAATGAAGCAGGCTGACGGGAATCCTTGTCACCCTGGGGTTCATTTGAATTCAGCAAGCAGTTACCAGGTAGCTATGGCGTGCTAACATTGAGCTGGGTGCTGGGAATTTAGGGTTCAGTTCCTACGAAGACCTGCTTCCTGGTCCCTTCTAGTGCTGTGAGGTCCCTTCTAGTCCCAGGTCCCTTGACAGTGCTGTGAGGGAGGTGGGCTCAGGACACGGTGGGATCCAGAGGAGGGACACTTAGCCTCACCCTGTGGACTGTGTCTTGGGAAGTGAGTAAAAGCTACCCATGTGAAGATGGGAGACTTTGTAGGCAATTGGAAATGCTTGAACACAAACAAGGAGGCAGATTCTGTGTGCTCAAGAAATGGCAAGCCATTCTGCAGGGTGTGTAAGAAACGTGGGGCCTGGAGAGAGAGGAGTCAGGAGACCAGAGCATCACCCCAAGGCCAGAATTCACCACAGATCTATTTTGAAGGTGGGGTCAAGATGTTTCTCAGAAAAAAAAGAAGTGGCTTTGGATTGTTTCATTAATAGTGGTTAACATTTTCTTGAGCCCTTATGAAATTCAGGCACTTTGCTTAGCAATTTACCTATGCATTATTTTATTTAATCCTCACAATTACCCTCTGAGGTAGGTATTACTTTCCCCTTTTACAGAGAGTAAACTGAGCCTTAGAAAAGTTAAGTAACTTGCCCAAAGTCCAGGCAGTCCAGCTCCAGAGACTTTTTCACCACCTTACTGTTTAGGGATTTTTTTTGTCCAAGGCCTATGTAAGTACTAAATTAGAGCCCCACCAGGATGAGAGTCCTGGATGATGCTATGTGGAAAGGAGGGGCGGCTGTGACCTAGATTCCACACTAGGCTCCCTAACCTAAGAGGTTTACCTTAACAGAAAATTTTTGTCTGATGGAGGCTGCCTGGGTGCCCAGGCTGGTCTGCCCAACAGGATGAATTGGGTTCTGGCAAAGCCAGTAGCTCCTCTTACCAGGATTCAGCTGCTGCTCAAGGGCAACGCCAAAACTTCCTCAGCTTTGGAAACCAGTCGTTAGCTCTAGAAGAGAGGAGAGGGTTTATCTTTCTGTGTGTAGCAGCAGGAAGGCTGACATCCATTTCTTCCAAATAGTCTCTCCATGTTGTTTAGACATCAATGTGTTTTAAAAGACAGATGGTAGAGGCTTCCCTGGTGGCGCAGTGGTTGCGGGTCCGCCTGCTGATGCAGGGAACACGGGTTCGTGCCCCGGTCTGGGAAGATCCCACATGCTGCGGAGCAGCTGGGCCCGTGGGCCATGGCCGCTGAGCCTGCGCGTCCGGAGCCTGTGCTCCACAACAGGAGAGGCCACAACAGTGAGAGGCCCGCGTACCGCCAAAAAAAAAAAAAAAAAAGGATGGTAGTTAAGTAGGACAAAACGTCAGTATTTATACAGTGCCCCTTCTGTCCCATTCCAGCTCAGAGATTCTGTCTGATTAGAAGGCAAAAGATAGGAAACAACCTGCGTGTTCATTGGTAAAGATCTAGTTGAATAAGATCCACCTCTGCAATGGTATATGATGTAGCCACTAAAAAGAACAAGGGGGCAACTCTTCATGGGCTGATGGAGCGAGCAGTCTGCAGGATATATTGTTAAGGAAAACAAGCAGTGTTCAGAACAATGTAAAAACTTACTACTATTCTTAAAAAGAAGGGGGACTGGGAATTCATCACCTTTCCCAGGTGGTGCATCCTTTTGTAGCTGGATGAGAATTGTGGGGTCCTGATCCCTCTACACATATTCCTTGGGAAATTTCCAATCCCTGGGAAATGTTCCCTGGAAACCTTCAAGTCCCCTAAGGAGATCACTGACATTGCCAAGTTGAAAAATCCCATATAGGCTGTTATTCTGCAACCTTTCTGGACTCTCAGTCTCTGAGCAGTGATGGGTTCAGTGTTAAATGTGATAAATACTGTATTTTGTATTGTTTAAATTGCATCTCCCATGTAATGTGAAAATGGTCCAGAAGAAGGCAGCTTTCTATCTGCGGTGTGCTTTTTTTTTTAAAAAAAAAAAACAAGTCACAACTCCTTTTGAGAAACAACAGTTTCTACTTTGAAGTCATATCAATGAAAAGAAGTATATGAACTTATAATTTTCCTAATAAAGACAGGTACTCAAATGTAAAAAAAAAGGGGGGGATCTCACACAGGTGCCCATACAGGCACATCCACACACATGCATAAGCTTGTATGTTCATGTAATATCTCCAGAAGGAAGTACACGAAACTCATAATGATGTTTACTTCTGAAGAGGGGGTCAGTGGGAAGGGCCACTTATTTTTCCCTGTCTACGTTTGATACTGATACCCTTTTATAATGTTTGGAAATGTTATCAACTGAGGTAATATCCATTCAAAGCCATCGATTAATGTAAAAATTAAAGAAAGAAACGTCCCCATTCTCCAAACCAGTTGAAGGGTATTCATATATTTTATTTATAGATATAGAGATAGACGTCTAGCCCATGGCTGTGAATTATCCATCATAAGAGTATTTGAAAGCTGCAGTTTATAACCAGGCAACCCTGGAGCAATATAGGATTACCTAGGATCTTAGGTAATTGGAGCCCTTATCCAAATACTGGCTGATACACTACATCTGAGTTTCTAAACAAGTGAGCAATGAAGTACTATGTTGAACTCCTAAGCCTCATGCCTGTCAGGGACTGATAAGTGCCCATGGGCAAGTTCTTTGATATGTGTCCAAGTCCATTACCAGAGATAAGCAAGCTTAAGTGTAAACCTGTGATTTAACGACATTTCAAATTTGATATGGAGCTACAGGAAGAATGCCAGAGAACCCACGTGCTCAGAATACATCTACTGCCCCAGCTCTTTAAAAAGATTTTCTTTTCCTAGGTAAAAGGAGCCCCAAAGTCTGTCTCCTGTTTATGGCTGTTTAGGTAACATAAGGGCTAACTCTTACTAGTGCTTCACAAGTGACCTCAGTTGGTTGTATTATTTTAACCAGAAGAAGTTCAGGCATCTAGGGTCATGCTTGAAGCTGGCAGAATTTATAAACAAAGGGATTGATAAACATCATGAAAGGCAACTCATGGGACACATTAAGCAAAATGCCTAAGGACTGTGGTACTCTGGTGACACTAATGGAAAATCTGTTTGATATCATCTTGTCATGAAGGAAGGGTGTCTGCCATTCCACAGCTTGGCATGATGTTTTTCATTTGCAAGTATGTGTTTTCAGAAATGTTTTAGAAAAGCTTTTGTTTTTTTAACCAAATTTTTAGTGTTTATTAGAAAAGGCTGAAAAAAACTATATACTGCCTGTTATGAAGGATTATAGATACCAAAATGTAGAAGATTCCTAATATATACCTGGTCCAGAAATTTTATACTGTCTAGTATACTTGATGGGGGGAAGGAGTGAGGTTTTTTTTGTAAAAACAGGCTTGTGTTTCTTTCTGATTCTTTTTTTAGGTTTGGGAGAGAACTGACATAAGGAGTTTTTAACCAACTTTGACTTTTTTTCCTCTTCACTTTTTAAGTTTCTCATCTGAAATATGACATGTGAAATGAGACAGAATCATCTTTATGAGATATATGTCTTCTCTAAGCCAAAGGTCGGCCAAGCATTTGTCCCTTAAGAAAGATGGAAACTCATGTCACCTGTGTAGTGAGATGTCTGCTGCTTTGTAGACTGCAGATAATCTGATATCAGGCCACCAAGTCTAGTTGCATGTTTATGAACAGAAGCTCACTTCTTAGATGGTGGGCTTTAATCCAAAGGGAGTTTTCTTTGAAAGTGAATTTCACATGGGAATTTACCTTCAGGCCTGGCAGAGGAGCCCTTTAGGCAGGAGAGTGACTTCTAAACCCCATAACATATGGATGTCTCCAGCATATGTTTAGTCCTGCCTCCAGTTCATCTTTCTGGGAGTATCACCTCCACGCTCACACGCATTAAAGTAGAGCCCTTTTACCACTGGATATAGAAAATAGGTCTAAAAATGAGAAATTAATTTGGCTTAGCCCTAGGGTAGCTTGGAGAATGCTTTTACATGTTAATATTAAAAAGCACTTAGCAAGTTCATTTTGGAGCCTGAGGAGGAAATACCTTTAGATGGGGGTTTAACATAAACCTAAGTGGCAAGTCATCAGGCAGAAGGGTAGAAATGGCATGGAAACTTAAATTTCAATACTATAATGTAAATTTCTGCCATTTAAAAAAAAAGTCTCAAGTATCTGATTATCATCCTTATGAAATTTTCAACTCATAATCTTGAAATCCACAAATGCCTTTAGGGTCCAATATGAAAATATATATATATATATATATATATTGCAAGGAAGCATGAAAAGAGGTAACTAGTTTCCTGGAAAGCAAAAACGTGAGTTACATCGAATCAGGCTACAGTATCAATATGCTTTGGTTCTGGGACTTCTCTGGTGGTCCAGTGGTTAAGACTCAGTGCTTCCACTGCAGGGGACACAGGTTCGATACCTGGTCAGGGAACTAGGACCCCGCATTCCAGGCGGTGCAGCCAAAATATATATATATATTCTGACATTTATCTGCCGTTACTTTGAGTGAAAATTGGATCCCTATATTCTATCTAGGGACCATATAGCTCAATTTATGGTTATAGCCCAAGTATAAATTTAGCAGTGTCACCCCTCTTTCACGGTCCTAGTTTGAGTGTTAGATGATATTATCCCTCCAGTTGGATACAGCATAGCATTAATTATAACACCTCTTCACCTTAGTGTCCAGTGTCTTTTTAACTAAACTGATCATCTTTAGACCAGGAGCCATCTTGTTTGTCTTTGTACCCTCCCCCTCTCAGGACCTCTCTTAGCTGATGTTTTGCCACAAAGTGCATGTTGAATAAAGGGATTGGCATATCAGACTGCATCACAAGCCTTTAGGGTTTGGATCCATGAAACGTATGTGATATCACCAACCATAATGCTACCCAGGGTGGGCAGGCCTTATCGAATGCCAAGATGCTCTGTCACAGTTGATTACCAGACCACAGAGAACCTGGCAGCATATATAGAGCAGACATATACACATATTTGATGTACACATTGACCCGTAGCTGCCTTGGAAACAAGATGCCATCAGTAGACTACAAGTTTGGAAAACTTCCTGGGAGATTTAGAATCTGGCTAGCAGTATTAGAATAATATTACAGAATATATTGATAAGGCTTCCTGCTTTTCAGAGCCACTTCATATAGAGTATTTCATTTGATGTTTGCCCTTACACCAATCACAGCACTTTGCACACTGTACTCTAGTTGCCTGTTTACTCCTCTGGCTCATGCACTAAGCTGTACCATACCTCACAGGCATGCCTGTCCCTGGTACATGATTGTGTCCCCTGCACTTGACAGTGTTGTTTGTAGGTGTTTGATAAACAGGGACTGGCTGACGGAGGAGTGAGGGCGGCTAGCGCCTACCTTTTGTGAATGAGAGGAACTGAGGCTGAGAGGGCTTGGGTGGTGTGTTCTCATGGGTGTGGCAATCTTAAGCTGGGAGGCTGCCCTCCAAACCTGGACCTTCTGATTCCAAGTCCTGTGCTCTTGCTGTGGAATCAGCACCAGAAAAAAACAGCATCGTATTCATTGTGTGGGGTTAACAACTTTGAGAGAGACGTAGAAAGACAGGAGATTGCAGTTCCCCATGCCTGGTGTCCCCCACCCCACCTGCACTTGCTGACATCTGCTAGCCCTCCCAAGATCCACTGTGAACACCGCTGGGGGGCCTTCCCTGACCCCCTTTTTTTGACTACACGGGGTACTGCTTTTCCGAGTTGTCACAATAGCCAGGGCCGATTTTTGTCATTAGTACAACAGCTGCCACCGTCTGTCCAGGGCTCCCGTGGTGCCAGACAGTGAGCTGAGACCTTCACGTTTACTCACCATCAGCCAGGAGGCATCCTGCTATGACCTCATTTTTCGGATGGGGAAACGGACACTCAGAAAGATCATTTCCCTTGCATAAGGTCACACAGCTTGCACAGGGCAGACAGAGAAATCCATCCTATGACTCCAGGCCGCTGAGCCCACCACGCTCCCCTTAACTAACTGCAGAACATTCTTCTGTGTAGATACCAGGTTCCCGCACTGGACTGGATCTCACTGCTCTTCGGTGTCCAGTACTTCTCCCGGCATCAAGGTGGTGTTTAGAAAATAGCTGTTGGATAGACAAGCAGGAGAGGCAGTGAGGAGAGAGCTTGGGACCCCAAGTATAATCAGTAACCATGTCAGCTTTTTGGACCAGCCCATGACCACCTGCGATGCCTTTCATGACCATGACTTTCTCTTCTGCTGGCGGTGCTCTCCTCCCCTGCGTGCTGCCCTTGCTGCTCAGAACAAACAGTAAGCTGCAGTTGAGGTCTGGTTCCCTGGCATCACCTCCCCTATACCTGGGGCAAAGCTCACTGGGAGGGACGCAGGGTCCTTATCTCCAGGCTATTGGGTGGCCACCCCATAAGGCATTTGAAGGGAGACATCTTGAGAGGATTTCTTCAGCTTTTCTTGCCTCAGGCAGTTTCCTCTGAAATGACCCTTTTATTTCCCATTTTTTATATCTGGAGTTATTTCCAATGTTTGGAAAATCCACATTTGATTTGTTAATGTGGGGATAGTTCTGTGATGAATTTGTTTCATCCCTATTTTTGAGACTAAATATAGGCATCCCTCCTGTCTCCACTTCCACCCTCCCCCCCCACTCCACCCTCCCCGCTCAGCCGGGGCTTTGTCCCTAGCTACCCTGCTGACTCTGCTCAAGTCACCAGTGTCTTTCCTGTCACACCTCAGGGACCCTTCTCAGCCCCCATCTTGCTTCTTTTCTCGCAGTATTGGACGTGGTCAAAGTCCCCCTCTGTTTAAAGCCCTCTCTTGGCTTGTCTTGGGTGGCACCACACTTTCGTTTTCTTGTTCTCTCTCTGCTTGTCTCCTCTGAAGGCTCTTAAAAGTTGTTATTTCTTCTTCTTAACTCTTCAACGGATCGCACCACTTTCTATGGTTCTGGTTGCCAGCAACATGCCGAAGACTGTCCATATCCCGGATCTTCTGCCTGTTCTTTAGACCCGTGTGTCCAACTGTCTGCTGAGCCCCAATGCCAGCTGACTTCATGCACGAAGGCTTTCTCTCGCAACCCTGTACCCATCCCTCTTCCTCACCCTGCGCTTCCTGTTTCCGTGCATTTTACCACTCTCCATCTGCTTGCTGGAAACTGGGCCAGCTTTCTTTGCGGTCCTTTTTATTGACCACTGACTTCTCGTCAGTCATCTGGACGTGTCAATTCGGCCCCTCTCACACCAGCCCACTGGTCTCCATCCCTGCTGCCTCCACCCCTGCCCAAGCCTTGCCCTTCTGGTCTTCTTGACCCTTGACTGGTCTCTCCAGCTCATTCTCTATACTGTAACCCTTGGGATGTGCAAACCTGAACTCCCCTGCTTTGAAGTCTTGATGCTCCTCCCCCACCATTGATAACATAAACTCCAGAACCCTTCTTAACTGAGAGGCCTTGGGTGATACACCCTTGCTTGACTCTGTTTAAACCCTCTGCTTGGACCCTACCAAACTTGCTTCACTTCCTCAACCTTGCCCTGTGTTTTCTTACCTCCAGGGAAGCTGTGTTATTCAACATCACTTCTTTCAGAAAGCCTTTCCTAATTCTCACCACTAGCCCCTACCCTCCCTCCTAGACTGGGTCGGGGAACCCCTGCATATTAGGGAAGCACATATCCCCCGATAGTGTGTTATCACAGCAAGTTGTCATCGCCTGGTTATTTGTCTCATAGTCTCTGTGGGCCAATGATGTCTTCTCCATTGTATCTCCTCAGCAACCCAGCACAGTGCCTGGAACTTAGTAATACAAATTTGTTTTTTATAGGAATGAGTAGACACATAAAATACATTGAAAAAGATTTCTGGACAATCAGTTTTGCAAAAAGTAGAATTTGGGCTCCCCACTTAGGAAATGGTACTCACCTTTGAGATTTTTTGGGGTGGGTGGTTTTGTTTTGTTTTGTTTTATTTTTTAATTTTTAATTCTATAAACACATCAAATGTTTATTAACACTTCAGATTCAGGAAATTGTTTAGAACTCTCCAGTGCCTTCTAGTTGCACACAGAATAAAATCTCAACTCTGTAGCCTGGCCTACGTGACCTGGCCCTTGCTGATTACCTTACCTGACCTCTCCAGCCTCACTTCACATGGCTGTCTCCTTGCTTGCCATGCTCCTGTGCTTATTCCGTTCTTTGTACAAGTCCAGTTCATTCGTGCCACATGACCTTAGCAACAGCTGTTCCTGCTGCCTTAGAAGGTTTTTCTGTGATCCTCATATGCCCCGGCCTGCCCTGACCCTCTGACCCCCACCCATCACTGTCTACCGCATCTCCCTGTTTTATTTTCTTTGTAGCGCTTTCCCTCTGAAATCTTATGTTGCCTCATAACTCACTTGCTTAATTGTCCATCTCTCCTCAAGATGCTCTGAACCCCATGAGAGGAGGCATCGTACTGTCTTGTATATCATAGGATCCCCAGCACCCAGGACAAGGCCTGGCTCAGAGTAGATGCTTCATAACGGTTTGTTAAATAAATCCATTTTCGTTTTGAAAAAAATAAAACTTATTTGTTCATGAGCTAAGAATTCCTTTATCCAGAGCTTGTCGTTAACACAGAAGATGTACAAGATAATTTCTCACCTGCCTGAAGTACTTGGCCTAGGAATTAGCCACATAGCAACTGAGTTTTATATACTCGTCACCCGATGCGTCAGGCCAGAATGTCCTGAAGTTTCCTAGAAATAGAGACAAATCTTTTGCTCTTACTGGATGGTGGCCTGGCCATGCCAGTTCTTAAGTAAATAGTCTCTCTATCTTTAGCCACTCCATTCTCAAATTCAAGTCCTTTGTAAGTAGTTGTTTCCATAAATCACGTCAAGGAAAGTATTTTTGCACGGTATGGCCCTCGGTTAATCATAGTGCACCTGATCCTTTAGAACACAGGCCCTTTGGAAAGCTGATGCTGCCACATGCTGAGAGCCCTGACGGGCATGCTCATCTAGTTTTGTTGACTCCATCTGAACCCAACACATCGGCATCAGGATGACTAGTTTGGTATTAGAGTTATTCTCCTATACCCCATGCAATTTAAAAGTGGCACATGAGCCCGTTTCTTTTCCTGGATAGGGCCTATAGGGGAATTTGGACTGTTTCTTGTGGCAATGTAACCTCTCAAAACATGTAAACACAACACTTGGCCGAGTACTTCCGGAGATGAGGGCAGGAGGTGGGTTGAGGTAGACCCAGAGCAAAAAAATGTCCTGGAAGATTTTCTGTGATTTTCCAGAACACCAAATTCATATATCCGGGCTCCTCATCTGCTGGGTTTGTGGCAGGGAATTGAGGAGATAATGAGAACAGAGCCCTCCGTGACCTGCCTTGAAATGAGCCCTGTGTAAATATTAACTATTACTACTCTTCACTCATCTCAGCTAGTATTCTGGAAGGACACAAGGCCCTGGGCTTTGGCACTAACCCACTGGGAGTTTGCCCCCAACCCTGAGCAGTTACAAAACACACCGACAGTCCGTCATCTCTTGGGGAGCAGCTTGCAGAATGAGTTGGCTCCAGGCGACTCATTTCTTGAGCTCTTCCCTGCCTACACGTACTGTGCTTTACCCAGAAAGCAGCAGCCACCCCCCAGTGGAAATTCCCCCGGACCACTCACTGTCTCTGGTTATGGGCAAAGGCGCACCAGGGGAATGGCTTCCCTCACCCGAGCCTAGGTGTCCAGCCCAGGCCCCCAGATACCAGTGCGAGCCCTGAGGCCCCACGGCAGTGACCCTGCTCCTTGCAGACATCAAAACAAACCTTGTTCTGTGGTCCTTGAAAGCAGGCAGAGATTCTGATGGGGGAGATGGTAGAAGGCACTTGCGGAAGGACTCCGTTTTCTTAGTTTCAGTAGAATTTTGGATAACCTGTAGTTCTTGAACACTGTTCTGTCTCTTCCTCTTCCCTGGTAGCCACATCATTTGAAGTTCCCTTTGCCCCTGGTCAGAAACTCTGACTGTTCACTAAATGGGTAAAGCATTCAGATTCTGAAAGTTTCACGGAGGCAAAGGGGTTAAGGGAAAACAGCATATGTGTGCACACGCTGATGGGTCTGAATATTACATTATCTATTTCAACAAATAAACCTTAGACCAGATCAGTCTATCAAATACAGAGACAACATTGATCTTTCAGGAGGAATTTGCCAACTCCAAAATGCCAGCTGTCCCTTCTTGACCATCAGGAGTTGGAGAAATGCCTCTTTTTAACTAGCTGAAATACTCATTATGAATATTTGAGTCTTCAACCCAGATTAATTTTTTATCACATATCCTTTTGTCTCCCACTTAAAAAAAAAAGCATGAGGAACATTCCCCCTTGAGTCCATGAGGGTTATGAAAGGGCATTTTACCTGCCGGAGTGTCTCCAGGGTCACATGTTTGTGCTCAGCATGTGTGTACCTACTATATATAAGCTCATTCATTCCCTTGCTGTAGTTCAGTGTTCAGACACGGCTTGCTGATTGATGGACTGGGGGAAGCCAGTAATTCTCAATTCAGGAGAAGAGGCTGAGGCAGAACAAACCTCCCCTCCCTTCTCTCACCACCCCCTTGTTCTGAAACACTGCAGTGGTTCAGAGCAGTCTCCTCTTAGAACTCACATTTATTTTGGAGGAATGATTTGAACCTAGATTAGATCAGCCCCATTTTTGTCTCAGTGGTTTGATGGGCTCGTTTGACAGAAGCAACAAAATCCATATACCCAAGAGACCAAAGAAGGGGAGGTCCATTTGTGAGACCAAATTGACCCGCTGTGGGTGGGATTCTGAAACAGCATGACCTTCCTTGGGAATAGTATGGAAATGGGTCAGATGGCTTCAGATGGGCTAACCCTTTGACTCAGTAAGTATTTATTGTAAGGTAATAATCACAGGTATTTACAAAGGTGGATGGACTTTCATCGCAGTATTATTTATAATAACAAAAAAAAAAGAAAGAATTTCAGTGTCCAACAATGGCGATGATTTGGTAATTGTCACACAGCCATGGACTACAGTGCAACTATTAAAAATTATGTTGCTGATTAGCTTTACTGGCATGGAAATACTTTTATAATAAACTACTTCATTGAAAAAAGCAGAATAAGAGTATGTAAGCTATGGTGCCATTTTAATGGGCAAAGCAAATATGCATGAATGCATATGTATACATGTAAAAGTTCTAAAACAGTCAGCATGTGGTACATGTGGGCGGAAATGTTGATAATTGGTTTTGTTTAGTTTTTTGTTTTATTGAGGCATAATTGATCTGTAACATTATATTAATTTCAAGTGTACAACATAATGATTTGATATTTGTATATATTACAAAATGATCACCACAGTAAGTCTAGTTAACATTCAACACCATACATAGTTACAAAATTTTTTTTTCTTGTGTTGAGAACTTTGAAGATCTACTCTCTTAGTAATTTTCAAATATACAAAAAGTATTATTAACTGTAGTTACCATGGTGTACATTACATCCCATGACTTATTTATTGTATAGCTGGAAATTTGTACCCTTTAACCCCCTTCCTCCATTTCCCTCACCCCTCACCTCTTTGCCTCTGGCAACCACCAATCTGTTCTCTTTATCTGTGAGCTCAGTGGAATTTTTTTGGTTTTGGTTTTGGTTTTAGATTTTGTATATAAATGAGATTATATGGTATTTGTATTTCTCTGTCTGACTTATTTCACTTAACATAATGCCCTCAAGTTCCATCCACATTGTCACAAATGGCACCATTTCTTTCTTTTTTATGGCCAAATAATATTCTATTGTATATATGTACCACAACTTCTTTACCCATTCATTCATTGACGGACACTTAACGTTGTTGCCATATCTTGGCTATTATAAATAATGGTGCAATAAACATGGGGGTGTAGATATCTTTTCAAGTTAATGTTTTCGTTTTCTTCAAAGTGGAATTGCTGGATCATTTGGTAGTTTTAATTTTAGGGGTTTTATTTAGTTTTATTTTTGCCTTTCATTGTTTCTTTGATTTCTACATTGAGCACAAATTGCTTTTATAGCTAGAAACAGGAACAATAGGTTTTCTTTCTGTATTTAAAAAAATAAATATTTATGTATTAAAAAATACGTATTTTGGGACATGCCCCCTTTTTGTTTTTGTTTTTGTTTTTTTACCAAAAACTATGGGGTGGGAAGGAGGAGAGAAAGTAAGCTGGCCTTGGATATGTGAATTAAGCAAAGCCCTGGCATCCTTCTTCCTGGTTCGTTTTACTTTGGAAAGGCAGATATAACTGCCCAGAACCTAAGGTTATTTATTCTTTTCCTTAATTCTGCTAGTTTGTCAAGCTCAGGAAGTTATCAATGCTTGCTGTTATGTCGGGGGCACCTTCTAGTGCCGCATGCGGCACCTGGCGCTTTATGGATATAGATTCATGCAGTCTTCACTGAGGTCCTTTGGGGTAACATTTTCCCTGGTTTTCAAAGGAGAGCGAGGTGAAGTCGGAAGGCTTCCCACCCTCGCCCCGCCTGCTCCTAGAGCCCTTAACTCTTCCCACTCAACCTTGCATTCCCTGTGGGAAGTTTCTCAGTGAGTCTTCTCTACGCCTTTCTTCCTAAAAGAGCCTCCCTATTTAAAGAACCAGCATTTAGCCTGTTGGCGGAGGGGTGAGGACAGGGATGGGGAAGTTAGATGTTGAGAAACCTGTGGCTTAGAAGGCAAAGAAGGAAGGGAAGCTGCTGCAGTGGCCTGCCCACCACCCCAAGAAACTAAGCCATTCATGGAGCCCTAATGTCCGAGAGTCTGGCTCAGCCTACCTTGTCCACTTAATGATGGCGACCCTGGCTGCTCACCTTGCAGAATATTACAAGAATGAGCAGCGCCATCTCCAGCAGCTTTTGTGTGAAACCTGTGCAGTGCTGCTTTTATGAGTGTGTAACCATCCTTGGGGGAAGGCCCACGCCAAGAAGGAAGTGTTATCCTGTCACTCTGTCTCTTCACCCGCCCTCTCCACGTGGGCTTCTCAGGCAGCTGTCACACGTGCACCCGGGAATTCAAATCCTCTCCCTGGACACTCCCAGAATGAGTGTGGGCCGGTAAGCAGTGCGCCTGTCCGCCCAACTTCCCAGGCCCACTTTCCCTAACACCACCAGCTTTTCTGTGAGAGCCGATGGAAAAACAGACACCTCCCGTCGGCCTGCCCTGAAAGAGAGGCTGGGGCTTAATTAAGGTCCCTAGATGAGCCACAGCTCAGTATTGACACCTCCACTTGAACATGAAATTCTGGGCTTTGGGCATAGGTTATTTGATCCCGGTGGACTGATCTGCCCTGGTAACACAACCCGAGCGCCTCTGAACTTGCCTCTGTGTGTTTTCCACTGGGGGCTTTGCTGTGCAGACACAAGTGACAGGGCTATGCTAAGAGGGGAAATGATCCTGGGATGAAAGCCCTAGAACTGGAGGCAGACTACTTTTTCTCTCCTTTTAGTACAGGTACTGGTGCAGTTTCATCTTCATTTTCACTTCTGTTTGAATCAGTGCCTTCAGATTTATAGATGGTACAAGTACTGCGTCCTTAAGTCCACGTTTCATTTTAAAATAAAAGAATCACTTTTTCAGGACAAGTCAAGCACATCCTAATTATCATAGCTACCATTTAGTGAATGCTTATGGCATACCAAGCTTCAGTATGCTAAGCGTATTATGTGTATGATCCCCTGTAATTCTCACCAATCCTCTGAGGTAGAGTTATTATTGATTATCCCCATTTTAAGCCGGGGAGGAAAATGAGGGGCACATTTGCCCATGGTCAGACGGCTAATAAGTGGCAGAACCAGGATTCAAAGCAGTATTGGAGCTCTGTCTGACCCCAGACTCTTGCACTTAACTGTTAATTCACTATTGTTAAGAATAGTGTTTTCATCCAGAAGTCTGTTTATCAAATAGACAACCAGTGAAAGTGTTCAGAGGCTCCCAAACCGTTTTTCTTTTATTTTCTATGTAATGTTATTTGTAACATTTGCTGTTGGAACTGGGATTTACCTGCTTTAACAGATTCTAGGGCGCTTCAAGCAAATTCCCTTTAAGTGGGCTCACTGTGTTTGCATCAGCTATCTCCAGGCACTTCTGTGCGCCGGGCCTGTGGAGTATGCATGCCGAGGACTCTGAGAGGGGCCATGGGGAGGCTGGAGGGGAGCTTCAGAAGAGGCTGTACTGGAGTCAGGCTGCCTCACTTCAGTCTCAGCACCACCGCTTTCTGGCTCTTAGAAAATGACTCGGGCTTCCCTGGTGGCGCAGTGGTTGGGAGTCTGCCTGCCGATGCAGGGGACGTGGGTTCGTGCCCCGGTCTGGGAGGATCCCACGTGCTGTGGAGCGGCTGGGCCCGTGAGCCATGGCTGCTGAGCCTGTGCTCTGCAATGGGAGAGGCCACAACAGTGAGAGGCCCGCGTACCGCAAAAAAAAAAAAAGAAAAGAAAAAAGAAAACGACTCAACCTCTCCAAACTTCCTCTTACCCCTCTGCAAAGTCAGCCCTCTTGGGTTATTGGGACGAGGCAGAGACCAAAAGTGCTCAGCCCCGAGCCTCTCGGGTTGTAAGCAGTCTACACCAGTGGGAGTTGTTATTTTCAAAGCCAAGGCTGTGTATATGCTGTTGCCACGTCTCGTTTCAGCAGAGAGCGGGGGGCTCATTTTGCCCCTGACACTGATTCTCCTTTCCCAGCTGCAAGGCTGACCACAGCCCCCTTAAATCTGAAACCCCCAAATGGAAAATGGGAACATTCCAGCTCAAGGGAAACTTTCCCAAACTCCTCCAGCTTAAACTGGTCTGTCTCCTCAGAACTCCTTCAGTTCTTCAGACCAAATCACAGATAAGCACTGACACTTTATTAATACACAGGTGAAGAAATTTACACGTATTTGCTGTGTCAAAAATAATAACAAGATCCATGTGAATAAATTAAAAATTTTATAGGAACAAAATAATCACCAAGGTGCATGCTACTAAGTCCCTGGTGTGTTCCCATTTCCCAGTAATCTCCAAAGCTGACTTGGAACTCTGTAGAAACCAAGGATCAGTGGTTCCCATCTCTGCTTGCATATCAGAACCACAGGGCTGGGGTTGGAGTTGTGGGCAGTGAGGAGAACATTTTTTAAATACAGATTTTTAGGCTCCAACCCAGCTGGACTCATTCAACTACTCGATGGTGCAAGAACTTCTTATTTTGGAAAATACATTTTATTCGCCTTCATTTTTGTATTTTCCTAAATTGTGTGATTTGCAATATTCTTCCCTTGGGGAGATTCTCCTTTCCTTTCCATAGTTTCCTGGGAGGATGAGAGAAGGGATAAGTATATGCAGAGTACCATTTTGTCCCTATAAGCCTAGGTGATGGTAAGGAGAGGAGCTGGCAGAGACATGGTGTGGGTCTTGGAGGATGACATTGTAGAAGGCTTACCACATATACCCTTCTAGGTGAATTAACATGAATCTAGTGACAAAAAGTGAGTAGAACTTCAGAAATGTTATATACCTCAGGTAGTGAAAGAGTGATCCAGAAAACCGAGGTGTAATATCTAGGGTATCTAACCTCATGCTTGGTTCTGTAGGGACCTGGAGATGTGGCAGTTCACACAAGGGAAGAGATATCTGCAGGCTGTTTGTCGGTTGGTTTGGGATTTATGTAATTCCTTTCTTCCGAAAAGAAGCAAGCCACATACTTATTTTAGGGCACATAGAGACTTCATTGAAAAGGCACACACTTATTTCCCCCAAAGGAATGACTTTTTAGCTTTACCAGGAAACAGTTTCTTGCAGAAAAACTATGTTTTGATGTTACCAGCCACTACTGGGAATTCTGCTACAGCAAGGCCAGCCTTTACTACTGATCGTCTTTCAATAGTTCTTCCCTTCAAAATGGGACCCTTTTCATTAAGTTCACACGGTGTCCCGGTAAAAGGCTCTATGATTAAGCAAAGAGACTGTGAGGGTGCTTAGGAGGAAATGGGGCTTGGTTTTTGTTTTAATCCCAAATGTTTAAAATTAAAAGATGCCCTGGTGTTTAAGAGAAGGGGGCTTGAGCACTCTCCTGCGTGGACCTCTCAGCTGAGATGTTACTCCTGAAAGAAGCAGCCCCATCCGTGGAATCCAAATCACCCCACCCACGGAATCTAAATCACCCCACCCACCCTTTCCCACTTGGCAGTCTCCTTCACACTGCTTTTTAAATTTTCTTCGTAGCTCTTAATACCATCTAAAGTGATGTGTTGTTTACTTGTTTGTCTGTTAACACACACACACAAGAATAGTGTTTCCTAAACAATTTTAATCACTAAAATGATCAAAATACTATCAGAAAAAAATATTGGGGGCAGGTACCTCTAATACGTGTCTGTTGTTTTTATTTACCTGTTTATAAAGTATTTACCTATCCTACTCATTGTTTTATACACATCAGAAAGCATATATAAAATACAAATCTTATAAGGATCAGATGAGGGATGCAAATGGACGTTTTGATATTTTTCCTCCACCCAGCCTGTGCTCATACCCTGCCTTGAAGTTCACTGTGAGTGAACATAAGCTGCTTGAGAGCAGAAGCCTCTCTCCACCTGTTTTCTGCTGTATTCCCAGTGCCTGCAAAGCACTGACGTGTAGTTAAGTGTGCAGGAAATATTTGTTTAGTAAATATTTATCATTGAGTAACAAACAAGATTAAGGCACAATTCACTCTGCCAGGCTTTGAAGAGCTGAGGTTTTATTGCATCTGTGCAGGGCAAGGGGATAAAAACCCTGGGTTTTAGGGTCAGAATGCCTTCCTAATACAATATGTGCTGAATAAGGGATTTACTGTAATGATTCAAATCCTTCACCAAAGAGGTAATTACAACTTCCTTGATAAGAGCAGAGCTCAGGCAGACAGACAGGTGGTTTCTAGTTTCCCTTGTAACAGATGGCACAAATGCACCAGCTTGAGGCTTTTTGAGGAAATTTGCTCATAAACAGCCTTAAATATATTATTTTTTATGTCTTCCAGTGCATGCTTTCTAAATAAAATGAAAAGGCTGCAGTAGACTGAGGGCAAGAGCATATATAATGAAGGGTGCCGGGAGGATGAGGCCGCTTCCGGTTTGCCTGAGCCGCAGCAGCAGGGAGCCTGGAAGGCAGAGGGGGGGAGCGGTCTGTGCCCGGTGGAGGCTCGCTGTGCTGAGAAGGTGCTGGAGTGCTCGCTGTGGTGAACCTTCCCTTCCAGGCACCCTCAAAGGCTTTTTCCCTAGCACCGTGAACTGTATATTGCTTTCTCCTGTGAGTTGAAAAGTTTTTGTTAATTTGGTTTTTGGTGCTTTTTTTTTTTTTAAAGGAAAATCTCAGTTGGTTTCATCTTGAGACTTTTTTTTTTTAACACCAGGCAGATAGCATAGTAGCTAAGAGTTAGGGCTAGTTTCAAATCCCAGCTCATCCAATAATTAGACAATTGACTTTAAGCAAAGATCCTTAAACTTTATTTATGAGCTTCTGTTTTGTCATCTGAAAAATGAGAATAATAGTACCTATTCCTGAGGTTGTTTGGAAAAATTAAATAAGGTAATGCCTCCCAAAGCTTGGCAGAATGACTGGTACATACCGAGTATTCAATAAAAGTTAGTACTCAGTGTTTGTTACCATCTTCATTTCACCTGCCTTTTGAAAGCTGTTGGCCCACTATAAACATCTGCAGGTGAAATAAGCCAGACAAAAAAGATCACACATTGTATGACTCCATTATGGTGAAGTGTTGGAAAAGGCAAATCTCTAAAGATAGAAAGTAGATCAGTGGTTGCCTATGGCTGGTTACAGGAGCAGGGCTTGGATGCAAATGGCAGGAGGGAACTTTTGGGGCTGATAGAAGCATTATAAAACTGGATTATGGCTTATGATTACACAACCCTCTCAATGTTGTACACTTAAAATAGGGGGTCAACTTCATAGTATTATCCCTCAATAAAACTACCTTTAAAAATCCTGCTCTCCCAGAAATGCAAAACACAGTAAGTAAATGTTGACACGATGATGATGATAGTATAGACAAATGATAAATGTTGACACGATGATGATGATAGTATAGACAAATGATATCAAAGTTAAGAGGGGAAAAATATTAAATGACTGTCAACACCTTGCCTGAAATGGACATACACATTTTTTATTAACTAATTTCACTCTTTGGGGTAATTAAATAGATCTTGGGAAAATAGATGCTATGTTTCTGCAAGAGGAAATAAAAATATTGGTAACTGAGAACAGAAATGTCCAAAATGTGTGCCTTGTGGCACTGAGGTACTTGAAAGTTTTAAATGGTGCCTGGGCGAATTTTTTCTTCTTCATTTTAATAATAATGAGGTTTTATTATTTAGAATGGACTAACGTAGATGCTTCTGCTTTATTAAGAAGATCAATTTAGAGAAAAATATTAAAATGTTATATATTAATATTATATACTATATGTTATAGTATCTGTTGTTATATTAAAACACATACAATGGTGAGAAGATTGGAGGCTGAGGCCCAGATGACTGGGTTTGGGCAACACTATGCAGTAGTCAGAAGGGACTGCTGACCGCTCACACGAGTGAGCAGTCCATCAAAGCCTAGACCAGCGTGCCTGTCTCCCACCCCACCAGGAACAAAATGTCCGAAATGCCCCTTCTGTCATACTTGTTGCGCATAACCACCCTAGACAAGCAAACAAGTGGCTGTACTACAGCTGTCATGGCAATGCTGGAGTGAGAGCTGTTCTGTTTTATGATGTCAGATAATTCTGATTCAGAAATGTCTGGCTTCCTTGGCTTACCCTGTGCTTCTGGTGGATCCATAAACCTTTACTAATTACTTCCATCCTGTGGAGTTTTTTTGTTTCTTGGGTTTTTTGTTTGTTTGTTTTTCTGTTTTTTCAGTGTAGCCTTTAGATATTGTCAATTCCAAAGAAACTGACTAAGCATTCACAGTGTGCAAGAGCTGCAAGAGGATTAGGATAACTACAGTACAAGGTAGGGTCAAGACCAGAAGAGAAATAGAGTTCTCCAGGATTCAGGGGAGAGAGACCTCGCTTTGTTGTGGTATCAGAGAAGCCTCAGGTGGGAGTCCACATTTAGATGGGCTTTGAGTGGTGGATGGGTAGTAGTTAGTGGCAAGGGAAGAGGCATTCCAGGGGAGTAAAACATCACCAGCAAGAACATTGCAGTGAAAGGCTTACAGCATGCTCATGGCTAGTGTAAACCAGTTTGACTAGAAGAAGGGCTGGAAAACAATGGCCCGTGGTCCAAATCCAGCCTGTCACCTTGGTTTTGTTTGTTTGTTTGTTTTTATTTTTACTTTACAGCTCATAAAATAAGAATGGTTTTTACATTGTTAAACTGTTACATTTTAAACGTTTATGTAAGTAGCTATGTAATACCCTTAATTTTTGCCTCTTGTTCCACAGTCTAAAATATTTACTAAATGGCCCTTAAGAAAGTTTGCTGACTTGGAGGCAAGTAATGACTGCAAAGAAGAGCATTGGGGAGTCTTGTGAAAGGCCTTCAAATGACAGAAACCCGAGTAGCTTAGGGAAAAAGTGGAAGTTATAAGCTTACAATTTTGGGAAATCTCAGGGTGAATCTAACCTCGAGCAAAATTGAATCCAGGAGCCCAAATTATTATTTTGCTTGGCTCTTCTTCCCTCTTTTGAAAAACAAAACAAAACAAAACTTCATTTGCAGACAGATGTTTGCCATGTTATAGGAAAAAAGGATCTCTGGTCACCCTCAGCCAATACATTTAGATTTTGCATCCATGAAGAAGAGCATTCATATATTAGACCCCATGGATGAACTGTGATCAGTTACCTGTCCATCACTGACCCACTGTGACCAGGAGGAAGGGGGTCCTCTCCCTGGCCAGCCTGGATCACATGCCTGCCAATGCGGTGACATCGGTGGGACACTGGACCCACCTGTATTGCTTGGAGTCTAGAAGAACTTCTCCAAATGAACCAGAAGAACAGGAGTTGGAAAACTGGTGGGCACGAGTAAATTGTAACTACATACATATCCCGCTCTACTAGGGCAAGCAATTTATTCTACATGCAGTAGGTATTGGTGAGCTTATGAGTGGGAAAATGCTATTTGTTGAACAACATTCAACAAGTAGTTATTAAACTATGTGCTTAGGAGGTTCATGTAGTTACGATGTGCAGTAGGATGGATTCAAGTGGTTAAAAGGTAAAGAAACCAGGCTAGCAATTCTTAGTGTAGTCAAGGTAGGAAGGCCTTGGTCTTCACCCTAGAAACAATGGAGAATCATTGAGTGAGTATTTTATGCAAAGACATGACATGATCAGATTTGCATTTTGAAATCATCACCACGAATGGGTCTTTTAGGTTAAGCAATCTGTATTGAAAAATCTTGTTGACATTGTAAATTGGCTTAGTCATTCATAGATTGTTCATAGTAAATTTGGATCTACCTCAGATCTGAAAAAAATAGAAATTTTAATTTTGTGAGATTAGAATTAATGGTACTTTGCTATGTCTGTTTTCATTGAGTTCTTAGCGGGTGTTTGGTTTTGGAGTACAAGAACCAGAGAATATATAAATCATTTTCCTTCAGTTTGTTTTTGTTCACAGATGTTAAAACTCTTTTTTTTCCACTGGAAAGGGTGACTTTGCTGGAAAATCATTTAAAGTTTTTTCCAGTCCAGTCAATAAGCTCCCCAGAACCAAAAGAACAAGGGGTGAAAATCACTGTGAAGCCCAGTGAGATAGCATTTCTTTGCTGCGGCCTGAGCCAGCCATTGTGGAAGGCAAGCATGGTAGTACGGAAAAAGTGGGGTTTGGGTATGGTCACACCAAAGGAGCAAGGCCAGGGATAGATGATACAAATGGAGTGGGGAAGACATTTGAGGAGGTTAAAATCGGATCAGAAACAATTTTCCACATGTTTAGACTAAAGAATAAACACTAGAATTTGAGAGAAGCCAGCTATTTGCTTACAGGGAGAAAAGTCCAATGGCCTTAGCATCAAAGTTCATGTCTCCTTATCTCTTTGCCTCATACGCCTTTCATGGTATCCGGACCAAACTTTGTGTGTTGTAGGAGTTTAATTTAATTGTCCTGGATATTATCTTTAGGAGAAGTGCTTTTTCTATTGCTGAGAGTAGTGAACATAGTGAAATATTTTAGGCTCCTTTTTCAAGGAATCCTCTTTCCCTAGGGTTACTGTTAGGCCACCCAAGTATCTTGGGCCACCACTTCTAATTTTAGATACTCCTTTGTTTTCATCAGTGGACATTTAGATTCTTATTAAATCCTTTTCCCTCCTTTTCCTCTCCCTAGTCCAAACAGGAAATACTCCCTGAAAGCAGACCGTATAGAAAGGGATGCCAGATGGCCAAGGACTTTCAGCTAGTGTTGTTAACTTGTCAGCAGACTCAGAATGCGACATCAGAGATGTCCTCCTCGACTTCCCCATGCGCGGGGGAAAGGAAAACACCATTGATTTACTGTAATAACTTTACCAATAAAAAAGGCTCTAGAGGAATCAACATAATTCCTCAGTGAGGACAGAAGGATGGGAAATTTAGTTCTTGCATATGGAAGGCACTCAGTAAATATTTGTTGATTGTATTTGACAGAAAAACAGTAAAAACAGTTGGGAACTGCCAACTGTGTCGTGCAACCTAAACCACAGATTAGTGCAACAAAGACAGAATTGTCATTTTGCCCCTATTAAAACATCCTTCCTTTAGAGAATGAACGTAGCTATTTGTATGATTAGGGAGAATATTTCTTCTATTAATATGTATTTTTTTTGGTTTTAAATGTAACATATTAATTGTAGAAAATATGGAAAATATTTTAAAAGCACAAAGAATAAAGATTACATTTACTCTCATCACCCAGAGAATGCTGTTAATACACTGTTATACTTACTGTCCCTAAGTGTTTCAAGGTAGGTTTGCACATATTTTTTATTATATAGAAAAGTATGTGAGATGTATTATACAACTTCACAAATTACTATTTAGCAACTGTCCCCCCCAGGTCAAAAATACAACCTACCCAGGACCCCAGAAGTACCCACATCTCTCACTTTCTCTTCCCTATCACAGGCCTCTCCTTTCCCACAGGGGTAACCACTAATCTGATGTTTATAGTAATCAATTCCTTGTTTTTATTTATACTTTTAGCTCTTCAGTACAGGTTCTTGTTATTTGCAATAGTAACAGTCCATGAAGTAACCACAGACACTGAATTAGTGAATATCATACCATTGCTCCTACAGGAAATACAGGTTAGGTTCCTACAAGCCTCTGGTTGCAACTTTTTTGTCAACCCATCAGTACATAACCTTGTTTTACATGGGTTTCTACTTAAAGACACCTTACTTAATATTACTATTGATTCATTAACATTAAACTCAGGACGAACAGTGCTATAAGTTATGCCCAAATGAAACTTACTAAGCACATGTTTTCTTTGTAAGGCATGTCACAGCCTTCTTGCACATAGGGACACTACAGAGCTGGAACAGAAGGCAGAGCATCCCTTTGCTTGACCTCAGCTGGGAATGTGCATGTTGGGTGACGCAGGGTGACTTAAGTTTTTCATCACTCTGTGTGTGTCCGCAAATGACTATGAAAGCACCTTGAGTATTGATTCTGGACTTACAAATAAATTTAACAAGTAGGTGAATTCATGACTGCAGAATCTGCAAATAATGATTGACTTGGTGCATTCCTAAAATGTAATATTTTGCTTTATTATTTTGAGTCTGGCTTCTTTTGCTCAACTGTTTTAAAAGTCATTCATGTAGCTGTAGTTCATTTATTTATTTTCACTGTAGCAGAATGCATAATTGCATTAATATACTAAAATTATTTCTCCATTCTACTTTTGCTCAACTTCTAGCTTGTTTCCAGTTTTTGTTTTTACAGATAAATTGCTCTACACATTCTCATATATGTCTTCTCATATATACACACTGTGCTCTAGGGCAGTGGTCCCCAACCTTTTTGGCACCAGGGACCAGTTTTATGGAAGACAGTTTTTCCACAGAATGGGGGGTGGGGGCAGGGGGACGGTTCAGGTGGTAATGTGAGCAATGGGGAGCAATGGGGAACAACAGATGAAGCTTCACTCTCACTCGTCAGCCACTCACCCCCTGCTGTGCAGCCCCGTTCCTAACAGGCCACGTGCAGTCCCGGGTTGGGGACCCCTGCTTTAGGGTATACATCTGGGAATGAACTGCGGGGTCATGGAGAATGATAACTTCATTTTCGCTAGATAATGCCAAAGTGTTTTCCAGAGTGGGTGGAGGAGTTTACACCCCTCCTCCAGCGGAGTATAAGAATTCCAGTTGTTGCATGTTTTGTAAACACTTGGTGTTTTCAGCATTTTGATATTAGCTATCTTAGTCGTTCTGGTAGGTGAGCAGGATCATCTCACTGTGGTTTTAATCTATGCTTCCTGCATTACAGAAAGGGTGAGCCCCCTTCTTCTGCATTTTCTCTTCTAAGTCCCTGCTCAAGTTTCTTACCCATTTCCCACTTGGTTGTCTACCTTTTTCTTACTGATCAGTAGGAGTTCTTTGTATAGTCTTATATGTGCCCTTATGTATTTATATGTTGTAGGCTGTCTTTTTACTCTCTTTTAAGGTTGTCTTCTGATACATAAAATTTCTTATTTTAATGTAGTTGCGTATATCAGTATTTTCCTTTATGCTTAGTGCTTTTTATGCCCTGTTGGATAAATCCCAACCCCAAGTTCTCAGAGGCATTCCCTCATTTATTGTTCGCCTTTGGCAATTAGATCTGTAATCCACCAGGAAATCATTTGTTAGGTATGATATGAGGTAGAGGTTGTGTCACTTTTTCCATATAGATATCCAGTTATCCTAGCGCCATTTATAGAAGAGTGCTTTCCACTATTATTATAAAATAATATAGGCTCATGATTTTAAAACTCAAACAATATAAACAAATGTAAAATATAAAGTGAATATCCAGTCTGTGCCTGTGTACCCAGTCCCCATTCTCAATCCCCTGAGGCAGTTACAGTTTCTTGCTTGTAGATTTTAAGAATAGTTTAAACACACCCAGCATTAGATGGTGGCTTTAGAGCAAACCTAAGTTATGCCTCAGGATAGTAGATGATTGAATCTAGTGGCACTATTGCTTTTCTGTTTAAGTTACAGTGAATACATTTGTTTTTGCAATATCTTCATTATATAGAGAATGACAGTTATGCTGCACTCGGTATAGTAAGGAGATGCTGGGATTTCTCGGCAACCATTCCGATCTTTTGAAATAGCAACTGTCACCGTATAAACCCTTCGAAGTGCTCCCAAAACACTTTCTCATTTCCTTAAAAATAACTTCAAAAATTGTGAGGTTATTTAGTTGAAAGAAAGTAAATACATTTTATTTTAAGAACCAGTTCTGATGTAGCTGAAATGTGATTTTAAAAAAGATTGAGGGGCTATCCTCAGGTTTAATTAAGAGGAAAGAATACTCCCCTCGATTAGTATTGTGCAGTGCAGAGCACAATAGAGGCATCTGTTCCATTTACCCTGCTGGTCCTTTCTTTCCCTTGAGGGTTTTTCCCCTGCAGTGAGCACTTGAACTGAGACCATTGTCCAGGCATCTTTACTTCCAATCCAGAGTTGTTCCCTTTACCTTGTATTTCTTTGTTATTCTGCATGAGAAGGTTCAAATTATTGACTTGGAGGAACCTTAAGGATAACAGATTCTCTATTCTAAGATTTTGGATTTTATTTAATTGCAGAATTATATGCCTTTTCCAACATACTCCATCTGAGTTTGAAACTTATTTGGAACTTAAACTTCAGAAATTTTTTTAAAAGCTGGAAAAACAGAACCACTGCCCTGTAGACTTGTCAAGCTATTTTAAAAGCAAATTATTTAAAAACTATTTTAAAAGCAATTGCATATAATTGTGAAGGCCTTAAGGGGATTTCACCAGCTAGTCTCATAAAAATAAGAATCAGGACTCTGTTATTGTCTGAATAAAAATGTGTATTAAATTATATTAGATGTGGGGAAAGAATCTGTAAATACTGTGCATACTTGTAAGAGTCAGAAAAGAATACAGAGCAATGCAACTTGGGGGCATGTGGACTTTTCCTCTTGTAAAGTTGTGAAGCACATACTGAAAATTCAGGACATAGGATTTCTGTGTTGTAAAAGCTTCAGCAGACACGTAAAGAATATGTTCAAATTTTCAACAAGTAGAAATTGGGTTTTGTGTCATTTACTCTGATTCACCACTATCCAGCTTACCAGTACTCCTTTTGACCCTGTTTTCCCAAGTGGAGTTTGATTTTCCCTCTCTTTTTATGGCACTTTAACTGAAGACATAAAGGGATATTTTCCAAGGAAGAAAAAGTCACTAATTCAGGACTAGATAAGATGAGACTTTACAGGTTTTCATGGAATTTTCTATCCTCTCTCATTTTAGGGAGAGAGAAAAAAATACAGGCAGTCCCCTTTGAACTTAATAGCACCATCCCTGCTCTAGGCCTAATGGGGAAAGGGGACTCTGAGGGAGTGAGCATTCAGGTCAAGCCTGAGATCCATGACTGGGAACCCAGCCTGTAGGTCTCAGACCACTGCCTGGCAGAGAGATGTTGATGCCAGTTTTGTGACCTCTCCACAGTACGCAGCTGGCGAGACACTCTTTGGCTCCCCATGTGTACCTCATTCCTCCTACCTAGCCCTGTCTTTGAGAGTCCTAGACTAAGCCAACCACCCACCACTCCCCATTTCTCTTGGATCAGCCACGCCACATGGCCAGGGGTTCAGCACCCCACAGACTGCGGTTGTCTGTCTCTCTATCCATCTGCCTGTCTCCTTCCCCACACTACCTTCTTGGCAGAATGCCCTTTAGAAAATTAAACATTGCTTGCAGATGGAAACAACACGGGAGAGGAGTTGTATTTGTTTTTACCGTTGGAAATGCTAGGAAAGAGAAGAGTCCAAGGTAACCTTTGTGGACTGGGGGAAGAAAGTCCATCTGATTTTTTTAATTGCTCATTCTCTGTGCTGGTGGGGCCGTGGTGAGAGGGAAGGGGCAGCCCCCATACGCTGTTGGTGGGAATACAATTCAGTCGAACCTTTCTGCAAGGCTATTTGCTAGGATGTATCAGGACCCTTAAAAAAGGCTCCTAGCCTCTGACCCACTAATTTGACTTCCAGGAATTTATGCTAAGGAAACATTTGGAGACACAGGCAGCGATCCTCTACAAGAATGTGAGTTGCAGTACTATGGCCGAAGAGGGATAATCTGAATGTACACAATAAGAGAAGGGGCACATAAATCAGGGTATACCATACACTAGAATATCCTGTAGGTCTGAGAATACTCTGGGGTTTGTAGAGAGGTCTTCAGGGGGTCATCTGCCAAGATTGTACTTTAAAAATTATTTTCTCTGAGCTAATGTCAGTTGTTTGTTATTCTTAGCCTCATTAGTGGGAAAAGAGTTTTATGATTTTTAAAATATATCAAAGGCTACTTAATGACATCAGAAAATACTTAAATGAGAAAAATACGCTACTATGTATGTAGTATTATCTGCAACACCACCCCACCCAAGACAAGTGAAGAAATTTGGCAAGCTGTTAACAGTGATTATCAGCAGTATAAATTATGTATGATTTTACTGCTTTTCTTGTGATACTTTCCAGTTTCCTACACAGCCATCTGTAATTTTGCATATCAGAGTTAAAGAAGATCAGCTTTCTGATTAATGGTCTGCCGAGTGCTTATCTTCTACCAGCTCAGGTTTTTCACTCCCATGGTGTGGAGCCATGAGAGGGTCTGCCACATCCGTAATCAGATTGGGAGCCTGCTGGGACAGCCCTGTCCACGGCGTGGTAGTCATGCCCTGGCTGGTACACCAGATGCCCCATCAGTCAAGTGAGTCACCACAGAAGGGTGTCAAACTGACAATATTGCCACACACTGTACTTGCACACTCAGCCACATCCCAGCATGCTGCCAGGCCTTTGAGCCTTATCTTCCCAAACCATTATTTCTTCCCTGTCCAGTGAATGTCAAAGGGACTGACTGGGGCTGTGTGACTCCTTTTGAGGACACCATGGACTAGAAAACTAAAGCCGATGCAAGCCTTCCACTTGAACCCAAACCAGACCAGCAAATGTTCCTTAAAGTTTAAGCTGCTGTTGCTATAGTTGGGCCTTGATGTGGGGGGCCTGGCAGGACCCCAAGAATATTTAGGGTGAAAAATGTGCTGAGGCATTCAGCTGGACTCTGAGGTTGTAGAGAAGCCTTCGGGGATCATCTGCTAAGATTGTAGTTATAAAATTATTTTCTCCTATCCTAACACCAATCATTTGTTATCTTTGTCCTCATTAATGGGAAGAGAGTTTGAGAATTCGGTATTGGAGGTTTCAGAGCCAATACCAAAGCTGGCCATTTTTAGTTTGTTTCGTCTTGGATTTTTTTTACGAGTGCTGTTGTCACTTTAAGTAACCTATAGCCGGACACTTCTGTGGTCAGGGTATAAGATTATACAAATAGTCTTGGGCCATTATCATCATCCCTGTGCATCTTATTTTCCACCTGTGTGTTCTCTAAGTTGCATCAAAACTGATACATAATGTGCTCTCTGTTTCTTTGAGGAACGTTTATATGTTTACAGTCATTCTGTTGCTACAGGCATCAGTCATTGTGGTGTATAACAGTGTTCAGTAGTATTGTTGACATTGAGTTTTGTTGATGTACCTCTGGAGCACAAATTAACAAAGAGTATAATTCCAATCAGTAGTTTAAAAAATCATAGAAGTACTATGGAGTATTCATTTTACTGTTACACTGAACATAGTGGTAATAAGTTTTAGATTGTGGTTATTTTATAGCAAATAAATGTTATTGCTATGACCAAAACACAAGCAAACAAATGAAATTCTATTAGTTCTTAAAAATCACAGTTAATACTATGGCAATGGACATGGAGATTGAAGAGTAACTTCTTATAATTGTTATGAATGTCCTGCATTCCACCTGCACCCCCAGATAATTTCAGCCATGTACTAAGTGACCAAGAACCACTTAGATATCCAGGGATGTGAAAAAACATTCAGAACCCACATTGTGTTCATAGAATATGTTTCCAACTATGCCTTTAGCCAAAGGCATGATTCTTGGTACACTTGAGGTAGGAAGCTGGAGGTGTTTCCTACTTATAAAAGCCACTAAAGGGCTTCCCTGGTGGCGCAGTGGTTGAGAATCCGCCTGCCGATGCAGGAGACACGGGTTCGTGCCCTGGTCCGGGAAGATCCCACATGCCGCGGAGCAACTAAGCCCGTGAGCCATGGCCGCTGAGCCTGTGCGTCCGGAGCCTGTGCTCCGCAACGGGAGAGGCCACAACAGTGAGAGGCCCGCATACCGCAAAAAGAAAAAAAAAAAAAAGCCACTAAAAAGAAAACTCAAAAAAAAAAAGGTCTTAAGGACTTTTAAATTGTCCGGTGTTGGCCACTGACCAAAGGAACAGATTAGTTCAGGCCTCTGGAGGCTGGGCTGCAGTCGGAATAGCCAGGCCTTGCCCACTGGGTCACTATCTAGGGGGGCAGTTGTGGGGAGGGGACTGAGAAAGCGAGGCCCTTCTTACCAGCTGCAGTTATGGATTAACTGAGGACTGACTGCCCAGTAGAAATAAGGCAGCACTTCCTTCTGGGACCCAAGACAGAATCAAGTGTGGGAGCAGGTATTAAACTAATCATAGGGTAACTGATCCCTTAGCTGATGAAGCTTACTTACTGTCTTATATTACAGTTGTTTTTTTAATCTGTCCCATCTTGTCAAATACACTGTAAACTCTTCAAGTCAGGGACCTTGGTAAATGCTAAGTTGAATCCCACTCACTGTCTTGATCACACAATGTGTTCAATAAGTAGTTATTGCTGGAATAATTGAGAAGAAGAGAAAAAAGCCATACTCTTTGAATTCTGTCTCTTCTGTTATATGAATTCCATCTGCTATATGAATCTACCACACACAAGACTGGAGGCAGAATTGGGGATTTTGTTGGAATTTACAATGTGTTGAGTCTTGCTGGGCCTGTCTGTTGCTGCATTCCCGTCTTCCCTTGCAAATGTGGTAGGCATCTAAAGGAAACTCATAAATCAGTGGTTAAGGTTTCTAGTGCTCTGGCTGGGTCTGTGAAGAAGCTTGGTACAGCCTAGAGAATCAGAGCAAGTCCTGCTACCCCAGAGGTGGTACACTGTGGCGGTAACAGCCCTGGGCTTGGAGCCCAGGGGATTGGGGTCTGAACCTCGGCCCTGACACTTACAGCCTGGATGTCTTCAAGCAAGCCTCAAATTGGCCGAAGTTCCCACATCTATGAAATGGGAATTATAATAGTGCCTCTTGGCTAGATGGCTGGGTTAGATGAGATTCATTAATGTACTCAGTATTTTTTGAAATCCTACTGGGCACTATTTTAGGCATTGGAGATACAGCAGTAAACAAAACGAACAAAAATCCCTGCTCGTGAAATTTATTTTCTAGAAATATAATGCATATAGTGACATTTAGTAAATGTTTCATTCAATTAGTCCGAGGTTATCTGATGAACTCACACAATGGGTTTTTACTGTATATTTCCATAGGAATTTATGTTATAGCTGTAGATAATTAAGGCCATTATTGAGTCTCTCATCTGAATTGAAGATGTCTCATTCAGTAGGACATTTATGTGTTCTTGCTAAATCCCAGTATGTTTAGAAAGTCTGTTCCCCTGGAACTGGATTGCTGTCATTTTCACCTCTGTACAGTGCTTGGGCCACATAATCCAACCACCGGCTGCGGCTCAGGGCTGCAGGTGGTGTTGTGGCTGGGCTGGGTGGTTTCTGAGTTGTTTTCTCAGTCATTGGTGTTTGTTTGCACTATCTGTGACTGAATGCAATTTTACAGAGTTACTAAGATGTTTATTTGTGTAATTTGTGGAAATAAGTCAAAGGGCTAGCGTGACTAGTTAAAATCCACAAACCATATTTTAGTGAGTAATTTCAACCTGTCCTCTCCAAACTTTTGATCAGCCACCCATCAAAGAACAAAATGACAAATTTAAGCTTTCAGTTCCTCATTTTTTCATTGCCTTCCATCTGGGACTTTTTCTTTGAGCGTCAAAATGCCCAAAATCCATGAAAAAAGAAAGAATAAGCCTGGAAAGCAGACCTCAGAGGGACAACTATGCCCTGCCCATAGCTGTATGCCCTCTCCTGAGAGGTGCATGTCCAGCCCTGTCCTCCATCCGCTATCACTTCTCTAATGCAGTCCTTCTCTGGGTCTCCAATGGCACACGGCCCACCCATTTCGTTAAAAATGTAAACAGGAAATTGTTTTCTGGCCGAATGGCCTGTGTGGCCCAGAAGAATGGTCATTTTTGCTGAGACACGACTTTAAAAACACTCACACGGTGGAAGCTGAAGGCTGGTTATGAGCTAGCCCTGCCCCAGATGGAGGTCGGTGATAGGGTGTGGGTGTGGGAACCCATGGACATGGGTTCAGGGCATTTTTTACCCATGGCCAAAGGCACAATGGACACAATTGAGGAAGCTCCTACCACGTAGAAAGCAGTTGTTCTGCAGGGTGAAGAGACATGTTAACACTCCGAGGAGTTCCAGAGCAGGCATTACTTGGAAGACACGGAGTTTGGTCTGGAGAGATGTGACTTGGCACTGAGGACAGTTTCAGTGCCCCTCCAGTCTCCAGCTCCCTGTCATTTGGCCTCCCCTGAACCTCCTGTGCTCCCGTTGTGGTTTCCCCGTGTGCTGACGAGTTTTCTGGTGGTTATGTCTTGCAGCCCCCCGAATCCAAGCCCAACTTCACCCCTCTCGCCATCTTGGCCCATGTTTTCGGCGCCATCCAGCCCTATGCCCACCTCATCCACGTCCAGCGACTCATCCCCCATCAGGTCTGTTGCAGGGTTTGTTTGCTTTTCTGTTGCTGCTGTTGTTCTCTCATTGGCTTGGTCCTCTCTTCATGCAGTGTTCAGCCTTCTCGTCAACTTTGTTCCCTGCCATCCAAACCTGCACTTGCTTTTTGACAGGCCAGAAGAAGCAGTTCATGAAGACTCCAGGTAAAGTCACGGATGATGACCAATCCAAAGCTGATCAGGGGTTCCAGCCTCAGAGACCAAAGCTGGGAGGGACTATTTGCATGAACCAGCATGGCATTTTCCACACCCTTCTGAGCCCTTCCTCTGGTTACTGAATTTATCCGTGATGCCTAGAGTTTGGGACAAGAGTGACTTTTTTTTCTTTCTTTTTTTTTCTTTTTTTTTTTTTTTTTGCGGTAGGCGGGCCTCTCACTGTTGTGGCCTCTCCCGTTGCAGAGCACAGGCTCTGGACGCACAGGCTCAGCAGCCATGGCTCACGGGCCCAGCCGCTCCGCGGCATGTGGGATCTTCCCGGACCAGGGCACGAACCCGCGTCCCCTGAATCAGCAGGCGGACTCTCAACCGCTGCGTCACCAGGGAAGCCCGAGAGTGCCTCTTGAATGGGCTCCTTCCTGTTTGGATCACTCTCTGAACCATGGGGCTCTCTGTTCTTTAGCATAAGATAATATCAAAGGGAGCGGTGCTGAGACACGTACAGGCCTTTTCTTCCCTCATTTTTATCAGATAGCATCAGGCAACATTTATTTGTGGGGTTCGGCTTTCAGCCTTGTGTACTGACACCTAGTTGATGAGACCCAGACCAGTTGGGAGAGAGATGAATATAACACAGAATAAAGGCTTGGGATATGAAGCAGTTTCTCTTTAAATTGTTCGTGGCTGCCTCCTCACCTCCCATGTAGTCCTAGGAATGCTCGGTGCTCCCAGCCTGCATCTGTCTCCACGTGTCGTGAACCCTTAGCTCTCACGGGAACAGGCGACACCTCATTCTGAGGGTTGACCTAGTTCCTCCCCCCAGGGGCCAAGCTATAGTTTTTAGCTGCTTTGATGACACTTAATTCTTCACATTTGAGTTTTTTGGAGAAAAGAAGCTGTTTAAATCCAGGAAAAAGAATCCCTCTGCTATGTAGGTCCTGAGCATGTATGTCTCTCGAACTTAATCTCTGCTTTCAGACAACCAAAACGCAGAGCCCAGTTGAAGCATCATAAGTATTTTGGGCCTTGGCAGTATTTTTTCATCCATCATTTCTCATAGCTGGTTTTTTCCTAAGGGGTGGAACCAGCATAGGGGCTTAAATAATTTATAAAGCTGAGTCTCACTTTTAAAAAAAGAAACCCCATGCTATTTATACATACATACATATATATGTATATATACACACACACATATGTATGTGTATTTTATATATATATATATATATATATATATATATATATATATATATATACAAAAAGTTAATTCTCCTCCAGGCACTTCCATATCTATCATTTCATTCTATCTTTGTGTGAGAATGAGAAGAAATGGCCTGAACCCTATTACAGAGAAAGAAAACTAAGGCCCAGAGAAGTGACTTGTGCATGGTCACATGACTCATGAGATCTGATCCAGAATTCAGGACTTCTTGCCCTCAACCAGCACTCTTTCCTCCAAACACATGGGTGGCCCCAAATTTAAGTTTCCATGTTTCCCGGCCCCAGAGCCTGGCCTGCTCCTCTAGGTTTTCTGTCTAGCTTTTCCCTTGAAGATGGAAGACAGCTTTTCACTATATTCTTTTATCGTCACCCTGGGAATAAGGTAAAAATTCCGATTATACTTTTTCTGACACTCAAGTTATTTCCTAATTATTTCTTAGGTATATTCTAGGCACGTTGGGAGATGTTAACTTTCTAGGACACCAGATATGGTTTGCGTTGTTCTGGTTAGATCATTGATTGCCCCATGAGTCCTGAACCAGAGCCAAAATGTAGCCCCTTCAATTTGTTCAAAAGGAAATGAAATCTTCAGAATATTGGCCCTTGGACAGAATGGGTTGGGGGACTCAGGACAGTAGAATCATTTAGCTAAAAAACTGAAGTGTACTCTGCTTTGACGGTATTCACTTTTTTTATATCTCTAAGCTTTGGGGCCCTATTGCCTCTCCAGTATCTTCACCTCCCCACTCCCATCTTCCAGGATATTTCCAGGTTTTACTTCTTTAGCTACACCTTTCCCAGAGTATTGATATTTCCAGATTGTCAGTGGACAGTGGCAATAGAATCTGCTCACCCCATGTGTTTGGGTTCATGGTTACACAGTACTGTTCACTCTGGCCATCATTATAATGGCACCATTTGGATGATGCTGTTCTACAACCCTGTAGGAAGCTGCCTTTTTGAAATAGCCAACTGCAAACCCTACTCTGCCTTGCCTATCACTGAGCTGACCATGTGTGCCAAGCTGAGCACAGATGGGGACACAGCTGGGGAGCTAGCCAACAGAGAGGGCAAAAATCCCCTAATTGCTGTTGCAGTATGCAGCCAAGAGGTGGGGGCATACACCCATTATTCAGGTCCAACGAAACGTTCCCCCAAATCCACTTCCAGAACATGAAGCTTCAGATTTCCTTCCCTGGCCAGAGCTTTTAAAAATAAAAACTTAATTAGACCTAATTAATGGGCCCATGAACTTCTATATAACATCTCCTCTGGAAGTGGCTTGGTCTCCCCTCTCCAAAGCATTGTTAGTGCTTGTTAGTTCAAGCTCAGGAATGGAGATGCCTTTAGCAGCACAGCAGAGAAAGGGGACTGGAGGAGCAGTTCCCTTTCCTTTCACTTGTACCCCTAGAAAAGCTCCCAGCCCCGAACTCATAACTTGGATTCACACAGGGGCTCCTGGAAATTATGCCTAAATGATCAAGCCGTTGCATCCTGCCAGTCTAGCTGAGCCCAACTCCTGTACAGTGCAGAGTGGGTTGTCATTTTGCAGGGTTTGCAAGGGCAATTGAGGGAAACTCCTCTGAGTGCTTTTCCTGGCCCTGTGCCATGCTCAGAGGCGCAAATTAACAATGAACAAGCAGAAGGTTCCAAGCTTGTTCGTGCCCTTGAAGGCCCTGCTGAGGTCTGAAGGGCGCTGTCACAGAAGAGTCACAGGCACCTCAGGCTCTCTGTGTGCAGTGTGGAGATGCTTTGCAGAGAATAGGGAGCTAGGGAGCCCAAGAACCAAAGATGCTTAGGGGGGATTTTTTTTTTATTTCCTTAATCAGAGCCAAAGCCTACAAACAAAACCTCTGTGCCAGCAGGATCTGTTTTGGTAGAAACCCTACCTAACACAAACTACTCAGGGCTCTTGACAGGGAGAGAGTATGGCATGGGACACAGGACTCGTGCTGACAAACTTCTACAAAGAGAAGACTTTCCCGAGTAGGGCTGCCAGATTTAGCAAATAAAATGAAAATACAGAATATCCAGTTACATTTGAATTGTAAACAACAAATGATTGTTTTTTAAGTGTAAGTATATCCCATGCAATATTTGGGACATACTCTTACTAAAATAGTATTCCTCATTGATCTGAAGTTCAAATCTAACTAGATGCCTTGTATCCTATCGGGCAACCCTAGTCCTGGGGAGCAGGAATAGCTCCTTTTAAAAGCACCCCTCTATCATCCCTCCCATTCTTGCACACATCCCAAGGGGGCAGGAGGAAGTCTCGGAGGAAAAGACCTTCTTGTAGACTGTCTGTCACCTCTGAATTTGAGAGAAAAACAAGGAAAAAAAGAAAAGAAAAGCTCTTTCCTGACCTTTGTTTTCATTTTAAATGTACTGTTTTATTGAATGTTTTCATTCTCAACTTCCTAAAACCGGATATTAGTGGAAAATTACTCCTCTTGAATGATAATTTTGGGCACTTGAGCCATTCCCGCTGCTTACTTCCTGCCAGATACCCCAGTTGGTTTCCCTGGCTTGTCCCTGTTTTGTCCCATTCCCTTTATTTGAGGAAGTTAATGAGTAACCTCTGTGAAAACCCAGCCAGAGGAGCCTTGCCTCAGATGATTTTCACCTCACCTTTTATCTCCCTGTCCCTGGTCCCTGTGCTGTCTCCCCATCCTCAAGGGACAATGACCCTGGCTCATGGCTACTGGATTCTCCTTCCACCTTCCATGTCATCACAGGCTCCACTTGCCTGCCCGTACGGAGTTTTGGCTGTTTTAACACGTTTCACAGCCAGATGACTCCTCCTCTCTGTTCCCTACTCCCTCCAAAAACAAAAACAAAATTTTAGCAGCACATTGGCTGTTTGGCCCTTGCTGGCTAACACACAGACTTGGTTGACTTAGATCACAGAATGTGCCCCTTGTCCTGAACTTGATTGTGACATTAATGATAATCACACAGGAGGAGCTGGTTTCTAGTTGGAGCTGTTAACGTTCTAAAGGCTCTTTTTCCCTTCACTACCAGCGAACCCACTTTCGTGTTCTCCCACTTTCCCAGTTATCATTTCCTGGCTACTAGAAGACCAGAGAGAACACCAGTAAACTGTACCCTGGCAACAAATTCTGGATAACCATTTATCTGTACCACAGACCCTTTAAGTCATCTTTCCTTCAGTTTTCATGGAACCAAGACTAAAAGTTTTCGATTTCTGACCCTGGTATAGCTTTCCAAACATCCATGGCTCCTCTTTCCCAGAGGGAGGCTGGACTTGGCCACTCCAAGAGCAACAGTTTATAAGGATCCGTAGTGCCCTGCCCCTTCTGATTCTCTCTGGATTTACCTGAGACCAACCATGCCTCAGCTAAAACTCATTCAGCCGCTAGGAATAAATGCGCCATGAAGGTTTAGCATCCCTGGGTCCTTAAGGCTCTCTCCAGGAGCCAAATAAAGATAAAACAAATAATATATATCCCTTGAATAACTGTCTAACCCAGAGGACCTACTTGCTCTTTTGTTACTCTGCCCTAGAGCCCCTAAATATGCTGGCTTTGAGGGAGAGAGAGATTACTTTCAGCAAATAAAGAGCCAACTTTTGACTGCTAAATGTCATTTTTCTTGTGACCCTTGAGAAGTCCATAGCTCATTTGGGACTGGTTGGATATCAAAGCAAAAATTGATTTACCAGTACTTGCGACTTGCACTCTAGAATGTGGGTTAGCAATCTGCAGCCATTAGGTCAAATCCACACTGCCCCCTGTGTTTTGTAAGTAAAGTTTTGATGGAACGCAGCCACACTCATTCATTTACATGTTGCCTGTGGCTGCTTTCGTGCTACAATGCAGAGTTGAGTAAATGCAACAGAGACCATGCGGCCCATGAAGCCTAAAATATTTACTGTGTGGCCCTTTACACAAGGCGTTTGCCAACCCCTGCTCTGGAAGGATGGTTCTCAGCCCTGGTAGCTCATGAGAGTCACTTGGAGAGAGCTTTATAAAAATACCGATATCTGCAAGTCAGGGTGGAACCCAGACATCTGCGTTTTTTAGTGATTCTGATTCGCAGTGAGAGTGGCTGTCAGCACTCCTGGGATGAGAAAGGCACAAAAAAATTGCATCATGCCCCCTCTCCCTTCTTCCTCCCCACACGAGTGCACACGTGTGCTCATACACACACGTGTGTAACTGCTCACACCCACACCTTGTCTGCTCCCTGCCCTACCCTGGGGGTCCAGGAGTTGCAGCTCTGGAATCCTGCTCCACCAGCCCAATGAGAAATAAGTAACATGTGGGAGAGCCAACGTCAGCCCAGGGCCTGGAGCTGAAACCTGGCTTTGCTAGAATTTCTCCTTTTGACTCACTGAGCATTGGCCACTTTCATCAGGGTCTGCTGTGAGTGTTCTCCAGAGCAAGTTAGGGGTTCTTTCCTGCCTCCACTGCCCCCCCACCCTAGCTAGTCCTGCTCCAGAAATGGAGTCCAGCCTGCCCTCCCACTGTTCAGCTCTTACAAGTCAGGTTTAAACTTGGCACAAGGTGAGCCCACGGGAAGTGTGGTTTTTCCAGGCTTATGGCTGTTCTCTGCATATTTCTCGTTTCTGCTCTGGTGACCTTTGCAACTTTTCCACCTCGTGTTTTGCCATCTGACTGCCTTGTCAGGCTCTTCCCGTGAGAGAAGGCTCGGTGGCTTGCAGGGAAGGGGGAGGAAGAGAGATTAAATATCTTTCAGAGGGTTTTTTAAAAATGCTAAATAAACTGCTTTCCCCCAGCACACCGTTCCGGAAGGCAAAAGCCTTATATGCCTGCAAAGCGGAACACGACTCAGAGCTGTCATTCACGGCAGGGACGGTCTTCGATAATGGTGAGTTTCTCAAAAAAAATCACTGGAGTTGTCAAAGTTCCTTTCTACCTAAGGAAAATCTCAGCAGAACAGGTAAGACTAAAAAGGAGCATGGGGTGGCGTGTCTTTTCCCAAAATAGCAGAGTGGCGGCAGAGCTTGAGGAGCCACTATCGGAAGAGGACGAGTGGAATCACCTCCTCACTGTGACAGAGCCAGTATCATCGAGGTGTTGTGGGTATTAAATGGGATGGTACCTGCACAGGCTTTGAGCATCTGGGGGCTGGACGGAGGGAGGAGACGAAGGAGTGGAGAATGGGGATCCTGCAAGTGGTCAGAAGCTCAGGGAGGAGGCTAAAGCCGCAGGGTCTATATGCCCATCCTTGGGTTCAGTGGGATTCACTGTCCATGGCAGGAGAGGCCTGTTTCTGAGACAGTGAGTGGGGCATTGGGTGAGCTCTGGGCAGATAAGCTGCGCTGCATTCCTGCTCATCCTCCTCCAGCTGCCAGGAGCTGGTAGATGACCCCACTGTGAAACCAGCCCTGCCAAGCACCAGCTGGCCTGCACAGGCATCCTGATGGGAAAATGGATTCGGAGCACTTGCCGCATGGGCCTGGGACTTGCTTGATGCACCATTTCCTTGTTTCATTTGTTTGTTTTCCTCCCTAAAAAAAAAAAAAGGGAATATTTTTCAAAATGCAAATTGATGAAATTGTTGTTATAATTTGTCATAACTTATTATCTGCCTACAAGAAAAATCAGGATTCTGGGGAAAGGCCCAAGTTTCTGTTACAGTTGAGATTTCCTCCAGATGTAGTTCTCCTTTGGGGTTAATCCTTCTGATCCCCGGGTGAGAGGGTCTGTTTGTTTTGCTCAAAGGAGGAAGCAAAAACCAGCTGTCTGGTTTCAGGAACTGGACATTTTCTGGGCCTCCCTTCTTGACCTCAGGTGGGGTGGGGCAGGGTTCCCTGGCAGGGGTGAGTGCTCACTACCCAGTGTTCCTTTCCCATCATGGCTGCACGGTCCCACCCAGGTCGGGACCATGCCTCCTACCACCCGCCTGAGACCCAGAAATGCAGGGCAGCCAAGGCTCCCATGTAGCACCGGAGAGCCTGAACTCTAGATTCAGGCCACCGTAGCGCAGGCCCTGGCTTGACCACTTGATCCTGTGTGACCTCAAGCAGTGACTTAACCTCTCTGTTCCTCAGTCCTCTCCTCTGTCATAGAAAGATACCAGACGGTTTTGAGAGAAAATTGAGGTAGTTTGCATCACATGTTTTAAAATAGTACTCAACACATATTAAGCTTTCAGTATGTTGTTATTGTTACGATGATGATCATCATTTCGTTACATCCATCTCAGAAAAAGACCCTGATGCTCTGATCGTTCACAATGACAGTTTTTCCTTTTTAGCTGCTAAAGCCCAGCTGGGCAGTAGGTACTACACCTAGACACCCTGGGTCCTGGTTATTTGTAAGGGCCCTGAGGTCCCAGCCAGAGCAGAGATGGGCTCCTGGGGAACAGCCTTGACTGCATCCATATGCAAAGGGATTGCCCCCCTGTGTGGCCAGCCCCTGCATTCAGCATGGCAGAGATAGTAATCAGGTGTGGGTAGACTGAATGGGAAAGAGGTCACAGAGCACCTGGGGGATTCCTAGGTCACACTCGGCAGACCTTGATCTTCTGAGTCAGCAGGGCTGGGGATGAGCCTACAACTGCATGTGGCCTTCTGGGCCTGCATCCTCACTTAGAGTTCTCAAAGCCTCTAAAGCACTGTTCTTAAACCTTTGTTCCATTAACTTTCATTTGGGTCCTTTAAAAATCAAAGCATACGAACAGCCAGCCCCGTTGTCTCTCCTGTCAGCAGCTAGAGCTTTTAGGTCCTGGCACACCTGTAGGAGTGAGTCCCCTGAAGGCTGTCCAAGGCCATGTCCTTGGAGAGTGTCCCCTGAACAGGCCCATGTAGGGGAGTCACAGCCCAGCCATAACATGACACAGTTTGCACGGCAGACGAATCAGAGTGGGTGCATGCACCGGCTCTGTGTCCTATGCTGTCGACAGGGGAGAGCCTTCTGCCTACCAGTGAGCGAGATTTGAGAGATGCCTACATCTACAGGTGAGTCCAGAGCTTAAAGGTCTGTCCTCTAAACCACAGTCCACTATTCCCATGGGCAAGGGACTGCCGTGTTCCTATCAGCTCTTCACTCTGACATCACAAAGGACCCCTGATCCTGGGGGAGGAGTTGGTTTAAGCTCTCAAAAGTTCTGTATGTGTGTGTGTGTGCTTGTTTGGGACTCCTCTTCCTGAGTGCAGCCTTCTTCCATTTTTTAAAGAGCTTTATTGAGGTAGCCACATACCATACAAGTTACCCATTTAAAATGTACAGTTCAGTGGGTTTTAGTATATTTAAAGTTGTGCAACCATCATCACTATCTAATTCCACAAGATCTTCATCACCCCCAAAGAAATCCTGTTCCCTTTAGCAGTCATGCCCCATTTATCCCAACCCTACTCCATGCCACCTAGGCAACCACTAGTCTACTTTCTGTCACTGTAAATTTGCCTGCTCTGGATGTTTCATGTGAGTGGAATTATACAGTACATGGTCTTTGTAACTGACTTATTTTGCTTTGCACTATATTCACTGTCGTCCATGTTGTAGTAGGCCTCAGAACCTCATTCCTTTTTATTGATGAGTAATATTCCATTGTATGGATATACCACGTTTTGTCTATCCATTCATCGATTGATGAACATATTGATTGTTTCCACTTTTGGCTGTTATAAGTAATGCTGCTATAGACACATGCATACAAGTTTTTGTGGGGACATAGGTTTTCCGTTCTCTTGGTGATACACCAAGGCATGGGCTTGCTGGGTCATATGGTAACTCTAGGTTTAACTGTTGGAGGAACTGCCCAACTGATTTCTAGAGGGGTGGCACCATTTGGCATTCCCACCTTCTTCAGTTTTTAAGTCTCCTTTTTGAAGTAGTTTAACTAGCTAACCAAAAAAAGAAATTAAAAGACACTTGATTTTTAACTGCCAAGTCCTTTCCTTCACAGTAGGTTCTGTTACTACTCCTGCCCCTCCACTCAGTAATTGTCATAAATCCTACAAGGACAGATGAGAGCAGGAGAGAGTCAGAGGCCTTATCCCGCCTTCCCGTGGTCTCCAGGGGCAGCGTTCATTGACACTAGTTTCTTTTTAACTAGCAATGCCAGTGACCTTTCCAATTCCCTGAAGAGCAAAAGGCCAAATTAAGCCCCAAAGACAACACCTCACAGTGTTGACTGAGCTGCAGTCGAAGAAGGATCTGACAAAATGTCGATCCAGATTTTAGACTGGTTGGGTGGTAATACTTTATGATGTCCAATTTTTAGAAAATGCTACCACGACCCTACTTTCCCCAACCCTTCACCTCTTTAGGAGTAATAGAGCATTAAAGGGGGAAAGTACTATTCACGTGTTAGAGAGATCTTTTTCCTTGTTCTCTCTCTTGGTAATTTGTTGCTGAAGATCCCAGGTAAGGACGCTATAAGTTTGTAAGTTGGATGCTCTGTAGCTGTCAGATTAAATCATCAGAGCAATCAGAAGAAAGTTTCCTAATGACAGAGTTTGAGTGAGTGAGTGAGTGAGTGAGTGAGTGTGTGTGTGTGTGTGTGTCTTGTCTTTTTTCAGGATCAAGAAGAAGAAAGGAGGAGGAGGAAGAGGGAGGGGCACCTTGAGGGGAAAGTCTGTTGTTCGTAATGATTAATCTCCAAGCCTTTGGATTCCGGGGGCCCACTGTGAATCTGGAGAGGCTGCTCAGTCAGCTCTTGGACTTTGTGCAGTGGGCAATGGCTGTGCAATACTCAGAAATAACTCCAGTGTCAGCCCTTGCCAATATACTAGGAAACTGGCCATTTCACCAAGAGCATATCATACAGTAACTGGAAAGAAAAATAACTCATGTTCTCAGGAACATTAATCATCTAGAAGCAACATGATTAGTGATACCTGGAATATTCACATGGCGTTCACTAAAATTGGGCTCTTGGGATACTTTTATCAAGATCTGACATGGGCTGGATCCTTCATTGCTGGGGTACCGGGTGCAGTGAGAGTGCAAAGCAGGGCTGCCCTGGGTTTCCTTTGCTGATAAAGGATATCTCAGGCAGTGGGGTTCCCAGAGAGTTCCTCGGTGGAGTCTTTCAGCCTCCCCAGCCTCTCCATGTCTTACCCAGGCGTTTCCACCAGCTGCTTCACTGGTCTTGCTCTGTCCACTCTTACCCCAGAACCCAGGCTCTACACAGCAGCCAGATTGATCTTTGAAAAATGGAAGTCACATCATGTTATTTTGCCTCCTGTTGTTCTTAGAATTATTGACAAGGACCTGCAGGTCCCGCCTCTGCCGTCTGGCCCCCTCTCACCCTCCCTTGATACAAAGCAGCCTCCCAGGCCTTCTTTATATTCTTGAATAAGGCTGGCAAACTATGACCTGCCAGTGAAATCCAGCCCACTGCCTGCTTTTGTAAATAGAGCTTCATTGGAACACAGCCACTCATGCCTTTGTGTTTACATATTATCTATAGCAAGACAGTGGCAGAGTTGAGTAGTTACACATTGACGAGCCGGCTTTTTAAGAAAAACTTACACGCCACTGTTCTGAAATCACAACAAGCTTCTCCCCATCTTGGGGCCTTTACACTTGCATTACCCACTGCTTGGCTGGCTCCTGTGGATTATTTGGGTTTTAGCTTTTTAAACTCTTGGCCACCCACCCACTTCCCTATCCCAGTCTCTTTCCTTCCCCTCATCACTACCTACAATTACATGCTTACTTACTATAGATGGTCCCTCCCCAAGAGCAGAATCTCATCTGCTTGTTCTGTCCTATGTGCAGGGACCTAGCACAGTGTGTGGCTCGTGGTAGGTGCTGAATGAACATTTGTTAAGTGAGTCCATGCATTCAACTACACAGGGGTCTGCACCTGTTCCAGCCAGTGCTGCTTCCCTGTGGGGCAGCCAGCCGTTAGAGATCTTAGTCACACACTTGCTCCTTGTCCACCGTGAGCAAAGGAGCGGGGAGAGCATGAGTTGCCTGGGCAGAGGTGTATGGAGTGTATATGGATTGAGCTGAGAGAGAGTAGTTGGCAGGAAGCACGCCCGTGTCAGCAGCAGCTTATATTTATTATATGCCTGCTGGGCTGGAGAGCTGCCCAGGCAGCTCACTGCAACACCTTGTGTGTTTATATAGCACATGGGACACTGGTGCAATTCAGAAGGGTGGACATTGGTGCGATTCAACCCAACAAGTACTTATGAGCATCCTCGATGTCCAGAGCATTAGGCTAGGCCAAAGTGGTAGTGCTTAAGACCACAGACCCTAGGGTCAGATGTCCTGAGTTCAGATCCACCTCCATCATCTACCAGCTGTGTAATTTGGGGCAAGATGCTTAACTTCTCTGAGCCTCAGTTTCTCATCAGTAAAATGAGGATAATAGAACCAACTCCATAGTCCTTCTGAAGATGGAAAGAGGTGATGCAGAGGAAGCACTTAGCAAAGGGCCCGCTGCTTAGTATGTGCTCACCATGAGCATCATCATTCTTATCCTCAAGGATCACATTCTCTGGTTGGATAGAGGCATAATATAGTGGAAGAGGGATCAAACAAGCTGCATTCAAATTCTGGTTCTACTGTTGGGAGCCTGAATAAATTAATTTATCTCTCTGAGCCTTAATTTTCTCATCTGTAAAATAGGGATAATAATAGTACAAGCTAGGATCCTTAGGTCCCAATGAGTCAATAAATATTTAACTCTCTGAGCCCACGGCTGTTTCCCAGTCACCATTTGTAGCGTGTTCGCTTCTATCATTATAATTCACCAGAGGGGAGTCAGTGAAGAATGTTGAGTGATAGAATACAAAATTAAATGCACTAAAAAACTAGTTAGGGAAACAAAGCGTAACACATTTGAACAGCATTAAAAGGACCTATGAATAATATGTGGAATGTACTATGAGCATTCCAGGAGCCAGGGGAAGGGAGGGAGCAGGTAGATGGCATTCCATGGTGATATTTATGGAGGAGGTAGGGCTTCAGCTAAGCCTTCAAGTGTGAGGAAGGGAAACAAAAGACAACAGAAAGCCAGAGGCATCTGGGGCTGCCTCTGTCCTCCATTAGTTAATTCTTATTATCACCCTCATTACAGAGGCATTTTGGCACAGAAGAGTTATAACTTAACTTTCTGTGAATGAGTTACAGTGCAGATCCCTGAGCCCCACTCCCAGAGATTCTGCTGTAACTGATGTGCACTGGGACCTAGGAATCTGCCGTTTTAATAAGCATCCAGGTGGTTCTGTTGCACCTGGTCTGGTACCATCCCTTAGTAAAGCCTGACTTGCTGATTCCTCTGAGTCAGCAATCTGACGCAAAGGCTGCGCTGTCCCCTGCCATCCCCCCGTGACGTATCTCTTGTTCTCTAGTTTGGAGGGCCTCCTTTGTCCCCTCTGATTCTCCCCTTATTCTGCAAATTCCATTTCTAATGTTTACAGACATTACCACCTCTGCACCTGAGCTGTGTTTGAACAGCTGGCCAGGAAGGGAGAAAGTCTGAAAGAGATGGACTTGGTGCATCCGGTAGAACAACAACTCAGCTAGGAGCTTTGCTGTCAAATGGGGGCAGAGGGTTTGTCTTTTTTGTTGTTTTTCATTTTGTGTGTTTGGTTGGTTTCTACTTTCTAGGTCTTTTGTTTTAGGGAGTGAGTTTGATTTGTTTGCTTTTGGTTCTGAACATCTGAGATTTCCCCACGTTTAGGTGGTGGTTGAGACCAGGTCCTCACTTGGTTTTTACCAGGAGGGTCCTGCTGACCATTCTGAATGACTGATCAAATGACACAGAGTCTCCTACTGACTCACCTGTACTGAGCATTTACTGTGCTTTCTCCATATTGGTTCCTGAACCCTCACAAGAACCCACTGAGGGAGAGAGAGTTTTATTATCACTTGATAGGTTGAAGAAACTGAAGTGAGCTTGGCAGTATCAATGGGATGCATGGGCAGAAGGCAGGGGTGTTTGTGTGCTAGCATTTTAGCGGTAGGCTGGGCGATCTTGGTCATTGGAGAGACCAGGTTGCTTTTAAGTTGTGTTGTGTTCCTTCTTCCATGGCACTTCTCCCCCAGACTCCTCCTTGTGTGGTGTCATGAATCCAAAGTACCCTCACTACTTGGGTTTATTCCTGAAGCCTAGAGATATGAAATCAGGCAAACATGTTGGAGACCACCTCATAGATGTCTGACCTTGTCTTTTCCTAAAGAAGCCTTCAAGATCTAGCCAAGGTTGACATTGATCTTCTATGAGCCTCAGTGTGTGTCTTTCTGTTGCTTCTCCATTTACTTCCTTTGGTCTCTGTTCTTTCTTATTTCCCTACAAACTGAAACTAGAGTTTTATAGTAGTGTTGGGGGCGGAAATGCTTTTCTAAAACAAGCTGAGGAAGTCACTTAATTGACCTAGGAAGGGAATAGAGGAAAATTCATTCTCTCCAAACAATCTCGGAGGATTGGAGTTTTCCTAAAACAGTAAGAACAAATGTCCTGCCTTGCCCAAGAGTGATTTGTATATTCCCAGTTCAAAAAAACATGAACAACCCTCCTCTCCAAGTCCAGGATTCCTTCTCTCTTCCTTCCTGCTGTTGGCTGCTTTGCAGACTCAGCTGGATTATATATAATTTTTACAGTATCACAGTAGTTTCCATGGAGATGGCTTGTGACATCACAGAACATTGGGTATATATTCTTTGGATATGGAAAATTCAAAAGGGTAGAAATTTTTAAAATTGCAAATAGAGAAAGGAAGAAGACAGCTTTCAGACTTGTGTATAGGAAGGAGGAAAACTCCAGAGAACAGGAGAGAAAACTAAAGAAGTTTATGGTTGAAACCACGAGAGGGCTATTTGAAGACTATAAAATACACACACAAAAAAAAATATGCAGAGGGAATTTGCAAGGAAATTAGAAGCAGAGGGTATGGATTCGGAGGGAAGTAAAATGCATGATTAGGAGCTACATATCTTTAGGGACTAGTTCTTAACAGTCCTCCATAGGTACTTTATCTGGTACAAAGTCAACACTGGGTAGGTAAATGAGTACAGGGATGGATGGATGGATACCTACCTAGGTAAATATATAGGTGGAATATCATGACTCTGACCTCTAACCTAAAATGCAGAAATCTGTTACTTCTTTATAGTTTAAACCAGGAACTTCAGAAAGTCCATGAAACTCCTGAAATTGTATGCAGAATTTTGAATGCCTGTGTCTCTTCGCCTTTTAATTATAAAGTTCAGAATGACCTTCACCAGGTCCCCCAGTGGGTTGAGAAACTCTGGTTTAAACAAATCTGAGAGTTATATAACTTAACAAGCAACTGCACCCAATCTCTCAACTTCCTTCACACGCGCACAGTAAGCATCCACCTCCTACCCTATGTGTAACATCGTTTCTTGTCGCTCTCTCCCCGCTTCTTGTACAGTGCATCCATCTCAGGAGCCTGGCTGGTTGGAGGGGACTCTGAATGGAAAGACGGGCCTCATCCCCGAGAACTACGTGGAGTTCCTCTAACCGTGGGCCCTGGCAGAACTGCTGAGCTTTTCATGGTGTCCATGACAACTGCTGATTCCAGTGTTGTGGGCCATTGCTCTCCGCCGCTGAGAAGTGCAGGGTGACTGTCTCTGCTGCTACCTGTCAACACGAATGTTTCTGTGAACTCTGGTGTCACCCATCCCCATGATCATCTCAGCTGACGTGCGGTGATACTGCAAGAAACAGAAGTAAATCAGCGGAGGAGGCCATTTGATTTTGATAACAAGAAAGGCTTACAAAGCCATTTCTCTAATTTAGCACCCTACGTGGGGCGTGCTCATTTTGTTTCAGTAGTCATCCAAACCCCAACCTTCTGAAAAAGGAAGTAAGTGAGATATAAGCAGTCCCCAGGAGCTTGCAGGATAGCTGGCTCTGATAGGGCTGGGCAGTGGCCTGAGATCCAGTCTGGATCTACAGCTATTGTTTACAGTAGACACTCTCTCTACCCCCACCTCTAAATACTTGAGACCTGCCAGTGCTATAGGCGGCTGGGTCTGTTTGTTTGCATGCAGGATGGAGAAGGGTTATGGCGCTGTTTACATAAGATCCAATCTCTCACCATCTCTCAAGCAGCCACTGGCCCAGCACTGGCAGAATTCTGTCCAGTCCTCTCACGCAGGGGAGCACCCCCCCCGCCACGGCCCCCCTCTCAAGCTAGGAACTTCTCTGCCACCGAGGGCCGCCATTGCCTCGTAACCACGGCAACCCAACCTACTCTAAAACCAAACCAAAAAATAACACACTCTTTGCATGACGTATGTTTTTCTCCCTGCTTTTTGGCCGTTTTTTGAATGGTTTTCCAAGAACCTGAAGCCGAAGATCAAGGTCTACTTGGGGGCAGATAGAATAGCAGCTGGGAACTGCTCCCTTTCTGATGAATTTCAGCAGCACCAGGATATATTTGGAACAAACTCTAGTAACCTCTTGAGATTAAATTACATACAGGCTTAATATTTCTGTTCTCCCATGCAACTAATGTCTGCTTTCTGGAGGGCAACATGCTGCCTCCCAAAGGGGAATACCCTCCCTCTGACTCATTCCCTCCCATTCACCTGTCCCTTTCCCTGTCCTTGCCTGCCTGTAGCCCTTCCCTGACTAGCCCCCTGGCAGTGCCCTGGCAGTTTTCAGGCATGATTCCTGGACTAACCCCATGGCCTCTAGTTTAAAAGGACATACATGTTCACTGCCACTCAGAAAAAGGGAATTGTTTCTCATGCTTTTGAGGCATGAGACTAATATCATAAGCCATTGTGATTTAGAAGGACGCCAGAAGGTTGGGGCATGGAAGGTGGGATGGGTACCTTCTGAGAAAGAGAATTTCCCAGTCCAGAAGGGGCTGGGTCATGTGGAAGACCGCCTTGGGTGGGGAAGTTTGGCCTGGACATTTCAAATTCACTTGGCTTTCCAAAGAAGAGAGTCCCAGTATTTCCACACTTGAATGTCCTTGCAAGAGTGATTCTGGGCAGACAAACTCCGAAGTGAGGGACTGTCAAGCTCTCCAGGACAGGAGCCCCTCAGGATGGTGACGTTGTTCCAGAGTGTGTCCTGCTTCTGGAATTCCTCTTGAGGGAACTTTAAAGAGGAAAAGAAAAACTTGAATTGTGTTGAATTACTGTATCTTTTACATTTTGTTTTGAAAAGATAAACGTGTAAATAGAGTGATTTGAAATACTATATGGCAAAGTTTTATATTTGATATTCTATAAGCTAGTTGCTTCACACATTTAAGCTTTGATTGCTGAATGGGTGTGTATACGAGGGAGAGAGGGGACACAAGGTCGAAGAGAATCAAGATCATCCCTTCTCTGGCCTTGAGGAAGGAGAAGATATTTCCAGACACTCTGCTGGCTCTTGTTGGTGGGCATGACATGTTAATGGTGTTCAGTCTTCTTTATCCAGATGTGGTTTTTTGAGCATTTCTTGGGCTTTGGATTTGGAGATGGAAGGAGCATCTTCAGGCAATGAACTTTTCCGAGAACTCCTACCCAGTAGTAAGATGAAGCTCAGGATTTAAACAGGTGAGGCCAGGGGTTAGATTTTTTTTTTTTTTTCATTTTTCTTCTCAGGTGTATTTCTTGGTACCCCAAGGTACCAGGACAGAAGATGGGATAATTGCATGCTCCTTGTATCTTACTCTTCTGCGCATCTTCTAAGGCTTTATAAACGAGTCCAAGCTAGTTTGCAAATGTGTGTGTCTAAGTTCCAAGAAAAACTGGCTTCTTAGGATCTTTAGTTCTTGACATGCTGCTTCTTCCCCTTTTCCCTAAACATATTTATTCATCTCAGATTCCCTATAGCTCCAAAATAAGACAAAGAAAAACCTCCAAAGAGGGGTGGGGATTGTGCTGTTATAGCTTTCTAGATGACTTTAAAGTTAATAGGAGTTTGTCATTGTGATTCATTCCATCAGCTCAAGGATGACACAGCTATTACCCAGGAGCTCACCCAGCAGTGAGCGAGACACCACCACTGAATCAGGGAACGAGAATTAAGACTGGAGAAGACCGAGATAGGACTCAGGAAAGCTATCATTGAAAACTCAAGAAGAAAGGGCACATATGAACAGGCTATACCTACTCCCTGCGGACTTTGAACAACTTGGGGACCTGTTCAAAGTGGCTAGAGGGACAAGCACACTCTATACCACTGTGCTTTCCAAATAGAAAGAGTGCAACATAATGCTTTTAACACATTGGACATTTTAAATCACCACCTGCCCCATTGGAACCTTAACTAGATCTAATGTGGGAACGGCCAGAAGTCCCAGGCCCTGGCTTTGGGAGTTCCTCTGAAGCTTACCTGCCAACACTTGGCCCCAGCTTGACCACTTGGAAGCATGTGCCTCCCTCCTCATTTGGCTCTGATCCAAAGCCGAGGGAAATGGAGCTACTGCCAATGGGAATTTTAGGTAGACCCCTTCCCAGCTTCTCTGGGCCGTGCTGGGCCCTGACAGATGGCTGCTCTGCTTCCTTTCCCTGGCCAGGCTCCCCTCCTCCCCATCATCTACAGAACTGGAGACGCTGTTCAGAATATGAGCCGACAAATAAGAATGAACTTGAAGGCTGAAAATGGGTTTTACCCTCCACTACCTTTGCTCCCCACCTCTAACTCTGTCTTGTGGAATAGGGAATCTTAGGGCACATTAGGAGAGTGAACTGGTTATCAGAGTGGAATACTATTGACCAAAATCCCTGAGCTTTCCCAGGAGCCTCGTGTTGCTTTTGGAAGGCCCTGGGATCAGGTAGGCAGACATAGCCTGAGTCTTTTGGGCGCATCGAGATCAGTCTCTCACACCTCCTCCAGGTACTCAACAGAGTTCTGTAGTTACAGAATGCCATGCCTTGAGAAGACAACTAGTTTCACATTCTTCCCCCACCCCCCAGGCAAGTAAAGTCCTGACTTGCTCAAGACTGATGATATTCTCTTCTGTTTTCAAATCTGAACATAGAAGGATGGACCCTGTATAGCACTGCTGGCCTTTGTATCCTAGGATTGGAGCCAGTTTTTAGCTTAGTGTTTTAGTAGTTCTACAGCCAATGTGTGTTTTCTTCTGTCACACCAAACTGGGGTTTGTTTGTTTGTTTTTTCAACATAATTCCAGTTCATGTCCTCTTGCTGAGTGCTTTTTGGATAGAAAGGCAAAGAGAAAGAGAATAAATGAACAATCAGGTATTGGCTAACCGGCATTAGCAACACAGAGTCATGCTAGTGACAAGGTGATTTCACTGTTTGCCAGGACTCTGCAGTTATGTGTGCCATACGTGTAGCTCAAAGGGAAGTCCTTCTACCATCAGAGTTTGTGTCTCTTGAAAACAGCAACCCCTGTCACACCAAAAGCTCTGTTTTGACTGTATAGACTCTAAAAACATCCATGATTGTGGAGTAGGGAGACAGAAATAATCGACTGAACATAACATGATCAACTACTCATGACTGTCTATTGGCACCTTTCATCCTCTGGCTTCTGTTTCCAAAAGAAGCAAGTCTGGACCACCCAGTTTTATAGACACAGGACTCCCAGGTACAACAGTGGCCATCATGGCACTCACAGTTCGCACTAGCATCGAATGTTTTATGAGCAACCATGTTACCCAAGTAGGTAGCCAACCCTGAAGAAACTAAACAGCCACTTAGCTACCTGACTTTAAAAGGAGTGTCCTGGGTATACTGTCTAGGGAGTTAATCTGTCATGACTGGCAAACTTGACAGTAATCATTTACCTAGACAGCCCTGCCCCACATCTCTTTTAAGTCAACTGGGTGTCCTCTCACACACCCTGTGCCGGCGTTTAAAAAATGTATCTTATCATGCTCAAATGTGTTTGGCAGCCAGGCTTGTGTGCTGGGTGCTGAACCACTTTTCTTTAAATGTAGCCTCCAAATAACAACAGCCATAGAATAATGGACCTTGCACAAACCTACAGCATGCCTGAGACCAGACTCCACCAAGTCATAATTAGCTTGTTTCCTTTCACCTCCTACAGTACTTGTCTAACTAAAGAGCTTCCCAAAGCACAGGGAGAGGCCATATAGAGAATTCAGACGTCATTCAGAGCCAGCCCTGGCTAAAATGTTATCTCCTAATGGAAGCACTTGTATTCTTAGGAGAAAAAGGATTGGGTGTAAAGTAATGCTAAGAGCAGAAAGAGAAAGGCAAACCATGCTGAAGAACTTTGGATTTTTTTAAAGAGGGATAAATATAGTTCTTAATAGGGGAGAAAATCTATCACATAAAAAGTTCACAGCTAATTTTTTTACAGAAGTTTTACAGGACACTGCAAGATGAAAACATTTTTCAAGGCAGAATGCCTTAGGGAGCAAAGGCTTAGCACAGTCCTGGACCCGTGTAAGTAAAGGAATTACTATTACATCAAAATTCTATTTAGTGTAGTCAGCGAGAACCAAGAGTAGTGATAAAGTGTCAGAATTACCTGGAGAGGCCAAGACATTTGACATCAATCATTTCTACATCAACCATTTCTACAGAATTGTCCAAACAGACGCTACACGCAGCTTCCTTGGATATCCAGATGCCAGGGTCAACCTTGAACCTGTGAAAAGGGGTTCATCTGATGATTCTTAAGTGTATACGTATAGTATGTGTTTGTGTATGTATGTGTACAGCTCACATTTATATATGTAAAGATACAGACTTTCTTCTAGAAACTCACATAAGCTGGCAGTTGCTGAGCCTTGACAGCCTTTAAGATTTGAAGTTTGAGAATCAGAGAAACAAGAGAGGCTATTGATTGACTATCCGAATGATCAAAGATGTAACTTAAGTGCCATTTGAAAACTTTGTTCATATTTATCAGATGATTACTATCTATAGCTATATTCCTTATTAACTTATTAAGAGTCATGTTGAAAAATAGATCAAACTCATAAACAATTAGTGGTTCATAGTAGGCTAGTGTTCACAAGCACTCTAAAAGATATTTTGTCCATATTTTGGAGAAGAAAATATTTGCATGTTTAATTCACAACTTAGGCTACCTTTGAGTATATTATAAAGTGCTGTGTGATATAATATCAATAAACTACTTAAAAATGGCACTTTAATGTTTTTTTTTGAAAAACATAAATGCACTGTTTTAAACTTCGATTCAGTATTGAATATCGACTGGTGTGTAGAATCCTATTTCGTAATTAAAAAGTAACTTGTGACTAGAATAGAACTTTTTCCCTGTTATTCATAAAACAGTGTTGCCATGTTCAGGCTTGAAAAGAAAAAAAATGTGCTTTTGTGTCACTAAGCATATCTGTAAAGAAAATACAGTTTCTGTTGGGTGGCCTCTGAAACTTGGCTTTCTTACTTTTGGTTGGTTTATGTGACAATCCCTGTGAAACTAGTGGAAGTATGATTTTTGAATTAAATGACTTTTCCATTTGGTGGTATGTTTGTTTCTTGAGTTTCTGATAAAGTTTTGACATGATGCATCTTTTAATATTTTTTTCAAATAAGCAAAGACCATGATCAAAGATCACAAGTCTGGGCTCCTGAGGTCACTGGTGACAACCACAGTGCTGATTTCTGATGTGCTCTGGGGAGCTCTGGTTTCCTTTAGGGAGAGGTCAACTGCTCGTGAACTTGAGGAGAAGTTGTCATGCATGTTAAACAGTTAAGCCCCAAAGGGTCACATTCCAATGAATGTTTCTGACGTTATCTCCTACAATACGTATTTTATTCTTCCTAAATTTGATTGTCAAATCAACCATTTTCTGGAACTTCATTAACACAGGATGGAATAATCAAAGAGCCAAAATACAGACAGTCCCACCACACACTTGGGCGTGTCCCCCAGGGTTGTAAATCAGTCTCTTGTAACATGCAGTCCCAGGCCAGCTCATGTTATTGAGTTGTCTCATTCATCATATCCCCTCCAGGTACATCCTGAGTTGCAGCCTGGGACCCAGGTTTACAATTCACTCCCAGCTTCTGCTGTGAGAACAGAGGAGCCAGAAGGAGAGGGCAGGGGAGCCTGGACTCTGGGGATGGAGGGCAAGGCTTCTGGCTCCAGAAGCTTGCCCTGGGCAAGCAGAAGGCGAGTGAGTATCCCCTGGTGCCTCGTTCTGAGGGGTGACTATTTGAATATGTGGGTCACATGTGAACTGTTTATGCTGTCCTCATTTGCCACTTAATAAGGGCTGTTTACCCCTGTGAACGGCACGGATTCACAGCACCTCTGCCTTCACCAGGCTTACACCCTGTGCTGGAAAACTGTCCCAGCATCTGAAGCATCATAGATGTGGGGGGTCATACGGTACCTAGGTGAGACCTCCTGAGTGGCACATGTGTATAACTGATGCCCATCGTGTGGAGGATGAAATGTATGTACGGATTTGTATCTTATCTCTGCCCTTGCCCTTTCCACCAGACTCCCCCATCACTTCTACTCTTACGGTTTTTCTAATGGAAAAGGTTTTCATTTTCTTGTTGCTTTTAGCAGCCAGAGCAGAGCTCAAATTGTGTCACATCGTGTGGTTGGTTTGGTGTTTTTCTCTTATTAGCTCTGGTCGCATGATTGGTCCTAAGAGCACCTTGGTTAGACATGGACTTGATTGACACTTGAAATCACGTAAATGAAAGATTTTCTCAGACCTCAAACACATTTGCTCTTTCGGGAATTAAATCAGGGTTTTCATTCCTTCTTAATTCTTTCTCAGCCTCTGCTCGGATACCACATGTCTCTCTTACCCAGATGTGACAGTGTCTTTGGCTCACCCTGCTTTTAATAGCACTATGCTAAGCTGCAGCTAATTAACTGTGCTGGGCTAGTCAGGATTGCCTGAGTTCAGCCTGCACAGCAGCCAAGGGAGCCTCTAACCAACGTGGTTCCTGCTCGGGGTGGGTGAGGCTCAGTGCATGGGAGAGTCTGCAGCGGTACCCAGCCAGGCTGCATCCTTCACAACCACCACCCTGCGTTACCTGGCCCGTGTCAGCCAGTGGGGACCAAAGCAGGATGGTTTTCAGCTGAAATGATCAAAGCCTTGACTCACTGTATCCCACAGCACTTGGCAACTCCTGTCACACTGTGTATTGTGACATTGACCCCAGGAGGCCTGCCCTAAGCTCTGTTTGCTAAAACCCAGGTAGCCGATATGCCTTCCCAAGACCAACCAGCAAATTTAGTCAAGACTTGAATTCTTCATAGGTCCTTTCTCTAGGCACCAAATCACATTTGGTGACCTCTTGGTCTTGTGTGTACCCTAAAACTAAAAGGTTCCTCTTGACACAGTGGCTGTATGTCCTTTTTGCATTTGGGGGTGTGGATTATTGGAAAGACTTTTTTTTTTAAGTTATTAAATGATTTTTTGCCCTTTCTGAACCTTTATCTGTGAAAGAGATGTGGGAGAGTAATGCTTGCCTTGCCTGTGTTAGATGGAGGAATGACCTTGAAGGGAAACCGTCCTTCTTTCTCCACCTTTTCTCCTGATCACACCATTTTGCCCTTTCATAGTACTTTATACCTATAATTAACTCATTATTTGTCATCAGATGTTTGACATTTTATGTCACCCTCTTCATACCTCCATCAGGACAGGGCCTGGCATGTGGCAGTGTCCAGATGGCCCCTGGGGGGCTGACCATGTGACAGCAGGTGGGAGGGCACTGCTCTGGGCTCCAGTCCTTCCTTCCTGTCTTCCTCCACACTTCCAGCTGAAAGGAAGAAATGGGATCATTAGACGTGGGTGCTTGAACACATGGTGACGACGTTGTGGTCCTCGGCAAGCTACTCTACTCACTCGCGTCCCGGGATTCAGGCCTGTGGGAGAGACTTCCCAGCCTCTGTTCAGGCACACACAGCCACATTCTTGCCCAGCCTCCTTGCTAGCACTTGGCGCAAGAAACCATCTGGATAGCCAGCTGACCAAGAGCCCAGACCCTTTTCTGTCATCTAAATTACTTAGGGGTGGTTTCATGAACTTCAAACCAGGCTGGAGACCTGCCTTCAAGCAAACCCACATCAGAATCACCCACAAAATAAGAAGTATTCCTTTTTCAAGACCCTTAAAAGAAGTTCCACACTGTCCAATGAGTACTTGGTCTGGTATCTAACACTCTCACCAAGGGAATTCTTTGTGTCGAACTGAAGTTTCCCAGGATGCAGCTTCTGTCCATTTCCTTTCTGTTTTTCCTTAGAGTGGAGCCATCGTCTTTTTAGAGCAGTCACCCTCTATTTTCATGCTTCCATTCAGCAAACACTTTGTGATGACCTCTTGTGTGCCAGGAGCTGTTTAAACCAGGAAGTATAATACATGATCCCTGTCCCCAGGGAACTCACAGTTGGCCTCGGTGATGGCAGGTCTACAAGAACCAGAGTTTACCGTGTGCAATTTGCTACACTTTCTGTGTGTGGTGGGTACTCCTGGGCTCCAGGGAAGATTGATCCTTTCTCTTTGGGAGGCAGGTACCAGAGAAAGCTTCAAAAGAAGTGACATTGGAGATCTTGAAAGATGGAGAGAAAGCACAAGGACAGCAAGGACTGAGGCATGAAGGGGAAAGAGAGAAAGAGAAAGAAAGAGGTGAGTTCACTATGATTGGAACGTGAGGAGATAAGGTCTTTCTGAGAATTGTACCCCTACTCCCTTAGCCTTTAGCCTTCACTATCTTACTAGGTACCAGACACTACTATACATGCCTTAACTCACTGAATCCTCAAAACATGTGAAGGAAATACTATAATTTCATAGATGAGGAAACTGAGGATCAGGGAGGTCACACAACCTAAGAAACTGAAATTCCAACATAGATCTGTCTGCTTCTAGAGCCCATATGCTCTTACTTTTTTTTTTTTAATTTTTCTTTATAGGTATACACGTGATTTTACATAAATGCGTAAACTTTTTTAATTGGGTGGAAGTTTTTCCTTCCATTTTTGACTTGGTTCTTCAGTCCCCCACATTAGCCTCCTCCCTCCTTGGAACTATATCAACCACCTCCTTACGGCCTTTGCAGTAGTGAGCCCTTCAGAAAGTACAGTTTCTGACAAAACAGCTTGGTTTTACAGTGGCTGGAGTAAGAGCAGGCAGTTTTTTGATTAAAAACTTCCTTTTCTCCAAGGAGCCCTTTGCTCCCTCATCTTGGGAGAAAAGCTCCCCGATTCTGGAGCTCTGTGCAGACACCCCTGGTTCTCTGGGCAGCCCCAGGGACTCCAGCTGCAATCTTTGGCCAGTCCCAGCATCCTTGAGGACACAGCAAGGAGGCAGTCCCTGCAGAGGGCTCAGCCATGTTTTTCTGGCTGGCAATATATAATGTGCAAATTTTTAAAAATTTAACAATTTGAAAACGGTCCCTTTCCCCACCCCAATCCAGCTGCCTACAACAGACCTTCAGACTGTTATGGGACTGCCAGAGAAATCCCACAAGCATGTGTCTTCTTGTGGGAGAGCCAGTGTTTCTAGCGTGATCTATTAATGCTCCAAAATAGAGAATTTTGGCATTTTAACCCCCCTCTTGAGCTTCATGAGATCTGAAAAATTCAGAGCTTGAGGAAAGAACATGAGAACTCAAAGCAGACTGTGGGTGGGTGCTTTTAGGACACAGAAAACATCTGACTTCCACCAGGGTCTGCTTATAGAGTGAGGCTCTCACCCAGGTCTTCCCCAGGGAGTGGGGTGGAACTGTTGCATGTCAAGATGACAATGACCTAGTCAGTTTCATTTATGGAGCACTTCCATTATACGAATTGCCTCATGTGCATCATCTAATTTAATCCTCAGATCAATCCTATGAAATAGGTACTGTTGGTACCCTATCCTGCAGAGGAGGAAGCCAAATATTAGGTTGGGTAACCTGTTCAAAGTCACTGAGCTAATGAGTAACAGAGCAGAAATTCAACCCCAGCGGGCAGATGCTTTTAACTCCCACACTGTCCCAACTCTGGGGAAGGTTTCAGGAGCTCCAGCCCTCAAGTGTCCTTCACTTCCCTCACCCTTTGGTGGAAGGAAGGAATCCTTGTTGTTTTTGCCTGTTTGGCAGCCAGTACCCCTTCTTCTGCTAACAGCACCTCAGTTTTTCTTTGCGGAGCCCCGCCCTTAGGTTCCATGGGGTTGGGTGGGCTGCCATCCATCCTTGATTCAGTGGTGAACCTGTGACGCTGGTTGGGGCTATGCGATCACATCACATCCACCCAACCAAAGTGATTGGTTGGTTCAGGAACAGGCCTGGGACCTAGTGAAATCCACAGTGCCAGGGCTTCATCCTGGGACAAGGTATCCAGGTCACAGCAGGTGAATTTGTCATATCAGGGAAGCATGGTAAGTGCAGTCCACCATCCTCAAATGACTTCTTAGCATGAACTCTGTCTGCTACTTCTCTTTAGTTGAGACACCTCATACTTTATGTTGAGTATTTACTTGTTGAGATTTTAGTAGTGCACCTCTTAGAAAAGTTGCTTCAGAAAGCAAGCAGAAGATCTGAAATATTCATTGCAATATAAAATGGGCAAGCACTGCTCTAGTGTGATCACTCCTGGAATGAGTTCAGCAAAAGAGGAGCCTTGATGCCTGAACTCAGCAAGCACAGCTTTTTTTAAAAAAAAAATAATTCTGACATTTGCTCTCCATTCTGGACCAGAAGCAGGCATGACTGCTCATAAGAATAGGGAAGAATCGTGTCGTTCAGAGCCCTCTGCCCGTACACTTCCAACCCCAGTTGATACAAGTCGTCGCTTGACGATTTGGCTCATCCCGGGGGTACATGAATGTTGAGACATTTCACCCTGGAATTCTCGTCAAGGACCCCCAGTCAGTTGTGATAGAGAATGCCCATAAATCACGCCTAATCACGACATGGAATTGCATGGCATCAAGTGCTCCTTGGTTAAGAAAGATGTTCACACACCCTGAGGGCCACACCCAGACCTGTTCAACCATCCCACAAAAGTGAGTCTGAGAAACTCCAGTGTCTTGGAGTTCAGACCTTCACCTTCATCTGGGTGGGACTACGTACTTGGAGGCCCGGAAAGGGTGCGATTGTATCTAATCAGACTCGGATAGCCTCTGCTGCTACTCTTCCCCATGACGTGCTCACAGTTTTCTTGTCTCAAGGACTTTCAGATAAAGGGATTCCTCATCTTACAGGAAAACCTTCACAGGCAAGCGGGGCACTCCTGGCCCACAGGAGATAATGCTCTCACTTAGTATAGCACTTTAAAATTTTCAAGGTTTTTTTTCCTCCTCCAAATTTTGACCATGGCACACCCCTGATCAAGAAACCTTCAGAAGCTCTCATGGTCTGAAAAAAAGCAGCACGGCACACAGGGTGCTTCTCAGTATGGCCCCAGCATCTTTTCTCCAATGTTCCTTTATGTGTCCTATGCCCCAGAGGCCCCCACTCTTCATTATTCTACAACAGTCTGAACCAACATTCATTCATTCATTTATCAATATTTATTGGGCAGCTACTCTGTCCACACCCAAGTGCAAGGTGCTGTCTCCCACTTGTGCCCCCCAGGGTTCTCTCAGGCTCAAATGCTCTTCATCTTTTCCACCCCAAGGGGAATAGCTGTTGTATTTTGCCTGTTTGGCGGCCATTACCCCTTCTTCTGCTAACAGCACCTCAGTTTTTCTCTGGGGAGCCACCCCTCCCTTACTCTCAGGTCCCAGGATTTTGGGTAGACTGACACCAACCTACCCTGGACCCAGTGGTGAACCAGTGACCCTAGCCAGGCCTATGAGATCATCAAATCCACCCAGCCAAAGTAATGGGTTGATCCAGGAATGGGCCCAGGACCTAATGAAGTCTGAGAACCAACTTCTGGATTTCTTAGACTGTCGTGATGAGAGACTTTCTCTTTCTGGATTTGAAGCTGTGAGGACTGCTGGCGGCCCTCTTGTCTCCTTGTTGGGGAAGTCTGCCTATGAATTGGAAAGCCTCGAAGTGGTGCCAAGAGAGACGATACCAGCACTCCCTATTCACAGTAGCCAAGACATGGAGACAACCTAAAGGTCCACGACAGATGAATGGATAAAGATGTGGTACATGTATGCAATGGAATACTACTCAGCCATAAAAAAGAATGAAATAATGCCATCTGCAGCAACATGAATGCAACTAGAGATTATCATACTAAGTGGAGTCAGAAAGAGAAAGACAAATACCATATGATATCACTTATATGTGGGATCTGAAATATCACACAAATGAACCTATCTATGAAACAGAAGCAGACTCACAGGCATAGGGAACAGACTTGTAGTTGCCAAGGGGGAGGGGGGTTGGGAGAGGGATGGAGTGGGAATTTGGGGTTAGCAGATGTAAGCTATTATATATAGAATGGGTAAACAACAAGGTCCTACTGTATAGCACAGGGAACTATATTCAATAGCCTATGATTAACCATGATGGAAAAGAATATTAAAAACAGAAAGAATGTGTATATATATGTATAACTGAATCACTTTGCTGTACAGATGAAATTAGCACAACACTGTAAATCAACTATACTTCAATCAAAAAATAAAAATAAAGTAAAATAAAAAAGAATACCGGCACTCCGTGTCGAGTCCAGACATATCTGAGCTCTTCTGTTACATAAGCCAATAAACTTTCATTTTGCTCCAAAGTTGGAATTGAATTCTTTCACTTACAACTGAAGTCCTGAGCTCTAGACAAAGCTTCAGAGTGGTTTCTGTGCAGTCCTTTCTCCCCCTTGATTGTCTGATCCTTTCCCAGGAGGAAAGAGCACTGGATTTGGAGTCAGAAAACCTGACATGAAGTCTGGTTCTGCCATTTCCAAACAGCTGGACCTTGAGGTAATCACTTATGTTCTCTGAGTATCAGTGTCCTCATCTGTAAAATGGACCTAAGAATGCTTCTAAGGTTGTTTCCATTAAATGAAATGACACTTACTAATGTACTTTATAAAATTTGCCATCCTCAAAAATCAATAATATAATATTACAATATGGATTTCTTCAATACCTTGGAAAAAGTTGGCAGTTTCTAGATGTTTGTTGCATTGTTTCATATTCATTAGTGTGTCCAGTCTACCAGTCTTGGGAAGCACCTAGGGCTGTGTGGGCTCTGCCCATTGCCCCCGTAAGGGACAGCCCTGCATATCATGTGTTTCTCCCCACTTTCGTCTCCAGTCATGGCCAAAATGAACACACCTGGGCAGACACCAAAACCATAACTTGTCAGAATGCAGTGTCCTGTGACTCACATGGCTTGGCTTAAACACATGATGTAGGTCAATTAGATTTTCACTCCTGTAAATTTGATCTCCAAGGGAAGTTGCCCTTAGAAGATGAGAACTCTTGATGTTGATCAGAGTACTTGAGGGATGATGCATTCCCTCTGCTGCCTGCTTCCTGCAGGAGGGAGGAGATGGGAGCCCACCCCAGACTCATTCCCCAAGGGCAGTGAAACTGGCGAATTACCCTTCCCTTGATAACTGCTGTGCGCAAGAGGCAAGGCAGAGGTCAAGTAGCCTAAAGGCTGACTTTGCTGGTATAAAGCCAGCATCTTTGTGAGTCCGCAGGAACAACGCTGGGTCAGAGACCCTAGCATCCGTTTCTACTTTAGTGAGCATCAGGGGTCTCTGGGAAGCTTGCTAAAACTGAAGAATTTTGATTCAATGGATCTGGGACAAGGCCCCAGACTCTGTGTTTGTGTTGTTGTTGTTTTTATAATTTTATTGGAGTATAGCTGGTTTACAATGTTGTGTTAGTTTCAGGTATACAGCAACGTGATTCAGTTACACATATATTCATTCTTTTTCAGATTCTTTTCCCATATAGGTTATTACAGAATATTGGGTACAGTTTCTTGTGCTATACAGTAGTCCTTGTTGGTTATCTATCTTACATATAGCACTGTGTGTATGGCAATCCCAAGCTCCTAATTTATCCCTTCCCCCCACGTTTCCCCTTTGGTAACCATAAGTTTGTTTTCAAAATCTGTAAGTCTGTTTCTGTTTTGTAAATAAGTTCATTTATATCATTTTTTAATTAGATTCCACATATGAGTGATATCATATGATATTTGTCTTTCTCTGTCTGACTTCTCTTAGCATGGTAATCTCTATCTAGGTCTATCCTAGATTTGCTGCAAATGGCATTATTTCATTCTTTTTTATGACTGATTAATATTCCATTGTATATATGTACCACATCTTCTTTAGCCATTCCTCTGTCGATGGACATTTAGGTTCCTTCCATGTCTTGGCTATTGTAAATAATGCTGCAATGAACATTGGGGTGCATGTATCTTTTCGGATTATGGTTTCCTCCAGATATATGCCCAGGAGTGGGGTTGCTGGATCATATGGTAGTTCTATTTTTAGTTTTTTAAGGAACCTCCATACTGTTCTCCACAGAGGCTGTACCAATTTACATTCCCATTAACAGTGTAGGAGGGTTCCCTTTTCTCCACACCCTCTTGAGCATTTATTGTTTGTAGACGTTTTGATGATGGCCATTCTGACTGGTGTGAGGTGATACCTCATGGTAGTTTTGATTTGCATTTCTCTGATAATTAGTGATGTTGAGCATCTTTTCTTGTGCTTTTTGGCCATCTGTTTGTCTTCTTTGGAGAAATGTCTATTTAGATCTTCTGCCCATTTTTTGATTGGGGTGTTTGTTTTTTTGACATAGAGCTACATGAGCTGCTTATATATTTTGGAGATTAATCCCTTGTCAGTCGCTTTGTTTGCAAATATTTTTTCCTATTCTGTAGGCTTTATGGTTTCCTTTGCTGTGAAAAAGCTTTTAAGTTTAATTAGGTCCCCTTTGAAAACAGAGCTGGAAGAATCAGGCTCCCTGACTTCAGACTATGCTACAAAGCTACAGTAATCAAAACAGTATAGTACTGGCAGAAAAACAGAAATATAGATCAATGGCGCAGGATAGAATGCCCAGAAATAAACCCACATACCTGTGGTCAATTAATTTATGACAAGGGAGGTAAGAATATACAATGAAGAAAAGACAGTCTCTCCAACAAGTGGCACTGGGAAAACTGGACAGCTACATGTAAAAGAATGAAATTAGAATATCCTCTAACACCATACACAGAAATAAACTCAAAATGGATCAAAGACCTAAATTTAAGGCTGGACACTAGAAAACTCTTAGAGGAGAACATAGGCAGAACACTCTTTGACATAAATCGCAGCAAGATCTTTTTTGATCCACCTCCTAGGGTAACAGACTCTGTGTTTTTAATGGGCATCTGGGGTGATTGTAAGTCTGGGGGTTTTCAAATCTCATTTTGAGGTCACCTGGGGTCAAAGCTGGGCATGACTGATGCTTTAATACATACATTTCCTTTTCAATTAAATATCAAAAATGTCTGGGTTCTCCTTAGGTAGCTATTAGCAACTCTCCTTGGCCTACAGATTCATGAATGAGAAGTCTCTTCACTGTGCTATGATTAACACAAGCGTAGTAATGGAAAAATCCATATTTACATAGACAATAAATCCAAGGGTGACTATATGATGAACGACCTCACCAAAGTCTTCCTTAAAAACTGGAATGAACACATTCACCTTGAGAGATTAAATTTTTTAGTAACTCAGTTGCCATGAACTTCCAAGAGCACCAAGGATTCTGGCAAGATCTAAATCACCACAACTTCCTAACTTTGGTGCTGATTAGAATCAGGGTAGCTTTTAGCCAAAGCAAAAATAGTTACAAATGCAGGCTATGAGTAAAATAGCCACAGTTTTACCTCCTCTGTCCTGAGTAGAGTTAAATAAGACTAGATGCTTACGGATCCCATCTGCAAAAGGAAAAACAGCTTAAAGGGTCAACGTGGTCTGCTGAAAAACAACATAGGATTTCAAATAGGCCTCCCAATTCTCATCACAGCTTTTGTGACTGATTACTTAACCTCTCTGAGCCTATTTTCCCATCTTAAAATAGGAGGGGAGGGGATAATTCCTATATGGCAGGGACATCAGGAGGATTGGGGGGGAAATTCATATACCTGTATATGTATGTATATATCAAGCATTTGGCATCAAAATTTGGAAACTCCACCAATTAAATATTACAAAAGTTAATCTCTCTGAGTTTCAACTTCTTTGTCTGCAAAATAGGGATAATCATAATCCCCACTACATAGAGTTGCTTTGAGAATTATATGAAATATCTTACATAAAGTACCTGGCAGACATCTGGGACAATTTGAGTGTCAAAAGAAAAGATGGTACTAAAGAATTATAACAAACTGAATAAAGTAAGAATTCACGAGTCCATGCCAATATAAATAAATAAGGCGTACAAGAAAGCTCCTCCTTACAGTTGAGAGCCAACTCATGATGGTAGAAGGAATGACTGAATTAAAATGCCACCATTTGGCAACTGTAACAGTATTTGAGTCAGTCGAGAATCATCAATGGATGATTCATCACAGGATATTTGCCTAGTCTCAGAGTATCTCCTCACAAGAGACCCATTGATCACAAGGATAAAAGAGTGACTTTACAGTGGAGAAAACCAGTGGACACTACCTTTTACTAGGACTAATTGACAGCATGTCTCTTCTGTGCGGCATTGAGAAGAACTCATCATGTCTTCAGTGGAATTCCTTAAAAAAGTACATAACCTGAATCTCACCATGAGGAAGACAAACCAAACGGAGGTGTGTTCCTTTCAAAAATGTCAATGTCATGAAATAGAAGGATTCAGGAATTGTTCCAGATGTCAAGACACGTGAGAAAGGGAATGCAACACCTAATCATGGATTTTCTTGGGCTAAAAAGAACATTACAGGGACACTTGGCGACATCTGAGTAAGGTTTATTGACTAATGTAATGCATCAGAGTTAATATGACTTAGATAATTGCATTGTGGTTTTGAGAGGCAGGATTTGTAGGCAGACTTTTTGGAAACGTACACAAGTACTGAGGGGTAAAGGGCATCGGTTCTATAACATCTTAAATGGTAAAAGAAAAAAATGATTGACAGATAAAGTAAATATAGCAAATGCTAACATTTGAGGTGTGGGGGGAAAGGGTGTCCAGGAATTCTTCGCTATTTTAGCAACATTTTGTAAGTCTGAAATTATGTGGGTTTTAAAAAAAATATCCAGTGCACAAAGTAACTGACAGCTGTTTCTGTTGTTAATCAATTAACAACAATAATGAAACTCTCCATGTAGTCTAAAGAGTTTAGAAGCCAAGAGGAAAATGAGTACAAAACCAACATGAGGATTTGCTAGAGAGTGTGTTTGGGGTTTGCAGTACAAAATGTGACTCTCCTTCTGCCTTCTGTGACTCACTTTGTTTCAGGTCCTCTTGGCAGCTGTGGTCCAAGGATTGGGGTCCCTCTGTGGTCTTATAGGAAATGCAGGTTTTATGAAGTGCATCCTGCATAAGGTAGAGGCCAGTGGGGTTGACTGATGCTATGTCTCAGGCTTATATGCCTGGAAGGGACAGCAGTGTACCAAATCCTGGGTCTCCCTTCCAACCCCAGTGAACTCCATAGGAAGCCACTTCAGGTTAAAAATTTAGTCCTGGCCCTGTCGCTGTCAATTTGGAGGACATAAATATGTGGCAGTGCTTTTAGCAGCACAAAGTGCCATAAAATACATCAATTACACACATATGCAGGGGAGCCTGTGGCTTTGTGGTTAAGAGGGCACCTCTGGAGTCAGACTGCTTCCAAAACTCAGATACACCACTTATCAGATAGACAATTTGAGGTAGGTCATTAAACCTCTATGCCTCCAATTTTCCTCATCCACAAAATGGGGGTAATAACTTTAATACAGAGCCAAACTCGCAGGGATGGTGTTTAGTAAGTGAGATAATGCAAATGACATAGATTTTATGCTCATGCATCCTGACACATCTTCAGGTATAAACTAATGTTATTATGATGTTATTCTGAAATTATCTAGAATCAGAGCCATTCCATTAAAATATGCTGGAACTTCTTTCCTTCTCCTTTACCTGCCCTGGCCAGCCCATCTTCTGATAACACCAATCACCAACTGCGTTTAGTGTTGATTTTCTTCTGACTCCATTTCCTACTGGGCTCCTGGGAATGAGGTGGGGAGTGGGGGAGGGGAGAGAACTTCTTCCTGCCTCTTCCTCTCCCATCTATCTCAAGGTTCCAGTTTGCTAGCTGAGCCCTGGGGTTCTGGGGACTTCTGTGATTCTGCAAGAAATTCATCTTGTGTGAGAAGTTTACCTGGAAAACATGTGGCTGAAGATGGAACTTCAGTGCTAGGCCCCTGGAACAGTGGAATATGTTTTCACTTCCACTCTCTGCCAGGCACGCGAGCCTGTGCAAATTCTGGTCCCCACACAGAGGTAGAGGAAGAAACCTCCCTCGCTCTTAGGACTGGGAGACTCTACACTCAGGATCTCAGAATAGCACTCCCCCCACCAATCTGTCCACAGTGGCCTTAGCCAAACCCCAGGAATGGAGGCTTAACAGGAATGTGTCATAAGAAAGATATTCCTCCGGACTCCTCTCTCCCGGGCTCCACACCCATATTTCTGCCTGCTTGCTGGACATCGCTAGATGACCCGCAGGCACCTCAGCCTCGGCATGTCCAAAATGACACCTCACCCCCCTTTCTCCTATGCCCTCTGTTTTGGGTGATGTCACAAGCCAAGTTGGAAATCTCAAAATCATCCTCCCCTGAGCTGTTACTTTAGGAAGGTCCTGTCCATTCCAAATCCTAAATGGCCCAGACCTGATTCTCCCTCCTCATGTCACATGTTGACTTTCAGGTCTTTATGATCTCTCTCTCCCTTGGACTATTTCAGCAGCCTCCTACCTAGTTTCCCTTCTACTAGGGTCCCACAAGCCTTGTCCTCTCTTCACATTAAGGGCAAAGTTACCTCCGGAGTAGGAAATGTGATGATTCTCCCACCATGGTGAAGCATGTGCTGGTTTCCCCAGAGACTCAAGGATGGAGTGTGGATTCTCGAGTGGGCATGCAAGGCTCAGCCCATCTCTCCAGCTTCATCTTTCCCCAAATCCCCGCCCTCCAGCATACCAGGCTGCTTGCTGGTTCCCTGAATCCTCCTTATTCATTCACTAGTGAGCCTTTGAACGAGGTCTTCCTTCTGTTTGGACTCTCCTTTCTCCTCCATTTTTTAACCCAGAAGATCCCTACTTACCTTTCAAACTCAGCTCAAAAGTCACCTTCTCTGGAAAGGAAGTCTCCTTGTCTCTCCCTCTTCTCTGCTCCCAGAGCATGTTTTCCGCGCCTTTGTTAGTATAACCTGCGAGTCTGCCTTGTCGTTGGTTGTTTCTATGTTTATACTGCATCCTCTTCATGATCAAGGATTCTGCACTGTTGACTTCTGTACTCCCAGCGCTGAACTTGCCTGTCTTGGGGAAAAGACATGTATAACGTGCCTAAAATACCACAGAGCACCACTGTGCCCTAGAAGCATCGGCCTTTTGCTGTAGCTTTATAATCTTGCCTAAGTACTAGAATGTTGGTTCTTATGCAAGGTAGAGTTCAAGGCTCCAAATTCACCTTTATCTCAACCTCTTTCCAGGTGAACTTGTATTCTTTCTTTACCTGTCTTCCTGATCTCCTGCCTTCTCAGCAGATCTCTGAGGGGATGTCTCTGGCCATTAAAAAAAAGAATGTATCCTGGATTTGCTGGCTGGGGTAATTTACTTTCTATGAGATCAGAGAAAGAGCTGATCTTGTTAAAAGGCTTTAGCTATTATCCCTCAGAGATAGAATAATATGTAAACAGCATAAAATGCTGACATGTGAGGTGTCCATTTGCACACATGGTCATGTTTTCCTATGATATTTAGAAGCAGGATTAGACTGACCCTGGCATTCACTTAACAGCCTTCGTTCTAATTTCTTCCACATTGAGTTTTGTTCCAACTTTCTGGTCATTTCTACTTTGGGAGGTGGCCAAGGTCCAGGCAGTACCTGCGGTCATGCCAAGGCTCTGCGCCCCTCCACCCTGGGGTCTTGGTCTGCCTCTTTGAGTGCATGCATTCTGGCAGATGCAGTACATGCAGGGGGCAGACCCCATAGTCTGAGGAGATGGGCGCCTCCTGCACGGGATCTCATTTTTCTCCATCTGCACAACCATTTGGGGCCTTGGGCTTCGTGATTCACACGATGACTATCCACCTGCCCATTTACTCCAGAAAGGAAGAAGCATTTCTTCACATACAGTTGGCCCAGATTCAGACATGAGTTGAGTCATCCTGTCACATATTCTGGAGCCACCTGTCTGACCCATACACTGTAGTAGATCTCCATAATAATAAGGCTTCCCATTACATGAAGATGAGTATTACTTGTGTACTACCCTCTACACTCCCAAACCAAACTGAAATTCACAGCCTGGGCCAGTAATGGGATAGGTCAGGGCTGGCCGATGTTGTAGCTCCCTCTCCTCCGTCCCTCCCTACACCTGGCAGACATGCTAATTGATTGATGAACTCTCCTCTTCTGAGCTTAGTAGGGGCATCGGCATCGTTGTCAAGACAGCACTCCTAGAGACAAACCCTCACAATCGGTCGGACTTAGCACCAGAGATTAAAGCATGTTGATACCTGAAGGTTAGATTGGGAAGACTTGGTTATTTTCTGGGTGAGGAGTGTAGTCTCCTGAAGGCTACTTTTATTTGCTTGTATATATAATGATTTATTGGTGGTTGGGGTGGGGAGCTTGGAGGAACTCGGAAGGTAATAATACATACACACACTGAGTCCAAAATTCAAAAGGTATAAAAGAAAAGTGGAAATTTTATTTCCCACCTCTATTTCCCTCCATGGAGGCAACCCATATCATTGGGCTTTTTGTGTGTGTTTTTGTCCCGCCACACACACACACAGACACACAGACACACACACACACAGAGGATGTATTAGCTTACCAAGGCTGCTGCAGGCTAGAAGTCTAAGAACAAGGTGTTGGTAGAGTAGGTTTCTTCTGAAGTCTGTGAAAGAGAGTATGTCCCATGCCTCTCTACTAGTTTCTGGTGTCTTGCTGGTAATCTTTGACATTCCTTGGCTTGTAGATGCATCACCCCAATCTCTGCCTTTGCGTTCACATGGTATTCTCACTCTGTGCACGTGTGTCCAGATATCACCTTTTTATAGGGATACCAGTCATATTTAATTAGGGTCCAATCTCATGACCTTATCTCATGACCTCTGTAAAGACCTTATCTTCCAAGTAAGATCACATTTGGAGGTACTGGGGGTTAGATCCTCAACATAAGAATTTGGGGATGACGTAATTCAACACATGTAACACGCATTTAGGTATATGCTGATTTTTAAGTAAATGATAGCATGCTCTAAACACTCTTCTGCATCTTGCTTTCTTTAATATTCTTGGGAATATTTCTGTATCAATACATAGAGACCTTCCTTTTTAATGGCTACGTAGGGCTGCATCACATGGGGATGTAGTTATTTATTCAACATCTCTTAGTGATGGACATTAAGTTCCTTTCAATCTTTTGCTATTACAGCAAGTTTTCCCTGAATGTCCTTGAACATGTCCTTTCACACTTTGAATGCAAATGTAGCTGTAATAGAGATTCTTACACAATTCAAAGGGTAAGTGCACTTTGATTTCAATATGCGTGTAAACTGCTCTTAATTGCCAAGAGAAAAGGCAGAGAACAGGGGTTTATCTGATTAGCTAATTGCCACAATGGATCCCTTTCGGGTTAAAATACAGGACTAGAAAGAGCCCACAGAAGGAGGGAGGAGGACCTTTCTAAAACTGGCACTTGTGAACCCCCAACTGGAAATGACATCCTTAGTCTGTGCCATGGACAGGCACTTCTCTGAGTCTGCTGTAAGACTATCTCCTCCCTCTGAGCCCAGAGACTGGAGCTGGGTCCAGGGACTCCTGCCTGCCTGAGTTTTCAGTCCAGGGCTCTCGGGGGGAGGGGTGAGAGGCTTAGGGGACTGGAGGGTGGAGGGTAGAGCCCCAAACACAGAAGATGCTTCAGCTGAAGACCAGGCCTAGTGTGGTCCAATCACCTTTATTCTTTCTCCCTGGTACCCTTCCTGTTCAGCTGCTGTGGCATGCTAAACCTCCAGTTGCATTTTGGCCAGGAATCCCCATTCCGATGAGGGCTCTAACCTTGCTGAGGGTGTGAGGGCATCTGCAGTCAGTCATCCGACAATGGCATGGCACAGCTTTTGAACATAACTGCCAGCTGGAAACTTGTAAGCCCTCCCTCTGTTTTTGCTTATATGTGGGAGCCTGACTCATGGAGGTGAACTTGTCCGGGCTCTTTGTAGCCCTCTCCTCACAGAATCACAGGGTTTTTAGTATTGTCAGGTAATCCAGAAGCTTGTCCTTTTTTGTTGGAGAAGCCGAAGCCCAAAGAAGTGACATGGGTGAGACCCACCCAACACCCACCCACTGGGGCCCAGGCGCAATGCTAAATCCTGGGGTTGCAGGTATGATTAAGACAGACTTGACCCCTCCTCTCTTCACAGCCCTGTAGAGAAGACAGCCACGAACAAATGATTTGCATTAGTCAAATGTGCACAAATAAAGACATGAACAAAAATGAAAGCTGTGAGAGTTGTGAAGGAGACATTCATGGTGCCAGAAGGGTGTATGGGGTCAGGGACAGCTCCAAGCAGGAGGCAACATTTAAGCTGTGACTCAAAGAAGGCTCCATCTGTGAAGAACAGAGCTGCTGAAAGGGCCTTGTCCCATGGTCATCCTGTCGGGACCAGCAAAGTAGGACAGAAAACATTCCTCTCACAGGCCACTGCAGACTTCAACCATAAAGGAGAAAATTCCCTCTGAAGACAGTTGGCTGCTTCCGCTGCGGAAGCCTTCTATAGGGAATTTGCTGGCCTCGGAAGAGTTTGGAAGATTCTTTCAGGATGAATAAAGGATTGTTAGCTGCAGGATGGAGCGCTCATGCCTCCCTTCTGGGAGGGGACTTAGAATACCTTGCCTCTACCTTAATGTTAAGAAAGAAAGCAACCAGGTTTGTGTGGAGGTGGGAGGCCACAGCCAGGCAAAACAGCTGCTAACTCTTCAGGCCCAGCTGATGCTTCCCACTTGACAGATGAGGGCCTGCTGGCCTCCGCCCGGGCCAGGGTGGGAACAGCACTGGAGGGGAGTTTTTCTTTGTGCTCATCAGCCTGACCTTCCTCGGGCCCTGTTTTGTTTTGTGCCAGCCATAATTACCTAATTTATGTATTTCTGGTAAACATGAGTGTAGCTCGGAGCCATTAAAGACATTAGTAAAGGTCTGAGACCCAGGATGTCTGGAGCTGAGCTCGAGCAGGACCGCTGACCAGCTCAACGACCCAGCGAGTGCCCGCCCCACGGGCCTCTGTTGCTGGATTGTATGAGTGTGGAGATGTGAGAAAGGAACTTGGCAGGCAGTAATCTGACCTGGTAACTGTCATCCATGAACACTAAAGAGAGAACCTACTTGACTCCCTTTCACTTTAGCACCCTGTGAAGCTGGGACGATGGGCTCCGTTTTACAGGTGAGAAGACTGAGGCACAGAATGATTCGTCCAAGCTCACAAAGCCTGTAACTGCTGGAGCTGGTGTTTGAACCCAGATCTTCAGACACTGGACCTTGCTTACAAACAGTCGTCTAGGGCCAAATGCCCAACAGAAAATCAATCTAATAACACAGTACTTTTGTCCTTCTCTACCCCTTCTTTCTCGTCAAGGTACTTGTTTCACTGCCCAGCAGGACCAAATTAAGGGTGTAGGCAGAAATGGAGAGAGCAGCCTTTCTGTTTGTTTTACAACTAACCCAGGGTAAGAGTGACTAAAGGGAAAGATGTTTGGGGTGGGGGTGGGGGGATGGGAAAAGCAGTGGGGATTTTATTGTTTCCAAAACAGTCATCTAACTTTGATCAGAGAGGGGCAGGTTTAGGGTCTCAATCTTATCCCTCATCAGCATACATGAAACTATAACTGCTGGTGGACCCCTAATCCAGAGATGTCTGTAAACTGTTTTAGGGACAGTTTCCTAGCTTTTCATCCACAAAAGCCCTTCCGAGAACTCCTGATCTTAAGATGGTGTGCCAGTGTGAGGAGGTACAAGGCATTTGGTGAGATCTCTGCTTTTCCAACCCAGCTCTTCAGCTGTGTTTGAAACAAAGACATGGTCCAAGTGCCAGAATCTCTGCCTGGATAAAAATAGACTAGTCTTTTGAGCTGATGGCTGTGGATGAATCCTTGAGCATGAAAGCAGTAGACTGAAAAAAACTCCCCATTCATACCCACACCTGGTGGATAGCAGAGGGCACGGGAACAGAAATGCCCCAGGCCCACGGATGATTTTTATTTTATGTTGCTCATCTGTTTCATGGGTTACTTGGGCACTCTGCTGCCCCCTCTTAACACTTCTCTGAACCAACGCAAGTCAGACCTTGGCCAAATTTATTCGCTCTCAAAGTCTTAGTTCCTTATTGATAAATGGAGTGATTGAATTAGAGCCTTTCTGAGGTCATACGCATTTCAAAATCTATGATTCCTCTTCATTGACTGTATGGGACCAGGGCAGAGATGGGGAGTGGGGATAGGGTGGCCGGACACAGTGGGAGCAGTGTGCCTGGGGCCACCAATAAGGAGATATGTTGTCTATAGAGAATTCAAACAGCTAAGAGCTGGTGTGCTTTTTTACTGAGCTGGCAATTCTAAACCAGGTCATGATAAAATATTCCTTCCTGCAAGGGGTTCTGTTCATACCACCCTCCTCTTGGTATGCCACTGAATGAGACTTTTTTTTTTTTTTTTAAGATGAACCGGTTTTCAAGGCAGAAATAGAGACACAGATGTAGAGAGCAAACGTATGGACACCAAGGAGGGAAAGCAGGGGGCGGGGGTGGCGGTGGTGTGATGAATTGGGAGATTGGGATTGACATGTATACACTGATGTGTATAAAATAGAGAACTAATTTTAAAGTAGATTTTTTTTTGGATGTGGACCATTTTTAAAGTCTTTATTGAATTTGTTACATTATTGCTTCTGTTTTATGTTTTTGGTGGGTTTTTTTTTTTTTTTTTGCCAAGAGTCATGTGGGATCTTAGCTCCCTGACTAGGGATCAAACCCTCACCCCCCAAATTGGAAGGTGAACTCTTAACCACTAGACTGCCAGGAAAGTCCCTGAATGAGACTCTTTGGTTGGTAGTGATAGAAACCAAACTCAGAATGGCTTAAATAAGAAAGGATTTTGTTGGCCCACATAAGTGAAGAGATCAGGAGATGCAATTGCATTCAGAAATGGTTGTATCCAGATGCTCAATGATGTCATCAGAGAGCTGCCCCCTCCATTTCTTCCCTCAGCTTTATTTCATTTTCAGGCAGGCTTTCTCACATTACCAACATAGCCACCAGTAGCTCCAGCTGGGCATTCTATCAGCTAAAGTATCTCAGAGAGTCCCTCTGTCCCCCAAATTTCAGCAAAACTTCTAGGTTTTACCCTGTACCAACTTGGGTCCCATGACCACCTCTAATCTACTGGGATGGAATGTGCTGACTCATCATCTGCCTACTCAAGCTCAGGGGCAAGGTCAGCACATGAACTGAGAATGATAGAGGGTCCTTTCTCCCAAGGAATATGGAGGGAATGCTACTAGAAGAATGGTAAACAGATGTTCAGCACCAAAGCAGTACTTGTCCATCATATGTTCCTATCCCCAAAGATGGGCTCATATTATTCCTCTGGCATATCCCCCCTCCCCCACCCACTTCCTTTCCTTTCTTCTTCCCAGAGCTGAAGATTCCACCTTCTACTTCAGTGAGGTCTTCCAGCTCACAGTAGCCCATCTTCCTGTCAACTCCAAAGAATTATTGTGCATGCCTGTCACTCTGATACTTAACTAAGATCACCTGTTTATTTGTTGTTCATTGTAAAAGTAATACGTGTCTATTTTAGAAAAATAGAGAAGAAACAAAAATATTATCTGTGGCTTGCCTTCGTAGTGGCAGGGCATCCAGGATGGCATTATCATAGAATAGGACCAGTCGACTTTATATGAGAGCAGCCTGCCTTCTCCCAATTCTTCCAGCTAATAAGAGGACTATTTTAATGCTTTATCAGCCAGAGAACAGGTGCCTTTCCTCTCCTAGTTTCACGTACAGTTTACATGAAAGTAAAGCTGATTTGGGATGGATTTATTGTGAATGGTAATAACGGCTAGCATCCATTAAATATTCAGTATACTGACCATTCACCTAAGTTTTATTATTGAATCCTCACAAAAACATTGTGAGGTAGGAACTGTGGTTTCTTCATTTGGCAGATAAGGAAACAGACGTCCAGAGGTTAAGCAACTTGTCCAAGATGACATACCCAGTAAATGGTAGAGACAGGATTTGAACCCAGGCCTGTCTCCAAATCCTGTGCCCTTAAGCCCAAGTTACACTCCACATACTGCCTGACTCGTACTACTTGATTGGTAATATTAATGGTGGTCTGCCTAATTGCTGATAGCTTTCCAGTGAAGTCATTTTGGGTATACTCAGATGACTGTAATTATATGTAACTCAAATCAAAAGCAGCACCTTCCCGCCCCCGTCCTTCCCCGGAAGAAAAATCCTTCAAAAAGAGCACATATTCCATTATATTATAGATTTAGCCATTCATTACTCCATCCATTCCTTCACCAAATATTCATTCACTGGGTGCTTTGTAATGGACAGTGCGATTGACTCTGAAGCGTCCCTTCCACCCATTAATTAGGCTTTAAGTCAGTCATGATTAGTCAGCTCTCTCTTGCTACTGATTGGTTGAAGGGTAGGCAGGCCCAAGCCAGTTTGGGCCAATGAGAAGTGAGTATGGGCTCTTAAGGCCGTCTGGAAGGAAGCCCTGCCTTTCTGCCACAGGCAAACTGGTGGTCGGCGCCATGTTGCAGCCCGAGGGAGAAACCCATCTTGGCCTAAGGCGGACGTGTGCAGGGGTGAGTGCTGCCAGAAGCCGATTTTGAGCTTCAACATCGTACTCTCTGAGGTTCGGATTTTTTTTTTAGTATTGCTTAAGCTGGTTTGAGTCAGGTTTCTAGCACTTGCGGCCCAGCTTTTGAAGTACCTGCCCAGGTGTGTAGGGTGTCTGTCTCACACTGGCTAGGCAGGCGTTCAGCCGCAGCCGGGCCTGCCCAGTGATAGGTCTGTATAGCCACTTAGGCTGCTCATCTCCTGAGCCTGACTGTACGTTTCCCGAGGGCAGGGACACCCTAATTCTTTTTTTTTTTTTTTTTTTTTTTTTTTGCGGTACGCAGGCCTCTCACTGCTGTGGTCTCTCCCGTCACGGAGCACAGGCTCCGGACGCGCAGGCCCAGTGGCCATGGCTCACGGGCCCAGCCGCTCCGCGGCATGTGGGATCCTCCCGGACCGGGGCACGAACCCGTGTCCCCTGCATCGGCAGGCGGACTCTCAACCACTGCGCCACCAGGGAAGCCCCACCCTAATTCTTTTTGGCATCCTGGATGCACGTGCTGGAAAACTGCCGTGGAAAACCTTTGTGGAGTGTGTGTGTGTGTGTGTGTGTGTGTGTGTGTGTGTGTGTGTGTGTGTCTGTCTGTCTGTCTGTCTGTCTGTCTGTCTGTCTGTGTGTCTGTGTCTGTGTCTACCTCTCATAGCAGTGACAGGTTCAGGGAGGGGATTTACGTTTTTGAGTATCTGCTCTCTGTGCCAGCTGTTTTACATTTACAGAAGCTAATTTCTTCCTTGAGCAAATCCCAAGAGTCAGCAGCGGTGATGATTACGTGTTTTATTGATGAAGAGCCTAAAGCCTAGACGAGTTTTAAGCTCACGTAACTTGTAGGTGGTGGTGAGAGCCTGCTCACGCTACACAGTTATCACAGGATACTGTAGTGCTGCCTATAGAGCCTTCATTATCGGAAAGTGGGTGGTGGCCCCAAACCAGAGGAAACCCTTTTCACTACAGGTATAATCTATTAACGAAACACCTAGGATTTGTCTTCTGCTCTCTCTCTTTTTGTGTTTGTACGGGAGGTCCATTGTAAACACGTGTGGCCAGCTTGTCCCTAGAACCTGAGAACAAATGACTTCACTTTAATCCTATATCATGGGGTCAAAAGAGAATAATCAGGCCGTTCCTGTGGGCAGCCTGGCTAATAAAGTATTTAACTTATCCGAGCTCATCCTTTGCCCCAGATGCAAAAATGATGGTAGACTTCTATTGTACAGTATTTCTTTGTACTTATTTAATTTGCTCTTGGAAGAGTGACTATAGTCAGTATGTGCTTTAAAAGGGAACTTGAAAAATCCCTCTAAAAGTTCTCTTCCTCTACTGCTTTCGTAAGTAGAGATATAAGAGGGATATGTTATATTTTTTTGAATTCCCATTTTCCAGTGGCTTAAGGTCATTATTTTAGATTGGATTTCATCAAATATTAGTTTAAGAAATATTACTAATAAAATGCTAATCACTGTGCTAAGCTCTGGGGGTAGGTGATCAGCACAAATGTAGGCCTTTGCTCTGAAGCACACGTAATCTGTGGTACTACAAGCTTGGTTTGAGTGTCTGTGTTGACTATAAGAGCCCCTGCTAACATCCTACAATTTTGGATTTGGAGTGTAAACACTAAAGGTATAATCCTTTTTCTTAAAAAATGGAGTGCTGAAAGCTGTTGTCAGTGAATTTTAATGTTCTGGTTAATTGGCCCTTTATTGAACCTCATTATAATTGAAGGTCAACCTCTGCTGTAGTCAACAGCTCTTTTCCAGATTATTGAATATCATCAGTAATATTAATTACTATACTTGGGACAAATTTCTTCCCATCTACCCATAAGTGGTAGGGGAAATGGGTCATTTTAGGATCATATTTATTACAGTGCCTTATTCCCACGTTGTAGACACAGAACACAGTTTCTTATAAAGCACTTTACTCAGTCAGGAATTTAGTATATTCTGGAAACATTCATATTCAAGGTAAAAATAATAATGCTGAGATTTTCTTCCTGTGGTTCTGAAGACCAAAAGATGGATCTGGCTAGAGCAAGAAGTGCTTGGGAAAAATATTTTCTCAGCTCTGTACTTAAATGTGTATTTATTGATGAATTCTTGGAACACATCAACCATAAAAGAGGTTTCAGCAAATCCAGTCTTTCAGCTGAATCTCTGGCAGCTTTGTACATGAGAGGTGGTGTCATATCAGCTTTCTGGTTCATGTTTGTGATTTGACAGTGTCTGTCTTTGATTCTTGGCCACAAGAAGGTATGTAATTTGTGATATAACATATTTAACTGGGAAACAGCTAAACTGTTCATGGCCCCCAGGTCACAGAGATTATGCCTTGTTTAATCAGATGTATCACCCTGCTCTGATGCACTGTATCTTTCAAAGTGTACAATTCAGTGATTTTTAGTATATTCACAAAGTTCTGCAATCATTAGCACTAATTCCAGAACATTGTTATCACCTGAAAAAGAAACTTTCAGCCCATTAGCAGTTATTTCCTCTCTCCCTGCTTCCCTTGCTCTGGCAACTGCTAATGTACTCTCTATCTCTATGGATTTGCCTACTCTGGATATCTCTTATAAATGGAATCATACAATATGTGGTCTTATGTGACTGGTTTCTTTTACTTAACATGTATTTAAGGTTTGTCCATGTTGTAGCATGTAACAGTACTTCGTTCTTTTTTTATGGCTGAATAATGCTACACTGTATGCATGTACTACATTTTATTTATCCACTCATCAGTTGATGGATGTTTGGGTGTTTACACCTTTTGGCTGTTGTGAACAATGCTGCTGTGAACATTCGTGTACAAGTTTTTGTGTAAGAATATTTTTTCAATTCTCTTGAATATATACCTAGGAGTGGAATATCGGGGACATACTGTAATTCTAGGTTTAACTATGTTAGGAAGTGCCAAACTGTTTTACACAGTGGGTGCACCATTTTACATTCCCAACAGCAATGTATAGGGTTACCAATTTCTCCACATCCTTGCCAACACTTTTTATTGTCTGTCTTTTTAATTGTAACAATCCTAGAGGATGCTGACACACTGTATTTCAATGGTAGAAAGTATATTTTCACATTTTTAGGATTAGAGGTCTATTCACTACAAAATCAGTATTTTTATCTAAATCTTTGTTTTATTTTTGACCTCCTGAAGGCTGCAATTTGAATAATTCTACTATTGTGTTATTTGCTTTCATGTACAGATTAGTCTTTGAAAATTCTTAATTATAGCTTGAGATTTGCCAGCTCTCTTGTGGACTTTATTGAAAGTACCAACTATACTTGAAAAAGCTCATAATTTAGATAAAAATTATTTTTAGTCTTTTGACTACATTCCCCTGCCCCAGTCTGTTTTTAATGCTCAAGACTGTTAAATAATGTTATTGAAACAACTGCTAAACACAGATTTTCAAAGGCATTACTAAACACATGCAGTAACAAAACTTTCTTCTTTGCTTTATAAGTCACCCTCGCCATTGACATTGAAGGTATTTCCAAATTATTTATTGACATTGTACATTAAGCTCTTTCTTCAAGGAGGGCTCTGTGAGCCAGAAAAATAGTAAATTTTTCCTACCCTCGGAACAAATTTTTAAGTGTACAGTACAATATGGTTAACTGGGCACGGTGTTGTTCAGCACATCTTCATCTTGCGTAACTGAAATTTTATGCCTATTGATTAGCAACCTCCTGACCTTAACCTCCTCCCCCCAGCCCCTGGCAACCAACATTCCACTCTGTGATTCTATGAGTTTGACTAGTTTAGATGTCTCATGTAAGTGGTATCATGCATTATTTATTATTCTATGACTGGCTTATTTCCCTTACCATAATGTCCTCTGGGTTCATCTGTGTTGCATATTGCAGAATTTTCTTCTTTTTAATGCCTAAATAACATTCCATTTTATATGTATATCACATTTTCTTTACCTCTTCATCCCCTGATGGACATTTACATTGTTTCCACGTCTTGGCTGTTGTGAATAGTGGCTGCTGTGAACTTGGGGGTGCAGATATCTCTTCAAGATCACGATTTCCATTCTTTTGGATATATACCCAGAAGTGAGATTGCTGGATCATATTACTTAAATTTTTAATTTTTTGAGGAAGCTCCATGCTGTTTTCCATAGCAGCTCCACCATTTTGCATTCCTACCAACAGTATACAAGGGTTCCTGTTTACCCGTTTACTGTTTTTTTAAATTTATTTTTGGCTGTGTTGGGTCTTCATTGCTGGGCATGGGCTTTCTTTAGTTGGGGCGAGCAGGGGCTACTCTTCATTGTGGTGCATGGGCTTCTCATTGCAGTGGCTTCTTTTGTTGTGGAGCATGGGCTCTAGGCATGCGGGCTCAGTATCTGTGGCTCACGGATTCTAGAGCACAGGCTCAGTAGTTGTGGCTCACGGGCTTAGCTGCTCCGCAGCATGTGAGATCTTCCTGGAGCAGGGCTTGAACCCGTGTCCCCTGCATCGGCAGGCGGACTCTCAACCACTGCGCCACCAGGGAAGCCCCATGTATCTTTTTGATTTATGGTTTTCTCTGGGTATATGCCCAGTAGTGGGATTGTTGGGTCATATGGTAATTCTATTTTCAGGTTTTTAAGGAACCTCCATACTGTTCTCTATAGTGGCTGTATAAATTAACATTACTACCAACAATGCAAGAGGGTTCCCTTCTCTCCACACCCTCTGCAGCATTTATTGTTTGTAGATTGTCTAATGATGACCATTCTAACCAGTGTGAGGTCATACCTCATTGTAGTTCTGATTTGCATTTCTTTAATAATTAGTGATGTTGAGCATCTTTACATGTGTTTTTTGGCCATCTGTATGTCTTCTTTGGAGAAATGTCTATTTACCTCTTCTGCCCATTTCTGGATTGGGTTGTTTGTTTTTTCATATTGAGCTGCATGAGCTGTTTGTATATTTTGGAGATTAATCTTTGACCATTTATTCGTTTGCAAATATTTTCTCCCATTCTGAAGGTTGTCTTTTCATCTTATTTATGGTTTCCTTTGTTGTGCAAAAGCTTTTAAGTTTAGGTCCCATTTGTTTATTTTTGTTTTTATTTCCATTACTCTAGGAGGTGGATCAAAAAAGATTTTGCTGTGATTTATGTCAGAGTATTCTTCCTATGTTTTCCTCTGAGGGTTTTATAGTGTCCAGTCTTACATTTAGGTCTTTAAACCATTTTGAATTTTTTTTTGTGTGTGTATGGTGTTAAGAAATCATCTAATTTCATTTTTCTATATGTAGCTGTCCAATTTCCCCAGCATTGTTTACTGAAGAGACTGTCTTTCCACTGTTGTGTAGTGTTGCCTCCTTTGTCATAGATTAATTGACCATAGGTGTATGGGTTTATTTCTGGGCTTTCTATCCTGTTCCATTGATCTATATTTATTTTTGTGCCATTACCATACTGTTTTGATGACTATGGCTTTGTAGTATAGCCTGAAGTCAGGGAGCCTGATTCCTCCAGCTCCATTTTTCTTTCTCAAGATTGCTTTTGCTGTTGGGGGTCTTTTGTGTCTCCATACAAATTTTAAGATTTTGTAAAATTCATTTTTCTGTGAAAAATGTCATTGGTAATTTGATAGGGATTGCATTTGAATTTGTAGAGTGCCTTGGGTAGTATAATCATTTTGACAATATTGATTCTTCCAATCCACGAACACGGTATATCTTTCCATCTGTTTGTGTCTTCTTTGATTTCTTTCACTAGTGTCTTATAGTTTTCTGAGCACAGGTCTTTTACCTGCTTAGGTAAGTTTATTCCTAGGTATTTTATTCTTTTTGTTGTAGTGATGAATGTGATTGTTTCCTTAATTTCTCTTCCTGATCTTTCATTGTTAGTTTATAGGGAATGCAAGAGATTTCTGTGCGTTCTTATTTCTGCAACCTTACCAAATTCATTGATTAGTTCTAGTAGTTTTCTGGTGGCATGTTTAGGATTTTCTTTGTATAGTATCATGTCATCTGCAAACAGTGCCAGTTTTACTTCTTCTTTTCCAATTTGTTTTCTTTTATTTCTTTTTCTTCTCTGATTGGAAGCTAGGACTTCCAATAACTATGTTGAATGAAAGTGGCGAGAGTGGACATCCTTACCTTGTTCCTGATCTTAGAAGAAATGCTTTCAGCTTTTCACCATTGAGTATGCTGTTAGCTGTAGGTTTGTTGTACATGGACTTTATTATGTTGAGGTTTGTTCCCTCTCTGCCCACTATCTGGAGAGTTTTTATCATAAGTGGGTGTTGAATTTTGTCAAAAGCTTTTTCTGCATCTATTGAGATGATCATATGGTTTTTATTCTTCAGTTTGTTAATGTGTATCACACTGATTGATTTGTGGATATTGCCTGGGATAAATGCCACTTGATTGTGGTGTATGATCCTTTTAATGTGTTGTTGGATTCAGATTGCTAGTATTTTGTTGAGGATTTTTGTGTCTATGTTCAGCAGTGATATTGACTTATAATTTTTTTTTTGTGGTACCTTTGTCTGGTTTTGGTATCAGGGTGATGGTGGCCTCGTAGAATGAGCTTGGGTGTTTTCCTTCCTCTGTGATTTTTTGGAACAGTTTCCGAAGGATAGGGATAGCTCTTCTCTAAATGTTTGATAGAATTCACCTGTGAAGCCATCAGGTTCTGGACTTTTGTTTGTTGGGAGTTTTTAAATCAGTTTCAATTTCAGTGCTTGTGATTAGTCTGTTCATATTTTCTATTTTTTCCTGATTCAGTCTTGGGAGTCTGTAACTTTCTAAGAATTTGTCCATTTCTTTCAGGTTGTCTATTTTATTGGCATACAGTTGCTTGTAGTAGTTCCTTATGATGCTTTGTATTTCTGCGATGTCAGTTGTAACTTCTCCTTTTTCATTTCTAATTTGATTGATTTGAGTCCTCTCCCTTTTTTTCTTGTTGAGTCTGGCTAAAGGTTTATCAATTTTGTTTATCTTTTCAAAGAACCAGCTTTTAGTTTCATTGATCTTTGCTATTGTTTTCTTTGTTTCTATTTCATTTATTTCTGCTCTAATGATTATGATTTCTTTCCTTCTATTTACTTCAGGTTGTTTGTTCTTCTTCCTCTAGTTGCTTTAGATGTAAGGTTAGGTTATTTATTTGAGATTTTTCTTGTTTTCTGAGGTAAGATTGTATTGCTATAAAGTTCCCTTTTAGAACTGCTTTTGCTGCATCCCATAGGTTTTAGATCATTGTGCTTTCATTTTCATTTGTTTCTAGGTATTTTTTGATTTCCTCTTTGCTTTCTTCTGTGATCCATTGGCTGTTTAGTAGCATATTGTTTAGTCTCCACGTGTTTGTGTTTTTTATAGTTTTTTTTCTTCTAGTTTATTTCTAGTCTCATGGAGTTGTGATCAGAAAAGATGCTTGATATGATTTCCATTTTCTTAAATTTACCAAGGCTTGCCTTGTTGCCCAGCATGGGGTCAATCCTGGAGAATGTTCTGTGTGCACTTGAGAAGAATATGTATTCTCCTGCTTTTGGATGGAATGCTCTATAAATATCAGTTAAGTCCTGGTTGATCTGTCCATTGATGAAAGTGGGATGTTAAAGTTCCCCACTATTATTGTGTTACTATCGATTTCTTCCTTTATGGTTCTTAGTATTTGCCTTATATATTGAGGTGCTCCTCTGTTGTGTGCATATATATTTACAATTGTTATATCTTCTTGGAATGATCCCGTGATCATTATGTAATGTCCTTTGTCTCTTATAACAGTCTTTATTTTAATGTCTCTTTTGTCTGTTATGAGTATTGCTACTCCAGCTTGCTTTTGATTTCCATTTTCGTGGAATACCTTCTTCCATCCCCCACAATTTCTAATCTGAGAACCTTTATTTGAACTTTTTCAGTGCCTCATATTCTTTAAGAAATAAGAACATTTAAATCTATGTCTTATTTTTTTAAGAGCAGTTATATTAAGGGTTTTGCTTTTTGAACTTCAAGTTTATCAAGGCATAGTTTACATAATGTTCACCCTATTTAGTGTACAGTTCAGAGTTTTGATGGATGTGTATGGTCATGTAAATATGTAACCACCACCACAATCAAGGTACTACTCCATAAAGTTCCCTCCTTTACCTTTGTGGTCATTTCCCTCCTCTTATCCCCATCCCCTGGCCACCATGATCTGATTTCTGTTCCTATGGATTTGCAGTTACAGAATGACATATAAATGGAGCCATGCAGTACGAATACTTTTGTTTGTGACTTTTTTCACTTAGTGCAATGGTTTTGAGATTCATCTATGTTAATGCATGTGTTAATTATTCATTCATTTTTATTTAGCATTCTCATGGGTGTGTAGTGTTATCTTACTGTGGTTTTATTTTGTATATTCCTAATGACTAATGATGATCATTTTTTATGTGTTTATTTTCCATTCGTATTTCTTCTTTGGTGAAGCATCTATTCAGATATTTTGCCCCCCACTTTTGTTTTTTATTGTTGAGCTCTGAGTGTTCTTTATATACTCTGGGTAACAGTTCTTTATCAGATTTATGCTTTGCAAAGATTTTTCTCTCAATCTGTGCTTTGTCTTTTCATTTTCTTAAAAGTGTGTTTTGAAGAGCAGATGTTTTAAAGTTTGATGAAATCCAGTTTATCAATTTGTTTTTTAATAGAGTGTGCTTCTGGTGCACATCTAAGAAATCTTTGACTAACCCAAGATCACATAGGTTTTCTCCTACATTTATTCCACAGATTTTACAGTTTTAGATTATTCATTTATGTCTATGTTCCATTTTGAGTTAATTTTTGCATATGGTACAAGGTGTGGATCCAAGTTATTTTTAAAACATGCGTGGCCAATTATGCCAGCACATTTGTTGAAGAGCCTCTTTATTGCATTGCCTTTGCACCTTTGTTAAAAAAAAAAAAAAATCAGTGTCTATATAAATGTGAGTTTATATCTGGACTCTGTAGTCTGTTCCATTGATCTGTGTGTCTGTTTATATGCCTATACCATGATGTTTTGATTACTATAGTTTTATAATAATTTTTGAAATCAGGTAGTTAGCTCTCTAACTTTGTTGTTTTATTTCACAGATATTTTGGTTATTCTAGGTCCTTTCATTTCCATATGAATTTTAGAAAGTGCTTGTAAATTTCTACTGAAATTCAGATTATAATTGGATTACATTGAAACTATGGATCAGTTTGAGAAATGACATCTTAATGATACTGTCCTTAATCACATGAACAGATATATTTATTACTCCATTTATATAAATCTGACTTTTCTCAGTGGTATTTTATGGCTTTCAGTGTATAGGTTTGTCACATGTTTATGTCAGGTTTGTCTCTAAGGTTTACACAGTTTTTGAAGCTATTGTAAACAGTATTTTAAAAAATCAATTTCTAGTTGTTTGTTGCTAGTGCATAGAAATACAGTTAATTTTTGTATGTTGATCTGGTATCCCAGGTGTCAGCAAACTTTTTTTCTAAAGGGCCAGATAGTAAATATTGTAGGCTTTGCAGGCTGTATGTCTCTTTCACAATTACTCAGCTCTGCCTTTGCCATATGAAAGCAACATAGACAACCCATAAAATGCGTGTCTCTGTTTCAGAAACTTTTTTTTTTTTTTTTTTTTTAACAAAAATAGACAGTGGGCTGAGTTTGGCTATATGACATAGTTTGCTGACCCCTGTTGTATCCTGCAACCTTGCTAAACTCACTTATTAGTTCTAGTAGCTCTTTTAAAACTAGTAATTTATTGAGATGAAATTAATAAAACATAAAATTAACCATTTAATTCAGTGGCATTCAGTATATTCTCAGTGTTGTGCAACCACCATCTCTGTCTAGTTCCAAAATATTTTAATAACCCCAATGTAAAACCCTTACTCATAAAGTAGTTTCTCCCCATTATTCTCTTCCCCCAGAGCCTGCCAGCCAACAGCCTTCTTTCTATATCAATAGATTTGTCTATCCTAGGTATTTCATGTGAATGAAATTATACAATATATCACCCTTTGTGTCTGGCTTTTTTCACTTAATGTTTTGGAGGTTCATCCACATGGTAGCATGAATTTGTACTTCATTTCTTTTTATGGCCGAATACTATTCCATTGTTTATTCATACTACAATTTATTTAACCATTCACCCATTGATGGTCATGTGTGCTATTTCCCTCTTTTGGCTGTGGTGGATAGTGCTCCTGTTATGAACATGTGTAAATGTATTTGCTTGAGTATGTGTTTTCCATTGTTTTGGGTTTATACCTAGGAGTGGAATTACAGGGTCATGTGGTAATTCTGTGTTGAAGTCTAGTAGCTTTTCTGTAGATTCCCTAGATAGATGATCATGTCGTCTATGAGTAAAGACAGTTTTACTTGTTCCCGCTAATCTCATTGCATCTTATTTCTTTCTTGCCTAATTGTATTGGGTAAAACCTCCAGTACAGTGGTAAATGGAAGTTGTAAGAGTATATACATCCCTGTTTTGTTTTGTTATTTTTTTTACTGAAATTAGGAGGAAAATATTCAGTGTTTTCCCATTAAGTATGATACTAGCAAAAGGTGTTTTGTAAATACCCTTTATAAAGTTGAGGAAGTTTCCTTCTATTCCTAGTTTGCTAAGAGTTTGTTTTAAATTAGGAGTGTATGTTGGGTTTTGTCAAATGCTTTGTCTGTATCTATTTGGATAATCATATGGATTTTTCATTTTCAGTTTTTCACTGTTGTGAATTGCATTGGTTGATTTTGAAATGTGAATCCAATCTTGTATTCCTGGTGTAACCCTTTGATCATGATGTGTCATCCTCGTAATTGACTGTTAAATACTATTTGGTAAAGTTTTGTGTAGAATTTTTCCATTTATGTTCACAGGAGATATTAGTCTGTAGTTTTCTTTTCTTGTAATTTTTGTCTTATTTTGGTATCAGCATAATGGATTAGAGTGAATTGAGAAGTATTCCCTCCTGTGCAGTTTTGTTTTTGGAGGAGTTTCTGTAGAATTGGTATTATTTCTTCCTTAAGTGTTTGGTAGAAATCACCAGTGAAACCATATGGGCCTAGAGTTTTCTTTATGGAAAGGTTTTTAACTACAAATTCAATTTAATAGATATAGGGCTAACTAGGTTATCTATTTCTTTCCTTTTTTATTTTTTAATAAATTTATTTATTTATTTTTGGCTACATTGGGTCTTCGTTGCTGTGTGGGGGCTTTCTCTAGCTGCAACGAGTGGAGGTTGAGTGGGGACTACTCTTTGTTGTGGTGCATGGGCTTCTCATTGCGGTGGCTTCTCTTGTTCCGGAGCACGGGCTCTAGGTGCATGGGCTCAGTAGTTGTGGTGCACGGGCTTAGTTGCTCTGGGGCATGTGGGATCTTCCCGGACCAGGGCTCGAACCCGTGTGCCCTGCATTGGCAGGCTGGCAGGCAGATTCTTAACCACTGTGCCACCAGGGAAGTCCCTCTTTCCTTTTTTTTTAAACATTTTTTTTTTTTTGGCTGTACGTACACAGGCCTCTCACTGCTGTGCTGTGGCCTCTCCTGCTGCGGAGCACAGGTTCCAGACGCACAGGCCCAGCAGCCATGGCTCACGGGACCAGCTGCTCCACGGCATGCGGGATCCTTCCGGACCGGAGCACAAACCCGCATCCCCTGCATTGGCAGGGGGACTCTCAACCACTGCGCCACAAGAGAAGCCCTAAGCATCTTTTTTGAGCTATAATTCAGATACCAAAAAACGTACCCAGTTAAAATGTACAATTCAAGGGCATTTTGTATACTCAGAGTTGTGCAATCATCAATACAAGTTTCTTTTAGAACATTTTCGTTACCTTAAAAAGAAGGTTGGTACCCATTAAGCAGTCACTGTTTAATATCCCCTCCTCCTCCCCCAGCCCCTGGGAAGCTCAAATCTACTTTTTGTCCATAATCCATTTACATTAAATGTCCAGATTTGTTTATTCTGGACATTTAATGTAAATGGGTTTATAAAATATGTGATCTTTTGTGACTGGCTTCTTTTACTTAGCATAGTATTTGCAAAGTTCATGCAAAAAATGCATGTATCAGTATTTCATTTCTTGCATTGCTAAATAATATTTCACTGTATGAATATACCATGTTATTTATCCATTTATCAGTTGATGGACATTTAGATTGTTTCCACTTTTTGGGCATTATGAATAATGGTGCTGTGAATATTTGTGTAGAAGTTTTTTTGTGTGGATATGTTTTCTATTCGCTTGGCTATGTAAAATTTACAACCTTGATTTTTAGCTCAGATTGTCCTCCCTCTCATTAATAACAGTTAATGAAATTTAGTTCATATTTATATGCATCAGTTAGTGATAGATTTGGGAAACTCTCCATGTGGGGTAAGCAGGCCGGTTCCCTTCCTTTGCCAGACTTCTCATTGACCAAGAAAAAATCTGCACAGAAGACTTCGATCAAATCTATAACTTTCCACTTCTCCTTTGATCTTACTGCCTTGGCACTGCTCTTCTCATGCTTTCAGATATGGGTTGGAAATGGAAGACCCTTTCTGAAGGAATGTTGAGTGCCTCTGGATGACCCCTGCCAAGGTCTGGTAGTTGGGAGTGTACAGGATAATGAAAATGCAGGCCAGTAACAGAACAGTGTAGCTTTTATTAATTAGGATATGTGAGGTTGGAAATTTGTATGCAGTTCTGGTGTTCACATCACTCTTCATCTGATTCACCTTGACCCTTTATGTATGTTTTTTTGGGAGAGCATTAAAAACAAAATTCCCCTCTTCTTTTAGATTTCCTTAGATGTCTTAGATTTTTCTTATATTTCCTTGAAATCTAACATGTCTTGAGCACTTGCTGTATGGTAGTAACTGAGCTAAAGCAGCTTAAATATGTCGTATCTCATTTAATTCTCATTCCTTTAAGATGTCGGTATTAGTTCCATTTTTCAGATGTGGAAGTAGGCTTAAAGTGGCTATAGAATTTTCCCAAGATCACAGACTTAATGAAGGACAAAAGTAAGGCTTGAACCCACATTTGTCTCATGAAGTTGTAACTACTAAGGTCTTAAATTATTAACAGTATTTGTGCCACACATTCTTTTGTATTTAAAATGAGCAGTCATGTGTATGCTATGAGTTTTTTTATCTGTCACATTGGCAGTCTGTTTGTGCATGGTTGCTATCTCAGGGTTGAGTACAACATATAAAAGATTGGGAGAGAAATCTATTAATATTAAATGAGTAAGTCCTTGCCTGTGCTGAACTTCAACTCTTCCTTTAGCACCCAGCACAATGAAAACACCTTTTCATAGGCTTTCCTGAAAAACAGTTGCTCCTCTGGTACTTTGTACCAGCCTCTAATACAGTGAATGGCAATTATACTTTGCTTGTCCACTCTTAGATATTTTATCTATATCTATATCTCTCTATATAATTTACATACCATAAAATTTACTCTTTAAATGTACATGTTAATGATTTTTATTAAATTTACTGAGTTGCAAAACCATCATTATAATCCAATTTTAGAACATTTCCATCTTCCCATAAAGTTCCTTCATACCTATTTTCACTTAGGCCCTGATGCCATCCCCAGCCATAGGAAGCCATTGATCTGCTTTCTGACTCTATAGCTTTGCCTTCTCTGGACATCTCATTATAAGTGAAATCAAGCAATATGTGGTCTTTTTTGTATGACTTCCTTAGCATAACATCCATATTATAGCATGTATCATTATCTTTTTTTTATTGCTGTGTAGTATTTTATTGTATGGCTCTGCTACATTTTGTGTATGTGTTCATTCATTAATGTTGTGTTTATGTTGATGGACACTTGAGTTCTTTCCCCCTCTTGGCTATTATGAATAATGGTGCTGTGAATATCTGCATGCAAGTCATCGTATGCCCATGCTTTTTTTCCTTTCGGACACAAAGCAATGGAATTGATGAGCCACGTGTCTCATCTTTGATTCCTTGAGGGCAGGAACATCACGCTGAAGTTTTAGTATTGGCTTAGTGGTCTTTTAATTGGCTCCTCTAGCATGCCTGCCACATAGTTGGTAGGGAAACTGATCAAGAGGTATTTATGATATAGTTTCATGTTCTGTGAATCTTTGGTTTTTGTGCACACTATCCCCTATTACCGCCACTTGGAAAGAGTTTTATTTTTATCTCCTGTGAATCTGTTTCGTTTTTATGCACACTATCCCCTGTTACCGCCACTTGGAAAGAGTTTTATTTTAATCTCCATTCCTTGCAATGCTAGCAAAAAACCCTAATGGTTTTGGATGACCTACATTCTTATTTCCAGCATAATCCCGTGTATATACTCAAAGACAGTACTTTCCAAGACAATGCCACATTAATAGAAAAGCTATGGCTTATTTACATTGTGTACAAATATTATTCTATTGACTATTTACGGTGAGGGTATAGAAGGTGAACAGTATAAACTGTCTTATTCAAGTCGGTTGGATAGAGTTAGGAAAGTTTTTTGGGTTTCTGATGTGGTCTATATCAGCAGTCCCCAACCTTTTTGGCACCAGGGACTGGTTTTGTGGAAGACAATTTTTCCACGGACCTGGCAGGCGGGGAAGGTTCAGGAGGTAGTGCGAGCGATGGGGAGCAATGGGGAGCAGCAGAAGCAGCTTCGCTTGCTCGCCCGCTGTCGCTCACCTCCTGCTGTCCGGTTCCTAACGCGGACTGTAAGTCCACGGCCTGGAGGTTGGGGACCCCTGGTCTGTATGAACTGTTCTGAGATTAGCATGTCTGAAACCGAATAAAGTAAAAAATGTTTCCCTAGCAAAGTACTGTTTCATTTTAACTGGGTAACAGAAGCTTGATAAAAGAAAAGGAGACTGCTATAGTTACTAATGCTCTTAAGAGCCACTTACTGCCAGTTAATAGAGATTAGCTGAAGGTCTAAAAAAATATTCAACTAGTGTAAATGCCTCTGTATTTTCAACACCCCAAATCAGGCTCTTACTTGCCAAACTAAGAATAAATTTTGCATCGGTTTTCATTTATAAACAACTGTCTTCCTCATCTTGAATGTAGCCTATGTGACCTATATAGCTTGAAGAAATGTTTGTGGATTTTCCTTTAGGTGTTAAGTGAGACAGGTTCCTTGTATATTTGACAAACCAAAGGGTATTGTCATCTGTGGGCAGCTGTTTTTACCGTCAACATCCCCAAGGGATAGGACACATGTTTATTTAAAAATAAATTTATTAATGGCTGCGTTGGGTCTTCGTTGCTGCGTGGGTTTTCTCTAGTTGCGGTGAGCGGGCGCTCCTCTTTGTTGCGGTGCACGGGCGGGCTTCTCACTGTGGTGGCTTATCTTTGTTGCGGAGCACGGGCTCTAGGCGCGCAGGCTTCAGTAGTTGTGGCTCGCGGGTTCTAGCGCGCAGGCTCAGTAGTTGTGGCGCACAGGCTTAGTTGCCCCGCGGGATGTGGGATCTTCCAGGACCAGGGCTCAAACCTGTGTCCCCTGCATTGGCAGGTGGATTCTTAACCACTGTGCCACCAGGGAAGCCGAAGACACATGTTTTTAAGAGAAGGAATTATCATTGTTAAATGTCTACGTCAAAATTGATAGGGTAGTAAAAATGATTAGAATAAATGAGATCATGTCAAAAGGCTGATATAGAATGGTCAATATGGGTTCATTTAATCTAGTTAGGAGCTTCGTATTAATAATTTCTCAGTAGTGTTTAAGAACATGGACTTTTTAGCCAGATGCCCAGTGTTTAAAAAAAAAAAAAAAAAAGTACTTAACCACTTCCAAGCTTTGTGACGTAGGCAAGTTAGTTGTTTAAACCAGTCTCCTCATATAAATACAATGAGGTTAATAGTACTTCTTTATAGTAGCACTTTATAGGATTGCTAAGTTTAAATGAGATAATATATTGAAACACGATGCCTGGCACAAAGTAAGTGCTCAGTAAATGTGAAACACTAGCTTAGTTTAACAACAGAAAAGCAACACCAGTTCCCTGGGAGCTTGTAGACTAGAGGCATGTTCTCTGACATGTGATAAATGTGGCCTCATTACAAAGATTTTTCATTCAAACGTCAATAAAATGGGAGTTAGTTAGCAGGTATGAATCAGTTTAAACTCTGAGCTTTTCCCCTTTTTTATAAAATAGAGTTAATATCTTCCTCAGAATTTGTTTTTATTTCATTAATTTATTGGGTAGGCGAGGATTAACTAGTATAATGTATGTGAAAGTGTTCTACAAATGTAAGGCTAATACTTGAAGTGAATGGTAAAGCAATAATGTGTATACATACTGGTGCCATATCATCTGGCATTTCTGCATTGTACCTTAAGACACTGGGAAAGGAGGTTTGTTGTATACACTTTTGCAAGTGACTGAGGGTAGCAATAGTATTTTTCTTGTTCATATTCTAGCTTCAGTATTTATCATATAGTGGGTACATAGCAAATACTTGGTGCACGTATGACAGGTAAGGCAAACTTAGTTTTAAAATCATAATACCCTTTCCTTAGGGATGGAGGTCACTTGTGGAGAGAAGAGTATTGATAGGATGTTAGATCATCCAGTTCATGGATATGACCTGAACACAATATGCTTTTGGAAATACTATATAGATTGTATAGAATAGCTGGCTTACCATTTTACCCCTTCTGCTTTTATTGTCTATAATGTGCAGCATTGCTGTATTTACTAAATGTTTATGTCCTTTTCTGGAGAAAGAGCTGATTTTAAATTAAGATAAGAATTTTGACTAGATAATACATTTATTTACATAAAATATCAATTTTCATGATAAAGAAAGATTGTTACAGTTGGAGAAGGCTTAGGAGTGAGTGAGTTCTTCTTAATAGCCTTTGCAGTAGTTGGTACCTGACCATTTGAGGCATAGATGGGACAGTCTTTGGGGTCTTAGAAGCCAGGGTTAAGCTCATTTTGAATTTCTGCCATATTAGCGTGTAACCATTGCCACATTGACACTTAAATGTCCACTTTAGCATCTTAAGCTTCCTGAAGTGGTAACTCCACCTTCAGTAGAAGAGGGAGGAAAAACACAGGAAAATTGGAACTGTGTGAGTTCTACAAAAGCATGTTGGAGTCATATAATGAAAAAGCAGATTTTTTTTATTATGTTTCTCCATATTTGGCATTGCTATAAATGGCTAACTAACATTTACTGCCAATTCAGTACAAATGTGTGGTTTGGTAATACCAGAACAGCAAATTTAAATGAAAAATAAAAGTTAAAACATTTCCACACAAGATTTTACAGTCTGACATTTCACTGCGTAGGTAAAAAGACACTTTTTTTTAAAACTACAGATTATTATTCAGCATGAATAAAAAACTACAACTTTTATTTTTAAACAGGAGTCACTGGTTTTAATTTTTACACATTTTAAAATTACTGTGATAAAAAATAATGAAAAAGCTTCTTAATAATGCCATACACAGTATAATATAGATTTGTCCCCATTATATAGCATTTGTTTAATATACAAAATAGAATATTGACACACTTGAATCTATGTGTAGTTAAGCAAGTTATTCGAGGAGGGTATTTTCATACAGCCTTTCATCAGAAAATAAAATCCTTCTTTCAGGCATTTTCTAGAGAGAAGGTAATCCTTTCCCCAAAACCTGGTAACTAAATCCTTGGTGGACCAGGCTGACTGAAAACGATGAACTTCCATTCCAAGTGGTTAACATGTCCTCCTTACACTCTTATTTTCTCTTCCAATTCTCAAACCAGGCACAGAAAAACACTTTCTTCTACACCTACAGTCTTTCTTTTGGGTGATCCACCAAGATCAAAATCTCACTGAGGGCTGCCACAGTTCTTGACTTCTATCAAAGTATAATAATATTGTTTATCTCATGGCGATGTAGTTTTAGGATATTTAACAGAGAACTAAAATGATAAGACTTAACGATAATAGGTTGTGTAGATAGATAAGTGAAATTGGAATTGCGCATTCATTCTACCATCCCCCAGTTCTGAAGTGAGGCTGGCTTTCCTTTATATGCATATCCAGAGCTCATCCTATGCTAAATATTCAGCTCTTCATAAACACTAATCATGCTAGTTTTCCTTTTGGGGTGTCTTTTTTTTTTTTTTTTTTTCAGGAGAAGGAAGGTGCTCTTTGAGGGTCCCCTCATAGTTTTAGACAGTTGGGTATACATATCCCAAAGCACTTGTACAGTATCCCATAGCAAGGCCTAAAAATACAGAGAGGGTCACTTTTTTCCACCAGTAATTAAAAACACTTTTCAGGATTTGTTGTGAGTCACCTAGGCACGTCACCTCTCGCTGAAATTACTACAAACGTCAACAGTTTGGGATGGCAAGATACCACATACATAGAAGATGAAGCTGCTTTCAAATAGCACCATAGCTTTCTTCACTTAAATCCATAATTATACTCACACATAATTCAGTAAATTTCTTCTTTCCCACATATCCTAAATTGTCATAGCTTCTTTTTCCATTTAATGTACAGCCTCCTATAGTTTTATGAGTGTCAGTCCATTTTCCTTTTAACCACAAAGTGCACATGTCTTTTATTCACTGAGCTCTATTTTTGGGGAGCCAAGGTCGTTGGGGCTAAAGTCCAGATTCCCGTGTGATGTGCTTTCTGCAGCGTTCTATAAATGAATAATAATTTATCTTTCAGAAGCTCTTTCTGAAACGTAACACTGTCACTGATGATAATATTCAAGCGGTATTTCTTAGGCACCAAAAATTTCACATCCAGCTGGGTTACAAACCATTTTAAAATACTTTGAGATCAATTTAAACAATTACAAAGGAATAGCCCCTTTAGAGAGCATTCAAAAAGCAAATGATTACATTTTTTATTAAATAATTTCTCTAAAATACCGAAAAATAAGAACATTCAAAAAGCATTCAAAGAAAACATAAACATGTCCTCATTTGGAAATGAACTCTTGTAGGAAAGAAAGGAATTAGTGTATTATTGGCAACCTATGAGATTCTGCACTATTTACATATTGCTGGTACCTCTATGCTTATTATTGCCAAACTTCTAAAGCCTCTGGTTTTATTAAACTGTTGGAGAGGCTGTACGTGATGGTGCCTGTAGGTGTGTAAGCATCGCCTTTCTGTCCCCGATTACACACTTTAGCGCAAGGGGAGGTTCAGTAAACTAAACCTGCGTGGACAGACTCACTGTTGGAATGAGAAGGGTGGCCATTCTGGGAGGCAGAGGGTTACTTCCTCTCTGACCTCAATGGGACGGAGCCTTGAGAACCTTCAGCACAGAGGGCCAGTCTCCATTTCCCTCTTCCTCTAGAGCAGACCTGTTTGGTTTCTGGGCCCACTGCTGCCTGTATGAATGCTCGCACACATTATAAATCATAGAGGTTATCCATCAACATTTCTTTGACCCCTACAAAAAATATATAACATGTCATGATAAAACAATCTCATCTAAAAATCATTCTTATTTTACACTATACAAGCTATTTTACAATCATTTTAATAAATTGCATGTAAAGCTGCAGTAGCCCTTCCCTTCCCAGATTAGTGAATACCAATATGATATATATCTGAAACTATAACTAAATATAAAAATATATTAGAAGTTTCATATTTAATGTTAGATTTTCAGTTTTCTATTACACAAATAATTCGGCCACCTTGAATAGAAATCAAATTTCTTGTGGCTTAGTAAATACAAGTTTTGAGTTTACAGAAAGTTGGTAAGGTGCACACAGAAAGGGCTACTACAGCTTCTATCTTGTTTAAAATGATAATTCTCAACAGTGAGGAGGAGAAATTCACATGACTTTTGTTGAATTCCATGGCACACATAAGGATGTGAGGGATGTATAGTTTTACGAACACGGAAATCTGACATATAGTCCTAAATCAGAAAAATCAGTAGCTGAGCTTTCCTGTACCCCCAGGAAAGAAAGACCAATTGGTGACAAATGGGAATGTGAAAATGGGTGTCTAGCCACTTTTGCCATATTACAGATTTGGGGGGAGGGGAGGGCCTAAAGTTTAGTGGGAGGAATTACTTGGACAGATTAAAATCTTCTCAGCTGTGTTTCAGCTGGTTATCCGGAATCATAACTTTTAAGAAGTTACACTAACTACAACAAAAGGTCCTGAAAAACAGTTTACCAACTTTCTTGCCATCTAACCATTGCAGAGATAGGGCATTAGGTACAAACAGGGCCTCTTGGTAGTTTTATTTTTTTTTATTTTTTAGTTTTTAATTTTTTTTAATTAGTCTTTTGTAATCCATGGTTTACCCAGCAGGTCACTGGACTAGGTGCTCTACACCAGTTAGGACGGTTAATTTGCACAATCTATATAATTCTCCACTGAAGCAGATATGTACAAAATATGAGCTTTTTTGACAAGAAAACTGGAGATTTGAGTCAATTTTTGTGGTCTTCTGATAGCTAAGTGCCATCAGGTTAGAAGCACCAACCCATTTTCACACAGAAGATTAATGTTTAGAGTTTATTTAGGAAAGCTATGAACTAGCTGCCCATCTTAAACAGCTGTACAATAACTTGAATACAAAAATTATGTAAGAAAAAATGAGCAAGCATAGTTCACTGAATATAAAGGAAATTGTTAAAACCAGACAGTAATAGCTATAAAAGGCACAACTTCCCTTTTCTGATATACACTTGTAAACTTTTTTCAGGTTTCCATGCATAAATCAAAAAATGCTATCCTAACTATACAGGGGAAAATACAGCAACAAAAAGTCTAGAAAATTTTGTCCAGCCAACTGTGAAAAGTATGAGCAGAAAGTTCATCACGCAGACTTCAGGCACTGGTGGTTTAGGTGCCATCCTTCTCTGAAAGTGGAGCTTACCCCCATGTTATTGTTTCTAATTTCTGGGATCCACCAACTATCACTTTCTACTTTTCCCATCACTGAAAAGTGATGGCTCAACTGCTTCTGTTGCCAAGTCTTGGCCCTCTATAAACCACATGTAGTGCGTATTTAAAACAAAACAAAAACCAAAACCAGACAAAAACAAAAAAGAAAAAACTGCTACAGGACAGACTGACAGTGTGTACAATAAAAGCTATAAATTCAACTTTCTTTAAGGCAACCTTTCTTATTAAGGCAGTCACTTTTGATGAAACAGAAGTTTTTTGATATTTCCACTTGAATATTTTGGTATCTGATTGGTGATGATTTCAGCTAACATCTCTGGGAATTCAATACTCATGGTCTTATCCAAAAATGTTTGGAAGCAATAGTTAAGGAGATTTTCAACCACCTGCAAGAGAATATATAGTAATGAACAGTCTTAAAAAATTAGCAGTAGGGATAGCTCATGCTTGTTGTTGGCCTCTATTTTTTTTTTTTAAAATTTCTGACTTAGAATATACCAATCTCTGCTGGAATTCCCCAGGTGAAAAAGAAGTTCACCTAAATAAAATGAGCACTCAGGTACCAAAAATCTTTGAATTTCTTTAATTGTATATAAAATTATATGGAATTAAGTATTTCGTGAAGAATTGCAGTACCATAGTATATGAAGGACACATTCGAACTTACTGGATAAATTCATACAAAAATAAGGAATTCTACCTTTAAAAAAAAAAAAGTGCTGTTAAATTCTGTACTAGCATCATGATGTTAGATGCACATAACTAGATGAAACAGTATTTCATAACTGGCCTTAGGAGAAATGTGTGCCAAACTGAACTTTATAGGTTGAAATCAGACCATCAGGAAAATCCATAAAAGGGGAAAAAAAAACGAACCCCAACAACTGCTGGTATATAATTATATACACTAATCAGGACATACTTTATGTCTCAGAAAATTCCTTTGATATTTGGATTTCTGTTTGACACTTACATCATGCATGGAGTCCAAGAGTTTTGTCAGTTGGTAAAACCGCTGCCAGTTCTGACTGGAGTTTCCTTCCCTCTTGACAATGGCTTTTCCTAGCTCTTTGATGTAGGTCATTCTAATTTCATCAAATAGCTCTTGACTCTTCAAACCTTCCTTAGGAACTAAAAGGTTAAGATGTAATCAATTAAAGAATTTTCTTGTGATAACTTTTCATTTATGCAAGTAGGGCATTTATTAGTAGCAGCACATTTCATGATTTACATAATCTATCTGTTCTTAATGCACTCCATTAAAACATAAGCATTTTCGAAGGATTATGAAACTACAGCCATGAGAGAATATGGGATAATAGAAAATTGGAGGACTTAACTTTGGGTTTATCACTTTGTTTCACTTTGTTTCTCATCTATGAATGGAGCTGGAAAACACCTTCCTCCCTAGTTCACAAAGCTAATTTGAAGACCAAATGAATAATACATTGATGGTCATCCTGCCCTTGAATTTAATTCTAGTACAGAGGTAGACGGTTTCAACAAAACAGTGTTTATTCTTCCAATTACATCTTGGAATATCTGTGATATCACCAGTCAATTAGGACCTTAAAATCAGCATGCAATATATTTTATTAATCAATGTGTTAACATACTGAGTTGGTATCCAATCTAAAAAGAAACTTGATTTTTTATGTGGCTTATATATATATGCCTTACTGGGGAGCAAATAGCTGCCTTTCCTTACGTACAGAAATATAGAAAATACCTCATGGATCATAAAGTTGGTATAAAATCAATTTTTTACACTACTCTTCAAAAAATGATACCAGTAAGAGGGACTGTGAACAGAGTGTTAACCATGGTTTCACTTAGTCTTGCAGAGATTATGACTTTTGTGGATGCCGCATTTCTTAAAGGGTGCTCCTAGGAACTCTGGTTCTGTGTTAATGATGATTAGGGATAAAAGGATTTGATGGTCAGAATTTAGCAAAACTAAGTGTTTAATACAAAGTTAGGCAGATTTCTGGATTTCAGGACTTCTCAGAGCTAGTTATGCACTCTCCAGGGAGGGGAACACATTGTTTCCCAAACTTAAACTTCATTGCTGCTGACATCTTAGAAAATGCTGGAATAGAGGAAAAGCAGTGGTTTCAGAAGAAGGAAGTCTTTTTCATTCTTACTTGCCCTGTGGACTTGAGTATAACCTCCCAGAGCCCGTTTCCTACTCTTTCTCAGTGAATTAAAAAAAAAATTTTTATTAAAAAAAAATTTAGATATAATTAGTATGTAACATTACATTAATTTCAGGTGTATAACACAATGATTCATTATTTGTATATATTGCAAAATGATCACCACAGTAAGTCTAGGTAACATCCATCACCAAAACTTTTCTTGTGATCAACTTTTTAAGATTTTACCCTTATATACAGTATCATATTATTAACTGTAGGCACTCTGCTGTACATCCCCATGAATTATTTATTTTATAGCTAGAAGTCTGTACTCTCTAAACCCTTCACCCATTTCTCCCATCCCCCAACACACACACAACTCTGGTATCTGCCACTTTGTACTCTGTGTCCATGAGCTTTTGTTTTTAGATTCAACATACAAGTAAGATTATATGGTATTTGTCTTCTCTGACTTATTTCACTTAGCATAATGCCCTCAAGGTCCATCCACGTTGTTGCAAATGATGAGATTTCATTCTTTCTTATGGCTGAGTAATATTCCAGCGAATACATATACCACATTTTCTTTATGCAGTCATCCATCAGTGGACACTTAGGCTGTTTCCATGTCTTGGCTATTATAAATTATTCTGCTGTGAACGTGGGGGTGCACTTCTCTTTTCCATACCTTTTTTTGGTTTCCTATGGTTAAATACCCCAAAGTGGAATTGCTGGATCATACAGTAGTTCTATTTTTAATTTGCCTAAAAACTTCCATACTGTTTTGTATAGTGGCTGCACCAATTTACATTCCCTGAAGAGGGCACGAAGGTCCCCTTTTCCTCCACATCCTCGCCAACACTTGTTAGTTATCTTTGGGCTTTTTGATAATAGTCATTCTAATAGATGTAAGGTGTGGTTCTGATTTGCATGCATTTCCCTGATGACTAATGATGTTAAGCACCTTCTTATGTACTTGTTGACTGTTTGTATGTCTTTGTGAGATGTCTGTTCAGGTCCTTCGCCCATTTTAAAAACCAGGGTATTTGTTTTTTTGCTATTGAGTTGTATGAGTTCTTTATATGTTGTGGATATTAACCCCTAATCAGATATACGATTTGCAAATATTTCCTCTCATTTGGTAGGTTGCCTCTTCCTTCTGTTGATGGTTCCCTTTGCTGTGTAGAAGCTCTTTAGTTTGATATAGTCTCATTTGTTTATTTTACTTTGCTTTTGTTGCCTTGGCTTTTGGTGTCCAATCTGAAAAATCAACCCCAAGACGGACATCAAGGAGCTTATGGCCTATGTTTTCTTCTAGGACTTTTATGATTTCAGGACTCATGTTCAAGTCTGATGTATTTTGAGTTAATTTTTGTGTATGGTGTCAGACAGTGGTCCAGTTTCATTCTTTTGCATGTAGCTGTCCAGTTTTCCCAGCATCTTTACTGAAGAGACTGTCGTTTTCCCATTGTATACTTACTGTTGGCTCCTTTGTCAATATATGTACGGCTGTATTTCTTGGCTCTCAATTATGTTCCATTGATCTATGTGAATGGTTTTATGCCAGTACCATACTGTTTAGTGACTACAGCTTTATAATATAGTTTGAAACCAGCTTTATAATATAGTTTGAAATATAGTGTGATCAGCTTTGTTCTTCTTTCTCAAGATTGCTTTGGCTATTTTGGGTCTTTTATGCTTCCATAAAAATTTTAGGATTGTTTGTTCTGTTTCTGTGACAAATGCCATAGGAATTTTGATAGGGATTGCACTGAATCTGTTCATTGCTTTGAACAGTATGGACATTTTAACAATATTAATTCTTCCAATACATAAGCACAGAATGTCCATTTATTTTTTATTTCCTTCAGTGTCTTTCACTGAAACATCTTAGTTTTCAGCATAAAGTCTTTTACCTCTGTGGTTAAATTTATTCCTGCATTTTTTTGATGCAACTGTAAATGGAATTGTTTTCTTAATTTTTTGTAAATTGAATTTGTATCCTGCAACTTCACTGAATTTATTAGTTCAAAAAGTTTTTTTTTGATGGCATCTTTAGCGTTTTCTATATATAAAATCAGATAATCTGCAAATAGGGTTTTACCTCTCAAAAATTTTTTTCAAATAGTTTTATTGATGACAATTAAACAGGCAGTAATAATTAGACCACCCAGGATGTGCAGACCCCAGTTAGAATTCTACTTCTTCCTTTTTGATTTGGATGCCTTTTATTTCTTTTTCTTGCCTAACTGCTCTGGCTATAACTTCCAGTACGAGGTTGACTAGTAGTGGCTAGAGTGGGCATCCTTGTCTCTCATTACTTATTTCAGAGGAAAAGCTTTCAGCTTTTCACCACTGAGTATGACATTAGCTGTGGGCTTGTCATATATGGCCTTTATTATGTTTAGGTACCCTATCTCTATACTGGCTTTGTTGATAGTTTTTACCATAAATGGATGTTGAATTTTTTTTTTTAACATCTCTATTGGAGTATAATTGCTTTACAATGGCGTGTTAGTTTCTGCTGTGTAACAAAGTGAATCAGCTATACATATATCCCCATATCTCTTCCCTCTTGCGTGTCCCTCCCATGGATGTTGAATTTTGTCAAATGCTTTTTCTACATTTATTGAGATGATCATATGTTTTTATCTTTCTTTAATGTGGTATATCACTCTCATAGGGTTTTGGTTAGGATTAGACCAAAGAATACATATGAAAACCTCTTGATTCCATAAAGCAAAGTCGACACTTCTGAGATGTCAGTATTAGTGTGAAAATGAAGGCCACTTAATCCGGAGTGATACTCTTATCACTGCCATGTTTAAAGTGGGTTAATTTTTACACATTATTATATTACATTACAAATAATCTAGTTATTGCTAATTTTTAAAGTAATGACTGCTTATTTATAATTTTTTTTCCCTGCTGGTTGTCCTCATTCTAAAAATAATTAGGGGAGAAATCCTATTCAGTATTTACATTTAAAAGAATTTCATCCATTCCAAATTACCCCCAATAATCCTTGGGATATTTGCTTTATGTAGTTCAGGGCCATATATTCAGAATTATTTTCCTGGTGAGTAGAATGCTTTATCTAATGAGTATCTTTAAATATAGCACTGTTTTGGGGGGCCTTAGAGTCTATTTTGATAATAATGTAGCTGCTTCAGCTTTCTTTTGGGTAAAGCAGTGGTCAGCAGTGACCCACTACCTGCAGCCTGTTTTTGTAAATAAAGTTTTACACAGCCATACCTGTTCTCCTTAAGTATTGTTGATGACTGTGGTCATGCCACACGGGGCAGTGTTTGAGTACTACTGACAGAGACTGTATGCAAAGCTGAAAACATTTACCATCTGGCCTTTTACAGAAAGTTTGCCACCACTGGGTTACACTATGCCATAGTATATCAGCCACTCAACCTCTTTATTTAGGTATATCTCTTATAAACAGCACAAAGTTGGACTGTATTCTTAATCCAGTCTTGTACTTTCTATATCTTTTTATCTTGGAGCCTTGGAGCATTTAGTCCATCTATATTTAATGAAATTGCTGATAATATTTGAATTTATTTGTACCATCTATTTGTTACTTCCTCTTATCATGCCTTTGTTTATGCTTCCCCACCCAACACCTCTCATTTCTTTTATTCTTTTGGATTGGTTTTTCTTACCATGTTCTCCCCTCAACTCCTCATGGTTTGGTAAGTACTTTGTATACTCTGTACACTCTTTCTATGTCTTGTTGTCGTCCTTGAAATTTAAACACTCATTTTTAACTTATCAAACTTGCCTTTTAAAAAAAAAACGTATTTTATTTATTTATCTTTGGCTGCAGTGGCTCTTTGTTGCTGTGAGAGGGCTTTCTCTAGTTGCGGCGAGTGGGGGCTACTCTTTTGCGGTGCATGGGCTTCTCTTGTTGCGGAGCAGGGGCTCTAGGTGCACGGCCTTCAGTAGTTGTGGCTCACGGGCTCTAGAGCGCAGGCTCAGTAGTTGTGGTGCACAGGCTTAGCTGCTCCACAGCATGTGGGATCTTCCCGGACCAGGGCTCGAACCCGTGTCCCCTGCATTGGCAGGCGGATTCTTCTTTCTCTTCCCTGCACCACCAGGGAAGCCCACCTTCTTGCCTTCTTGCATGTATGTAATTATTGTGTACTTCAGTTCTATTTTTTAACTCCCCAAAGACACTATTACTGTTATTTTATACAGTGTTAGTTTAAATGTATCTAAATATTTACCAGTTTCTTTGTCCTTTTTTCCCTCTTTAAAGATGGGATTACTTTCCTTAGCCTATCCTTTAATATTACTTTACTGAGGATCTGTGGTGGCACATTTTCTTTTGACCTTCATTTAAAAAAAAAATCTGGATTAGTATCTACATGTTTGTGACTGTTTTCTACTTGCTGTTCTTGTTATTTCCTTTTTTCTGCCTTTTCTAGTTTTTATTGTGTTTCATATGATTCTATTTTTCTCTCCTCTCAGTATATCAGTTATTACTTCTTTTTAAAATTGTGTTTGGTGGCTGCCCTAGAGTTTGCAATGTACATTTACAACTAATCTACATCTCCTTTCAAATAGCACTGTACTATTTTATAGGTAGTGCAGGTATCCTTAAAACAGTATTCCCAATTCTTCACCCCCATCCTTTTAACACTGCTAACATTCATTTCACTTATCCATATGTTATAATTATCCCATACACTGTTGCTATTATTTCTTTAAACAGTTATTAGATCAATTAAGAAGAAAAATGAATTTCATTTATTCCTTCTCTAGAGCTCTTCCTTTCTTTAAGTAGATCCGTGTTTCTGAACTAAATTAATCTCCTTTCCTCAGCAGAACTTCTTTTAACATTTTATTCAAGGCAGGTCTTCTAGTGACTAATTCTCCCAGATTTTTGTCTGAGAAAGTCTTCCTTTTGCCTTCACTTATGAAGGGTACTTTCACTGGACACCAAATCTTACATGGGTGATCTTTTTCTTTCTTTCAACACTAAATAGTTCACTACCTTCTTGCTTGCATGGTTTCTAGTGGGAATTCTAATGTAATTTTTATCCTTGTTCCTTTATAAGGAACAAGTAAGCTGTTTTTTTCCTTTGGCCTCTTTCAAGATTTCCTTATTGTCTTTGGTTTTCTGTAATTTGAGTAAAATATGCCTAGGTATAGATTTTTAGCTATTTATTTATCTTTCTGGGTATTTTCCGAGCTTCCTGGATCGATGCTTTAGTGCCTGTCATTAATTTTGGAAATTTATCGGCCTTTAATGCTTCAAATATTTCTTCTGTTCCTTCCTTTCTTTTATTTCTGATATTCCCATTACTTGTATGTTACACCTTTTGTAATTGTCCTCACAGTTCTTGAATGTTTTGTTGCATTTTTTTCATTCCTTTTTCTCTATGCATTTGAGTTTGGGAAGTTTCTACTGAGGTATCTTCAAGCTCAGTGATTCTTTTCCTTGGCTGTGTCAAATCTACTGATGAGCCCAGCATTCTTCATTTTCATTACAGTATTTTTAATTTCTAGCATTTTGTTTTGATTCTTTCTTAGAGTTTCTACCTCTCTGCTTACAAAACCCATATATTCTTGTATGTTTACTTTTTCCATTAGAGGCCTTAATATATTGTTGTTATTTTAAATTCCCTATCTGATAATGATAATATCTGTGTCATGTCTGAGTCTGGTTTTGATGCTTGTCTCTCCAGATTGTAGTTTTAAATTTTTTTGCTGAAAGCTGGATATGACATATCAGAACTGAGATAATTAATTAGGCTTTTAATCTGGCTAGGAGCAGGTTGTGTTTAAGGCTTGCTGAAGCTATAGGTGTTAAGAGGTTTCAGTTTCCTCTAATTTCCTTGTTCTTTTTTTTTCCCCCTGTTGTTTTTGAGTTTCCCTAAGAACACCTTAAATAGCTGTGTTCTGTAGCTCTCGCAGTTGTAATTCTGGATTATACTGGAAGTCTGTTAATATGGTTGTAAGGTGTTGGGTATGTGGAATGTTTTATACTTTTATGGTTAAATCTCAGGTTTTTCTTTTTTCTTTTTTTAAAAATTAATTATAGTAGGCCTGAGTCCCTAGGCTCTGACCTTTAGATGTGCTTCTGAACCTTTTTTCCCTCCTCCTTCTCCTCCCTTACATGAGATACGAAGGCAAAGGGGGCTGGAATTATCTATTTTCCCTTTTCTCCAGGTCAGAAACATGAGGGAGTCTTTCTCTGATCTTCACCTTGAAAACCTGGTGGGGCTTCTGGAGGTAAACCCCAGAAAACTGTGGGAGACAAATCCCCTAAGACTGGGTCCCCAGAGTTTTTAACATGCCAGCTATTCCTCACTTGATCTTCAGAAATTCATCAGAAATACTGTAAGTGTTCCTATGTTACTGGCTCCAGTAGCTTCTGTTTCCAGAAAGCGGATCTTGGCTGAGCTTCTCTGTATTTGCCTGTTTCTCCAGATTTTTGGGTAGTGGTTTGCCCTGTGACCTTACTTCACTGATGGATCTAAAAAAAAGTCATTGACTGTCAGTTTGCTCAGCTTTTACTTGAGGATGGGAGTGATAACTGTTTAACTGTGAGAGCTGAAACTGGAAAGCCACCCTCATTTTTCAGTTTTTTTTTCCTTAGCTTTCTGAAAAAACTTACTCCACTTTCTTCAATTGCTGCTGTTCTGGAAAGTTTTCAGCCATTATATCTTTTCACCTTTCATTTTGGATCTCTGATGATTATAGTAAGACCAGAGCTTTTTTCAACTGGTGTGCTATGAATGGGTTATGAATGTGTTGATAATGTCTGTTATGCTGGTTGCCACTGGTTGCAAGTAGCCTTCATTTACCTCGTGCTATGTATGAATGCTATTTTTTATGTTCATTATGACACGAAAAGAGTTGTGAAGCTTTTTAGACCTTCTCCCTCAATCATGCCTCGTATCGTTCATTTACATACATACATAACACACACATATATAAATATGAATACATGTATACACACATATATATGCATCTTAAAAATTATATTCTGGCTAATTTCTTCAGATATGTATTTCAGTTTAAAGTCTCTTCAAATGTGTCTAATCTGCCTTTAGAGCCATCATTGTTTTTTTGTTTTTTTTTTTAACAATTGCACTTGTCTTTAAACTTACTAAGTATAGTAATTTACCAGGCTTTGCAAATATCCTCCAAGAGAAAGCTAGCTTCAGAATGCAGCTTACCTCTTTCAGTACCTGCCTGCACCAAGTTTTAGTCCAGCATTTTTTAGCAGGAGGTAAGGATACCTATTTCAGTGTTCTATCAGAGTAGAAGTCTAATTATATCTTAAGGTATGTATTTTCATTCTTCTGATTTTATTTTTTTTAAAGAACCAGTGATATATACTGGTTCAATTTACTTTTTCTTATCATCTACAATGAAAAACACAACATATAGCTCAGTAAGTCTGGAATGTATAAAACTTAAAAGCATCATTCTTTTATCAGTAAGGTTAGTCAGTATCTTAGCACTGACCTGTACCTGGATATTACCAATCAAAATGATTCATGATCACAAATTTAACTGTTTCCTCAAACAACATCAAGCTCACTTCTTTAACAAGAGTACTGCTACAGGTAACCTTAAAAATTAGTATTTTTAATGGGTTGTGGAAATTTTTCTTACTTTGACTGAAATATTAGTCCTTAAATTTAGTGCCATTAAACAACCTTTTGTAAAATGAAGATAGTATGAAAGGATTAATATTGATGTGTGCTTTGGAAAAGCTTAAATAGATATAGTCATGTGCAGCATCCATAGCTTACAGTTATTTAGCAACTTTGAAACCACAGTTACTAATGGAATGAAGGCTTTTTTTAAACACTGGAAAGCTACTTATTTGTATATGAAAGAGGTACTCAGCTATCAACTCTGTATTTTATAAACACTAACCTAATCATTTTTACTGGAGTGACCTGAAGTTTATAGTGCTAATTGGTTCACAGACCTTCTTTTATTAGTTGTTGCAAATGCCACATTTTTACTAAGATAGGCAAGATACTTTGTATTTTTCAGAAGTTTTCTAGTATGCCTTTGCTAGCTGAAAGTAGTCTCACTGAAGTTCATATACCAATAACTTCATCCAAACTTTAAAGATTGTTCTATAAACTCTAGATAGAATACCTCTGTCCAGCAGTCCGGCTCCAGTGCTGCATTAACCAACCTTCTAATAGTAATCAAGCACACCTTTTGTAGGTTATATCTTTTTATCCCATAATTTTTTTAAAATTTATTTTTATTGGAGTATAGTTGATTCACAATGTTGTGTTAGTTTCTGCTGTACAGCAAAGTGAAACAGTTATATTGTATATGTACATATACCCACTTTTTTTAGATTCTTTTCCCCCATAGGCCATTACAGAGTATTGAGTAGAGTTCCCTGTGCTATATGGTAGGTTCTTATTAGTTATCTATTTTATATATAGTAGTGTGTATATGTCAATTCCAATCTCCCAATTTATCCCTGCCCCTGCTTCCCCCTTGGCAACCATAAGTTTTTCTACATCTGTGACTCTATTTCTGTTTTGTAAATAAGTTCATTTGTATTTTTTTTTTAAGATTTCACGTATAAGCAATATCATATGATATTTGTCTTTCTCTGTCTTACTTCACTCAGTATGACAATCTCTAGGTCCATCCATGTTGCTGCAAATGACGTTATTTTGTTCTTTTTTATGTCTAATACTCTATTGTGTATTACCATATCTTCTTTATCCATTCCTCTGTCAATGGACATTTAGGTGGCTTCCATGTCTTGGCTATTGTAAATAGTGCTGCAGTGAACACTGGGGTGCATGTATCTTTTCGAATTATGGTTTTCTACAGATATATGTCCTGGAGCAGGATTGCTGGATCATATGGTAGCTCTATTTTTAGTTTTTCAAGAAACTTTTTATACTGTCCTCCATAGTGGGTGTATCAATTTACATTCCCACCAACAGTGCAAGAGGGTTCCCTTTTCTTCACACCCTCTCCAGCATTTACTGTTTGTAGATTTTTGTGGTGATAGCCATTCTGACTGGTGTGAGGTGATATCTCATTCATTGTAATTTTGATTTGCATTTCTCTAATAATCAGTGATGTTGAGCAGCTTCTCATGTGACTCTTGGCCAGTTCTTTGTCAGTATTTCTTCTTTGGAGAAATGTCTATTTAGGTCTTCTGCCCATTTTTGATTGGGTTGTTTGTTTTTATGATATTGAGCTGCATTAACTGTTTGTATATTTTAGAGATTAATCCCTTGTTGGTCACTTTGTTTGCAAATATTTTCTCCCATTCTGTGGATTGTCTTTTCGTTTTGTTTATGGCTTCCTTTGCTGTGCAAAAGCTTTTCAGTTTTATTAGGTCTCATACGTAATTTCTTATACACAGTAGTACTCATTGTATAACTAAAATTTTTCACCAAATAACAGTGTAGTAGAGAAACAAAAATCATTCTTGTTGGCATTCCTTCTGTGTCTTCTATAGTGGCATTGTCAAAGGTTGCAGGAAGGAAGAAGGCTGTAGATATTCCAGATCGGTAGAGACCTCCTCCTCCCTGCCATGTGATTCATATACCTCTCCATTTCTCCATGATACCTATCTATCTTATTAACCTTGGTACCACTGGCTGTACCTCTCTAAAATTTTACATTTATGAAAATCTATGAAAATCTAAGATACCTGACTAGCAGGAAATAGTAGACTTGGTATAATTATTAGTGCTTTGTATACAAATAACCTTTGTTTCTAGACTTCTGTATTTTATGCTTTTGAATACTTAGGTGAATATTAGAAGAGAGTAGGTGTTCTACCAACCTGAAGAGAGAAGCAGTAAGGTTTTCATACAGAGATACTCTTCATAAGATACCTGAAGTCTGTTTAACTCAGAGGAAACATATAGCATATGTTTACATTGGTCATACATGCAGGGTAAAGCCATTCTCTGCCTGTGAAAGACAAATATCAGTGTTTGAGTTAGGAAGAAATAATTCTTGTTCCCCAAAAAAGTACTTTCTTTTGTTCTATTTTGCAAAGCCATGAACTCATCTAACTATTGGAATTAATGCTAATTCTCTCTGGATTAGAATTTTGGAAAACTTTCCTTAACATAGTGGAGAAATTATTTTTCTACATTTGTTTTATTTAAGTACTTTAGAATTTATTTCTACAGAATTTATTACCAGTTATTCATTTAAATAAAGGTTTTATGGTAGTATTTGAATATGTCCAGTTAGACAACACAGTTTTAAATCCTACCCATTTGAAAATCAAATGTTTTTTTTTTTCACAGCATTCCATTCTAAAGACAACTGTATGTGATACTGTTTACAGTTATGTAGAGGGTCAGAATTAGAACTTGACTCTGGGCTTTCTAATACCCAAAATCTGCCTCTGACTGACATTATGCAACTGAATACTCTTCCAACTAAAGGTACCCCAAATGAATTCTCAATTAGGATTCTCAAAAGTTAGTATCATATCACATCTATGATTTTCAAATAGACTCTCAAACTTTTTAAATGACACTAAGAGCCTGAAGCTGAGCCTCATTCATGCTTTTAAAAATACTTAAAGATCTGTTTTTTAAAAAAATTTTCTGACAGAAAGTGATCTTGGACTTAACAGGAAAAAAAAAATGATTGTTATCACAACAGCATAAGGATACAAGAATGGGAAATAAGAATGCCCACTTAAAAGCTATTGTTTCTGTAAGCCATTTATCCTCCAAGAAAGTTGAACACTGAGAAAAAATTTCTGTTAACTCCTGCTTTATGTAAGAAATACCAGGTTATGCTATAAGGTTATGCTATAACTGTTTAAGTCTAAATTTGAGTGCCCCTCAAATAAAAACTCTGAATTACATTAATTTTATAAAAGGTGATATGTTGGTGTTTCATATAAATCCGTTCACAGTTTTAACCCCAATTAAATGACTTCAAATTGCCTTTTAGAAAGTGACTATGAAGAGTAAATATAGTAAACATGTTGTTTTGCTTTAAAGATTTTTTTTTTGACGTGGACCATTTTAAAACTCTTTATTGAATTTGTTACAGCATTGATTCTGTTTTATGTTTTGGATTTTTGCCTGTGAAGTATGTGGGATCTTAGCTCCCCAGCCAGGGATTGAACCTATACCCCCTGCATTGGAAGGTGAAGTCTTAACCACTGCACTGCCAGGGAAGTCCCTGTCAACATGTTTTTAGCTTTTGAAGGAAGCATGGTCAGATTCTGAAATGAGCAAGTACTAAGAAATTTCAAATGTCTTTGAATATACATATTAGCATATTTTTATCAGTTAAATTTGATCAGACAACTTAAAATCTTGTCAAATTGTGATGCAGTGGTTTGAGCAGTCTTTTTCTTTGGCAATAGATATTTGAGGTGACTTCTTTCTTTGAAGTAGATACCTAAGAGTATGTGTGGAGATCTGGTCTGGTGAACCACATGGCAGTGCCTACTAACTGAGGGCAGAGATATGGGCCCTTCTTGGAATACAAAGAGTTATAGTACAGATTTCACATGCCTCTTGTCATGTTTCTTCTCACTCTGAAGACTGGTCTTCTCCTTCAGGTCTCACTCAGCTCAAATGAATGACACCTCCTCCAAGAAGCTATTAGCCACCCTATCTGAAAAAGACCTCTCTCTAGTAAAAACTCCATCACAGTCTGAGATTATTTTATTTATCTGATGGTTATCTGTGTCTCCTCAACTAGAGTGTAAGCAATAAAGGTCAGGAACTTTGTCTTGTTCTAATACTGTACCAGGCACATATTAGGAGTGTGGTAAGTATTTGGCGTTCCCCTGTAATCCATTTTCCATCATGTTTTCCTCTGTTTGAAACCCCCCCTCCCCCACGCACTGGCTTCTTCATGCTCCAAGAATAATATCTAAACTCTATTTGATGGCCTACAAGATGCTGCTTGACTTGGTCCCTGTCCACTTCTCTAAACTCATAGAATATCCTCAGTGGCTTTCTCTCAGTTCCTTACACATGCCAAGGTTGTTTCCAGCCTTTGTACTCACCTTTTCTGACTGAGATGCCCTACCTTTCCTGTAAGCTTGTTCTTTTGTACTATTTAGTGCTCAGCTATTTAGAGAGGCCTTCTATGGTCCCCGAATCTAAAGTAGCCTATACCCCTTCCCTTCCCCTCCCCCCGCCACTATTCTGTCATGGCTCTCTGAAATAATTTTGGTCATTTATTTGATTTTCCTCGTCAGTATGTTAGCAGGGGCCTCATCTATTATAGCTCAAGCTCTTAAACAGTGTCTGGCACTTGGTAAGTACTTGGTAAGTACTCAAATATGATTAAATGAATACTGTGTTGGAAAATAAGTATTACCAATAGAGCAACAACACCAAGTTTAACTTTAACTCAATAATTCAGCCTCTTTTAAAATATTTAGAGCTAGCATCATCCAGTCTCTGTTAAAATAGATACAATAATTGGAGCTTAGTACATAAGGCAAGCCCCCTCCCCTTTAACACTCAGCTCAGCTCAAATAGATGCTTTTCTGTAACTTCTACCTGTTATTTTTGTGCCTGGCATACTCAACAGATAAAACAATATGTTTGCTTTATCTTCACAGGATTTTTAGGCTGTCCTCATGGTTCTCAAGTGTCCTTTTCTCTTTCCTCCATTCATCCTCTGTTCATCAGTTGATGTTAATTTCCAAACTCCTTGCCACTCGGGACATATTTACAATTGTCAATCACTGTTACTTTTAATATGGCATCCTGAACACAAACTACTAATGATGGGTTAACTCACAAAGAATACAACGAGACTGTTATTCTAATAATGTGGTTTAAGATTTCATTAATTTTTTTGGAATCCTTAGTCAGTAGCACCCAGAGCTCACAATTTTAAAATCTCTATCTTTCTTCACATGAACACAAATCTCCTTCATTTTTCACTCTGCGCAGACCAATGGGTATGTATATGTGAGTGTGTGACTCTCCTGTTTGCATTCTAATAAAGGAAATAAGCTGTGAGTACAAAAAGGTAGTAATAAAAGGTAGAAAGTGATAAGAGCTAGGTATGTACAGCAGAGAGGTTTTACATGGTGGTATGAACATCATGAGCTAGGGGTATGTTTGAAGAATAGATCATTCTGAGTGGGAACAAAGAGTATGTGAAGGAGAACAACGAGAGATAAAATGAGGCCAGATTCTGGAAAGCCAGAAACCATGCTGAGTATGCACTGAGTGCTCACTGAAGACACCTGTGTGTTGGGGTGATACATTATATGATCAAACTGCGTTAGGAAGAAAAACTTAGCGTGATGGAGGATAAACTGGAGGCAGAAAACTAGTTAGAAAACAACGGCAATGGGTAAGGAGGAATGGATAATCTGAAGTATTTCACAGGCCTAGAAGAGTAGAGAATAGCTGATTTATCAAATCTTAAAGTGTGGTTGGTTCTCTCCCAAATTTAAAAATAAAATCTTGTTCCCATGTTCTTTCCAAGTCACAGACATTGGGTCAGCCTTGCCATGCAAGGAGATGCCTCTTGTCTCTGGGTCCATACCTGTCATCCCCTCATCCTAGTTGCCCTCATCTGTAATTGTCCCTGGTTCTGAAAGCAAGATCAGTATGAATTGCATCATGCAGTGCAAACACTGCATCTGTTTCCTTTCTGTTTCCTTCCTGAAATAGGGTTATATGATTAAAGCAACGCCACAGTAAGATTCCTTTTTATTTGCTGTAGACTTTACTGACCCAAAGCAATGGTCACTATTTAAAAAAATATCCTTAAATATGTCCTGGTACAGTAATGTACAGTAATAATGCCACATGCAATTTGCTCTGCATTACACTGGGCCTGCCTTAAGCCTTAAGCATTGCTAAACTCTATTTCAAGTTTGCCCAGTTCCAAGATACCTGGTAGGATTGATTCAGTCCTGAACGAATATGAATACAGGGAAAATGACTCACAAATGACTTACTCGTTAATAATCAGATCAGGAGCAAAACACAGCAAGTTTGAACTTGATTGCCTGTATGATCTCCACCCCAGGGCGAATGACATGAGGAACATCCATGAATATTGCAGTAGGGTCATTTGGTCATCCAGATGTAAGTTCCTGAATCCTGAATTAAGACGAATAAAGGTATGAGGAAACATTCTAGTTGCCGAAGAGAAGATCATCTCTCTGGGAACTGCCAAAGATAGTTTTGGAGGACTCTTAACAGATAGAGGAAATGAAGCACAAAGTGGGCACAGTTTTCCTTTGTCATCTGACATGTTAAGACCAAAGCCCTCAGTACTTTTTAATAGCATTCAATGTAAGAAAACTTAAGAGTTGCCGGTTTTTGTCACCTTTTGCCTATGTGAGTAAATATGGACTAAATAGTAAAATGCTATACTAAAATAGTAAAATAGAAAGCCAAGAGTCCCGTCCTGGGATGTTACTCATTCAGTGAATTTAAGTTAAAAAAAATTTCCCCTGATATTTATGCCTCTTTCCCCCTTGATGGAGTGGGGATGGCAGGAGGCCATGGGACCAGCACGATAGAAAGCCCGAATGTTTTATTTAAAAGAGTCTAAGACTTGTGCCTTAGCTGCGTTATCTTTGCATCTTACCTGGTATCGCCTTCGCCCATTTCACCGCTGCGATCACCTGCCGTCCACCCAACATGTTGAGTGTAGTCATGATCCGCCAAGTTGTATCTGGAATGGAGCTGTCGTAGCCCGCATATATCACCTCCGGCTCAATGACCTCCAGCAGTGACACCAGGGTAGGGGTGAGTTGCGGTAACGTTGCAGGGACTATTGTTTTGTTAGCAGAATTTTCAGAAGTTTCTTGTGACACTCCTGTAGTGGCCTGCTGAATTCCTTTTATCTTTTTCTTTGTTTTTCGAGCTGTGGGTATATTAAAAAAAATATACACACAAATCAGCTGTAATGGGAAAATCTGGGCAGCACAGTTTATTAAAGAGGTATTTTAATTTCTGCAACTATTTAATTTGAAAGAGGAGAAATCTTTTATGATAAGAAGAGAAAAACACATTTTTGCCTGAAAGCAAAGGATCAAGAGGAACCTGTTCATTTATTAATTTCCTCTACAGATAAGCCATTCTTCATTATAGTTATACTTTATATCAAATTGTCTTACAGTACTATGTTAAAACAATGTAAACAAATCACTCACCTAGATTCTTCCATAAAGTAATTTCTGTCTCAGTTTCACTCCAAAGTAAAAATTTTCATTAGTTACACAAGCCAAATTACTTTTATTATTAACTGAAAGAAAGAGTCTCAGTTTGTAATCCCAGACTAGTAACTGTGGCTTACGGTTAATCTAATTATGCGTATATGTAATGAAGAGACTGATACTGTTTATACGCTTCTTATCAAGATAGTAAGATGACATAGGAGATCACACACTAAAAACAGTATTAGTTCCAACAGCAGAAAAATCCACTTTTTACCTTTATATGATGGATACTATATGGGACTTAAAAACCTTTGGGGAGATGAAGAGAAAAACTTTAAATTTCTTTACATAAATTACCAGTGGGTAATTTCCCTTTTATAAGAGGTTTATATTCATGACTCTATAAGCCTAAAGTATCCATTTTCATGTAATATATAAAGTAACTAAAACCATGTTTTATTTTTGACATAGTTTGGAACAGTATAGTCAAATTACAGCATGGATTCTACAGATTTTTTAGTATTCATACTCTTGCACTTACTTGTTCTAGTGACAAATAAAAATATTAGGCAAGATTAGTATTCCTAAAGAGAAAGTACTCAGAACTCCAAGGAAGGGCAAGGAATGTAATTTGTATGAAAGAAGAAATGTACCTATCTCAGTTGTCAGGTATGCGAACCATTTTGCTAAGGGAAAAAGTAAATGCTAATCACATTTAAAAATAATTATTAGATTCTCTGTCCCTAAAATGCCAAAGTACTTAGTTTGTGGAGGACAGATGTGGTGGTGAGAACTATGTATCTCAATGTACAGTGTTAGAAAGGAAAAAAACCCTCTTGTTTACATTGACTAGAATGGTCCCATTTCTTATTGTGCTCTGTGCTGAGACATTTAAGAATTTTTAGTTAACATTTCAAAACAGAGAAACAGGATCATGATAGATCTGTTCTAATTTATTTTACCATGCTCTATTGAAGATACAGTATGCCATAGTAGTAGAGAGCATAAATATGAAACCAGCATGTTTGAATATAATCCTGGCTCTGCCACTGAGTAGTTGGGTATCTGTGCAAGTTACTCCCTGGGCCTTAGTTTCCTCTTCTGTAAAATGAGGATAATATTAGTACCTACCTCATAGGGTCGTTGATAATTAAGTCAGTTAAAATATATAAAATGCGTAAAACAGTTCTCGGCACATGTTTAAGTGCTATATAAGAATGATCATTGCCACAACTGGTAGTAAAATACAGTTGTAGAATATTTTGAATTCACATAGTCCAAGAAGCTACAGAAGAGTGATGAAGTCTTAAAAGAGGAAGAGCTCCTACACGTAAGAAAACCCTTTAAACAACCAAAGGTTTCTAGTTGACACCCAGATCTCCAAATCGTGGAATGTACTTTGTTGACAAAGTAAACAAGAACATGCATATCCCCAATCAATACACTGAAACAGTACTGTAAAAACTTCAATTAACCATAACTTAAAATTTGTCTAGAATATGTGTTCCTATACTCCACATTAGAATGAAGAAAGGACAATGACAAACTGGAGGATTTTAAAGTCTTCTCAACGTACAAACTCCTAGAAGAGAACATAGGCAAAACATTCTGATATAAATCGTACCAATGTTTTCTTAAGTCTGTCTCCCAAGGCAACAGAAATGAAAACCAAAATAAACAAATGAGACCTAATCAAACTTACAAGCTTTTGCACAACGAAGGAAACCATTAAAAAAAAAAATGAAGACAATCTACAGACTGGGAGAAAATATTTGTACATGATGTGACTGACAAGGGCTTAATTTCCAAAATACACAAACAGCTCATACAACTTGACAACAAAAAAACAAACAACCCATTTGAAAAATAGGCAGAAGACCTAAATAGGCATTTCTCCAAAGAAATACAGATGGCCAACAGGCACATGAAAAGATGCTCAACATCGCTAATCATTAGAGAAATGCAAATCAAAACTACAATGAGGTACCACCCCATGCCAGTCAGAATGGCCATCATTAAGAAGTCTACAAATAACAAGTGCTGGAGAGGGTGTGGAGAAAAGGGAACCCTCCTGCACTGTTGGTGGGAATTTAAGTTGGTATAACCACTATGGAAAACAGTATGGAGGTTCCTCAGAAAACTAAAAATAGAGTTACCATATGATCCAGCAATCCCACTCCTGGGCACATAGCCACACAAAACTATAATTCAAAAAGATACATGCGGGCTTCCCTGGTGGCGCAGTGGTTGAGAGTCCGCCTGCCGATGCAGGGGACACGGGTTCGTGCCCTGGTCCGGGAAGATCCCACATGCCGCGGAGCAACTAAGCCCGTGAGCCATGGCCGCTGAGCCTGTGCGTCCAGAGTCTGTGCTCCGCAATGGCAGAGGCCACAACAGTGAGAGGCCCGCATACCGCAAAAAAAAAAAAAAAAAAAAAGATACATGCATCCCTATGTTCACAGCAGCACTGTTCACAATAGCCAAGACACGTTAACAACCTAAGTCTCCATCGACAGATGAATGGATAAAGATGCGGTACATGTACTACTCAGACATTAAAAAACCCCAAAATAATGCCATTTGCAGCAACATGGATGCAACTAGAGATTAGCATACTAAGTAAAGTCAGAAAGAGAAAAGACAAATACCATATGATATCACTTATATGTGGAATCTGAAGTAGGACACAAATGAACCTATCTATAAAACAGAAACAGACTCACGGCCACAGAGAATAGACTTGTGGCTGCCAAGGGAGAGTGTGGTGGGAGAGGGCTGGATTGGGAGTTCAGGATTAGCAGATGCGAACTGGTACATAAAGAATGGATAAATAACAAGGCCCTAATATATAGCACAAGGAACTATATTCAATATCCTTTGATAAAGTATGACAGAAAAGAATGCATATATATGTATAACTGAGTCACTCTGCTGTACAGCAGTAATTACCACAACATTGTAATTCAACTATACTTCAATAAAAAATAAATTAAGGGCTTCCCTGGTGGCGCAGTGGTTGAGAGTCTGCCTGCTGATGCAGGGGATGCGGGTTCGTGCCCCGGTCCGGGAAGATCCCACACGCCGTGGAGCGGCTAGGCCCGTGAGCCATGGCCGCTGGGCCTGCGCGTCCAGAGCCTGTGCTCCGCAATGGGAGAGGCCACAGCAGTGAGAGGCCCGCGTACCGCAAAAAATAAATAAATAATAAATTAAGAACGTAAAAAAAAAAATCAAAGGAAAAAAATTTTAAAAATCATCTATACTCAATATATAATCAGTTTAATTTCTTACTGCTTATCTATAGTCCTAAGAGAGAACTGATGCTTCTGAATAAAGCTCAGAAAGGCCTACTGAGCCCAACTGTGTTGTGCTATGTACTATTTTCACATAACTGTGGCAAGGAGTTGTTAATTGAATTAGTTAAGCAATCACTATTTTTAATCACAATTTAGTTAATAATATTTTTCTCTAAATGAAGTTCCTGACCCCTTGGAGCATACAGGAGATTAGTGGTCAATATATGATCTCTACAGATGTGTTCAGGAGTCTGTGACAGCTCCATTTCATTCTTAAGAAAAGTAAAGAAATCTTATTTAGCTTAAAACTTAGCTTAAAAATATTAGTTATGAAATCTGATACCATAAGCCTCCTTGCCTATAAGTTCCACTTGACCCTTATGACAAAAATAAAACTATAATTAGGAATGATTACAATACACCTTAAAATGAAAAAACATTTAGGATCACCATTAAAAAACTTACTGTACTCAAATGCCAGGCACTTTAAGCAGTGAAGAAGGTTGCCTTAAAATAAATCTTGAGAATCACTTGGTATGGAGCAACAGTATCAAAATACAGCACTTGCAGTACTAAATTACATTTATGGAGAGCATTGGGCTCTGAGAGAGTTGACTGCTTCTGCAAAATTACTCTGGGGCTATCGTGAAACTGCTTTGCTTAGGGGAAACATTCCGATGAACAAGAGAACATTTTTAAAGATTGTTTTAAAAAAAACAAAGAACAATGTAGTTCAACCATGTGTTTCACGCTTAAGTACTAAGTATTACTGCCCACCAAATACCTCTGGGGCACACACATACCTAGTCCAAATAAAAGTTTTATATATACTGGAGTAATTAAAAACAAAAGTGAGGCTTTCATACTAAAACCACATATACACAAAAACTCTTATTAGATTTTTTAAAGCCTTTCTTTAAATTTTTCTACAAGTAGAGTTACATTATCAACTGAATGATATGTGCTACCTAACAGCTAATATATTATTAAATAACAAACTAGAACTGTGTAGTGTAAGTGGACATAAGGTTAATCTTGGTCCTACTTGAAGGTGGTTTTAACATGAGGGTCCAAAATAACCTCTTTGAATAGAAGAATGTATATCAAAGACTAGCATGTAGTAGCTCTTGACAAAGGCTAGTTTCCCCTCTATTCTGATATTTTATATGACAACTTATAAAGGCATGCAGTGTGGTTTTTTATTTCAGTGTTTTGAGAAATTGCAGCTTAGTTTAAATGTTATTCATTCAAAAAAGTTGACTTTTCAACGGAAGACCTGATTAGAAATGGCAGTGATGGTATATTTGATAATACAGAGAAAATGAGATGTCACTCGCTGCCTTGGTCTTCTGGTGACGTAAAGGCAAAGGGCACTACAGCTGTTACTAAATTGTAAGGAGGAGGAGAAATGGGACAAACTTACTAACCTGGTCCATCAGAATCATTATTTTATAGGTGATATATCTTATTTCTTTTGAATAAAACAATTCCCTTATACTTGGGATAGTGGAGGAATTGCTCAAAAGAGCATTATATGCTTAAAGCTCCAAAGATCAAAGTTAAGCTTGATGTGTATCTGGGAAAGCATCTAAAATGTTACTGGGTAAGCAGCCACACTATATTAGTGATATGACAGAATTTTATTTGAGCTTGTCCTTTGAGTAAACTTATTTCTAAATATAAAATAGCTGAGATGAAAACATGGGGATTAAAGGAAAGTAGTAAAACTGGGGCTGGAGAAAAAAATATATAAACCAAGGACTAAAACCTGACATGCATTAATATATATTTATTTAAATGGTGAGAGAACAGAAAAATGAAACTAAAATATGCACAAAGATGTGATATGTAAGAAAGTTAGGAATAACTATCTTTTTTTTTTGTAACAAGAAGAAATTATCCTTGTGGCACTGAACGTGAACTTCTACATGAATGTATAATCAATCTCTGTAGCGTTTGTAACACCTACAAGAAGATGGGCATTTATCATTTTCTTTTTCCTTTTTTTAAAAAAAATATTTTTGGCGTTTTGTTTTTTTGGCCACACCGTGCAGCATGCGGGATCTCAGTTCCCCAACAGGGGACTGAATCCATGCCCCCTGCATTGGGAGCACAGAGAACCGCTGGGTTGCCAGAGAAGTCCCAGTAAACATTTTCTTTAAAGCAATGTTTAACATGTTGACACTCTGTAATAAAGTGATTGGTGTGTCATGAAGATCTGTAAACATGGTGAAGAAAAGACTAATTTAATCTGTCTTTTTTGCTATCGAAGTAACATGAAGAACTGAGAAGGTAATGTTGTGTGTTTGGTTTGGGGAATTAGACTATAGTCACACCCATAAATGTACTTTATATTTAAAAACATATACACACAGTGTGTACTAGATAGCACCAACAGTCTCTCTTCTGTCAAAAGAACCACGTGGTTTCCATTCTCCCTCTAATATCACCATATTAGACAAGATTAGTCTTTCCAAAATTCAAGTCTGATCATGTCTCTGCCCTTATTTTCCACCTAACTTCTACTCAACTTCTCTAGATTTAAAATTCAATGTTGCTTCTTCTAGGAAGCTTTCCTTGCCTTTTAGGACAGAATTAGGTGACCTTCCTCTTGCTCCTGTAGCTCTCTATTCCTTTTGTAGTGTGCTGTACCATTTTGTGATTGACTCTGCAACCTAACTAGACAGTAAAGTACTTGAATACAGGCACTATTTTACTGATGCTGAATGCAGACACTGTTTTATTCGTTTTATGTCTAGTGCTTGCCTTGGTGAGTATTTGCTGAATCAAAGTGCACAGGGGTTATTAGATCACCACTACCACCTTCATGGAACTTGCAGTTTCAACTAAGGCAAAAAAATTCCAAACTTTTTTCCAGAGATAAGATTTTAAATGATGAGATCAATTTTAAATATACAGCTTGTTATATAAACCAGGATATGAAACTTATAACTAGTTTCAGATTTCTTCTTTGCTTGAAAAACAAAACAAACAAAACCCATCCAATGCCTCCTTGAGGAGTTTCCCCCCCTGCAGATTTGTAACAAAATATTTATATATACACATATGTGCCAAGTAAAAGGTAAATAACAGAATAATGGACATGTAACTATATCTGGTATAAAAACATTTCTAACCCTAGCAGATAGTTCTGAGGTTGAAAAAAGAAATAAGAAAGATCAAAGTAATGTTTCTTCAAGTCTTGTAAGTTTCATTATTACATAAATTTCTTTCTTAACATATAGTCTGGTTACACTGAATTCAGTGTGTACAGTAAAAGTTGGTGAATAAACTTAAGCAGAAAATGAAATACTCATTAAAAAATCCTGCTTTTAATTATTACATCTGCTTATGTATATTTTAAAAAGTAAAACAATAAATTTTTATATGATGCAGAGACAGTTCATTTTAGATATTTACATTACCTTCCAGGTTCATTCCTGCTTGAAGACATTTTCTATAGCGGCATGCTGGGCAGTTTTTTCTTCGAATTTTATCAATGATGCAATCATTTCTTCCAGCACAAAGATAATTGTGCTGTCCTATATGGAAAATAAAAGCACTGTTAAAATTTCACAGGCTTTAAAGGATATTTTTATTGAGAGGCTATTTGCTGTTGTTTTGGGTGGAACATAGCCAAGGACAAAAGGCATTGATTAAGGAACATATAGTGTACTTTCTTACATTCATTACAAAGTTGAGGGGTCAACTTAAAATAAAGAGCCTTTCGTATTGTTTGACAAACATAGTTCATTAAAAAAAACTTTACTGCAGTATACATATAGAAAAGCTCACAAATCCTAAGTGTACCACCTAACCTAATAAATTTTCATAAGCCAAACACTTTCATGTAATCAGCTCTCATATCAAGAAGCAGAACGGTTTGCCCACAAACCCTCTTCTTGCCCCCTTCCAGTCACTACCTACCAGGGGTAACCTCTTTCTTGATAAATAAAATAATTTAAAGAACAGCTTATTTATTCTATTTATAGAAGATCTCACTGTTTTTTATTTTTATTAATTTTTAAATTTTATTATTATTATTTGTGTGTGTGTGTGTGTGTGGTATGCGGGCGTCTCACTGCTGTGGCCTCTCCCATTGCGGAGCACAGGCTCCGGACACGCAGGCTCAGCGGCCACGGCTCACGGGCCTAGCCGCTCCGCAGCATGTGGGATCTTCCCAGACCGGGGCACGAACCCTTGTCCCCTGCATCGGCAGGCAGACTCTCAACCACTGTGCCACCAGGGAAGCCCGATCTCACTATTTTATTATGACTTCTAACTTAATGCTAAGGAGGACTAGAGAAAGAAGAAATTGGTTTAAAAATACTAATGAGAGTCCCAAAGGGAAAATGAGTTTAATTCAGCATTGCACCACCGCATGCAAATAAAGCGTGCTCCCCTTCCAAATTTTTAAATAAAGTGATAGGTAAACACTTAAATTATGTTAAGGTTGCCAGCAATTAGTTAGGTGTATCACAGACTTAGCAAACTAAGCTACTGTATATAGGACTTAGGGAGATTTGTTCATTATTTCACATGCTTTTTGACTCCAAATACTAAAGATGGTTACTGTCTAAAATCTTCTGCCACCCAGTATTAAATGTGCTAAGAGGTAGAAATGCAGTTTCACCTGTCAAAAATTTTCAAGGACAATTTAAAAGGGAAGGACAGGAACTTCCCTGGTGGTGCAGTGGTTAAGAATCCACCTGCCAAAGCAGGGGACACAGGTTTGAGCCCTGGTCCAGGAAGATCCCACATGCTGCGGAGCAACCAAGCCTGCGGGCCACAGCTACTGAGCCTGTGCGCCTAGAGCCCATGCTCTGCAGCAAGAGAAGCCACTGCGATGAGAAGCCCGCGCACCGCAACAAAGAGTAGCCCCCGCTCGCCGCAACCCATGCGCAGCAACGAAGACCCAGTGCAGCCAAAAATAAATAAATTAAAAAAAAAAAAAAAAGGACAGACAGAAAATCTTCCTACCCTCTCCCTCCACTCAATTGTACCCTCTTTTGTTGAAGAAAACTATCTGAAGATTTGCTAGCCGGGCAAAAACTGAAAGTATCCTCCTACACAAGACCAGCATATCTAAATAGATATACTAGATAATTAAGAGTCTGTGTCTTTTCACTAGAGGGGATGGTCTTCAGAAGACTACAGGATATTTGTCTTCTAAAAAATAAATCATATTCAAAGAAAAGAGAAAAAATCATAATCATCAATTCATTAGGTTGAATATACCTAGTCTAATTTCTGGGAAAAGATACTTTATGCATAGAATAGTCTACTTGACGTGGATGAAGACAAACTATATTCATTTCTTCCTAACATGTTAAATCACAGTACTTGTTAAGCATTAGTTTGGGGTAGATGGTTAACTGTTATCAGGTTCAATTCTTTGTGAGAAATAGGCTACAGAATTGACTAATGGTCTACAATTCAGCTTTGTTCCAGAGTCATTCTCCAATGCCAAATGTCTGTACGAGCTGTTTCAATTCCTTTCTGTATTGTGTAAGTTTGCTAGCTTCTTTACTTGGACATGAAATGGAAGCACTAATGCAATAACTCTATCCTCTATACAATTTAAGTAGGAACAACAGATGCCATCATAATTGAAGCAGTTATAATACAAAGAAGTTCTACCCCATAAGAATATCCCTGAATCACTGTCCTGTAGTGAATTGAAAAAATCACTCACTGCTAAACACAGAAAAAGTTTCAGTGTGTTATTTATATCTAACCAAAAGATGAGAATGTGCATGTTATGCTAATAATGATTTCTTTATCCCAGGCATGTCTTGAGCACAATTAAGAATCTGAGCTACATGATCAGGGGGCATTGTACCTTCATAAGTTCAAATCAGCTCTTTCTGGTTATTAGTGTGAAGTTGGACAAGCCTTTGGGTGTCTTATCTATAAAAAGATGAGTTTCGAATAGTGGTCACTATTTACAAGGCATGGACATGTACCACTAATAGTCACTCCCTGTCAATCATTTTGATAAGACAATAAGACATCTTAGTTTGGAATTCCTGTGTCTTCTACCACTTGGTAAATTCCCTTTCTAACTAAAAAGAGAGAGTAGATGTCAGGAGAAGAGGCTTTGGGCCAGCTGGAATTTCTCAACATTGTTTTGTTTGCATTGTATTTATTTTTATGGTAAAAATCTATTTTTGGCAATTGATTCTATTTCTATTTCTGGTAGGTGTGGTAGCTAGCCTCCAAGATGGCCCCCAGTGGTCTCTGTCTCCTGGTATTCACACTTTTAGATAGTCCCTTCCCAAACTATACCAGCACTGGTCTGTGTGACCAATAAAATACAGCACAAGTGACAAGTATGTCACATCTGAGATTAAGTTATAAAGATATTATGTTCCCATATTCGTCACAGCCTCTTTTGTGGATCATTTGTTCCAGGGGAGGCCAGCTGCTATGTTGAGAGCAGCACTAGAGGAGGCCCACATAATGAGGAACTGAAGCTTCCTGCGAAAAGCAATGTTAATGGGCTGGGAAGTGGATCCTCTAGCCCCACTCAAGCCTTCAAATGACTGCAGCTTCCACCAACAGTCTGAATGTAACTTCTTGAGAGTCCCAGGACTACCTAGCTAATAAGCTGCTCCCAAATTCCTACCTCTCAGAAGCTGCGTGATATAATGAACATCTCTTGTTTTAAGCTACTAATTTTGGGGGATAACTAATACAGTAGGGATAGTAAAGTTGTTTTAAAATAAAGTTATAAAAAAGTGATCCAAGGAGAGGACTGGGGTTGGCGGCATGAACACAACCTGAAGGGGTTAGTGCGTCATGGCTAGCCGGGAGGGAGTCAGGGAAAAGGTCTGGAGCTGCTGAAGAGCCAAGAGACTTTTTCTTGCTTCTTTGTTTCCTGGTATGAGAGGAGAGGGGATTAAGCGCACTGCTTAAAGGAGCTCCAGAATCCAGAAACGGGCGTGAGCTGCGGCTGTCAGCGCAGACACCAGAGACGGGCGTGGGATGCTAGGGCTGCTGCCACTGCCTCCAAGAAGCCTGTGTGCGAGCACAGGTCACTCTCCACACCGCCCCTCCCGGGAGACTGTGCAGCCCGCCAGTGCCGGGATCCCGGGATCCAGGTACAGCTTCCCTGGGAGAAGCACGGTGCGCCTCAGGCTGGTGCAGCGTCACGCTGGCCTCTGCTGCCGTGGGCTCGCTCCGCATCTGTGCCCCTCCCTCCCCCTCCTGAGTGAGCCAGAGCCCCTGAATCAGCTGCTCCTTTAACCCCATCCTGTCTGAGCGAAGAGCAGACGCCCTCAGACGACCTATGTGCAGAGGCGGGGCCAAGGCCAAAGCTGAACCCCAGGAGCTGTGCGAACAAAGAGGAGAGGGGGAGGTCTCTCCCAGCAGCCTCAGAAGCAGTGGATTAAAGCTCCAGAACCAACTTGAAGTGCCCTGCATCTGTGGAATACCTGAATAGACAGCGAATCATCCCAAGTTGAGGAGGTGGACTTTGGGAGCAAGATATATTCTTATTTTCCCCCTTTTCTCTTTTTTTGAGTGTGTATGTGAGTGCTGTTGTGTGAGATTTTGTCTGTATAGCTTTGCTTTCACCATTTGTCCTAGGGTTCTGACTGTCCCTTTTTTTTTAAAATAAAATTTTTCTTCTTAATAATTATTTTTTATTTGAGTAACTTTTTCTGTCTTAATTCCTTTCTTCCTCCCTTTCTTGCTTTCTTCCTTCCTTCCTCCATTTCTTCCATCCTTCCTTCTTTCCTTGCTTCCTTCCTTCTTTCTTTCTTTCCTTTCTATTTTTTCTCCCTTTTATTCTGAGCCATGTGGCTTAAAGGCTGTTGGTGCCCCAGCCAGGCATCAGGGCTGTGTCTCTGAGGTGGGAGAACCAACTTCAGGACACTGGTCCACAACAGACCTCCCAGCTCCACATAATATCAAACGGCAAAAATCTCCCGGAGATCTCCATCTCAACACCAAGATCCAGCTTCACTCAACGACCAGCAACCTACAGTGCTGTACACGCTATGCCCAACCAATAGCAAGACAGGACTACAGCCCCATCAATTAGCAGAGAGGCTGCCTAAAATCATAAGAAGGCTACCGACATCCCAAAACACACCACCAGACGTGGACCTGCCCACCAGAAAGACAAGATCCAGCCTCATCCACCAGAACATAGGCACTAGTCTCCCCCAAACAGGAAACCTACTCAACCCACTGAACCAATCTTAGCCACTGGGGACAGACACCAAAAACAACGGGAACTATGAACCTGCAGCCTGCAAAAAGTAGACCCCAAACACAGTAAGCAAAAGGAAAAGACAGAAAAACACACAGCAGATGAAGGAGCAAGGTAAAAACCCACCAGACCTAACAAATGAAGAGGAAATAGGCAGTCTACCTGAAAAAGAATTCAGAATAATGAGAGTAAAGATGATCCTAAATCTTGGAAATAGAATAGACAAAATGCAAGAAACATTTAACAAGGACCTAGAAGAACTAAAGAGGAAGCAAGCAACGATGAGCAACACAATAAATGAAATTAAAAATACTCTAGATGGGATCAATAGCAGAATAACTGAGGCAGAAGAACGGATAAGTGACGAGGAAGATAAAATCGTGGAAATAACTACAGCAGAGCAGAATAAAGAAAAAAGAATGAAAAGAACTGAGGACAGTCTCAGAGACCTCTGGGACAACATTAAACACACCAACATTTGAATTATAGGGGTACCAGAAGAAGAGAAAAAGAAAGAGACTGAGAAAATATTTGAAGAGACTATAGTTGAAAACTTCCCTAATATGGGAAAGGAAATAGTCAATCAAGTCCAGGAAGCACAGAGAGTCCCATACAGGATAAATCCAAGGAGAAACACGCCAAGACACATTAATCAAACTATCAAAAATTAAATACAAGGAAAAAATATTAAAAGCAGCAAGAGAAAAACAACAAATAACATACAAGGGAATTCCCATAAGGTTAACAGCTGATCTTTCAGCAAAAACTCTACAAGCCAGAAGGGAGTGGCAGGACATATTTAAAGTGATGAAGGAAAAAAACCTACAACCAAGATTACTCTACCCAGCAAGGATCTCATTCAGATTTGATGGAGAAATTAAAACCTTTACAGACAAGCAAAAGCTGAGAGAGTTCAGCACCACCAAACCAGCTTTACAACAAATGCTAAAGGAACTTCTCTAAGCAAGAAACATAAGAGAAGGAAAAGACCTACAAGAATAACCCAAAACAATTAAGTAAATGGTAATAGGAACTTACATATTGATAATTACCTTAAATGTAAATGGATTAAATGCTCCCACCAAAAGACACACACTGGCTGAATGGATACAGAAACAATACCCATATATATGCTGTCTACAAGAGACCCACTTCAGACCTAGGGACACATACAGACTGAAAGGGGATGCAAAAAGATATTCCATGCAAATGGAAATCAGAAGAAAGCTGGAGTAGCAATTCTCATATCAGACAAAATAGACTTTAAAATAAAAACTATTACAAGAGACAAAGAACACTACATAATGATCAAGGGATCGATCCATGAAAAAGATATAACAGTTGTAAATATTTATGCACCCAACATAGGAGCACCTCAATACATAAGGCAAATACTAACAGCTATAAAAGGGGAAGTCAACAGTAACACAATCATAGTAGGGGACTTTAACACCCCACTGTCACCAATGGACAGATCATTCAAATTGAAAATAAATAATGAAACACAAGCTTTAAATGATACATTACAGAAGATGGACTCAAATGATATTTATAGGACATTCCATCCAAAAACAACAGAATACACATTTTTCTCAAGTGCTCATGGAACATTCTCCAGGATAGGTCATATCTTGGGTCACAAATCTAGCCTTGGTAAATTTTAGAAAATTGAAATCATATCAAGTATCTTTTCCAACCACAACACTATGAGACTAGATATCAATTACAGGAGAAGATCTGTAAAAAATATCAAAACATGGAGGCTAAACAATACACTACTTAATAACCAAGTGATCACTAAAGAAATCCAAGAGGAAATCAAAAAATACTTAGAAACAAATGACAGTGGAGACACAACGACCCAAAACCTATGGGATGCAGCAAAAGCAGTTCTAAGAGGAAAGTTTATAGCAATACAATCCTACCTTAATAAACAGGAAACATCTCCAATAAACAACCTAACTTTGTACCTAAAGCAATTAGAGAAAGAAAAACAAAAAACCTCCCCCCAAATTTAGCAGAAGGAAAGAAATCATAAAGATCAGATCAGAAATAAATGAAAAAGCAATGAAGGAAACGATAGCAAAGATCAATAAAACTAAAAGCTGGTTCTTTGAGAAGATAAACAAAATTGATAAACCATTAGCCAGACTCATCAAGAGAAAAAGGGAGAAGACTCATATCAATAGAATTAGAAATGCAAAAGGAGAGGTAACAACTGACACTGCAGAAATACAAAGGATCATGAGAGATTACTACAAACAACTATATGCCAATAAAATGGACAACCTGGAAGAAATGGACAAATTCTTAGAAATGTACAACCTTCCGAGACTGAACCAGGGAGAAATATAAAATATAAAAAGACCAATCACAAGCACTGAAATTGAAACTGTGATTAAAAATCTTCCAACAAACAAAAGCCCAGGACCAGATGGCTTCACAGGAGAATTCTATCAAACATTTAGAGAAGAGCTAACACCTATCCTTCTCAAACTCTTTCAAAATACAGCAGAGGAAGGAACACTCCCAAACTCATTCTACGAGGCCACCATCGCCCTGATACCAAAACCAGAGATGTCACAAAGAAAGAAAACTACAGACCAATATCACTGATTAACATAGATGCAAAAATCCTCAACAAAATACTAGCAAACAGAATCCAACAGCACATTAAAAGGATCATACACCATGATCAAGTGGGGTTTAATCCCAGGAATGCAAGGATTCTTTAATATACGCAAATCAATGTGATACACCATATTAACAAACTGAAGGATAAAAACCATATGATCATCTCAATAGATGCAGAAAAAGCTTTTGACAAAATTCAACACCCATTTATGATAAAAACCCTGCAGAAAGTAGGCATACAGGGAACTTTCCTCAACGTAATAAAGACCATATATGACAAACCCACAGCCAGCATCGTTCTCAATGGTGAAAAACTGAAACCATTTCCACTAAGATCAGGAACAAGACAAGGTTGCCCACCCTCACCACTCTTATTAAACATAGTTTTGGAAGTTCTAGCCACAGCAATCTGAGAAGAAAAAGAAATAAAAGGAATCCAAATAGGAAAAGAAGAAGTAAAGCTGTCACTGTTTGCAGATGACATGGTACTATATACAGAGAATCCTAAGGATGCTACCAGAAAACTACTAGAGCTATTCAATGAATTTGGTAAAATAGCAGGATACAAAATTAATGCACAGAAATCTCTGGCATTCTTATACACTAATGATGAAAAATCTGAGAGTGAAGTCAAGAAAACACTCACATTTACCATTGCAACAAAAAGAATAAAATATCTAGGAATAAACCTACCAAAGGAGACAAAAGACCTGTAAGCAGAAAACTATAAGACACCGATGAAAGAAATTAAAGATGATACAAATAGATGGAGAGATATACCATGTTCTTGGACTGGAAGAATCAACATTGTGAATATGACTCTACTACCCAAAGCAATCTACAGATTCAGTGCAATCCCTATCAAACTACCACTGGCATTTTTTACAGAACTAGAACAAAAAATTTCACAATTTGTATGGAAACACAAAAGACCCCAAATAGCCAAAGCAGTCTTAAGAATGAAAAATGGGGGGCTTCCCTGGTGGCACAGAGGTTGGGAATCTGCCTGCCAATGCAGGGGAAACGGGTTCGAGCCCTGGTCTGGGAAGATCCCACATGCCATGGAGCAACTAAGCCCATGAGCCACAACTACTGAGCCTGTGTGTCTGGAGCCTGTGCTCCGCAACAAGAGAGGCCACGATAGTGAGAGGCCCGCACACCGCGATGAAGAGTGGCCCCCACTCTCCGCAACTGGAGAAAGCCCTCACACAGAAACGAACACCCAACACAACCAAAAATAAATAAATAAATTAAAAAAAAAAAAAAAGAATGAAAAATGGAGCTGGAGGAATCAGGCTCCTGGACTTCAGACTATACTACAAAGCTACAGTAATCAAGACAGTATGGTACTGGCACAAAAACAGAAACATAGATCAGTGGAACAGGACAGAAAGCCCAGAGATAAAACCACACACATATGGTCACCTTATCTTTGATAAAGGAAGCAAGAATATGCAGTGGAGAAAAGACAGCCTCTTCAATAAGTGGTGCTGGGAAAACTGGACAGGTACATGTAAAAGTATGAAATTAGAACACTCCCTAACACCATGCACAAAAATAAACTAAAAATGGGTTAAAGACCTACATGTAAGGCCAGACACTATCAAACTCTCAGAGGAAAACATAGGCAGAACAATCTATGACATAAATCACAGCAAGATCCTTTTTGACCCACCTCCTAGAGAAATGGAAATAAAAACAAAAATAAACAAATGGGACCTAATGAAACTTAAAAGCTTTTGCACAGCAAAGGATACCATAAACAAGACCAAAAGACAACCCTCAGAATGGGAGAAAATATTTGCAAATGAAGCAACTGACAAAGGATTAATCTCCAAGATTTATAAGCAACTCATGCAGCTCAATAACAAAAAAAACAAACAACCCAATCCAAAAATGGGCAGAAGACCTACATAGACATTTCTCCAAAGATATACAGATTGCCAACAAACACATGAAAGAATGCTCAACATCATTAATCATTAGAGAAATGCAAATCAAAACTACAATGAGATATCATCTCACACCGGCCAGATTGGCCATCATCAAAAACTCTAGAAACAATAAATGCTGGAGAGGGTGTGGAGAAAAGGGAACCCTCTTGCACTGTTGGTGGGAATGTAAATTGGTACAGCCACTATGGAGAACAGTATGGAGGTTCATTAGAAAACTACAAATAGAACTACCATATGACCCCACAATCCCACTACTGGGCATATACCCTGAGAAAACCATAATTCAAAAAGAGTCATGTACCAAAATGTTCATTGCAGCTCTATTTACGATAGCCAGGACATGGAAGCAACCTAAGTGTCCATCAACAGATGAATGGATAAAGAAGATGTGGCACATATATACAATGGAATATCACTCAGCCATAAAAAGAAATGAAACTGAGTTATTTGTAATGAGGTGGATAGACCTGGAGTCTGTCATACAGAGTGAAGTAAGTCCGAAGGAGAAAAACAAATACCATATGCTAACATATATATATAGAATCTAAGAAAAAAAATGTCATGAAAAGACTAGGGGTAGGATGGGAATAAAACACAGACCTACTAGAGTATGGACTTGAGGATATGGGGAGGGGGAAGGGTAAGCTGTGACGAAGTGAGAGAGTGGCATGGACATATATACACTACCAGATGTAAAATAGATAGCTAGTGGGAAGCAGCTGCATAGTACAGGGAGATCAGCTCGGTGCTTTGTGACCACCTAGAGGGGTGGGATAGGGAGGGTGGGAGGGAGGCTGACGCAAGAGGGAAGAGATATGGGAACATATGTATATATATAACTGATTCACTTTGTTATAAAGCAGAAACTAACACACCATTGTAAAACGGTTATACTCCAATAAAGATGTTAAAAAAAAAAGTGATCCAAGAAAAATATTAGGTAGTAAATAGAACAGTGATGCTTAGACATGATCAAGATAATGAAAGTGGTATAGGAAATGTGCAACACAGCAAAGGGCATGTCCTAGGGTTTTCTGTAGTTTGTATACCCTCTTGGAAGTATCCAAGTTTCAAATGTGAACTGTGACTGTCAGCTTGAGGATCTTTCTTTACTACTCTCAAAAACAGTGTGGTATAGTGCAAAGCGCACTTGGCAAAGGGCCAGGAAGCCCTTGGTCTGATTTGCAGCTCTACTGCCTAGCTGTGTGATCTCAGTAATGTTTATTAACCTTTCTGAGCACCGTTTCTCCATCTGTAAATTTGGAAAATTAGCACCTACCTTGCTGTGCTTCTGCAAGGTTTAAAGGCAGTTGTGTAGAAGGTTCTTAAAATAGTGCCTAGCACATTGTAAGCACTCAACAAACACTAGCTAGTAAATAATTCCCTTGTTATTGCTTTCATCTCACTATTTAACTAGATTATAAACTGCCAGGAGATGTGATTTTTATTCTTTCAGGAAGTCAGTATAGCATTGAGATTAAGAGCCTGTTTGGAGACAGCTATGTTTGAATCCTAGCTCTGTCAAACTGTGTGAGCTTCAGTTTCCTAGTCTGTCAAATATGGATCATAATAACATCTAAGATCTCAGAGCTGTTAATTAAGTGGTATGATATATAAAACAGTGCTTGGTACATCGTAAATTAAGGGCAGCTGATATCCGTCTCCATTATGACCCACCAACAAAGATTATATGCAATTTGTGCAAAGGGAACATAAGAAAAAGGGACTCAGCGAAAAAAAAAAGTTCAGCTAGTATACATCTAAGGAAATGGAGCTACCCAAATCCTTCTCTGTATGCAAAAAAGCAACTACCAGAATAATGAATAAAACAATTCAAAATATCAATCCTCGATCTGGGTTGTATGGATAATAAATAAGTAAAACTTTTGCAAATTTTCTAAAAATATTTAAATGTTTGGGTATTTACAATACTTTGCCAGTTTGGTAGACAACCTATAATTTCTAGCAGGTGCTAAAAATGGAATGAATGTAGTGTAATGAAAATCATACAAGCTTCATCTTTGAAACTGTTCAAGAAAGTGCTCCAAAATATGTATCTGGACTTAAAAACAGATTTCCATCATGACTAGAAAGGAAAAGTAGAACTGCCATGAGTTAGGTTAGCAAATGATTACAGACCCTGGAGAAAATTTAAGTCCAAGTAAAGGATTTACTTAACACAGTTCACATTTTAACTTTTTCTTATTAATCATGTAATGTAGCTATCATATTTAACTGAAATACTTATATGATATACATTTTGAAATAGTATAGCTAATATTCAATGAAATTTTACCTTAAAACAAGTATAAGAATTTAATTCTAAAGTAGAGATTAAGCCCAGAGGGCATATGGCCTGCAGTGATGTCTTATTTGTAGTACGTTTAGCTTTTTTTTTCTTTTTAAAATTGCATTTGGATGCTTTTAGGTAGGGCATACTTGCACTCTCTAACATAAATAACTGCCCTTCTTTGCACAATTGTATTATATTTGGCCAGAATGACCCACACTCAGTCCCTGTAGGCATTGGAATTAGAATCTGTAGCCCTGTTTTAAGGAATGATTTTAGTTAAAATGAGGACAAATGAAAAAAAATTTTTTTTTAATTCCTGTATTTCTCTTAAGGCTCCATTGTCTCATTCTGAAGTTCACTTTCAGAATTAAAATTTGTCAATATTATTTTGACATACAGGAATACTGTAATACTGTTATCACTGCATTTATATATACCATGGAAAGAACTAATCAGTGAAGAAAGTGCTGAATAAAGTAAGGACAAGAAGAAGCTTCTGTGTGTGGTAAATAACATCTACTTTGTTAGAGACATTGCATTACCTAGGGGTGGGCTTTACTTAATGACTCTACTCAGTAGTTGGATGATACCAAACTGGTCAAAGCCTGCAGCCCTGTGCTCTCTGCAGGATAACACAAGTAATTTTATAGTTTGTTAATATATTAAAAGCAATCCAAGCAAAAGAAAATGACTCATCTAACTCTTAAAGACATGTAAACTCAGCTGAAGCCAGATAATAATAATAATCTTTCTCGTACTGTGAATGAATACGTTAATTTTTTAAAAATACAATTATCTAATCAGAGCTTTAGGTAATCCATTCAGGCCACACTGCCTTCCAAATGCTTTACAAATAACTAAATTACAAAACAGTTTCTTCTAAGAGGATTCACTGGTAATATTAGAAAATTTTAGTGTGACTTCCAATAATTTGTTTATGGAATGAATTTTTCCTTCTTTAAGGAGCTGATGTGCAGGCTGAATCTGTAACAAGGGTAAAATTTATATGACGAATATAATATTTGTCAAGTGAAATCACCTTCTCTAAAACACCTTCTTTCCTGACCTCCTCAGGCAGTTTGTCACTTGCTCCTCTGTATTTATAATCTCTGTACCTTGTAACTGTTAACTCATCTTTCACTTCCAAGTACACTGTGACCTCCCAGAGAGCAGGGATCAGGTCTTAGACCACATTTATATCACAGAACACAGCCCTGGCTTATTGGAAAACAAAACAAAACACTTCTCCCCCTCACCGTTCTCATTATCACTCATTTTTGCCAGACTGGAATAGTTGGTGGCTTTAGAACCAGCGAATTCATGGGAATTAAAGCCCATAATACTAACACAATGAGCATTAGTTACTGCTGAAACCTAACACCATCATTTCACATGATAGCACTTTCTTAGTTGACTTCTGTTCTCTGACCATACTCCCTCCCTTCAGTTTATAGTTTTCTATTTTATTCTAGTTTGTTTTTTAAAGTATCTCTTCCCCACTAGAGCACTTAGGAGCTACCCTCCTCTCCCTGCTTTTACTGACTTCTAGCCTTAATGGGCTTTGCATATAATAGAAATTTCAGAATCCACTCTGAGAAATAGGAACCAAACAGAGAAACAATAAAACTCTTCAAAACACACACTACCTTCCACTGCTCTTTTGAAGAACACTTTACAGCTTCCACAAGTTAAGACCCCATAATGACATCCCGAAGCTTCATCAGAGCACACTAGGCAGAGTTTGGGAGGTGGTCCCGTTGCTGCTGAGGAGCTGGATGGAGGAGAGCTTACATCTGGTCTCATTCCAGGGCTAAAAAAGGAAGAAAGCAGTGTGACAATTTAACTGTCATGACTGTCACAGAAGTATCAAAATACAGTTCTCTTACCTTCTCACTCCACAGTGAGCATGTTCACACTGAACTCTGGCTTCAAGTACTAGCAAGCATTAAAATATCCTACCTAGATATAGTCAAATCATGTTTTATTCTTCTATACAAAATTAAGAGTGAGGGGCTTGCCTGGTGGCGCAGTGGTTGAGAGTCCACCTGCCGATGCAGGGGATACGGGTTCGTGCCCCGGTCCGGGAGGATCCCACATGCCGTGGAGCGGCTGCGCCCGTGAGCCATGGCCGCTGAGCCTGCGCGTCCGGAGCCTGTGCTCCGCAACGGAAGAGGCCACAGCAGTGAGAGGCCCGCGTACCGCAAAAAAACCAAAAAACAAAAAAAACAAGAGTGAGGTAATTTCTTTTAAAGTATTCCCTGGGAGTTCCCTGGCGGTCTGGTGGTTAGGATTTGGTACTTTCATTGCCGTAGTCCAGGTTCAATCCTTGGTCGGGGAACTGAAATCCCATAAGCCATGTGGCGTGGCCAAAAAAAAAAGAAAAGTATCCCTTAAAAAGAATGGACTTAGATATTATAATTTTTAGTTGCTTGGGAGTTGTTTATAATCACCTTTACTAAAGTATCATTTACATACAATAACATTAACCATTTATAAGTGTACAATTGATGAGTTTTGTTAAATGGGTAATTGTGTAACTACCACCATGATCAAGAGATATATATCCATCAACTGCCAAAGATTCCTTAGGAAATCATTTTTTTCTCTCTACTTTTAAGATATTGTATAGGCATAGGACAATTCTTTAATTGCTTAGGACATAATTTTTTTTCTCTAATTTTAAGATATTGTACAGGGATCTAGTTTCATTCAAGTCTCATTACAATTCTACCATTCCTCTACTTGAGTTAAAATTTCTTACAATACACACATAAATTGTTCTACTGTGCTTCACTTTATTGCACTTAACAGATGCTGCAAAACTGTCAGATGGTTAGTATTTTTTACCAACAAAGTATTTTATTTTTTCAATTTTTGAATTTTATTTTATTTTTTATACAGCACGTTCTTATTAGCTATCTATTATCTATATTAGTGTATACATGTCAATCTCAATCTCCCAGTTCATCACACCACCCCAACCACCACTTTCCTCCCTTGGTGCCCATAGGTTTGTTCTCTACATCTGTGTCTCTATTTCAGCCCTGCAAACTGGTTCATCTGTACCATTTTTCTAGGTTCCACATATATGCATTAATATACTATATTTTTCTCTTTCTGACTTGCTTCACTTCGTATGACAGTCTCTAGATCCATCCACATCTCTACAAATGACCCAATTTCGTTCCTTTTTGTGGCTGAGTAATATTCCATTGTATATATGTACCACATTTTCTTTATCCATTTGTGTCGATGGGCATTTAGGTTGCTTCCGTGACCTGGCTATTGTAAATGGTGCTGCAGTGAACATGGGGGTGCATGTGTCTTTCTGAATTATGGTTTTCTCTGGGTATATGTCCAACAAAGTATTTTAAAATTAAGGTAGGTACATTGTTTTTCAGACACACTGCACACTTAACAGACTATAGTATAGTGTAAACATAACTTTTATATGCACTGGAAAGTGACTTGCTTTATTGCAACGTTTTCTTTCTTGCTATGGTCTGGAACCAAACCAGCAGTATCTCTGAGGTATGACTGTATTAAAGTTTGGTCCAGCATCTCTCATTCCCAATGTCATCCTGGCTGAAATGACAGTTTTTTATGACCTAGAAGAGAATGATGCAGAAACATTACCTCCTATAACTTTCTAGTCTGGCTTGCAGCAAGTAAGACTTTTTTCCAGCACTGGGCTTTCAACAGTAAGGACTATGCTGCCCTCCCCACTCTGTGTACATATGCTCTGGAGAAAAAGATGGAAAATGGGAATCTGCTTCTCCTGCTAGGTCTTGTTTTCATTTTGTAGATTTCTCACCACAAAAGATAAATATTCTTTTTCTAATTTGTTGTTTTGAGAATTTTCAAACACTTAAAAGTTGAAAGTATTGTGCAATGGATATATAGCCTTTACTTATACTCACCAATTCTCAACATTTTGCCACATTTGCTTATAAAGATATACTTTTATAAACCAACGAAACAGTGATCCCTTTAATGCCAGAGGAAAAATTAACTATAAAACCTTCATTATAGATGATACAGTGGTTTCCAATGTTGTATATTTCTAAGGAATGTTCATCTTACACGCTAACTTTAGAACCAAAACTGTATTGTGTAACTCAAAAGAGTTCCTAACCTTTCTAACCTTGTGTAACTAAAAAGAGTCCCTGAAAATAGTTTCTAGAGACTGCTAATTCCTTCTCTCGTTATGTATTCTTCAAAAATATGGATGGTAGCAATCTGTTGATTTTGGAACTTTACACATTAAAGTGTACTGTTCATCACCAATATAAGAAATCTCTGAGATTTTCTTTATCTGCCTATTCTCTAAAAGAGATGGCATTTAGGAATAAATTATTCATAAATAATAAATTGTTATTAAATCTCAATGACAAATATGCTTAAACTAAATCACAGAGCAAACTGACTTAAGAAATTGTTTGGGTTATTAACATGGTTAGAAATTATATTTACTAAGTAACATCTTTTTGTTATTCTGTTTTTGGAATAAAAGTTAAAAGTTGGACTTCCCTGGTGGCATAATGGTTAAGCATCTGCCTGCCAATGCAGGGGACATGGGTTCGAGCCCTGGTCCAGGAAGATCCCACATGCCGCGGAGCAACTAAGCCCGTGTGCCACAACTACTGAGCCTGTGCTCTAGAGCCCGTGAGCCACAACTACTGAAGCCCGTGTGCCTAGAGCCCATGCTCTGCAACAACAAGCCACCGCAATGAGAAGCCCGTGCACCGCAACGAAGAGTAGCCCCCGTGCAGCAACGAAGACCCAACACAGCCAAAAATTTTAAATAAATAAATATTTAAAAAGTTAAAAGTTAATTGCAGAATGACAATTTGTTTTGTAAATGTCACTTTAAATAATTAGGTCGATAAACTCCAAAGCTCCCCCTGAATTCTGTCCTCAAACGAAGCTAGCCAACCCTATGTTTAAATAGAGGCTTAGCGAATGACAGCATTCCCGCCACTCCAGTTCTGGGAATAGGCCCCAGGGTTTCATATTGCTCTCTGAACACTGTCAAGGAGAATTTCTGGATGCTTCCATATCACAAGGCATTGATCCCCTGCTAGATATGGGAGAGTGTACTGAGTGCATACTGAAAGCCTACAATGGAAGAGAATAACCTGAAATGACTCTGCTGTAGGTCTGGCACGAACCATCCTTGATTAATGGAAACTTGTGACTAATGTAGCAGAGCTGCTCTCGGCCAGAGTTTTACAGAGAAGTAGGGAGGTCTTGGAGTGACTGAACAGAGCAATGTGTTAGGGAAGCAAAAAATTCCTTGGCTTCTGTTCTGAGGATGCTCCTATTCCTGCTCAGCCAATCTCTGTCATCTGACGTCTATTTTTAGGGACCTACCAGTTGTTTGTATATTTAGTTTATGGAAAATAAGTGCAATATTTATTGATTTGAAAGGTTAACTCTACAGTGTTTCCTCAACTAATTTTATATACACACACAGAGAAATACATATTAAAAATGTTTAAAAAGTACTTTGGTAGTATTTTATAGTTTTAAAACACCTTCATGAATAGAATCTCATCTGACCTCTCAACAACCCTGTGAAAAGGATGCCATCACCTCTAGATGAGGTCACGTAGTTGTCAGAGGTTGATCAGGGAGCCTGTTTTAGTTGTCGGAGGTTGATCAGGGAGCCTGTTTGTGGTCAAACTGACATGTTTCAGATCCCAGTTCTACCATTTCAAAGCTTATGTGACCTTGGATAGGTATCTACTACTTTGAACCTCTGTTTTCTCACAAGTAAACTGGAAGGACATCACCTGTGTGTGTGTTGTGAAAACAAGAGAACACACAGAAAATCTAGCACATAGTTCCTCCCTCTTAGCAGGCACCTGATAAATGTTCATTCTTTTCTCTTTCAGGAAAATGAGATTTTATGAGAAAGCCTGATATAAGTATTATGTAAGTAGTATTAAGTCTAAAATCTAGGACAGTATTCCCAAATTCTCAGTTATAATTAGAGCACATGCAAAACACGTTCAGGCCACTCAACTGTGAGCTAGAGATGGCAAACAAAAGAGAAAGTTAAAACTAAATGAACAGGGCTTCCCTGGTGGCACAGTGGTTGAGTTCTCCTGCCAATGCAGGGGACACAGGTTTGAGCCCTGGTCCGAGAAGACCTCACAAGCCGCGGAGCAACTAAGCCCACGCGCCACAACTGCTGAGCCTGCACTCTAGAGCCCGTGAACCACAACTACTGAAGCCCATGCACCTAGAGCCCGTGCTCTGCAACAAGAGAAGCCACCGCAATGAGAAGCCTGTGCACGGCAATGAAGAGTAGCCCCTGCTCGCCGGAACTAGAGATAGCCCGCGCACAGCAATGAAGACCCAACACAGACATTAAAAAACAAATAAACAGGGCTTCCCTGGTGGCGCAGTGGTTGAGAGTCCGCCTGCCGATGCAGGAGACACGGGTTCGTGCCCCGGTCCGGGAAGATCCCACATGCAGCGGAGCAACTAAGCCCATGAGCCATGGCCGCTGGGCCTGCGCGTCCGGAGCCTGTGCTCCGCAACAGGAGAGGCCACAACAGTGAGAGGCCCGCGTACCGCAAAAACAAAACAAAACAAAACAAATAAACAAACAACTACATGAACAAATGGACTGATCAAACTGCAACTAAGAATCTGGAACTTAAGTCAGGCCTTCGGCATCCCTTCTGGCAGTCATTCTAGGCTACATCAGATAAAAACTAAATACGTGGAAAGCTGCTAAGTGTACCACTGACATCAATGGGAAAAAAATCAGTTTTTGTCACACAAATATGAGCACTATGATGGCCTATAGTGAACACCATTGGGAGAATTGAATGAACACAAAATGTTATTCAATTGCAAATGTGACCCTACGATACTGCTAAAAGGGCGGGGGTTCAACAAAATGGTTAGAACTCAAAGGAAAACCATATGGAATCATCATCTTTTAATAAGGATACATGACAACAAGAAAAAAAAAGCACACCACAATAAGATTGCATATTACACGCCCTTTTGAACGGAAAAGCTGAAATGTCCTGGTCTTTTGCTCAGTGTGTGTTTATAGCTGTGTAAAACAAACATTCTGAAGATGCTAAGAAGTTCTATTATGAACTGACTGTATCCAGAGTTCTTTCTTTTATTTTTTATTTTTTTTGCGGTACGTGGGCCTCTCACTGCTGTGGCCTCTCCCGTTGCAGAGCACAGGCTCTGGACGTGCAGGCCCAGCCGCTCCGCGGCATGTGGGATCCTCCCGGACCGGGGCACGAACCCATGTCCCCTGCATCGGCAGGCGGACTCCCAACCACTGCGCCACCAGGGAAGCCCCAGAGTGCTTTCTTTTAAATGAAGAGTGGAAATAACAAAATGTGTTGTTTCAGGTGAATACTTGAATGCTGTCTCCCACTCAAAATGGAAAGTGTGCTGGACATCAAGTTATTCCTGAGGCTACTGAGTTTACATTAGAGAGAGAAAAGACACATATAAAGCAGGTTTTTCTATTTAATTGTCTTGCAAGAAAGGTAGTTGATGAAAGGAGGATCACGGATGGATGGAAGTTACACACCTTGAGAAAAATGTAAAATGTGCAGGTAAATTACACTCTTTCAGCACATGATTCCTGGCATCTGAATGCCAGGCACTGTGAGGATACAGAGGTTATATCATATATGGAAGTCATATCATACATGAAAATGTGTTACTGAAATGATAGTGGACCTAGCAACTTGGATCTAGGTAGGAGTAGCAGAATATTTTTGGCTGCTTCAGTGTCATGGTAGTACTACTAGGAAGTGATTCAGCTATATATATAGACAAATCTGGATTTACATCCTAGCTCCAGTGCTTTAACAACTGTGTGACAGTGGCTAGCTGATAAACCCTTGACTCTTTTTCCTTATTAGTACCATTTTAGGACTTTCTGTATAGATTATATATTTGAGTTACATAAAGTACTGGCACACACTTGGTGATCATCAAACGGTATGTTTCTCCTTAACCCTCAGGCATTAACTTCTTTTTTCTCCCTCCCCCGAACTTCTCCTTCCTTTCTGGAGGATCGCAAGGAATGAGAAGTGCTTTGAAGAACCTTCTCTGTGAGCCAGGGGAAGGTTAATGGTCCTCCAGAAACTTAAGTTCAGGTAATTGTAGATATTCTTTCTTGATTCTGCACCAAAAATCGACAATTTAGTTTTGTAAAGATTAGTGCTGCAATGAGGAATCTAAAGCCATATCAGTGCACTTTTTTGTATCTATGTTACATTAAAATCCACTGGTCTGTCTTGAACTTTGAATGGATCTTTTACCCTTGCATGATTTTTAACTATCATGCGTTAGTCATTTGGAAAATACTGGTTCACTAATTTATGCAGATCTTCCAAATGTTGACACAGTTCATTATACAATATAAGAGTTGTATTTGTCAAGCTTACAGTGGCAGATACAAGGTTTCCAAAATTCTGAATTTTGTTTGGAAAACTCTAATTTTTATTGATTGGCAACAAGTACTGTCAGTTGTCTTCCTTGAAGTGATAAGCTCACTTCAGTCATTTCTGAGAAAACATTTGCCGAATTCCCAAGGTTGAAAACCTGTAGTTTATCCATTCTATACCATGAAAAAAGTAGTTTGTTCAACTCACAACTCAAAGAAAAGCACATGTAAGACTGTTTGAGACAACCATCAAATACTATATGCAGCATAAGTGCTTTACACAAAATGGATATTAAGAAGACACATATATTAAAGGGTGGAGATTTAAGTGAATTAGTATATTGCTTCCTCAAAGGTATCTTTAAGTGGAACTGGCTTGCTTTCTTCTTTAACTGTGAGTATACTGTGGTTAAATACAATGACTACTGTACCCTGAGACACCAGCAGTTTTACTCATCATTAGTTTTGGTACCATCAGTGCAAATGTCAACCGAGTGAAAAATGCAAATAAAGACTATGTATTATCATGAAAATAGTTTTGAAAGGAATGGGGACTTCCAGGGGTCCATAGATCACATGTTGAGAACTGCTGTTACAGAGGATAGTGAGAACTTTAAGTCAGACAAGCTAGAATTCATAACCTAACTGCAGTGTAGTAGCTTCGTGACCTTTTAATGTCTCTAAATCTCAACTGCCTTATTTCTAAATGGGGACTGTAATGTACTTGGCAAAATGATACAGTATTGCTTACTAAGTGTGAGAAGCTTTCCCCCACAGAGGAGGGAAGAGAGAGGTGATAAACTACTATAAACCCAAATGGTGTGGTTGGCTTAGCCTTCAATTTAAGTGAATTTAATCAACAATTTTTCAATGAAATGCAAGAAATTCATTTTGAAAAAAAGCAAAACTGATATTATCTCAGAGAGCAAATATTAATTAACATGGGACAAACTCCTGGAAATAAAGCTGCTACAACTCGATTAATTTTTACCAACTACAAATGGAATAGGTACATTCTCACTGGCTTACCAGTTTTTGTCCTAATACCATAAAGCAGTGGTTCTCAATTGGGAGCAGTTTTACTCCCCAGGGGACATCTGGCTACCTCTGGAGACATTTTTGGTTGTCACAACTCGGGAAATGCTACTGGTATCTAGTGAGAAGAGGCTACGGTGCTGCTAAACCTCCCACAATGCACAGCAGACAGTCTTCCACAACAAATAATTATCTAGCTTCAATGTCAATAGTACTGAGGTTAAGAAATCCTTGCTATAAATCTTTAAGCAACATAAAGTGGGAAAAAAAAAAAGAAAATTCAACAAGGACCAGAAACTTATTGTAAAACCTTCTAAACTATCTTTTAAAATGGAGCAACTGCCCTACTGAGGTAGCTGTAAATATTCTTTGATTCAAGACAAGTCCAAAAAGAGATTCAAAACAGAGCTGAGGCCAGGGACTATATAAGTTTAGAGATTAGCTTGAGTTAGTAATTTACTTTTATTTTTCCCTCTAGCACTAGCACTAAGAGGTGATTTTTACACATTAAAGTCACCTGCACTTTTCTTATCTTTGTTCATGAGGAAAAAATGTAAATACTCAGCTGCACACACCAGGTGATTATACTTTCTGACTGCCCATTTATCCCTGCATTAGCTAAAGGATTACTGATTTGTTTGATAATAAGCTATGGAATAGTTTTCAAATCAAATAGAAAAATACTCTGGGGGAAGGCTTTCACAATATTTCTGTTAAATGGTTTTAGCAGAGTGCATTTTATCTTATTTAGCAAGCCAAGAAAAAAAAAAGACTGATTAATCTCTCTGCTTTGCATTTGTTTAGAGAGGTTTCTATTGGTTTTAACTTTAGGTGCCTACTAAGACAGTTTCCTCAAACTATGCATCATTTATACTCACTCATCTTAGGGAGGAGGTTAGAGCAACAAAACCTGTACTGTAAACCTGTACTGTAGTGTCCAGGAACATTTTCAGTAAAGGATGACTGTTGGAGGAGATGTCTTTTTTTAGATCTCTGAGACACCAATGGCCTGACATTTAACATCTCTGCACTTAGTTTCCCTGTCTGTAAAATGAAGGTGTTGAATCAATAAACTCCAAAGAAGCTGTCACTATTTCCCAAGGTAGGGGTAGGAAGTAGGCAAGAATATACTTGGGTCTGTGAAAGACTTCTTTGGACCTGTATTTTTATTTATATGAAGAGAGAATACGGTCACCCTATCTATATGCTCCTTTCTTAATAATCTAAAATGTTTTCCTCTCTCTCTGGAAGGATCAGTCCTCAGTCTAGTGATTGTGCCAGGTAACTTAGTTGCTAAGAGATGAAATCTTGTTTCATGTTTTCAGTTCCATTTGCTCAGGCCTGCACTGAGGGACATGAGTTTCAATGAAAGGAGGAGTAATGATGTTCTAGTAACAGAACACTAAGACCAAGAGTAAGTAGCAAGCACAGTGAAGAAAAAACTTTTTTCATTACATGGTTATTTCTAGAATGAAGACCTGATTTTGTTCTATCTGATGCTTTCTTGCTTCTTAAGAGCACACAAGAATAACTGTGATTTAGTACATGCAGAATTATGAATGTGACATCTTCAAATAAGGCAAGAACAGGTTTGAGACAATGTTACACTTACTGCCTTCTTCTAATATATATATTTATATATCTAGGGTTGATGGCTGTGGCGTTGTATTTTTGAGCTTTAATCTCACTTGTGATTAATTTTTAAAAATGTCCTTTCATGACTTTTTTCTCATATACCAATGTATTTGTAGTTTTACTTGGGTTTTATTTTTAGGGAGTGGGGTGGTAATACCTTGTCTTCCTACAGTGCTATTCAGTAGGTAACTTAGGAGTCAAGTTCCATAGATGAATGCCATTGTTATAATTATTTGTAATTCCATTATAAGCTTTAATTGGGGCTTGTACCTGCATCTTTTGTATTTCGTACATTCAGTTATTTGGACTTTCAGAGTCCTCTTTGGTTTTAGTCATGTGTGTCTACTTTGTAGATTTCACCAACTGTGGTCTATTTTGGGTTTGTACTTTAATTTAGGATAGTGTTAAGTTGATGTTTTGTATTTTGTTTCATTTTACATTAGTTTGAAGTAAATTATTTAATTTTTGGATTCTGGAATTTTGATCATTTACTGTAGTTTGTAATATAACTGCTGTGAAATGCTTGACAAGAAAAAAATGCTGTGCATTTCCACCTCAACTACAACCACCACATATTTCTAAATATCTTACTCCGTTCTCAGAGAGACTTGACTTCCTCTCACTATACTTAGTAACCCTTAGTTGCCAATTCCAGCCCTTTTCCACATCCTATTTATTATTCCCTATGATGTACCTTCCCTTTCTGTCCACTCTGCCTCCATCTTAATGCATGTCTTCCCTCACCTCTTGCCGTAACCACTGCAGTGGTTTATACTAAGTAGGCCTCCTGGCTCTGGCTGCTTCTCTTTCCATTATGTCCCCTACAATGCTAAAACTCATTTTTCTCATCATAATTAAAAATCTCTGAGGCTCTTCCATGTAATAAGCACTACAAGCCAACATGGTCCACAATCTGGTTCCCCTTTCTTTCTCCAATTATGTCTTCCCACTCCTCTACGTGAACCATTTGCTTTCTTTATCACCTCAGGGATCCTGTATTCTACAAATATTTATTTTTTATTTAATATTTATTTAATTTATTTATTTGGCTGCTCCAGGTCTTAGTTGTGGCACATGGGATCCTCTTAGTTGCGGCATGAGGGATCTAGTTCCCTGACCACAGATCAAACCCAGGCCCCCTGCACTGGGAGCGCAGAGTCCCATCCACTGGACCACCAGGGAAGTCCCTCTACAAATATTTATGAAGTGACTACTATGTGCCTCATTTCCCTTGAAGCTTGTCCTAAGATCTCTTCTTCCAGCCTGGAGTGTCTGCTGTGGCCTTTCTGATCCAAGACAACCTCTAGACTCCCTTAAAACACTGCCATGTAGCACTTTACACATGATACCTTTTGATTTATATTTCCATCAGTAATTCCTTTTAGGTAGGGTCCATGTCCTAGGCCTCTTATATCACCAGCATCTTGTTACAGTGTCCAGTATATGTTATTTTATTTAGCTTAGTTATATGTTACATCTTATTATGTTCTGCAAAAGAATTTGAGGCAGCTAACATGTTAACTGTATTATGGGTACAAGCTCATAAACATCTATCACTTCACTACTACTAGGAGCTACTCTGCAAGCTCTTTCTTTATATACATTATCCCCTTTAATCCTCTCCACAAACATACGAGGTGGGTACTGTTCTCAGTGTTTTACAGATGAGGAAGCAGATTTACAGAAGCTGACTTGCCTACAGTGACACAGTAACTAGCAAAGTCAGGATTCAAATGCCTATCTTTCTGACACAAAAATCAGCATTCTTAACCAGTATTCCACCTCCCTCACTACAATCAAGTGGCAAAACTAAGAAGACGAGGTAGATCTAGGTCTTCAAACTGAGGAATGAATTGCCTTCTACTTTGAGGGCTGAGGCTTGATGTCTCAGTGATATACAGCAAAAGGAAGCAAATTCCCTGTGCCTGCTTCCAAACATGATCTGCAAAAGATTTTTGCCCAAATAAGGATTGCCAGAGCAGGTCAAATAGGTAAAAACAATTGCCTTAAAATTGTGCGACAGTCTGTGTATCATTTGAAATTTTAGTCAAACTAATGTATATCTCATACTGTACAATTAGCATAATTTCTACTAAGATGTTTATAAAATCAAACAAAATGCAGAACAGCTGTGTCTACATTCATATTTATTTTAGTATAAAGGAAAGAACAAAATCCTCAAAACCAACCTGAACTTGGTCTAAAGCCACATACTCCCACCTTCAGTCAAAAGCCAAGACTTGATCCTTAAATTAGATTAGTCTTAAAATAGTATGAGAACTTCCTTACTTATATACATTTCCCTCAAGTTTTGATGATGATGCTCTCACTTCACACCCTGATTCTTAGATATCTACTGAAACAATTTAAAGGAATAATTTAAAGTACTTATATACAGTGAGAACATTGGTGAACTTGTCCCTAGAAGAGGAAGGAAGAAAGGAATAAGAAATTAGCCTCTGGAATGATGTAAAAGTTACTTATTCCTTTCTTCCTTCCTCTTCTGGGACGTCTGCAATGCAGGCAGTTAAGATGAAAAATTTAAGACTGGGAAGGTTTTCAGGTAGGTGGAACAAAACACTCCCATCATAGTAATAATCATATTGGACACCAATTGGTTGACTTTTAGTTCTACAAATCAAGATCCATGGCTAAGTACTTTAATAAATGTATTATCTCAAATAATCCTTACCACTAGTCCATTTTACAAATGAGAATACAGAAATTAAGCCATGTGTTTGGCCAAAGTCACATTAGCACAATCTGGATTTGAATTCAGGACTGTCTGATTCCAAAATCCAGGCTCCTTACCCTCATCACTGTGTTATCTGGCAGGGACCTGCAGGGTAATATCTGTTCAGCTTGACAGAGTTTTTAAAAGAGTGTGTGAGTCATCAAGTAGATAGTCTTGAGGTAAAGGTAAATATCAAAAATAATTTCTGTTTTTCCCTCTTCTGACTATCCTTGTTATCACAATGAAGTAGAAATCATCTATAATTAAAAAGATACAAAAGTAGGGCTTCCCTGGTGGCGCAGTGGTTGAGAGTCCACCTGCTGATGCAGGGGACAGGGGACACGGGTTTGTGCCCTGGTCCAGGAAGATCCCACATGCCATGGAGCGGCTGGGCCCATGAGCCATGGCCGCTGAGCCTGTGCGTCTGGAGCCTGTGCTCCAGGAAGATGCCACAGCAGTGAGAGGCCTGTGTACTGCAAAAAAAAAAAAAAAAAGATACAAAAGTATCCAAGTCACTTCCATTTTTCCTTTAGATTCTTGTTATACTGACTTAAATCTTAAATTAGCATATTCATATTCTACATTATTAAGACAATGTCACACGAGCCATTAAATACTGAGTTAATAACACGGAGACCTTGTATCAAAAATACAAAAATAGAAATACGAGTGTTTTGCATATTCAAAACACCATTTTTGCCCTTAAAGGAGCTTTGAAGCAGTTATGCCTGACTACCATATTAGACCTTACAATTTTTTTGCAATGCATTTAATTTTTATGAAATATACTGCTCCACCAAAGTATCCAGCTGGGGATATACAATGATGTGAATAATTTCTGTATTATTTTGAAAACTGCATAACACTTAATAGGATACAGCCTTAACTAGAAAGGAGCTATCTAGCCACACTACCAGTTTTATAGATGGAAGATTTACGTCTGTTGACTAGAAGAAAATCATGGACATAAATTAACATGTCCACTGATGTCAAGAAGACTGATAGAGCCAAAAAAAAAAAAAAAACTGTAGTTATTTAATTTAAAGGTGCTAAGGTAGTAGAATTATATATTCAACTGGACTATATAATAACAGCTACCATTTAGCACTTCTCATGTCTTAGGCACCTGAAATACTCTATAATCCTCATTAATATCCTGAAAGCAGATGTTACTAATCCCATTGTATAGTAGCATAAATTGAAACTCAGAACTTAGAAATGAAAGCTCAACTAGTTAGAGAACTGGTCCCAGGACCCTTTATACAAAATCAATACGCAGAAATCTGTTGCATTTCTATACACTAACAATGAAAGATCAGAAAGAAATTTAAGAAGCTGTCTCATTTACCATCACATCGAAAAGAATAAAATACCTAGGAATAAGACCTACCTAAGGAGGCAAAAGCCTTGTACTCGGAAAACCATAAGACGCTGATGAAAGAAATCAAAGATGATGCAGATGGAAAGATACACCATAGTCTTAACCTGGACGAATTAATATTGTCAAAATGACTATACTACCCAAGGCAATCTACAGATTCAGTACAATCCCTATCAAATTACCAATGGCGGTTTTCACAGAACTAGAACAAAAAAACCTTAAAAATTTGTGTGGAGACACAAAAGACCCTGAATAGCCAAAGCACTCTAGAGAAAGATAAACAGAGCTGGAGGAATGAGGCACCCTGACTTCAGACTATACTACAAAGCAACAGTCACCAAAACAGTATGGTACTGGCACAAAAACAGAAATATAGATCAATGGTACAAGATAGAAAGCCCAGAAATAAACCCACACACCTATGGTCAATTGATCTATGACAAAGGAGGCAAGACTATACAATGGAGAAAAGACGGCCTCTTCAATAAGTGGTGCTGGGAAAACTGGACAGCTTACATGTAAAAGAATGAAACTAGAACATTCTTTAACACCATATGCAAAAATAAACTCAAAATGGATTAAAGACCTAAATGTAAGACTGGATACCGTAAAACTCTTAGAGGGAAACATAGGCAGAACAGTCTTTGACATAAATTGCACCAAGATGTTTTTCGATCCATTTCCTACTGTAATGGAAATAACAAAAACAAATAAATGGTCCCTAATTAAAATCAAAAGCTTTTGCACAGCCATAAACAAAATGAAAAGACAACCCACAGAATGAGAGAAAATATTTGAAAATGATGTGACCGACAAGGGATTAATTTCCAAAATTTACAAACAGCTCATGAGGCTCAATATCAAAAAACCAAACATTCCAATTGAAAAATGGGTAGAATACCTAAATAGGCATTTCTCCAAAGAAGACATACAGATGGCCAAGAGGCACATGAAAAGATGCTCAACATCATTAATTATTAGACAAATGCAAATCAAAACTACAATGAGGTTATCACCTCACACCAGTCAAAATGGCTATCATCAAAAAATCCACAAACAATAAATGCTGGAGAGGGTGTGGAGAGAAGGGATCCCTCCTACAATGTTGGTGGGAGAGTAAATTGGTGCAGCCACTATGGAGAACAGTATGGAAGTTCCTTAAAAAACTAAAAATAGAGCTACCATATGACCCTGCAATCCCACTCCTGGGCATATATCCGGAGAAAAACATGGTTCAAAAGGATACAGACACCCTAATATTCATTGCAGCACTATTTACAATAGCCAAGACATGGAAGCCACCTAAATGTCCATTGACAGAGGAATGGTTAAAGAAGATGTGGAACATATATACAATGTCATATTATTCCACTATTAAAAAGAATGAAACAATGCCATGTGCAGCAACATGGATGGACCTAGAGATTATCATATTAAGTGAAGTCAGTCAGTCAGAGAAAGACAAATATCTTATGACATCACTTATATGTGGAATCTAAAAAAAAAAAAAAGATATAAATGAACTTATTTACAAAACAGAAACAGACTCACATACTTAGAAAACGAATTTATGGTTGGGGGCGGTGGGGATAGATTAGGAGTTTGGGATTGACATGTGCACACTGCTATATTTAAAACAGATAAACAACAAGGGCCTACTGTATAGCACAGGGAACTCTGCTGAATACTCTAATAACCCAAATGGGAAAAGAGTTTGAAAAAGAATAGATACATGTATATATATATATATATATATATATATATATATATATATATATATATATATATAACTGAATCACTTTGCTGTACACCCAAAACTGACACAACATTGTTAATCAACTATACTCCAATATAAAATAAAAAATAATACTACTGAGAGGCAAATTCTAAATCTGAATCAAAATTCAAATTAAAAAAATTTATTTAGATGTATTTTCAGTTTATTTGAAAAGTCTGCTTTTTAAATTTTTAGCACATACAGTAATAGACTTCTGCTAACTATATGGTAGGTTAAATTAGTACAACATCATAGTGATAATAGGATGTTAAGAGCTCCTATTTCAGAGAAACTAAGGTCAAGTGATACCCAAAGTAACAGTTACCATAGATCTAGAATTACTACTTTTCACCAATACTCATTTATTATCTATTTACTGTGCATTCTCCACATAGATAAAAAAGACTGAATACATTTTGAAAACACATGTGAATTGTTCTAAAATTCCTTTGCTATATTATATAATTAAATATCAGTTGAAACATACTGAAAATATAATGCACTGTGATTTCAATATGTTTGTCTATGTACAGATTTTCTCAATAAAATTTCATAAATAACAGTGATAAGCAACATAAGCTATCATATAGTTTCACTTTGCTGAACTTAACAACAAGCAAGCTTTAATTTTTCTGTAGATTACTGCAGTTCAATTTAGAATATTAGACAAGTAACTTGTTTCTTCTAAAATGGTGTCTGCTAACATTTCAGAAACCATATGGGAATGGAAAAGAAACTTTGAAAGCAAGTGATGACATGATTTTTGCTTTAAAAAGTTTTGGGGATATTCCTAGGAGTATAAAAATTTCGAGGGCACGAGCAGCACTGTTTTGAGAACAGATAAATGGTAGCTACTGCTGTAGTGGGAAACTTGCAATTTGCAAGCTCTGAATTTGATATGCAATTATGATCAAATAATAGTAATTCTTTTTCTAAAATAACGTGCAGATTTAAAAACAAAATCAATGCTGTATTCTCACAAACTCATCTTAAACACTTCATCAAAAGTATTACAAAAATTGTTTTTAACTAAACCACATCCCTTCCTTAAAAGAATAAGAATGTGAATAGTCAGCCATTAGAGAGTGTTTTAAAATTGAGTTCTTATGTAAGCAGTTAGTTCTGTATGCAGGAAACAAAACGTGCTGAATACCAGTGCAGATCTGACATCCCTGTTTGAAATTTCAATTTTTCTCATAGTCCCCAAAAAGAGTAATATAAAGGAAAATTTTTATTTTTGAAATGTAGTGTAAGCCTGAAAAGAATGAGAAACATTTTATGATACAGAACATGAAAGGCTCACACTTTCTTGCCACTGCAGTGGGTAGCTGAAATGACTCGTTGACTCTATTTGTGGGCTTGAAGGTCTCATTTGGAATAGAAAATTGCTTCTCTCCCTGCAAGCATCATGTGCAGTAGAGTGTTACTTGCTAAGGCGGTTCTAGATGTGGACTTGTCCCATTTTTCATTCATGTGGGAAAGGAAAACTGAATAAACTCAATACAACTATGATCCCCACACTGAGGAAAACTTGTTACTATGTCCATAAAAAGCACAAACTATTTTTTCCTAGTTTATTTCTTTATATCTAATCCATAATCTACTCCAAGATTATTGCTTTACATTCATTTACAAGTAGATACATTAAAAAGTAATTTGCCAAATAAAGCTAAACTGGAAGATACTTTTTAAAATTATAAAAATAATATTTAGTTAAGAAATTTGGACAACACCAAAAAGTTTAAATTAGAAAAAAATGCCATCTTACTTTTGTCAGAGAAAACCCAGCAAACACTTCTATACAAATCCTTCATCTTATTTATTTTGGGGATAACACTATATAGATGGCTCATCGTTTTATATGTGAGACATGGTTCATTTGTTGTTCGTTACTTAGCATTTTGAGAAAACGTCCTGCATGTCAATAGATAATCTTTCACTACATGATTCTCTGATGGTGGCAAAGTTTTAACTTAGCCAGTCCCTCATTATTGGTCATTCTTTGTTTTTTCACTACTATAAATACCACTGCATAAAACTTTCCAAACATCTTTGATTATATGCTTAAGTTAAATACCTAGAAGGGCAAGGAAAGCCAATGGACAATTTAGGGCTTTTCACACATGGTGTTAAACTGCCTACCCTCCCCTTGTTCCAGGAAAGCAGGCACATGCATGTCCCTACATCCACTCCAAATAGAAAATAAATCTGGTCAGCTGTCAAGCGATGATCACTGCCTATTTCTCTACTGGGGTATTTGTCTTCTCTTGATTTATAAGAATGTTTTAGACATTAAGTATTTCAACACTTAGTCCATTGAGAATGTATCTATAAAGCCCTAATTTTAAATCAATTTAAAAATATTTCAAGTCTGATGGTACAGTCTATGATGATCAGAGCCTGTACTATTGTTCACTTGATACTTCTTTTAGCCATATCATTGTTTGAAGTGTCTGTGAGCTTGAAAATAAAATGACCAGCCATCTATAGTTCTGGTTAAAGATGGTATTTTTAATGCAAGCTTTTATTTAAGCTCCCTCTGGAGCCCAGTAAAATGAGAGTAATGATATTTGTTTTAAAAGGCATAAACCTCTAAGAATAAAGATAAGAGAAGTGATTTTTTTTGTCAATTATACCACAATAGCGCTGGGGGTAAAAAGAGAAGAGATAACACCAGCAATATTTTATATTGGATTGGGTGTCCTGGGGTCTGTTAAGTTACCAGTAGGATGACAGAACTTCCAAAAAGCTCAGAAACTTGGGTTAAAGGTAGGGTCAAAATCAGGGAGACTGGTTCAAAGTCTGTTGAGCATTTACAGCTTTCTTTTTTAGAAATGGCAGGCCAGGTTATGGGGCAACTTGCCTGACAAAAACAAAATGCTGGATAAAAAATTTTTTGAAAAACCACCTTAAAAGCACTAGTGAGCTGACAAAATGGTACAGGATTTAGGCTAAAATCTAAGGAAAAGCACCCTAGCCACTTGTCCTCTGAGAATATTTACAAATTTAGGTTTCAAATAAAAGGACAGAAAACCTGCTAGAAAAAATGGACAACATGGACATATATACACTACCAAACGCAGAATAGATAGCTAGTGGGAAGCAGCCGCATAGCACAGGGAGATCAGCTCGGTACTTTGTGACCACCTAGAGGGGTGGGATAGGGAGGGTGGGAGGGAGGGAGATGCAAGAGGGAGAAGATATGGGGATATATGTATATGTATAGCTGATTCACTTTGTTATAAAGCAGAAACTAACACACCACTGTAAAGCAATTATACTCCAATAAATATGTTTAAAAAATGGACAAAAAACTTATACAGATACTTTATAAAATAGGAATTCCAAAATTTTATCAGCCTTGTTAGTAATCAGGGAAATGTAAATTAGAAACACTATGAAATACCATTATACACACACACCAGATTGCCAAAAATTAAACATTTAACAATAAGAAGGAACTGAGTTTAAATGGTACAACACTTTTAAAGGCAGTTTGGCATTACCCAGTAAAGATGAAGACAAGAATATCCTAAGATCCAGCAACTGCACCACCTGACATATACCAAGAAATTAATATTCATCAAGACATTAATGTGCATATATACAGTAAAATGTATACCAATGCTGACAGCAGCATTTTTTGTAATAAACCAAAACTAGAAACTACTCAAATGTTCATAATAATGGAATGGATATATAAACAGTGGTACAATTCTAAACAGCAGTGAACTACAGTTAAATACAGTAACATGGATGAATTATGTAATGTAGAGTAAAAGAAACTAGACACAAAATAATACATGTAATATTCTATTCATTAAAGTTCAAAAAGATGCAAACTAAGATATTGTTTAAGGGTGTATGTATAGGTAGTAAGGAAAGCAAGAAAATAATTATAAGTGTCAGGATAGTGGTTACCTCTAGGGACAGGGAGCAAAATGGGACTGTAATCTTGGAAGCTCACACTGCAGGCTTCCAGGGTACTGGCAATGTTCTTTTTCTTTTCCTGGATGATACTGACACAAGTACTAGCTTTATAATTATTCAATAAATTGTATATACATTTGTTTTTTTTGTTTTTTTTTTTGTGTGTGTGTGGTACGCAGGCCTCTCGCTGTTGTGGCCTCTCCCGTTGCAGAGCACAGGCTCCGGACGCACAGGCTCAGCGGCCATGGCTCACAGACCCAGTGGGATCCTCCAGGACCGGGGCACGAACCCGTGTCCCCTGCATCAGCAGGAGGATTCTCAACCACTGCGCCACCAGGGAAGCCCTATACATGTGTTTTTTTTATTCTTTTTTTTTTTTTAATGTGATGGAACTGCACATTTAAAAAAAAATTTTTATTTTTACTTTTTGGCCGTGCTGGGTCTTCGTTTCTGTGCGTGGGCTTTCTCTAGTTGTGGCGAGCGGGGGCCACTCTTCATCGTGGTGCACGGGCCTCTCACTGTTGCAGCCTCTGTTGTTGCAGAGCACAGGCTCCAGACATGCAAGCTCAGTAGTTGTGGCTCACGGGCCCAATTGCTCTGCAGCATGTGGGATCCTCCCAGACCAGGGCTCAAACCCGTGTCCCCTGCATTGGCAGGCGGATTCTCAACCACTGCGCCACCAGGGAAGCCCTGTTTATTCTTATGTATGCTTTGTTTTATAGTAAATTCTTTTTTAAACTCTAAATAAAATAAATAGGGAAAGGCACAAATAACTTAATCCCTATATTACATCTCCTATTCCAATCCCTGATGATTTCTTTCCTTTTGTTGTCTACATTTTCTCTTTCTGGAACTCTTTGGCCCTCTCATTTTCTCTCCTATTTTCCATTTATTTGTCTCTTTGCTCTTATTTCTGGGTTAATATCCCAATCCTTCTACTGAGCTTTGCATCTATGCTGTCACCTTTTTAATTTCCAAGAGTTTGCTTTTATTCTCCAAAACCCCTTACTCTTATCTGATGAATGCAATATTTTTCTTATCTCTGAGCATATAGATGATAGGTTTTTGGAAAGTCCCTTCTCTCTGCATATTTTCTGTTTCCTCCAAGGTGGATTCCTCTGTTATTTTGATCCCAGTTTTTGAAACTAGAAGCTATCATCCTTCCTTTCACCCTATCTATCCCCTCCTAGACAGAAGATTGAAGACCTTTCTCTGTAAAGAGCAAAATAAAAGGGCTCTGGAATGAAGGATTCCAGACAGCTGAGGGCAAAGGTACCTTACAAAAAACAGGAGGATTAAGTGAACTGTTACATACCCAATATCCATGGAATTTTCATATGGTCTGAAGAACAGAGAGGTAAAAAAGACTTGATGAAAAATTAATAGTACTTAAGGGACCTGAGAGACGATATCAAATGGCCTAACATACATGTAAATTAAGTCTCACAAGTGGAAGACAGTGAGAACGAAGCAGAAAGATATTCAAAGAAGTACTGGCTAAAAAGAAATTGGAATAAATCAACAAATTTAGTATGGTGACAGAGCACAATATATAAACATCAACCCTCTTTCTATATATTGCAACAAACAATTCAAAACTGAAATTTAAAATTAATGTCACTTATGATTACAGCAAAACAAATACATATACACAAAACATAGGAATAAATTGGAAAAAAAGGTAAGAGCTCTAAGGCAAAATTAAAAAACATTGTTGAAAGAAACTAAAGAAGATTTAACTAAGTGAAAGGATATAAAATGTTAGTTATGTGTGTTCTCACCATATTGACTTATAAATTGAATGCAATACCAATCATAATCTCAGCAGGCTTTTTGTGTGTGTATAGAAACCTACAAGCCGACTCTCAAAATTTACATGGAAATGCAAAAATTTAGAAGATCCAAACCTTGGTTCTGCCTTCTGGGAGGGTTAAATATTTTGAAAGATGGTATCATTCATTTACCAAATATTTTTGAGTGCCAGCCATTAAATATACATAATGAAGGCAGCTCATCCATTAAAAATGAAACAATTTTTCAATCTTTGGGTGTATAAAAAACTCTTCTTTCAGATGTTTTATAAGCTCTTGTAGTTTCAAAATATTAACCTATATTACTTGGTTTAGTCAAAAGCCTGAAATATATTAAACAAGTCATTGCTCCAAAGAAAAAAAATCAGCAAAAACTGACAGTGGAATGTTAAAGGAAAGCAAATCAACTTAAAGGAAAGTTCCTTTTGCCAAAGGCTTGGTTGTATGTGTTGACTCCAAATTATAGTTGTTCTTTAACTTATGAGGTTCTCATTTGAGTACTTAAAAAAATTAAAGGTAAGTGCTCTGATGGCTTATAGTAAAAGGAGGTGCTCTACTTAAGCAAAGTCATTAGAACAATAGTGAGTTTGAACAGAAGAATTGAAAACAGAAGTCAATCATTCAGCAACCAGAATGCCAATCACAAAAGTACAAAGAACTACATCCACCAATGGTCTTTTCAGGGATATCTGTATATACTGTTCACAGCTGCCCTAAGGAACATGCCTTTTCAATGCCAGAAGACAAGTCTTCTAACTGCCAAAACTCTTTTAACAGGACATATGCTTCATATCCTTTAGTATTAATATAGTTATTTTGCTTTACAACCAGAAAGTTGAAAGTGAAATGACATTAAATACTTAACATAAACCTGCTCTGAAATATTCTTAGAGAATTATTATTCTTTCATTATTAAAGTAGAATCCTTGGGAAAGAAAAGACCTATTTGAAATAAATTATGACTGAATATAGCATTATTCAATTTACAGCACATAATATACACAAATGCCCTCAATTTGTATTATGAATTGAGCTGAAATGTTCTTACTATGGAACATTTGGGCTTGACATGACTAGAGTTTTGTGGCGAAGAAAACACAGAGAAGGAGGAGAGGAGAAATGAATGTCTTTCATCACACCATGTCCTGGCTCACACCCATTTGATGCTTGTCCAGGATGACGTGATTGATGAGTCATAAGCTCTTCTACTGACGCCACGTTCAAAGTGACAAATTGGTCTCTCAGACCTTCAACAGGAATCCAGGACAGCCACAGTCAAAACAGTATGAATAACAAAGAGGTGCCTTGCAGGTGTTTCACAGAAAAAAAGGCTCTGAAACATGTTCTAACAGAATTTCTTTCCTTTTGGTTACCTCATTTAATCTGTTAATTTGCTAATTTAATCTACAATTAATTATTGTTATTTTCACTTAATATGTGTTAGGCACTGTGCCAAATGCAGCACAGGAATTATCTTGATTATTTTAATCTTGGTGCCATCTTTCAGAATGGGCTCTACTGCTATCCTCACTTTAAGAATAAAGAAACAGGGCTTCCCTGGTGGCACAGTGGTTAAGAATCCTCCTGCCAATGCAGGGGACATGGGTTCAAGCCCTGGTCCACGAAGATCCTGCATTCCATGGAGCAACTAAGCCCATGAGCCACAACTACTGAGCCCACGTGCCACAACTACTGAAGCCTGCACACCTAGAGCCCGTGCTCTGCAACAAGAGAAGCCACTGCAATGAGAAGCCCTTGCACCGCAACAAAGAGTAGCCCCCACTTGCTGCAACTAGAGAAAGCCCGCACGCAGCAACCAAGACCCACCACAGCCAAAAAAAAAAAAAAAAAAAGAAAGAAAGAATAAAGAAACAGGCTGAGAGGGTCAATTGTCCAAGGCCACCAAGGTGGTAGCTCTTTGAGAACTGGAATCTACATTCTCAGACCTCTTGCTGAGGAGTTTCTTTACTGAGTTCTATGCTCCTCTGCATTTTGATGACAGATCAATAACATTTACTATGCATACACATTTGAAGAATCAATTTTTAGGAGAAGTTGGAAAAGCCATCAAAAGGCAGTAAGAGAAAAATGTTAGCAAATCCAAGAGGAGATGCCCCAAAATGTTTTGAGATGGAACCAGAAAGTCCTGAGCAAGGAAGGAAGGATAACCAAATTCTTAACCAGGAGCTATAGGAGACAGGAAACGTGCTATGTACTTAGGATTACAATGAGAAGTTAGATAGACACAAATTCTGTTTTCATGAAGCTTCTATAGCCCACTGTAAGAGACATGCAAGGAGATAGGCAGTTATAATATTCTATGATTCATGCTGCCATGGGAGAATATGGAAGGACCTTTAGGTAGAGAGAGGTGTCAGGGAAGTGTTCCTGGAGGAGATGACATCAATGCTAAAAGCTGAAAAGGTAAGGAGAAGAGGGAGTGAGGTCAAGGGAGAAAAGATAGCATGTGCAGAGGTCTTCTGATATAGAGTATGGCTCGTTTGGGAAGCTCAGATTAAAGACAACAGGACCAAGAAAAATACTAAAGAACAGTAGAAAATACTGTCTAACCAAGGTCCCAAGAGATCTGGAAGCCATGAAGTGTAAACGTTAGATAGCATCTAGGGAAGGGTGGTAAGACAGAAATTTTAGTAACAAATGGTCATAGTGCATTTTCATATTTAGAAAGGCACAGCATTTTAGTGCAAAGCAGATCCCTGTCCCCCTCATTCCCAGAAATGGGCAACCAGAGAAATTCCAGATGTCTAACCACCAACTCACTGAGTGACCATCGAGAACTCAGTTAGCTTCCCTGGAATTTCAAGCTCCCTCTTCTGTGTCTCACAGATAAAGCCACTTATCTTGCAGGTGGCAGGAGCTGGACCTGATACTTTTCTCAGGATTCTTTCAGTTCTAATATCCATGATTCTCTAACTCAGACATATGGAAAACAACCAGAGATGAACAACAACAATAACACTATCTTAGTGAGAACCAGTAATTGCAGGTGTGTATTAAGGACCAAGCAATGTGAGTGAACTCGACTTTCCTTACATTAATCAATCTTCACCACTGCCATATGAGGTAGGTACTATTACTGTCCCCAAACAGACAAGGAAAATGCAAACTCAGAGAAGTTACCTGTCCAAGGTCATGTAACTAGCAGTTAGTGGAGCCAGATTTCTCTTCTAGGCATTCCAGCTACAGAGTCCATGCCCTTAACTAGCAGCATGTGCTCTATGCTGCCTCTCGTTTATGCACTGTTAGTAGCAATAGTCCCAGTACTGTCATCCTGTGTATATTGATAATACTTAACCTTTTCAAAGTATTTTCACATTAGCAATTTGTCTTATTTTCATAGTATTCTTGGAAGGTAAACAGTATTATTACCCCTATTTAGAGATGAGGTAACTGAAGCTCTGCAAGGTCCTGAGGGATTTAGTGATGGCACTAGGACTAAAATCCAGGTTTTATGACCTCCATTTCTGTGCTCTTCCAAATACAGCAAGTAATATAGATTTAAAAAGCCAACATTATAGAGAGATAAATTGCATATGTTCTCACTGAACTGTTTGTGGTTAATTTATAAAGGACAATTAATTAAAAGTATTTATTTTTATAAATCAATTTTAGGCTAGCATTTTTTCTGAATTATAGTTTTATTAATTATGTTCCTGTAAGGTATAACATGGAGCAGTCTTTAAGTTACTTTACTGTGATATAGTACTTAGCATTTAAATATTATATATTACTATATCTAATTTGGGAAATCCAGACTTTAAAAGGACTAGGGTAAATTAGACACGAAAGAGAGAAAAATAGACTCCCAACAGTCTTCCACTACTTATCATCATTGTATAAAAGTTTGCTTTTCTCTAACATGAAGTCAGTTCTTAAACTTTACTTCAGTGTATCCTGTTAGCACACAAGTCAACCAAATAAGAGCCACATCAAAATAATAGCAATGATAACAACTGAGTAATTACTATGTACCAAACACTGGTCTAAGTATTTTATAAATATTAGCTCTTTCCAACCCTTACAAAAACCTTACCTTATTCAATCCTCACTACAACCATATGAGGTAGATACTATTATTATCCCCAAATAGCCAAGGAAAATGCACTCAGAGAAGTTACCTGCCCAAGGTCATATAACTAGCAATTAGTGGCGTCAAATTTCTCATCTTGCACATGCATTATTATTAGCCCCATGATGAAGAAATTTAGGCTCAGAAAGGTTAGGTAATTTTCCCAAAGAAAGTGACACAACTAGAAAATATCTGTATCTGGATCCCAAATGAGGCAGACAACTCCAGATGCCACTCTCTTAACCACTATGCTAAACATACAATGTTATACCTTTAATAAAGGGCAGATTATTAAGAGGCATACATTGCATGCTGTCAGAATCCTAAATCTAGGTTATCAAAGTAAATTACTGAAAAGCTAGAGACAACTGGCAAGCGACTGAGCTGATATCCACTTGGTTAAATGAGACAGTGGCTGTGGTCAGCCAAGGGGCTATGGCAGGGTCACTGTTCCACTGTTTGCTTTTTTCCCCCCCCTTCCTCACAACAAACTTAAAATTTCAGGCATTTGCCATTTTAAGTATGGCACAGTCTCCTAATTTGTTCCCACCTAGGTCCCACCCACAGACCTCAAATCTTCAATCCATACAGAGTGGTCTCCCAAAGAAAAGATGAGACAGGATGGAAAAGGAAAATACGTCTCTATCCAGCTACTTAAAAAGTCAGCATCAGTTTATGATTCTTCCATCTACTATGCCATCAATACATTAAAATAATTTGACAAAAGGCCTAGGGCCTTGAACAATAATATAGGAAACTGGATTTTTGTGTTTCTATAATAAAATTATAAATCTAGGAAATTAAAATTTCCCAAATTTGGATACTCTCAGGATTACAAGGAACAGACTGCCACCAAAATAACTTTCAGATCCCAGGAGTGGTTAAAATGAAACATTCTTAAAAGATGTTAATAAAGTATAGCAGCAAAACTGAAATGACCAGAAACTTCAAAACTTAATTATACTTTTAAAAACTAAAAACGTAGCAAGCAGTTTTTAAATTGAGGGAGAAAAAATGAGAATCAGAAAATCAAATAAGATTCTTTTATAATTAAAAGTTGCTTGGCAGAAACACAGTACATGTTACAAAGGTTACTGAAAACTGGTTTCTAATGTTACCAAAGCAGCAGTAAGAGGGTGACCTTGTATGTGCTCAGTGTCTTATGATTTACAATACAGGCTTCAGTAAAGTAGCACTGTAAAAGACATCCGTTTTCAGAGGAGAAGCTCCTCTTTTTTTTTTTTTTTTTTTGCGGTATGCGGGCCTCACTGTTGTGGCCTCTCCCATTGCGGAGCACAGGCTCCGGACGCGCAGGCTCAGCGGCCATGGCTCACGGGCCCAGCCGCTCCGCGGCATGTGGGATCTTCCCGGACCGGGGCACGAACCCGTGTCCCCTGCATCGGCAGGCGGACTCTCAACCACTGCGCCACCAGGGAAGCCCAGAAGCTCCTCTTAATAAGAAGTCTCTCCTCAATCTTTTCCTGATGCTTAGATGTAACGGTATATAAAATGTATATTTGATACAGAAAATGCCAAATATCCACATATCCATAAATATAAAAACCTTTTGCAATTATCTTTAACTGCAATTTATTCTAATTGTCTTTTATTAAAGTGGTAAGAAAGTAGAGACTAAAATTCAAAATATTCTCATCTGTTACAAAAGGGAATAAAACCTGTAACATTTTTATAAATTGCAGTCACTACCATTTGTAAGAAATGAAACTGGAATTAGTACTTGCATTTCCCCCTTACTTCTATTAAAAAACAAAGAGAAAAAAACTTGAACACGAAAACTTGTAACTTAAGCCAGTGCCACTACCTCTGCGCCCCAAATCTTATGTTAATTATTTTTACAGGGTTATCACACTGTTAAAGAATTAAAGGCCTTTTTCTTCTCTTGTAAATTCCACTTAAATTACATGACATTTCTGATATCTGTCATAGACATGAGAGGGCATACACAATGACTTTTTGGGAAACCCATTTTACTATGCATAGAAATGGAGATTGCCAAGAGCTTAGGTAGGAACTTTTGGTACCCATGAACTTCAGCTCAAAAAGGCCCCCGGGGTTCCCTGGTGGCGCAGTGGTTGAGAGTCCGCCTGCCGATGCAGGGGACACGGGTTTGTGCCCCGGTCTGGGAGGATCCCACACGCCGTGGAGCGGCTAGGCCTGTGAGCCATGGCCGCTGAGCCTGCGCATCCGGAGCCTGTGCTCCGCAACGGGAGAGCCCACAACAGTGAGAGGCCCGCGTACCGCAAAAAAAGGCCACCACCTCTCCCTAGTCAAGAATGTGCAATCGCACTCCCATGGTAGAAACGTAGACCAAACTGTACAAAGAGGAATATCATTTGGTGAAATGACATCGATACTTTCAGGCAGGTAAAAGCTCTATCAACTATATGTCACTAAAATGCAGCTTTTGGGGCTTCCCTGGTGGCGCAGTGGTTAAGAATCCGCCTGCCAAGGCAGGGGACATGGGTTCCAGCCCTGATCCAGGAAGATCCCACATGCTGCGGAGCAAGGAAGCCCGTGCGCCACAACTACTGAGCCTGCACTCTAGAGCCCAAGAGCCGCAACTACTGAAGCCCACACGCCTAGAGCCCGTGCTCCGCAACAAGAGAAGCCACTGCAATAAGCCCGTGCACCGCAACAAAGAGTAGCCACTGCTCGCTGCAACTAGAGAAAGCCCACATGCAGCAACGAAGACCCAATGCAGCCAAAAATAAATAAATTTATTTTTTAAAAATGCAGCTTTTATGCAATCCCTCAAAAGACAATAGCTTTGCTTTGTAGAAGATAGGGGCCAAGTTTCTTCAGTTAGCAAATACAGCTCTCCACAGCCTGTGCCCAGTCTGCCTTTCCAGGTTGAGCTCTTGCTCCTTTAAGTACACACTCCAGTGTCAGCTTTCAAACTGTCCTCTGACCACATTATCTGAATTCCTGTCCATTTGTGTCTTTTTGGTCTGAGGCCTAGACCCTCAAAATACAGGTAGCCTGATAGAGTTACCCTACACACGATAGGACCTCCATGAAGGTTTAAAATTTTTTCCAGCTCAAAGTTATGATGATAGATATCTGTTGATTTTGCCTCACATCCTCAACTCACCTTTTGTATAGCATACTCTGGGACTTCAGTTATAAGATATGAAACGTGACTTCTGATAAAACTACTGAAAATGCCCACTGAAACTATAAGCTACAACATTGACTAAAAATCAGGGCAGGTTCTAAGGTACTGTAAAACTACTTTTAAAAACTGGTTTAGGACTTCCCTGGTGGCGCAGCGGTTGAGAGTCCGCCTGCTGAGGCAGGGGACGTGGGTTTATGTCCTGGTCCGGGAAGATCCCACATGCCGTGGAGCGGCTGGGCCCCTGGGCCATGGCCGCTGAGCCTGTGCGTCCGGAGCCTGTGCTCCGCAATGGCAGAGGCCACAACAGTGAGAGGCCCACGTACCGCCAAAAAAGAAAAACTGATTTAATGATCAGATAAACTGGTATAGGTGATTCTCATTTGCAGCTTCCGTATTTGCAAGTTCTCCTACTTGCTGAAATTTATGTTTAACTCCAAAATCAACTGCTCACAGTGCTTTCCTGGCCTTTTGTGGATAAGCACAGAATGGTGAAAAATTTGAGTGGCTTAATGCACATTTTCCCAGCTGATGTCAAACAGAATGACACTATGAAACACTATGTTTCAGATCTCATACTGTAAACAAGTGTCCTTTTTGTGGTATATTTAATGCCATGTTTTTGCATTTTTGTGTTTTTTGCTGGTGACTTCCCTGTTTAAAATGAACTGTTTAGTATTCCTAAGCACAAGAAGGTTGTGATGTGCCTTAAGAGGAGTGATATAGTATCAGAAAAGCTTTGATCAGGCCTGATTTACAGTGCTATTGGCCATGAGTTAAATGTAAATGAATCAGTGATACTTATTAAATAAGGCATCTTTAAATAGGAACACACATGAAACAAGGTTACATAATGATAGGTTGGCAAAAATATTGGAACAAAGGATCATAGAAACCTAACCCTGTATTTGTCCTAGTAGTATCTGGCTCTCAGTATTTGCTAATTCGAAGTTCATTGAGAGTACTCTGGAACATAACTAGAGTGAATAATGAGAACAGAGAGAGTGTGTGTGTGTGTGTGTGTGTGTGTGTGTGTGTGTGTGTGTGTGTGTGTGTGTGTGTGTGTGTGTGTGTGTGTGTGTGTGTGTGTATGATGAATATCATACACCCACTGAAAAGAATGATTAGATGAAGGGTCAGCAGTTTTTTTCTGTAAAGGGCTAGACAGTAAATATTACATGCTCTGCGGACCATGTGTCACGTACTCTTTGTTTACTTGTTTGTTTTTACAACCTTTAAATATGTAAAAACCATTCTTGGCTCATGGCTTTTGAAGGGTCAGGTTTGGCTTGTGGGCTGTAGGCCTGCCAACCTCTGATGTAGATCTAGATGCATTATCCATACCCATCCATTATCCTTATCATTATGCATATCCATCCATCTATCCATAAATACGTTCATGCATTTATCCACTGAATCACTCCTTCATTCAACACATTATTATATGAATATACATTTTTGTCAGAATATTAATTGCTTTTCCTTCTTAAAAAAATCTAAGGGCTCAATTTAAAGTTTGTATATGAATATAGAAAGAGAATGGGTTTTACTATATTGTAAATATTTTTCCACAAATACTCCTTGGATTGGCAGAGGAAAACATCCAAATAATTACTTTTCTCTCCATGCATGCCATCCTAGTGAAATTTTATACAAATTCCTAATTATTGCTGAGAAACGTGTGGTAAAAACTGAAATAAGGAATGGGTGGAGGGTAGAAGCTTCTTACACTCAGAAGAATTCTTCTCTTCTTAGCCCTCCCAAGTCCCTGAGAAAGGATGGAGAGTCAAAGATGATCATACTGTCTTTTTTTGGTGGTGATGGTTAAAAAATGTTAGCACAATCTTCCTTAGCTGCACTGCTTTACAAAACACCCAAGCTTCCCCGTTGACACCATTTTCCTTACGACACTGTCTGACGACAGCTACTCCTCCTCTCACAGCTTCAATCTGAGATTAAAGGCCAAGAAGAGGAATTAGAAATCTCTTCCTTCCCTCTACCACTGCTGTTACTCTCTTCACCATGACTCAGTAATCCCTTATGTGCGAGAGCTGTACGTGGAATAGGCTTATCTTTCCACCCCCTAATCCTCCTTGCTAGTATTTATCATTGTAGAGGACTTTACTCCTTCTTCTAGGTCTACTTTGGAGCTTGGATATCTTTCCATTCTGTCACCTACCACTACCCATTGTTTGATGATTCTGCCCACACCCAGGCCTCAGGTTTTTGCTTCAGTTACAGTCGTCTAAAACACAGTATTTCCTAAAACAAATCAACTCTTCTACCTCTTATCCTGCTCCTTTCCTACATCTTTCATAGTCTTGTTTCCTTGCCTTCCAACTTCCTCTCTCTTCCTGCTCACTTTTTCACATTTTTTGCATACATATTTTGAATATTTATCTAATATTTATCGAGCACACATCATGTACCAGACACTGGGTATATCACAGTGAAAAAGACAGACAGTCCTCTACTCTCACAGAATTTTAGAGACAGAGATAAGTAAACAGGTAGCTGTAATACAATGGGATAAATGCTAGGACAGAGAAAATGCCTGGTACTAAGGAGGGACATCTAACCCAGATGTGGGGGATCAGGAACGGGCTTGCTTGAGGATGTGAGTTTTAGCTGGCTTTTGGCTACCCAGGAGAAGGAACTGGCTAGCCAGGTGGAAAGCATATGGGGTTAGAGGTGGGGTGATGTATACAGAACAGCATTATGCAAAGGCACAGAGGCAAGAAAGAGGGAAATAATAGCAGTTTGGAAAGGTTACACAATAAAAAGCTTATTGCCAGATCCTAAAAATCCTTGAAATCACAGTAAACTGTTAGACTGTCCTGAAGCAATGAAGACCGTAAGGCATTATAAACCGGGGAGTGATGTGATCATTATCTCTATGTTTCAATGCTCTAGCTGCAGGACAGAGTGTAAGATCAAAGAAGGAAGCAAAAGGAAGCATGGCTTTGGAATATGTTGATGAATTTTGGACATGTTGAGGTTGAGAGGACTATAACTCATCCAAGAAAAGATAGTCAGTAGGTAGTTGGAAATAAGGGTCAGGAGGTCGAGAGAATGCATCTGAGCCGAAGGTACAGAAAATACAGGTGTCCACTGCATATGGACAGGTTGTAGCCAAAGTAACAGAAGAGATAAGATTATTCAGGAAGAGGGAGAAAGTGAGAAGAGCGCCTAGTTCAGAGCTCTGAGAAACTCTAAAAGGAAGAGGAACTTGCAAAGAGGAGGCCAGAGAGGTAGAAGGAGAAAAACTGGAAAGAGTACTGTTACAAAAACCATAGGAAGAAGCCTTTACGAAAAGGATCCTGGTATCTAGCATAGGGCTGGTACACGGTAGGTTCCTGCAAAGTGTCCACTAGATTTAAGAACAAGAAGGTAATTGGTAACTTTGGAAAGATGTCAATAGTGTAAACAAAATCCAGGGATTCTCCAAGGTCAATCGGTTGCCTCATCATATCTTCCAAGTGACTCTCACGTCTGTCCATGTCTTTCCTTCTCCACTGCCACCAATCCAGTTCATGCTTTTGCTACTACTTGCCTGATATTTGTTAATGGCTCATATAACCACCTTTCTATATGGTCTCTCTTCTGCAGCTCTCCCCTCCTCAGATAAAACAAAGCAATATATAACTAATCCTACAGGTGACTGCCAGAGTAATTTTTTTAAGATACAGCTTAGAGCAAATCAATCCTGGGTCAAAAACATAATGGTTCTCTACTGCCTTCAGAATAAAATCCGAACTCCTTAGAGTCACACTGAAAGACTTCCATTATTTTGTACCAATCTGTGTCCAGTCATTTTGCCCACACTCTTAACAGCCCACACTACACACACTTGACTTAGTAAAAAATGATCTTAAAAATTTTTTAACATTTTTTAAAAGTCAAGATTTTAATTATAAGCATGTAGGTGAGAGCATTTTTTTCTTTTATTAAAAAAAAGGGGGATGGTTGGGTCCGGGGCTGTATTTACCCCACGACCATGAACAAAAACATCTATAACAGAGCAGAACTGTCATATAACTCAGATACTCCCTGTTGTGTTATGGCATGAAACATATAGCTTAAAGAGGGGAAATGGTGTTTTATTTTTTTATTATTTTATTTTATTTTTTGGAAATGGTGTTTTAAACACTTTAAAATGAATTTTATAAATACTAAACTGTTTGTAGAAAATATTTCCACCCTCTTATCAGTTCACTCGTTCTACTACATTCTCAGCTAAAGTAAAATGACAAGAAATAATGGCTTTCTTAAAAAAAAAAAAAAAAGAAAGAAAGAAATGGCTTTCTTTTTAAAGGTTTTCCCCCTACCAATCTTGCAGAAACTGCCCAATGGTTTGTAATTGGAAGACAGTAGTTTGTACATACTGCACTAGACCAGCAAGTGTCATAGCTTCATAACTTTCCAGTTATACCACATGCTTATTAGGAAATAATTATATGGGTCAAAAGCCATTTAAGACTTTCAGACCAGTTTTACTCCAAACAGATCAGAGAGGCCTGGGACACATCTAAAAGAGATATTAAAGATTGACCTAACAGGTCAAGTGGGTTTTGTTATGTAATTTTAGGCATAGCCGAATCCCTCACAACATTCCCATTCCCTTAATTTGGGTGGTTTTTTTTGTGGTTTTCTAAGATTTTGCACCATGACGCATGTGGGTAAACACACACTTGATGCAGTACAGTGATGATAAAAATGCTTAGCAAAATGTTGCCCTTTTATAATTTATGCTGCTTGCCTTGGTACTACATTATGTGGTGAATGAAATAAATGATATACAAATATAAATGCATATATATGTTCACATATATATAGATATATAAATGAAATCCTAGGATCAATCAGAAGATTACTGTGTACTTTATAAATTCTATATCCCAAATAATATTTATGAAAAACTTTTTCTTACTGAGATTGGTACAGCAAAAATTTATTATTGTGAACTTAAAATTTCACTTAATAGCATGAATTGATTATCATGGACATATCTTCTTGGTTTATAGAGGAATGCCATGAAGTCTGTTCCCCTTCTGTAATCGTAATTTATCATGTACTCAATTAGAGAAAAAACATTTTCATTCATGTTGCTGAAAATCTCAACATCTGCTATAACGTGTCTTTTTTACATGCTGGGTTAATTTTTCAGTCACAAAATATGGTTAATATCTACGTATGACAGAATACTCCTATAATGGCCACAGCTTATCATGTTACCAGCAATCCTCAGAAGAAATATCTGAAGCAAATTTAGAAGGCTTTATCAATATATACATAACCAATCCTGAGCCCCCAAATTCAAATTTATTAAATCTGCTATTTTCTCGGGAGCCCGAGAGTTTCCCAGGGGATTCTGATTTGGTGAGTAGCTACATTTTTTTTTTTTTTTCCTCAGTACGCGGGTCTCTCACTGTCGCGGCCTCTTCCGTCACGGAGCACAGGCTCCGGACATGCAGGCCCAGCGGCCATGGCTCACGGGCCCAGCCGCTCTGCGGCATGTGGGATCTTCCCGGACCGGGGCATGAACCCGTGTCCCCTGCAACGGCAGGCGGACTCTCGACCACTGCACCACCAGGGAAGCCCGGTGATTAGCTACTTTTTACTCATCACAGTCTTTGCACCAGTTAGAAGTGACAGAACATATAATTTATATGTTACATACTTGGGGCACACAATCAAAATAATTTGTTTGGTGCCTCTGTCATTGCTAATTTCTAGTATAATTCAAATTAAGATAAATGTCTTGACTTCACATTTTTTTGGTAAACTGCCATGGATACTTTTTAAGAGATAACGGCCAATTTCTTAGTATTGTTTACGTCATCAAATATCCTAATTTTTAGCCCATTATTACAATTCAAAATAAGTAAAGCATTATTGTACGAAATGGCAAATGCTAAACCCAGTTCTGAGCTGATTTTTTTTTTTTTTTTTTTTTTTTTTTTGCGGTACGCGGGCCTCTCACTGTTGTGGCCTCTCCCGTTGCGGAGCACAGGCTCCGGACGCGCAGGCTCAGCGGCCGTGGCTCACGGGCTTAGTTGCTCCGCGGCATGTGGGATCTTCCCGGACCAGGGCACGAACCCGTGTCTCCTGCACCGGCAGGCGGATTCTCAACCACTGCGCCACCAGGGAAGCCCTCTGACCTGCTTTTTTAGTTTTCAAGAGGAAAGGAGTTTCACATTATTTGAGTTCCGTAAACTTTGGTAACAACAGAGATGTTCAAACCTAACCCATCTAGATTTTATTCTTTCTGAAATGTTGAGAGAACCATAGGGCTTATTTATTAACTTGAGTTTCATGAATGAGCTTCAGCTAGTTCCAAGAATTTCCTCATTGGTAAAATGATAAAATATTGTATGTATCTGCGTCTCGTGAAGTTTTTCTTTGGGAGCAGGTCAGTTACTTTCATCAGATTCTCAAGAGGGTCTATGACCCAAGAAAACTTAAAAATACTGATTCAGGAAGAACTGAAACATTCACTAAAGTATACTCTATGCTCTAAAAAAACTATTTTCATATTTTAACAATGAAAGAAGGACAGGCTATCTAAAATCAAATGTCCTTCTGTTTACAGCTTTCAATTATATTAGTTTTAAATGCATTGAAAGAACAGACAGGAATTTAAGTGATCTTAGAAAAGGAAACATATGCCACCTCAATAAATGTCTCTTCACCGAAAGAAAACTTACTGATTTGTTTTAACAATCAGGTATTATGCCATGCAGTTAAATCCTACCTGAAAGACTTTCAGGTATGAAAGAGGTTTTAAAGTATTTAAGGGTGAAAGATACAAACTAATGTATTACTTTATTCTTAAATGATAATATTTTACTGTCAAAAGACACGTATTTTTCTTAGATTTCAATGCTCTAATTTTTTCTTAACATCTTTATTGGAGTATACTTGCTTTACAATGTTGTGTTAGTTTCTGCAGTATAACAAAGTGAATCAGCTATATGTATACATATATCCCCATATCCCCTCCCTTTTGCATCTCCCTCCCAACCCTCCCTATCCCACCCCTCTAGGTGGTCACAAAGCATGGAGCTGATCTCCCTGTGCCATGTAGCTGCTTTCCACTAGCTATCTATTTTGCATCTGGTAGTGTAAATATGTCAGTGCTACTCTCCCACTTCGTCCCAGCTTACCCCTACCCCTGCCCATGTCCTCAAGTCCATTATCTAGGTCTGCGTCTTTATTCCTGTCCTGCCCCCTAGGTTCATCAGAACCTTTTTTTTTTAGATTCCATATATATGTGTTAGCATATGGTATTTGTTTTTCGCTTTCTGACTTACTTCACTCCGCATGACAGACTCTCAGGTCCATCCACCTCACTACAAATAACTCAGTTTCATTTCTTTTTATGGCTGAGTAATATTTCATTGTATATATGTGCCACATCTTTTTTATCCATTCATCTGTCAGTGGACACCTAGGTTGCTTCCATGTTGTGGCTATTGTAAATAGTGCTGCAATGAACATTGTGGTACATGACTCCTTATGAATTATGTTTTTTTCAGGGTATATGCCCAGTAGTGGGATTGCTGGGTCATATGGTAGTTCTATTTTTAGTTTTTTAAGGAACTCCCATACTGTTCACAGTGGCTGTATCAATTTACATTCCGAACAACAGTGCAAGAGGGTTCCCTTTTCATACACCCTCTCCAGCATTTACTGTTTGTAGACTTTTTTTTTTTTTTTGGTGGTACACGGGTCACGGGTCTCTCACTGCTGTGGCCTCTCCCGTTGCGGAGCACAAGCTCCGGACACGCAGGCTCAGCAGCCATGGCTCACGGGCCTAGCCGCTCTGCGGCATGTGGGATCTTGTCAGTTGCTTCGTTTGCAAATACTTTCTCCCCTTCTAAGGGTTGTCTTTTCATCTTGTTTATGGTTTCCTTTGCTGTGCAAAAGCTTTTAAGTTTCATTAGGTTTCATTTGTTTATTGTTCTTTTTATTTCCATTTCTCAAGGAGGTGGGTTAAAAAGGATCTTGCTGTGATTTATGTCAAAGAGTGTTCTGCCTATGTTTTTCTCTAAGAGTTTTATGTTGTCTGGCCTTACATTTAGGTATTTAATCCATTTTGAGTTTATTGTTGTGTATGGTGTTAGGGAGTGTTCTAATTTCATTCTTTTACATGTAGCTCTCCAGTTTTCGCAGCACCACTTATTGAAGAGGCTGTCTTTTCTTCATTGTATATTCTTCCCTCCTTTATCAAAGATAAGGTGAACATATGTGCACGGGTTTATCTCTGGGCTTTCTATCCTGTTCCACTGATCTATATTTCTGTTTCTGTGCCAGTACCATACTGTCTTGATTATTGTAGCTATGTAGAATAGTCTGAAGTCAGTGAGCCTGATTCCTCCAGCCCTGTTTTTGTTTCTCAAGATTGCTTTGGCTATTCGGAGTCTTTTGTGTTTCCATACAAATTGTGAAATTTTTTGTTCTCATTCTGTGAAAAATGCCATTTGTAGTTTGATAGGGATTGCACTGAATCTGTAGATTGCTTTGGGTAGTATGGTCATTTTCACAATGTTGATTCTTCCAATCCAAGAACATGGTATATCTCTCCATCTGTTTGTATCATCTTTAATTTCTTTCATCAGTGTCTTAGAGTTTTCTGCATAAAGGTCTTTTGTCTCCTTAGGTAGATTTATTCCTATGTATTTTATTCTTTTTGTTGCAATGATAAATGGGAGTGTTTCCTTAATTTGTCTTTCAGATTTTTCATCATTACTGTATAGGAATGCAAGAGATTTCTGTGCATTAATTTTGTATCCTGCTACTTTACCAAATTCATTGATTAGCTCTAGTAGTTTTCTGGTAGCATCTTTAGGATTCTCTATGTATAGTATTGTCATCTGCAAACAGTGACAGCTTTACTTCCTCTTTTCTGCTTTGGATTCCTTTTATTTCTTTTTCCTTCTCTGATTGCTGTGGCTAAAACTTCCAAAACTATGTTGAATAATAGTGGTGAGAGTGGGCATCCTTGTCTTGTTCCTGATCTTAGAGGAAATGGTTTCACCTTTTCACCATTGAGAATGATGTTGGCTGTGGGTCTGTCATATATGGCCTTTATTATGTTGAGGTAAGTTCCCCCTATGCCTACTTTCTGGAGATTTTTTTTATCATAAAGCGGTGTTGAATTTTGTCAAAAGCTTTTTCTGCATCTGTTGAGATGATCATGTTTTTTATCCTTCAATTTGTTAATATGGTATAACACATTGATTAATTTGCATATATTGAAGAATCCTCGCATTCCTGGGACAAACCCCACTTGGTCATGATGTATGATCCTTTTAATGTGCTGCTGGATTCTGTTTGCTAGTATTTTGGTGAAGATTTTTGCATCTATGTTCATCAGTGATATTGGTCGGTAGTTTTCTTTGTGACATCTTTGTCTGGTTTTGTTATCAGGGTGACGGTGGCCTCTTAGAATGAGTTTGGGAGTGTTCCTCCCTCTGCTATATTATGGAAGAGTTTGAGAAGGATAGGTCTTAGCTCTTCTCTAAATGTTTGTTAGAATTCTCCTGTGAAGCCATCTGGTCGTGGGCTTTTGTTTGTTGGAAGATCTTTAATCACAGTTTCAATTTCAGTGCTTGTGATTGGTCTTTTTATATTTTATATTTCTCCCTGGTTCAGTCTCAGAAGGTTGTACATTTCTAAGAATTTGTCCATTTCTTCCAGGTTGTCCATTTTATTGGCATATAGTTGTTTGTAGTAATCCCTCATGATTCTTTGTATTTCTACAGGGTTAGTTGTTACTTCTCCTTTTTCATTTCTAATTCTCTTGATTTGAGTCTTCTCCCTTTTTTTCTTGATGAGTCTGGCTAGTGGTTTATCAATTTTATCTTCTCAAAGAATCAGCTTTTAGTTTTATTGATCTTTGCTATTATTTCCTTCATTTCTTTTTCATTTATTTCTGATCTGATCTTATGATTTCTTTCCTTCTGCTAACTTTGGGGATTTTTTGCTTCAGGTGTAAGGTTAGGTTGTTTATTTGAGATTTTTCTTGTCTCTTGAGGTAGGACTGCATTGCTATAAACTTTCCTCTAAGCACTCCTTTTGCTGCATCCCATAGGTTTTGGGTTGTTGTGTTTTCATTGTCATTTGTCTCTAGATATTTTTTAATTTCCTCATTGATTTCTTCAGTGATCTCTTGGTTATTTAGTAGTATATTGTTTAGCCTCCCTATGTTTGTATTTTCTAGTTTTTTTTCCTATAATTGATATCTAGTCTCATAGTGTTATGGTTGGAAAAGATATTTGGTACGATTTCAGTTTTCTTTTTCTTTCTTTTTTTTTTTTTTTTTTGCAGTACGCGGGCCTCTCACCATTGTGGCCTCTCCCGTTGCGGAGCACAGGCTCCAGATGCGCAGGCCCAGCAGCCATGGCTCACGGGCCCAGCCGCTCTGCGGCATGTGGGATCCTCCCAGACCAGGGCGCGAACCCGCATCCCCCACATCGGCAGGCGGACTCTCAACCACTGCGCCACCAGGGAAGCCCCCGATTTCAGTTTTCTTAAGTTTACCAAGACTTGATCTGTGACCGAAGATATGATCTATCCTGGAGAATGTTCCATGAGCACTTGAGAAGAAACTGTATTCTGTTGTTTTTGGATGGAATGTCCTATAAATATCAATTAAGTCCATCTTGTTTAATGTGTCATTTAAAGCCTGTGTTTCCTTATATATTTTCATTTTGGATGATCTGTCCATTGGTGAAGTGGGGGTGTTAAAGTCCCCTACTATTATTGGGTTGCTGTTGACTTCCCCTTTTATGGCTGTTAGCATTTGCCTTATGTATTGAGGTGCTATGTTGGGTGCATAAATGTTTACAATTGTTATAACTTCTTCTTGGATTGATCCCTTGATCATTATATAGTGTTCTTCTTTGTCTCTTGTAATAGTCTTTATTTTAAAGTCTATTTTATCTGATATGAGCATTGCTACTCCAGCTTTCTTTTGATTTCCATTTGCATGGAATATCTTTTTCCATGCTCTCACTTTCAGTCTGTATGTGTCCCTAGGTCTGAAGTGGGTGTCTTGTAGACAGCATATATACGGGTCTTGTTTTCGTAACCATTCAGCCAGTCTATGTCTTTTGGTTGGAGCATTTAATCCATTTACATTTAAGGTAATTATTGATATGTATGTTCCTATTACCATGTTCTTAATTGTTTGGGGTTTGTTTTGTAGGTCTTTTCCTTTGCTTGTGTTTCCCACCTAGAAAAGTTCCTTTAGCATTTGCTGTAAATCTGGTTTGGTGGTGCTGAATTCTCTTAACTTTTGCTTGTCTGTAAAGGTTTTAATTTCTCCATGGAATATGAATGAGATCCATGCTGGGTAGAGTGATTTTGGTTGTAGGTTCTTCCCTTTCATCACTTCAATATGTCCTGCCACTCCCTTCTGGCTTGTAGAATTTTTACTGAAAGATCAGCTGTTAACCTTATGGGGATTCCCTTGTATATTGTTGCTTTTCCCTTGCTGCTTTTAATATTTTTTCTTTGTATTTAATTTTTGATAGTTTGATCAATATGTGTCTTGGCATGTTTCTCCTTGGTTTTATCCTTTATGGGACTCTCTGCACTTCCTGGACTTGACTATTTCCTTTCCCATGTTAGGCAAATTTTCAACTATAATCTCTTCAAGTATTTTTCTTAGACCCTTTCTCCCTTCTTCTTCTGGGACCCTTATAATTCTAATGTTGGTGCGTTTAATGTTGTCCCCGAGGTCTCTGAGACTGTCCTCGATTCATTTCATTCTTTTTTGTTTATTCTGCTCTGCAGTAGTTATTTCCACTGTTTTATCTTCCAGGTCACTTATCTGTTCTTCTGCCACACTTATTCTGTTATTGATTCCTTCTAGAGGAAGGAATTTCATTATTTGTGTTGTTCATCATTGTTTGTTTGCTCTTTAGTTCTTCTAGGTGCTTGTTAAATGTTTCTTGTATTTCCTCCATTTTATTTCCAAGATTTTGTATCATCTTTACTATCATTACTCTGAATTCATTTTCAGATAGAATGCCTGTTTACTCTTCATTTGTTTGGTTTGGTGGGTTTTCACCTTGCTCCTTCATCTGCTGCATATTTCTCTGTCTTCCCATTTTATTTACCTTACTGTGTTTGGGGTTTCCTTTTCACAGGCTGCAGGTTTGTAGTTCCCATTGTTACTGGTGTCTGCCCCCAGTGGGTGAGGTTGGTTCAGTGGCTTGTGTAGGCTTCTTGGTGGAGGGGACTGGTACCTGTGTTCTGGTGGATGAGGCTGGATCTTGTCTTTCTGGTGGGCAGGGCTGTGTCTGGTGATGTGTTTTGGGGTGTCTGCGAACTTAGTATGATTTTAGGCAGCCTCTCTGCTAATGGGTGGGGTTGTGTTCCTGTCTTGCTAGTTGTTTGGCATGGGGTGTCTAGCACTGGAGCTTGCTGGCCGCTGGGTGGAGCTGGGTCTTAGTGTTGAGACGGAGATTTCTGGGAGAGCACTCGCCGACTAATATTACATGAGGCTGGGAGGTCTCTGGTGGTCCAATATCCTGCACTTGCCCTCCCACCTCAGAGGCTCAGGCCTGACACCAGCCTGGAGCACCAAGACACTGTCAGCCACATGGCTCAGAAGAAAAGGGAGTAAAAAAGAAAGGAAAAAAAAATTTTTTTAAATAATTAAAATTAAAAAAATAAAAACAATAATTTAAAAGGAGCAAACAAACCAATAAAGAAATCCACTAATGATAAGAAGTGCTAAAAACTATACTATGATAAACATAAAAGTCAGAAACAAGTCAGTTGCAGAAAGCAAACCCCAAGTCTACAGTTGCACCCAAAGTCCACTGCCTCATTTTTGGGTTGATTCATTGTCTATTCAGGTATTCCACAGATGCAGGGTACCTCAAGTTGATTGTGGGGTTTAATCCACTGCTCCTGAGGCTGCACGGAGAGATTTCCCTTTCTCTTCTGTGTTTGCGCAGCTCCTGGGGTTAAATTTTGGTTTTGGCCCCACTTCCTCATGTAGGTTGCCCTCAGACTGCTGTTCCCATCCAGACAGGATGGCGTTAAAGCAGTGGCTGATTAGGAGGCTCTGGCTCACTCAGGCCAGGGGGAGGGAGGGGTACGGTAGTTATAATTGGAATGCGGGACGAGCCTGCGGCGGCAGAGGCCAACATGACATTGCAACAGCCTGAGGTGCGCCATGTGTTCTCCCAGAGAAGCTGTCCCTGGATCACACAACCCTGGCAGTGGCGGGCTTCACAGGCTTTGGGGGTGGGTGTGTGGATAGTGACCTATGCTTGCACACAGGATTCTTGATGGCTGCAGCAGCAGCAATAGCGGTTCATGCCCATCTCTGGTCTCCAAGGTGATAGCCGTGGCTCACACCTGTTTCTGGAGCTTGTTTAGGTGGTACTCTGCCTTCTGTGGGCAGACAGGGAAGGAATCCCCTCTCCTCGTGCACCCCGACACAATGGTCTCTTGCCTCTTAGGCAGGTTCAGAGTTTTTCCTGGACTCCCTCCCGGCTAGCTGTGGCGCACTAGCCCTCTTCAGGCTGTGTTCACGCAGCCAACCCCAGTTCTTTCCCTGGGATCTGACCTCCGAAGCCTGAGCCTCAGCTCCCAGCCCCCGCATGTCACAGTGGGTGAGCAGACAAGCCTCTCGGGCTGGTGAGTGCTGGTCAGCACTGATCCTCTGTGCAGGAATCTCTCTGCTTTGCCTTCTGCACCCCTGTTGCTGCGCTCTCCTCCATGGCTCCAAAGCCTCCTGGCTTCACCACCGCAGTCTCTGCCCGTGAAGGGGCTTCCTAGCATGTGGAAACTTTTCCTCCTTCACAGCTCCCTCCAGAGGTGCAGGTCCCATCCCTATTCTTTTGTCTCTGTTTTTTCTTTCTTCTTTTGCCCTACCCAGGTACGTGGGGATTTTCTTGCCTTTTGGGGAGTCTGAGGTCTTCTGCCAACGTTCAGTAGGCGTTCTGTAGGAGTTGTTCCTCATGTAGATGTATTTTTGATGTATTTGTGGGGAGGAAGGTGATCTCCACGTCTTACTCCTCCGCCATCTTGAAGGTCCCCCCTAATGCTTTAATTTTTAAAATAAACTTTAATTTAGACAAAATGTCCTTCATCCAGTTTCCAAGTAAATAAATCTACAAAAATCTTTTAGAAACCTTCAAATTAATAGTTTGCTTCCACAAAACTGCTCTAACCTTCAGAGAAAGAATAAAACTAACCACAAGCATTTCTTGAATTGTGGATACAATATAATAGTATATTCAAGAAGACCATTAGACCTTGACTAGTTTTTCAATAAAAAATTGCACAGGAGCCTCCACTTTTCATGCAGGGATGACCCTCATTTGGCTTAGGTGGTTAAATGATTCACCAGCTCCAAACAATTGCTTTGGGCATAATACGTCTTTAGAGGAAAGGTAAGTTCTTTCCCTCTTTTCCAAGTTATTTTTTGGGTTTATCTTACATAAGTAAAAAAAATAAAATGAAAAAAACTCAGTTTTTTATATAATACTTTTTTCCCAAAATAGTGTTGGCCAGTAAATTAAATTCTTTGAAACTAGGTCAGAGAAGCTCCCAAATAGAATCCCAAATAGACAAGGTGAGGGCAAGCCAATTCAAAAAATTTCTTTTAATATTTAAAACTGCCTTTCAAAACTTATCATTGTTACGTGAGAGGTATTCAGATCCAGTGAAATAGTACTGGTAACTTCCATGGGATTCCTAAAAGATCTTGTAGGCCTTGAAAGATCTTATGAGGTACTTAAATCAATATAGTTGTGCCTTTTTTCCCTGTTTAAAAGAAGCGGAAATGAATAAGTTAAAAGGCATTTTCCTAACCCTGACTGCAAATCACAAGCTTGAGGCTGCTTGAAGCCAGCTGGCGTGGTGCCCATTTACAGTAAGTTGTTTACTCCTTGTCGACCAATCACGCCACAAAGAATGAATGCCTACAGACAGAGTCAGACTGTCTTTTCAAGACAGAGCAATAGAGAGGTTTATAAGCTTTATTAAATTCTTAGAGGTATTACTTTTAATACTGCTCTAAAATATTATAATCCAGTTTCCATAACCTCAGTGTTTTAAAGTCAAATAATTGCCCCTCAACAGACAATCTTAAAATAATAGTTTATCAGTGGAATGAGTGGTGTCCTCTAATCATTTTAAGTACTTTTTAAGTATAACTTTTAAAGGCTACAATATCTATCTTAAAATGGATTTGAACTTAATTAGACTGAAACCTTTAAATACGCAGTGTTTAGCATGCAGATTGAGAATAGTAAAAGAAACAGAATGTCCAGAGGAGGAGTAAAAAAACAGAAAAAATGAACTCTCATTAACAAGAGAGACGTGGGTAAGAACAACACGATGATTCAAACAAGTGATTCCTGGTCTACCCTCAGAAATCATGTTTGCTACTTGGTACTTGGAGAGCCTCTTCCCACCCACACTGGCTAGTTTAGGGAAAGCCAGGTAGTAATAAACCTTCTTCTTTTGGACCAAACTTGTCTACTATCGCTATTCCCTAAATGTCTCCCCGGGGTTATCTGCCATCATTGTTATCAGCTGCCATTGAAAAGTTCAGAACATATCTTTCACTCAGTGTGTTCAATGAATGTTAAAATGAGTGACAGACATAAAAAGGGAATGTCTCATCAAATAACCCTAGAATCAAGTCACCAACCATTTTGAACAAACCCCAGCTCAAAGGGCCCAAGGAACCAAAAGTACTTTTAAAGCTGCATATCTGGAGCAAAAAGATGACCAAACACAGAAATGATAGATACCTTCAACAGTCTCTGTGGAAAGAGGACAAAGCTAGTAAGACCACAGAAACATCCAAAGCTAACTACTATAAAACAGAAAGCACTATTATGTACGACTTGGCTTCTTCCTTACATGCTTCTTGAGTCAATTTTTCAGTAGGTTTTAGAGACTTACACCTTTTACTATTAGAGGACCCTAAAACAAATCATTTCATGAGACATTTTCTAGTTATCTCAGTAATTTTATCTAATTTACAAGCCCAAATGGCAGAGTGAATCATTTTATTAAATGTAGGATTATTTAGGCCCTCGGAGCTAGTATGGGTTGTTTTTTGTCGTTTGTTTCTCCATGTTCTAAGTCCGTTATGCCCAGTAAATTCGGAGTGCTAGTTCCTGCAACCTTTAGTCCTATGATAATAATTCTTCTGCCACGTCTTTAACTTTTTTGTGTTTCTCAATTTCCATTTCTTTACAAAAATCATGTGTAAATTCTATCAAATAACTTACTAAATTATCCTATATTACTTTCTAAAAAAAATTAGGGGTGGGGGGTTTAGTGTTAATGATCATCATACTTAGGTTAAATCTCTCTTTTAGGAGCCCCAAAAGAGAGAGGATATACACAAAGTACTAGGACTAGTTACAGGTCAGAGTACATGTTATTTCTAAGATCTCACTAGGGTGTGAGGTTTAAATTAGACTTCACTAGGTAAATTAAAGCAAATTCTATCTTTGTTACAATAGTTAATACCTGGAAAGGTGCCAGACTCATGGCCTTGGGAATTATATAGTTTATAAACAGGATTTCAAAGTAATGATGAGGCAAAAGTGGTACTTCCTCACTTCCTCAGTCACTTCTAAACCCAAAGGGCTAACAATCATCAACTATTCATTAAATAGGTTGAAAGTTTTATTTTATATGGGTAATGTATTTCCTAGTACATTTTCTATAGGACAGTAAGTTGGTTTGTCAACACAACAATAAATAGCCTGGTAATAAGATTACGCATAGTACTAACAAAATTCAAATTTAATGGGTTGATAATTAAATATAATTCTTCTATAAGTAGTTCCATTTTTCAGATAAATTTCTAACCTCACTTTCCCTTTCAATTTTAACCAATGAAAAAAACATAAACAAAAAAGTTTTGTTAAACAAAACAACTCTATTCCGCACAAAATTGAGCATCAAAGCATGAGAAAGCTGAGACTGAAGGAAATCAAAAGATGTACATTTTACCTATTAAGTGACAAATAATTCTGTAATTTAAAAAATTTAAATGAATTCTGTAATCCTCATTTTAGAGCTCAATGAAAGAAGGGCAATGTAGGCACTACAAATAGGGTAATGCCATGGGCTTTTTTTCCTCCTTTTCTTCACCTCCCCCACTATTTTTTATATAAGTTTTTCAGAGTAGTACCTTAAAATTAGCATTTTTAACACTCGATAAAAAAGAAAACTCTGTGGTAATATATTAGTTGTTCTCACTGAAATATACATACCTTCTTAATTGTAATTTGTCTCTTATATTAAGGTGGTATGTATTCCTAAGTATCATCTCATCATCGCCCAAGCCTCACCTTCCCTTATATAGTTGTTAGACATCCAGAACTAAAAGTAGTTCTGAAATTTTGGTTAATAGGTAACCAAAAAATCTGAGGTAAACAATAAAAAACTTCAGCAGATATTTTCTTGAATATCTTTTCAAGCCAAATGAACAGTTCTTTCATCTGAAAACAGCCCAGTTAAGATGCCTTGATCTTTAGGTTATTATGTGCTACTGAATAGGAAATTTATTTTCAGTAAAGTGTGTCAGGATTTGGCTGAACAGGGCTGGGCTACAAGGAAATTAAAGTAGACTTCTCTTCGTATCCTCTTACCAGCAGCTCTTCCCATTCCCCACCCCAATAAACAAAACATTTATAGAATTGTTAAGTTTTGTTCTTTTTACTTCTTTATTCATCCTTTCAAATATTTTGCTGCCATTTTCCAAAAGACATTATTATTTAACATTCAGTATACAGAGAATTCTCCATCAGAGATATTTTTTCTTAATCTTATTCAGTGAGACCCATGTTAGTTCAGCAGTGGACAGGTCACAAGAGGACATGAGAAAGGAAGAAAGTCTCTGGGACATCTGCATTAACAGCAAGAATTCCACACAAGTAAATGATGTAATTTTGAAGAGGGGTAGCCTTAATGTCATTTTGATCATGAGTCATGAATATCGTAGCATCCTCTGAACATTTAACCATTACAACCATCTAGTATCTGGTACCATTAAATATTTCTGAAAGGAATTCTACTGTGTAAACGTTACCAAAGAAATCTGAACACAAGAACCTCGTAATTCTGCTCTTTGTCTGTAGTTTTACCTGCTTTAATCCGTTTTCCTAAAACAAGAGTTTTCAAGCCCTTAGCTGCAAAATGCTTAGTTTTAAAAAGTAAACCTTATGCAGAACCCCCAACACATAAAACAGGTAGAAGTGATTTATACTGATAAAGCATATTTTATACAAAATCATAATACTAATCTATATAGGAAGCAATCAGATCAGTGAAGCTGTTTTGCTAAAACCAGTAAAACTGAAATTGGAATGCCAGGCTTACCATCAAACTTGTATTTGTATCAGAGTTTGGAAACCACTGCCCTAAAACCTCACATTGTCTCCATTATCAGCCCCAAGCCTCATTTCCAAACCTCTATCAAACCTCCTTTTCCTTATAAAAATAAAGCCCGAACTTTAACAAGGCCCACCAAAATCTGGACTGTAGCATATCTCTCACCAATTTCTTGCAGGAACTGTCTTCCAGTTAGTATGTTTTCTCAGTGTCCCTCAATATGCCAACTTAAATTCCTTCATTCATTTACTTAATGTATATGTTCTGAGTGCCTATAATGAACCTCTAGATTTTTGCTTATTCTGCCCCTTTTTGCCTTAGAATCTTCCTCAATGATCCTCAACAAAGGCTTTCTCCTCTTATTTCCCAAAGTACTCAGTGACTTCTGCCACTCAGGAATTCTGAAGTGACTGCCTTTATTAATTAATGCACCACATGGTATATAGTCAATACTAATAGAGAAATGTACCAAAGTACACATTTGTTTCCTCGGTCTGGATTTTTAAAAATCAAGCTTTTATTTCTACTAAAGAAAATAAAACCACTTTTGAATTTCAAAATTACAGATTTGAGTTTCATATATTTTATAGGAAAAGGCATACAAGAATGCATAGTTTAAGTGGTATGTGTGGTTTCAAGCATACTCTGTTGAGTAATTAAAAATTTAAAAGCCACAGTGACACTGTGAAAAGCTTACTAGGTTGCAAAAGAAAAGCCACATTTCTCACAAACGTGATTAAAGAATAATTATCCAAGGTATTTTTTATAGCACAATATTTGATCAAAATTTTGGAATATAAAAATTTTTTTTGAAATATTCTAAATGCATGAGTTCTAATCCCTGCCACTAGTTGCCAACTTAGTAAAACTACTTCTAGTGTATTATATATGATTTGGTTTTGAAAATTTTTTTTCTCTGCAATTTTATGTACTATCAAGCTATTTTTTAAAAAATTGGTAAAAGATGACAGCCTTGTTTCAGAGACGACTTGAATCAGCTTTAAAAGATAGGTAAAATTCAAGGTGGTAATTTTAAAGAGGGTGAAGTTTTCAAGCTCATCAATTACAGTTCTATAGGAGTAGCTTACTAGATCACTGTTAAATTATTTAGAAACAAAATATTCAGCATACTCTCAGACTTTTTCTTTGCTGATTAAGACTAATCTAAAATTTACTACTGCCACATAAAACGTGAGTATAAGAATAAAGAGGGCTTCCCTGGTGGCGCAGTGGTTGAGAATCCGCCTGCCGATGCAGGGGACACAGGTTCGTGCCCCGGTCCAGGAAGATCCCACATGCTGCAGAGCGGCTGGGCCCGTGAGCCATGGCCGCTGAGCCTGCGCGTCTGGAGCCTGTGCTCCGCAACGGGAGAGGCCACAACAGTGAGAGGCCCGCGTACCACAAAAAAAAATAAAGAAATAAAATAAAGAAATTTACCCATATTTAATCACATAGTTGCCAAAAGTGGTACTAGGCTGACATTGCTCCACATACTGATGTTTCTTTGGTTTCTTTATCTCATTAAGGGACCCCTGTAAAGCAACTGATAAATTGTAAGTGGAGTGACTTCCAAGTCAAGCACACAGCCTAGCTCTACTGTAAATTGTCTCCACTATAAACTGACAGCTAGACAGCTACTGCCGTACAGCACCTAAAAAGTTTTGTCTAGAGTCTATCCAGTGAAAAATAAAAACAAAGCACACAGAAGTTACAACATACTGATTACAATTTAAAATAAGTTAAATACCCCACAGAAGGAATGGGGATAAAGAAAAATAATCATGTCGCAGAACAATTCTGGATGGAGCATTTTCCTTTCAGCAACTGGAGAGTACTGAATATTTAGGTTGAAAACAGATTAGAGCTGTTTATCTAAACTCAGTCAATAGCTTTCTTTTTTGATTGTTAGATTAAGCTAGTTTTATTGACTATGAGTAGGAAGTACTGCTGAATGACAGAAGACAAACTAGGCAGCAACGATACAGGAATTAATGTCACTGGATTAAGACCTTTGGATTATAGCATAATTAAAAATATTAAATTTTAATAGAATTATAAAAGAAAAGGAAATGAAAGATAAGTTATTGGGCAAAAGTCTTTTATCAGTTATTTCCTAGACGATGGAGAGTCTTTTTTTTTTTTTTTCACTGCCTCTTTGATCAGGTCTTTATTCAAAATCAGCTGTCCAAAATGATTTGACCTTTACAGAATAAACAAATTTAAGTTTATGCAGCAGCCTTCTTTTCCTCTGTGGTGGGTTTCTTTTCTGTGGGCTTCTTTTTAGTGGGCTTCTTTTCAGAGGCTGGTTTCTTGGTCACTGCAGCCTTTTTTTCCCACCAAAGCCTTCTTTGGCTTCTTCGGCTTCTTAATGCAAACAGGCTTCTTTCCTTTCTTTCCCACCACAAGCTTCTTGCCTGGAACCTCCTTCTCATCTGATTTGGCTTCTAGTGCTGCTGCTGCCCTATCCATCTGGATTTTGTGGTTCTTGGCCTGGCGAAGAATGGTGTTCCGGCTCATCGTCTTTGCATATGGGTTTAGCTTCAACATGATTCTCAGGTTTTTCAGTGGATTCTTCTTCAGGACTCTGTGATGAACCTTCTTGCATGGTGCCTGGAGGGCTCTTTGGATCTCTGGGCTTTTCAAGATTCTGCTAAGGTGTGTGTTGAGCATCTTGTGCATGGGGAGGTTGTAGTTACTCTTGAGGAGGCAGCTTTATGCCAAGTGCCATACAGCTCCTCTAACTTGGAGAAAGCACTTTCAGTCCAAATGCAGGAACGTCCCACACGCCCACTAGGAGCAAGTTTCAAAATGTTCAGTTTGCTTATATTAAGCAGAGTAATTCCAGGGATGTTTCTGAAGGCCTTGATGATACCACTGTCCTCATTATAGATGATGCAGGGTCCCCTGTGCTGGATACGGTGACGGTTTCTCATTTTGCCTTTGCCAGCTCTCATTCGCTGTGAGGCATAGAACTTTTTGATATCATTCCAGGCCTTAAGTTCCTTCAGAAGCAAAACAGCCTCCTTGGTCTTCTTGTAGTCTTCAACTTTATCTTCAGCCACCAAAGGAACTTCAGGAACTTCCTCTATACCGTGACTTTTAGACATGACCAGCGCTGGTAAAGCCGAGGCAGCCAACGCAGAGCAGATGGCATATCGCTTCTGCATTGTATTCACTCTGTGGTGCCAACGTTGCCAGGTCTTGGTTGGCGCAAACATGAGGCCCCCATGAGACATACTTCCAAAAGCACCCTGGCCAGAACGGTGAGTGCCGCCACCTCGAACCCTGGTAATTCGAGCCACAGCCCTGCCAGTACCCCAAGACTCAGCACTGGTTTGATGACCTGCTAATTCACTGACAGCATAGGGCTGTCTGTTGTTTTTGTGCAAGTTGGTGTGAACAAAGTTCACAATATCTGGTTGAATGGGAGCCTTGAACACAGCTGGCAAAGTGACATTTTTGCCAGATGACTCCCCCTTTTCAGAGTACACTGATTATCAGTGGACGAGCACGCGCCATGGTGGGGAGAGGAGAAGGCCACGCTCCCCTCAACCCAGCGGCTCCCACAGGAAAAGCCGATGGAGAGTCTTGATTCGGTGATAAATCAAGCATTCCCTGTTTCTATACACAATGCTTTTAAAAAATCATTTGTGATAAGTGAAAAGACACATGTTTTACAAGGGGTATGGGGATGAGGTGGATAATGTCCTATTCCAAGAAAGCTAAAGTATAATACAGAATCCCTAGTTGTACTTCATTCTAAAGATACAATATTCAGTGACATATTTCTATTCTTCACACATGTTCTCTGATTTTTTTCCCCCTTCATTACTGAACAAAAAGTACACCTGATTAAGTGTAAGGAGCACACAGGTAAAGCCAGAGATTGACTATTTGGTGCACAGTCACAATTTCTATCACTGTCCTAATTTTATTAAATATAGAAACCCAACATTTAAATTCCTAAATCAGCACCATAATTTTTTCTATTTTCAATTAATTTCACTAAAATTACATTAAAGTATAATATAACAAATGGCATTTGAAATAAATTTTAAAACCCTAGAACTCTTTCTTCAAAGAAGAGCTTCACTGGAGATAAGATATGTAATAAAACCTGGGTAGATTTCTCTGTGTTAGACCCCATCTCCTGGAGTTACCACTATAGTTCGTGAAAGTTATTCAGAATAGTCTGAAAAACACTACTAAATCAATCAGTTGCTCAAATACCACCATACAGATAAAGATGACACTACTACTGAAACTTTTGGATGGTGGGCAGTACCACCATAGAGTGGCTTGAAATGTTTGTCAGCTGCTATAAGAATTTTCTAGGTTTCCCAAGAAAAGCAGTTTGGTGGAAAAGGCATAAATATGTACTTTTCAAACAACTGCAAATTCTTTACAAAAAAGCTCATTTGTTCCAAAGTTGAACTTGTGACAGTTCAGGACCACTTGTGTAGTAGCCAATATACAAGACGACAGATTATAAAGTTAAGACCAACAGTAAAACAGTTTGCAAGAGTTCTAATGCTGGCTTTTGGCGAATATGAATTCATTTTCCAAACCAAAGGGCCCTGATAGTATTTTCCATTATTCAGAATTGGAGAGACTTCAGAAAAAAAACATTTGGGTTTTACAAAAAGCACTTTTAATATAAGAGAGTGAAATTACCACTCTGTAATGATCTATCTGGAAAAAGAATCTAAAAAAGAGTGGATATATGTGTATGTATAACTTATTCACTTTGCTGTACAGCAGATACTAACACAACGTTGTAAATCAACTACACTCCAATAAAAATTTTAAAAAAGAGAGTGAAATTAGCAAAAATGGAGGAGCAAGGAACTCCAGATTCCACCCCCCATAGGAGCAAAAAATAAAAAGGCACAAACGGTCAGAACCAATGTTTTTGGAACCCTCAAAGACTTGCAGCAACCCAGACAATGCTTATTCCAACACCCCCCCCACCAGCCCCGCCACTGATTCTTGGTTAAGAATAGCAAACTTTGTGGTGTTTTTAACTTACCCAGTCCCATCCCCTACTCTCCAGCTTAGCAGTAGTCACGAAAATAACAGCCCACATTCCTAGTACCAGAGGTAGTAAAATGAACCTTATTTGCAAAGAATTCTAATTATTTGTTCTGACCATTCTACTGGCTCCCTAGAAGACCACCTCAAAAAGAGTGGTTTGTTGGCAATGTTCATGCTAATGTCTTAGTCTGCTGTTGCTTGAGGTGATGGATAACAGTTGGGGGCAAACAATAAACTAACCAGAAAGCTTAGAAGGAAAGCCTGGAGGTTTGAAAAGGTCTGACATATTCTGGAAATCTAGAAGGCCAAATGCATGGCCTCAGGAAAGATCTAAGAAGGCCCTAGGATTTCACCTCCTATTGACCTTGAAGCTCTATGGAAGCTGCAAGTAAAGGCTAAGGCAGAGTTGTAAACTCCAGAAGTTAAAAGTTAAAGGCTCACCCTAACACACACACTGAGCCCCTGGGCAAAGATTGGAAAATTTTGTTTCCAGATATTTAATGAAACCACTGTTCAATCATTAATTGACACTAAGCAAATAGAACAGAGACTTCAGGGTCCACAATGGACAAAGAATACAACTTTTACAGAATTAGTTCAAACAGTCACTAAACAAACAACATCTACAATACACATTGAAAACAACAAACACTGCAAAGGGGGAAGAGGTTCCATATTGTAATATTTGAAATATCCAGTTTTCAAAAAAAATTACAAGGTATGTAAAGAAATAAGAAAGTATGGCACATGCACAGGAGAAAAGAATAGAAGCTGACTGAGGAAGCCTAGATGTTGATCTTTCTAGACAAAGCTATTTTAACTGTGTTCCATGACATAAAGTAAACTATGTCTGAAGAACTTAAAGGAAAGTAAAAACAAAAATGTGTCATTAAATTGAGTAGATTAATAAAGAGATATTATGAACCAAATGGAAATTTTGGCACAAAAAAGAATAATAACTGAAATGAAGAATTCACTATTGGGGCTCAAAAGCAGATGTGAACAGGCAGAAGAATCAGTAAACTTGAAATGGAAAAAAAAACAAACAAAAACACCAAACAGAGGCTCAGAGACCTGTGGGACACCATGAAATACACCAACATATGCATAATGGGAGTCACATGAGGAGGAGAGAAGGGAGCAGCAAGAATATTTAAACAAATAGTGGCCAAAAATATGCCAAATTTTATGAAAAATATCCAAGAAGCCCAACAAACTCCAAAAGAATAGATGGAAAAAGATCCACACATAGGCACATCATAAACTATCAAAAGCTAAAGACAGACTCTTGAAAGCAGCAAGAAAGAAGCAACTCATTATGTTCAAGTGATTCTTAATAAGACTAACAAGTGATTTCTCATCAGAATCTATGCAGGGGCAGGCCAGAAGACAGTAGGATTACATATTCAAAGTGCTATAAGAATTCAGAGTTAGTCAAGAATTCTATATCTGGCAACACAATCCTTCAAAAATGAAGGAGAAATTAATACATTCCCAAATAACAAAAACTAAAGCAGTTCATCATTAGCAAACCTGCCCTCCAACAAATGCTAATGAGAGTTCTTCAGGCTGAAATGAAAAGCCATCACACAGTAACTCAAATACACATGAAGAAATAAAGTACAAGGAAAGGTAACTACATAAGTAAATGCACAAGACAGTGTAAATGTATCTTTTGTTTATAACTCCTTTTCCCTTTCTTATTGAAAAGACAGCTGCATCAACAGTAATTATAAATCTAGGTGGACAGGCACACAATATATAAAGATGAAATCTGTAACAAGAACAGACAATCTAATATAGAGATATATGGAGACAATATGTAATCTCCAGGGCAGCCAGTAAGAAAATAACTCAAAAACTAGAGTAAAAGAAATGACAAGCAAATTAAAATTATCACACTAGAAAACTTTAATACAAAAGAAGATAGTAATGGAGGAACTAAGGAGCAAGAGTCCTCCTTACCAGTAATTATATTAAATATCAACAGATTAAACTCTCAAAAGGCAGAGGACAGCAGAATGGATTTAAGAAAATGATCCAACTATATGCTGTCTACAGAGACTCAGATTTAAAGACAGAAATAAACTGAAAATAAAAAGATGGAAAAAGATATTCCATTCAAACAGCACACATGAGTGGCTATACTAATAACAGATAAAACAGACAACACAAAAATTGTCTCCAGAGACAAAGATGGACAGTGTATAATGATAAAAGTGAGTAACAAATATAAACATATATGCACCAAACAATAATATGAAGCAAAACCTAACAAAAGAGAAATAACCTAGTAATATTAGTTGGAAATTTTAATACCCCCACTTTCAATAATAGAACTAGAAAGAAATTTAGCAAGGAAATAGACACTTGAACACACCCTATAACAATTAAATCTAAGTGACATCTGTAAAACATTCCAAAAGAAAAACACTACAAAAGAATAATATTAATTCTTGTTAAGTGCACATGGAACATTCTCTAGGATAGATAATACATTAGGCCATAAAACAAGTCAAATAAAATTTAAAAGGCTGAAATCATACAAATTATGTTCTCTGACCACAACAGAATGAAGTTAGAAATTAACAGAAGAAAATTTGGAAAATTCACAGATATATATAAATTAAACATTCCAAATAATTAGTGAGTTAAAGAAAGAAAAAAAAATCACAAGAGAAATGAAAAAATACCTTGAGATAAATGAAAACAAAATATAAAACATACCAAAATTTATGGGATGCAGCAAAAGCAGTGCTAAGAGGGAAATTTATAGCTGTAAATGTTTACCTTATAAAGAAGAACTGAAATCAATAGCTTTATCTCCCACCTTAAGAAATTAGAAAACAAAGAAGCATAAATAAAGGAATAATAAAGACTAGAGTGGAAATAAATGAAGTAGAGAATAGAAAAACAATAGAAAAGATCAACAAAACCCAAAGTTGCTTCAATGAAAAATCAATAAAAACTTTATAGCTAGATTGACCAAGAAAAAAAAGAGAAGACTTAAATGACTAGAATCAGAAATGAAAGTGAGAACATTACTACTGACCTTAGAACAATAAAAAGGATTATAAAGGAATACAATGAACAACTGTATACCAAACCAATGAGATAACCTGGATGAAATGGATACATTTCTAGAAACTACCAAAACTGTCTCAAAAAGTAACAGAAAATATCATAGACCTATAATAAGTAAAGAGATTAAGTTAGTAATCAAAAAAATTCCAACAAAGCCCAGATGGCTTAGCTGGTGAATTTAACCAACTGTTTAAGGAAGAATTAAGAACAGGAGAGGAGGGAACACTTCCTAACTTGGTCTGAGGCCAGTATCACAATATCACAGCCAGACAGATATATTACAATGAAACTACAGAACAATATCCCTTACAAAGATAAGTGCAAAATCCTCAACAAAATACTGGCAAACTAAATCTAGATGCATACAAAAACTGTTATAAACCATAACCAAGTGAGAGTAATCCCAGGAACACAAGGTTCGTTCAGTGTATGAAATCAATTAATATAATAAACTATACAAGAGACTGAAAGCAAAACCACATAATCTTCTCAATAGATGCAGAAAAGGTGTTTGACAAAATCCAGCACCCTTTCATGATAAAAATACTTAACAAACTAGAAAAAGAGGGAACTTTTTCAATCTGATACAGGATATCTATGAAAAACCCAAAGCTAACAACATACTGAAACTATAAGTTTTCCCTCTGAGTTCAGGACCAATACAACATGCCCACTTTCACCACTGCTATTTAGCATTACACTGGAGGTTCTAGTTAGGGCAATTAGGCAGGAAACAAGTAAAAATAATCCAGATTGGAAAGGAAGAAACAAAACTATTTCTACTTGGAAATGACAGGATTTTATGTATAGCAAATCTTAAAGAATCTACCCAAAAAACTTGCTAGAGCTAATAAACAAATTCAGCAGTTGCAGGATACAAAATAACACAACATATCAGTTGCATAACTATACTGTAGCAATGAACAATCTGAAAAGAAACTAAAAACAAACACAAAAAACAAATTTACAACAGCTTCAAAAAGAATAAAATACTTAGGAATAAATTTAACCAAAGAAGCACAAGAGTTGTATACTGAAAACTACAAAACACTGTAAAGAAATTAAAAATCTGCACAAATGGAAAGATATCATGTGTTCATGAACTGGAAGACTTTTAATACTGTTAAGATGGCAATATACCCCAAAGTGATCTACAGGTTCAATGCAATCTCTATCAAAATTCCAACTGCCATTTTTAGGAAATGGACAAGCTGATCCTAAAATTCATGTGGATTTGCAAGAAACACAGAATAGCCAAAATAATTTTGAAAAAAGAACAAAGTTGGAGGGCTCATATTCCCAATTTCAAAACTTAGTATGAAAAAATAGTAAAAAAAAACAGTGTAGCACTGGCATAAAATCAGGCATGTAGACTGATGGAATAGAATTGACTGTCCAGAAATAAACCCATACATTTATGGTTGGTCAGTTGATTTCAACCAGGGTATTGAAGTCATTCAATGGAGAGATTAGTTTTTTCAACAAATAGTGGTGGTAGGACAACTAGGTATCCATATGTAAAAGAATAAAGTTTTGATACCTACCTCATACTATATACAAAAATTAACTTAAAACAGATCAAAGAGTTAAATGTAAGTGCTGAAAGTATAAAATTCTTAAAAGGCAACACAGGTGAAAAATCTGTGACCATGGATTAGGCAACTTTATTTTAAAGATATGACAACAAAAGCACAAGCAAAGAAAAAATAAATTGGACTTCATTAAAATGAAAAACATCTGTGACTCAAATAACACGATCAAGAAAATGAAAGGACATTTCTCCCATTCTGAGGGAGACTGAAAGCAAAACCACAGAATGGGAGAAAATATCTGCATATCATGTATCTGATAAGAGTCTAGTATTCAGAACATATAAACAACTCTTATAAACAACAATAAAAAGACAACCCAATTAAAAAACATGCAAATAATTTGAACAGACATTTCTCCAAAGATATACAAATGGCCAAGAAGCACTTGAAAATATGTTCAATTTCATTTGTCATTTGAGAAATGCAAATCAAAGCCCCAATGAGATACACACACCCACTCAGACGGCCCTTATAAAAAAGACAGAGAATAACAAGTATGGGCAAGGATGTGGAGAAATTAGAATTCTAATATGTTGTTTGTGGAACTGGAAAATGGTATAGCCACTGTGCAAAAGTTTGGCAGTTCCTCAAAAGGTTAAACATAGGTATCTATTAATGCCCCTCCTAGGTATCTATGAAAGAGAAATAAAAAACATATGTCCACACAAAAACTTATACACGAATGTTTGTAACAACATTATTCACAATAGTCAGAAAGTGGAAACAGCCTAAATGTCTATCAGCTGATGAGAGGATAAACAAAATGTGGTATAGTCATATAATGGAATATTATTTAGTCATAAAAAGGAATGGAGTACTGTTAAAATGTGACAACACAGATGAACCTTGAAAACATTCTAATTGCAGGAAGGCAGACACAAAAGGCCACTTATTGCATACCATTTATGTGAAATTTCCAGAATAGGCAAATCCATAGAGACAAAAAGATCAATGATTGATCGCCAAGGATGTTGCTACATAGCCTACAGTGAACAGAATGTCCCCCAACAATAAAGAATTACCCAGTTCAAAATGTCAGTAGTGCTGAGGCTGAAAAATCCTGTTCTAATGTGAAGTTTAATCTAATAGGAAAAAATAATCCATCATGTAGAATTATATTAATATTATTTTGAGACAACTACTGCAAACTTACTAGAGCTCTAATTCCTCATACATGTTGACAATATCAAATCAGATGGTGAAGGTGTGTTCAAGTATCAGTTTCAAGTTTCAAGTGTACCTTAAAGGTCACCTATTTTAAGACATCTTTAAAATTTTGCAATTCAAATAGGTTTCTTTTTCTGAGAAGAGTTCAACCATATTGGATATAAAGATTCTGGGAAATTTGAAAGCCATCAGTGTCTTTAGAACTTGTTTTAAGGATGTTTCATCTGTAGAAATCTACCTATTTTACATTTACCTCTCTACTCATTGGAGAAGACGAGATTATGGGTTTTGAGGTTGGGATCCAGGACTTCACATTTGGCTTGGTGAAAAGGTCATCTGGGCATCATGCTGAAGAGGCTCTACACAATAATATGTGTAACTGTAAGAAAGCTGTGAGCACACTGGTACCTGTGCATCTTTTCTAATCAGTTTCCCTGGAACAGGAATCTGACCAGGCACTTATTGGTCAGTCATTTAATGACCAGTCATTTATTCTTCTTTGAAAGATGAGATAAAAGATGTTCACAAAAGCTTTCAAAGGGAGCTCTTTATGGATGAAAGTGTCTGAAAACCAGGAATATGGGCAGAAATGCCTTAATTTACAAAATCAATGCACTTTTGAATGAAAAATATGAGAAGTAAATATTCATGTTATAATTCTGTGAAGCAGAAAGCACTCAAGTATAGTGGGAAAAGGCACAGACTCAGAAGTAATGACCTAGTTTCAAATCGTGGCTCTGCTGAACTAACATCCAAGTCACTTAATCTCTCTGAACCTGTTTTCTTATTCAAAAGAATAGGGATAATTTTATATTTGCTCTAAGTACCTCATCAGATTATGAGGATCAAACAATAATACAATTTGTGAAAGGTGTTATAATAAATGTTTGCCTAATAATATTTCAATGGAGAGGTTTTTTTTTAATGAACAAAGTTAAAAATTCATGGAAAAGGAGATTAAAATGGAATCTTGCTCTTTGGTTTAAGATACTAACTAGTACAATACTAAAGCAGCTCAATGGATCTTCATAATAGTAGTCCCTCCAAACCCTTTTCCCCCAACCCTCAAAAAAGAAGTTTTCTGATATCTATTCAAAAATAATAGCTCTGAAACACATTGCATATGCTATCAACTTAAGTTTACTCTCTTTGGCTGACTTTATGTCATCTTGGGCTGGCAGCTAGGAGCCAATGACAAAATGGTACCATTTGTACAGTCTCCAGGCAGAGGAAGCCTATTGAGTTTTTGTTTTTAAAAGACCTACAAAATGGTAACTCTGAAGTATAATGTGCATTATCATCATCCTTCTCAAAAAGCCACTAATTATAAATATGTCATTATTATTTAGCCAACTTTACTTAAAATGAGGGAATAAGTTAATTTTGAGATTCTCTCTTCTGGGGCAGAATGATAATGAATTTCTTAAGCTGCATATTTACAGAAGGGAGTCTTGAGACATGAAGCCAGTATATTAAGGACACTGGCTACAGATGTGTGTATTACAACACATTGGTCTTCCCAGGCTTTAGCAATGACTGGGCTTTAGCTGAGGTTATACTGGTCTGGCTTCAGGCTGTTATTGGTTGTACCCCTACTCAAACACCTACTCACCTGAACAGTTTCATGACAGATGCAGAAGCCCCAAAGTTCTCACTTAGAAGTTTTTATTGACTCCCAAGAAATCAATAAAATGGCTTGAAGAAAAGAAAACTCAAGTTCAAATACAATGGAATTAGCTCTATATAAAAGCAAATTATCAGGAACTATAACTAGTTAGAAGCTTAGTATCTGAGATTGTGAAGGCAATCTGACACTAACGATGTATCAATTCAGAAAAACTGTTAAAATTTGTTTTTTAAATGTCCATGAATTCTTTAGACCACAGCCAAATGAAAATTATGGAGGGATATTAATAAAAGTATAGAAATATAGGAAACTAAATGTTTTCCATGAGTCCTACTCATAACTAAATGAGTCCTTAACTAACCAAAGACCAGAAAAGGAAAAAACTGTATTTTACATTTGGGTAGTAATCTTTAAAAATGTTTTTGTTTTTTCATTATATGTACATCCGTGTTACATTGCGTGGCTACTTGAAGTTACCAGACAAATTAGTAATACCTTAAATACCAGAATGAAAGTGTTTTTCTTAAAAGAAAACTCAATTAGAATTTTGAAAGTAACTTTAACTTTCAATTTTCACACTTTTTTTTCCATTCTGGAAAGTGCCCTTGATTTCTGATTTACAACTAGAACAGATTTGTACTGCACAGTCTAGCATTTAATTAGAAACCATTTTGATCTCTTCTTGTTACATATCAGTCTTTTTCATCATTCCATTAGACTGTAAGCTCCTGAGCAGGAATTCGGCTTTTTCTTTTTAGTCCTTACCAGGACATCAGAGTGCTCAGAAGACAGAGGAGCAGTGCTTGTTGACAGACATTACCCTCAGGAGAAACTGCAGCTGTGACACTCAGGAGTAAGAAAAGTATGAAGCAAAAGAACTGTGAGCTTGAGAAGAAGAGCCCTGAGGATGCACCACTTCTCTGTCACTTACCCCATGGGTGTCAACTTCTTTCACCTCCCTTACCTTTTGTCTCTTTATCAATAAAGCAGTGGTAAATGATACATTTCTCCTAGCATTATCATTAAATGAGATCAAAAATGGGAATGTTCTGTATATTGTTAAGAATTCCGTGTTACTGTTAACTTACAATTATCTATGCTGATGTTGCTAGGGTAAAATACTAATCACATTTTTCTTTCCTTTCCCAAAGAATTGTTTTGTCTTCCCACAAACTGCTCAACTGATTCTCTCCAACCTTTTTTCCCGCCTCTCTTCCTTAGTCTTCATTTAACACTTGTAGTAAGTTTCAAAATTTTCTGCAGTAGGTGCCTATGTTTTAACACAGCTGGTCACCATTACTCTCATCTAACATGAGTCTTTAAAGCTTGTTGGAACTTTTAGCAACTAAAAGTTGGGGAGGCCGAAAAGGACCCACAGCAAGTGTCCTTAGTACAGTCACTCAGAAACAGCTTACTATCATTCTGTTTAATAAGCACAATTACTGCTCTGACGTCTAAACCATACATGTGTAATTTAACATACTAGTTTTATTCAATGAGGCAGAGTAGCTCCAGAATACCAAAAAGATTTCCTTTTAGACACTTTTGTAAACAATGTTTATTCCAAGTCCTAATCTCAATTTCTGCATTAAAAGGAAACAAAAAAAACCACACTGCCTTGATTTCTAAATATTTTTTAAAACTCTACTTACATGGTACCGTGTAAAACCAAAATGTAAATATATTTCACATACACCAAACTGGCACAGAAGACCAGCACTACCACATGTTGGTGAGCATGTGGGGCAAAAAGAATACTTATAACACTGCTTGGAAACAATCTGGAATTATCTATAAGTTGTGGATGTGTATACCTTTCTGAGTTGTTCCACTTCTAGATATGATTCCCTAGGAAAACACTCTTACAGTATGTACACTAAGAGACATGTTCACAGCAGCATTGTTCGAAATAGTAGAAAACTGGAAACAAACCCAAATGTTCATTAACTGGAGAACAGATAAATGTGCTATATTTATTCAAAGGCATAACATATATCTGTATTAATATACTTAAGATTATATGGATGAACCTTACAATATTGAATTTTAAAAAATATGTTGTAAAGACTCCATTCAACCTGAGTCCATTACATGAAGTTTAAAAAACATCTAAAACAAAATAATGTATCATTTGGGGATACTTAAATAGGTAATAAAATCATAAAGCAAAAGAAAGCAAAAACACAAAATTCAGTATTATAGTTACCAAAGGTTGGGCAGGAGGGTGATATGACTGGGAAGGGGCATGCAGTGAGCCTCAAAGGTAATAGTAATGATCTTTTCCTTATGTTAGGGAGGTGAGTACAAAGAAGTGTTTGCTTTATTATTCCATAAAACATACATATGTTATATACTTTTTTTGATATGTATGAAATAATTCATTTTAAAAGGTACCTATGGGAGCCTGAACCAAGACGGCTGAGTAGAAGGACGTGCTCTCACTCCCTCTTGTGAGAACACAAGAATCACAACTAGCTGCTGGACAGTCATCGACAGGAAGACACTGGAACTCACCAAAAAAGATATCCCACATCCAAACACAAAGGAGAAGCTACAATGAGACAGTAGGAGCGTTGCAATCACAATAAAATCAAATCCCATAACTGCTGAGTGGGTGACTCACAAACTGGAGAACACTCATACCACAGAAGTCCACCCACTGGAGTGAAGGTTCTGAGCCCCACATCAGGCTTCCCAACCTGGGGGTCCAGCAGTGGGAGGAGGAATTCCTAGAGAATCAGGCTTTGAAGGCTAGTGGGATTTGACCACAGGACTTTGACAGGACTGGGGGAAACAGAGATTCCACTCTTGGAGGGCACACACAAAGCAGTGTGCCCATCGGGACCCAGGGGAAGGAGCAGTGACGCCATAGGAGACTGAACCGTACCTACCTGCTAGTGTTGGAGGGTCTCCTCCAGAGGCGGGGGGTGGCTCTGTTTCACTGTGGGGACAAGGACACTGGCAACAGAAGTTCTGGGAAGTACTCCTTGGTGTGAGCCCTCCCAGAGTCTGCCATTAGCCCCACCAAAGAGCCCAGGTAGGCTCCAGTGTTGGGTTACCTCAGGCCAAACAACCAACAGGGAGGGAACCCAGCCCCACCCATCAGCAGTCAAGTGGATTAAAGTTTTAATGAGCTCTGCCCACCAGAGTAACACCCAGCTCTACCCACCACCAGTCCCTCCCATCAGGAAACCTGCAAAAGCCTCTTAGATAGCCTCATCCACCAGAGGGCAGATGGCAGAAGCAAGAACTACAATCCTGCAGCCTGTGGAACAAAAACCACATTCACAGAAAGACAGACAAAATGAAAAGGCAGAGGGCTATGTACCAGATGAAGGAACAAGATAAACCCCAGAAAAACAACTAAATGAAGTGGAGATAGGCAACCTTCCAGAAAAGCAATTCAGAATAATGAAAGTGAAGATGATCCAGGACCTTGGAAAAATAATGGAGGCAAAGATCGAGAAGATGCAAGAAATGTTTAAGAAAGACCTAGAAGAATTAAAGAACAAACAAAGAGAGATGAACAATACAATAACTGAAATGAAAACTACACTAGAAGGAATCAATAGCAGAATAACTGAGGCAGAAGAACAGATAAATGACCTGGAAGACAGAATGGTGGAATTCACTGCTGCAGAACAGAATAAGGAAAAAAGAATGAAAAGAAATGAAGACAGCCTAAGAGACCTCTGGGACAACATTAAACGCAGAACATTCACATTATAGGGGTCCCAGGAGGAGAAGACAGAGAGATAGTACCCGAGAAAATATTTGAAGAGATTAAAGTCAAAAATTTCCTTAACATGGGAAAGGAAATAGCCACCCAAGTTCAGGAAGTGCAAGTCCCATACAGGATAAACCCAAGGAGAAACATGCCAAGACACACAGTAATCAAATTGGCAAAAATTAAAAACAAAGAAATTATTGAAAGCAGCAAGGGAAAAATGACAAATAACATACAAGGGAACTCCCATAAGGTTAACAGGTGATTTCTCAGCAGAAACTCTACAAGCCAGAAGGGAGTGGCATGATATACTTAAAGTGATGAAAGGGAAAAACCAAGATTACTCTACCCAGCAAGGATCTCATTTGGATTTGATGGAGAAATCAAAAGCTTTACAGACAAGCAAAAGCTAAGAGAATTCAGCACCACCAAACCAGCTCTACAACAAATGCTAAAGGAACTTCCCTAAGTGGGAAACACAAGAGAAGAAAAGGACCTACAAAAACAAAAACAAAACAATTAAGAAAATGGTCACAGGAACATACATATCAATAATTACCTTAAACGTGAATGGATTAAATGCTCCAACCAAAAGACACAGGCTTGCTGAATGGATACAAAAAAAAGATCCATCTATATGCTGTCTACAAGAGACCCACTTCAGACCTAGGGACACATACAGACTGAAAGTGAGGGGATGGAAAAAGATATTCCATGCAAATGGAAATCAAAAGAAAGCTGGAGTAGCAATACTCATATCAGATAAAATGGACTATAAACTAAAGAATGTTACAAGAGACAAGGAAGGACAGGACACTACATAATGATCAAGGGATCAATCCAAGAAGAAGACAGAACAATTATAAATATATATGCACCCAACATAGGAGCACCTCAATATATAAAGCAACTGCTAACAGCTGTAAAAGAGGAAATCGACACTAACACAGTAATAGTGGGGGACTTTAACACCTCACTTACACCAATGGACAGATCATCCGAAATGAAAATAAATAAGGAAACAGAAGCTTTAAATGACACAACAGACCAGACAGAATTGATATTTATAGGACATTCCATCCAAAAACAGCAGATTACACTTTCTTCTCAAATGCGCACAGAACATTCTCCAGGATAGATCACATCTTGGGTCAAAAATCAAGCCTCAGTAAATTTAAGAAAATTGAAATCATATCAAGCATCTTTTCTAACCACAATGCTATGGGATTAGAAATGAATTACAGGAGAGAAAAGGTAAAAAACACAAACACATGGAGGCTACACACTACATCACTAAATAACCAAGAGATCCCTGAAGAAATCAAAGAGGAAATTTAAAAATACCTAGAGAAAAATGACAATGAAAACACGATAATCCAAAACCGCTGAGATGCAGCAAAAGCAGTTCTAAGAGGGAAGTTTATAGCTATACAAGCCTACCTCAAGAAACAAGAAAAATCTCAAATAAATAATCTAACCTTACACCTAAAGGATCTAGAGAAAGAAGAACAAACAAAACCCAAAGTTAGCAGAAGGAAAGAAATCATAAAGATCAGAGCAGAAATAAATGAAATAGAAACAAAGAAAACAATAGCAAAGATCAATAAAACTAAAAGCTGGTTCCTTTTTTTTTTTTTTTTTAAAGCTGGTTCTTTGAGAAGATACACAAAATGGATAAACCATTAGCCAGACTCATCAAGAAAAAGAGGAAGAGAACTCAAATCAATAAAATTAGAAATGAAAAAGGAGAACTTACAACAGACACCGCAGAAACACAAACCATCCTAAGAGACTACTACAAGCAACTCTATGCCAACAGAATGGACAACCTGGAAGAAATAGACAAATTCTTAGAAAGGTATAAGCTTCCAAGACTGAACCAGGAAGAAATAGAAAATATGAAAAGACCAATCACAAGTGATGAACTTGAAACTGTGATTAAAAATCTTCTCAACAAACAAAAGTCCAGGACCAGATGGCTTCACAGGTGAATTCTATCAAACATTTAGAGAAGAGCTAACACCCATCCTCTTCCAAAAATTACAGAGGAAGGAACATTCCCAACTCATTCTATGAGGCCACCATCACCCTGATACCAAAACCAGACAAAGATGTCACAAAGAAAGAAAACTACAGACCAATATCACTGATGAATACAGATGCAAAAATCCTCAACAAAATACTAGCAAACAGAATCCAGCAACACATTAAAAGGATCATACACCATGATCAAGTGGGATTTATCCCAGGGATGCAAGGATTCTTCAATATATGCAAATCAATCAATGTGATACACCATATTAACAAACTGAAGAATAAAAACCATATGATCATCTCAATAGATGCAGAAAAAGCTTTTGCCAAAATGCAACACTAATTTATAATAAGAACTCTCCAGAAAGTGGGCATAGAGGGAACCTACCTCAACATAATAAAGGCCATATCTGACAAACCCACAGCAAACATCATTCTCAATGGTGAAAAACTGAAAGCATTTCCTCTAAGATCAGGAACAAGACAAGGTTGTCCACTGTCACCAATATTATTCAACATAGTTTTGGAAGCCTTAGCCACGGCAATCAGAGAAGAAAAAGAAATAAAAGGAATACAAATTGGAAAAGAAGAAGTAAAACTGTCACTGTTTGCAGATGACATGATGCTATACATAGAGAATCCTAAAGATGCCACCAGAAAACTACTAGAGCTAATCAATGAACTTGGTAAAGTTGTAGGATACAAAATTAATGCACAGAAATCTCTTGTATTCCTATACACTAATGATGAAAAATCTGAAAGAGAAATTAAGGAAACACTGCCATTTACCACTGCAACAAAAAGAATAAAATACCTAGGAATAAACCTACCTAAGGAGACAAAAGACCTGTATGCAGAAAACTCTAAGACACTGATGAAAGAAATTAAAGATGATAACAACAGTTGGAGAGATATACCATGTTCTTGGATTAGAAGAATCAGCATTGTGAAAATGACTACACTACCCAAAGTAATCTACAGATTCAATGCAATCCCTATCAAATTACCAATGGCATTTTTTTACAGAACTAGAACAAATCATCTTAAAATTTGTATGGAGACACAAAAGACCCTGAATAGCCAAAGCAGTCTTGAGGGAAAAAAATGGAGCTGGAGGAATCAGACTCCCTGACTTCAGACTATACTACAAAGCTACAGTAATCAAGACAATGTGGTACTGGCAGAAAAACAGAAATATAGATCAATGGAACAGGATAGAAAGCCCAGAGATAAACCCATGCACCTACGGTCAACTAATCTATGACAAAGGAGGCAAGAATATACAATGGAGAAAAGACAGCCTCTTCAATAAGTGGTGCTGGGAAAACTGGACAGCTACATGTAAAAGAATGAAATTAGAACACTCCCTAACACCATACACAAAAATAAACTCAGAATGGATTTGAGATCTAAATGTAAGACCGGACACTATCAAACTCTCAGAGGAAAACATAGGAAGAACAAACTTTGACATAAATCACAGCAAGATCTTTTTTGATCCATCTCCTAGAGTAATGGAAATAAAAACAAAAATAAACAAATGGGACCTAATGAAACTTAAAAGTTTTTGCACAGCAAAGGAAACCATAAACAAGACGAAAAGACAACCCTCAGAATGGGAGAAAATATTTGCAAACGAATCAATGGACAAAGGATTAATCTCCAGAATATATAAACAGCTCATGCAGCCCAATATTAAAGAAACAAACAGCCCAATCCAAAAATAGGCAGAAGACCTAAATAGACATTTCTCCAATGAAGACATACAGATGGCCAAGAAGCACATGAAAAGCCGGTCAACATCACTAATTATTAGAGAAATGCAAATCAAAACTACAATGAAGCATCACCTCACACCAGTTAGAATGGTCAGCATCAGAAAATCTACAATCAACAAATGCTGGAAAGGGTGTGGAGAAAAGGGAACCCTCTTGTACTGTTGGTGGGAATGTAAATTGATACAGCCACTATGGAGAACAGTATGGAGGTTCCTTAAAAAACTAAAAATAGAATTACCAAATGATCCAGCAATCCCACTACTGGGCATATACCCAGAGAAAACTAGAATTCAAAAAGACACATGCACTCCTATGTTCATTGTAGCACTATTTACAATAGCCAGGTCACGGAAGAAACCTACATGCTCATCAACAGATGAATGGATAAAGAAGTTGTGGTACATACATACAGTGGAATATTACTCAGCCATAAAAAGGAATGAAATTGAGTCATTTGTTGAGACATGGATGGATCTAGAGACTGTCATACAGAGTGAAGTAAGTCAGAAAGAGAAAAACCAATATCGTATATTAACGCATATACGTGGAACCTAGAAAAATGTTATAGATGAACTAGTTTGCAGGGCAGAAGTTGAGACACAGATGTAGAGAACAAACGTATGGACACCAAGGGGGGGAAACCGCGGTGGGGTGGGGATGGTGGTGTGCTGAATTGGGCGATTGGGATTGACATATATACACTGATGTGTATAAAATTGATGACAAATAAGAACCTGCAGTATAAAAAAACAAAGAAAACAACTAACACTATACTTTCTTGGTTTATTTGTATGGAAATGTTAATATAAATGTTTCAGACATTACATGAAATTCCTAAAAATCTTATATGTTCTGGTATAATGTTATAAGTCATAATTCTAGTTATTGCTTTAAAATGTATATCTCAGAAATAACTAAATTTCCTTGTCAATTGCATTATTATGAAATTTCATCAAATCTTTAACCGTGGTCATTTTTAAGTCTTTTGTTATTTACAGACAGTTCTGGGTGTACTCTGATGCTTTTTCAAAAATGTTCCTATAAAAGGGTTTCATCTTTAAGAAATTCATGGAAAAGACTCTGACAAGTACAGGTTTCTGGTAACTGACTATACTGCTGAACTGAATGAATAAGCATTTTCAGAACTCTAATGGAAAACTGATGAATTCATAAACGTGCTAACAAAAGATCAAGATGAAAAAAAATTACATGGGACTGAATGAACTGATGAGGATGATTATAATTTTAGTGACTTTCTGTTTGAATAAAAAAAAAATCCCACAAGGACTCAGAGGCAAAAAATGTATAAATCAATTTTCATAGCAAAGTAAAGGAGCTGTTACAGTGGACGATTACTGGACTGAATGTCGATATTATGGCATAGTATGAGTGCGTTTCGTGTTTGGTAATTGCAATCATTGTTGCTTTTGTTGTGGTCATCCATTTACAATGCTTGGTGTCAGTTTATCTCTTGTAAAAATAAAATACAGTGTGTGTGTGTGTGTGTGTGTGTGTGTGTGTGTGTAGAAAAAAAGTGGAGGACCGGAAAGCAAATTATAATCATAAAACTCACTGAAACGGCTGTGAATTTAGGAGTATATGTAATAGACCCGTAATATTAGAAAGGCATAATTGGGCAGGGGCGAGATGCTGAAAGTATTACAGGGTCTGGTCTGCTGGGGAGAATTAAGTCAAAACAAAATCAACTGGACCAAGTATATAATTAGGTAGGCTGCAGGATAACCCTATGATCTGGACTCAAAAGTCAGCAGAGCCTCCAAGGGCCTGAAGCTTTCCTAGAAATTTAAGAAGTGTAATCCCCCCTACCTCTGGGTTTTTCATATGTTTACATCTTTATGTAGAAGTCCAAAGGGTTTGTGAGATGTCTGGAGCTTCACGGGTTCTCTAGAGAGCTTCAGTAGAGTTGATGGCATTTGGAAGACCCCTGAAATTCCCTGGATGCTGGCCAACTTAGAAATGTAGACTAGGTATCTTCAATGCATGTTAACTGTGTACTAGAACAATGTTTCTCAAAGTGTGGACCTCAACCAACAGCAGCAGCAACATCTGGGAACTTAACATAACTGGAGATTCTTAGGCCCCACCCCATGACTCCTAAAGCAGAAACTCAGGGGATGAGTCCCAGCATCTGTGTTTTAACAAACTCTCCAAGTAATTCTGATGCAACTGAAGTTTGAGAACCACTGATCCAGAGCAAAATGGAAATGAAGTTCACTAGCCAGACTCTTGAAACACCCTTTATGATGGTTCACATTATTGATCTATCAGAAGATAATGGAGTTGCTTTTCAGAATAACTCCCAGAAGAGCTTTGGATAACTCCCAACTAAGTTCATGAAGAATTATCATGGCTTTAGTGTAGATTACACTGTTAGCTGGTCCTTTATTCCATAAACAGACTCTATAATTATATGGGAAAAAAATGGATTAGAGACCTAAATCTAAGACCAGACACTATAAAACTCTTAGCAGAACACATAGGAAGAACACTCTGACATAAATCACAGCAAGATCTTTTTTGATCCATCTCCTAGAGTAATGGAAATAAAAACAAAAATAAACAAATGGGACCTAATGAAACTTAAAAGCTTTTGAACAGCAAAGGAAACCATAAACAAGACGAAAAGACAACCCTCAGAATGGGAGAAAATATTTGCAAACAAATCAATGGACAAAGGATTAATCTCCAGAATATATAAACAGCTCATGCAGCTCAATATTAAAAAAACAAACAACCCAATCCAAAAATGGGCAGAAGACCTAAATAGACAGTTCTCCAAAGAAGACATACAGATGGCCAAGAAGCACATGAAAAGCTGGTCAACATCACTAATTATTAGATAAATGCAAATCAAAACTACAATGAGGTATCACCTCACACTAGTTAGAATGGGCATCATCAGAAAATCTACAAACAACAAATGCTGGAGAGGGTGTGGAGAAAAAGGAACCCTCTTGCACTGTTGGTGGGAATGTAAACTGATACAGCCTCCATGGAGAACAGTATGGAGGTTTCTTAAAAAACTAAAAATAGAATTACCAATGATCCAGCAATCCCACTACTGGGCATATACCCAGAGAAAACCACAATTCAAAAAGACACATGCACCCCAATGTTCATTGCACCACTATTTACAATAGCCAGGTCATGGAAGCAACCTAAATGCCCATCGACAGACGAATGGATAAAGAAGATGTGGTACATATATGCAATGGAATATCACTCAGCCATAAAAAGGAACAAAACTGAGTCATTTGTTGAGATGTGGATGGATCTAGAGACTGCCATACAGAGTGAAGTAAGTCAGAAAGAGAAAAATATCGTATATTAACACATATATGTGGAACCTAGAAAAACGGTACAGCTGAACTGGTTTGCAGGGTAGAAATTGAGATACAGATGTAGAGAACAAACGTATGGACGCCAAGGGGGGAAAGCCACGCGGGGGTGGTGGTGGTGGTGTGATGAATTGGGTGATTGGGATTGACATGTATACACTGATGTGTATAAAATTGATGACTAATAACCTGCTGTATAAAAAAATAGAAAAAACCTATTTATTAGGTTTACAGACATGTGCAGTTTAAAAGAAAACACACTACTTTTACCTTGAGAAAAAAAAAAGTACCTGTGGTAAAACAGAAAAATATGTTTTCAAGATATCACGTAGATTCATTTTCTTCTTTCCTGTCTTTCAGCTTCTACAACTGTCTTATTTAAGCCACTCTATTAATATATAAAATATGCCACTGCCTTTATTGTCTTTACCCGACATTTGTTCACTCTTCAATATTTATGTTGTTTAACTTTCCAATATTTGAAATCATTAATAACTTGCCTCAGCCTCCTATCAGCCTGGGGATTGTTTTACAGAGCAGTAGGATTAAAAACTCATGGTGAGGGCTTCCCTGGTGGCGCAGTGGTTGAGAGTCCGCCTGCCAATGCAGGGGACACGGGGCCACGGTCCGGGAAGATCCCACATGCCGCAGAGTGGCTGGGCCCGTGAGCCATGGCCTCTGAGCCTGCATGTCCGGAGCCTATGCCCTGCAACGGGAGAGGCCACAACAGTGAGAGGCCCGCGTACTGTAGAACAAAACAAACCAAAACAAAAAACTCATGGTGAATCAAAAATAAAGACAGAAGAAGGGACTTGAATTCTCAAGTCATGCTTTCATTTAGTATCTAGATTATGCTACTTTTCCTAAGCTCCTTAGGCCTTCATATTCTGCCTCTTTTCAGAGGCCCCATCTTATAGCTTGGGATAGTTATCATGGAGTTATGAAAACCACAAATCTCAGTAATGGGATGTTGGCATGCAGGGAGATGCTAGATTCAACACAGTACCTTGCCAGACTCCAGGCTGACATCAGGTCAGCAGCTATATTTGAACTTATCCAAAATCCTTCTCAGGCCCTCATCCTTTCAGCTAAAAGCCTAGTCATCCCACCTATTCTTTTTTCTTTTTTTTAATTTAATTTATTTATTTTTGGCTGAGTTGGGTCTTTGTTGCTGTGTGCACGGGCTTTCCCTAGTTGCAGTGCGTGGGGGCTACTCTTCATTGCGGTGCTCGGGCTTCTCATTGCGGTGGCTCCTCTTGTTGTGGAGCACGGGCTCTATGCATGTGGCTTCAGGAGTTGTGGTGCATGGGCTTAGTTGCTCTGTGGCATGTGGGATCTTCCCGGACTAGGGCTCAAACCCGTGTCCCATGCCTTGGCAGGAGGATTCTTAACCACTGCGCCACCAGGGAAGCCCCCACCTTTTCTGAAACCAAAGATTTTAGGAATTTTCTGCAGAACATGTTAGTGAAAGCTAATCATTGGAGGACACATAATTTTAAAGAAAAATACAAGAAAGCTACTTAATGCTTATGTTACTTAAGGCAGTTCCAGAACTTTTCCTTTCTGAGACTTAAACCTACAGAAACACTTGAAAGAGTGAGGGTGAAAATATACATATATAAACAAACACAGAGATGAACACTGCAACACTGGTACAGCAACAAATGAGTTAATCTAAATTCCCTTCAGTGGAGATCTGGTTAAATATAGTATATCCATTTAGCTCTTAGAAAGAAAAGCAGATCTACCATATGATCCAGCAATCCCACTCCTGGGCATATATCCAGAGAAAACCATAATTTGAAAAGATACATGCACCCCAATGTTCACTGCAGCACTATTTACAATAGCCAGGACATGGAAGCAACCTAAATGTCCATCAACAGAGAAGTGGATAAAGAAGTGGAGTATTACAATGGAGTATTACTCAGCCATGAAAAAGAATGAAATAATGCCATTTGCCGCAACATGGATGGACCTTGACTGAGTGAAGTCAGACAGAGAAAGACAAATATCATATGATATCGCTTATGTGGAATTGAAAAAGGGTACAAATGAACTTATCTACAAAACAGAAATAGTTACAGATGTAGAAAACAAACTTACCAGGCGGTAAGGGTGGGGTGGAGGGATAAATTGGAAGATTGGGACTGACATATATATACCACTATATATAAAATAGATAACTAATAAGGACCTACTGTGTAGCACAGGAAACTCTACTCAATACTCTGTAATGGCCTATATGGGGAAAGAATGTAAAAAAGAGTGGGTATGTGTGTGTGTGTGTATATATATATATATATATATATATATATATATATATATATATATATAAAACTGATTCACTTTGCTGTACACCTGAAACTAACACAACACTGTAAATCAACTATACTCCAATAAAAATTAAGAAAAAAGAAAGAAGATTTGTTTGACATAGATGTCTATGATACATTTTTAAGAGACAAAATTTATATATATACACACATTTTACAAATTAGAATGTTACTCAAATTTTAAAAATATTTTAAAGAATTGAAGATCATGTACTTTCATTTACAAGCAAATTGTCAACTTCTGGAAAGCACAGAAAATATCAAAAGTAATCAAAAGATCAGCATTTATCATAATAGCACACTGCCACTTAATTTCTGTCCATCTACTTCTCTGAGAACTATCAATTTGCATTACTTGCCCAATTGATTAATGAAAGAGGAATAAAAGAGTTAAATGTAAAGTGCTTTTTTAAAAAACTAAGAAAAAATATCCTTATTTCAAAAAAAGTCATGCTAATTTCTTAATGGTCTCTGGATGAATATTTGAGAGATGCAAAAACAGGGCAGGGTTTGGTATTTTGCAACTTTTCACTCTTTTTCCCCTTTTAAAGGAGGCACAGTGCTCTACCACAGTTTTGGAAACCCTCAGTGTTATTTAGCTTTCAAGTGAGGCTTCCTGAAATTAGGTCTGTGCCGATTAGAAATTTTCTAAGGCAAAATAGGAAAAGTCATTACCCAGTAGAAAGTTGAAAGGTGTAGAGGAAAAAGAGAGTAAACTTAGATGATTACAGGAAGCTGAAAAAGTTCTCATACTCCACGCACAAGTGGGAGAAATAAACTGAAAAACTGAAAGGGGTTAAAGCACAGCCTTTCTATGTCTCACAAATGCAGTAGCAAATTTGATTGCTAAGAGTGGTAAGGAATCTTAGATAAGTTTTCAGATAAGGACTTGAAGGCCCTACAGATCTTTGACATTATGGGAGCCTCCTCTTCTACAGGATTCTTTCTGTCTCACCTTCTCCATCTTGCCCTGGAACACTCTTCAGCACCTATACAGTTCATCATTTCTTAATTACTTTATGGATGGATCTACATCGTGTCTCCCCAGCTATATGGAGGCTCCTTTGAGATCAGGAAGAATATGATTTCTCCACCTTCCCAGAAGCACAAGTGCAACACTGAACAGGTGGAAGGTCCTCAGTAATACACTTAGTGACCCACATGATCAGCAGGTACTAGTGGGGAGAAACACTCTTCTACTGCCATCTCTTTATGACCATCCATTTCTGAGCACTGAACTTTACAAGCCTGACAAAATTTTCTTCTTTCCAAGTAACTGTCCTTCTAAACTAAAGTTCTTTCCTTAGCACAGTCTATTTTTGTTGGTTTGGCAAACATGTACTGACATGAAATTAGCATTAACGTTTTGGGAAAATATCCTGGATCCTAAGTATATTTGGGGAAGCTGGTTTTCCTTGGTTTATGGTTGAAAATGGTCTTTGTAAAGAATGAAAATGGGAAATGATCCAAAAAAAAAAAAAACCGCAAAGATTGAAATCCATAAATACCAGTAGCTTAGTGTTAAAAAAAAAAAAAACTAAGGGCTTCTAAACTAAACACTTTCATTGTCCACACTAAAATATTTTATTTCTCATTAATCAAATAAGTACAGTTGACCCTTGAATAACATGTGGTTTGGCTGCCAACCGCCATCACGCAGTGAAAATCTGAGTATAACTTTACAACTGGCGCTCCATATCCCCTGTGTCCTTGGTTCTGCATCTGTGGATTCAACCAACGGTGGGTTGTGTAGTATAGTAGTGAATACTCAGATTTTTTTCAATAATATAAGTGAACCCTCAAGATTCAAACCTGTATTGTTCAAGGGTCACTATATACCCAAATGTTCTTTTCTTAGAATAATGTGTAATTATTAAGTGTGAAAGGTGGCTGAGGTACAGACAAATCACCTGACTTGTGTTCACACCCTTAGCTAATGCCAGAGGTGGTTCAGTCTCAGTTTTCAGTTTTTGAGAACATGTACCTGGTACCCTCCTAGAAGAGGCAATAAGAACTCTAGCTAACATTTCTGATTGTCTGGATTCTGAAATACCTGGCTCTTTGTGTGAGTTGAGCTAATTTAATTTTACCATACATATGTGTGTTTGTGTTTGTGTGACCTTTTCTATTTCCTCCTAGTAGGATAGAGAGATTTGTGTCTAGCTGCTACCCAATACGACAACTGTTTTCAATACAAGGAAAAGAATTCATGTGATTTTATTTCTAAATTAAAGGCGGCTCCTTTCGTTTTTCAAAAGCAGTCTACTTAGAACTGTTAATGTGGGATGATACTGTTCTTTCCCCTATCTCATGTAATACCTGATTTAGGTATGACAGTTCCCAAATCTGATGTTAAGGCTCCCAGTGTGTCTAATAGGGGCCAGAATTCTTTTTTTTTTTTTTTTTTTGGTATGCGGGCCTCTCTCACTGCTGTGGCCTCTCCCGTTGCGGAGCACAGGCTCCGGACGCGCAGGCTCAGCGGCCATGGCTCACGGGCTTAGTTGCTCCGCGGCATGTGGGATCTTCCCGGACCGGGGCACGAACCCGTGTCTCCTGCATAGGCAGGCGGATTCTCAACCACTGTGCCACCAGGGAAGCCCCAGAATTCTTTTTTTAAAATGTAGATTTGGATTGTGTCTAATGTTACAACTCTCACCCCATGAATCACAGTAAATCCTACCCAAAGAGACCTATGGATTTTTCTCTCTTAACTATGGGTCTCAGCCATTCTTTTCTTATAGGGATATACCCCAGTGAATGGTCACTTCATTTTGAGGCCACAATTAGTCAAATATTCCTCTTCCCTTCCCTAACACGCTTTCCTTCCTTTTTATTCCAAAGAAGTAACTGAGTCTTACACCTTGATTACAGTAAGGGAGCCAGGAATAAAAGCAATTTTTACTTTGCATGAATAAAAGCAATTATTTAAGTACTTAACAGATACCTAACCTAACCCTTTCTTTATAATAAATTACACATAAAGAATATGAAATTCAGGTGAATCAACCATTACTGAGTGCCTACCAGGAAGGTTAAGTAAGTTGTGCAGGACTGCAGAAATAAGTGATAGAGCTGGAATTTGAACCTCAGTCTCTGAATTCCAGGCTTTTATCCTTTTGATCACAATGACTCTTGCCTTTTCCACCCGGGGCAAGTTTCATAAGCAATTAGAATACCACCAACCGAAGGATCACAATTTCAAATCCACCCAATTCCCATAAGTATTGGGACACAACGCAAAAGAGGACCCCTCCCTCTAGTCATGCCCTTTGCAGTGTAACTTTGTGGCTCCTGCACCTCCTGCCTGCATCTTGACCTGGACTTACAACTTGCTTTGACCAATAGAACCTTTGACAATAGGCAGAAATAAGTCTAGGCCTTAAGAAGTTTTGCATGCTTCTGCTGGTTCTTTTGGAGCCCTGCTGGTACACTCTGAATAAGCTTTGGAGAGCCTGTTGGATAATGAGACATGGCTGTCAGCCTTTATCACTACAGCCAACCAGCCAGCTGCCACAGACACACTGAGTGAGCTCAGCTGAGCCTGCCCAGATCAGCAGAACTGCCCAGCTGACCTGAAGACTCATGAGGGAAAAAACATGGTTATTGTTTTAAAGGCATTAAATTTGGGGATGGTTTGTTATAGAGCAAGTACTACCTGATACAGCTACAGCTATCAAACAAATTCACTTTGAGAAAGCAGAGAAAGTGAAACAAAGTTGCTCCTGAAAGATGGCTCCAACACGGAAAAGCTTGTTGAAATATAATAAATTTAGATATCAACATGAACAATTAGGTATTTGAAAATCTACATCCAGAAAGTGAAGTCCTTTTAATTGTGAGACTTAATTCATTTTGAATCATTAAAAAACGATTTTCTTGAAGTCCCTCTTTGAAGAGGTAGAAACTTTATACCGTAATATGACTTTTAGAGAGTTAATATTCTCTTTAAGAAGAAGCTAAAGATACATAAAGAGATCAGATGATAGAAGCAATGAACTTACTTACAAAACCGCAAAAGTTTGTCAAGACATGAGAGGATTGCTCTTCTTCAGACAATTATCCTGATTTACCTTAACGGGCTTCCTAAGAGGTTCAAGTAGTGGAGTAGCGACTCAGAGTAGAGGAACGTGGTGGGGAGGGAGGACGGAGTGGAGACGGAGCCAGAAGGGAAGCACTCTGCACTCATTTTAACAAAACATCCATCACATATGCATTTTTCAGTTCCTCTTCAAACTCACGGCCAAAAAATCTGATAATGGTACCAGAGGTGAAAGTCTCCATTATGTAACTATAATTACTTAGTTTGAAAGTTAAGATCATAATGAAGCTAGTTTAAGAATTACCTTAATTAAAAACAGCTTATGAATAGCATGGTATGGCATAATGGACACAGTTCTCAAGCAGGAACCTTTGGCATTTAAGGAGCTGTCTAATCTTAGCCATGTCACTAAAATTAGCTAACAGTTCACAAGTGCTTTACAACTGCCAGACACTGTGCTATGAGGTTTATACCCATCATCTCATTGTGCCCATTTTAAAGGTGAGGGAACTGAGGGCTTACAGGATTACAAACTTGCTCAAGGTCACACAACTATTAAAGTCATACCCAGAGAATTTGACTGCAGAGTCCTAATTCTTCCCCACAGTACTGTACTAACTGTACCTGGCCTTAGTTTCCCCATATGAAAAGTGAGGACTGGACAGAAAGACTGGCTTCCGCTGAAGTGAATGACAGGAGCACACTCCTTAGTGGTTTGTGTTTTAGGTAGTGACGGGGATTGGCACCCTTCCTGAACAAGGAATGCCCTTGGAGTACATGCTAACATTAACTACTCTGTCTATTCCTTTGCTGCTATACACAGATACAGAAACGGTTAAGCTAGGTTGGGAAACAGGTCTATCACCAACAAGCAGTCACCCTGGTTAGTTTGCTGCCTTCCAGCAAAGGTCTGGCTGCCTTTGGGCTTCCTCTTCAGTGCCTGGCAGAACTGGCACTAAATGTTGAATGAATAGATAAATATTCCACAGCCTTTGCTGGAAAGAGCCTGAAATTGGACACCATTGTTTTAACATTTCCTGCAAATATATATATATATATATATATATATATAAATATATATATTTATATATATTTTTATATAAATATATATATAAAATATATATATATATATTTTGTGGTACGCAGGCCTCTCACTGTTGTGGCCTCTCCCGTTGCGGAGCACAGGCTCCGGACGCGCAGGCTCAGCGGCCATGGCTCACGGGCCCAGCCGCTCCGCGGCATGTGAGATCCTCCCGGACCGGGGCACGAACCTGTGTCCCCTGCATCGGCAGGCGGGCTCCCAACCACCGCGCCACCAGGGAAGCCCCCTACAAATATTTTAAATGTAACATCCATAAGACCATAAGCTTCACAAAGACAGAAACAACACTGGCCTTGCTCGCTGCTGTATCCTTTGCAACTTGACTTGTGCCTTGCATATAGTAACTGCTGAACACAAATGTTGTTACTGTTATTGCTGGTACTGGATTCTTACAGTTCCAATTTGCCCTAAAAGGGATAAAATATATGACTAAAGGTAAAACCACATTATTTGCTCTTCTTCTCTGTGGTTCTTTGTTTAAAAAGCCAACCTAAATTGAGTATCTTAAGTGCTAAGTGCTGTAGCATTAGCTTTGCTTGTCTTAAAAGAATGGATCTAGTTGAAGAGATAAATAAACAGTATTAATCCAACAAATATTTATTGGGCACCTACTCTGTGCTGTATCACTGACTTAGGTATAAAAACCTGTATGGTTAGTAGTTGCCACTGGATACCATCAGATGAAGGAAGAGGTTGCTATGGGCTGGGCTACATAAAGGAAAATGTACAAAGTGAGTGGGCATCAAACTGGTCTAGAAGGTTACACAACGTTAAAAGCAGAGAGGATGAGGCTGAATTCCAGACTGCAGCAGTCCTCAGCTACATCACATGGCACGCTGGTATGCTGTAATCAATTTTAGGATTTGTGGCAAGGAATCTGTTATTAATAATGATTTATGTATTTTCATTATAAAGTAAAAACACTGCCAGCTTAGACTGATTTGCTATAATCCTTGTGAGAAGTAATTTGGAAATACCTGTCAAAAATTTAAGTGTATATACCCTTGACTCAGCAACCCTACTTTGGGGGAATCTATGTTTAGAAACAAAGTTGCTATTTGTAAGGATACACAGAAAAGACTGTTTATTGTAGCCTTGTTTGTAGTGGCAAAAATCATGAAACAACCTGAACGGAACATTGTACAACTAATTAAAAAGAATGGGATCTACATCTGTTGATCTGGAAGGATGTTCAGAGCGTACTGTTAGAAAAGCAAGCTGCAGATAAACTGGTATATATGATGATCCTATTCTTATTTAAAAACAAACAACCCAGAACGCTTTATATGTGCGTGTGTATGCTTATATGATTATACAGAAATGTGGAAGGGGAAACCAGAAAGGAAGGAAGGAAGAAAGAGGAAAGGAGAGACAATGAGGAAAAGTTTATTAAATTTTCTTGGCATAATTTTGCTGAAGGGAATGAACACATTATTTTTGTAAATTTTGAAAAGGCATTTGTGAAAATAGTAATAAACAAAAACAATCTTTAAAAGATCCAATTCACAGACTATTCTCTGATCTCAGTTACACTCAGATGTGCTTTCCTGGATATGATAGATCAGGATACAGCTGCATGAATTGTGCATAACCCACGTTCTCCAAGGGTTCTGGAGTATCCATGTGGCTGTTATTTGGCATACGGGTTGTGGTGGAAAGAAGATGGAGAACCACAATGCTATAAGTAACAGAACCACAGACATTTTTTGATTAGGGGAATAATAGTGAAAGGAGTGTTGCAGTCAATTTGAACTAGGGTATGGCCAGGTTTTTTTTTTTGTTTTTTGTTTTTCTGTTGTGCTGGCTTCTCCGGGAACAGAAACTTAATTCCCTCCTGGTTTCCTGCCTTTGTCTCTTACTCCTAACCCAGTGTAAGGTCTTTGTGGTCTCACATGCATGTTTCTTATTATCCACTTCAATATTTTCATCTAAACTTGAAAGACTGATTAGTATCTCAAACTTAGGGTTTCTTCTTCCTTTCTGAATTTAAATAACTAAATTGAATCTAGTTGTGCTGTTGTTCCATTTAGGATTTCACTGATTTCTCTTTGACTTTTGAGAACATTTATATATTTTAAAGACTGGTTTCAACAACAGCCTCTCATATTTATGATATTCTGTTCTCTCTCTTCTACCCTAGTTGACTTGACAGCATATACTACTCTCTCCTGCCCCAATTTAAAATTGTTGTCTCCTAATTCTCCAGCTATTCATTATCTTTTGTGGCTGCTCTCTTTGGATGCCTTCCAAAGCACTGTCCTTGGTCCTCCCCTTTTTTTCCTGAATACTAAAGCAGTTCATTCTTAAATGACCACATCTGATTTTCTGGCTTTAGCTAATACCTACTTACCTTACATTTTCTCTTTTCTGTGACTGTCTTTACCGTATTAGGTTGAACTCTCCTACCACTCTTTGTAGAAGAGATAACTTACTAACTTTGAATTGCTGCTATATACCATAGATAGAAGAAGTCAAAACTATAGGTAGAATATAAGTCAAATCTAAATAAGCTGAAGAACGATAATTTGGAGGTTCAAGCAAAGATAAGGTACCTACTCTCTTGGAGTATTCAGTCATTATACACACAGTTATCTGAAAAATGGGCAAATTGATTTCTTGCCTGACTTGTCTAGATAAATCAACACAATTGTATACATCAGATGTCTGCAAGCATACCCTCAATTCTTAAACAAGTGAAAAACAAAGATGAAAGCTAAGAAAGGTTACTATCTTAAGCAGGATAAACTTTAAAAAGCCAAACCTCAAACTCTTCATTTCAAAGCTTTGGTTACCCTAATTTGTTCAATGGTAAATGTACCAGAGTTGTTGTAAGACATTGTGAAAAAGCAATTCATTTCAAAGTCTTAAAGCAAACTTAAAGGCTGACAACAATTAAAAATAAAATTCTTTATGTACACTTTGTCTCTGGATACATAAGCACTTATCCATCGTAAAACCTGTTTCCTATCTGGAGAAGATAACCTGGGCTATCATCTCTCTCAGTGATAGTCACTATCTGCTGACATTTCCTTTATCTGGAAAGACAGGAGTGCAATCCATCCTTATACATCTTAGTTTATATGTCAAGTTTGTTTATTCACACATTCAACGTGTATTTATTGAGGTCTTACTATGTGCTAGACACTCTTTGACTTGCTGGGATATAGGAATAAGCAAGGCAGACAATATCACTGCTCTTATGGAACTTAGATTTCAGCAGGTGAGCAGATAAGACACAAACAATTAGGTATATAATGTTGAGGAGAAGGGAAGAGTATGTGAAAGATGCTACTATTTCAGATAAAGCAGTCAGAGAGGTCTCTCTTAGGAGCTGATGTTTAAGTGGAGACCTAAGTAAAGTGAGAGAAAGAGCCATGTAGATATCCAGGAGGAGAATGTTCCCAGGCATAAAATGCATCAGGGGACCAAAAAAAGAGGGTTATGCTTCTTCTAGAGAGTAAGGAGATATTCTTAAGTGACTAGAAGAAAAAGTCTTATACCAAGGGTGCATAACCTGAGGTTATGCACTAAGCGTGCAAATCACGTTTTCTCCTTGTCTTATATCACATAACGTATAGGATGACAACACTGTACATATTTAGTTTCCTCCACAGGTGACGAAGGCTCCCGCTGGCTCATTCCTAACTACTCATTCCTCATCGAATCAGTTCTTTCTTTCCATCTGTCTCAGACTCCTTGTTACCACCTTTTTATTCCAAATAACTGAATCAACTCCCGTTTCCCATGCACCCACACACTCTCCTCCTCCGTGAAGTTTCAGTTATGCCTTCTGGGGTAAGTGGACATTTCAAAAAGCAAAATGGATGTGGAAAGTTGTGGGGTGGGGGTGCAGCGGGAAGCAGGGTGGAACAAGTATGAAGATCTTGAGAAGATCTGTGAAGTCACGGTTGGGGATGTTTCTCTTCTTTATCTCTGGAAGCCCAATGCCTAGCTCAGTAAGTGTTTGCTGCTGCCAGGGCAGTGGGAAGAACCTTTGAGATGTTGTAGTTAACCTCCCACTCCACCCATCTCAAGAATTCCCTTCCTAGGACAGGCCTTTGTGGCTCGTGCACCTATTAACACAGTGTAGCTAGGCTGCTTATATATTTCCCAGTATTCATACAGAAGCACTTAGGCATGAGAAAGATCAGATTCAACCAGACACTGGAACTGGCATTTAGAACTTCCATTTTCTTCTTCCATGGATTTCTTAGTTCTAATTTTTTCTTCTGGCTTCTCTGTTTTCTCTTTCAAATAATGTCTTTGGACATTACTTGCACAGTCTTGTTAAGTGATTATTATCTTGTTAAATGATTATTATCAATTAAAGGATCAGTCATCCCTAATATATTTAGAGATTGTTTCACCTATTTTTCTTACCTTTCCTTTAAGAACATTTCTTCTTCGATTATATTCAAAACCTAGTACCCATAGACTGCCCCTACACCAGCCCATTGTATGTGTTTCTGTACTTGGCTCTTTGTTATCTAGAGATTTATATCTTTGGTTTAATCCACTAAATTTTTCTTAAGTTTTTTTCAACCACTTTATCAGAAAGAAAAAAGTTAGTAAATAAAGTCCAATGAGCTTCATAATTCTCCCAAATTTATGAACTTAGGATAAATTTTGGTATTCATTATAGTCAGAAGCTCTTTTTCTCACAGCTTTTCAAATTAAAGTTTCTTAATGACAAACAATCTTTGCATACTTGATTTTACAAGAATACCAGACAGTAACACAGAAAGGGGGGTATTCTGGCACTTATTTTAAAAAAGATAACAATGTGATTGAAGTTATCAGTATGGCTATTAAATTTAGATGGCATTGAAAAGCTAACAAAAACCCCAAACTGAAAAATATATCAATGTAAAAAAGTGATCTCGGCACTAGAAAGTTTTAAATATATTAGTCCTCATAAAACTGGGATCCATGACCCTTCAGCGATTATACATAGTAGACACTGAAAAAGTCTTAGTGCTTGATAAATAGGAAATACCTACATAGGCACAGATGTCCCAATGTACTTAAGCCAGTGAAGGTCATGCTGGTTTGAGCTCAGTAGACTTTGCAGAGCTTTAAGAATTCCACGTTGAATTTTTATAGTACTTTTTAATTTTCAAAGTAAACAACCATGCACAAATCTCGCAAGCAAGCATGTTGGGTGCTCTCACTATTTTACAGAAGCTGAAACTGTGACAGGGAGCAGTAAGTGACTACACAAATCTATGCAAGACAGCACAGGGGCATGATCCCATTTCTCCTTTATATATTGTTTAAAAATTCACTGATGACAAATAAAAACTATTAATGATCCAAGAGGGATTTCTAATACAATATTAAATATTTCCCTTCAGAACACTAGTAAGTATTCCTATTTTCTTCTCTTTTTCTTTAAATGTCTCAAATTTCCCCACCTATAAAATTAAGGTAAATAACAGCTGCCTTCAATACTACAAAGCTATGGACAGAATCAGTAACAATATATAAACTAGAATTAAAAATCTTCACAGGATTGTTAAGAGGTTTAAACGAGATGAATGCCTAAAAGTCCTTAGCATAGTGGTGCCACAGAATTATATTAAAGATTTTTAATAATCTTTTTTCCTAACATTTTTAAGGTTAAAAATACATAGGAAAGAATATGGATAATATAGTTAACTTCAAATTAACTTTCAAAGAATACCTGCCTAATCTGTATTATGTTTCAGATCTCTACAACTAGAGACTAGATGTTGAGAGAAGCCTGCTGAGGAGCTTAGACTATTGAGAATTAAGTATTCAAAGTGTGATAGGTACCACTAACTAATTCTGTGATCTTTCTCTAGACACTTTCTATAGGTCTCATTTCCTCATCTCAGAAATGAGAGTGTGGGGAGTAGATGAGCTCTCAACTCCCTTGAAGCTCTAATCTAAAATCATTGTACCAAACATAGAAAGCAAGCTTTGAGAACCCAAGAGCCCCACCTCTCTGGCTCTACAAACAACAGTGTTTACATATTATTTTCTATGTACCACCAACTACATTATTTTAAATTATTATTTCATAAAAATACCAAATCGGGGTTCATTCTTATCTTGTACTTCTTGATAATGTACAAAGACCCAGTTTTAGTATATCATTCCCTACTCCAGTTGCCTCCTTCACTAAAACAATAGGTTAAGAAGACTGTAGAATTTTAGGAACAGAAGTACACACACGTTTTGAAAATAATTCATACATAATTGTAAGAAAGTATTTCGACTCTAAAACACCTAATTACTCAAGGTCATAGATTGGTTCAGCTCAGCCTTAGAACTCAAGTCTTCTAATTTTTAGCCTAGTTCCTTCTACTGTTTCTACTATTGAATAACTAAATTGTTTGGAAGAGATTTGAAGATTAAAAAAAAAACACCAAATTTGCAATTTATATCATCTTAAAATTAAGAAAACCCTTATCCCCAATAATTACAAAAGCACAAAAACATTAAAACAACAACAGAGTAAAAGTGTCCATAGCAAACGGTAGAGCTTTAAAGTTCAACATGTGACAATCATAAGGTCATAAGTCATTGCATTGCCCCAACCAGCATGAAATAAAGCATGTACTAAATTAGATGTCATTTCACAATAGCTTTAAAAAATTGGCTATCAACTATACTTTCATAATAGCCACAGCTAAATATTAAGAATAATTATGAAATCAACTAGAATAAAGGTTAATTTTATTATAAACATTTATTGCAACAAACTGTATGTCCTAAACACTGCATACTTAAGTTGAACTCTCAAATTGTTAAAAAAAATAAAAATTCAATGTAAGATAATGTGCTAAACATTTACAACTAATCCTATCATTAAACCTTTCTCTCCCCACAGATATTTTTGGAGCACTAACAGCGTGAATGAAAAAAATTCTAAAGTAAGAGGCTTTCACTAAATTTGTTGTATTATAGACATTTTTAATCTCGCTGAAACTTGCTCAAAAGAAAAAAAGTTTTAAAGCACTCAAAATTAATATTTGAGTTACTCTGGAAAAGTATGTTTAAGCATGCAGCTCTACTAAGATAAGTCATTAATATTTAAACTGGCCCAGAGATAAAATTAGGTGATGACACATTTCCATTCAAAATAATTGGCTTTAAGGACCATATTGCAATATAAATAGTTTAAATGACCATCTGGCAATTGCAGAATCCCATAATTTATTATATATATGTAACATAAATAAGAACTTATGTCCTTAACATTCCAGCAGAAAAATATGCAACCCATAGAAATATATTACTAAAGAAGAGGGCTATACTCCATAGTCAGATGACAGTGTATGTCAAAGTGCACTAGGAAATATAAAGTGGTTATATCAACATAACACATCATCAGTTTCAACTACATGTCAGTAATTAGATTTTTATTGATGAAATAGCAGCCTATAAAAATGGGGAAAATATGAACTTGATCTTAGCTGAAATAATCTAAAAGGAATTAAAATTTCCATTCCATGTTTTTTTTTTTTTTGGTAATAAAGTATAGCAAAAGACAACAATGTAATCCTATAAACATCAGGGTTATATTGCCACAATTAGCTTTAGATTTTTACCTCAAATAAAATAAACTAAATTGTAATCCTGGTTAATGCACTCCTTTGCACATAAACACAGCCCTCAATTTTTCTCTTTTTAGTCCTCTGAATTCATGACAGCTGATCCAAATTGTTGGTTTTCGGAATTGCTCTTGATGTTTCTAAATGTATCTTCCACCTTTCCACATCTCTACTGCTCTTCCCTCTCTTGCCTCCCTTCCCCCAATACCCTTTAATTCACAAACTCCACTGGAAACCCGTATTCAAGGGACATTTGTGATGGCAGTGAGGAATAAAAAGGCCACCTGTCAAAATTAGGTGTTTGAGGGTTGAAATCACTCTCTACAAATAATTTTTGAACCACTGTAAAATTGCTTACTTTCTAAAATATAACTTACTGGGTAAAATCAATACAAAAATTACCATTAAAACTCACACTCTAATCCCCGTTAACATAAAAATGATCATGCACAATTCAAAGAGAGAGGAACACTTAACAGATCTTTTTTTTTCCCTAAATGGAAGTTCCCCATAAGAATATTTTTATTTACTTGAAAATACAAAACACAAGTAGAACAAGCCAGAAGGAAATGAGAGCAGTTGGCTCTCTGAAATTACAGCAATAAGGAGAGCATGGGCTTTTAAACACTTCTATAAAGGTCAATAAGTAGTTTTCAGTTATAGTTTAATTCAACAAAATATTTCTTGAAAATTCTTTTGCAACATGATTTACCAATATACATTTTCCTTGACTCAGAAATATGGAAGCAAGTGCCTATTAATTTGGCAAACACCTGTAAAAACGGCATTACACAATTACCAGGATGTCCTCAGAAGGGTAAATGCTATTAGTCACAAACCTATTTTGTCTCTTTAATTTGCTCAGATAAATAGTAGTACATAATGAGAACTTACAGCTCAGTAAAATTAGGTGTGATCTTAAAAGTAAGAAAAAGTGGGTTTTAAGAAATATGCCCCAGGCTTATTTTAAACCCAACGTAAATTAAGATTTCCTAACAACTAGCCTATTTCAATCACCTGCAGGCCAGAGTGGAATAAGACTTATAATCAACCAATTAATACAGATGCTCTTTCACATTAGCCACTCATACTAAAATAAACCCTTTTGATCCAATCTATCCTTCACTAAAATCTCAAAAAGCCCCTAAAGTGATCTCTACACACATATGAATTTTACTACTATTACAATTTGCATTTAAGCTACATTTATGGAAGCTATGTTTCAGAATAGGTCTTTCATAAAATTTATACAGTCAACATAATATTGAAAGTGGTCAGATTAAAATATCTGTAACATCAATAGATAAAACCAAAACAGCATTATAATACAAATTGTTTTATCAGTTATAAAAATATAATGGAATAGCCAAAGAAACATCACAAGAAGTAATTTCAATAAAATCTGACCACACGTTAATCACACATTTCTGTACTGGAGTCATTCCACACTAAATTGACACACCTGAATACACAATGTGTTTTACCTTTTTTTTTTTTCCTTTTACTAATAATATAGCCATAAAGAAGCACAGGGTTTTTTAAAAAAGGAAAAGATTATCATAAAGCTAAAAATAAACAAATAGCCAAAAGCAAATCTCCTTTAACATTCAGAAATCATTTTATGAGTGAATATCAGAAACATTACGGTTAAAAAAGACACTGATTGAAACACTCACTGCCAGAACCTTTGGAAGGAGAGGAAAAAGGTAGGAAGTAAAGAAAGTATCCATTAAAAAGGGGGGAAATCAATAAAAATCTCTTCTTTATGCCTCCCTTCTCTGAGAAAACATTCAACACGATGTTAATAAGAAAAATGAAAAAGGTACAGAATTTGCTTCACTCATCCTGTGCTTGTACTGGTCTTTATTTGCATTATATTAATAAAATTAGATACAGGTGCAATTAATAATGAGATGTTAAAATCTACATAAATTTTCATAGCTTCATTAAATGGCAACCAACAGAGCCCTAAACTCCACCTAAGACTGAATGTACAAATTCATCTTGCATCATTCTTTCTCTCCAATAATCATACCCTTCAGAAAACGATCAACTTTTTAATACTAAAGTTTTAACATAATCCCAATAAAAGCTCTAATTCCACCTGGAACCAATTACTTCTTTGCCTCTTTTCAGCAGTTTCACCATTAATGCTCAAGTGAAACAAAGCTGAAAATCAAATCATGCAGAAATCTGCCTTCATCAATGTTACAAGTTTATGCTAAATTTACTGAATTTCAGAATTTAAAAAGCATATTAAGGTAGAATGGCTAGTTCGTTTTACTTAAAGAATGTATTTGAGTATCAATAAGGTTTCTCTTGTTTTACTATCAACGAACTTAAACCTTAAAAAAAATACTTTACTATGCTCAATCATGACACTCATAATTTTACAATTTAATGTAATAACTGGATGTTGTGCTATGTTGACCCATCAGAAGGAATTGCCTTCCCTCCCAAAACAAAGTGTAAAGTGTCTTTTTTCAAGCATACTAAGAAAAAGCAATTTTAGGTGACATCTTAAAAAGTCAAATTACAATTTTTGCTTAAAAAAAACTTAAACAGAATGCAAGTTATTAGTGGATTTAGTATATCTAAATTCAGAAAGTCAGTATTCAATATAGTTGTGGTTTCAACATGTTGATTTACCTGCTGATTACTCAGGGTCACTGGTCTTAATGTTTGGCTGGAACCAAAGTAACATACAGAGAAGAGAAAGCAACCAATTTCAGTTATATCAAAGCTATTGTTTGGAAACAACAGGCTAATTCAATGACGGCAAAAAAGAAACATTGTTTCCATTTATTTGGAAGAAGCTCTGTTCTGGATAATCACAGTTCCCAATGTTAATCCCATAAGGTACAAAATTTTCAAACTTACTCAAACTATCCTGTAAAGATATTACACCTTTTCATTAGGACACAAACTACTGATTATAATTCCAAATCACACACTGGCATAAAATAATCATTTCACTGGATACTAAAGAATCTTGAAAGAGCCACATCATCATTGCTTTGTCTACCATCATATGGCTGTTATGAGGCTGACACACTTGAAATGTTATAAACTACTAGAAAAAGTATTAAAATGATCTTTAATGATTTAAGGATAACTATATTCATCTGAGACTTATTCTCCAGATCCTAGATTCTATAGGGCTTAATGAAAGATCATTGTGAATGGAAAATGATAAGTTCTTATTCCATGCCTTTTTTATAGTAAGGAAAATGATAACATTACCATGCTGATTATCAGAACGAAAAGCATTAATAATCACCAAGCTTTTCCTAAGATATATGATTTTTCTTTGTACAATTACATGTTTTATAAATCAATGTAAGTTTCCTACAGAAAGCTTAGTCAAACCAACTGTACTTACTCTTTCAAGACAAACAAGCACATTCAATCATGAATTCCACTGCCAAAAATTTGAGATTGAAAAATTTAAAACACAGCATGTCTTTTAACATTTAAACACAACAGCTTATGCGATAACATCGCAAATCTCCTTACTGAAAACATTTTCAACCTTCAATTCAGAATGATAGCAATAAAAAGTTGAAGTGTTCTTCTAAGTAAAAGATAATTATTATTTTAATAATAGATTAGTAGGTAGTTTACGTTAAGACACACAAGAACCAGGGATTTTTTTTTCTTTTGATAAGAAACATCTAAACCTTTTAAAGGAACAGAACATAGCCTAAATCTAAGTCTAAATTTTCTCCCCAACAAGAAAAGCTTCCTACTTAAAGAGGAAAGAAAAGAGACACCTCAGTATTAGAATATACCTTTAACAGAAATACCATTTTTAAAGAGAGTTTTAAATAAAATCTTCAATGACTAGTTAATGTGAACAGTGACTATCACGAATATTTAAGAACTTACAGTACTTACATACAAAGAAATCACTGTGTCTACTATGCCGTTCCTCCCCACTCAAAAAAACCCACTGACTAATCAATCTTGTGTCTCTACAATTACATTTTTATATTTTCCTTCACACCTAAAATGTGATATACATTTATCTGAACTGGGGGTGGGGGTGTAGGATAGAAAACTTAACCCCTACGAAGATACACCTACATTTAGAACTTTCTCCTGGTAATTACATTTTAACAGACCTTTTTGAGGTCAAATGGAAATGTCAATATACTTATAAATGATAGAGAAAAAAGGAGACAGAGAAACAAAATCAAACATAGCTGAGACTGTAGCTCCACAATGTTGGCCATCAGCTATATACTTGAGAACTTGTAAGAACATTTGAAAGTAAAATCAAGCACCGTGTTGCCACCAGTTCCTTTCTTAAAGAGACCAATCAACAGACACAACTTATCTGCTTTAGGTCAGGAACCCTGTGGGCAAGTCCCACGTCTAATACTCTCATCAGGTACACTGTGCAGTGACTGCATTGCTTTAGCAATCTCAGAACTCAGATTCTTCAAGGTTCAGTTTGAAGAAATGGGTTCATGGTTAGTACTTCTAATTTTTAACCCTTTAATCTCCTCAGGCTAACACTTCACAAATGTACAAATACAGCACAACGTTTGATTACGTGAAGTATTACGGGTGTTTTTCATCGTAGTGTAAGAGCATATTCTAAAACAGCTTAAAAAATATGCACAATAAATATATATTTCTAAACATTATACCCCTTGAATTTACAGAGTTTTTACTAAAGACACCTGTTAATGAGCAGTATTCTTTAAATTTTTTACATAAAAATTTCAATTACTGGCCAATGGGATACTAAATACCATTATTTCAGGGGGAAAAAAAAAACCGGGAAGGGTTTTGTACCGACCAATCACTTAGGTTTTCTACCATGCCTACTTTCAAGAGCCTGCTTAAACTTATTCACATGAAAAAGAACTTGAATTGTTGTCGAAAACATTCAAATAAATGAATATTTAAATCTATCAACTGATCTTAAATATACCATTCTCAAGAAACAGAAAGCATTAATCTTACCTTGAATAGCCATTAGAAAAAACCGTTCGACCGGAGAAGTTCAAAGTCCCCAAGGAAGTCAAGTTATCATCTCCAGATCCTTGGCATCTATTCCAATTTTCTGAACCAACAGGAATTGGTGGAATGACATTAAAAATAGGTTTCTGATCCTGCTGTTGAGAAAGGGATGCTGTATTCATGTCATAGTGGTACATCTGTCCCCCAGAGGTACTCACACCATGAACAGAAATGGCAGACATTTTATTACCAATTATATTTGCTCCAGAAAAGCTGGCCTGACAATAAACTGGGCCCAGTTTCTCCTGCTTAATTACTCCAGGGGTGCAGAGTTCGATAAAATCTTCTTTTTCTGTTTTCACTTGGGGCAGTGGCACACTGTTAGGGCTTGATAAGATCAGATCTCCATTATCCTTAATTTTAGGTTTAGTGTCCGGTAAAACAAGAGGCTTACAGTCCTCTTTTGAGTTTCCTTCCAGAAGGAATGGATCATCCTCTCCTGCCAAAGGAGAAAGCAAACAGTTTTCATCTATCAAGAGGTCTGAGCTCCAAGGACTCTCACTTGTCTCTTTACCTGGGGAACCAGAAGAAAACTCCAAATCCTGGAGTTTTTTCCTCCATATGTCAAAGGTGCTTTGGTCTGTGGTATACAACTTCACATTACCCCCATTAGTGCCCGTCTGGCCCTTCAAATTTTGCTGTTCTGAAGATACATCAGAGTGAGTTTTTGGAAACTCCTTCTCTGTGGGGGCAGCAGCTGATGCTGAATTCTTGGGGTTCTCTGCAACACGGGTCGACCTATTGAGGTTGGCGATGCTTTCTTCCAGAAGCCGAAAGTCTGTTTCCCCAGAGGAAAGGCTCATTTGGCTCTGCTGTGGGAATCCCAGGTCATTTCCCATTACTTTTGTCTCTGTCTCTCCCATATACAGTCCCATTGAGAGTGAAACTGCCTTGGACAGATCTGGCTGCTGCACATTGCTTCCTGAGCCTTTTGGAAAATCAACCAAAAGTCTCTGCTGCTTGGAGTCTGCCTGAGAAGCAGCAGCCAGTGAGGGTGAAGATGCAGAAACCTTCACAGTAGCTCCTCCCCTTAGGGTTTTATAGAAGTCCATCACATTTCCCCTCTCTCGACCAAGCACACTGCTGGGGATTTCTTCTCTACTGGGGGGGTTTAATGATTCCTTGGGGTCCATCAGTGAATATCAGCTACAAAAAAAAAGAGGCGGACATAATAAGCTATAAAATCACATTATCTCTGTGATCCGATTAGTAAGAGCCTGTTAAATGAACCTTTTAGTTAATTCCAAATCTAATTCCTTGTTATCAGAAGAGGAGATTCTGTCTTCCATAATATAAAGGCGTGTCTCCTGCTCCCTTTCAGTGTGCCACATTTAAAAGTACAATGCAGTCCACTTGCACAGCTGAGAACAAAACTGCATCAAACTAAGCTTGGCTATTCATCCTGCCACTCACAAATTGGTAACTTTGTTAATCACAGACATTATAATTCATTACATCTGATTATTCTGAAGGTTCAAGTTGATGTCAAAGTATTTAATTTAAAAAAAGGAAGTATGATCATTGAAATTCCTACCTCTTCTCAACCAGTCAAGGCTGTTGGCTTTTCTGAGAACCAATAAACATAAAATCTGATAAACACTGTGCTAGAATTCTCTACCTCTAATTACTCCCAACTCCTCTCCTACCGTCTGGTCACACATCCAAACCTTTTAGTACAACCTACTAGTGAACCATGCATTTTTACTTGGAAGATAAACAATGATGGTCTGCTCATCTTCCAAAAGGGTAGGAAAAGGCTCCTATTTTTAACCCATATTTCTTACCGAATGTGCCTAATAGTGCCTGCTTTCAAATTCTGGACATATGAGATGAAACACACTGTAAACAGGCTAACTAAAATTTAGATTTAAAAAAGAATGTGTAGTAGCTTCTCATTACAATTTTTAAAATACAGTATAAGAAATATCGCTCTCTCAAACCCTTACAACACAATAAAATCTAGATGAAGCTACATTTTCTTTTGCTTAAGACCCTCAGTATGAAATACTATTATGTCTCTAAATTAAGATTTTTTCCTTTCCAAATATCGAAGTACTGAAAAACAAAGGGGGGAAAAACACCCCAGAACTGTAAAATCATATTCATATAAATCCAAGTAAAATAAAACATAATACAATGCTCAGAATAATACTCCCTGCATTCTAAACCTTCACCTATCCTAATTCTGAGCCTACTCAAGAGGGTGAGGTTGCTAGAAGATTGTTGACAAGATGTTTTAAGAGGCGGGCAGAGACTTTGATGAGCATATTTGCGACAGTATAGCCAAATCCTGTCCAATGAAAGGAAACTTAAAGAAGCATAAACTTCACTGGCCCTCGCTAAAAGTGGAGCGTGATGAAGGTAGACAGAGAGGTGGGGACGTGCCACTACAAATCTTGAGGGTAAACTGCTTATCTCCCCGCCCCTCCGCCGTGTTTAGCTGATAACGATCTCTAAACACGAGGTATCAAATGGAGCCTAATGAATTTCCACGCCACTTTGACAGCTGCCTTCAAACTCGAAACCAAAACAATACTTCATAAAACGAAACGATCCCTCAAAGGATTTTATCCCCCAGTTTAAATTGCAAATAACCCCGTCACAGTAATTGGCCTTAATGAACCATGCCAAGGGGTCTTAAGCGGCATTACAAGGCTGCAATTACCAAGTCTGCAACCTCAAAACGTCCGACTAGCGCTTGTCAAAAATCGCACCACGAAACTATTATGGTTAGGGAGGGTCTTCTTCTAAAAGGGGCCACTTCAAAATGTCAAGAGAGAAGTGATGGCAAGCGCTAAAGAACAAACCCTCGCGGAGCGGGGGGGGTGGGGGGTGGTAGAAAAAAGCGCAACGTTAAAAGAGAAATGTGTCCAGACCTGTTGAGTTCTTTCTCCGACACGCCCACTTCCACCAGATAACACCAGCCCTGGCCGAAGTCTCCGAGTAGCAGCAGGCTCTCAGCCCCCTGCGTGTGTACACGCGCGCACACACACACACTCACACACACTCCTGCGCGCCCGCCAGAAAGGAGACGCGCTGGAGCCTCGACACAAACCCTGCTCGCGCTCGGGCGCCCTAGGGTGGAGCGGACAGAGTCGGGCGAGCAGGATTCAGACGCGGCTCAGCGTTCACCAAAAAAATGGGTGTCTGGGAGGCCCCCTGGGAGGGAAAAGAAAAGGGATTTGGGATAGAAGGAAAAAAAGAGAGAGAGATAGAGACCAAGATTCCTCACCAGGGAACGAGAGCCTGGAAACCCGGACGGCTCGACGAGGCTCCACTCGCAGAGAGCTCGGGTTCCTCCCCCTCGGCCAGGGGACGGCGGTCCAGGGAGAGGAAGAGGCCAGCGCTGTCACCCGCGCGCTGCCCTGTCGTCACCGTCCGCCGGCCCTCGCCAGCCCCCACCCCCACTACCCGAAGCTAATAAAACTTTGCAGGCTCCCGCGGCGCCCCCGAGCCGGCCTCCTGGTCCCCGCCCGCACCTCGGGGAGCGAGCGCCCGTGGGGGCTCAGCCCCCGGCCCTCCCCTCCCCCCTTACCTCTGCCGGCGGCGCCACTCACCCCACACCGTCCGCCGCTCCTACCGCAGCCGAGATAAACAACTTAGCGTGTGAAAGCAGGAGGAGCGGGAGCGAGAGATTTTTTTTCTCTAAAAAAAGGAAGTAAACAGCCGCCCCCTTCTCCATGGGGGGAGGGGAGAGCCCCTATTTGAGAAAGTCTCCCATTTCCCGGCTGACAAGCCAGCTCCCCCACCCGCGCCCGTCTTCGCGGGCCGGGGCTCTCGGGCGCGCGTCCTCCGTGCCGGCGCCCCGCCGCTCCCGCCGCTCCGGCTGCGGCGTCTCTTTCCACCCACTAGAATCCGTCCCCGACGGGCGGGCGGTGACTGGGGCTCCCGTCACAGACTCGAGCTCGCAAAATGGAGGAGGAGGAGGAGAGGAGGCAGCGCGGACACGCGAAAGGGACGCCCGGCCGCTGCAGACTAGCTGGACCGAGCGGGGGGCGGGCGGAGGCGGCGCCGCGGCGCGCACACACTCGCACACACACGCGCTCCCACCCCACCCCCGGCCGCTCCCCGCCCGAGGGGCCGCGCGGCGGCGCGGGGAACGGTGCAACCTGTTGGTGACACTAGGCAACTGCAGGGGCGGCCGCGGCCCCCGCCCCCACACCCTCCGCGCGGGCCCCGCCACCCCGGCCGCGACGGCGCCTGCCCCACCGCGGCCCCCCGGCACGGCCCCCGTCGAGGCTGCCTCCCGGGCGCGCGAGGCTTCTTCTCGCCCCCCACCCCTCACCCCCCCGGAAAAAGGAGAGGAGGCGGCGGCGGGGGCCGACCTGGTCTTTCTGGGGCGGGCTTCGGAAGGAAGCCGAGTTTCTCTAGTTTCTTTTCTGGCTGCTCCTTCCCGCCCCAGCCCAGCTCCGCGACTCCCGACCCACTCCGGAGCTCGCCCGGTCCCTCGGCGGCAACCGTCAGCGCCCTTGCGGGTGACAGCGGGCTGGCTGGGGGAGCCGGGGCGCGGCCCGCAGCAGAGCCGCGAGGGTGGTCCGCGCCGCCGCCCCCGGGCCGAGTTGAGCGAAGTGTGTCACTTCGCACGAGGCTACAGGGTTGCACGGAAACGGTGCAGCGGCGTCTCGGCCCCTCGTAGGGCCGGACGGCCAGACACGCCCTCTGCGGAGGCTTCAGGGAGGGGAGGGCAGGGAAGGGGGTCGGCGCATACATACTCTGGGCCGGGGGTGAGTCGCGTGCCGGCGGGTCCCCCACCCCCGCATCGTCTGGGCGGCCCAGTCTGCAGCCGCCGCCGCGTGCTCGCACCGGGAGAGAAGTTGCAAAGCAGAACCCACCCTCCCCTGCGCCCCGACTGTCCCCCACCCTCTTCTCCGAGCCTGCGAGGCGGCGGCGGCAGAAGGAGGCACCGCCTGCCAAGTTCAACCCCCATCCCTCCCTCCCTCCTAGCGCGCTCACACTTGAAGGAAGTTGCACGCCAAATGCAAAACCTCCAACGAACTGGATTTCTTTGCATTTTTAAATTATTATTTTTAAGGAAAGCGGGAGGTGGCAGGCTTAAAAGCAAGTTGCAAGCGAAACAGTAAGTTGCTTGCACAGTACGTCCTCCTTCCCCCCACCCCAACTCCTGACCTCTCCTTCCACCCCCTTCGGGGCCCACGTCCAAGTTTCCCGCGGAGGCCCCTCCCCCGAATCTTGACATTTGCTGCACTCGCCTCAATGCGTCGCCCACCCCTTAGTGTTCGTGGGACCCCCATCCCTCCAACTAAAACAGAACACACGCAGCTTTAAAATGTCAGCATTAAACTCCTTCCAGCTCTTCCCGTTACGCGCCTCCCCCTCTGTCCGAGGGAAACACGTGGCCTGTCCCCAACGAGAGGGGAGTGGGGCGAGAGGAGTCCGCGCCGGAGGCCCCCGCCCCAGCCCCCTTCCCCAGCTCGCCGCGTCCGGAGGGCTTGGGCGACGCCGGGATCGAGGCTCCTACCTTGGGCGGCACATATTATAATTTGTGTGACTCGGAGAAAGGTTGTGCTGTGTTGCTTTAGGGTTTGGGGAGGTAACTTTTGCGACCCCACAGGTGACAGCGCTTGCCAGCTGCAGCCGGGGGCGGAGAATGCCGCAGCTCCACCTAGCCCTGCCCGGGCGCTCGGCCGCAGCCACTCTCTTCCCCGGCCGCGCTCAGACTGGCGGCAGCTACTCTGCCCTGACATCTTGCAGAGGATTTGGTGGGAGTGCGTGCCGGAAGCCGCCTGCCGCCATCTTGGTAAAGGCAGCTGACACCGCCCGGCCGCGCGTCCACCATCTTGGCCAAGGTTCTCGCTGGCGGGCAGCCTAGGTCGCCCTTTCTCGGTTCTGGGGGTGTAGGCGCTGACCCGTGTGTCGTTCGAGATGACAGGAGAGAACTAGGCTATTAGCGAGCCGCCTGCCCGAAGGCGATCTCGGCGGGCCGCCTCCAGATGATGCCAGGGCCGCCATCTTGGCAAAGGAAGATACGCTGACAGCGTCGGAAGAGAGCAGGGAACCAAGACCTTTGGCAACCCTCAGCCAACCCTGGCTGGTAGAACCCTCAGCCAGGAGAATTTTTATGAAGGGCGCCGAGCAACCCAGTTGTTAACAAAACCCCTCTGGATACAGACGAGATGACTCCTCTTTTCTTTCCCTTGGCCCAAGTCAACTGGAGGGAGGCCCCTGTCTTGGGTGCTCATAGTGGATACTAAATGAGAATTGACTCGAGAACGCTACTTTGCCTACTTGCCAGGTGTCCTACCTTCTGAGTCTCAAATACTAGAATCAGATGTCTTTACTGCATTGGGTCCCCAAACAACCAACAGCTTCATGAAAAAAAATCAAGACTCAAACCTACAATACATAATATGTTACACATGTTTTAAAAATGAGTTAAATGACATACTGAAATGGTCATCCTTGTACATCTGCTTAGAAATTGTAGTAGGAACTATTTATATATGTAGTATATTATATATAATAATTTGTACATATATATGTAAAGGAACCATAACAGATAACCTAATCAAGTACCTCTTCCCATACCATAAACCTATTTCATAGTTGAATCTGTGCTCTAAAAAAAATCCAGCTCATCTCTCTTACCTGTTCACATTGTAGGTGGTGGATACCCTGCTTTTAAACAACATCTGCTTTTATAAGAGTTCCCAATTAACTTTCTCCCCACTCATTTTTTCCTGCAGGTCCAGTGCATCACTTGAAAACGGGAGAGGCCACATCATTTCAAATTAAAAATTGCCTTGAAAACACTTTCAATGGAGCAAAAGTGTGGAATTTTCCTGATTTTTTCTTTTCAGTTGTCTAAATATGCCTGTTAATTTTTTAATTTGATAGAAAAAGCTAATTCTTTAGACTTGCATGTTAATTTGAAAGCATGCACAAACTGTAGATTAGCCCAGTGTTTGCTTTTCAGAGTTAGAATTGTGCTTTATGGCTAACATTTATTGATTAACCCAACATACACATACACACACGTCTGCTGCCCACTTCTGCTGACAACAGCTGAATAGATAGGTACTACTCTAATTTTTCAACATGAGGAAACTGAGGCTTACAGAGCTTGATGTGTATCCAAGATCACACAGCTAATCATGGAGGATAGAAATAGACAATATTAAAGAGATTTTTCTTCACTGATCTTGTAACTTCCATGAAAGAGTATGTAAATTCCATGATAGGCTTGCAATAAATGTGTATGGAATTTAATTCAAGAAATGAAATGCAGTGTACCAGAAAAGACATGAGATTAAGCACTGTAATAATAACAGCAATTCTAACAGTAGGTAACATTTATTGAACTTTTACTATCTGCCAGGCACCACTGAAAGTGTTTTATATATACTATCTTAAATCTGTAGATATGAAAATTACTAATCTGTAATCCTGGGAAGTTATAATTACTAAAGGAGAAGAAATAGGATGAATCCCCATCTGAGGGGGAATATATTTGATTGTCTCAGAAGCAAAGGTGAGAATGAAGGTAATATATCCAAACTCCATCAAGGCAAGAACCTTTTCTGTTTTGTTCATTGCTATATGTCCCACTCCTAGAACAGAGACCAGTACGTAGTTATAATAAAACATTCAGTCAACTAGTCATAATATCACTTTTACTGAATTGTTGTGGAGGCCAAATGTGTTAATGAAATGTGTACAGGTAGTACTCAAGATCCTCATTTTAACTGCCTTATGTTTAAACACCTGAGTACTCCTTCCTAAAACAAAGACCTATTACTGTTTGTTCCTATACTGTCCTGTACTTTACTTTGGTGGCACATTACAGTGATAGTTTGTTATTTCTGGATTCATTTGTTAAATTTCTGTGTCCTCCACTGGAATATAAAAGCTCTGTGGTGGCAGAGCCTGTGTCTGTCTTTTTCATTGCTATATCACTAGCGCATAGTAGGTGCCCAGTGATATTTCTTAAATGAATGAGTGAATGAAGGAAGGAAGGAAGGAATGGAAAGGGTTTGAGACTGTATCCTAAGGTCAATAAAACCTTAAACCTGAATAGTAACCAAACCACTTTTTATATTTATACAGCAGTTGATATATTATCCAAGTGAGTTCTCCCATTTTGTTCATCTCTTGTATCATTTCTATTAAAATAATCCAGGCCTCACTGCCAGATTACTCCTCCAAATCAATTAAATCCTGTCATGCTCCTGCTCAAGTATCTACAGTAAATCCCTATGCCAGTGTACACAGATCTCAACTCCCATTCTGGTATGTATTTAAGACCACCGTTTTCACTTGCCCCTTTGTAGAGGGCAAAACCTTCTCACTGATGGGATTGGACTGGTATTTAATTCAATTAAAAAGTCAGTTAAAAAAAAAGTTAAAGCAAGGGAATCGTAAAAAAAAAAATTATACTTGAAAATTTTAAGCTTTAAAACCTACAACCTGTGACTGAACATTTATTTTCTAATCCTCTAATGAAGGTCTAAAGCTTTGGGGAGCCCACTGACTGGAGTTCCGTGTTTTCATTCATGTATAAACTGTACCCACATGGCATCAGTACATCATAGCTGTTAAGAGCCAGACTGGCTGGCTGGCCTCCACCACCCCTATGAAGAATGTAACCTTGGGCAACCTAACTCTCTGTGCCTCAGTTTCCATCATCTATAAAATGGGGATGATAATAGAACTAATTCAAGTTATTATAAACAGTAAACAAGTTCGATATATGTGAAGTGCTTAGACTAATTCCTGGGGTATATTAAATGTTCAATCATCATTAACTATTATTAATATGTAGTATCACTATTTCCCCAATTTTCTTTAAAGAGCAACACATTAAAATACTTACAAAATGAGTGCAGATTTCTAAATTTTTATGGTTCATCCCCCCTGCCCTTGCCACAATCTTTTAAAGTAGTTTTACATCCACCTATTTTGACAGCAATTATTTATAGGGCGTTTTTCCATTTAGATTTTATACAACAACAACTATTTCTTCTTTTACTCATATTTCATCATTTTACTTAATATTTAATTAAATCGAGTAATTACAAGAATGACACAAATGGAATAAACATATTTTGGGGGGAAAAACACTCCCCAAACACCAGGAAGTGTTGGTAAGCATAGAGCATAACTGGTGGGAACAGCAATGTGTGGAGTACAGGAAGTAATCTTGGCCCCAGTGTTCAGCCTGCCCTGCATCAATCAGTATGTTTTCCAGGGAGAATGGAGAACCTGGATTACTTGACATGAATGTATTCAGTAGTTTCAGTTAAGAGACAGCCTGATGAAGAAAGAGCACAGCATATACCACATTCATTCCCACCTTTACTGTTGTTTATCACACGTATTTCCTTTGACATAAGGAGACCTTGTAACTTATTTTCCTAGAGCCCATGATTCCTTGTCGTGGCTGTAGTTTCCATTTATTCTATCCTCCTATCCCTCCACCCCACTTTAGATCTATGACATTAAATGAAAATTGGAATCAAATAAATTTTTATCATTTTTGTATGTATTAATAATTTTGAATATGATAGTTCATTGAATATGTTAATTTTATATTAAGCCAAAACAAGCATCTTGTGTGGGTTGTCAGAACTTACTTTAAAAAAACTGTCCCTGGAATGTCTCTGTGTGTCTCATGGTTCTGTTCAGAATCAGTTAGGACCCCGTTTGACCAGGACATCTTATTGCTGTGTGGCTGACAGGGTTCTGGTGCTACAGCCAGGTGTCAGGCCTGTGCCTCTGAGGTCGGAGAGCCAAGTTCAGGACATTGGTCCACCAGAGACCTCCCAGCTCCATGTAATATCAAATGGCAAAAGCTCTCCCAAAGATCTCTATCTCAATGCTAAGACCTAGCTCCACTCAACAACCAGCGAACTACAGTGCTGGACACCCTATGCCAAACAACTAGCAAGACAGGAACACAACCCTATCCATTAGCAGAGAGGCTGCCTAAAATTATACTAAGTTCACAGACACCCCAAAACACAACACCAGACGTGGTCCTTCCCAGCAGAAAGACAAGATCCCCAGGCTCATCCACCAGAACAAAGGCACTAGTCCCCTCCTCCAGGAAGCCTACACAACACACTAAACCAACCTTAGCCACTGGGGGCAGACACCAAAAAAACAGGAACTACAAAACTGCAGGCTGCGAAAAGGAGACCCCAAACACAATAAGTTAAGCAAAATGAGAGGACAGAGAAACACAGCAGATGAAGGAGCAAGGTAAAAACCCACCAGACCAAACAAATGAACAGGAAATAGGCAGTCTACCTGAAAAAGAATTCAGAGTAATGATAGTAAAGATGATCCAAAATCTTGGAAATAGAATGGAGAAAATACAAGAAATCTTTAACAAGGACCAAGAAGAACTAACAAGCAAACAAACAATGATGAACAACACAATAAATGATATTAAAAATTCTCTAGAAGGAATCAATAGCAGAATAACTGAGGCAGAAGAACACATAAGTGACCTGGAAGATAAAACAGTAGAAAAAACTACCACAGAGCAGAATAAAAAAAAAAAGAATGATAAGAATTGAGGACAATCTGAGAGACCTCTGGGACAACATTAAATGCACCAACATTCGAATTACAGGGGTCCAGAAGAAGAAGAGAAAAAGAAAGGGACTGAGAAAATATTTGAAGAGATTATAGTTGAAAACTTCCCTAATATGGGAAAGGAAACAGTTGAGCCCAGGAAGCACAGAAAGTCCCATACAGGATAAATCCAAGGAGAAACACAACAAGACACGTATTAATCAAACTATCAAAAATTAAATACAAAGAAAAATATTAAATATTAATAAATATTAATATTAAATATTAATATTATAAATATTAATATTAAATATTCCAGCAAGAGAAAAACAACAAATAACATACAAGGGAATTCCCATAAGGTTAACAGCTGATATTTCAGCAGAAACTCTGCAAGCCAGAAGGGAGTGGCAGGACATATTTAAAGTGATGAAAGGGAAAAACCTACAACCAAGATTACCCAGCAAGTATCTCATTCAGATTTGACAGAGAAATTAAAACCTTAACAGATAAGCAAAAGTTAAGAGAATTCAGCACCATCAAACCAGCTTTACAACAAATGCTAAAGGAACTTCTCTAGGCAGGAAACACAAGAGAAGGAAAAGACCTACAATAACACACCCAAAAGAAGAAAATGGTAAGAGGAACATACATATCGATAATTACCTTAAATGTAAATGGATTAAATGCTCCCACCAAAAGACATAGATGGGCTGAATGGATACAAAAAAAAAAAAAAAAAAGACCTGTATGTATAAATATATACATAAATATATATAAATACATATATAAATACATATAAATATATATGTATAAAATGGACAACCTGGAAGAAATGGACAAATTCTTAGAAAAGCACAACCTTCCAAGACTGAACCAGGAGGAAATAGAAAATATAAACAGACCAATCACAAGCACTGAAATTGAAATTGTGATTAAAAGTCTTCCAAGAAACAAAAGCCCAGGACCAGATAGCTTCACAGGTGAATTCTATCAAATACTTAGAGAAGAGCTAAGACCTATCCTTCTCAAACTCTTCCAAAATAGAGCAGAGGGAGGAACACTCCCAAACTCATTCTATGAGGCCACCATCACCCTGATACCAAAACCAGACAAAGATGTCACAAAGAAAGAAAACTACAGGCCAATATCACTGAAGAACATGAATGCAAGAATCCTCAGCAAAATACTAGCAAACAGAATCCAACAGCATGTTAAAAGGATCATAGACCGTGATCAAGTGGGGTTTATCCCAGGAATGCAAGGATTCTTCAATATATGCAAATCAATCAGTGTGATACACCATATTAACAAACTGAAGGATAAAAACCATATGATCATCTCAATAGATGTAGAAAAAGCTTTTGACAAAATTCAACACCCATTTATGATAAATACTCTACAGAAAGTAGGCATAGAGGGAATCTACTTCAACATAAAAAAGGCCATATATGACAAACCCACAACCAACATAATTCTCAATGGTAAAAAAATGAAACCATTTTCACTAAGATCAGGAACAAGACAAAGTTGTCGACTCTCACCACTATTACTCAACATAGTTTTGGAAGTTTAGGCCACAGCAATCAGAGAAGAAAAAGAAATAAAAGGAAAAAAAACCAGAAAGGAAGAAGTAAAGCTGTCACTGTTTGCAGATGACATGACACTATAAATAGAGAATTCTAAAGATGCTACCAGAAAAGTACTAGAGCTAATCAATGAATTTGGTAAAGTAGCAGGATACAAAATTAATGCACAGAAATCACTTGCATTCCTATACAGTAATGATGAAAAATCTGAAAGACAAATTAAGGAAACACTGCCATTTACCACTGCAACAAAAAGAATAAAATACCTAGGAATAAACCTACCTAAGGAGACAAAAGACCTGTATGCAGAAAACTCTAAGACAATGATGAAGGAAATTAAAGATGATACAAGCAGATGGAGAGATATACCATGTTCTTGGATTGGAAGAATCAACACTATAAAAATGACTATACTACCCAAAGCAATCTACAGATTCAATGCAAGCCCTATCAATCTACCAATGGCATTTTTCACAGAACTAGAACAAAAAAATTCACAATTTGTATGGAAACACAAAAGACCCCGAATAGCCAAAGAAATCTTGAGAATGAAACATGGAGCTGGAGGAATCAGGCTCCTGGACTTCAGACTATACTACAAAGCTACAGTAATTAAGACTGTATGGTACTGGCACAAATACAGAAATATAGATCAGTGGAACAGGATAGAAAGCGCAGAGATAAACCCACACACATATGGTTACCTTATTTTTAATAAAGGGGGCAAGAATATACAATGGATAAAAGACAGCCTCTTCAATAAGTGGTGCTGGGAAAACTGGACAGCTACATGTAAAAGAATGAAATTAGAAAACTCCCTACCACCATACACAAAAATAAACTCAAAATGGATTAAAGACCTACATGTAAGGCCTGACACTATAAAACTCTTAGAGGAAAACATAGGCAGAACACTCTAGGACATAAATCACAGCAAGATCCTTTTTGACCCACCTCCTAGAGAAATGGAAATAAAAACAAAAATTAAAAAAATGGGACCTAATGAAACTTAAAAGCTTTTGCACAGCAAAGGAAACCATAAACAAGACAAAAGGACAAACTTCAGAACTGGAGAAAATATTTGCAAATGAAGCAACTGACAAAGGATTAATCTCCAAAATTTACAAGCATCTCATGCAGCTGAATATCAAAAAAACAACCCAATCCAAAAATGGGCAGAAGACCTAAATAGACATTTCTCCAAGGAAGATATACAGATTGCCAACAAACACATGAAAGAATGTTCAACATCACTAATCATTAGAGAAATGCAAATCAAAACTACAATGAGTTATCACCTCACACCAGTCACAACGGCCATTATCATAAAAGCTAGAAACAATAAATGCTGGAGAGGGTGTGGAGAAAAGGGGACCCTCTTTCACTGTTGGTGGGAATGTAAATTGATACAGCCACTACGGAGAACAGTATGGAGGTTCCTTAAAAAACTACCAATAGAACTACCATACAACCCAGAAATCCCACTACTGGGCATATACCCTGAGAAAACCATAATCCAAAAAGAGTCATGTACCACAATGTTCACTGCAGCTCTATTTACAATAGCCAGGACATGGAAGCAACCTAAGTGTCCATCAACAGATGAATGGATAAAGAAGATGTGGCACATATATATTATGGAATAGTATTCAGCCATAAAAAGAAACGAAACTGAGTTATTTGTAGTGAGGTGGATGGACCTAGAGTCTGTCATACAGAGTGAAGTAAGTCAGAAAGAGAAAAATAAACACCGTATGCTAACACATATATATGGAATCTAAAAAAAAAAAAAAGTTTCTGCAGAATCTAGGGGCAGGACAGGAATAAAGATGCAGATGTAGAGAATGGACTTAAGGACACGGGGAGGGGAAAGGATTAGATGGGACGAAGTGAGAGAGCGGCATGGATTTATAGATACTGTCAAATGTAAAACAGCTAGTGGGAAGCAGCCACATAGCACAGGGAGATCAGCTCGGCGCTTTGTGACCACCTAGAGGGGTGGGATAGGGAGGGTGGGAGGGAGACACAAGAGGGAGGAGATATGGGGATATATGTATATGTATAGCTGATTCACTTTGTTATAAAGCAGAAACTAACACACCATTGTAAAGCAATTATACACCAATAAAGATGTTAAAAAAAAAACCCCACAGAAGTGTTCCTACAGCTATCATAGCTATTAGATGTCTCTTTAAAATAGTATCTTGTCTTTGGGAAACACTGCTGTTTTTGTTTAACTTTAGAAGGTAAGAGGTTCAAGGGAATCCAGCTGAGCTTCGAATGCCCCATCTCTCTCTGCTTCAATTTTTGCATTTTACGCCAGACATGCCTTTTATAAACAATTCACACTTAGAACAGCAAGTTCTTAATCATAATGAATTCCACTTTGGTACTTCTTTTTGTAATTGGAATTAACATTCTCACATGAACTGGGAAATGTTAAATTGTTATCAGCATCCCTGGTGTTTTGCTGCTTCTCATGATGCTTTCAATGATTTCATCATACGCTACCTAAAATATCACAATTTGTACTCGTATGCATGATATGCTTCTGAGTGTCCTGTTAAGTCTATAGTCTTTATGCTGGCAGAACTTAGTCTAAGCAGTAGCTGATTCAAAGTTGAAGTAAATATCAGCAGATAAATGAGATAAATGTTGCAGTGAGCAGGAACGTAACGTTTTTAGTGTTTGGAGATATTAGAGCAAGCACACTGAATCACCGTAACAAGTATTATGTACTTTGTTTTTCATCCGTGGCATTTGTGGCTGGCCATTATGTCATTAGCTTTCTTCCTCTTCTGATTTAATATCCTTTTATATCCCGTGTTCCTTTGAACAATTGAGAGATTGTCTCAATTGGCTCCATTTCTAGGTGGGACCTCAGCTCATTTTTGAAAACCTACATTTTCATTTTAGTGCTTACACCTTATTTATTTATTAGGTCACCCTGGGCTTTTGTTTCGTTTTAAGCTAAGTTAGAAATAGTGGCGTTAAAAGATCAAAACATCCTTGGCATGGGTGGGTGGGGGGGAGTCCCTTAACAGGATATGAATGTACTTTATATCAGACTCCGAAGTGTTAAAAAGGACATTGGTTACAACTTTTAAATTTGATGTCAGTATTAAATTTTCTGTAGCCTCTTGTTTGTCACTATGAGACCTGAATTTGAAATCCAGTTCTGTCACGGGCTTAACTGAATCAGCTGGGGCCAGTCATTCACTTCTCAGTCCTGCTTTTCTATTTGTAAAAGAAGGATAATGATATCTACCCCTGCTACCTCACAGGAATCTGTCAGTTCAAACGTGATGATGCATACAAAGGAGCTTTTAAACACCAAGCTTGGGAAAACAGGGAGGGCTGTGTAGAATTTTTTCATTGTTAATTCATCACAACAAAAGTACTTATTAATTTTATTGAGAATTGTCATTGCCTCTCTTTACTCATTGCCCAGATAATCAGTGCAATGGGTGGCTTGAAAGTTTGAGCGGAGGACAGTTCAGAAGAGTGCTGGAGCCAGCTGTACCAGCTTGGGGAGCTGATTGCTAAATTTTCAGGAATTCTGTAAGTCAGTTGTTCATCATGGCCAAGATTAAAAGTGAAATTATTTAGAAACTTACAATTAAATAAAATACTTTAAAAAGAACGGTAATAAATGCTCAAAACTTCACTTCTTAATTATTTTACTACTATCTATGCTTTAAAGTTATTTCTGTCCATCCTGCATAATGGAGATCCTAAATAATTGGTGTGATACAGCATCTCTTCCCAACTTTGCATTCAGAAATTTTATTTCAGTAGTTTGAAATCAATCATGGTGTAGTAATTACACTACGGAAATTGGAAAACACTGCAAATCAGAGCTTGATTTATTGTGTTGATTGTCTAAACCTAAGAAAGTGATAGGAGAAAATTTTAACAATAAAGATTGAACTTCAACGTGTGTTCCTTTATGAATAACAGAAAAAATTGAGGAAATATTTTTCCAGTACTTGAAAACTATTACCTGATCAGCAAAGAAGCACTCATATTTTTGACAAAGTGTAGTCCAAACGTACATCTTTGTTGTTTCACTTTCATCTCGCCCATTAATGTAAAGAAATCACCAACATTCATGTTTGAACTTCAGTGGCATGAGCGCCTTCTTTGCTGAATTGAATATTAACCAAACATGATCTGCTTTTGCCAAACATAATTGAATTGCAGCTGTAGGTTGACTATGGATACAAGAGTTTGGCAAAAATCATTGAAACCATTCTGTGAAAATCAATGGGTTATATATGGATAGAATTTCCTGTAAAAAAAGTGTTGTATATTTTATTACTTTTTGGTAAATTGTGTGATATGCATTCTTTATATCAGTAAAATGTATCATAGATACATAGATACTCTCTCCCAGCAGCTGTTAAACATTTATCAGCACACTGATTATGGAGGTAATCTAATTTACTACTTGAAAGCTTATTCTGCCTGCAACGTGGAGCCTGGGGTGCAGAAGCTAAGACAGGAAAGCAGGAGTAGCAGCGAGGAGACAGGAGCATTGGTCCAGGGTAAGACACAGGTTTGTACTGGGGTGGTGGCGGCAGAGGTGGGAAGATATGGTTGGACAGGGAAGCATTTTGGAGGCCAAAGGAAGGCGAACCAGTCATTTAGCAGCTCCACGGAAGAGATGGACTTTCAGAAACTGCCCTTGCTGAAGAAAGACTGTCTGGCAAAGACCGAGAAGGCCCAGTGGTTGGAGGAAGTGAGTGCATAGAAAGCTGCACCTGAGAGAAGGAGTCGGCAGCAGCATGTGGAAGGAGGGAAGGAAACAGAGGCAGTGCTAGAGCTCAAGTCCAGATCTTTGAAGCACATGAAGAAAGTTAGGCTTGATTGCTCTGCAGTGGGAAAGGGGAGGGGAAACCCCAAATACCGGTAACATGTCATAACTGGAACTCAAGTACTCAGAAGTTTTCTTACTCATCTCGAAATTTTATTAAGATTTTTGTCCATATAACTGGAGAAAATCATAATTCGAAAAGACACATGCCCCACAGTGTTCATTGCAGCACTATTTACAATAGCCAGGACATGGAAGCAACCTAGATGTCCATCAACAGAGGAATGGATAAACATGGTGTGGTACACATATACAGTGGAATATTACTCAGCCATAAAAAAGAACGAAATAATGCTATTTGCAGCAACATGGATGGACCTAGAGATTATCATACTAGGTGAAGTAAGTCAGACAGAGAGAAAGGGAAATATCATATGTCATTGCTTATATGTGGAATCTAAAAAAAAAAAAGGGTACAAGTGAACTTATCTATAAAACAGAAATAGAGTTACAGATGTAGAAAACAAACTTATGGTTACCAAGGAGAGACGGGTGGGGAAGGGATAAATTGGGCGATTGGGATTGACATATACACACTACTATATATAAAATAGATAACTAATAAGGGCCTACTATATAGCACAGGGAACTCTAGTCAATATTCTGTAATGACTTATATGGGAATAGAATCTAAAAAAAAGAGTGGATATATGCATATGTATAACTGATTCACTTTGCTGTACAGCAGAAGCTGATACAACATTGTAAATCAACTATACTCTAATAAAAATTAATTTTAAAAAGATATTTGCCCACATAGAGGGATTATTTTTTCATCCCAATGCCTTGATCCTATCCCAATCTGTAGTAGATTTTTTTTTTTCAACAGTTCGCCCATATTAATTGTAAAACTCGCTCTCACTCGATCACCCTGTGCTGCACAGATAGTGCTGCCTCTTTTTTTACTTCTCAGTATCTTGTTATTTTTTGCTTTGTCACAGAAGGCCCCTGCTGTAAGCCACCCTACTGGATTGCCTACTAGTTACCAGTAAGCTTCTGGCTACCACTACTCTCTCTGCTTCCACCCTCACAATCTACAACCTATACTCCATGTTATAGGTTGTATGTTTCAGTCTTAGCATTTTGCGAGAGGTTGTTAAATTTTATGGAATTTAAAATATAGCCGATGTTTTGCAAAACAAACAAGCAAACAAAAACAACCACCACCTCCTTCCCATTCACCCAGCTTCTCAATCCTAATGACCAGAGAAAAGACAATTTCTCAACTAAACAGCCACCAACGACTGACAGTTTGAGGATTCAGTTTGGATATATCAGTTTGGTGCACTTTGGTCTTCTGATACTAGTTATTTTATCCACAGTTCCCATTAATCATGGAAGCTTTATTAATAGAAAGGACTTTTCCGACTATTTTTCTCTCCCATTCATTCACTTCTTTAGCAAAATACAATTTCTTCAACAAAATAGCAGCTATTACAGGTTAGGCCCCAGTGTAAGGCTGCAGGGATATAAAAATTATGAAGATACAATCTTTGTTCTGGAGGACATGGAGACAGACACAGTAACAAGTCATTATCAAATAAGGCAGACTGGTAGAAATGTGGTGATAGCTGCATCTGCACTACATATGCATCAAGTCACCTGGGCGTTTAAGGGTAGGGAGGAAGGTGTGGGTATAGAGATGGTAGTCAGGGGGTGTTTCTAGGAGGTGAGCATGACTCGTATGAATTATGAAAGGTCTTCTCCAGTTTATTTGGTTATTTCTCATGGAAATAACACAAAGAAAACGTGCCATTAGTATTTTATCAGGACATTTTTGTGATGGATTTAAAAGAAACCCAACTGTTAAAGCCAAAAGAAAGTTTTTTGATTTACTTAAAAGTCAAAAGGAAGTTTAGTTTTAGGCATGGTTGGACGCAGGGGCTCAAATGATATCAAAAGGACTTGAACTCTCTCTCTTAGCTTTACTTTCCTCTGTTTTGGCTTTATTCCTGGGAAAGTTATCTCCACCTGGTGGCCCACAGCACCTGGATTTAAAACACTCTACCAGCTTAGTGACTTCAGTGGAAAGAAAGTTCTCTTCCAAAAATTTTAGTGGAAGTCCTTGGGAGGAGCTTCATGGGTCTAGTTGGGTCATGTGCTCATCCCTGAAGCAATGGCTATGACCAAGAGATGAAAGGGATGTATACTCTGATTGCCAAAGCCTAGGTCAAGTGCCCACCACTGACATTTAAGAGTAGGGTACAAATGGGAGAGAGCGAGAGAAGGAGAGAAGGACAGAGAGATGCTCCTCCCAGTAACTGGGCTTTTAAATTAAAGTAGGAGAAAAGGCCATGCAGAAAACAACAGATGTCCACTACAACAGCTATTTATCAAAATACTAACAGTGACACAAATATCATATTTTACATTTTAGGGGAATTAGTCATGAACTAAAATGTTTGTCAGCAAAGAATCCTGAAAATTAAGTATAGTTGTTACAAGTACTACTGATTCCTCTTCCCAACGTTAATAGAAGAATAAGGATTTGTACTTTAAAAATTTCAAAGAGTGTACAAACGAATTGACTATTGCTTTGCAGGAATAATACCTCTAGTAATCGGCTCTTTTAAGTTGATGTAGTGATGTTTACAACTTTTAAGCTAGTTTTATAGTCTTTCACAGAAGGAAATGATCTCACTTGCTTGTGATTCCAGTGAACATGATGGGGTATTAGAAGGCTGCTCCGAGCCTCTGCCTGCTTATTTTGCTCCTTCTATCTTGACAAGTTGACTGTCACGCAAATGTCTCCAGCCTGGGCACTGGGCAGGCAGGAAGCCAGAACCAGTAATAGAAGCAGGAGGCACTCCATGAATACTTGCTGATTAATTTTAGCTCCATAGGCCTGATGGGTTTTCCATCTCTATAATTACCATCAGCAAATAGTTATTGAATTATGTCCAGCATATTTTCATTCCTCTTTCATTGGTCCTGATTTTCATTTCCTATTTTACCTCCCTGTGATTTCACATGTGTTTCTGTTCATCAGACCAACAAATCTGTTTCGAATTGCTCAATTTCATTCCACATATGAGATATCTATCTATCTATCTATCTATCTATCCATCCATCCATCCATCCATCTATCCATCTATCTAAATTCAGTTTTATTATAAAGAGTTCAAGTACTCCCTGATATTAGTGAGGAGATAAATTGTGAGGGGGAAAAAGGTTATTGAATGGCTATTCTGTTAGTACATTCCACATATGCCTTACAAGTCCATCTTTTTTATTAGAAATAATGCCTAATAATGCTGTAAGTCTCGACTGGGTCATTCTGTAGAGCAAATGGAGAGCAGTGAGGAGTGAGGGTATGAGTTATGAAAATGATAAGTGGAGAAAGATTTTACAGAGGGAAGATTGGGGGCTCCCTAGAAAAAATGACTATCTGCGTATGGATGGCATTAGAAGAATAAAACATAATTTTAATTTATTTTATTTTTGGCTGCAATGGGTCTTTGTTGCTGCACCCGGGTTTTCTCTAGTTGCGGCGAGTAGGGGCTACTCTTCATTGCGGTGCGGTGGCTTCTCTTGTTGCGGAGCGCCGGCTCTAGAGCGCAGGCTCAGTAGTTGTGGCGCACGGACTTAGTTGTTCCGTGGCATGTGGGATCTTTCCAGACTAGGGCTTGAACCCGTGTCCCCTGCATTGGCAAGCGGATTCTTAACCACTGTACCACCAGGGAAGCCCAAAACATAATTTTAGATATTACTTCTGTCTTAAAAAAAACTTTAAAATATACATGCTAAAATATACATACTTATTTTTAAAAATCCAAACATACAGAAGACAGAAATGCATAAATTAAAAAGTAAAAAGTCTCCCCCATATGATCCCATCTTGCAGGTGTAACAGTTTTAACGAGTTTGTGTGCATTCTTTCAGACCCTTCTTGTCTATGCATGCACACATGGTTTCTTAAGAAAACAAAAATGGGATTTTACATTTTTTCAACTTTATTCATCAAATAAGATGTTTCTGGACATCTTTCCATAAAACATTTTCAGGTAATACCAGCACAGCTTTCTATTGTTTGGCTATAATTTATTTAACCTTTCCTTTATTGACAGATATTTAAGTTGTTCCCAATTTTTCACGACTGTCAGCCATGCTGCAATGGATATCTTTGTATCTATATCTTTAGGCACCATTGTGAAAGTATTTCTGTAGTATAGAATTGGAATTACTAAGGCAAATGTGATTCATAACAACCATTAAGTACCCAAATGTGCCACACTAATGGGCTTATTAAAAAACTGCTTGTGTATTACCAGCACAATTTCTACTTTCATCTTCCTCTAGGCATTCTAGAAAAATTCAGTTAGAGCACTAGTCATGGATGGCTATGCAAAACAAGCTGCCACCTGAAGATCCTTCACATCTTGCTTAGGGATCCAGTTTTGCTGGATGCATCCTTATGTTAATTTATTATAAATTCAAGGGGATTGGTTTACATATGAACTAAGAAGAGTCACCGGCATGGGATCATTTAGGGGCACCACAATGCTTCTGATGCTCAATCTCCATCCTTTGATGGTACCTGGAATGTCTTCTATGATAAACAGATGGGATAGATACTGTTCATGCCTGCCACACATTCACTCTCCGCATATGGTACTAGGACCTCAATTTTCCTTTGGAAAACTATCCTCTTCCCAACTTGAGTCCATGTGTTTGTGGTGGGAGTAACCCCATCCCAAACTCTGTAGATGGGCTGGGACTGGCCTTAGGTCAGAGACGGGCATGTGACAGGCACAAATGAGCCTCCATTCTAAGGCCTTCACGGACTTGCCCTTTTTCAACAGGAGTAGCTAAGCTGATAAGATTCCAGCTTGGAGCAGCTGTATTCTACTACTTAGAACTTCTGTCAGAAAGAAGTTTACAAAAAAATAAGAAAAAGGAAAGGGATCTAGAGATAGATAGATTCTCAATTACATAATATGAATGTCTAGATCCTCAGGTGAGGGCCGCCCCTAGACTTGACAATTACACACTCCGATAAATTCTTTTTTTTTTTTCTCCCTTCTGCCAGTTGGTGTTAGCTCTTTAACACTTGCATCTGAAAGGATCCTGACATAAGAAGTAAAGGTCTCAAACACAGGGCGTTGCTCCTTCTGGAAGAGAGAGGCAGGCTAAGGTTACTAGGCATCTAGGGTGACCCCAAAAGAGAAGCCAGAGAGAGAAGCCAGTTGAATGCCTGAAAATAAACTTTACCTGCTTCATGAGTTTGGCTAGAGTTTCCGGTTAATGATTAACTAGGTGAGATGGTCAATCTCCTTCTTTATTTAAAACACATGTCTATAAATGAGAACATCAACCTGCAGTTAATTCACTCATTCTGGCTACATCTGCCTCATATTTCCATTTTTTTAATTAATATAGAATTGCTTCTCTATTTTAGGTTGTTCTTTAAAAGAAAAAATAAAGCCTGGTAATATTCCAAAAGAAATGTCTTATCTAGTTTTTTTTTAGGGAAGCCTAAATTATTACCCTGCTTTCCATATTGATCCAGCCTTATATTTTACTGCTTTGTTTATAGTAGACTTGATAATATATTAACTTAAATACAGTATCTGTAAATACAGCTGAGTGAAGTATATATTAAAATATTTTTATATCTTCTTCTAATTTGTGTTTTTGAAACTCTAACTTGATAGCTGAAGGAAAACCTCCAATAATATGAAAAACCAATCCTCAGTTGAATTAAATCCACAATACTTATACAAATATTGCTATTGTTTTCCATATGCAAGCTTCATACTTTTCTCTCATCTGTAGCAGGGGAATGAGACGTGGTGGTAGATAGGGATATCATTAATTGGATTCAGTAAACATTTATTTAGTTATTAATAGCTCCAGCTCTCTCTGAAATAAACTTCAGACTGTACCTCTTAGTAGACATGCATCTTTAGGCAAGTTAGCTAACCTCTCTGAGTCTTAGTTTCCTTATCTGAAAAATAAAGGTAATAATAGTATTTGCTTCATAAGTTTCTTACACAGCTTAAACAAGCTATTCTATGTTAAGCATTTAGCACAGTCTCTGACATTTCATAAGTACTGTTATGTTACATGATTATTGTTGTCACCAAGCCCTGTGCTAATGACTGGCAATGTAAGGAAACCAACAAATCATAAGCCCTACAGAAAGCAAGACGGAAACATAGGCATACGCCAATCAGAAAGGACACACACACACACACACACACACACACACACACACACACACACACATGCACGCACTGCACTAGCTTCCTTCAAATTGAACCACTTTCCTCCTTACATCATGGAGTGTGAAGTGAGACTCGTTGAGCACCTACTGGGGATTCTGTAAAAGAAATTCAGCTGGAAAATTTCACTGTATGATTTATCAGGCTCCCCAAAGCTTTGGGGTTCTATAATTGTATGAACTACACAAGTTACAGATCGTTGTGGGATTTTATCCTTCTAAAACCCAAGAGAACCACAGATTTTCCCAATCCAGCTGAGTATGCTCAAATAGAGAAAGACATTTAAAAGCACAGAAGTTGATCACATGCTCTTTAACCAGCAAAATTCCACAGCCAAAAGAAAGAAAAGCACAGAGAAATTGAATGATTTGACCGGAGTCTCACTGATTTGCCAAGGAACCAAAATGAACATGCAAGGCTTCCTAACTCCTGGTCCAGTTCTCTACACAGTAAACATAGTGACATATAATCTTCAGATGTCAATATTTACCTTTTATGAATTTATTGTTGGCCATGTGCCAACCCACAAATTCATTTGTTTACTTATATCAGTGCCATCAAAACCGCTTTCAGGGGCTTCCCTGGTGGCACAGTGGTTAAGAATCCGCCTGTCAATGCAGGGGACACGGGTTCGAGCCCTGGTCCGGGAAGATCCCACATGCCGCTGAGCAACTAAGCCCGTGCGCCAAAACTACTGAGCCTGCGCTCTAGAGCCCACGAGCCACAACTACTGAGCCCGTGCGCCACAACTACTGAAGCCTGAGCGCCTAGAGCCCGTGCTCCGCAAAAAGAGAAGCCACCGCAATGAGAAGCCCGCGCACCGCAACGAAGAGTAGCTCCCGCTCATCACAACTACAGAAAGCCCGCGCAGTAATGAAGACCCAATGCAGCCCCAAATAAACAAACTCACTTCACCATCAATGTCTGTATAACACAGTGGACAAAGCACTGAGCAGGGAGACAGGGACTGGGTTTCGGTTTTGGCTTTGGGGACCGCTTCTTGCCTCACCCTCAACTACATGATCTTGGGAACGTTTCTTTTCCTCTTTTCAACTGCTTTTCTCAGCTCTGGTCCCTGGACTTCTCCTCCCTATCTCTTTCAACCCATGCAGAAGTAATCCTGTTCCTAGCTGCAAAGTTTTTACTGGACAGCCCATATTTATTGGGCTCCTGTATGCCTATATGTAACGCACTGCAGATAGAGATAAATAAGGGAAGCTTCTGACCCTCAAAGCTCTCCCAGTGAAGAGGGGTCAGAAACACAAACAGATTATGTGATACAGTAAATGCAGTAATGAAGATGTGTACAGGGTGTGACAGGAACAAAGGAGGTCAGGGATCAGGGAAGGTTCTGGAGGAGGCATACTGAGACTTAAAGGATGAGCAAGAGTTGGTGTCGAGCAGGGGCAGATAGATATAGTGTGAGCCTCTTGAGAGATGACAAAGTTCATGATGTGAGAGAGAAACTGGCTTGGACTCGGGCAGAACCAGAAAGAACACAGGCTCTGATGCTTCCGATCTGATATGTGATCTTGACTTAGGTACCTCAGTTTCCCAGTCTATTAAATAGGCATAATGATTGGATTCCCTCTTAGGGCTGTTGTGAAGATTCAATGAGATTATTTATGCTAATTTTAGCACAGTACTTGATACTAATAACGGTAGTAGTAATAGTTAATAGTAATAATAATAGTAGTATTACCAATTTACTATCACCAAAAACATGTGTCCCTCTTCCAAGGACACAAACATATTCATATCCTATTAAATGTATTTTGTTTATAAATATTTTTAGGGATAACACCTGAGTATTTGAAGCACTGTGCTTGAAATGTGAACATTTCATGCAAAGTGTGAAGAGATCATGGAGGAGCCATTAATTATAATGGTTTCCCCTAGAGCAGTAGTTGTCAACTGGGGGTAATTTTTGCCCAGTGAACAGTCGGCGATGCCTGTTTATCACAGCTGGAAGGGGGGGAAATCTCACGGGCATCTGATGGGTAGATGCCAGGGATGCTACCAAACGTCCCACAATGCACAGGACAGTCACCACAACAAAGAATTATCCAGCCTAAAATGCCAGTAGTGTGGAGCTTGACAATCCTTGCCCTATAGATGTAACCCACTCACTGCTGGCTTTCAGTCACCATCAGGAAACACAGCAAAGCAATGTTTCTAAAGATCCTAAGGTCAGATGCAAAAGTATATCCTCCAGACATTTTACATGTTTTAATATCTCCAGAGAGAAAAGGGGCTCCTTCAGAGCTCCTGGTAGCACCATTCAAACTTTTCTTGCTACCAAAATAGTGGTAATTAAAAAAAGTCATTTTCCCCTACCTAGATAACTCAGGACAAATACATTCTTTTTTTTTTTTTTTTTGGATGGCTGCTTTAATGAAATTTACCAAAAAGAGACTCAATTAATCCTAATTTGGGAGTCTTAGACACTTGGAACAGTCTTGGCTTGTCTCTACTGCCACAGGAGTCCAAATGACCAGCCACCCACTGTGGCCCCTGTAGTCTCTGGGAGGAAGGAGCTAAGTGCCCTTTGGGCTCCCATGGTCTCCCTAACATTCCTGCCAGAGCTGGGTCAGCAACAGGGGGCCTCAGAAGGGTTTGAGTGTTCACTTCTCTCAAATGAAAATTTGCAACCAAGTTACTTTTTTTTTTGGCCACACACTAAGATCCTACCATGTGGGATCTTAGTTCCCCAGCCAGGGATGGAACCTGCACCCCCGGAATTGAGAGTGCAGAGTCTTAACCACTGGGCCTCCAGGGAAGTCCCTCCAAGTAGCTTTTCTAAATCGCATCATTAATGCCCTCATCCTTCATTCCTTCTTTTTATCTTTCGTCTAGAAGCAGCCTGAGAGTGGGAGCTCTTGTGCAAAAGTTCCTGGGTTTGAATCTGGCTCTGCCATTTGTTACCATGTGACCTTGGCAAGCTTCTTAACCTCTGTGTACCTCAGATTCCTTACCTGTAAAACGAGGGAAGACAATAGTACCTGCCCCATATGATTGTTATGAGAATTAAGTAAGTTCTTATACATAAAGCATCTAGAACATAGCCTGGCACATAATAAGAAGTAAATAAATGTTAGTTCTTTCTCTTACTATTCGTTCTTATTTGCCCTTATGGTTCATTCATTTGCTCATAGGATGCTCTGAACTCCTGTGATTTTAGGTATGATGAGGACTTGGTAGAAGGTACATGTCATTGCAGGATATGCCATACAGTCACAGCCAGGGCCAGCTGGGGGCCAAAGTAGGGGGTGGCTGATGTGTTCATTTCTTGGTCAGTTCTACTTCTTGTTTAGACCACCAGTAGCTTGTGTTTTTCTTTCCCCCTCGTCTTTACTAGTACCCAGTTTTCTCTTGCTTTTCCTGGCGTTTCCTCCCAAGTGTGACATCACAGCAAAATCCTCCTTGCTTTGACCCTCCACTATGTTGTATTTGGCCATTCCTTACAGCATCGGTTTCCAACTGAGTGCTCCACCAAATCACTTGGGAATTTGTTTAAAGTACAGCTATCTGGGCACCACCTCAAACCTACTGGACCAGTCCCTAAAGGGAGCCCAAAGATCTTTATTTTAGTCTTTATTTGAGAGGCAGCCTGGCATAGTATTGAAGAACATGACCAAGGAGCCAGACTGCCTAAGCTACTTGCTAGCTGTGTGACTTTGGACAAATTGTTGAACTCTGTCACTCACGTTCTTTTTAAAAATTAATGAATTAATTTTTGGCTGCGTTGGGTCTCTATTGCTGCACGGGCCTTCTCTAGTTGCGGCAAGCAGACGCTACTCTTCGTTGCAGTGTGCAGGCTTCTCATTGCGGTGGCTTCTCTTGTTGGGGAGCACGGGCTCTAGGTCTGTGGGCTTCAGTAGTTGTGGCATGTGGGCTCAGTAGTTGTGGCTCGTGGGCTCTAGAGTACAGGCTCAGTAGTTGTGGCACACGGGCTTAGTTGCTCCGTGGCATGTGGGATCTTCCCGGACCAGGGCTCGAACCCGTGTCCCCTGCATTGGCAGGTGGATTCTTAACCACTGTGCCACCAGGGAAGCCCTGCCCCTCAGGTTCTCCTCTGTAAAATGGGTATTATAAGAGTACTTATCTCATAGGGTTGCTGTGAGAATGCATGAGATAATGCCTCTTAAAACAATGCCTGGAACATTATAAACATTTAGTAAGTGTTAGCTATTTCTTTTCTCTTTCTCTTTTACTTTGTTCCCCTTCTCAAGTATCCTCCCTTCTTTCATTATTGTCTTCTCTCTTTCCAACAAACACATATCGGCCCTCTACTCAGGACAGGACTTTGGGGATCCAGAGACAAATTAGATGTGATTCTAGTCCTCTATGGGGTTATACAGTCTAATGGGGGGAAATAGACACATAAACAAATAAAAATAATAAAGTGTTCCAGGTGCTGACAGATGTATGTACAGTGTATGAATGAAGAAGTTACTGGTTTTCTTAGAAAGGAGAAAGGGTTGAGGAAAGGCTCAAAAGAAGAAGTGACTTTGGCATTCAGAATTAGATTAGAGATTAAATCAATCCAGTCTATGCAATAAACATTTCTAAAGTAGCATATACCAAGCACAGGTCACAGTGCCTGCTTGAAACTGTCTTTCTTTCGTGAGTTGCAGCTTCATTTTTAACTTGATGTTTTAAAAAGTTATTAACCCAGAATAGCAAAATAATCTTTTGAGAGGAGAATAAAGTTGGAGGACTCATAATTCCTGACCTCAAAACTTCCTACAAGGTCATAGTAATCAAGAAAGTGTGGAATGGCATAAGGATAGACATTTAGATCAGTGGAATAGAACTGAGAGTCCAGGAACCTTTATGTCCATGGACAACTGATTTTTGCTGAGAACGTCAAGACTATTCAATGAAGAAAGAATAATCTTTTCAACAAACGGTGCCAGGACAACTGGATAGCCATATGCAAAAGAATGAAGTTGGATCCTTATCTCATATCATGTACAAAAATTAACTCCAAATGGAACAAAGAACAAAATGTAAGCTAAAACTATAAAACACTTAGAGAAAACACAGGTGTAAATCTCCGTAACCTTGGATTAAGCAATGGTTTCTTAGATATGATACCAAAAGCACAAGCAAACAAGGAAAAAAACTGATAACCTGGACCATATCAAAATAAAAAACTTTTCTGCTTTGAAGAACACAATGAAGAAAATGAAAAGACAACCCACAAGATGGAAGAAATATTTGAAAATCATGTATCTGATAAGAGTCTAGATGCAGAATATATTAATAGCTTTTACAACTCAATAATAAAAAGACAACTTTATGTTTTAAAAAATGGCCAAATGACTTGAATAGACAGTTCTCTAAAGAAGACATACAAATGGTCAATAAAAACATGAAAAGATGCTCAGCATCATTAGTCATTAGGGAAATGCAAATAAAAAACACATGAAGTATGACTTCAAACCCACTAGGATAGCTAGAATTAAAAAATAAAAAAGGAGGGGCTTCCCTGGTGGCGCAGTGGTTGAGAGTCCGCCTACCGATGCAGGGGATGCGGGTTCGTGCCCCGGTCTGGGAAGATCCCACATGCCGCTGAGCGGCTGGGCCCGTGAGCCATGGTCGCTGAGCCTGTGCTTCCGGAGCCTGTGCTCCGCAATGGGAGAGGCCGCAACAGTGAGAGGCCTGCGTACTCCGAAAAATATAAATAAATAAAAAATAAATTTAAAAAAATTTAAAAAATTAAAAAGGAAAATAATAAGTGCTGGTAAGGATGTGGAGAAACTGGAACTCCCAAACATTGCTGATGGGATTACAAAATGGTGCAGCCACTGTGGCAGTTCCTTAAAAAGTTAAACATAGAGTTGCCATATGACCCAGCAATTCTACTCCTGGGTATCTACCTAGGAGAAATAAAGACATATATTCACACAAAAACTTATACATGGCAGTTTATAACAGCATTATTCATAATAGCCAAAAAGTGGAAACAACCTAAATGTCCATCAACTGATGAATGGATAAACAAAATGTGGTGCATCCATTCAACCGAATTTTATTCAGCCATAAGAGGGAATAAGTACTAATTGATATATACTATAACATGGATGAACCTTTAACACATTATGTTAAGTGAAACAAGACAGACACAAAAGGCCATATATTATATGATTCCATTTATGTTAAATGTATGGAATAGGCAGGTCCACAGAGACAGAAAGTTGATTAGTGGTTGCCAGGGGGTTTCAGGAGAAGGGAATTGGGAGAGACTGCTAACAGGTGCAGGTTTTATTGTTGAGGTGATAGAAATGCTCTGGCATTAGATAGTGGGGATGGTTGCACAAAATTAAGACTATACTAAATCCCATTGAATTGCACTTTAAAAAGTGGTGAAGTTTATGTTATGTGAATTATGTCCATAGTAATAATAAAAAAGAAAAATATTATTAAAAACCAAAAACATATGCTTTCTATTTTCTTTGGAATGTTGCTACATTGATACAGATCAGCTAAAAGAATAAAGCACAAGAGTTATTCCATTAATATTTGTTTTGTAAGAAAACATGTGTTCCATTCTAGGTGAGAAGTTAAGGCTCATTTAGATTATGATCAAGAGTAGTTTAGGGGGCAAGGGAGGGCCAAGTTTAAAGGACCTGATTGTTAAGAGTCTGTTGACTAATTTTTTAATTCCCACATGATAATTCATCTGCTCATTAAAGCAGCACTTTGAAAAAACAAAGTTTATTACAACTTTATGGTGCACTAATTCGTGGGTCAAACACTGTCCCAAAGTCACAAGTTCGTCCTTTTGAGAGATGTGTAGGCTCTGGAGGGCACTGAACAGCTGTGTATCTGGGGCTAGCCCATGGGGCCCCGTGATTACTGGCTCCCCCAACATGTTTCACAGTGAAGTACCTCGCTTGTTCTCTGGGTGGTACATCCATGTTAGTAGGTGGAGGATTTGACTTGTTCATGGGGATGTAATTCATAAATCGTACGGACCCCGTTTTGTTTACCGAAGCAGACCTTTTCCTCCATCGCTGCTTTCTTTGAAGGAGTTCAAAAGTTGGATGCTCTCCCCAGTGAACATTTCTAACCCTTGAGTAAGAGCCCTGGTCCACACTGTTAGAGATAAGGATTTTCATTATTTAGTGGGACAAACTGTGTTCTTCTTAAACATCCCACTTCAGATATGGCTGCTTTCTTTCTTTCTTTTTTTTTTTTTTTTTCAACAGGAGGATATAAATAAGAATTCTGAAGCACTTTGCATACTACTAGGAGGTAAGGATGATTAATCATGTTTGGGGACTGCCCTGATGGTGGGGTTGGGGTGGAAGGAATTACCCTCATAGTTTGACTATGAAATTCACTTAAAATAGATGCAAAGTCATCTGAAGGGGCAGAATGGCAGATAAGACCAGATGCAGAGGGAAAAGAGAGTTGGCAAAACAAAACTCAGAACTGCTTTCTTAGGCCCCATCTAGGAGATAACAGGATTTGGGAATTCCTGTTTTAGCAGGAAGGCCATGGCCAGGGTGGAAGTGGGTGGAAGGTTGTAACCAAAGGACTTAGTGAGGTGAGTACCGGCTGGCAATATCACTCTTCTGTGAAACGGTTGCACCTTAAAACTGGATTTTCTGCCTTCCTTTCCCTCATGGATTTAACGTCCCCTAGCAACCTTCTGAGCATATTTGCCTTCTTTGGGACACCATGTTGTAGCAGTTAAGAGCCCCAACTCTAGTTTGTACCATGTGGTTCAGTTCCTGGCTCTACCACCCACTAGATTTGTCACCTTACAAGTTACATTACCTCTGGCTTTCTCTGTAAAGGGGGCTTAACCACAGTTCCTACCTGATAGGCTTGTGGTGAAGATTACACAAGGTAATCAGGCTGGGTGCTTCATACCGTACTCAGCACACGTTAGTAGATGCCAACCATTATGATTATTGTTATGTTATTCCAATGTAGGTATGTAGATGGGGACAGTTCACTGGTGGCAACTACGGTTTTCATGGACAGTTACTAAGCTGGGCTTCTGACTTAACACGTTTATCATTTGGACTTAGTGTAAGTCTGACAGGAAGAAAGAGATGTGGGCTGACAGATTCGGGGTTCCGATACTGCCTTGGATTAATGCTAAAGCCACGGCAAATTCACCAAGGTTATAAATGCTGCCTCATGAGGCGCCTTGGGGTCTGGCTGCTGATACCATCTCAGTCAGAAGCTTGCTCTGAGTTTCCATAGGAGGAGGCACTACAGAGGAAGTAATCAAGGGGGACCAGCGGCTCACATGGTGAATGAAAACTGAAATACTGGTCGACTGAGGGCTTATTCATACCAGATCATACTCTTTCCAAAACCCTATGAAGGCTTCCCTTCTGCTCCTTGGGTAAAAAGAAAACTTCATGCTGGGGTCCACAAGGTCTTTCCTATGGGGCAACTTCTGCCTTTCCAGCCACGTGGTACAACTCTTCCTTTGCCTGCTGTGCTCCAGTCCAGGAGCTGGCAAACTACAGCAAAGTTTCATAAGGTTGCACTGTGATATAGTGCACGCATTTGTCTGCATACTGCCTAGGGCTGCTTTCATGCAGCAGTGGCAGAGGTGGGTGGCTGAGACAGAGACTACAAGGCCCACAATGTCACATGGTAACACCTAACTGCAGGGGACCCAGGACACGGGGTCCACTTGTGGGTCCAAGGAGAAATGGTTTTGTTCATCAGCTAACAATTTTTGCCATGAAAACAAAGCTATGTTCTTGGTGGGGGTGGGTCTTGAAATTCCCATTGCTCTTACCATTCAGTTTAGCACGCTGCTCCCTACCAGGTCCCTGGGGCACACTGCAGAAATGATAACTTCCAGGTGCACATTTTGAAAGACAGTGACTTTACTAATTTGCTTGGGCCTTTTGAATAAAGTTACCTCTGTATTCTGATAACATTTGTAACTGCATGATATAGACATACTCACACCACCAGTGCTTTAAGAACATTCAACGGGAAGCCAGTGACTTCCAAACAGCTTCACCCTGAGTCTAAATCCACTGCTTAATAGTAAGTTACAATGACAATAATAGTAACTAATGCATGCTACATGCTTTAAAAGCATGATCTTACCTAATCCTCACCTATGAGGTGCTTTTGTTACCCATTTGATAGATGAGGAAATGGAGGAAAAGAGAAGTTAAGTAACTTGTCTAAGTTACATAATAATAAGTAATGAACGATGGATCCAGAAATCAAAATCAGCCGTCTGAGGCAGAGCACTGATGAATTCACTTAGCTCTATCAGCACATTATATGGTTAAACGAATGCCTCATCTTGTGTAGGAGTTTACCGTTTACAAAACCAATGAGGTTATCCTTGTTTTCTAGATGAGGAAACTGAGGCAGGTAAGTTAAGTGACTTGACAAGGTAAGGTACCCACTTTAAGACAGAAGAACATTAGGAACTGGGTGTCTGGATTCCTCCCACCAGAACCAAAAGCTGAAGTTGAACCATGTGCTGCTGCCTGTTCTCCAGCCCAGTCACCCACCTAGAACCTGGTACCATATCACAACCGGCTGTTTGCATGGCATTATACCCACAAATGCCAAATATGTATCCCTTGAGAAAGAAGTCCTGCTCCTAAGTATATGTCCTACCTCACCAAGAAGAAGAGACGCATTGTGTGCTAATAAAAAACTAGAAAGCACCCTAATCTCAACCAGTGGGCGAATGGTTAAATAAATTATGTTGCATCCATAAGATAGAATGCTGCCATCATAAATCATGATTTCCCCTTAAAGGAAAATGACATTTTTTCTTCTCAAGCTAGGACAGGTAACGAGAACTAACAAAGGGTCAAAGAGGATTTTTGCATGTGAACATGCAGGTTTTGGTTAACTCTGTATCTATTTAATACAAAGAATATGCTATACCTCAAACACTGTGGTCTATTGTTATTTAATAAACAAACCTATCTAAAAAAAAAAAAACCATGATTTCCTAATTACCTGGGAAAATGCTTACAATAAAATAATAAGTATAGGTATACTTATTGTATTATACTTACTAGTAATACATATTTATATACACATATATATTGGTATGTATAAATTGTGTGTGTATAAAACACATATAATACTGTCTTTTAAAAATATATCTTTACTGGGGCTTCCCTGGTGGTGCAGTGATTAAGAATCCACCTGCCAATGCAGGGGACACGGGTTCAAGCCCTGGCCCAGGAAGATCCCACATGCCACAGAGCAACTAAGTCCGTGCGCCACAACTACTGAGCCTGCGAGCCACAACTACTGAAGCCCGCGCATCCTAGAACCCACATGCCACAACTACTGAAGCCCACGCTCCTAGAGCCCGTGTTCTGCAACAAGAGAAGCCGCCGCAATGAGAAGCCCACGCACCTCAAGGAAGAGTAGCCCCCACTCGCCGCAACTAGAGCAAGCCCGAGCGCAGCAACGAAGACCCAGTGCAGCCAAAAATAAAAATAAATAAAACAAATGAATAAAAAAAAATCTTTATGTATTTCATGCCTTTATATTATATTGTTTTCTAAAATATATTAATTCATGCTAAATAATTTCAAAGGAAATGCATTAAAATATTAACCGTGGTTATCTCTCAGAAGTGGATGATAGTTGATTATTATTTCCTTCTGTAATTTTTCTACTTCCTCCAATAAAGATATATTACTTTTATGAGGAAAATTCAAGTTTCATAACGCATGTTATTTTAAGGAAAGATGTTGGTAGCCTATATTTCACAGCCCGTCTCCTCAACCAGGTTCCACCCTGTTTGGGAGTGTTGAGCATTTACATGCAAACACTAAAAACACATTCCCATTTTGAACTTGCAGATAATTCTGACTTCCACTTAGCAACTCACAGTTAACCATTAGTACCATCTAAACAAGTTCTGAATTCAATCATCTACAATGTTCCTTGAGCAGAGATGTGGGGAGAAGAGAGGAGGTTTTAGTCTTTGTGGCTTCATGGCATGGACTGTTTGTTGTCCTTTCAGGGGAGAAGAGGGAAAAAGTTCAGATGTGGTTTAGGACAACAGAGTCCAGGACTTGGCATAGACTGTGGTTCTGGAGCTTCTAGGAGGGAACTAGTCCACTCCCTCCCCCAATGCATTCATTTGTCTCTACTGATTTTCAACAGAAGGGCTTAGGAACCTCCCGAGCAAAGACTGGAATCCTGCCCACCAATGCACTGCAAACCAACATCTGCAAAATGAGGTGCTCCCAGGTGGAGGACATATTGTAGAGCCTCCAGGGAAGAACGAAACTGGCGCTGCAATTCCAGGAGTAAAGGCTGACAGTAGAGTGGAGAGTGGGGATTACAGGTAGTCTCTTAATTGATCCCAGAACTTGTCCCGGATCTGGGCAGCCTGGGGCATGTTTGCAACCTTGGAGAAAGGCACAGTGGGTGTGACTTGGGAGGATGATTACCCTATAACGGTAGAAACACATTGGCACTCAAGCAACTTTGCAGTGGGCCCTCTAGTTGAGTGTACTACAGCAACGACATCCTCTGACTTTGAATCCCAGTTATCCGGGCTTGGGCACAGAGATGACTCCCCTGATGAGAGCAGCCGCAAAGGTGACAGCAGCAGTGTTGGCCTCGGACACGCAGTGCTCAGGGAGAAATGTCAGCGTATGGGCTGACAGTGCCCTGCTTCGCTCCCCACACCTCCGGTGAGGAAGCCCTACCACGAGCCACTGTGACCTCTGAGGTTGAGCACATGTGTCATGGGACTTTTGGCTGAATGTCACCCTGAGCGTTCTCCTCTTGCTTTGCTGAGCGGGGATGTGACCAGAGCTTCCAGTTTAGGGAACTGGCAGGTGTTCCAAATTCACCAGGATTGCAGGTGGTGGTCACTGTAACAGCCAAGGAGATGGGGACAGAATTCTAGTCCGGAGGAGCATCTTTGGGGAAGCGTCAGAGTCTGAGTCCATGGATTCCCGCCATGGTGGGGACACGCAGCCAAATTATTTCTGATCACATGTCAGTATCCCTGGGCATTTCCAGAAATATTTAGGGGAAAAGAACTCTGTAAAAGGCTGAGGTAATGTAGGGACACTCATAATTAGAGAAGCGTGGGACGCCTGGGGGGAGTTTGTTTAAACAAAGCAAGCCAAAGGGGCTATTAAGGCATGCTACTCTCCATGAATTCAACGTTTTTCTGAAATAGTTTGGTTTCCGTAGTTACTTGTTGCAATTATTTCAAGGAGGTGCCCTTCTAGGACTGCATTATTATTAGATGAGAGAGACACTATGATGTGAGGCAAATCTGGATAATATTTCACAATAGACATAATTTATTTTTGGAGGTTCTCCCTTCAAGGGATCTTCTCAATCTGTCCACAACATACTCAGCAACTCCCCAGCTGTCGCGTTCTCTGTCCCATATTTATTCTTTCCTTCCTCCCATTCAAACTTAAGTCAGCTATAATGGCAGAAAGGCAATCTGATATGTAAATTCACCTAAAATGGCAAAAGACCGACAGTAGCTCGAGTTAGTTTCTGTTTTAAAGGAGTATGTCTGCCGTCCACGATGCCTGAACAGGGAAGAATCAGACTAACTGTGAAATCCTTTCATCATGAGAGGCCATTAGAGGGAGACTTTTGGGCAGGGGAGGTTCCTGGAATCTATTAATGATACCCCAAAGTCAACTCAGCTGACTCATAAAGTTAACTCTGAAGGTGCTTATGACATTAACTAATAATCCCTAAGCCTGAGCTGCCTAAATTCTAGAGTTTTGTTTAACACCTCCTTTTGAAGTAAGAAGAGAGGAAATGACCATTCCTAATTCTCAGCCAAGATACTGAGGACCTGAGAGGGCCCCTCATGTGCCCTAGCCTCTCACCTAGTAATGGGTGGAATCAGGACTAAACAGATAGTTATCTCGTCAGGCTGAAAGGCCGAGCGTCCAGGAGAAGGGTGGGTATTCCTTGGCCCGATGGCTATCCTGGAATATGAGGTTGTAAGGCACTGACAGCACAGCTAAGTTTTCGGATCTGCAAGCCTCTCTTTCTCTCATCCCCCATCCCCCATCCTTCAGCCAACCCTGCGGACTTCACGCTGAGAACCCGCGCGGAAACGACCACCTTCACCAGCCCCTCTGTTCCACCTCCACCCGAGGCTTCACCGTCTCTCATTTACAGGATAATTTTCAGCAACGGCTTCCTGACTGCCTCCCTGCTTCCCCTCACCTCGCTCCAGTCTGTGCACACACCAGCCAGAGGGATCCTGTTCAAACTAAGTCAGCTCATGGCAAGTCCTTGGCTTAAAACCCTCGAGTGCTCCCTTTCTCACTCAGGGTCAAAGCCAGAGTTGAGCCCCTGGCCCCTGGCTGCCTTGCTGGCCGCGTCTCCCCACCACCCCGGGTTCTGTGTGCTCTGGCCACGCTATTGCTCAAATTTGCCAAGCACCTTCCTTTCTAATTGCCGTTCCCCTGCCCCGAGTCCCCCCGATAACCACATAATGAGCTCCTTCCCTTTATTCTGACTTCTGTTCAAACATCTCTTCAGAGAAGCCTCCCACCCACTCCATCTAAAACAGCCCCTTCCCAGCATGCTCTATCCCCTATGTTTTCCTTTTCTTCATAGCACTTTCCACCTGAGGCACCATATATTTTTTTAAAAAATGCCTTGTCTGGCTCTCTTATCTAGCACCATATGAGTTTCGTTATATCCTCATTGCTAGAATAGTGCCTGGCACCTACTTGCTGAATAAATGAAACCGAGAAACTCAGAGAGCAACACATTTCTTTATAGATAAGAATGTTTTTTTTCCTTTTCATTTTAAACTACCCAGCTACATGGCATAGCCTTGTCATCAATGTTTTTTTTTTCTGAAGCTCTGACCTCTGCGTGACCTTTAGCAAGTAATGGGACTTTGTTAGAACTCACTTTACCCAGCTGTAGAATGGGAATGAAAATACCACCTACCTCCCTTCCCTGACACTTGACTGAAGCAGCCTCTGACATGCCTTCTTTGTTCTTTGAGGGAAGGAGCCACACACAAGAAAATTCTCCTCATGAAGTTACAGTTAACAGCCCCAAGAGGGTAGGAGCTGTACTCTGTTTCTCTCCATTCTTACACAAAGTAGGCCTCCATTAAGTGCTTATCAAAGTTAGCATCTGTGGGACATAAATTGCACCTGCTTCTGCAGCCCTGCTCACAGAAGCTGGCCCCTTTCTGGGCTAACACTCAGAAACAGCAGAAGAACGAAATCTAGCTTAGTGGTGATGCAGATTCCTTTTTCCAGAGGAAGTCAACTGCACAGCCCTTGATGGACAAATGGTGACCATTGATGTGTTCTTTGCTTTGAACATGGAGCAGGGAATTTCACAAGATGAGAAAAATTCAGATCAGAGGATTCTTCCTCTCGGCTATAACTTTTTTTTTGGAGTGACCCTGATTAATACCATGATTCTCTTAATTTGGGTGAATTTCCTTGTTCAGCTCAGAGCTACTGATTCAGCAGATACTCCCAGAGTCAGACCCTAGTGGAAGCTAACATGTGACGTCAGGTGCCAGGCACTTCCCCACGCTCAACAAGGATTTGTAGATGAGTGCATGGATATTCACACCACACTGTTTCTGTCTTCACCTCTTTGTCTTTCTTTCTTCTTCTCTTCCCTTTCTGACCCTTTTTTATTCCTTCCCCATTTATGCCCCAGTGCTCCTCTGAGACATGTGGGCATTTTATGGTTTTGTTGGTCTTGACAGATGACTGACCTTCCAAAGCCCAGTGATTTGGTATCAGAAGATCTAAGTTTTTTCCTTTTCTCCACGTTCTAAAGAAGCGTGTTGTAGTTTCCCCAGCAGAAGTGAAAGTGATTAGCGGGCGACTCAGATGTCTGCACAGGCACAAGAAAGAGGGGGAGTGGGGGTAAGACAAGACGAAGAGGGGACTTTGGGAGGGGCTGAGAGCAAATCCACACACACGTTCTGACTACCCAGTGGAAACAAATGAAATCCTGTGTTCCAGGGCAATATTGCCATTGATGATAATTCTCTGTCATCCAGCAGGTGCCAGGAAAAAAACCTTCATTTTGATTTTTATACATTCATTTTAACAACTGGGACTTTCTCATTTGCCTGAGGAGGAGGTATACAAGGGTGCACAATTTATAGTTAATTTGAAGATAATAAAATATTAGCATATCTTTTGTTGCCCCTAAAAACACAATACCTAAATTAGCACAGTGCCCTGATTGCCATCCTGCACACGCATTTAGATTGTAAATGAGCTCCATTGCAAGCACATTTGTAACGGTTGAGGCCATATTGATACTAATGATGGTGACGTCCAGAGAACTGTCCCAGCCTAAGAACACCCACAGTGCAACCAACAATCATGGCTTCAGTCCCAGTCAGACGGTTTTCATTCAGTCCTAATCACAGTGGAATCTGTCAAATAGATTTGTTTCCAGAAAGCTTGCTCGACACAGGTCAAATGGCAGAAGTTGCAAAAATGTCATTGTTTTACATAAAATATCTGCAGAAAGTACACCTAGAAACTGTTGCCCTTTTAACCCATTAACTGGCGTATACAAAGTAACAGCCAGGTCAAATGGTTACCATGGTGGCAACGATCATTTTATGGTACATTTGTAATTGTTCTAAAACAATTAATATGAAATAAAAGTTACCAGAATTAAGAGGTGATGTTTTGCTCAAGAAGGGGAAAAGATGAACACTTCATTAAGAGCCTAAGAAGAAACTGGTTCTAAGAAATGTGTTATTGTATTTGTTGAAAGAATATTGTCAAGGTCTTTATCCATATTATGTGACTCCACAGAACATAGCTTCTTTAGATTTTAGTCTTAGCTTCCACAATACTGCTGGTTTATTTTAACCTTATAGAAACTGTAGGTTTTTATACAGTATCATATTTTCTTCTTTGCTTTGGTTGGTAGGGAGCTCAAAACCAAACTTATAGACTATCTCTAATGACTCCGCAGAACTTCATGTTTGCATTTGTTTTTCTTTCTTTTTCTGAGGGAGGTGAGTGGTTGTGTATTAATTTTATCCTTCACTTTATTTTCTTATCAATATTTTCTCTTCACTCTGTTTCCGTCACTTGTTTCTTTTCTGCTTTTCTATTATATATATTCTTAAAAGCTATCATACAAGGATATGGAGCATGAATATATAAATAAATCTGGTCTCAAGGTGATAAATTTAACACATCCAAGTTATCATCCTGGTGCTACTATTTATCCTATCTTGCTATCTTTTTAGAACAATAAATTTAGAATGCTGTCCTCCTTCTTGACGTTATAAAAACATTTTTCTTAATTAGCATATACTGAACTTAGGTTTTCCTTTTAGGCTTTTAAATTTTGTTCTCTCTTTTTTAATCCTTTGCCTCAAAATAAATTAATATGAACTATTACCTTAAGTTCTATTAGTCATCAGCTTGGGGACATACTGCTGCTATACTGGCTACACTTATTTTTTTTTAATTGTTCCAAGAGGGGTGATGAATCTATCCAGAGCCATCACATTCTTTTACTCTGTCTGCCCAGTGGATGTCTCCTTGCATTTACTTCTTTACTTTCCACCTCAACTTACCTATTTATTATTTGGCCATTTCATATTCTCTCCTTCCCTCTCTCTCTCAACAACCCCCCCCACCCCAACCTTTGTGTAGCTTTTTCCCTTTAGCTTTCTATTTTTTAAAAAATTGAAGTATAGTTGAGTTACAATGTTGTGTTACTTTCAGGTGTACACCAAAGTGATTCAGTTATATATATATATATATATATATATATATATATATATATATATATATATATATTCTTTTTCGGATTCTTTTCACTTATAGGTTATTACAAAATATTGAGTAGAGTTCCCTGTGCTATACAGTATGTCCTTTTTTGTTACCTATTTTATATATAGTAGTGTATATATATTAATCCCAAACTCCTAATTTATCCCTCCCCCCATTCCCCATAATCATAAGTTTGTTTTCTATGTCTGTGGGTCTACTTCTGTTTTGTATATAAGTTTATTTGTATCTTTTTTTTTTTTTTTTTAGATTCCACATATAAGCACTATCATATGACATTTGTCATTCTCTGTCTGGCTTACTTCACTTAGTATGATAATCTCTAGGTCTATCCATGTTGCTGTAAATGGCATTATTTCATTCTTTTTTATGGCTGAGTAATATTCCATTGTATATATGTACCACATCTTCTTGATCTATTCCTTTGTTGATGGACATTTAGTTTGCTTCCTTGTCCTGGCTATTGTAAACAGTGCTGCAATGAACATAGGGGTGCATGTATCTTTTTGAATTATGGTCATACGGTAGTTCTATTTCTAGTTTTTTAAGGAACCTTCATACTTTTCTCCACAGTAGCTGTACCACCCCTTTATCTCTTTCCTCATCCATCTATCCATCTATCCATCCATCCATTCACTCCTCCTTTCCTTCTTCTCTCCCTCCCTCCCAAGTATGCTTCCCCAGTTTAAAAATAACAACAAAAGCTCATATACAATCAGGCCATGAAAACATAAATAAAATTCTAGAAACCACAGGAAAGGAAGAAGAAACATGTATAACAAAAATCTAGTTACAATGACAGTCAAACTCAGTCTGGACTCTGTAAGCTCATATGAAGGGAAAATCAGAATAGATTCTGTAAGGCCTAATGGCAGACAACTTGTATTAACATATTGGCTGTAAATATAACTGGACCTGGGGTGGGTCGAGGTAGAGAAGAAGAGGGTTGCGATGGATGTTGAAGATTTATGTGACTATATAATGGAATGAAGGTAATGAGACCGTATTGAAATCATCCTGACTCCTCTCTCTCTTTTATACCTCCATGCAGTCCATTAACAAGTTCTCTTATTTCTAGTCTCAGTATATCAGAATCTGCCACATACTTCCTTCCCCAGTGCTATCATGACAAAAATCATCACCTCCTGCTTGGAATGGCACTGTCCCTTTTGGTGGGTCTGCCCCTGCCCTTGCCCTTCTTGCTGTTCTCGACCCAGCAGCCACTGTGATAGTGTGAAAATGCGGATCACAGTCCTCTGCTCAAGCATTCCCAGTGTCCTGTCTTTTCATCTCACTCACAGTTAGAGCCAAAGTCCTTCCAATGGCTACTCAGCCCTACAAGCTCTGGGCACCAACCTCTCTGAGCTTTCCCCCTCACTCACAGTGCCTCCGCCACTCAGCCCAAAGGTCTCTCCTCAGTTTTGTTCCCTTTTCCTGAAAGATGCCTCAGATAAAGTCAGCCCTCAGTATCCGCAGGTTCCACATCTGTGGATTCAACCAACTGCCGATGGCAATTTGATCACTTTACATAAGGGACTTGGGCATCCATGGATTTTGGTGTCCACTGGGGATACTAGAACCAAGGGACCGTATACCTGTGTCTCACTCCTTATCTCTTTCAGGTCTTTGCTCAAGTGTTTTCTTATCAGAGAGCCCATCTGCCTCTGCTCCTTATCATCCTACTGAAAATTAAGCTCCTTTACTACCCCAGCCCTTTCTAGCCCCTTGTTTCATTTTCACCGTAGCACTTACTACTTCCTAACACACCATATGTGATCATACCAATTTATTTATGGTCTATCTCTGCCCACCCTCCCACCCGAGTGCCAATACTGTGAGGGCAGAGTATTTAATCTGTGATGTTTATGCTGTATGCCCAACACCTAAAACAGTACCCACTGGGTACTTAGCTCAATACGTATTTGTTGAATGAATGGATGAAACTAAATACTCTGACAGCATTGGCAACAATTCTAAACAGCTAAGATAATATAGCAGAGTGCCATCCAAAATAAATTAATAGAATGAAGCAAGTTCCCCATTGCCAAAGTAAAATAGAAAGTCAAAGCAATGACTGGGTCATTTGTAGAGACATGGATGGACCTAGAGACTGTCATACAGAATGAAGTAAGTCAGAAAGAGAAAAACAAATGTCGTATATTAATGCATATATGTGGAATCTAGAAAAATGGTACAGATGAACCGGTTTGCAAGGCAGAAATAGACATGGGTGTAGAGAACAAATGTATGGACACCAAGGGTGGAATGCAGGGGGCAGGGGGAGGCGGGGTTGTGGTGGGATGAACTGGGAGATTGGGATTGACATATATACACTAATAGGTATAAAACAGAGAACTAATAAGAACCTGCTGTATTAAAAAAATAAAATTAAAAAAAAAAAAACGGGCTTACAGAAAAAATAACTGGTTATTTAGGGCAAAGGGATTTTTTTTTTTTTTTTTTTTTTTTTTACTGTTAGAGGATCATAGAGAATCATAGGAGTGAAAGAAATCTGAGCTCTCACTCAGTCCTGCCTCCTGACAACAAGAATGAGGGGAACATTTACATCAAGTGAAGGGGGATCTTTTCTGTGTTTAAGGGCATTTGGAGAAATACTATGGTTTTCCAGCATTCATAATTTTTCTTTTTGATGTTCAACCATTCACCATCCACTGCCCTTCTTAGGAAACTCATATTTCGAACTTAAATCACACTCACTGAATTGAAAAGCCAACTGCAGTTACATTCACCTCCCGCCTCTCTTTCTATTTAACTATCTGTTCCTAAACAGCAATGGAAAAAAAGCACAATGTTTCTCAAGTATCTAGGGCACAAAATCAAAATTCTACCAAATAGTAATGAAGACTTTGGCCTTTTCCTAAGTTAAGTCATTTCCCTTGAAATACATTTTTCTATTATAGGGTGCAAACAGCTTTCCCTTTTAATATATTTTTTTTAATTAGGAAGGAACTGTTAGCTCATTTGTTTTTTTGGTGTTTACACATTATAGGTTAAATTCTGTTATGACAATGTGTTACAATTTTTAAAAAATCACATGGGGTAAGATTTTCTGGTCTAGCAAAAGGCCCACTTTTGGCTATAATATTATTTATGTTGGAAGTTGTTTGAAGTCAACTCAAACCAATAGCAAGTTTCCAGAGAAACAAAATGTGAGAGAAAGTATATTAGACTGGAAGTCAGGAGACTGGGCTGGAATCTGATTCTCATTTGGTTATGAACATGCTGTGTGAGCTTGAGGGAATTTACTCAACCTTACTGGGCTTCAGTTTTCCTTCCTGCAAAAGGAGAGCTTTAGATTTAAAGGAACTTTGTATTCCCTTTCAACCCTAAGATTTATGATTCTTTTTATAATTGAAATTAATTTAGCCTGAAGTTTTATATTTTGATTTCTCTTTCCTCCCTCCTTGCCCCCCTTCCTTCCTTTCCCACCCATCTAACCATCCATTTACCCATCCATCCATCCATCCTCACTTTTTTTTTTTTTTTTTATTTCCCTGTACGCGGGCCTCTCACTGCTGTGGACTCTCGCGTTGCAGAGCACAGGCTCCAGACGCGCAGGCTCAGCGGCCATGGCTCACGGGCCCAGCCGCTCAGCAGCATGTGGGATCTTCCCGGACTGGGGCACGAACCCGTGTTTCCTGCATTGGCAGGTGGACTCTCAACCACTGCGCCACCAGGGAAGCCCTTTACTTATATTTTGATTCTCTTCTTTCTTTCCTTCTATTCTTTCTCCCTTTTTTACTTTTCCATTTTCTTTCAATAACTTTCTTTTCTACTTCTTTCTTTGTCTTTTTCTTTTCCTATTTCTTTCCTTTTCTTTTATTCTGTCCTTTCCTTTTCTCTTTGTTTATTTTCCCTCTCCCTCCTTTCCAGCTTTCTTTCATTCTTCCCTTTCTTAAATTCTTTCTCTCAGCCGCAAATCACTCAACATTTCAACAAATCCATAAATTAGCAGTAGTTTTATGGGCTGGTGTTAACACCTATTCTGATCAACCAGGCATTGCAAACTGATGTGAGTGCTGATAGTGTGGCTTTCAGTGCTGATAGTGTGGCTCAGACCTTGCATGGAAAGTAGCCAAATCAGCACATGGCTATTGTTTAATGATGCCAGAGACTAATAGGAAGTCTTCTGTAAATTGCCTTACAAATTATACAGTGGTTTCCTGCCTTCTTGTTATTGGCATGAAATAGATTTGTGAAACTAGGCTTAACATTCAAATTCTCTGTTATAGGAAGTATCAAAGCTACCTTTTTAAACATAGAAATGAAAAAATAAATTTTTACAAAAAATGCCATAAACAAAGAAAGTATAAATGACAAACTTGGGAAACACAGTATAATGACAGTCAAAAGGCCTAATTTCCATAATATATAAAATGTTCTTGCAAATTATTTATATATACACACATATGTTTCAATAGAAAATGGCAAATTTTACGGATAATTCACACAGAAAGAAATAAAAATGGCCAACAGACATAGGACGCTCAACCTCAAGAGTTAAAGAAATTGTTTGAAAGGTCATTTTTTTGAAAGAAAATTTATTATTTTTAACAAAGTGTAAGGCTTTAAATTAGCCTAAAGAATATTAGTATACATTTTATCAACTTTTTTTTTAAAGGAATATAAAACTATTTATTGACCACTGTTCACCAGTATTTACAATAGAGTAAACAACATATAGTTGAATAATATTCTGATTACTACAAAGTTATCATTTTTCCTGGCTTCTGCTGAACCAGTAACCCAAAATACTGAGAAGATTGAGCCTACATGTAAGGAATGGGTTGGGGTAAAGTTTGAAAAAACATGAAAGTCAAGTTTCGATTAGAAAAGTTTGTCCACTCATTTATTCCTGCAGATCCTAAATTGCCAACATCTCTAACCATCTGATTAGGTTTCCATTGACAAGGCTGAGACAGTCCATGTATCACAGTCTTTCAGTAAACACAGCACGGGGATTTCAACTTCTTATAAAGAATGGTTTGCCAAAAGGAAGCTTTAAATGTCCATTTAAGTCTTGCTTGGCTAATTAAAACATACCAGAATTTTTCTAGTTTTTTCACTTGGGTTGACAGAGATAAAATTTTCCTTTCAGGGGTTTTACATATAAAACTGCCTTTATATGATGGTAGATATGGATGCAGATTCTGATAGGGCTGCTTTAAAAAAATATCCAATTTAAATTGTTTACATTAATTTGTCTAATAAATTACAAAATTATTTAATTTGAAAGGTTAAGACTTAAATTTTCAATTTAAGTTGAAGTGATTTCTTATATTGCTCAAAATGACAGAATCCCAGAAACATGGGCTTATCCATGTTTGTGAAAGGCTGGTTTTGTTTTGGTAAATGTATTTAAACAATAACCAAAAAAACCCTCCAAGCCGTTTACATATGTATTTTATGTATACACATACAAAAAACCCAGAATGGTCCTTAGGCATATATGAGTTAAATGCAAATTCTAAATTCTGATTAAGTAATGACTATGGAGATTTTCCCCAACATTTAGAAAAGCTGTTCTCTAATGCAGAGGAAATAATATACCGTGGTATCAAATGTTCTTTTCTGCTAAAGGAAGCAACTACAGAAAGCTTTTATTTGTTCAAAGTACCCAGTGCTACAGATGCAAAAAAAGCAAAAACAAAATCTCCCCCAAACCCAACAACTTCCTCAATACTACTTCAAAACGAACATATCCAACTTAATTTTCATTAGAATGTAGTTATTTCTTCACACTAATAAATCAAAAAACCAAGACCCAGATTATATAAATAAATAAATAAATAAATAAATAAATAAATAAATAAAGCAATGCAAACAATTATTGACCTTCATCTTCTGGACAAGAATGCTAAATTAGTCTCTTTCGTAAAAAGCAATTACAATTTGAGGACACTTCATATTTGCGTCTTTTGCCAGCACCAAGTCCTCCTCATCTGAATCTTTCTATTTCATGAGAAACATGAATTCTCCACTGCTGTCTGTGGAACCAGCTATTCGCTCTGGGTCGAGACCTCTGGCTAAACCTCTTGGTTTGTCAGCAGCATCTCTTTTCTTTGATTTGCTATCATCAGATTCACTGTCAGATAAAGATTTCCTTTTTGTTCCATCTTTTTCTTTACCAGCTTTTTGAGAATTAAGAAATGCTTAAATTAACTCTGGACAATCTAAATTTTCTTCGGGTTCCCAAGTATTGCTTGAATCTGTAAATCCTTTCCACTTCAGGAAATACTCCACCTTCCCATTCACTACACGACGGTCCAGTACTTTTTCTACCACAAATGCTTCAGGTTCTGCCTCTACGACTTTTTTACTCTTTCCATTCTGTTTCTTTCCCGTTTTTTGCAATGTAGTTTTATTGGAGGCCATTTTTTATTGCAGACTTGAAGAGCTATTATTCACCGCCTCCGAGCCACTCTGGGTCCCGGGTCTGCCCCGTCTCCGGCCCTGCACGCCTCAAGCTCCAGCCACATCTGAGGGGGAGGGGGCTGAAGAGCTATTTTCCTTAACTTTTAAAATCTTGCCATGCACAACTTTTAAAAAAATATATACATTTATTTATTTATATTTTTGGTTGCGTTGGGTCTTCGTTGCTGTGCACAGGCTTTCTTTAGTTGCAGCGAGTGGGGACTACTTTTCGTTGCAGTATGTGGGCTTCTCACTGAGGTGGCTTCTCTTGTTGCAGAGAATGGGCTCTAGGCGTGTGGGCTTCAGTAGTTGTGGCACGCGGGCTCAGTAGTTGTGGCTCACGGGCTTAGTTGCTCCGTGGCATGTGGGATCTTCCCGGACCAGGGCTCGAACCCATGTTCCCTGCATTGGCAGGTGGATTCTTAACCACTGCGCTACCAGGAAAGTCCCTAGCCACGCACACCTTTAAATGTGACTTATAAAAAATACTGTCTCTCAATAAACAATTTTGCCAAATCGTCTCCCCTTCCTGTTCTCTTAAAAATGTAGGTTCTAAAGAAATGGAGGATGTTTTTCTAAGTAATGTTTTACTTAAGCCCAGTTCTTCAAACTGGGCTGCCAATTATTCTTCCCCATTTCCCACCCCTACTGAAATACTCAGCATATTAGGTATCACTGCCATTTTTCAAATATATGTTTTAAAACTTAATGAAACAGGAAGGAATTGGGTCACCTTTGAGATCCCCTTCATGTTTATCTCTTGCTTAGTCAGTACAACGGCAAGGTAAGGTCACGGGATTTGGAGTTAAATCGAACCTGAGTTTAATCTTTGCTCTGGTATTTAGTTACCTATATCTGATATTTGATATAAGTTTCTTATTCTCTTGAACCTCAACTTTCTCATCTGTAGAATAGGACTAATACTGGCATGTGTTTCACTACTCTAAGAGATACAAGGCATGTGGAGCACTTAGAGTAAACAGAGTAACAGAGGACCAGATAAATACACTGCTGAGACAATGATGGTGATAATGATGAAAGCTTAAGAACGTAAGAGAACTGATCAGAACTTTGAGGAGAACTCCAGGTCATATCTACTCAATTTAGAAGGAACAGACGGAATCTCACCTAAATGCTAAGAAAAGAACTTTGCAACTTATTCAGGGTTTGAATCTAAGTCCCTTGAAATCTCACCAAGTCAGTATAATACAGAATATCTCATTCCGATAAAGAGCCAGGCTTTAAAATCTTTCATCAATTTAAATACAGTAGAATGAGGGAAACAGATGAGAAAAGAGAGTGAGAGTAGTCAGAACAGTAGGGGAGGCAAACACACATCTAGGTCTATGTATAATTTTGACACAATATGGGTCAACATCTAATAATATTTCAAAGATGATGAGGGTAACCTTGACAACTCAGCTGATGCAGGCACTGAAAGAATAAGAGATTCACAGGGAGACCCAGGAGAAAATCTGGGCCATTTTCTTGGTTGACTGATGGCTCATAGCTTTTACTCTGCAGAAAATTTGCTATAACTCGTAAAGCAGTCTTTTTTTACTTAAGCAACAAACATCTATTAAACGTTTGTAACATGCCAAGACACTGTGCTAGGTCTTGGGGATATAGACACATTTCCTGCCCATGAGAAGCTTCTCAAGAAGGACATTCCCCTTTATAGCCAGCTAGAATGCAACCCCGCACTTCAACCCCACCCAGGAACCCTGTAAGTCATGGCTTATTAGTGCCATTTTATCGACCAAGGTAACTGAAGTTCAGAGAAAATACAACTAGAAAGGGCCAAGGCTAACATTTCAACTTCACTCTGCCTGGGCTCGATTCTCAGAAGAGTGACAAAAATGAAGTGATTTATTTTGACTGGGATAATGCTAATAATGAGAATAAAAACAGGCTAGGTTTGTTGCAGGAGCAACAGCAGCAAAAAAAAAGCTTCACACCTCAGTGACTCAACACAATTTCATCTCCCGATCATGCTCTATGTCCATGTAGGCTGGCAAGGGACTCTATGACATGGAGCCACTGAGCTCCACCATCTAGAACCGGCAACCTCCTCAGCTGCAGAGGCAGAGGCAGAGGGCATGGAGGATTGTCCAGTACTGGCTCTTGAGGGTCACTTCCAGGTGCAGCTCACTGGCCAGCCCTCGTCACTTGGCTTTACTCAGGGTTGGGACGAGGCTGAGAGAAGTGAAGCCCTTAGTGTGACATCTAAGGAGGTATGGGCTCTTTGGGTCATGCAAACACAGGACTGGCACTGGTGTGACCCCAAAAGCCAGTGGCTCCTTATATTTTTTACCTTAGGCTATTTACCGGTCTCACCCTAGTCCCAGTCATGGCCCCCACCTAACTGATAGGAGGCTGGGAAATGCAGTGTCTCTCATGTTCGGGAGGGAGAGATAAGGTGGATACTGGTGAGGACTACGAATGTCTAGTAACCTGGGCTTGAAACCTCACCCTCATCTGTGACACTGACTTCTGCTGCTTTTCTCCCTACCTCTCTAATCCAGGCAGTTGCCAAGCTTTGGGATTTTAACCAAATATAGCAAAAGCTGTATGTCAGATGCTTGCTGTGTGTCAGGTATTACACTATCCACACTTATGCTCATCAATGCATTTATTCATTCCTCACAACAGCCCTCTGAAGAAGTTCCTATGGGTGGGATGGGAGGGAGGTCCAAGAGGGAGTGGGATATGTATAGCTGATTCACTTTGATGTATAGCAGAAACTAACACACCATTATAAATCAACTATATCCCAATTTTTAAAAAAATTCAGTTTTTAAATGAGAAAACTGAGGCTTAGAGAAATTGAATAACTTGTCCAGGTCATTTGTATAAAAGGTAAAGTTGAGATTTGGACTCATATCTAACTAGAAAGACTTTTTTCCTCCTCTTTAACCCTATGCCACCCATCCTTGTGGGAGCTTACAATCATGCTGTATTCCTAGTTTATTAAATGAGAGTGTGGTTACATCAGCCCAACCCATGAGATAGCTGGAGAGAAGTATTGACTTGCCACTGGTAGGAAGTATCTGTAACATCATCATCAGTAAAACTAAGCCTATGTCATTGATAAAAGGTGATGGGATTTTGTTGTTGTTGTCTTCTTTTGGTTTTCCACATGAAAATTCAGTGCCATCTGTTATTAGCAGATGTGGAATAGAGAATGAGGGTCAAGATGTCTTTACCAATTAGATGTATGATTGGGGCAACTCCCTCTGTTTTGCCAGCTACCAAAAAAGGGGGCTGAATCAGATTTCCTAAGGTCACCTCCACTATTGACCTTACAAAATTCAGTGTTGATGGCAGAGACAGGTAAGATCATAAGGGTGGAAAATATTTTATTATTATTTTTAAAATTTTATTTTTATTTTTTAAATAGATCTTTATTGGAGTATAATTGCTTCACGATACCGTGTTAGTTTCTGTTGCACAACAAAGCGAATCAGCCATATGCATACACGTGTCCCCGTATCCCCTCCCTCTTGAGCCTCCCTCCCACCCTCCCTATCCCACCCCTCTAGGTGGTCACAAAGCACAGAGCTGATCTCCCTGTGCTATGCTGCTGCTTCCCACCAGCCCACTATTTTACATTCAGTAGTGTACACATGTCAATGCTATTCTCACTTTGCCCCAGCTTCACTCTCCCACCCCATGTCATCAAGTCCATTCTCTATGTCTACCTCTTTATTCCTGCGCTGCAACTAAGTTCATCAGTCAACTTTTTTATTTTTAGATTCCATATGTATGGGTTAGCATATGGTATTTGTTTCTTTTTGATTACTTCACTCTGTATGACTAACTCTAGGTCCATCCACCTCACTACAAATAACTCAACTGCATTTCTTTATATGGCTGAGTAATATTCCATTGTATATACATGCCACATCTTCTTTTTAATTTTTTTTATAATAACTATTTTTAACATCTTTATTAGAGTATAATTGCTTTACAATGGTGTTAGTTTCTGCTGTATAACAAAGTGAATCAGCTCTACATATACATATATCCACATACCTCCTCCCTCTTGTGTCTCCCTCCCACCCTCCCTATCCCACCCCTCTAGGTGGTCACAGAGCATCGAGCTGATCTCCCTGTGCTATGCGGCTGCTTCCCACTAGCTATCTATTTTACATTTGGTAGTGTATATATGTCCATGCCACTCTCTCACTTCATCCCAGCTTACCCTTCCCCCACCCTGTGTCCTCAAGTCAATTCTCTATGTCTGCATCTTTATTGCTGTCCTGCACCTAGGTTCTTCAGAACAACTTTTTTTTTTTTTAGATTCCATATAAATGTGTTAGCATATTTTTGTTTTTATTTCTGTTACTCTAGGAGGTGGGTCAAAAAGATCTTGCTATAGTGTATGTCAAAGAGTGTTTTTCCTGTTTTCCTCTAAAAGTTTTATAGTGCCTGATCTTACATTTAAGTCTTTAATCCATTTGGAATTTATTTTTGTGTAAGGTGTTAGGTAGTGTTCTAATTTCATTCTTTTACATGTAGCTGTCCAGTTTTCCCAGCACCACTTATTGAAGAGGCTGTCTTTTCCCCATTGTATGTTCTTGCCTCCTTTGTTGTAAATTAGGTGCCCATATGTGTGTGGGTTTATCTCTGGGCATTCTATTCTGTACCATTGATCTATATTTCTGTTTTTGTGCCAGTACCATACTGTCTTGATTACTGGAGCTTTGTGGTATAGTCTGAAGTCGGGGAGCCTGATTCCTCCAACTCCGTTTTTTTTTCCTCAAGATTGCTTTGGCTATTCGGGGTCTTTTATGTTTCCATACGAATTGAGAGATTATTTTGTTGTAATTCTGTGAAGGATGCCATTGGTAGTTTGATAGGGATTGTACTGAATCTGTAGATTGCTTTGGGTAGTAGAGTCATTTTCACAATATTTATTCTTCCAATCCAAGAACATGGTATATTTCTCCATCTGTTTATGTCATTTTTGATTTCTTCATCAGTGCTTTATAGTTTTCTGAGTACAAGTCTTTTGCCTCCTTAGGCAGGTTTATTCCGAGGTATTTTATTCTTTTTGTTGCAATGGTAAATGGGACTGTTTCCTTGATTTCTCTTTCTGATTTTTCGTTGTTGCTGTATAGGAATGCCAGAGATTTCTGTGCATTAATTTTGCGTCCTGCAACCTTACCAAATTCATTGATTAGTTCTAGTAGTTTTCTGGTGGCATATTAAGGATTTTCTATATATAGTATCATGTCATCAGCAAACAGTGACAGACTTACTTCTTCTTTTCCAATTTGTATTCCTTTTATTTCTTTTTCTCCTCTGATTGCCATGGCTAGGACTTCCAAAACTATGTTGAATAAGAGTGGCGAGAGTGGACATCCTTGTCTTTTTCCTGATCCTAGTGGAAATGCTTTTCACCACGAGTATGATGCTTGCTGTGGGTTTGTCATATATGGCCTTTATTATGGTGAGGTAGGTTCCCTCTATGCCCATTTTCTGGAGAGTTTTTATCATAAATGGGTGTTGAATTTTGTCAAAAGATTTTCTGCATCTATTGAGATGATCATGTGGTTTTTATCCTTCCATTTGTTAATATGGTGTATCACATTGATTGATTTGTGTATATTGAAGAATCCTTCCATTCCTGGGATAAACCCCACTTGATCATGGTGTATGATCCTTTAATGTGCTGCTGGATTCTGTTTGCTAGTATTTTGTTGAGGATTTTTGCATCTATGGCCATCAGTGATATTGGCCCGTAGTTTTCTTCTTTTGTGACATCTTTGTCTGGTTTTGGTATCAGGGTGATGGTGGCTTCACAGAATGAATTTGGGAGTGTTTCTCCCTCCACAAGTTTTTGGAAGAGTTTGAGAAGGATCGGTGTTAGCTCTTCTCTAAATGTTTGATAGAATTCACATGTGAAGCCATCTGGTCCTGGACTTTTGTTTGTTGGAAGATTTTTAATTATGGTTTCAATTACATTACTTGTGATAGGTCTATTTATATTTTCTAATTCTTCCTGGTTCAGTCTTGGAAAATTGTACATTTCTAAGAATTTGTCCATTTCTTCGTGGTTGTCCATTTTATTGGCATATAGTTGTTTGTAGTAGTCTTTTACAATCCTTTGTATTTCTGTGGTGTCCGTTGTGATTTCTCCTTTTTCATTTCTAATTTTATTGATTTGCATCCTCTTCCTTTTTTTCTTGATTAGTCTGGCTAAGGGTTTATCCATTTTGTTTATCTTCTCAAAGAACCAGCTTTTAGTTTTATTGATCTTTGCTATTGTTTTCTTTATTTCTATTTCATTTATTTCTGCTCTGATCTTTATGATTTCTTTCCTTCTACTGACTGGGTTTTCATTGTTCTTCTTTCTCTAGTTGTTTTAAGTGTAGGGTTAGATTTTTTTTTTTTTTTTTTTTTTTTTTTTTTTTTCGGTATGCGGGCCTCTCACTGTTGTGGCCTCTCCCGTTGCGGAGCACAGGCTCCGGACGCACAGGCTCAGCGGCCATGGCTCACGGGCTTAGTTGCTCCGCGGCATGTGGGATCTTCCTGGACCAGGGCACGAACCCGTGTCTCCTGCATCGGCAGGCGGATTCTCAACCACTGCGCCACCAGGGAAGCCCGGGTTAGATTTTTTATTTGAGATTTTTCTTGTTTCTTGAGGTCAGAATGAATTGATATAAACTTTCCTCTTAGAACTGCTTTTGCTGTGTCCCATAGGTTTTGGGTCTTCGTGTTTTCATTGCCATTTGTTTCTATGTGTTTTTTAATTTCTTCTTTGATTTCTTCAGTGAACTCTTGGTTATTTAGTAGTGCACTGTTTAGCCTTCCTTTGCTGCTTAGCCTCCGTGTATTTATGTCTTTTACAGTTTTTTCCCTGTAATTGATTTCCAATCTCATAGTGTTGTGGTCAGAAAAGATGCTTGATACAATTTCAATTTTCTTAAATTTTCCAAGGCTTGATTTGTGACCCAAGATGTGATCTATCCTGGAGAATGTTCCATGTGCACTTGAGAAGAAAGTGTATTCCGCCACTTTGGGGTGGAATGTTCTAAATATCAATTAGATCTATCTGGTCTGTTGTGTCATTTAAAGCTTGTGTTTCCTTATTTATTTTCTGTTTGGATGATCTGTCCATTGGTGTAAGTGGGGTGTTAAAGTCCCCTACTATTATTGTGTTACTGTCAATTTCTCCTTTCATGGTTGTTAGTATTTTCCTTAGGTATTGAGGTGCTCCTATGTTGGGTGCATAAACATTTATAATTGTTATATCTTCTTCTTGGATTGATCCTTTGATCATAATGTAGTGTACCTCCTTATCTTTTGTAACAATCTTTATTTTAAAGTCTATTTTATCAGATATGAGTATTGCTACTCCAGCTTTCTTCTGATTTCCATTTGCATGGAATATCTTTTTCCATATCTTCACTTTCAGTCAGTATGTGTCCCTAAGTCTGAAGTGGTCTCTTGTAGACAGCATATATATGGGTCTTGTTTTTGTAACCATTCAGCCAGTCTGTGTTTTTTGGTTGGGGCATTTAATCCATTTACATTCAAGATTATTATCAATATATATGTTCCTATTACCATTTTCTTAGTTGTTTTGGGTTTGTTTTTGTAGGTCTTTTTCTTTTCTTGTGCTTCCCGCTTAGATAAGTTTCTTTAGTATTTCTTGTAAAGCTGGTTTGGTGGTGCTGAATTCTGTTAGCTTTTGCTTGTCTGAAAAGCTTTTCACTTCTCCATCGAATCTGAATGAGATCCTTGCTGGATAGAGTAATCTTGGTTGTAGGTTCTTCTCTTTCATCACTTTAAGTATATCCTGCCACTCCCTTCTGGCCTGCAGAGTTTCCACTGAAAAATCAGCCAGTAACTTTATGGGGATTCTTTTGTATGTTATTTTTTGTTTTTCCTTTGCTGATTTTAATATTTTTCTTTCCGTTTAATTTTTGTTAGTTTGATTAATATGTGTCTTGGTGTGTTTTTCCTAGGGTTTATCCTGCATGGGACTCTCTGTGCTTCCTGGACTTGGGTGACTATTTCCTTTCACATGTTAGGGAAGTTTTCCACTATAATCTCTTCAAATATTTTCTCAGACCCTTTCTTTTTCTCTTCCTCTTCTGGGACCCCTATAATGTTGGTGCATTTAGTGTTGTTCCAGAGGTCTCTGAGATTGCCTTCAATTATTTTCATTCTTTTTCTTTCTTCTGCTCCTTGCCAGTTATTTCCACCATTTTGTCTTCCAGCTCACTTATTTATTCTTCTGCCTCAGTTATTCTGTTATCGATTTCTTCTAGTGTATTTTTCATTTCAGTTATTGTGTTGTTCATCTCTGTTTTTTTGTTCTTTAGTTCTTCTAGATGTTTGTTAAACATTTCTTGTATTTTCTCAATCTGTGCTTCCATTCTACTTCCAAGATTTTGAATCATCTTTACTATCATTTCTCTGAATTCTTTTTCAGGTAGACTGCCTATTTCCTCTTCATTTATTTGGTCTTGTAGGTTTTTACCTTGCTCCTTCATCTGTGACATATATTTTTGCCATCTCATTTTTTTTGTTGTTTTTTATGAGTGGGATTGTGTTCCTGTTTTACTGGTTGTTTGGCCTGAGGCTTCCAACACTGGGGTTTGTAGGCTATTGGGAATAGTTGGGTCTTGGTGCTGAGATGAGGAACTCTGTGAAACGCTACTCTGATGAATATTCCCTAGGGTCTGAGGTTCTCTGTTAGTCACGTGGTTCTGACTTGGAGCTCCCACTGCAGGAGCTTCCCCCCAACCCTGGGCTTTCAAATTAAGATCCCACAAGCTATGTGGGGTGGAAAAAAAAAAAAGAGAGAACAATTACAAAGTAAAAAATAAAATTAGAGTGGGAAACTAACCAATATGTTAGAAAGAATGTGAAAATAAAAATATAGATGAATCAACAACCGGAAGGTACATCAGTACTGCAATAGTAAGAAAGAGGAGGAAGGAAAGGGGAAAAAGGCAGGGGGGGGGGGCCTTAGCTGTGGAGAGTGGGGCCTAAGCAAGGGTGAGGTTTGAGGTGGTGGGTGGGGCTAATGCTCAGGACCCACAGGGATGGAAAAGGTGCTGGGAGCTGTGGGGGATGGGCCTTAGGTTCAAGAAACAGAAGGGGCCCAGGCCTGCCCCCCAGCCTGGTCTCAGAGGGCAGGGGACCTCCCCTGGGAACTAGCAGTTTTCCTCGGCTTGAAAGGGCAGGGCAAACGCCCTCCTCTCCTCTTCTGCTCCTCCAGTCTGGGGTCTGGGAGGGCCCCTCCCACCTGCCTCCCCTGATCTCCCCAGCCTCCCTCCTATACCCCCAAGGACTCATGTGGCCTGGAGGGCAGGGGATCGGCCTGGGAGCTCAGCAGGCTCCCCTGGCCCGAGTGGGTGGGGCAATTGGCCTCTGTTCCTCTCCCGCTCCTCCTGGATAGCCCCTCCTGCCTGCCACTCCTGATCTCCCCAGCCTCCTTCCTATGCCCCCAGGACCCACGTGGCCTAGGTGGGGCTTTAGATAGGGAAGGAAGCAGCTTGGGAGCTCAGTAGGCTCCCCTGCCCGAGTGGGCCTGGTGATCACCCTCTGCTCCTCTCCTGCTCTTCCCAGAGAGTCCCTCCCTCCTGCTTCTCCTGATCTCCCCTGCCTCAGGGGAGCTGATTTTCTGGAAAATATTTTAGAATACATAGAAGTATTCTCTAGTAAAGCTGAAAACCTTGCTATCTGAAACAAAATAGAGCCTGACTGCTAATACAGATGCAAACTTATCATAATATTTCAACACAGAGTGTAGAATCATCCTTTAATCAGACAAAACTCTAAGGTTAACTGGAGAGAGAACAGCAATTTTACATGTTAATTTGCAGTGATTGAGTTCTCATCGGTCAAAAAGCTAAAGTGTTTACTCTGGGTTTTAAAAATATAGGATGAGTGTGAGTGAAGCTGTTTGACCCCTCCTGAGGGCACACGGGACAGTCACACATGGCTGAAATGCTGAGAGTTTGTGAAGATGGAGACAATAGATGTTCTCTACACAGGAACTGGAAGAGAACTAATTCATTTAATTAAGGAGGCAGAGCATTTTGAGGCAGTTATTAAGGATGAAGTCATATGCACCAATGCACACAAAAAACTTTGCCTTACACTTTTTTTTGGTGGAAACATCTGGCAAAAATATGTTGAGAAAAGAGAACTTTTGTGCAGCAGGATCTTGCTGTGAAGAGATGAAAACTTGGGCTAATTACAGGATGTCTGTAAAAAGAAAGGGCTAGCTTTATATTTCAGACCCATTTTTCTCCCTGTAGGGTAAACATCTAATGTAAAAGCAGTGGTATGCTGTGGGAAATAAATACGGGGTGAGAAACAATGAATTGCATCTAATATATAATATTGTACCATAAAGGTTATTAAAATAGCATTCAGTTTATACTTGCTTTTATAAGTGTGCCAAGAGAAAACCAGACAAGTCTAAAACCTGTATGATAAAGACCACAAAACTGTACAATTTCTTATATGTAGAATGTTGCAGACTTCTTAATTAAAAATGACCCAGCTAATGTCCTATTTAGAAGTATATAATGTGCAGTTTGGAATTTTGCTTCACATTTATTTTAAAACTATGATGACCCCAAACTCTTTTGAAATCTCCTGTCTCAATATCCTTTAGCTTCTTTTGCCTTTCCCTATAATCCTACCTTCATTCTGTTCCTTATCTAGAGTCCTGTGATGCTTCAGCCTAAAGACCAAAATTTTAGAAAAAGAAAAAGAAAAATTGTTAAAAAGTTGGGTGGTCCTAATCTCTCTTGGAGCATCCCATGTGACTCTGTCAAGACTCTAATCATAGGCATCCAGGAGATTAAGACCAACCCCAGCCATTTAACAAGTCCTATAGACATTAACCATTCTAAAAGCACTAAGATTTAATCTAGCAGAGGGATGCTTAATTCTATTGGCTTCTTCCCACAGGAACAAGATACTTAAAATCACCTGGAGAGGAATTTTCTGACAGTCTTCTCAAGATGATTGAATGAAAAGTTTGGTTTTTTTTTTCCTTCCCCATCTCTATAATTTGGGTGAATGTTAAAATAGATCTTTATAAAGAGGTAGGCCAGTCATTATCGTCCTAGTTGTGCAACATTGCCTACACTGTCAGGTACGTGGCTGAGCCTTGTGGGCTCAGGGACTCAGGGAATATGGCTCCTATAACCCAGTCTTCTGGAGATCATACTGTATCTTACCCATGGCCCTCGCAACTGCCTGCCACCCTCTGTCCATTACAAGCACCCCACTATCGAAAATCAGTTCTCTTCAGACTGACCTGAGCCAGAAATCTCAAAACCATTCGAAGACGGTGCCACCTTTACTGTTCAGTAGTGGCTTTCCTCCAGCGAATCACACTTCTTACCACGCACTACTGTCTCTAAAACTGAGACTATAGTGTCTGCCATTTACTAGCATTTTTATAATGCTGTTTTTTTTTTAAAGTTGAGAATGATTTCTCTATAACTATGTGTCTACCATAAGTGGGAAAATTAAAGAGACCAAAAAGATTGTGTGGCTTTTCTGACATCTGCCTGTTCCCTGTGAATTTTTGATTTGCAGTCTTTGCAATAGGACTCTTGTCTTCATGAGGGCTATGACTGCACCTGTTTTTGCTCATCTTTGTTCCTTCTTCCAGAAGGAACCCTAGAACTGTTTTTGGTACCCAGCAGATGCTTAGAAATTTAACCTGTCACGTGGAGGATTGAACGCATCTACTTTGGCCATGCATTATGCTAGGTGTTTCGAGTATAGATATGAATAAGACACAGTTCTTGCCATCAAAGCCTGACAAAGGACTAATCTTTCCAACGTGACTTTCTGTGCTGTTGGACTTAAGCAAAGCAATTGAAGTGGACATTCCCGTTAAAGCTCTGGTTTAGGGATCCTAAAGGAAACTCTGCTCCCAAACGTCTCTCCCATGAGCCAGACAGCACGTAATATTTTCTGCATTTATTAACAATGGTAACAGTCATGGCAAACATGACTTGTGGGTGCCTCTCCTATGTTGGACACTTGTACGATGTGCCTTGCATATATTCGATAATTCTCACAGTCTCCCCTTTATAGTAGATGTTACGATCATTTTATTGATGAGGAAAGAGAGGCTAAGAGAGGTTATGTGTCCTAGTCGGTATACCAGCTACACAACTGGTAAGATGAGGTAGCTGCTTTCCGCCCTGGCTGTTCAGATTTCAAAGACCAGACCCACAACCACACTCTGTTCTACCTCCCACTGAGAAAGTAATTTTCTCAGGAAAGGGCATTACATTGACGGGTATTACTTGGTCTGACTCTGTCACTTGTGAAAAACAAAATTGGGTACCTTTTGATTTCACTCTTCCAACCATTTTTTGATACGGGGACCAAGTATTGTACCAGTACTTTGTATAGTTGAGGGACTTGGGACTCCCCAGAGGCACATGGGGAACAAGTAGCAGACTGCTGGTCTGACTAGATGCCTTTACAGTATTCTCTCCACTGTATAGGCAGGGAAGCCTCCAGGCATTTCAGAAAGACATTTTCTGTCCCATGTTTTCACCAAGGGATGAGACTCTATGAAGCATTTCAGCATCCAGTCCAAAATGGTTTAAGGAGACCAAACTGGTGATTGGAAAAATATATGACCACAAAGGCCAATGACGGGTCTTGTCTCATCTAGGTCTGCCTTTCTTTCTTTCTTTTTTTTTTTTTTTTTTTTAAGGTCTGCCTTTCTTGAAGGATGAAGAAACAGTCTCTGCCTGCTAGCCTCTCCCACCCTCTAAACCAACGGTTCTCAACAGTGACGATTTTGCCCGCTGGAACATGTGGCAATGCCGGGAAACATTTTTGATTGTTATAACTCTAGCTGGGTGTATGCCACTGGAACTGAGTAGGAGAGGCTAAACATCCTACGATGTACAGAACAGCCCCCCAAAACAAAGAATTGTCAGGTCCAAAACCCCTGCTTCAAAGTAATGTTCTACCTATCCCATAAAAAATCCTTATTCTTTCAAAAAGTATAGAAAACCAAGACAGTTCAACAGCCTGGATATCTAAATTAATCGTATAAAATACGATGCGTAGGACCATTGAAGAGAAGGGAGATGTTTTACTTATTTATTTGAACATGATGTCCTTAAAAAATATTTCTCTCACTCCCAAATAGGAAAGACATGTATAGTATCCTAAATTTAAAAAAAAATCCAGTACTTTGAAAACAAATTATTATATAGCCACTAATAAAAATATCAGTTGGGGTCCTTTTTCTATTTAAATAACTTAGAACAAAACAATGTTGCGGCTATTTTTTTTTAATACAGTCAGTGACGTAAACATCAAACAGATGCACATGGAAAATTAAAACAATTTCCTGTAAATGAAAAGAAAAGTGCAATGAGGTTATTATAAACCTTTAATTCACTGACTCCTTTCTGAGGCTTTGAGAAGCATTATTTTTAGCAATAATTCTGCTTATGTGGCACGTAGTCTGTGCTTCATTCCCTCTGCTATTTGTTTTGGGGACATATGTGGGTAACCAAGAATTCCCCCCTAAGCATCCTGCGGCAGGAACTGGCACCCTAGAGGTGCCGTTGCTAGAGGTCCAGGGCTTCAAACCCAGAGGCTGGGTGGTATCTCTCCAGGGACAGCAACAGCAACCTGTTTTCTTCTTCTTCTTCTTCTTGTTTTAAAAATTGAAGTATACTTTATAATCTTATATTACCTTCAGATGTACAACATAGTAATTCAATACTTTAATAGATCATACTCCCTTTAAAGTTATTACAAAATAATGGCTACATTCCCTGTGCCTTGCAATGTAGTATTCTTGTTGCTTATCTATTTTATACACAGTAGTTTGTATCTTTTAATCCCATATGCCTAGTTTGCGCCTCTCCCCTTCCCCCTCTCCACTGGTAACCACTGGTTTGTCAACATGGGTAATCGTCAGGGAGATGCAAATCAAAACCACGAGATATCACCTCACACCTGTCAGAATGGCTATCATCCAAAAGACTGCAAATAGCAAGTGATGGGTAGGATGTGGAGAAAAGGGAACCACCGTGCACTGTTGGTGGAAATGTAAACTGGTGCCAGGTTCCTCATTTCAGTTTTCTAAGGCTGTGTCCTCTGCAGAGTAAATGCTTCTTCTCGTTAAATATTTCAAGAAACATTTATTTATTTTTTGATGCACACCAGGCACTGTGTGAACACTGAATATGTACAGCAAGAAAATGATGGACGTGACCCCTGCCTTCAGGGAGCTGATAGCCCAGTCAGGGAGAGAGAGAGGCAACTGATAATCTCTTAAATGACTATTCACAAATGTGATTAATGTGATGGGCTAAATACCATACGATTTGATGAGGGCATATACAGGGGACCCCGATCAAGTCTCCATATCTGGGGGTAGGAGTAGGCTAAGGGGGTGATGATAGGGTTGACTAGGGAGGTTTCTTCAGGGAGCTGACGATTAAACTGGAATCCGTCAGATTAATGAGCAGTCTGGGGAGAACGTGTTCCAAGCACAGCGAGCCCCCTCGCAGTTTGTGCTTGCTTATACTTGTGGCTCAAATGTAAATTTACCTTTGCACACAGGTCTCCCTGCCTCTTTACCTGCTGCTACTTCTGCTTATAGCCTTACTAGCAAATAGTTCCGCCTTCATTTCACAAGGCAAGCTGGTGAGGTTGGTTCATCTTTTCACGCTTGGCTTGTAGGACTTCTGAGTTATTCCTATTTCTGCAACTGGAGTCAAATTTCTTCCTGGGCAGAAGCCAGGGTCTTCCGATAACCTTGCTTTGCATACTCTGGAAATCTTCCTGGCCACATGACCATCCCTCTTTCATATGGGCAAAGAGGGAGTTTTGGACTGTGTGGCAATGCAACACTTGGGCTAATCCAATGTCATGTGTAATTTCCTTTGGGACAATGAGAGGTGGAAAGGAGAGCATGAGATACTCTTCTACATCTTTCTATCTTTCTCTGAATAAATCATTTTGGGCACAAAAGAGAGAGAGTCATGTCCTCCCCCTACACTCCACTGAGCTTGGCTATAGATGGACCTCTCTATCTGTGCTTCTGAAAATAGGGTATGATCTTGTTTGGATTTCTCAAACTATTTAAGTAAGATGCCTTACAGTTAGAACCTGAGAAACAGCATGGGTAATATCTTATTATTTCTTAATATTATCTTGAGTAGAAAATAAAAAGTCTTTATTGAAAAACGCTTTTGGATGATTCCCATCCTTGACAGTTCACAATCTTTCACCCAATTACTTAATTTAGGGTTGACAAGGAGAAGGGGATCTCTTAATGTCAGGCCATGAGTTACCCTAAAACACACTAGGATGCCATCTGATACTTCTTTTGTATTCACGACAATGCACAGTAGGGGCTGAACAAAAGGTGATGCCTAAGAAGACTGCCCCATAAATATTCAGTTCAATGAACAAAACAGGGAGAGCATGAAGTCTTAGCCCTGACTAACTCTTTGGAATCTCATTGACATCCTTACCCAGAACATTTTCTCATTCTTCTGTTGTAGCACTTACATTACACAATCATCAGTATTATTATTATTGTCAACATCATTGCCAACACCCATTCTGAGTTGCCTACTAAGGGTTGTTACTGAGGGTGACCTCAGCATGATTGCAGAAGCTTGACTGTCTCAGTCATTCACCTTTCCGTCCATCCGTTCATCCATCCATCTATCCATCCATGCATCCATTCATCCACCTAATCATCCAGCCCTTTAAATAAGAGCGTCTTGGTCCCTAAGTTATTTAAAGTCTGATAGCACCATTTTCACCAAAGACAACTACTTCTTAGTGGTTCAAGTCCTTAAGATACATACAATGGGAGAGTGAGGTAAAGTGGGGGACATGAGAGAATGTGTGTGTGTGTGTGTGTGTGTGTGTGTGTGTGTGTGTGTGTGTGTGTGAATATGAGTACTCATAGTAGCAAGCATGTACAGATTCCCTTATCAGCTACTTTTGAATGAGACCAATAAATATGTAAAACTATTTTAGAGATTTACATGGCTTTCTCTGGGAAAACCCTAAGGTCTTGAACAAAGACCTTATATGAGAAGCCACAAACAATGAAAGCCACCCGTTTAATGAAAGCATGCACAAAGAGGAGAAACTAAATCAAGGGAAATGTTGAGAAACAGGGAAGCATTGAGAAACAAGGAAGAACCTTAGTGAAGAGGAAGTGGGGTGGGAAGGGGGTAAGCAAAACCCATTATGCTTAAAAAAATTAGTGTCACTATTTTACTTCTCTGCCAAAAATAGTCTCAGGCATTGAGGCAGAAAGTGGGACTCCAGGAGGATGAAAGGACCCTGACTCTGGCCCTAAAGAATTCTCTAGAATTTCTCTAGACTCTGTACCCCACCCTGCCACTCAACACCACTAAGCCTGTTTATTTAATCTCTGTGAAGCTGTCCTTGATTTTCCAAGTCAGTATAAGGCATTATCTCATTTCTGCAACCATAACTCCAACCCTATTCATCTTCCTCCTAAGAATTAATTATTTTATTATACTTTATTTACTTGTCTGGACCCCCTCACCTGGCTGTGGACTTGTGGGCAAGAATTCTGCCCAGGTTGTCTTTTGATTTCTAGAGCTTAGTACAGACAACCTGTTGATACTTAATAAATATTTGAGAAAGGGAGGAGAATTAAAGCAGAAGTTAGATGACTCTATTATAGTTACTAGATAAAAAAAACACATTCAGTGAAACTTTAGACATTCATTCATTCATTCATTCACTTGTTCAACCAACCAACAAATACCAGTATTTACTAAATGTCAAACACTGGGATAGGACATGATTCTAGCCCTTGAGGGTTTACTCTCTATTAGGGGATTCACACTTATCAATAGGCAAGTAAAATGCAATGTGATACTAAGAGGTAGGTAGTAGTAATGGTTGCACACATTGTGAATATGATTAATGCCATGGAATTGTATACTAAGTGATGGCTAAAATGGTAAATTTTATATTAAAAACAATATATATATTTGTGTATAACTGAGTCACTTTGCTATACAGTAGAAATTAGAACACTGTAAATCAACTATACTTCAATAAAAAAGAATAAAATTTTTTTAAAAATGGCAAAGTTTACTGGTGATTACATGGGTGTATGCAATTGTCAAAACTCACCAAACTGAGCATTTAAGATCTGTGTTTTTAATTGTGTGTTACATATTTCTCAGTTAAAAAGTAAGGTAAATTTTTAAAAAGGAGATTAGGAGAGGCTTTTATATGAGCAACAGGAAGGGCACCACATCCCCCTAAGTGATGGGGGTCCGAGAAGGCTTCTTTAAGGACAGACACCTAAGTATGTGCAACATCAAAGAGACGTTTACACATTTGAAGGAAGGGAAAAGAGACTCCGAGATGGAAAGTGACATGTTCAAGGTCACACCTGGCTGATGGCAGAGCTGGAAAGAAAACCCAGTGTTTTGATTCCTAACCCAGGGCTCATTCCCTAAACCTGCTGTTCTGGTTATTATCTAAGGTCTTTCAGCCCCAAGCTCACTGCCCCGTGTTCTGCTCTGTGATACTGCATTTCCCAGACACCTGAGTTTCCAAGTTAGGTTCTGGCGGTGGGAAGCAGTGATGGAAATCTGGAAGGCAGGAGACAGGCAGGGAGAGGGCGCAGCGTGAAGCTCTAGTCCATTGTTTCTCGGTGTTCCAAGTACCAGTGACAAACATCCAGCGGAGGTCTGAGCACCAGCCCTGCAGTTTTCCCACAGAGGTTCAAGTACTAGTCACCTAGTGATCCCACTGGGAGGTCCCAGTGCCAAGCCCCTAATCCCAGAGGTATGAGTTCAGGTCTGAACAATGAAATTAAAACCAAACTCATGATCTTTCCCCCACAACCAAGTCTTCTTTTGGTGCTTCCAAGCTTGGGGAGTGACAGGTTATCCAAAGAGTTACTCTTGACACCTGCCTCTCCCTCACTCCCTCTGATCAAAACCAACACCAAGTCCTGGCCATTCTACTTCCTAGAAGCCTCTTAGGTATGTTCACTTCTTCTCCTTGCTCTCACCCTAGGCTAGGCTACCATCATCTCTGGCCTGGGCCTCCATAATCAATTCCTAACTGATCTGGCCTTCACTTTGCCCCTCCTTGTTGACTTTCCATTCTCCCTTGATTTAATGCAGTTTTCGGCCACTGAATCAGGAGACTTGATGTCTAGTCACAGCTCTGTTGGTATCCAGTACAGTCTTGGGCGAGTCACTTAATTTCCCTTACTTCTAGTTTCCCCAAATATAAAATATTGGGGTCTATACATACACCAATGTTTTTATGAAAAAGGAAGGTTTTACAGAGGAAGTAGCACTGGACCTGGACGTTGAAGGATGAGAGGCTTTTGACCTGTGTTTCAGGTGAAAACTATGGCCCAAAGAATGGGTAATGTGTCCTTGTGTGTTTGGAATAGCACAAAGATAGAAAATAGCTGACAACTGTATTACAAAGTTGATTTCCTGGGATATGTGATGAGATGGCCTAGAACAGCGCTCCTTCCCATCTTCCTCATCTTATTAAATGGCACCACCGTCTAGGAACTGCTCAATCCAAACCCTCAATCCAAAGCCATCATCTATGATTCCTCTTATTTTTTCCCCACCAACCCACATTCAATCCATCAGTAAATCTTGCTGACACTGTGGCCAAACCCAGTCAAACTCCTTCCCACCCCCCACTTCTCTCCTCTGCTACCACTCAAGTCCATGTCACCAACTGCAATTGCCTCTTAAGTGCATTCTCTTCTTCCACATTCATCCACTTAAAATATGTACATAAAGCAGCCAGACTACTCCTCAAAAAGGTCAATCAGATCATTTTTCTTACTGTGTAAAACTCTCCTTTGGCATCCTCCTTCACTTGGAATAAAATTAAAATTCTTTACCATGACCTGAAAGGCTTAGAGAGATTTGCTCCTACTGTGTTTTGCTGCCCAGATTCCCTTGCAGGACAAAGGACTTCTCCTCCCAGCTGTTGGCAGTGCTGCCATCTGACAGTCTTCACCTATCAGCACCAGCTGGCAGAGAGCAGCCCAGGCTTACTGACTATTCAACATTGGGACATGAAGGCTGTCCCCCTTGTCCCAACACTGAAGGGCATCCCAGTTCAGAGCTCCCTGCAGAGTCAGCTGAAGTCTTCTTGTGACTGCACCACAGCCCAACTTCTCCGTCCACGTAAGCTTACTCTTTCCTCTTCTCCTCCTAGTCGGTGATCCCAACAGCCAGGGAACCCAACTGACAACAGCCCCTGTTTAGCTTGTATGCCATTTCCCTTCTCCAAGCCAATCACCTCACTCTTCTTTGCTTCCTATATGGCACCATGCTCCTTCTGGCCTTGGGGCCATTTCTCTTCTGGTTTTCTCCCTCTGTCTGCTTTTTGCCTGATTGGTTCCTACTCCATCAATACTCAGTTCCAAAGAGACTTCCTCAGGGAATTCATCCCTGATCTGTCAGACTAGGGCAGGGGTTCCTGTTACAAATTCTCACAACACCCTGTAACTTTTCCTGGCACTTAGCTCTTATGACATGTTTAAGATCAACCTTTCATGCTAGAATATAAGCTTCAGGCAGGTAGTGACTTTGCCTGCTTTCTTCCATCATGTCTGCTTAGCACTGAGCAGGCTGCCTTACATTTAATAGATGCTTAATACATTCATTTGTTGGATGAGAGAATGCGTGAACGATTTAATTCCCTTGTTTTGGCCCATGGTGATAGGCAGAAAAAGGCAATGATAAGGGTCTCTGAGTAACCGTGGCTGACAACTGCTTGTTTTTCCTGCTCATGAGAAAACAAAGCAAAACAAAGAAATGCAACAAAAGAAACAAAAGCGGCAACTTAGAAAAAGTGTCTGGACCACAGCCAGAGTGAGAAACATGAGTTCCCAGTTAGAGCTGCCATCATGTTTCAGCCAACAGGATAATCAAAGTAAAATGTCCCCAGGCAAGATTAGCAAGATTCCTTCTCTGTGTCTAATGTGGAGTTAAGTGGGTCCCCATACATGCAAAATGTGTCAATTAAATTGGACTCAATTCAAGTCAAGAAGCATCTGTCTTTTCTTTTAATACTCCTGAGGTTTCCATTTTTACAGTGAAATCTTCCATCTTTTTGGATTGTTATCTGTTGTACAATGAAACAGCCAAATCAAAAAAAAAAATGAAGGCCTTAATAACTATGACTCAAAATCTAGAAGCCATAAAATAAAAGATTAATAAATTAAAGTATGTAAAAATTAAAACCACTTTGCCTAGCAGAAACCACAAGAGCAAAGAATAAATTCAAAGGACACATCGAGAAATTGCAATTCATAATGAAAAGTATTCACCTCTCTTATATATAAGGAATGACTTGAAACTGAAAAGAAAAAGGCCAACAACTGTAAAGAAAAATGGGCAAGGGATAGGTATAGACAATTCACAAAGAAGGCAAAACAAATGGTATATAGACATATAACAAGAGTCTCAGGTTCCTATAAGAGAAACTACATTGAGACACCATTTTCTACTTATGATTTTGGTACAAATCCCAGTGTTTCATCACTCATTTATTGGCAAGACTGTTGGGAAACAAGCAGTGTCATTCATCGTTTGTGGATATATAAATTGGTAAGCTCCTAGGGAGGACAATTTGACAATATCAGTTAATAATGCATAGATTCTTTACCCCAGAAATTTCACTTTTTTTTTTTTTTTTGCGGTACGCGGGCCTCTCACTGCCGTGGCCTCTCCCGTTGCGGAGCACAGGCTCCGGACGCGCAGGCTCAGCGGCCATGGCTCACGGGCCCAGCCGCTCTGCGGCATGTGGGATCCTCCCGGACCGGGGCACGAACCCGTGTCCCCTGCATCGGCAGGCGGACTCTCAACCACTGCGCCACCAGGGAAGCCCAGAAATTTCACTTTTAAGAATTTATACTACAGTTGTACTGGTACATGTGTGAAAGGCCTGTATAAAAAGTTTTTCACTATAGCATTTTTCTAACAGCAAAAGATTGGAAATAACCTCTAGCACATTAATCGATGGGACATTTTATGATTGATTTCTATGAGTGATTTGCAAAGAGGTTCAAAATATACTGTTAGTTGAAACAAAACAAAATGCACAAGTGTTATGGTAGCTACCTTTTATGTAACGAAGAGGGAAAAATAAGAATACCTATCATATTTTCACAGAGAAGTATGTAGAATTACAGGAGTTTTCTTTTGGTGGTATTGGGGGCATGTGAACCAGACAGAAGAGAGACTGGGAAGAGACTCTTCACTGAATATTTTTATTATTTAAAATTCTTGAACAATGTGAGATTCATCACTGAATATTCCGCCTTAAAATTTTGTATTACCTATTCACAAATTAAATAATAACACGGAGAAACAACTGTGGAATACCACCTGGGTACCTCCTATACTCCCGGGGCGTGGAGATAGCAGAGAGAGTCCTGGTCTCAAGGAGCTTGAGTCTACTGTGGGGATCACACTTAAACACAGGGAAAAGGAGGAGAGGGCTAGAGGGCTCTATCAAAATGTGAGGTGAAGAAACAAAGTACTGAGCAAGAGAAGGATGAAGAACTAAGTGGTGAGGGCTAGAGTTTCAGAGGGTGAGTTCATAGAAAAGCTACAAGGACTAACTAGGTCTTCAAGACCGAGCCTATTTGGGAAGGCAGGAGATCAGGTCAGGCACTGTGCTAAGCCAGTTTCAGGGGCTACATTCTTTAATCTTCCCAACAAACATAATGAGATTGGTATTATCATCATCTCCATTTTTAGATGAGGAATGTAAGTTATGGAAGGGTAAGTAACTGGTTCAAGGTCACTTAGCTAGTAAGCGGTCAAGCCAGGATTCATAGGTACATCTTCCTTCAGCAGCACCCTGTCTCCCCTTTAATAGAAAAGAGATCATTGTTTCTGCTGAGGTAAATTTTACACATGGTGAAATGCAAAGATCCCAAATATTTGTTCAATTTGGTGAGCTTTGACAAACATATAGACTTTTGTAACCAATACTCCAATCAGGATACAGAATGCTTTCATTACCTCATTATTATTTCATTACCTTATTATTACCTTAGAAAGCTCTCTTGTGCCTCCTTCCAATCAATCCTAATCTACTGCAGAAAACCACTGCTCTGATTTCTATCACAATAGTTTTGTCTATGTTGTTGGACATATCAGTACTGTGTTCATTTTTATTGCTGAGTAGTATTCCATTATATGAACGTACCACAGTTTGTTTATCCATTCTCTTGCTGATGGACATTTGCTGACAGGTCTGGATGTCAAATAAAGCTGGTATGGATATTCTTGTATAGGGTTTGTGTAGACATATGTTTTTATTTCTCTTGAATAAATACCTCGGAGTAGAATTGCTGGGTTATAGAATAAGAGTATCTTTAACCTTATAAGGAATTGCCAAACAGATTTACAAAGTGGCTCTCCCATTTTGCAGTCCCACCAAAAACGTATGAGAATGCCAGCTGCACTACATGCTTACCAAAATTTGGTATTGCTTTTTTGATTTTAGCTACTCTAGTGGATATGAAATTGTATCTCATGGTTTTAATTAAAGGTATTGAGCACTTTCATGTGTTACTGGCCCCTCATACATCTTCTTTGTGAGGTATCCAAGTCTTTTTGCTCATCTTTACTGTTTTTTTAATTAATTTGCAATAGTTCTTTATATATCTGGATACAAACCCTTTGTACATAATCTATACATTATAAATATTTTATCCCTCTTTTAATGAGCAGAAGTTTTACATTTTTATGAAGTCTAATTTATCACTTATGATTAGTGCTTTTTGTATCATCTAAGAAATCTTCATTTATCCCAAGCTCATGAAGATACTATCCTAAATTTTTTGGTTTTTTGTTTTTTTTTCCTAGAAGTCTTCATGTTTAGGTCTAAAGTTCAAGCTTTTATGTTTAGCTCTAGGATCCATTTAGAATTAATTTCTGTATATGGTATAAAGTCCTTCCTTCCTTCCTTCCTTCCTTCCTCCCTCCCTCCCTCCCTCCCTTCCTTTTTTCCTGCATAATTATCTAGTTTTTCCAGGACAAATCACTGAAAAGATTTTATTTTCTCCAGTAAATTGCCATGGGTTCTTTGTTGAAAATCAATTGAAAAATACATGTAGGTCTACTTCTGGAGTCTGTATTCAGTTTCATTGATTTATTTGTTTACCCATATACCAATGCCACACTGTCATGATTCCTGTAGTTTCACAGGAAGTCTTTTTTTTTTTTTTTTTTTTTTTTTTTGTGGTATGCGGGCCTCTCACTGCTGTGGCCTCTCCCGCTGCGGAGCACAGGCTCCGGACGCGCAGGCCCAGCGGCCATGGCTCACGGGCCTAGTCGCTCCGCGGCACGTGGGATCCTCCCGGACCAGGGCACGAACCCGTGACCCCTGCATCGGCAGGCGGACTCTCAACCACTGCGCCACCAGGGAAGCCCTACAGGAAGTCTTAAAATAAGGTAGTGTGAGGCCCTCCAAATTAATTTTTCTGGGTCAAGATTGTTTTGGCTGTTTCAGGTTCTTTGCATTTCCATATACATTTTAGAATCATCATATCACTTTCCTCAAAAAGCCCACTTGACTTTTATTGGGATTGCTTTAAATGTCTTTCAAGGAAAGACAAGTTATTTTTAAAGGAATTTGTCCAATTAATCTAAGTTGTCAAGTTTTATTGGTATAAAGCTGTTTATAATATTTTCTTATTACCCTTTAATGTCTGTAGGACTTGTAATGACACGCCTTCTTTCATTACTGACATTTGTAATCTGTATTCTCATCCTTTCTTCGTTAATCAGTCTAGCTATGGGTTTATCAATTTTATTATTTTCAAAAGTAGCCTTTTTGTTTTTTTTAAATTTTTCTATTGTTTGTTTTTCATTTCATCTCATTGAATTTTGCTCTTATATTTATTATTTCTTTCTTTCTATTTACTTTGGTATTGATTTGCTCTTTTCTTTCCAATTTCTTAAGGTGTAAACATAAATCACTGATTTTTGCCCTTTTTCTTCTTTTCTAAATAAGCATTTAAATTTACAAATTGCATTCTAAATTCTGGTTAACCAACATCCCACACATTTTGATATGCTGTATGGTCTTTAGCATTCATTTTGAAATATTTTCTAATTTCTTCTTTGGTCCATGTGTCATTTAAAAATGCATTGTTTAGTTCTAAAATATTTGGAGAGTTTTAAGATATTTTATTGGTATTAAGTTCTAACTTAATTTCATTGTGGTCAGAGAATATGCTTTTATCTTAATCTTGTAAAAGTTATTGAGACTTATTTTATATTTGAGGATATGGGGTATTCTGGTGAGTGTTCCACATGCACTTGGAAATAATGTATATTCTGCAGTGATTTCATATGGTCTATAAATATCATTTAGGTCAAGGTGATTAACAGCATTTGGATATTCTATATACATCACTTGCTCTATCAGTTACTGCCTACTTGTCTACTTGTTTTACCAATTACTGAAAGAAGGAGGTTAAGATCTCCAACTGTAATTGTGATTTTATCTTAATTCTGCCTTTAGTTCTGTCAGCTTTTGCTTCATGTATTTTGAACCTCTGTTTCTAAGTTAATATACATTTATAATTGCTATGTCTTCCTGATGAAATGACTCTTCTATCATTATGAAATGTTTGTCCTTTTCTCTGATGTTACTCCTAAGTCATTTTTTTTTGATATTATGTAGCCACATTAGCTTTCCTATGCTTACAGTTTGCATGATATATTTTCCCATCTTTTTGCTTTTAACCTTACTTGATATTTAAAGTGTGTATCTTACGGACAACAAATAGGTCTTGCTTTTGTTTCCTGTTTAAAAGTCTCTGCCTCTTAACTGGTGGCTTAAGCTATTTATTCTTAATGTAAATATTGATAAGGTTGGGTTTAAGACTACTGTCTTATTATTTGTGTTCTATCCATCCATTCCTCTTCATTCCTCTATTTCTTCTTTCCTATTTCCTGTTAGGCTAATCAGGCATTTAAAAATATTCCATTTAATTCCTTTCTTGGCTTTTTAGTTTTTTCTCTAGGTATTTGAATAGGCATTATCTCTTAATGGCAGTCTATTTAGAATTAATATTTGTACCACTTTCTACAAAATACTTAGAAAAGTATTTTATTATCTCTGTGTCCTTCGTGCTATTCTTGTTTTGCATCTTCCATCTGTCACACAGTAGGAACATGATAAATATGTATTGAATGAATCGATGGCAGGTCAGAGTAAAATATACAAGAGAAGAGAAATGTCTCATTATAACTTTGACCACAGTTAGTCTTGTTGTGTTTCCTAAGTTCAAGGTTAGTGGTATTTGTATGACTTCACTGCGATCATCATTTTCAATTAACTACTTACTGAATATCTACGGGGTGCAGTGGTGACAGAACAGAAAGAGGAGGAAACAGTGTCAGGGGTCTTGTTTTGCAAGTTAAAGAAACCCATGCCAAACTGGTTAAGCTAACAACAAAGGAGAAGGATAGGTATTGATCAGCTTTCATAAATGAGAAGTTTAGGAATGCTTTCTCCAGAGGCTCAAACAATGTCATTAAGCCTCTCTGTGTCTTTCTCTCTCTCCTCACTCCCCTCTTTCTCTGCTTCCCTTTGTTTGTTGGCTGGAGGCAGACTCTCCCTATGTGGCAGAAAAATATTTTCTGGAAACCCCAGGCATGTATTTTTTCAGCTTGTCAGAGTTACAGATTTTGATTGGCTCTGCTTAGGTCACATGGTCTATTCTGACCCCATCACTGTTCACCAAGGAACTTGGTATTGTGATCGACCACCACTGAGTCATGGGCTCTTGTGCTCATTGGTCAGGGAATGACTGATACTCCCAACAGGGTCTTGTGGAATGAGGAATGAGTTCCTCTAAGGAATCTGAAGAAAGCAAATGGGAAAGTCTGTTGGGCAAACAAAAACTGGCCACTGCAGGGTACAATAATTTCCTTTAAAGTCCTGTGTCCACTAGCTTCTCTACGACTTTAGCCAAGTCACTTCCCTTCTCTAGCTCCATTTTCTCATCTGCACAATGATCTCTGATATTTATTTTATCTCTACTTTGGAAGCAATATAAATGTCTCTCAAAAGTGGAATGAATAAATTATAAAATGCTCCTATAATGAAATACAACACAGTAATGAAAATGAATTAACTAAAATTACATATTCCAACACAGATAAATCTTAAAAACATAATGTTGACCACAAATGTAATTTGAAAAAGGCTATGGACCACACTATACCACTTAAATAAAATTTTAAAACACAAGATAAAAATATAAAAGCATGATTAATACAAAATTTGGGACCATAGCCACTGCTATGAAAGGAGGGATGGGAATGGGAGGGGGGAAGAGTACAGAGGGGGCTTCAACTCAGTAACACCTCGAATGTTGTGCTTCTTAAAAAAGATATGAAAAAATATAGCATAATATTATGATTTGATAAAGTTGAGTGGCTGGGGCATGAGTATTTATTACTTTCTGTGCTAAACTTTTCTGTATGCTCAAAATATTTCAAAATGCCAATGCCAATAGCTCTCAATACAATACTATTTATCATGTTCTAGGCATTCATGTAATGACTTTACATAACTCATCTCATTTAATCAATGTATTAGCTATCTATTGGATGGCACACAGCATGACTGGGAAACTCTGAGTGACTGTGCAGGCAGGTAGTTGGAGGCAGGTGTAGAACTGTGGGATGTAGTATAGTGATGGAGGCCAAGAATACCAGCCCAAGGCCTAAGGAAGTCTAGAGAGATAGCAAGGCGGAGAGAGGCACCTCAGAAGTAGGCTTTAGGAAGGACAAGGGCAAACTGGGAGATTAGAGGGAGGAGCCTAAAGTATGGAACCAGCCATGAGGCTATCCAGCGAAGCGGGGGTAACAGAGGTGGTGGCTGACAATTGGACAGGTGGAGATGGGCCAAGAGTGTCCGAGAACTGAACTAAGTGTTTTACAGTTGCTATCTTGTTTAATCTTCACCAAAGCCCCATAGGGTAAGTACTATTACACCCATTTTGTTGATGAGGAAACTGAGTCCCTACTCTCTGAGACCTGGTTCCTGATGGAGAATCCCTCTGCTCTAGAAGGAAAAAAAAAATCTATGACATCTACCTTCTGTCAGCCCTTCCCAAATTGCAGTTTCTGAGAACTTCCCTGCAATGACCTAAAGAAAAAACCACTTCCTTGCTACTAAATATAGACCAGTGAAATTACTCATTATTAGATTGTTCTTGCCTTAAAAAAAAATCTACAGATAGTTTCCTGGAATGGTGGAATAGAGAAGGAAATAGCCTCATTTCTTTAAAAAGTAAATGGGACTGTTAGAAGTGGCTCATGCATTGGAGTTTCACAAGGAGAGTTAACCCCAGGTAAAACTGTGTGCGGCAGGAAGTTTGCTTTGGTAGTGCTGTGCCTCTCTGTCCAGAAACTTTTTTTTTTTTTTTTTTTTGCGGTATGCGGGCCTCTCACTGCTGTGGCCTCTCCCGTTGCGGAGCACAGGCTCCGGACGCGCAGGCCTAGCGGCCATGGCTCACAGGCTTAGTTGCTCCGCGGCATGTGGGATCTTCCCGGACCAGGGCACGAACCCGTGACCCCTGCATCGGCAGGCGGATTCTCAACCACTGCGCCACCAGGGAAGCCCTGTCCAGGAACTTTTAAGAAGAGAGATGGTGCTTCCTAGAAGTTTTTCCCGGCAGTGTCTATTACCAGTTTTAATGAAGACCCACTGCAGGCCAAGCCCTGTGTGTGGATGGGTGGTACAGGACCCTGCCCTCAAGCTGCTGATGAAAGCTTAGCCACAGATAACAGCAGGGCACAGGGCACAGAGAACCTTCACAACTACGCTCATAAAATTAAGTTTGTCAGTTTGCCTGTCATCCCATCCCAGGAAACAGCTGGATAGACTTTCATGTTATCTGGAGGGTACGTTTGGGATAGTCTGACAAAACGTAGGCTCTATGGAGTAGACAAAAATTAACTTTGGATGCCAAGGAGGGCATTTCAAATAGATGGGCAATTACCCTCCAGGGCACCTGAAACTGGATAGAACAAGTCTGTGAGACCAACAACTGGGAGAAGTATGGCGTGGCATAATAACAGTATTAAGAAGAACTAATGTTTGTTGAGTGCTTACTTTGTGTTAAGATGAAGGGGACAGAGTACCAAAACAATGGCTTTATCTATGAGCCTCAAGAGGAAAGTCACTGACAGCAGATGCTCGCAACTGTTGACACTTATTAGCAATGGTCTAGTTGCTCTCACCAGGGAAAATATATACAGTGCTTCGGGATGAGTAGCAGCAGGAATTTATTTATTTCACTATATTTATTAATTCTGAGCAATGTCAGGAGGCCCATCACTTCTTCTACTACCACCATTAATAATAGCTACCATTTGCCATGGGCTTGCTACGTGCCAGGAAATGAACTACGTGCCTTTACGTTAGTTATCTTGTTTATTCCTCGCAACAACCTATGAGGCAGGTACTATAATGATGCCCATATTATAGAGAAGGAAACTGAGGCTGAGTAATGAACCACTAACATGTGCTAGGCCACCACGATTAGGATAAAACCTTCTCAAACCCCAATCAGACCCATGGAACAATGAAACATCTCTGCGTGATTTATGTATTTATAAGAATTTTAACCAATGTATCAAAATTCACATACACTTATTCAATAATGAATCACTTCTATTGAAAATATTAAAATGATATCAAATTAACACTGTCCTTGGAAAGTCTGGGCTGGTGGGTTACTGGTTTGGGGTACAGAGGGGGAAACCATCCCTATCAGAGGGATGCCAATGCCACTTGATTCCTCCCTGTACCACCTCTGCCCTGTTTTGAGCATCTCTGCCCGGACTTCTGTGTTTTCCATGACTCCAGCCTCCTTCCTTTGCCAGTCCTGAAATTCAGATCCAATCGTACTCCTCTTCTGCTAAGAAACTTTTAATGATCCATTATTTTCAGAATCAAATCCAAACTCTTTAACATATCTTCTGGGGCTCTTCATAGTCTTCTCGCAGCCTGCCTAATCAGTCTCTAGGTAGTCTTACACCAAGAATAATTTTAAATATTTAAAAGTAATTTAATAATTTAAATTAAAATTTTTTAAAATAAAAATAATTTTACTGAAATAAAATCATACTTAAATCCCTTTCATATCTGTGGTGTGCAGCAGAGTTTAGAAAGTGCACTCACATACATTAAGCCATTTGATATTCATAACAACAATACCAGGCAGGCAAGCAGGTGAGCATCCCTATTTTTTAAAATAAACTTCTCATTTTATAATAGATTTAGATTTACAGAAAAGTTTAAAGACAGTGCAGAAACTTCCTAATACCCCACAACCAGTTTCCACTATTATTATATTTTGCATTAACGTGGTACATTTGACACATTTATGAACCAGTATTGATCCATTACTATTAGCTGAAGTCCATACTTTCTCCAGATGTCCTTACTTTTTCCTCACTGTCCTTCTTGTGGTCCAGGATCCCATCCAGGAAACTACGTTACATTTAGTTCTTATGTCTTAGGCTTCTCTTGGTTGTGACAGTTTTTCTGACTTTCCTTGTTTTTTATGACCTTTACAGTTTGAGGAGTACTGATCAGGTGTTTTGTAGAATGTCCCTCAATTGGGATTTTTCTAATTTTTTTTCTCATGATTATTCTGAGGTGATGCATTTTTAGGAGGAAGACCCCAGAGAAGAAGCACTTTTCTCATCCCATCGTACTAAGGGTGCATACGTTCAGGATGTGGTACATATATATAATGGAATATTACTCAGCTTTAAAAAGGAAAGAAATTTTGCCATTTGCAGCAACATGGATGGACCTAGAGATTGTCATACCAAGTGACGTAAGTCTAACAGAGAGAGACAAATAGTCCATGATATGACTTATATGTGCAATCTAAAAAAGTAATCCAGATGCATCTATTTACAAAACAGAAACAGACTCACAGACATATTAGAAAACAAACTTGTGGTTATGAAAGGGGAAAGGGAGAGATGAGGGATAAATTAGGAGTATGGGATTAACAGATACACACTACTATATATAAAATAGATAAGCAACAAGGATTTACTATATAGCCCAGGGAACTGTATTCAATATCTTGTAATAACCTATAATGGAAAATAATCTGAAAAAAAACCTGAATCACTTTGCTGTACACCTGAAATTAACACAATATTGTAAATCAACTATACTTCAATAAACAAAAAGATGGCGTATCACTTTTGATGCGAGCTTTGGTCACCTAGCTCAGTCAGTGTTGGTCAGATTTCTCCCCTGTGAAGTGACGCTTTTTCCTTCCTTTTCCACGCTGCACTGTTTGGAGGGAAGTCACTATGCACAGCCCACCTGGCGGTGGGGACTGATCCTTCTTTCTTGAGAATATTTACTTAAGTTATTTGGAATTGTTCTGCATGGCAGATTAGTTCTTTGCCTCCATTTATTTATTCCATCCATCATTTATATCGGTGCGGACTTATGAGTATTTATTTTTTACTTTGGGTTCTAATTCAATACTACTTTATTTCTTCCTCAAATTGTTCCACCTGGGGCCACTGGGAGCTCTTTCAGTGGCTCCTATGCTCCTTGGACAGGCTCATCTTGTAAATTTCCTGCTCCAGTTCTAGGGTTTGTCATTTCTCCAAGCAGCCCTGATTCCCTTCATTGGAGGATGGTATTAGAAACCGAGATCTAGGCATTGGGAGGTAGTTGCTCGCAGGCCTTCTCAGCTAAGGTAGCTATCACCCCTATTTTCTGTTGGAGAACAGTTTTCATTATTTCTTGAAAACACCAAAAAATGTCCTACAGTCTCACCGCCTTTGAACACTTCTGCCTTACTTTTCTGTGCAGTGAATTAGCTTCTGGGGTGCACCTTGTGAGTTTCCTCCTCTGAATGGCCCTCTCCCACTGCACTTGTTAATAGCATCAGCATATGTTAGAATTAGTTAACATCTGCCTGATCAGCTGCTCTGTGTTGCTCATCTAGCATACCTAGTAGGTGCTCAATAAACACTGAATGAACTGTGTTTACAAACACAGATACTATTTGAAAATAACGAATAGGCAGAGGTATGAGGAGGATGCCTTGCAGGATGCCTGAAGTCCCCTGACCTCTGCCCTCCCCACTTCTCACTAAGAATTCTTCCGTTTAGTTAAGATTTATGGCATCATGTGTGGAAGACAGGGCCATAGCACCCTTATAGGTCATCCAGGTAAGGTTTTCTTGGTCTGAGTCCTATAGCAGCTATTCCTAAACATGACTACACATAAGAATCACCTGGGAGCTGTTAGTATACTGAGTCCTTCCCCCAACCTCCACTCCAGAACTGTGGTTTCCGAACGTCTGGAATGGGGACTGGAGAACTGTATTCAACACCCTCTCCCAAAGAAAGCAAGCCAGTAAGGCCAAAGCAGACTGTCTGCAATCTAATAATTTTGGAATGTCTGTGAAATACAGCCTCTCCAATCCAATCTGTAATATTTGAACAGTTAAAAAAATTGCTGCTGGAACCTACATCTCCTCCCATGGTAGACATACAGGGGAAGTAAAATATATCAGCTTAAGTGAGGAGGCTGTCTCAGAGGAGCCTGTTGAAGACTTTTCAGTATTATAACCTTAAAATTCTCTTTACAAGGTTAAACTGGGCCAAAACAAATTTGAAAGGGACAGTTCAGAGTTTGATAACTGGGCTGTCCATCTAGTCTCAATGGTCATGATTTATTTGAAGCTCCCTCATCCTGTGCTGTGGTTTTGAGAAATATTCTGATGGGAACAAAGGACTGAGTTAACAGGGATCTGTCAGTCCTTACAGCTGTTCCAAAGTTGCTTAGGGATGTGGCCTTACTCATCTTCCACAAGCAAAGATGGTTTTACAGTAAACCTGTTTTCTAGCAAGTATCTTCTTTACAAGTAAATTTATAAAAGACTTTTCTTTCCTCCTTTCCCTTTCCTCCTTCCCTCCTTCTATACTCACAAAACTCATTTGTTTGAATTCAGAATAGGGCAAAACCTGAGTTTTAGAATATTTTTAAAAGAATTATAGTTTATAGCTTTCAACTATATTTAGTGAAACAAATGAAGCTGGAAACATTGACAGAAATGTTGATACAATGAGATTTTTCAAAGCTAAGCATTATAGACGAGCACACTTGTAACTAGTTTGAATGCACCATTTCTGGGAAATTGTTTTTTGTAAAAATTAATGTTGTTGATGTCTTAACATTTTTTTAATTATAGAAGTATATACTCTTCCTCTCACAACCTTGCTTATTTTATGATTTTTCTTAACAGGATGAATGTTTTTCATAGTCAGTTAAAGGTAAACACTTCAGTCTGGTCCCAAATGACCACACATTTTACTAATTTTTGTGATGATGATGATTATGATGATAATAATAGAAAGTCAATGATTTCGAGTGCTTGCCTTGTGCCAGGCAGTTTACATGCATTGTTTTATCCAACGCTCATATCAACCCTATGAAGTGGATAGATATTATTATTATTCCCATTCTCAGAGAGGTTAAATAACCCGCCTAAAGTCAAACTGCTAATAAATGGAAGACTTAGCTTGACTCTATAGTACAACAGACCACACTTTGGACCATTACACTATACCATCTTCAATGACTCATACAGGAGCTAGGGCTATACACATTGATATGAAGATGACAACAATGATGATAGAAAAAAATTTATATACAAAATTTTTAAAGTCTTCTCAAGCTTTCACTGAAGAGTGACATCAGCAAAATGGTGGAATCAGAGTTTTCAGCTGTCATCCCACCCACAGAACAGCAATTTTGACAACTTCCATGGATGAAAGTATCATTGTGGGAGTCTGAAAATCCAGCAGAGAAGTTCCAGCACATGACTAAAGAAAAAAATAATCCATGAATACACACAATGAAGAGGGTAAGAAGAACAGTTTCACTTTATCAGCATCACCCTGCTCCCAAGGTGGCATATCCTGATGCCAAGAAAGACCTCCTCAGCCCCAATTTCTCCCACAGGGGAAAGTGAGAATGTGGCCAGTAAGAGCCCAGCTTTCCAGGTGTATGGAATGTAACCCAAGAGGCACACTTGTTTCTCCCTCACCCAAAATACTGAGGGGATCAGCGTGGCTAAATGGCTGGGAGAGACTGGGAGCAGGGAAGAGAAGTGGGGACTCATAGCCACCAGGATTCAGAACTCAACAAAGAGGGCTGTGGGTCCTATTAACTGCTTTACAGACTCCATCAGGAGGTCAGCCTTGCTTGTGGACTCCCCAAATGGCACAGAGGCACCCCCAATTTTCTGGTGCCTCCCCCCAACCATAGCTGGTTCCTATGTGCTCCCCCACCACTAGGTGAGTGTGAGTTTTTGCAGACAGCTCACAAGCAAACCCAGAAAGCTGGCTGTGGTATTGGGAGAAGGCACACAAACTTAAGCATATCCAGGTAGCACCCTGGGGAAAACAAACAGAAGGCTCCTTGTTTGGTCTTGGTGATGATTTGTTGGGTTTGACAGCAAAAGCAAAGGCAACAAAATAAAAAATAAGTGAGATTACATCAAACTAAAAAGCTTCTGCACAGCAAAGGAAACCATCAACAAAATGAAAAGGCAACATACTGAATAGGAGAAAATATTTGCAAATCATATATATGATAAAGGGTTAATATAAAAAATATATAAAGAACTCATGCAACTCAATAGCAAAAAAAACCAATCTGATTAAAAAACGGGCAGAGTATATGAATAATGACATTTTTCCAAAGAAGACATACAGATGGCCAAAAGGTACATGAAAATGTGCTCAACATCACTAATAATCAGGGAAATGCAAATCAAATCCACAATGAGATATCACCTCACACCTGTTGGAACAGCTATCATCAAAAAAACAAGAGATAACAAGTGTTGTCCAGGATGTGGAGAAAAGGGAACGCTTGTGCACTGTAGGTGGGAACATAAATTGGTATAGTCACTATGGACAACAGCATGGCAGATCCTCAACAGATTAAAAGTAGAACTACCGGGCTTCCCTGGTGGCGCAGTGGTTGAGAGTCCGCCTGCCGATGTAGGAGACACGGGTTCGTGCCCTGGTCCGGGAGGATCCCACATGCCGCGGAGCAACTAAGCCCGTGAGCCATGGCCGCTGGGCCTGCGCGTCCGGAGCCTGTGCTCCGCAACGGGAGAGGCCACAACAGTGAGAGGCCCGCATACCGCAAAAAAAAAAAAAAAAAAAAAAAAAAAAGTAGAACTACCATATGATCCAGCAATTCCACTTGTGGGTATTTATCTGAATAAAAAAACACTAAGTCAAAAAAATATCTGTGCCCCAGGGATCGTTGCAGAGTTATTTACAATAGTCAAGACATGGAAACAATCTAAGTGTCCATCAATACACAAATGGATAAAAAATGTGATATATATATCCACAATGGAATATTATCCAGCCATAACAAGAAGGAAATCTTGCCATTTGCAACAACATGGATGGACCTTGAGGGCATTATGCTAAGTGAAATAAATCAGACAGAGAAAGACAAATACCATATTATATCATTCATATGTGGAATAAACAAAAACAAGAACAACAATGAACCCAAGAAAGCCTGAAGCCTGAACTCATAGATACAGAGAACAGATTAGTGGTTGCCAGAGGTGGGGGTTAGGGAGTGGGTGAAACAGGTGAAGGTGGTCAAAAGGTACAAACTTCCAGTTATAAAACAAATCCTGGGGATGTAATGTATAGCAATGGTGACTATAGTTAATAATACTGTATTGTATATTTAAAAGTTGCTAAGAGAGTAGATCTTAAAAGTTTTCATCACAAGAAAAATTATGTAATGATGTGTGGTAATGGATGTTAACTAGACTTAACTGTGGTGGTCATTTTGTAATCTGTACATATATCAAATCGTTGTGTTGTACACCTGAAATTAATATAATTTTATGTAAATTACATCTCAGTTTAAAAAAAAGAAAAAATAAATTGAAGAAGTTGATCTGGTGTGATGATGGGTATGCGTGAAAAGGCATCTTTGACACTCACATATCCCCTTGGTACTTGATAATGCAAGAGGAAAGCATTTCTCAAATAAAAGCAAATCTTCCAACCAAAGCATGGGCAACATTTAGCCTGATTTCTTACAAACCTTATAGACAGGTGTTTTTTAATGCTTCACCACCAGGAGTTGAGAAACCATGTCTGTGGGCCAAATTCTATGTTTTTTTTTGTCGTAAGTAAAATTTTACTGAAACACACACACACACACACACACATTCACACAATGCAACTGACTTGTATGTTGATTTTGCATCCTGAAAACTTGCTGAATTCATTTACTAGTTCTAACAGTTTTTGGATAGAGTCTCCAGGATTTTCTATATACAAGATCATGTCGTCTGCAAACAGGAAAAAATTTACTGTTTTTTTCTGGTTTGGACGCCTTTTATTTTTTTTTCCTGCCTAATTGCTCTGGCTAAGGCTTCTAATACTATGTGGAATAGAAGTGGTGAGAGTGGGCATTCTTTCTTGTTCCTGATCTTAGAGGAAAAGCTTTCAGCTTTCACCACTGAGTATGATGTTCACTGTGGGCTTGTCATATGTGACTTTTATTATGTTGGGTACATTCCTTCTATACCTAATTTGTTGAGTTTTTATCATGGAAGGATGTTAAATTCTGTCAAATGCTTTTTCTCCATCATTGAGATGATCATATGATTTTCATCTTTCATTCTGTTAATGTTGTGTATCATATTTATTTACTTGCATGTGTTGAACTGTCCTAGAAATGCAGTGATAAATCTCACTTGGTCACGGTGTATTATCCTTCTAATATGTTCTTGAAATCAGTTTGCTAGTATTTTGTTGAGTATTTTAGCATCAATGTTCATTATGGATATTGGACTGTAATTTTTCTTTCTTGGAGTGTTCTTGTCAGGCTTTGGTACCAGGGTAATGCTAAACTGGTTCTGGAAGTTGTCACTCTTCTTCAATTTTTTAGAAGAGTTTAAAAAGGATTGGTATTACTTATTTAAATGTTTGGTAGAATTCACCTGTGAAGCTATCTAGTCCTGGGCTTTTCTTTATTGAGAGATTTTTGATTACTGATTCAGTCTCTATAATCATTATTGGGCTATTCAAATTTTCTTTCTTTATGACTTAGTCTTGGTAGGTTGTATGTTTATAGAGACTTAATTATTTCTTCAATTTATTGTCATATAATTGTTCATAGTAGTTTCTTATGATCCTTTGTATTTCTGTGGTATCACTTGTAATGTCTTTTCTTTCAATTCTAATTGTATTTACTTGAGTCCTCTCTCCTTTTTTCTTGGTAAATCTAGCTAAAGGTTTGTCTATTTTGTTTAGCTTTAAAAAAACAACTCTTAGCTTCATAGACCTTTTAAACTGTGTTTTTAGTCTTTATTTCATTTATTTCTGTTTTGTTTTGTTTTTAGAATTTTCAGGATTTGGTAAGTTTTTAAAAAAATATTTATTTATTTATTATGGTTGTGCTGGGTCTTAGCTGCGGCACACAGGATCTTCATTGCAGCATGCAGGCTTCTCAGTTGCAGCATGCAAACTCTTAGTTGTGGCATGTGAACTCTTAGTTGTGGCATGCATGTGGTCTGATCTTTCTTATTTCGTTCCTTCTACTAACTTAGTTTGCTCTTTTTCTAGTACCTTGAGGTATAAAGTTGTGTTGTTTACTTGAGACTTTTTTCCCTTAATGCATGCATTTATCACTATGAACTTCCCTCTTAGAACTGCTTTTTTTGTTTTGTTTTGTTTTATATCCCATAAGTTTTGGTATGTTGTATTTCCATTTTCATTTGTCTTAAGATTTTTTTAACTTCACTTTTTTTTTTTTTTTTTTTTTTTTTTTTTTTTTTTGTGATATGCGGGCCTCTCACTGTTGTGGCCTCTCCCGTTGCGGAGCACAGGATCCGGGCGCGCAGGCTCAGCGGCCATGGCTCACGGGCCCAGCCGCTCCGCGGCATGTGGGATCTTCCCGGACCGGGGCACGAACCCGTGTTCCCTGCATCGGCAGGCGGATTCTCAACAACTGCGCCACCAGGGAAGCCCTTCACTTTTTTTTTAACAGATCTTTATTGGAGTATAATTGCTTCACAATACTGTGTTACTTTCAGTTGTACACCAAAGTGAATCAGCCATATGCAAACATATGTCCTTATATCCCCGCCCTCTTGAGCCTCCCTCCCATCCTCCCTATTCCACCCCTCTAGGTCATCGCAAAGCACCGAGCTGATCTCCCTGTGCTATGCGGCTGCTTCCCACCAGCCAACTATTTTGTATTTGGTAGTGTACATATGTTGATGTTATCTCACTTCTCCTCAGCTTCCCCTTCCCACCCCAAGTCCTCAAGTCCATTCTCTATGTCTACCTCTTTATTCCTGCCCTGCAACTAGGTTCATCAGCCATTTTTTTTAGATTCCATATATATATGTTAGCATACGGTATTTGTTTTTCTCTTTCTGACTTCACTCTGTATGACAGACTCTAGGTCCATCCACCTCACTACAAACTCAATTTTGTTTCCTTTTATGGCTGAGTAATATTCCATTGTATACATGTGCCACATCTTCTTTATCCATTCATCTTTCAATGGACATTTAGGTTGGTTCCATGTCCTGACTATTGTAAATAGTGCTGCAATGAACACCATGGTACATGTCTCTTTTTGAATTATGGTTTTCTCACGGTATATGCCCAGTAGTGGGATTGCTGGGTCATATGGCAGTTCTATTGTTAGCTTTCTAAGGAACCTCTATACTGTTTTCCCTAGTGGTTGTATCAATTTACATTCCCACCAACAGTGCAGGAGGGTTTCCTTTTCACCACACCCTTTCCAGCATTTATTGTTTGTAGATTTTTTGATAATAGCCATTCTGACTGGCTAGAGGTGATACCTCATTGTAGTTCTGATTTGCATTTCTCTAATAATTAGTAATGTTGAGCATCTTTTCATGTGCCTCTTGGCTGTCTGTATGTCTTCCTTGGTGAAATGTCTATTTAGGTCTTCCACCCATTGTTTAATTGGATTGTTTGTTCTTTTGATATTGAGCTCCATGAGCTGTTTGTATATTGTGGAGATTAATCATTTGTCTGTTGCTGCATTTGCAAATATTTTCTCCCATTCTGAGGGTTGTCTTCTTGTCTTGTTTATGGTTTCTTTTGCTGTGCAAAAGCTTTTAAGTTTAGTTAAGTTCCATTTGTTTATTTTTGTTTTTATTTCTTTTACTCTAGGACGTGGGTCAAGAAAGATCTTGTGGTGGTTTATGTCAAAGAGTGTTTTTCTTATGTTTTCCTCTAAGAGTTTTATGGTGTCTGGTCTTACATTTAGTTCTTTAATCCACTTGGAGTTTAATTTTGTGTATGGTGTTAGGTGGTGCTCTAATTTCATTCTTTTACATGTACCTGTCCAGTTTTCCCAGTACCACTTATTGAAGAGGCTGTCCTTTCTCCACTGTATGTTCTTGCCACCCTTGTTGTAAATTAGGTGACCATATGTGCATGGGTTTATCTCTGGGCATTCTATCCTGTACCATTGATCTATATTTCTGTTTTTGTGCCGGTTCCATACTGTCTTGATTACTGTAGCTTTGTGGTATAGTTTGAAGTTGGGGAGCCTGATTACTCCAACTCTGTTTTTCTTTCTCAAGATTGCTTTGGCCATTTGGGGCCTTTTATGGTTCCATACGAATTGTAAAATTTTTTTGTGCTAATTCTGTGAAGAATGCCATTGGTAGTTTGATAGGGATTGCACTGAATCTATAGATTGCTTTGGATAGTATAGTCATTTTCACAATATTGATTCCTCCAATCCAAGAACGTGGTATATTTCTCCATCTGTCCATGTCATCTTTGATTTTTTTCATCAGTGTTTTATAGTTTTCTGAGTACAAGTCTTTTGTCTCCTTAGGCAGGTTTATTCCAAGGCGTTTTATTCTTTTTGTTGCAATGGTAAATGGGACTGTTTCTTTAATTTCTGTTTCTGATTTTTTGTTGTTGTTGTTGCTGCATAGGAATGCCAGAAATTTCTATGCCTTAATTTTGTATCTTGCAAGCTTACCAAATTCATTGATTAGTTCTAGTAGTTTTCTGGTGGCATATTTAGGATTTTCTATGTATAGTATCATGTCATCGGCAAACAGTGACAGACTTACTTCTTCTTTTCCAATTTGTATTCCTTTTATTTCTTTTTCTTCTCTGATTGCCATGTCTAGGACTTCTAAAACTATGTTGAATAAGAGCGATGAAAGTGTACATCCTTGTCTTGTTCCTGATCTTAGAGGAAATGCTTTCAGTTTTTCACCATTGAGTATGATGTTTGCTGTGGGTTTGTCATATATGACATTTATTATGTTGATGTAGGTTCCCTCTATGCCCATTTTCTGGAGAGTTTTTATCATAAATGGGTGATGAATTTTGTCAAAAGCTTTTTCTGCATCTATTGAGATGATTATATGGTATTTATTCATTAATTTGTTTATGTGGTATATGACATTGATTGATTTGTGTATATTGAAGAATCCTTGCATCCCTGGGATAAATCCCACTTGACCATGATGTATGATCCTTTTAATGTGTTGTTGGATTCTGTTTGCTCATATTTTGTCCAGGATTTTTGCATCTATGTTCATCAGTGATACTGGTCTATAAGTTTCCTTTTTTTTGTAATAGCTTTTCCTGGTTTTGATATCAGGGTGATGGTTGCTTCGTAGAATGAATTTGGGAGTGTTTCTCCCTCTGCAATATTTTGGAAGAGTTTGAGAAGGATTGGTGTTAGCTCTTCTCTAAATGTTTGATAGAATTCACATGTGAAGCCATCTGGTCCTGGACTTTTGTTTGTTGGAAGATTTTAAATTATGGTTTCAATTTCATTACTTGTGATAGGTTTATGTTTTCTAATTCTTCCTGGTTCAGTCTTGGAAAATTGTACATTTCCAAGAATTTTCTTCGTGGTTGTCCATTTCATTGGCATATAGTTGTTTGTAGTAGTCTTTTACAATCCTTTGTATTTCTGCCGTGTCAGTTGTGACTTCCCCTTTTTCATTTCTAATTTTATTGATTTGCATCCTTTCCCTTTTTTTCTTGATTAGTCTGGCTAAGGGTTTATCCATTTTGTTTATCTTCTCAGAGAATCAGCTTTTAGTTTTATTGATCTTTGCTATTGTTTTCTTTGTTTCTATTTCATTTATTTCTGCTCTATCTTTATGATTTCTTTCCTTCTATTGACTTTCGGTTTTCTTTGTTCTTCTTTCACTAGTTGTTGTAAGTGTAGGGTTAGATTGTTTATTTGAGACTTTTCTTATTTCTTGAGGTGAGAATGAATTGCTATAAACTTCCCTCTTAGAACTGCTTTTGCTGTGTCCCATAGGTTTTGGGTCATCATGTTTTCATTGTCATTTGTTTCTATGTATTTTTTTATTTCTTCTTTGATTTCTTCAGTGAACTCTTGATTACTTAGTAGTGCACTGTTTAGCCTCAATGTATTTGTGTTTTTTACAGTTTTTTTCCTGTAATTGATTTCCAATCCCATAGTGTTGTGATCAGAAAAGATGCTTGATACAATTTCAATTTTCTTAAATTTCCAAGGCTTGATTTGTGACCCAGGATGTGATCTATCCTGGAGAATGTTCCATGTGCACTTGAGAAGAAAGTGTATTCTGCTACTTTTGGATGGAATGTTCTATAAATATCAATTAGATCTATCTGGTCTATTGTGTCATTTAAAGCTTGTGTTTCCTTATTTATTTTCTGTTTGGATGATCTGTCCATTGGTGTAAGTGGGGTGGTTAAAGTCCCCTACTATTATTGTGTTACTGTTCATTTCTCCTTTCATGGTTGTTAGCATTTTCCTTATGTATTGAGGTGCTCCTATGTTGGGTGCATAAGCATTTACAATTGTTATATCTTCTTCTTGGATTGATCCTTTGATCATTATGCAGTGTCCCTTCTTATCTTTTGTAACAGTCTTTTCAAAATTTCAAAGCTATTTTAGTGAAGTGGAAAAAAATTTAGTCTGGGGACTCATACTTGAGTAAAATATGTTTCTCTTGCTATTTGTCTTCCATACTAGGCCAACTTTAGAGTAATATCAGTAATGGTAGAGTTAATTTTGACAAAAAAATACTTTGCAAACCAATTATTTTTAACCAGTCTTAACTCTGGCACCAATTCCCCTTAAGGCTGTAACCTTCCATTCTGTGAAAAACTTTCTTCCCAAGTTCTGTTTTCAACATTCTTTGAAAGGTTCAGAAAAGTTAGAGACCCAGAAACTTAGTGCAACCTTTTCCCAGCCTGTGTTGACTCAATGGGAAGACAGACTGAAGCAGTCAAGCATCAAGCACCCATGGATTGTTATCTTCCTCTCAGTATCAGCATCTCCTTCCCTACCTCATGGACTCTTTGAAGAATCCACCAATGTGGTCACTTTGCAGAAAAATGTTTTTCCATGTTTGGTTATTGATGTTTCTGGAATGAAAATTGTTTCCATCATTCATTTGGCTTCCTCTTGACCTAAAGCATGTTTCTCTTAATTTTACATTCAAGAGTGGTGAAGGGAGAAAGCTACAGTCTTACAGTAGCATCACATCATAGTTCTTTTCATAGAAGAGAACATATTTACCAAAAAAGTGCCATTCTTAACACCAAGCGGTTATGAGAAAATTTTATAGCATGCCTTTTTCTACATCACGTGTAAGTATCATTCTTTCATCTAACTGGTCAACAATATTTAAGGAGTATTCCCTGTGGAGGTAGTCACTGCTTAGTGAACAAAATAAACAAGATCCTTGCCCTCATGAAGATTATAGTCTTCCCCAGAAGGTGTAAAAACAGAAGAATCATTTTTTCAATTTTCTTTCCTGACACATATTATGATTTTCCTTAAACAAAATAAATAAGAGAATGAATAAAGATTTTTGTTTTGGACCTTGGTAAGGATGGAATGGCTTCCATTTTGGTTTGGGCTAGCTGATTTCACTCGGTTTTTCCATGGTTATTAGAAATAAATCTCTCACCTACCAAACTCTTGCAAAAGTCATTTTATTGATCACAGGGTGCCTGCATAACAGAATGTAGATGGATGAATCTGCCCTTACATTGATACCTAGACCCAGAAGTCAAAATGTGTGTCGTATGGCCTGACTGATAATGCATCCAGATGGCTTATCTATCATCAAATGCCCAGACTGCCTGTTCATGATGCCTCCTGAACACTTGCTAATAAACAGAATTCAGCCTAAATTATATCATGGAGAAATAGATCATCTCTCTATGCCTTTTGGAGTTAAACAGGCTACGAAGTTCAAAAGTGAAGGCAGTCCAATTTAGCATTGGAGAAGGTAACATTTTAGTTTGCCTAATAAAATAATTCCAGTTTTTTATACTGAAACAATAGAACACACTATTCATTTGCTCATTCATTCACTCACTTACTTTTTCTACAAGCACTTTTTACCTGCCTGTAATGGGCCAGAAACTATGCAGGCACTGCCGACAGAAACCTGAATAGTATTTGGTCCATAGCTTGAAGCATCCTGCAAACTGGAGATGGATGAAAACACATAAGCACAGCATGCAATTCAGGTGTTAAATGTGTGGGACCTGAAGCCTGTATAGGGGTTCGATCTGATGTTTAGGGAGGCCTCAGAATATGTACCTTTTTATCCCAGGTGGCGGGAGGGGATTGGGGGTAACTTGAGAAACTGTGAGTGGTTTAGCAAGGCTCAGCATAGCTTGTGTCTGGGGAGATTAGTAGGGAGGGTAGCCAGAGAGTAACTGGTCAGGTGTAAGATGTAGGAAGTAAAGAGGATCCTACAGCATACAAATGATTGTAGAGTTTTGCAAGTTGTTTAAAAGACCTCTTAGAGAGAAACAAGTTCGTGGAAGTCAATTGATTTTCTTCTCTCTCTTTGCATTAGCATCAGGCTGTTTGGGTGCTGTTTTGTTTCCACTTGTACAAACTTTGTACTACATCATAATGCAATCTCATTGCTGTAGTTTTACATTTTTGACTGTAACGTCTCCAAACAGGTCAGAAGTACTATAGCAGGAAAGAAAACATACACAGTCCAGGAACTTTGTACCTCAGATCAGAGAGAAAATTCAGCATGGGAATGCCAAACTGGCAGCTTTCTTGGTGCTGAAATCAGCGTGAATTTGTCGAACTTTTTACAAAGAAATTTAAAAACATCAGAAGTTATGTAACTTGGCTTTGAGAGCCATTTTCTCTTTTTGTGGGGTATTGGGCCTCTCCTCTCTGCCTGGAGTGAAGAAATGTGCTCATCTGAGTTGCTCTCAGAATGGGCCTTGCACGTTCCTCCCGACCCTTCACTCACAGTAGATTTTTCTAATTGATCACAGCCCCCTTCCTTGGTGAGTCAGATATGCCCAATGGAGGAGTGAGGCAGGAAAAGCAGAAACCTCTGCATCTTTTTTTGTCTGAATGTGAGTCACATATAGAAAATTTTCTAGTATCCGCATTAGAACACATCCCTAAAAAGGGACAGGGGAAATTAATTTTAATCATAGATTTTATTTAACCAGATGTATGCAAAATATTATCATTTCAAGATGGAATCAAAGTGAAAAATTAGTCACGAGATTTTTATATCTACATTTTCATAAAGTCTTTGAAATCTAGTGTGCATTTTTATACTAATAACATATCTTAATTTACACATTTCAAGTGTTCAAGAGCCACGTGGGGATAGTAGCTGGTCTGTTGGACAGCTTGAGTCTTGATGTTACCCCAAGTTGCACAGGTGAACCTGAGGGATGGGCTCAGAAACACTTCTCTTCCTTTGGTGGCCAAACCCCTTCTGTGGTGGGGAGGGGTCCCAATTGGGGTGGGACTAGAGAAAGCCCACTGTCACGCTGGCTCCTACAGAGCACGTCCTAGGGCAGGAGGAACCGTCCTCGACAAAGTGGGAAAGTTTTTAGATTGGTAATTGACAGAGTCTGTCAATATTGTTACATATTTCCTACGGATGTTAGAGAGAAAAATTGTGTGATCAAAGTGAAAAACATTCTTTTCATGCAGCTTTTGTTTTCTTTTAAGAATAATTTAAATTTGGAGATCATAAGAGGACTACAAACAGAATGTTGGTATTTAGAGAAGATATTTAGAACAGATCAAAGACTCCAGAATGTTAGAGCTGGAAGAGACTTTTTTTTTTTTTTTTTTTTTTGCGGTACGCGGGCCTCTCACTGTTGTGGCCTCTCCTGTTGCAGAGCACAGGCTCCGGACGCGCAGGCTCAGTGGCCATGGCTCACGGGCCCAGCCGCTCCGCGGCATGTGGGATCTTCCCGGACCGGGGCACGAACCCGTGTCCCCTGCATCGGCAGGTGGACTCTCAACCACTGCGCCAAAAAGGAAGCCCCCTGGAAGAGACTGTGCGTTCAAGTTTACATGTTTGGACACTGAGAGCCACAGAATTTAAGGGGCTTTATCCAATAGCTGGGTGGAGACAATGGTGAGTCTAAAACTCAGTTCTCTTAAATCGTTATCCTAATACAGACACCACGTGTGTGTGTGTGTGTGTGTGTGTGTGTGTGTGTGTGTGTGTGTGTGTGTGTGTTGGGTTGGCCAAAAAGTGCCTTCAGTTTTTAAGTAAAAATAAAAGACACAGTTTTCATTTTCACCACGAACTTTATTGAACAACATATTCACCCCTTTGTTCTACTACCTTCTGACATGTTCCAGGCAACTTCATAATTTCATTTTCCCAAAACTTTTAATCTTTTGGAGCAAAGAACTGTTCCAGGTACCTTTTACAGTCTTCCAGGGAATTGAAATATTTTCCATTAAGAGAATTTTGTAAAGATTTAAATAAATGGAAATCTGAAGGTGCACTGTCTGGTGAATACTGCAGACCAATCAGAACTTCCCAGCTAAGCTGTAACAGTTTTTGCTTGGTCATCAAAGAAACATGTGGTCTTATGTTATCCTGATGGAATATTATGCATTTTCTCTTGACTAATTCTGGACACTTTTCATTGAGTGCTGATTTCAGTTGGTCTAATTGGGCGTAGTACTTGTTAGAATTAATGGTTGGTTTTCCAAAAGGAGCTCATAATAGAGGACTCCTTTTCATTCCCACCATATACACAACATCACCTTCTTTGGATGAAGACCAGCCTTTGGTGTGGTTGATGGTGGTTCATTTCTCTTGCCCCACGATCTCATTTGTTTCACATTATTGTACAGTATCCACTTTTCATCGCCCATCATAATTTGTTTTAAAAACGGAACGTTTTCATTACGTTTAAGTAGAGCGTCTCATGCGGAAATACGGGCAAGAAGGTTTTTTTCTCTTATGTGGAACCCAAACATCAAAGCGATGAACATAACCAAGCTGGTGCAGATGACTTTCAATGCTTGATTTGGATATTTAAAGTATATTGGCTATATCCCGCATGGTATAATGTTGACCGTTCTCAATTAATGTCATGATTTGATCGCTATCAACTTCAACTGGTCTACCTGACCATGGAGCAACGTCCAGCAAGAAATCTCCATCACAAAACTTTGCAAACCATTTTTGATACATTCGATCAGTCACAGCACCTTCTCCATACACTGCCCAAATCCTTTTTTGTGTTTCAGCTGCATTTTTACCCTTCTTGAAATAATAAAGCATAATAAGCCAAAAATGTTGCTTTTTTCCCCTTCCATCTTCAATACTAAAATGGCTACAAAAATTCACCAATTTAGATAATTATTTTTGTTTTAAATGCACGCTGATATGACAGTTGTCACAATACAATCTAACAAAATTGTTTCGAATTAAGTTAAAGACAACTAAGCACCACTAGAGGCGTCTTATGGAAAAAAAGGAACAAACATTTTGGCCAACCCAATACATGAGTGCGCGCGCGCGCGCGCACACACACACACACACACACACACACACACACACACACTGGAATACTATGCAGCAATAAAAAAGAATGACATAATGCCATTTGCAGCAACATGGATGGACTTAGAGATTATCATACTAAGTGATTATCATACTAAGTTCCCTATATCACAGATATAGAGAACAAACTAGTGGTTACCAGTGGGGGGGGGGAGGGGCAATATATAGGTGGGGAAGTGGGAGACACAAACTATGGGGTGTAAGATAGGCTCAAAGGATGTATTATACAACACAGGGAATATAGCCAATATTTTATAATAACTGTAAATAAAAGTAACCTTTAAAAATTGTGTTAAAAAAAGACTGCTTCTACATATCATAAAGTGGAAACCTAGACACCATCTGGCTAACCTCATCTATGAGAGCAAATAAATAAATTGTTAACATGAATTTTATTTTGTGGGTGGAGGTGGAGGTGGATATTGGCTTCCTTTTTCAGATGTGCTTGTTTTTATCCTGGTCAATTTACCAAGCAACAGTTAACTTTGCTCTACATTATGCAGGAAAAGAAAATAAAAAGAGAGAGAGGTGTACACAAAGAAAGTAAAAGAAAGAACAAGGGCAAATATTTGGATAAACGAGGCCAAATAAGACTGTCAAGTGAAGACTGGGGATGAATGACAGCTAGATGGCTGCCTCTCCCACCTACCCCATTTTGTTGGACTTCACACCTTGAGGGTTCCCTTCAACATCAAACGCCCAAGAGTCTTAAGATCTGTTTGACATTGCTTCCTAGAACTAGTGGGGAAAACGGTTCTGTTTCTGAGTGATTTTTAAAGGGAAAAAAATGTAAGCAGATGATTTAATTACCAGCTCTTAAACTGATTTATTTTCAGCAGTAACAATAAAGTCATATAAACCAGTGACACGAGTCAAGTGATTACTCTTTAAATGTGGGCGATAAAGAGGAGAGAGAGAGAGGAAAAAAAGCTCTGACTTCATATGATGGCTTCAAGCCAGACTGCAAAGAAGGAATCTGTGAAATTCAAGGCCTTGGAGTCTATTATTTCTCTTTGCTATTATTTCCGAAACAAGACCTGGGCAAAATCAATTCAGGTTCAGAAAGAATATGACTTTAATTTTCTACATAAAATTTTCAGGAAGTCTGAGCTAGAAGAGGGGAAGAGACAGACAACTATCACCCAAGAAGAAATTAAATGAATAAATTAAATGAAGCACAGTATATTTATATTACCAGAACTCTGGCCATGAGACAAAACAAATCTTCTGGCACAAACTCATAGGGATATAAAAACACTAACCAGCAACAAAGATGATGAGGTAATGTCCCCCCAAATAAACTCTCCCTTGAGTGTTAGAAAATCAGTGCTAGACCAATCAAACAGAATTAATTTTATTTTGATGCAAAAGTCTCCTTAACGCTTTGATTATATTTCATCCTAGAATATGTGATTTTCCTAAAAGTTTAACTTATATTTCCCCCTCCTCAAGCAACTGACATATAATTTTTGAAAAATGGGGAAGCTCTTGGGCAAGTCATTCTGCCTAACAATGATGAAATACTGACTGTTTTGTCCTTCTTTCAGATTAGGTTTTCCATCAACCATAAATTCAATCTGCCTCTCATTCAATCACTACCAGATGTCAAAAGAATAGCAAAGGCCTGAAGAAGTGGGTGATAACACTTAGATGAGCCTTCCCTGCAAATGTTCAAGTCATTCACAGTCTGGTGGGACTATCTTATTGTTATTAAGCTTTCAGCATTTTATGGAGCTTTAGTTTTTATTCTTTAAGTTTTTGTCCTTCCCTCTTGGTTGGCAAAAGCTTTTTCAGAGGTTTTTCGGGCTGAACTACAAGCCTTGTGGGAATCTGTCAGGATAGTCTGTGGCTGTTTTCATAATGTTTGTTTGATGTTTCCTGCACTCTCCCCTTACCAGGTAAATGCCAGTCCATCCTCTGGGTGAAGAAGCAGAAAAAGTTGGGTTTTGGCATTCCATTCAACAAAATTGTTGAGTGCTTACTCTGTGACCAGTGCATGCTAGATGCTGTGTCTGTGGGTGGCCACATGCTCTACGTGGTGAGCTTACATCTGGAGGTAACACAGTTCTATTTTTCATCACTTTGTTTTGGATGCACACTAAACTTATTCCCTCTTAAGTATACAGAATTCATGTGCTGCCCCAGTTTGGGCTGGGATATTGCCTCTTGGTGAGGACTTATTCTGAATCTTTGCCCGCAAATCAAAACTTACTTTCTCTGTGTCTCATTCTCTGCTGATTTTTCTCTCCAGTGACAAGAGCTAGACTGATCCATGACCTTTCAGAGCTGGAAGGAATCTCATAGCTCATACAGTCCAATGTTCTCATTTTAGATAAGGGGGAATGGAGTTCTGAAATGTTCAGTTCAGTAAATATTTAATAAGCATCTCTTTGGGGCCAGTGAGCATGCCAGCACCTGGGGTGGTATATGTAAGGAAGGTGAGATTTCTACCACAATTATTTTGTTGGATTAGAATCACAAGAAGGTAATTAGAAGACTTCAAGTGCTAAGGGAGAGGTATCTTTACGGTACGATGGTGCTCATGGAAGCACAGAGCGGAGGGCTTCTTGGAGATGATGTCTAGGCCAGGTTATCAAGGATGAGATGGAGTTGGCAGCGTAAAAGTTGGGCGAGGAAAGGTGAAGGGCACTGCAGGGAAAGGCAAGAGCAAAGTCATGAATAGATTCAGCTCGGGGTGTGTGTGTGTGTGAGCGAGAGCTACAGGGAACTCAGGTTGCTGGGGTGACAGTGTGAGGCCAAGGGGGATGAGGTAGAAAAGCAGGCAGAGGGTCTTGCATGCTACTGAGGGGCTTTGGACTTGATCCTGCAGGCAGTGGGGCTGGGGTTGGGAGATGGGGGTGGGATGGGTGGCAGTGAAGGATTTTAAGTTGAGGCATGGTTAGATTTGCATTTTAGCTGGATCAGCATAGCAACACCGTGGAGATGGATCTGGGGATAGACAAGAGGCAGGAGAAATAGTGAGTCTAGAACGCTGGTCTCTTCCTTCAGAGCCCAGTGTTCCACCTACTACACCATGTTGCCTCCGTGCACTCACCTGGAAGCAAATGTCTCCAGAAAGCCTTAAGTGATTCCCTTGGGTTTCTGGGCATCTGCTATTTTTGCCTGAGGACATCCATTCCTTTATCTGATGGTAACAACATTTCAATTTCCTTTTTGGGGAACCATTCCCATCCCAAACTCAATCTGAGCTTCCATGGGAGGCTGACCACTCCCCCAGGCTCCAGGGATTGGTACCTGACCCAGATCTAGCTAATCAATATATTCTATCTTCCTAGGAAAGTGACTGGGTCAGTGCTGGACATGTGACCAGGCCAGGACAATGAGACTCAGTACTACCCTAGACTTTTCAGTTATGTGAATCCCTCTTTTGGCTTCAGTTTCATCAGCTATTGTAAGGTTCCTAAGAATTATGTCCAGAAACATTTCCAAATGCTTTCTATATCTCAGGCACTGTTTTAGGATAGACCCCACCTGAAGAGTCCAAGTGCCGTCGCATGCGTGTGGACAAGGATATTTGGGGACTTACATCTAATGATTAACTGTTTTCTACTTTAGCCAATCCTGAAAGCCAGCCCTGATCTCCAGATCCAACTGACTATAGCAATATAAACTTATTAAAACATTAACCCTACAAAATTACTAGCTTCCTTGGCAGGTACAATAGGTGGTAAAACCTCCAAGGGTGAGGCTCATGGGAGCTCAGTGGCTTGGTCTCCTTCTGTGGGTGGTGACCCATTTCTCTCTTCTTATCGGAATCACAGCTCCTGGCACTGAGGGAGCCACTCAGTGATGACTGGTTGATTGAAGAGATTACTGAATGAGCCCTGTCCTTGGTCCCTCTGCATTGCAGTCTGGGATCCTAAGGAGCGGAGTAGTTTGGAAAACCCAGTAAGGCATAAAGAAGAATAAAAACCCAGTAAGCCGGAGTCCCGCTGTGCAGATCTACCTGCAGTTAAGAGTTTTTGTGTACTGACTTCTAGGCTTCTTTTCTATGCAAACATATTCATGCATACTTATAAGTGCATGAGCACATAGAGACACCCAGGGCGTTAGATGCTGCCTCTGTTGCTTTGTCCCTGGCTTTTCCCACTGCACAGTGTAGCTTGGGCATTTTCCTCATATGCGTGGCATTCTTAAGCAGCCTAGTTTAACCTGCAAACAGTTCCAAGATGCCCTTATCTGACTCCCACGTTTCTAAGTGTGTGCCAGCTGCCTGAAAGCAGTTTCTCTTGGCCACTGTTCCAGGGGAACATCTGCCTGTTGCCTCTTTCTCCCTCTGCTGCAGCCAAGTGATCCATCGACCCCAGAAAAATTGCAGGGCCAGGGTCAGGGATAAACCCTGTGGACAGGAAGAGGAGGAAGCATCTTCCTAACTCCAAACATGTATGCAGTGCTAGTCGCAGTAACATCTGCATTATTGTTGGTGTTGATGAGGACTCAAATATAAATCTGATCTCTCCACCCACCCCCTGCTTAAAAATGCTCCTTGGTTGCTCAGTGCTTTTTAGATAACTACCTACATCCCGATCAATGGAGGGGGCTGCTGGGTAGCATGGTCTGGGGACCTCCCTGGCATCATGGCCCCATCTGCCCTTGTGGTCTGGCCTTACTTCCTCATTCTTAGGAGTTAGTCTGCACTCATCATATTTGCAAATGCACATCAGCTGATGTGATTGCTTGCTTGAATCAAATTCCATGAGGGTAGGGATACTGCCTGAGCTGTTCACTGGGTAATCCTTAGTGCCCAGGTCAGTGTGGAGCACGTAGTAAGTTCTCAATAAGTCAATGAAGGAAGGAATAATGCTGTCATTATTGTCATTTGGGTGGGAGGAGAGGAAGGAGGCACACAGAGAGGAATCTGCTTCATGGCTGCCCCTCTCTCTCTTCTTGCCTCTCTTTCCCTGCCACCAACTCTGTTGATTCTTCTAGCAACCCCTCTCTCAAGGCAAACCCCCAGCAAGGACTCCAAATCCCTTTATCTGGCTTCCCTCCTCTATTTCCCTGCTAGGAATGGGAGGCAGGAGGGAGAAGGGTCAGGACCATAGCATTTTGTTTCTAAAACGCACAGATGTGAATCCCTGCTCCCAGCTGCCCTAAGGGCCTTGAGTCTACCAGAGCAAGCAGAGACCTCATACTAGTCAAATTAGACAAGGTCCTGGAGGCAGAGGAGATGAAAGCTCTGCTGTGGGCACCTTCGACATGGTACAGCCCATGCTTATGTAACTCACCAAGTCAGGAATTATAAAAGGACAGTAGTTACTGTTTTCCTGCTTTCTGCCGGGAGCTCTGGTTTTCTACTCTTCTCCTTGGAGGGAGAGGCAGTGGTTATTACTATAATAACAACACCTCTAAATCGGGCCTCCCTTTGAGGGTGGAGAGTTTCCCATCCGTGAGCTCACAGAATGGCGCAACAAATCTGCCCACTCAGAAGAGTGTTTTTGTCCTTTGTTGCTGAATCTCGGCTTGATTTTGTGTTTCGGAAGTGTGCCCCCCACCCAGTTACTGAGAAGGACTGTAACCTCCCACAGCTACCAAGCATCTGTCACGGCATTACATAGTCACTTCTGGGCTCCGAAACCAACGATGGGTCTTTTTTGTTGGAGAGGAAGATTCCAGCTCTTCGCCAGACATCCAAGGCCCTCCTGGCCCAGGCTTCCCCTCCAGGGTCCCCTTCCAGAAGGTGACTAAACAGGAAAGTTCCACTGTGACACACATCGTACCCCAATGGCTACTTTGCTGTTTGGGTTTTAGGTAGTGCTGTTCCCCGGCCCAGAATGCTTGTCCTCCTCCTCTCCATGTCTGGGTACCATCCCCACCCTGCTTCTTGGGATCAGCCCAAGCCCCGACTTCACCACCTCAAGCTAAAGCCAGTAACTCCGTCCATGCCCTCATTTACTTGGCATCTCGGCAGCATTCAATTCCTCTGACCTCTCTTGCTCTCTCTTCTCTGTGATACCCCCCTTCCCTTCCTCTGCCTCCTCTGTGGATACATCTTTTTCTATCCAGCGTTTCTCTAAGTATGGCCCTAGGCTCTCTCTTCTCATTTCTCACCTGTATACAAATGACTCACAGATTTATATCCTATCCTAGATATTTCCTCCGAGCTCTAAACTCTTGCATCCAGCTCTCAGACCCTCAGCCATAACCTCCTCCCCAGTATGGCTAAGACAAATTCACGACTGTTCCCCTGCTCCCTGCTTCCTCTGCTGTCAGTCTTGACCTTTCCAGTGTTTCTTCTCTCAGTGAATGGCTTTACCATCTGTCCAGGCACAGAAGCCAGAGCACTGACTATGGACCAGACTCTGGCTTCCATTCATGTCTGTCATATTGTCTTTGTTCTCTGTACACATGTGACCTCTCTCTCCACTAAGACTACAAGTTACTGGAGAGTAGAGACTCTCTCTCTCATGCATCCTGCCAGTCCTAACTCCCGCACACTGTCACATTCCCAGAAGGCACTCGAGTAGATGTTTACTGACCGCTCAAGTGGCCATATACCAATCTACGATGTGCAAACAAGGTAGATATTCAGAGGGTAAAAGGGGAGTGCTCTTTCATTGTTTAGTGCCGCCCAATACCAGAGGCCTGACTTGAGTAAACATAAAGGATTTTATGGTCTCTTCCTGCTTTAAAATTTTTGATTCTAGGAGAATGTGTGTGTTTTTAAACCAATGGAGAGCCTAATTCCAAGCTTTACTTCTAAGTTTTCAGATGCATGTATGGTAATAGAAGGGCTGGATTCAGAGCAGTAATTTTGTTCCTCATTGAGTAGTGCTGGGATGGGAAGCAAATCTTTCTTCATCTTTTCTCAAGCATTATGGTGTAACATGTTAGGTCATCTGCATGAAAAAAAGGATGAATCCTTTCTGTCATAATGTGAAGGGTTATGTAAATTGAAAAGGCCGTAAGGGAAATGATTTATGAAACTAACCACAGGCATAAGAAAGGGTCAGATTTATGGCATTTGGTGAGCAATCGCAGGCATTTGAATATGAAAATCATCAGATGGACAGATATGAATTTTACACATAATCATGAGGGATTTTTTTTAAAAGTGGGATCTTGGGACTTCCCTGGTGGCACAGTGGTTAAGAATCTCCCTGTCAGTGCAGGGGACTGGGGTTTGATCCCTTGTCTGGGAAGATCCCACTTGCCCCGGAACAACTAAGCCCATGTGCCACAACTACTGAGCCTGTGCTCTTGAGCCCACATGCCACAACTACTGAAGCCCATGCACTCTAGAACCTGCGAACCACAACTACTGAGCCCACGTGCCACAACTACTGAAGCCTGTGTGCTCTAGGGCCTGCATGCTGCAACTACTGAGCCCGCGTGCTGCAACTACTGAAGCCTGCACGCCTTGAGCCCATGCTCTGCAACAAGAGAAGCCACTGCAGTGGGAAGCCCGTGCACTGCAATGAAGAGTAGCTCCCATTCGCCGCAACTAGAGAAAGCCTGCGTGCAGCAATGAAGACCCAACTCAGCCAAGAATAAATTAAAATAGTAATAATAATAATAAAAAGTGGGATCTTGAGTGAACTAAAATGATACAGTGAATTTTATAAAATTTCAGGGAATAGAGAAAGACCTCACTAGTCCAACTCCTTAGCTAATGTTTTATTCCTTATACAATGGGTTTGCTCGGTACTTAATCAGGCTGTTCTTGAATACCTCTAGTGATGGGGTATTCACTACCCTATCTTTGAACATATCTGATTATTAGAAAGTTTTTTCTTATGTTTGAGCCAAGTCTTTCCATGTAGCTTTTACCTAAAATTAGTCTTCCCTTTAGAGCAATACAGAGTAAGTTTGAGGACTTGTCCACACAAAGACCACAGAGGACAGCTCCCAGATTCCTTAGAATTGTGTTTATTGGTTGTTCATTCATTCAATACATCTCTTTATGTGCCAGACAGACTTTAAGAACTGTAAAGACATAATAATATCTCCAGGGCAAGGATCTGTATTTCCAATGCCTTCACAGTGTCTGGCATATACACTAGTGGATGTTAACTGAATGAATGGTGGAAGCCATGACTCAACTAGAGATGCTCATGGTCTGGCAGGGGGAATGAGACATAGAAAGATGTGAAAGATAAGGAAAAGAAAACAAATTCATGGGAAAATGGGTGAATGAGATCAACAGGAAATTAAAGGAAGGGGAAAGCCAAATGGCCAATAAAAATCTGACATAATGCTCAATCATGCTAGTAATCAGGGAAATTAAAGAGACAACACACCATTTCACACTCATGAGATTGGCATAATCTGAGAAGCCTGACAATACCAAGAGTTGGTGAAAATGTGGAGCAATTAGAACAATAATACCCTGTGTTGGATGGCTAACTGATAGATCAGTTTGGTGAGCCATTTGACAATATTTTGTAAAATTAAAAGTTCAGAGAACTTTTGACCCAGCAATTCCACCTCTGGGTATATGCCTCAGAGAAATAATTTCATGTATGCAGAAAGAGGCATGTACTAGAAAATTCACTGCAGCATTCTTACAGTAGCAAAGAATTATAAATAAACTAAATGTCTATCAATGAAGGAATGGATAAACAAATTGTACTATTTTCAACAAATGCTTTTTATACAGCAGTGAAACTGAATGAACTAGACCATATGTATAAACATGAATCATTCTCAAAAATTATAATTAGCTAAGAAAGGAAATTGAAGAGGGCTAAGTTATAGTATTTGCACAAATTTTAAAACAGCCCAAGTGAGATTATGAGAATAACCATATATAGTGAAAATATGTGTGGGAATAATAGATCCCAAATTCAGGATAGTGGTTGGTTATGGGGTCAGGGTAAGGAAATGCAATTGAGATGTATACAGGAGGCTTCAATTGGATTTGTGATTCTTTTTTTATTTTTTAATTTTTTAGCTGAGTATTCTTGCTTGGGTGCACATTACAAACACTTTTTATAGTAATGAAACTTTTGCAGTTGTATCTGTATCTTAGCCATAGCTGATGGGTCAGAGTGGATACCTGACTAAGTAAGACCAATCCGATTCTCTCTTTTACATATACCTGAAATGTTTCTTTTTTTAAAAAAGGAAAGGAAATAATGGCAATCGTGGCAGATAGTAGTGTTTGGCTGAAATATAGCTATTGTAGATCTCATTTTTCCTTGTCACCTTCTAGCAAATACCTCCCCAGCCTCTCTTGCATTAAAGGTGACCATGAGACACAGTTCGCATGAATGAGATATATGAAAATGTCTTCTTTGAGTTTTCTCAGAGAAAGCTTTTGCCTTTCTGATACTGTGGACAGATCTGTGGACAGATCAAGCTAATAGCCCTCTTTCTCCACTTTTTCCTGCTTCGAACATGGATGAGATGTCTGGAGCGCTGACAGCCACCTTGCAACCATGAGGAAAGGTCAATCACATCAACAGAGATGCTAGCCTTAACATCATTGGACCAATGACCCGACGCCAGAAACAATCTTCTGTAGACACTTTCCTATGTAAAAATAAATAAATAAATATATTTCTAACTGTTTAAGACCCTTTGGATTGGAGTTTTTAAACTTTTTTAAATTTTTTGCGGTATGCGGGCCTCTCACTGTTGTGGCCTCTCCCGTTGTGGAGCACAGGCTCCCGACGCACAGGCTCAGCGGCCATGGCTCAAGGGCACAGCCGCTCCGCGGCATGTGGGATCCTCCACAGACCGGGGTATGAACCCGTGTCCCCTGCATAGGTAGGCGTACTCTCAACCACTGCGCCACCAGGGAAGCCCTGGATTGGAGTTTTTTAAAGCTTTTCTAACTTATATGAAGGTATGCTGTAAAGAAGTATTGATATTATTAAATTCTGCCATATCCTGTCTCAGTTTGCCAATCTCTTTTAGTGAGGTGCCTCAAACTCAAGACTCTACTCCACAGGAATCAGATTTTTATCCAATAGAAGAAGGTTGTCATCGCTCTCATTTTAACACATATACTTATATTATTATGATCCAAGATCATGCTTGCTCTTTTGGCAGCCTCATAAGACTTGTGATTCATCTTAAACTTACAGTCAACTCAGGTCCCAAAATCCTTGACTGGCAATTTAAGGTTTACGAGTAGTGATCCTTACAGTAGGAGGTATAATCTATTTTACTGATAAACAGAGGCTCACAGAGGTGAAATTACTTTCCCTGAGGTGACACAAGTCACAGAATTCCTTTAACCCTTCTTTCCTCTGAGAGCATCTCTTCAGTCTGCTCGAGTCGGGTCCATGCACCCATGCTTGCATTCTTGGTCCTAGTTGTTTGGCTCAGGGATGGATACCTGATTGAAGCTAGACTATTTACATTATTTCTGTGGAATACTTTCAGCGTTGGAAACTGGCTCTGATTGTTTAGAATTCACTGCAATAAAATATGAAGTGAGACTCAGAGACCAAATATTATTTTAGGGACATGTTAATCTTATAGAGCTGGTATGCACAGGTAATCAGAGATGGGAATGGAAAATGCCATCTGCAGAAATTGGTGTGCCTCTCTTATTTTGTGCTCACACCTTACCTGACCCAGCCCTGGTGAGCATGTCCAGCCTGGTCCAACACCACTGTGGTTTAGGTACCCCATGCCTTTATCTCTGTCTCCTGTTTCCATCTCTCCACATTCAACCTAACATTCTCCTTCCTTCCTCACTTGAAGCAACTGTGTGCTACCACATCTCTTACCAGGGAGTAAGAAATTAACATTTTTTTTCCTAAGTAATATACACTCATTCTGCCTCTGTATCTACCTATAGGCATATCTACAAAAAGAAAGCAACGGGAAGAAAACATTTTTAATTCCAAGGTAGGGAAAGATTTAACAAATTGACTGTGAGTTATTAGGGATTGATTACATTTTTCCTCCTGTGGTTATTAGGGATTTTAAGGCAGTTTTCACAAAAGGTAGAATTCACGCATTAGAGGGAGAGAGATTTTAGGGCCTCTCTGGCAACACAGGGACAGCACCTAGGGGTTGGCCTTCTCGGCTTGTGCATGGGATTAGCTGTGAGTATAAACCAAAAGTTTATGCAATAACTTGGGTGGATCTTGGACTTTCATTCCTGAGGAGTACAATGAACTTCTTCTCCTGAGAAAGCCTACATTTGAATGACATGTTTTAGATAACAAGAGCCCTCAAATTTCAATTTTAATTAGCTGAACAATCTGACTTTTTTTTGGTGTAGAAGATTTGAAGAATAATAATTATTCTTTGTCTCTGAAACAGTCTTGAGGAAAAACAAAATAGTTAAGGTAATTTCCATAAAGACCCCTGTGCATGGCAGCGAATGCCACTGACAGTTAAACCCACTCAGAGAGACAGGTATGGAATTCAGCTAATATCTTTTTTCTCTGCAGGCAACATTTAAATATCTCCCATACTGCTGACTGTCACTTGGGACTAAGAAAATTTTAGAATGTAAGGGGAAGATAGAAGAGACAGTTTGGAAGCAAATAGGTCAAGATGATCATGCAAGGAGTCCCTGTGGGGTTTGCACTGAGCATAGCTTTACAGAAAATACAGATTGAGACAATTAGTCCCTTCCAATTTTAAGCAAGCAGTAGCAATGGGAAGTATGCCAAGAGGGATGATTAAGGATTAAACAACAGCATGGGCACTTGATCAGTAGTTCCAAAATTTTGTTGCCAGCACCTGATATTTCTACGTCACCACCTCCTTGATTATGAAAGGCGGGGGCCCTTCTCCTGGACCCCACCCCTCAGTCCACTTATTGCTCAAGGGAAAGTTATGGAAGAGAAGGCTTCTGTCTCCACCAACTTTTAAGAGAGAACACAGCCAAGAGAGGCAGGAAGAAGCATGCTCACTTCCAACCTTTTTGGCAAGCTTGAGTGGGAGCAAAAGCCACTGCCAGTTCTATTTTTTAATACAGACTTTAAAAGGGTTGTGTCTACACATGCAAAGGGAAGTGCTCAGTGAGTTGTGTTAAACAGCACAACAATTTTTTTAATTAAAAAAAAAAAAGCCTAAATCTTTGCCTGACTATCCAGGTATTTGTTTTCTGTGTGGTAGGTAGATCTAGTGGACCCTGATGTTAGTGGCACTTTGGTACTTTGAGCTGAACAGCTGTCAAGAGAGAGGAAGATACCAAAGGGAAAAGCAGGGGAGGGATAAATTAGGAGGTTGGGATTAACACATACATACTACTATATATAAAATTAACAACAAGGACCCACTGTATAGCACATGGAACTATATTCGATATTTTGTAATAACCTATATATAAAGGAAAAGAAAATACATGTATATATAAATATGCATATATATATATAAACACACACACAACTGAATCACTGTGCTGGTTGCCTGAAACTAATGTGACATTGTAAATCAACTGTACGTCAATAAAATAAATAAATTAAAATTTAAAAATAAATTAAAAAAAGAAGAGAGAGGAAGAGAATGAGAGGGAGAGAATACACAAGTCCCAATTCTCTCTCATCTAGTCTACGAATATTTCCCACAGCCTATTCCCCAACAATATTTAAAAAGTCAATTTGTACAAAATTAATGCACAGAAATCTGTTGCACTCCTACACACTAATGATGAAAAATCTAAGAGAAAAATTAAGGAAATGCTCCCATTTACCATTGCAACAAAAAGAATAAAATACCTAGGAATAAATCTACCTAAGGAGACAAAAGACGTGTATGCAGAAAACTATAAGACACTGATGAAAGAAATTAAAGATGATACAAACAGACGGAGAGATATATCATGTTCTTGGATTGGAAGAATCAACATTCCAAGATTCAATGCAATCAAGATTCAGCACAATCCCTATCAAACTATCAATGACATTTTTCACAGAACTGGAACAAAAAATTTTACAATTTGTATGGAAACACAAAAGACCCCGAATAGCCAAAGGAATCTTGAGAAAGAAACATGGAGCTGGAGGAATCAGATTCCATGACTTCAGACTCTACTACAAAGCTACAGTAATCAAGACAGTATGGTACTGGCACAAAAACAGACATATAGATCAATGCAACAGGATAGAAAGCCCAGAGATAAACCCACACACATATGGTCACCTTATCTTTGATAAAGGAGGCAAGAATATACAATGGAGAAAAGACAGTCTCTTCAATGAGTGGTGCTGGGAAAACTGGACAGCTACATGTAAAAGAATGAAATTAGAACACTCCCTCATACCATACACAAAAAAACCCCTCAAAATGGATTAAAGACCTAAATGTAAGGCCAGACACTATAAAATTCTTAGAGGGAAACATAGGCAGAACACTCTATGACATCAATCACAGCAAGATCCTTTTTGACTCACCCTCTAGAGAAATGGAAATAAACACAAAAATAAACAAATGGGACCTAATGAAACTTAAAAGCTTTTGCACAGCAAAGGAAATCATAAACAAGACAAAAGGACAACCCTCAGAATGGGAGAAAGTATTTGCAAATGAAGCAACTGACAAAGGGTTAATCTCCAAAATATACAAGCAGCTCATGCAGTTGAATATCAAAAAAACAAACAACCCAATCCAAAAATGGGCAGAAGACCTAAATAGACATTTCTCCAAAGAAGATATACAGATTGCCAACAAACACATGAAAGGATGCTCAACATCACTAATCATTAGAGAAATGAAAATCAAAACTACAATGAGGTATCACCTCACAGCAGTCAGAATGGCCATCATCAAAAAATCTACAAATAATACATTCTGGAGAGGGTGTGGAGAAAAGGGAACCCTCTTGCACTGTTGGTGGGAATGTAAATTGATACACCACTATGGAGGTTCCTTAAAAAACTAAAAACAGAACTACCATATGACCCAGCAATCCCACTACTGGGCATATACCCTGAGAAAACCATAATTCAAAAAGAGTTACGTACCACAATGTTCATTGTAACTCTATTTACAATAGCCAGGATGGAAGCAACCTGAGTGTCTAACGACAGACGAATGGATAAAGAAGATGTGGCACATATATACAATGGAATATTGCTCAGCCATAAAAAGAAACGAAATTGAGTTATTTGTAGTGAGGTGGATGGACCTAGAGTCTGTTATACAGAGTGAAGTAAGTCAGAAGAGAAAAACAAATACTGCATGGTAACGCATATATATGGAATCTAAGACAAAAGTGGTTCTGATGAACCTAGGGGCAGTACAGGAATAAAGATGCAGATGTACAGAATGGACTTGAGGACACGGGGAGGGGGGGAAGGGGAAGCTAGGATGAAGTGAGAGAGTAGCATTGACATATATACACTACCAAATGTACAATAGTTAGCTAGTGGGAAGCAGCACAGGGAGATCAGCTCAGTACTTTGTGACCACCTAGAGGGGTGGGATAGGTTGGGTGGGAGGGAGACACAAGAGGGAGGAGATATGGGGATATATGTATATGTAGAGCTGATTCACTTTGTTATAAAGCAGAAACTAACACACCATTGTAAAGCAGTTAAACTCCAATAAGTACGTTAAAAAAAAAAGAATACATATATATTCAGAGCTGTCCTGATGGATATCCTTAAGATTTCATGTCTATGAAGGGGAATGCTGGGAACAGAGAAGCATGTGACACCAGAGATCTGTTAAATCTTTTAGTCCAGAAATCAACAGAATCACAGGACTACGTATATTTCTTAGACTGGGAATTAAATGGCACTGATTAAGGAAGTTGTAATGACTATAAAAAATTAACCTTCCATCTGAGGAAACCAAAACAGGGGGCTGGAGCTAGTTACATAACATGAACTTGGCTGGGAACAACGGACTGTCAGGCCAGACAATCTGGGGAAATTCTTTCCGATCAAGTAAAGTGTGATATTACAGAAGGGGTAGGTCGGGTTCCTAAACGGTGAGACTGGTTGTTCCAGGTTAAGTCCTTTACATGCATCATCTCATTTAATTCTCACAGCAGCTGACCGAGGCAAATGGGATTATTGTCCCTGTGTGGCCAAGGAGGAAACTGGGCACAAAGAGGTGATGTGCCTTGTCCAGGAGTCTGTGCTCTTACCCATCACAGTTAGCCTGGAGAGGAGGTATAAGTTTGTCCCATAGAGAGCACGGTGAAGATGACATAGATGGGGGTTTGTCCAGGTGGGTAACATTGGGCCACATACCTCATAGCTGCAATCCTCTGTGTTCTCATCTGTAAAATGGGCATAGGCATGGTATCTAACTTATAGGTAGATGCAGTACATAAGGCAATTGATATAGAACACTGAGCACAGTGGCTGGTACATGGTTAGCACCTGAGAAATACATTAAGAACCATAATATACAGATTTCTTCTTTTTTTTTTTTTTTACTGGTATCAAAAATCACAATGATTAAGATTAGGCCCTTATATATAGATTGTAACTATTTTATATTGTAATGAGTATCAAAGTGTCTCTTGCCCAGAATAAATATAGCGTAGACCATACGTCACTAGTTCTAATGAAGCCAAGACGACAGTTATGGATTTACTATTTTTACCAGCAACTTGATGGACTCCATGTGGCTTCAGAATTGTCCTCTGTGGGACTCAACTGTGCCATCCACAGAATAAGGTTCCAACTACAATTTCTAAATTCTTAAGAAAACTGAGAAATCTAAGAAAATTCTAAAAATAATCCCCCTGCACACAGAATAAACCCTTGCTTGGCTCTCACTGATGGAAGAGTTTGTCCTAGGGGTAGAAAGTCTGAGTTACAGATTTTTTTTTTTTTTTTTTTTTGCGGTACGCGGGCCTCTCACTGCTGTGTCCTCACCCGTTGCGGAGCACAGGCTCCGGACGCGCAGGCCCAGCGGCCATGGCTCACGGGCCCAGCCGCTCCGCGGGATGTGGGATCTTCCTGGACCGGGGCATGAGCCCATGTCCCCTTCATCGGCAGGCGGACTCAACCACTGCGCCACCAGGGAAGCCCCAGATTTTTATTTTAAAGAGAAATAGTGTTGCATCATAATATGATGATAATAGTGACTGTTTATGAGCCTTATGACGTGGCCTGGGCCATGTGCCTGATACACATCAGCTTATTTAGTCCTCTCAACAGTTCTGTGAGGTCAATAGTGGTATTTGTTCCTTCTTAATTAATAAAGAAGTTGAGTATCTCAGAGAGAAGATATATCAGCTTCTCTGTTATCCCATTTCTCCCAAACCTTGTCATAACAGATATATGTGTTATGAAGTCCCTGTAAATAGCTGGAATGAAACAGCCAAAAGAGTCCTATAATGGGTTATCTAAAAACTGTTTTACATATAGTTCTAGTTTTTATTGTATGACATGATGACCTGTGGCAAGTAGTTTCCTGGCCTAGTTCAAATCACAGACTTTCACAATTATGTGCTATCAGGAGCTTCAACCATGTAGGCTGTGCTGCTTTTGAAATCCTGAAGCAAAAAGGACAGGGAAACAGACTGGCTGACTCTCTGTGCCCCTAACCCAGCAAGGTTCCCTCCTGTGTGTAGTTGGCCCAGGGCCATTGTCCCCTCCCACAACCTCAGGAAGACCCCTTCAGGGGGGTCCCCTTGTCCTCCTGGTGTTTGTGCCGGCAAGACTGTTCAGCCTCCTGCTTGTAGGCAGCGGGGGATGATGACGAAAACGGCTGTCCTTTAAGTTGTTCAAAGAGAAAGCACTTGGGGAAAGATTAGCCTGGAACTAAGAACCTTTAGTGTGATTCCCAAGTCAAGGTCAGCAGGTTTCAGAGAAGCATGCTTGGAGGGTGCCTCTGAGCCAGAGTCTTAGGACAGGCCTGCTGCAAATAGGAAACAGAATGGCGGGGGGGGGGGGGCGGCGGGGGGAGTCCAGGCTCCTCATGGAAGTCTCCTCGGTGGACCCGCCTTCAGCCTGAGCGGATCAGGCTGCGGACGGCACCAGGTTCACCATGGCCAAAGGCAGCTCCAGAGGGTCACACCAGCTACTCTGGCCTTAAACGGCTTCCATCATGCACAATTACGCACATGATTTTCAGTTTCCTCGCTTCCATTTCCTTGAGCACTTCCCACGCTTGCTGCCCCCTCTGTGAGGAAATGTCTTTCCTCAGCTCCTCCTATTTCAGGTCTCGCCTTCTCAGAGCTCTTCCCTGACCATCTTCTCTGTCAGGTCTTTCCTGCTGACCTCCCTTCACTCTGTTTGCTCCCTTCATGGCACGTGGCGTGAATCTAATTCCAGATCTTTTTATTTGTTCGTCTGTTCAGTGTCTGTTTCTGCCGTCAGTCTGTAAGTCCCAGAAGGGCGTGTCTGGCTGCTCAGTGTTGATTCCAGTGCTGAGTGCAGAGCTGGGGACAGAGTGTGTGTTCAATAAATGTTTGCCAAATAAATAGAGGGAGGAGTGAAGCTCCCAGACACCCACAACATATTTGGAAGAAAATTTCAATACAGCCATGGAATAAGGAATTATTAAGGGCCTTTGGAAAGAGCTTATTCAATTTTTCAAACATCCTCAGAGAAGAATCCCAGGAGGAAAAGACACATAAGTTTGTTTGTGGTATTTTCTGAAACTGTCTTAATGACAGACCTATCTGACATCCAAAACCTGTGGGAATGTTGCCTCTTTCAGAGTCCTTCTCTTCCCAGTCTCATTTCCAACACATTTATCATGATAAAAGTTCTAGAAAACACCAGAAGAGTTAGGTTTTCCATTATCCTGGGATTACATTCATGGATTTGAAGGGCTGTCATACCAATGTTGTCATATTGGCCACTTTACTACTCCTCAGCACGAAAAAATGAATATGAAATCTGGATATTTATTAACAACTTTAGTAAAGATGTGGGAGGAGAGGGTGTAAAAGCTATTGGCCAGACTGAAGTTAATACTAGAACAAAAAAATTCGTTTATTTAGATATCCCTAGGCCCCATGACCGTGGTCTAAGATTGGGAGTATCTGAATCATAAACCCAACTCCAGATTGAGACAGTGATGGCTGGACCTGGGCCTGGTGGAGCCTCACAAGTGGCTGCACTGACCTGCTGGTTGAGGCACTTACCCCCAGCTTCAGGGCCATTATTAGGGCTGCAGAATTAATTTGAGCACAAAGCAGATCTACTCCTTGGAATATGGGCCATGCATTCAGATGGAGAGGAAATGTCAAATCACACTGGCAAGGGAGGAAGGGAATATCCTCTTTCATTCCTAGTATTTATATAGGGGAGGCCCACGTAGGAGTCATTCATTCCCTCACTCATCCAGACACAAAATTATATCTGTGTGAGTGTATGTAGCAACCAAGTACAATGCAGCAGTTCTCACTTTGCACAGTAGCGCAGGACCATAAAAATTACCCTGCAAACTGAAACTTGCAAAGTGATCATCGATTGTAATCAATGGGAGAAGTATGATTTTTCCATGACCTTTAAAAACTCTCTTATTGTTGGTTATAAATGTACAGGGAAATGAAAAAAATAGTAAGACCATTATTTATTTAGTACTCTGCAATTTAAAACACTAGAAACATTGAGAATTAGTATAAAAAACGTATCCAGAGTCATTTGAACAGTGCTTCCCTTCTCTTTTCATCATATAACAACACGGAACAAACGTACTTTCTATGTCTTAGGAAATGATCATATTTCTTTTAAAATTTGGATCAGCTTCTAACATTTTACCCTTTGCTCTTTCTATGTCAGTGTGAAGTATCTCGGAGAGTTCCTTCAATGTGAAATGGTTTGCCAGGATCACTTCTTCTGGGACATCAATCACCCTTTTTGTCATGACCACTTTGCTCATTTATGTCAATAAATTTGCCTTCACCAAGTTCCTCTGGCTTCATATCTAGACCATGTCCAATGGGAAAGATGTCAACATTCCATGGTCAGCTCTTTCTTCTATAACTCCATGTACATTTGATTTAAGTTTGACTTCCAAGGTAATCACTCTTCAATTCTTTGCTGTACTTCAATCTTTTCTGGCTAATTCCCTCTTTCGATTATCCATATTAATAAAATGTCACATGGGTTTATCACTGGAAGACAAGGAGGCAACACAACTACTACCTTCGCTGCCTTAGTGTGAAATGAATAGCGAGAGTGCAGTGACCACTCACCAATAGAATTTTGAAAAAGTGACATAATTTGTTAGTGATCGTGATGTGAATCTGTTCTTCACGAAGTGATTTGTGGACTGAAAAGCCAGCAGTGAAGTTTATATGATTACTCACAGTGCATACACCGTGGTAACTGAAATTTGAACTGTGTTGTTGGAGGACTGATGTTATATAACTCAATCGCGGTAATTGAAGTTCATGCATACCAGAACTACACAAAATGAGGACTGCTCACACATAATAGGGGTAACTAGAGAATGTCATGGCGGGTGTGTAATAGAGATTCCCAGCCTGTGGAGGCAGAGGTTTCTTGGAGAAGGTGACATACAAGCTGAGACTTGATAAATGAATAGAAATTAATCTGATGAAGGAGGAGTGTAGGGAAAATTGTTCCAGGCAGAGATTAGAGTAGGTATAAAGCCCCAAATGTAACAAACTGCATGGGGCTTGGGGTGGCAGCTAGGATTGTTGCAGGCTGATTGTGGATGATAATCCCCTTCCATTATCTTGACTGCAAGCTGTTGTTCCTGGTTACCAGGCAGCACTGGCTGCTGTGATTGGGAATCTGGAATGCTCTGTTTTGGGACAGTCACCTGAAGAAAGTGTTAAAGGACAGTCTTCTGCTTCCCCCAGACCAAGAGGCCCACCTCTGACAGCTAGGAAAGTCACCAGGAAAATGGAACCAAATCAAACAAAGTGACCTTAAAGGCTGGTTTGTTTACATGATCCAGAAAACACTAATGATTCAGATGCAAATGCCCTAAGTACAGGATGGTATAAAGCAGAGAAAATCCCTTTCATAGGTCACAATTCAAAGGTTCAAATCTTTAAATGATAAACTGTATTTCTAGTCAAGCTAAATACAGAGTACAGTATCTTAATCTATTTTGCTAAAATCTGAATGGTTTCAGCCCAGGCAAAGCACTGAAAATAACCTCATGTAATTTCCACCACACCCTTATGAATTAGCTATTATTGTTCCCATTTTACAGATGAGGAAATTGAGGTTAAGTGACCATGGGGGTCACAGAGCTGGGATTCAAATGTAGGACTTACCCTAAAGCCTGTTCCTTTAGCTAATACAACATCAGTATATTTAATCACAATAAATGTAAACAAACACAAATGCCAAATTGAGTTATTATTCGGTATAAGATAAATAGACCAAGATAAATGCTAGTTGAAGAATAGGGCAAGAATGTTCCATCCTTATAGTAACATTGAGACACAGAGAATGCTCAAGAGCAGCAGTTTTAAGAAAAGTTTGGTGCAACTGTGTGGAGTCCCAAGCATGAGAAATGCATTCAAGATTCTATTAGGGAAACAAAACAACGAGATTATCTCAATTATTGAGTTAACCATGAGATTTCACCATCTACATTCTAGCCATGAGTAAGACGTTTGTTTGAATTAGATAAGAAGATATAATGTCATTTGAAGGAGGCCCAGTAAAACTAATAACAGAGATAAATGAAACTGACAATGATCTCACAGTTTATAAATCTAAACATGGGACCAAGATTAGACACAGGGACCCTAGCAGTTGATGAATGAGCTTGAATGCAGCTTTTTACACCACCAATGGGAGACCGGACATGATTTTTTATGTTCCTTTCTTCTAACCAAGGAGATGAAGAAAGAATTAATTCAATTCCCTTTAAACCAAAGCGCAGGAGGAAGAAACAACCTTGAACCTTTCCTCCTCAAATAGCAACTTTGTTGGTAATTTAATCGCTAACTGAGTTGTGTAACTTGCCTATGACAAATGGTAAAACACCTTTCAATGTGGAAATGTGTCAGAGCCATTCCTTCGTAGGAAGGGCAGGGAAAGCCTTAGCTGGCATACATACATTTTCTGTCTCCCCGTCTTTTGCACCCTGCCTTAGTTGCTGAAATTGCTTCTGTATTAGGAGAGAATATGGGAACAAGTCTGGATCTAGCAAGAGAGTGAAGTCACTGAAGCGTTTAGGATATTCTGCTTCCCTCCCCACGCTTCCCCCTCGAGTTCTGTACTTGTCAGCATGTAGCCCCATACCAGGCTCCGTCAGGTTGAAATGGCAGCATTGTGGAGAACAGTATGGATATTTCTTAAGAAACTAAAAACAGAGCTACCATATGATCTTGCAATTCCACTCCTGGGCATATATCCGAGAAAACCATAATTCAAAAGATTCATGCACCCCTATGTTCATAGCAGCACTGTTCATAATAGCCAAGACATGGAAGCAACCTATGTATCTATCGACAGATGAATGGATAAAGAAGATGTGGTACATATATGCAATGGAATACTCCTCAGCCATAAAAAAGAATGAAATAATGCCATTTGCAGCAACATGAATGGACCTAGAGATTATCATACTAAGTGAAGTTAAGTCAGAAAGAGAAAGACAAATATGCTATCACTTATATGTGGAATCTAAAAAAATGATACAAATGAACTTATTTACAAAACAGAAGCAGACTCACAAACATAGAAAACAAACTTATGATTACCCAAGGGAATCGGGGGGGTAGGGAAAAATTAGGAGTTTGGGATTAACATATACACACTACTATATATAAAATAGATAACTAACAAGGACCTACTGTAGAGCACAGGGAACTGTACTCAATGTTTTGTAATACTCTATAAGGGAAAAGAATCTGAAAAAGAATATATATCTATATCTATATCTATATCTATATCTGAATCATTTTGCTGTACACCTGAACTAACACAACATTGTAAATCAACTATACTTCAATTTTTAAAAAAAGTTGAAATGGCAGCAAGGAATGAATGGGAGGTCCTGCATGGTCTGGCTTATTTTTCGTTGTCCAGCCTTATCTCATGCTTCTTTCTCCCTTGCTTGCTCCAACGTTAGGTTTAGGCATGGACATTTGGAATACAATTAATCTGGGCTGTTCTTCCCTTTCCTAATAACTAAGTCTTTTCATTCTTCAGTCTTGGCTTAAGTTTCATTTTCTCTTGGAAGCTTTCCTAGGTCATCTAATTTATATTTGGTCTCTGTGTCACAAAACTTCCATAGCCCCCTGTGCTTCCTAGCATGACACCTGCTTCTTCTATCTTCTCTGCTAGATGAGAGGGTCTGTGACAGCAGGTGCAGCGTCTACCTTGTCACCACATACTCCAGTACCCAGCACCATGCTGCCCTCAGTCAATGTTTGCAGAATGAATGATTGCCTTCTTCACTTTTCTTTTTGAAAAAGGTATTATAAAATATTTAAGACATATATAAATGTGTAAAGAAAAACATCACAACCCCCAGGTATCCATTACATATGCAAGTTTACATCCCTGCTTACCACTCTCTGATCACATTCTGCTCTTTAGAGGCAGCTAGTAGTCTCAATTTGGTAACTATTTCCACACATTTCTTAAAACTTTTACTACACACATATGCAAACTTACGGTATTATTCTGTGTTTTTATAGTTTATATAAGTGTTATAGGTATCCTTCTGGTTTTTGTGATTCACTCACGCTGTTTAATTTAGCTAGTGGTTATTTATTTCACTGCTGTGTAGTATTCCATTGTATGACTACCCCACTATTCATCTGTTTTCTTGTTGATGGATTAGTTTCTAAATTTTTCCTTTAATACATTACCATGAGCATCCTTTCTTGCAATATTTTTCTTTGTTCGGATGTTTTACTTTGTTCTTTTTTCTTTTTCTTAGTTCGGTATCCAATATACTGGGTCTTTTCATTATTTGACCATTAAAACTGACATGGACTGGGTCTCTGAAAGCTATATGAGAGACAGATAACTGGACAACCCAATTAATGTTTGTGTGAAAGTGTGTATCAGTGGATTTTGTGAGAAGCTGTGTGGAATAATGATAACTGTAGAGCGCTGATTTGGGAGTTAAACATGGGTGGGTTCCAGTACCCACTCAACTGCTTAGCCATTGTGCCACATCCAAATACAAAGCCTCAGTTTTCATTCTGTAAAAGTGGAATAATAGTCTCCTATCTGCCTACCTCACAAAATGATCAGATGAAATAATGCTGCTGAAATGATTTTGAAACCTGATGTATTATACAACATTGCAACACCAACAACCAAATTTTATTACCCAAGTGTAATATGACAGAAGAGTTGTAATAAAATAACAAAACCACAAGAATATTAAATAATTTAGCATCACCTATATTTAAATTTCTTATTACCTATAACTTATTATCTCCCATATCTATTTAACTGGGGTGTTCTAGAGATAATACCTTACCCCCAAAGGGCAGACTAGGGGAAAATCAGGCTCTTGAGAGAAATATGTTTAGGTCAATCGGTTTCCACTGCCTATAAAATCCTACCGGGAAGGTTACTGAAATGAGTCAAATTGTTTCCAGAAAGGAATTTACTGCAAAGGTTATTTCTTCATGCTTAGATGTACATTGAGTCATGAGACTTGTAATGGTTATAGGAAGGGTTTTAGAGCTTGAAAGACTTGGGTTCAAACCTTGCTCTACTTTCCTTCTCTTTACTGAGGATAATAAGATAATCATGTCGGACTGTTGGATTAAACGAGTTAATGTATATAACGCAGCATACTCATCCCCTTCAGGATGTGGCTGAAAACCAGCCTTAGATGAAATTTCCCAACGGGTGAGGCAAGGTTGTTGGGCTTTTGTTTCTCCCAGGTGATCTCAGTTACCTCAGTTTAACTCCTATTTATTTATTTATTTATTTATTTATTTATTTATTTTTTACAAACTTATTTCTCACAGTTCTGGAGGCTGGGAAGTCTATGATCCAGGTGCTGAGTGATCTGGTTCCTGGTGAGGGACCTCTTCCTGGCTGGTAGATGAACAACTTCTTACTACATCCCCAGGTTGGGAGAGAGAGATCTCATCTCTCTCACGTCTCTTATTTTTTATTTTTATTTATTTATTTTTTTGGCCGCTCTGCATGGCATGTGGGATCTTAATTCCCCAACCGGGGATCGAACCCATGTACCCTGCAGTGGAAGCATGGAGTCTTAACCACTGGGCCGCCAGGGAGGTCCCCCTCATCACTTTTTTAAAGTGTTGGTCAGGCCATTCTGTCAGGACCTCCAGCTGTCATATGTCTAACTGCCACTTCTGAATATATGACCAAGGCAGCTACAATGTGTTCAGTGCACAAAGAGTGTTGCCACCACTACAGCTTTAGATGTGCCAGGGGCTTCTGACCGGAAATCTTGACTTCTGGTTTTGGAAACTGAGAGAGAGCAGCCTGGTTAATTTGTCTGATTGATTAGCTGGGAACCAAAGAGAGGGCTCCAAATGAGTCAATAAAATCCAATTTTAACCATGCCGTCTTGGTCTCTTGTAAATGCTGGGGACAGATAAGGTTAAAACCCAGTGTCACAACTCTGGGTTTCTGCAGAATTTTCGCTCTCCATATTCTGCTGTACCAGAATCCTGTTTTATTCTTACAGTGATAATGGGTCAAAGAATAGATTTACTTTGTGCATTTACTCACTGATATCTGGGTTCCTGGGAACTGGCTTGCTTTGCAAAGCACACAATTTTCTCTATAAACACATCCCCTGTAAAGGTCTTTCCACGACTAGGAAGGAGGTAAAAGAGCTGGGAGGAGGGACAACAGAACAATGTCCTTTCTGTTCTAGTAATCTGGGGAGGCTTCCTGGAGGGCATATGCCTGGAAAAGATGGGTGGAGGTGAACAGATGGAATTTTGCTGTCGTAGATTTCTTTTGTTGCTCTATATTCTCTCCTTGTTTACTCAAAGAGGTTTATTAAGCTCTTGCTACCAGGCAACATAGTCTAGTGGCTTGGCTGCTAGAATCTTGGGTTTAAATCCCAGTTCTTCCACTTACCAGTTGTGTGACCGTGGGCAAGTTATTTAATCTCTCTGTATCTCAGTGTCCTCATCCATAACATAGGGATAATAATAGTACCTATCTCATAGGGTTGTTGTTGGTAAATTAATTATTTATATCTCTATCTCTATATATTTAAAGAGTGGCTGGGCCATTGTAAAAGTTCAATCATTATTAGCTGTTATTATCACTCCCTGCTAGGGACTGTAATTGGTACTAAAAATAGTAGTCTTGTGAATCTTAAAGATGGAGCTTTTCTGATAGGTTATCAGTTCTTCAGGGTTAAGAAAAGGCTTAAAACAAAACAAAAGCGCTGAGGTTATAATCTTCTTGGCCATGACAAATAACTTAAACTTGGTGGGCTGATGCCTAGAACTGGTTTGGGAGGCAGACACCAAACTATGTTCAATGTTAAAGAAAATAAACGCTATTATATATCTGCTAAATAAGCCATCCTTTCTAAATGGAAAACATCACAGTCATTTCAGTTTGCCATTGAGCTCGGCCAATGCCATTGGAGAGCACAAATGGAAAGTAATATAAAAGTATACACATAATGTACTGTTCTAAATTCAGAGTGCATTTCTCTTACATGGCTGTTCTCTGAAATTTTCAGAGAGATGATGCATAGAATGAGGTGGTTATTAAGCTTAAAAATGAACAACAGTAAAACAGAGGAGAGGTCCCAAGCCCTGAGAGAGTTGAAGGGAAACCATTAAATATTATAGGTAATAGGAATGAAGGGGGATTATAAGAAAATGTGTTTGCCCTCTTACTTTATGAGAAGACGAAACCCACTGTGGTTTGGAGTTCACAGATAAAAATCTTTAAAGAAACAAGATGGGAATAAAGACACAGACCTACTACAGAATGGACTTGAGGAAACGGGGAAGGGTAAGCTGAGACCAAGTGAGAGAGTGGCATGGACATATATCCACTACCAAATGTAAAATAGATAGCTAGTGGGAAGCAGCTGCATAGCACAGGGAGATCAGCTCGGTGCTTTGTGACCACCTAGAGGGGTGGGATAGGGAGGGTGGGAGGGAGATGCAAGAGTGAGGAGATGTGGGGATATATGTATATGTAGAGCTGATTCACTTTGTTATACAGCAGAAACTAACACACTATTATAAAGCAATTATACTCCAATAAACATGTTTAAAAAAAAAAGAAACAAACAAAAAGATGTCCATACATGGAAAACTTACATGTTTGCTCAATAGCCCATTGTTCAACAATGTTCCTAAGAAAATGACTTTTGTGTAACCTAAATTCCTCACGCTGCAGCCAACGTCTGCCTAAAAGATGCTGCTGCAACAATAGAAAAAACCCCACATAGCTAGAATTCTTAGGGAATGGGTTGGTTTTATTGTTGCTGTTTTAGTTGTTCTGCTTAGCTTGGACTAAGAAGAAAATTTATTTCAATCTCTCTGTTCACAGAGTTTTTGGGCTTGGGGGGAGGCTTAGAAAACATTAGAGAGAAAATATTTTAATTTTCTTTGAATAATTCAGGACTCTCTAGGGTTTCAGGGCTCAGTAGGAGGAAGATGATTATGACTGGGCAGGAGAGCAGATGTAGAAAGTTTAGAAGACCTGACCTAATTTTCATTTCTTCCACCTCAGTCTTGGAAGTGGCGTTTTTTTTATGGGAGACGGAGGGGTGGAAAGACACTCAATATCAGAGCCTTTTCTCATGAGTTAAAGGTGCAAAATTTTTTTAAAAATGCAGTTCTACCCTCCTACACTGTTGGTGGGAATGTAAGTTGGTACATCCACTATGGAAAACAGTATGGAGGTTCCTCAGAAAACTAAAAATAGAATTACTATATAATCCAGCAATCCCACTCCTGGCCATATATCCAGACAAAACTCTAATCCAAAAAGATACATGCAACCCAATGTTCATAGCAGCACTATTCACAGTAGCCAAGACATGGAAACAATCTAAGTCTCCATTGACAGAAGAATGGACAAAGAAGATGCGGTACATATACAAAATGGAGTACTACTCAGCCATAAAAAATGAAATAGTGCCATGTGCAGCAACATGGATGCAACTAGAGATTATCATATTAAGTAAAGTAAGTCAGAAAGAGAAAGACTACTACCATATGATATCACTTATATGTGGAATCTAAAATATGACACAAATGAACCTATCTACAAAACAGAAACAGACTCACAGACATAGAGAATGGACTTGTGGTTACCAGTGGGAGGGGGTTGTGGGAGGGATGGAGTGGGAGGTTGGGGGTAGCAGATGTAAGTTATTATATATGGAATAGATAAACAACAAGGTCCTACTGTATAGCACAGGGAACCATATTCAGTATCCTGTGATAAACCATAATGGAAAATAATATTAAAAAAGAATGTATATATAACTGAATCACTTTGCTGTACAGCAGAAATTAACACAACACTGTAAATCAACTATATTTCAGAAAAAGCAGTTCTAGTAAATATGGGGATTATGACAGTACTTCTAGTTCTTATAAGTTTTTTAAAACACCTTTATGGAAGTATAGTTTACATACCATAAAATTCACCCATTTAGAATGCACAACTCAATGGTTTTTAGTATAGGATGTTATAGAAAAACCCTAACGAACTTTTTGGCCAAACCAAATTATTTAGAGTTCTGCAACTGCCACCACAATCTTAGAACATTTTCATTACCCAAGAAAGAAACCCCATACCTATTAGCAGCCACTTCCCATCCCTGTCCCAACCTCGGACAACCACTAATCTACTTTCTACCTCTGTGAATTTGCCTATTCTGGAAAGATCACATAAATGGAATCAACAAAATACTAGCAAACAGAATCCAACAACACATTAAAAGGATCATACACCATGATCAAGTGGGATATATCCCAGAGATGCAAGGATTCTTCAATATATGCAAATCAATCAATGTGATATACCATATAAACAAATTGAAGAATAAAAACCATATGATTATCTCAATAGATGCAGGAAAAGCTTTTGACAAATTCAACACCCATTTATAATAAAAACTCTCCAGAAAGTAGGAATAGAGGGAACCTACCTCAACATAATAAAGGTCATATATGACAAACCCACAGTTTGCTGTGGTTTCATAATTCTCAATGGTGAAAAACTGAAAGCATTTCCTCTAAGATCAGGAGCAAGACAAGGATGTCTACTCTTGTCACTATTATTCAACATAGTTTTGGAAGTCCTAGCCATAGCAATAAGAAAAGCAAAATAAATAAAAGGAGTCCAAACTGGAAAAAAAGAAGTAAAATTGTCACTGTTTGCAGATGACATGATACTTCACATAGAAAATCCTAAAGATGCCACCAGAAAACTACTAGAGCTAATCAATGAATTTGGTAAAGTTTCAGTACACAAAATAAATTGCACAGAAATCTCTTGCATTCCTATACACTAACAATGAAAGATCAGAAAGAGAAATTAAGGAAACAATCCCATTCACCACTGCAACAATAAGAATGAAATACCTAGGAATAAATCTACCTAAGGAAATAAAAGACCTGTATGCAGGAAACTATGAGACACTAATGAAAGAAATCAAAGATGACACAAACAGATGGAGAGATATTCCCTGTCCTTGAATTGGAAGAATCAATATTGTGAAAATGACTATACGACCCAAAGCAATCTACAGATTCAATGCAATCCCTATCAAATTACCAATGGCATTTTTTACAGAACTAGAACAAATCATCTTAAAATTTGTATGGAGACACAAAAGACCCTGAATAGCCAAAGCAATCTTGAGGGAAAAAAATGGAGCTGGAGGAATCAGATTCCATGACTTCAGACTATACTACAAAGCTACAGTAAGCAAGACAATATGGTACTGGCACAAAAACAGAACTATAGACCAATGGAACAAGACAGAAAGCCCAGAGATAAACCCACACACCTATGGTCAACTAATCCATGACAAAGGAGGCAAGGATATACAATGGAGAAAAGACAGTCTCCTCAATAAGTGGTGCTGGGAAAACTGGACAGCTACATGTTAAAGAATGAAATTAGAACACTCCCTCACATCATACACAAAAATAAACTCAAAATGGATTAAAGACCTAAATGTAACACTTGACTATAAAACTCTTAGAGCAAAACATAGGCAGAACACTCTATGACATCAATCACAGCAAGATCTTTTTTTTTTTTTTTGTACGCGGGCCTCTCACTGTTGTGGCCTCCCCCGTTGTGGAGCACAGGCTCCGGACGTGCAGGCTCAGCGGCCATGGCTCACGGGCCCAGCCGCTCCGCGGCATGTGGGATCTTCCCGGACCGGGGCACGAACCCGTGTCCCCTGCATCGGCAGGCGGACTCTCAACCACTGCGCCACCAGGGAAGCCCCCAGCAAGATCTTTTTTGACCCACCTCCTAGAGAAATGGAAATAAACACAAAAATAAACAAATGGGACCTAATGAAACTTAAAAGCTTTTGCACAGCAAAGGAAACCATAAACAAGACAAAAAGACAGCCCTCAGAATGGGAGAAAATATTTGCAAATGAATCAATGGACAAAGGATTAATCTCCAAAATATATAAACAGCTCATACAGCTCAGTATTTTAAAAAAACACAACCCAATAAAAATATGGGCAGAAGACCTAAATAGACATTTCTCCAAAAAAGACATACAGATGGCCAAGAGGCACATGAAAAGATGCTCAACATCACTAATTATTAGAGAAATGCAAATGTAAACTACAATGAGGTAACACCTCACACTGGTTAGAATGGGCATCATCAGAAAATCTACAAACAACAAATGCTGGAGAGGGTGTGGAGAAAAGGGAACCCTCCTGCACTGTTGGTAGGAATGTAAATTGATATGGCCACTATGGAAAACAGTATGGATGTTCCTTAAAAAAGTAAAAATAGAACTACCATATGACCCAGCAATCCCACTACTGAGCATATACCCAGAGAAAACCATAATTCAAAGAGACACATGCACCCTAATGTTCATTGCAGCACTATTTACAATAGCCAGGTCATGGAAGCAACCTAAATGCCCATCTTCAGACAAATGGGTAAAGAAGAAGTGGTACATACATACAATGGAATATTACTCAGCCATACAAAGGAATGAAATTGGGTCATTTGTAGAGACATGGATGGACCTAGAGAGTGTCATACTGAGTGAAGTAAGTCAGAACCAAGGGGGGAAAGCGGGGGTGGGGGCGGGGTGGTGGTGGTGGGATGAACTGGGAGATTGGGCTTGACATATATACACTAATATGTATAAAATAGATAACTAATAAGAACCTGTTGTATAAAAAATAAATTAAAACATTTATAAGAATAATTCTTCTATGAACATCTGTGTACAAGTTTTTATGTAGACATATGTTTTCATTTTTCTTCATTACAGTTGAATTGCTGAGTCATATGGTAGCCCTAGGCTTACCATTTTAAGGAACTGCCAAATTTTTTTCCAAAGTGGCTGCACCATTTTATATTCCCACCAGCAATGTTCGTTCCAGTCCACATCTTTGTCCAACATCTGTTATGTCTTTTTTTATTATGGCCATTCTTATGAATATGAAGTGGCATCTCACTGAGGTTTTGTTTTTCTAGTCCCTAGTGACTAATGATGCTGAGCATCTTTTCATGCACTTTTGGCCATTTGTATATCTTCTTTGGAGAAATGTCTATTTAAATCCTTTGCCCATTTAAAAATTGGGCTATTTCATTTTTAATCATTGAGTTGTAAAACTTCTTTATATATTCTGGATACAAGTCCCTTGTCAGATATATATGATTTGCAAACATTTTCTTCTATTCTCAGGGCTGTTTTTCCAATTTCTTGAGAGCGTTCTTTGAGGCATTGCCATTTTAAATTTTGATGAAATTCAATTTGTGTGTTTTTTTTTTTTGATTGCTTGTGCTTTAGGTGCCATATATAAGAAACTGTTGCTTATTCTAATGTCAAAAAGATTTATATTTATGTTTTCTTCTAAAAGTTTCACAGTTTTAGCTCTTACATTTAAATCTATGATCCATTCTGAGTTAATTTTGTGTATAAGGTAAAGGAGGGGTCTGACTTTATTCTTTTGCATGTGGATATCCAGTTTTCCCACCATCATTAGTTGAAAAGACTATTCTTTCCTCATTAGTTCATATATAGTTGACCCTTGAACAATGTAGGGGGCGGTTAGGGGCACCGACCCTCTGCTCAGTCGAAAATTCTCATATAACTTTACAGTCAACTCTCTGTATCCATAGTTCCATATCTGCAGATTCAACCAACCACAGATCATGTAGTACTGTAGTATCTATTTCCTGAAAAAAATCTGCATGTAGGTGGACCTGCACAGTTCAAACCCATGTTGTTCAAGGGTCCGCTGTACTTTAAAAATTTATAGCTAATTATTAGAAAAATCAGCTACAAAACATATATGGGTGTGATATGAAAAACTGATTTTATGGATTTTTTTCCTCCCTAGCAGAATTGTTTGACTTTGGAGCAAACAGTTTTCATGCACTCGTCCATTTGTTTCATTCATTTATCAGTGATGTGCTGAATGTGTATTTGGCAACAGTGGGCACACAGTGGAGAACGTGACAGTGGGTGGATTTAACTTGAGGCTATTCCCTCTCTTGGTAGAGAAGATGACACAAGAAGGTATAAGAGAAGGGATGAGGACAGTACATTCTTGCATCTTCTGTCCTCTTCCCCTCCAACACACCAGTATTTCTTAATATGTCAGGGTCTTCAACTATACTGTTCCCCTCTCTCTGAAATGCTTTTCCCTTTCTCCTCTCCTGGTTAACTCCTCATGTCAGCTTTCAGCTGAACCATCACTTTCTCAGGGAACATTTCCTGATCCCCCAGGTCAATTCCTCCCGTTCAACACATGCACAGAGTCCTCTACTTCAACCATGTAAATAGTACTTTCCATAATGGTAGGAAATAATTAATTTGGGTAATTAGTCACTGACTGTACATCTCCTCTGTTGTTGTGACAGATTCTATGGGGTGGGTATCATGTCTATCTTTTCATGCACACTATTCCATAGTACTTAAGATAGCACACTCCAGAGTCAACAGACAGACCTGCTGAGAATCCCAGCTATAGTTAACAGCTATGGATTTCTCTTTTCCCATCTATAAAATGGGGATAATAATGGCTCTTGCCTCTCAGGGCTTTTTTGAAAATTAAAGAATAATAGCGCGTGAAATGTCCAGATTGGTGCTTGGCACGTGGCTGTCAGTTGGTTAAGATATACTGAATGAATGAATGCATCAGTCCTGTGGGGCATCTGCCATGCCCAATGGACCTGTGTGGGAATGTGCACTTCCCTTGGTGGCTGGGCAGAGAATGCTGAATGACAGAGCAGCACAATGACTCCTTAATAACATCCTGGAATCACAGGTATTCCCTCAGCATCCTGGGTGGAGGTCAAACCACTCTAAGGGGGGGATGATGGCTTTCTGAAGCATTGTCTATAAAGCCATTAAAAACAATTAGCCAAACTATATATTTTTTTTATTTCCATAGAATTCCAGGCAACCAATTTGGCTAATTTAAAGAAAGAATTTTTATGCCAACATTACTATATCTTAGTGTTTAACCTAGTGCTTAAGAGGGGAAGCTCTGGGGTCCCATTGCATGGGTAACCATTCTAGCTCCTTGACTCAACATCTAGGCAAAGTTACACACTCTTATCGAGCCTCAGTTATCTCATCTGTAAAATGGAATCATGCATCATATCTTCACTGTGGGTTTGTTGAGCAGATTCGGTGGGACAGTGTACACATAGCACTTAGCTCAGTGCCTGGCACATCCCATGGGCTCAGAGAACTTGAGTTCCTTCCAGTTGCTAGTGTTGGAGAGGCTCTGGTTTCTTGTTATGAGAGATTTAAATCTCCAAGTATTAGCTTCATTAAACCCTTGACAATCTTCCAAGGAGAATGGGAAACAAAGGGCATATAAAACACCCATTTAGTGCTATTTTATTGTAAGCTACAGTTAATCAGATTGCCAAATTTTCCATTCATTCCCAAGAAGTCATAATTAGAAAAAACACTGTGTGTGTGTGTGTGTGTGTGTGTGTGTGTATTCGGTGGTGGTTAAAATTCAGCCAACTTATTTTTGTCTGAGTTTATAGAACATGAAACAAGTTAATCTCTTGAGTATTTCCATTGTTCCAAATTAAGGTAAAATGTCAGTGTCCACTCATATTATTCCTGTTCTTCAGGGATATTTCTTTTGCTTTAGGTCTCCCACAGTCATTTTTCCTTCTATCCCTGAAGAAACCTGAGAGCTCTGCCCCTTTTTTCCTCCCTCCCTCCCTTCTGTCCTTCCTTCTTTCGTCTGTTCCCACCCCCCCCCTTTCTTTCCTTTCTTTTCTCTCTCTCCCTAATAACGAGATAATGGCGTCTCGTTATTATTTTAATTATCCCCATTTGACGTAAAGATGCAACGCAAAGTGACAGCGTTGCATCTTCATGTCAAACGGGGACAATTAAAATAATGACGACTTCACAGGACTGTTGTAGAATTAAACGAGGTTTGTTGGTTCCTAAAGCAGGGCCTGGCATGTAGTAAGCCCTTCTACATTTTTTTTTTTTTTTCTGTACGCAGGCCTCTCATGCTGTGGCCTCTCCCGTTGCGGAGCACAGGCTCCGGACAGGCAGGCCCAGCGGCCATGGCTCACGGGCCCAGCCGCTCCGCGGCATGTGGGATCTTCCCGGACCGGGGCACGAACCTGCGTCCCCTGCATCGGCAGGCAGACTCCCAACCACTGCGCCACCAGGGAAGCCCACCTATCTTATTCCTTTCCTCTTGGTTCTTCTGTTTTGTCTTTTCAAACTCCAAGTCTTGGGAACAATTTGCCTGTATTTCTTCCCCTAGTTCTTTCCATTGAGGCCTGCTAGTGGCTGTCAGTAATATGAGTGTCAGAGCTGCTAGTAAATATTTGTGTACGAGATGCCTTAGGAGCCATGCATTTGGCCAGCTGGGATATGCTCAGGGCACGCTTAGTGTCTGCCTAGGGCCTGGTTGCCGCTGTCATGTTCAACCTGTCCCAAGCGTGCAGGGGCTGTGCAGCAGACAGGCAAGGGCAGGCTCACAAGCAACACCTGTTTCCATAGGAACGGGTCAATACCCCCAGGGTCAATTGTGATTGCCTACAGCCTGTGCACCATATTAAGTAGCATCAATGGATCTCTGAAGTTCAGTGTTTTAAATTAATGCATAGAGAGGGCCAAGTTCAATTCTTCATCTTCTGATTGTCAGTTGTTTAGCCTACTGGAGATGTTTCTCTCTTGTCCTAAGGACTGGGCCCATAAGAAAAGTAGGAAAGATACTGGTGTTCTCCTTCTCTTATTCTTCCCCTGTGCCTTATCGTGGGGACAGTGGTCCTTAACTTCAGCTAGCATCTAAATTCCCTTGTGAAAAGCATATTTCCAAGATTCCACCCCCCAAGACTCAGACTCAGTACGTCTTGGGGGAAGACCAGGAAACTGCATCTTGAGAAGAACCCCAGGTTTACCATTTTTGAAATCCTTTCGTTATCTGTGGTCCCTTTTGCCTCCCTCCACCAGTGTAGAAGCTGTTGGAAGACAGGAGCTTGTCTATGTTGTTTACTGCTGTATCCTTAAGGTCTGCCTTCCAGGAAGGGAGGGAAATGCAGTCCAGCATCTCCCAACTTCAATCTGCACACTAATCACCTGCGAGCTAGTGAAAATGCAGATTCTCATTCATTCAGTCTGGAGGAGGGTCCAAGAGCCTGCATTTCTAACTCTCTCCTGGGTGATGATGCAAGGTCACTACTCTGAGTAGGCAGGGGGGCATCTCGAAGAGTACAACTGGTATCAGACCACCTGGATTTGAATCCTGCTTCCACCTCTTGCTAGTTGGGAGGCCCTGGGACATTCTCTTTTCTTGTAAAGTGGGGCAATTACAGCATCTCCCTCACAGGGTCCTTTTGGGGTATTCAGGAGGTAACATATTGGAAGCATTTAGCCCCATATATGGTGAGTGCTCAATTAGTTTTAACTGTTATTACAATTATTATGAAAAATACTAGGAAGTTAAATCTCCATCACAATTTAAGAAACTGGCCTTGTGGTTAGCACACAAAGTTCAGCATCAGACTGCCTTGGTTTACCTACTGGCTCCACTACTTATTAGTTGTATGACCTTGGGCAAGCTTCTTAACCTCGCCATGCCACAGTTTCCTCATCTGTAAAATGGGGCAAATAGTGGCACCTACCTCCTATGGTTGTTGGGAAGTTTGGACAAGTTAATGCATCCAAACTCCTCACTCCAGTACCAGGCCTCTGGGACCCCCTTTTACTCTTACTATTATTATCGGTCAGTGGTAGCTGGAGAACTTTGGTGTGAGGTTGTAAACTACTGGGGCGTCTGAGCTGGCTATTCCAAACTACTGGTCAGGTGCATCGAACACGCTTGACTAGTCCTAAGATGTCAATGCAGGTACCCCTCTTCAGCTATTCCTTTAGAATAATCACAGCTGCATTTATTAGCTGGATGCTTTTGAGAGTTATTTAACATCTGTGTACCTCACTTTCCTGCTCTGTAACTAGGAAAAATAATAGTAGCTGACACACAGTATTATTATATGCATATAAAGCAAAGAATAATCAGAACAGAATTTGGCCCACGGTAAGTGCTCAATAGATGTTAGCTATAATAGCAGTTATTATTATTGTTAGATTATCATTACTTTATAATATAGTGTATAAAGTAGATGTTAGCTATGACAATAATTATAGTATAGTTGTATATTATACAAGGTATATATTATAATAATATCATATGTTAATACTTATAATTAAACTGTAATCATTTGCATTATTTATGTCTGGAAATATTTTTATTTTGCCTTCATTAAAAAAATTTTAAACTGTGGTAAAATACACATAACGTAAAATTTACCATCTTAACCATTTTTAAGTGTAGAGTTCAGTGGTATGGAGTATATTCACAATGCTATGCAATCATCACCACCATCCATCTCCAGGACTCTTTTCATCTTGCAAAACTGAAACTCTATACCCATTAGACAATAACTCCACATTATCCCCTCTTCCTCAGTGCCTGGCAACCACCATCCTGCTTTCTGTCTCTATGAATTTGTCTACTTTAGGTACCTCACATAAGTGGAATCATACAGTATTTGTTTTTTGTGACTGGCTTATTTCACTTAGCATAAGGTCTTCAAGGTTCATCCATGTTGTAGCATGTATCAGAATTTCCTTCTTTTTTAAGGCTAAACAATATTCCACTGCATGCATATACCACATTTTGTTTATCCATTCATCCATCAGTGGACACTTGGGTTGCTTCCACCTTTTGGTTATTGTGAATAATGCTGCTGTGAACGTGGGTGTGCAAAATCTCTTCAAGATGGTATTACTTTTGTGGTCATAGAAGTTGTATCTGTCCTTATAACTTCTGACCCTAGTCAGAGATGTTTCTCTTTTACACTATCATATACCACGTAAAGGAGAAACCCAAGAAACAAATAAGCAACAAAACCTTCTTTCATTTATTTACTCATGCTCTTGTCTATCCATTCCCAATATTTCTTTGATCATCTCCTATGTAGCAAGGTATGTGCTAGGTGCTGTAAGACCCTAACAGTGGCCAGTATTCTAGTTGGCTATTGTATAGTGTGGAAAAGTTATATATACATAGTGACTTTTCTTTTTTCTCACGTGGCTATCTGGAAGCTCCTTCCTCTGGAGGAAGGAGAATTCCAGCCTCAGGCACACTCAGGAACTTTGCCTGAGTTCCAGATGGTACAGCCCTCTCAGATGCGGCAGTTTTTTTTTTCTTTTTTTCCCCAAAGGATTTCAAAATAGTCTCAATCAAGACTGTGCAGGAATTGGGAGTCTGTAGAGGTAAAACTTATGTAAAAATTGGAGAGGTTTTTTTGGGGGGCGGGGGGAACATACAATTTCAATTTAACTTTAGGCAAGCCAAAGACATAAACTTCTACACAGAAGCACTTTCCAATCCCCTGTGTCTTAAAACCCTTGTGGTGAGGTGCCTGCAGTGGCAGGTCCCCGTGCCTGTGGGGAGGCACGATGGCTAAGAGTGTGAGTGTGCACGCCAGACAGCCTGGGTAGAAATCTCAGTTCACTTCCAGGAGGTGACACCTTTGGTTCAGGTTTAATATCACGAATCCTAACCTTGCTGATTCACAGTTTCCCCTTCAGTAACACGAGGTGAACCATGGTCCCTACCTCAGAGCGTTGCTGTGCCGGTTTAGTGAGCTAATACTCATAATGGGTCTGCTTGTCAAAGGCCTGGCACAGAATAAGTGCAGATTAACATTAGCCATCCATCACCAAAATGAATGCACTCCCTACTCCCCGCTGCAGCTGCACAGACTTTTTTTTTTTTTTTGGTACATGGGCCTCTCACTGTTGTGGCCTCTCCCGTTGCTGAGCACAGGCTCTGGACGTGCAGGCCCAGAGGCCATGGCTCACGGGCCCAGCCGCTCCGCGGCATGTGGGATCTTCCCAGACCGGGGCACGAACCCGTGTCCCCTGCATTGGCAGGCAGACACTCAACCACTGCGCCACCAGGGAAGCCCCAGACCATTTTTTAATCCCTCAAATATGCCACACTCTTGCCCCTCATCTGGCCCTTTGCCCATGTGCTCTTTCCTCTCTTCTCCTCCCCCACTCTGCTCCTACCGTCATTCTAACCCTATTCATTCTTCATGTCCCATCCAAGGTGTTTTCTCCAAGAAAACTGGTTACATGTATCTTCCTTGAGCTCCACAAATACCCTGCATGTATCTCTGCCAGGGCACCTATCACCCTGTGCTGTCACTCCAATCTGGTCACACTCTGCCTGAGCTGTGAGCTCCATGAGGCCAGATGGAGGTCTCTGGGGGGTCTCAAGTGAAAGGAGTTAATGAAACATAGACCTGTCGTGGAGTCAGCTTCCACTGGCAGGACTGCTACTTTGGACCCCCAATCTCAGTCACCCTGGAGACCCCCGGTGGAATGTACGTCATGACCCGCCCACACAGTGTGTCTTAGAAAGGGTGTTAGTCAGCTCCCAAGGCACCACTGGTTGGCTACCAAAGTGCCAAGACTGACTTAGCTTCTCAGGACTCTAATTCAGCTCTTGGATGGAGCCATGAAGATTTTCTGATAGATGCTCTTGTTTGGGACCACTGGCTAGAGGTTCTGTCCACAGCACACTAGACTCACTGGTCTTCTTTCTTCCTCAAACCACTGTCTCAGACATTATTAGCCATTCTCCATCCTGATTCCTACAATGGCATATTTGTCCCCCTTTCATTCCAAAAGAACTGTAATTAGCTATTGGCCTTGCTGGGCGGCTGATTTCTCAGAAAGGCTATGTTCTCGGTGATAAGACACTTCTGTGCTATTTCTATTCAATCTATCAACCTTCCTGTCAAACTAATTCCCCTTGGATTAATGTAAGACCCATGGCTATAATAATAAACATTTATTAAGTGTTTCTTTGTGCCAGGCACTTTGCGAGGGCTTTACCTGTGTTATTTCATTTAATTTTTACAACCACCTTGTTAAATAGAAACGGCAAATATCCCCTTTACAGCTGAGGAAATTGAGGCACAGAGATATTAAATAATTAGTTCAAGGCACACAGGAAGAAAGTGACAAAACAGGAACTCAAACTCAGGACTACATAACCTCAAAGGCTGTGCTCTTAACCATGAGTTTCCATCACTGACCTATAATTTTCAGTTATTACAATGTCCTGATTTGAAAGCACCAGGTACACTCAAAAATATACACTTTGTACCCAAAGTGACTTAGCTACTGTGATCTTACTAAACCTGTGCTTTTTGTATTACATCCTACCTTACATTTTGTCTTTTGTTTGAAAAGTAAATGGGACAGAAATATTTCATTTTCTCCTCTACTTCCTTTTGGAATCAGGCACTGTTTTGTTTGTTTTGGATGAATGCAGAAGGTTATAGGATTGTCAATGGTTACCTGGTTAGCTGGTTACCTGGCTAAGCAAGATGAATCTGATGATTGTTTTTATGGGAGGTGGGAGGCACTTTGCTCCTCTTTGATTCCAGAGCTCTGGCATAACCCATACCACCCATTTAGCAAAAAATATTATTGTACATGAGAGGGAACGAAGGGACAGTCTGGATAGCTCTGTGTGCAAATCCTTTTCTGTAACTGAACAAAATAATACGCTTACTAAACTTCCTCTGTTTTTTTGTGTATGTGCGTGCGTGTGCGTGCGTGCGCGCGCGTGTGTGTGTGTGTGTGTATTTCAAGATGAAGAGAGATGGGGAGAGATGAGAGAGACTGAAAATCAGTAACTCCCACCTTTGATTTCAAAGTAAATTCTTCTGATTTACCAAATGCAGAAAATTAAATTTGATACACATAGCAAATTGTTCGTTCTTATTCAAACTGCTTTTATATACAAACTATGACAGTGGAAGAACTTAATACTTCTCGGAAAAAACAATAAGAAATAGTGTTTAAATCTCACATTCATCATTCATTAAACACTTATTGGCCTTCTAACATATACTAGGTACCACGTTCAGCACGGGGCTTGTGGAGGCAAGTCAAAACTCCCACCTTCGCTAAATTTATAGTCTGCATACAAATACTTAGAGGTGATGAACAAGATTAGTAATTTGACAATGGAACATAGAAAGCAAGAACCATCTCACAGGTATTGTTAACACAATGGATGAGACTCTTGGATGGAATAAAGTGGAAGAACTAGTACTCTCTTGCTTTTGGTCTACATAATCTTTTATTAGGAAAGTATTTTCCATATTTTTTTACCTAGCTTGGTATCAATAGAAATCATAGTTAATGTCTATTGCTTTTTATTTTTTCTATATAACGTGACAAGTGCTTGATTTGCTTTGGCTTTATCAGTCAAAAATATGGAAAAAAAAAAAAAACCCACAAGAGGTTCCCACTGTTTTTGCTATGGGTAAAAGTCCACTGATTAGTGATGTGGAAAGGATGAGGGCCTGGGAGAAGGTGACCCTGCCATTAAAGCTAGGTGATTCTAGGCACTCAGCTGTGTGTCCCAGGTTTTGGAGATAATTTTCAAATGACCTGAGCACGATTGTTATGGCAGAAATTCTAAAAGAGATCTAGATCAAGAGATGTAGGTACTAAAGATGATAATCTTGACTGCCTATTTGTGAATAATTCCATTGAAGAGAAAAGGGAATATCTAAATCAGGCACAGTGAATAAATGTGATCTCAAATGTCAACCCAGAATAATTGGTAGCAGGGACTGAAACACTGTTTGAGAAGGATTCTGAATCTTATCTAGAATACCACTGATAAAAGACTAAACACTAAATGCATTGACATTAGATTCAGATGTCCTTGTATATTGTAACTCTTCCTGGGTTAGGATTTCTGAATCCTAACTAATAACTTTAATATACTGAAGCAGTGAATCAAAACCAACAAGATAAAGGCTAATGAGGATAACTATATGTTCCTGTATTTAAATTCAAAATTCAGTGATGGTTTCCATTGTGGCACTGGGGAAACTTGGCTTGATAGCAGTTCAGGAGAAAAGACTTGACCCTAAACTCCATATGCATCAATAGGACGGTGTGGCTAAAGAAAAATACCAGAGCAATTGTGGGCTGCTAGAGTTGAACAGGGTAGCCCAACATCAGCTACTCCACTGGAAATGAATTTCAGTGTCTCTTTTTCCCAGCCTGCTGCTTTGCTTGTAGACTTGAGGATGTGGATAAGCTCCTAGTTTCTGGAGCTGGACATTTTCCCTCTCTGGGGATGGTAAGGAAAGTGCTCATATAGAAACAAAGAGTAAAGGTGCCCAGAAAAGATCAGGAATTCTTTGTCCTTGAAATAGGCTAGATTTTGAACCAGTAAAAAAAAGTGCATCAAATGATTTTTGCAAATGTATGGATTTTTGAAAAGCTTGGAATATGTTTTGCCCCGAGTGCTCTACCCTTAAACACACCCACGTGCATTTCAGGAAAAATTTCATCCATATGGTATATTCATTGGCAGTTAACTCATCAAAATCACTGTTGTGTCAGAACCATTTGATTTTGGATTTGCCATTTAAGTTGTTCAAAAAAAAAAAAGAAAAAAAACCACTCCTGAAAGCTTATTTTCTTGAACTAGGATACGGAGTTTGGTAAAAGGAATAAAGAGAATGTAAATTTCTCAGTTTGAATTTACTTATTTATTTATTTATGAAATAACTTTAATCAAGTTAACAGTAAGCAGTAAAAATACTATTACAGGAAAAGCCCCATATTTTACATGTAAATTGTTTTTCATCGTCTTTTCCTGTATGGTGTTGAAGGTGGGACCCACTCCTGAATCTTCTTTCTAGCGGTGGAATAAGGCACATATCGTTGTGGAGTGTCACTCACGTTGAATTTATGGTTTGTCCAAATGAGTTTACTAGCAGCAGGTGGTTTTGTTGTTGGAGGATCATCAGTCATAGGGTGAAGCCAACGATGCTGTTCAGGGGGGCATCATGCTTCCATCCACACCCCAGAAGGTGTTTTTTAAAATTAATTAATTAATTAATTAATTAACGTATTTATTTATTTTTGGCTGCGTTGGGTCTTCGTTGGTGCACAGACTTTCTCTAGTTGCAGCAAGCGGGGGCTGGCTACCCTTGGTTGTGGTGCGCAGGCTTCTCACTGCAGTGGCTTCTCTTGTTGCAGAGCATGGGCTCTATGTGCATGGGTTTCAGTAGTTGTGGCTTGCGGGCTCTAGAGCGCAGGCTCAGTAGTTGCAGCGCACGGGCTTCGTTGCTCCACGGCATGTGGGATCTTCCCGGACCAGGGATCGAACCCACGTCCACTGCACTGGCAGGCAGATTCTTAACCACTGTGCCACCAGGGTAGTCCCCCAGAATCTGTTTTTTCCATTCATTTCAGTAGTATATATAACCCATCGATGACGGCCAAATAACTGCTTGTTGTCTTTGTAGCATTTGTTTCCATATTTGTGTTTCCCCACTAATGAGCCAACCCTCACATCATTTGCCGTGAGAAAAACCTGTAGATAGCCGTGGAGGCCACTGTGGCCACTGACCTGATGCAGCCAGAGCTTCAGGACCTGCAGCAACTCCATCTTGTCGCACAGGCCCCACCTCTCTGGTGCACTGCCTCAGTTTGAATTTAACACAGAGAGAACATTCAAGAATTTTAAGCTTGCTAGAATCTCTTTTGTTGTTGTTGTTGTTGTTGTTTATACCAGGTTAACCTTGCCACCTTCTTATAAGGATAATGATGATAATGATAATGACTGTGGTTATTCAACTGATTGGGTTTGGATTATTTTCTGATTGTTCCTGGAACAAAATTTTTCCTAATAATTATGCTGTAAAAATAGAACAGGCATAAGAACTGGAAGGGAAAATTAGAAAACGGATAGTCGGGCTAAAAGCAATGGCACACATAAAGGACATTAAGTTTGAAGGCAGAAAATCTAGTCTGTGAATTGACTTTCTAAGTAAAAGGTATCTAATCAGCTTTCACTTAGTCTCCTTGCAGGAAGGCAAGTTCCAAGGTTGGGAAGTTAACAGTTGGGTTGTTAATGCCTATGCAGGGGCCATCTGGTTGACATGCAACTCACAAGAGGGACTCGGGACCTTGCTTAAGCTAAGATCGTAAAATGCAGATGGGAGCACAAGTTTCCAATGGCTGTTTAGTGGACATTTGCGGTTTTTGGATGAATTTTCACATTCTCTTCATCTAATTGTCTTTTCATCAAAGACGTGAAAAAAGACTAGAGGAATAGTCTCTGGCGTCTTGCAAAGTAATTAAAAGTAACCCATGTGTAGACTTGAATCCACAATTTTGGTCTCATTAAGACTTGGTCTAATGATTGGTCAGAGGCCTGTTTTCACCTCAGAGCCCCAGCTGCCTTCTGACTTAACAGATGACAATTGAGAGGGGTAAGCAATTTCACTTTATAGTCTTTTTTTTTTTTTTTGTGGCACGCGGGCCTCTCACTGTTGTGGTCTCTCCCATTGCGGAGCACAGGCTCCGGATGCACAGGCTCAGTGGCCATGGCTCATGGGCCTATCTGCTCTGTGGCATGTGGGATCTTCCCGGACTGGGTCTCCTGCATCGGCAGGCGGACTCGCAACCACTGCGCCACCAGGGAAGCCCTCACTTTATGGTCTTTGAATTCACTTTTCTCAACTGATATTTGAAGAGAAGGCCATGAAGAATTTTACCTAAACTGAGATTCATGATAAAGGTTAGAGAATAGATACCAAATCAGAAGGAAAGGTATAGATGGTTGTAAGTACAGTTGACTTGAACAACACAGATTTAAACTGGGTGATTCCACTTACATGCAGAATTTTTCAACAGTAAATACTAAAGGACTGTACAATCTGCAGTTGGTCGAATCTGTGGATGCTAAGCTGTGGATATGGAGGGACCTCGAATACTGAGGGCCTACTATGAACTATACACAGATTTTCTACTGTGCAGAGCAGAGGGTCAGTACTCCTACCCCTCATGTTGTTCAAGGGTCAACTGCAACGTCAACTTGGGTATTTTGGTGAGTACATAATGAAAGGCCATGGAATAGCAGGTAACTGTTGGATGGTAAGGAATCAAGAGGATTTAGCGTCTCTCATTTTAATTCTAGCATCCTCTGGAAGGTATTATTTGTTACGCACTGTATTATTATTCTATAGGAATAGTTAACTTCAAACAGGCCATGCCTCACCTCCTATGCTTTTTCTAGCCAAGGAACTTCGAACATTTTTAGTGACAAGAAGTCATCACTGTAAGTTGTAAGTTATAATAGACACAAACAAGTTGCAGCTTTATGGCTGCTAGGTGTTCATTTTGCCAAGGCCGTCATAACAAATACATATTTACCCTAGCAACTCTTCATAATATTCTAGTTCTGTGCTCCTCTGTGAGATTCTAATATTTTCTCTAAGGCCAGTGGAACTGTTAAATTTGCTCCAACATTTTATAAAACAGCCAGGGTGGTTTTGATTTTGAAAACAAAAATGTAAATGTACTTGTCCAAGGGAAGAAAACTCACTGTCTTAGGAAGAAACTTCCCAGGAAGCTGGCTAAATCAGACTTACTTCATGAACAATTTCTAAGAACAATTTAGACTCAAACTTTTAAAAAAGCCCGAGTTCTATTTACACATTATAGATTCTCTCATTCTTCCATTGGTTTGGTCATTGATTCCAGCCTCTTTTGGGCAAAGAGTGTTAAGTAAATAAGGGAGAGGGGAAGGCTTTGGTTTACCATTCAACCTAGCCATAGAGAATTGGATTTCAGGGAGCTGGCTTTTCCCATATCATCTAATGAATTCTCTGACCAACATGAATAAATAAAAAGGATTATACTGTTTTTAGGAAACTGCGAATCATATCACAATGGTAGAACTCCATTTTGCAGTGACCAAAAACTATCACTTTCCTTGGCAAGCTCGTTTTTTGTTCTTTTTTAATGTTCAGACAGTTTGTCTTACTTCCCGTTATTTTATTTTCCCCTACTCCTGTCATTTCTAAGCCCAATTAAAAAGAAATCTCATTATATGAATCTCCTGTTTATTACTTATTTTTACTTCTATTAGCGTTAAATCACTCTTTGAAGCACACTTACAGCCACAGAATAGGAAATTATAACACATCCCCTGAGAACAGAGGAAGTTCTCAGTAAAAGTTTATTATATCAAGTAGCCAAAAAATAAGGTCTAATGCAAGAATCTAATTGCCCAGGAATGCTTCATTCATTCATTCGTTTATTAATTTAGCAAACGTACCATGTAGCAGACACTGTTGTGGTTGTTGAGGACTTTGCGGTGGATAAGACAGATAGGGTCTTTGTGCACGTGGAGTTTACTTTGTAGTGGAGGGAGGCACACAGCAAGCAAGCCAACCAAACAAATAAGGAAACTAGCAGGCTGCCATGCATCATTTAATTTTATTAAAGAAGGTGATGAGATAATTGGGTCACCACTTTAGATTGGGTGGTCAGGGAAAACCTCTCTGAGGTATTTAAGCTGAGGTCTTATTTCAGCTACTATGGCTGAACACTGAAGTACCCAGGACCTCGGTGGCTTTAAAACAACAGCTTATAATGTTCATGGATTCTCTGGATCAGGGATTCTCAGAAGGCATAGTGGAGACAGCTTGTCTCTGCCTCATAATATCTGGGGCCAAGCTGAAGGGCTCAAAGTCTGGGGCTTGGAACCATTTCAGAGTTTGCTCAATCACATGTCTGGTGGTTGATACTGGCTGCTGGCTGAGTGCTTAAGTGGGACTGCTGGCCAGCACACCTCCACAGGGCCTCTCCATGTGTCCCGGTCTCCTCACAATGTGGTGGCCGGGTTCCAAGGGTGAGTGTCCTGAGAGAGAGAGTGAGTGAGCCAGGTGGAAGCACTATTATTTCTTGTGACCCAGCCTTGGAAGTCACTTCTGCTGTGCTCTGTTGGTTACGATGATTACAAAGATCCACCAACTTTCGACAGGGAGCAACAGAGACCCCCACCTCTTGGAGTATGAACCTCACATCGCAGGATATATAGCGGTGTGGCCATCTTTGGAAAACCTCATCTGCCACAGGCCTGAATGACAAGAAGGAGTTAGGAACGTGAAAATCAAGGGGAAGAACACTCCAGGCAAAGGCCCTAAGCGAAAGCTAACATATTTGAATCACAGCTGGAAGCCCAGTGTGGTAGGATAAAAAGAACAAGGGAAAGAGTAGTACAAGATAAGTTGGGAAGGGAGGCAGGGCAAGATCATGAAAAACTAAGAAGCACCTCTATCTACTCCAGGCAAAAGGAGAAAGAAGACTGGGTTTGTCTTGGAATTCATTCATGCCTTCTTTGGGTCAGTGTCAATTTAGACCTAAAACTCTTTAGATTCTCACAGTACTCTTCCTAGCAGCGCTCTCATTTGAAATTCTCCCAGCTCTAAATTTTTCCCCTTTCTAGATACTGGACATTGTGGAGTGGGGAATGTAAAGAAGCATTTTATGCCTTCAGCCTTTCAAGTTGCTTTTAATCTAGTTGGAGAGATTGATATGGGCAATGCACATACACAGAGGGTAACTAAAATATGAGTCAGTAAAAGTTAAGTATCAAATATGTGCTAAGAATCATGTGATTCAAGAATTATGAATTCTTGATTCTGATTCAAGAATCACAACATTCTGATTCAAGAATCAGAAGTCACAAAAAAAAGGAAATAATCAAATGTCTAACTAAAATGAATATATTCCAGCAGTTATAAAGGAAAACCACATACATGAAATAATTCTGTATTGTAAAAAATGCCATAGAGAAAGTAAAAAGATAAATAATAAACTAGGAAAAAATATTTTTCTTGAATGCTTTTTTTTCCCTTTTCAGTTCAAAAAAACTTATATACTCCTTAAAAACAGATTTTTCAAACCTTGGTTTTTGACATATCACTCCTGCGAATCCATAAATAGTAAAATTGTACTAAAAAAATGATAGTTCAATGACAATGACAACTATATCAGTTAAGACTGTCCTGATTTAAACAATGTTAACATGTGAAAATATCCTCAAATAAATAGCTGTGTACTAAAAAAAAAAGAAAAAATATATTAGCTGCACACATGAGAAAGCCTATCTTTATATAGAGATAGCTTGTACTATTCACTGTACAAAATAGAAAAATTTAAAAATGAGCAAAGATTACAAAGAAGAGGCTCACAGAAAAAAAAAAGTGACCAATAATCATAAAAAGATGTTCAACCTCATCTTAATGAAAGAAACACAAAGTAAAGCAACACACTTCACTAGATTGACAAAACAGTATCAAACAAAATCTTTTTACTAACTCAACAATAATTACTCTGCTTGATAAAACTCAGTATTGGTGAGGATGCAGGGGAATACTGGCACTTTTATACACCACTAGTATAAGCTTTTTCTGTGGAAACTTGGTAATATTCATCAGTTTAAAACACATATTTTCTTTGCTCTAGCAATTCCACAGTCTGAAAACAATTTCATAAACATACTCACTTCTACATGCAATTACATATATTTGAGCATGTTGATTTCCATATTATTTATAATAGCAAAATAATTAAAATTATTCAGATGCCTATAAGTAGGGGACCAGATTTATAAATTATGGTGTATGGACCTCTGGAATACCATGCAGCTATTTAGAAGAATGTGGAAGATAAAAATGTACTGACTTAGAAAGATGTCCAAAATGTATTAAGTGAAAAAGTGAGGTAGAGACAGTAGGAATAAGAGGATGTTACCTGTTTAAAGGGCTTTTATGCACTGACATTTATACATATATGTCTGTCTACCTTTCTATCTATCTATCTATCTATCTATTGTACACTACCGATTTCTGGAAGGATATATGGCTTATGAAATGTTAATAGTAGCTTAGTAGCTTTTGAAGTGTACAACTCTAGGCTGAAGGAAGTGGAGAGAGAATTTTAGCTCTCATCGTATAGCCTCTGTAACGTTAAAAAATTTTTCTTTATAATCTTGTACATTGATATTAATTTAAAAATAAAGACTAACACTAAAAAGGCCCTTTTCGTAACTAACACTACCAGGCCCTTAGGTAGTGAGGTTAATGGCGGGAATTTCAGGCACCGATATATTGTCATATTTTAGGCCCTTTGGTGTCCCTTCAATTATATCATTTGCCATTCCTGCTGGCTGGGTGTGCCAAAGCATAGACGACAAACAGTACTCTGAGTTGAAAGTAAAAAAGTCATAAACCATTGTTCCTACCTCTTTGACTCCGAATTACCAAATCTTAAAAGTTTCCATCCTTGAGGAAATTATACTCCAGGGTATAATTGCAAAAGTACCCTGCTCTAATTTCAGTGGCACATGCTTACGTCACTATTAGACTCCTTCATTTTAATTTAGAATCACTGTGGAGGTGTTGGGAGTATAAGGGGTGATATGGGTGGGGAGATGGAAAGCACTGTCTTATGTAAGAGATGACAGTGGTCTTTCTTGGTCTCCTTGGGCCTTTAACACCTGTAGATGTCTATCTTTTGTTTTCCCATTTTTAAAAGTTCCACGATATGACACATCATCATAAGACCTCTGTGCCTAGATTTTGCAGGAAACAAGTATCACGAGTAGTGTGCTTACAATTGTTTTATCTACATTTAAAATTTAAGTCTGAGGTTTTAAATGTTCTTGAGTTTAGAAAACCTAGTTGATTACAAATGGGTCACTAATTTCTTGCTGATAAACACCCTACTGCTCTTCAGTGCAAATCTGTCATCTTCTGTGAAAATTCATCATTGTGACATGTATATTCTTTTTTTCTTTTTACTTGGTTTAACAGTATGTGAACTGGCTGTCACTTACCCAATTCTTTCTCACTAAATAAGAGTTCTTTAGTTTCCGTCTTAAATATAATTCAAAGTCATGTTTCAAGCCAATGGTAAACATTCAATGATAATACATGCCTGTCTGACTCACCACGTGTGTGCACACACACAGTCTATAGCAGGTAAGACCAGGATACCAACTTAAGCAGAATACCCAGCAGAGTCTGGAAGGAGACTACAAGGCCCAGAAAGGCAAAAGGCAGTCTTTGGATTGAGAAAAGATCACCATAACTTTAACCTTGACAGTGAATGGGTTTGGGGGGCTGTTGGCATGAAAATAAATCTTGGAGGCTTTTTAAAAGCAGCTAATCACCCACCTCCTTCATCTCCTTTCTGACTTTCTTGAGTCCCTGTAGAGATCCCTTCCCTTGGCCCTCTGGCAAATGAGAGCTCTTTGCTCCAGCTTGGCAGCACCATTTAAAAATAAAAATGTGCCCCGTGAGCCAGCAGTAACATCTCTAGGTATCTACTCTAGTAATCCCTTGATTGTGCCCAGGGGCTCACAGATAAGGATGTTCAGTGCTGGATGGCTTAGAATAGTCCCACAGTGGAAACAATCTCTAGGTCCAACAGAATGGAAATAGAGAAACTACAGCGAAATCATAAGAGGAGATGCCACACGGCACTTGAAAGGAATGACTGGATATGTGTCATTATGATAGATCTCCCAAACACATTTTGCACTGAAAAAAGGAAGTTGCAAGCAGTATGATACCATTACTGTCAAAAAAAAAAAGAATCCAAAACCGTATTATGTATTTTATAAAAATTATGAATATGTGTGTGCACACATGTGCACGGGTATTCTGTGTATGTCGAAGTAGGAGGCAAAACACTCTCATTACCTCTGAGACGTGGGGGATGGGACTGAATGTGAGCATATTGGTCAAAGGGGACGTCAGCTTTATTTGCAACACTCTCATTTTTAAAAGGAGGATTGAGTCATGTGTATTACTTGGGGAATTAAAAATAAGTTTAAATATTTAAAGAATTCTTAACATTCTGCCTTTAAACAAGGCCTGGATAAGGTAAGATAACATTCCCCAAACTGGGTTCTATGGAACATTTGTGCTCTGTTGGGGTCAGTAGGTTTTTATTGAGATTTAGTGTTATTAATCCAACAGAGGTCAGAGACCGAAACAGAATTAGCAGTGAACTCAGAGGGGGCAGAAAACTCTCAAATTTTCCTCCCATCTTTAATCCCTGCCAGGATGGCCCTGACGGCTCCAGCAGCTTCCCTTTCTTTTAACCGCATTAGAATATTTCTGTTAAACAAATACCTCTTTAGAGGTAAGGACTTAACTTCAGGCCTCTGTAAATAAGGGTGAGGGAGGTAAGAATGCATGTTGCCATCTACCTATAAATTGAGGTTTCTGAAACCTAGTAAACGTTCAAATCAGCCTGGCCGTGGCCTGTGTGCAATATTCAAAGAAAGGATGAGGCCTAACAGGACAGGGGCTGCCGTCTCTCTTGGTAAGCTCCGTCTCCTCCTCCCTGACTTCATCATGACCTAGGAAATCACGTCATCATGACAGTGTCGGTTAGGAGTGGTCTGGAACTGCTGGAGGAGATTGTGGGTAGTTGTTTTCATTTTGGATCGTTGTGAAAACCTTTCTGGGTCAGGATGTTCCGGGACTCTCAAGAAGGAGGTGGGGCACCATGAAGTCAATGCAGTTCCTTGATTCCCTGATTCTACTGGCCTTTGCATGCTGTATTTTTCATTTTCTTTCATGACCCCAGAATCCGGGGATGCCATGGCCACTTGGGAGAACGTGGCTTTAGAGCCACACGAACTCCCATCCTCTAGAAGCGAGGATGGGCAACACTGGGGAAAACGAAGTTAATATGTGTCTACACTGCAGGACTCCTCAGAGCTTTTGATAGATCAACTCCTATCATGACTCTCCAAGGGGGGAGGAGCAAATGTAGTGGGTTTCCACCTGCTTTTGACCTTTTCTCTCCTGGTTCCTTGCCTAGCCCTGCAGTGGGGAGCACCTCTGGAACACAGGTTGGTAAAAGGCAGAATCAGGAAGAATGACCTCATCTCAGTGAAAGTAAAGTTCCCAAATCGCCAACTAAAAACTGACGCTTCCTGGACTCAGTGGCTGGCTCTCACACTGATTCTAGCGAGGGAAGAGTTGAGACTGTGTGCCACTGTGCGAATAAGAACTTACAATTCTTCTTGTATAAGAGCCTGCTGTCGGGCTTCCCTGGTGGCGCAGTGGTTGAGAATCCGCCTGCCAATGCAGGGGTCACGGGTTCGAGCCCTGGTCTGGGAGGATCCCACGTGCAGCGGAGCAACTGGGCCCATGCGCCACAACTAATGAGCCTGCGCATCTGGAGCCTGTGCTCCACAACGGGAGAGGCCGCGATAGTGAGAGGCCCGCGCACCGCGATGAAGAGTGGCCCCCACTTGCCGCAACTAGAGAAAGCCCACGCACAGAAACGAAGACCCAACACAGCAAAAATAAATAAATTAATTAATAAACTCCTACCCCCAACATCTTTAACAACAACAAAAAAAGCCTGTTGTCGAGGCCAGCAGAAACGCCATGCCTTTGGTATGCATAGCTGTTGCCAATGTGGCTGGCACATGGCGGGCATGCAACACTGTACTCATAGCCTCTGACAGTGAGGTGAGAAGGTGTGTAAACAAAAGTGAGCAGCTCTGCCCCACTCAGGGGAGCGATTCACGGGTAGATCTAAAATTCAGGTTCGGGGGTTTTGTGGGCTTTGAGCAGAATTCAGTTTCTGCTCTTTCTCCATGTCTTGGAGGACACAGTGTCACCTTAGCCATGACTGGTGTCGGTCTGAGCTGTATGGAAGTCCGTGGTGACACATGACCAAAAAGACTGAGGAAATTACCCCATTACTTTAGGCTGAGCACCTATATTATCTTCAACTCCATAAAAATGGCCTTCTGCTAGCAGTAGAGCTCATCTAGTAACAGGATGGCTGTATAATCAAAAACGGTGATGCAAAGCAGAGGAGGACTGGGTCCTGAAGTCTACATGTGCTTGCTGACAATGAACAGCCCAGATAAAGTGTGACAGGCTGCGATTAACTTAAAGTGTCTAAATACGTCTGAACCCTGCAGAATAAAATACGTAAATCCCAGAATGGCCATCAGGGCAGTGGAAGCTTGTGAAGGGTTTCCAATGTCTGTTTTCTTTTATGGGTACTCTATGTTAGATGAAGTGCAGAGATGTGGTTCTAAGCAAAGGCTCTGCAGTCAGGGGCCTGAGGCCACATCCCAGGCCTGCTGTGTCCTAGCTGTGCATGCTTGGATACTTGGGCAGGAGTTTTGTGTGTACGTGTGTCTGCCTTACAACACAAACCCCCTGGCTTATTGTAAAAATGAAAAGGGTCAGTCTGAGAATCCAAGTACTTGGTACACAGTGCGTGCTCAGTAAATGAAAGATATCATTGCCACTGTGACCACCAACATCATCATCATCACCAAGCATGTCACCATATTTACAAGTAGATGCTTGGACAGGAGTACAAACTATAATGTTTGCTTTCTAGTCTGACAGAACCGTTAAATAGGTGTTCCAAACCTATCTAATCCTAGTCACCTATGGGAAAGCAGCTTTTTCCTTAATATGTTCCAGAAATAGTTTTGTTTTTTTTTAAAGGTTATGGTTTGGTGGTTTAGTTGGGTATGTGGTGGGGAGGACACAATTTTGTATTCACATGAACTCGGGCTTGAATTCCAGCTCTACTCCTAAGCAGGTAAGTGACCTCAGGCAATTGGCTTCACTGCTCTGAGCCTCAGTGGCCTTATCTGCAAAATGGGGATAACAGCTTCTGGGTTTCAGGGAGGATTAAGAGTCAGATAACATTTGAACGGCACCAGGCACATCCACTTTCCATCACTGTTAGTTCCCATTTCCAGGGGGACCTGGATGAGCTCATGGGAATTTTAAGGGAGCATTTTAAACTGCTTTAAAACACAAACACATGGCTCACAGGTGGCTGGATCTAGTATTTCAGCAATGCCAATGACACAACTAAATCATAACTCAGTTGATCCGAGCTGTGGGGGTCCCTTAACCCAGCAGAAAAACCCATAAGAACACAACAGAAACTTCTGAGAACACATAAGTCCTCTGCCCATACAAGGTATTATTATTAGAGGCTCATTCCTAAAACAGGCTAAATCTGTGACTGGGGTCCCTGCCAGAGTTGTTCTCCAGGTCATGGATGAAAACATCTGGGCTACATCCACAGACTGATTGCCTGGGTATTTTTTGCTTCCCTCATCACAGTCAAAATGCCTTCCTGGCACGTTTCCGCTGGTCTTGACTTCATTCCCACTCCAGGCATCATGGCAGCAGCATAACTTCAGGATGACGGTGTCTCAGGGCCTCTGCCTTCAGCATATCAGCTGCCAGCTGGTCTTCCTCGGGGCTCAGAGGGGCTTCTACTCCGGCCTGGCCAGCCTGACAGGGGAGGGATTGAGGAAGAGGGCAGCAAAGTGGAGGTGGCCTGTGGAGGAACCTCCTGTCTGAGGAGGGGTCTGGGGCAAGGGGCAGTTAATGTGCAAAAGGGGAAGGGCAGAACCAGCTGCCTTGAAGGACTGAGGGGGTCAAGGATGCTGCTGCAGCATTTGTAGTAGTAAAAATCTGGACCCAATCAGAATGCTTGTCAATAGGGGAATGGCTCACTAAGGAGGGATGCATCCCTGCTATTGTAGAATATTATCCAGCTCTTAGAGTTAGTGAGAGCTCTATCCCTTTACCCTGAGGAATGTCAGTGCTACAGGGAACACATGGCCCAGAGAAATGTATGTAAAAACAACCTCTGTATATGCACAAATAATGATGGTTTACATTTAGTATCTATTGTATGCCAGGGACCATGCTAAGTGCTTCTCATGTGTTAACTAATTTAAATCTCACAACCAACTCATATAAGTACTACTATTACTCTGATTCTACAGAAGAAAGATTCTAAGGCCTAGAGATGTCTGTGGACATACAGTTGCTAAGAGCGGAGCCAGAATTTTAATCTGGATGGCAGCCAGAGCTCTTGACCTCTTCCTGTACTGTTTCTCATATATGCTTGCGTGAGCAAAGAAAAAGCTAAGGAAGGATTTATATCAGGACCAGGCCATCCGCGGTTAACTGGAGGAGATAAGGAGAACATATTACCCAATAATATGGGAAAACTTTATGATTTTTTTCCTACTTTTATCTATGATTACTGCAAATATGAAAAAAATGGATGTTCACATGCACAAAGTTCAGAAGGGAACATAAACAAATGAAAACTTCTATTTGATAGGAAATCAGGCTATGGCAATTTAAACTTTGGGTTTCATTGATTATTTCAGTTTCGTTCTAGCAATAGAGTAATTTTTAAAGGGAGTAATCTATACGGTTATATTCATGGTATGTAGGCTGGTCATTCCTATTCTCAAAGTGTGGTCTCTGGACCAGCAGCATCAGCTTCAATTGGAAACGTGTGAGAAATGCAGATTCTCCGGGCTCACTCCAGAGCTATCAGAAACCTCAGGGGAGGGGCCCGGCAATCTGTGTTTTCACAAGTCTCCTAGGTGATTTTGATGCACCAAAATTTGTAAACCACTGCGTTAAACAAACAAAAGAACTAGCATACCATTCCAAGGCAGAGGAGGTATTAATGAAGGTGGTGTTTGCAGAAAAGACAGAGGGCTCCTCTTTGCTAGTTTATCCACTTGGCAGAATGTAATTCATTCTTTGGTCATCTCTGAAGGTGCTCAAATCATTTTAGCCAAGTCCAGCCTTTGACCAGGCATGGTCTCAAATGGTTCTGCCATTATTTTAGATGGGTCATTGCACCAAATGCATTGGGAGATTTCACAACATTCCCCTCACCCCCCTTCTGGGGCAGAGTCAAGACTAATAGTCACTGGGACTTCCCTGGTGGTCCAGTGGTTAAGAATCCACCTTCCAATGCAGGGTATGAAGGTTCGATCCCTGGTCGGGGAACTAAGATCCCACGCACTGTGGGGCAACTAGGCCTTCATGCCACAATTAGAGAAGCCCGCAGGCCACAACGAAAACCCGGTGGGGCCAAAAAACCCCCCCAAACCAAAAAAACCCAAAAAACTAATAGCCACTAACTAGTGGTGACCGGTTGTTAGCTGCTGCTGTTTCAGGTCATAGAATTGACTCTGGGGTTTGAATTTTTTAATTTGGTTGACCTCAGTGGTCAAATTAACTAGACACTTGGTCAGTTGATTAATTTCCCTTCCTTACAATGTGGAAATGGCCTTTTGACTGCGTTCTGTCTCCTATTGTGAAAGTAATAGATGCTTACTTTTAAAATTTCGGAAAAATACAAGTTAACTATAAAGAAGAAAAGGAAAGTCACCTGTAATTTTATAACACGGAGGTAACCACACTAACATCAACTCAATATTCAAGATATAGATTTCTAGGCGCTTATCAATGTGCACATATACTTTTAAAATAAAAATTTGATCATACTATCAATTGTCCTCTAACATGATTTTTTTCACATAACACAACACAGACATCTTTCCATGTCAACAAATACTGATCATTTACAATGACTGCAAGGTTATTCCATTGTATGGACAAAGTGTTTTAACTAGTTTCCATATGTATGCAAATCCTAATGTTACTTACATCCAAGATATGATTGTAATTTATATACATGTATTACAAAACACCGGTCTGATTATTTCTTCAGGGTAAATTATTAAAACTGGTGTTTCCAGTCCAAGGGATTTTTAAGGATATTGATATATATTGCTAAGTTGGCCTTCAGAAATGTCCTAATTTACACTCCTAACAAGTATATACAAAAGTGCCTGTTGCTCTAACCCCTTGGTAATATAGGGTGTTATCACTGTTTCCATTTTTGTCCTTCTAATAGGTCAAATGTGTTTCTTCATTGTTTTAACTCCCATTCTTTGATAACTTGTTAGGTAGACAAATTCTTATATTTCCTGGCCATTTATGATTTTATCTCCCTTTCTTTTACTGATTTTTCTATTGTGTCAGTCTTTCCTTCACATAGTACCATATTGATGAGGTGATTTTTCTGAATGACTTCCTTTAAAATGATAATCCACAATAGTATTTACTGACCAGTATGTAAGAAATAGATGCGGTAGTAGTAGTGATAATATCAGCTAGCCTTATTCTAAGTATGCTTAAGATATTAACAATTTAATCCTCACAACAACCTTACAAAAGTAGATGCTATTATTACACCCATCTTACAGCTGAGGAAAGTGAGATCCTGGTTGTAGTCCAGAGCGGGTGTTCCCAGGCGTGCAGCCTGTTCCCACAGACTTTGCCCTGAACCACCACACTTCACTACCAGTCTTTTCCCATCCCCACCTCTGTCCACATCACCGCCGTTGCCGCCTCGGCCGTGACCACCGCCACCACCACCATTTCTACTGCCTGTCATCACTGTCATCCTGTACTATTCACTGGGTACTTACTGGGTCATTCCAGTTTCTAAGTAAATGCTCTTTCTTTTGATTCAGCATTCTTTCAACTAATGTTGCCTTTGTTGAAGGCCTACTGTATCCTTGGCACTATTTTAGCTGCTGGAGATATAAAAGTAAACAAAACCAACAAAGTTCCTTGCCCTGATGAAGCTAACTCTTTTTTTTTTTTTTTTTTTTTTCTGTACGCGGGCCTCTCACTGCTGTGGCCTCTCCCGTTGCGGAGCACAGGCTCCGGACGCGCAGGCACAGTGGCCATGGCTCACGGGCCCAGCCGCTCCGCGGCACGTGGGATTCTCCCGGACCGGGGCACGAACCCGTGTCCCCTGCGTGGGATCCTCCCGGACCGGGGCACGAACTCGTGTCCCCTGCATCGGCAGGCGGACTCCCAACCACTGCGCCACCAAGAAAGCCCTGAAGCTAACTCTTTAGTGGGGAAGAAGGCAACAAAAATTAACTGTATAAAATTTGGTGTCTTAATAGGTGGTCTCAGTCAATCCCTATGGCAACCACATGAGGTGCTGTTATCACCCCCATTTTGTAGATTAGGAAACCTAAGCTAGAGAGATGGAGGATCTTGCCTAAGGTCACTGAGCTAAAAGTTGACTGAGCCTGTGCCTTCAGACTCTTTCTCCATTAACATTCTTGTATATCCATCTAATGGTGACAAGGGCACATCTGCCATGTGCCATGTTCCCAAACCATGCTCTCCTTTTGAAGATGAGGGAAGAGAGTTCTGTGAATGCAAATCATTTTTTGTGGTTTCTAGCCCCTCCCAAATTAATTCACTTCAGGATCATTTAGTCTCCTCTGTCAATCTCAAGAAAAACTACTGAAGCACATAGAATTATTTCAGTATGAATGAAAGACAAAGATGGGGGTACAGGAGGTATCACACACACATATGTATGCATGTGTATATATACCTACATAGACATACGTATATGTATATATACACATACACAGTATATGTATTTAATCTTTAGACACTTCCCTAGAGAACTGAAGACGTTTAATTGAAAGGGGAGGATGGTCAAAATCCCTCCCTACACATATTCTCTCTACCTCTCTCTTTCATTTATTTAAAAATGTATGTGAACTAGATGAACCTGTTTGGCTGTGTCTATTCAATTACTAGATTTAATTTCTGTTGTCCGACAGCTTTTCTTTTTAAAAATTAATTAATTAATTAATTAGGCTGCGTTGGGTCTTCATTGCTGCTCGCGGGCTTTCTCTAGTTGCAGTGAGCGAGGGATACTCTTCGTTGCAGTGCGTGGGCTTCTCATTGTGGTGGCTTCTTTTGTTGCGAAGCACGGGCTCTAAGTGCGAGGACTTCAGTAGTTGTGGCATGTGGGCTCAGTAGTTGTGGCTCGCAGGCTCTAGAGCACAGGCCCAGTAGTTGTGGTGCACGGGCTTCGTTGCTCAGTGGCACGTGGGATCTTCCTGGACCAGGGCTCGAACCCGTGTCCCCTGCATTGGCAGGCGGATTCTTAACCACTGTACCACCAGGGAAGTCTTGACAGCTTTTCAAAAGAAAGTAGCTTCACTGAATCCTCAGGACCCACACACAACACACATTAAAAACCAAATATAGGGGCTTCCCTGGTGGCACAGTGGTTGAGAGTCCGCCTGCTGATGCAGGGGACACGGGTTCGTGCCTCAGTCCGGGAAGATCCCACATGCCTCAGAGCAGCTAGGCCTGTGAGCCATGGCCACTGAGCCTGCATGTCCGGAGCCTGTGCTCCGCAACGGTAGAGGCCACAACGGTGAGAGACCCGCGTACTGCAAAAAAGCCTTTACTCTCCACTCCATAATTGAGTGGAAAGTAAAAGCAGTAAAAAGACAAACAGAATCAACAGTTGTTCCAAGAGTTCAACTACAAATTTAAAAATAATGTACTCATATTGGCTATGTTAAAATGTCCTTTTATATAAAATAAACTGGTTTATACCCAAGAAAGCCAAATAGTGCCTATTAATTGTCATTATTTATAAAATATTGAAAGTGCACAGGGAGACTCAGGGCCATGTAGAGGTTATATGGTCTCCCCATGGAAGTGTTCTACTTGTTTACAGATGAATTTAATGCCTGAGCAAGAAAGTCTGCCTGAGGATTCAACAATGGGGCATGGGTGTTTGAAAATATCAATATTTTCTGAAATTAGGTAAGTTTTATGGATTAATTTCAGTGCAAAGCAGAAATAGCCTAAGTTTTTTCTGATTATATAAAAGAAATATCCTATCCGTGTAAAACATTCAGACTACAATGAAAAGAACATGGAACAAATTAAAACATAGAAACTATCTTTAATCCTACTCTTGGAGATAATTTCTCACATTTTGCTATATTTCTATCCATCATCGTAGTAGGTTTTATGATCAGTTATAGTCTAATAATTTTGATGACCTAGTTAAAATGGATAAATTCCTATATAAATGATGAACTGCCAAAACCGGTACAGAGAAGAACTATAGAATTTGACTACATCAGTGTGTACTGAATAATTTGAAACAATAAACAAAGACTTGTCTTTCTCAAAAAACTTCAGGCCCAGATATATATTTTTTTCCCTTAATACTTAGCTATACTTTATTTTTATTTTTCCTCTTCAAGAAAGAAGAGCTAGTGAGAGCAGAAAGGAGACAAGAGACATTCATTTGGTAATTCAGTCAGACTGAGTTGCTAATGTAAGCCTTATGGAGGACCCTGAAGGAAAGCGTGAAATGAAGGGCACAGAGCAGCTCTGCTTGCACGTACTGTTATCCGCAGTCACTGTCCACTGAAGTGGACCGGCCGGTTAATTTACAGGGAAGGGACTCTTCCATGTGCAGGGTTATAACAGGATTTCAGCTATCAACAGCACTGGATTTAGAATCACAAACCTGAACTTAAACCCTACTCCTGCTATTTACTAGCTCTGTAAACTTATGCAAGCTCTTTTACCTCTGAGTCTGCTTTCTTATCTGGAATGAGAATTTTCCAGGATCTCCTGACTGGAACAGGAATTTTCCTGGGCTTTTAGAGGGATTAGATTGAAATCACAAAAGAAGAAACACTCCAGACAATACCTGATACATGATAGACATTGAATAAATATTAGGCTATTTTCTTCTTTCCCATTTTAATTAATAAAGTATAGCTTTTGAAAAATTCTTTCTGTAAGTTACACTTCTAACTACTTAGAGCATTGGCAGAGACAAAAATCTATTTAAATTACTTTATAACGATTTTCAATGCACTATCAATCACACACTATCCCAGTGAAAAGGGGTCTGACCTTTGCAATCTTCTAATCCAATTCCCTCATTTCACAGACAAGAGAATTGACACAGAGGTGTTAAGTGAGACACACGGGTACAGGGTAGCACAGTCAAGACCTGAAGCCAGGTCTATTGTCTCGAGTCCACAGTCTTCCCTGTTCAGGCCCAGATAGTTTTAATGGAAAGTTCTACAAAATTTTTAAGAAATATTAATTTCTGTCTCATACAAGTCTTTAGAAAATAGAAAAAGGGAAAAATCTATACAGATCACCTTACAAGGCTAGCCTAGCCTTATTCCAAAATTAGATAAGGACAACACATAAAAGAAAATAATAGGCCAATTTTACTTATTAACATGGATTTTAAAACCCTAAATAAAATATTAGCTAACATAACTGTAGTTTAAAAATAATACATTAAGGGGCTTCCCTGGTGGCGCAGTGGTTGAGAGTCCGCCTGCCGATGCAGGGGACATGGGTCCGTGCCCCGGTCCGGGAAGATCCCACATGCTGCGGAGCGGCTAGGCCCGTGAGCCATGGCCACTGAGCCTGCATGTCCGGAGCCTGTGCTCCGCAATGGGAGAGGCCACAACAGTGAGAGGCCTGCGTACCTCAAAAAAAACCCAACAAAACAAAACATTAAGATCAAGTAGAGTTTATCTCAGATATACAAGATGATTCAATAGAGAAAATTTATTTATATATGTTAGTGTATTAACATATTAATGGAGAAAAAATTGTATGATGATATAAATCAAGATAAAAATACGTTTGATAAGATACTATTCAAATGTATGATTAAAACTCTTAGCACTAGGAATAGCAGAAGATTTCCTTAACTTGATAAAGGTTATTTATACTAAGAACCTACAGTAAGTATTATACTAAATGTAGAAACTTAAGATTTATTCTCTTTAAAGAAAAAGTAAGATAAGGATGCTTACTATTATCATTAGAAGTCTTGGCTAAAGAAAAAGAAGCTAAAGACAAAGAAATAATAAGAATGGGTTAGAAAGGGTGGTAGATTATATTCTTGCTCACAATTATTTACTATCCTCTTTTTTTTGTTTGCTTTTTAACATCTTTATTGGAGTATAATTGCTTTACAGTGGTGTGTTAGTTTCTGCTTTACAACAAAGTGAATCACTTATACATATACGTATGTTCCCATATCTCTTCCCTCTTCCGTCTCCCTCCCTCCCACCTTCCCTATCCCACCCCTCTAGGTGGTCACAAACCACCTAGCTGATCTCCCTGTGCCATGCGGCTGCTTCCCACTAGCTATCCACCCTACATTTGGTAGTGTATATATGTCCATGCCACTATCACACTTCGTCACAGCTTACCCTTCCCCCTCCCCATATCCTCAACTCCATGCTCTAGTAGGTCTGTGTTTTATTCCCGTCCTACCCCTAGGCTCTTCATGACATTTTTTTTCCCTTAGATTCCATATATATGTATTAGCATATGGTATTTGTTTTTCTCCTTTTGACCTACTTCACTCTGTATGACAGACTCCAGGTCCATCCACCTCAACACAAATAACTCAGTTTCATTTCTTTTTATGGCTGAGTAATATTCCGTTGTATATATGTGCCACATCTTCTTTATCCATTCATCTGTTGATGGACACTTAGGTTGCTTCCATGCCCTGGCTATTGTAAATATAGCTGCAACGAACATTTTGGTACATGACTCTCTTTGAATTATGGTTTTCTCAGGGTATACGCCCAGTAGTGGGATTGCTGGGTCGTATGGTAGTTCTATTTGTAGTTTTTTAAGGAACCTCCATACTGTTCTCCATAGTGACTGTATCAATTTACAGCCATATAATTTGCCATATTATTCTCAGCCATATAATTTGCAGAGCCTTCCTCTGGAGGAGGAAACTTTAAACCCTGTTGTCATCAGGCTTGACCATGGGATTTATTTTTGCCAATGAATATGAATGGATTTGGCACTATGCCAGTTTTGAGCAGAAGCTTCAACAGTCATCATGTGGATTAACTGGCTACCTTGTGCTTTTCCTCTGCTATAAGAATGGCATGTTGCTGATTAGGGCAGAGCTGTAGCCAACAGCTGTAGAAGTGAGAAATAAATTTTTGCTGTTTTAAGTCATTGAGATTTGGGATTGTTTGTTATCATAGCATAACTTAGTGAGAGCTGACTAACAGACAATGTAAGAGACAGAATTATCTTTATTTGCATATGATATGATCATTTATCCAGAAAAACCAACAGATTCAAAAGACAGACTATTAGAACCAGCAAGAGAATTAAGTAAGATGAGTGACTATGAGATCAATTTTTAGCACTAACAACCAATCAGAAAATATAAAAAATAATAATATATAATTCCCACTATCAAGAAATCTATTAAACATCTAAGACTTAATTATATTAATTAAATAATGTACAAGGTATATACAGAGAAAACAGAAAACTTCAAAATACTAATAAAGTATGTAAAAGATGATCTGAATAAATGAAGAAAATCCTATGCTTTTGGATGAGACAACTTAATATTATACTATACTGACATCAATTCTCCCATTTAAATGATAAATTCAATACAACTCCAAAAAAATTCTACTTAGATTTTTTTGAGGGACATAACGACTTACTTTAAAATTTATTTGGAGGAATAAGAGTTTATGAATAGCTAAGTCAAGCTTGAAGAACATGAATAGAAAGGGAGCTTGCCCTACTAGATATAGAAATACACAACAAAGCCATAGTAACAGAAAGAGTGGTGCATTGGTAAAACAAAAAAATACCAAAACAACCAAAAACAAAAACAAAAGCAAAAACCAGATAAATAGGCCTATAAAATAGGACAGAGAGTTCAGATACTGATATTATGTATATGTGGAAAACTAAATATGATGAAAAGGATATCACAAGTCAGTACCTAGAAGGTTACATTGGGAAAATTGGCTCACTGTAAAGACAGAAATAAAACTGGATCTTTGCTTCATATATCATACAAATGTGGATTTCACATGGATTAAAGATCTAAGAGAAAAAGGTACAACTATAAAGTTAGTGGAGCATAATGTAGAAGAATATCTTGGTGACCTAAGGGCAGGGAAAAGCTTTTCAAAAAATGTTTTCCAAAGCACAAATCATAAGGCAACGTACTGATGACTTTGAGTTCATTTACATTAAGGCTTCCTGTTCAAAGAAGACACCATGGACACATTTATTACACGGAAGGCAATATGAGAAAAATACTCAAAATGTCTAAACCCCACTACATGAATAACACAAGTAACTTCTACAAATTAACAAAGGAAAGGCATCGACCCCAGTAGAAAAGTAAGCAAAGGATTCAAAAAGGCAATGAACAGGAGAGGAAACTTGAATTACTACTACACAAGTGAAGAGAAGTAATGCCTCAAATCATTAGTAATCTGAGAAATTTTAAAGAGATTGCATTGAATCTACAGATGCCTTTGGGTCATATGGACTTTTTAACAATATTAATTCTTCTGGAATATCTTTCCATTTGTTTGCATCTTCTTCAACTTCTTTCATCAAAGTCTAGTAGTTTTCATTGTACAGATTTTTCACTTTGTTGGTTAAATTTATTCCTAAGTATTTTATTGATTTTGATGCTATTGTGAATGGGGTTATTTTCGTTATTTGTTTTACTTTGTATTTCATTGTTAGTATGTAAAAATGCAACTTCTTTGCATATATTGATTTTATTTTTAATTAATTTATTCTTTCTTTCTTTCTTTCATTTTTTTTTTTAATGAAGAGCAAAACCACATTAACACACCAGTGTAATAAATCACCTGCCCTGATTTTCTCTGGGCTGAGTACTTGGATGTCTCTCTCTCTCTCTCTCTCTCTCTTTTTTAATAGATCTTTATTGGAGTATAATTGCTTCACTATACTGTGTTAGTTTCTGTTGCACAACAAAGCAAATCAGACATAGGCATACACATGTCCCCATATCCCCTTCCTCTTGAGCTTCCCTCCCATCATCCCGATCCCACCCCTCTAGGTCATTGCAAAGCACCGAGCTGATCTCCCTGTGCTATGCTGCTGCTTCCCACCAGCCAACTATTTTACATTTGGTAGTGTACATATGTTGATGTTACTCTCACTTCATCTCAGCTTCCCCTTCCCACCCCAAGTCCTCAAGCCCATTCTCTATGTCTACCTCTTTATTCCTGTCCTGCAACTAGGTTCATCAGCCATTTTTTTTTTTAAGATTCCATATATATGTGTTAGCGTACGGTATTTGTTTTTCTCTTTCTGACTTCACTGTATGACAGACTCTAGGTCCATCCACCTCAATACAAATAACTCAATTTCATTTCTTTTTATGGCTGAGTAATATTCCATTGTATACATGTGCCACATCTTCTTTACCCATTCATCGGTCAGTGGACACTTAGGCTGCTTCCATGTCCTGGCTATTATAAATAGTGCTGCAATGAAGATTGGGGTACATGTCTCTTTTTGAATTATGGTTGTCTCCAGGTATATGCCCGGTAGTGGGATTGCTGGGTCATATGGCAGTTCTACTTTTAGTTTTTTAAGGATCCTCCATACTGTTTTCCATAGTGGTTGTATCAATTTACAGTCCCACCAACAGTGCAGGAGCATTCCCTTTCACCACACCCTTTCCAGAATTTATTGTTTCTAGATTTTTTTATAATAGACATTCTGACCAGCTAGAGGTGATACCTCATTGTAGTTCTGATTTGCATTTCTCTAATAATTAGTGATGTTGAGCACCTTTTCATGTGCCTCTTGGCTGTCTGTATGTCTTCCTTGGTGAAATGTCTATTTAGGTCTTCCGCCCATCTTTTAACTGGCTTGTTTGTTTTTTTGATATTGAGCTCCATGAGCTGTTTGTATATTTTGGAGATCAATCATTTGTCTGTTGTTACATTTGCAAATATTTTCTCCCATTCTGAGGGTTATCTTTTTGTCTTGTTTATGATTTCCTTTGCTGTGCAAAAGCTTTTAAGTTTAATTGTCCCAGTTGTTTATTTTTGTTTTTATTTCCATTACTCTAGGAGGTGGGTCAAAAAAGATCTTGCTGTGGTTTATGTCAAAGAGTGTTTTTTCTGTTTTCCTCTAAGAGTTTTATAGTGTCTGAGAAATATTCCATGTTCTTGGACTGGAAGAATCAATACTATGAAAATGACTATACCACCCAATGCAATCTATAGATTCAGTGCAATCCCTATCAAACTACCAATGGCATTCTTCACAGAATTACAACAAAAAATTTTACAGTTCCTATGGAAACACAAAAGACCCTGAACAGCCAAAGCAATCTTGAGAAAGAAAAACAGAGTTGGAGTAATCAGACTCTCTGGTTTCAAACTATACCACAAAGCTACAGTAATCAAGACAGTATGGTACTGGCATAAAAATAGAAATATAGATCAATGGTACAGGACAGAATGCCCAGAGATAAACCCATGCACATATGGGCACCTAATTTATGACAAAGGAGGCAAGAATATACAAAGGAGAAAAGACAGCCTCTTCAATAACTGCTGCTGAAAAAACTGGACAGCAACATGTAAAAGAATGGAATTAGAACATTCTTTAACACCATACACAAAAATAAACTCCAAATGTGCATTTTATATTTTATATTCCACAACTTTATTAAATTCATTGTTTAGTTTTGACAGTTTTTTGGTTGAGTCTTTAGGATTTTCTGTATTTAAGATTATATCATCTTCAACGAAAGACAATTTTATTTCTTCCTTTCCAATTTGGATGCCTTTTATTTCTTTTTCTTGACTGACTGCCCTAACTAGGACTTCCAATACTATGTTGATTAAGAATGAACATAGTGGGCACACTTGTCTATTATTGATCTTAAAAGAAAAAGCTTACAAGCTTTCACCAATGAGTATGATATTAGCTGTGGTTTTGTCATATATGGTCTTTATTATGTTAAGGTGTGTTCCTTCTATACACAATTTGTGGAGAAAAACAAAGCTGGAGGCATCATACATCCTGATTTCAAACTATACTATCAATACAAAGCTATAGTAATCAAAACACTATGGTACTGGCATAAAATTAGGTGCATAGAACAAGAGAATAGAATAGAGAGCCCCAAAATAAACCCCCACATATATGGATAAACTAATATTTGACAAGGGAGGCAAGAATACTCAATGGGAAATTATAGTCTCTTCAATAAATGATGTTGGGAAAACTGGATAACCACATGCAGAAAAATGAAATTAAACACCTTCTTACACACTCACCAAAATTAACTCAAAGTGGATTAAAGACTTAACTATAACTCTTAGAAGAAAATATAGGGTAAAAGCTCCTTGACATTGACCTTGGCAATGATTGTTTTGATATGACACCAAAAACTCAGACAACAAAAGCAAGAATTAACAAGTGGGACTACATCAAAGTAAAAAGCTTCTCTACAGCAAATAAAACAATCAACAAAATGAATAGGTAACCTATAGAAGGGGAGAAAATATTGCAAGCTATATATCTGGCAAGAGATTAATACCCAAAATATAGAAAAAACTCATACAATTCACTAACATAAAAACAAATAAACCGATGAAAAAAATGGGCAGAGGAACTAAACAGACATTTTTCCAAAGAAGACATACAAATGGCCAACAGATACATGGAAAGGTACACAATATCACTAATCATCAGAGAACTGCAAATCAAAACCACAATGAGATATCACCTCACACCTGTTATTATCAAAAAGATAAAGAGAACAAGGTTTGGTGAGGGTGTGGAGAAAAGGGAACCATTGTATAGCTTTGGTGGGAATGTAAATTGGTACAGCCACTGTGGAAAATAGTATGGAGGTTCCTCAAAAAAATTAAAAGTAGAAGTACCATGTGATCTAGTAATCCTACTTCTGGGTATATATGCAAAGGAAATGAAAACAGGATATCAAAAAGATATCTGCACTCCCATGTTTATTGCAGCATTATTCACAGTAGTCAAGATATGGAAACAACCTAGGTGTCCATCAATGGAGGAATGGATAAAAAAGGTATGGTATAAATGTATACACACACACACACAATGGAATATTATTCAGTCATGAGAAAGTAGAAAATCCTGCCATTTGTGACAATCTGCATGGAATTTGAGGGTATTATGCTAAATGAGAGAAGTCAGACAAGAGAAAGACAAATACTGTATATCACTTATATGTGGAATCTGAAAAAGCTGAACTCAGAGAGAGTTGAATGGTGGTTACCAGGGGCTTGGTGTGAGGGAATTGGGAAGATGTTGGTCAAGGGGTATAAAGGTGAATAAATTCTGGAAATCTAATGCATAGTATTGTGATTACAGCTAACCATACTGTATTATGTACTTCAAAGTTGCTAACAGACTAGATCTTAAATGTTCTCACCATAAGAAAGCAATGACACAGGGAGGGGGAAGGGTAAACTGGGACAAAGTGAGAGAGGGGCATGGACATACATACATTACCAAACGTAAAATAGATAGCTAGTGGGAAGCAGCCACATAGCACAGGGAGATCAGCTCAGTGCTTTGTGATCACCTAGAGGGGTGGGATAGGGAGGGTGGGAGGGAGATGCAAGAGGGAGGAGATATGGGGATATATGTATATGTATAGCTGATTCACTTTGTTATAAAGCAGAAACGAACACACTATTGTAAAGCAATTATATCCCAATAAAGATGTTAAAAAGAAAAAGGAATGATAACTATGTGACATGATGGAGGTGTTAGCTAACACTATGATGGTGATCATATTGTAATATAAAGGTAACAAATCCACGTGTTGTATACCTTAAACTTACAGAATGTTATATGTCAATTTAAAAATAGGATAGACTTTTGGATGATACTGAAAGATGCTGAAGGAAGATGATACATTTCACTCATGTGGCTTAATCTTAGCAGTCTAAAAACAACGATGTCTGCAATGAATTTTCTGGGCATGCCTCACAAGAGCTGCTTCTACTCAAGAAGATAACAATAGCTTCAAAGGATATAAGCTCATGAGAAGGGAAATGTTTGACAGCTTGGGCTGGTTACTCTTCGTAATAATGATAGCACATGGCGTTGGAACAGAGCTTTACACTTAAACTGCTAGCACAGCCACTGTCCCATTTGATCCTCACAACAGCCAAATGACAATGGTCAGGGAAGTGACATTATCACCTCCTTAAAAATGAGGAAATTGAGGCTCTAAAGATTTAAGAGATTTCCCCAATTTCACAGCAGTATCTTCCTGGGAACTCCAAGTTCAGGAAGTATGTTGAGTATCTGCTCAATTACCAGTTTGATATTTTGCAAAGGTAGTAGAAATACTTCACTTGCTATATGGTTAAACAGGAGAATGCAGCTGGCCTTCCATTAAAATTGGAGGTACAAAGTACTATCAAAACAGAGGGCAGAAATGGATCACAATGAGGGGCGTGGGAGAGTAGGGAAAGCAATTTGAATTGGAATTTCAGGTCCAGGAAACTGTTAATAGGCAGAGATGGAGGGAAGAGGCGGGATGGGATGGTATGACAGCCCAAGAGGTCAGAGGTGGGGCATCTGAAGGCGTTTTCAGCAAATCCCTGTTGAGCTGGTATCGCTGTGGATAGTAGGGTCCTTTGAATGTCACATACCTTTTCCTATTCCCACTCAGGTTCCCCCTGCTTTGCAAACACGGCTTATTCGCTCTCCCTCCTTGCTATCCTGGAAAATACCTATTCATCCTCAAGAGTAAGCACAGGTGTCTCCCACTTTGAATGCGCCCTTTTCTGATCCTTCCAAACATGATGCATCCTTGTCATTGTATCTAAACACACCTCCGCTGCACTTGTCCCGCAGTATGACATCCATTTGCTTGGGTATCAGTTTCTTCCACCAGCCTGTTGGCAGAGTAGGAGCATCATGTCTTATTAGCCTTTTTATTTCCACTGCCCAGCAGAGTGCCTAGCACACTGTAAGCACTTAATAAAATATCCTTAAATAGATTGCTAATTTTCTAGATAAAGCTTTACACATCCATTGTAGGATTTGTTCCTCAATACCTTACATTTTAGAACCTATTATAGTGGTATCTTTTTAAAAATATAAATTTTCTACCTGCTTATAGCTGGTAACTAGATTTGCAATTGACTTTGGTATATTGATCCTATATCCAGTAATATTGCTAAGCTCTCCATGAACTTCAAGAATTTCTCTGTAGATGTTTTTGTGCTGTCCATGTAGATAATTATATCAGTTGTGAGTTTTATTTCTTATTTTCAGTGCTCATATGTTTTCTTTTTCTCTTCTTGCTATTCTGGCTAGGATCTCCAATATGCTGTTGAACACAAGTGGTGATGGAGGGCATCTTGTCTTGATCCTGATTTTAATAGGAACGCGTGCTGTGTTTCTCAGCTGAATATGACGGTGGCTCCAAGTTTTCTATAGATAGCATTTATCAGGTTAAGATTGCTCCTTCCCATTCCTAGTTTGCTAAGAGAGTTTATCATGTATGGTTGTTGAATTTTCTTAAATCCTTTTTTAAAAAAAATCTATTGCAATGATCACTTTTTTCCTCCTTTCACTGGATGGTGGTGGTGAGCTACATTCATAGATTTTTGTATATTGGAACTAAATTTGCATATTGGGAATAAGCCCCAAACCCAAGTTATGAGTTATGTCTTTTTATACATTGCTTAATTTGGTATCCTAATATATTGCTTAGGATTTTTTTGTATCTATGTTCATGAATGAGATTGAAGGGTAATTTTCCCTTCTATTTTTTATTGTCAGTTTTCTCTATCAAGGTTACATGAGCCTCTAAAATGAATTGGAGTGTCTCCCCTTCCAGCATTTTCTTCCCCCCTATTTTCTGAATAGTTTGTTTATGGTTGAGATGATCCGTTCCTTGAATGTTTGATAGAACTTATCTGTAAAACTGTCTGGATCCTATGTAAACTTCAAGGAAGTTTTGTAACTACTGATTGATTTTAATTAATGGTGATAGCACCATTTAAGTTTTCTACTTTTTCTAGGATTGGTTTGGGCAATTTTCATAGTCCATTTTATATACGTTTTCAAATTTGTTGATATAATGCAGTTTATGATATTTTCTCACCTTGTTTATTTTGAGCATCTTTACAGCTTTGTTGCATAATTTAAATGCAATAAATTCATCCATTTAAAGTGTAAAAGTTCAACAAGGTTTGGTAAATATGTTCAATCATGCAAATGACGCTACAGTATGCTCTAGAATACTTCCATCATCTCAAAAAAATTCTCATACCCTACAGTGTTCAATCCCTGCCCCTATGCAACCATATAACTCTTCTGCCTCTATACTTTTACCCTTTTCAGAATTTAATATAAATGGAATCATATGACATTTAGTCTTTTGTACATTACTTCCTTCAATTAACATAATGTGTTTGAGATTCATCCATGTTATTGTGTCAGTAGTTTATGTCTCTTTACTGTTAAGTAGTATTCCATTGTATGAACATACCACATTTTGTTAAATCCATTCTCCAATTGACAGGCATTTGGGTTGCTTCCACTTTTTGGCTGTTATGTATAATGACTGCTATGAACATTGTGTACAAATCTTTGTGTGAACATATGATTTCATTTCTTTTAGGTAGATATTGAGCAGTGGAATTCCTCGGTCATATAGAAAGTATATGCTTAATTTTTTCAGAAACTTTCAAAGTGTTCTTCAAAGTATCTGTGCCGTTTTGTATTTGCATTAGTAATATATCAGAGTTCCAGTTGCTCCACATACTTCTCAACACTTGGTATCATCAGTTTTGTTTTGTTTTTTTTTTTTTAACAAACTTAAAGAATTTTAGCCATCCTAGTATATGTGTAGGCATATCTCACTGTGGTTTTGATGACCAATGATATTGAGTATAATTACCTATACTTGTTCATGTATCTTCTTTTGCAAGTCTTGTTCAAATGATTTTCCTATTATTTATGCATGTGCCCATTTAAATTTTTTAATAGGTTGTTTGTTTTCTTGTTATTCAATTTAAGAGTCCTTTATATATGTTTCAGATCAAATCTTTTGCCAGACTCTATTATCTTTTTAATGCCTGCACCATATGTTTTTTTGCATTTCTAATATTATTTATATATGCCTTCTTTCATTTTTACCTTGATCTAGCTTGCCAATTATTTATTGTATTGTAAATTTTATTAGTCCTTTCAAAGAGCTAACTTTTGGTCTTGTTTATCTTCTCTATTGCATGTTTTTTATTTTATTGATTTCTACTCACATCGTTATTATTTCCTTCCTTCTACTATACTTTTCAAAATTTTCCTTACAACCAAAGTAGATACTTAGCTAGATCATTTACAACCTTTAAATTTTTCTAATCTAAGCATTACATTTCCCCTTGATTGCTACTTTAACAGTAGCAGCACATATATTATTGCTGTAAAAGATTTTAATTCCATCCTGACTTAAAAACTTTACAAATTAGACAATTTCTCTTTGCTTTCAGTTTTGCAGTGTCCACTATATGTCTAAGCATGCATTATTTCTTTTCGTTTGTTCTTTTTCCTCCTCCTTCATCTTTCTCCCGCTAAATCATGCTTAAAGTTTTTGAAGTTGAGTGTTTCAATAATTCTGGAAAATTCTAAGCCATTTTCCTCATCAAATATTTCCATTATGTCTATGATCTCCTTCTGTAACTCCAATCAAATGTATATATAGATTTTACCACTGTTTCCTTTGTCTCTTATCTTCTTTTTATAGCCCTTTCTCTTTGTGCTTCTTTCTGGAATTATTCTTCTGTTCCATTTTCCAGTTCATTAATTGTCTCTTTAGTTATGTCTAATCTGTTTTTTAATCCCTCCATTGAATTTCTAATTTTAATATTTTCATTTATAGAAAATATGTTTGGTTCCTTTTTTATGTCTGCCTAATCAATTTTGATAGTTTATTATTTCTTTGTTATAACTTCAGTAGTATTTTTGTTTAGATATTTATTCAAATATTTTTATTTCTGTAGCTGATACATTGATTGCAAGTAGACTTTTTGATTTATCTGATTCTGTAATTTGTAATTTTACCATCTTTCACTAATGGTGGCTTACTTCCCATGTATTTATAAACTTTTGATGGGGCTCTCATTTTTTTTTTTTTTTTTTTTTTTTGCAAACTTTATCTGTGAGATATTTTTGGTTCTGTTTTGAAAATATATTATTTGCAAGAAGATTTCTGTTGGCAGAAGCTGGCTTCTGGGGAAACCCCTGACCCCATACCACTTTAAATTTTCTCCTTTTTTTTTGCCACATAGGTTTTATGAATTATGGTCCCAAATCTGTGGGACTGCAGTACTATATTTAGAAATTCTCAGAAGAACTCTATTTTTTCATATGCCACCTAAGGCTTTAACCCAAATTGGCTCCATCTCCACAATCTCCTTCTGGATTCTGGAGATCTTTTTTTAAAATAATGAAGCATCATCTATGAGTCTCATGATCTAGGGTCCTACTCTGCTTACCTCTCGAAATTTGCCTCTATCTTCTAGATTCAAGTCCTTTTAAAATCCAAATTTGAATTCGCCAGGAATTGGCAGATAATCCCATGGCAAATGCCACTCCAGTGCTTACTTTGCCTTCTAGGCTTATATTTTTAGCCTTCAAGGAATTCCTTTACATTTATGCCAGCTCAACATACATTTGTGGGTGTGTGTGTCCATCACCTTTAGATGTCCTGTTACAGGAAGGGGTTACCTAAATATGTAGTCCACCTTTGACTAGAAATGGAAGTTTTCACTTGGATGGTTTTACAGTTGTTTGGGGGTGTTTAATCCAGAGTTCCACCTGATCATGCCTTACTCAAAGGCCTCCAGTGACTTTCCATCATATTTAGAATGGTATCCAAAGTCCTCACCATGGTCTGTGAGGCTTGGCAAAATCCAACTTCTTGCTGCTCCTCCAACCCCATATTCTCTCACTTCCTCCTCATTCAAACATACTGGCTTCCTTACTGCCTTGAGTATGGCCAAGGATGCTCCTGCCACAGGGCCTTTGCCCTTGTTCTCCCATCCACCTGGAACTCTCTCTAGATATTCGTATGCCTTGCACTCTCATTCCATTTTGGTGTCTTACCTAATTACACCTCTTCTGAGATGCCTTCTACTTCTGCATCTCTTATCACTCATTATTCTTTATCCCCTTTCTCTAATTTCTTTTTCTTCACAGTACACGCCATTATATATCTACTTATTTGTGCATCTGCTTTTGCTTTTTTGGAAGTAATCACTATGAAAGTGTGTCTGTGTTGTTCACCACTGACTTCCCAGTGCCTGGAACAGTACTGCACACAAATAGGTACTCAAATATTTGCTGAATCAACAGATGAATATCACTATCATTTTAATAAAAAATTGAGTCGTTCTCTTTTAGAAAGGGAGCTATATTCTGGGGCATGTGGCTTTGAAACTAACACTAAAAGAATATCATGTAACACATGGAATAACATTTTTTTTAAACAGGTCCGTTTGGTTCTTGCAAAATGCACAATTTCCAAGCAGCTGCATAAAGACGAGGCAATTCATTTCCAAGCTGTTTCCTGCAAGTACATTTGATAGTGCTACATATTTATTAAGTGCCTGGGTGCTAAATTAGGTAATGGTGGAGGAGAGTGGCCACATTTCAGTCCAGCTAGTGTGGATCTAGAGAACACAAGAGAGTTGTGGAGTTGGCCTGGCCCCCTTCCTCACAGCCCTCAGGATTCACTCCCCAGATGGGGAGAGGTAGTTTTAGAGAAAGTGGAATTATTGTATGTTGAGTGTTACAGTGGCCTCAAGCATTTCCCAATTCAGTTTCCCTTGTTGCAAAAGTAATTTAGACAAGAAGGTAGGTTGGGACTTTCTTCTGGGCCACCTTGTTGTTCTTGGAATGACTGGGTGCTTCTTAGTAGTAGGAAACTTAAGAATTTCACGGTATAAGCTTGCTATGTATTCCTGAAAATGGGAATTCTACCTGAAATCTGCTCAATAAGGAGCTGTTACATTATGTTCCTGGGACTGTGCTTTAACATGGGCTCTCCTGGTTCCTTTAAATCCTCTGAGTCCTGACTTATAGTGGATCCTAGTTACTTCCAGCTGCAGGTCATCCTCCCAGGCGACAGTGACATTTCCTACATTCTTGATATTGTTGCATAACTTCCATAAATCCCCAATTACCTGCTGAACTTAGCTCTCTGTTTTGTCAACCATTTCCTTAAAAACACATTGAGACTTCATAAACTGGCATTTTAGCAACATGTTCTACCCGCCTTAATTTCTTCCCGGTGAGTCCAGCTCCATTACCTGACCACCTTCGTCAGCCATTGTGGGTCAGAACTGTCCACCAAGACTGAAATGAACAGCAGGAAGAGGCCATTCATATGCACCCACCGGGTCGGACCACACTCAGCTCAAGATGGGGCAGTGGGGCCCCCCTCGTCTGAGAGCGTGGGCTGTGTTGTGCAGTGAAATTTAATGGCTGAAGTGGGAGAGAACTGTTTCCAGTCCTGGCTTGAGTCTAAAAGTGTACATTTTTGGATTGGGTTGTTTGTTTTTTTGTTATTGAGCTGCATGAGCTGCTTGTAAATCTTGGAGATTAATCCTTTGTCAGTTGCTTCATTTGCAAATATTTTCTCCCATTCTGAGGGTTGTCTTTTGGTCTTGTTTATGGTATCCTTTGCTGTGCAAAAGCTTTTAAGTTTCATTAGGTCCCATTTGTTTATTTTTGTTTTTATTTCCATTTCTCTAGGAGGTGGGTCAAAAAGGATCTTGCTGTGATTTATGTCATAGAGTGTTCTGCCTATGTTTTCCTCTAAGAGTTTGATAGTGCCTGGCCTTACATTTAGGTCTTTAATCCATTTTGAGTTTATTTTTGTGTATGGTGTTAGGGAGTGTTCTAATTTCATACTTTTACATGTACCTGTTCAGTTTTCCTAGCACTACTTATTGAAGAGGCTGTCTTTTCTCCACTGTATATTCTTGTCAGAAAGAGAAAAACAAATATCGTAGGCTAACACATATATATGGAATCTAAGGAAAAAGAAAAGGTCATGAAGAACCTAAGGGTAAGACGGGGATAAAGACACAGACCTACTAGAGCATGGACTTGAGGATATGGGGAGGGGGAAGGGTAGGCTGTGACAAAGTGAGAGAGTGGCATGGACATATATACACTACCAAATGTAGGGTGGATAGCTAGTGGGAAGTAGCCGCATGGCACAGGGAGATCAGCTAGGTGGTTTGTGACCACCTAGAGGGGTGGGATAGGGAAGGTGGGAGGGAGGGAGACGAAAGAGGGAAGAGATATGGGAACATATGTATAGGTATAACTGATTCACTTTGTTGTAAAGCAGAAACTAACACCATTGTAAAGCAATTATACTCCAATAAAGATGTTAAAAAATAATAATAAAAATAAAAGTGTACATTAAGTACATATTGTAATAGATCATTTTACCTTTTTATTTAGGAAAATGTTCCAGAGATTTTATTATAAAGAATTGGTACTATGCAGTGTGGCTTTAACCACAGAATGCATATCGTAGCTAGGATTCTACAACATAACTGACTTTAGCTGTGGTCACACACAAATGAGTACTATGGGCTTTTTATAGTTTTTATGTGGGAAGATCCAGGGCATAGCCTGCCCTTTTAGGATATCCATGCACACAGGATATTTATATAATATGTACATGTATGTAAACATGTATTATAGATATGAATAAATTTTGCAGGAATCCAATTTAATTTAGTAAAATTTTACTGAGCACTCACTGTGTGCCAGACAATTTTCTAGAATACAAAGATGGATCAGGAATAGACCCTGCCCTCAAGGAGTTCACTGTGATTAAATAATATATAGACTTATTCCTTCACTCCTTCTTGGCAAGGGTGAGTATAGTTCCCAAGACCCACGAGGGGTTAAACCATTCATTTATTTATTGTTTTAGAGACCACATGGCAAGTTGTTACTTGGCTTGAGTTGGATGGTAAGTTAAGTTTGGCTTTTTCGTATTTTTTTTTTCATAAGCTTTCAGCTAAAAAATATCCAAACCCTGCAGCAAATTTAAATAATTAAGTTATTGCTTCAGATCTCTTCTATTTTGACATATAACATGGATTTTTAAAAACTTTTTATTTTATATTGGAGTATAGTCGATTAACAATATTGTGATAGTTGCAGGTACACAGCAAACGGACTCAGCCATACATATACATGTATCCGTTCTACACCAAACTCCCCTCCCATCCAAGCTGCCATATAACACTGAGCAGAGCTCCCTGTGCTATACAGTAGGTCCTCATTGGTTATCCATTTAAATACAGCAGTGTGTACATGTCGATCCCAAACTCCCTGTCTATCCCTTTCCCCCCATCCTTCCCCCCAGGTAACCGTAAGTTCATTCTATAGGTCTGTGGGTCTGTTTCTGTTTTGTAAATAAGTTCATTTGTATCATTTCTTTTTAGATTCTGCACATAAGGGGTATCACACGATATTTCTCTTTCTCTGCCTGACTTACTTCACTCAGTATGACAACCTCTATTCCATCTATGTTGCTGCAAATGGCATTATTTCATTCTTTTTAATCACTGGGTAATATTCCATTGTATATATTTACCACATCTTCTTTATCCATTCCTCTGTCAATGAACATTTAGGTTGCTGCCATGTCTTGGCTATTGTAAACAGTGCTGCATGAACACTGGAGTGCATGTATCCTTTCGGACCATGTTTTTCTCCAGATATATGCCCAGGAGTGGGATTGCAGGGTCATATGATAGCTCTATTTTTACTTTTTTAAGGAACTTCCGTACTGTTCTCAATAGTGGCTGTACCAATTTACTTTCCCACCAACATTGTAGGAGGGTTCCCTTCTCTCCACACCCTCGTCAGCATTTATTGTTTGTGGATTTTTTGATGATAGCCATTTTGACTGGTGTGAGATGATATCTCATTATAGTTTTGATTTGCATTTCTCTAATAATTAGCGATGTTGAACATCTTTTCATGTGCCTCTTGGCCATCTGTATGTCTTCTTTGGAGAACGTCTATTTAGGTTATCTGCCCATTTTTTGACTGGGTTGTTTGTTTTGATGATGTTAAGCCTCATGAGCTGTGCGCAAATTTTGGAGACTAATCCCTTGTTGGTCACATCATTTGCAAATATTTTCTCCCAGTCTGTGGGTTGTCTTTTCATTTTGTTTATGGTTTCCATTGCTGTGCAAAAGCTTTTGAGTTTAATTAGGACCCATTTGTTTATTTTTGTTTTTATTTCTGTTATTATGGGAGACAGATTGAAAAAGATACTGCTGTGATTTATGTCAGAGAGTATTCTGCCTATGTTTTCCTCTAGGAGTTTTATAGTGTCCAGTCTCACATTTAGGTCTTTAATCCATTTTGAGCTTATTTTTTGTTAAAGAATGATCTAATTTCATTTTTTTTTTACATGTAGCTGTCCAGTTTTCCCAGCACCATTTATTGAAGAGACTGTCGTTCTACCATTGTGTAGTCTTGCCTCCTTTATTGTAGATTAATTGACCATAGGTGCATGGGTTTATTTCTGGACTTTCTATCCTGTTCCACTGATCTATATTTCTATATTTTTGTGCCAGTGCCATACTATTTTTATGACTATACCTTTGTAGTATAGTCTGAAGTCAGGGAGCCTGATTCCCTCAGCTCCATTTTTCTTTCTCAAGATTGCTTTGGTGATTCAGGGTCTTTTGTGTCTCTGTACAAATCTTAAGAGTTTTTTGTTCTAGTTCTGTGAAAAATGCCATTGGTAATTTGATAGGGATTGCAGTGGATCTGTAGATTGCCTTGGGTATTATAGTCATTTTGACAATATTGATTCTTCCAATCCACAAACATGGTATATCTTTCCATCTGTTAGTGTCTTCTTCAATTTCTTTCATCAGCATCTTATAGACTTCAGAGTACAGGTCTTTTGTCTCCTTAGGTAGGTTTATTCCTAGGTATTTTATTCTCTTTGATGCAATGGGAAATGGGATTGCTTCTTGAATTTCTCTTTCTGATCTTTTATAACATGGAAAAATTTTGATTATGTAAAGTGAAAGACCACTTAGTGTTGAATGTTTAAACCAGACTCAACTCAGCTTGGTTCCACTTATCCCATATCACAGATAGTTAAATAAATGAGAAGGATAGGAAAGGAGGAATGAAAACCAAAAAATGGAGGAAAAACAAAGAGTAAATATGTCAATGAGCTGATGATATTTTTCATGTCCTAGAGATAATCTTTGAAGGCAGAACATGAACTGAGGAACACATTTGGTAGAAGCTAATCTCTCTAATCTCTTTCTTCGTATAATGAACTTTCATTCACTCAACAGACAATGAGCGCTGACTATGCTAGGCACTTTGCTAGGCACCCAGGAAATGGAAATAAACCAGTTATAGTCACTGTCTTCAAGGAATACATAATTTAATAGGGGGGACTAATCATATTAACAAATATGTACTAAATGAAAAAGAGAGAAAGAGACAGAGACAGAGAAACAGATTTTCTAAAATTAAAAAATATCCAAAAAATCCTTATGGTTACCAGAAGGTAAGTGGCGGCAAGGGATAAACTGGGATATTGGGATTGACATATACACACTATTGTATATAAAATAGATAACTAATAAGGATGTACTGTGTAGCACAGGGAACTCTACTCAATACTCTGTAATGACCTATATGCGGAAAGAATCCAAAAAAAGAGTGGATATATATGTGTATGTATAACTGATTCATTTTGCTGTACATCTGAAACAAAACACTGTAAATCAACTATACTCCAATAAAAATTTTTTTAAAAAGTATCTATATACAAGGGTAATCTTGATGATGGGTCAGAACTATTCATCTCTTCAGGGACGTAAGGATTTTTTACAACCTGGCTTGTGGCATTTCATACGAGTAATCTACTCCATTTGGTTAAAGAGAGTACATGTCATAGACCTCGATTATGGCCAGAGTTCTTCCAGCTTATGGCTGAGTGGCCTTGGGCTAGTCACATCACCTCTCTGAGCATATTGCCTCATTTGACAAAAATGGAGTTAGCTTTCTACAGGAGGATGTTGACAGGAGAAAGCACTTTGCAAATGAGAAGTACTATAAGGTATGACTACATTCTTCTTAAACAACCTTTTAGCAGTATGATCTCTAATTTTTCCAGTTGCTCATCTTGCATATCCAGTAGACAAAGGGATCTTAACCTAGGTCCACTGATTAATTACTGGCTCCCAAGTTTGGGATACTTGCTAACATCACTTATAAAGTTTTGCATATATATTCATATGCACATTTTACTAGTTCTACAGTTTTCATCAGATTCTCAAAGGGGTCCATGGCTGAAAAAGAGGTTAAGAACTACTGGTATAGATAGAGTGATTGCAGGGGAGGGGTGTGGAGAGGGCACCTTATTTATCTTTGTATTCCAATACCTATGTCACAATGCCCTGTACACAGTAGAGGCTCCTAAATTTGTTGCAAAAATACATATCAAAATGGATACGTGTTATGATGGCAAACATCCACTTTCAAAGTGAGTGTGGCTTTATCCTAGGGATGAAGTATTGATTTTTTTTTTTTTTTTTTTTGGCAGTACGCAGGCCTTTCACTGTTGTGGCCTCTCCCATTGTGGAGTGCAGGCTCCGGACGCGCAGGCTCAGCGGCCATAGCTCATGGGCCTAGCCGCTCTGCGGCATGTGGGATCTTCCCAGACTGGGGCACAAACCCATGTCCCCTGCATTGGCAGGCGGACTCTTAACCACTGCACCACCAGGGAAGCCCTGAAGTATTGAACTTTGATGAAGCCTATAATTGGTTGTCAAGTAGGAAGAGGTGCTAAGTTTTAGAAGACCTGGCAATGGCACATTTTTAAGCAATTGTTTTCAAAAATCTATGTTGCCTATGTTCTCAATCAACTTTGAGAACTCTGAAACTCCATCTTTCCTCTTTGTTGAACTTGCAGGTGGTTTTGTTTGTTTGACTGTGTCAAGGTTGAAGGCTGCTTAGTCATGCAGGCAACCCAAAGACTCTCCTCCAAACACATGAGAAGGACCTGGTGATCATGTGCTCCCTTCAGGAGAAACCACAGCCTAAAAGCAGAGGCAACTTCAGGGGAACTGTAAGGTTCAGGGGAGCTACACCGGAGACTGTAAAGTTTGAACATATGTCTCATACAGAAGAACAACCATACAGGTGAAGCACTTAGCCTGTCAAAATGTATCACAGGTACAAGGCTGTTCATGGCATCATTGCTGTAATATTGAAAAATTGGAAAACAACCTAAATGTCTGGCAACAGGAGACTAGTTAAAATCAGTACCCTATACCCTAGCAATAAAATACTAGTAAAGCATTCAACAGAATGAGGTAATTATAATGTACTGAAGTGGCACTATAACTAGGATACAATTTTTTTAAGTGAAAAGTTTATTGCTTTTTAGAAAACATTTTATTCTGAAATATTTATGGGCTCAAGAGAAGTTGCAAAAATAGGACAGTAAGTCCCATGTACCCTTCACCCAGCCTCCCCCAATGGTACATTTAAAATAGTAGGTTGCAGAATGGTATATATGGTAGGATTCTATTTAAGTAAAAATAAAGGGAATATATCAAATTGTTAGCACTGGATATCTCTGGGGAATGAGATATGATAGGCAGTAGCAGGAGAAGAAAATGAACTTTTAGTTTTTAATTGATAAATATCTGTGCTATTTAATGTATTTATCTATACTATATATCTATACAGATACCTATATATCTGTATATAGATAAATATTTCAATGAGCGTATATTGCTTTTAAAAACACCCAAAACAATAAACTTAGGAGAATGATTTCTATGATTCAAATCCATGCAAATTAATTCAAGCTTTAAAGAATTAGTTATTCTAAGGTTGCCAAATTTTAAAAGACAATGGAAGCTACAACTGAGAATTGTATTACGGGCATTTGTGCCTGTTGCCCCAGAACTCACAACATTCCTCCTAAAATATGTCCTGGAAGAGGGCATTTTTCATGAAACACAAAACCTATTTTTCACAATTCCATGGATGTTGGACCCTTCAGGCATGACTAGATTACATATTTGGAAACCAAGTATTGGGTTGGCCAAAAAGTTCTTTCGGGGGTTTTCCATCAGATATTCTAAAAGGCCTCAGTTTCTATATTTAAAGTAATTTTACCAGCAGAATTATACTACGACCATTTCTCCCTAAGCCAGCTTTTGGATGTGCACGAACCTTTAGGAGCTAAAATTCAAACCTGGCCTTGGTATGCAATTTTGACTATTTTAAGCTCTCTGATTCCTCACGTGCCTTTTCTCAACCTTTCTCCATTCTACAACTATTTAAATTATCCGGTACACAATCAAAAATGCATTCCCAGCTGTATTGTACCAGTCAGTAGAGGGGGATGGGGCCTTCCCATATCATTTCTCTTTAAGCTTCACATACATATTTGGACTCTTCATTCTATCTATTTGGAGCTCTCCCAAATTCCACAGGCTGCTCCACTGTGGGGAGGTGGGGAGGAAAGGGGGAAAAGAAGGGAAGTGACCGCGGCTGAATGTGCAGGGTGTGTAACGTAACACTCAATTGGGCGCTGCTAATGTATTTAAACGTTTGTTTAGTGAGTAATTTATCTCTGGCATGTTAGGAGGTTGTTAATGGTGTTAGAGAGGAGTAATTGCTGTTTTTGTGATTAAGTGGAAATGAACACAGACGCATAGTTAACAAGATGTGGTATTTATATGATATTTGTGAGTCATATAAATAGATTTTTCTTCCTTGAATGCTAACTAGAGGCACATGAATCATTCATGGTGTTTATGTGACTGAATGAATGCTGATTCCGCAAGCAGAATTAGCAAAGAAGTTGATTCATATGAAAAACACTATCATTTCTACTTTTTGTTGATCAGAATAGCCTACATTAAAGAAACCAAAGATGTACTTTGCAAGTTACATTAGCAATATCCCCATTCCTTGACAGACAGACACACACACACACTCATGTGTATCCATCCATCCTTCCAATATGAACTACAAGCCAACAATGTGCCAGGCTCTATTGTACGAGGTTGACGAGCCAATGCTGAGCAAAAATAGATCCAGTCTCTGTTCTCACAGGGCTTACAAATTCTGGGGTGGACACTGCCACTGATAAAGAATTTCCCAAATTGTTATATAATTGCCAACTGAGTCAAGTACTCTGAAGGAAAAAAAAAATAGGTTCTATAAGAATGTATAAGATAAGAACCTAATCTAACATGGGAGGGTCAGGTAGGCTGTCCTGCAGAAATGGTGCTTGAATTAAGAAATGAAGGATGATGAAGAGTTAACTAGGTAGAAGAGGATTAGTGATTGATGAGTGTATGTGGTTGGTAAGTGTACGTGTGTGTGCCCACGTGTATGTGGTGTGAGTTGTCCAGCACTGGGAACTATATGGACAAAGGCTCTGGGATGGGAGGGAAGATGATGGTGTGAAATAATTGAAAAAAAATGACAGGTGGCTGGACCACAGAAAAACTGGGTCAGGAGACTGAGCATGAAATGAGAAAAAGCAGGGTTTAGACCATGCATGGCACTGTAAGCTGTGGCAAGAAACAGGTGCAATGGGAAAACTGTGAAGAGCTCTAAGCATGATAAAAAAAAAATGCTTCCCTTCCCCCATCCCTAATACACATTACACACAAGATAAACAAAAAGAACATATGTGTCCAAAAGCCATTGGGCACTGTGTTATATTTTAGACACCATCCCATTAAAACTGGCTCATATTCTTATTCAAGGTTCTGTGCACAACCATGGCAGAACAATTCCCAAAGAGATTTTTTTTTTTATATAAATGAAACTTTCATTTATTGTTGTGATCTGTCCATCACAGAGCTCCTTTATGCAACTGAGAACATAAATGTATATGACCACCCTGCAGACATCAAGAAGGTAAAAAATTCGCAGCTGGACCCATAAGGCTAGTTAAGTACCTGTTTTGGGCTTTTGTTGTGTTTCTAGAGCTAGTGGAATCTCATCTTTATGGAGACAAATGAGAAAATCAATAGAAACTGGATGTGTTGCAAACTGATTTAGAACAATGGCAATGAGTGTGGGCATTTCTGAGACCCCAAAACAACATCTTTGGTGTCAGAGAGTCCATTGTGTGCTCATTCTATTATTTTACTCCCAAAGAGTTTTGATGATTAAGACGTGTTTTATGTGGCTGCCTCCTTGCGGAACCATTTGGCCTGAGAAGATACCACAGTCTCTCAATTGTTCATAAGAATTGCCCACCATCTAGAGGTGTACACACCCAAGAAAAGTCAACATGCTACAGTCAAAAGAGGAAGGCTGAAGTGGTGGACTCCACATGCTGTTTATGTAGTTATCCTAGCTTTATGACTTGGAAATATCAACAGAGATATGCATCCATCAGTCAAAATGGGAGGGACTCAATAGCCCCCTGTGTTGCAGAAGGACACAGCTTGGATCTAGAGAATGAAGACCTCCTGAAACTTGTGAATAAACCCTCTGTGAGCTCATCCAGAGCATTCATGTCAAAGAAATAGAAATAGCAACTAAAACCCATCACTGGGCAAGCTCAGGAGGGCTGTCTAGCCAAAAAATTCTGAACAAGGAGGTTAGAGGAAGAGGAAAATCTATGCTTCATACATATGTATGAAAATCATCTCTTCTACTAGCTTTGAAATCAAGGTAATAAAATAATAGCAGGTCTTGGAGGACAGTAAGATGAGGGGACTTTTATTCGTAATTTGTAAAACAATCATGTCTGCCTTCAGCAACCAATCGCCAGGGAATCACTTTCAGAGTCCAGAGTGGAAGAACACTTAACTTGAAAATTGCTCCTTATAAACATTAAGCAGATGGTCCACAAAAGTCTATGAGATATGAAAGCTATTTTAATGCAAGTAGGCAAATCAATCGATAGTTGTTCTAAATATCTGTATACCTAGTTCTCTGCTAGGAGCAATGGTGTGTGTGCATGCACGTGTGTGCGTGCATGTGTGTGTGTGTGTGTGTGTGTGTGTGTGTGTATGTCTTGGGGGTGGAGGGTGGGTGCATTCATTCAGGTACAAGAAAGGCTTTTTTTTTCTGACTTTTTTTTTTTTTTTTTTTTTGATAGAATGGGTAAAACTGTTATGGTGTCATGGAAACCTAGCCATGGAAACCTTATAGAAATATCAGGAGATTAAGGGAGGGAGCGTTGAAGAAAGCATCATAGAGACTGCTACCAACTGATTCCTGTAGACACTACAAAAATAACCACTTTTATCTCCCTATTGTCAGTGAATCTCACTATTTAGAAAATCATGCTTGCTGTTCTTCAGCTTTTCTCTACAAATAGCACATAAAACAACTCGGAAAACAGTCACTCATTCCTCTTGAATTGAACTGAATTGAACAGTATGTCTAGGTTGGAGGGCTGAGGAAATGAAGCTCACTTTCCAATCTGTGCCCTTCCTCAGCCTCCATATCAAGTACATCAGCAAGTCCCTTCATCTTATGTCATCAATATGCCTTGAACCCACTTCTCTTCTCTTCTGCCTCCAAGCTACAACCATTATCACCCTCCCCACCCCAATCACAGTCTCCTCCATGCTTTCATGGCCCTCTATGCTCTTTTCTCATAGCACCCACCAACCTTTATGTTTATTTGTGTGATACTTCATTCATTCACTTGTTCTTGTATTCATTCATTCATTTATTCACTCAACAAATATTTATCAAGAGCCTACTCTGGGCAAAATACTGTTCCAGCCACTAGTGACAGAGGAGTGAGAAGAGACAAGGTCCCTACTTCCAGAGAGCTGACACCTGATGGGCACAGACAGGGTTAAGCGAATAAACAGCAAAAAGAATAGTTCCTACTGTCCAGAGGGAAAGACAGGCATTCAATCCATGATTCCCTCAGCACACAGCATGAGCTGTGAATACAAACCAGCTCAGGTCAAGCGCCCACCCAAAATCTTTCAATGGCTTCCCGTTGTACTTAGAATAAAACACAACTCCCCAACATAACCTTACTGTGTTGAGCCACAGAAGACGGTACTTTGATCTGAATATATCATAAGGTGGACAGATAGGGTTTCAGTTCTACTTTATGAAAAGTAAATGAATGCTCGAAAGAATGGGTGTCCTCTCCAACCCCTCATTTTCAATATCTACATGGATGAGCCGATGATGCATTTTGTTTTGTACCAACATGTTTCTTAAGTTTATCTATTTTTTAAAAGATTGGTCTTTTTTTTTCTTTTTTGATTATCAGATCATCTCCTAGAAAACTGCTGTATAATGAGTTATTTATGAACCTTTCCGAGGTTCAGCTTTCTCATCTGTAAAATGGGGATGGTCATATTTTACTTCATGCATTTGCTTTGAGGATCAAATGATCTAAAGGGCAAAACAGCTGCCACAAGAGGAATGTTGAGTTATGTATCCTTTCCTCTGAGCAAATGAAACAGCACGCATCCTTGAAAAGTCACTGAAATACTAGTAACCGTTTAGTAATCGTTTACTTTGCAGCAGGGTAATGGTTGGGGCAAGGAGGCATCTGCAGTCCAGGTCACTGGTAACTTCTCTGAGAGACTGAGTTGACACGAAGCCTTACTCTGAAGCAGGTATTTTTGTGCAGTTAACCTTCTCTGAGCTTGTGATTATGCAACATGTTTGTTCCCAGAGCACACACTGTTCTCATGTGGCTGGCACGGTCACTAAAAATACTACCTACTTTAGAATCTTCCTATTTGCCAATATCAGTCAATGTCACCAAAAAGGCTTACAGGCTGGGCAGAGGAGCTGAAAGAATCCTGAGGTCGAGATGCATCTGCTTCGTGTGTGGTACTTTCTGAGGGAAAGATGTCTTCATCTGTCAGACCTCAACCCAAATGCACGCTCCTGCCCCACCTCCCTGTCACCACCTCTACTACTTTGCTCTTACAAACCCGCTCTTTCAATGTTTTTATAATGTTATCAATTTTTTCTCATCATACAAGTAAAATAGAAACAGAGAGAGATGGGGGGGGAGGGGAAAAGAGAGAGAGAGAGGGAGGGAGGGAGGGAGGGGCAGATAACGAGTAAGAATACAAAATACATGGCAAGAATAAAGTATAGATTGCTAGTCGTTCTACCCTCTCTCTATCTCCAAACAACAATATAACTTTTTAAAAAATTTATTTTATTGAAGTATAGTTGATTTACAATATTGTGTTAATTTCTACTGTATAGCAAAGTGATTCAGTCATACATATACATAGGTTCCTTTTCATATTCTTTTCCATTGTGGTTTATCACAGGATATTGAATATAGTTCCCTGTGCTATAGAGTAGGACCTGGCTGTTTATCCATTCTTTATTTAATAGTTTGCATCTGCTAATCCCAAACTCCCAGTCCTTCCCTCCCCCAGCCCTCTCACTCCTGGCAACCACAAGTCTGTTCTCTATGTCTGTGGGTCTGTTTCTGTTTCGTAGATAAGTTCACTTGTGTCATATTTTAGATTCCACATATAAGTGATATCGGTATTTGTTTTTCTCTTTCTGACGTAGTTCACTTAGTATGATAATCTCTAATTCCATCCATGTTACTGCAAATGGCATTATTTCATTATCTTTTATGGCAGAGTAGTATTCCATTGCATATATGTACCACATCTTCTTTATGCATTCATCTATTGATGGACATTTAGGTTGCTAAACAACAGTGTAACTTTGATTGACATTTGGTTATAGACTTCCAGATATTTTTCTAGTCATCTACATAGATATATTAAGTTGGTAAGAATAAGTTGGTGGAATAAGACCTCCTGGCTTAGAACCCAGGTGTGTCACTTATTAGTGAGGAGGCCTAAAGGACATTATTTTTCATTCTCCTGTCTCAGCTTCCTCATCTATAAAATTGAAATTTCTCCTGGAGTATTGTGAGGATTAATTAGATAATACATGTAAAATGGTTAGAACAGTACCCAGCACATAGTAGGTACTCAATAAATGCTATCTAGATATAAGATAATATATGAAAACTGAGTTGGGAACACTTAACTGTGTGTCTCAGGAAAGAGAAGAAGAATGTCTCTTGTTCACAGCTGAGTCCCCAGAGCACATAGTAGGTGGTTGATAAATGTTTGTTAAATGAGAGAGTGAGGCAATGAATGTATTAATAAGAAGTATATGAGTGGATCAATCATGAGAATGGGTCAATGGAGTATAAATGCAGGCGAACCCAGAGGAAAATTACTAGATGAAGGGAATCTTTGTGTGCTGGTGATTTTTCTAGAAATATTGCTAAAACTTACATTAGGCACTTGAGGCCTTCTTGGGAAGAACAGGATGGCCTGGAATCACTCTAGAAGGCAGAGGGAGGAAGGCAGGTGACTGAGGCTGACGGGGGTCTCCTCATTTGTTACCACATTTCCTCCGGCTGCTCAAATGTCATGCCCACCTTCCTGAGGGGAGCTGCAGGTCTCCGTTCCTGAGTGTGTCTCCTGCTTCTCCACATGCTCAGAAGGAGGCCCCTGACCTGCAAATGCTGGAACCCTCCCCTGACTCAAGGCATCTCCTGCTACTGGGTTGTATTTACTGTCTTGAAGGAATGCAGATATCTAGTCACTTGCCATGAGGCCTCCAGAAAACCTCTACAGAATTTCTCCAAGCAGAGTGCCCCATCTATCCTTCCAACTCAGACCAGGGAAGCCATTGCAGCTGAGGAGCCTCTCTGAGTTCTTGAGGAGAGGCAGTGCCTGGGAATGGCCCCAGCATTTGTCCTTTCAGTCATCGGGCTCTTAGAAGGGCCTGGTCTCAGGGAGGGCTTGGAGAGAGAGTGTGATGAGGTGTGTGTGGCAGAGATGCACGGTAGAGCGGTGAGGGCCTGCCTGGGGCCTGGCAGGACAGAGGGGGCATTTCACACTTCTCACAGTGAGGCCTGTTTGCCACCCCGGTCCAACACCATGACATCACTCTTTTACAGTTACAGGAAATTCAGTGAGTGCCAGCCACAGCAATTCCCTGTGATCCAAAGCAAACACAGCCGCCCCTCCTCAGTCCTGGAGGCTGACGACGTGCAGAGAAAAAGCCAATTCACAGCATCCTTCTGTTGAGCATGAGAGGCTGAGAGCAAATCCACTGGGTGGGAGGGTGGGCAGACAGTGGGCAGCTTTCTGAGGGCATAAATGACCAGGTATTGGGGACACACACTCCTATCTTTTTCTCTTTCTAAAGAAACATTATTTGAATTCCATTTTTCCACTTGACAGACCACCAGGGCTGGCACCCCAGGTCTGCTGTTTTTAACGGTGAGAACCTGGGCAAGTCCCTTGACCTTGCTAAGCCTGTTTCTTCATCTTTAAGCTGGGGCTAATAATAGGACCAATCTTCATGACACATGTGAGAATTAAATGAAGGGCATCCACATAAAGTATGTAGCACAGTGCCTGGCATGTATTACATTCTCAATAAATGTTTTCTGTTACTGTTATCACCAATGAGGATGGTCAGACCATATTATTCACAGATTTTACTGCCTTCTCTCTCCCCAACACAGAAATTATTTTAAAGTAAAGTTTTACTGAGTTAAAAAATCTACACTCAAAGGACCAGAAACCATAAGTGACTCGTTTGATGAATGTTTACAAAGTGAATGCCCCCATATAATCACCATCTAGATCAAGATATGTAACATCACCAGCTCCCAGAAGCTTTCTGTAACCCTTCAAACTCATTATATTCACTATTCTGACTTCTATTGCTATAGATTAGCTTTTTTTTTTTTTTTTTTTTTTTTTTTTTTTTTTGTGGTACGCGGGCCTCTCACTGTTGTGGCCTCTCCCATTGCGGAGCGCAGGCTCCGGACGCGCAGGCTCAGCGGCCATGGCTCACGGGCCCAGCCGCTCTGCGGCATGTGGGATCTTCCCGGACCGGGGCACGAACCCGCGTCCCCTGCATCGGCAGGCGGATTCTCAACCACTGCGCCACCAGGGAAGCCCTAGATTAGCTTTTTAAAAAGTGAAATCATTGTCCTAACCACCACTCAAATAAAAACATAGAACATTTTCAGCCACCCAGATGGATCCCCACTCCACCCAAAGAGAATTTCTCTTTTGACTTCTATTACAATAAATGTTTTTCCTGAATTTATATAAATGGAATTATACAGATTATATAATACAGTGCAGTATGTGCTCTTGGGTTTCTGGCTTCTTTTACTCAGCCATATGCTTACTTGAGAGATTTATCCATGTTGTAGCATGGAGCAGGCATTCACTTCTTCTCATTGCTGTATAGCGTTGCACTGAATGAATATTCCACAATATTTGTCCATTTTATGGTTGATGAGTATTTGTATTGTTCCCAGTTTTTTTCTATTACAAATAATACAGCTGAGGATATTCCATTGTATATATACACCACATCTGCTTTATCCATTCATCTGTCAATGGACATGTGGGTTGCTTCCATGTCTTGACTATCGTAAATAAAGCCCCTATGAGTGTAGGGGTGCAGGTATCTTTTCCAATTAATGTTTTCATTTCCTTTGGAAAACTACCCAGAAGTGGAATTGCTGGGCTGTATAACAGTTCTCTTTTTAATTTTTTGAGGAATCTCCATACTGTTTTCCATAGTGACTGCATTGATTTACATTCCCAGCAACAATGCATGAGGGTTCCCTTTTGTCCACATCCTTACCGACACTTATTTGTCATCTTTTTTGATAACAGCCATTCTGACAGGTGTGAGGTGTTATCTCATTGTAGTTTTGATCTGCACTTCCCTGATTAGTGATGTTGAGCATCTTTTCATGTGTCTGTTGGACATCTGTACGTCTTCCTTGGGAAAATGTCTGTTTAGGTTCTCTGCCCATTTAAAAATCAGATTTTAAAAAAATACTGAGATGTGTGATTTCTTTATATATTTTGGATACTAACCCCTTATCAGACATTATTTGAAAATATATTTTCTCATTCAGTAGGTTGCTTTCTCATTTTGCTGATGGTTTCCTTCACTGTGCAAAAGCTTTTTCATTTGATATAGTCTCTTTTATTTTTGTTTTTGTTGCCCTTGCCTATGGAGAAAGCTGCAGAAAGATATTGCTAAGACCAATGCCAAAGAACATATGGCCTATGTTTTATTTTAGGAGTTTGGTGGTTTTGGGTCTTACATTTAAGCCATTAATCCATTTTGAGTTTATTTTTGTGTATGGTATAAGAAAGTGGTCCAGTTTTAGTCTTTTGCATGTAACTGTCCAGTTTTTCCAAACAATTTACCATAGAGACTATCTTGTTCCCACTGTATATTCTAGGCCCCTTTGTTGTGAATTAGTTGCCTTATATAAGTGTGGACTTATTTCTGGGCTCTCTATGCTGTTCCATTGATCTTTGTGTCTTTTTTTTTTTTTTCCTTTTGTATCAGTACCATATGGTTTTGATTACTACAGCTTTGTAGTATAGTTTAAAATCAGGAAGCATGACACCTCCAGCTTTGCCCTTCTTTCTTGAGGTTGTTTTGGCTTTTCAGGGTCTTTTGTGGTTCCATACAAATTTTAGAATTATTTTCTCCAGTGCTGTTAAAAATGCCATTGGTATTTTCACAGGGATTACATTGAATCTGTAGATTGCTTTGGGTAGTATGAACATTTCAACAATATTAATTCTTTCAAGCCATGACATGGAATAACTTTCCATTTATGTGTGTCATCTTCCAATTTCTTTCATTAATGTCTTACAGTGTTATGAGTACAAGTCTTTCACCTCCTTGGTTAAATTTATTCCTAGGTATTTTATTCTTTTTGATGCAATTGTAAACGGGATTGTTTTCTTAATTTGTTTAGTTTATAGAAATGCAGATTTTGTATCCTGCAACTGACTGATTTTGTATCCTGCAACTTTACTGAATTCATTTGTTAGTTCTGATAGCTTTTTGGTGGAATCTTTTGGGTTTTCTATACACAGTATCATGTCATCTGCAAATAGTGACAGTTTTACTTTTTCCTTTCCATTTTGAATACATTTATCTCCATTATTTTTGTCTGACTGCTGTGGCTAGGACTTTTAGTGCTATGTTGAATAAAAGTGGTGAGAATGGGCATCCTTGTCTTGCTCCTGATATTAGTGTGATGTTAGCTGTGGGTTTGTCATATATGGCCTTCTTATGGTGAGGTATGTTCCCTCTATACCCACTTTATTAAGAGTTTTTAAAAAATCATAAATAGATGTTGGATTTTGTCAAATGATTTTTCTGAATCAATTGAGATGATCATATGATTTTTATCTTTTGTCTTCTTAATGTGGTGTGTCACACTGATTGATTTACAAATGTTGAATCATCCTTGCATTCTGGGATAAATCCCACTTGATCATAGTTTAAGTCAAGTTCAACCACTTGATATGGTTCTTTTAATGTATTGTTGTATTCAGTTTGCTAGTATTTTTTAAGGATATCTGCATCTGTGTTCATTAGGGATACTGACCCGTAATTTTCTTCTTTTTTAATAGTGTCTTTGTCTGGTCTTGGAATCAGGGTAATGGTGACCTTGTAGAACAAATTTAGGAGTGTTCCTTCCTATTCAATTTTTTTGGAGTAGTTTGAAGAGGATAGGTATTAACTCTTTTTTAAATGCTTGGCAGAATTTCCCTGTGGAGCCATCTGATACTGGACTTTTTGTTGGGAGTTTTAAATTACCAATCCAATTTCAATGCTAGCAATCAGTCTATTCAGATTTTCTATTTCTTCTCGATTCAGTCTTGGGAGATTGTGTGTCTCTAGGAATTTACTCATTTCTTCTAGGTTGTCCAATTTGTTGGCATAAAATTGTTTATTGTAATCTCTTATTATCCTTTGTATTTCTGTGGTGTTGGTTTTATCTTCTCTTTTATTTCTTTATTTATTTGTATCCTCTCTCTTTTTTTCTTAGTGAGTCTGGCTAATGGTTTATTAATTTGTTTTATCTTTTCAAAGAACCAGATCTTAGTTGCCCTGATCTTTTCTACTGTGATTTTAGTCTCTATCTTATTTATTTCTGTTATGATCTTTATTATTTCTTTCGCTCTACTAACTTTGGGCTTTGTTTGTTCTTCTTTTTCTAGTTCCTTAAGGTATAATTTAGATTGTTTATCTGAGATTTTCCTTGTTTCTTGAGATAGGCCTGTGTCACTATAAACTTTCCTCTTAAAACTGCTTTTGCTCAAACCCACAGATTTTGGTGTGTTGCCTTTCCATTTTCACTTGTCTCAATGTAATTTTTAATTTCTTCTTTGATTTCTTCATTGACCCACTGGTTGTTTAGTAGCACATTGTTTACCCTCCACATGTTTGTATTTTTTCCATTTTTCTTATTGTAATTGATTTCTAGTTTCAGACCACTGTAGTTAGAAAAGATGTTTGATGTGATTTTGGTCGTTTTAAATGTATGGTTTTGTGGACTGCCATGTGATCTATCTTGGAGAATGTTCCATCTGCATTGGAAAAGAACGTGTATTCTGTTGTTTTTGGATGAAATGTTCTGTACTTATCTATTAAGTTCATCTGGTCTAATCTGTCATTTAAGGCCAGTGTTTCCTTATTGATTTTCTGTCTAGATGAACTATCTACTGATATTATGGAGTATTAAAGTCCTCTATTATTATTGTATTACTGTCTATTTCTCCCTTTATGTCTATTAATATTTGCTTTATATATTTAGGTGCTTCTATGTTGGATGCATAAATATTTAGGAATGCTATATCCTCTTTCTTTTTTTTTTTTTTTTTTAATGGTATGCAGGCCTCTCACTGCCATGGCCTCTCCCGTTGCGGAGCACAGGGTCCAGATGCACAGGCTCAGCGGCCATGGCTCACGGGCCTATCCACTCCGTGGCATGTGGGATCCTCCCAGACCAGGGCACAAACCCATGTCCCCTGCATCAGCAGACGGACTTGCAACCACTGCGCCACCAAGGAAGCCCTTATATCCTCTTTTTAGATTGACCCATTTATCATTATATAATGCCCTTCTTTGTCTTTTATTACAGGCTTTGTTTTAAAGTCTGTTTTGTGTTGCTACCCCAGCTTTCTTTTTGTTTCCATTTGCAGGGAATACATTTTTCCATCTTTTTACTTTCAGTCTATCTGGGTCTTTAGGTTTGATGCGAGTCTCTTATAGGCAGCATATAGAAGGGTTTTGTTTTTTATGCATTCAGCCACCCTATATCTTTTGAATGGAACATACAGTCCATTTACATTTAAAGTGATTATTGATAGGTATGTACTTATTGCCAATTTGTTAACTGTTTTTGTGGTTGTTTCTTTCTTCTTCTTTTAGCCTCCTCACTTGGGGTTGATGATTTTCTTTAATGTTTAGTGTTCCTTTCTCTTTATTTTTTGTATTATCTATTATAGGTTTTTGGTTTGTGATTACCTTGAGGTTTTTATATATCAACTTACATACATATAGCAGATTGTTTTAAGCTGATGATACTTGCTTAAGTTTGAATGCATTCTAAAAGCACTACAATTTTACCCCCCACCCCAAGCTTTGTTTTTTACTTCAGATTTTACATCTTTTTACTTTGTGTATCCTAACTAATTATTGTAGTTGTAGCTGATTTTATGACTTTTGTCTTTTACCTTTCATACTAGCTTTATAACTGGCTGATCTACTGCCTTTACTATGTATTTGCCTTTACCAGTCAGAGTTTTTCTTTCATTTATTTTCTTACTTCTTAATGACCTTTTCTTCTCCACTTAAAGAAGACCCTTTAATATTTCTTATAAGGCTGATTTAATAGTGATAAACTCTTAGTTTTTTCTTACCTGGGAAACTCTTTATCTCTCCTCCAATTCTCAATGATAACCTTACTGGGTAAGGTATTCTTGGTTGTAAGTTTTTTTTCTTTCAGCAATTTAAATGTATTGTGCCATTCCTTTCTGACCTACACATTTTCAGCTGAAAATTCTCTCTAGCCTTATGAGGATTCCATTTTTTGTAACTAGTTGTTTTTCTCTTGCTGCCTTTAAAATTCTCTTTAACTTTTGCCATTTTAATTATGATATGTCTTTTATTATGATATGTGGATCTCTCTGGATTCATCTTTTTTGGGGGCTTTCTGTGCTTTCTGGACCTGGATATCTGTTTCCTTTCCCAGGTTAGGGAAGTTTTCAGCCACTATTCCTTCAAATAATTTTTTTGCCCCTTTCTCTCTCTCTTCTTCTGAGACACCTATAATGCAAGTGATAGGACACTAGATGTTGTCTCAGATGTCTCTTAAACAATCTTCATTAAAACAAAAATCGTTTTCTTTTTCTGCTCAGCTTGAGTGATTTTCACTACTCTCTTTTCCAGATTGCTGATCTAGTCTTCTGTATTATCTAATAGACTGTTGATTCCCTCTAATGTATTTTTCACTTCAGTTATTGTATTCTTTAACTCTAACTTGTTCTTTTTTATATTTTCTAACTCTTTGTTGAAGTTCTCACTGTGTTCATCCATTCTTCTTCTGAGTTCAGTAAGCATTTTTATGATCATTACCTTGAGCTCTACATTGTGTAGACTGCTCACTTCTGTTTTGTTTAGCTCTTGTGCTGAAGTTCTTTGTTTTTTCATTTGCAACATGTTCCTTTGTCTCCTCATTTTGCTTAAATCTCTGTGTCTGTTTCTATATATTAGGTAGGTCCTTTACATCTCTTGATCTTTGATCAGTGGCTTTATGTAGGAGCTGTCCTAGGGGGCCCAGCAGCATGCTCCCCTCTGGCCACCAGAGCCAGATGTTCCCAGGGTGTACCCTATGTGGGCTGCATGTGCCCTTCTGTTGTGGTGAAGCTGACTGCTGTAGTGCCACGGTATAGGTGGGGCTGGTCCCCAGCCTGGCTGATTGTGAGGCCCTATCTTTTACGGTTGCTGGTGGGCATATTGGTGTGCAGGGAAGGCCCCTGGTGCTCTCCCTCTAATAGGCTAGAGGGAGAATTCCAAAATGACACTGGCCAGCGCCAGTGTCAGCATAGTAAAATGAGATCAGACAAACGGCTGCTGCCATTGTCTCAGTCCCTGGGTGGAGTGTCAACTGCCTCCTGACTCTGGGAGGTTCTCTATGATCAACAAGTGGGTCTGACCCAGGATCTTTTCAAACTGCTGCTTCTAAGTTGGGATTTGGAGTGAGTGAGTTTTTGCATGTACCCTTTAAGAGCAGAGTCTTAGTTTCCTGCAGCCCTCCAGCTCTCCTGAACATAAAGCCCCATTGCTTTTCAAAGCCAGATATTTTGAGTGCTCATTTTCCTGGTGCAGGATCTCCAGGCTGGAGAGCCCGATGTGGGGTTTGGACCTCTTGCTCCTTAGAGAGGACTTGCATGATTGTGATACCACTCCTGCTTGCACCATGTTGGGAGTGTTGGTCCTGACTAGACTGCGTCTGCACCCCTCCTACCTGTCTTAGTGTGGTTCTTTCTTTATATCTTTAGTTGTGGAATATCTTTTTCTCAGAGATAGTTGCTCTGTAAGTAGTTGTAATTTTGGTGTGCCCCTGGGAGGAGGTGAGCTCAGGATATTCCTACTCTGCCATCTTGATCCTACCTCCTGAACATTCTTGTACATGTCTTATGTACATATATACATATTTCTGTTTTTTATATATCCAAGAGTAAAACTGGCTATTTCTTAGGGTGCTTATATGTTTAGTTTTAGTAGATAATGCCAAACAGTTTCAAGGTTGTACCAATTTACATGCCAGTAGTACATGAGACTTATAGTTGCTTTACATTCTTACCAGCACTTGCAATTATAAGTTCCTTTAAAGATTTTTTAAGCCATTCTGGTGGGTGTGTAGAGTTATCTCATTGTGGTTTTAATTATCACTTCTTTGATGAGAAAGCCATTGAGCCCTTATATTAGCCATTTTCATATCCTCTTTTGTGCAGCCTACTCAAGTCATTTTGTCCATTTTGCTATTGCACTACCTGTCTTTTTCCCACTGCTTTATGAGAATTTAAAAATATATATATTTTAGATACATGTCCTTTGTTAGTAAGATGCATGCAAATATCTGTTCCCACTCTGCAGCCTTCTTTTTCATTCTCTTGACAATGTCTTTTGATGAGCAGAGATTTTAATTTTAAGATAATCCAATTTATGAAAAATTTCCTTCATAGTTGGTGCTTTTCATGTCCTACTTAAGAAATCATTGCTCATCCCAACGTGTTGGAAGTATTTTCCCATGTTATCTTCCAGAAGATTTTTGTTTATCCTTTCACATCTGAAATTGATTTTTGTAAGTGGTGTGAGGTAGAGGTCATGATTAATTTTGCCCCTATATAATAATGTAATTGACTCAGCATCATTCTTTGTAAAGGTCATTCTTTCCTCATTACAGAGCAATGATAACACTGTCAAAAATATCATGACTGTATATGAGGGAGTCTTCTCTGGATTTTATTCCATTGGTTTATTTGTCTGTTCTTATGCCATTACTGCACTTTCTTAATTACTGTAGTTTTATAATAAATTTTAAGATTTGGTAATGCAAATCTTCTAGGTTTCTTCTTTAAGGTTATCTTCACTAACAACTTGTCATTTTTTCTGGTGTGTGTGTACACACACACACGCACATACAAATCTACTGTGTTTTTGATTCAGACTTCATTGAATCTATAGACCAATTTGGACAGAAAAAGGTTGAGTCTTTTAGTCAATGAACATGGTAAAAGCCCTTTGTTTATTTAGGTATTCTTTAATTTATTTCAGTAATGTTTTGTAGTTTTCATTGTAGAAGTCTTATACATTTTTCACTAGATTTATCCTACTTATTTCATGTTCATTTGATGCTATTATATATGGTATTTAAATTTTTTCGTTTCTAATTGTTGCTGGTGTATAGAAATACAATAGATATTTTGTGTATTGACACTGTATGCACCAATCTTGCTAAATTCGATTATTAATTTTAGTAGTCTATCTGTTAATTTAAAAAATTCTGTGTACACACTCATATCATTTACAAATAATGACAGTTCAAATGAAGTTTTGGGGGACTTAAATTACTTTCCAATTCACAGAATAGACACATCTCCCATCACAACATTTAAAATAAAAACCAAAGTGCTTTTTACCCTCTTAAAAGGTTTAACTTATGATTTCGTAATTATGTTGAATAAATAGACCCATGTCCCCAAAATAACATCTACTTCTGTTCACAAGAAAATTCAGCACTCAAATGAATTCCCAAATTTCTGAAACAATTTTTTCTCTTACATTTTACCATGCTAAGGTGCAAACTAATTTCTGGGGACAGAAGTCCTAAAAAGTAAAACTTGCACATATACCAACAAGTATTCCCCCCATATGATTTCATACAAATGTGTTGTATAAAATGTATCATTGGTATATAGTTTTCAAAATATGTTATTTTCTACCTAAATGTAATTGGAGACTACATTCAAAGTAATTGTCAATATCCACTGAAATTGGAGGACCTAGGGAAGGGATGGTAAATATAAGACACATGGGCACCCATGCCCACATCCTATGATTGTGGCAGACATAGCTAATCAATCATGGCATTCTCTACTCTTTAGCCCAGAAGTGGCCTCAGAATCCTTCTTAATGCAGGATCCCAGGGAATCACTCCCATCAGTCGTTGGAATTGTCAGGTAAAAGGAAACCTATTTTCCACCTTTAATGTAGAATTTCTGGCAGCACTTAACTCCACTGTATCCTTGAAACTTGCTCTTTCCAACATAATCATCCTAATTTTTTCTCTGACTTCTCTAATACTGCATAGTTGTGATTGAATTATACTGTATTTAAGGTGTTAAGAAAGAAGATAACTGGCTGGCTGGCTAGCTGCCTCCAGCAGGCCTGCTCAGGTAGGCAATTCCTTGGTAACATAATCTCAGGACAAGACTTAGCCCTCACCTTTGTAGCTTTAGACACTTTATTCAATCAGCTGTCTCTGAGTTTATCAAGCTCCCAGGCACTGACTCATAAGGAAACTAAATGGACACAGATTTATAAATCAGAAAGCCAACAGAGAGTGACATATAGTGGGAACATAAAACTTTTCAATGGGAAGAATACTGGTTTCACTCCCTCATACTGAGCTACTTGGGAAATTGAATTAGGAATTTGAAGGTTAGTGATTAAGAGCCAAGGCTCTGGAGTGGAATCCTTCATTTCAGTCTAGGTCTTGGTGATCTCAGAAAAGTTGCCTTTAGCTTCTAAATCTCAGTTGTCTCATCTGTATATTGAGGGTCACGGTGGGGAGGGTAATAGTAATTACTTCTGAGGATTCAATGCACCAATGCATATGCATCATTTAACAGTTTAGGACCAGGAACATAGTAAGAAGTCAATAAATGATAAATTATTAGTACAGACTCAGCACAAAAGGAATAGAATACTTTTAAGAGCTGTTTTGCCCAGGCTATGGAAAAGCTTTGAACGGCCCCTTCTTCTCCTTTTTAGGGGCCAAAATCATTAACTTCCTCTGATAAAGTATCTGTCACTTTCTTTTTGTTGGATAGTTCTGGATGATTACTAACAATTCTTAAACACCGAATCTCCATTCTCTAGATTTCATGCCCACTACTATCCTCTTCTGATGACAGTTATCATAAAATTAGATCAAATAAAAAGACTACAACATAACATTTATAATGGTCACATTCTAACCCCAAGGATAGAAGCTGGGCATCTTGATTAGATGACAAACTGAGAGATACTTTAGTCTTTTGACCGGCCCAAGAAGATACCTTGACCTCCTTGACAAAGACTTGGGAGAGGCCAGGAGGAACAGCCAGGTGCAGACGTGTCTATTTTGACTGTGATTTTATTGGAGATGGGGTGAAGAGGAAGAAGGAAATGTTTCTTGCGTGGCTGATGTGTGTCATAATCACTTCACATGCTCTGTTTCAGTCTTTATAATAACCCTATAACTTTGGTCTTTTATTTATGTTTTATGGACAGTGTACAGAAGATGTAAATAACTAGACTAAGACCCCCACAGCTAGCAGGTGGTGGATTTGAACATTTGGTGGACTTGAACCTGGAGCCATCTGATATCAGAGTCCATGTTCTCTCCATCACACCTCACTGACTTTAATTTTAGCTGAATTTTCAGAGGTTGACATTCCTTCTGACCTCATCTCAAAGATGATGGTTTACAGACTCTGTAGCAGTTAGTGTGATCACAAAATCTTTGTCCATTTATATCAGGATTAGAAGACAGAGAGCTGTGAGCAGATCCAGGAGAATGATACCCAGTGAGAGGAAGGAAATTATTTAAATCAGTGGCTCTCAGACTTGAGTGAGCATCAGATTCACCTGGAGGGCTGGCTAAACTATAAATTGCTGGGCCCTACCCAGAGAGAGTTAGTGGGTCTGGAGTGGGACCTGAGAATCTGCATTTCTGATAAATTCACAGGTAGAACTGATGCTGCTGGTCCAGAAATTATACTTTGAGAAGCATTCGGTGATTTAAAAAATGAGAGAAAAGGGAAAAAGAATGGAAGAACACTGGGCCAGAGGGTTAATTACTGCCCAAGGCAATCTACAGATTCAATGTAATCCCTATCAAATTACCAATGGCATTTTTCATAAAACTAGAACAAAAAATTTTAAAATGTGTATGTAGACACAAAAGACCCTGAATAGTAAAAGCAATACTGAGGAAAACAAACAAACAGAGCTGGAGGAATCAGGTGCCCTGACTTCAGACTATACTACCAAACTACAGTAATCAAAACAGTATGGTACTGGCACAAAAATAGAAATATAGGTCAATGGAATAGGATAGAAAACCCAGAAATAAACTCATGCACCTATGGTCAATTAATCTATGACAAAGAAGGCAAGACTATACAATGGAGAAAAGACAGTATCTTCAACGAGTGGTGCTGGGAAAACTGCACAGCTACATGTAAAAGAATGAAATTAGAACATTCTCTAATAGCATACAAAAAAATAACTCAAAGTGGATTAAAGACCTAACTGTAAGACTGGATACTATACAACTCTCAGAGAAAAACATAGACAGAACACTCTTTGACATAAATCACAGCAATATCTTTTTGGATCCACCTCCTAGAATAATGAAAATAAAACCAAAAATAAACAAATAGGACCTAATGAAACTTAAAAGCTTTTGCATAGCAAAGGGAACCATAAGCAAAATGAAAAGACAACATATGGACTGGGAGAACATATTTTCAAAAGAAGCGACTGACAAGGGATTAATCTCCAAAATATACAAACCGCTCATGCAGCTCAATATCAAAAAACAAACAACCCAATCAAAAAATGGGCAGAAGATCTAAACAGCCATTTCTCCAAAAACAACATACAGACGGCCAAGAGGCACATGAAAAGATGCTCAACATCACTAATTACTAGTGAAATGCAAATCAAAATTACAATGAGGTATCACTTCAGACCAGTCAGAATGGCCATCATCAAAAAGTCTACAAACAATAAATGCTGGAGAAGATGTGGAGAAAACGGAACCCTCCATACTCTTGGTGGGAATGTAAATTGGTACAATCACTATGGAGAACAGTATGGAAGTTCCTTAAAAAACTAAAAATAGAACTACCATATGATCCAGCAATCCCACTCCTGAGCATAAATCCAGAGAAAAACCATAATTCAAAAAGATACATGTACCCCAATGTTCACTGCAGCACTATTTATAATAGCCAAGACATGGAAGCAACCATGACATTTAGCCAAGACATTTAGCAACCCTAAATGTCCATCGACAGAGGAATGGATAAAGAAGATGTGGTACATACATACAATGGAATGTTAGCCATAAAAAGAATGAAATAATGCCATTTGCAGCAACATGGATGGACCTAGAGATTGTCATACTAAGTGAAGTAAGTCAGAGAGAGACAAATATCATATAATATCATTTATATGTGGAATCTAAAAGAAATGATACAAGTGAACTTATTTACAAAACAGAAACAGACTCACAGACTTCAAAAACAAACTTATGGTTACCAAAGGGAACAGGTGGGTCAGGGGAGGGATACATTAGAAGTTTGGGATTAACATATACACACTATTATATATAAAATAGATAATATAGAAGGGCCTACTGTGTAGCACAGGGAACTCTACTCAAAAGTCTGTAATCACCTATATGGGAAAAGAATCTGAAAAAAATGGATATATGTATAACTGAATCATTTTGCTGTACACCTGAAACTGACAGAACATTGTAAATCAACTATATTCCAATATAAAATAAAAATTAAATTAAAGTTTTATTCCCTTGCAGCACTCTCTGCTTTGTTTCATTGGATCCATACTCTTGTTGTCTATTCACTTCTAGCACCAGTCCACATGCCTATCAGTTCTGAGAGTGGTGGAGAGGTGACTGAACAGGACAAAGACAAGGAGGGCCAATTAGTAGAGAAGGAAGAGGAGGCCATGAACTTGGTGAATTAGACAGGAGCTCTGTTATGTGCCAGGGTCCAGGCTGCCTTTTCCAGAGAGAGAGAACTGACTTTGGCCTGGCCTTCTGCAAGGAGGCCTGGACCAGATCAGATGATGCTATCAGGCAGCAGATCTTCTTAGACCAGCCAGGCCTCCAACAGGGAAGGCTCAAACCACAGAATTGGCTCTTGAATTGCTAACGCATGTTTCTGTACTGATACGTGAGCCAAACTAAGCCAAAGTTTTCCTACCAAACTGCTCTCCATGTGTCTCCCACCAAATTGCAAAAAAGAACAAAAACCAAGGAGGAGGCTTTTGCCCCCCGCCAACCAGAAGACATGGAAACTCACCTGGGTGGGTGGAGCACGGGAAGAACAGGAGGAAGTTAAACAATTCGCTCTACTACTTACCATTCAATATTGGACTTTGAGTCTGGAATGTGGTTTGAAGAAAAATATTTTCTTCTTAACAGATTGTCCTTGGGCAAAGAAGAATGTCAACAAACCTAAGAAAAAGCTTTATCTGCCATTATCTGCCTCAGCAGAGGTGTTTGTTTTTATATCTCTCTAGCTTCATATATTGCTTTAGGTGAAAATAATAGTGATTAATGTCAGGCCTGTGGACTTTATCTGAACCATGGGTTTGCAAGATTCCTGAGAGGCCTTGTTTTCTTGGCCATAAACGAGAAATGTTGATGCTAGACATTGTGAGTCACTTTGAGAGGGGATGTGATATTAATTTATGTTGGGTGAGAAGTTGTTGAGCACCTGGTGCGTGCTAGGCACTGTCAGGTGCTAGAGGTATCTGTAGTGGAAAGAGCACAGATCCCAAGGTGTTAAGCCCTGGTTTTGAGTCCCAGCTCTACAGCTTACTAGCTGTATGTTACTGAGCTTTTCAGAGCCTTAATTCCATCTGTAAAATGGGTATACACTCGGCATATGGGATTGCTACAAAATGACTTCAGAAATCATAAAAATGTCATACAAGTACAAGCCATACAAGTACAAGAGGATGGCTCCAATGCTCAATGCTCTTGTAGCATTTGAGCCATCCTCTCTTGGCATTATTCACATGGACTTTACTGTGTGGCCTGGGGTCAGCACAGGGCCTGGCACATTCGTGGAAAGAAGGAAAGAAGGGAGGAAGGGCACTATAACTTGCAGATCATTGGTCTTGGCATTTTGGTTTCAGTTCTCCGAGAGCAAAGGTCCGTGATAAGGGTAAACTAACTGGCGAGGTGGGAGCTGATTTATGTCTGTGCTGACTCACTCCAGGCCAGGCCTGAGCACTAATCCACGTTCTCTTGCCTACTGACCACTGACCCTCTGAGATGACCTTGCTTCTGAGCTAAAGTCTCCAAAAAATGAACGTGTATTTCCCATTCTGCCCACCTCACGGGCTGCTTTGAAGATCAAACAAGATAGTAGCCATGTCTGCGATACAAACAAGGTGTTTGCTTATCTCTATTTTTATTTACACCTGACTCTTTTCAATGAAAGGCTTAAAAGGAGGTCTTATACTATTTTGTTGGCTTGCTAGGGTCCTGCTCTCTCATAAACTTGGGGAACTACTTGTGGAAAGATGAAAACAAGAGAAAAATAACCTTCTGAAACCCCTTTAAGGGAAAGACCACGGTAAAAATGATGGGTCGTAAGAGAGGTGAGAAAGAATATTGTTGTGAAAGGGAGAGAAGGGATCTAATGATCAGTAGCCAGCAAGGAAGGCAGGTAGGACAGGCGATGGGTGATCAGGAGTTCTTGGTTGATGGTGGAGATGATCAGAGCAAACTCCGGTTGCTACAGCAACAGACCCATCTTCCCTGGGTGGAGACGGCTGGTCCATCAGAGGGCAGGTCCTCCTCTCTTTCTTCAGCTTTGGCATTTACCAGGCAAGGACTTCTGCTTTGCTAACTGCTACCTGAGCTGCTCCCTGGTCCTGTGTGTGAGCCTCAACAGCAGGGCACTCTTTGTAGATGCACAGGGCCAGGCCAGGTGTGCAAACAAGGGAAGTTTGCAGGCAAAAGAAAGAGGGAGTTTGGGGCACTGGACAAGCTCAAGAACAAATACCTGAGCTAAAAGTAGCAGCTGCTCCAGTTAAATGAAGCCAGTCTGGAATATGTTCCAGTTTTTCTAGATCATCCAACTGATAAAGAAAAGCAAGAAATCTGGATTTCAAAGGTGAGATCTACTGATTTTCAATGTTAGAAATACTGTGTAGGGCCAAGAAGATATCTCTCTGATTTGCCTGTTTGCTATCTCTACCTTAAACCCTCATATGTGTCACAAACACACTTTTATTTATTTGTATGAACTTCTCATAAGAACCAGCAGCATAAGCTCTATGTACCCCCTACTATCTCAGAGCATGCTGACCTCTTCCCTCTTAGAAAAGCCACTGTACATCTGGTTGGCACAGGAGCACTATGGTGCAGTGGTTATGAGCTTGGACTCTGGAACTGGACAGCCCTGGGCTTGAATTCCTGCTTTATCTCCTTCCGGCTGTGTGACCTCAGATTAGACACTTAACCTTTCCGAGCCTTGGGTTTCTAATCTGACATGGAGCTAATTATACTTTGTTCTCCAAAGGGGTATTGTTAGGGTTAAATGAAATATGTATAAACTACCTGGTGCCATGCCTGGCACATCAGTGAACACTGAATAAATGTTAAATATTCTATTGTTAATAATAATAAGCTGTTGAGCAGTTAGTTTTTCCAAGCATTTTTGTTTGTTTGTTTGTTTGTTTTGCGGTACACGGGCCTCTCCGGTTGCAGAGCACAGGCTCCGGACGTGCAGGCTCAGTGGCCATGGCTCACGGCCCCAGCCGCTCCGCGGCATGTGGGATCTTCCCGGACCGGGGCACGAACCCGCGTCCCCTGCATCGGCAGGCGGACTCTCAACCACTGCACCACCAGGGAAGCCCCATTTTTAATTTAATCTAACCAAACATTCTTCTTTGAAGCAGCAATTCTCTCTCCAACTTCTAGTTTATATCCTTCAGAGTCATGGGCCCAGCCCAGGTCCTCAAATGCTGGATGATGATGCTTACTACTACCACCATCACCATCACCATCACTACCATTATCACTCTCAACATCATCACCTCCACCATCATAACTGTCACCATCACCACCATCATCATTACCGCCGTAACTGCCACCATGGTCATCACCATCTCTAGAGCTATTATTTACCACGTACATCATGTCCCATCTCCCGTACTGGTGCTTTCCATATCTATTTGGTTTACAGTCTCACATCAACCCTACTAACTGGGAATTATTCCTCCTCTCTCCCCGCTTTATGAATGAGGATGACTGGGTGCTAAGGAACTAAACATCTAGCTCAGGGTCACCTCCACAGAACATCAGGACAAGATTCAGACCCAGGCCCACGTGACTCCCAAACCTGAGCTGTCTTCCTTACACCAAGCTCTTGATCAATTTGGGAAATGGAGGTGGTGGAAGCTACAGATCACGCAACTGGTCTTGCCTCCCTCGGCATTCTGAGGTGCGTGTCCCTGTGCATTTTGGTACATTGAGATCATTTTGTCTTTTTCAGATGGCTGAGAGCAGTTTATTTATAACTGAGGACTGACTGTCTGTTTATCCAAATTGCCCTTTGAAAGGTTCCAATTATGGTTCCGCCCCATCTCTGAAGACTAGTGGTGGAGATTCAGCTTGACACTATCTGTGCCTGCCTAGGTACAACACACAGCAAAATGCTGTTCTTTGAGAGGAGCCCCAGTTGGGGCTGGGATGGCTACACCCCAGGGCAGGTCAATACCAAACACAGCCTCTAGAATGGATGCTGACCACCTTTCAGCTCATGTCCTCTGTTGTGATTAATTCTCCTGGACAAGGCATGGTATCAAAGATCTAACTAGGAAGTCCTCTGTCTTGTGTGACTTCCAAAAGGTGGGTTTCTTCTCAGCCCTAATTGATAACCTCAGCCATGAGAACATGACCTCCATTCTCACCTCTGCCTCATCATCAAGATAAGCTAGTGAGGTCGCAGTGGACTTGTGGTTGGTCAGTCCACAGCAATAGAGCAGCTTCTGCATCCCAGGTCCTACGCTGAGCACCAGAGAGACACTCAAGACACAGGATTCAGAACCTTGGCTGCTGCTGGGGAAATGAGATGAGATCAGATGTGTAAGCTGGGGCTGGCCTGGGCGTGTGCTTCCTATCAGGATGCTCTGTGTTCAAGTGTGATTCTGCACTTCGAGGGACTGCATGGAAGCAAAAAAACTTGATCAGCAGATGCAGCGTAGCCGAGCGAGCAGCTTATCAGACATCTTTGGCCACAAACTTGCTATGTCAGCTTGGGCTGGCTGCTTCAGCTGGAGTCAGACTGTCTGGGCTTGATTCCCAGCTTTGCCACAGGCTAGCTGTGTGACTCTGGCAGGCTGGTTAATTCCTCTGAGCCTCTGTTTTGTCTTCTGTACAAGAAGGACACTAGTCAATTTCACACAGCGTTGTTAAGAGAATTAAACAGGATAATGCATGTGAAGTGCTTAACATTGTACCTTGCACATAGTTAGAGCTGAAGGAGTGACAGCTAGAAGAATAAGAATTAAAATGAGTAAATATTCTTATTAGTATGTTCCAGGGCTCAGTGCTAAGTTTTGTTCTCCTTTACAGCTCCACTCAGTCTGCAGATGACATCATTCTCTCTTGACTTTAAATACTATCTTCAAATTTATACCTCAAGTCTCAGCGCTCTCCTGATCTTCACCCTCATCACACACACAGATGTATGCATATGTGTATATGTATATATTTGTGTGTATGTATGTGTATATACGTGTGTATATACATACACACATATATATATATACTTTGCATAGAACAATAGACCTTTAAAACTCTGCAAGACCTTCACCTAATTCTTGATTACACCCCTACTCCACCAAACCTTCTCCCAGCTCTGTAATATCAGCCCCACCTTTCTTTCTTTTTCTTTTTTTTTTTTTTCTTTTTTTTTTTTTTTTTGCGGTACATGGCCCTCTCACTGCTGTGGCCTCTCCCGTTGCGGAGCACAGGCTCCAGACGCGCAGGCTCAGTGGCCATGGCTCACGGGCCCAGCCGCTCTGCGGCATGTGGGATCTTCCCGGACCAGGGCACGAACTCGTGTCCCCTGCATCGGCATGCGGACTCTCAACCACTGCACCACCAGGGAAGCCCAGCCCCACCTTTCTTGATGCTTAAGCCAAAAAGCTTGGAGTCATCCTTGATTCTTCTCTCTCACTACCAGTTGTCTCCTACATCAGAAAATTCTGTGGACTCTACATTCAAACCCAGAATTTGACTACTTCTTCATCTCCGCCACATCCACTCCCGTTCCAGCCACCACCCTACCTCCCCTGGATTATTGCAACAGCATCCTCACTGGCCCCCTTGCTTCTGCCCTTGCCCTCCTGCATTCTACTTTCACACAGCAGTTGGAGGGATCTTATTAAGACCCAAGTCAGGTCACGTCACTGCCCTGCTCAATGCTTTCCAATGGGTTCCCATCACCCTGAGAATGAAACAAAGTTCCGTGCAGCCTGCAAAGTTCCTGTGAGCCCTGGCTCACGCCCTCATCTCCCATCACCCTACCCCTTCTCACTGAACTCTGCACCGAGCACACTCCCACTCAGGGCTCCATACTGTCTGTTCCTTCTGCCTGGAACACTCTTGTCCCAGATATCCACATGGCTTCTCCCTGACCCCCTTCCTGTCCCTGCTTAAATGGTGTCAGTCAAAGAGGTCTTCTACATCTACCCTATAAAGGAGAAACCCCATCCCTGTCCTCCTTTACTCTCTCACTCTTTATATTGCCTTATTTTTCTTTATAGCACATATCCCCTTCGGACATACCATATACTATGTTGTTGTTGTTTACTGCTTCTCTCCCCCTAGTAGAACACAGTCTCCATGAGAATAGGATTTTCTTTTGTTCACTGTTGAAGAGTACACAGTAGGCATTCAAATAAATATTTGTCTTATTATGAAGGAAGGAAGGAAGGAACATTAGAAGCTTCATTTTTCCTGTCTCTAAAGAGCAGTGGTTGGGTTAGATACTCTCTAAAAGATCCCTCCAGCTCAAACATTCTGTCACTCTATCAAGTCAGTAGAGGTCAAATCAATGGTTCTCAGCTCATGTATCTTAGAAAGGCCAGCTTAATCAGAAGACCAGAGTCCTGCTTCACAACAAATTAAGACGTTTATCAACACTCCCAGCCCCCAAGTCTCATGAACTGAATCAGATTATCCTTAAAAAAGACAGTCTTGAGCAAACTTCAAACCCGCTCACTCTTAACCCCAGTGCTGGTTATTTTCCACTTGCATCACAACCACCTCTTCTCTGATATCTGCTCCTCCTCCCTTCTCTGTGCCTCGGGAGGCTGGTCCATAGACCGCTCCATCAGGGTTCCCTTGCCTGCTGGCTTGTCTGCTAGGGTTTGGTCCCTGGAAGCAGGAGACGAGGGGCGGGAAGCGAGAGAGGTTGGCATATTTTGCCCCTGCTCCTTATTTTCCCCTCACTGTCTTTTGGCCACACTGCTCTGTGGCTCCAGCACCTGCCAGGCAGCCCTCCCCTGCCAACCCCAGCTCTACTGGGCTCTCACGACAGCTTTTTTTTTTTTTTTTTTTAAGCTTCAGGGGTGGAAATGAAGTCATTTCCTCTTGTTGGTCCCTGAAGCTTTGACATTCTTTTTTGGTCCATTTACCCTACAAATAATGCCTTTATTAAAGTCTCTTCAATTAAAGCCTGTGAGAGGAATTCTGTTTTCTATCTGTCAGGACTTTGACAGCACTGAGTGGCTCTAGTTCCTTTGTACTTTGAAAGGCATGTAAGTTGAGATACATGATGCTTTCTCAGTAAACACTTGAGATGGCGTATGTGTGAGCCATGCAGTGGTTGAGAACCGGACCTAGAGATCTTTCACAATCTGGGAAGAAATCCATGCGTTATTTTTACTTGGTTCAATTCCCAGACCTGTGAAATGAAGATTTCTTGAAGAAATGTCCCTGGATTGACACACAGTGGAAGTTCCACTGATACATACTCCAGGGTGGGGGGTAGAAAAACCTGGCTGAGTATTAGTTAATTTTATATTCTTACTGTTCAAAGGAAAAGCTTGAGTCATCTGCTTTACTGTATAGGTATGAAAAAATCACTCTGCATGCCTTTCTTGGGACAAGAGTTTTGAATTCCTTTCTTTATCTTTATTCAGAACCGTTCTGCACATTCCTGAAGAAACAAGCTTTAAATCCAGAGAGCTGGGTGACAGGACAGTGGCAGAATGCCAGGAAACATAGTATCATGCGCGCTAACCCTGTTTAAGAAAACACATCGTTTTAAACTTAACCAGGTTACATAGAAAAACAAAGTGAAGCATAACCAAGGAGCCCTAGCTGAGAGAATGTAAAATGAGACCATAATACAAACTAACAGAAGAAAAAGAGAAAAAAGGGAAAATATATTGGGGAGGAGCAAAAGAGTGAAAGAAAAAGCCAAGTTAATTATCAAGTAAAATGTTCTATTCTTTTGCCTTTGTACTTTTGCTAGGGATAGGGATATCTCTGAAAATACGTGTGTTTCAAAATAAGATATTCCAGCTAATCTGAGCTATCAAGCCATCACTGCAATAAAGAATGAGGTAGACTTCCCCAACTGGTGAAAGGCATTACATTCACAAACATGGAGCTGTGGGTGGGAAGGTTTTATAAACTGGAAGGTAGCAGTGTCCTGTTATGGTAATTTCACCTCTGCGGGCTGCTGACTACATGTATCCTTCAAAACAGAAAGGATATCTGAGTTCATTAAATAATCAGCCCTCTAATGCCCACTAGAGAGAGGACAAAGAGGAGAGGTTGAAAACTAGAACGAACACCTGATGAGGGGAGAATTGCTTCCTCCCCCAGACCCTGTGATTCACCAGATGCTACGGTACCAGAGCTCTCAAGTGGAGCTCAAAGCTGATCTGTGACTTGGGACACAGCCAGAACATGCACACTTCCCTGTTTCAGTAGAGCTCTGAAAGGACCCTGTATTCCCATAAGAATCCCTTGTCTCCATCTAGTTCTATAAGCAAAAGGCCGTATGAGAATCTTTCTCAACCTTCTGGAACCTACTATCTATGCTACTGCTCACTGGGTCCTTCCTTGACATGAGGGTCCATGCGATACCTTGCACCTACGGCTTAGTGCTAAGAGTTTCCCTTTCCAGGCAAATTGGTAGTCCTCCTTTTCCCAGCAAACAAAAGCTAACTGACACATTATGTTTATTCTTTATTTTCTTCTACAAGTAATGTCAGTCATCATCTTTCTCTTTTTGTCTCAGTGTACAGGAGTTTCAGAGCAAATACAACAATATTCAAAGTATAATTTTTTTAAACAGCAAGGCAACTCCTTCAATGCAAAGCTATAGGAGTCCAAATATAAAACAGACATACGAGGCACTATTCTGAGTGGAGCAGAGACAGAAAAGCCCACAAAAACAGCCTCTTCTCGCCTCTCTCCTTCCTGGGTAGCCTCTAAGTCACCTTAAAGAATCCTCTCAGGGTAGAGAGGGTTTCTCAAACTCAACTCAGAAAGCACACACCACAAAAGAAAAGATCTATACACTTGACTGTGTTTAATCAGTTTCTGCATTTTTTGGAAAAGGCACCCCAAATGAAGTTACATAAGTAAGCAATCAACTGGGAGAAGATATTTGCAATTCTTATAATGAGCAAACGTGTTTCTGGATTATATAATGAATTACAAATGAACCAGAAAGAGATGAACCTTCCAGTTAAAAAAAAATGGACAAAAGTTATAAATAAGTAATTTCTAGAAGAGAGAAACTGGCTAGTAATTAGGACATTACAATTAAAAGGACAGTTTCACACATATCAGATAGGGAAATGTTTTAAAAGTTTGACAATCATTATTTCTGGGGAAATTCTGATGTGCTGCTGGTGGGTGTGTAAATCGGTGTGATCCCTTTGGCAGTGTCAGGAGAAGATGAAGCTGCACAGATGTGCATGGCTTATGTGGCCCGAGTTCTCTCCTAGATGTAAGTTATTTATACACAAAGTCTCCACGTGCAAAAATACATGCACAGGAGAGCTCATTATAGAGGTTTTTGTAGTAGCTAAACTTTGGAAACATGCTCAGTGTCTATCAGTGTGTAAATAAACTGTAGTTTGTTCATTCAGTAGAATGCTATTCAGCAGTTAAAACAAATAACTTAGATCTACATATATCAACATAAACACTGCAGGCATAATATAGAATGGAAAGGGCACACTGCAGGATGAAAGGTACAGTACACTGCCACCTGTGTAAGGCTGACACTAACAATACACTGTGTTACATGGGTAGATGCACGTGTAGAATAAGTATGGAAACTTGGACATAGAGGATTCCCACCACTAAGGAAGAGTGGTTACCTCTAAGGAACAGGAGGGGATGAGAGCTGGCCAGGCACAGAGGACTACAGCATATCTGGGACTTTGGTTTGTTTGTTTTTATCATAAAAAGAAGATCTGAGTAAAATATGGCAAAAGGGGTTACATTAGTGAAACCTGGATGATGGTTAGAGTGATATTTGTCAGAGTCTCTGTTCTATATCTTTGAATTTTTTATAATGAAAATAATATATTTCAATGAAAACTACTACAATTATGGAATCGAGTAACCCCAGCCATGATTTCTGGAACAATTTTCTTTCCCTTTCACGGTCCAACTCTTGACCTTCTGCCCTCATCGTAGAGGTCTTGCAATGTATATGCCCCAGTCTCTGTCTTAAATGAGATGATGTACGTAAAGATCCTAGCATGGTGTGTAACACAAGGCAAGCATGTTGTCACACTGTTACACATCCCAGTCACACCATCCCACTTGAAAGCCTTTCTGCGGCAGCAATATGGCACATTTGAATAATAGCTAGCTGGTTTCCTCCATGTTCTGAGTCACTGGCACATCAATTTACTATCTCGCAGTTTTATCAATCAGAAGTACAATGGGCTTGGCCGTGGGTCACACAAGGTCAGAATCAAGGTGTTGGTCTCCCTGGGGTCTAGGGAAGAATGCACGTCTGGGCTCACTCAGTTTGTCGGCAGAGTTCAACTCCAGGCGGTTACGGGACTAAGGTCCTGTTTCCTTGCTGGTTTTCTGGCCAGGGTTGTTCTCAGCTCCTAGAGGCCTCCCATGTTCCTGGGCTCATTGTCCCTTCATTTTCAAAGCCAGCAACAGTGAGGTGAGTCCCTCTCATGCTTTGTGTCTTTCCTGCCTCTTCTGATTGATTCTTCCACCTCCTCTCCTTCTAAGGGCCCATGTGATTATGTTGGGCCCACCCAGATAATTGAGGATAATTTTTCCACCTCAAGGTCTGTAACCTTAATCATATCTGCAAAGTCCCTTTTTGCCATATAAAGTAACATATTCGCAGGTTTGGGAATTAGGATGGGGACATCTCTGGAGAACCACTATGCTGCCCTCCATATCTCCCATTCAACTATTATGGGACCAAAACCACCACCACCACCAACAACGATTAAAATAGTAATGCCAGTGTTATAGATGACAAAAGATAGGCCCAGGAAATCCTGGTGCCATGATAAGAAATCAGGCAGTCTGACTCCAAAGCCTGTGCCCTTAACCACTATGCCACTGCAAAAGTGCTTGACCTAAAAATTTTGGAATGTGTAGAAACAACAGATTGCTGTTTTAGCTCTGATTTTCATTATGCCTTGCTAATTTCCTTGCAGTACTCCGAAACAGAAATGATGCCTCAGGATGAGGCCTGGAGAGATGGGGCTTGAAAGTCTTTTCCATTTACAGAGAAAATCTGAATTCTTTTACTCACACGATAGTGACAGAGTCATGGAATTAGGGTCTTAAATATGTCACTTATACACGTAGGACTGGACATAGAATCAACTATAAAAGTGTTAATCATAGAAAATGCTCACAATGTAAAAAGTGAAAAGAGTTGATAATGGACTAGGAATCAATGACTATTTATGGAGCACCTGGGAAATACCAGGCACTGCACTAGGCACCTGGATATAAAGTGAATAAAACAGATAAGCTTCCCACCCCATCCTACAGGGACTTACATTCTATGGGTTACTGGGAGACTGACAATAAATAATAGGCATTGAAAATAATATATATATATATATATAAATTATATCTAATACATATATAATATAGTATGTTAGAAAGTGATAAGTGCTTTGGAAAAAAACAGAACAAGGTAAGGAAGACCAGGAGTGATGGGAGGTGGGCAGGTTTCAATTTTAAGTGAGGTGCTCAGATACGATTCATCAAGAGAGTGATACTGCAGCAAGGACTTGCAGCAGGCGAAAGATTTGTCATGCAGATATTAGGGGGAAGAACATTTCAGGCAAGAGCGATCTCCAGTGCAAAGATCCTGAGGCAGAAGCATGCCTGGTGTGCTTGAGGAAGAGCAAGAAGGTCAGGGTGTCTGCAGTGGAATTAAGAAGGGGAACATAATAGGAGAAGAGACAGGAAGTAAAGGGGTCAAATTATGTGGGACCGTGGCTTTGACCCCAAGTAAGCCACTGGCGGACTGTGATCTGATTTGCTCCATGTGGATTGGTGTGGCTGCTGTGTTGAGAGTAGACTACAGCGGGCAAAGCAGAAGCAGGCTGGCTAGTAAACCTGGCAGGTCTAGACCAGGTAGTAATAACTGGAGAGTCTGGACTCTGGTTCTGTTTTCAAGATAATAATATGCTGCTGGATTGCTTAGAGTCTTGAGCGAAAGAGAACTGTGGGCTCCCATCAACTGAGGTGGGGAAGACTGAGGGCAGAACAGGTTTGGTAGGGATGGGAGTGACTGGAGGGAAACATGAGAGTTCATCTTGGACGTGTTGAGTTAGAAAATGCTTATTAGACATTCAAGTTGGGTTGGCTATTGGTTATGAGTCTGAAGTCCAGGAGAGAGTTCTGGGCTGGAGATAGAATTCTTGGAGTTGCCAACAGAAGACTAAAGTCACAAGATGAATGAGATCACCAAGGGAGTAAAATGAGAGTTGATGGGGTCCCTGGGGCACCCCAACTTTGTAGAGAAGAAGGGGAGGAACAAGCAAAGGAGACGGAGGAGCAGAGCCTGGGAAGGTAGGAGGGAAACCAAGTGGCATACTGTAAACTGATGTCAGAGCTGAATATTGACCATTGGATTTAGTGACCAGTGGTCACTGGTGACGTTGAAGAGAGCTCTTTCCATGGGGTGGGGGAGTTGGGGAAACTAGGCTGGACAGGGCCTAAGACTTCATGGGAGGGGAAGAATTAGAGTCTCTAAGTAAAGACAACGGTTTTGAGGAATTTTATTGTCAAGGAGAATAGAGAAATGGGGCGTAGCCTTGGGGGATTTGGAGGTTATTAATATTATTATTATTATTTTTTTTTTTTTTTTTTTTTTTTTTTTTTGCGGTATGCGGGCCTCTCACTGTTGTGGCCTCTCCCGTTGCGGAGCACAGGCTCCGGACGCGCAGGCCTAGCGGCCATGGCTCACGGGCTTAGTTGCTCCGCGGCATGTGGGATCTTCCCGGACCAGGGCATGAACCCGTGTCTCCTGCATCGGCAGGCGGATTCTCAACCACTGCGCCACCAGGGAAGCCCTAATATTATTATTAAAGATAAGAGAAATAATGGCATGTTTGTTGGCTGATGGGAATGATTCAATAAAGACAGGGAGGGAAGAACTGCTGAAGTATTGTCTTTGATTGGCCAGAGGGGATTAGGTCAAGGGCATAGAAAAGGAAGACTGGCTTTAGACAGGAGGACAGGATAAGAATGCTCATCACTGGGGCTGAGGGAAATAAACTCTTGAATGGCTTTTGTATTTCCTGGTCAAAGAGGGTACTTCTCTCCCCATGAGGTCACCACGCCAACAATTGGAACGTTCAGTATCTAGGAGGCTACTAGATTCTTTTGGTGACCTCAATATTCCTTTTGCTAGAACCAAGCTGCCTTAAGGCTTTCTACCTGTTTACTTTTTTGCTTTTGTTTTGCCAGGGAGAGTTCACTTAGCAGGTTAGTATAGCAAAACTTACTGGGCAAAGGTAGCTACCTGATTCCCTTCTGGACCCAGGACTGGATTATTCAAAAGACAGAATACGCATGTACTTAATGTCCCACCAGCAAATGAAGGGCACTAAAAGAGAGATGAAAGAGGGCAGAGGAGAGAAGAATTCAGATTAATTGCATTTATTCAGAATTTTGCCATCTCTGAAGCCAAAATGAAGTTATTCTGATCCCTGAGTGCATGTAAATCTTGTGTTTTACAGTTAAGCACTGCTTTGTTTTCAACTTCAGAGGGCACCATAATTTGTCAATGCTTATGGTTTCTAAATATTACAATCCAGCCCTGTTTAAACCATGTCCCTTTGAGTAGGAAAAGTCCTGATCTATGGTCAGAGATTATAACCCAGACTAAAAAAACAGATCTTTTACAAGTGCATGTCCCAAAGGGGATTGAGAAAAAGCATCTGCAGCTCGGCTTTAACTTATCACCTCTAAGTGAAGAATAATTGGAAATGCACATCCTAAAATAGTGGGCCAGAGTATCATAGCTACATGTGACAAATGGCACATGGTCAGTCTAAATAAAGATTTTATTTTATGAAATCCAATTACATCAAAGCTGTAGGCAGCTCCAGGTCTGCCCCACATTGCTCCACAGCCAAAAGGCACTGAAGTTATGGATGGGTGCCTTTTCTTATAGTGCAGAGGAGACACATAATTCTCTACTTGACTTTCTCAGTGAGGTTACTTCACATGATCAAATAGTCAAGCATTTATGTTCCTTTTTCCCAAATTCTATTCTCCAGAAAAGAAGTGGAAAGGGTGGATGGTGGACTTGTCTTTCCCTAGTGGTGGAACTTTTGAAGAGATGGGAGGCAAGTTTATGGAACAGGAGGGTAAACATCAGGATATTAACAAGAGAGAAAACAGAGAGGGGCAGTTGGGCAGTAAGGGAGAACAGGAGTAAATTCAGTTCCCACTTGTCACATGCTATAACCACAAAGAGAAATAACCCACACTTCCTGCCCTGAGCAGCTGATGGGTTAGAACAGAGGTTCTCAACATCTTGAGTCATATCTATTAGATAGTATTTCACATGCCACGCCCACTCACATTATCAGTTTGGGCACTTCTGGACTGTGATAAGATACTCTGCAAAAGATGCAGAGTTCTGGGCTCAGTAGCCACACATCTTCCCTTTTCTCCACTGCCCTCTGTGTGTTCACTGCAGCCAGCCCTCCCGTCCCTACCTCTCACCTCTCCTAGTGCATAATACTCACGGGGTTAGGTTGATATCGACCCATCCCCAGCTCTAGGACTTAAGCAAACCCTTCATCGTTCTGTTTGGTTCAGGAGAAGGGGTGTGAGCTCTCTTTTCCTGGAGAGAAAACCAGGACTGTAGGGTACTGGTTGAGGGAGGGGGGTAGGGTGAGGAAAACAAGCTCTTCCTCCCACCTGCGGTGCAGTGTGGATGTGGGACCTAGAACTGCTGCTGTCATTTTGCTACCATGAGTGACGTCAGCTGGAGAAGAAGCCAGCAGAGCTGAGAGCATTGCAGCTCAAAGGAGCTAGAGCCAGACACAGACATGCCAAAAGTCTCCATAATGTATCTGTATCTGTGTACACATATCTATTTATTTACGTATTTTAGTTATAGGAGCTAATACATTCCTTTTATTGTTTAACCCAGTCTGAATTGGGTGTTGGGAACTTGCCACCAAAAGCACTGATACACATAACAAGTCTCTCAGCACTGTAGCCAAGAACGTCTGGTCTAGGGTAAGTTCAAATATGTTACTGGTTTGACAAATAAAACAATTATATGCTCATAATAATAACTATTATTGTAATATTATATATGTTACATAGATTATATCATGTCATATGTAAATATATATTATATATAGATATGTAAAATCCAAAAGCAAACAATAGCATTTAGAAAGATGTCCTGGGATCGAGGTGGTGATAGCAGAGCAGTTGTGATATGCAGCTTAAGAGACACAAGACAGAGGATGAAAATGAAAACTCCAGAGGAGGAAATACTTATAATTCTTCATTGGCTCTAAAATACATAGGGTTACCAGAGAGGTCTTCCCATCATGAAGCTCTAAATTCAGGAACAGTAATGGGAGAGGTGTTGCTGGACAAAGAGAAAGCCCCTGTGGATAGGGGGCGGCAGGTCCAGACAGGAAACGCTAAAGCATTATTGGACTAACCAACAAAGCTAAGGCTCAGTGTGGCTGACATATTACAAGCATCTCGGAGGCCTGGGGTATTAATTAATTTATTTATTTTTGCTGTGTTGGGTCTTTGTTTCTGTGCGAGGGCTTTCTCTAGTTGTGGCGAGCAGGGGCCACTCTTCATCACCGTGTGCGGGCCTCTCACTATCGCGGCCTCTCCTGTGGAGGAGCACAGGCTCCAGACGCGCAGGCTCAGTAGTTGTGGCTCACGGGCCTAGTTGCTCTGCGGCATGTGGGATCTTCCCAGACCAGGGCTCGAACCTGTGTCCCCTGCATTGGCAGGCAGGTTCTCAACCACTGCGCCACCAGGGAATCCCAGGCCCGGGGTATTAATGCCACTGTGGTATTAATGGGTAAACATTTGGTCATTAACAGAAAAACAAGTGTCCCAGACACACAAGCAGCTAGCTTGCACAAATGGAGTGTATTTAAACTAGTGTGTTAGAGGGTCCTCCAGAGAACACAGTACCTGAGCATACCTGAGGATCCATCAATTTAGTTGATTCAATGAGACATGCCACCTTTGGCCATGTCCTTTAACTATAGTGTTCACATCCTTCTTTTAAGATCTTTTTCCCTCTCTCCCTCTCAGCTCTCCTTTTATTTTTTCCTTCCTTTTCCTTGTGTGTGGTTGCTTGCCTTTAAGTAGAGCTTCTCCTCTGATACTTGAGATCATTACATGCTGGGGCCTTACATATGATCGTGCAAGTTCAGCCTGAGTGGCTCTAGGCAGTTTCTTGAACTTGATTGCATTTGGGAAATTTTTAATTATTTCCTGGAAATTGCCCAAGTCAGCTCAAGAATCAATGATAAAACATATCCTGTAAGTCCTGTGTACAACAAGTGGGCAGAGAAAAGACAAAGCAATTTTCCAGCTGTCTAAATCATAAGAAGAGGATTCCCTTCAGGGAGTTCCTTTGCGTAGGATAGAAAGTTAAGGCAGGATGGAGTGGGCAGGGAGCTGGGATGAAGTCTGGAAAATGAAGTGGGAAAGAACGCAGTGTGGTCGTGGTCATGGTCGTGGGAAGGCCTCTGAGCACCAAGAGGACAGGTCCTGGGAAAGAGTTAAGACTGGCCTCAAACCAGAAACCCCCCTGATTTTCATTTTTCCAAACACAACTTTGTTGGCATCTAAGAGAGCCGCAGGAAAAGAAAAGAGCAAAGCGTGTTTGGAAAATTCAAAAGGACAAAACATATGTGGCTTTTCTGTCTCACAAATCCTGTATTTTACCTTGCAGTTCTTAGATTACAGATGGGCAGCGTCACTCAATTCAGACGCATGGCTGGGTAATGTTTTTTTTTTTTTTTTTTTTTTTTTTTTTTTTTTTGCGGTATGCGGGCCTCTCACTGTTGTGGCCTGTCCCGCTGCGGAGCACAGGCTCCGGACGCGCAGGCCTGGCGGCCATGGCTCACGGGCTTAGTTGCTCCGCGGCATGTGGGATCTTCCCGGACCAGGGCACGAACCCGTGTCTCCTGCATCGGCAGGCGGACTCTCAACCACTGCGCCACCAGGGAAGCCCTGGGTAATGTTTTAGAAACAAAAGACATTTCCTCTTTGGTTCCAAGTGCTCAGATTTCTCGGGTACAGCAGAAATCTAGTAACCTTGAATCTCTCTACTTCACACAGAGTTTTACTAAATCTCCCTGGGTTTGGGACCCTCAGGGAACCGACTACTTTCTTTGCCCTCCCTTTCTCCCTCCCTCCCTCCTTCCTACCATTCTTTAAAACAACAGCTCAGAGATCACTGATCACTACCAGACAGTATGATAGGTGCTGGGCATACAAAAGTGACTAGACATGGTTTCTGTCCCAGAGGAGGTTATTCTCCAACTGAAGAGCTAAAATATGACTAGATAAGTTATAGTATAGAAAGAAGACTGTTACAAAGAACCACCAACAATAGGAGCCCGAGCTGGCAGTGGGGTGCATTTCTAGCTAAGGTAGGGTAGGGGGCAGCTCACCAAATACCTCCACAGAACTGGGCACCCAAGATATCATCAGCTACCAAGAAGTTCTGACACCAAGAATAACAGCTTAGCTGGCAGAGAAATACTCTCAGGCAGAGGTTTGAGGAGTTGGTGTTACAAAATTGCCACATTTCCTTTCATAGACTCTTGGTTGGAGAGGAAACTGGCATTGTTTTTCATTTGCTCGTTCATTTTTTTCGAGGAGAGAAGTAATCTGGAAGTTTTTCTATCAAAATAAAAATGGACATGGGCCTTTCCTGGTGGCGCAGTGGTTGAGAATCCGCCTGCCAATGCAGGGGACACGGGTTCGTGCCCCAGTCCGGGAAGATCTGCTGGGCCCATGAGCCATGGCCGCTGGGCCTGCGCGCCTGGAGCCTGTGCTCCGCAATGGGAGAGGCCACAGCAGTGAGAGGCCCACATACTGCTAGCTAGCTAGATAGATAGTTAGATAGGTAGATAAATTAATTAATTAATTAAAATGGACATAAAAATACACGTCTTTGACCGTGCAATTCTATTCCTAGGAATCTGCCCTCAGATACATTCTGAAGAATGTAACAGGATAAATGGATAAGTAAGCTCATTGAAACATTGTAATAGTGAAAACTTATAAATGACCTAAATGTCTAATTATAGAGGAATGGGTAAATAAATTACCAAATGCTCTGCAGCACTTTAAAGGAGTAATGTAGAGATCTAAATGGAAAGAGATTGTTGAGTACAGAAAGCATGTTGCAGAATAATTTATATAGTCTAATACCAATTATGATTTTTAAAAACCCTACACACATACACATATATTCTATCTATTTATCTATATATCTACCTAGAAAGAAGCATGGAAAGATGTCCACAAGTTAATAGCAGCTATTTCTAGGGAAGGGAATAAGGTTGAAAGTAGGGATGAGGGTGGGTGGAGGGGATATTCACTTTTCCTTTATCTATTGCTATGTCATTTGAATTTTTTGTTTTACACTCAGCGTGCTTTTGTGTCTTACTCTTACTAAAACATAAAAAAGACATTTCAAATTCCAATGGCATCCAAAATACCACTCTGGGCATGAGGCAGGGACAGAATCTCTAGTGAAGTGGTGAATGGTTGGCAAATTTCAGCTGCACAGAAGTGGCCTCTGACATTCCGAACACACCCGAGAGGGAGAAGGCCTCAGACTTGCTCTTTCACAGTCAAACCTGGGGCTCTAGGGGTCAGCCAAGCTTACATGAACGTGTGAAACCTCTGAGCTGAGCTTCTGGTCCTGTCCATATGGTGCCCCAGGGACAATCGGAAAAGTGGAAAGTTCAGTCAATTTAACTAGTTGCTTCAACTACAAAACTGGGCCCGTCCCTCCCCGATAGGGCTCATTGACAGCATCAGTCAAACCAGTTATACTTCTTGTCATGCAGACAATAAGCCCAGTTATTAGACAGAAACGTTCCCTTTCCCACCAGTAGCGGTCCCTTCTTGCACAGACATAAACAAAAATGTGCATGGTGCTCTCCGGCTATTGACCTTAGTAGTCGGAGTCTCCTTTGTTCAGACAATCTTTGAAGCTGCTTCTTGGCAGGAGTGTGGAGGGGGCCCAAGGACTTCTCAGCGCGTGAGATGAAAGCAATCCAGCTTGCAGGTGGGCAGGGAGGCACAGAGGAAGACTGGCTTTGGAGTCTGACAGATCTAGAGCTGCACCCTGTCTGCCCTCGCCTCGCAGGCTCTGTGACTGTGGGCAAGTTCCTCCACCTGTCTGGGCCTTACTTTCCTCATCTGCAAATGAGCAGCACATTCTGCCATTCAGTTGCTTTTTGCTCTAAGGATTAAATGCACCTTAGCAACGCACCAGCCACGTCATCCCCATGTTATTGTAAGCATATTGAAAAACGTTTGCGTTTGTTTTCCAAGCAGAATATCCTTGAAATTATCATCTGGTCCATAGTTTCCTTTCTCGTTTGCCTTCTTCAACGCAGCAAAGGGCCTCTTTTCTGGCTGGAGAAATGTCTTGGACTTCAGGTTCAAGGCAGTTTGGTTTTCAGGTGGGGTGGGTTCAGTGGTCTGGGGGCATCCTAGTGGGAGTCTGTTTCCTGCAGCTTGCCCATGTCTCCAAAATATCTGGTAAATACTGAAAGCAAATTTCACCGAGCTGGTAATTCCAGGGGAAAGAGGATTTCAGACTGTTTACCAAGAAGACACCCAGGTAGGCACTAAACTATTTGGTCTGATTTTTACCACTGGGAACAATTTTACTTCTTAGTCCTCCCAGTTCTCCTGCCGCTGCAGTGAGAATCCTTTGGGGGTTAGAGCTCTGGCCGTTCTGTGGGCTGCAGCGAGCCCCACCCATTTCTTGGTCCTCTTTAGAAGGCCAGAATAACAGGGGCAGGTATAAAAAGTACATTCAGCTTCTTGTGTCTGGAAGCAGACCAACCTGAAGTATGGGGAGCAGTGGACTGTATTAAAAGCCCAGTTGAGAACACTGCCTTTCTAAGTCCAGAGGGGAGAAATGAACGCTTTATGAACGTGGCTGCATTCCCGCTGAGCTGAGCTCCCCATCAATTAGCACCTGGTCACGTGGCTGGGGCAACCATCAGGGTGAGCAGGAAAGTCATCTCACAGAGCTGCTTGGCAAGGCTGAGGAACGGGTGAGGGGGTCAGAGGAAGACTGGCCCGCTGGTCCACTGAGGAGCTTGGATTTTCATCTTTGCTGTTTGGCCCCCAAGTCTGAGCTCTGAACCTCTGAGGTAATGGAAAGTCCTATGGACCCTGTCACAGTGGACCGACCAGCCGGTGACTTTGAGCAAGTGGTTAAACCTCTCTGCAGCCTCAGTTTCCCCATCAGTAAGAATGGGAATAAGAAGAAGCCCTCTCTCAGAAACCAGGTGTATGGATTCAGTGATTTAATACATCTAGCGTTTATTGCACAAGGTCTGCACACAGTAAGTGCTCACATGTTGTTACTTATGGGTATGGTGTTTATTGTTATTTCTGAATACTGGATGCCTACAGCAGCTCCATCAGATGGTCAGGATGGCCATTTTGCGGTGAGGAAACTGAGGCTCAGAGCTTTTCAGTGACCTACTCAGATGAGTGAGTCGGTTAAGTGGCAGAGCTAGGGCCCTCTGACTCGACGTGTACCAATGCTACAGTTACCCATGCCTGTGTGGAGGTGGGAAGCTGGGCATTAGCAGATGGTGAGGGGTGTGCCCTAGAAATACAAAGCACTGAAGTGAAACATGAAGTGTTGCTTTTTAGCCTAGGGGTGAGCTCTTTATTTCTCCACTCAGGCTCCTGACTGGTGCCCTAACCTCTCTCCCAGGTTCCCAGGCAGTAAGCCCCTGTCAGCAGCCTTCCTCTTCACCCCATTCTCAGTAGAGGCCTGTGAAGAACCAGCCTGTCTCCTTCACACAGGGGAGAGGGCAACTTGGCAGCCAGGGTTGAACCTTCAGAGGCAGGCAGGTTTGAGGGTCTGGACCTTGGCTTCTGCCTGAGAATCAGCAGAGGTGGCCTCCGGCCCTTCTAGACTGTTTGGCTGTGACAGAAAACTAATTCCAGAGTCCCCCACGTGACAGGAAGCTGCCTCTCTGAATCAATCTGTGCTCATGGTGCAGCTGTGTGGATGTTCAGGGCACGAGGAAAGCAGAAACCTCTGTCAGGCAGTTTAGCGGAAAAAATGAAAAGGACAGGAAGAAAAGGCCCTGCAGGAGATTTTTAGGACTTTCTGGTGTTTTATGCACAGGGATGATGTATGCTGCTTTCTGCAATGGACTTAGACAAACAGAATTTTCTAGGTAAAATCTTTTTTGTATAGCAACCTCTGTTAGCTATTTAACAATATTTACTATGTGCCTAATTGATGCTGGGTGCTTGCTGGGTGCCAGGTAGAGCAGGGAACATGATAGACCCCATCCTTGCCCTCAGGGAGCTCATGTTCTAGAAGGGGGACGGGCATTAAACATGTACTTAAAAGAATCATTATATGCACTGTAATAGGAATTAGCATAATGAAGGAAAAGGCAAAGAATGAAGGAATCTGACATAATGGGGTGGATGGTGGACGGTCAGAGAAGACGATATTTAAGCTGAGGTTTGAAGTCTGCAGAGAAGTTTGCCAGGCAATCAGGGTGGAACAGATTCATCATTCATTCATTTATTCAACAATTATTTACTGAATACCTCCTACTGTCAGGCGCTATAGTAGAATATTAGAATACACTAGTGACCAAGTCAGACTCAAACTGCTACGCTTACAGAGTTAAATTCCCAGTTGTTCTGATTATCTATGGTGATGTAACCAACCACCTAAAAACTTAGTGGCTTAAAACAACCGTTTCATCTGACTCACAATTCTGTGTGCCAGGAAATCAGGAAAGGCTTTGCAGGCTCGTTCATCTCCCCATGGCGTCACTGGGGCTTCCTCACTCACGTGACTGGGTTTTGTTTGGGGTGGATGGAGAGTGAGTGATGCTGGCTGATGGCTGGGAGCTCTGCAGGGAATGCCCACTGGCCTGCCCATAAGGCTTGGGCTTTACAGAGTGAGGACTCCAAGAGCCCTGGGAAGAAGCTTCAAGGGTTCTTTTCTTTTGTTCTCTTTTTTGTAAATGATCCCGATTTATGCTTCAAGTCTTCTTATGATCTAGCCTCAGATGTCTCAGAATGTCACTCCTGCCACCGCCTATTGGTCAAGCAAATCACTAAGGCCAACCTAGGTTCAAGATAAAAGGAATTAGATTCCTTCTCTCAACAGGAGGAAGAATAAAGGATTTAGGTCATTGTCAGCCTACCACGTGGAGAGAAATTAATATGTGATATTTTACAGGTCTCCAAGGTCAGTCAAGTGTGGGTAGGACCTCCGACCCTGATTCCAAAGCCAGGTGCAGATTACTGAAGAGTTTGGGAGACTCTTCAGTATTTGTTTAATCGCTTTGGTAACAGCAAACCAGTGAACATGAATCGAGCACCTCTGACATATGCCTATATAGCAGGAGTCAACAAACTGGTCTGCAGACCAAATATAGCCCTCTGCTTGTTTTTATAAATAAAGTTTTATTGGAACACAGCTATGCCCATTTATTTAGTTTTTGACTGTGGCTGCTTTCACACTACAATGAGTAATTGAAGAGTTGAATGTTTGTGACCGAGACTCTCTGGCCCACAAAGCCTAAAATACTCACTATCTGGCTTTTTATAGAAAAAGTTTGCTGACCCTGGCTATATAGCTTCCATTAATTAAATACTTATGATGCATCAGTTACTGGACTAGGACTGAAGATCCTCACAGCAGTTCTTTGAGAAAGGTATCACCCCCATTTTATAGATGGAACATAAAAATTCAAGGAGGTTAAATAACATTTCCAAGATCATAATGAGTTGTGAAACCGAGATTTGAATCCAAGTTGTCTGATATTAGAGACCTTCTTTTAGACTTTGGTGATGGATTTTCAGGATATGAGCCATTTAAACTCACAACTGCAATAAGTGACAAGTGCTGCAGACAAGGTGTCCAAGAGGGCCAATCATGGAGGTAGCCCCTTTCAGGCCATGATGAGGTGCTCATACTGTAGTCAGGAAGCAGTGGGAGGCAAGGAGGAGTTTTGAGTAGGGAAGGACAACAGGAGGGTAGGATCAGGGCAGATTGGTCCTTATACCCAAGGACTCCCCTGGGCCTCAGGCCCCTTGGCTTATGGTCTGGGACCCAGATCTGTCCCCTGGAGAACTCCTATGGGGCCCTCCATACTGGTATTGCTTCCACAGGTTGGGGACTAGAGGCAAAGTTCGGGAAGTAATAGCAGGAATGCAAAGATGGAGATGGACGAGAGAAACTTAAGGAGAGGTGTGGTAGCGGGGACAGTGACTTCCCAAAGATGTCCATGGCCTAATTTCTGGAGTTGATGAATGTGTTAGGTTACATGGCAAAGGGGATTAAGGTTGCAGATGGAATTAAGGGTGCTAATCAGCTAGCATTATAATAGGGAGATAAAAATCTTAGATTATCTAGGTGGGCCCAATGTCATCACAAGGGTCCTTCAGAATGAAGGAAGGAGGCAGAAGGGGAGTCAGAGAGAGATTTGAAGATGCTACACAGCTGGCTTTGAAGACAGAAGAAGGAGCCTCTAGAAGCTGGAAAGATCAAGGTAACAGATTCTCCCCTGAAGCCTCTAGAAGGAATGCAGCTCTGCTGACACCTTGATTTTAGCCCAATGAGACCCATTTCAAACTTCTGAGCTCCAGAACTGTAAGATAAAAAATTGATGTTGTTTTAAGCCACTTAGCTTGCAATAATTTGTTATAACAGCAATAGAGAAAACTAAGACAGGGCACAAGCCACTGCGTCATCATATTGCAAACCCAAGTACTTCAACAAGGGGGGTGGGCAAGGAAGTCCTGATTAAATTAGAAAAGATGCCCTTTGAGGTAAAAATCCCATCAGTTAAACAAAGGCAAAGAGAATGGCCTAAGGCGAACATACTGGGTACAGCCTTAGCTCTTGCTGCCCACAATAACAGCAACATCATTGACCATGACTGAGAGCTTACCACGCTTTAGGCACTCTGCACACATCTCTACTCTGTATAACAAGTTCATGATATAGGTTTGGGGCTCTATTTTTCTATATGAAGAAAGATTCAGAGAGCTTAAGTGACCTACAAGAGGTTACACATGTAGTAAGAGGATTTGAACTCAAGTTTCTCTCCATATGCAACATCGTTGGAATGACTCTACCACGGGTTTGTTTGACACTTCCAAATCATTTGGGGGAGAGGAAAGACAGAAGGTTATATACCCCACCGGGGAGAGATGTTATCTGCCCTGCTTATTACTTAATTCCTCTGCCTAGAACAATACCTGGGGCATAGGAAGTACTCCATGTATATACATTTTTTTCCCAATGAATGAATACATAAACAGATGGATGGAAGGAAATTCTCGTGTAGGAAAATGGAAACCTAAGTTACAGTCAAAGAGCCTTAGAGCTGGAAGTGACCTCAGAAATGGTTTAACCCACTTTACTTTTGTGCATGGCAAGCTGGGTCCCAGTGAGTAGAAGAGAGTGAGCTCATGAGTGAGTTCAAAAAATGCTCTGCTGAGGAGGGGTGGTTTTGGATGAATAAACATTTAAGAAGAGCAGGTTATTGGATTACAAACTGGAACTTCACATGTAAAGGATTCCATTCCAGATATTCTAAGCTGAGCTCTAGAAGATAAAGGCTAATGTGGGTCATTCTACTATCTCACTTTCAGGACTAGTCATCATCTACAGACAGTGGGAGAACAGGGGATGCCCAAGCAGACAAGAGAGAAGGCAAGAGAACAGAGAGACTGACTTTTAAAGCTGATCCTTTTCTTCAGCCCTTGGTAAAGTCGTAGGTACTACCTGACCTTGGAAAACTGTGGAGTTTTCACCGCAGTTCAACAGTATTGTACTTGTTGAAGCATGCAAAACTGAGAGGAGGAGGTTATAGAAGCAGGTGGGCAGGGGAGTAGTTGAAAGTCGTTTTTGTAAAAGGAGAAAGAGAACAGAGCAGGAATGTCTGTTCCCTTCAGGGAAGCTAAGACACCTGGGACACCTGAGACTGGTGAGTATGTAGCTAATAAAGTGAATGCAGTACTGTCTGAGCTCCAGAGACCCTTGTGGGCTTTAGATCAGGTCTGTCCTTTAAAGGCTGGAGGTAATAACAGCAGAGATAGGACTGGGCTATAAAATGATTGTGTAACTTCACCTGTTATGTTAGGCAACATGTGAAGGTCAGTGTTTCAACGGGTTGAATGAAAAGTTCAAAGTTTTCTCTTTATTTGCCGTAAGGAAAATGTACTCGACAATTCAAAGGTGTGCTTTACAGACTGTGGATTTAGGGTGGTATTAGGAGGCTTTTAATTTGGAGAACTGGTTCTTTGCAAAATAGAAAGGATTGATATGATAATATAATCAGGTGCAGACAGATTGATTCATCTTCAAAGGGAGACAGCACAGTAGTGGGCTAAGAACTTGAACTTGGAGTCAAGATGGACTGCCTTTTACTTTCTGCGGACATTGGCTCAAGCTGCTTCATCTATGAAAACAAAGTAATAACGGCAACCCTTTCATAGGATTGTTTTGAGGATGAATTAACACAGATAATGCACGGGGTGCATAGTACGTGCTCACTAAACACATGTTATTTCTAAGCTTCCTGGTGATATTTTTCATCACTCGATATTTTAATGAAGCTACTGCGTGTATATGCATCTCTGCCTCTCTGGTTGATCTTTTAAAATGTTAGATCACATGTGCCCAGAACAAGAGAAGAAAATAACACTCATCCTCCAGCTTTGTAGCCAAATGAGTCCAGGAGAAGAAAAGGACAAAGGAGTCTGTGTGTGGAATGCAGACCTAGACACTTAGGGTGTGGGTAGGGAACTCAAGCCTGCTCCCCCAGCAATCTCGTGCTGAGGACTGGTGCCTCTCTCTGCCTTAACACCTTGTAAATCCGGGGCCATTGTCCTGTGGTCTTCCCTCAACTCAGGCCTCTTACTTATAGAGACAAACACATATACTTTTTATACAGGCACCATGTGGAGCAAGCCCTAGATCTTTCCTCACACGGATTTCAGACAAATGTGGTTTGGTTCCTTGACCAAACACCAGTGTGTGATTTGTTTACAAGTATCTGGCGAGCAAAACCAGGAGAGGTGCTCCATGGAGGCAGGCTGTGTTGACCCCAGGAAAAAAATCCAAAAACCCAGCCTCCCTGGCACCTTCCACACCTTCCTGGTGAGCTGACTGATGTGTGTGCTGATTAAATTCTTAACCCATACCTATTCGGGGCTTACGTCAGTTTTGCGTCTTTGAACCTTAATTTTGCAGTGCTTTGATTCTCAATTTATTGTTTTCTTCAGTAAACTGCATAAATGACTCATCAGCAGGAAATGTGAATAAACAACTTAACTGAAAATACAAATAAACGTATTTCTTGCGTGGGGAGGATTCGCTTAAAGGGGAAAGAACCTTGGGAGGACAGATTGTAGTTCCCAGGGCTTGTGTTCCCAAATCTTCTGCTTTCTGTGGGATTCTAGCCCCTTTCTTTGGGACAGAGATGGCTGGAGCCCAGCTGCTAAGGTGACACCTACCCATGTGGTGAGTTTGGGATTACTGGTTTGGAACTGGCTGTCGTCTCTTTATGGGGAACTTAAGTGAGTTTTTGAAGACTTATCTGATAAGCCTTTGTGTGCGCACACGCGTGCCCACGTGCACTTTCTGTAATCCTTATGAACAATCTTTCTGGTCACTCATACAACTAATAATATAGCCTCATATAAACGGAGGTCTATTATTTTATTTATTTGGTTTTTTTTCACTGTGCTGTGCAGCTTGTGGGGTCTTAGTTCCCTGACCAGGGATTGAACAGCAGTGAAAGTGCCAAGTCCTAACCACTGGACCACCAGGGAATTCCCCAAATGGAGGTCTAATTCTATCAGTCACCAAACAGACAATGACCCTGAGCACTAGTAAACATACCATGAAAAGACTGAATGAGAATTAGCAGCTAGATCGAATCATTCCCATATGGGAACAGTCTTTGGGGACCTAAAGACCGTTTCTTGATTACAATGTCCACATGCCCTTTGATTCTGAAATCTTCTGAATTTCCACGTAAACAACTTTGTTAGCATGGCAATCACAGGGAGCGGTGACAAGAACCTGTCTTGTATCTCTTGACCAAGATGAAAGAGAGGCAAAACAGCGGTGGTGATGAAAGTGTTGCATCAAGAGTGCCTTTCCATATTTCATGTCTGGAGTAAAGCCAAAGCTGCAAAGTTCAGGAGGCCCCCTGAGCCTGCTGGAGAGACTTGACTCATGAGAGGTGGAAATACTTCTCTTCCTTTGTTCAGGCCTTGCCATCAACTCCCTCTGCTTTCCCACCCTTACCTCCTTGTGAGTCCTGAGGTGAGTAATTCCCCATCTTTCCCCACTGTGATGTGCCTAATAGCTTACTGGGACACCACACTGGCAGGAAGGGGGGCACTCCCAGGAGGTTTCTCTCCATTATGACTTTTTCCATTTAATATAGAAAATATGAATCTCCAATTAATTTTCTGATACTGGAGACCTAGAAACTTGGCAAATGAAAAATAAAATTCAAGGCAATAGGTTATCTAGTTACAATGAAACTGAAATGGTTTTGTTGTGTTTTAAAGTGATTAATACTAAAGTTAAAAAAAGTTAAATTTACTTGAAAGGATAAAGAATAATTGTGGTTACCATCACTTCATGATAATACATCAAAAATTGGTAAAAGGCAGAGGGGAATTCAAGACTCTTCCTACAAAACCCCTCAAAACTATATTAAACTCTGAAATATCAGGATGCAGTATCTAGACACCAGCTACACTCAATTAAGTTTCAGGGGAAAGCCAAAATAGACTCTTCTTTCTCTGACTCTGGGAATTCTGACTCAAGAGGAGCATGGAGAGATACAGGAACACTTGCAGGAGAGTCATTTTGGCAGATCTTCTAGGTGCTTCAGTAAACCCCTTAGTGATATGACATGAAAATTCATCTTGGTTATGAGCTTAAAGTATTCCCTCATATTGATACTGCCTTCAATATCTTTCCAATTTTATTAGATGCAGATTTCTGGTTTCGAGAAAATACTACACTACTACTCCTAGTAATCATAGTTGCTAATTCTTGCTTGTGCTGACTACCCTCTTGTAGTTGTAAGCACAGTTCTAAGTGCCATGCAATTATTTTCTCATTTAATACTCACAATACATTCATGAGATGAGTATTCATATTATTCACACTTGACAGGTGTGAAAATGGAGATACTAGAGAGACGCCAAGACCTACCCAAGGTCACGCATCTGGTGGGAGCAAGGGTGGGGCAGGATTTGATCAAAGAAGCATCTTCTCTGGCCATGGGGCACACACACGCAGAGGGCTGAGACAAAGGCTCCAGAGCTCCCTTCGTTCTGAACTGCTCACCATGGCTTGCTTCTCCTAACTTGTAGCACCCTGATGTATTTTTTTCCCTAATAGCTCTCACAACAATCATTAAAAGGTGTTATTTGTTTAGCTTCTCTCTTCTCTCCCCAGTTATAAGTTTCTTGAGGGCAGGGACTATGGGTCCTGCTGAATCACCACGTCCTAGCAGTGACTCAAACTTAGTAGATATAAAATAAAAATTTGCCGAGTCAATGAATTCCCTTCTATGGAGATGTATGATGTTTGGGAGGCATTCATCCACACACCCCTAGAAAGTCAGGACATTCAACCCTTTTCAAGATGTATTTTTAACCTCAAAGATGAATAGCCCTTTCTTTAATATCATAAAAAAATTGGAATAAAGCTCCTCATGGGCCATGGGTAAGGATGAATTTGCTCTTTGAAACAATAGATGTCACAGTATGTGTGTGTATTTTCATTTAATTAAAAGTGGCTGGATCAGTGCAGTGGTTAAGACCTCACAGAAATAAGCCAGATGCCCTGGGCTGTCACTTACCATTTGCAAGACAGTGGGCATGTTATGAACGCACTGTGTCTCAGTTACCCTGTCTATAAAATGGGGACAATAAAAGAACCTATCTTAATAAGATAGTTGTGAGAATTAAATGAGTTAACGTATGCATAATTTCTGAAGTGGTGGCTGGCACAAATTAACTGTTATATAATATTAACTACTATTCTACCCCTAATGTGCTATGGTATCATGTCTATTTTCCTACCATCTTTATTAAGCTAGTTTATCATCACTGAACATTATTTTTATTATTTTTATTATTTCTGTATTTCATATTTTCTGGCCACTTACACCTTGTTCAGTCATTTGCTCATTCATTCATTCATTCTTTCAACAAATTTTTTTTTTTTTTTTTTTTTTTAGTATTTATCATGAGCCAAGAACATAGAACATTTGAATTACTTCTCTTGAGCACATTAAAAAAAAAATTGCTGGCCTTCCTTAGTTGACATTTTGATTTCTTTTTCCTGTAATTACAGACACATTTAATAGTCTGTCTCACTGGCAATGAACCTCACCTTAGCGAACCTCACCAACATTTCTGCCAGAAACTATTTCCTTGGAAATGTTTCTTTGTCAGCACTCAGAAACTATATACGTAGATGTCTACATATTTAAAAAGGAATCAATTTTGTCCTTCTTTCATTTCTTTTCTTTCCTATAATAAATCTTTATTGAGCATATGCTAAATGCCATCCACTTGGCCGAGCCACTTGGCAGGTACAAATGCACCAGTGGGAAGATAGATGTTCAACAGAAAGCACACAAATATATCTGTGATTCCAAATTATTATTAAGTGTTATAAAGAAAAAATTAAAAACGTGATGAGAGAATATTAACGGATGACTGGATTTAGAATGGCAGGGTCAAGGAAGGGTCCCTGAGGAAGTGACATTCAAGGTGAAGAATGGATGAAGGGCCTTCGAGGCACAGGGAAGGACTGTGTGAGGAGCCTGGGGCAGAAGAGCCCCTGCAGCTGTTGCAGGGCCTGAAACAATCCCCTGGTGGAGAGAGGCAATGGGGGCGGGTGAGGGGTGTGGCTGGCAGGGCAGGCTGGTTCAGGGTGCTGTGCTTTGCTGTCACATGCAAGGACTGCCTCTGAAGGACTGCAAGCCATGGAGTTCTGCAAGCAGGTTTACTTTTGGGAAAGATCATCATGTGCTCTGTGAGCTCAGTGGGCTAGAGGATCACTTGGGGACCTTAGCAGCTTTGGGGAGGTGCTAAGCCCACAACGCACCATCACTTGATTGGATCAATGAAGATGATCCAAAGTCCTGTTGATGCCAGCATCTGCTACTCTTACCACTGAGCCCACTATGACTTTAGGGGATGGTGGCTTAATCCAGTGGTCTCCACCATGGGGTGACACACTGTAAAAAGTACAGAAGACAATGCACTGTAGGGTGGCAGGGAAATATTAGGATTTCTATTTTAAAAAATAGCAAATACAAAAATTAAAAACCTCATTCTTTTCAAATTATCCATTTCTTTGTATATTTTATAATGTACAAAATGTAAATACATAAATATATATATACATATGTTCATATACACACATATGTGTGTGTGTGTGTATATATATATATATATATATAATTTATAAGCAAACACATATACAAATATGGGTGGTGCTAAAAAGCTTTTTACTGATTGGGTGGCTTTTCCTCCCATGCTGTGAATCTGTTATCTGTGTCAAAGGCTACTCCGGCTCAACTCCTGAATTATTATTCTAGGATTTTTATTGAGATTTAGAGAAAACTTAGGTCAAAATTTACACCAACAAATAAAAACAACAAGTTAAAACTGAACTTCTGCTCATCTCCCATGCTCAGCCTTTCCAAAACCTAGGACAGTGCCTGACACACAGAAGGTGTTCAATAAATGTTGAATGAATGCGTGGATGAAGAAAGAACTAATTTATTGCATAAAACTAAAATTAATTCTGTGACCTAAAATGTACCTATGAATGATCTTATATTGCTTAAATGCACTAATAAATAGTACTGCTAAATCCTCACTTGTCTGGATACAAACATTACAGACACTTACCTTGTTTTTCTGTATGACTCCCTAGTTCCTTTGTGGGGCTGTTTCAACTTGCACCCTTTCCCCCACTTTGCCCCATCCAGGCTTTGACAGTTTCCGGAAGCTGGCTGGCTCCCCTGCCTGGCAGATCCTCAGTTGTGTGTCGTTCTTAATTTCTTTCCCTCCCATCCTCACTGGCTCCCCTTCCTCAGGGCCATTCACAGTAAACTCCTGGTTCTGGTAGCAGAAGCCAAAGTGAAATGGAAATCCCATCTCAAATGGATCTTATTTTCTCCAACTAGTCTGCGTATTGATTTAGGTTCTTTTCCTCCAAGTGATAGCTGACAGAGCGTGACAAGATAAACAGTGCAGGTTCACATTCTTAGGAGCAGCTCAGTTTCTGGGGTGAGTAGGGAAGCTCAGAGAAGTGTCTGCATTGGCTCAGGTGGCCATAGCTGCTGACCTATCTAAAGCAGAGGTTGCAAGATACAGATGACTCTGGGGGGCTAGCAGTTAACGTCAATGATGAGTAGGTTTCCACAGATGTGGTAGACGAGAATTTAGGCAGCATCCAGAAGGAACAGGTGCTCTTTGATTCTACCCTAATGCTCCCATGCAAAATCTTTTTATAGGAAATACTCTGATTTTTAAATGTTGGCAATTAATTCAATTTAAGAGACCCCACTGTCCTGGCTGAAGAAAACATGGCTGAGGGCCTGAATCAGCCCTAGAGCCACCTTCGCAACTTCTGGTTAGAGCTATTTTCTTCCACAATCTCCCTCGTTCCTTCTTGGCTTGGTGTCACGTTTGTTTCATATCTGTCCGTCCTCTCATCTAAATAGCCTCAAATTAGGCCAGATATTTTTTCTTCATTCCTTACGGAGAAGGAAACAATAGGGATTTAAAAATATATATATAAATAAATGTTTGGAATTTAAAAATTAAAACAACCACAGATTTTCCTTTTACAATGGGACAACAGAGCTGCCTGGCGTAGACTTTGGAGCAAAGGAGCAGGTTAGAAGAAACTTTGGAATAAGAGCCAGGTAGTCTGCTTTCCCTCCTTAGATCTTTACCTGAACCCCATGTCGATCCTTTGTTCCCTAGCAATGCCCTTCCTGCCTTACTGTTTCAAGGGATCTCTCTTCTGGCTGAACCTAGGGCTGGGGCCCTTTGCATCCAGGTTTGGAAGAACCTTAAGTTCTCCAGTCCCTTGTGGTGGATGTGGGTGGGTTTTGCTTAATGACAACTTCATTTTCCTTTGGGAAAACACTCCTCTCCATTGGGATGCACGGGTTGTATCTATCCACATGCCCTTCCCTCTTCTTCCTGGGGACTTGCACTTGGGCTCCCAAGGGAGAAGAGTTTCCCCACAGGAACACTGACAAGTGGGCACCAAAAGAAAAGAGTCCGTTGGCTGGGAAGGCAGAACTAACTGGTGACCACCACACCCAACACTGGGTAATGCGATTTAGGGAAAAGGGTGGTTCCCAGAGAAGCCCTTGCCTAGTTCCTTCATGCTTTGGAAGAGGAAGCTGAAGCTTGGAGATGCTGGCTGACCAGACTGAAGCACAAGAGATGGGACCTGCATTTTGTCATCCACTTCTGATACAGCTTAGGAGATTTGGGCCATATTGGTTTTTCGGTCCTCTACCTCAGTTGCCTTATCTGCAAAGTGATCACAATGGTTTCTGACTCAGATACATTTTTTGAGAATGGATGAGTTCTTATCTTCAAAGTACACTGTGCCTTGAAAGTACAGAAGCGACTAGTAAACAGATTTCCACGGAGGGGTTCACATCCAGTAAAATTAAGTAACACAAAGCCTTGAAGAGAAGGCTTCTCCTTCCATCCCAAATTATCTCAGGGACTGGAGGACCCTAGTCGTACTGATTCTTGACCAAGTCAGATTGCTCTGGAGAAGTTTCCAGCTGTTGATTTCTACCCCAGAGAAGTGGCATAGTGTGGTGGCTAAGAGTGGGCTGAGAGACCCGGGCTCCAATTCTGCGTTTGTCACTTCCTCCTTTGACCTTGGGCAAGTGACCACGATTCTGTGTGTATCAGTTTTCTCATCTGTAAAGGGAATGAATGGTGGTAGCTACCACAATAGTGGTGAAGATGGAAGGCAATCGGAGAGGAAGTGCTTAGGAGGCTAGGGGGTATACATGCAACACTCAGTAAATGCTAGCTAGTGAGGCTGCTGCTGAACTGCTAGTGGTAGTAGTCATGGTGGTGCTGGTCCTGACCAGGTGAGTTCTTGGCTACATACTGATTTTTAGTGAGTGTATGGAAGGATCAAAGGTGAGCATATCACAGATAAGCTGGCTCAAGTGGCCCTCTGCTTTTCCCCTTACTGCCCCAGGCAAGTCCTCCAAGGCCAATTGTTAGAGGCAGTCGGGTCACCCAGACTTGTGAGGCTTGTGCAGAGAAAATGTCCTCCTTTCTAATAGATGGAATGACTATGGAGGGAAAGAGAAGGGAAATGAGGCAGGATTGGCCTGGTGATGGTGGTTCTTTTGTGCCTCACTGTCAACCTAGCACGATGGTTTCTCAGAGAGTCCTTTTCCAAATATCCAGGGTGCATAGGTCTCCCTGTTATAACCTCCTGTGCTTTCTTCCTAGCCCCCATCACAAAATAACTAAATGTTTATTTGTGTAGTTAATTGTTAACCATGTCTCCCCCACCAGACTATGAGCTCTAAGAAATCAGAGACTATTTCTGTCTCATTCACCACTGAACTCTCGCTACCCCTGTCTTTCCATATAGTATGCTCTCAGCAAATATTTGCAGAGTAAATGAAAACATGAATCTGTCATGAGCTTCCTGGTTCTATTTGTATCTGAGAACAAGAAACAGGATGAAGTTTGTGACAAAAGTGCCTGAACTGAACAGGTAGCCCTGGCTGGAATCTTCATTTCTCCTCCAGAAGGAATTCCTACATGAGGTGGAGACCGAGCCCACAGTGACACTTCTTACTGGGAGTAATGCAGCCTCACTCCATCTGGATTAACACTCACGTACTGGCTTTGACCATATCAACCAAGTCAGGCAAGGATTCATTCAACTTGGGCCAGGCCTTGGGAATTCGGTGAGAAGACAGACAGACGAGGTCCCTGGTCCTCAAAGGATTCACCTTCTAATGGAGGAGACCAAATATTTAAAAGTAGAAAAGATAATTTCCAGTAGTGGTGGGAACCATGTTGAAAATAAAAGATGGCTGAGGGATGGGAGGAATCATATAGATGTGGTGCTCAGGGAAGACCTGAGGAGGTGGTGGTTGAACTGAGACCCAAATGACAAAGGGAACCAACCCTATGAAGATCTGGGTGGAGACTATTCCAGGAAGAGGCAAAGGCCCTAAGGTAGGGGATAGGCTTGGTATGTTTGAGGAGCAGAAAGAATGACATGGGAGCACATTGAGTCTCTGTGGAGTAGAATGAGATCAGTCAGACAGGTAAGGAGGACCTGGATCCTGTATGATAAAGCATCTGTACTTTATCCTAAGTGTGATGGGAAGACCTTAGGGGGTTTTACCAGGGGAAAATGGGTTGTCAGGAATCGGCAGCAGAATCAGGCATGTTTTAGCAGTCCAGGTGGGAAACGGAGAAGGCGTGGACTTAGAAGAGCAGTCGTAGACAGGGGAAGATGTAAACCACCTGCCGATGTACCTGATTCAAGGGAAAAAGTGGAATCAATGTTGATTCCTAAGGGTGGGTTTGAGCAACTGGGTGAGCGATGGTTACTATTTACTCATTTGGGGAAAGACAGGCAAGAAGTAGGTTCTTGGGGAAAAACTTCCACAAAGTTCTGTTTTGTTTAAGTGTGAGGCCCTAATGAGATGATCATTTGGAGATGTCAAGGGGCAAGTGACTAGTACACACGCTTCGAGGTCAGTGGAGAGGTCTAGGCCTGGAGGGGCCATGGAGTTATCAGTGTGTGATGGTGCTCAACTCCATGGCTCTGAATAAGTCCACTGATGCAAAGTAATGAGATCATGAATAAGGAGGGGAAGGTCAACACCTTGAATATTTAAGCCTATCATCTATGCTGATTTATTTTATTTTAGGAATCAGCCTGAGAGTTTCTTCAGTTTGGCACCATAGTTTGCCTCTGAAGAGTCACATGTTTTTATCCGTGAGGTATTTGGTATAGAAATGGTTACCGTAAGCTATCCATAATCACATTCTATGTATCAGTTGGCGGGTAACAGATGCACATATGACCAAAGGAAATGCCAGAAACCCACTTCCCATGGTTGTTCCTCTTGCTTGTACACATCTATTTTTAACACTCATGATTGCAAGGCCAAGCCCTAGGCGCTTGAGGGAACTGTGTTTCCCAACAGGGACCCACAGAAACCAGACACAGGGAGTGGTGTGCCCTTGTGTGCCAACATTTACTGCTGCTGATTTGGCAACAGAACTCAAACTGCAAGGAAATTTAAGAATGATCCTTGGTAGCTTTTGTGTGTGTGTGTGTGTGTGTGTGTGCGTGCGCCTGTGTAGGGAGATGGAGTGGTTGCAGAAACCCAATTCTATAGTTCTAAGGGTTTCCTAACGTGTCAAAATTTCTCAGAAAACTTTGCTAATTTAGGGCTTTTTGACTAATGGTCAGAAATATTTACTCCTCTTTCCTAAGAACTCATCCTCAATAAACCCTCAGCTAAACAGATTTTGTTCTTTTCTATCATGTAGCAGGTCTTGACCCAAAAACCTGAGAGGGAAACCTTGAGATTCAAACCCTAACATGTCCCTGCTGATTCCCTGGAGCTGTGTTTCCATGGCTCCCGAATACCCAATTGCAAAGCTAATTATTGCTTAACAAACTGCTTGAACTAGCTACAAATAAATCGTTTGTTTTGGGGGTCAAAATCAGCTATTCCAGTTAAGTAGCTCCGCTTAAAGGTAGCTTTTGTAACCATAAGTTACAAAAAAAAAACCATAAGTTTTGTAACCATAAGCCCTTGGTTTGGATTCAGACTCTAAAACTTACCAGTTCTATTACTGTGGGGAGGTCACCAGATATTTTTGGTCTATTGTTTCATTGTCTATAATGTGTGTGTTATTGTCATAGCTACTCCAGAGTCCTAGAAGGACTGAATTGTGCTTTCTAAATCACTAAGTGCCACATAAACCTTGAGATAGTGGAAAAATCCTTACTATTTCCCCTTTTGTTCAAAAGGTGTTTTGGAAGGGAGTGGAGGGTTAGAGGGAGAATTCCCATCTCCAAGGATCTGCTGAGTTCATGAATTCTCAATCACAGGGGGCCTGGGCTTTAGTTGTCACATCTCAATCTACCAAGCAGGATATGGGTGAATGTGAATATATATCGTGGTGACTCAATATGGTCAATTAAGAGCCCAGTGACCTTTGTTATATCAAATGAGGAAGAATCGAACATCTTTTAGCCTCTGTCATACAAAACCATATTCCCTTTCACACTTCAGTGTTTTGTGCTTCTTCTGACTCACTACTCCACACCCTTTCGGGCCCCACTTACAGGAGGTTTTAATGCCCCTTTCTTCAAAGTTAGACTTATGGAAGGGGAGGTAATTAAATAATATTTATTGACCTGTAGAATGCCTAAATCATGGGCCCCAGCAATTATAATTTAAGAATTTATACTGCAAATAGACTCACAAAATTACTTAAAGATACATGGGCAAGATATTGATGCATTAGTTATAGTACTAGAGAACTAAAAACAACCTAAATCCTAGGGGATTTATTAAATAAATTACAGAATTTCCATATAATGAGATATCCTACAGCCTTTATAAACAAGATAGATCTATATTTTTGGACTTTGGAACATATCCTAGGTGTACCACTCTATAAGAAGCAAGATGCAGAGCATTTATAAAATGATTCCATTTATGTAAATAAGATATAAATACATCTGCCTCTATATTTATAAACACTTTCTTAGGAGATAGATAAGGTAATATTAGGGTTACTGATTTAGGGACCGAAGATACAGGAAAATTTTTACTTTTCATTTCGTATGCCTATGCCATAACCATGGATTAATTTTTACCACATATAAATCAAATTTAGTTAAAGCTAGATTAGCCTAATGGAAGGTTTGGAAGCCATTAATGCCCCTTCCAAGACAACAGAATGAAAATGTATTGCTTATGACATCCTGGTTTCAAGTTACAAAAAAACAACTCAAGCTACACATAAAGGAGTACCTTTTCATAAGAGAGTCTTATTTTATGGCAGGGAGCACAGCCAGTCCTCAGAAACACGTGGAGTAGAAAACCATTGTGAAGTCAGGCCACAGCCTCTCACTAGTTCTTGCCTCTGCCTCCCTCCATATTTCTATCTCATTCTTACTCTCTGAGACCTGCTTCTGCTGCTCCCCAGTTCTCATGGCAGAACCTGGTGGGCCATGGTTCTCAAACCCAAATGTTGGACTACTCATACTAAGTGAAGTAAGTCAGATAGAGAAAGACAAATATCATATGATATCACTCATATGTAGAATCTAATTTTTTAAAAAATGAAACAAGTGATCTTGTTTACAAAACAGAATCAGACTTACAGATACTGAAAACAAACTTATGGTTGCCAAAGGGGAAAAGTAGAGGTGGGGGGAGGGATAAATAAGGAGCTTGGGATGAACATACACACACTGCTATATGTAAGATACATAATCAACAAGGACATACTGTATAACATGGGGAGCTATACGCAATATTCTGGGATAACCTATATGAGAAAAGTAGATGAATATATGTATATATATATAACTGAATCACTTTCCTGTACACCTGAAACTAACACAACATTGTAAATGAACTATACTTCAATAAAATTAAAATTAAAAAAGGAAGATGATCTTAAAACAAAACCAAACAAACGAAAAAAGAAGACTAGTCAAGAGGAGAGACTAAGGAGAGGCTAAGTTTCTTTCCCATGATCCTAATTTAGAGTCTTTGATTAGCTCAGCTTGTGCCCAGTGTCCAGCCCTTGTCCAATCAACAGTGGTCAGTGGATTGGGTTGTGTAGTAACAAATGATTGCCGAGGACCCATTCAGGCTGAGGGCAAGCAAAGTCATCGTGGGAAGGCACTCCAAAAGGTATCTCCAACAAGACTATTTATTAGATGCATTTGGCAAGCTTGAAAGATCCGGTTGCTACATTACAGATGATGCTAGTTTTACTTGCCAAGACACTAATTCACTCTTTTTTGTTGTGCCACTGATTTATTTTGCTAGGAAAGTTCACACTAAGGAACTTGTAGTACAGAAATACTGGTTACAAAAAAGAATATTTTTAGTGCTATAACATACTCACTTTAGATATATTGATATTTAGTAGCTTGAATTTGCTAGTAGCTAACCAATTCACACAGGCTGGAGTCACTTGGTGTCTGAGACAACTCAACTATCATATTGGGCAGTGTCAAAATTATGAGAATGAACACTTTATATCACCAGAAGATATTCTTTCTTCTCAGCCTTTAATCAACTGACATACCAAGAACTGACTGAAGGATTGTTGTTCAAATATATTTTTAAGATACACCAAAATTAAAATGAAAGAATAAAAGTATCCTACATAGAAGTTGTATATTCATATCCATCTATCCATCTAGCTAATATTTATGGAGTACCTACTATAGGTCAAGTGCTTGCAAGGCATCAGGATTAAAGGGTGGTAATAGCTGCTCTCAAGAAATTCAGTCCAGTGGGGGAAACATTCATGCAAATAAAAAATAATGTACTATGTTAAAAGATATGGATATGGGTAGGAAGTTAGAGTTCAGAGGAGAGGTGGAGGGATGAGCCTTGTACAGGGTATGAATCCCTCTACCTTTGAGAATGGGTGAGGAGGAAATGGTGAATTTGGTTTTAGGGAAAGTGAAGGTTTAAAATCTCTTAAACACACCCAAATGAAGAAACAGGCACTACATTTTGGTTTTCTGTACATCCATCTCTCAGCTTCAAGATGACCTGTCCTTTCTACACAAAGGAAAAAAACGGCTAGCTCATTTAATCATTCACTGGACTGAGTCCCATGAGGTCAGAGCCCATGTTCCTCTTGTTTACCACCATGTTCCTTACACCTTCATCATGTCTGGTGCATCATAGGTGCTCAGTAGCTATGTCTAAAATAAAACTGTTTATTGAATGGAAACGTACATACAGGAAAGTGCATAGATCTTAAGTGCACAGCTTGATGAATTTTCATGACATGAACACAACCACCAAGATCAGCAAATATTACTGGCAACCCAGAAGACCCTCAAGCCACCTCCCAGTCGCTACCCCTAAAAGGGTAAACACCATCCTGACTTCAATCACCACAGATGAGTTTTGCCAGATTTTGGACTTTAGAAAATCCAAAAATAGAATTACACAGTATGCATTCATTTGCCTCTGGCTTCTTTTGCTCAATATTATGCTTGAGAGGTTCATCTGTATCCTTACATGTATTAAATCTGTTCATTCTCTTGCTAAGTAGCATTGCATTATATGGATATACCACAATTTATTCATTTTTCTGTTAATGGATATTTGGGTTTTGGGCTCTTAAGAATAATGTTCTTATTAATGTTCTTGATTATGTCTTTTGGTGTAAAAATTTCTGTTGGGAATATTCTTAGAAATGGAATTGCTGGGTTGTGAGTAAATCCCCAGTGCATGCGTTCAACATTTGTTCCCACCAAAGTTTTCAAAGTTTACCAATTTACATTCCTCTCACAAGTATGTGAGCTTCAGTTGCTCCTCATGCTTGCCAGCAACTTGGAATGATCAGTCTTTTAAAATGTAGCCATTCTGGTGGTTCTGTAGTGGTATTTCATTGTGGCTTTAATGTGCATTTCTCTGATAACTAATAATGCTGATCACCTATTCATTTATTTGTGGTAATATGAATATCCTCTTGTGAAGTGCCCTTTAAATCTTTTGCCCATTTTTTTTCTTTTAATTGAGTTATTGGTCCTTTTCCTCTTTGAAGGAGTTCCAAATATATTTTGGATATAATATATACATCCTCTTTTCAGATATAGGTTATCACAAATATATTCTCCCACTCTGTGGCTTGCCTTTTCACTCTCTTAATGGTAGTTTTTGATAAATAGAACTTCTTACTTTAATGTGACCCAATTAATCAATTTTTATGGCACTTTAATGCTTTTTGTGTCCTGTTTAAAAATCTTTGACTACCTCAAGGTCATGAAGATATATTCTCCTATGTTTTCTTATAGGTATTTTATTGTTTTGCCTTTCACACTTAGATCTAAAAATATGATTGTATTGATTCTTGTGAATGGTGGGATCAAAATTCAATGTCTAGCTGTCCCAGCACCATGAAAAGGCCATCTTTTGTTATAATTCAAGTAATTGCATATGGATGGGTCAATTCTTGTACTCTCTATTCTGTTCCACTGTTTATTCTAGTGCCAATACCATAGTGTTTTAATTATTGTAGTTTTACAATGAACCCTGATATCCAACTTTATTCATCTTCAATGATACCTCGGCATTCTTGGCCTTTGCATTTTCATTTAAGTTTTAGAATCTCCTCGTCAATTTCTATGAGAAAAACCTTCCGGAATTTTGGTTGGAATTGCCTACCTCAAAGCCAGCTATTTAATCAATAAATCAACTGATAATATTTATACATTTATGTATTGTATCTTCCAATCACTGAACATGAAATATATTTTCATTTATTTAACATCATCTTTACTTTCTCCTAATAATGTTTTGTAGGTGATTTTGTGTAGGGTTTTGCCTATCTTTTGTTACACTTATACTTATTTGTTGTTTTATTTGCTGCTATTGTAAATGTTATTACTATTTGTTTTAATCTAAGACTATATTTATTGTATTTAGCTTAACAGAATGGTGCAGGGCGTACCATATAGGAGTAGAGCATCTTTAATTTGTTGGAATGCCTGGCAGCTCCCCAGGTACAGTTTCTTTTGTCCCTTCATCCACTTGGAGTGTATATGTATGCTACAGGTGATTTCCCACCATTACATTTTCCCCAGCTTTACTGGGGTACAACTGACAATTAAAAATTATATATATTTAGGATAGATGACCTGATGACCTGATATACGTATACATTTGTGACATATTCACAACATGTTTACAATAGCCAAGATATGAAAACAATCTAAGTGCTCATCTACAGATGAATGGATAAAGAAAATGTGAGATACACACATACACATACACAATGGTATTCAGCCTTAATAAAGGAAATCCTGCCATTTGTGACAACAGGAATGAATGGACCTGGAGGTCATTATGCTAAGTGAAATAAGCCCGTCACGGAAGGTCAAATACTATATAATCTCACTTATGTGAGGAATCTAAAATAGTTAGACTCATAGCAACGGAGAGTAGAAAAGTGACTGTCAGGGCCTGGGGAAGGGGAGAATTGGGGAGACATTGGTCAAGGTGTACAAAGTTCCAGCTATGCAACATGAGTAAGTTCTGGAGAACTGGTGGGCAGCAAAGTGACCCCAGTTGATGATATTGTATTGTGTACTTGAAATTTGCTAAGAGGGTAGATCTTGGTTGTCTCACCACAAAAAAGAACAAACAAGGTAAACATTATTGCTTTTAAAGTTCTCTTTTCTACTTCTTATTGTTGGTTTAGTAAATAATAACATAAATAAAATAAATAATGAAGCAAAACAACTCGTCAATTTAATTGAGAAAAGGTAAAACTAGTTATTTGTTATGACAGACAAAAATGAAGTGGTTAATTTTTTTTCCACTTTAGAACAGAATATGGAAGAGCAAGTACATGAGGTGGATATTGCTCAGAAAGAGAACAGAGGTAGAACTGAGAGCAGAAGACAGGCGCCTTTCTCCTTCCCTCCCTGGTCTAATCACTAAAATCAGGGGTTTCCATCTGTTGAACCACCTGGCCTACAGATGTGATTTGTTTGATTGTCACAATGAATTGTTAAAATAAATTGAGTCAACATGTACAATTGGGAGATTTAAAAAAAAATACAGGTTTCAAGATTTTCTTGAAAAGTTGGAGATCTGACACTCTGGGCTTCAATTTCTGTATGACCGAAGCTGAGCTGAGCAAAGGTGTGCTGGGTCTCCAGTTTCACCACTGTCTTTGTGACTTACTGTCTTCTGAAGTGGACTCCTTTAGTTCCCAGACTAGCTTTATTTTAAAATTTCCCTTTGTATCAAAACTCCTTAAAAGAGTTGTTTAGACATAGTGTTTCTGCTTTCTCACCTCCCAGTTCCCTCCTCATCCTTCTTTAGATGGCTTTTGTCCCCATCCACTCCACTGAATTGGCTCTTTCAATGTCTTTACTGACTGAAATCTTACCAAATCCAGTGGCCAATTCTTTGTCTTCATCGTACTGTGTCTCTTGCTATAGCCATGGCTCAGGTTGATCATGCCTTCCTTCTTAAAGATGAAACCCTTAAAGCTTTATGATGCCAAGCTCCTTTTGTTTCCCTTCTATCCTACAACGGACTCCCGAGTCTCTTTGCCTTGTTTTACTACTGTCAGATTCTAAATGTGCTCCAAAGCTCTGGCCTCAGCTTTCCACTCTTCTTTATCTGTCTTCTCTCTAGATGAGCTTATCCAGGAGGGGAGAATCTTCATCATGTTCACCCCTGTCTTCACTGTCTATAAAAATGCCTAACACAGGATAGGAACTTGACAAACGTTGGTTGTACGAACAAGTGTAAACATTGGGAATGAGGGTTCTCTAGGATTCTTGGTTTCCAGTATTGTCTACCTTTCACCCCTTTCACCCTTAGACTCCCAGTCTCCTTGATGACAAATGAGCTCATTAAATGGGACTGAGGAAGCCTAGCATTAATTCAAAAAATAATTAGTTTAACAAAAATTTATTGGAAATAAAGAAATGCAGACAGTGAAAATTATCTGCTGTTGAGTTTCATATATATGGTCATGCCGGTTTTCAAAATGTAAGAAATATAATATTACAGTGCAAAAAAGGCAAATGGGGTCCTCTTCATTAAATATGACTCAATAACATTCCTAATGGGGTTGGGCTGTCTTTAGAGGATCTTTTATTTATTTATTTATTTATTTATCTCAATCAGATGTCCTTTTCTCCTAACTTTTGAGAAAACACTCGTGATACCTTTGCTTCTCAAATGATCTGATTTTACTATTAATGAAAATTACACTGAAAACCAAATTCAACTTATATTCTTTACCATTGCCAAAGTCTGGAGAAATATCTTTTGATCATTTTTGTAGTTTTAGCTTTACTGTTTATCATGCAGTTTGCTGTGGACCCCAGAATTTTATGCATTTCTGCACCAATGGTCATTGAACTAAATTTTATTTTTGCCAATTGTTCCAATGAGATTCCTTTCCAAAGACAAATTACTATATTAAGGACAAATGTCACAAGAAAGGTATTATCCCTATGTGCCTATATTAAAACACAGAGCAAACTGTGTAGCCTTTATTTCAGGCACAAAGCTATACTTCGTTGTGTATCTTTATTGGTGTTAAAGCTGAGAAGTCAGGGAAATTCTCTTCTTTCTGCTAAGTCTTCCTAGCTGTACCTTCTTACCCATAGGTAGAGATTTTCCTTTCTATTAAATACTTTCTAGAGATTTGAGTACTCACTTGTTAACTACATTTAGATGAGCTGTTTTATCTCAGCCAAGACTTCTTCCCATGTGTGCACGGAGCTTTCTAAACAAGGTTCACATTAACCACTCAAGCATCTTTTAGAGTTGCTCTTAATAAGACAAGGTCAGCTTAGTTTAGGGAGTAGACCACCATGTAAAGGAAAGGCTGTGAGGACCATAAGGAGGTCAGATGGCTACTTGCTGGATATAATCCTCAGAGCTGTTTTATAAAGATGATTATTACAGCACTGCCTAGTCACACGAGTATCAGAGCCCAGCTGTCTGCGAGTGAAAGTGAGAGGGCTGTTAGCTCTTGATGGAACCCGATATCCAGGGCAAGAAATAGTCTCTATCCTTTCCACTCTCATCCCTCCACCTGTGCTTTTGATCCTGGGCTCCTAATAATTCTTGCTCTCCTCTTTGTCAAGATTTCCCACTCCTGGACTCTTTCTCTCTGCTGACAAATGAGCTCAGGTCACCCTTAGGTGGGATTGAGGATATAAGGCATTAATTCAACAGTTAACTAATTTAACAAATATTTATTGAACAACAGTCAAGGACAATTCCAGGCTTTGCAGATACAGACTGTCTTGGACAAGACAACCAAGATTCTGTTCTCAGGGAATTTACTTTCTAGGGTGGAAGTGGGTGATGGTGGGGAAGAGAGTAGACAAATAGATGGACAAGACAATGTTGGATAATGTCAAGCACTAAGTAAAAAAGAAAAAAAGAGTGATGGGATTGATAGAGATTGAAGGGGCTATGGGGGAGACCACCCTAGAATAGCCTGGAGCTTGGGAGGGAAATGTGATGGGATCCACTATGTCTGTTCCCTTTCCTACATCTTCATCTTCTGTAGCATCTCTGTTCATTCAGGACCAAATGTCCAATAAGTGCACCTGGATCTGCTGGGACCTGAATCCCTGATGCCCACTCATTCCTTTACCTTTAACACGCTGAAAGCACGGAAATAACGCCAAGGTGTCTTCACAACTGTTATTTAAGCATGTCCTTTGCACCTAGGCACTGTTCTAAGCTCTATTCTCCCTTAGTTGTCACAACAGCGGAATATCTTTATTTTTCATTTTATATATGAATCCCACAGACATTACATAACTTGCCCAAGACTCACAGCTAATAAGTGTCACAGCCATAGGGACATACTGCCTTTCAAATCTCACCATTTTACAGGCAGTGTAGCCCTGGCACTTACCCAAACTCCCATTGCTATATAACAAACCTTATCTTAAAGCTCTCTCATCCCCTTGACTTTCCTGCCATGACCCTCCCAGACTTTTTCCTACCTGTCTGCCTGACACTCGCCCCAGGGATCTGTCTCCTTTTCTGCACTCATCTCTAACCCTGGCTTCTAAACCCTCCCATGCCCAGAGACTCTCAAACCTCTGTCCAAAGCCTTGGTTTTTCTGATTTGCTATGGTTGGGTAGGATTTCCAGAGACTGATATTCCCAGGTCTTGTAATCGAAAGGATTTGTAAGAATGGTGATTTTTTTCTCAGAATCACACAGGCCAGCTGTACTTCTGGAAGAACTTGGGTTAATGGGTGAAACATTCTTGGGTCTATAAGGCACTGGAACAAACTCAAAATACACAGTCACAACATAACCAAATGTACTGAGTGTGCACTATTCCAGCCCCTGGAATCAGGGACAGGGGATGGGGTGGTGGATGTACTGCTACTCTCCCTTCCCACAACAGCCACAGCTTATCACCCTTACCACTCTGTCCCCAGCGATGGCAGAGACTTCCTCAGAAGCACTGCCATTTGATCAGAATTAATGTAAGAGAAGAAAAACATTTGCAGTGGGATAAGCACCAGGGTTATGCTAGGCACTGGGAACACAGAGATCAGGATGACAGAACCCCTGCCCCTAAGGACCGTCAGGGAGAGACCCAATACAAACAGGTAAGAGCAGTAAAGCGGTATGGATGCGAGGAAAGAACTGTGTGTAGGGAACAGCAGAAGCATAAAGTTGCCAGTTTGACTAGACTGGGGGTTTGGGTCGGGAACACGGGTGGAGGACAACAGAAGAGACTCCATAGAGGGATTATTTTCCACTGTGGGCTAGTTACTTAGTCTCCCAGGGCCTCAGCTTACTATTCGGTGATCTTGGGCAGGCTACTCAATATCTCTGAGCCTCAGTTTCCTCATCTGTAAAACAGGGGTAATAATGATACCTACCGCATAGGGTTGTTGTGAGGATTGAACGGATTAATCCACATAAAGTGTTTAGAAAGTATCCAGTTCACAGGAAGTACTCAAGTGGTAGGTGATGTTACCTCTTAATTCCTTTCAAGGCTGAAAGTGCAAGGGCCTCTGATTTCGTGGGGCTAACATTTTCAATGAGAAACAAAGATTAACTTGGGGACAAGTCACCTTCTCAACCTGGGGCAGGTGGTGTCCCTCTGTGGCTCGCTTGAGTGGCCCTTGCTCTACACACTGACAGCCTTCCTTTCCCTTCCTCTCTGGGGCAGCTGTTAGGCGGACACACTGGTTGTTAGTCATGGTGGGGCCGCAGGAGCTGTGTGTCGAAGGGTACATTCAACTTGTGCGGTTACTTGGGGGATCTGTGGCTGGACCTCAATGCTGGGCAGACTGGGAACAGGAGGCAGCCATGGGGAGCGAGGGACAGGCAACAGGGAAGGAGACAAGATGGAGATATAGATCTGCCAGATAATTTTAATTATTCTATATGTCTTATAGCATAGTACAAACAAGTCTAATTGGAAGGGATCAAAGAAAAGCCAAATCTCTTCATGTAAAAAAAAAAAAAAACCAAAAAACAGTGTCGATTCAAATTCATGATTTCAAACTAGAGAATGACCCAGAATCCCACAAATTAGTTTCCCATTTTCCGGCTGTATTTATACAGAAGCCAGAGAAAATCTATCTTAATTAACTTTTCTTGCACCTAAATCTTCTTTCAGTGAGGGAGAGAAGAGCTAGGAAGGACTTTAAGTAACCAACTAAAGGGCAGTCTTTGATTTTTTTCTGCCACTGGCTCTATGTCCGTCCCCCCCCCCCCCACCGCCGCCAGGAATAAAATGCCTTTTGGGCATTGAACAAAGAACAACTTGGATACTTCTCTTCATCTTTATAGTCTCAGAGAGGCAGCTCTACCATAAAGTTGCAATTCCTAGGTCTGAACATTTCAGAAGCAGCTATGTTTTAATTTTTATTTCTTTTGCTTGAAGTAGATCCTAGAAAAGTTCACTCTTTCGATCAGTTTTTCATTTGACTTAAAGCTAGGCTCCACTTTGATGTATCTCTTTTGCCTTTATTGTTCAGGCGTGGATGGGAATGCAGTCCCACAAATTCTGCTGTTAATCAATTGTTATCCACAAGTAGATACTCCAGGTGCCATGTATACCCATGCTCCTCTAGCCAGAGAGCATGCACTCCTGCATACTCCTCATCCAGCACACGGCAGGAACTTCATAAATGTGCCTGAACAGGACCATTCAAAAAGCGAGTCTCACTCTTTAAAAGAAGAAGAGAGCATAGCATGACTTTTAGTGCTGCGTGTCAAAGGGACTTTTAAGAAATTCTATTAGCTAAACCAACCGTGGTGACTTCCTGTCAGAGCAGGAGGCAAGAGGCATTTCCCAGCATTGACAACAAATTTGGTTTGGTCAGACTGCTTATATGGTGCCCTGACGAAGTGAGCGATAAAACAATGTGTAACATTTCTACCTCAACCAGAGCAGGATCCTAGCTGTCAGGTGTTGGAAACAGATTCTGTCAGTGATAAGTTAAGTTTAAGATGGTTCAAAAGGGCTTCTTCAAGGGCTTTAACATGCCTTAGAAACACGCTACCGTTGACCAAGAGTCAGTCTCTCCTTTCTTCATAATCCTTAGCCCTTAACAGTTAAACTCAAGACCTAAACACTCCATTAGCTTTCAGATGGTGATTTCAGATTTTATGAGTTTTAAAATCTCAGTTTCAGATTATCTTCGATGCTCAGGCCCTTCTTTTCACGTTTCATCTCCTAAGAAAATGGCCATTGAGGCTCTCAGATAGACTGTGCCCTCTCATATGGTAACGGCAAGCCTGGACCACATGGGCTATGATCTCACCCCTCATCCATCTCTTGTGATTTCACCTGCTGTCAAAGTCCAGCTTCCTGGTCCACTCTTTTCTGGCTCCTCTCATCCTCTACGGAAGGACTGGAACATGTATTTGCTTCTTCAAGTCTCCTGGGTTCCTCAACTCCTTTCAAGGAGCTGTTGGAACAAGTGCTCCATTGTGGACTTGATGATGGAAGTCCCTAGTGGATATGCTCTATCTCTTCAGTTATTATCATGGAAAGAGGGTTGTTTGGTTCAACATTTTCTTTTCATTGCTAACTCAATGGACACTCAAATCAATGTGGTCTTCCAGTTCAGCTTTGACCTTCCTATCCATTTAGGAGGGAAAAATACTCCGACCAATCCAAAGTATTAACAATTAATGTAAGTGAGTATTAGTTGAGTGTGGTATGACTGCCTTATTTGGGGAGATTTTGAGATGTGTGAGGATATATCTCATAAGATTGTTAAACAAACATGGTTTAGGTGCTTCTGTCACACTAAATATTTAATCTAATCATGCTTTTCCTTTGTTTAGAACCCATTAGTAGCCTCCCACTGTATTTAGAGTTTAAACTTTGTGCCAATGACCCCCACAACCCTGCAAGATATGGCCTTTTTTCCTAACAACTTTGAGGAAATGTTGAAATATAATAACCTGCATATATTTATAATGATCTGCACATATTTAACATATACAACTCATTCAAATATTAGAGTAAAATATCAGTGCAGGAGAAACTCCATGAATTTTGAAGTCCCCCAAATTCTTTAGAATTTACTTCTTCCTATAAAGGCAAGACAAACACAACAGTGACCTAATGGGATAAGACGTGTTTAAAATATGTACAAGAACTCAAGGGACCTTTTTTAAAAGGCAAATATATAAATAAAAGGAGCAGTCTGCCTAATTTGGATGGATGGTGGCCCTGACTTGGCTCATTGGAGTGAGGGAATAGACCCAGATCTCTTGAAAAGTCTCAGGCAAAACTTGGAATGGAATTCAGAAGAAAATATGCCAGTTGGCAGGCGAAGGGCATACTTCCCCTCTTGCTTTGCTTTTGTATGGAAAGTTTGCCACTCTGACACAGCTGGTCAGACACTTCAGATAAACCATAAAATCCAACAGGATCAGGGAGAGCTGTCGGACTCGTTCAATGGCGGGACTTTACTGTAAGGCTTGGGTCCCTTCAGATTTGCTTAAAAATGTAACTGGGAGAGACTGATGAGTTTTGGAAAAGGGGTCAGTTTTATTTTGCTCTTCGCAAAGGATGTAGAAAACTGAACTAGACAGAAGGATGAGAAGCAGGAGGATGAGTAATCATCTCTACAACCACAACACCTAAGAAAAAGAGAAGCAGGCCACTGAAACTGACAATCCCTTTTTTTAGCCTCAATCCAGAATCAATACAAAAGGGCTTCATCTAATAACTTCAAGAGGATGCACTGTACTTGATGGTAAGGAGGAACAGTGCAAACTGAGGAGCCATAGTAAAGCAGTTCTACGTTTAATCCCTAAAGCCTCTGCTTCCCTGCTCTGTGACCTTGGGTGAGTTAGTCAACCTCTCTGAGATTTGACAGTCTCATCTGCAAAGGCAATAAAATACAAGTATAGATTATGCACGGTAGCTGTGGGGATTACATAGGTCTATATCAGCATGCTAGCACGGTACTAGCCAGGTAGCAGGTACTCTTAAGTTATAACCATCATTATTATTTTATTTTTAGGAGAAATACAAGCAAATAAAGTTACTAATTTGGCCTATGGGGCTTTGGGTTTGAAAAATCGCTTCAACAAATTTGCGCACTTAGCTGATTTAGTGTGGGGAATATGGTGGCAAACAGCACAGAAAAGTCCCCTTTTCCTTCAGAGAGTGACAATCCAGAGAGAAGATACAGACAACAAATAAGTAAACAAATAAACATGGTACTTTTAGGTAAATGTTAGAACTTTGAAGAAATTATAGAAAGAAAACAGGGGCTATGATATGCTTGCACTGTGCATGAGAACAATGGCTGAACCTGTGACATTTGGGGGAAGGATGTCAATCCTGAAGGCTGACGTGAGGTGTATAGAGTTGGCCCAGTGACTTTATATCCCACCGTCATACACTTATGGAGTCTTAATACATCAGGTTCCAGACAAATTGCCTCATTCATTTCAAAGGGATTTATTTCAGGACCCTCATACTTCTTTTGGTCTCAGGCAAGTTAGATTACTCACTAAGTATTTTGGCAGAACCTTCAACATATGTGTATTTTTAGTACTGGGTTTGTGTGTAAGAAAAATACATATGGAGGGGCTGAATGGATAATGGGAGAGGAGAATAAAATAGCAAACTGTTTCTCAAGTGTCAGCTCTGTAGTTATGGAATAGAAGTTATTGGGTGATTTATGGAGTATATGAGGCTAAAAAACAAACATAAGCAAAATACCAAATTGCTCAAAGTCTCAAAAGTGAGGGTGTCAATTATCAAAGAGCTTGAGCTGACAAAGAAGAAGGGCCAGAATGGGGGATGTGGGGAGACAGACACACTGACACAAAATGGTAAGATTTTAGGAGCATGCCCTATTTGAATGTAATGCCCCCAAGAAGGTTTTGAAAGAGTTTGGAAGAACTTTCCTTCCTAGGCCCAGCTGAACAATGTAGCCTCTGAGTAAAGAAGGAAATCGTGGTCTATATCCTTGAATTTTTAGTGTGACCCTGAAAATGTGCACTATGATTTTAGAAAAGGTAAGAAGAGTTTTCAACAACAGAAACAGCTTTTAAACATGATTGTAAAACACTTAGAGGGCTCCATATAAATGCTGGTAAAGAAGATGGCGACCTTTAATAACAGCTCCATCTCATGAAGTTCAAGCTGTTGATTGTATATACTTTACACGCAAAATACTTTAATATAATTTAAGTCATCACTTTGAAACCTAGTCTAGGGAATATATCCCAGATTTGGTTCAGAGTCTTCTTTTCTGTTATCCATAGCTGAGCCCCTGATTCAAGCTAACATCATTTATTTCTTCTGTAGACTCTTTAGCCTTAAATCTACCTTTTATTTTAGTTTATCATTTTTCCTTTCTCTGAAATGTCATCTTCCCAATCCCCTTCCTGGCTTCCTTCTACCTTTCAAGGTTTAGCTCAAACGTCTCTTCTTCAGCGAGCCACTTCTTAAGCAGAATCACCCATACCTTGATTTGGCTTCCTGGAGCATCTTATATATGTTTTTATGATGCTTTTGTTCATCATTGTCACGTCTATCATTTATTATGTGCACGCTCTGTACTGGGTCCTAGGTTAAACATATTACATAAATTCCTTAATTTAATACTTGCTAGAGCCTCATGAGATAAGTATTATCATTCCAATTTACTGATGAGGTTAAGTAACTTGCTTCATTTCATCCAGCTAATAAGAGATGGCAGCAAGATTTGAAGTCAGCCTTCTTATTCTAGAGTCCATGCTTTTGAGTACATGCTGTGTGGCTCTCATCCCAAGTTCCTTGCTTTTGCTGGTGCTGTAGTTTCTGCTCATATCTGTTTCCCTACCTTGATGACAAGCATGTACAAGTCATACCTAATTTGGATGGATGGGTGAATTAGAGGACTACCAAGTTCATCCTTTGGTTCTGTCCATGTTCCAGTAGACAGAAGTATCAGAGGAGTCAAGGTTGATTATTGAGAGGTCACTTGAAGGAAAATGCCTTAGACAGAGCTGGTAGCAAGAAGGGTCAGAGATGAAGAAGCCATTTAGGGCAATGGAACTTACATAGAAAGCAATGAAAAAGCAAGCTCTTGTTCAGGGCAAAATTTAACTGGATACAACGTTTAATTAGACACACAAAAGAAAGGACATTCTTTTTTACTTGGTATCCATAGTGCCCGGCCAACTGTGATAAACTTTTTTGATTTCCTGATTACATAAACTTAAAAAAAAGTCTATACTCTCCAATCATATCAATTCCTTCTCATTTAGGACTTGTACACATTTATAATTCGTATTGCCTTGTACTGTTTAAGAGTTCACACTCCTTGCTGGGCTTAGATCTCTTCAAGAACAGTGCATGTATCTTACTCATCTTTGTGGTCCAATGTTTAGAATCACAATTACTGAACTACAAAAGGCAGGCCAGTGCACAAATAAAATTGAAGCAAGGAAGAACATTTCCTACAACATTTGTGAATTAATTTGACTATATACCCAAATTCTTGATTTCTACAGACAAAACATGCAGTGCTTTTCTAGAGAGATAAGGATTCATTCAACACCAGAGAAATGAAGACAATCACAGAGAATTTCAGAGACAGTAGATCATAACTATGCTTCCCCTCTTCCTCCATTCTTCTGGAATGGTAGAAATACAAATCCTTTCACAGCTTACCATCAAGGCCTTGAAATATTTAGAAGGTAATATTTACTGGAGAATTAGGCAAAATGGGCAAGTTTTCATCCCTGAAATAAGTTTTCTTACTACTAAAAACAGCATCTGGTGATTGAGAGAACAATTGATCATTTATTTGTGGATTGCTTCATTCATGCAATGAACATATATTAAATGCCTTCTGCATGTGAAGCTTTAAGCTAGCTACTAGGGATCTAGCAATGAGCCCAAAGAGATGTGATCACCGCTCTCTTGCTGTTTATTTTCAAGTGAGGGAGACAGTCATCAAGCAATTTTAAAAGAACAAAAATTGCTCCTGTGATTATTGCTACAAAGAGAGATGTACGGGGCAATGAGAGCAAATAGGGGAACGAGAGGCATGGTCTAAGCCCAGTGTGGAGACGTGGGGACAGAGCTATCTTGTTGGGTGTAAGACCACATTAGGGATTCTGGTATTTATCCCAAGAGCAATGGGAGGGTTTTTAAGCACTAAGCTAATGTAATTAGTTTGTGCTTTCAATAGACCACTTTGCTTATAGTGTGGATAATGGGATGGAGTGGGCAAGAGAGGACATAAAGACACCGATTACACGGTTATTACATTGGCCTTAGTGAGAGTAGATAGTAACATGGACCAGGTTTAGGGTCTCTGGAAGCTGAAAACAAATTAGTTTCACTGCTCTGACTTCAAAGAGAAACCAATGACTTTAGCTAAACCTACTGAGGCTACTTGTTAGCAGGTGGAGGGATATGATAGCTGCACCACTTGGAAGAAAAATATCACCTGTTTGCTTCTAGTTCAGATATTTAAACTTAAACATTTGACCTAATCAAGATTCTTTAGCTTGAGGAAAGAAATGGATATTTGAGATAATCAGGGACCAAAATGCGTGATCACAAAGGTACAGGTTTAGAACTTGATTTCTTTCTACCTTCAGCTGTAGTTTATTCACAATTCTTCATTGAAAAGAGTAATACTCCCCACACCCACCCACCCCCAAAAAGGGTTTAAAGACAGTTAACAGATTAAATTAATCTATTTACTCATTCATTTAAAAAAATTTTTTTTTACACCTAAACTTTGCACAAGGCACAGGATTAAACCATGATTTGACCAGGGGCAGGGTCTTATTTAATCTTTGCATCCCCAGTGCCTGCTTTTTTAAACTGAATGTAAAAGGAGAAGAAAGAAAACCTCATTAACTGCAGAGGGACTTCAGATTAGTGGGAAAAAAAAAAAAAAAACAGTAAAAGGACTTAATACCTTAATGCTACACGGGAATGGGAAACTTTGGGTAGACTTTGAATGTTTTCTATTTCAATTTCCAATCTGACTGTCTGATTTGTAATTTACATTTGTTTATAGTTGTCTTTACGCCAAGACTGGCTTCTTTCCATCTGTATGTACAAATGTAATAAATTAAATAGTTATTGGTGCTGTGGTTATCTATGGTATTTCCAGAGGTCTTTAGTGTAACCATGAAAATAAACACTGAACTTTTTCTAAAAATTCTTGCATACTGAGAATTGGATGGTGGATCCCAGGGAAACCTGATACACCAGACTTGTCTTTTCTCTTCTCCCGGTTTTGATTGCACAGGGCGGCACTGCTTGGGGGAAACAGTGGGAGTCCGGGTCATCAACACATATTTTCTGAGTCTAGAGAGCTGGGTGTGCAAGGAAATGAGGGCTCGTAAAGATGCCTATAAAGAGGAAGGGATGACACTGATTAATGTGTACTGGCCAGAATCAATGCTATGAGCCTAGTGGCTCTGGGGAGCTATTCACAAAGGCGGTGCATGTTTTCTTCTGCTTTATAGCTACTGGAAGGCCAAGGTAACTGACTCAAGGTCACAGAGAAAGTAAAACAAGGTTCAAGCTAGTCCTAGACCCATGAGCACCAAACTACTCTTTTCTCTTTATTGGTAAAGCTCTATCCTGAATTATCTTCCTCCTGAAGACTTGCTCCTCTCCTGGGTCAACTCCCTCAGTTAGAGGCACTATCATTCATCCTGTTGGCCAAGCCAAACCCCCTTGTGCTCAATCTCAAAAGCTTTCAGCCTCAGGCAGGTGTCAAAGATACATGAAGTCGACAAAATAAGGCAAATGCACATAGAGAGCCTTTGAACAACTGCAGGCCATCAAATATAAATTAAAAAACACATACGAGTCTGAACTGCTAGCCTGGTCTTAGAGTCATCCTCAACTTCTCCTTTCTCCCTCAGCCATACATCTTAAAGTTTACTCTGCCCAAGTGAGCCTACATTTAACATGACAATTACATCTTGTTACTTTTCTCTCTTCCTAGAGTCACTGCTGTGGTTCAGTGTCTCATCTTCTGTCTCGTCCTACCTGACCTCCCTGACTCCAGTTTAGCTGCTCTACTCTCCCTGTACCTTTCCACTGCATTGTCAACAAAGTCATCCCTTTAAAGTCCAAATGTGACTGTGTTATTCCACTGCTTATGAACTTTGATAGTTTCCCACTACCCATGGGGTAAGGTGAACCTCAGCATGGCTAAACCAATCTAATTTTGAGATGAGAGCAGCCTCATCTTTTCCCATTCCTCCTCTCTTGTCCTCCACTCCAAAACATCAGACTATGTGATAGTCTCTAAATATGCCCCCTAGAGCATCCCTCATTTATGTGGGGTATGAACTCCTGGAAATGGAAATGCCTGAACCAACTGTATGTTTCAGCATGGTCTCCCCAGAGAGGTATGTCTGGCAGCATACACTGGCAACGGCTCTTCAGATTTTCTCAAATCCTCTAAAGTCATGACAACTTTCTGGTCATAGCTTCTTCTAGGTCACGGCTCACACAACTGTCAGTCAATCATTCCAAGCTGCAGCTATACTATGATTGGCCTCATGCCATCGAAGGGATGGATGATCGTTATTGTTTGTACCCTTGACTACTTCATGAAGTGACTCAAGAAGCAAAGCTCACTTTCTTTTTTAAAACACCGAACATGGTACTTTTCCTTCGTCTTCGTGGGACTTTTATAATCCAGGACTAATACTGGCAAGTGTTTCACCAATCGTTATGGGTAAAACCTGTTTCCTAGAATACAACATCAGTGGCAGAAGGAAAGGTCACAGGAGAGAAAACCCAACACATCAAATGAGAAGAGTGTGGTAAGGTGTTCAATGGCTGAGAGTTACATTGGTCACAAGTTTATAGCACAGTTGATTAAATATATAATATCTGCGTATTGTATATATCTATCTACCTACCTGTCTGTCCATCCATCTATGTATGTGTATATATATATTTTTGAATTATTTAGAAAGAGTGTTGCAAAGGACTGCATGAATGGGGATATGCATGTGCACTTGTGCGTGCCATTCCCCCAGCCTTGGGGGCCCTCCTCTCTTCTCTCCACTTGGTGAATTCCTACTCCTGTTTTAGGCCCTGTTTAATTGTTACCTAGACCCTTACTATTCATGGACCAGCAGCACTGGCATCTCCTTGGAGCCCGTTGTAAATGCAGAATTTCAGACCCCATCCCAGATCCACTGAATCAGTATTTGCATTTTAACAATATCCCAGTAAAGCTTGAGAAGCAATGGCCTGGTCTTCCCTGCATCCCTCCAGCAAAGCAAAAGTCTCTACTTACACACTTGGCATTTATTATTTATCACACTGAATCATGATTTGTTGCTTATATGAACCTATAACAGGAGAAGGCCCTTGATGATGTTTCCCGAAACATGTCAAGACTAATTAATGCAGAGGTCTGCTATTTATTAGGACATCTGTAATAATACACTCTAGATTAGTTGACCCAATTTCTTCTCTCCTTCAGAGGTTTAAAAGCTAAAATCCTGATTTTCTAGCTTCCCTTACAGCCAAATATGGCCATACGACAGTGCTGCTAATGAGATGTAAGTAGAAGTTTGCTTTCTCTTCTTTTGCCTGAAACATGGATACAACATTGGAGGTACAGCTCTGTTGCTGCCATGAGACCAAACAGCACAAGCCAAGGATGGTAGACCAAGAAGACAGAAAACTCTGGATTCTTGAGGGCATCCTTCTGATCCCAAACTGCTTCTCTGTAGGTTCCTTATGTGAGACCAAAATGCACCTTTATGTGTTTAAATGACTTCAGTCAGTTGGCTATTAATCGAGCTGAAGGCATTTCTGACTAGTACACTGTCTAATCATTCTGAGAGGCAAAATTGAATTAGCTCTCTTTACTGGTCCTTGCTGAACTTTCTCAAGGTGGAATAGAATCAGGTGTTAGAACAATGGCTTTTTGTTGTTCCCTTTAAAATAAAAAATCTATTTCCCTAAATACCTGATTTAGAATAACATTGACTCGCAATATTTCCCCAGTGGGAAACAGGGACATGGGACATCTAAAATTTACATGACTTGAAATTTTGGTGAATACGTACATCTTGGTCTGTCCAAGAAGTTAAGTTCTCTGGTCAATATTGGAACAGAAACCTCTTTGCCTGTTCTTCTTGATGCCTTGACTGTCACACACATGGGAGGGGGCATGCACATGAGGACTTAAAAAAAATATGGCAATTATGATTGCTTTAACAGGAGCTTTGTGAAAACATCTGTCTCTGAGTTATGTGTATATCCAGCCGTACTGCTCTACTCCCATGGCACGGGGATGCTTTGGGTCATTACCGCCTCTCAATAGCTTTCCTATGTCAGTTAAGCACAGGCTACATTTCACTGGGAAACACTGTGATGGCCAAAGAGAAAAGCACGGTGCTAATAGCCATAATAAATGTAGTGGGATTTTGCGGCATCAGCCTGTGTGGCGTCTTGCTCCCCACACTACCCCATAAACTCTGGGTGGTATTTTGCCCCCATTGCATGGCTCTATCTTTGTTGGAATCTGGCAGCTGCTTCATGGCCCATGACTGTCAAAACTACCCTCAGAATCCAAATCACACAAGCTGAGCAGTCCTGGAAAAGTTATGTGTCTATTTCTTGGTATATCTGGCCTCTGACCCACAATCTGGTGTCTCCCGGAGCCTAGGAGGTTATCCTTTGTTATCCTGTAGTTGGGCCCCATCCTACCTAGAAGAGCCACATTCTCAGACTGTCCCAGATGGGTGCTCTATTTACAAATACCGAGAAAGGACACAGGCACAGCAGCTCAAAGGCATGATAAACATGTCTGAGGTCATCGCCTGAAGCACATTCTTTTTGAACACCCTCAACACGGAAACCTTGGTCCTCTGAGGCTGAATTTGAGTTTGAGAACCTGACAAAAGACATTTAGAGATCGGCCTGGTAATCTAGCTGCATGATGTGGCTTTTTGTAAAAAACCATCCAAATAAGGAAACAGACAAACAAGATCCACTCTGATCCTAGTCTCTGAAGGTACTTTCCAAAGAGAAGGGTTCATCTGCCTAAAGAATGAAGTATGGCTGGAGCAAGTGCTCATGGGAAGCCAGAAGACCATGTTTCTGAGATGGGACATTGTGCTGTCTTCCTTAGGTAATCAGCTTCATTTCTTAGCCCACTGGTTCTCAAAATTCAGTGTGCATTAGACTCGCCTGAGGGGTTTTGTAAAGCTCAGGTAGCTGGGTCCTGCCCTCAGGGTTTCTAATTCAGCCGGGCTTGGTGGTGGGACTTGATAATTTGCATTGCTAATAAATGCCCCAGTGATTCTGATGCTGCTGGTCCAGGACCACGCTTGGAGGACCACTGCTTTCCTCAAACCTCGCACTTGCATCCCATCAAGCCATCTAACGGCTTGACTGTCAATCTCGAGAGTCTTTTCTTTTAAAGCAGTGTGCCCCAGTCACATAGCTTTTATTGTACCCCAACTCTCAATTACCCCAACCTCTCAAATTTTATGATTATGTGGTTCATGATGCTAGATCTCAGACAGTGCATAACCAGGCACACCAAGTGCGAGATCAGGCTAGAGAGAGAGACTTGCTGTCAGAGACCTTAGGGGAGATGGAGGGAGCAGGATGTGGAGGTGTAATAGCCATAAGCAATTATGACAATTACTGCACAGGACGATCACCCATTCTGAATCCTGTCAGTGAGTTCGTGAAAGGATTTCATTTGCTTTCAGCATGTAAAATTTTAGTATTTCTAACTTGTGGAAGGAGCTGCTGTTCCTCTAGTCACAAGTTTGCCACCTTCTCCTGGTTTGTGTGCCCAGGTGTTCGAAATAGGTATTTTCCCCACTTTCATGTTGTCTCCTTCCTGCTCAGGTACACAGCAGCCGAGCGCTTGGTGCACGTTCAAGATTTCTACTCAAGACTCCCTGGTGAGTTTTCAATTCCTTCCCCACTTCTCTTTGCCCAGAAAAGAAATCTCCCACTAACTCCAAAGTACCGGCTAGCTGTGTTAGCAATCCCTGTAGTTTGGGGCCATGGATCAGGATCTTATTTGTCCCTTCAGTAAATGCTTAATTATTCAGACTTTTAATATTCTCTATTTCCTTTTAAAAAATCATGGTGGTGCCCAGAGGAAAGCCAGTGACCTCCAAGAGGCCAGCTGCCCTTTCCCACAGAGCAAGGCCACCTGGCCTCTCTTCCAACCCCACCAGGTGCCCGTCTCCACCTGACTCACATCAGGCAGAGGGCCAGGTCCTATTGTTGAGCAGCAAAGGGGCTGAAGCACATCCTCTGCTCTTAGACAGTTACGTAGTGAAGAAGAACATCCAGTTCTAATTTCAAATCCCTTTTCCTTCCTCTTCTTGCTCCTCCTCCAATCCCTTCTCATGGAAAGCCATGGGGAGAGTCACTGGAAGAGTATCTTTGCATATCCAAAGTCACCTGCCTCCATGAAGAGGACACTTAGGACCAGAAAACAATGCACGTTTGACAGAGATTTACAATCACAAAATGGGGGGAGATTAACCCTTGTCTGACAGTTTGTTTCCTTTTATCCTTGCAGGTCAGGGAACTTCAGAAGCAGGGCTCATTCATCTTGGTTTGGGGACACACCGTGTGTGTTTAGTGCTCTGAAGAGCGCTAAACAACCACAGTATTTCTAAATATTTGCATTCCATAATTGTCCTTGGACAGAATCTGCTGGATTGAGTCAACCTGGGGCCACTTTCCCCCTTTCCCTGGTGAGGAGCTGCTGACTGAGGAACCGGTTTCACTTCCTCCACTTGGTGGCTGATGGGCACTCCTTCAGCCTGGTCACATCTCTCCTTTAAAATGGCACTTCACAGGGTCCCTACCCGTCTGCCTGCCCCTACTGCTGAGACCCGAAGGGCCTGACCTGCCTGAATGAATAAGCCTTGTCATTCCCCACTGCCAGCCGCTTGGGTTCTCTCTCAGTCTCTCCTCTGTTGCTTACTTCTCCTCTCTTTCCCAGGCCAAGATAAACCTAAACCAAATCCTCCGGATAGGGGAGTTTCCTGATGTGTCTGCTGACAGCCAGGGATTGGAGTATTAGGGGATTAGACAAAAAAATATTGAGTGTGGCATTTTAATGGAGTTGTAACTCAGTTTGATGGGACAACTTGGGAACTATAAAGGCACCTGGAAGTGAGGATACTTGAGACTAAGCATCATGATATTTTTTTCTTCCCTTCACAAGCAAAGAAAACAAAGCCGACCATTTTTCACCTATGACACGAGAGGATGGGAGGGTGTTTCTACAAAAAGTTTCCTCTCATTCCAGTTTTGACATTGACTAGTGGGTTTGGCTTCATAAAATTCCAGATGGATAAATTTCCTGGGGGTAAGGAAGTGATTTTCTTTTTAAAGGATGTATTTTGGCTCTTGGCACTACTGACCACACTGAAGGCCAACCCCAGGACCTCAGATGATGATGTTTTACCTTTGGGAGGTACTGTTTTTCCCCCTTCCTGGTTGGGGCCTTCTCTGATACAGCCTCTCACTGAAATGTTCACATGTACAGGGACCAGCTGTGGATGATGGCGTGTGGTTATCAATGTCAGTGTATACTTCAGTGCACAGCTGTGTGCAGGCCTCATCTCTTTACTGTGCTTTATTTCAACTGAAGTCGAATCTCAGTGCCTGTCCTACCAGCCAGCACGGTAGGAAGGCTAAATTCAGTCATGGCTGGAGCCATCCCCTTCTTGGGTAGCATAGGAGGCTAAAATCATGCCCAGTCTTCACTTTGCATGGTTGCTGCTGACATCCTCATCCTCGAGTTCTCTTCAAGACCTGCAGTCTATTTCTGTGTCTCACTCATGGACGGTAACTTTGCCAAGGCTGGAGGACACCTGCCCAGGGTCAGCCCCGTCAGGTGTACCAGGCAGCCTTCCCCTTCCGAGTCCTGCCCCCTGCCAGGGGTGGGGATTACGAGTGGCACTGACATCTGGCTCTTCAATAGCTGTCTGACTTTCCCCTTCCCAGGCACAAAGACTTGTCTCCTTTCTCTCGCCTCACCCTTGAGGGCAATCCTCTGTCTGCCTCCTCTTCCTTTCTGAGGATATTTAGCATCATCTCCTCAGATAGGAAGAGCTCTTGTCTTCAAAAACCTTCTGTTTTTTTCTGTCCTGGAAATCTCTCTGGAGCAAGGAAATAGTAAAAGCCCAGCAACTGGAATAAAATGGTTGGAGGAGGGGCTTTGGAAAGCGTGCAGAGGGCAAAACTGAAGTAAATTGAAGTAGATTCAAAGTAATGCTGGATATATCTAAGAAGATGTAGCCATACACACACACACACACACACACACACACACACACACACACACAAAATAGAATATTACTCAGCCATAAAAAAGAATGAAATTTTGCCATCTGCAACAACATGGATGGACCTAGAGGGTATTATGCTTCAGTAATAGTTCACAGAGAAAGACAAATACTGTATGTTATCTCTTATATGTGGAATCTAAAAAAAAATGAAATGAAGGAATAAATAGAACAAAAAAGAAACAGACTCACAGGCATAGAGAACAAACTAGTGGTTATCAGTGGGGAGAGGGAAGGAGGGAGGGGCAGTAGAGGGGTAGGGGATCAAGAGGTACAAACTACTACATATAAAATGAATAAGCTACAAGGATATATTGCACAGCTCAGGGAATAGTGCCAGTCTTTTATAATAACTATAAATGGAGTATAATCTATAAAAAAATTGAATCACTATGTTGTACACCTAAAACTAATATAATATTGTAAATCAACTATACTTGAGTAAAACAAAAACAAAAACATTTCAGTCAGGGAAGTGAGCATTGTACCTAACCGTGGTTACACCTGCAAAATGATGCTATAATACAAAGGGAATATTTCGTCCTGACGGTGGAGGTGCGTGAAAAAATGGAGAAATCATCACAGTGGGCAGTGTGGTATTGTAAGCAGGAAATGTCAGCAGAAGGTAAACTTCTTCCAGGTCCCTCCTGCACACAGCATCCAGAACAGGAATGAGAAGGATTAGAAGAGAAACAAAAGCAAATTGGCTAGGGATTTGGTTGGTGGAGAGACAATAAAATGAGGAGATGCCATTATTTTTATTTGGGAGGGGATGTTACAAAGGACATTTTGGGTAATTGATAAATGGAAAAATTAGGAAGGATCTAGTGAAACTCAGCAATAAATTACCCTCACAAGTTCATATATAATAGCTCATATTTTGTAAAATGTATACCACTTGACAGGTGCTATCCTAAGTATAAATAGCATTATCCCTAGTTTATAGATGAAGAAACTGAGGCTCCAGAGATACCATATCAGAGAGCTAGAAAGGGATGGGCCTAGATTGGGGCCTGGGCAGCCCAGTGCTCACTGGCCCAAGTGGGTCGAGTGCCCTTTTCATGATTGCCTTTGGGGTGAGATGGATCACAGACCCTCGCTGATCAGGCCTGAGTCTCATACACACTCATTTCTGAATCTGGCAGAGGACAGAGAGTGGTGGATTTCTAGAAGACAATCAGGGTACTCTTACCCCAAAAAGCCGGGGAAATAAGAGCAATCCCCAGCAGAAACCCATTTCATAAAACACAGAGAAGAGAACCTGCTTGATGCTTTGGTTGTAGCAGGGGCCTGCCTGGAGGCACCCAGGATGGTGCACCCCAGCCCTGCACCCCAGCCCCCCCCACCAAAACCCTTTAAGCATCTCTCGAAAGCTTCTATGAACTGAGAAGCATATGTGAAACCACTGGTCTCAAACCTCTAAGGAGAATCCAGAAAGAAGCATAAAAATTCTTTAAGCAATGAAACAGAGGTCACTCACTAAGTTCAGGCAGTGAACTTTGTACATGTGACCAAACAGGGAGTTCCCTCGATCTCACCCAGAAACCATTTTTGGTTTTGTATCAAGTAATTTTAATAAGCTTGGTTATCTGGCTCCCTCATCCCAGCCAACAAAGTAACAAAGGGCATTCCCTGGCCCTTGGGAGGTCATGTCACCTTTTGCTGCCCTACTCTCTCACCTCCAGCCAGTGGGGTGCAGAAAGACTGGAACATGGATCTTAGTTATACAGCTCTGGGACCTTGAAGCCTCCTTCAATGAGTCAAGCACAAATGATTTCACAGTAACAGAGCGGTGTTCCTGGGGATAATTTTCATTCCACTTTAAACTGTCATGGCTTGCGAGAGCAATGAGTATGCTCAGTCATTGTGGCCACACAGTTTGGATATTGTGCTTGGCTCCATTAAACTGGATCAGGGGAGCGCCTGCCAACTTGTGATTTGTAGATGGGTTGGGTAGAGAGCACAGTGTGTAACTCCCTCCCTTCATCTCTCTTTGTCATTGCTCCCAGGCTCACTATCTCTGCTTCAGGGAGGGTATGGCCCAGTGTGAACCTGCCCCCAGCTTGGTTTATGCAAACAAGAGTGGGCTGTCTCTCCACAAACTTACCTACAAAACAGACTCACAGACATAGAGAACAGACTCGTGGTCACCAAGGGGGAAAGGGACTGGGGGAAGGACAGAGTGGAAATTTGGGATTAGCAGATGCCAACTGTTATATATAGGATGGATAAAAAAGAAAGTTCTACTGTATAGCACAGGGAACTATATTCAGTATCCTATGATAAACCATAATGGAAAAGAATATGAAACAGAATGTGTGTATGTATATATATATATATATATATATATATATATATATATATATAACTGAATCACTTTGCTGTACAGCAGAAATTAACACATCGTAAATCAACTATACTTGAATTAAAAAAAAAAAAAAGAGTGGGCTGTATCCTATCCACAGAGATACTTTCTCTCTCTTTCAACATTGTGCCTGACGCCAAGGTAGATCCACATGGACAGAAGTGTTCTTAAGAGAGAACTGGCTTTTCAATAGCAGAAAGAGCCAAAAATCCTCCCACACTTCCTTAGGGAGACTTAGGGGATCCTGTGCATCTTCTGGTACCCAGCAGCAGTGAATGCCAAGGTTGAAAATTGGGGTTTGGGCTTGATTGATTTGGATGCTAATCCCAACTCCCCATGTACTGCCCTGTGCTCTGGGGCAATTTAGTTTTCTCTGGCTATAAAATGGGTATATGATCAGTACCTTACAGCCTAGCATGGCTGTGAGTCTCCAGTAAGATAATATATGCAAAGTGCCTAGCAGTGAGTCAACCCCCAGAATTTCCGGTTATCCCAGAAATGTTAACCTGCATGGTTATTACTACTACAATTGTTATGATTATTAGCAGCTATATAGGTAACTCAAAAGCGTTAAGAATGTTCCTTCTTTGGGGCTTTCCCGGTGGCGCAGTGGTTGAGAATCCACCTGCCGATGCAGGGGACGCGGGTTCGTGCCCCCGTCCGGGAAGATCCCACATGCCGCGGAGCAGCTGGGCCCGTGAGCCATGACCGCTGAGCCTGTGCGTCCGGAGCCTGTGCTCCGCAACGGGAGAGGCCACAACAGTGAGAGGCCCGCGTACCGCAAAAAAAAGAATGTTCCTTCTTTGAACAATGTCAAATTGTTTTGCCAGTGGTTTCTGTTTTCTTTTCTGATGTATGAAGCCAAAAAACCCAAAGACTATCTTTGGAGTTTGACAATCCTGGACTTAAATCTCCATTGGATTGCTTATTAACTGAGTAAGTTAGGAATCATTACATTCAATCAGAAGCCATATCAGGGTAGGCTGAAGGTACTAAACATGGCTGGGGATCATTAGGAACAAGGCAACAACAATCCATTCAATGATGGAGCAGCATTTGTGCAAGCGGTACCCATACTGAGGTCAGTAGGATAAGGCACTTTTTTGGTTGCTAGGCAACAAGGGACCCGCTGTTCTGTAGTCCATCGATATCAACATGAAGCATTAACCAAACAACACTCCTGGTTCCACTTATATGATGGCTGCATTGAAATGCTGGGGAACAGAGAGGATTATGGAATGTGGAAAAAGTGAGAGTTGGCGCTGTACAGCAAGGCTTCATTTCTGAGGCAGGAGTGACTCAATAGCGATCATCGGCTGGTTGTGCTTCCTGCTTAAATTGAAGATCTTAGAAGAAACATACTATGTAGTCCCATGCCAAGTCTGCCCCACAAGGTGAAGCAAAAATTTGGGAATTTTCCGCTAATGTGATCCACATCAACAAAGCAGGCAATTCTTGTTCAAAAGTATAGTTTTAAAGAATGAGTAACTGTTTGGCTCTGAAATCACCAGTTTATCAGGATATTCCTTGTAAGGGTCATTTGTAGCTTTAATTATCCCAATATCCAACTCAAGAATACATTTCACTTAGACCTTATAGAGAAAGGCTTAGCCTCTGAAGTTTCCAAACAGATGTCAACACAGTTACACTTCAGAATATTCTAGATTATAAAGGTACTTGCCCTAGGGACGTCCCTGGTGGTCCAGTGGTAAAGAATCTGCCTTCCAATGCAGGGGATGCAGGTTCAATCCCTGGTTGGGGAACTTAGATCCCACATATCACAGGGCAATTAAGCCCTCGCGCCACAACTATTGAGCTCGTGCACCTCAATGAGAGAGCCAATGTGCCGCAAATTACAGAGCCCATGCGCCCTGGAGCCCGTGCGCCACAACTAGAGAGAAAACCTGCATGCCACAACCAGAGAGAAGCCCACACGCCACAACTAGGGAGAAACCCGAGCAGACTGTGTGCCATAATGAAAAGATCCTGCATGCCTCAACAAAGATCCCGTGTGCTGCAACTAAGACCTGACGCAGCCAAAAAAAATAAGGAAAACAAATAAATATCAAAAAAAATAAAGGTACTTGCCCTAGAATTTATGTGGTTTTCTACCTAGGAAGGAAATAAGCATTGCACTAGGCTATCAAATAACCTATCCATTTATTCCGCAGTATGAATTGCCTCTACGCTAGGTTTAAGTGAGTTGATGATGTGAAAGTCAATAACCTAGTATTTTGATCTGATTTCCTTAAGTATGCTCTTATTTATTAATTCAGGAATAACAAACAATTGGTTATACTTAATTGGAAATAGAATTTTCAACTGGACAGTCAGTATAGTTGAAGTATTATATGTTTGGGTACAAGACCCCCAAGGGTATAGCCTGAAATCAAATAGATACAACTGGCTACAGGAAACACCAAAAGAGGCTAATTAGATAGAAATATGGAACACTGAAAAGGAAAATGGAGACATGTGGAAATTTTTGAGATTTTTGAATCAATTTTGTGACCCTAAGAAAGAAGCTATGGGGAAAGGTTGGGGGAAAATGCAACAGTATACAAGAAACTGAGGGAGTACCAGAGTAACTGCAGGTGAGCAGATTGGTCATAATTAGTCACTGCTCATTTGCAGCATCCATCATCACAGCTGTTTTGACACAAAGTAGCTGTTGGCCATATCTTTGTTCTACCCTTCTGGTTTCCACATGTGACTTTACTTAGAGAACTGGCCCACACACCCAGGCCACAGAACTCTTCCGAGATAAACGGACATGCTCATGGAGCCACTAAAGGACAGGATTTCATTTGCCGTTGCTGAAAGCTAATGAGAAGAGTAAAAAAAAGGCGCCTACAGGAATTATACTGGTGGGGCTCCTGGGTGGCTGCCTGGAACCCTGGCCAGGTAATAGCTCTGACAATTAAACTGTGGCCAGTGAGCCAACACCAGCATCTGCCAGGTCAGCCTCAAGCTCTTCTCTTAGCTCCACATGGGTTTGGTCCAGATCAGACACCCTAGAAGTGCCTCACGCTAATACAAAACAGCTTGTTCTGAAAACTTAGTCTTGCTCATGTCAGAGATGTCTTTGCTGATGTCTGGAAGATTGCACAAGGAGAAAAACATGTCTAGTCGAAACGGGTGAAAGGACCTAAAAAGGCTATGAGTAATCAAAAGATCAGGTGAACACACAAAGAAGTTTTCAAAGGCCCTGGATGGATCCTCACATGACCAACTCGCTGACCTTTAGGCTACTCTCAATCATGGATTCTCTTTCTAGAAGAGATCAGAAGAGTTAAGAGAGAATCACATCAAATGACTCATGGAACCACCCTGATTTTCACAAATATTTACTGAGAATTTCCTCTGCTTCAGACACAGGGCTAGGTATTATGTGCTGGGTATAAAGCACTAAATAAAACAGATATGGCTCTTGCTTGTTCTGAAAACTTGAGATGGCCCTCAACTAAAACATTAGCAAATAGAACCAAGCAGAACATTTACAGCATAATATATCCTAAGAGAATAGGATATATTCAAGTAATGCAAGGATAGCTCAACAACAGTCAATCTATTAATATCATTAACCATACTAATAGATCAAAGGAGAAAAGTCATTTGATCATCATAGGTGCCAAAAATCTATTTGACAGACTTCAGTATCCAGTAAAAATGTTAATAGCTAGCAGATATAACCTGCCACAAGAAAAGCCATTTACAGTCTGATGAATATAAAAGGATCAGACATATCCCATTTATAAAAATAATAAAAATATAAAATATTTGAAATAAATGTAGCAAAAAATGTATAAGATATATAAAGAAAACTTTAAAACACTACTCTCATAAAGAAAACTTGAATAAATAGAAACCATACCATTATCTTGGGTAGAAATATTTAATATTGTAGAGATATTAATTCCACCTAAATTGATCAATTAAAAGTGATTTTTTAAAAGTGATATTAATGACAATAGTAAGGCTCCTCTCTCTGTCTCTCTTTCTTGCTTGCTTGTGCTCTTTTTTTTTTTCTTCCAGAACTTGACTAGCTGGTTTGAAAATACATATGGAAAAGTAAACAAAATCAGATAAAAATTAAATTTAAAAGGGTAAACTATGAAAATCTGAAAAATAGGAGATTCAGGGACTAGACTACCTTATATGGGGATTAAACATAAAAACAATAGCAATTAAACAGTTTTATTCTAGCATAGACAGATAAAACAATAAATATCAAGAGCCTAGAAATAAGCTTAAATATACATGTAGTCTCATATATGCATATGATAAAGAAAGGTTTTTCAAACTAGAGAGGAAAACACAGATTACTCAAATAAATGGTTTTGAAAAAACTGACTAACCATATTAAGAAAATATTAAGGCTGTATTACTCCTTCCATTGGACAGCTCAAAGATTTAAATATATGTATTGAAAGAGTGGAACGGATAAAGTACTAGAAAAACAGAAAAAAATCCAAAATGGTGAAGTTTTTCCTAAGCAAGATACTGAACACAAAAGCTGGACAGGAAATAAATGATAAATTTAAATCCATTTAAAGAAAAAACGAAACAAAACAAAACTTTCACATGGCAGAAACAAGAACTGGGGAAAAAATGTTTCCAATATATATAATAAAAAGTAGCTATTTTTTTTTCTGGACCAGGGCACGAACCCGTGTCCCCTGCATCGGCAGGCGGACTCTCAAGCACTGTGCCACCAGGGAAGCCCAAAAGTAGCTATTTTTAAATGTTAAAAGAGCTCATATAAATCAAGAAGATGAATCAATCATGCAAAGGAAAATGGGACTGGGGAAAGATGAACTTTCAGTTTATAAAAAAAGAAATATAAATGGCTCGTAAACATGAAAAGATATTCAACTTACTCAAAGATAAGACAAAAGAATAAGATACCATTTCTCACTTATCAGATTGGCAAAGATGATAATGTTTAATAATATACAATGCGGTCAAGAGTGCGGAGAAACAGGTTATCTTATACCCTGTTGGTAGAGCTAAAAATAGGTACTAACTCTTCAGAAAGCAGCTTGGAAATAGGTGTCAAATTTTAAATGCACAAATTCCTTGACCTAGCAAAGTAAAATCTGTCTATCTAATACCTATATTTCACGTCAACATTTCGACCTAAACAGAAACAACCTAAATAGGCGTCAATAGGAGATAATAAATATAGCTATAGCTTTAGATGTATTAACACAGAAAGATGCCCGAGGTGTATTATTAAGTATAAGAAGCAGAAATAAATCAGTATTGTTCATTTATTAAAAATTATAATACCAAATTTATGCTTGTATATGCATTCACTATTGCTATAAAAACATATAAGAAACTGTTAACTACAGTTATCACTGATTAAGGGGCTGGGGATTTGGGAGTTATGGAAAGTAGCATTTTACTTTTTATTTTATATCTTTATATATTATTTGACCTTTTTCTTTGCCATGCATACTTATTGCTTTCTTATAAAAAAAAAACTCCTACTTTGCTGCACTGTGTTTCTAAACAAGGATTACACATGTAGTAGAATTGTTTTGGATAAAGGCTGAACTTGCTAAAAACGTTGAATGTGCCATCTAAACTCTCAGTTATCTGAATGAAACAAACTCCAATCTTTGTGAAATATATTTAAGTGGCAAGCTGGTTTTTAAAGACTGAAGTAATCTCTCTTCAAAAGCATTCACTTCCAAAACTTGCAACTGGATACATTCTGAAATACAGATTTTCCCCCATGATAAATGATACTTCTCCAAGCAATATGACTGACATACCTGTATATATGTGTATGTTTTAATTTAAAAGTATACTTTTTTATAATTAAAAAACCCAGTAAAGATCTACAAGTAATAAAGATGGTGTTGCTGTGATAAGCTGAAGCTGATAAAATTTCCATTATGGTATATTACCTGGAAGAGGTTAAGATGTTAAGAATTTATAGGAAACTGAAATAAAAACAAGCACCTGAATATGATGTATCACAGATGGAATTTAATTTAAAGAATAGTCCGTATTTTTTGTACACCATAGCCACTTTCATTACCGTTCAAATGACAGCATTACCTAATTAGCATGTAATTACTCTGTAATCTTTGTTTAAAAATTGCTTGATATTTTAGTATTTTTTCTGTACTTAAAATCCTAGCAAAGCAATTTAAAAATTCAAATGCAAAATAAGTATAGCACCAAAATGCAGTCACCACATTGCTCGATATCTCCTGATTTAAGAGGAGTTTTGAGTTCTTTTTCCGGCATGGAACCTCAATGGAGTCATTACGCCTATAAGACCTCCTAATAATGATCAGATGTTTCAACTTGGACTTAACTAACGAAGAGGGAGAACAGCCAGTCCTCTATTATGCTGTAAAGTCGGATGACAATTGATAATCAAGAACAAAGATTAATAAGCGAACATCAGTTTTTATCTAAAGCATAAAATTAGGAAGTCAAGTATGAAATCTGTAGATGCTGGTCAAATGCTTTTTTAATTCACTGAATTTTTCCTGGGTTAGACAGAGTAATAACTTATTACTGTTTCTAGCATTATTGGACTTTGCATTCTAATACAAATTGAAGTTAGAGATGAACAAAACTATGTCTGTGACAACTTGTTAAATCACTCTTAATGTCTTCAGTTAGAACAAGAAACAATAGCATGTCGAGTTGAATTCATCAATAATCTGGGCCTAATGAGAGAGAATGTATTCAAACCTTCTGAAAGGGAATAAATTCACTGCTTAACTTTTGTCTGCTTTGTTTATCAGTGCTAGTCCAGAGAGGATGTAGGTTTGGGTGAGAAAGCAGCCCATGGTATAACTGAGTACAAAGCATCCCAGACCAGGAAAGAAGGGCTCTGGGTCCCAATTCTGGCTCTGCCAGGAGTGAGCTGGGTTGATTTGGGGGAAACGACTGAATCTCTGGCTCACTCAATTTCTCATTTGAGAAAGGAAGGGATTGAATTAGGCTTCTAAGAGCCCTTTTAGCTCTTGGTCCATAAACAACACTTGTGACTTTTGCCTGGAAAACAACGGTAGAGAATCTGAAGAAATAGGTGGACACTGCGTTGTCACCTATGACTATATCAGTACATCTGGATCAGTGACTTCCCCTAAAACATGTAGGATGATTGACTCATACATGTGTGAGTACTATAAGCACTGTGCTAGGTGCTACAAAATATACTGGTGAATAAAAGACACCTCCCTACCCTTGTGGAGTGTATGTAGTAGTGTTATTAGATGGGGTGAGAGGGCAGTGGAGTGAAACACAAGCAGTTAGAATAAGTTAGATTGTTCATTGAATTATAGTTTCAAATACTTTGGTAAAGTCTTCTAAAAACCAGTATGACAAATATCCAAACTTTGAGACTGATACAATTCACGTTAATGTGACATGGCAAATTCAGTCTGGTATACATGAATAGCTTTTCAAACGAATCCATGTATGTTACTAATATTGCCTTTTCTCTCTTAAAACAAACAAACCAATTTTTGTATTCAGGAGTCATCAGTGGTAATACTGTAACCTTATTTTCTAGTTATTATAGGTATATTATAAAATGAAACAAATAATTACCTTAATGTTAAGGACCTAGAATTTCAGCATAAAAGGAAATACATGCAAGTATAAAATCAACCAAAAAAACATATTATTTGAAAATATCAGTAGGAAATCATGATTTTTTTTTCTCTTCATTTTTATGTCCTGGCTTTGCCTACTGAAAACACACAGAAACAATGATCATCCAGGAGCGATGAGCAATCCTAGCACCCAGATTGTGGTCTCTAAATGCTATGTCTCTCTAAAAGGAACCAGAGTTCTTAGAAAAGGCTGAGTGTAGGTCTGGAACAGGAAATGAATGAGATGAGCCTGGGAAATTGGCTTAAGCCTGGGCTAATAAGCAAGGAAGCCATTAAAGACTAATAGGGAAAATGCCAAAAGATACAGAGCCCAACTATAAGGTGTTTCCACTGTACTAATATAGGGCAACTTGAATATCAAAAAGAATAATTATAACAGATTGAAACCCATCTAACAATAATATTTTAAAAAAACAACACTGTTTCCAGGGCATACCTTATTGCTCTGAAAACTGATAAATAAAGGAAAAGAATCAAGAATTTCTCTTGCCTTTCTTACATTTCAGGGTAACCAAATGGTTGATGAGGTAAATTTCTTCATAGAAGAATTCCAGCTAATTAGGAATGATAGACAGAAATAATCACCATTTTGCAACCTTAATAAAATAATGGATGCAGGCAATGCTAAAGTTATGTGAAATGTTGTTGGGCAAAGTTTATAAAAGAGGGATCAAGCTGAAAGCATATAAATCCACCCCTCAATCCCTAAAAGTGGGGCAAACAGACATTATATGCCTCAGAACATAATATAATAGAAAGTATACAGTGCCACCTGTGAAACATTCTTACCTAAAATATGAACTAGAATCTAATGACGCCTTTAAATCTAGCCACCAATTATAAGAAATATGGATGACAGAAGAACAAGTTAAATAATACCACAGTGAAGCAATCAGACAAATCCAGAATATGTAACAGGACATAGGATGGATGACTCAATTTCTCCAACAAATCAATGGTATAAAAAAGCGGGGGCTGTTATGAAAGAGATCTAGGAGACAAAAAAAAACCAAATGCATCTTGTGGTCATGTTTTAATGATGATTTAGACCAAAGTTTTACAGAGACATCTTTGAAACAACTTGGGAAATTAGGTATTACATGTTTTTAAGGAATGTGTCAATTTTCTATGAGTGATAATAGCATAGTAACTATATAAAATATTCCTTAACATTTAAAAATGCATACGGAAGTATTTGTGTCATTACGGTTGACACCATGTCTAAAACTGGCCTTAAATGCTCTAGCCCCATTCCTCACCCAAATCCTATGAGGCTAGATGAAACAAGACTGGCATAAAGTTGATTATTTTTGAAGGCTGGTGGGTGGGTCTACGAAGATTGTAAACTCACTTTCGCTTTTTTGTGTATGCTGAACAATTTCCATGATAAAACATTTAAAAAGTACACACTTCCAGGGGCTTCCCTGGTGGCACAGTGGTTAAGAATCCGCCTGCCGATGCAGGGGACGCGGGCTTGTGCCCCGGTCCGGGAGGATCCCACATGCTGCGGAGCAGTTGGGCCCGTGAGCCATGGCCACTGAGCCTGCGCGTCCGGAGCCTGTGCTCCGCAACGGGAGAGGCCACAACAGTGAGAGGCCCGCAGACAGCGATGAAGAGTGGCCCCCAGCTCGCCGCAACTGGAGAAGGCCCTTGCACGGAAACAAGGACCCAACACAGCCAAGGGTAGATAAATAAATTAATTAATTTAAAAAAAAAAAAGTACACACTTCCAGAGAAATATTTGCTATTGTACATAGCTATATTCAGCCAGGCTTCACTTGCTCCTAGTAGTTTCTCACTTTTTCTTAGGGACTAGTCACTGTCTTGTTAAATTTCCAGTTTGTATTTCCAGTTTTTATTTCCCAGTTTTCTTTGAAGTCAGCACATGTCTAATTCCACTTGTCTCCTCTTGTTGTCTTCACAGGGCTCTTGAGATGGGATCTTGTAAATATAACGAGTTTCCTGTGCTCGTAGATAACATAAAATCCTGTGTCTATTTTCTCAATCATCTCAGGTTGCCCTTTATTTTTCCTCCTGAGAAACTTTTCAATTTGTGTTGGATTTGTGGTTGAATTTACTGATATATACTTCTTTCTAGGAAAGAACTTCAGGAATTCGAGCTACAGTTTCAATCTTTACATTTAGAACCTCAAACAAACAGATGATTAATATTTAACTCATTTCATACCAGTAAAAACAGAAGGAGAATGTGTTCTACATTATAGAAAGCTGCTTTCTGTTCACAGAACTTCTTCACTCCTCGTAGGCATTGCTGACATAGAAAGATTGTTCACTATTTATTTTTTTTAGAATTCGGTATGCCATGCTGATCATATACAACGTAGCCTTCAAGTGCACATCTCAAAATAGGCCACACAACATTCACACACTAGATTGGTATCAGCTAAAACCGGGTCATGAATCATCATCTATTTACAGGCCTACTGCGAAGAAAGATGTTGATGAGGGAATGTTAGCCCATATTTGCTAAGCACGTACTGTATACAAGGCTCTGTGTTAGGTACTCCACATACACCGTTTCATTAATGATAGTTAATAGTAATAAAAGCGGACGTTATCATTACAAAGATCATTTATTTGGCATCTGCTGTGTTCCACTTGATATATCTCCATTTGAACAGATGAAAGCTCTGAGGTTACTGCAGCTATTCTTAAGTGAGGTTAAGTAAACTCAAGTTTACTCAGTTATTAAGTGGTGAACTCTGACTCCCAGACCTCTGTTGCCTCCACTAGTTTTTTCCATCAGTCATTTGCATATGACTTGCATGATCTTTGCCACCTCACATACCTCTTGTACAATTATTTACATAGTATTTTAAACTTGACATATTTTTCCTTAAGTGTATTTACCCAAAAAGGAAATGAAATATCACTGCCATAAGTGAAAAACTAATATAATTTGCCATGAATAGAAGGTAACCATATAAATAAATACAATGAAATTTTGGCCTCTGCAGCTTGAGACTGGCTCTCACTCTGATGGAGCAGACCGATTCCCCTCCTCGTCTCTCACTACCCCATGGAGCATACCACCTAAGTCATCTTGTGTACCGTTCGTGGTGTGGGTACCATATTCTAGGCAAAGCTTTGTTTAATTTCATCCAATGTGGCTTCAAATAGGTGAATCTATTATGGATCATGGGTCTCTTGCTATAAAATTGAAATCGAGTAAAACCTCACTTACACTTTGGCAAACACACTACTGACATTAGGCATGAAAGCTTGAAAGAAAAGCTTAATTCAAACAACTAGATTAGAAAACAGATATAAATAGAAACTTAATGAATAAATGGGAAATTGTATTTCTTGGCAACAAATTTTGACCATATTCAGTTTTCCGGTGAGACAGAGTATTTTATATGTAGCTATGCAAAAATATGTGTATGCACATTTGTGGGTGTGTATATGTATGTGTATACATATATCCATCCATATATATATATATATATATATATATATATATATATATACACACACACACACACACCTACACATGTATCTCAATATATGTATCATTCCATTTATACTGGGAATGCTTATGCTGTGCATGTGCCTCCTGAGGATTATGTATGCCCAAACTAAAATGGTCCTGTAAGTGATGCTTGTGTATAGGCTACAGTCCTGATTTATGCACAAGAAGCCAATTCATAAGCAACTGTAAGCAGAATGTCAATCACAGCCATTATCTGGCTGAACATTGCACATTCATTAACTAGCCTGAAGATCCCTCCTGACAGCTTTGGGTTTGGCATGTGTGTGGACAGAGGGGTTAAGAATGTCAAATCCATTTAATAAGCAATGGAAAGCTCATTCTTTACCTTTTTTTTTTTTTAGTTCAAAGGTTAAGACCTAAGAACTTTGGTCTAAGATCACAAAGCTCTGTAGGCTGGAGTTGGATGCTTTTGGATATTAAAAAAGTTCAAAAACCTCTCTTTTGTGAGGAAAATTTCCTACTGGAAGGCAAAACAATTTGGTAGAAATAAAAAGTGACTTTGGAGTCAGATAGATCTAAAGTGGAAAGAAATCCCCACTTTATACCTTTAAGCTATAAGACTGTATCTATGCCTTAATTTCCTCGTTCACCAAGTGAGGATAGTAGCTCCTTCAAAGGATTTTCATAAGGTTAAACAAGAAAATATTTGTAAATTATTAAGCCCAGTGCTTGGCCCATTCTATCATCCATTTATTTATTCATCAAACACTGGGTATCGTTATATGCCAGACCCTGTGCTAGGTGGAGACACAGCAGCAAATGAGGCAGCCATGGTGCTCCAGCAGATAAGCCAGATTAAGAAGATGATGAATGTGCTATTAAAGCAATTGGGAAATAAATTAAATGAGATAGACAGTAAGTGGTGGGCATTGTAGTTAGCAAAATTCTCTCTGAGGAAATTTAATCTGGTTAAGCATTTAATCTGAGACCTGACGGTTGAGATTGAGCCAGCCATGGGAGGAAACTGGTGGTACTCGAGGGGGAGGGAGGGTGGTGGGAAAACAGGAGGCCATTACTGTAGTCTGGGTGGAGATAATGGTGACTTAGGTGAGGGCAGCAGCAGTAAAGATGGATCTGAATCTTTTAATTAATATTCATTCTCTTCTCCTAAAATTTCTTCCAAAAGAAAATTATATCACTGAATAATTTCCATGAGTAGAAATTCAAAGGAAGAAAGTAAAAATGCTTCTTATATATAATGCAGGTTCTTAGGATCTCCAAGACTAATGGCCTTCCTTTCTATGAATAATTTTTCTTCTAGACCAGACCTTGAGATTAGACACGTGACTATGACAAATAGGTCTGCTTTAGATTTGATTATTATTTTCATTTAGTATTGCCTGTTCAGAAAACACTACCAATTTATTCTTGGTAATAAAACTTTTCAGAGATAATATATATATATAAAAAGAATGAATGTTCTCTTTTTCCTTTACGGATACTCACTCAGCTGACTCACTGGCAAAGAAATTTAATCATAGAAATTAATTGTCGTGTTGTGGTCCCTCTGCCACCGGTAAAGGCGATTCTTGAGTGGCTTGTTGGGACAGCCACAAAAACCCTAAGTGAAAGGCATGAGATAGGACATGTTCCACAGAGAAAAACAACTCTCAGTTCACATTCTTCCTTTCAGTGCTAATACTGGCTTGATTTGGAGAACAGGCAATGGAGACCCAACACTCGGTCTCTTTCCCCAGACAACTGGCTCAGGGAAGTGTTCTCTCTGTAGGAACTCTGCTGGGTATCCATGTACTTGAAAGCACAGACAACCTACACACCTTCTACTTTTGCAGTTCCTGACTGGAGACCCCCTCCTTCCCTAGCTGCCTTTCTCTTGCATTGGAGTATGGATTTCCAACACTGTGCTAGCCTCGACTTGTCTTGGATGGTTATTTAATTTAAGGAAACCACTTATCAGTGATGAGTGAGCAACATCTTTAAACTTGCAGGTATGATCAGGTAAGGCTTTCTTGCTACTTAACAATCCTAATTGCCTTGGAATGGATTCAGAAGCAACACTGGAGGATAATCACTGAAATGGTCTGAAACAGCTCACCCCTTGCCCTAACTACCTTCCCCTCTCCTTTGGTAATTTTTATGTGGTTGTACATATAACTGCATTTGTGCACAACTTAGCATTGCCTTGTTCATTTCTACAGCTGATGGGTGCTTCAAGACATGTACACATAAACCAGTCAGCTACTTGTTAATGCCCTCCCATGGGTAAAATTAATTGAAGGTGCTCCTATTTTTTTAAAAAAGATTCAACCTCTGATGCATATATCAGAGAAAACATCATCAGTATAGTGAGGTGGGAAAAGCATGGGCTTTGGAATCAGGCTGAACCAGGTTGGGTCAGGGTTCCAGTACACAGTAACTGTGTGATCTCAGGAGTAAAAATAGGGATATATTAATCGCACATACCTCATAGAAATCTTATGAGGATTCGATATCATAGTGTAGTGAAGCAGCTCAAAGTCTGGCACATAATAGGCATTCAATAATCATTTTTGTTAACACTACAAATTGCCACTATTCTTTTGGATTGAATAAAGAGTATAGAAGAATTGCCTCTGGCTGAATATGAGTTTCCCATAAGGATCTAGTAATGACTTTGGTAGAATATCTTCCCTTTTGTATAATTTCTGCCTTGGACCTGCTTCAATACACTGCTAAGTGTTCCTTTATCTCAATGTGGGGGCAGAGAGTGTGCCTCAGTCTTTGTGCATCCTCAGTGTCCTGCAAAGTGTCTGGTGCATGGTATGCACTCAATACATATGTGTTGAAAAAAAGAATCAAACTCAAATAACTTATTTTCTATAATCTTCTGAGCCTCAGATGCTGAAAGGGTTGAAAAATAAGACTTGTTTTAGAATGGAACTAAAAAAAAAGTTCACAAACTTTTACAGCTGTTCAATATGGTATTACTGGACAAATCCTAAGTATTAAAAATATTTTTAAAAATTTTGTAGATTTCAGGCATCTGGATTTAAAAACAATTCCAAATAATCTCCATTTTCTTTAAGCCAATCCATTCTTGATCTGACTTAAAAAAACTTCAGAGACATAATTTTGTAAACAAAAGACTTGGCTAATTTTTCATAGTGAGATGCCCATAGATATAAAAACCAGAATTTAAAAGAATCTACTTAAAATACATTTTTAAACTATACTTAATAATACTGTATTGTACATTTGAAAGTTGCTACGAGAATAGATCTTAAAACGTTTTGATCACAAGAAAAAAACATTTTGTAACTATGAATGGTGATGGACGTTAACTAGACTTACTGGGGTGATCATTTCACAATATGTACAAATATGGAATCATTACATTGTACACCTGAAACTAACATGTTATACGTCAATTATGTCTTTAAAAATGTATTTTCAGTAAACATTTAACAGAGAAGCAACTAATTAACTTACTAAAGAGTAGTAGAGTGATATTATTTCAAGACATTCACGTTTTCTTAGACTTGAATGACAAAACTGTCCAAAAGGAAAGGCTGTGTTCTCTGTCAAGAGATGCTTCTTTAGAGGTTTTTAGGTAAAACTTTTAGGAGGATGTTTTGAGTCAGTGATGGTGGCTGGGATTGGGGGTAAAAACATGACAACTGAAGACAAATGCAAGGTCTACTCTGGGGGGGGATGTCTTTGTAATATCACCCAAATCAAGAAACAACCACACAGCTCTACCCACCACCAATCCCTCCCATCAGGAAACTTCCACAAGCCTCTTAGATAGCCTCATCCACCAGAGGGCAGACAGCAGAAGCAAGAAGAACTACAATCCTGCAGCCTGTGGAACAAAAACCACATTCAAAGAAAGACAGACAAGATGAAAAGGCAGAGGGCTATGGACCAGATGAAGGAACAAGATAAAACCCCAGAAAAACAACTAAATGAAATGCAGATAGGCAATCTTCCAGAAAAAGAATTCAGAATGATGATAGTGAAGATGATCCAGGACCTCGGAAAAAGAATGGAGGCAAAGTTCGAGAAGGTGCAAGAAATGTTTAACAAAGATCTAGAAGAATTAAAGAACAAACAGAGATGAACAATACAATAACTGAAATGAAAAATACACTGGAAGGAATCAATAGCAGAATAACTGAGGCAGAAGAACGGATAAGTGACCTGGAAGACAGAATGGTGGAATTCACTGCTGCAGAACACAATAAAGAAAAAAGAAATGAAGACAGCCTAAGAGACCTCTGGGACAACATTAAATGCAACAACATTAGCATTATAGGGGTCCCAGAAAGAGGAGAGAGAGAGAAAGGACCAGAGAAAATATTTGAAGAGATTACAGTCGAAAACTTCCCTAACACAGGAAAGGAAATAGCCACCGAAGTCCAGGAAGTGCAGAGTCCCACACAGGATAAACCCAAGGAGAAATATGCTGAGACACACAGTAATCAAACTGGCAAAAATTAAACACAAAGAAAAATTGAAAGCAGCAAGGGAAAAACGACAAATAACATACAAGGGAACTCCCATAAGGTTAACACCTGATTTCTCAGCAGAAATTCTACAAGCCAGAAGGGAGTGGCATGATGTACTTAAAGTGATGAAAGGGAAGACCCTACAACCAAGGTTACTCTACCTGGCAAGAAACTCATTCAGATTCGATGGGGAAATCAAAAGCTTTACAGACAAGCAAAAGCTAACAGAATTCAGCACCACCAAACCAGCTCTACAACAAATGCTAAAGGAACTTCTCTAAGTGGGAAACACAAGAGAAGAAAAGGACCTACAAAAACAAACCCAGAATAATTAAGAAAATGGCAATAGGAACATACATATCAATAATTACCTTAAATGTGAATGGATTGAATGCTCCAACCAAAAGACACAGGCTTGCTGAATGGATACAAAAACAAGACCCATCTGTATGCTATCTACAAGAGACCCACTTCAGACCTAGGGACACATACAGACTGAAAGTGAGGGGATGGAAAAAGATATTCCATGCAAATGGAAATCAAAAGAAAGCTGGAGTAGCAATACTCATATCAGATAAAATAGACTTTAAAACAAAGAATGTTACAAGAGACAAGGAAGGACAGGACACTACATAATGATCAAGGGATCAATCCAAGAAGATAGAACAATTATAAATATATATGCACCCAACATAGGAGCACCTCAATATATAAGGCAACTGCTAACAGCTGTAAAAGAGGAAATCACCAGTAACACAATAATAGTGGAGGACTTTAACACCTCATTTACACCAATGGACAGATCATCCAAACAGAAAATTAATAAGAAAACACAAGCTTTAAATGACACAATAGACCAGATAGATTCAATTGATACTTGTAGGACATTCCATCTAAAAACAGCAGATTATACTTTCTTCTCAAGCGCGCACGGAACATTCCCCAAGATAGATCACATCATGGGTCACAAATCAAGCCTCAGTAAATTTAAGAAAATTGAAATCATATCAAGCATCTTTTCTAACCACAACACTATGAGATTAGAAATGAATTACGGGGAAAAAAACGTAAAACACACAAACACATGGAGGTTAAACGTTACTAAATAACAAAGAGATGACTGAAGAAATCAAACAGGAAATCAAAAAATATCTAGAGACAAATGACAATGAAAACACTATGATCCAAAACCTATGGGATGAAGCAAAAGCAGTTCTAAGAGGGCAGTTTATAGCTATAAAAGCCTACCTCAAGAAACAAGAAAAATCTCAAGTAAACAATCTAAACTTACACCTAAAGGAACTAGAGAAAGAAGAACAAACAAAACCCAAAGTTAGCAGAAGGAAAGAAATCATGAAAATCAGAGCAGAAATAAAAGAAATAGAAACAAAGAAAACAATAGCAAAGTTCAATAAAACTAAAAGCTGGTTCTTTGAGAAGATAAACAAAATTGATAAACTATTAGCCAGACTCAAGAAAAAGAGGGAGAGGACTCAAATCAATAAAATTAGAAATGAAAAAGGAGAACTTACAACAGACACCACAGAAATACAAAGCATTCTAAGAGACTACTACAAGCAACTCTATGCCACTAAAATGGACAACCTGGAAGAAATGGACAAATTCTTAGAAAGGTATAAACTTCCAAGACTGAACCAGGAAGAAATAGAAAATATGAATAGACCAATCACAAGTAATGAAATAGAAACTGTGATTAAAAATCTTCCAACAAACAAAAGTCCAGGACCAGATGGCTTCACAGGTGAATCCTATCAAACATTTAGAGAAGAGCTAACATCCATCCTTCTCAAACTATTCCAAAAAGTTGCAGAGGAAGGAACACTCCCAAGCTCATTCTATGAGGCCACCATCACCCTGATACCAAAACCAGACAAATATACTACAAAAAAAAGAAAATTACAGGCCAAAATCACTGATGAATATAGATGCAAAAATCCTCAACAAAATACTAGCAAACAGAATCCAACAACACAATAAAAGGATCATACACCATGATCAAGTGGGACTTATCCCAGGGATGCAAGGATTCTTCAATATACGCAAATCAATCAATGTGATACACCATATTAACAAATTGAATAAAAACCATATGATCATCTCAATAGATGCACAAAAAGCTTTTGACAAAATTCAACAAGAATTTATGATAAAAACTCCCCAGAAAGTGGGCATAGAGGGAACCTACTTCAACACAATAAAGGCCATATATGACAAACACACAGCAAACATCATTCTCAATGGTGAAAAACTGAAAGCATTTCCTCTAAGATCAGGAAGAAGACGCTCTCATCACTATTATTCCACATAGTTTTGGAAGTCGTAGCCATGGCAATCAAAGAAGAAAAAGAAATAAAAGGAATCCAAATTAGAAAAGGAGAAATAAAACTGTCACTGTTTGCAGATGACATGATATTATACATAGAAAATCCTAAAGATGCCATCAGAAAACTACTAGAGCTAATCAATGAATTTGGTAAAGTTACAGGACACAAAATTAATGCACAGAAATCTCTTGCATTCCTATACACTGATAATGAAAAATCTGAAAGAGAAAGTAAGGAAACACTTCCATTTACTATTGCAACAAAAAGAATAAAATACCTAGGAATAAATCTGCCTACGGATACAAAAGACCTGTATGCAGAAAAGTATAAGACACTGATGAAAGAAATTAAAGATGATACAAATAGATGGAGAGATATACCATGTTCTTGGATTGGAAGAATCAATATTGTGAAAATGACTATACGACCCAAAGCAATCTACAGATTCAATGCAATTCCTATCAAATTACTAATGGCATTTTTTACAGAACTAGAACAAAAAAATCTTAAAATTTGTATGGAGACACAAAAGACCCCGAATAGCCAAAGCAGTCTTGAGGGAAAAAAACGGAGCTGGAGGAATCAGACTCCCTGACTTCAGACTCTACTACAAAGCTACAGTAATCAAGACAATATGGTACTGGCACAAAAACAGAAATATAGATCAATGGAACAGGATAGAAAGCCCACAGATAAACCCACGCACCTATGGTCAACTAATCTATGAGAAAGGAGGCAAGGATATACAATGGAGAAAAGGCAGCCTCTTCAATAAGTGGTGCTGGGCAAACTGGACAGCTACATGTAAAAGAATGAAATTAGAACACTCCCTAATACCACACACAAAAATAAACTCAAAATGGATTAGAGACCTAAATGTAAGACCAGGCACTATAAAACTCTTAGAGGAAAACATAGGAAGAACACTCTTAGACATAAATCACAGCAAGATATTTTTTGATCCATCTCCTAGAGTAACGGAAATAAAAACAAAAATAAACAAATGGGACCTAATGAAACTTCAAAGTTTTTGCACAGCAAAGGAAACCATAAACAAGACAGAAAGGGAACCCTCAGAATGGAAGAAAATATTTGCAAATGAATCATCGGACAAAGGATTAATCTTCAAAATATATAAACAGCTCACTATTAAAAAAACAAACAACCCAATCCAAAAATGGGCAGAAGACCTAAATAGACATTTCTCCAAAGAAGACTTACAGATGGCCAAGAAGCACATGAAAAGCTGCTGAACATCACTAATTATTAGAGAAACACAAATCAAAACTACAATGAGGTATCACCTCATACCAGTTAGAATGGGCATCATCAGAAGATCTACAACAACAAATGCTGGAGAGTATGTGGAGAAAAGGGAACCCTCTTGCACTGTTGGTGGGAATGTAAATTGATACAGCCACTATGGAGAACAGTATGGAGGTTCCTTAAAAAACTAAAAATAGAATTACCATATGATCCAGCAATCCCACTACTGGGCATATACCCAGAGAAAACCACAATTCAAAAAGACACATGCACCCCAATGTTTATTGCAGCACTATTTATAGTAGCCAGGTCATGGAAGCAACTTAAATGCCCATTGACAGATGAATGGATAAAGAAGAAGTGGTACATATATACAATGGAATATTACTCAGCCATAAAAAGGAATGAAATTGGGTCATTTGTAGAGAAGTGGATGCATCTAGAGACTGTCATAGAGAGTGAAGTAAGTCAGAAAGAGAAAAACAAATATCGTATATTAATGCATATATGTGTAACCTAAAAAACTGTACAGATGAAGTTGTTTGCAGAGCAGAAATTGAGGCACAAAAGTTGAGAAAAAAAAGTATGGACACAAAGGGGGGAAAGCAGCGGTGGGGGAAGGTGGTGTTGTGATGAATTGGGAGATTGCGAATGACATGTATACGCTGATGTGCATAAAATGGATGACAAATAAGAACCTGCTGTATACAAAAATAAATAAAATTAAATTAAAAAAAAAAAGAAACAACCACAGAAGATAATCAAATTCATGAGGAAAACAATCAGCGATACTACAAGAGTCCTTTCTCTTTGTAGCAATGAACTTTGGTCAATTCTCTAGAAAGACATGTTTTTCCTATTTGTTTATTCTTTAATAACTGCTCTTTCCTTCTCTTATCTGTCCCATCTAGTGAACTCCTACTCACTCTGAAAAGCCCAGCTCCCATGTTTCCTCCTCTTTGGAGCTGTTCTTAATCTTCCTCTTCTCACTGCCAGGCAGAATAGATACCTGCCTTCTCAGCACTGTGACATGTTGTATTGCAACAGCTTTGTCTTTGTCTTTTTTCCCACTAGACCAGGGGTCAACAAACTATGATGCATTGGCCAAACCTGACCTGTTGCCTGTTTCTGTACAGTCTGTAAATTGAGAATGGCTTTTATTAATATATGGCCAAGTGATGGAAAGAAAATCATAAGGAGAATATTTCATGACATGTTAAAATGATATGAGAGTCAATTTGTACTATCTGTGGTTACTTCCATGTTACAATGGCAGAACTGACAGAGACCATATGTTGGGACAGAGACCATATGTAGCCCGCAAAGCATAAGATATTTATTACCCAGCCCTTTACAGAAAAAGTTTGCCACCAACTGCTCTGTGGGCAGGGACCATCATGTCACAGTCATGTAGCTGACATGTCCTGTTACCATATGATGAGCATGATGCTTTATCTTCCTTGATCCAACAACCCTAAGACGGAACTGCTACATCATTTCCATTGTACAGATGAAGTGACTGAGGCACAGAGATGTTGAGAACTTCTCTGAGAGTTATATGAGTAGCAGCTTGTAAATATGGGATTCAAATCTAGGTCTGTCTGCCTCCAGCTGTCAGCAGGCACCCACGTGGTCATCACCACCCAGGCCCCGAGGGCGGTACTTGGCACTGTTTGTGGAATAAATCAGTTACATCCCTCCTTGTTGCCCTCAACTGTATTCCTCTATTTAGAGGAAGGAACTCCAAAACAACTTCCATGAGTTTTTCTGGGTAGAGTGAGCCCACTACTAGTAGACGGGTTAATTAATCTATTAATGGTATGTGTTGACCATATCCCATGGGCCAGGCTCTGTTGCAGGGCTGAGATGCAGAAAAGAAGGAGTGTGCTGTCTAGAGAGGAATCCTGGGCCCTGAATATTGGAATAAGGAGGCAGAAAGCTCTTTCTGGACCCTATCCAGCAGGATAGTTGAGAAGCATATACAAGATTTCATGGAAGCTTCATGGCAAATGTTCTTCTATTGTTTTCATAGGGGAGCCCTCATTGATTTTGTTTAAGTGTTTTCCCCTCATGGGGAAGATCTGGTGATCAGTTTAGATGGCACTGTGCTTGCTACCACAACAGTGAAGGTTTTTTACTTTGCTCACGACTTCATCTCCCCACACTTAGGAAGGAAACAGCTGCCTTTTCCATGTCCCTGTCACTACTTGGGTATTTACTGCAACCCTTGGAGAACAGTGATTCCTTTAATGACCACATACAGCCTGAGGGCCAAAGGGAAGGTGGAGGGGAGCGGAGGGGTGGGGAATGGTGGGGGCATCCACTAATTGGTTGTGTGACCTTGTCACTTAAAATACTTCCTGTGTTTTATTTTCTTTACTTGGAAAATGAGGATAATAACAGTAATTACCTTGTAGGGTTGTTGTGAGGATTAAAAGAGACAAATACAAGGATCTTTTGCACTCTTAAGTTCTCAAATATTAACTGCTGCCTTGACCATTACTCTTACCAGTGTTCTAACTACTGCTATCATAGTATTACTAGGTTCTAGAAATCTAGCCTTGAAAAGAGCAGGCAGAGTCAGGCTAAGGACACATGCCGAGTGTTGTGAAGTGTGCTGAGAAGTAATGGAATCATTATAACAGTTTCATAGAGTGCTATTTGCTGGAATATTTTTCCAGGCAAAATATTTTCTTGAGATCCCTACCTGAAGCCCCTTTGGTGTCCAGTTTTAGAGGGTCTGATTGGAATTCATGTCTTCATTCTTTAAGACCATGGGTCCAAGCTGGCACCTCTAACGCCACATTGCTTATAGTCCCTCAACACCTTGCCAATGCTCTCATCCCCAGCTGGTCATAGGCACCGCCCAGCCATGCACCCACCTCCAAGTTTCATCTTGCTCAGGGCTCTTCCTTCGACACAGAGCCCTCACCTGTGGACTCTGTAAACTCCCAATGGGACTTCAATTGTAAACTTTACTGCACAAAGTGACTGTAGACCAGCAGCATTGGCATTACCTGGGAGCTTGTTAAAAATGCAGAATCTAACAACAACAACAAAAAATGCAGCATCTCCAACTGTTATATCTTCATCTTGGATTGATCCCTTGATCATTATGTACTGTCCTTCTTTGTCTCTTGTAACAGTCTTTATTTTAAAGTCTGTTTCGTAAATATATATGCACCCAACATAGGAGCACCTCAATGTATAAGGCAAATGCTCTATGGCCATACCATTCCACCCTAAATGCACCCGATCTCGTCAATATATGAGGCAAATGCTAACAGCCATAAAAGGAGAAATCAACAGTAACACAATAATAGTGGGTGACTTTAACACCCACTTTCATCAATGGACAGATCACCCAGACAGAAAATCAATAAGGAAACACAGGCCTTGAATGACACACTGGAACGGATAGACTTAATTGATATTTATAGAGAATTCCATCCAAAGGCGGCAGAATACATATTCTTTGAAGTGCACATGGAACATTCTCCAGGATTGATCATATGCTGGGTCACAAAGTGAGCCTCAGTAAATTTAAGAAAATTGAAACCACATCAAGTATCTTTCTGAATGCAACGCTCTGAGATTAGAAATCAACTCAAGAAAAAAACTGTAAAAAACACAAAGATGTGGAGGCTAAACAATATGCTACTAAACAACCAAAGGATCACTGAAGAAGTCAAGAGGAAATAAAAAACTACCTAGAGACAAATGAAAATGAAAGCATGATGGTCCAAAACCTACGGGACACAGAAAAAGCAGATCTAAGAGGGAAGTTTATAGCAATACAATCCTACCTCAGGAAACAAGACAAATCCCAAATAAACAACCTAACCTTACACTGAAAGCAACTAGAGAAAGAATAACAAATGAAACCCAAAAGTTAGTAGAAGGAAAGAAATCATAAAGATCAGAGCAGAAATAAATGAAATAGAGATGAAGAAGGCAATAGAAAAGATCAATGAAACGAAAAGCTGGTTCTTTGAAAAGACAAACAAAATTGATAAAACTTTAGCCAGACTCATCAAGAAAAAAAGGGAGAAGGCTCAAATCAATAAAAATGCAGAATCTCAGCCCCACGCAGACCTATTGAATCAGAATCCATATTTTAAGATGATGCCTGGGTGATTTACATGTACCTTCACGTGTGAGAAGGACTGTTGCAAAGAATAACTCACTTAAGAAGGTGACATCTACCCTCAGGAAACATAGAATATGCGGTAGGATGGAGATGTGAGCATAGCAGAAGGCAGGTCATTCCTCCCATCACTCATTTGAGAGCCATGCTCGTTGCAGGTCAGGCACCACACTTGGCACTGAGGAAACCTCAGGCAGTCCTGGATTCGAATCCGACTTCTAATGCTGCTCACTGTGCATCTGCTCTGAACACCTCCTCCTTCTAAGTATCTCTGCAAAGGCAGGAGACCATTTAACACTCAACATCAGCCTTTTTATAGATCGCTTTTTAGCTTAGTGCTCAAACACACTTTCCCTTGTTGCAATAAACACACAGAAATAAATAGAACGTGGTCCGTCCAACATCTTTGGATTCCCATGAAGAGCAGAGATGAGTTAACAACATACCCTTCTCAGGTTCTTACCACCTTCATTCTGAAGACAGCAGTATCAGTAACAAAACTTCCTCATGTTCTGTGAAGCTTCAATAATTTATGAAGTGCTTTTGGATAGTTCTTTGGGCTCAAACTTAGAGGTGGGCAGGAGGGATTGTTATTACTATGCCAGCTGTACAGTGAGAAAAGGGGTTCAGGGAAGTTATCTGCCAATACATATGATGGACTGATGATGGGCCAGAGCTACACACAGGTATGGACCTCCTGGAGCCTGTCACTGAGCTGTGGCCTCTCTCTTTTCATTGCCTCCACGGGAGAGGCATACCTCATTTGATTGCACTTCACTTTATTGCCCTCCATATTATGCTTTCTTACAAGTTGAAGGTTTGGGGCAACCCTACTTCGAGCAAGTCTGTTGGTGCCATTTTTCCAACAGACACTACTCACTTCATGTCTCTGTCTCATTTTGGTAATTCTTGCAATATTGCAAACTTTTCCACTATTATTACATTTGTTATGGTGATCTTTGATGTTACTACTATGACTCACTGAAGGTTCAGATGACGGTTAGAATTTTTTAGCCGAGAATTATATTTTAATTAAGGTATGTTCTTTTTGTAGACATACTGCTACCGCATGCTTAATAGACTACAGTATAGTGTAAACGTAACTTTTATATGTACTGGGAGACCCCAAAAATTGTGACTTGCCTTACTGTGATATTTTCTTTACTGTGGTGGTCTGGAATCAACAATATCTTTGAGGTGTGCCGGTACTATACATTGGTACTTTTTTACATTTAAAGAAAGAGACTTCTAGCCCATCTGCAAGTGGCCTGTGATCACCAGGGCAAGATGGGCCCAGATGTGTCCAGCTCCAAAGCTCAGGCTCTTAGCTATCATGGAATCTCTTTTTCTGTACATCATCCATGCAAGGGGACTAGGTACTTCCTCATCTACTTTAGAATTGCAAGGTAAAATTATATATGAAGGCAGAACTTTTAGAAGAGAAAATGCCTAATCAAGAATAAGAAACATCCTGTTCTGTTTTTCATTCCCTCCCCTTTACTAGTAAAAGGAAAAGTTCTACCCTTTCCTCTGTTTCTTTTGTGTTTCACATCTCAACCTGACACAGAGTGGGCAACTTGGAGAGAGTTAAGCAAGGGTGATGCCTCAGAGACTGGTCCAGGGTGAGGCTAATAGCACCAGCGATATACAACACAGATAATACTAATTATTATTAATAATAATATAGATGCAATGCCTTTTCCTTGAGTGCTTACCATGTACCAGACACTCATTTATATATTCTATCACACTATGAGGCTGGCATTAATATCCCCATTTCATAGCTGAGAAAACTGAGAATCAGAGAGGTGGAGAAACCTGCCCAAAGCTACAAGGCTGCATTAAGGTGAACACAGATGTGTCTGACTCCACAGCAGAGGCTCACAAGCACCATGTGATGGACATTCAGAGGCCAGTCATGAAGATGGTTGTGCTTTCAACTGCCTCTTAGATTAGTTAAAATAAGGCAATCAGACAGGCCTGAAACTTCTGGGTAAATACAGCTGTAGGGTTCTCGAGCTTAAATGATTCAGACCAGTGGTTCTCAAACTTGCCCATGGTTCAGAATCACCTGGAGGCTCGTTAAAATACATGCCACTGTCCCCCTCCCTTCTCCCTCCTGGTGAGTTTCCGATTCTGTTGGTCTGGCATGAGGCCTGAGAATTTGCATTTCTAATAAGTTTCCAGGAATGGCTGTTTAATTTGCAAGACCCAGAACAAAGTGAAGATACAGGACTCCTTATCCAAAAAGCAGGTAAAAAAAGTGCCATTAATTAAAGTACTAAAAGATAAAACTGTTTCCTTTCTTCCATGGTCCCTTTCAACTAGTCATGGTGTTTTTTTTAATTGCTATTTAATGTTCTGAAGAGAAACTAAAATTATTAGCATGAAGTTTACTGTTCATCTGTAAGTTGCACAATGCCAGTTATAAAGAATTTAACTCCTCTGTGGAATCACCAAAATTATACAACTCTTTTGTAGCTCATATATATACATATATACATATGCATACATACATATACACACATATATTCCTTTCTAACCAGAAGAGTGGAACTGCTGCACAAAAATGAGTCCACTGTTTTAAATTTCATTTCTTCATATATATGCATTCTACAAACTTTTGCTACTTTTGAATTACTGATGGGTAAGGAAGTTCTGAAAAGATGCGGAACCATGTGTTGCCCTGTCTCCTTTGAGTGTAAGTAGTTGGCTAGTTCACAAGTTAGAGAAGATATGATAAGGGTTTCTTGGTGGACTGTTGTTCTTAGAATGCCATTGCTTTTTTTCTGGGTTCAAAGAAAGTTCTGATTCAAATAGAAAGTGTGACCTCTCTGGGCTGTCAGTGCCCCCTCATCTCCCTAACTTCCCCTAGTTGATTCAGTTGCAGACTTAACAGGCTTACCTTATACTTGCTTTGAATCTCAAGGAACTCTCACACATATGCAATACCCTGGAATTCTGTGCTAATGGGGCACTGTGAACGCTGTCTGTGAATGGGGAAATCTACTCATACCAGCACTCTGCTGTCCTCTTTTCCCACTGGACTTTACTTACAAAACAAAGTTAACAATTTCAAGATGAACAGCATCAAACCAAGTATGAGGCCCTTCTTAGTGAGAGGGCCCTGCCCAGGAGATAATGATGATGCTAGTCTGAGGCCCACACTTTGAGAACCCCTGATTCAGAAATTTCTATAATGTTCCAGTTCACTTTCAATGTATACTCTCAAGATCAGGCAAAATTTTGCTTCTCATCCCAACAACAAAGGCTTCCAGAGATTTTCCAAAAGAATCAGATTGCTTCCCAAACAAATGACTCCTACAACATAATATTTTAATGAGCTAAAAGGCGAGAAAATAAGAAACATCCAAATTAAATTTGTTAAAAAATACATATGGTTTTCCAAAAGTAAAGGCTCTAGGCAAAATTTAAATCATATTTTACCGAACCCAAAAGTTTGGGAAAACACTGCAAGATACTCAGCTGGACTCAGGACGCCTGAAGCATTCCCTATTTCTAGAATTTCATTTTGGCAGGTTAGCTCCTGACCTAAGCTTATTCCACCAAAGGGTATAGGATTTCAATAGTGCAGAGGAGAGGCTATTTTCAGAGTTAAAATTTTTCTTATTTGTTATTAATTTTCACTTACTTTTTAAGGTTAATATAATTAGTTCAAGTTATTTCTGTCCTCTTAGCAAGGAAGAGTTGCCCTCCTTCCTCACCCCACATTTATTTTTTTCTTTGCGGGTATGATCCAAGGATAAAATCTTCAAGTTCCAAAGCGAATTCCCTCAATTCTGAAGCGTATCCCTTTCACCTTGACAGAATAATATTTTTACTCCCAGCAAATGTGAACATTTATAACAAATGTACAGAAGCAGAGTTTGTTTGAGAATGAGCTCACAGGTGAAGCCGGCTCTACAGAAGTGCAAAGGATCCCCCAAATCCTCACCATTACTGTGTGGATACCTGGGTACACACACAGCTTTCTGACCCTGTCATTTGGTCCAGCTAAGGACTGAAAATATCTAGTCAGGAGTTTTCACTTTTTTAAGCTCATGGGTGTGAACCATTAGCAAATTTATGCTTGATCAAGTTTCCTCTTTTCTGGGAAAATTGTTTTCCCTCCTCTTTCTGTCTTTTTGGCTTTTGTTCGAATTTGCTAGCATGCTGCTTTAATCTGTTTTCCTACACAGTTCTTTCAACTCTTAGGGCCCCAGGAAAAGAAGAAGAATAGAAAAGATGGCTTCTCAGTATGATCTTGAATAAACAGTATGACTTGCATTACGATGGGGCTTTTATACATCAGAGATTTGGAGCTGACCTGAACTAAGAAGCACAAGCAGCTTTGTCACTAAATTTGTGTGACCTTGCATAAATTGCACCATCTCCAGGCTTCAGTTTTATTATGAATAACATAGGACCACTTATCCTAGAACAAATGTTCTTGAACACCGGAAATATGTGTTAGAATACAGATTCCAGGCTCTAACTTCAGGGTTTGATCAAGTAGCTGTGCCAGAGACACTTCTGTTCACTGAAGCGGCAAGGGCTGTTAGGCAAGGCCAAGAGCAGAAGTGACATGCATTTGCCAAAGCGTTTCAGAGCTGGTGCATGACCATCTAAGTGCCCTTTTCCCTTTGCCAGATGACCCTGCAAGCCATGTGTTCCAGTGGTAAACCTCCAAGACGGAAACAGCCTGGAGCCCTGAATCATTGCTTGGAAGGGAGTCACTAGACCCATGGTAGACTTTGAGTAAAAAATAAACTTTTATATGTTAAGTGACAGGTATTTGGAGGTGGGCTTGTTTCTGCAGCATAAACTAACTTATGACAAATGCAGAACTTGACACCAAAGGTGGAGTGCTGCTTTAGCAAGCCCTAAAATGTACAGCATTCACTCAGCAGTCAGGTGGCAGGCAGTGAAGAAATTGATAACAAAGATTAGAAATGTGGAGATTGTTATTCAGTGACGAAAAATTTTGTTAAAACTGTCATCTGTGATAACTTGGGAAGGAGACCACGTGAGTGCTGAGCTGGCAGCTGTAGGGGAAGAGTTTTAGAAAACAGAACATCAGTAGTGTATATCAGCCACCACTGGTTGCAGTCAGCACATGCTATAAAGAAGAGAAAGAAAGAAAAAAGAAAGTCATGCTCTAGAAAGAATTAGCAGAAATGAAAGGCAACAGAGCCCAGAAATGTGATGCCTTTAAAGGTTGGAAAACCCACTGCAACTGGACCATGAACTGTGGGAAATAAGATATAAAAAGGCTGTGAATAACAAATGTCCAGAAACACACATGATCCAAATGACTCAGGGCAAAGATCAGATTTCATGTGTGGCTGTTCAGTTGGAAGGAACCAACAAAGAAATGAGGCAGTTTTGAAAGCCATGTCTCAAACAAGATGTGGATGGGGTTCCTGGCACATGGAACTGATTGCAAGCGAATGTACTGGAAGTCTGCTGAATCTCTGAGAAAGTTGTATTTGTCTAAAAATCAAGAGACTTAAAATGACCCTTAGCTCTCAAACTCCCTTGATTAGAAAGTCCTTAAGGAGGGCATATGCCACAATATCCATTTTATATGGAGCAAAGGAAAATCAGGGGAGATTAAGAACTTCCCAGATGGTGGAGCCAGGTGCTGCAGAAAGTAACAGACAAGGGACTTGCCCTCTCCTCCCAGAGAACAGAATCAGGGTCTCAATGAGGAACCTTCCCCCACATTTGGGTAGGTAGCCACCATAGCCATTGTCCACGGACATCTCAGAGTGCATCTCAGTGGTGCATCTCCCTTTCTCCCCTTTTCCAAATGGGAGTAGCAATTGCATTTTACCAGGTCCCTGTTCCATCATTCTACATTGGGGTTATCTGTGGGAGAGTGGCAGATAACTTGCCTTTTTGATTCATAGTTCTCTAGCCCAAAAGGAGTAACATCTGAACCAGGTAATGACTATTGGCCACCACCCAGAAATCCTAGATTTTGAGTTCGGTGCATCTATTGGATGGGACTTTGGGTTGTCTTTCTTAGGGAGGGATTCAATATGTTCTCTGTGTAGGAAAAAGGGGCAAAGGATGGAAAGTGCCAGAGACATTTATTGCCCACTCTATGGACTTGTGTTTGCTTGTATTTCCCAGTACCTTGCAGCAGGGTGGGTCCCTGTACTAGTCATGGCAATGGGCTACCAAGCCAAAGTGTAGTAGAGTGGTATGGATTCTCCATGCCCTTTTGTCGAAATAATAGAACCAGAAAATATCAGCAGACTGGATCCTGGGTCACTACTTGGAAAAGAATATTGGGGAAAACCATCAAACCTGCAGCAACCTTTAAGTGAGGGGGAAATGAATCTTGGTTTTGTCTAGTCACTGAGATTTGGAAGTTAACCTAGCCTCCAAATCCTCAAAGACAGGAAACACTGTCTTTGAGGATTGCCATTAGCTAAATTGTCTAAAAGGGCCTTAGAAGAGAGGAATAAAACTAAAATTTATTTTAATCATGGTTTCCAATAAATGAGTACGTTCATTCTTAGAATACTCAGAATACTTCCTGCTTTAATGCATGATGATTGTATTGTAGTTTTTTTCTTTTTTGAAATTTTTATTGGAGTATAGTTGCTTTATAATATTGTGTTAGTTTATGCCATATAGCAAAGTGGATTGTATTGTAGTTTAAGTGGAAACTGGATCTACTGTTCATGCTACTGGTATGAACTACAGACCTCTCAAGTGAGCCAAACAGCAACATAATGAGCACTGGGGACATCACACAATGCACACCTCCTGGGCCATGTTTCCAGGGTGCAAAATCTCAGGTCTCTTCCAGACTGAACAGGCCCAGGGAGTTCACATCTCTCCACTGCCTCCCAGCCAAATTCATGCTCTGAGAGAGGCCAGTCCTCTTGTGAGCAGAAAGAATTACTCTTATTCCTTATCCCCTAATATCCACTCTAGCCAATTTGGAACCCACATACCCTCTGAAATGGGTGAAACTGTACCTTATTCAAGAACCCTTCTGAAATTTATTCCAGCTGGTTCTGATGGATCTCCTTACTTCTGGGTCTATTCCATCCATTGTTAAATATCATTCTTTTTGCGTCTCTTTCCTTAAGCTTAGCAGCTGAAAACTTAGGTTTGATTATTGCACTACTATATATTCACTGAGAAATGTTTGATGAGCTCTTTCTCTCTCCCCTCCCCCACCCCCTCCTGTTCACTCATCCGTGAGGGGAAAATAACAGCGCCTGCACTGGAGGGTCACCATGAGATTTACACGAGACAGTGCACATTAGCACAATGTATGACATACCGTAAGTGGTTAATTAAACTTGGCTATTCACATCAGACTGTATTATTCTCAATCTAATCTTGCATTTTAGCCTTCTTCTGCCATGCTCCAAACTTTGGAGACCAGTAGGTGCCCAATATGTAGTCACTGCCAGACCTCCTGCCTCTCTCAGGTATAAAGGAAGGCTTTCCCAAACACTTTAAACCATCCCATAAACAAGTTCACTTATACTATACTAGAACAAATCTTTTTCTTTTTTAAAAAACTTAAAGTAAACCTTAAATTATGAGTTTGGGATTAACATATACACACTACTATATATAAAATATTCGTATGGCACATGGAACTGTACTCAGTATTCTGTAATAACCTATATGGGAAAAAGAATCTGAAAGAGAATGGATATATGTATATGTATAACTGAATCACTTTGCTGTACACCTGAAACCAACACAACATTGTAAATCAACTATACTCCAATACAAAATAAAAATAAAATTTAAAAAAATAAAGTAAACCTTGACACTGAGCTTGGTGGTAGTTGTAGGCTAACAAGTTAGAAGAGCCTTTTTGGTAAGTGGGGGAAAAAAATGGAACCTTGAAGAGTACATTCTTCCCATCAGAACTGTTGAGAAACTAGCTTGAAAAACAGCCAGCTTACCCTGGGTTTAGAGTTGTGAGCCAGGGGAAAGGATTCTATCTTGGGTTTACATAAGAGGTGTGTATTTCTCCATTCAACCTGCATTTTGTGTCTAAATTAGAGGCATTTCATTGAAGGGGAGGACCTTCCATGTTAATTACCCTAACCATCTACCCAGGATGAGGTCTATTTCATTAATGCTGTCAACACTTTGATAGGGTACCCACTCTTTCAAGAATTATTTCTACCTGTTAGAAAAATGTATTGAGCTTAAACAGGCCTCCCTATAACTCATACCCATTAGCCAAGTCCCGTATCTGTCTCAGCTCCAGTGTCTACCTTAACGAAATTCGAATCTGTCCTTGCTAAGGGGAAGGGCAGTCATGACGAAAGACTACCTTCAGGAGGGGAGCAGTCCCTACCTGAGCCCTTTCTGAAGCTGTGTCCTGATTATTCAAACAGTCCAGCAGTCAAGACAGAATTTCCCAATAGCTCATCTTGGATTCAGGCATTAAAGAAATGTTGCTTAAAATTCTTCCTTTCCTCTATCCTCCTCCCTTGCCCACTGCTGCTGCTTTGGTAACTTGCTCTTCCAAAAAGAAGACAGAAAGATAAACAGAGAGACAAATGAACTCTTCTTGGGGGTGCTAAAGTGAGTAAATCAACAAACAAGCAAAGTAAAAGTTTATTTAAAATGGTGTCCATAATTAGAAATTATGATGTGATCCTATTTATGCACAAGTGTAAGAATTACTGAAAGGGTGGCCCATGAATAAGAAAAAATAAAACAAAAATAATACCATTCATTCCTCAATCCTAGCCTGAGCATCTTTTCAACTTTCTTCCAGTTCTGAATACAAAAGCCCTAAAAATCAGGGAGGGAAGCTCTTTGAAGTTTATCAAGGATGGAGAGAAAATGAGTGGGCAGAACAAGACTCCTTTAGAGTGGGCTGGGGAAGAGTGGGAACACAATTTGTCCATCACATGCAGCACTTAAGAAAAGCGCCATAATCATACTGATGTGACCGCAGCCCTCAGGAGTCTGTGGCAGACATCTGATTTTGTTTCTCAGTTGAACATATTGAGGCAGATGAATATTTCATTCATTCATCCAAATATTTTTGAGTGCTTTTTATGTGCAAGGCACTGCTTCTGTAAGTTAGTCACCAATTACATGGCAGTTCTTCAGATGGTTAATAACACCTTTATCTCTACTGTAAAGATGAGCAGTATAGTCCTACAGGTGTTCAGTACTGTATTTGACATTCTAAGTTTCAAATATATCTGTATCTCTGTATCTCTGTATCTATCTATCTATCTGTCCATCCATCCATCCATCCACCTATCCATCCATCCATCCATCATGACTGGAGGCAATTCAAGAGAAAAAACTTAAGAAACAGAAGTTGGGCCCTGGGGAGTGGTAGATGGACCTGTCATTTCAACAAGAAATAATTAAAAGTGTTTTAAGAATTCTGTTAAGTCTCTATAAAACATAACACAAACCTAGAGCTAAATCTCTGAACCTGCACCAAATGTCCAATTTGTTGGACAGTCACTCTGTTAGGGATTCAAATCTATATATCTTTTATTTTCTTCCTAATCAGCACCTAGCACAATGTCAAACACATAGCAGACTCTTAATTCTATAGAACTCAGAGCTGTAGGTGGCTTTGGAGACCAACAGAGACCAACCCCTGAATTTTTGTAGGTGAGGAAACAGGAACTTGCCTGGACCATTAGAACAGCTTCCTAACTGATTGTTAAGCCTCTAGCTCCCCCAGAGTCTACACAGACATTATCTCTCTTTTAGCTTGGGCAATGGCTGCCTATCTGTCAAGTTCCAGCTGGGTGGCCTCATGTGACCCAATTCCCACTCAACCTCCAAACAAAATTAGTTCTCCCTTCTAATTCTCAAAGCATTTCTTCACCCTCTTCTATAGTTTTCCACTACTTATAATTAGACTTTAATTTCTGTGACTAATTTGAACACATCTATCTCCTAACCAAGCTGTGAGTGCCATACTAGCAAGAACTAGTTAATTCATCACTGTATTCCCAGTACCTAGTATGGTGCTGGCACATCAGAGCCCAATGAATATTTGTTGAATAAACAAATGGTTGGAAGGCATGCACCAGGGCTCTTTTTTGAAGACACAAATCTGATTGTCTTCCTCCTGCCTAAATTCCTTCTTGAGTTCCCCAGTTTTTTACAGTGAAGAAAAAATGTCTTAGCATGCCTGAAAAGAGCCATCACAATTTAAAGAGCTTTTCCCTAAGCTGCTCAGGTCCCTTCAGACCCCGAAGTCTTTGCATACCCTGTTCCCTGTAAGGAATGCCCTGCCTGAAGTTCCTGAACAAGTGGTAAGCACCCACTCATCCTTCCCCTTGTTGGTAAGGTCCAGACTCCCAAAGTGAGGGCTGGTCAGTTGGTTCTTGTTGCTCCCATAGCACTTCTTCTGTCTTCCTATGGGAACAGAAGGGTGACATGGAAAGGGCATGCTTTCTTTCCTCAAACCTGTCCCTGGATTCCCTCTACTGCCCCTAAGGCTGTTGTGAATGATGAAAGGACAGAGGCAACATGCAGCCAGTGGTCCTTCCACCACTTGCCATTGTTTCTCCCACATCTCTGTCTCCTGTTACTTTCCTGGGCTTTCTCCTCACCTCCCTCTGGCTTTGCCAGGGTCCTCATTTTAAAGTTTCACTCCTGGGACTTCCCTGGTGGTGCAGTGGTTAGGAATCCATCTGCCATTGCAGGGGACACAGGTTTGATCCCTGGTCCGGGAAGATCCCACATGCCGCGGAGCAACTGGGCCCGTGTGCCACAACTACAGAGCCTGCACTCTAGAGCCCGTGAGCCACAACTACTGAGCCCACGTGCCACAACTACTGAAGCCTGCGTGCCTAAAGCCTGTGCTCCACAAGAGAATCCACCGCAATGAGAAGCCCACGCACCGCGTTGAAGAGTAGCCCCCACTCGCCGCAACTAGAGAAAGCCTGCGTGCAGCAATGAAGACCTAATGAAGCCACAAATAAGTAAGTAAGTAAATAAATAAATAAATTTCACTCCTGTTATGTCAGGTGTGATGCTGTAGCTCCTCTTTTATTTCTTTGGAAATATGACCCCTGAGAAAGGGGGCAGGGGTTCCCATATCATACTCAAGGAATCCTAGCAAGGTATTTTCCAGAATGAAAAGCTCTCTCTTCTGAGGGAGAGTCTGCCATTCCCTTCCCATGCAAAAAGAGGGCAGTCAAATTTCTGGCTTTATATTGTAACTTTTCCTTCCTCCTGCAGATAACTTCAAACCTAAGCAAAAACAAGGATCTTTTATAAAGCTACTTCACTTGGACATCTCAAATTCTCAGTGGGCTTTGTAACAGTGGCCACCCATTTATCTGTCGGGGGCCCTTTTGAAGCTGACTCTATGAACTCCATGAAGCTCTATGAAGAAAGGCATTGTCAGGAAGGGGCTGTTCTTAGAAATGGCTCTGTAGGGTTTACAGTCCAATTCCTCCTTCTGTGTTCAGACCAACTGTTCTTCAAGTGTTCAATAAAGATGATTGTTTGTTTTATGACTCCCGTACTTGACAACATAGAAAGAAGAAAAGCCCCACTAAGACAAGGCAGCCAGACCTGATGATGCTCCCCTTTCACCTCCCTTGTGTGGTCTCCTCCATGTGTGGAGAGGCCAGAAGCTCAATCAATTTTGGTCCTTAGAGAATAGGGTTTCCCATTTCCCCAGCTGTTTATAGGCAAAAGTGAGACACAGGACTGAAGATTTCAGAGATTTGTTTCCTCCCAATCACCCCTCTGACTCCCAAAGCAGACAACTGGACTACGGCCTCTTTTTATCATCTCCATTCTTTTGTTTGTTAAGTCTAAAGGACATGAAGAAGAAGGAAGAGAGAAGAGGAACAGAGAATAAGCATAGATAGATGTAATTCAGATAAATCCTACTAAACAAACAAAAACCAGATTTTAATTGACTCAATTACATTTAAATCTGGTGCTTTTTTTACTGAAACAAAATCATTCAGAAAATACAACATGACGTTTAGTAAAACTCCTGAACACATTGAAGGCATTAAAAAAAAAACATTAGCAATGGATGATACCACTTTACATTTATGTATCACTCTGCATATTTGAAAACAATTTTCAGTACCAATAAAGGACACTCTCACATTACTTGCGAAAAGAAGGCAGGAAGGATATTTTTATCCCAGTTTATGGATAAGAAAACAGTGTCGGAGTCCGAGATTATATGATAAATCAAATAAAAAGATCCTCTGTGCAGCAACTGGGGTTATAGAAAAAATGGTCAAGAGATTCTAGAGGGTTGTTGTTTTTTTAAACTAGTCTATCTTCAATTCAAACCAGAAAAATAAACGAGGGTAAAGCAAGTCAGTGGAAGAAGATAAAAAGGATGTTTCTTTTTCCTTTGAAACGAATTAAATTTAACTGCAGTCATCAGAATTTGAACATGCAAAATATGAAATTAGTCGATACTATAAACTCCAAGTACCAGTTTGAATTTATAAGACAAACAGTGAAACACACTCTCTGTACTTTTAGATTAATATACTAATTTTGATCTGCATAAACAATAAACGTTTATGTTGCACTTGCACACATAATTTTACAAATATTAACATATAAAATCTCACTTTTTTTGTGGCTGACAAATCAGCTTTCATGAAGAGTCTTTGGGACAGGCAAAAGAAAGAAACGAAGAAACAAAAACCTTAGGATCAGGAGGGGCTCAGATCACAATGGACTCTAATTGCCCAATTAAAGTCACGGGCAAAGTGTATAGAAGGCATACTTAGCTATGAAGACAAAGTGTCCAATGCTATTATAGTCATGCATGATTAGCTAGCTGGTACAAGTCAGGCTCACTTGGTTATAGATAGATAAATGACACGTACCTTTCAACATTCTACATATGACACAGAGATCTATGAGAAATCAATTCCTCAAACATTTAGCATGAAAGAAAGTGACCAACAACTCTAGTTATATCTGTGTTACTCTCTCACACACATTCTACCCACCCCCAACCAAATTAAATTTTGATTTCTCCCCTCAGCATGAACTCTACCTAAAATCCCAACCTATTGAAAGCCTCAGGTAGGAAGTCACCATCCTGACTAAAGAGAAGTTCTCTCTGTGTACACAAATCGTGACAGTTGAAGTCCACTGTGGATCTCTGCGAATGGATCCCCAATTTAGACCCTGGGCAACTGCAGCCAGGCCTTGTTTAACAAGGGGCCCTCAGCTCTGGAATCCCTTGCCTGTCTAGGTCAATCAAAGCTCCACTTGCCAACATTCTGGGCTTCACGCCAGCCTTGTATTTTTAGACTAATCAAGTGGCAATCTGGGGCTAGAGTTTTGATAATGTGATTTTTTTTTTTCTTAAAGAATTGTTTCATTCAGAGCTGGTACTATGTGTTTTCAATCATTTGAATTAATCTTTTATCAACATAAACTATTTGTTTAATGGATTTCTTGAATTTTAAAGTTATGTTCACTGCAACACTCCTGGCCGCAAGTACAGAAAATGAACACATCAATTATAATAAAACATTCAAGGACTGAAACAAATTAAGAGAAAAGACAGTAACACATGGGACTCAACATCTACCATACTTGTATATGCATGGAGTGCCTTTTTCTGTCTAAAATGCATCTCCATATCTTCTACTACCCGCCTGTTGGGCTGTGGCTCTGCTGATGACATTCTGGTGACATCAGAAAAGGAAATGATGGTGTGTGGTCATCTACCCACGTTGTTCTCCTCCCAGCCCTGTGCCATGCTCTGAAATGCCCGTAGCTCACCTCTGAGAACATTTGTAGTTTCGTGCCACAAAGGAGACACACATTAATTATAGGTTGGAAAGGGGGGGCCTGGAATGCTGTGGTGGCACATTCCATTTCAATAGAGAGGATCTGAGTGCATGTGCTTGGAGCGTTTACCCTCATGCATGCCCTGACTCTTGACTGCTCCTTTTCTCCATGTTGTGATTTTGTTTTCTTTACTCTTGCTATTACATTTGATTTACACCACTCTAAGATCTGAAAATCACAATGAGAAAAAACAGTGATATAACATTGTGTGGAAAGAAAGATAGTTAATGAAGAAATTTTAAAATATGTATTTTGTGTGTTAGAGTCTTAATTGTAACCCAATTTGATGAAGCTAGGATCAAACTACTTGATCCACGACTGGACCAGTCAGGTGAATTATCTGGGAAGTCTTGCTTTGGATACAAATGGTAAGTATTTCCCTCTTTCCTTATATGCCTTACTTTCCAGTCTGCTATTTGATCTTGGATATTGCTCTCTGCTATTTCACTTTGTCAAATGCCTTCAAAACAAAACAGACTCACTTTAAACATTATAGAACTCTCCTGTATATAAAATAGATAACCAACAAGGACCTACTGTATAGCACAAGGAACTATACTCAATATCTTGTAATGGACTATACTGGAAAGGAATCTAAAAAAGTACATGTATGTATGTATAACGGAATCACTTCGCTGTATATCTAAGTGCCATGAATTCTCTATGTAAAAGAGAGAGAGGAGATCTGTAAATAATTTTTAATATGGATAGAAATGCAAATTTTATTTGTGTTCCATCATCACATTTGTACCGGACAGAATGACCCATATGCAGATTGGTAATACAGCTTCAAACTTGTTTATGCAAATGCTTCGGTCAAGAATAATCAACATACCCTTTTATAAAAACATTTACAAAAATGGATTAGAGATGATTAAAGATCAAAATGGTAAAATGTGAAGCAAGGTGAAAATACATAAAGAAGAATAGAAGTATAAAGTACTATGCAAAAGAACCATTGCAGAACTGTAAATTTGACCTCTTACCACTTGTTCTCACAACATTAACAATACTGCAACATTTCATATTTTTCAATATGGCTTTTAAAACTTGTGTTCGTGATGCGCTGATGAGATGTTAAAGGCTCTAATTCATTACAGAGGATGTAGTCAAGGCTAATATGAGCAGAGCTTCCCTAGCAACCAAGCATCAGATTTTGTCCCAATATAAGAAGACCAGTCAGTTTTCTACTCCATTGATGTTTGCTATTACAACAATGAAGTAGAGTATGTTTTCTTTGTAACCAGATGACTAAATTGGTTACTGGCTTTCTGTTTCAATTTTATCTTTTATTTAAATTAGTTGAAAATACACTTTCTCTCTTCTTCTTGTACACATTCAGGGTCAGATATAAAAGTAGTTTATTCCAGTTGGCTCCAACATTAATTTGGAAAGGGATTTCTGTCTTGTCATTTTTTCCCCCTACTTTTACAGGCTCATTATTACAGGTAAGATGATCAACTGGGATTCATAGCCTATAATGCTGTCCAGTCCAAAGGGAAATTATAAATATATCTCAAAACTTGCATTTGAATGTGAAATCACATAGATGGACTAAAACTGAGAAATCTTGAGAGAAAAAAAGTCATTTCTTATTGTGCGGGTCCCTTTCTCTTGAGGCCAGATGCTACATTTTAGAGACAGAATTTTCTCATGCCAGTTCATTTTGTGGTAGATGGGATAGTGGAGAACTTCAATACACTTATGCAGATGACATTTTGATTATATGGACTTGAACAGAGTTTTCTGAACATTGGCCTTGTTACTCCCATTAGTTGATGGCTCTTTGAGAACAGAAGCCATATCTTATACTTTTTTGTACGGTAACTAGCAAAGCGCCCTACACAAAATAGATGCACGAGAAATGTCTCTGTGAAATAAAGCATCCAGAGAGGTATAGATGAGAGAAAGGTAGGAGATAAGAGGTTCCAAGGACATATCTCTAAATAGGTACTTACATTTGTTGTGTGCTTTATTTTTTGTCAGAAGTCCCTCTCTGAACCCAAATGGCCATTTACTTGAGTCTACTGGGATGCAACCATTCCCGTTTCTTAGCATAACAGTCCTGCCTTTGAAATCACTAAAGTGCTAAGTCAGGAACGGTCAAGAGGATTCATCCCATAAATCAATCAGTTCTGTTGAATTGGTGGTGATCCCTTAGACTAGTGTATAGGGAAGGGAATTCATACTATACCTGGGCTCAGTGGAAGAAACGTACAAGATGGCCATCTCCGGATTTGATAGTTAAGACAGCCTTCTCTGCCTGGTAGCATGATCCTTCTCCCAGATTCAGCCCTCATTCATCTTTAAAAGCCCATATCAAATTCTACCTCTTCTAAGAGGGATTTGCAGATCCCCAGCCTTCAGCTGGAATTAGTCACCCTTCCATCCCTGCTCACATAGCACATTATTCTGGCTTTTATTCTTGTATTTGTCACTGTCTCATCTATCTATGCATCTCTTTATTTACCTACTGACCTACCTAGTTAGTCATTTATGTCATTTTCACTAAAGCAGTTGCTCTTGGAGGACAGGGACAATCTTTTTCACTTGTCTGACTCCATATGCCCAGTATGGATGGGCTTTACTTAAAAGACATGCTCCATAAATGATGATGAAGGAAAGTGAACAGTAGGCTAATGGACAAAAGGCCACCCAATAGATCACTGCAGGGATTAAGGGACTGATGGTATGTAAGAGGGGTAGAACCTCAGTCACTGCAGACTGATTCAGATCTATGGCTATGGAGGAAACCGTATGGGATACCATAGCCCGTGTCAATGGCACACCATAGCCTGTGTCAATGGCACAAGATCATTCTTAACTTTTTGCCAGTTCAAGAGGAGATTAATAGCAATCTGAGTCATCCAGTGCTATAAACGTCACTCTACCTCGTGCTCTGTCACCAAGAGGGGATGACCTCAGCCGTCATTGAGAAAACAAAACAAGGAAAGTAGACATCAAAGAAAGGGCAATGCTCTGCAATTCACAGCCTGTGACTTGGCCGAGTTACTTCATATCTATAAGTCTTAATTTCTTCTTCCCATACAGAGATAATGGTGTCTATATTCTGGAATTAAGTGAGATAATATATGCAAAGAGCTTAGCATCGTATGCTCAAGTAACATTCATATAATAATGAAGATGATTGGATCCATTATTTTCTTTTACCTTCTTTGCCATTTCATTTCCACTCTTGTGATTTTGTTTTACTGTGTAGGAGTGAAAAACTATATACTGGTAGAAAATAATACGGCCTGAGTTTTTTGTTTTTAACTGTCTGAAGCTAAAACAATTTTCTTTTTAACATCATGGAGCATCACTGAAATAAAAACTGATGTCATGTGACTTATTTAGTTTTCCCAAAAGGACATGTTTACTGGTCTACACACAACTAGAGCAGTTGGCCTTGTTGTTATGAATCACGAGTCCTTCAATTCATTGATGCATGAGTCAGTAAAGTTGGGATAAATGCCTTTAATGTACGTTCCACAGGACCCCCAGACTTTTATGCCCCTTCCCACTCCCTAACTTAATCCTAAAATGTTAGGCATCTAGACAATAGCATAAACCAAAAACTCATTCTTTAGGATCCTTCCCAATCATTTTCACGTGTGATTATCTTTGACTGTAGATATAGCAGCCATCTCTGTCTACAACAAAGAAGTCCCAAAGGTTAAGTAACGTAACCATAGCAACCAAGCTAATCAATGGTCAAGTCAGTACAAAGAATCATTCCAGTTGCTCCAGAGATGAAGGAGATAGCTATTTTCCTCGGAGAGGCACAGGCCTAGCTGTGTTTACCTAGCTGGGCTGATACCCACATAGTCGTAATGAACAGCCTATGGAAAAATAACATATTGAATACTAAAATCCCAGGCACAGTGCCAAGCACTTTACATGAATTATCTCTAATCCTCGTAACAAATGGATATGGTGGGACTCTTATTATCTCCACTTTCTAGATTTAGAAATAAGCTAAGGGATATTAAACAATTTGTCCAAGGTCACCCAAACAACAAGTGGTAGAGGATAAGGCTTAGATGCAGGTCTTTCTGACTCCCAAGTCCAAACTCATAACCAATATGTACACCACTTCTCTAAGCCACTTAACACTATGTCTATTCTATGACTAGATTTTATACTGACTTTGACCCAGCTTTTCGGGGAAATGGGAGTGGGGTGGAGTGGGATGGGGGAGTCAGGGAGAGAAGGAGGTGGGAGGACGGAGGAATGGCTTGTCCACTCAGCCATTGTTTGCCTTCCATGTTTATTCATTCCTACTACATAGTCAGGTACCATGCTAGATGCTCGGTCACAGCTGTGAAGATAAATAACCTTCTGGCTCTCACGAGGCCGAGTGCCCCAGGAATCCTGCATCTACTTCTCCCAGCAAACCGAATGTATATGAACACTTGAGAAGATGTGAGTGCCACACTGTAACATCACCTACAGCTTTCTATAGGTAAGCTGATAAGAGAGAAGAACTGTCTGATGCCTGAAAACACCTAAGAGAACGTTCATGAGAAGATATGACTGTTTCTCTTAAAGCCAGTTCTGAAGCCCGTGTTCTTAGGGTAGGTATGATGTACCATATATTCCCCTTGATGTGAAGTGGATCATATTACAGCCCTGAAGTTATGTGTTACCATAGTGAAGCAGCAGGCATAACACTGCTGTTGGCTGGTGACTGTTTCTAATAACAGATGGGCTGTCTCCATGCAGGGCTCTGAATGCATGGCAGGACACAGCTAGGGGTGTCCTTGTTTTCTGTGACCAAAGGTGGAGCTAGCCCCAAGGCAGCTCACTAGAGCTCTTCTAATGAATCTCCAAGCTGCCCTGAAATTAGTCCTACCCTCTTCCTATCCATGCCAGGGGTGGCTTCCCTGATAGCCAGCTCTGTCAGTCATTAAGAGCTTCAGGACAGGAAAGAATGGGCCAACTATAGATCCGCCAAATGTGTTCAGCAATCATGCCTCACTGCATCATCTGGCACCAAAGAGCAATTTTGCAAATATTTCTCCTCATCATCTCTTTCCATCAAACTAAAATGGCAGATAAAAAAAAGAAAAAGCCCCAAGTAAAGGATGAAAAGTTTCATAATGGGATTTGAAAGCCTGGGCAATCATGTCATTAAAAAAAAAAAAAATGCTGGCTGCCAAACAGCTCTCTCAAATGACACCAGGCACATTGCCTAGTAAACTTCAGATGAATAGGTGTTGGAGTCTGTCTGGGCCTGATTTTTGGAGGCTTCTTAAAGAGAGGAATCTAAGGCAGGCATGCAAACTACAGTAAGACTGAGCCGTGCGTGGTTAGCTTGAAGGAGCTTGGACGGTGGTCTTTACTGGCTTGCCAGAATTTCTGTGTGGAGTCACGCCCACCATTCCTTCTCCCAAAGAGACAGAAAAACAGACACTCCCCTGGTCCGTGCAATATGGTGAACAGATGTCTGCCTCACACAGCTGAAGTGGGTGGGATTTCCTGAGATATAAAGGTAGCAGAAGGTGTCTTGTGAGCAGTGAGGGAAAGAAGCTAATAAACCATGCACCGCTACCATTCCAGGATGGGGACTCAAATATCCTTCTGGGCCATCCATCAGTAGCTCCCTCCAGTTCAAGATCCAGATGCAAGAGCATGTAATTCAAGAAGCAATATCTACCAGGTAGTTCTCAGAGCCTTGGTCACCTTCACCTGGGCTGACAGTGACATCACTGCTACCCTTAACCCTAAGTTTACATTTACACATTCAAACTCTACCCTGACTCACATCCTTTGTTTCCTTCACAGACTTTTTGTCTCCTAGCAACTCTGGGCTAGGAGACATCCACCTCTCCCCGGGATCACCTTTCTCCTGAGTTGACCCCATGGACCTGTGAGACAGCCAAGGGCCTTTGCCTAGCCCTTGAGTCAGCTGAATATACAGATGCCTGTATGTGTACCTGTGCATCTTTATAAACGTGTGGTCTGTCTGCTCTTTGTTTACCAGCTTCTGTACATATGTAAGTTAACTCTGAGTTCTCCCTTGGCAGACATCAGTGCGTAGTGTCTTATGTCACTACTTAGGGTGAATCAAGAACGTTACTTAAAGTGAATCAGGGACATTTTTGTTCATTCTACAGAAACCGGTTTGTCTTTTTAAAAAATGTACCTCATTTTATGAAAGCTTAATATGTGAAAATGCAGATCCAGGTAAGAAAATTAAATTTACACACAGCTTTTCAGGAACTCAGTGGGCTGCCAAAGCAGTGGTTTTCAAGGAGGGGGATACCACCTCCCGAGAAATGTTTTGGCAGTTTGTGGGGGCATTTTTTGCTAGTCCCAGTGATTGAGGTAATGTGGTTGGCATTTAGTGAATGGGGCCCATGGAGGCTAGATTAGACAGTCTTATACAACAAAGCATTGTCCTGACAGACATCGTGGAGCCTAAAACCAACTCTTTTAGACATAATCATGAAATGTTTTTATACAGTTTTAATGCAGTCTGAATTTTCCAGGAATGCAACTACTGTAAAAATCAAAGAAGGAGATTGGCTTTTGATTTCCTTGGAACTTTACCAAGAGGCTGTCATCATTGGGAAGGTGGGAGGGAAGAGCAAAAAAAAAAAAAAATCACAACTCAGATAGCAATACACTAAGTAGTTTTTGAGTCACCAGTGTACACACCTGTATCAAGCTGCACTGTGGTTGCATACATGCTAATACATACTATTAGTATTAGTAATAGCAATATCTATAGTAATACACTGTGTCTTTTAAAAAATCTCTTCTATGGCTGTCACACCTGAGATTTTTACTGATGAAATGTTATGACTTTTATTTCCCTTTTTACATTAAATATATAGGATATTGTATTCTTTTCTAAAATTTTATATGAGTTATCAAATCTATGAATTTCTATTTAGGATGGTCAAGAAGATGTTATTTTTTTTAGAAAAGTGAACTTTGGGTTTGATGGAGACAAGAATCATTGGCATAAAGCAACATGTCTGCAATTCAGACAAACAGAAGAGATTTCCTGCCATACTAGATAAGAACAGTGGAGTGAAGATTTTCTATGTTGAGCAATGTGATAGTCTGAAAAAGGTGTTCTATTTGATTGTACTTTAATTTAGTCAGCCACCTATCAAACAATCCTGTTTATGCTTAGATCATTTTCATTCCAATATTTGAGACACTTCCTGATTACATCACTTTGCCAGATATCATGTGGATTAAGAAATTCAGGGACCTGACCATCTGGAAGCATAGACTGCCTCCTCTTGGAGGGCAATCTGCACTAAGATGAGAGCATTGAACAAATTGGCATTCATAACCTTGACACGCAGGGCATCAAATGATTTCTTTGAATTGAAATTCTGAAATGCCCTGCTGATCCTTTCTTATAACATCACTGAGGTGGTTATAATGCAATGCTGGTGTTCTCAAAATCAGTTTAGGTGTCAGGTGGCCCATAAGGAGTATGTATTATAAAAGAGAAGGAGAACAAATTGATTAAGAGGAGTGGGAGGAGAGATGGGCTTTAGAGTTAGGTAGATCTGGGTCCACACCTTGGTTCTACCACTTACTAGCTTGGGAAAGCTCAATTTCCTCCTCTGTATAATGGGCATAGTATCCACTGCCTCACTGAGCTGATCTGAGGATTAAATAATGAGAAATGTAAATCCCTCCATAGAATGCCTAGCATACAACAGGAGCAAACAAAACGCACAAATCACCATCATCCCATTTTCCTTGGGAACTCTTCAATGAGTCCTAGGAGCTAAGAATTAAAAGCAACCTAGCCAGCAAGCCAAATGCTCCATTAGACTACCTATATAAACCTCTTCTGTAGATGATGAACGAAAAATTCTAGGCCCATATTGTTCCCATATTGTTCCTGTCTTGATCAGTGGTAACTAATTCTATTTTGGTGACCTGAATATCTTAAGAGTCAAAGCAAAATATGAAAGCATATGAAGTTTAATTTATTGAAACTTATAATCAACTTCTCCCCCCACAACCATCTCCCTCCCCCTGCCCAACCAAACTGCTGTGAGTCATAAAAACAGAATGAATTGCCAGCTTAGATATGATATCTATTTTCAAAGATTGCTTTTTAAAAATTTTGGTGCTCAGCATATTAAGGGCCAAACTGCTATACAGAACATCCCCCCATTTTCTATGTACTTGAGCTCAAGATAACAAAGAAATTTATTCTTTGCCATGAATACAAGACCATTTAGGGTAAAATTCTGTTAGGATTACTCAAAGGCCGTCCCAAAGAGATGGGTATTTCATAGTCTTGAATATGTGGGCAGAAGAGGCTTTCAAGATTGGGGTCTTGATAGAGATAATTGTGCCTCCTTCCTGAAAGAGGCCCTGCTTACAGATTACTTCCTCTTCCGTTACTAACAGTTGTGAATTTTGCCCTGTGAAAATAAAATTCATCATAATCAACTAGCATCAGGGGTCTATAGCATTCTTTCACATAAACACATGACCCATAGGTATGTGCTCTGTTTCTGATGTCATTCTACCCATAACCTATCTATTCTCTCCCTGAAACTAGGCGTTCCTCAGTAGTCATCAGTGGAAGAGATTCTTTTAGTCCATTCTAGATAGGCAGCTGAGGTCCACAGACTGGTGTTGGGGCAAGATTCTTTGACCTAATGTTTCTTTGGGAATCATCAATTAATTACTCTCTGCATAGTCAGTCTTCTCCTTTCTAAAAGGGGGGGGGGTCTTACCTTGCCTTTACCATATGTATGTGAAAGTCCACACCACAGTATACCACATAATACTTTTATACTGTAACATTTAAAAAATGTATATAATTGACATATATGACATATAACACTCTTTTCACTTTAGGTATACAACAAAAGGATTTGATATATGCAAATATTGCAAATGATCACAATAAGTCTAGTTAACATCTGTCACCACACATAGTTACAAATTTCCTCTTGTGAGGAGAACTCTTAAGATCTCCTCTCCTAGCAACTATCAAATACAGAATACAGTCTTGCTAACTATAGTCACCATGCTGAACATTACATCCCCAGGACTTACTTATCTGATAACTGGAAGTCTGTGCCTTTGGACCCTCTTCACCCATTTTACCCATTCCTGGCCTCTGGCAACCACCAATATGTTCTCAGTATCTATAAGTTCAGTTTTTTGTTTTTTGTTTTAAGACTCCACATGTGAGTGAGATCTTGTCTTTCTTTGTCTGACTTATTTCACTTAGCAAAATGCCCTCAAGGTCCATCCATATTGTCACAAATGGCAGGATTTCCTTCTTTTTTTAAATGGCTGACTAATATTCCTTTGAGTGTATTTTAATGTATATGCATGTATATACACACACGCACACACATATACACATGCAATTTTGTGTGTACATCTATATATGTCCCTATGTATCACATTTTCTTTACCTGTTCATCCATCCATGGTCACTTAAGTTGTTTTTATGTCTTGGCTATTGTAAATAATGCTGCAATGAACATGGGGATGCATATATCTTTTCAAGATAGTGATTTCATTTCTTTTGGTTAAATACCTAAAAGCGGAATTGCTGGATTATATGGGGGTCCTATTTTTAATTTTTTGAGGAAACTTCATACTGTTTTCCAAAGTGGCTGCACAAGTTTGCATTCCCACCAACAGTGCACAAGGGTCCTCTTTTCTCCAAATCCTCACCAACACTTGTTATTTTATCCTTTTCGAGAACAGGCATTCTAACAGGGGTAAGGTGATTATCTCATTGTGGTTTTGATTTGTATTTCCCTGATGGTTAGTGATGTTGAGGACATTTCATGTATCTGGCCATCTGTATGTCTTCTCTGGAGAAATGTCTATTCAGATCCTCTGCCCAGTTTTTAATAGTGTTGTCTTTCTCTATTGAATTGTATGAGTTCTTTATATATTTTGGATATTAGTCCTTTATCAGATACAATTTGCAAATATTTTCTATCATTCTGTAGTTTGCCTTTTCACTTCATTGATGGCTTCCTTTGCTGTGCAGAACCTTTTTGGTTTGATGTAGTCGCATTGTTTATTTTTGTTTTTGTTGCCTTTATTTGTGGCATCTATAATGTAAAATATAAAGATGACAGAAGGAGGGTGCCATCCTTTGGCCATTCTATGAGTTAGGCTTCACTCATTATTATCATTAATAATAATAATAATTAGTCTAATTCAAGGAATGACTAGAGAATGTCATCAAGAACAGCATAGAGTTCTCATATTTTCCTAACATATGTGCCTTGAATCTATTAGCTTTTCAGCTATATTTCTTTGTATTATTATTTTTTGTGGCTGCCCTAGGGATTACAATATACATCCATAACTATTTACTGTCGATGTGCAGTTAATATTTTACCACTTCAGATAAATTGTAGAAGTGTTGTATCCAGATAGGTCCATATCTACCCTGCTTTCCACTATGCTAAAGGGTTATTTGTATGACATCTACATACATTATAAATCTCACAAGACAATGTTACAATTTTTGCTTTAAATTGTTACATGGTTTGTAAATAAATTGAGGAAAAAGGCAAATGTTTTAAAAGTCATCTGTGTTTACTCAGATCTTTACCATTTTCAGTGCTTTTCATTCTTTTCTGGGGATTTGAGTTTCTATCTTATATCATTTCCTTTCATCCTGGAGAACTTTATTTAGGGTACCCTGAAGTTCAGGTCTACTGGTGATAATTTATTCTAGTTTCATTTTATGTGAAAATTTCATTACTTAGTCTTTATTCTGCAGGGTGATTGCTGGGTAATGAATTCTGGCTTGATGATTTTTATTCTCTTTTATTACTTTAGAGAAGGTGCTCTGCCCTCTTTTGGTCTCCATAGTTTCTGCCATGAAACCATCCAGTAACCAGAGCACTCTTCCCTTGTATGTAATGTATTATTTTTCTCTTGCTGCATTTAAGGTTTGCTTTTTATCTTGGGATGTCTATAGTCTGACTATGATGAGCCTTGGTGAGGGCTGCTTTATGGTTATTCTGCTTGGTTTTCATTGATCATCGTGTATCTTTACATTTGTGTTTCATCAAATTTAGTAATTAGTCATGAATTCTTCAAATATTTTCACTCATTCTCTCCCCCTTCTCTTTATAGGATCCCATTTACACATATATTGGACTATTTGATATTATCTAACAGGTCTCTGTGGCTCATTTTTTGTTGTTTTTCATCTTTTTCTCCATTATTCACATTAGATAATTTTTTACTAAGCTATCTTCAAATTCACTTGCTCTTTTATTTTACATCTCCATTCAACTCTGAAGTCTGTCCAGTTAATTTTTAATTTCAGATATTATATTTTTCAGTTCTAGATTTTCGCCTGGTTCTTTTTTTTCCCATTTGATTCATTTTTATTGTTTCTATTTCTCTGAGGAAATTTCTTATCTTTTCATTCATCCTATGCATCATTTAGGTTATAATAACCATGTTCAAATCCTTGTCATTTAGTTTCAACATCTGGATCATTCTGGGGTCAGACTCAACTGATCTTCTTTTCGCTTGAGAACATGTCCCATTTTCTTGATTCTTTGCATGTTGGATAATTTTGGACTGTATCCTAAACATTGTGAATATTAAGTAGTGGAGATTCTGGATGTTGTTATTTTCCTCCATCAAGTGTTATTTCTTTTGTTTTGGGTGGCAGTTAACTTATGAACTTCAACACCGAACTGTTTCTTAGGTGGCAGCTGCAGTCTCTGTTCATGTCTTCTGTCTTCAGCTTAGTTGCTTTGAGTCTACACCATGCATGATAGCTTAAGAGACAGTCACAGATATGGGTAGACAGAATTTGGGCATTCCCTACGTCCCTCTCTCCAGATCTTTCCTTTCGGCTATTCCTCCATTCTTTTCAGTGTATCTTGGTTCTCCTGGCCAGAAAGACTTTCTTTTTTACACAAGCACCCCTGCTGCCTTGAGTACGTTGTGTCATCTGTCCTTAGCCTAAGCTGTGAACATGGAACTTAATTTATACAGCTCCCCTTCCACCCTCCTGTAAGTGCGTCCTTCCTACTGGAGTGTCTCTTGTTCACTCTCCAGTATCTCCAGCTTTTTACATTGTATCAAAGTTTAAAGTGGTTTTCTGCAGGGATGGCATCCAAGAAGGTCTCATTCCATCATTTCCAGAAGGAGAAGACATATCACCAATTCATTATGAATGTGGAAAGCTGGGAAGCCCCACTATTGAAAAGATACTGAGCATGAACCTAAGAACTGCTTAAAATCTGAGCCATTCTCTTAAAAGAATATCAACTAACATTTTTTCCCTCTTCACTTAGAAATATCACAACCATTTAAAGATGACTTACTCCATCCTTAATTACCATATTCAAAGTTATAAAAGAAGTATTTTAATTTGACAGGATTTGGTTTTCAGAAATTCATCTGGCTATAGATCCATTTCCCCAAATTATCCCTGACTCACTTCAAAGACTGTGGAATAGTTTGAGCCTTCATTTTTTGTCCCCAATAGATGTCCAGCCTATAGTTTCAGAGATATGCATGAAAGAGGGTTTAAACCAGTTCACATTTATGGGGTCAGTTCACATTATGGGGTCAATGCCCTTTTTGATTTCTTCTAATGAGATTTGCAGCAACACTGGAACTTTGTGGCTTAGGTTCTGTCCCTGCTGGTTATTTTCCCTCTAAAGCCACAATCTTTCATGACATTATAATCATTTCCACAGTCACCAACTTTTGTGTCACAAGCTGAGAAGTAATACATTCAGATGAAAAATATGTAATAGGAGGAGAAGGGCTAGTAGGAAATAACCTGTTTTTAATCACATAAATGTCATTTGTAATAAGACACAAAGAATAAGAAATATTAAAAATATAAATTAATAGGAACTTTTCTCTACCAGTTTCCCGTTTGGCTTCTGTATCTCTTTTAATATTATTGACTTGACTTTCCTTTTAAGTACACTATTCGGTGGATTTAAGAGGCCAAAGCATGAAGTCTACCTTATTAGCTTGCCAGCAGCATCAGTATCTAGTTAGATGAGTGCAATGTTAATTATGTAAAAACAGAAAGTATGGAAACAAGATTAGAAGTCTGCTCAGATGTTAACAACAGGCATCTCTGAAAAGATGGGGCTAAAGGAATTGATTCTTTCATCTTTTTACTGGCAGAAAAACATATTTAAGCTCATGATACTTAGACCAGATCTGGGATCAGCACTGTCTAGAAGAAAGGATACTAAATCAGAGTTAGAGTGTACACTCTGGGAAGATGGGTTCACCAGGACCCTGGAGGGCTGGTACAGGAACCCATCAGCACTTATTTATTTTTTCTAGCACCACCCCTCACCTCCACTCCACTCCACTTTTTTTTTTAAATGCATATTACTTTATTATATTTACTTTTTATTTTTTGGATGTACCATGTTGCTTGTGGGATCTTAGTTCCCTGACCAGGGACTGAACCTGAGCCCTCGGCAGTGAGAGCGCAGAGTCCTAACCACTGGACCACCAGGGAAGTCCCTCCACTACACTTTTCTTCTCACCCCTGCTTTCTGTCCTTGCCAATTGATAACTCTTAAAAAATCCTTGTACTGTCATTTAAGCAGGGTTTGAGAAGAGAGAAGAGGCACTACTCTAGGCTCTGAGGACAGAGCAGTGAACAAGACGGAGAAGTTTCCTACTCTCCTGAGTTTATGTTCTAGTGAGGGTTGTTAATATATAAATGTAGATGAGTAGAGACACAGATGACTTCACATAGTATTAAGTCTTAAGAATACAACAATATAGGGGGATGTGACAGAGTGCAACTGGTGAGGGGCTGATTACTTTAGAAAAGGTCATCAAGGAGGTTTATCTGAGGTGGTAACATTTGAGTTAAGAAGAGTTATGACAAGAAGGAGCCAGCCTCATTAAGTTCTAGGAGCACAAATTAAATCAATGGTGTGTTTTTATAATGCATGGGGTCATTGAAGCAAAAACAAAATTATATCTATGTTTAATGTCTTAAGGAAATAAACCAACATATCTACAGTGGTTACATCTGGATATAAATTAGAACCTGGGAATCCATTTGCCACTGCATAGTTTTCCACATTTTTAAGAATGAGAAGAATATTTAAAAGAAGAAGTCAGCATATATCTAGAAGGAGATACAGGGCTCAAAACAAAGGCAAACTTAGATCCCTATAATCAACATTTAACCAGCTCAAAATAATTGTGCATTGGAGAGGGGTTACCATGAGGATCTGAGGGAGTCCCCAAACACAGAGTGTGACAGACAGAACTCTCTAGGGGTTGGAGCAAAGGCAGCAGGGTCAAGCGAGCACAGTGGGACTCCCCTTATATCCAGGCCTCATTCATGCCAGCAGGGACCACAGCACAGGGGCCACCTCTGCAGGGAGCCCTTGGGGTCAAATGCTGCTTTCTGGAGGGAATTCCATTCTCAACACAAAGAGGAGACCGAGTGAGGCACAAGGAGCTGCTAGAGGGAAGCGAGGTGGAGGAAGACGTTTACTGATAAAGAACTTGGTGGCACTTCTAGTTTCATGACATGTGCAGAAATATTTTAACTATAAGTCATTAGTTTAACAAAACTCATTTGTCTTTAACTTAAATCATAGGCTTTTGAAGGAAATTTAATTAATGAAAACACAAACTTTTAACTATCTGAAAGCATATGTTATGCCAACAAGAGATACTCTTGTGTCTTAATTTTTATTTTCTGGGAACCAGGGGCAAAATTTGAAAAATAAAACTTTCATCAGTTTGAGGCTCATGTTTGGCTAGAGCCTAAGGAAAGAAAATGCAAGGGATTTAAGCTGAAGTCTAAGTTTAGACAAAGAAGTCCCACCATTTCTATATAGAGGCAAAAAAATATTCTTAACTCGTAAAAATATGGTTTTATCCCTCCCACTCCAGGCGTGTCAACCATGATAGAAAAGAGACTGAAAATCTCAAATAGTTAACCCCATTTTTATATGCTGCTCTCATGTGCACCAAAGATGGGGAATGAGCAAAGCAGGGAAACTTCTTATAACACACACAACTCAATATCCAAAAAAAAAAAAAATCCATTAAAAATAGGCAGAGGACCACAGATGTTTTTTTCCAAAGAAGATGTACAGACAGCTAACGGACACATGAAAAGATACCCAACATCACTAATCATCAGGGAAATGAAAATCAAAACCACAATGAGATATCACCTCACACTTGTCAGAATGGCTATAATCAATTAAAAAAGCATTGGTCAGGATGTGGAGAAAACGGACCCTTTGTGCTCTGTTGGAAATATAAATTGGTGTAGCCACTATGGAAAACAGTATGGAGATTAGTTCCTCAAAAAATTAAAAATAGAAGTACCATAGAATCCAGCAATTCCACTTCTGGGTATTTAACCAAAGAAAATGAAATCACTAACCTGAAAAAATATACACACCTTACGTTCACTGCAGCATTATTTGCAATAACCAAGATACAGTACAACCTAAGTGTCCATTGACAGATGAATGGATAAAGAAGATGTGGTACATACATACAATGGAATACCACTCAGCCATAAAAAAGAATGAAATCTGGCCACTTGTGACAACATGGATGGACCTAGAGGGCACTATGCCAAGTGAAATAAGTCAGAGAAAAGACAGACACCATATAATTTCACTTACATGTGGAATCTAAACAACAAGACAAACGAACAAACGAAATAAAACAGCAAGAGATTCAGAGACACAGAGAACAAACTGGTGGTTGCCAGAGAAGAGGGGAATGGGGTTGGGTAAGATAGGTGGAGGGGATTAAGAGGTACAAACTTCCAGTTATAAAATAAGTTACAGGGATGTAATGCACAGCACAGGGAATATAGTCAATAATATTGCAATAACTTTGTCTGATGATAGACAGTTTATTAGACTTACCATGGTGATCAGTTTGTAAGGTACAAAATGCCAAATCACTGTGCTGTACCCCTGAAACTAATAACATATTGTAACTCAATTATGCTTCAATTTAAAAATTATGCTTTAATTTACATATTTTTAAGTTAAAAAAGAGAGTAGTTTCTTGGTCATGGTCAAGATGGGAGTAGCAACTCAGAAGCTTTGGCATCTGCAGCTTTGGACTCATACCTTAACATGCTACAAACCCCCCTTCCAACAGGGAGGTTGTGGATGATGCTCTCTGAGGACATCCCAGCTCATAGGTCTCTATATGGACTTATGAGACTGCTTCACAGTGGCCATGGACAGGCAACCCACAGGCCCAATCTAGCCTTGTGGACACACTTGGCTTGGGCCCCCCTCCTTTTTTTTTATTGCTCTAACATTTAGAAATTGGAAGAATAATCCAAGTTTATGGATTTTGGGGGAAAAAATATCAGAAGATCTGGCAACTTTGGGCCTACATTCTTCTGTGGTCATACTTGGCTGGAATTAGCAGTGGCTGCCCCAACTGCATGCAATACCCACCTTGTATTTATGTCATTTTGTACACACTTTTGTTTGCTCTCTCTGCTGCTGCTTGGGCTGGACCAAAACAGTCAGCCTTTTCCACTGTGGCTCACGATGCCTGCCACATAAACACAGGAGAACTGGCTGTGGCCAGTTGAAATGGCCAGCACTCATGCATAGGTTGGCTCCATCTCTACTCCCGGAGCAACAGAGACGGTTCTTGCTTCCACTGGAAATTGAGAGAGCAGACTTTCAAAACACTGGGGAGTGTTTCAGGTGTTTCAGGTGGGTGAATAAGTTTGAGATCAATAAAAAGCAAAGTACTAATGAGAGCTCTGTTCATTTTTTTCCCTTTCTCGAGGACATTTTTCTTCTCTATCGTATCCCTTGGGGGATTTTCAAAGGAGTATTTGGGAGCGAGTTTCATGGGAGAGTCACAGATTTTAATGAGAGGGCTTAGAAAAATTTAGTCAAGTGCCAGGGCTTGTATTTTAACTTGATTTCCTGCTCTGAGAAGGGCCAGCAAGTGGCCCACAGCCAGGCAGGCGATTGTTAAGGGTGGGGATGACTCACTCTGAGGGGTGTGGAGAAGATGACCCAAAACTCTGGAAAATCTAGTCTTAACTCACATTAGGAAACAGCCCCAAACAAATATACTTTCCACCCCTACTTTCCCCTTCCTCTTCCAACTGTGTTACATTCTATCTGTAAGTGTATTGGGGCATTCTAAGTCCTTTATGGGTCAACGGAGTAAAGTAGTCCTTTCATATGGTCAGAGCCCTGGTTGAAAATCATTGTGCAAGATTTTAAAAAGCAAAAAGATCCTTCACACAAGCTTGGACTCTCCTCTCCCTTATTTGTATTATTCAATGAAGCAGATATTTCCTGGCTCCCAAAACACAGCTCAACCTTTGAGTATAATGTGGTCTCAGGTCTTAACCTGGATCTAGGCCACAGCTACCTGCTTTCATTCTTCATGGAAAGAAAGCCCTAATAAGCTCACAATATGACAAACAGGCCATTTTAGTGTTTCCAGAATTATTTGGTAGGTGGAATAAGAAAGTACCCTCCTCCCAACTTTTCTTAACTTCTTGACCCAGAGTGTCAAGTGGTCAGTAATTATTAACATTTCTATTAGTCGTCCAGCTACATGTTTAGAGATAACATACTTTTGCTACTGATAGATAAAACTTTACAGGGAGTCATGTGTGAGCCAGCTTGCAGAGAGCAGTATACTGTAAAACTAGGGAAGCACTGTTTTGTATTAAATATGTGAAAACTTTAAAAAACATTTCCTGGGCTTCCCTGGTGGCGCAGTGGTTGAGAATCTGCCTGCCAATGCAGGGGACATGGGTTCGAGCCCTGGTCTGGGAAGATCCCACATGCTGCGGAGCAACTCGACCCGTCAGCCACAACTACTGAGCCTGCGCATCTGGAGCCTGTGCTCCGCAACAAGAGAGGCCGCGACAGTGAGAGGCCCGCGCACCACGATGAAGAGCGGCACCTGCTCGCCCCAACTAGAGAAGGCCCTCGCACGGAAACGAAGACCTAACACAGCCAAAAATAAATAAATTAATTAAAAAAACAAACAAACAAAAAACCATTTCCTTAAGCCAACAATAGCCCACAAGAGTTTCATTCATGTGGTAATCAACAAATATTTACTTTCTACTTCATTTCTGGACTTGTGGAATTGAGTGGTGACCAAGATCATCACGGGTCTCACCCTTTAGAAACTTGACTTCTAAGGGGTACAGGGGTTGGTGGTGGGGAGATGGACACTGATACAGTCAAAGAAGATGAAGCAGATGATCGACAGGGAAGTGACTAGGGGAAAGTGGGATTCTTGGATTAAGTGCTGAGGAAAATCCTCTTTGAGAAAGTGATATCAGTGTTTACTTCTGAATGATGAGAAAAAAGCTAGCAGAAACAGAGACACAGATGTAGAGAACAAATGTATGGACACCAAGGGGGGTAGGAGGGGTGGGATGAATTGGGAGATTGGGATTGACCTATATACACTTATATGTATAAAATAGATAACTAATGAGAACCTGCTATATAGCACAGGGAACTCCACTTTGCTGTACAGTAGAAACTAACACAACATTGTAAAACAACTATACCCCAATTAAAAAAAATAAAAGCTAATCATGACAAGGGCAAAGCATTCTGGGAAAAGAAAACATCAAATGCAAAGGCCCTGAAATTAGGAGGGTGGTGGGGGGAAAGCTTGGCAGATTAACCACAGTGGCTGGCATCAGGTTAAGAGTGGTACCAAAGTCAGAAAGGTAGGCAATCCCCAGTCATAAAAGGAAGCCATCCGAAGGTTTTTTCATGGTGTCGCAATGCATCTTTTGGGAACTCTAAACCAGGGCTGGCAAACTACACCCTGTAAGCTAAGTCTGGCCCTCTGCATGTTTTGAAAATAAAGTTTTATTGAAGCATAGCCATGTCCAGTCATTTATGTAATGTCTATGGTTGCTTTTGCACTGAAATGGCAGAGTTGTGTAGTTGCAACAGAGACTAAATTGGCCCATAAAGATGAAAAATTTTATTGAGCCACCTGGCCTTTGACAGAGAAAGTATACCAACTTGTACTTTCAAGTATGCATTCTGAATGGTTTTACTGGATGTTGCATTTGGTTTATGCAAAACTGACTACCGTGTTAGCTTCATTTTCTCAAAAGACACTAGATAAAACTGCTAAAGCAGGAATATTTCAGAAAATAAAAATTTGCCTTGAAACAGGGACCAGACTCACTTGTATCACTTTAACAAGTAAATTAGCTAGCCACAGTCTGTTTCGTCACAGCAAGAAACTATCTCACACTGCAAGAAGTCTGTAGGCAAGTCTGACGATTTCCGTGGGAAGACACTGTCATCAAGGATCCAGGGGCTTGCCATCTTTCTGCTGCCTTCAAGGTGTGGGAAAGCTCACTCCTCCTGGTAGTAAGATGGCTACCATGAGCCAAAGACAGTTTAACTATAGGAGTTACTGCAGACAAGATGTGAGCTATCTAGCAACAAAATAGGTTGGATATTTCCTTTCACATGCCTTTTTATTAGGGAAGAAAAATCCTCCCTGACCCACTGCTCATACAGTCTACTTATATCTCATTGGCTAGATCAGGCTGTGTGCACACCAGTGTCCAGCAAGGAGAATGGACTTACCATGATTGGTTCAAGCTACCTAACACTCACCACCTGGGAGCCTACACACATACATGGAGAATGAATGCCCAAACAAGGTCAGGCTTCCACCAGCAAGGAAGGTAGGCAGGAAAGGCTGAGAACTGGGCAGCCAAGGGTACCTGCCACAGGGTGGGATCTTCGTAAAACAATCCTGTGTCCCTGTCTATTCAGAGAATGAATGGGAAAGGTGGAGATCAGCAGAGAAACAGAAACTGAGCAAATCCTCCCATTGGGAGGCAGGTGAGCAGTGGTGGAATACGGTTGATTGCTCGGTTCTTCCATTTAATGTAAATATCACCTATTGTGTCCACAACAGGTTGAGTAATTCATTCCCACATGTGGAAAACTTGCTCTCAAGGCAACGTACACATTTAGCCTCTCTGGTGAGTCATCTTTCTGGACAGCTGTCTTCTGAGCTCAAAGAAACCACAATTGTTTGAATGTGGACTTATTTCAATTGAGTTTTGCAAGTAGGGGCTTAATACCACATTGGGCTTCCCTCCGGTTCCCAAACAGGTTCTTCTCAAACACGTCTCTCCTTATTTGCATTCTTCACCTCTCCAGCTGATTGGAAACCACAGCCTCCTTTAATTGTCTACATCAGGGTTTATTTATTTATTTGGAAAAACTCCCCTCCTGGGAAAAGCTATGTTTGCTTCTTCAGTCTCATGTCTATTCCCTATGTATTTAGGGTGCCTAGTACTTGGCCCTCCGGGAGCTTAAAGTCTGATTCTCAGGAGGCTGAATTAGTTGCTGTGTTAATGGCATTTTCTGTGACGGCTGAGAAGTTATTGTAGAGAAAAATATTAAAGGTCAGGAGAGCTGAAACCCAGCAAAGACAAGACCAGAAAGAACTGCCTTGAGCTGTGCTTTATTAGATGAATTTCTATAATATGTGAGTCTTGGTTTTGTTTGCGTTTGTTTTTAATAGGGGAAATTACAGCAACAGGGAAGTGACTGAAGTTCTGTGATATTTGTGGAGGACTGGCCAAGGCCAAGTCATATCCATTGTGAGACTAACTCACTTGGATTAAACTGAGTTTTGCAAAGTACAGGCTATAGGTTCAACCTCTGAAGAGACTAATTATCTTATTACTATTCTATGGAGAAAGATTATTCTTTTTGGCCTCAGTAGCCATCACTCACACCCTCTTTCTTTCACTCATTTACTTATTTTAAATCAAGAACACCTATTAGGTGTTAAGCACTATATCTGGCACTGAGAAAACAAATGGATAAGACATTTATTAAGCACCTGTTATGAGCCAGGTGGTGGTTAAGGCAGTATCCCTGCTCTTAAGGATCTCCCAGTCTGGTGGGCGAAAGCTGGCATCTAAACCAGTTAACTCCAGCTCAGCGGGATGAATTGTAAAGGGCATAGGCAGGACTGGCTCATAGTTGAGAGCATGAACTTGAGCACCAGATTCTGGACTCACACTGTGCGACTTTGAGTGAGTTACTGAGAGTTCGCAAGCCTCAGTTTCCACATTTGTAAAGTGGGGGCACCACTAGGGTGTGCATCACATCGTTACTGTGAATACTAAAGAGATGTCGGCTTGTGGTGAATGTTTCAGAGTTTGGTTAACTGTCAGCTATTGTTATGTGTCACCGGAAGGGCAGCTCTGCCAGAAGCCTGCTGGTTAAGCACAGAAGTGGCTTGGAAATCAAACTCTACCACTTAGTGTTCTGTGACCTCGGGCAAGTTATTACCCTCCCTATCCCTCAGGTTTTTTTGCTTTGCAAAAGGGAGGTATTATCTAACGCAAAGAATTGTTGTAAGGCTTAAAGATGTGAAACATGTAAAGCTCTTAGCACGATGACTGGCCCATGTAAACTCAATAAATGTCAGCCGGGCTTCCCTGGTGGCGCAGTGGTTGAGAGTCCGCCTGCCGATGCAGGGGTCACGGGTTCGTGCCCTGGTCCGGGAAGATCCCACGTGCCGCGGAGCGACTAGGCCCGTGAGCCATGGCCGCTGGGCCTGCGCGTCCGGAGCCTGTGCTCCGCAACGGGAGAGGCCACAGCAGTGAGAGGCCCGCATACCACAAAAAATAAAAAAAATAAAAAAAATAAATGTCAGCCACACTACTTCAGCTGCTGTGGCTACTGAAACAACAAAGGCAACCACCCATAGAGTCAGAACACATTTTGCAGAGAAGATGACACTCAAAAACGTGTGCTGTTGGTTGCAGCGCAGGGGTCAAAGCCATCTGCCTCCATGGCTGTGAAAACAACACTGCACCTGTTTTCTGGATCACGGATCAGTGGCATCTTGTTTGTGCAGTTTGAACAGAACATTCAATTATGGAAAATTTGAGAGTTGCTGCCTCTGTATTTTCATGGGATAGTACAGGGTGTGACAAGTCCTGACTCTTGCCTACCTTCTTCCTAAATGGCCAAACTTTCCTAGAAGTTTTCTTCTCAAGTTACAGAAAACACCTTCAAAAGCATCGAGGTGAGTATACTATGCTACACTGACCCCTAATGTCCTCCCTTCCATCCCCCAAAGCTCTGCTTGGGCACAGGACTCTAATTTTAGTATGTGGACAGCTCTGTGCACTGGCAAAAGTTCTAGGAAATGGGTGTGAAGGAAGCAAATGACTGGTGAGCAGGAGGACAGGAGAAACCTACAGATGCTTCTGTGCTCTCCAGACTGACATCACCAAGGTGGCGACATATGTCCCTCCTCTTCACTAGTCTCCTTACAATAGTGTTTGGGTATTAAATGTTCTTTTAGAAACAGTATCACTATCTTTTCCTTTTAGGGGATAACGCTTCCTCTATTCACAACACAGTTCAAGTACTGCAGTAGAGTTAACCATACTGCAAGCAGTTCCCTAGGGGTACATGCCTGGCCCAGGCATAAGCCCTCCAGCAAATTCCCTTCTGCCAGCTTTGGTTTAGGAAGGGGCACCAACTCAATTGAGGCCTGCATCTTGCGGAAAGCACCATGGCGCACCCGAGAATGCCACAGATCCCACGCAAGGCCGAGGAGAGAGAAGAAAAACAAGGCCTAGGGACGTTAGTTAAGTCCCTGAAACCTCCCAAACCCTGAACTTTTCATTTATATGCACCTATAAGTTCACCTTTTTGTTTAAGCTGGTTTTATGTTCTGTTTTCTGCCTCTTGCAACCAGCAGAATCCTAATGTCCTCAAGACCAGTGTTTACATCTTGCACAAGGAAACTGGAAAGACTCACACAGTTGAGCTACCATAGTTATACTTCTTGCCCGGCCAAACCTTGCAGAATACAGCAGAAGAATGTCCAAAACCACTTTGGCTCAAGGGGAGAGTACAAAAGAAGCACTAGCAAATACTCTGTTATCAGTTAAAAGCCTGGACCTGAGGCCTGGCAATGGCTTGCTTTTGTGTCCCTGTTTCTATCCTCATCAATCAGAGTACACTCACAGCAGCCCTCCAGGGGATGATTCAGAGAAAGAGGCAATCCAGGGACTTGGGCAGGGTTGGCTCAATCTAGACCCTGTCCCTGGAAAGTAAGTCTCTGCGTAAGACTTTTTACCCAGAAAGCGAACTGTTTTCAAGAACCATATTCTGCTTCCTTTGAAAAATGAACAACTTGCCTTAATTTTTATTCTTGAGGCCAAACTGGGTTATCATTCCCTATTGTGTTTTCTGAAAATGAGAAAACATTGGCTGGCTGTAGGCTTGTTCCTAGGACTGCTATCAGGTTTTATTGTGTTGTTTATTCCAAGTTGTCTTATTAAACTCAGACTGTTTGTTACTCAATTTCTGAGGGTATTTTGTTTGAGGGTGAGGGAGCAATGGCAGCAATAAAACCAGCAGCAGCCATGAACTGAGCAGTTAGCTTTGTACTTCGCTTCTGTCAAGCATGTCAAATGTAGTATGTGCATTCACAAGCAAGGTCCTTAGAACAGGGGTAAGTGTGATTATTATCCCCATTGTATACATGAGAAAACTAAGCCCAAGATAAAAGCTATTATTATTATTATTATTATTATTTTTTTTTTTTTTTTTGCGTTACACGGGCCTCTCACCGTTGTGGCCTCTCCCGTTGCAGAGCACAGGCTCCGGACGCGCAGGCCCAGTGGCCATGGCTCACAGGCCCAGCCGCTCCGCGGCATGTGGGATCTTCCCGGACCGGGGCACGAACCTGTGTCCCCTGCATTGGCAGGCAGACTCTCAACCACTGCGCCACCAGGGAAGCCCCAAAAGCTATTATCTTTGAGAATCAGAGCTTTGACTCAAAGCCCTTCAACATGACCTTACCTTCTTGATATTACCCAAATAAAAATGACCATGATTTAGTTAGCCATAATACTAGCAAACACAGAGGAGTTACATAAACCTGAATTCTCTACCCTGAGAAAAATGTACATTCTAGGGGGATGCCAAGACTCATTGACTCAAGACTCAATTAGAAAAATGACAAAACAGTCTAATTTTTAACCCACATTGTTAAGGGCTATAGAACATCAGAAAAGAGAGCTTTCCTGATGGAGTAGCTGTGGATATGCTGTGGAAGACACTGGGGGTTTTGGATGCTTAGATCACTTTGGATTTTAAAAATTTCTCCAGTCTTTGAAAGCTAAATAAAGAAAGACATAACTATTTATTTTGCTTTCTATAGCCCTTGTTAGGAGCTTGTACAGCCTAATATACACAAAAAAATAAATACTGTTTGGTCCACTTAGATAATTACACGCAATTACGAACTCATGGATCTGAAAGGCTGTTGACTATCAGAAAAAGAGACAACTGCAAGACCAAGCAGATAATGAATTCAAGATTCTGGCTTCTTTTTTCATCCTGTCTTTAAGCGTGAAGATCCCTGGGATAGACTTTAATCAGTCAGCTGAGAATTAACAAGAGCAGCTCATGCATTTTGAATACTGTTCTTGGGACAGAAAATATTAGAAGAAAAACAATTTGGTTTAATGATGATGAGTTACTTCAAAAAAGGGAAACAACTTGCTAAATCTGATTTGCAGCACCAGCCCTGCCCAGCCATCACCTTCCCTTTGACTTAACACGGTAGCAAATGAGTCTTTTGCAGATTTCAATCCCCAAATGACAGTCTTAACACAGAAAAGGCTATCAGGCACCAAAAAATTGAAGGCGGTGAAGTAAAGCTGCAAAAGCAAGCAATATGGGGTGGGCACAGTTAGGCAGTACATGGCTTTATCTCCTTCTCTGAGGGGACATCACAGCATTACTGGAAAGCGGATGGCTGAGCCCTGTGCTGGGAACAAACTCCCACCTCCTCTGTGACTCAGCATGCACATCTCTTTTCTGGTCCTTCTACCTGTTGAGGAGCAGTTTTATCTTCAACTGAAATTCAGAGTCTGAGAGAAGTTTACGTTGTGGTGCAAGCTGTGGAATACGCTTTAAGTGGCATGGCCTCTTGGGAAACACCTGTGGCTAAGCAATGTTTGCTTTGTATGTGCAGGAGCTCACTTATGCGTAGGTATGATGACTTGGTTATACATGCACCATGCACCCCCACAGGGTGATCTTTTAAAGGTAAGTCTCTGAAGGGACAATTTCCTGGTTAATCTTTTCTCTTTCCGTACTGAGCTCTTAAGAATCTCTGACCTGGTGCTCCTATGTTTTCATGCCACGGCTCTCACCTAAACACTTGAAGATCATCATCAACAGCTACTCTTTGTGGCATACCCCCTAAACAATGATTCTGAGATCTGGGTAGATGGGTAGGTAACTCTGCACAAATAATTTTACTAATAGGCTCAGCTTCATTCAAATGACAAAGGGGACTGGGAGGGAAGGTTGGAAAGCAGCAATAGATCATGTCACTTTGAATAAACTACATGCTCCATGAGGACAGAGACCAGAGCTGGCAACATTGGGGATTAGCAGACTATGGCCCATGGGCCATCTGTTTTCATATGGCCTGCAAGCTAAGAATGGTTTCACACTTTAAATGGGTACATTTTACGAGGGTATGTAAGTCCCTACATAATATCCATGATTTTATTTCTTGGCCTACAAAGCCTAAATTTTACTTTTTGACTCTTGAATAAAGTTTTCTGAACCCCTGGTTTAAATCATTTTAACTTCAAAGACTAACACAATGTCTGACATGGGCATTAGGTTAAACTGAATATTTGCTGGTTTGAATTATGTAGAATTCACAGTACTGACTGTGATTCAATACCATGGTCCATGTGCCTCAACTTGGTGAATGACCGACTTGGGCCACTGATACACAGGGAAGTTTTCTAGGGGATTCTGGACAAGAGCTTTCAGATGGAATCATTGTGCATGATGAATGAGAGGCCCAGAACTGCTGTGGATGAAGCCAACTAGAGTGGGTTGCAGCCAAGAGGATCACAGGGAAATGGTGCTCCTTGGATGAAGCAACCTTACCTCTGGCCCTCCTGTCAAATGAACTAATAGGTCTCTATAATACAATAACTATTTACTACTTGCTTATGTGGCAGTCACTGGGTAATTGTTTTATAGACTTTATCACATTTCATCTTTAAAACAACCTGTGAAGAAGATATACTTCCACTGACATATGAGGAAAATGAGGCACAAAGATTTTTTAAAATAAGCTTGTAGCTAGTAAGTGGCAGAGCTATGCTCCACACTCTGGTTCTACTTCAAAGTTGATTCTCTACTCTTAATCACTACTCTATACTGCAGCTTTCAGCTCTATATAACTATGTTACATGCAACACTATATAACATGCTTAGGAGAGGCCCTTTCTTGACAATTTCCACTTGTAAAAGGTGCAAGAAACCCAAACAATTTTCTCAGTGTTCTTACTTACGAGCCTATAATATTAAAATTATTTTCTCATCTCCTCTACGTAGGATCTTTGTTTTTGTTTGGTTTTTAAACGTAAAGATAAAAGAGGTTTTTATTAATAGGTACAGGTGGGGTTATATAGCTCTTAAGGTGTTATGCATCTTTATGCTTTTTGGTAGACTGTAAAACATTTTATTACCATATTACATCGCTTGGACACACATGCTTTCCAAAGATGAAAAAGAATGCTATTTTAAGACAATTTATTAAAAACAATTGTCCCTTTGAAAAGCCTGTTTCTGTGTATTTATTATATCGACTATTAAGGTTACTTTGTTTTCTTGGGCACACAAATAAGAAATGTCACATAGTCAAGTTAATTCCTGGGAAACTCTTTGGCACTTTCATCGTGAATAAGCTCTTTCAAACCAAGAGGGCGGTGTTTGGTAATTTACTGTTGAAGTAGACACCAAGTGGCATTCTTGAATGATGAAAAGGAGGGTTCTCTCCCTGGGAGAATCTAGCTAAGCCAACACATTTTGTAAGCTACTGGAGAGAGGATGAAAAAAAAAATGGCACATCTGAACCAGGTCAAGGGGCAGGGGCAGGGCACTGACATGTGGGAGTGAAGCTGAAAGGGGCAGGAACAGCTTTACACAGGCGGTTCTATCTGGGGGCTACATGGTGGCTATGCATCAGGCAGAGAGCGGCACCAGGAGGGCTGAGTGTAGAGGAGGACAGCGAGGGAAGGAGCATTTAGGAGATGAGGGGACCAGGAAGCGGGTGCAGCTCCTCCTGGGTGAGCACTGTTCAGTGACAACCAACACCAAATACTCTGACTTTCTACAGACTAAATTCAGGTGGAACAGCTAGATCACAAGTCTGCTAGTGAGAGAATTTGTCTTTTGTTTTTGCATTTGAATGAAACTTCCATAGCCTGATGGTACTGCAATGTCATCTGGCATCTCTCTAGATGGCTCTAGGGAGAGTTGATGGTTTTCATCCAGTTCTCAGAGGATAGTACTTCTCATCCCAGCAATGTTCCGAGTTAGACTAAATTTTGCCAAACATAAAATAAGCACTCTTTAGAATCCATTAACATTAAGGCTGAATGAATCAGTCAATAGCATTTATTTGTTGCCCACTGTGTTCAGTCCCAAGGAGGGAGTGGAAAGTCACAATTAAAAGAGAACACATGGGTTGCAGATAGGGAACATTTCACAAGCGAAAATGTCAACTATCAAACTTTAGAGTCTAAAGAGAATTTGGAAAACCATTTTCCAAATTATTTTCTAGGGAACAAAGCTCTATAAGATATGACTAAGTGCTCTGGGGTCAAATAAGTTTAAAAAAGTGCTGTTAACAGGTTTCTTCATGCATGAACCCATGGTGCCTTTAACATGCTAATGTACACGGCAAAGAATCTCCAAGTGTGGACCTATAAGGTGCAGCCTTCTCTATTTGGACCAGATTTGGGAAATTTTGCCTAGAAAGTGTTAGTCAACTTTCAGCACTTTTGATAAAAGAAGAAAAAGAGGTAAAGTGATTTATTCAAGATCACACAGCTAATTATTGGCATACCCAGGAGCAGGACTATAGCATTTTCATTTTGAATCCAGTATTTTCCAGCAGAGGCTGCTGTACAATCCTAGTTTCATAAAATATGTATTTGAGTGATTGCTCCTCATCTAAATTGATTGGTTGTATTATTACATAATCACAGGTTAGGAGAATGAAAGAAGATCAGGGATTTAGGGGATAATGGCTCTGGCCTTGAATCTCCCTCTGCTACCTGGGAAAAGTTTGCAAGCTTACTTATTCTGTTTGAGCTTCAGTTTCTGCATCCACCAGGTGGGAACAGTAACACCTGTCTGGTTGAATTAGTAACACCTGTCTGGTTGAATTGTTGAAGCATCTTATACAGAGGCTGGTGGTAGCCAGATCATCTAGAGTCTGAGCTCTGGCTAGGAGGTCAGTCTCACTCCCAAGGCAATGGAATTCACTGTAGGCAGTGGAATTCACGGGAGGCAATGGAAGAGGAGTTAAGGAGGAGGAGTTAAGAAGGTCAAGGTCATGAATTTGGTCAGACTGGAACCTTTTTGAGGAAAAGGGTTTCCTCTCTTTTCTCACAGTGGCTGCTCTAACACATTGTACTAAATAGATGTTTAATCAACAATAAATGACAACACCACACAAAACATGAATAGAAGCACAAACAGTAACAGCTTTACCATGCTACACATATAAAACTCCACATACGTATATAGAGGAGATACCATTAATGGTTTTTGTACCTTATGAAAAATATGTTTTGAATAGTAAGCCTCCTCTCTTTTGAGTTCTATTTGATACTGGAAAAGGAAACATCAGCATGTTGAAAAATAATGGGTGCTTAAATGGCTGGACCCAGGAGGCTAATTTATAGTACTTCATAGTGTAGTTAAAACTAATTCCATTTTCCTAAGATGGATTGCTTTTCCAGTGCCCTGGCAGGTTACCCATGTCATGGACTTTTAGTCAGAGGCATCAACTTCCCCAGGACTGGATATAGAGTTGCCTTGTTACCTCATTTGAAGGATGGGAAAAATAAATTCCTTTGTCAGGAATTTTGTAGGGTCATTAACTTCACTCTGCCTTTCCAAATAAATACGCCAGCTTTAATTTTTCATGCAGACGGTTCACCTACATCCAAAAATCCAGGTAGCCCTTCTTGGGAGACAAATGTCATAAAGCAGACGGAGCTCGGCTCTGTATGATCCCACAGAGCTGGGTCCCCATCTCTGAGTGGGTGGAAATGCAGATAAAGAGGAAAGGTAACAGAAGAGGGACTTTTATTTACTTTCGTTTCCCTTTAACACAATTTCCACAGGCAGTCATAACCACTGAAAGCTAGAAACGGTAATGACTCTACAACTTCTCTGAACCTTCCAAAATACTCTTACAAATAAAAACAAATGATGTAATAAGTACAATAAGCCTTTGGGGAAACTAATCATAAAGGGCACCGGAGTGCATACAAACATATGTGGTTCTGCCCCACCAGGAACACATTCCTTCTGAAGACTAAACAAGGATCTTACACTTCAACAAGCCAACTGTGACCAACAGGCCTCAGTGTTGTGAGGGCTTTGTTGTTCAACCACAGCCTTTCATTGTCCCTTCAAGACATTCTGAACTATTCTGAACATCTGTAAGATGTGCCACATTAAGCATAACAAAGGAAAAAAAAACATGTTCCCGGAAATAACGTTATTAAAAATAAGTATATTACACAGTGGCTTGCCTAGTTCTAATTAAAGGGAAATACCGGGGACAGGAAATTTTGATTTTGTTTTTTTTTTAAGTTTCAGTGATTTGACCTAACTAGCATATTTGTGTAATTTTGTTAATGCTCTAATTAATGTTATGCTAAAGAGCCAAACACTGAAGTGTTAAGGAAAATGCCACAGAATAATTTTATATGGAGAAGAGGAGCTTAATTAAAAGTGACTTAATTTATATCTTTAGGGAGCCTAAATGCTAGAAGTAATGTCATTGGGAAAGAATATTTTCAGATTAAAAAAAAAACCCACAAATTTTGTTAAGGAGCGCATTTGGGTATTTGATAATACAATAGTATAGTAGGGTTTTTTTGTTTGTTTTTTTTAAAACTTCAGTGCTTTCTTGGAGTTGCAGAGGCCTGCATAAAACTGAATTTATGTTGGCTTAGGTTAGCCACTAATGTTTTTCGTAAAACAACTAAATGTGTACTGATTTGATGACATCATACTTTGTACCCCCTTCGCCACCATGGCAGACAGACTCTAAGGTGGGCCCCAGGACTCTTGTTTCCTAGTGTTCGTGTCATGCTGTAATCCCTTCCAACTGAGTGTGCACAGAAACTTTGACTTACTTCTAACCAATAAAATACGGCAAAGATTTCAGTATAGAAGTGGTTACAATACTTATGATTATAATGTCTGTCTTGCAAGGAGCTCTCTCCCTTGCTGGCTTTGAAGAAGCAAGTTGCTCTATGTTGTGAGCCGCCTGTGGAGAGGGCCACTTGGCAAGGAACTGAGGAAAGCCTCCAGCTGACAGTCAGCAGAGGCCCTCATTCTGACAGTCTGTAAGCAACTGGATTCTGTCACCAACCATGTGAGCTTGGAAATGGATCCTTCCCCAGTTGAACCTCTCATGAAACCTCAGCCCTGGTCCACACCTTGACTGCAGACTTGCAGATGATCCACTTAAGCCTTAGGTCTTTTCTAATGCTGTAGCATGGGGTGTCCATGGGAACCCACTCTGTACGCAATGCACAGACCCAAACCGTAGGGGATTTAATGCCTGTGGAACCACTGTTGAACATTGGGCAATGGAGGATATGGATACATACTTCTCCCCTTTTTCCTTAGGAAATGCATTTCATAAATGTCCTCAAGAGGTCTAATGGATTTGAGCACTCGAAGTCTATAGCAGGTGCCGACTTGACAAAGCTTCCTTGCATTGGCCTTTCCTCTTGTTTCTATCTTATCCTTTTTTCACAGAAACCATGAGATAGTAAATACGTATTGTTTTAAACTGCAAAATTTGTGGTGGTATTGCTAAATAACAATAGATAACTAATATTCTTAACTAATTCTAGATATTAAATGACCCATAGCTCTGCGGAAAAAAAAGAATCAACCAGTATCACTACTTTTGGCAGACAACTATAAGCTATGTTTATGGGAAAACAGACTGGTCTATACCACATTCATTGGTGTTATATGGATGCACGTGATCTGCCTTTCCACCCTTCAAAGCCCTTTGATTAATAACAATAATCAGTCGAATTAATTATAGTTTCTCCAAACAAAAATATATTCTTGTATGATACAGCATAGTTCTGAAAATGGAAGTTTTCGTCAAAAATCAGAATGAAGCATTTCTGACCTGATACATATTAATTTTATGTTTTAAAATAGCAGAAGTCATCAGGGCAGACAGAGTGTGCCCTTACTGTTGCCTTTTTATTTCCCTGTATTAAATTACACGTTAGAATAAAACATCTAAAGGGTTTATCTTATGCCATCTAATATGCCCTTGGGCTGATGGAGAGAGTCACTTTGTATAAGTAGGGCACGGAACGCAGAAGTGGCTGGACTTTCTGTTTACAGAGTACTTTCTGCACCAAATCCCACAGCATCTAATCCCACTGATCCCTGAAGACCCCTTACATATTCTCGTTAGGTGGCGAATACTACCCAGGGAAATGGGGGTAGCAGGAGGCTGGGGAACAGGCCTCATGACAAGGTGGCCCAGTTCTTCCTGCCTCGTCAGGTTGCACTGGTGGGAGGGGGGTGACAACAGAGCCTGTTTGGGCATCTTCCCTTTGTCTGGTTGACTAGGCAGGAACAGACGCTTAAATGGCACAAACATATGAATGTGGGTGTTTAAATGAGGTTATAAGACACGCTTAAGAAAAAGAGCAATTGCAAGTTGTGGAGCTTGGACGCAGAAGCTGGTTAGATCCAGCACCAGATAAAGCTCTAAAAAGTCCTACTCATTTGTTCATTAATCATTTGCCCATTTAAATCTATAGGTCAACTACTATTTGCAAGGAATGAGGCTTGGTGTTGGGGATCAATGGTATACAGGAAAGACATGGTCCCTGTTTGAAAAAGAACAGCATATGCAAAGACCCAGAGGAATACGGTGAACTGTAGGACCAGGCCAGAGGCTCGGAGAGGCGGGAAAGAGAGAACAGGCAGAGCCTGGAAGCCAAGGCAAGGGTGCTTGAAGAAGTACAATTTGTAAACAGTTTCCCTGACTTACTCTTTTGTACTTCTCACTGCCATTCTGTTGCTGGAACCTTTATATTTTGCTTCTGCCAAGTGACCCCATGCCCTTTGCCTTGGCACTCTGAAGAGGCCCAGCCTTTCTTGGTATTCTCTGGACCCCTTCTATCTCATTAAAGCATATTGGGGGTCATAGAGCATAGTAACAAGGGCATGCATGGGCCCTGGTGTCAGACAGTCCTGGCTTAGCACTTCATTTCCACCACTTCAAGTCCAATGACCTTTGGTAAATTGTCCAACCTTTTTAAGAGCATAAGGTTGATGAGAGCGTGTTGAGCTTCTTGCCTAGGAGACAGTGTGTGCTCAAACAATGATAGTCATTATTAATATTTTCTGCTCCTGGAGCATTGGCTAATGCTGATAAATTAATATGCAGTAATGTGTTAAAGGAGTACTCTATAAATACTCTTGGGAGGAGCATTTGTAAATGCCTAAACCCAATGAATTGGTCCTCTAATGCTGGGAATGTCAAATGGCAGGGCAGGCTCACGTGAGAAAGAGCTCCCATTTTTCCTTGTGTACTGTGGACCAGGTAACATGCTAAGTGCTTTGCATGTCTTTTCTAATTTAATCCCCACAACAAATTTATGAAGTAGAGCTACCACTACTTCCTTTCTACAGATGAGATAACTGAGGTTTGGTAAATTACATTATTGGTCAAGTCACGTGACTGTCACTGTCAGTAGGGATTTTTCTATACTCTTCCCAAATGAGGTTTCCAGGGTGAGAGATCCCCTTGAATTATGCTCATGGTATCTGCAAATGTGTGCACTATGGGGCAAACAAACAGGGTACATGGATCCAAATGGAAGTTTCCTTTTTGTTTTTGGAGAGTAGCTAGCTCAGCCCCACACCCTCCTTGAGATATAATGCAGTTTACAGTTTTTTGTGTCCACCGCATTACCTACTTTCCAGTATTCCAGGCCTCTGCTTCCTCACCACCCTGGCCAGACTGTCCCCAAGCCCCTACCCAAAGCCATCCTTTGGACCAAAAAAATGTTTACATGGTCAGTGCTTAAGAATTTAACTAGTCTTGAATTTAGCAAACAGAATTTGAAAAATGTTACCCATGGCTCCAAAGCAAAAACAAAACTAAACTTAAAAAAATCCTGGTTTCCTCCAGGCTCATTGCACCTGGGAAGGGGTACAGGAAGGTGAACAAACAAAGCCACTTTGTCTTGACTTCAAGCACAGAGGATCAAAACTAACAAAAAAGAACAGAGGACCGAGGTGTCCCCCCGTTCAATGGGCTTCGATATGGTGCTGGTACAGAAATGAGGGGCATATCTTAGAACCCAGATGAATTCCTGGGCATGAAATAATGATTCCACAACAACTGGCAAGTCTGCAAGTAACTGAAGACTTCAAGAGGCAAACAAAAAGATGATTTCCCTGTGCTCTTCCAAGCCAGCCAGTGAATTCAGAGGGTAAAAGGAAGACAAACAGCTGAGACTCACGGAGGAGACAGAGATAACCAAGGGAGAGGATGAAGGAGAGAGGAAAAGAAAATATGAATTACAAAGACACTCATTCAGTCAACAAACATTTGGAAGCAGTAGAGTGCCAACAGTTGAATGTGTGGGCTCTTCTGCCTGCCTGTTGGCTGGGAGACTGGGCCTTGCCCTGTACTCCTCAGTCTGTAAAAGGGGGAAAACATAGGGATATGACTAGTATTTACTTCTTAGGGGAGTTGGATAAAGCTCTTGGGGTACTATCTGAGACATAGAGCCCCCTAGCTGTTACTGTTATTATTTGTAATATTATTTACTTGTTCACCATTTGCAAGGCACTTGGGGGGAAGGCATTAAGGTGACAGAGACAAGAACCCAGCTCGGACCTTATAATCTAGTGGAAGATTTAAGAGGAGTGCACTCTCCTGCCTTTGATTGCAGTTTTGAGTCTCATAAGTCACCAAGAATTATGGGATTCAATAAAGTTGCTCATATGAATAGAGTGCCAAAGAGATGCGCAGGCATTGTTGTTTTATGGCCAGATAGCAATACTGGAAATAGAATGCTCAGATGGATTAATTGCCTTCCTGGGTCAGTAGATGAGAGAGAGGGTAGAAGGTCGCAGAAAGGAGTTTACATGCACAACTTTCTACCTTCTGGTCATCTTCCTGCATTATCTAGACTTGTATACAGGTGCTTGTTGTGTTTCTGGAGCTAATTTAAGGTGGAGATAATTAAGTGCATGGATTTAGAATGACAAAAGTTGTCTGTTTTGTGTCTCTGATATTAGGTTTCTAAGCAACAAGATGTCTGGTCAGATAGGTCTTCACAGTATATTAATTCCTCTGTATTATTGCTCAAAGAATTTACAAATGCTATTCAAATTATGTAAGAGGCTGGCCTAGAGATGATCCTTTTCTAGGCCAAAATTCTCAGCTTTTTACGACAGTACCAGCAACCTGAACTTTTAAGAGGAATCAGAGGGTGTTGGGAAGGTTGTTAAAACCCAAATTTGCAATTGGAACGCTTGCTGAAAGCACCTGGTTAGCTCAGCAGTCAATATAAATTACGAGAGGCTTTCGTCCTTATCCCCTCCTGGGGCAAGTGGAGCACAGCCCTAAGGGAACTCCTATTACTCTTTTTTCCAGTGCTCCAGGAGATGTGCACATCTGTTGTTAACACATGTGGAACCTCAGCTCTCCCAGCACCTCTCACACTGTTGGTGTGATCATGATATTTTCAAACCTAAGGAAGGACCTCCAGGCAGAAGGAAGACACACGTGACAGAATTAAAACCAAAACAGTTGGCACGCTGGGATACAGATGAGGAATTTACTGCCTTTCTCTGTACACTCTGAGCTGCTGGATGTTAGTGAAGGGTTAAGCTAAGGACAAAATTAAAGAATTGTATCTGTTTTCTCATTACGTATGAAGAGGGTGCATCACTTGATTTTTCCTTAAAATCTCTGACCATAAAATTGTGACCCTTTCCTAATTTACCTGGGCTACTTCAAGTTTACTTTGGGGAACTCCTTTCCATAGACAGATTGACATTGCCTTTTAGGATCTTGCAATGCATGCTGGTTGAGAATCTTAGCCTGGGAACCACCCAGACCTTGGTTTGATACTTGACTCACCGCCTACTTACTAGCTGGGTGACCTCAGGCAAGTAGCTTCCCCTCAGCAAGCCCATCTCCTTATCTGTAAAGCAGGTGGGACACCCCACTGCCAGCCTGGCAGTATTCTTATGAGGATTCAGAGAGACCTTGGTATCAAGTCTTCCTCTCGGTGACCAACACATAGTTAAGTACTCGATAGTTTCTTTGTTTTTACCATTGTAATTGTTTTACAAATGCACAAGCTGATCTGTAACATAATTGAAAAACTTAAGGCAATGCACATGTATTTTGGCAGTTTAGAAAGTGATAACTGGACAAACGTTTCTTCCTTGTGGAGTGCTCAGCGAAGTCTGCATACTGTGCTACTAGAAATGCCTGTTATAAGGGGAACAGACCTCCACCAGGTTCATAGTATCATTCGAATCTGAAGGCATTCCTTTCTCACAAAAGGAATTGCCATTTGAAAGGACAAGTCCCTATGAGGAGTAGAACAGACAGCAGAAGGTCTTGGCTTTTAGTTGCCTGAGCCATCTCAAATAATTCATCCAGTCTTTTTGACCTCTGCTTCAATCTCTCTGTCCAGAAAAGCAACAGGTATATTGCATGCAAGGAGGTTACTGATTCCTTCAAGTTTGATTTTGGGGTCAGATAGAACTAGCTTCAAATTCTAGCTGCACAGCATGCAAGCTGTGTGGCTCATGATTTTGAGCCCTAGTTTATGCCTCTGGGAGTAGGAGATTAATGGGGTACCTTCCTGATAGGTTTGCTGGGAGGATTAAAAGAGAGCACATTGCCCAAGCTTTGCAAATGGCAGCTAATAAAATAATGAAAAATTTTGCTTTCAGAATTCTATCTTAAATTGAGGACACCAAAGAGCTCCTGTGACTATTATTAATTTTTAATTAAAAGTAAATTAAAATTTATTTTATTACTATGAGAAATGAAATGAGAAACTTTCAAAATATTTGTGTATTAATTTAAAAATCACAGCAAACTCTTTATATGCTAACAAAAAACATTTTTAATGAAAAGTAACTTTTTGAAAAAAAAAGAACAAAAGAGAAGACTTCATTATTGTTTTTTTTTTTTTCAAGTCTCTTTAATGTCTTAGTAGGAAGGAGTGGAATTCTCATATATGCTTCCACTAACTAAAATCTGTTGCAGTATCACACATCACATAGCTTCTGGAAAACTCCACTTTACACCCAAAATGGAATGAAAGTAGAGAAAAGCAAATAATATCTTGGTATTATAAAAATAGCTTTGACCTAATGGACTCCCTGAAAGGGACTCAGGGACCCCCCACGCTTTGAAAACAACTGACTTGGGACAACTGTCTTTCAGACTCTCAAACTGTAGAAGGTGATCCAAAGGCTTATGTAGAAAAAGAATGATACAATGCATAAGAGAAAGAGAAACATCAAGACCAAGAATATAGAATATCTGAGTCCCACTGAAGAATTTACTTTTAGAAATAAGCTTGTACTTAAGGAGGGGGCAGGAGAACAGAGGGAGCCCAAACATATTTACAGAATCAGGCAAGTATCAGGCAAATATATTCTCCAAACAGATTGGACAAACTTCTGTGATGCCAGTAATCCAGACATCACAGATCACTGCTTCTATGTCTCTTTCTCCCTTCTCCACCACTCCAACCCAGCACTGCAGGAAAATATCCATTTGCTCTCTGGATTATTGAATGTTGTAGTTATATCCCACCAGGGCATGGTGACTCAAACCCAGAAAAACTCACGGGTTTTTCAAACACACAGACCTGGGTTCAAATGCTAGACTTGCCACTTAAGAGCTATGTGGTCTTGGAAAAGTTACTTAACTTTACTGAATCTCATGTATATAATGGGGATTGTGATGGACTAAAAATGACCATATTCTCCGCAACTCCTCCCATCAAAAGTGTGGAATGCAATGGAATACTACTCAGCCATAAAAAAGAAATCTTACCATTTGCAATAACATGGATGAATCTAGAGGGCATTATACTAAATAAGTCAGACAAAGACAAATACCATATGTGATCTCACTTATATGCACAATCTAAAAAACTAAACAAAATGAAAACAGATTCATAGATACAGAGAATAAATGGATGGCTGCCAGAGGGGAGGGTGGGTGAAATAGCTGAAGAGGATTAAGAGGTATAAACCTCCAGTTAGAAAATAAATAAGCCCATGGATGGAATGTATAGCACAATAATGGTCAATAATATTGTCATAACTTTGTATGTGGACAGATGGTTACTAGATTTCTCATGTGATCATTTCATAATGTATGCATATATCAAATCTCTATGTAGTACACCTGAAACTAACATAATATTGTATGTCAACTATCTTTCAATAAGATTTTTTTTAATTAATTAAATTTATTTAATACACATAGAGCTAATTCAAGTACTCTCCTTTTTGAGTGAGCTTTGGAATTTTTGTCTTCAAGGAATTTGCCCATTTCAAGAAATTCAAGAAAGTAATCAAACTTTTTTTTTTTTTGTGGTACGCGGGCCTCTCACTGTTGTGGCCTCTCCCGTTGCAGAGCACAGGCTCCGGACGCGCAGGCTCAGCGGCCATGGCTCACGGGCCCAGCCGCTCCGCGGCACGTGGGATCCTCCCGGACCGGGGCACGAACCCGTGTCCCCTGCATCGGCAGGCGGACTCAACCACTGCGCCACCAGGGAAGCCCAGTAATCAAACTTTTTAGCATAAAGTTGTTTATTATATTTTCTTAATCCTTCTAATGATGTAGATCTCTAGTGATATTCTTTTTTCACTCCTTATACATAATGTATATATTCTACCTTTTTTTGAATTTTATTTATTTTTTATACAGCAAATTCTTATTATTCATTTTATACATATTAGTGTATATATGTCAATCCCAATCTCCCAATTCATCAATAATGAATCTTTCAATAAGAGTTTTTGAAAGTTGAAGTCTATTTTCTCATGCCTTGAATTGGGCTGGCGCTGTGTCTTCATCATTCTATGCGGTCGAAGTGGCAATATTTAACTTCTGAGCATGGTTTCAAGAGGCCCTGCAGCTTTCACACTTGCCCTGTGGAACCCTGAGGCCCCCATGCTGTGATGAAAGATTCCATGGAGGAAGAGGGCCAGCCATCTCTGCTGAGGCCCCAGACATCTTATCCCATCCAGCCTCAGCCAAGTAGCCATATGGAGAGTTCCAGTGAAAACAGCAGAACCACCAGCCATTCAGCCCACAGAACTGTGAGAAATGATCATTCTGTTTTAGGCTACTAAATAAATGGGTAGTTTCTAGGGTGACCAATTTGTCCCAGTTTGCCTGGGACTCGCCCATTTTTAGCTGCCAGTCCCACATCCCCAGAAACCCCTTAACCCTAGTTAGTCACCTATTTGTAGCACAATTGCAAATACCTTATACAGGAATAAGAGCATGCAACTCAGTGTTTGAGAGAATTAAGTGAAATGATGAGGTAAAGGCAAAATATAGATAGATCCCATAAAATGAAAGGTTTTGTTTTTCTTGTTTTCAATTTATAAAATAACTTTATAATAATTTATAATTACTCTATCTTTAACAAAATAATAAATATTTCCACAGATAATTAAAATTTGATATTTTATCTTTGTCTATAACTGAACTTCTCATTCAGGGCCCTAATTGCTTTTTTTCTTTTTTTAAATTACTTATTTATTTTTATTTATTTTTGGCTGCGTTGGGTCTTCGTTGCTGCACGTGGCTTTCTCTAGCTGTGGCGAGCGGTGGCTACTCTTTGTTGCTGTGTCGGGCTTCTCATTGTGGTGGCTTCTCTTGTTGCAGAGCATGGGCTCTAGGCACGTGGGCATCAGTAGTTGTGGCACACGGACTCAGTAATTGTGGCTCGTGGGCTCTAGAGCTCAGGCTCAGTAACTGTGGTGCACGGGCTTAGCTGCTCTGCAGCATGTAGGATCTTCCCAGACTAGGGCTCGAACCTGTGTCCCCTGCATTGGCAGGTGGATTCTGAACCACTGCACCACCAGGGAAGTCCCGGGCCCTAATTGCTTTAAATATACCAGAGAGCATTCTCTGCTGGAGAATGCTGCATTTCAAGCTAAGCACAAAGGCAGCAGGCCCCTGGGAAATTATGAACCAAAGAGAGAAAGAAAACATTGGACTTAACTAAATTCAAACTGACTGTGAGTTCTCAAAACAGTATCACTGTTGAAGATGGAAAGCACTTAATATTATGTCATTCTGGGTGGGTCTAGAACAGGACCTTTTTTTGGACAATATTTTTCCCCAGGGTCATGTCTAGTGAAAACATAATCCACAGAGATGATCTGCAGATAAGGTCAATGCCATGTGCCCACAAAAAGGCAGAATCTCGGGGGCCTACTGGGTAAGAGAGTTGAAACCTTTAAAACTCGATTTTAGAGCTGTTCCTTAGGAAGAAAAGTGGGAGGCTGGGGTGGTGGTGTGAGGTGGGTAAAACGCTTGTAAAAGTCTGAAATTCATTAAATGATGGTGTAATCTTTCCCTCATGTCATAATTATTTGACCTAAAAATGTATTTTAAATGACCAAGAGGTAACATATCTTTCTGCCTAACTGAAATTGTTATTCACACAATTAAAATGACTTCCCCACCCTAGTGGCCAAAAGAACTTCATGCTGCCAAGAAAATAACTATCCTGTACATCGCTAAAGAATTCTGACTCTGCAAAAAACACATGTGAAATCATTCAGCAGGCTGAACAACAAAAAATGTCAGCCTCCGAGAATTTAATCAAGAAGGTATTTCCTCCTGCAGACTTCCCATAGCCAGCATGCTGAAAATGGTCCAGACACATCTGTACTGCATGTGTCTTCCATGCACAGAAGGACATATCAAGACACTAAGGAAAGCATTTCTGTGGCTCTGCAAACAAGCTAATACCCAATTCTTGAACAAGATCAAACAAGGATTCGCTCAGCCAAGTATTAACTGCCTTTGCTCCTTAGAGAGAACAAATATACAAAGAACATAGATCTTAACTTTCTAAAGAATGGAAGGTAGCAGGACTCTACATTGTTTAACAGACTTTAAAAGCAAGAGACTGCTCTCCATGGCATGGATCTGTATATTTGACGATACTCATGAATTGATGGATATATGGATATCTGCATCTATCCCCATTTTCTGCATCTCTAACCCTATCTACATCCATCCACCAGGCATGATTATAACTCACTGAACCTGAAGGGATACTGAAGAAACTGAAGACTATAGTCCCTTCACTTTGGAACACTAGAGTATTTACCCCCAAATTTAACAAATTCTTTATTGTGTTGGCAATCAGAAAGCCACTACAACTGTAATTGGAGGTAGACTTAAACACTGAAAAGCAGTGGGTTTAAATACTCATGATTTTCCAAATTAAAGAGTCAGTCAGGAGCCAAGTTTTAGACACATTGGCATAGATTTTCTAGCCATTTTCTAGATGTCTGTAGGAATTTCTAGAATTTCAATTTTCATTCCCTAAAATTAAATACCTCATAGTTTGCTAGTATAAAAATGTATACAAAGCTACATGAACAAAAACCACAAATCAAAAACCTGTTTTTCAAAGGATAAAGCTGTAACAAACACTAAATGAAATAAAAGTATGGCAAGGATTATGCATTCAAGAGAATAATAAAAGGAGACTGGGACACATTTGAAAGATACATATTTCATTGTAAAAGTTTTTCTAAGTAGCCACAAATGCCACCAATATGGTAAAATATCAAAAAGCTTCATTCCTTTTCCATAGCCACCATCCTCTCTTTCATCTGAATGGGGATACAGGCTTCTAATCTGTATCCCTTTTACCTACAATCTATTCTTCACATAGAAATGAGTAGGCTTAAATAAAAAAGATAATTAGTTTCAGCAGCTCCTCTGCTTAACATTTAACAGCTTTGGACTTTTATTCTAAGAGCAATGAAAACTTCTTACCTTGGCTGACAAGGGATTAGGTGACCTGGCCCTTGTCTACCCTCTTGACTTGTTTACAAATTACTCTGTCCCTTGGTCACTGTGTGCCAATTGCATAGGCCTCCTGTTCTGCTTCTTGAGAACATCTGAGTGCATCCTGCTTTCAGGTTTTTAATGTCCCTCTTCCTGTTGCTTGGGATGCCATTTCCCTGGCGCTCAACACGGCTGTCTCGTCTCATCCTTCAAATCTAACCCAACGTCACCTTCCTAGAGAGATTTCCCTGACCACCTTAATTTAAGCAGCCTCCTCCCTGCTTCCCTTACTCCCAATCATCTCATTCTGTTGCACACCTCCATGGCTCTTATCAAAGTCTGAAATCATTATTCACTAGTTTACTCGTCATCTATCTTGAATGTTAGAAGGTAAGTACGTTGGAAGCATGACCTTGACTTGCTCATTTACTTCTGGATTCCCTGTGCTGAGAATGATGCCTGATTTTGGTTTTAGGAAAACTGTTCTGTCTGATACCTAGAGAATTGACTGGAGGAGGGCAAGGCTGGAGTGGGGAGAACGTTTAGGAGGCTGCCATAATCTAGGGGAAGGATGATGGTGGCTGCAACCCAAGTGAGGGTAATGGGGATAGAGAAATGGGGATGGATGAGAGAAATCTTCAGGAGATAGAATCAGCAAGGCTTGATAATTGGTTGGATAAGGGAGATTTAGGGTCAGCATCCAGTTTTCCCCCTTTACACTGAATTTCCCAAACAGGTTTCTTCCTCCTTAAGTTTACATGACTAATAAGATTTTAGTGAAATCAGCCTGCTACTGACTGCAGCTGATTGGTACAGGGAAGGATGTATGCCACATGGTACCCATACGTAGGTCATAAGTAGGAGAGCAAGACATTTCTGTCTTCCCAGGGAAGTCCTGGGCTATTGTTCCTGGATATTATTTGCTCTTCTTAATTTTTTTTTTTTTTTTTTTGGCTGCACCACACAGCATGTGGGATCTTATTTCCCTGACAAGGGATTGAACCTGTACCCCCTGCAATGGAAGCATGGCGTCTTAACCACTGGACTGTCAGAGAAGTCCCTCCTGGATATTAATACTACTGCCTTTCCCTCTCTAAAGTGTCCTGGTTTGAATGATAACTTATATGGTCACACTAGGTGCTTAGGGAAGGTAGCTGCCCCTATAATGGTCTGGTATTAACTCTGCCCAGCAGGAGTGCCCAGTGTTGAATGGTGCCTATGCCGGTAGACTCTAGCTTTTAGGAACACAAATGTTATTTGAACAAAGAGAGAGTGGGTCACAGAAGGTGGTGCCTCTATCTAGGCTGTTGGCTACATATTCCAGAGCTGTATGTCACTGTGAGTGACAGTAAGACTGAGAAATTCTCCCCTCCCTGATTCCTGGCACTCCCTGCAGGTTACTTCCATCACTGAGAATAATTTGAGCTAATCTCTTTCTCACCATTAATGAGCTGAAGTGACCAAATTACCACCCTAAGGCAGCAGGAGCATCAAGTGGGTGGTGCCTACATTTTGTAAGGACTTGCCTTTCATGGATAGAAAGTTGCACTAGGAGATCCATGAAGGCTTCTCAACCTGTAATGGTGAGTTATAGAAGCCAGCAAGACTAAAGACTTGACCTCATGCTAGGTCAAAGAGCTCGGAGCTGGCAACCTTGAAATGAGAAATAAGTTCTCCTCATGATTGTGAGAAGGAATGGAGAACCATCACCAAAACATCTCTTTAACACATCCACAGATCCCAGGATTTGAAGAGGTTTTGAACTTAGAAAATAAAGAGTGATTTTATAAGTGATAATAATTTTAAGGCCTCACGGTTCAATAATGTCTTAGAAATCAACATCAATTTCCATGTTTCTTAATTGTTGGTCTGAGCTTTCAATGGGCCATTGGTCTATAAATTGCAGCAGTTCCTGGACCTTCCCTCTACCCCTATTTTTTTGTTGGGAAAAAAATACTAGTTATGACTCCACCAGGCATTTCCTTAAAACCAAAGACTAGGTGGTACTGTGACCTGATTGATGTTCAAGAAAGCAGTCTAAAGTTTCAAATGCTTTATATGACTCTATACTCCAGCTTGTGGAGATTATTTCATACAGTTAGCTTCCTATAAAATGTTATTGAGGCCCCCTTTCCTCTGTCTACTGGCTATTAGGCACCACCCAGAAAGAGAAACTCCAAATTGGGATGGAAGGTAGGTCTTAGATCAACTGAAAGTGTAGAAGCCTTGACCATAACTTGATTCACTGGGAGGCAGAAAACCTAAATGATAACCAGCAACTTAAAAAACTGCCAGCTCTGCAATGCAATGGTACAGCTTCAGAAATTGAGAAAAGCACTTATATAAATACATTCCAAGCACTGAAGACTTATACAAATTTCTATCCTCCAAAATGTAATAGGTATATATAGAATAACGCAAAAGAAAACAAAAGGAAATAGGGCTACAATAAATGAAAAGGGCCCCCAGATATTTAAGTCCAACAAAAATATCATTACTGGCAAAGTTGACCAAAGTGTCAATGGAAAAAGCAGTACTGACATTTTCTCTTCTTTCTTTCTCCTTGCATTTGTTTCCCTTAAATTAAAACTCACGGCAAAACAAAGCCTCTGGCTGGACTATGAGGAACACTATTCATTTTCTCCCTAACCTGATGAGTCAGAACATCTTTTGAATGATTAGTTTTCAATTTGCACCACTGCCAGAGAGGAAGGCCTCCAAATCAATCATTGCATAGATTGTTTATGTCTCCGAGAGGCACATTAAAAAATTTCAGCAACGCTAAAAGAAATGCTGATCTTCGGCAAGGATTTTATTTAATAGATTTTTTTTAAAATTAAGGGTCTTGGAAACTTGCCAGAACTTGTTTAAAATTCCACTTACAAGTTTGTCTGCCTAGAGAGTCTGAGTGGTGAGGGCTTTGTCCTTAAATTCTGGGAGCCTTGGACCCACCAGTGGAGATCTTGATAGAACTGCAATTCTGGCTCAGATGTAGGGCCCATTTATTAAGGGCTTTCCCTTAATAACAAATGCGGTCCCTCATCACTCCCTCAAGTGTCCCTCCTGGGTGGTTTCTCCTTTCTGCCTTAGCTTTTGGAGCCACACTTAGGAAAAGAAAGAGAAAAGACATTGGTCTGTTTGGTTGGCACAGAGGGATGGGAATTTGCACAGAGCTTTTGTTGGGCAAGTTTTCCTTAGCTCCCTGCCAAGGAAGTTCTAATGCTGTGCCTCAAATGGAGGAAAGTAACAATGGATTAGATGACTATTCCTTCCATCCTACACTGACTCTAAAGAACTGCAACATGTATCTGCCGCAGGGCAAGGACCACACCAGAAGCAAGCTCACTTTCATTATCAACATCTCCCATTTTGAAATTAGCCAATATAATGATGGAGTGGCTTATTCATGACAGCAGCATGCACAAAGTAACAGCTCACTGAGGACTCATGAACAATATTCAGGGATGAGAAGTAGAATCATTTCTGTTCTTGCTGAGATCTGATGACTATGGTTTATGCCATGGAAAATGAGGGTTCATTAGCTATTGAAGTAGTTCCCACTATTTAAAGTGGTACTCAACACTCATTTACCTCAATCCCATCTTATCTCCTAATCCTTTTTATGTGTGTCTTAACCAAGCAGTCATACTCTCCCTCAAATGCCCACATGCTTCTGGGTTAATGCTTTGATCTGGGTTGGCACAGAAGAGAGGTGTCAGTCTTAAATGTCACTTCATTTGAATGAGGTCTGGTGATGGGAAAAGAGATGGTCAAAACCAGGAGCTTGTGGAGCTCTGGTAAAAGGTAGAGGTCAAACTGATTGAGACTTGGTATCTAGCATTTGGAGCCCTACAGCCACCCCTGAAAGCATTCCTGGGCTCAGACTTGCTGTTGGCAGGTCAACAAAGTCAGGACTGGTTCTCCACCTTCCACCTGTATGAAACAACTACTGTTGAAAGTAGCAGGGCTCTGCAGTCATTGCCTACAAACCCCACAACCTTAATACTGATCACATGTTCCATATGAATTATGATGGGGTACCTCCAATTTTTCCCCTACCCAAAGCCACAGCACTATTTATTCATAGCTGAGTGGTGGTATTTCTATTATTGTAGCTTTGACCATGTGGTATGAATACTCATAGGGACCCGATACTTCCTTCCAAACACAACAGAAAAGTTTGACACTCGTCATCCGAGTTTCATGCCTGCTACCGCAACATGCCTGCTACCCTGTTGTTTACTACATTCTACCTAAGAAGGTCATCTCCCATTCTTGGTTCACTTACATAGCTTTGGGGTTTGCCATCTTCTTTATCCAATACATGGAATGGTTTTCTTCTTAATTAGATTGTATTGCTCAGGTCCTTTTACAAATCTTAAGAACAAACTGTTGCATAAAGCTTTCCTGGAATCATTGGCTCCACTTTTCAGGCCACAAATAATAGCCTATGTTTCAGTCAAAAATTCTCTGATTGTATTTCAAGGTAGGACACATCTCCTGGTATACTAAAAGCCTTGAAAACTATCCTTAAAAGATACTTAAGGAAGATGCTGAAAACCAGGGGAGATTGGTTCAAGATGGTGGGGTAGAAGGATGTGTGCTCACTCCCTCTTGCAAGAGCACCAGAATCACAACTAACTGTTGAGCAATCATCGACAGGAACTCACCAAAATAGATACCCCACATCCAAAGACAAAGGAAAAGCCACAGTGACATGGCAGGATGGGCACAATCACAATAAAATCAAATCCCATAACTGCTGGGTGGGTGACTCACAAACTGGAGAACAATTATATCACAGAAATCCACCCACTGGAGTGAAGGTTCTGAGCCCCATGTCAGGCTTCCCAGCCTGTGGGTCCAGCAACGGTAGGGGGAATTCCCAGAGAATCAGACTTTGAAGGCTAGCAGGATTTGATTGCAGGATTTTGACAGGACTGGGGGAAACAGAGACCCCACTCTTGGAGGGCACACACAAAGTAGTGTGCACATCAGGACCCAGGGGAAGGATCAGTGACTCTATAGAACACTAAACCAGACCTACCTGCTAGTGTTGGAGGGTCTCCTGCAGAGATGGGGGGTGCCTGTGGTTTATTGAGGGGACAAGGACACTGACAGCAGAAGTTCTGGGAAGTATTCCTTGGCGTGAGCCCTCCTGGAGTCCACCATTAGCCCCACCAAAAAGCTGGTAGGCTCCAGTGCTGCGTCACCTCAAGTCAAACAAGCAACAGGGAAGGAACTCAGTCCCACCCAACAGCAGACAAGCAGATTAAAGTTTTACTGAGTTCTACTCACCAGAGCAACACCAAACTCTACCCACCACCAGTCCCTCCCATCAGGAAGCTTGCACAAGCCCCTTAGATAGCCTCATCCACCAGAGGGCAGACAGCAGAAACAAGAAGATCTATGATCCTGCAGCCTGTGGAATGAAAACCACATTCACAGAAAGACAGACAAAATGAAAAGGCAGAGGACTGTGTAGGACCAGATGGCTTCACAGGTGAATTCTATCAAACATTTAGAGAAGAGCTAAAACCCATCCTTCTCAAACTCTTCCAAAAAATTGCAGAGGAAGGAAGACTTCCAAACTCATTCTATGAGGCCACCATCACCCCAATACCAAAACCAGACAAAGATACTACAAAAAAAGAAAATTAAAGACCAGTATCACTGATGAATATAGATATAAAAGTCCTCAACCAAGTACTAGCAAACAGAAACCACCAACATATTAAAAGGATCATACACCATGATCAAGTGGGATTTATCCCAGGAATGCAAAGATTCTTCAATATATGCAAATCAGTCAGTGTGATACAGCATATTAACAAATTGAAGAATAAAAACCATATGATCATCTCAATAAATGCAGAAAGAGCTTTTGACAAAATTCAATACCCATTTATGATAAACACTCTCCAGAAAGTGGGTATAGAGGGAACCTACCTCAACATAATAAAGTCCATATATGACAAACCCACAGCAAACCTCTTTCTCAATGGTGAAAAACTGAAAGCATTTCCTCTAAGGTCAGGAACAAGACAAGGATATCCACTCTTGCCACTATTACTGAACACAGTTTTGGAAGTCCTAGTCATGGCAATCAGAGAAGAAAAAGAAATAAAAGGAATACAAGCTGGAAAAGAAGAAGTAAAACTGTCACTGTCTGTAGATGACATGACCTATACGTAGAGAAACCTAAAGATGCCACCAGAAAACTACTAGAGCTAATCAGTGAATCTGGTAAAGTTGCAGGATACAAAATTAATGCACAGAAATCTCTTGCATTCCTATACACTAACAATGAAAGATCAGAGAGAGAAATTTTTTTTTTTTTTTTTTGCAGTATGCGGGCCTCTCACTGTTGTGGCCTCTCCCGTTGCAGAGCACAGGCTCCGGACATGCAGGCTCAGTGGCCATGGCTCACGGGCCCAGCCACTCCATGGCATGTGGGATCTTCCCGGACCGGGGCACGAACCCGTGTGCCCTGCATCGGCAGGCGGACTCTCAACAACTGCGCCACCAGGGAAGCCCCAGAGAGAGAAATTAAGGAAACAATCCAATTCACCATTGCAACAAAGAGAATAAAATATCTGGGAATAAACCTACCTAAGGAGACAAAAGACCTGTACTCTGAAAACTATAAGATGCTGATGAAAGAAATCAAAGATGACACAAACAAGAGGGAGAGATATATTATGTTCTTGGAATGGAAGAATCAATATTGTGAAAATGACTATACTACCCAAAGCAATCTACAGATTCAATGCAATCCCTATCAAATTACCAATGGCATTTTTTACAGAACTAGAACAAAAAAATCTTAAAATTTGTATGGAGACACAAAAGACCCCAAATAGCCAAAGCAGTCTTGAGGGAAAAAAACGGAGATGGAGGAATCAGACTCCCTGACTTGAGACTAAACTACAAAGCTATAGTAATCAAGACAATATGGTACTAGCACAAAAACAGAAATACAGATCAACAGAACAGGATTGAAAGCTCAAGAGATAAACCCATGCACCTATGGTCAACTAATCTATGACAAAGGAGGCAAGGATATACAATGGAGAAAAGACAGCCTCTTCAAGAAGTGGTGCTGGGAAAACTGGACAGCTACATGTAAAAGAATGAAATTAGAACATTCCCTAACACCATATACAAAAATAAACTCAAAATGGATTAAAGACTTAAGTGTAAGACTGGACACTAAAAAAACTCTTAGAGAAAAACATAGGAAGAACACTCTTTGACATAAATCACAGCAAGATATTTTTTGACCCAACTCCTAGAGAAATGGATATAAAAACAAAAAAAACCAAATGGGACCTAATGAAACTTAAAAACTTTCGCACAGCAAAGGAAACCATAAACAAGACAGAAAGGGAACCCTCAGAATGGGAGAAAATATTTCCAAACAAATCAACAAAGGATTAATCTCCAAAATATATAAACAGCTCATGCAGCTCAATATTAAAAAAACAAACAACCCAATCAAAAAATGGGCAGAAGACCTAAATAGACATTTCTCTAAAGAAGACATACAGATGGCCAAGAGTCACATGAAAAGCTGCTCAACATCACTAATTATTAGAGAAATGCAAATCAAAACTACAATGAGGGACTTCCCTGGTGGCACAGTGGTTAAGAATCCGCCTGCCGATGCAAGGGACACAGGTTTGCGCCCTGGCCCGGGAAAAATCCCACATGCTGCAGAGCAACTAAGCCCATGTGCCACAACTACTGAGCCTGTGCTCTAGAGCCCATGAGCCACAACTACTGAGCCCATGTGCCACAACTACTACAGCCCACGTGCCTAGAGCCTGTGCTCCACAACAAAGAGAAGCCACTGCAATAAGAAGCCCACACACTGCAGCAAAGGGTAGCCACTGCTTGCCACCACTAGAGAAATCCCACATGCAGCAATGACCAAAAATAAATAAATTAATTAATTTAAACAACACAAAACTACACTGAGTTATCACCTCACAGTGGTTAGAATGGGCCTCATCAGAAAATCTACAAACAACAAATGCTGAAGAGGGTGTGGAGAAAAGGGAACCCTCTTGCACTGTTGGTAGGAATATAAATTGATACAGCCATTATGGAGAACACTATGAAGGGTTTTAAAAAACTAAAAATAAAATTACCATATGACCCAGCAATCCCACTACTGGGCCTATACCCTGAGAAAACCATAATTCAAAAAGACACATGCACCCCAGTGTTCATTGCAGCACTATTTACAATAGCCAGGTCATGGAAGCAACCTAAATGCCCATCAACAGACGAATGGATAAAGAAGAAGTGGTACATATATACAGTGGAATATTACTCAGTCATAAAAAGGAACGAAATTGGGTTATTTGTAGAGACGTGAATGGACTTAGAGACTGTCATACAGAGTGAAGTAAGTCAGAAATAGAAAAACAAATATCATATATTAACGCATATATGTGGAATCTAGAAAAATGGTAGAGATGAACCGGTTTGCAGGGCAGAAATGGAGACACAGATGTAGAGAACAAACGTATGGACACCAAGGGGGGGATGTGGAAGTGGTGGGGTGGTAGTGGGAAAAACTGCTAGATTGGGATTGACTTATATACACTAATATGTATAAAATAGATAACTGATACGAACCTGGTGTATAAAAAAATAGATAAAATAAAATTCAAAAAAAAAGAGATAAGGTGCCTAGCAATTTATCAAACTGGGTTGGGGGGATAAATGTAGTGGGTTGTGTGAGCAGTTTGCTCTGGTAGCAAAAGTATTTTGTTACTGGCATCGCTGAGAATTACTGTTGCATAGCCATAGTGAAAAGCAGACCAATTTTTAGTTCATTTTATTATTGTTTTAAAATTCTCTACAGACAAGGAACTCCCTTATCCTATGTCACCTTTGGCAGAGTGTCCCCACCCCATCTTTGTACGCCACTGTTAGAGAAAGTCCAAAATGACCGACTTCTATTCAAAGACAAAGCAATTCTTTAAGATCCTCCTTACTGAGGCACCTATTTTAACCAATAGCCAAAGATTTCAAAGACTATAGGAAAAAGAGCCACACACTGTACAACAAGCAATTACTGTTATTCTTATGTAGATTTAAGATTGCAAAAGACACCTGTGTGGACTTTCATGCCTTAGCTTATTCCTTCCGTGTTAATACAAATAAAGTACACCACTTAAGAGTCTATAAAATCTCACACTTCCCTTTAATTTGATAGTTTTGTCTCCACTGTACCCAGCTGAATTTCTTTTGGGGTCTCCTCTTATTTAGGTAAAACTAGTAACTCTTAACAAGACATGACCAAACCAAGTGTATATATATTTTTTCTTACCTTTCTCTGGGGACTTTCCTGAGACTCAAGGCTCCCCACATACAAGATCATGTCCGATAGTTTACCTTCCTGTCACTGAAAACACTTTCAATAACTCTTTCAATGCCTTTCTTCCCTAGTATACCAGTTAGGAAGTTTAAAGTGCACATGAAATTATGTGCAGAGTTAGGTATATGGGAGGGTTTTGGGGCCAGGCCTGGAGTGACACACCTCATTTTTGCTCATTCTCGGTACCACTCATTGCTAGAACTCAGCCATTTGTCACATGCAGCAGCAGTGGAAGCTGCTAAATGTCTGGCCAGGAAGAAGAGGAAATAGATGTTAGTGGCTAATTAGTGTTTGTATTATCCCACCAGATGGTTAGAGCCAGGAAGGCAAGGCATGCTCAATCCTGTCACCGCCAAAAATCTGTGCTCAGTACAGTACCTCATACACGGTCAAGTTTTAGTCAACATTTAGCCACCAGATGGGAAGTAAGCATCTTGTGAACAATAAGGAAAGAATTGGGCCTAGAATAAAATTCAAAGACTTTAACCTTAGAGGTAAGACTTAATCTGCTAAAATCCAAAAGGAGACTCACTAGGCTCCATGAATGCTGATGAATTTCTAACATTTGGTTGCGAATTTTAAAAATCAAGGACAATTTACAGCAATTCACTTTTTTTGTTAACCTTCTAAATAATCAGTTTATACACACACACTAATAATTATATAAGCTACTTGCACGTATAAATGTACAGAAAAGAAAATCTGATTTCATGTGGTTTTCCGAGACCAAAGAGAGAACATGTAAACACTACCATGAGCAAACAGAGTGTAAATTCAGTATCTTGGTACAAGGAACTTTGGAATAAATGGGAAAAAATATTCTGTTTTGAGTTTCCCATGAAGGACTTACTGCATGTCACCCAGAAAGCCTAGCAACAGTTTATAAGTTCTCACAAATCAATCACTGCTAGGCAGTGGCCCACATTGTGTTCCAATTTTAAGAATTGCTACCTTGCGAGAAAGGAACACCGATAAAGAAGCTCTGGAGATGTGGTTAATTCTTTCAGGCACAACATGACAACAATGATGACTAATGGGCTACATTTTTAAGATCATAAGAGAACTGTAGGTTAATAAGCAAAAAATGCTAATTATCCCCAAATAATAGGCATTAGCAAACCAGGATTCTGTGGAGATGGATTGCTCCTGCACACCAAAGAAACTCATGAAATCATTCCCCCTTCTATGCTCCAAGATAAAAAATTAAGTGGCAGATCCCTTTTATTTAGGAGTGTGCTGTTTTTTCCCTTGATAACTGATGATATTATATGAAGGTTATATAGGTAAGTCATACTGCATCAAGTCACTGCTTAAACAGGCTGTTTCTGAACCATTTAACCTATTACTACAGAATGAAACATATAATCAACAGGCACCAAAACAAAGAATGAATAAATAAAAAACCAGAATCGTCCTCCACTTACCTGCAGATGTACCTGGATTTTATTCAGTGACAGCTTTAGTCGACTGTACCTTCACCTTGATTGTGACATCTAGATCACCATATTCCTAGTTGTCGGTCATGGGGCTCATTATACTCGGAAGTGCTCTAGTTTAATACCTATAAATATGAGGAATATAATGTAAGAACATCAGTATTGAAGTACTGCTCAGACCTATTCCCTAGCTAGTGGCTCCAATTAACAGTAAATTTTAAATCAGAGACCCTCAAGCTTTAAGGGGGTCATCAGAATCACCTGGATGCTTTATTAAAACCCACCGAGTTTCTGATTTAGGAGATCAGGGGTGGAGTCTGGGAATTTGCATTTGCAACAAGTTCCCAGGTGATACTGATGTTGTCAGCCTGGGGCCACACTTTGAGAACCAAAGTATTAAACTGATAAACACCTATTTGAAGTCCCTCCATATACCTGGAAATACAGAGTAAATTTTTGCCCTTAAAGAGCCAGAGATGTCACCCAAACCATTGCACTTTCATGTTAGTGTTTGTCATATCAACATTTAAAATCTTTTGTATAAAATAAAAATTTGAATAAAATGCTAGTATTAACAGTAATCTGTAAGAGTTCACAACGTAAAATTTAAAAACAAGAGAAACTGATGATTTAATACCTTTTAAATACACATATTTATGAGAGTAAAAATCAAGTAAATAAATTAGACAAATATGAACATTAAACAGTAAGTAAAATAAACAAATATGAAATTATACAAATATGAACATTAAATTATACAAATATGAACATTCGTTTTTTTCCTTTTTTGCTGGAAAATAAAACTAGGGATACATTTATTGAAAATCTTCACCTTCTTTTCTCGCATCAAAAAAATAACAAGTGACCACCCTTCCCCATATCCTAGCATCAAAAGTTTCTTGGAAGTTTTACCAGAATAATAATACATCTTCCTTAGATAATCTTTTTTCAGCCTCATTACCTCCAGGAAAAATCTCGGCTCCTCGTTGGCCCGGTGTCCTCAGCTTGTCCTTGGGAAGCCCAGCAACTTGCCAGTCATCCTCAGTTGAAGTAACAGGACTGAGATCATCAACTTCTATCGGGTCTCCTCCATCTCCTCCTGATTCTGGCTAGTTCCCAGCAGGCAGTGGACATGTTGATCCCCAATGGTCAACAAACTCTAAACGTTGTGACTATGTGCTGTAAGGCCCCCGAGAGATAGTCTATGTGGAGTCAAATTCAGCTGTAGCTGCGCTCTGTTTGGCTGGTACAGTGCATGGGGAGACCCGCATCGGCAGGCCCTCAGGAGAAGTCTGTCCACCTCAGCGCACTTCCTCCTGACTTGCTTCTGACCGCTCGTTTACATGACTTGCCTGCTCTCACGAGATGGCTGAAATGGAAGCACCTGAACAAACGGGAAAACCATGGCTTGAATAAGTTAAGCAACTTCCCTAGGTAGCTTGTGCCACTTGCTCAGAATGACAACTCAAGGCTCAAGGTCACTTCCTTATGCTTTGCTGTGCCCCCCCCCCCACTTCTGGGGTTTCTGTGGTGTCAACAATAGAACTTAGACAAGAACTTGACCAGCACTGTTTACTGATCCTGCTGAGTCATCCTTAAGGGCACAAATATCACAGTCATCAATCCATCTATCACGTGTGCCATATAGGCCTGATCAACATGGTACCTTCCTCAACTTGGTACCTTCCTCTGGAGTGTTTTGAAACAGGCTGAGACTCCACTTTCCATTTATAGGTTTGTGGAGGAGGAAAATATTATGTAAATCAGTGCAGTGTAAAGAAATAACCTGAGCACTGGCCTTGGAGTCAGAGACAGAAAAGGTGTAGGTTTTCACAAAGGCATTCTTTAAAAACAAAACAAAAAATAAATTGGACTTAAAATGTCCATGGCGCAGTCTGGGTTGGAAAACATGAAAGTCAGGGGAGATAAAGTTTTTCCTTGGCTCTTCCTACTTTGGCTGCCTGAGCTATTCTCCTGGGTTTTTTTTTGTCATCATTGCACACAGAGCATTCATCTGTTCCAATCTGACCTTCTTGTTCTCTTAACTGGCAAGGCAGGGACAGAGGCAGAAGAACCAAAGGCCGTGATTCTCAAAATTAAGCATATATAGCAATCACCTGGGGAACTTGTTGCGGCTGTAGCGTCTTTGACCTTAGCTTCAGAGATTTCTAGTGGGCCTGGAATCTGCATAGTTTACCAGCACCCACAGGCGTTTTTGATGTTGGTGGTACTTGAGTACACTTGCAGAAAACCCATTTGCTTTACAACAGTCCTCAAACTTTACTGTACCCACAAATCTCTGTTAAAATGCAGAGTCTGCTTAAGTAGATCTGGGGTGCGGTCTGAGAGTCTGTATTTCTCGTAAGCTCTTGGGGGATGCTGGTCCAGGAACTGCTCTTTGAGTAGCAAGGGTTTAGGGATCTGACGTAGCAATGAGTCATACTGACTGGGTTCAAAACTCAGCTCTGCACTTGACTAGCTGTGGGTCTGGAAAAGTTACTTAAGCTCTCTGTGCCTCAGTTATTTCATCCTCGAACGGACCACATTGTCGGTACTCACTCCTTATGACTGTAGTGAGGTTTCAATGAGATAAAAAATGTAAAGCTACTAGTTTATAGGGAGGCCTAACAAACGTTAGCTATTATTGTCATTTGGGGATATTATGCTTTGAGTTTTGTTTGACATATACATTCGTCAGTAAGGGCACTTACAGAATTGCAAACTGGTGGCTTGTCTGGGTCACTTGAATTCCAAGCCCCTCTCTCCCAGCCCCTCTTCCTTACGTTCCCCACAAGGAGCACATCCTGAACATGCCCAGGTGGCCATTCCTTCCTCTGAAACCAGAGGTTCCTGAAGGATAGCTAATTAACTGGCAATCTTGGTTGGAGGAGGAGATAAAGAGATAGTACCAAGTTTTCAAGCTGTGCCCAGGCTAACAGATTACAACCTCCTTAAAGAGGTACCATATCTTCCTGGAAAACCAAACTCCAGAATTTTCCACTTAATGCACCTTTTGCAATCACAGGCTCCCAAGAACTCAGTTCTCTTCTGCCACCGCCAGGAGCAATTTCCCTCAGAAATCAGTAAAAATGACTGAGTTCCAGGTTGGCCAGCTGAGAGAAATCCAGACAGCAGCTCATTGGCCACCACAAGTAAGGGTGGTGAACAAGGGACCAAGTTCACTTCTTGGTTCTACTTCCTTGCATAATGTTGAGACCATGTGTCTGCCTCCTTCAGCCTCCGTCTGTAGGAGAGTGACTGCAATGGTTAAACCACAGCCAAGCTGAGTCTTATCTCTTCATTTGAATTGATGATTCTTGCACCTCAGTCTGCTGAAGCATCTTCTGGGAACAATTTTAAAGCATTTTTAAAGCTTGTAGATAACCAGACCACACTTCTCAAGATGCAGATTCAGTAGGACTGAAATGAGCGTTGATGTCTGTGTTTTTACACTGACACGCCAGGTAATTCTGAAGCAGGTGGTCCCTTCTTTGAGAAATAAAGCTTTTTAAAAGTAAGGAATGATGCTTAGATATGGTGCTGGTTTAACAGGAACAGCTGCCTGAAAGTTGGTTAGTGTGAAGTGATCTAATTGTGGTCTTTTGAATGACCCCATAGAAGCTACCGTTCACTGAGTGGGCAGGGACCAAGTGTTAACTATTCCTATTTATTATCCTTAACACCATCTTGTTATTATGACTCATCCTCACAGAGCAGAATAAAGTCATGACTCAGAGAGATTAAGAACCTCGCCCAAAGTTTTACCATGAGTTAGTGTCCATAGTGGACCCTGTCCCATGTCTATTGGACCCTGAGTCAGTCTTTTCTATTATGCTGAGCATCTCACACTTTAGCATACATTAGAATCCCCTGGAGGGCCTGTTAAAACAGATTGTTGGGCCCCACCCCCAGAATTTCTAATTCCGTATGTCTGGGGTGGGACCTGAGAATCTTCATTTCTATCAAGCTCCCAGCTGCTGCTGCTGATGGTGGACTTTGAGAACTACGGCACTAGAGTCAGCTGTGGGGTCTTTTTCTAGAAGTCTGATGCTGTGTGTCTTGAGCAGTCCTAGCTACTCACCCAGGATAATTCAGAAAAGCTTTCTTTTTTCTTCCCCTGTTGCTTAGCCAATAAGTACATGACAAATGGCCAATAAAGTCACTGTTAAGCCAGTCTTTAGGGATTTCAGGTGTTACTTCTTGGGGCGGGGGTTGAAGTTGTAATACATCATCCTCTCAGAAAGGACAGTGGTTCCTTTGTGGTGGGTCTTTCCTAAGAATTCTTCTGCTCTTTTATTTCTTGCTTGAAAACTGCTGAACTGTGTTTCTATTCCAACTAAGCAATGGTCAGTGAAATGCCATCCTAATCACTTCTGTCCCACCAGGTACTAAGGAAATCATCCAGTCCCTGCATCTCCTTCCTCTCAGTTTGGTGATGGAATTCCAACTGGGGTCTGGATAGGCCTTCCCTTTATGTTGATGGCCATGTGGTTCTCTTCCTGGGACTTCTGGGGTTCACTCACCCACAAGGCCTTCACCCTAACCAAGAGCACAGGTGTCTTTGTAAGGAGGGTACATTTCGTCTGCACCTCCTTTTGTTCTTCCACAAAAATTGCATGTATGGCTTGCTAAGCTATCCCTACAGCAAGGTAAGGGAATACCAGGCAGGGTCAAACAAGCAGGATGACCCTGTGAAGTTTCTAAAGGGTGCGATGGCAGTTCTCTTGGGACACCTAAGTTGGCAAGCTCAGAGTCAAAAGTCTCCAGCGACTCTGTCTGTTTTCTCCTGGTGCTTTGTGCACATTGTACAGATCTCTGACTCCCGCAAAAAAGCCACATTTCTGAGGTCCCTTCTTTTGTAGGATTCAAACTGCAGTTTGATTTGATGGATCTCATAACAGCAGTTCAGCTGGCCTTCCGGATGACTCCCCTCCAAGTCAAGCGTCTATCAGCCTGGCTCCTGCTTGGGCAATGACTGGTGGAGAAGAAGACCTGGGTGCCAGACCCCCTGTGCCACTTACAAAAGCCGTGTGACTTGACCACTCTGAAGTCAGCATTTCCAATTGTCAACAGAGATATTTCTACCTACTGCCCTCGATGGAATGGGTTGAGAGGATGGAATGGGATTTTTTTCCCCAAGTGCTTGGAATGTTTAGACCCTCAGAAAATATAAGTAGAATCTGAGCCCCACTAGGCACCTAAGTCCAATGCTCTAATCTTTTTCTCTGGGGAAAAACAACATGTGAAATGATCACAAAGTCTGACCTGGGATTCAGCAAAGTTCAGAGGGCACATCGGTGGAGGCAGTTAAGGCTGTAGGCTAATAACTGTGGCATGAGTCAAGTCCTTGCTTGCCATGCATTAGTGGTGTGACCTGGAGAAGGTGACTCACGGTTTTCGATTTTCAGGTTTGTTTTTTATTGTTACAGAGTTGTAAACATGAAATAATTGTGCATGAAACTTTTAGTAAATACATATTAAACACTCAATAGATGGTAGTTATTTTTACTGTGAGCTATTTTCATATGTATTTATATTCCATATATCTATTTCATGTATGTATAATTACATTTTGCATGTAATTTCAGGGAGTTCATGGATTTCTTTGAAGCCTATCTATGCATATATGGACACTTGGGGCCATATAATTATATATGATATAAAGTGTATGATGTTATTGATTCGCCATCCAGTGAGTTGGGCTTTGCAGTACATATTTTTCCTGTATTCTCAGATGATGGGTGTATATGGACTTTCAAATGTACTTCTGTGACCAACTGAATGTGAAACCCTGATGTAGCCCAGAAGCCCTCTGAATCTGGCAAATCTGGTCAAAATCAGCCTGGACTCCAGTTACGTGGCCTGTGATGGGACAGAACTTCTCCTATGAGTCCTTATGGTGTCACTCTCACCTTTCTCTCTGGTTCCTCTCTGGTCTCTGCTGGCCCCTTGCATACGGTTTCTGTTGTGCTCTGTGACATCCCATACATAGAACTCAGCCCCTTTACTGATTTTTCACGAGAAAGCTACATTGAATACTTTGGGACTCTGGTGAAGGTTCACATTGTGAAGCCTGATTTTTCACCCTATTAGTCGCTCCCTGCCCCCTCCCCTCCTCCTCTCTGGTGCATCAAAAGAACTTCTCCCTTTGCTTCATTCATATGTAGTCCTCAGCCGTATCTAGGCTTGTCAGGGTATCACTTTCTATTCCATCCATTCATCAAGAATGGCTTTTACAAACTAATACCGTTTCTTTCCTGAGAGAATTTTGTGGAAAAGTTTTCTCCCTCTGATTCTGTATGAGTTAATGTCATTTGTTACTGGGCTGTCTTATTCTATGTTCCTAGTGCCTGGGAATTACCCATCGCAGAACAAGATGTTTACCCATTGGATGAGAGAAAGCGGAAGGGAGGGAGAAAGCAAGGAAAAGACAGAAGAGGAAAGAAATCCCCAGACTTGTTCTGGACCCACATCATGATTCCATTAGCCAGCGGAGAGACCACTATCTAAGGTAGTTGTCCCCCTGCTTATTACTGCTGAGTAGGTTTTTGCCCTCTGTTTTTTTCATTCCCAGTATCTCGGTGATTTTTTTCTCAAGTTAATTTCTAGCCTTCCCAATAGAGTTACATGGTAGTTCTTCCATTTTTCCCCCCATAAAGCAAGAGAAGTTCACAAATCACTTCATAATCTCCTCGCAGGTAATTAGTCAACTCAGGGGGCATGCTCAAGAAGCCAGAAGCATGTTGGCTTTAATTTCCCTTTCTGAGATTCTCTTTTCCCTATTAACTTCACCTTTCCTTAGCCAGGGCAAAAATTAATTTATGGGCGGCATTTGTCCCTCCAAAAGTTTTTTTGTTTTTTTCCTAATAGTCATCTCCCTGTAAATTGTAATCCTCCTGGTGTAGCTTTTCCCTTTTCGGAAAGAATATACCTGGAATTGAGTCTGCTTCAATTCAGAATTGAAACAGAAATGTGGGGATCTTTATTTCTTTGGAAGGCCTCCTTGTGGAATTCTGGGAGAGATTAGGGTTGATTCTTACAGACAGGGTTATCCCATTTCGTATTGGGGGTGGTCCAGACTGAGGGAGGGCTGTGAATTAAACAGAGAAAAAGGAAGGCGAGGCTAGAAGAAGCCACGGCAACTTCCTGTTTTTTAGGACGACGGAACTTGATCTCAGCTTCACACAATTACACTCCCTGCTTCAGCCTCAGGTGGCACAGGAAAAGGGAAGGTGGGTCTTTCCCTTGTGAAGCTGGATTGACTCATTCAGAGAGGTAAGCCTGACTTGAGTGACCAGATGGTTAGCCATAATTTAATCACATATACAAGATTTACATCTGCATCCAGCTTGTGTGGTGTGGTGTGGGAGCAGGAGAGACAGTGACTTCTCATTTCTGTATATCAAGTACTTGGGCCAATGCATACTGGAAGTCGGAACTACTCTTGGAGTTGATTTGAACTGGTTAACTGGTTGCTTGAACATATATGGGGCTGAGGATCTCACAGGAGCTCACTAAAGTAAAGAGGAAAGGCTGCCTCCCAAGGTTGAAATATTTGAAAGAGAATCCTCCAAACCTCTGGAAGATATTGGCGGGGAGACTCCTGGTTTAGTTTCTATTTATATCAAACTCTACACCAGATGACAAAGGTTAAGTGGAAAGAAGATTCAGTCCTTGACTTCATAGTCCGGATGGATATTCAGAGAGGTAAATGGATAATTAAAAATACATGATATTCTGTCATACAGAGTGAAGTAAGTCAGAAGGAGAAAAACAAATACCGTATGCTAACACATATATATGGACTCTAAGGAAAAAAAAAATGTCATGAAGAGATTAGTGGTAGGATGGGAATAAAACATAGACCTACTAGAGCATGGACTTGAGGATATGGGAAGGGGGAAGGGTAAGCTGTGACGAAGTGAGAGAGTGGCAGGGACATATATACACTACCAAATGTAAATTAGATAGCTAGTGGGAAGCTACCGCATAGCACAGGGAGATCACCTCTGTGCTTTGTGACCACCTAGAGGGGTGGGATAGGGAAGGTGGGAGGGAGGGTGACGCAAGAGGGAAGAGATATGGGAACATATGTATATGTATAACTGATTCACTTTGTTGTAAAGGAGAAACTAACACACTATTGTAAAACAGTTATACTCCAATAAAGATGTTAAAAAATACATAATAAAATAATATGAATTTCCAGCTGTTGACGAATTAAGAAAAGTTTTCTTAGTGGACTAGCATTAAAATTACACTTGTAAATGTAAACTTGAAAAACACTTATGAGATAATGTTATACTGAAAAGCAAAATAATCATTGTATGTATATATGAAAAAAACTGTATTTTAAAAAAAGTCACTCTTCTAATGAAAACCCTTCAATATTTTCCCACTACCTTCAGGATGAAACTGAACTCCTTCAGGCTGAAGTCCATAAGGCTCGCTGTTACCTGTCCCTGCCGGCCACATCTCCAAAACCCTCTCCCCTTCCGTTTTTCTTCCACCACCTCTCCCCACATCAGACCCACTGCAAACTTCTCCAGAGCCCTGAGAAACAATTCTGTCTCCCCATTAACATTGTTTCAGGGTAAATGTGGAACAATGTTGCACCAAAGAGTCAAATTGTATTTGTATTTTCTCCAATTGTATAAATAATAAAGTCTTCAGGCTTTTTCATTACTTAACCCTGCCTTTGCCTCCTTCATTTACACCACTCTTGATCTAAAACATCCTTAAACTGGAAAAATTTGAGACTAAGTACTTGAAAGAAAATTATCTTCCTTTTTTTCTTGAGCTTTGCTCTATAATGAAATGTCTATCTACAGCTTACATCCAGGTAGAATTAGAAACAGACATGGGTTTTCTCCTTGACTGGCTTCAAGATCAAAGACAAATGGACAAGCTCTGAGGACTGGGGTGAAGTTTGCACACATTTTAATCCACACTCTGCATCGTGAAGCCTTTTGCACAGACAGGTGTGAATGTGGTGAGGGGAACCATACTACAAACAGTAAAGAGAGCAGTGAGGTGATTACTGATCGAGTTGCTAAAATACAGACGTACTTTAAGCTCTAATTGCCACACCAGCTCTCCAGACCCTCTGTGAGCTATAACATGAAGGCATCACCAAGGAACATGCCTCCTATGCCTTTCCTGATCGCCTGAACCCCTAAACCATGCTGCATGAGCAGAGCTGACACTTGACACATCACACTCCTGAACTTCTTAAAGTAACCCTGGAAAAGAATGGTTATACTACTGTCTTTTTTTTTTTTTTTTTTTTTTTTTTTTTTTTGCGGTACGCGGCCCTCTCACTGCTGTGGCCTCTCCTGTTGCAGAGCACAGGCTCCGGACGTGCAGGCTCAGCGGCCATGGCTCACGAGCCCAGCCGCTCCGCAGCACATGGGATCCTCCCAGACCGGGGCACGAACCCGCGTCCCCTGCATCGGCAGGCGGACTCTCAACCACTGCGCCACCAGGGAAGTCCTGTCATTTTTTTTTTTTTCAGATTTTTTGATGTGGACCATTTTTAAAGTCTTTATTGAATTTGTTACAATATTGCTTCTGTTTTATGTTTTTGTTTCTTGGCCCCAGGGCATGTGGGATCTTAGCTCCCTCACCAGGGATCGAACCCTCACCCCCTGCATTGGAAGGCGAAGTCTTAACCACTGGACAGCCAGGGAAGTACCACTGCTGTCATTTTTAACATCAGGAATTCAGTCAAACCACAATGCCCAGTGACGAATCTAGAATGTGAGTCAGGGATGTTGATGTTCTCATCTTTCTGACACTAGCACCAAGCAAAGTATTCAACCTGAAAGAGGTTAATCAATCAGCAAGTCAGCTATATGATTCCCTTTCCAGAAGGAATTTTCTGGACTTTGGAAAGGAGCCTACTTTGATTCAGAATAGAAATGTAAATATGGTGTTCTTGATTTCTTTGGAAGCCCTCTTCATAAGATTCTAGGAGAGATTAGCATTGATCCTTACAGACTGAATGTCAGTGTGGTGCCAGCTAATGGGGTCACCCAAATGGCACTGCAGTGTAACAGTAGGAAGACAATTATACTTTCCCGGATTCCTCTCTGAGTGTCAAGAGTCCACTGTATATATTTGGATGAATATTCTAACGAGCCACTTGAGGATGGAGTGGGTAGGACTCTAAAGGGACATGGGAAGTCACATGATACAATCACCAAATGGCCCTCTAAAAAGTTGGTCCCATTTCTCTGCAGGCCCTCACTTTTTCAGTAGGGAGAGGGCAAGTTTGGGGGCTGGAGTTAAATAGCTCGGAATGTTAGTGGAGAGGTTGAGTGCTGCCACCAAGGTCTTTTTCCCTGCCCAGTCTCTGAGCAGTTTTCCGCCTCTCTGATAAGTAAATGTGGAACAACTATTTGACGGCTATTTAAGTGTACGCTAATGATCAGTTCTTCTGTGGAGCCCACGTGTGTCTCGATGCCATCATGGACCTGGACCGTGATAAGGGGTGCCCTACAAGTGTGCCAGCCAGATGCAAGCAGTGGTTCCCATGCCACTGAAGGAATTACGCTCATTAACTCATTGCCCTCATTTAGAGGGAGGGCAATCAATGAAAAGTTTGAGTTAGAAGAGCCTGAAAGAATTCGGTTTAGGATTTTCAAGTTCCCACCAACAGGAACTGGTTGAAGGGTTTGAGGGGAAGGAAGGGAGAGGGGGGAGAAACCACATTCTCAGAGAACACTGTGAATGTCTTAATAAATAGATAAGAATCTTGTTCACTTGGCATTTTCAATATTAGAACACAAATAGGACCAAAGCAGGGCCTGAGAACTGCATGTTATTCCCTATCAAGAGCAGAGAGATTCTACAAAGCCATGCACCCTCAGACTTCATGATTGGTGTAGGAAAGCATTGAGACTGAGTTGGACAGTGTCACAGAGGAGACTATAAATGATTAAGCTGGTAAACAACAGAGGAGAATCGATTTTCCATCCAGTGCCCTCTACAGTATTGTTTATCTCCAAAATGTTAGAGCTATTTTAATAATAGCTCACTGTCTTATGAATTCCTACTCATCCTTCAAAACCCACTTAGATACCTATATTACTAACCAAGAAAGTGTTCCCTAATCTCTCTGGTCTACATTTTCTGCATGCAGGTATTGTTATTCTTACCACAGTGAATTGTCATGTGTTCATCTACATGTCCTCTACTGGACAGGAGCTACTGGAGTCCAGCCATTGGCTTCAGTTATCTCTGGGTCCTTGTTTTAACCTAGAGTTTGGCTCACTGTAGTGAAGGAAGACACATGGTAAGTACAGTATTTATTCTGCAACTTTTGCTGGCCATGAATAAATATTCAGGTTTTCTTTCTGGATGCAGGTCATGGCTTAGTTACTCTAATCTAATTAAATTATTTCATGGGTGAGATCATTGAAATTAAATAATTCTCCCAAGGTTGTAGGACTTGTTAAATGGCCCAGCCATTTTATTAGTAAGTTTGTGACAAACTCAGTGATTAAAAACTGACCTGCACTGACATTAGGCTATTTATAGTTTTTAATTATCCCATTTACTATGAATAGTCATATATTACATGATACAATATTTGTGCATTTGATTATTGTGTACCGCCTCTTTCTAAAATATGAAATTTCAAAATTATATATTATATCTTGTCCCCGGGATTTCAGATAAGATACTATGAACTTGTACAGTATGATTTCATCAAAAGAACCTGTATCATGTAGTAAGTGTCTTTATATTGTTAGTGTTTATTTCAGCAAAGCAACATCAATCATGTTAAACTGGTGTTAGACATCTGACTTGTGTTGTTTGTGTTATTTTGGTTGCATTTATTTGTCAATGTATTTTGGGTTTAAATGTATTGGAAGCTACATACATTTACTATTAATGTCTAATTTTATGTTTATAATATTTAGGTATATATTTAGGATTATATTTTATAACAAAAGTAATCTAAGTCAATAAAAAATTAAGAAAATCAAGGGAAAAAGTACTTAGCTAAAATTAACTTTAAAACTGCCTTACATAGTCCTGAGGGACAGCATAAATGCTTTTGTGTAGGCTCATATTCATATATATGTATATGTAAATAAATAATGTGTGCTGTAAAAATGATAGGCATTGTATACATTCAGATTAGTCTTCCTCTTCTGTTGACAACCCCACTTCTTTTCCTCTTTTGCCAAAGCCATATCAAGCCCACCCAAGTTAAATAGATTCTAGTGGGTTACTATGAGGCAGTCAGCTAGGAAACCCTGTCTATATCTACAGTCACAGAAATGACTGATTCTTTCACTCAGCTAGTCCTTTGGCTGATCCTACTCCCACCTCACCAGTGACCACATGTATACAGAGGTTTTGGAGAAACTACTACAATCAGCCAGTTGATTTGGAACCACAAAAGTAGAGCCACAAATCAGAACACTTGCGTATTCACTCTCAGCCAGAAGGATGGAAATCTAACAACATTTGTGGGATAGTTTAGGACAGTGGTTGTATATAGGGCCCAGACAGATAAAATAAATAGGTGAGATAGGCAGACAATAAGAAAGAAAACAATGCAAGATGAAGAACGGCAAACTGAAACTATTTTCAGTCTCTGTGAAAATAGGCAAAGGCTGGGACTATAGTAGGGAAATAGGCAGTAATGGGAATTTGTACTTCAACACCAGCTAATTGTTGCCACATTTGGGATTGTAGGCCCAGTGTTGCTATAGCTTTTGTTTTTATTTTTTTTCTCAAGGGGAAAAAAAAAGAAAACCAGAGTTTTATATGAATTCTCCTGCCTTTCCATATTGGCAGATAATTCAATGAAAAAAATAGCATAGATCAAATCAAATACATATGTGGGCCAGATTTGGTCCTTGGACCATCACTTTGCATCCTGTGACTTAGAATCTGACAGCAGTCATTAGCATCCTGAACAAACTTGTCACACATGGCCTCCTATTCCTAACCCTGGATGAAAGGAGACAGAAACTCTTCTCCTGTGGTAAATCATTTTATTTTCATCTGAGGTGATAGCTTTGGCTGTGGCCCAAGGGTTCACTTCTGGAAACCAGAAATCTCTTCCTGCCCTTGTTAATGTTTTTGGCTAGTTGCATTAGAAATTAAACTGGATTGGAGCAAATTTAAATGGATACTCAAGGACCAATTTTAGGGCCTTATAAAACTCCTCCTTTCAAAGTGAATCCTCAACTGAAAATCATCCTCTTTCCATTCCCTTTATCTAGACTTCCCAGAGTTTATATAAGGTGCTGAATGTTCAACACTGCATATTTCATTAGGCCAATAGACCTGCGAAATCAATCTGTTCAGTTAACAAATGACAAATACTTGATGATGGAATGTTTTCCCTCATTTCCTTGAGATCAAAACTGTTTGGCAACATGTTTGCAAAGTTGTTAAAGAAGAGAGTTTTCACATTTGAACCCTAGCTTGTGTTCTGTTCTTTTCTTCTTGCAAAAAATATGCCTTGCATGCCAATAATGTACTGGGGGCTATTTTACAAACTGGGGATACAGCAGAGACTGAAACAAAGCCCCTAAATTCCTGTAAGTACAAATCAAATATGCAATAATACATTTCATGCCATGTCTAATAAATATATTTAAAGCAGAAGTATAAAATATGTGTTATACAGAACCAAATCTAAAATCACAGACTACCCTCTTCTCAAAGGATAGAAGAAACAGTGGTAGCCATCTTGGGAAGAAGAGGAAATAAAGCATAGAGAAGGAAAGAAAAGACAATGAAAAAAGGATAATAGTGAAGATAGTGAAATTAAGACACATACAAAAGCAGATGAGTATAGGCCACTCTCTGGATCAGCTAGCAAAGAGTCTTGGGACTTCATTTATGTATCTCTGGTTCTCAGCTCTATTTCATGAATTAAAAATTGGTAAAAAGAAATGGCTACTTTTGTGAAGTTGAGGCTGCGGTTCACTGTAGCTGCATTAGTAACTGTATTTCCTAGGCAGAGTTTAAAGAAAATCCCTATTGGAATAAATAAGTCAGTAAAAATGTCCAAATAATAATCACAGTTTAATTTTAAGAGGCAATAGGACAGAAAACAAGCCAGTACTGATATAAACAAAGATTAAAGATGGTGCCTGCTTATCGAAATAGCTCAAGCAAAGAAACTCAACAAAGCTGGGTTCTAATGTGTTTTGAGTAACTCTTGATCTGCTTGACTTTACCTTTTATATTACATTTCTGTCCGAATAAAACTCTTGGAAAAAATATCAGTAGATTAGCTGAGATCATCCAAGCAAAATTGTTTTACAAGTCAACTTTCCCTATCTTCTGGTTTTCCCAAGGCAGGTTGTAGCATTTGTATCGATAAACATCAAATTAAACACTTCCTGTGTATTTCTGGAGGCAAAGCCGGAAACTGCCAAAAGCCAATGAGCTAGGAAACCTTATTTTTTAAAAATTGAGAAACATTTCCCCCAGCTTATAAATACATAAATTTGACCATGGATTTTATTAGTCCCCTAAAACTCTGTCTGCTAACAAGGAGAAATAAATGTTAAAAAACAAAAAACAGGGCTTCCCTGGTGGCGCAGTGGTTGAGAATCCGCCTGCCAATGCAGGCGACACGGGTTCGTGCACTGGTCCGGGAAGATCCCACATGCCGCGGAGCGGCTGGGCCCGTGAGCCATGGCCGCGGAGCCTGCGCGTCTGGAGCCTGTGCTCCACAACTGGAGAGGCTACAACAGGAAGAGGCCCGTGTACCGCAAAAAAAACAAAAAAACCCAAACCTTTATCAAGTGTAAGAATTTCTGTTTTTCTGTTTATACATATAATCAAATGAACAGAAACTGAAGGAATTACCCAGATAATCTTATAATATTCACAAATCAATTTCAGTTTATAAATACTTGAGAATGGAGTGCTTTGTATTGTTGGCACAATTCAGGTAATACATCTTTCTTTTTCATGTCATATGTGTGGACCTACTTTATAGATCCTAGAAAAAATAGAATAGGCTTGGGATTCAGGAGAAATGATGACTTCTGAAAATTAAGAAATGGCTTCCTAGTGGTCATTCATTCAGTCATTCAGTGAAATATTTATTGGACACTTACTCTAGGCGGGTGCTATACTCTCAATATTGAAGATAACAGTGATGAATAAAATGGGCATGGTCCTGCCCTCATGAAGCTCATAACCTATGGGGGAGATAGACAGCAAATGGGACAGCACAAAGTGTGATGAGGATTGTGAAGTTCAAGTTCAGCTATAAGGGAAGAGACCCATTCCTGGAGTCAGGGCTATCTGCTTGAAGGAAGTAGCATTTCTGCTGAGAACTGGAGGTTCTATGGAACCTCCAGGAATGAAGGGAGAAGGGAAGAAAGGAGGGAGAGAGTGATGCCATCCTGGATGTTCCTGCCCAGCTCTAAGCTGACTACAGCACATGAGAGAATCAAAGCAAGAAAGATACAAAAGCCATAAAGCCAAGTAAGCCCATGGAATCACGAGCAATAAGGTGGTTGTTCTTGTAAGCCAGTAAATTGGGAGTGTTTATTTTATTTTATTTTATTTTTTTTGCGGTACGCGGGACTCTCACTGTTGTGGCCTCTCCCTTCGCGGAGCACAGGCTCCGGACGCGCGGGCTCAGTGGCCATGGCTCACGGGCCCAGCTGCTTCGCGGCATGTGGGATCTTCCCGGACCGGGGCACAAACCCGTGTCCCCTGCATCGGCAGGCGGACTCTCAACCACTGCGCCACCAGGGAAGCCCTAGGGGTGTTTATTATGCAGCAAAATAAATAAACAAAACACGCTGCCTTCCCTTTCATAAAGAAGAGTGATCTTTCTTTGTGGATCGTGGAGCCGGATGTTGAAGCCTAACCAGGAAACTCAGGGTGTCAGTGTATGTGCCTCCTGGACATCTATTTCATGAGGAGAGAGAGAGTTGGAGAGAACAAGTTTTACTTGTAGGTGCTTGGATACTGGCAAATCCATTGGTGAAGGGAAGGAACCCCGGTGCTTTTTTTTCTAAGGCCTCACAGCATAGGTCTGAGTCCTCACATCTGGGTGCAACCTAGGGCAGGGCTGTGGAGCAGCAGGGACCAGAGGGAATATGGCCACTTTGGGCAGTGTCTGGAAGGTTCTATGGCTTTCGGTGCTCCTGAATGTTGCTCTGTGGGAAGAGGAACAACTTCGGAGAGGAAGAGTTGAGGTATCATGCTCAAGGCAGCCGAAATGGGGAGGAGGCCAGAGTGAAGGATCATGAGTGGGTGTCCCTATGAGTGTGGGCTCCCGGAGGCAGCTGTGGTAGATGGGGCAGGAGGTCAGGGTGCTGTGGTTACAAGTCTGAGAAATGTGAGTCTCTGTGTTCCTGGGCTCTCCATCCCCAGAGCAGCTGTTTGCCTTTCTGTTGCTTTTTTACCTCCTCACTCTTCATTATTCTTCCTTCTAGGAAAAGTAACTATATTTTCTTTATCTTTACAAAAGGGAGAATGACAATATCTACTGTAGGAATTAAGTAAGATGGTGCACGTAAAGCATGTACAGAACTTGGCATATAGTACAGGCTCAATAATCGTTAAATATATTATTAGTCTACTCGGAAAACACTTCTAATCGATTTGAAAGCAATTAGCTAAAAGCTGGCTGTAGTCTGCTTTCAAAGGATAAGGACCATTGGTTAGGCGCAGGATTAATTGATGGAGAAGTGTATTGGTGGGCATATCAATGATTATTCCGTCCTTGTGTAAACCTCCTTAGAAGATGTCTCTGAGAAAGCTAACAGGAGAGACAGAGCACATTAATAGTCAACAAATACTTCCTGAACATCTAACTACGTGCTAAACACTGGAAATACAGTGATGGACAAAACAAACAACATCTTCCTCACAGAACTTGTAAGGAAAGGGGAAAGCAAATAACTAAAGAAATAATTACCCAAATAATTATCAATTGCACAACTGCTAGATACTACAAAACACCCACTGCCTACTTTACCCATTTAGGTACCATTTTGTATCTTCCCAGCAGAACTACTAGCCCAGGAATCAGATTTTGTTTTTCTTAAAAAAAAAAAAACAACTGGGATCCAGGCCACTTATGATCAATATCAAGTAGGCATTTAGTTTCTCTGAGTCTCAGTTTCCTTATAAGTAAAATGGAGATGTTATAATGATTCCAATCTCAAAGGATTATTGGAGGGCTCATTAATTGAGAATGTATGTGAAAGCATCCTCAATGCCTAGCTCATAGTGGGCGCCCAACAAATGTTAAGTTTCCTTTCTTCTACCATTTCAGGCACACATTAAACTTTTGAGTGGGTTACTGTGAGCAATAAAGCTGAAGACAGAGATAAGATGAACAAGCATAATCTACATATGTGAGGTCTGTGTGCTTAATTGAGAGAATTAGGTGCATTAACATTTTTTTTTTTTTTTTTTTTGGTGGTGTTACTGAAACTCCCTCTCCTTTTATATTGTTCTGTATTAATTATATTTTAAGCCAGGCACTGATAAGAACCAAACCCAAACCATTTCTTTTAAGCAGCAGCAGGTTAAAATTTGTCTTAACATCATCCAAGAAAAGGCTATCCCCTAGTGAGGAGGAAGTATTCATGATGTGTATGTATAAGTGTGTGTGGTGAGTAGTGGGGAGCTTGGGGGCAGGGAACGGAAACATTCAGGCGGCAGTTTGATCTCATGGAAGAGCCAAACTGTTTCTTTGTTAAAGAGAAACTCGATGATCATCAAATAATGAAATTGGCAATTTGGGACTTTTTTTCATAACCAGTGGTTTAGTGAGTCAGCATCTTATTGGGAAATGATTTGCTTACCTAATTGTGGAATGGTTCTAGTTGACAATTTCAGGACAAACTGGAAATTTGGTCAATAATGGCAAGGTACTGAATAATGATAGAATATTAGAATTGGAAGGATCCCAAGAAGTCATTTTTTCCAGCTCTTTTTAATACTAGTATTCTTATTTGTAAATATACACACTCACACACACTATTCTAATGTACTTTATTATACTTTACATCAAAGTTATTTTAATAATTTGGATGGCTCTAGGGATCAACTTTTTGATATCTTAAAATATTCCCTTGTTGTTAATTGCAGTAGGCAAGAACAAAAGAGGGGAAAAATCATTTTCTTTAAGTACCTCATTTGCCTCCAGCAATTTCATAGCTTCCATCTTTAACTGAGTGAAATTGGCAACAGAATTCCCTCAAAATGTGTGTTTTTTGTCAATGAGTGTATTGATAGTTACTATAAAGTAGCTATTTTAAGGAAGTTTGCAGACAACTCCATGCTGCAATCATGGACTGTACTCATTTATAGCAGACTAGTATTCAAGATAGTTGGCACAGAAAGGAAGATATGGCTAACACACTGCATTGTTTTTCTCTGGGAAAATAATTTAAGATGATTTTAATAATTGGGCTCATTAATATAGCCTAATATCAAAATAGTCAGTTGTGAAACCAAATAATGTGTGGATTTTATGTTTCTATGTACTTAGGAATATGGATCACAGATGTTGTTTGGAACCAACTGAAACTCAAAGGAGTGTTTTTTAATAGCTAACAGGCTCTAAATATTAGATAAAGTACTTGAGATTTCCTACTCTAATATCACAATATTTAACTAAATTTTTAAATTATTAAAAAAAATAAGTGCTGTGTAGGCTAAACTCAATTTTGCCAGCTGGTGGGATCTCAGATGTTTATAAATTCTCATGTGCAGATTTTCAATCTTCAGAAGAAGACCATTACTTTACCAATTGGCATTTGGAGAGACAGACTTCAAAACAGTAATTTGTTTTATTATTTTATGTTTCCTGCTCTATATCCATGGGTAAACTAAGGCCCAGATTGTTGAGAAAGATTAGTTAGGATTTTTAGTTTACTTTGATAGGACCAAATTTTGGATATTTTACGGCAGTCTTAATTTTTTTAAGTATATTGAATCATATTTCCATAGGGAAAAGTTTTCACTGTAATGCAAATTGAAGAATTCATATTTTCACGGCCATTCAGTCCTTCTTAGAGACTCACTGTTTAATGGATAATAAAATATAATATACTTGTAGCATAAAACAAAACAAAAAGTGAATTTCTTGCATTGAAACATCACCAAAAAAATCCATGACACCAGGCTTGAGAGACTGTGACCTTTTATGCCAAGAAATTGGATTTGGAAACTTCCAACAGCTTGACACTAAGTTGAACCTTCAAACATTCTCAAGGTCTCTTAGGAAACAGCTGCAAAAAATATGTGAGCAGTTGAGTGCCTGAGCATTTGTTAATAACAAACAAATGGGTACATTAGGAAAGGCAAAATAATCTCCCAAGTGCTTCAATATGGAAGGCTCTAAAATTTCTCAAGTAGTTCTTTTTCTTTGTTTGTTAATAATAAGCATTATGGTGTGCCTGATATTATAGCACGTTTTGCCGAAAAGCAGGACTAATTAGTTGATTCTAAAGGTCATTTGGGTGTTTTGAATTTGAAATATTTAAATTTCCGACCACCGTACCAACACACCAGCATGGTTAAAGTAAAGTCTTCCAAATTATAGAAAGATGGTTATATTTTTCTCAGTAGGAAACGCTGCATCATAACTGCTTTAAGTCTCTTGGTACTTCTTAATTAGAAGGGTTTCTGCCAATGTCACTACAGTTGGGATAACTCTATGCTATCACTTTCCAGAAATTAGGGTTTATTTCCCCATAAAGACAGAGCCACTGGGGTTCCCTGTATGGCCATGTAAAAGTGGACCACCTGTTTTAAAGCAGGAGGACATCTTAGGACAAAAATTATATTTGAATTAGGCAAGTTATGTGTCCTCAATTTAATACCAGTTAAATACCAATTAAATACTCTGGTTTTTAGTTCAAACCAGAGATCCCTTGTAGTTTTATGGCCACAGAAGAATGACTTTTCTCTCTGAATTTAGGTCTATGTTTCTTGGGGTGACACCAGTATCTGAGCACTCACTTGGATTCTGCATACAGAATATCTTGCACTGAATTCTCCTTTTTTGGGCACACAATCATACTGTTTAGATGCCAAGTCCCACATCTGCAATGAAAGCCATTTCACTTGGTTGCCCCAAACAACTCTAGGACTTAGCTTCTCTTCATGAGTTATCCTGTCTTTTCATCTGAATCGTTTTCTTCAAGTTTCAAACTTCAATTCGACAAACATTTATTGTGTATCAATCTACACCAGTGACTACATTAGACATATAAAGCTAAATAGAACCCTGCACTCTGTACTTACAGTCCGAGGGGAAATACCATAGATATGAATACCTGCACGACATCATGCATAACTGCTATGATAGCTGATTGAAAGAAGCAAAGTGAAGAACCAGACTTGCATCTTGGGCTCTGTCTCTTACTACCCTTCTGCCTTACACAGGTTATGAAATTTCCCTGAGCTCAGTTACCTCCTCTATAAGACCAGGATAATCTCATCACATGCCTGATAGGATTACTGTGAGGACAAAGGGAGATAATGAAAGGAAGCCTCTTATCATGGTGCTTGGTATGTAGGCATTTGTCATTAATGGTCAACTACTGGCGTTATATTTGTGTAAATACTTGTGATTTACCAAAGTGCGTTTGTGTATTAGGAAATTTTAAAGCTGGTAGGACTGCAGAAATCACGTAGTTCAATAACAGACACCTGTATCAGGGTCCAATGAGGAGACAGAAAACCCACCAGTTATTTGAACAAAAATAATTTAATACGAAGAATTGTTAACCAGGTATAAGGTTGTCAGCGTTGTAACCAAAAATATAAACTTGAAGGTAACAACTGCACAAAGCAGCTATCACCCCCAAGGCTGGAGGAACAAAAGGAAGAGGATGGAATTATTAAAACTGAGGAGCTCGAAGGAGGGGCCCTAGAGCTGAAACCCAGACCTAGTTTCAGAGCCCTCAGTCCTCTCTGAGCTCAGAGGAGAGGAAGCCCCATGGGGCTGGTGTTAGATTCTGAGGAGGAGGTACTGGCTGGCTGGGGCTGGGGCTGACATACTGATGGGGTGCAATGAAGCTGGTTCTATCTAAGTACAAACAGCTGCATGTTGGATTCAGCTACTACTATTGGAAGGCACCACCACCTCTGAGATAGGCAAGAGAATGCTACCTGGCTTCCTAGTTCTGGTTCTTTCAAGAACTGGCTGTATCTTGACCTGAGTTTCAAGTCAACCCCATCCATGCCTTTAATATAAATCCTCCACTCCTATTTAAGCCAACTAGACTCTCTATTACTTGGGGAAAAAGTCTTACCTAAAACAAATATAGTGAATCAGAGAAGCAAAGTAACATCTTGCTTGAATGTGATGTACTTTTTGCCACACCACCAAACTCCACACAACCATGCATCTTAAAACCCCACACTAAATGTTGCACTAAGCTCAGGGAATGGGGTTTTATACAAAGTTTTGCTTGTATAAATTCTGACATGACCCTAGATACTGTCTGTACACTTTACTGGGATTTATTGAAACACATCCATAATTTTGGAACTATTCTCACTGCTTCTTTGAGTGTACCATGCATGTAAAACTATGCAGAATGATCTCAGCAAGTTGCATCCTTTAATTGACAACCTTTAGTTCTGCCTCACCCTTACAAGGCTGACCAAAGGAAATATCTAATTTCTTTTTTTTTTTTGAAATATCTAATTTCTTAAAGAGAATGTCAGCCCTCTCTAAAGTGAGTAGGCTAACAAAATATGTTCGTTTTGCATGCCAAGTTTCGTGGTGTGGTTCATTTCAGTTAACACTTTGGTGCATCTAACGGTCTCAGCGTCATTATTGTCAACTCTCTGTGGTGCCAAAAATGCCTAGAAAAGCCTATTGTAAACACTGTAGTGGTATAAGTCATGAATGTTCATCTGGAAATTGTTTTGAACAGAAAAACACTGGTGTTCCCCTGTCTCATCAAGAACAATTACTTCAGATCTTGTATTAAGCAGGATTTACTGTTCAACACAAAATCCGGCAATAAAAGAGGTAATGGGAAGAGAAACCAGCAAACAATATTAGTGGGGGAAAAAATAAGCAAATTAGCAGCACAGAGTATTAGCTGGACTTCTATTTTCCTTCAGTCAATGCTTTTCTGATAAATACTTGTCTAAATTGTAGGGTAAGCATGGTTGAGGGATGATGGGAGATGTAGAAAAGGAGGTTTAAGCTCAACTGAAATCAAACACTTGATCTGCACACATCAGGATTTGATGACTGATATTTTCACCATCACTTATTGCTCTGTGTGTGTGTGTGTGTGTGCGTGCGTGTGTGTTTCAATTTTGTGCCTCAGCCACATACACCCACTATCAGTTCGGAATATTTTGCAGGCACTTTTGGTTCATGTGGTAGGAAATGCACAGTTCACCATCATATTATGTGTGTGGTGTGGACTCATATCTTACATCTAGGCTCTTCGAGATTTAATCTCACCTGGATATATCCTTGTAAAGTCTTAGTTCATTTGTATAGGCCAAAGTGTTCGTGACCAATTCCTTTTCCTTCTGCGCCCTATTTCGTTTGGCTGTATGACAGCATTTTAAAAAGTATTTAGAGGAAAATGCAGTGATGACAGTAAAAAGCCTTTAGTTGGATATTAAAGGAAGACTCCTGCCATATTGGAAGTTTAAGTTGTATAAGACTAGAAATTGAACAAATAGCATGCCTGGAAGTAAATAATTTGTGCTGTTTGTGTAGGTTTGTACCTGAGCCTGTGAGCTACCAGAACTTCTCTGAGGACTTCACATGTTCCCTTCTGTTTCAACCACCCTAAAAGCCTCAATTCCAGGTGTCGATTTGGTATGTAAACTTAAAGTTAGGTTCTGAGAAGGTGGTTGCTTACAGCTCAGGTTAATGAAGCAGGATTCCTAATTCTCCTTCATAGAGAGATAAAGCTAGGACTTAAGTTATGGGCTGATTCCATTGATTTAGAAAACAATAATGGACCAGACAGAGACACTCAAAATAGAAATCAGTAGCTAATTTCTGTTGAGCATATACAATATGCCAGGCACTACTACAGCTATTTCATATGTATTAGCTCATTTATTCCATTCAAAAACTCTGTGAGGGGGTATTATTATGATGACTTCCTTTGGATGAGGACACTGAGAGTCAGAGAGGTAAGAAAGTTGCCTGAGGTCATGCAATCAGTAAGAACCAGAGACAATTCAAATCAAGGCAGCTGGATCTAAAGCCCACCTTCCTAATCTTGGACTCTACTGCTGCCCAAAGGCCTCTTCAAAGCCCTGGACTATCAATGTGGACTCTTAATTCCTTAGTGCTTAGAAGCCTTCTCCATTCTGCTAGAGCAGATCTGTTAATGCTATTATAGCCCAGTTGTCTCTTACCTTATCGACCTTATTAATTAGATAAATATTACGGTAATTACTTGCTTAATGTGTTTCCCCTGACAGACTATTAGTAGCATTAAGAGGAGAGACCAGATTTGTAAGTTCACTCCTGCATCCCCAGTCCCTAGGTCTAAATCCAACACATTGAAGGCATTCAAGAAATTCTTGTTGAAATTTTAAAAAAAAAGAATGATTGACTATTGTATTAATTATCTAGCACTGCATAAAAAATTACCCTAAACCTTAGTGGCTTTAAACAACAAATACTTATCTTCTCACAGGGTTAGGACTTTGGGAATGGCTTAGCTGGATGCTTCTGGCTCAGGTTCTTTCATAACTTTGCAGGCAAGGTGTCAGGTGGCGCTGCAGTCATATAAGGGCCTGCTGGGGCTGGAGGATCCATTTCCAAGATGGAGTACTCACAGGGTAGCAAGCATCAGTTCCTTGTCTTCATATAGAATTGCTTCATAGAGTGTCCTCACAATACAGTAGTTAGCTTTCTCACAGGAAGCAGGAGGGTGGGGAGAAGCTGCAATGCTTTTTATGACATATAAAAAGTCACACTGTGCCACTTCTGCCATATTCTATTCTTTAGAAGCAAGTCTCTTGGTCCAACCCACATTCAAGAGGAAGGGAATTAGACTCTCCCTCTTGTAGACAGACCTATTAAAGAATTTGTGGACTTATTTTACAACTACCATACCTTCTAACCTTATCTTACATGGGCAATATTCCAGCCTACAGGCATGGGCCTCCAGAAAGAAGAATTTTCTAGGCAGAAAACAAATACAGAGTAAGGACACACAGATAGGGAAACAGGGTTTGTTGGAGAACAGCAGGTATCCTAAATTAGAAGGTAGAGGAAGGATAGAGGAAGAAGAGAAGAGAGGGAAAACAAAATGGGAAGAGGGGGGAGACCTTGATGAGCTTTTTAACTTGCAATGGTGGGCAAAGGAAAGCAGTGGAATGACATGATTAGAAAGAGCATCTCTTCAGGAATATTTATCTGGGAAGATGGAGTCAAGCACTGGAGAATGAAATCCAAAATCATTAGAAGACCGTTCTCTTTGCAATCAGGTTGCAGGGATCTTAACGTGAACAGAATGGTGGGAGTAGAAAGTCAGGGACAGATATTACAGTGCTTGGTAATTAAGTAAATGAGACAGGAACTCAGAAGGAGTTGCCAAAGGTGAAACACCATTTTGGGTCTGGGCAATGGTATGTTATTAATCAAAAGGGAAATAAGGAGCACCGGGGAACAGAGGTATGGCTTTCCTAAGCAGACTCCATAGGATCAGAAATAACCACAGGCCATGACTGTATACTTTGCTAGGAAAATGATGAAATTGGATTGGTTTGTTGACACTGGGTTATGGTAGGACATCCAAGGGGAGATGCTGAGCGGGCAGTCAAATGTGAGTCTAGATGTCAGGGGAGAGGTCAAGTGTAAAGAGCAGCCCTACTGTCCACACAAGTGGACAAACAGGCCATAGACACCCTGGAGCCAACCATGTTACTGGAAAGTGTCAGGAAAGACATTTCTGAGACTTATTCATAACATGAATCCTGCAGATACAAGTGTTTTCATGTTAACGGTATGACTTGTCTTTGAAAACTCATTTTTCTTTGAAGTGTTCCTCTGAAGAAAAAGTGCTCAGGTGGGGATTTCAGTTCTGCCTAGTGAGTCGCTATATCCTATTTCTATTGCTGCTATAACAAAGTACCACAAACCTAGTGGCTGAAAACAATGCCACTTTATTATCATAGTTCCGGAGGTTAGAAGTTCAAAATCTGTTTCTTTGGGCTCAAGTCAAAGTGTCTTCAGGGCTGGCTCATTCTGGAGATTCTGAGAAGAGAATCTGTTTCCTTGACTTTTTCAACTTCTGGCAGCCGCCTAATTTCCTTCGTTTGTACCCTCTTCCTCCATCTTCAGCACATGGATCCAATCTCTCTTCCTTCCTCACATCGTCTTCTCCTCCGACTCTGACTCCTCTAGGGTCTCTCTGACAGGGATGCTGTGTTTACATTGCACCCACAAGGCTAATCCAGGATAACTCTCTATCTCAAAATCCTAAACTTACTCACACATGCAAAGTCCCTTTTGCCATATGAGGTAACATTTCCAGGTTCTGGGAATAGGATATGGACCTATTTGGGAGGCCACTATTCAGCCTACCATGTTCACCCAAGTCCAATTGCATACAAATCCACCCTATGTGCTTCCAAGTCACTGCCGTCCCAGCTGAATACACAGAACCAATGTGAGTCTTTAAATATCACTTCCTCCACCCTCTCAGCTTCATGAGGTTTTATGTTGGTTTTAAAAAAATTTTCAGCAACAATATCATCACCATCATTCTGAAAAGGCCTTTGGTTTCATCACAGAAGTTCATGGTCTAAAGGGACCTCAAGTTTCTTCCAGCCCAGCATCAGTTGAATATTTAATACTATTGGTCTTCAGGTTTGGAGAAGGAAATTGAAGTACTTGAATTTACTTCTCCATTTCTCACTCAATTTGTCTTCCTCACTTACCACTGATTCCCTGGCAACTCACTCTACCCATGGTTTCTCTTTCTTCAGCAAAGAGTAATCCTAGAGAATTTACAACTTGATGTGTTAACATCCTAATAGAGCAGCAGACACAAATCTCCAACTATGATTAGACTATATACAATTTGAAGTCCCTCAGACTCTCAGTTTCTATGATTCTGTTAAACGTTTTCTCAAAGTGATACTGATATTAGCTCCACTGTAATATAAACTTGCATCATTTTTCACTAGAAATAATTTTAAAGAAATGACTGAACTGTAAATAGTTGCATTATTGCTCATGATTGAACTGAGGCTGCTAGAACTTTTTCAAACGTATGTATTACATAGTATGTGAGTAATTTTCAGTGACACATATGTTTAGGTTTGAGGAACATGGTAGAAAGAGCTGTGACTTAGAGTTGAATGAATCAGGATTCAAATTTTAGCAATGCAACCAACATGTAGGTTAATTTATCCAAACTTTTACTCCCTTATTGGAAAAATGGGAATCGTAATACACACACAAGGACTGGGGGGATTGAATGTGACAGTGATGTGAAGTACCGAGCACTGCTTGGCACCTGGTAGATACTCAATAGACACTAATCCCAGTCATTCAACTTGTGTTTATCTTCTACTATGTGTCAGGAACTGGGCTTGACTCCAACTCACTATTGCCTCCTCTTCACACTCATCACCATGTAAAGAATAGAAGTAACATGGCCCTAATTTGACACTCAAGATCCTTAACAAACTGGGTTAAAGTCCAAGAAATAATGATCAGCAAATATATTAATTATTAGCAGATTTATAGTTATAATGTAAAAGATAGTAATTAACTTGAATAATGTTTACTAATGGTAGCTATTACCTAAAACTCTAAGCTGTAAGAAAGAGAAGGGCAGCAATTGTCACAAGTGCCTGGCATATTTAGGCAGGCAATAACAACTATTATAATCAATGAGGTCTTAAGTCAAAGACATGATCATTGTTGAAAGAGCAAACCATTAAATTAAAAATTCATTCAAAAATTAAAATCCATTCCTTCTATATAATTGTAAATAAATTTATTACCATTTTCAGCTACACTATCATCAAGTGTGCCTTCTTTTATTTCTTATGACTGGAGCAAATTAACCAAAAATAGACTTTAAAACATGAGTTTATCTTGTAAGTTTCTTATTTCTTAAATGTAAAAAAAAATATTTTGTGTTCTATATGGGGAGAGAAAGATGGTGTTGTTATGTGGCAAAAGGAGATTGTTGCTCTACACTGGGCCTGAACAATGTAGGTTTTTGGTGAGGAGGTGGAGTTTGAGGTCATCATGCCTCCCCAATACAAGAAGTATATACTGTTTAGATATTTCTCAAGTTTAGCTCTCTCTCCTTAAACTCCATCTTTGTAGTATCTTATATGGAACTGCCGACATAGGTTATAAATTCAGCAGTGATACAAAAGTTAACTTTCCGTCTACTCATTTCTTTGGGTTTTATTTATTTTTTCTCTATTTATGAAATTGCTTTCCCCTTATACCAAAGATACATATATTTGGAAGACAGTGTAAATTTCACTCACTGATTTAAAAAACAAAATAAAACAGGGTGCATTCAGCATCTCCATATACAGCAAAATATCAATACACTGAATATATATTAATGGAGGTGGAACCAAGGGTATGGAGAGTGAGTCTTCATTAATCTAGGATGTTAAAAGTTATTCAACTTGAGTGCTCATTTATTATCCCTTCTGGAATTATGATTCTCAATATCTAAATGAAATTTAAGCCCATGAGACTTATGGGGTAGTTTTATTAGTAAAGAAATTCTGGAAAAATAAAATTCAAACCCAGGAGTTCCATAGGTTAACTGAAGAAGGAATAAAAACTCATTGGAACATTAGTGCAAGCCAAGGAAATTTGTAAGCCTTAAATTCACCTCATTTCAGAAAAGAGCACTTGGAATAGTTTGCTACTTATACTGTGTTTGCTTGTCAAGACCAAAGTGTTTTTCTTAATCCAAACCATAGCTTGCTAGTGACTTCCTATGGCATGTATCTAGCATGGCTATTAATTTGTTATAAATCTTCTCATGAAGATGTTGTTAACCACGAACTACTACTGTAAAGTGTGGCTTAACGCTCTCGGTTACACTAGGTTTTGGGACTGGCCCATGATAAGGATGGAGAGAAAGTATGATGTATTTTATCATTTTTCCTTTTGATAACCTGAATGGCATATATCTTGATTTGAATTTTCCTTGTTGTTATTCTTTCTTTTTTTAAATTGAAGTATAGTTGATTTACAATGTTGTGTTAGTTTCAGGTGTATGGCACAGTGATTCAGTTATATATATGTATATATATATATATATTTTTTTTCAGATTCTTTTCTTGTATAGGTTATTACAAAATATTGAGTATAGTTCCCTGTGCTATACAGTAGGTCCTTGTCAGTTATCTATTTTAAATATAGTAGTATATATATGTTATCCCAAACTCTTAATTTATCCCTCCTTCACCCCCCTCCCCCTTGGCAACCACAAGTCTTTTCTCTCTGTCTGAGTCTGTTTCATTTCATAGATAGGTTCATTTGTGTCATATTTTGCATTCCACGTGTAAGCGGTATCATATGATATTTGTCTTTCTCTGACTTACTTCACTTAGTATGATAATCTCTAGGTTCATCCATGTTGCTAAAACTGGTATTGTTATTCTTAAATTTTAAAAAAGTGTGGTTATCAACATTATGAATGAAACCTTATGTATTGTATTCCCTCATAAAAATTCAGAAATCTAGTTATTTCTCTAACCACCTCAATGTCCCTCTTTAATTCTTTGTATATTCTGGACTTTTGACACAAAAATTTATTATTGTAAATTATTATCTTTCTAGTATTACACATTTTCCCCTTTAAGAATTATTAAATTCTCATGCTGTTTTGTAATAATGTTTAAGACAATTACATGAACAGTTCTGTATTAAAACAGTATTAATCTTCCTTATTAATCATTTTTAAAATAACTTACTCATTCTTAGGTTTTTTGTTTTGATTCATGTCTTTTGGTCCTTAGGACTTTTGTTTTCAGAAGCTTGTGGATTTGTTTTATTATTATTTTAATTTATTATACTATCTTACATGTATTGTTTTAAATATTTTTTTCTTATTATTTGACTTTTAATATTGTATAGAAGGCCTCTGAGGGCAAGCTGATTTTTTTCCTTTACAAGTAATCCTTCTCCCTCCGTAGAACCCAACCCTCTCTGACTCTTTGTAGGAAACAGTCTTTACTTTTGAAGTTCAATTACTTAACCAGGACATGTGTAAGTGCCAAACTCACTTTAACAATTTTGCTTGCTACGTGATAAATTCCTTTGTCCTGCAAATTCAGATCTTCAGCTCAGGAAAGTATTTTTCTATTGTGTCTACCTTTTATTTCAATTTTCATGTGCTTCTCTCCCCTTTTCATTTGTCTTTTAAATCTGGGAGAGTGATTCAATCTTTTCCTTTACGTGACTAATTCAGTTTTCCACAGTAGTAATTCTATTCTTTATTGATTATAATTTAGTTAAAAATTTTAGTTACGGTAATAGTTTCTTAATATTTTTTCACTATCTGCATAGTTCCCTTTCTTTCTTAGTTTGAGACTTTCATCTAATCTTTCTTCTTTGCCTCACAGACAATGTTTTATTGTATTTTATGGTGGAGCACAAAACAGGTGTTATGTGAATTTTATTTTTGCTTTGATGTAGTATTTTTTTCAGATGGGTGTTCTTTTTCTATTTCTTGATTTCAACTTATCCATGTTGAATTTCCAGAATGTTTTTTTTATAGATTCTGTATTGTTTATCCATTCCTGAACAGGAAGAGATTGATTTAGGCCTAGTATTCAGTCCAAAACAGGTGGGCCGGTTCTGCGCGGATCCTCATCATTTACCTAAACCATGTAAGCATATTCTCTGCAATGTTTAAGTTGGAGGCCCAACTGGTATAAGTTTCCATGATTAGTTCAGCGATTCCCCTAGCTCCTTGGGAACACGGAAAGATTTAGGGCTGTGGGTAGATCCAAAGGAACCACTTTATCTCTGAACCATTTCTTCCTGTTTTTGGTGAGGAAGTGGAACCAGCAGTCACCTTTCTATTTTACCACTTTGTCCAGCTTTCACTCCCTATACTTGAGGTGTCTGTTTCTGGTCTCTTTACTGCTCTTCAGTGTCTTGGAAGAGCTGTGTCACATCCAGGAGATGCCAGCCACTTTGGGTTTTTCCGTTAATGGAGTCTTAATTATCCTTAACTTTCCCCAAAGAGCTGCTTGGAAAGCTTTCCATCCGCGGTGGTGGAGCAGTTGCTAATGGAGAGTTCCCTGTTGTCCTGCTTTCTACGTTCGCCTTCAATACCCTCCTCCTCTATTCAGGGGTATAGGTGGGTCCTGTCTATTTATTTAATAAGTATTTGTTAAATTTAATTGTTGTTGAATTGCCTTCCTACAATTTTAAGTAGAAAGACCCCTCCTACCAATAAAAAAAGACCATAGAAAATTCCTAGAAATACAGCTTTCGTAAAATGATACTTGTGATACTCAGTCTAACAACTTTAATGATGACATTGCTTAGGAAACTCTGGCATTCTCATTGTGCAGCAGCAAATTTCAGGTGGAATACCATTTACAGTGGTCACTGTAGCAGGTCAGTGGGTAGCCTCTCTGCCCTTAAGGAAGAAGTTACCAATATAAATGTTAAAAATAGACTATCAGTATCTGGTTACAAACCTTGAGCAATTCTAAGAGCATTAGAAATGTTTGGAGTGGTGATGATGCTAAAATCCTAATCATTTCCTGAGAAACCTCTTCTAGTTAGGTCATAACGGTGTACCCCTGAGATGACACAATTGTCTTCCAAAGCCTTTTCATCAAACCTCTAGGTTCTACCCTTTTCCCCATCATTTATTGGTTCTCCTGAGCACCTTATACCCAGCCCAAGAAACTTCTTTAGATAACTATTGCACAAATTCTTTAGATTAACCTTTGGTGCTCCAAAAAAGGCCTGAGTGAATGAATCTCCATAATTAATCTAAATTAATTGTCAAGGCATGGCAGAGCTTCTAGATGAAACATATGTTTTAAGAAGAAGGATTGCTAAGCAGCCTAGGTAAGAAACTCCTACAAAACAAAAGATAAAGACAAACAACCATACAGAATAATGGGCAGAAGATACAAGTAGAAATTTCACAGAAAAAGAAATCCAAATGGTCAATAAGCATATGAGGAAATGCCCAGTCTTACTAATATTCAGGGAATTAAAATAACCAGATGATATTTCATAATCATAAAATTGGCAGAATTTAAGAAGTTTGCTAACATCAAGTGTTAGTAGGGAAAAGGAAACTCATAATTAGTGGTAGGGGTGTCAACTGGTGTAATTACTTTGGAAAGTGACTTGGCGATACTAAGCATAGTTGAAAATGTTGAAAATGCCCATGGCCTATTACCCTCCATTCCACTTCTGGGTTTATATCCTAGTGAAACGTTTACACATGTGCAACGGGGAGACATGCCAAAGAATGTTCTTTGCAGCAATGTTTTTAATAACAAAAAATTGGAATTGACTCAAATGTCCATCTGTAAGAGGATGGGGATTAATAAATTGTGATATATTGATAAAGATGGAATGCTGGGCAACAGCTAAAATAAATGAGGAATGTCTTCGTATGTCAGCATGGACAGATCTTAAAAACACTGCTGAATGAGAAAAAGCAAATTACATTTTGATGCTGTTTATTTAAATGAAAAATGGTGAGCATGGTAATGCTATATAGCATTTTTGGATATAGGTAGACAGACACACAGTAAAAGTTGAAAAGGCTGGGTTAGACAAATTCCATATTTAGGATGAGAGTTGCTTCTGAGATTGGAACAAGGTAAATACGTTTGACACCTGCAGAGTAGGTGTCAGCTTTCTCTGTAATGTGTGTGTGTTTATTTCTTTAAATAAAAAAGATCTTGAAGTAACTATGGCAAAACATTGCTCATTTTGAGTGGTGGGTGCAGCAGTATTTGTTGTATTAACCTCTGTAAATGTTGTTTTTTTATTAAAAGTATTTCAGAGTTTACCCTCCAGGTACTTGTATCCTGTCACTAAATCCCTTGAGGGGCTTTGGGTGCCAGAGCACCTGGAAGATGAGCTGGGGCTTCCCTCTCCTCTCTGTACCTTGGAAGCTGTTTGATTAGACCTTGACTCAGTCTAGACATGGCTTTTCTGGTAGCATTCTGCTCAGTGTCACAGACCTTAAAAGACAGTGTCAATCCAGCTGCAGCAGGAGAAACTATTTTAAAATTGCAATCCATCTGTGGTGATTTATTATTTTTCATACTTTAGGATAAATGTTAGAATACTCTCTAAACATAAAACAACTCGAGATTATTTCTGTACTCAGACATTATTCCTATTTGTCTCACCTGCCACTTTAGCTGGAATTCTCAGGAGTGTGAAATTCTTAAAGTAGATTGTGATCTCCCTGTTTTAAAACTCAATGACATGGGAGGTAGACACCCATTTCTCTGACTTTCCACATCTAACAATCCTCCTTTTGCACAGCTAAAGCAAGAGACTGAGGGTTATGAAAAATAAAAAAAAATCCAGGGGAAAGAATTGCACTTCTCTGGATTTCACCAGAATGATTTGGAGTGTTTTGAAATATTTTAAAGGGAACTCTGTCTTGCCTAGGGCTGGAGTGAGGGCTGAGAGTGGAGTGGATCAATACAGGAGCCATCCCAGCTCTGCCTGAAGAGCTGTGGTAATTAGAGGAAATGGCTTATCAGGTTTTTTACAATCTGGAAAAGAAACCATTTGTAGAATCAATGGATGCCTGGCAGAGCCCATCAACTGTAGTTCAAAGATATATATCTTCATTACTCGCAGATACCTGAGTCAGATGGAACCTAAATTCCACAGCCCAGTGCATCTTCCCTGGTTAAATGTATCCCACTGGTTATTAGGTATGGCTATCATATGCAATGGGAAGCTAGACATTAATTTGTCTCATAGGGAAACAAATGCTGGTTTTACTTTTATTATCTGGACAGCTTAATAGATTCCTTATAAGAAAATTTAAATCCATCATGACTCACTTGCAAGGACCAGCAGAAAAAGTGAAAGGATACAAAATACAGTCACTCTGGCAATGATGTGTGCAATTGCTTCAGCTGCTGGAATACTTTGGGATATTCAAACAAACTCTGGCATGTGAAGTCAAGAAGGAGAGAACTTTTTCCTGATTAGTGCTGTATAGAGAGTATGGAAAACAGAGCAGAGAAAATGCTTGTAGCCATGTGCTACTGCCTAAGCAGAGCTGACATAAGACTCCCTTTCATTCTGCAAGTTATTTCTGGGCTAGAATGTTTAAATAAGAGCAAGATGGATAGTTCCTCAGGATTTCAGAGCTGGAACAGAGAACCTTTTAGAGGCAGGGTGGAACTGGAGAGGCAGTCACATTCCAAGGAAAAAGTCCTCAACCAGGGAGGTTTGGCTCAGAAGACAGTGGCCAGGCAGCTGGAGTCCTAAGACTTGCACCTTTTAACCAGGAAAGTCTGTATATAGGTCCTTGAAAATTTGGGATCCTTGTGGTCTCGCCTGGCTAGGGAATTGCATCATCATATAAATAAGGCAGACTGAGCTTGAACATTTTTCTTCTAAGTAATTCAAATAGATCCCAAGATATTTATTGGGACTTTGGGGCCCACATAACTAACAGCTCACTTCCTTCTCTGGGTTCAGATCTCATTGAGAAATATATCACTGGAAATGAGATAGTTCGAGGTTAAAATGCCAGCTTTTACTGAAAGTTGAGCTGGGACAGAGCATGGGTCTGCAACCACTAACACTTTTCTCTCTGAATGAAAGAAGCCCTCCAACCCGGCCAGGGTGGAGGGGGACAGCTGCCGGCCTCTTGTCAGACAGTCCCCTCAGCACATGTGTGTGGAGGCGTAGCTGCTCCCTATAGGAAGAATGCTGAGCCCCAGGCCCCCACTCATTCAACTGCTCAGAGAGGAGGAGGGGGAGGGTAGGAAAGGGGGAGGGGGAAGAGAAGGAGGAAGAGGAGGAGGAGGAAGCGAATGGCCCAAGTGCTTCTCCCACATTTTTCCTGACTAGGGAAATGTTTCCCTCTATTGAAATACAAAAAGTATTATATTGTCTGTAATTTTTGACTTTTAAACTCTCCATCCTAGACAATGTGATGGATCTATTCATTTTAATCCACATCCTAGAGGTGTGGTTAGTTAATCTAAATAGAAATACACTCTAGCATTGCCAGGAGCTCTCAAATCTCACCTCTGGCAAGTTATAAGTTAGTAGTTGTTAAGAATCAACAATACCAGCTCAACCTACTCATCACTTACAGATGCAGAATCAGGGGCCTTGAAAGACTGACTTACCCAGGGTCAGAGTTGGCTAACTATGAGCTAGGAAGAGAATGCAGGGCTCCTTCTCAATGGGCCAGTGGCCTCTTCATTTGGACCTGTGCTTACTTTAGTGTTGGGATATTATTAGTTAACATTTTGGGGGGTGCTTATTACATAACAAACATGTTTCCAAGCACAGGTGTTATCCTTACACTCACATTTAATCCTTACACTCACAGTGCGATTGGTCATATTATTATTCCCATTTAACAGATGAGAAAATTGACGCCTAAAGAAGGACTTATCCAATGGCACTCAGCGAGTGAAGGGTAGAGCAAGGACTCAAACCCAGACACTGGAGTCCAGAGTCCAGCCCACTTCACAGTGTCGGGAGGGGCGAGAAAAGTATCTTTAGAGAAGAACCTGCCTAACCCTCCCTTTCCACCACAAGGGAAACAGGTCCAGAAAACAAAGGAAGCATGACTGAATTTACTTTATCAATGTAGCTGATCTTGCCCAAAGATTCTTTCCTGATGGTCTGTTGAGTACTTTCCAAAGAAGTGGATCAATTAGTCTCTTACTCATATTAGTATACAGAGTTGCACATAAGTATTCAATGGTTAACACAACAGAACCTGTGACTTCTCACACTGTTAATGATGACTATCAGACTATTTGGTGGGTTCAGCTAACATACTGCAGTTTCACTCACTGAGATGATTTTCAGTTAAAAAATTATTAACCAAGTACTGAGGTAATAAGATAGACCAAATGCCAAAATATGGCATTCTTTAATTACCCGAAGAAGTCTTTGGAACCAAAGGCTATGTAAAGTATTTTGATCTTTCTATAATGAACAATTAGTCCTATTGGATTCTACTTATTTACAGGAATGCTTGATACCTGAAACACAAGAGATGGAAAATACATAGAATATTTTTTTTGTTCCATAAGATTACTGCAGCTGTAATAGTGAGCTACAGAGGGGACTTCCAAAATTTTTGATACGTCTATATAGAGTCAATGAAATGGACAGTATAGTTCGTTTGATTCATGTGGCTTATCAGGATATGTTGAGCCTCATCTTCTGCCTAATCCCCTCATGCACACACATACAAAGGAGGCTTTGGGGGGTGTAACAGGATTACCTGCAAATAATTAAAGGAAAGAAAGACATCCAGGGCATGGGATTCTTGCAATACCACTGTCCCAGAGGACCATGGGGGAAATTCATCAATAGAGAACAAGAAAATTAGTCTAGAAAATAGGTACTTTTTACCATACTGACATTTTGGCCCCAGATCCTAATGTTGAACTTGATCAACCCAGCTAGGCTGGGTCAAAGGAAGGATTCTTTTCACTGATCCTAGATTGGTTCAAGTGGTCTAAAACTCAGCAGGCTGAAGCTTCACCTTTCTCTCCAAAATTCAAGGCCTTATTTCCTCAATTTTACCATTTCCATGTGGAGTTGGCAGGTCTGAAGCACACCTACCAGTAAGAGAGACCTAGGGAAGCAAGGATTTGCCCAATGGAAGCCCATGGACTGTAGCTGGCTCAAAGATATGTTTTATTTAGCTTCAACAGTGTTTAAAATTTCAACTAATTTTAATATAAAGAGATTTTTACATGAAACAATTAGACTTCTAGCTCTCTTAGAAAGTTAGCAGGTCTAGCCCAGAATGGCCATCATCAAAAGTCCACAAATAATAAATGCTGGAGAGGATATGGAGAAAAGGGGACCCTCCTAACTGTTGGTAGGAGTGTAAGTTAGTGCAGCCACTATGGAGAACAATATGGAGGTTCCTTAAAAAACTAAAAATAGAGTTACCATATGATCCTGCAATCCCACTCCTGGGCATATATCTGGAAAACATGAAAGCTCTAATTGGAAAACATACATGCACCCCAGTGTTCATAGTAGCACTATTTATAATAGCTAAGACATGGAAATCTAAATGTCCCTCTAAATGTCCATCAACAGATGAATGGATAAAGAAGATGTGGTATATATACAAATATATATATATATATATATATATATATATATATATAGAGAGAGAGAGAGAGAGAGAGAGAGAGAAAGAGAAAGAGAGGAGGGAGACACAGAGAGAGATGCAGAGAGAGACACACACACAGAGAGAGAATGGAATACTATTCAGCCATTAAAAAGAATGAAATAGTGCCATTTGCAGCAACATGGATGGACCTAGAGATTATGAAGTATGTAAGTGAGGTAAGCCAGATAGACAAATATATGATATCACTTAAATGTATCATCTAAAAAATGATACAAATGAACTATTTACAAAACAGAAATAGACTCACAGACATAGAAAATAAACCTATGGTCACCAAAGGGGAAAGGGGGTGGGGGAGGGATAAATTAGGAGTTTGGCATTAACAGATACACACTACTATACATAAAATATATAAGCAAGGTCCTACTGTATAGCACAGGGAACTATATTCAATATCTTGTAATAATCTATAATGGAAAAGAATCTGAAAAAGTATATATTCTTTCTCTCTCTCGCTATGTGTGTATATATATATATATATATATATATATACTGTACATGCTGTACATGTATACATACTGTATACATACTGTATACGCTGTACACCTGAACCTAACACAACATTGTAAATTAACTCTACTCCAATAAAAGAATTAAGTTAGCAGATCCAGCTGACTGGGATGCCCACATGCCTCCAGGAGGCTGGAGCCACACCATGGCTGCCCCTCTGATGAATTATGGACTTTCCAGTTTATACAGAGTTCCCCAGCCCAGTCTGTCCACCTCACTACATATATTAATTGACTAGCTCTGTAGTATTTGACTTTGTAACTGCTGTCTGATCTAGATTGCTGGAGAGTCCAGGGAAGTCAAACCAAGCAAAGAGGCAGACTCCTTCCTGTCTTCACTCTGGCAGTCTGTCCTCAAATCTTGGGTTTTGAGCAGCATTGTCTTTCTTTTGTGAAGTAAAATCTGGCAACTATCTTCATAGGAGGGGGAGGAGGAGGGAAGATTGGAAAAGAGTATTGACCCTACTGGAGGCCAACGTGGTGTCTAGAATAGGTGTGAAATAAACTTTCTTTGTCCTTGACTACCCAACACCATACCATCATTCAATCTTGTCAATTCTGCCCAAAATGCAGTCAATTGAGTCGGTGAAAAGTAGATCAGCCAATCCTACTTTTTTGAGCTAATCGACCACTAACCTTCATGCGCACATCTCGTTTAGTGAAAAGGACATCTTTATTTCTGGGATAATTAAGGAAAAGACCTTGCTGGTCTGGTCAATGACTGTAACATGTAGCTTTCTTGCTACAGAATTGCATCAGGTAAGTGAGACGGGGATGCAGGAACTTCTGTGACACAGAAGAAAGCAGACCAGGGATAGCATGGCCCATCATCAGTATTCAGATAGTTAAAAAGCTTGCAAGTAAGTTAACTGCAATTTATTCAGTGTTCCCAGAGTAATTTATTCCCAGTTCCTTCACTTCTGAATAATGAGCTTCATATCTTTTTGAGTGGTTACTGTTTCTAAAACGACCTGATAATTTATTTCACATTGTCTTCTTATAATAATTCCTTTTTGTATTAGAGCTCTAGCTACAAGGGAATAAATAAATGGATAAAATCCTTTGCACCAAATTTCTGTGTTGCAGGATGAGCTCATACATTAAGGAGACCTGGGTCATAGTCTCAACCTTGCCATTACCCACTGGATGATTCAGCAGTCACTTCCCGTCTCTGGGCCCCAATTTTCACAGCAGTAAAGAGAAGATGTGAACTAGATGACCCCTCATATATTTTGCCACTCTTATCTTTTGAGAGGCAAAGACTTGTGGGAAGGGTCCCTAAATTCAAGACAGGCCAGTACCACTGAGTACTAACACTTGATTAGATTTAATTATAGTATGTGGTTCCCTCTTGGTTTCTGTATACAAAGACCTCCTATTGGGGCTTCCCTGGTGGCGCAGTGGTTGAGAATCCGCCTGCCGATGCAGGGGACACGGGTTCGTGCCTCGGTCTGGGAAGATCCCACATGCCGCGGAGCGGCTGGGCCCGTGAGCCATGGCCACTGGGCCTGCGCATCCGGAGCCTGTGCTCTGCAGCGGGAGAGGCCACAACAGTGAGAGGCCCACGTACCGCAAAAAAAAAAAAGACCTCCTATTCAATTTGATCACTTAATTAAATTGAAAAAATATAGTTAAACCAAAAAATCATAATTAATGGTATACAGTAGGCCCTCTGTATCTGTGGGGGAGGAAGTTGCAGATGCAGAACCCATGGATACCAGAGGGCTGACTGTACTACGTCATTTTATGCGAGGGACTTGAGCATCTGCAGATTTTGTATCTGTGAGGGCTCCTGGAACCAATCCCCTGTGGACACCAAGGGACGACTATATCCCTTAAGTATTTTAACTTAGCACACAAAAACGTTCATTGATTTCCCCATTTTTCATAGGGCCAAAGTCTTTTCTTTGATTTTCGGTCTGCTGATTGTATCACCCACTAGGAACTCTCTGTGATCTCCAGTTTTGATTTGCTTAAATTGGAATAAGAACTTAAAATCGCTGAGAAGCAATGCAACTTAAAAACTCCTAGAACTTTATAATTTGGTACCATTTTCTGATTGTCTTCTCACACACACCTAATTTATAACAGCATTTTTAAGTTGCTTAACTTTATCAAGGCTCCAAAGAATTCAACTCATTCTTCACAAGAATAAATACCATTTTTGCCTTTTCATTTCATTAGTTATGTATATTTAATTATGTTACCAAACTGTAACAATATGCATAATTGCCATGAATAGGATGATGCTTGTGAAGTATAGAACTCAAATGCAGTATGTGGATATCCTAGAGTAGGGCATATTAGATATCAGTGATCAGAGTGCTGAGATGCTAGTTAAGTCAGTTAAGTGGAGGTTGATCAGTAAGACTGCCCACTGTATGTTTTATCAATTCAGGTTATTTTCAAGTAACCAAAGGCAATTCTAAAAATTTAGGCAAGAAAAGGAGTTTATTGGAAGGATCTGAGATTGAAGGAAAAGCTAAATAGCCAGTTCTCGGAAAGATGGGAACTAGGGATGCACTGGGTATCTTGGGAGCAGGCATGGATGGACAGTCACTTCGGGGTATATCACTGGAAGACTGGCTCCAACTGTTTTTTCATCTTTGTCTCATTCTGATTGAGATTCAAATTGCCATGAGAGGGACTCTGTTTGGCCTATGGATCACTTGGACTCTCCTCAACCAAGGAACATCAGACACAAGAAAGGACCACCCCCAAGACTGCATGCACTGGGGAGGGGTCATTCTGCAAAGGCCGCCAGACGTGCTTACCAGGGGAGGGGGAATGTGCATGGTGAACCTAGGTCCATAAATGTGGGCAAGAAGCAACGTTAGCTCTGGGGAAATTTAGAACCCTAGAAGTGAGTCCTGATTCTGTCTAGAAGAAGGTGAAGGACAAGGAAACCTTCAGCTGCTGACTGTTGCTTTATGCCTTGACACCCACTTTCCCAGCAGCTCTGAAGGCTTCTACCTTCTGAAACTCTCATTGAAACACTCCAGTTTCCTCAACTATCTACATTGCTCCAGCTGAAAGCAGGTGTGGTGTCTGGATCCGGGCCCCAGCTTGTCACTTATTAGCTGCATGATCTTGGGTAGCCATTGCTTCTACAGACCCCAGACTGTCCATATATAAGATAAAGGTTCCTTCCAGATATAATGTTTTGTCATTTCTCTATCTGGACACATCCCCTTCCTTCATACATTTGACTATAAGTCAGTAAAGCAGATATATCTCTGTAATGTTTATTGAAATTATTTTGCAGGCCAGTAAAAATTAAAGTGAAAGTTTTATTTTAGGTTTGAATGGAGATATATAATATGTAAATATGGTGCTTAGAGAGAAAATTAAAATACCAGTTAAAAGCATTAAAACACATGCTGCCATTCATTCGCACTGTAAACTAGCTAGCTAGCTACTATACTAGATTCCTTATCTCAAGTTGCTTTTCTATTCTTTTATTAAGATAGGCGCACAAGAGATTTCCCCTTCTGCCATGAATTTTTTAAATGGTTCCCCCACCCCTACCATGACAGTGACTTCTAATTTTCCTATTTTACTTTGTTTGCTTGTTTGTTTTTCAGTACTGCTGGGCTTGTTTTGTTTCCTTTCAAAGACTGTTTTAATGAGACGCTCAAGATGGTTTCCTGGAGTATTCTAAGGATAGGAGATGCTCTTGGCTTCTTTCAGAAAACCCCTCCGAGACAACCGCTTAGGATCTTATGCCTACTTAAGGCTTTGGCATTGTGATACCCCCAAACTCTTAGGCTCTACCCCAGATAAAGGGGGGGATATTCTGAATGAAGGTTAAGCTTCTACTACCTGGCAGGATGGGAGCTCAACACTGAAGTTAAATTCAATCATAGAAATATTACTTGTATACTTGAGTTTATGGACTGAGAGATTTATCTTACAGAGATTTGAATTTTATTCAGTAGATGACAGGGAGCTAAGTAAGGCAAATGACAAGTCAAATATTTATTTTAGAGAAGTCACTTTGGCAGCAGTGTAGAAGATAAATTGAAAGGGAGAGACAGAGGATGGGGAGACCAGTTAGGAAGTAGTTGGGAAGTTGAGTCAACAGGCTGGGTTGGAGGGAATGCAGGGGAGGCAAGCTAACTCACCCACTGCCTTTTCACCAGACTCATCTCCTTTCCACTGGTACACCCAACTAGACTACATTTACCAGCCTCCATTGCTGGGTGGGGCACTGTTGTTGAATTTGGACCAGGGGAATGTAGGCAGAACTGAAGTGCATGATGTGCAGCCTCCGATATGAACTTCCATCTGCCCTCCCTTCCTCAGTCCCCCGGCCAGATGTAGATACCAGGGTAACCTGGCAACCATGTGTTGATGGCGGAACCTCCACGGGGCTGGGTCCCTGAATGGAGTACACACATGTGCACACACACACACACACACATCCCCTTCAACGTGTGTGTAAGAAATACATTTCTATTCTATTAAGATGCCAAAATTTCCAAGTTCATCTGTTAGCTGTTAGGACATCTTCACTAACATAATCCCTGAACCTCTCTGGTTAGAGCAGGGCTCAGTCCTTTGTATGCACTGCTGTGTGTCCACTCTGTCCCTATCTACACACTCATTATAAGGAAAACAGAGAAGTTGAAAGAAGAAAACACATTGTCTATCATTTCAACCCTACAGGGATATGCACTCTTAACAATCGGGTATATTTCCTCTCATTCTTTTTTTTTTTTCCTAGAGCATTAAAGGTTATGCTTAGTCTGTTCCGATCGTATATTTCTCATTTCATGACTTATTTATTCATTCATATTCATTATGTGCCTGTGTGTCAGGCACTGTACTCAATGCTAGGGATAAAAGGACAGACATGACACAGTTCCTGTCCTCAAGGAAACTGCAGCTTCGTGAAGGAGAGATGTCTAAGCAGGTAATGACTAAGATAATGACACAGAAAATGTGTCAGCAGAGTGACAGAGAAGGGAATTAAGGCAGCAGAAAGGAAGAGTCTCTAACATATCAAAAAAATGTTTATTGAGTGCTTGCTATGTATCTTGGACTGTTCTAAGCACTTTTCAGATATGAACTAATTTAATTCTCATGACAATCACATGAGATAAACATCACAGTATCTCAATGTTATAGGTGAGAAAAGTAAACCACCAAAAGCTTAAGAACTTGCCCCTTGTCCAGGGTCTCACTGATACTTAGTGTTTCAGGATTCAGCTGTGTGTGTGTGTGTGTGTGTGTGTGTGTGTGTGTGTGTGTGTGTGTGTGTATTCAGAGTTGGTTTCCTAGAAGAGGTTCAAAGAGGAGGGTAGGAAAGCACAGAGTTACAGGTGAGAAACTACAAATGGTTTCCTGGTTAAGCTGAGACAGTACATGTGACTCAGACCTTTGGATCATACTCCATTCCTATTGGAGTCCTGACATGGGAATTTGATGTGAAGATGTGTTTAGGCTCATATGAGGAAGTGAGACCTTAAAGGGTGTCTGACTCAGCTTATACATTCTGCATAGAAGAAGGAAAGCTATTCATCTGTGTATAACTTTTGAAATAATATTGACACCACTAGCTAATAAATGTGGCCCAAGTTCTGGAATCTGGAGAAATTTGTAACCCCTCCTCCCTGGAGCCAGGGGCTGGTGGAAATTCAACAGGGAGTTAGAGGAGAGTGAAAGACCTCCTTCCTCTACAGTGATGACAGCTCAGAGCTCTACCACATCCAGAGGGGACATGCATTTTTCACAGACCCAAAGCCTAAATGTTGAGTAAGAAATAAGGTGCATATTTCACTGATGAATTAGGGAAACTGGTGATACTGGGGAGGGGGTGGATTTTCAGCACAGACCTGTGAGCATACTTGGCCAGAATCCATCCTAAAATCAGCTGTAAGGCAGCCTCACAACCTTGCTGTCCTCATCTAGAAATCATGGAGATAAAAGATGTTGAAAAAACACGCTCATCAAGGCAACCTTCTCTTCCTTTTCTTTCTCATTGCTAAGTTCCACCCCTTGTTTCTTTCACGATTTTCCTGCATGATTCAAATCTGAGCTCTCCCCATCAGAAATTCTCTCCCACTTGTCTGATATTCTTGCCCTTTTTTGTAGGACACCACAAAGGGACCTGCTTTCTGTTCCTGCCCCAAGAATCCTTCTCTAGAGTTAGAACTGCTCCTGTCCCCATACAGACAACGGTTTCCACACACACCAGTGACTCAATGACTACGGTAGAATAAGTGCAACCCCCCCCCCCAAATAGTCACCTCCTAATCCCAGGAACCTGTGAATATATTACCTTACACAGCAAAAGGGACTTTGCGCTTGTGATTAAGGATCTTGATATGGGGACATTTTTCTGGATTAGCCGGGTGGGTTCGATGTAATCACAAAGATCCTTAAGGAGGGTGGGGGAGGGATGGATTAGGAGTTGGGAATAGCGGATGCAAACTATTATATAGAGAGTGGCTAAACAATAACTGTATAGCACAGTGAACAATATTCAATATCCTGTGATAAACCATAATGGAAATAAATATGAAAAAGAATATATATAAATATGTATACCTGAATCCCTGTGCTGTACAGCAGAAACTAACACAACATTATAAATCAACTCTACTTCAATACAATAAATTTAAGAAAATGATCCTTAAAAGTGAAAGAGAGAGGCAGAGGAGGGAGGCAAAGGGAGATGTGACAACAGAAGAGAAGGTCACAGTGATACAACACGAGGAGGACTCAAGTCACCCTTGCTGGCTTTGAAGAGAAGAGGGCTGTGAGCCAAGGAACGCAGGCCATCTCTAGAAGCCAGAAGAGACACCTTCTGAAATCGAGGCCCTACCCTAGAGCCTCCAGAAGGGAACACAGCCCTACTGACATCCAGATTTTAGCCTACTGAGACCCACGTTAGATTTCTAACCTGAAAAATTGTGAGATAAGAAATTTCTGTTGTTTTCAGCGACTAAGGTTGTGGTAAATTGTTACAGCAGTAACAGAAAACCAATACGATGACATATGAAATTTTCTCTCTTTATCAGGCAAGCATAGCTCAAATAAATCTTCTGTAGCACTCGCTTCATTTTGCAGCTTCTCAACCTTGGCTAATTTCCTCATTTATGCTGACCTGTGCTATCCCAACAGTGTTACGACTCTTGCTTTCAAATCATCTTTTGAAGAGTGCTAGCTTTCTATGCTTGGGGAGACCACTTCCTCTTACAGCTGGAATAAATCCCACTGGCTGACATCATGATTTGATTTTGAATCCATGCACAACATATATATTTGAAGGAAGCCACAGACTGGGAGAAGATTTGGCCATTATAATTTTGTTAGAGCACTGCTCACAGTAACTCCCGTCTCTTGACTCTCTTACTCATTCTTCACTGCTCTTGGAAACTTATTTTCACATTTTACTTTTTACTGTAGATATTACATTGAAGACAGGCATTTCATCCACCTTGTCTGGGGATGACCAATGAGCTGTTAAAATCTGCAGAATTTGGGGGTATGAGGAAACTCTAAGAAGTCATAATCACTCAGTGGCTTAATGGGAACCTGGAAGGGTATCCTGGTTCCTCACTTAAGCAGGGTTGGTCTAGAGTCATTGTTGCATCAAGATTAAAAGCAAGTCTGTAGATTTCCAGTTTCAGTTCAAAGTTTATTAAATAAAGTCACCTGATAACAGTTTCTATACTCCTACTATGTTTTTCCTGGTCCAGTGTTTCCCAAAGCATAGGGTGGATGTTTACCACCTGCTGATATATGAGATGGTTTAAAGTGATCCATGGACAGAGTATTTAATAACATTGAATGAATCACATGAAGCAAAAAGGATTCCCTTTTGAATTCTCTTTTTTAATCATTCTTTGTGCTTCAAGGTGAAAGTATCCTCTGCTGGTGTGCCTTTAACACCACTCTAACCCGAGCTAATCTGCCTTATATTAAAGAAAAAACAGCCCTCAGGCAACAGAATATTTTTAACAGCTTTACTGAGAAATAATTGACGTAAAACAAATTGTATACTTAAAGGGTATAATTTGAAAAGATTTGACAAGCATATACACTTATGAGACCATTACCACAGTCAAGATAATATTTCCCTCACCCCAAAAGTTTCCTTGTGACCAGTTGTGATCCCTTCCCTTCGAATCTTCTTGTCCACACCTGACCCCCAGGTAAGCACTGACCTTCTTTCTGTCGCTAGAGATTACTTTGCACTTCTGAGAGGTTTCTATAAATGGAATAATACAGTGTGTACTCTTTTTGCTTGTTTGTTTCTGACTGCTTTCACTTAATATTTATTTTGAGATTCAGCCACATTGTTGTATGTGTCAATAGTGCATTCCTTTTTATAGCTGTGTAGTATTCCATTATATGAATATATCACTGTTTGTTTGTCTCTTCACCTTTGATGGACAGTTGACCTGTTTCCAGTTTTGGGCTATTACAAATAAAGCTACTATGAACACTGATGTTCAAGTTTTTGTATAGACATATGCTTTCTTTCTCTTCAGTAAATATCCTGGTGTGGTATCGCTAATCACATGGCAGGTATATGTTTTTTTTTTTTTTTTTGCGGTATGCGGGCCTCTCACTGTTGTGGCCTCTCCCGTTGCGGAGCACAGGCTCCGGACGCGCAGGCCTAGCGGCCATGGCTCACGGGCTTAGTTGCTCCGCGGCATGTGGGATCTTCCCGGACCAGGGCACGAACCCGTGTCTCCTGCATCGGCAGGCGGATTCTCAACCACTGCGCCACCAGGGAAGCCCCATGGCAGGTATATGTTTAAGGTTACTGTCAAAACATTTCTCAAAGTGGTTGTACCATTTTACATTCATACCAGAGAGTATTAGAGTACTGGTTTTCTCATACCCCCATTAAGACTTCTTATAGCCAGTCTTTTTAATTTTAGCCATTCTGGTAGTATGTAGTCATATCATACCATATTTTAAATTGCATTTCTTTAATGACTAGTGATGTTGAACATATTTTAATATGCTTTAGCTGCCATCTGTTATCTTCTTTGGTGAGATATCTGTTCAAATATTTTGCTAATTTAAAAAATTTGGTTGTTTGTCTTATTATCGAGTTTTCAGAGTTCTTTATCCTGTATGTGAGTACTTTATTCGATAAATGACTTGCAAATATTTTCTCCCAGTCTGTGACTTCTCTTCTCATTACCTTATAGTATTTTTTAAGAGAAAAAGTTTTAACTTTGACAATGTCCAGTTTATCAACTGCTTTTTTTTAATGTATTGTAATTTTTGTGTCTTATTTAAGAAATCATTGCCTAAGTCAAATCACAAAAATTTTCTTCCATGTTTTTTCCTAGAAGTTTTATAACTTTAGGTTTTATATTTAGGCCTATGATCCACTTTGAGTTAATTTTTGTTTATGGCATAAGGTATGAATTTAAGTGTTTCCCTCCTTTCCTTCTGTCCTCCTGCTCACCTTCCCTCCCTTCCTTCCTTTCCTTCTTGCATATGATGTCCAATTGACTCACTACTGTTATTGAAAAGATTACACTTTCTCTACTGAATCACCATTACATCTGTGTCGAAAATTCTTTGTCCATATATATGTGTGGGTCTATTTCTGGACCCTGTTCTATTCCAATGATCTGTATGTCTATCTTTATACCACTACCACACTGTCTTGATTACTGTAGTCTTTTTTTTTTTTTAACATCTTTATTTTAGTATAATTGTTTTACAATAGTGTGTTAGTTTCTCGTTTACAACAAAGTGAATCAGTTATACATATACATATGTTCCCATATCTCTTCCCTCTTACATCACCCTCCCTCCCACCCTCCCTATCCCACCCCTCTAGGTGGTCACAAAGCACCGAGCTGATCTCCCTGTGCTATGCGGCAGCTTCCCACTAGCTATCTAATTTACATTTGGTAGTGTGTATATGTCCCTGCCACTCTCTCACTTCATCACAGCTTACCCTTCTCCCTCCCCATATCCTCAAGGCCATGCTCTAGTAGGTCTGTGTTTTATTCCCGTCCTACCACTAATCTCTTCATGATATATTTTTTTCTTAGATCCCATATATATGTGTTAGCATACGGTATTTGTTTTTCTCCTTCTGACTTACTTCACTCAGCCATAAAAAGAAATGAAACTGAGTTATTTGTAATGAGGTGGATAGACCTGGAGTCTGTCATACTGTAGTCTTATGTTGGTTATTCTAGAGGTTCTTTTCCTTTCCATATAAATTTTAGAATCAGCCTGTCAATTTCAATAAAAAGGCCTGCTGGGATTTTGTTTGGATGCATTTAATCCATAGATCTATTTGAAGAGAACTGACTGCTTAAAAAATATTAAGTCTTCCAACCCATGAGCAGAATATCTTTCTCAATTTGTTTAGGTCATCATTCCAGTTCCAATGCTCTTCACTCCTTTGCACACAGTTCACTTAGTATATTTCTTTTCTTCCTGAAGGACTTCCAATAATATTTCTGGAAGGGCAGGTCTGCTGGTGATAAATTCTTTCAATTTTTGCCTTTATGTTTGAAAATTATTTCCCCTTGTATAGGTTTCTAGGTTAACAATATTTTCAGTACTTTAAAGACGGTTCTCCACTGTCTTCTTGCTTGCAAGGTATACAACGAGAAAGCTGTTGACATTTTTATTTTGGCTCTTCTCCATGTATCATGTCTTTCTTTTTCTTGGCTGCTTAGAATTTTCTTTTTTAATTATTGGTTTTTAGCAATTTGACTATGATGTCAAATTAGTATATTTTCCTTTGAGTTTTTTAGATCTGTGAATTTTTAGTTTTATCAAATTTGGAAAATTTTTGGCCATTATTTCTTAAAATTTTTTTTTCTATCCTCCCCTGTTTCCTTTATGGACTCCAAACACACAAATATTAGGCTGCCTGCAGTTATTCCACAGCTCACAGATGCTCTTTTCATTGAAAGAAAATTCTCTTTGCTTCATTTTGTATTGTTTCTATGCTGTGTCTTTAAGTTCATGAAGCTTCTTTTATTCAAAGTCTAATCTGCCATTATGAGGTATTTTTCATCTAAAACATTGTGTTTTTAATTTCTAAAAGCTCAATGTTCAAAAAATTAGGGTATAGTCTTTTTTATATCTTCTTTGACTCCACTTACTTTTTATGGAAATATAGAATATAGTTATAGTAACTGTTTTAAAATCCTTGTTTGCTAATTGAGGGTTTGTTGTAACTGATTGTTTTTTCTCCTCATCATATGTAGTATTTTCCTGCTTCTTTGCTTGTCTAGTCATTTTTTTTATCCATTGCAAGACATGAATTGTAACTTGGGTGCTGAATATTTTTGTATTCCTGTAAATATTGCTGAGTTTTGTTCTGAATCACAAATGTGGCAACAGTTTGATCCTATTGGGTTTTTTTCTTTTTTTTTTTTTTTTTTTTGGTGCTATGCGGGCCTCTCACTGTTGTGGCCTCTCCCGTTGCAGAGCACAGGCTCCGGACGCGCAGGCTCAGCGGCCATGGCTCACGGGCCCAGCCACTCCGTGGCACGTGGGATCTTCCTGGACCGGGGCACGAACCCGTGTCCCCTGCATCGGCAGGCGGATTCTCAACCACTGCACCAGCAGGGAAGCCCCCTATTGGGTTTTTGCTTTCAGGATTTGTTGGATGACATGAGAGCAGTGATCAGTCTAGAGGTTCACCATTTCTAAGGCAAGATCTTCTGAGTGATCTACCCAATGAATGATGAATCAGGAGGTTTTCCAATCTAGCTGAAAGGAACAGGCACTACCACTTATTTCTGAGAAGACCCAAGGAAACATGAAGGAGCCAGTAGTGCCTCCTTAGTGTTCAGGGGAAGTAGAAGAAGTGAATAAAGGTACACATACCTGACTGAGTTGAAACATGCAAGGCTCCACATGATTTGGTGCCTGTCTACCTTCCTGAACTCACCCCTCCCATTCTTTCTCACCCATACCCCATGCCATCCTTATACACTTGCTAAGCGCCTGGCAGCTACTTCAGCCTCCTTTCTGCTCCTCAAACAAGCCAGCGCCTTCTGCTTTGGGGCATTTGCTCCATCCTCTGCCTGGCAGGCTCTTCCCCGTGTCATCACATAGCCAGCTTCTCTTCATCCTTCAGTGCAGGATCAAATACTGCCTCTTCATAGAGACCTTCCCTGGGCATTTAAGGACATGTTCTATTTTGCTAATTTACCTCTCTGTCTTTCTCTCTAGAATGTAAGACCTAGGAGGGCAGGGGTATCACCTCTACTATACTTAGTTGTATACCGAGTGCTAGCACAGTACTTACCATATAGTAGGTAAAACTCAATAATTATTCTTAAATAAATAAACTAATATCAGACACCATGCTAAGTAATGGTCAATCATTTATAGGTTAAATAATTCTAAAAAAATTGGGGGAGCTATCTGGTTTGCCATGCCACACAAAAAGAAACAGCTGATTTTTTTTTTTTTTTTTTTTTTTTTTTTTGCCGTATGCGGGCCTCTCACTGTTGTGGCCTCTCCCATTGCAGAGCACAGGCTCCGGACGTGCAGGCTCAGCGGCCATGGCTCACAGGCCCAGCTGCTTCACGGCATGTGGGATCCTCCCGGACTGGGGCACGGACCCGTGTCCCCTGCATCGGCAGGCGGACTCTCAACCACTGTGCCACCAGGGAAGCCCACAGCTGATTGGTTTTTAACTTTGTAGTATGATGACAGGTCTCACTAAATAAAACCAGGACTATACACTTTCATTTAAATGGGTGATATACATCAGCTTTTGTTGGCACAAATGCTATCACAGACATGGCAAATAAACCCCTTAGAGACTGGTTCCTCTAATTGATGGAAACAAAAATTGCCATTCTGGTTCGATTGGGATTGAATACGTGGATAAGACCTAAATTTACTTCTAGCCTTGATATAAACTCATCTGCTATTTGCCTGGTACAATTGAAAGTAACATTCTCACAGCCAGCCTGCCCTATAATGATTTATCATACTTGCTGTTCCCGATGTTGTCAGAACTACGTCCCCAAAATAATATGCCAATACCAACTTCTGCAGAAGTCAATAATTACGCAGTTTTATCAGCCTAGAAGGTCAGAATATATTATAGAGTAGACAGTTCTGGCTGATTAGAAATCTCAAACACTGATAGCAACTTGAGTATCTATTATTGTTTAAAACAAAACAAAACAAAAAACCCAGCAGCTCTCTCTCCTGTGATTTATTCCTTGAGGATACAGTCAGAAAGATGATTGCATCAGATTGTCCAGAATCACAGGCTTGCGGCATCGAGCACTTGCCTACTTGCACTTGGATCTTTCATCAGGAAGCGTAAAGGAACACAAAGACTGTGTGGCAAGACAGGAAAGGCAGAGAAAATAAAGAAGCTTTCCTTCGAGGTCTGAGAACTAATGGTAAGGCCAAGGCAGAGAGGGCTGTGGAGACACAGAAACTGGGTTTGAATACGGGCCTGATTACCACTTACTGGCTATGGGACCCAAGGTGGGTTCCCTGACCCCTCCCAGCCTCAGTATTCTGTCTGTAAAGTAAGAAAAAATAATATTTACCTTCCAGGTTATTCTGAGGATTAAATAGTATAATGAATGGGTAACTCTTTAAACTAAAATTTACTGTGGAAATACCAGGCATAAATTACATTCATAGGTATGCCTTTTAAATTTTTTAAATTGGACTTTTGGAAAATGGTAGAAACTTCTGGACATCAAAGGCCTTTGTGCTCTCTGAAATGCCCTGAATTGGGAAGACAACACTGTGGCAGGAGAAGTTGAGGCATCCAAACGACCTGGGTTTGAATCATGCCTCCACTACTTCCTACTGAGGTGACATCAGTAAAATGATTATTGCAAAATTAAATGACATAAATGAGTTAAGCTACACAGTTACTGGAATTATCTGTTCTTAGCCAGAGAAAAGTAGTTTCGTGAATAATGTTAGTCTCTCAGGCATAGAATCACTAAGGATCTGAAATCATCTGAATTTTATAGAGGAAACTGTATGCTCACAAGTAAGGATAGTCTCATGGGATAATTTCAAGTATAATTTGATGTCTCTCTATATTAAGGAAGTCTCACTGCCTACAGCCAACAAGCTTAAAACTAATTCTGTCCACCAGCCGTAATCATTCAACTTATATTATCACCAAGCAAAAAACGTATTTATTGCCTTCATGGAGAAGCAGACCCTTCTGTGTCATCTGTCATCTGTGTGGTCTTTGCAGCCCACACATATTGAACACAAGAGTAAAAACCTGGCTTGAGGTCCCTTTTCAGCAGGGATAACACAATCACTCATTTCCTAAGTTCACAACTGCTCAAATGGCTCAGCCCCTCTTTTCCTTACAACGTCAGGCAGCTATTAAATTTTCACCCTGCGATCAGCCTCCTGTCTCTTTTCCTGAGGACTGGTATGGGAAATTTTCTCCCTTCCCTGTGAATGGTGCTGGGTTCATTATTAAATTTTGTCTGGTGAATGAGGAAATCAAGGAGACATGAGGTGATTTCAAAAGTACATGTTCCCCATTCTTTTTGGCAGGGCCTAGGGGGAGAAAGAACAATGAGATTGTTTTAGGATTTTGTTTTATTAAGAGACAATTAGAGGTGTCTCTAGAAGTATACATATTTGAAAGAAATCCACTTATAGTAATTCAAGTGATTTAAGTAATTAGGAAGTCAGCTCTGTCAACAGTGAAACTATCAGCTGAGACCCTAAGGACCTGGAATTCATAACAGGGGGGTGAAAGGAGGGAACAGGATTAGGTACCAGGTAGATGGAGCTTCATGTCCCTGTAATATATGGCCACTCTACGTCCAATCTTGCAGGAGCAGAAGCAGATTTTCTGCAGGGCCATGACTCACTTTCAATCCCTCTTGTCCCTTGCAACACAGAGCACACATTGTGTTGCTCCCTTGGCTATTTTCAGATCGAGTCCAGCATGGCAGCTTCCTATCACTGTGCTTCAGGCACTGAGCAGAACATTTTACATTCAAAATTCACATAAGCCTCAAAATATCCTTGTGAGGATACACAATTGTTACCCTACTTTACAGAACAAAAATGGAATAGAGGGACATAAAGTAGCATGCTTCCTGTCAACAAGTAGGGAGTGGTGGGGCTGGAATGCAAACCAGGTCTACGCTCTTTAGCGTTACCACGTGAGGCCTCTCTAGAACCATCCTCTAAGACCTGCAACCCTACCCACCCTATGAGGTTCAGCCCGAGTGCTACCTTCTGCAGGCAGTAAATATTTGTTAAACAAATCTCAGATAACTCTCCTTCTTTTAAATAATTGGTAATATGTTACCACCCAACATTCATCTCTATTTCCACAGGATCTGTTTTGTATTTAGATCTCTAATCATCTTTTTGGCGCTTTATCTTAATCAGTTTCATACTTTACTACATAAATTTATCCATCCATACATCCTTTCATTCCTTCAACATCCCTTGCTAAATATAGAGTGGCCACCCATATTCTCTAGGCACTGAGTTACCTATTTGGAATAGGTAATAAACAAAATAGACATGGTTCCTGTCCTCATCAAGCTTACAGTCTAGCAGAAAAGAGACATAAGTTAATCAAATAATCGTGTACATATATAACTACAAATTGAGACAAATCCTATAAATATGGAAGGGCAGGAAGTTATGAATAACAGGTGGTTCTGACATCCTCTGAGGGCAGTGGAGAAGGCCTCCCTGGGGAAGTGCTCTGTGAGCTGGGCGCTGGGGATGAATAACGGCCAGTAAATAATATCCATCACTTATGGAGTGTTCAGTATGTGCTGGGCTTTGTTCTAAGACTTTTCATGTAGTAATTCCTTGACTCCTCAATACAACCCTACCTATTTTTTTCCCAGAACCAGTATTCTTAACCACTCCCCTACCACTTTCCGTGTTGGAGAGGAAGAGGGGGAAGCATTCCACAGAGCGGGAGTAACAGTTGCACGGGAGTTGGAGGCTGACCCACACAAAGCAGAGGAGAGCGCTCTGTGATGAAACCCCAGAGGCAGGGAGAGCTGATGCTGAGGTCTTTGGCCTTAATTCTACGAGTTTTGAGAATATTCTTTTCTTAAACTAGGGAAGTGACATAATTAGATTTGAGAGTTCAGAGATCACTTTGGCTGCTGAGTGGACCTTGGAATGCAGGAGGGCAGGGTGGTGTGAGGAGACCCATTGGGAGACCACTGCTGCCCTCTAGAGGAGGGCTTGGACTAGAGTGGCAGCCCTGGAGACGGAGACAAATGGATGGATTCAAGTATATATGGGTAGCTCTGTATTCAACTCCAGTTATATGTGCAAAATTCCCATAGATTCATATGATAAAATATAGCCTTTAAATGTATATTCACCCTGAGTTGCTCTGGTCTATGTCCCCAGGTCCCGGAGGTTTATGGAGTTCGCTCTTAGTTATCGGTCCTCCTGGTGGGGATAGTTTGAGAGACGCTGTTTCTTATAATCAGATGCCCCAGGGGCGTCAGGGCTTAGGACGCATATAATTAAGCTGCAGACAGCAGTACTAAGGCCCTTGGCAAATTGGTGGATGTTACTTGACATCGAAAATCGGAGTTGAGAAAACCTAAATTCAGCAAACCCATGACTTTTATTGGTTCCGTGCTTTAGTTTGCAGATTAAAAACAAACTGTCATGAATTCCATAAGCTCTGAGTGAAGGTTCAAAGGGCAATTTCAAGAGATTTTTCATAACTAGAAACTAGAAGTTCTACTGTGATAACTTGCCCATAAACATATGAGAACCACATAGACTTAATATTTATTAAGCTACTCCTGAGGTTTTTAAACTAAATGGAAAAGTGCTAAGGGCCAAACGTTCTTGTTTGCAACTATTACAGAAATTCAGAATTTTAAAAAAATCAGATATAGGAGAAAAATGTCCATGGTTTATACTTATAACTATAGTGTGGGTACTCAAACACATATATAAGATGAAGTAGACAATCAAGGCATTCATCTACCTAATTATTACCCTCCAAACTGTCAAATCAGATACTTGACTTCAAACATGGTTTTGATTTGGGGAAGTGTGTCTTGTTTTGTTTAGTTTCAGGGAGGCCACGTCTGAATTTGAGTGACTGAGCAGAAGTATCTTAAATCTATTCAGAGTGACTGAATTGCTCGGGGGCTGAAAGAATATTATTAATACAACATGAAGCTGGAAATGGTGTTTCTGGATTTTTACAGTTGCAAATACAAGGCATGGGGAATTTATATAGGATTGAGCTTCTCATTCAGTTCCATCCCTAAAGCCTTGCCAGGTGCGACCATAGTTCTGAAGAGTCCTGCAGAGTTGCAGCTTCCCAGGAGGGAAGAGCTTCTGTTAGGTCTACAGGAAAGAGCAAAACCCCACGTGAAGCAATGTGTTTATGTGTATAAGTACCTCTGGGAACATGTCTCATTGGATCGTCATACAGCCCTGTAAGGAGAATAGAGCCAGTACCGTGAGCTCCATTTGGGGGCTAGGGATAAAAAAACTGAATGAGCTTTCTAAAGTGGTGAAAGAGATGGAAAAATGGTGAGACTGATCTGCAGTCATTTGGCTTGGACCTCAACTCTGGTGGGTATTTCAAGTGGGTTTGCTAACAAAGACCCACCCTCCTCTTCCCTCTCTCTCTCCCTTTATCCCTTCCTTCCTCCCTCAATGTATATTTATGAAATGCTTCTGTGAACAATACTATGGTAGTCACTGCTGAGAAACCAAGGCAATAAGCCAGATAACCTAAGCCAAAATCAAAACAAAACTGTTCCTGGAAAAACGAACAGTATAATTTCTGAGCCAGACTTTCATAAGGTCAAGCCAAAATTCAGATAATTGGACTAATTATGATATGTTTCGTCTATTTCACTTAATTAGATGACTAATGTCCTCATTTCTAATTGTATCTGGAATACTGGAACCCCAAACTGTAAGATATTCATGCCCTGGGTGATTTGGGACAAGTTGCTTTACCTCTCTGATTCTCAATTACAACATTTTTCTCAATTAATAGATATTTTATATACATTATAAAAGTTTCCTCAAGTAAAAAAATTATAAAAGTGCTTTGAAATGAAACCTGGAACTACTTGGTATATACAGAGCCCTCAGGAAGAACCTGTTATTGTTTTTATTAAGGTGAGACATGAAATGGAACTTACACGAATGCAAGGGAAGGTGGGAAAGGCTTCCAAGGAACTAACATTTGTTAAATGTCTTCTATTTGCCAGTTTATTCACCAAAAAGTGTGTCTTCTCACTCTGTATGTTGGCCATGACACATGTACTTTCCTTGGGCCCCAGGGAGTTGGTAGCTCCCTATAACCAGAGAAAAGGGGTTGCTTTTAGCACCCAGTTGGAACATACTTTTCCTAGGTACTGACAGTCTTTAGATAAGGCATTAAATCTCCTTGACCCATAGAGTGAGGAAGTGATTCCTTTTAAAATTCTTTTCCAGTGCTGATCTCATCAAGCAGAAAGTCTCAGTTTGGAGTTGTTAAATCTTTAACACATCTTTTACACTTCGTACTTTTCATCCTTGACGAGGTCACAAGCTCAGAACCTTAGTCAGACAACTGTCTAGTTACAGTTTAATTTTTAAAATTACTTTTTACAGTGATTTTATATAATTAAAATAATAATATGAAGTTTTCTTTTAAATAACTTTAACTAAAAAGGAGAGGTGACTTAAAAGAATAGTAAGTAAACATTAGCCAACTATGATAAAAACATATGAGGATAATATGAGTTGGTTTGCTGATACAGCAAAAATTAAATTAATTAAATTAAAATGACTGAAGTTTGGGAACTACTGCTCTAGTGAAAAGGGAACCCTGACTGTTCTGTTTGGCCTTATGATCTCAGCCTTATTTTAAACCGTCTAAGGCTCTTTGCCCCAAGAGAATAAAGAGATGATACACTTGGTTGTCTGGATTCACCAAGAGCATGAGAATTGCAGTATTCTTGAATAGACCAGTAAAAGCACATTTATAGAGACCATACACAGTCAGCCAGAAAGAAATCTCTAGGCTGATGACATAGCAAGCAGGGGGAAGAAGGGGGCCTAACCCAACCAGATCAGACCTCCGTTGGGCCCCTTCCATCTATGTTCCAGAGGACTGTCATATCCAGATCTAGGGTGAGTGTGATGCGGGTGCAGAGATGGAATGTCCAAGGAAAACAAGAACAGTAGTCAGATAAGAAGAAACCTTTCCTTGGTATCAATGTACTCTTAATGCGTGCTTCTGTGATCAACCTAATAAATTCCCATTTCTCCTGGAAAATAGTTTAAGCACAGTATTTTGTAAAAAAAAGGATCATTAGTGAACATATTTCAAGAGGAAAGAAACTAAATAGAAAATTCCTATCAAGTGAGAAGGACCCATAAGATCTTTACTTTCATGAACTCAGCTTAGCATATATATATACTAACTTAATACTCATACTTCCAAGTAAGTATGATGATGTTATTCCTCAGATGGGGAAACAGGCTCAAAAGAGTGAAAGAACATCCTAGTTACACAGTTAGTAGAGATGAAGCCAGAGTCCAAACTTAGATCAAACCTCATTTGTTTTTCATGATATGAACTGCAGGGAACAGTGTTTTTGTTTTTTATTCAGGTTCTATATATATGACTTAAAGGTTCTGGGTCCTTTTCTTGGAATCGGAGACACCTTTATCTGCAAGCGATTTTTTAGATGTTCAGTGCAAATTTGGATTCATTTTACTGTTTCGTTTCTTGATGCAGTGGATTATTGATGATGCAATAAATCTATGACCGAGCAGAGAGCTTGGACCCTTTCTATAATGTTTTTCCTGTATACACACAGTTTTTCCACATACTTGTTTTTTTGTTTATTGACTGTTCCATTCATTTGACTGTATTTACCAAATGTTTGCTTTGTGCTTGGCATTGGCCTTCATCCTCTGCATCTATATCTACAAATGAATTTGGAACCATCTGCAACTCACCAACATCATTAACTTTCCTGCATCAGGTGTGTTGCACACACCACCATTATGTTAAATGTGTTCCCACCATGCTTGATCATTTATTATAGCAATGTGGGCAAAAGTTCTCCCCAGGGAAGGTGAGTGAAGATGAGGTAAGAAACAAATGCTTTGATTAGAGAAATGTTTTCTAGAAAACATTTCTTTCTTCCTTTTATCCCCATTTAAAAGGGGAAAAAAGTGAGAGAGAAAAAAACCCACAGGCAAAGGAAATCATTTCTTCAGCATGCTGATGGCCTCCAAAAAATCTTCATAAATATCAAAGCGCATTCACATACTGTTTCTCAACTACTCCTTCCAGCACAGTGTTTAGAACACTCAGGATGTACAGATGGCGTGATGTAGTTCACCAAGAGTCTCACTAGAGTCTGAAGGAGAAGTTAGTAAAATGAGCTTCCTTCTATTTTGCTTCAGGGCTCCTCAATATGACTTTTTCTTGTAGTTTCTATTTAGAAAGCCAATTCAACTTCCTGTCTTGTTTAACCTAAATGGGTTTTTCAACACCTCCACATTCTTGTCTTTTCAGGTCTTTATCATTCTTGGTTTGAATGTAAACCTTCACCTGTACTTGTTTTTCTTTTCAAGAGTGGCTTGCAAGCCTCTCTGTTTTGATGAGCCTTGGATCCACATTATTCTGTTCTTTCAAAAGCAAAGACTGATTTTTTTAGAAAAAGTTTTTTGTTTTTTTCTGATGCCTCCTTGCTTTCTTTGTCCTGAAATACCAAACAGATCTCTGACTCTGTAACATAGGTTTTTATTTTAGATCACGTTCAGGAGTAGATCATGCAAGATATTATAAATTGTGTGTGCCCATTTACTTATTCCCTGGATGAATTTAGTGCATTATTCACTGACTAATTTATTAATGTAAATGTTTATTAAATGCCTACTATATGCAAGACAGTATGTTAAGGTTTGGCGACAAAATGAACAAAGGTACAGGTTGCATCAGACTCTCTGTTTAACAGAAGAGGGTGATTGTACAACCAAATACCAGTTATCTTCAGGAATCATATATCATTGTTTTCCTCTGCTACAAAACCACCATTTGGTTATTGATACCAAGCAGGACCCTGTGGGCTTCTGGGCATCAAAGCCTTTCTGTGTCCCCTTGTCAGAGTTCCAAAGGGCAGGTTCAAACAGTTGCTAATCAGGGAAGGGAGGGGATGCAGAGACAAGGGAGGAGCAGCCAAGAAACAATAGTATAGCCTTCAGGGCAGAGCCCTGGTTCTGCCTCAAGGGAACTTTTGCTCTTCTGTGCAATTAAAACCCCCAGCCAGTGGAAGATCTGATGAAGCACTCTTCATTCCAGAGATCAGCTCACCTATCCTCACCTGACACCAGATGATTTCTGGATGGAAGGAATGCAGGCACTGCAGCACCCTGACCCTTAATCAGCAACACACACACCCACCCCCCAGGCTATAAGACTCCATACATACTGGCCACGTGCCCCCCCCACACACACACAGTTTTGAGGGCATTAGCCCACTGTGGCCCCCTTTGCCTGGCAAAGCAATAAAGCTATTCTTTTCAACTTCACCCAAAACTCTGTCTCTAAGATTTAATTCAGTGTTGGGGTACAGAGGCGGGATTCAGCTTCACTATTACATACAGTTTGTAGCTGTGGATGCAATATAGCAATATTTAGTAAATTTTTGTTGAATGAATGAATAAAGGAATAGGAATACAGAGCTAGAGAAGAAAAGTTTCTGGATAAGATCTAGAATTAGGGATTTGGGTAAATATATAAGTGAGAAAATAAGCACTCAGTAAAGAAAGAGCAAGACTCAGAAGACCCAGGATTGATGTTTTCAAAAACCAAGGGGCCCAGAGGTGAAAAACAAATGTATTTACAGTTGTGGACCTCCAGAACCAGGTCAATTAAATTGCTCAGTGGACAGAAAGTTATTTTCAGAACAAAAAGAAATAGGAAATAATGCTTCATATACCACTTTGTGGATTTATAGCATTTACTCCCCAAGAAGTGATATAAGTTGAAAAAATATAAATTGGTCTATATATTTTAACAGGGAAAAACAAAATCTGACTCCACTTTGGATCTGTTTCTTCTACTTTGACCTTTGCTTTTCTTTTCCATTGCTTTTGTTCTGTCTATAAGCTATAGGCATCCATAACTGCCTGCCTCAGGGAACCCTGCCCCTCTGCCTGAATGTTAAACTAAAGTGCCTTTGTTCAGCTCACAGGGAAACACCCTGACCCAGCCCACCTGTGAATGGCAGCAGAAAAGAATAAATTAACGCATACCCTCTCAGAGGCTGGCCCAAACCAGGAGATATTTTGCAAGACTTTTTACTTTACATCCTCACCTCCTCCCCCTCTCTGTTCTATAAAAGAAACTAGCATCCAGACCCCAGTAAGATGGTACTCTAGGACACTAGTCCGTCATCTTCTCAGATGCCCTGCTTTCTGAATAAAGTCACTATTCCTTGCCTCAGCACCTCATCTCCCGATTATTGGCTGGTCGTGAGGTGAACAGACTGAGCTTGGATTCAGTAACAATATAAGCCATGTTAAGAATGGACCCAAATCAACTTGGTCACTCATAATTTATGTTCTTTATAGAACTGGTAGCCTTAAAAAATGTAGAGATAGTTTACAGTTAAAGATCTCCTCCTCTACAACTTTGCTACTAGGTTTAAATTTTAAAAAGTCTTAAACTAGAACCTTCCACAGATATACAACGTATTAGAAAGCAGGCACCAGACAGTCTAGAACCCATCACTTTAATCCCAATTCTGTCCTTTTAGCATCACAAGTTACATGAAAGTCTCACTGGACATAAACTGATGATATAGTTCATGTATGGAGCAGGATATAGTTAACTCTTGGCTGGCAGTTGTGCAAATGGAGTCCTCCAAATCAGCAACCTAATGGACCCAGCATTTGCTGTCATTTCAAAAGGTACAGATAGGGCCTCCACTTAGAATGGAGTGGTTTATGGCAGCTTAAAATTCCCATCTGAGTGTAACTTAACAAAGCTAGATAAAATTAAAAATAAAATCTGTTTCAAGACATCAGAGAGCTGCAAAAACAATGAAGATGAGATGGGCTAAAATTCCAGGTGGGAACCTCCCTGAGGGGTGATCTAAAGAACTTCAACAGCTTTTTCCCAGTGGGGCATTTGCCAGGTCTGGGTGTGACCAAGAGGCTAAACAGCCTAGTTTGGCTCCAGCAAAGGCCCCTGGTGGGAGGGAGAAAACAGCAAACTGTGGCAGTTGTGCAGCCCTGGGGTAACCAAAACTGGTGATCTGAATGGTCTCCACACACAGCTATTGTTCAGCGTAAGACATTTGCTTAATTCTTTGTTGTTCTTGTTGGCAGTGGCTTGCGTGATCCTAGTTCCCCACCAGGGACCGAACCCACACCCGCGGCAGTGAAAGTGCAGAGTCCTAACCATTAGACCACCAGGGAATTCACTAACATTTGCTGAAATCTGAAGTGGTGCAGCATGAGGCTTAGAAAATAAATTGAAAAATCTCTGAAAAGGAGAGTAGAATTTTCCTTAAGTTCATGGTTTTGAGAAGACTTTGACCTGCTAGGGAGGAGCCCCAGTTACCAGGGCCCTGGAGGCAGTGGTGAGCTGACCTGAGCATTTGCCAATTCCAGGTGTGGCCAGAGCTGAGAATCCAGACTGGTCCAGCAGAGGACCACTGCGAGGGGATAGGAAACCAGAAATGTTGACTTTCATGTGAGACTGGAAGGACAAAATTGGAGAGTTGAAGGGCCTCAAATACACAGCTGGTTTCCCCTCAAGAAATGTGTAGAATTCTAAAGCTTCAAGGAGCAGGAGACAAAAAATCAAAAGCCTCTGAAAAGCAGAGTAGAATTTTCTGTATTTTGTTAGTACTAAGAAGTTAAGGATTTATAGGGGAATGGAGTCCTGGTCAACATGGCAGGCTCTCACTTGAAAGGAGGGTCCCATACTGGTCAAAGAAGCAAACCCAAGAGAGACCCAGCCCAGTCACAGGTTTGGGGTATTTCCTTCAGCCCCAATCTATCCACTCAGCAGAAGAAAGGTTTGACTTTCTGGTGGAAGATAACATTATCTAGAGCTTCCATAAGTTTTTGTACACAGCTTATGTCATTCAATCAAAATGCAAAGACCATTGAGCTCAGAAGATGCTCAGATTCTGTCATGCAAGGATGGTGTATGTTTCTAGACTATTTTAGCCAACTGACATCTTGAACACCCTAATTTCACGAATGAATGCCTTTCTAGCATACATTATGCTAATAAGCAAGCTATTGTTGATCAAAGATAAAGAAAGCTGAAACTCTTGTAGCACCCCAGCTTCCGGGGCGTGGCCCTAATGGTGAAATGCTGGCTGACCACCCTGCAGTGTGCATTTCTGTTTAGGATGTGGTTGAACGCATATGTATCTACAATACATTGTGTATGATGAAGTGCTTTTAAAGTAAATTATAGACCACATAGTAGACCAAAAACTCCTTGAAATCAGCGACTTGTTAAATTCAGCTCTGTGAGCCCAGCTCATTTGGAGCTTAGCACATTATCAGGGATCAATGATACTGGTTGAATGGATTACTAAATTAAATATTTTGGTAAAGTTGTAAATGATGGATGACTCTTGACAACATTCCAATGTTGAAGAGAGTCAGAACAAGGGGTTGTTAGCTACTTTGCACCTATTCTCCCTAAGTCATGACTCTGAAGCCCCTATCATATTCTGTTGTCCCTCTTGCTTCTCATTTCCTGTCTTAGATTGTTGGACTTTTATCCTGATCCTTTTCCATGCATTCCCAGGAAGACAGCTTAGCACAGTGGCCGCTCAGGTGTCAGGCCGCCCTCATCAGGGGCCTTTGAGCTGCACTTTACAACCTGTCAGACCACTGGCAAGTTACTTAGCCTCTGGCTCCCAGTCCTCTACTATAAAATGGGTACAGCAGTAGTAGCTTTCATACAAAGTTAATGTGAGGCTTAAATAAGACAACACGTGTCAAATGCTTACGAGTGTGCCTTGCACATGGTTACAGCGCAATAAAATATTAGCAATTATTGTTTTCCTACTCAAGCTTATGCAATACTCAGTTTGGCTTTTTCAATCCAATACCTCTGGCACTTACATGAAGACTGTGCTCCTCTTAACAAAACAAGGACTCAAGAGACATGAGACTTAAAAGTGATTTGGAATGTATACTTTCAAATTAATATTGCCTTGTTTAAGCAAGTCAACTTGAAAGAGTAACACGCTGGGCTGAGGATATTTAAAAGACAATTTCCCCGTTTGTTAACATTTTTCCAGTCTATATAATGGGATTTCACCAGTTTGGGAGCCCTCCCAAAACCAGCTCATTGCTTTGTAGCCACATCCTTTTTTTCCCCTAAACCAAAATTGGTATTTCCAACAGAATTTTCTTACTTAAACACAAGATTTAGCTCAAAATGACATTTGCTTTTCTGGAAATAAAATCCATCTTTAAGAGATGAAGACTTTGTAGACTCAAAGAGAACAGTGGAAAGAGTGTGCTCCAGATTCTAAATGCCACTCCCAAAGAGAAGTTCTTTTAGGTCAGGACTCATTTATTTGGGGAACGGTAACACATTAGACTGTCTGGCCTCCATTAAATTGAAACAATGGGAGATGCGGACATTTGCTGTTGGATCTAACTATCTCTGCTGTCCAGCTACTGAAAACTATAATGGCTGATACAAGCTCAAGGATCATGGCATAAGGGGAATAAGCAAATAGCCAATCCAGTAGGTGTATATGACAGCCTGGATTAAACATCAGTTGGTTTTCTGATTTCTGAAAGACAAAGCTGATCTTAAATCATTTTCAGTGTGTATAGTATAAGGTACATATAGCCCGAATTACCCTTGACAGTCCCTTAGGAAGACAACAAACTGGATACCTGTAAGCCCAAAACAGTCAGTTTTCCTCCACTGTCCAAAGCCATTCCTGTTTCTTTGGTTTACTTCCAGATGAAGCAGTTGGCTTGTGTTTGGGGGTTGTAGGTTAGGAAATATCTTTATCTTTAAACACTGGTAGCACAGACAGGGTAGAGAGATGCCCATGCTATGAGAGGGGAACTGTGGGAACTGTGGGAACTGGCGTCCAATGAGAGAAGATCATATTCATTCTTCCCATCTCTCCTGCTCTCCAAGCATATGCTAATTGAGAGAGGTGATCAGACAGAATCCCCTGCACTATTTACACTATTTATCATATTTTCTTTTCTCTCATCTTTGGCCTGGGCAAACCCTGTGAACTGTATCAGTTGACTCTATTAAATTAGAAGCATGGAGATGTACTCTATACTACAGTCTTTGAACCAACTAATAGCTAAAATCTACTATGTGCCAGGAACTATACTAAATATGCATTATTTCATATACTCTTGTGTAAAGTTTTATTTTTTAAATCATACAGTAAAATTGACTTTTTGGTATACAGTTCTATAAATTTTAATGCAGGCATAAACTTATGAAATGCCACCACAAGCATGATACAGAACAGCTCCATCACCCCATAAACCTCTCTACTATCTCCTTGTAGTCACACTTTTCCCCTACCCCTAACCCCAAGCAGATCCATTGTAACCACAGGTATGTTCTAGGTCACTAGAGTTTTGTCTTTTCAAGAATGTCAAATAAATGGAATCATACAATAAATAACCTTTGAGACTGGTTTCTTTCACCCAACATAATTCCTTTGAGATTCCTCCAAATGGCTGCATGTATCAATAGTTCATTCCCTTCTATTGCTGAGTAGTATTCCATTGTATGGATATACCACAGCTTATTTACTCATTCACCCACTCTTTTTGGTTATTTCTAGTTTTTGGTAATTATAGATAAAACTCTAAATATTTGCATGCATTTTTTAATGTGAAAATAAGTATTAATTTCACTTGGGTAAATATATCCAAGGATGAGATTGTTCGGTCATATGGTAACTTTATATATAAGAAACTACCAAACTATTTCCCAGAATGTCTGCAACATTTTGCATTCCCACCAGCCACATATGAGAGTCTTAGTTGCTTCACATCCTCATCAGCCCTTGGCATTGTATTTTTAATTTTAGTTATTTAATAGGTATGTAGCATGTAATCTTTTAATGATACTATAAAGTAGGTACTATTACTACCTCAGTTTTATGGAAAAAAACAAGGCTCAGAGGGACAAAGTAAATGACAGGAGGCCTCATATTTTTAAGGGTCAGAGACAAGATTTGAACCCAGGCTGTCTAACCCCAGAATTCTAGAAACTTTTCACACTATGGTACAGAAGCAATGTTTTCGACGAGACATGTGTTTCCACATGTGACTTTTATTCACAAATCATGATGCTTTGTTACACCTTGTTGATGTGCTTCCAAGTTGGGCATACTTCATATAATTGTGACTTTTGGGAAGAAGCTTGAGGATGTCTTCTATTCAAATAATCTTTCCTTTGGGGAGGTAGTAAGAGAGGGCCCAGGAAACAGATTAAAGACAGTGATTTGAATTTTCTCTTGAGTGAAAAAAAATATTCTGAGCAAAAACAAAAAGAACAACAAACAACCAAAAAATGCTCCCTGTGACTTTTACTTCCTTTCTGCTCTTTCTTCCCACAGGGTAATCAATTTTTTTTTGTTTTCTGGACAAGAAAATGGCAGCTTTTAGAGCCATTTTTATAAATTTGAAAATGGACATTTTTTTCCTGCCCTCTTTTCCTTCTCCCAATTTTTTCTTTTTTCTTATACTTGAACCTAAGACCATGTCTTAGGATAATTTCACAGCCTCCCAGCAGATAAGATGGAAAGCCTCAGTAGGGGTAAAGCTGCAGAGGAATGAAAGGCTGACCACTGGGTTCACTTACAAAGAAGAAAACGTCAAATAATACATTGAGTTTCTTACAATATATGTAGATCATAAGCCTGAAAATATTAACCATTTGCCTATAATTTGGTTAGATTATTTCCACAGGTTTTTCTTTGTTTGATAGGCACTCGAATTAACCACAGGCAGCCAATAGTACACTGGAAATAAAAGAATGCTCAAGACTCAGACACTGGACAGGAACCAGTTACCTTTCCCAAATAGGTGAATTTTCATCTCTGAGAGCGAGAAATGACTGACTTTTCTGACATCCAGGCCATCATTGGCACAATCAGTTCTCAACTCTCTGCTTCTGAATGTGGTGGCTTTTCTCCCTCTTGAAGCTTCCTCTCCCCTCACCCACCCACTCTCCCTCCCATTTGGGAAAGTCCTTCTGTTGTGTACAGGGTATATATTTAAAGCCATGTACCAGAATGTCAGTGCAGCTGGGGAATTCCTCCTGAAAGTGGCTTTATTTGTAAGAGAAGAGTATTTAACGCTGGCTTTTTCAGTATTTGATTACACACAACAGATAGCAGGGTGCCTCCTAGGGCAGGTCGGACAGAATCTTTGGGTTCTGCTTCTCTGTCCTTTCCATATGGGTCCCAGATATCTTATTCCCTCACTCTTTTCCCTCTCTCCCACCCTACATCTTCTGTTTCTTTCAGGCACATGGTCCAAAGCTCTCACTGTCTCTGGAGAAAAATAAAACTGGATCACTTTCTAACACCATATTTAGAGGTGGACTCCAGATGTATTTAAATGTAAAAGATAAAATGATAAATGTAATAGAATAAGATGTAGAAGAATACCTTTGTTTCCTAGGGTGGGAAAATAATTTATTGAACAAAACATTAAAAGCATAAAGCCAAAATATTGGTGAATATGATTACTTCAAAAGTAAGAATTTCTGTTCAATGAAAGGCAAAGTTAATAGGCAGATGACAAAACTGGAAAATATACCAGTCACATCTAAAACTGACAAGGGATTTTTATTTACATGGTATAAGAAACTCTTACACACCATAAAGCAAAAGAAACCCCACTATAAGAATGAACAATGAATATGAACAGGCAATCTGTAGAAGAGTACACTAAAAGAACTCACAAACATTGAGGAGATGCTCAAAATCATCTGTAAACAGATAAATGCAAATTGACATAATAATATCACTTGATTGGAAAAGATTAGATAACAGGATAATGTCAGCAGCTGATGGGAATGTGGAGCTGAGAAACCCTTAGGTGTTCTGCTGTTGCTGATGGGGGAACTGTTTTGGGGGTGTAATTTTGGCACTACATTTTATGACCCAACAATCCTGTTCCAAGTGTGTATACCAAATAAATTCTCACACAGACACTTAGGGAGCTATGTAGGAGGATGTGAACTATAATCTGTGGTGGCTAGGTGCTGGAGGCAACCTGGCTGGCCATCGTTGAGAAAGCAGGTGGCTACAGTGTGATGGATGAGACCACACGGCCTTTAGAGGCAAAGGACTAGATGTACATATAGCGACACAGAGAGACCATAAATCGCAGTGACTGAGAAAGAAGAAATGGAATGAGTTATAACGCAGCATCACTTATGTAAATCTAAAGCACATACACAAAATATCATTATATTCATTTTGTAGCTAAAGAAAATTACACGCTTTAAATGCATTCAACTAGACTGATTGGGGAGAGGGGTGTGGAAATGTAAAATGGAAGTGAATGAGAATAAATCAGTACAACAAGAGAGGAGCCTCCCAGGGATCCACAATGGCACCATGCCATGAACCAAAGAGTATTATTTATTTATTTATTAGGTGCGTGGGCTTCAGTAGTTGTGGCTCGTAGGCTCTAGGGCGCAGGCTCAGTCGTTGTGGCGCACAGGCTTAGTTGCTCCACGGCATGTGGGATCCTCCTGGACCAGGGCTCGAACCCGTGTCCCCTGCATTGGCAGGCGGATTCTTTTTTTAATTTAATTTAATTTTTTTTTGCGTTACGCGGGCCTCTCACTGTTGCGGCCTCTCCCATTGCGGAACACAGGCTCCGGACGCGCAGGCTCAGCGGCCATGGCTCACGGGCCCAGCCGCTCCGCGGCATGTGGGATCTTCCCAGACCGGGGCACGAACCCGCATCCCCTGCATCGGCAGGCAGACTCTCAACCACTGCGCCACCAGGGAAGCCCGGCAGGCAGATTCTTAACCACTGTGCCACCAATTAAGTCCCCCAAAGAGTATTATTAACGCAAGCGAGCCTCTGTTTCTGAAAGCCACAGTAAACAAAAACAAAACAAATTTGCTTGGCTGCTATTTCCACACTTTCTCCAAATCAGGCTCTCAAACCTGGGGCATCCTCTCTATCCACAGTAAACCACTCCTTTAGTTCTGAAAAACAGAGAACTTGTCCGAGACTGCTAGAAAATAGCTGACGGCATCCTATTTTCCCCTCAGTGCTGTTAGTGAATTGTCCATAATATTGTGATTCTCAGTATATTTGCCTCTAAGTGATGTAAATCTTTTACTGCCTACTTATATTTGGGTTTCATGATTCTAAGTCCCACATATGGAGGTGTGTCCATGACAAAATGCCCATATTAAATGACACATTTTTGCTGCTCCTCTTTTTTTTCATAATAGTAAATCATTTAGAAACAACCTAAATGTCCACCCACAAGCAACTTGTTAAGTGATTATGGTGAATCCTTCCAATAGATGGACTGTGCAACCACAAAAAGAAACAAAGAAGTTCTTAATGTACCAATATAGATTTATCTTCTAGACATATTTTTAATTGAAAAAAGTAATAATGTGGAAAATACTGTGAATAACATGCTACAATTTATGGTAAGCAGCAAAAGAATATGTAAACATATTTTCTTGTATGTATCAAACATCTGTGAAAGAATGTATAAGAATTGGGTAACAGTGGTTGTCACCTGGGAGGAGAACCAGTGACTGGTGGACAGAGGCAGAAGGAGATTTTCTGCCCTTTTATATCGTTTGAATTTTTGTATCACATGGGTACATTAACTTTTAAATTAATATTTGAATTTAATCAATAAAAATTATAAGTGCATAACAGCCAAGGATTATGTTTTCAGATTTTCACTTTATAGGTATGTAGATAAGTATATTAAAATTATGATAAATATGCTCTTTATCAATAGTTACCAAGTTGCTATGGGATGAAAAATGTGGAGCTAAATTTAGAAAATATCCATGTATGTCAGAACTTATGCACCAATGAAGAATAACCCCTTTAGTTGTCACCTTCTGAAGTAATACACCCATTTAAATGTAGCTGCTATTGTTGAGTCTATTTTGAATTCCTCTAAGATAGGATTTTTAAATTTGGGGTCCATGGGGTCTACGGATAAAATTCAGGGGACCTATATACCTGCATGGGGGAAAATTATATCTTTATTTTTATTAACCTGTTTATGAAATTTAGTATTTCTTTTCATTTTGAAAGCGTTAGCAATTCCTATGACTTTGTTGCCAATAGAAATTAGGTATTCGACCAATTTTTTAGATCTTGTTATTTAATGTGTCAATTAAGTAGCAAATAATATACCACAAGTTTTTATATTTTGATAACTGTATTCAGTATTATTGGTTCCTTTGTAATCCCATGAATTTTATTTTATGCTCTTAAAAACTTTGTTCTGTGATGGAGTGCAAAGGCTTCACCACAGTGCCAAAGGCTCCAATTGCACAGAAAGTTAGGTCCTTGCAAATAGGTCTAACCTTAGGGCAAGAAAACGGCCATAATAATTTATGACCATATGTTCTTCTTCTTCAAAAAAAGTTCTTTAACATTTTGGCTAATTGCAAAAATCAAATGTACTCTCAAAGGATGAAGATATGCCACCAGTGGAAATATTTTGAGAAAGTTTGTTGACAGAGATTGAGTTTTATATACAGAATTATCAGGCCTTCTATTATATCTCGTCTTCTAACATGCAAATAATTCATTTAGCAAATATTTGTTGAGGGTCCATTAGGTACCAGGCACTACTGTTAGCACTGAGCAATGTGTAATAAGCTGGACAGGACACCCATGAAGCTGATGTTACAATGGAAGGAATCACCCACAAAATTGTCAGGAAATATCAACAACTCAGACAACATCAGATATTTATGAGTGCTACGATGAAAATAAAGTGGGGCGATACTCTAAAGAGCAAAAAGAAATAACATAGCGACTAGGAGTTTGGTTCTGGCATCACACTCCCTTGGTTCAAACCCTGCCTTCATGTCTCACTGGTTCTGTGACCTTGATCTAGCTACACAACCTCTCTAATTCCCAATTTTTGTTATCTGTAAAATGGAAATATTAACATTACCAATTTCAAAGTGTTTTTTTCTTTTTAAGAACCTGGCCATTCCTAACATCTCCCCAAGAACCAAGCACAGAATATTGAAGGCTTTAATATTCTTAAATAAGTTTCTTCCTTGGTATTATATAAAAGAGTTATTTAGATTAGAACCTAAGAGTTATTCTGTAATTTTTATCCTAAATCACCCAACAACACTGACTGAAATGAAAAGGAGAGAAGAATTAGTTTCAAAGTCACTGTTGTTTGCTACCATATCCTATGAGAACATGGACCTGGGTGGATGAGAAAAATGAATGAGGGTAATTATCCCAGAGCTGATGGAGGAGGATAGGTAGAATTTCTGGCCAGCAGAGGTATTTCTAAGTAAAAATTTGTGTAGTTAGGAGATAATCTCAAGAAGAGGGGAGATGGGTCTCATGGCGGAGGGAGGTTCTTTATTCAGCATTTATTGAAGGAGTACTACATGCCATGAGGATACAGAGTGAATAAAACTGACACGTTCCCTCTCTCACGGAGCCTCCGTTCCAGTAGGGAAGAAAACCAATAAACAAGTACAAACACACAGAGCAATTGATGAGTAAATAAAGATCATTTCAGGCAGTACTGATTGCTCTGAAGAGAATACACAGGGTAATGGGATAGACAATGACGGTAAAGGAGTTTGGAGGAATTTAAGCAGAGGAGTGAACAATTGCATCTACATTTTTAAAGGTCGTTTTGACTTCTGCCTGGGTAACATCTTGAGCAGGGATAAGAACGGAAGCAGGGACACTCCACTAGCAGGAGGCTACTTCTGGGGGCCCTGTGATGTGGCTTGGAACAAAGCAGTGAGGATGCAGATGAGAGAGGCAGGTGAGAGATGAGCCAGCTGAAACAGGAAAAGCAGGCACAAAGGCAAACAGAACGAAAGGTAACAGCATGGGAGTTTACAGTGGAAAGAACCCTTGGAGATCATTCTGGTCCAACCTCTTATTTTCTGCACATGAGGAAACCACATCCCAAGAGGGTGAAGCCGATTGTCCACCGTCTCAGAACCATGACCAGTCTCTGAGCCTCCTGACCTCACATCCAGCACTCCTTCTGTATACCACGCTGGCCAAACCAGACCTGGAGGAGGAGCAAAGCATGCAGGGAAGAACAAGGGCAAGAAAAGTGAAGGAGTGAGGAAGTGGGAGAAAAGAGAGGGAAAGGGGCAGCAAAGGGTCAAGATGGAAGGCTATCGTGATGGAGTGGGTGAGTCAAAGGATGGGAAGAGGCAGGGGAGGGGGGTGAAGTGGAGGAGGGGACCCTGTTGCTGGGATTATTGAGGGCTGATGGTTTCCAGTTGGGGTTTGGTTTAATAGACCATTTCCTGGCTCACCGCAGCTGGCAGGGCACCGGTGGCAGCGGCTGGAGCAGCTGCCTGAGACATCTGAGCCACAGGAACAATGGCAAGGGAAGTACAGATGGGTGGGAAGTCGCCCTGGGTCAGAGCCAGGCTCGCCTGGATCACGGTGTTCTTACCCACCTCGTGGGATGTTCAGAGTCTTCCCAAGGCAGCCCAGAGACCAGACCATTCTACACCATCACCATCACCACCAGTCAATGCTGTCGCTGTGCTACCACTCCTCTGGGTAAGACAATGTGCACAGGCTTTACTTACATTTCTCTCTTTCATCCTCACAAAAACACTTGAGGGAGGGATTAGTTGCCTGGGTTTGCGGATAAAGAAACTAAGGCTTAAGTAACTTGTATGATGCCATCTCAGAGCCAGGAAGTGGCAGAAAGGCCCTGCTATCTTTTTTTTTTTTTTTTTAAGGAAACATCAAGTGTGGGACAGACTTTGCAAGAGGTGTTTGTACTTTCTCTCTTTCCACAAATGGAGGAGGCTTGGCCTGGGAAGACAGGGCTGATGGGGCCAGATGAAACTTTGTTCCTCCAACCGTCTGTCTGGTCCCACAGCCACCCCCGCCCTGGATGAATGTTGAGTTCCAGTGATACAGGCAGCTTACAAGATGCAAACTGAACCTTCTTTTAGAGTTTTTATGCTGTTTCATTGTTTAAAATGTACAATTACTGACCTTCTCCTTTTCCTTCAAGGCCCTTTCAAATGTCACCCTTTCTATGAAGGTTTCATTTCTCTTCAGGCAAGATAAATCACTCCCTCCTTGGTGCCCTCACAGACTTGCATTTTGGTTTGAGGTACTTGTTTCCCTCCTTCATCACAGCCTGGACTTCTTGAGGAAAGGAACTGTGTTTTAATCATTTCTGCATCCTTGGCACCTAGCACAGTGCCTGGCATAGTGGAAGCAGTCAATACATTTTAACTAAACTGAAAAGCAAAAAATGGAAATGGAATTTATTGAGGCCACTATAAATCAGCTGTTTCCAACTATGCTTCCTTAACTCAGAAACTCATATGTGCTCATTACCATACGCACATCCATATTTTTTCTAACGGTGAAAGATTAAAGAGCATATGGGATTCTTCTGGGAGAATAACTAATGAAAGTATTTTATAAGGATGTGAGTTATAAAACTGACCATTTGTTATTTCCAAATAGTCATTTTGTAAGAAAAAAAGTATATTTATATATATATATATATACACATATATATGTATATATGTGTGTGTATATATGTATGTGTATATACATATATATACACATACATACATGTATTCTTTTTCATTTCAAACTTTTTAATTTCAGACTTTTGCTCCATAGGCAATAGAAATAAGATGACCAATTATAATATTGAAGAATATGTACAGATACAACTCATTTTAGAGGCAAATGTCATATGATACTGACACATTTTTACATGTTACTATGAGTAACATTATTGCAAATTCACTTTACTTCTGATTTGGTCTGTGTAGCTCCTGTTTTATTGTTAACTGAAACTTCATAGACAGTATCATTCTCACTGACATGCACTGAAGACAAAAATAACTATATTTGCCTCATCTATCCTTGCCTTGTTATTTACCAAAAATATAGACATGGACCAAAAAGGAAATGGTGGTAAGCATACTGAAATCACAACTTAGACACATGACAATAATCCATAATCACCACACCTGTCAAGGAATCCTCCATGGTGGGAGCTCACTCAGACTTACAGGACAGGCTGAGGGCTGAGTGTAATTCCCAGCCCACCCTCTCACATTCTACCCCCTTTTTCCCTGCTCAAGATATTGGAATACAAATATGCAAGGATGATCTCATTATAGGGGCAACTTTCAATCTTCCCTAATTACATTTAAACACTTAAAACATTTAACAAACGTTAGTGTAATTAACTATTATCATTAGTATAACCCAAGTCATTTGGTCTCATCTACACGAGGCTACATATAGGGTCATATACATAAAACTTACAATGTCTTTCAGACTCTTACTTTCTCAAAATAGGATTTGCCCTCACTAAAAGAAATCCTCTCAAGTGGTGCTTCATCTATTCCTACAAATCCCTCTGGCTAGTGCTATTACCATGTGGCATCTACCAAGTTTTCTTCTCCTGATCTAGCTCCCATTTTGTTGATGTCTGTTATCTGCTTTCACACCTTCCTGAAGATCACTCAGCTTTGCAGCATAGATGGTGGCAAAAATGTGAATGTTGTTACTGTCTGCTCCTGACCCCAAAGCTGGCAATTTGCAGGATGCCAGTATATGGGGCAGGTTCCATGAACAGAGGGTGACTCTGAACTATACTGTATTAGTTTTCTATGGCTGATATAACAAATGATCACAGACTTAAAGGTTTAAGCCAACACCATTTATCATCTTACAGTTCTGGAGGTTAAAAGTTCAACAGGGGCCTTACTGAGCCAAAACCAAGGTGTTGGCAGGACCACATTTTTCCTTCCTGGACAGCCTAGAGAAGACTCCATTTCCTTGCCTTTTTCAGCTTCTAGATGTTTCATGCATTTCTTGGCTCATAGCCCCATCCTCCATCTTTAAAGCCAACAACACTTCATCTCTCTAATCTTTCTTCTGTGGTTATGTATCCCTCTAGCTCTCCTAGTCCACTTAAAGAACTCTTGATTACATTAGACCTGCTCAAATAGTCCAGAATAATCCCCCTCTGTTAAAGTCAGTGGATTACCTTAATCCTCCTTTGCCATGTAACCTAACATAGTCACAGGTTCTGACGATTACGACATGGACATATTTGAGGGAGTGAAGTTATTCTGCCTACCAAGTATACTTTGTCAATTGAACCCCAAAGTGGGATTTTTCATGTCCAAAGTCTCTCATGTCATTAATCAACACATTTCTAGTATAATAAGGTCACAGAAAAAAAAGTTAATACATAAAAATCAATCATATTTCTATATACTAGTAACACACAATTGGAAAATGAACTTAACATAATATTATTTGCAATAGCATCTAGGAACATCAAATACCCAGAAATATATTAATAAGTGACACACAAAAATTCTACACTGAAAACTATGAAACAGTGCTAAGAGAAATTCAGGAAGACCTTTGAAAAAATGGAGAAGTATATTATGTTTATGGATTAGAAGACTCAGTATTTTTAAGATAGCAATATCCTCAAACTGATCTATAGATTCAATGTGATTCCAATAAAAATACTAGCGAGACTTTTATTAGAAATTGGCAAGCTAATTCTAAAATGTGCAAAGCACTCAAAATAGAACACACTAGTCATTTATGGTCAATATTAATGCAATTCAGTTGAAAAAAATATTGAGCTTCTTTTATGTTCTAATAGGTGTAGTAGAAGAGAGGGCAGCAGCACAATGAAATGACAAGATAGATCTGGGTTCAGATCCCAACTCTGTTACCTACAACTTTCCCACGCTCAGCAGAGCTTCTGGGGAGGGGAAAGGGATGACACATGTGTATAATTTAAAAGGGCACTCAAGGAGGCTTGGATATCACTCACCCTTGCCCCCATCCCCCACCAACCATCAGGATCGAGAAGCATTGTTCTAAATAAATCATTCAAATGATACTATGATATTAGATTTGGAAGGGACCTTAGAGAATATTATACTTACCCACGCTCCCCATGTTCAAAAAGGAAAACAAAGACACAAATGGGGTAAAGTGTCTTGCTCAAAATCGTACAAATATCAAGATAACTGTTATTTATCAAAGTTAGACCACAGCCCAGCCCAAGCCACCCAAATCTGAGTACACATCCCATATCTGCCGCCAACGAGCCATGTAACTCAAGAATGAATGTCTGAAAATCAGATCCCTTACCTGAAAACATGGGGGAAAATAACATCCATTTTTTTAGAGTTACTTTGAGGAGTAATAAGATAATTTTTAAGGTATCTAGCAAATTGCCTGACATATAGAGGGATCTCAATAAATTTTTTTCTTTCTTCTTTCCTTTTCTGTCCTCTATACCTAGCTGATCTCTCCTTAAATATATACTCTAACATGGGCATTAGTTAGAACTTTTGTTTCAAGTAACAGAATTCTATTCGGGTTAACGTAAGTAAAAGTGGGGTATCTGTTACAAGGATAGAGAGGATTATCATGAAGACCCCAAAGTCAAGAACTCAGCCAGGCTTCAGGAAATCACCAGAACCTGAAACGATAAAGACCTCTCTTCTATCTCTTTTCTCTGCTCGCCTTTCTTCATCTGCTTCTCTGTTTGTCTGTCTGTCTGTCTGTCTGTCTCTCTTCTCTATATACATGGTAATAGAAGATGGGAATTTCACAATTCATAACAGATTTCTCCCATTTACCAGCCCAGACTCAATCATATTTTTTAGTCTAAATGCCAAACTTCCTTGGAAAGAGAATCTGGCTGGCCAGTGGTAGAGAGGGCCAGGAGAGACACACAATATAAATTAGTTTCCAGGCACTCACCACTCAAGCTTAAAAGAAGTTATGCGTGTCCTTGTAAGTTGGGCAGAGACAACCTAAAAATCTGGCAACTTGTTGGTAGATAATCTGAGAGGAATCCCCATCATGTTTGAAATTTTCCAGCTTAACATATAGTTTAGAGAGGTATTGCCACAATGGCAATAGCCTATGCATCAGTGTGGGTACATTAAGAATTTAGATTTTATCTATTTCCAAAGCTCCCTGTTGATTTTTTAAATACCCAGAGTCATGACCACAGAACAAATTTTCTCAAATCTCTTTCCTTAACTTAGTCATGAGGAGGGTGGGATTGGATATTCTTGCTCTTAAAACCTGGGCTTATGGAAAAACTGTTCTTAAAAGAATCATTTCATTTCAGATAGGCTTGGCTCTAAAATAAAAGGCCCCTTTCATGCAGTTGCTATGGAAAGCTGCCATGAAATATACTATATCAGGAAAAATATTGGCTTAATGTTTTTCTGCTATTCAATAGTTATTCCCAGCGTCCAGTTATTAGAAACTCTCCAGCTCAGCAGTCTGGTTTTCTGCTTGTATACATAGCTGCCTTTCTAACGAATGAATTACAGGTGAGCTAATTGTAGAAAAAAATTTTTTGGTAGGACTTAGCATGGTCTGTTATTGGCAAAACCAGTTGCCTCTTCAAGTTTTAGATTTCATAATTTTCTCCTTAATTAAAACCACTGATTTTAGTGGAAAATTAAATGAACAACACGCTTTTCTAATGGATGTAAGTTTATGCTATGCAAATACAGAGGAGTCATGCATTGCTCCAACTATGGACCCAGTTTATCACCGTATAAAACAAAAACAAAAACAAAAAAACCCTTAACACAAGTCTCCTTTACTCCAGATGATGTCAGCTCTGCTTTGGGGTTTTGCTAATAATAAGCAGAAAATACTGCTCAGAAGTTTGAAGCTCAATTCTCAAGTGGCCCATTCTTTCCGTAGTCTCTCTTCATGTTTAGATACATTTGAACTGATTAAACTGAAAATTATGTGTATCTGTGGCACAGGTCTTCCCCCACTTATGAATGTTGACACTACTGCGGTCTAGCTGGAAGCCTAGAATTTTCATGTGGATGCATGAGGGTGATGAGCTCATTGTGAAGATGAGTTAAATCAAGGAAGCAGGAAACATGCCCATTGCCTTTTCTCTGTAGAAGAGTCCACGTATGAGCTTGTGTGTCTCTCATTTTTACAAACTGGATCAACCCACTGTGCTCTATGGACTAGCAGCTTCCTTTCCTTTCTGTTAACTCCTCCTCTGAGAGTATCTAGAATCCTATCAAAAAGGGCAGTGACTTCAAGCAAATCCACACTAAGCCGGAGTTACTAATGGTTGGTAAGCACAGGACCCTTCTTCCTAACATACTAATGGGAAACAGGCAGTTAAAGCATTTGTGTAGAGTGATGCAACAGTCAGTATACATCACCTTTTTTTCTCTCCTGTGCCAACCTTTATTTTTAGGAATACAACCTTTAGAAATGTGTCCTAAGGAATGTTTGTTGAGTATATCAGAGTTTTTATTGTGACACTGTTTTTAATTTTTTTGTGTGTGACACTGTTTTTAAAAGGAAGAAAACTTAAGAACAAAGTTAAGTGCCCATAATTGGTACAATAGTTTAAAAAATTATGGTATGTCCACATGATGGAATACTAAGTGGCCAGCAAAAGGAATACCATACAGCCATACATTAGGAATAGGAAAATGTCCATAATACTAGGTTAAATGGAAAAAGCAAAAGAGCACATATATTATGATTTAATTTTTATAAAACAGTATATTTCTATGACCTTGTGTGTGTATATAATGCACACACACACACACACACAAAGATCCAAAGGATACACAACAAACTGTTAACAGCAAGAAATGGGCCTGTAATGGATGGTAAAAGAACTTACACATTTTACTCTATACATTGATATCATTGAATTTCCTACTATTAGAAGACATTACTTTATAATTAAAAAATAAATATGATAGGGTACAGAATTTCAGTTTAGGATGATCAAAGAGTTCTGGAGATGACTGGTGTTGGTGGTTGCATGACGATGTGAATGTGCGAATGCCACTGAACTGGACACTTAAAAATGGTTGAAATGGTAAATTTTATGTTATGTATATTTTACCAGAATAAAAAAATATGGTGTCCTTCACAGGGGCACCCCCATTACATAAGAAATAGGCAGTGGGTGGCCTTAAAGATGAGCCACCTGTTCTCAGGTAAGCTCAGGTAAGTGAGCCTGGACCTATTTGTAAAGTAATGTGATGCCAGTGAATTGGACAGGGTCCCTGGAGTTACAGATTGCTTATCCTTGAGCAATTAGGATAAGATAAAAGTCACCTTCAGCTGTTAGCATCACAGGAGGGTTCGCTTTGGTAAAGTAGATATTTAGGGGCAGGTTCTTCATGATATCTCTTATGTATATCACCATAACCACAGTCTCCTTCCCCACTTCAGTAATGACTATTTTTTCTCTTAAACCTGAGCCTGCCAATAATAATGTAATATGTTACACTTTCGTACACAGCTGCCTAAACTCATTTTATCTTATTAGACCTGTGCTGGAATTCTTTAGAAGTCCATATTATACTTCCTGATCATTTAATTGTATGGAATTACACCTTTCAAGCTTACACATGTCATATTTGACACAAGAAACAGTTATCAGTATCTATAAGATAGACAGAAATGACTGTCTTTAAATTTAAGTGAACCAATCAATAAATATTTATTAATTACCCACTGTATGAGTTAGGTAGGACATACAAAGAAGCATAATACAAATGTCTAAGCTTAAAGGGCTTACACCTTATAATGGAAATATCTAATATACAAGCATTGGATTGAACTGAATTGAATCGAACTGAATTGGATTGGATTAGACTGAATTGTGTTCTTTTTGATTGGATATGACAAACTTTTAATATCCATAAACATATTGCACTGAGCAAGGTAGTATGGATTTGAAGAGGAAGATAAAAACATTAATAAAACATGCACAGATTCACAGCTCAGGAGACAGCAGGAATGAAGTAAGTGAAATACAAGTCATATTACAATAGTGATATAATAGAGTTATAAACCCAAATTGTAAAGAGGATCATCATTCTTTATGCGGTGATCAGAGTAGATCACTGGAATAGACCCGAGGTGCAGGGTGGGTGGTATTCAGGCTGAGAAAACAGCTTGAGTAAAGGCCTGGAGCGGGGGATGTGCCAGAATGTTCAGAAAACAGAGTGGCTCATTTCTTCTAGAGCATAGTGTACAGGATGGGGGACAAGACTCTCTGCATGACATAAATTAGGGGAGGGAGATTGGGACCAGAGCCTCGAGGCACTTGTGAAGAATCACACAGTCCAAGGGCCGCAGAGGTTGAAGGGAACTTAGTGTTCATCTAGAAGAGCTTTTATCCACAGGAAGCTGTCACCTCTCACCCAGGTTACTGCACCAGCTTTCAACCGTTCTTTCCATTCCCACTCTGGCACTCTCTAATCCGCTCCCCACACAGCAGTCAGTGTGGCCTTTTGGAGACTGCAAATCAAATCATGTTACACTTCTTCCCAGTATCTTTCCTTTGTCTCGCTCTCTCTCTAAGTTCAAAATGTTAACATGACCTCGAGGTCCTGCAGGGTAGAAGCCCAGCTGCCTTCATCTTAATAGCAAGACACCCCGTCTCTCTCATAATGCTTCAGTCTACCTGAGCTGCTCCTTCCTGATCCTAGACTGCTTTGCGGTGTCTCTGTGCCAATTGCAATGCTGGAAAAATAGCAAGTGGTCAATACACAGCCGTGGAATAAAGTAGAGCATGCAGGCAGGTATGAATGAATGAATGAATGAATGATATTGACAAAATTCATCTCAAGTACCATTCACCCTTATCATGGAATGCCTACAGGGGCAAGAGACTCTCTATTCTGCCTAGAGAGCAAAAGACAAACGGGCATAGACAGAGAAAGATTCTGAGGAAGGTCAGGAGGATTTTAGAGCAGGAACAAGGCCATCGCTAAACTGACCTTCCATGGAGTCCAGATTGGGCAAGAGACGTCAGAAAGGGGATACAGCCTGAGAGCATAGCAAAGACTGACTAGGATCCAAGGGAGTGTGAGAGACACGTGCTCATGAGACTACCATCACAGAAGGATTTGGAAACAGGATCACAGCAGAGAAGACCTGCTCCAGGTGGCTGGAGTGGAGAAGAAGGTCATAAGAATCAAGGTCAAGAAATTGTTGGACAGAGCACTGAGGTCACCAGGGATAATAGCTCACCACTGGACCCTATTTATGGTACATATAACTGCAATTCCACATTTTTTTGTTGGTTTATTTGCTATCATCTATTATTTTTTTTACCAGCTAGATTACAATCCCCTCAAAGGCAAGGACCAGGTATGTTTCAGTGTGATATCTAGTGTCTATCATAATCAGAGATACTTACTGACTATTTGGAGAATAAATGAATGATTGAAGGGTTAGGGTTAGGGTTACTGAATGTACCTCACTCTCTCATTCATCCTCTTATATTTGAAGGTGACTCTGCTTATAGAAGTCATGTGGCATAAGAGAAAAACATTTGAGAGTTGTATAGACATAGTTTTACCAAGCTATCAAACTCTGGATTATATATGTATTTTTATTATTCCTTAGTTGCTTAATTCATTCTTTCTACTCTGATTGAGGCCAAGAGCCAAATCCTATATGACACTTCATTTCTATCCCGAGAGCACCCAGCGCAGTGCTAGGACATAGTACGTAGATGCATAGCAGCCTTGAAGGGAGGTTTTACAGTTAAACAGACTTTTGTAGTTACACAAAACTGCTTTTTCCACTGATTTTCATGTCATCATAACAGTTTCTGTATCAGCAAAACAGGGGCAAAAACCAGGATATGGATCCCAGGGTTTATATAAAACTTAAATGAGATAGTGTATATAACCATTTATTAGTGCTGGCTATATAGCATTCCATGCATGGTAGCTAAAGATAATAATAATTTTTTATCTGTTGTTTAGACTGTGTGAGATGCAGTTGCAGTAAGGGTTTATCATTTTTTCCAGCAATGATACTCTCATGCTCTTCTTGGTACCTTGGTTGAAAGGAACATTTCCTTTCCTGTTTTGCTTTAGCAGCAGTGATTCCACCCCAGCACCTCTCTTTCCCAGGATGAGTTTGGTCTGCATGCTCTGGCAGAGGGGAGAGGGGGGTGCTGAGGACCTCAGGGGCTGTTCTGGGTGTGCACAGCTCCATGCTGCCCTCTGGTGGTAGTATTTCGGGCTGCCCCTTCTCTGCCTTGAGACTTTTCTCAGTGCTGTGCTGACAGAAAGGTCCAAAGATAAACTATAGAAAGAGCACCAATAAGGAGACTCCCTGAAGATTACAGGGTGGTGATGAGGGGTGCACTGCACCAACTGTTCTATTTGCCTCAGTTCCTCTTAACGCCATATTCCCATCTCTACTCAGGTTACTATGAGAATGTGCCATCTACACCAATGAAAAAGTATCTTCACGAGTTTTAAGGTCTTGGAGCTCAGTGGAAGTGGTTCAGAGGCTCTGAGAGGGGCAGTGTCTAGCCTAAGATCACACACACAGCTAAACAATGACTCTGGCCTCAAGTCCTGAATGACAGCCCCCCTGTAGACCACTTTCCTTCTATATGGAAAAGTCAATGTGCTCAGCATAAAACAGAATTTCCTTCAGCACTGTCTCAGCTGAAATTACTCTAAATGGCCCTAGTAGACCCAGGAGCCATCTTTATTTCTTCCCCTTCCCTCATGCTTCACCTCCAATAAATAGGCAGACTCTGTGTTTCACACGTCATGTACCTGCTCACTGGGCACCACCTCATCTGCTACTAAATAAGTGACACCACTGACTATTTCTTTTGTTTGGATGTGACTACAGCGCTCTCCTCATGACTCCCTTTGCTCTCTCTCTCCTCCTATCTCCTTCACAACTCTCTCTCCTCCCAGCAGCTGGAATGAGCTATCAGATCACAGATCAGTCCTGAAAGTGGCATGGACATATATACACTACCAAATGTAAAATAGATAGCTAGTGGGAAGCAGCCGCATAGCACAGGGAGATCAGCTCCGTGCTTTGTGACCACTTAGAGGGGTGGGATAGGGAGGGTGGGAGGGAGATGCAAGAGGGAGGAGATAAGCGGATATATGTATACGTATAGCTGATTCACTTTGTTATACAGCAGAAACTAACACACCATTGTAAAGCAATTATACTCTAGTAAAGATGTTAAACAAAACAAAACAAAACCCCCGTCTCATTGCACTTGAAAAAACCAACCCACCACCACGTTCTACATGACCCTATGTGACTCCAATCTCATCACATACCTGTTCTTTCTCAGTTGTCCACATTCCAACCAACATGACCCCTCTTCTCTGCCGTCAACAAGGCTAGCCTTTGCCTTTGTACTTGGTGTTCTCTCTTTGTGGAATATTCTTTCTCTTCTTATGACTGATTCTGCCTCCTCCTTCATCTCTTAGAGAGGCCTGCAATAACCAGCCTACCTGAAGTAGCCTCTCTCCTCACCACACTCTCATTATGCTTGATCATGTTTCCCTATTAATTTCCTTCATAGCAGTAATCACTGCTTGTAATTGTGTTCTTTCTTTGCTTAATGACTATCCTCGAGAAGAGGTCTCCCCTTCCCGCTGCTGTACTCTCAGTGTCTGGTACATCATAGATGCTCCAAAAGGTTCTTGTTGTGAGGAGAAACAGCCCTGTAGATCTTGTGGAATTGGATAACCTTCCACCACTTGCAGCTGCCTCCCCTGCCACATCCAACAACATGGAACCATCTTAATCAGACCGTGCTCTTACGTTGGTTGACTGAGTGAATGAACACGTAGAAGGGATCTCATTTCCTCCATAGCATGCCTTGTGTGCGTGTTTACACATGCACAGACCAAATTTTATATATTTACACAAATCACATTTCTGCCTCCCTGTAATTTACGATAGTTAGTGAATTTGTATTCCTTCTCTTATTC